>NC_138183.1:252405315-254988041 GCF_964194105.1 Spermophilus citellus | reverse complement strand
TTTGGAAGTGGGCTTTTATTTTGGGGGATGCTGTTCTTAGAAAGTTCTGTCCAAAAGAGGGCAGAAGGGGTAGGACTCCAGGGAGCAGGTGTGTGGACCTCAACCCCAGCGGGTACACCTGCACCTGGAGCCACACCTTGCCATCGGAGCTGGGACAACGCCCACGTCACTAAGAAATGTAGTAACTGGTCTGAGCCCCTGCGTCATGACCGGAAGGTGTGTTGGTCCAGAGCGACTTCCCACAGTTCCGTTTCCTCCTTAATGGAAACAGTCTGTCAGTGGAGACTGGGTGGCTCCTAATTCAGCAAAATCAGTCCTGTCCTTCTCTCCTGGGCCTCGGTCACCAGATAAAGGCACAGTCCCTTGAGAAATACTTTACTAGGCCTCCTGTTTGTTCCTGAGGTGATTTCCCCTTCTGCCACTCCCTCCTTGCTCATTATGCCAGAGACCCCAACCCCTATCTTAGGCAGGGACCTATTATCTCAATAAAGAGCCAATCCCGATGCCACCTGGGGGTATAATCGTACGCCTCTCATGGACCTGGATCTAGATCCTGCAGCCTGGTGAGAGGATGATGTGTCATGGGGAGAACATGACCTGTAGCCCTGCTGAGGTGCCTCTTAAGGGTCCGTCCCTGTCAGGAACCTTGTCCCTCAGGACTGGAAGCCAAAGAGGTGTTGATATTGTCACACTCAGTTTGAAATGTCAGGGACTCCTGGGGAAGCACTCCTACACTAGGGTCCCCAGGGGCCCCACAAATGGAGGGGGGTCCAAGACCTTCGTCCATGCACCGGCGGTCCCTTTGCATTCAGTGGTCCAAACCATGCACTCTCCTCACTTGAGTTCCTAAGGGAACGATTTGTATACCGTCCTGGATTTGAAGGATGCCTTTTCTGTCTTCCTCTAATCCCAAAGCCCACCTCTCTTTGCCTTTGAGGATCCTACTGTAAGGCAGGACAAGTGACCTGGACAGTCCCTCCCCAGGGATTTAGAGAAGGTCCCATCATTTTGACAAGCACTGGCACGAGGCCTCCTGGACTGGTCAGACCCTGCCACGGTGCCCCTTCTGTGGTGTGCGATCTCTCTTGTGTGTGGACCTTCAGAAGGAATGATCTCTGAGGGCACTTCCTAATCTCTGGGATACTGGGGAATATAACGTCTCCCCAGAGGAGCTCAGTTGTGCTGACCCCCAGTTACTGATCGGACACGATCCTGGAAGGTGGACTCGAAAGCTTTGCCCAGAAAGAATCCAACCCTATTTTCACACCCCCTTCCTCAGCCACATGGCGGCTAAGGGCCTTTCTGGGAACAGCTGGATATCGTAGAGTTTGGGTCCCCGACATGCCGACAAGGGAGACCCCTCTGTGTGTGTCTCAGGATGCCGAGGGACGTTGACGGCAGTTACTAATTGGACTCCGGAGGCGAGGAAAGCCTTCCATAAAAGACCTCACGGAGGCCCCTGCTCTGGGCTGGCCACTCAGTCAACTCTTCAATGTTACAGAAAGGAACAGAGTGGCCCTGGGAACGTCACTCAATCACCGGGGCCACTCCCCAGCCAGTGGGTACCTGAGGAAGGAGCTGGATGTTTTGGAGTGGGCTGAATTGGGACTGTTGGTGCCCGAGGCACATGCACTTACTCTTGTCAGGCCCCTGACTTTCTAACCTCCCAGACATCGAGGAATCCTGAGCTCCAAAGGCAGTCTCTGGGTAACACAGCTGTACACCCAGGTATCAGGCCCTTTGGCTGGAAACACCTTGAAGACTTGTCATAACATCAAGTCACTCTCTTTCTGCCAAACCAGAGGAGAAACCTCTCCACTCTGGTGAGGAAGTTTTAATGGAGACTCATGCTGCCGGAACAGATTTATCTGATCATCCTGTAGGTGATCCCGACGTCACTCTAGACATGAGAGTTCACTGGTGACGGGACTCGGGGATCCTGAAGCAGGAGGGTGGAGAGTTGGAGGCCGGCCTCAGTAATTTAGCCAGAGCTTTTCTCAAGTAAAAAACACAGAGCTGGGGTGTAGCTCAGTGGAAAAGCACCCGGGTGGGGTTCCCAGGACCAAACCATCAGTGCAGGTGTCTGCTGTTCAGGAAGCACACTCCCTGCCGGCCCCCTGCCTCCAGCAGCCTCCAGCCCTGTGGACCTCAGGGGTCTCCTGCATCCCCCACTTCCTTCCCCCCAGCTTCCCCAGGCAGCCAGCAGGCTGGGTGCAGAGGCCAGCAGACTCCACTTCACTCTGGCCGCACAGCGGGTGGGCGCACAGCTGGCTGAGCTCCCCTGGTGTCCTATGTAGACCTGGGCCACCACACCAACTCACCTGGAGAGTGGCCTCCTGGGAGTCCATTGTATACAGACCTGACCAGCCACGCCCCCCCCCACTTCCAGGTCAGGGAGGTCACTTCTGTGGCAGTGTGTGGGGGGGGAACCCGCACATTCTGTCCAATGGCGCCATGCTGCGTGGGAGGCGGGGCTCCTCAGAAAAGAAAGGGTTCCCTCCTGTTAGGGTCTAGCCGTGAGGGGCCCCCGAAGCTTGTGGGGAGCCATTCTGACACGTGATTGGGTGACTCCCGTTAAGGGCCTGAGGCACTCTGGCTGTGTCGGAGTTATCCCGACCCTTTCCTGATGAGAGAGCCCATCCGTGTGGGGGTGTGCATAACCACTGACCCTGGAGACCCAATCACTGACCCTGACCTTGGAGTGCAGCCCCCCCCCTCAACCTTCATTGGGTGGAATTCTCCCCTGAATCTCTTGTTCCCCAAATAAAAGGCTACTCCCCGGCGTGTTCGCTCTCTCTCTCTCCTGCTAGCCCAGAGTAATCCTCGCTGCCCTGCTGGGCGGCTAGAGGCGGGAATCAGGGAGGCGAGCCGTCTCGGACCTAGCAATGTAAAATAAGGTACTGTCTGTGTGTTTTATTTTGATCTCTTCTAACTAACTTAATGCCAGAACCTCATTAATGAAACCACTGCGCAGGCCGCGTGGTAGAATTGGCGCCCAACGTGGGGCATTCTGAATTAGTTAGATTGAGTGGGAGCGCGCGCTAAAAAGATTAAGGGAAAAAATAGAAAGAAAGATAAGGAATAAAGAGAAAAATAAAGAAAGAAGTGACATTTGGGTCACAAAAGTACCGGGAGATATTGAAGGAAAGAGACGTTAATTTACTTAAAATGGGAAATTCTACTTCTTCGGATAAGGAAATGTATCTAACTATTTTAGACAGTATAATTAATCAGAAAGGAAAACAGATAAAGAAAACTCAATTATTGCAATTCTTAAAGATTGTAGGTGAATATTGTCCTTGGTTTTGTGACCAAGAGTCTCCAAATTTACTTACTTGGGAGAAATTAGGAAGAAAATTACAGAGAGTTTGTCTTTCTACTGAAATACCTGGAGGTATAGAGAATATACAGAAAACTTGGACAGCCCTAGAAGTCTGTCTCTTTGAATACATGGACCAGAGTCCGTGGCCGCCAGAAGATCTTCTGAAAGGTATTCAAAGAGCCATTAGGTCTATTCAAATGGAAAATCGGCCTAAGGCTAAGTTAATTTCCTTTCGTTTGAAAACAAAAGCACTAGGGACCAAGGTTAGAAATGTGAACTTAGACTCCCAGCCCCATGCGGAGAATTCAGATGGCGCGGATCAGCCCGCTTTCTCACTGCCGCCGGCATTTCCTCCTAGCGAGAGCCCGGGAATTCCAGGAATGGTCGCACAGTGTGACGTCACTGGCAGCGCCGACCAGGACAGTCCGCGATTTTTACTGAGACAGAGACAAAGATCACAGACAGTTTTCTTAGGACCTTCAGAGACAGTTGAATTAGATCCTGAAACGGGACCAACACAAATCCCTACTGGGATTTTCGGGCCGCTTCCTGAGAATACTATAGGTTTAATTCTGGGGCGTAATAATTTAAAGGGAGCCATTGAAGTAATACCTTGTGTGATAGATTCAGAATTTAAGGGGCAATTATATTGTTACTGTAAGATCCAATTATGCCCTAAGACTCACCCCAAAGGATATTTTTGCTCAATTAATATTATTGCCTTGTGTCTCAGAAAGGCACCTGCTGGTAGATTCAGTTTCTAAACCGCCAGACAGAGTATATTGGTCCCAATTAGTACGACAGGAATGCCCTTTATTAAAACTTAGAATTAATAATAAAAATTTCCTAGGAATAATTGACACAGGACCTGATAGCTCAGTATTGTCCAGCCGGTTTTGGCCCAGGACATGGCCCTTACATACAGCATCAGCTAACCTAGAAGGAATAGGACAAATTTCACAGCCTGCTCAAAGTGCCAACTATCTCCGTTGGGAAGATTCTGATGGGAACAGTGGAATATTTAAGCCTTATGTGTTAGAGTCTTTACCAGCTAATCTATGGGGAAGAGATATCTTGGCCAAAATGGGACTGCTACTAGTTACCCAAAATTCTATAAGGTCAGTTGAGGAAGTTAACCAGAGGTATTTTCCTGGAGATGATAGGGAAACCTTTCAGGAAGAATATCTGTTTACAAGTCAGTCTCCACGACAAGGATTAATAAATACTTCAGGCCAAAATTTTTACTAGGGGCACTGAGTACTTCCCCGATCCTTAAGACAGCTGAAAAAATCACGTGGCTCATAGAAGAGCCTATTTGGATCTCTCAGTGGCCCATCTCAGGGGAAAAACTTAAAATAATTCATAGATTAGTTGAGGAACAACTTCAGGCTGGTCATATTGAACCAACACTCAGTCCTTGGAATACACCTATTTTTATTATTAAGAAAAAGTCAGGAAATTGGAGATTACTACAGGATTTAAGGGCAATAAACCAGGCAATTCAGCCTATGGGATCATTACAGCCAGGACTTCCCTCCCCCACAGGCATTCCTTTAGATTATAGCTTGATGGTAATAGATTTAAAAGACTGTTTTTTCTCTATAAGGTTACATCCTGAAGATTGTGAAAAATTTGCTTTCACTGTCCCAGCAGTTAATTTTAAGGAACCTGTTAAAAGATACTGCTGGAAAGTCCTTCCTCAGGGAATGCGTAATAGTCCTACACTATGCCAAAAATATGTTGACCAGGCAATAGATCCCATTAGAAATAGCTTCCCTGATGCATATATTATTCATTTTATGGATGATATACTATTGGCTCATATTAATCCAGAAGTACTTTCAGAAATTTTTACTCAGTTAGAGACCTCACTTACTGCAATGGGTTTATGTATAGCTCCTCAAAAAATTCAAAAGGTATCTCCTTTTCAATATCTAGGTCAGATAATTCAAGGGAGTACAATCCGTCCTCAAAATCTTCAGATAAGAGTTAAGGAGTTACATACCCTTAATGATTTTCAAAAATTATTAGGAGATATTAACTGGCTAAGACCATCCTTAAAGTTAACTACTTCTGAGTTAAGTCCTTTATTTCAGATATTACAAGGAAATCCTTCTCCAACCTCTCCACGTCAACTAACTTTGGAGGCCAAGGCAGCCTTAAGGAAAGTGGAAATTACAATTAAAAGTGCACAGCTTACTAGAATAGATCCTAAAGAAATAATGTATTTATTAATATTTCCAACTGAGCATACCCCAACAGGAGCCATATGGCAAAGATTAGGAGTTATTGAATGGATTTATTTATCCCATACCCCTCAAAAAACATTAATTCCTTTTCATGATTCTATAGCTCAATTAGTAATTAAGGGTAGAACTAGGATTTTACAATTAATTGGATCTGAGCCTGATATCATAATTATTCCATTTTCTGTTCAACAGACTAATTGGCTTTTTCAAACCTCTAGCTCATGGCAGATAGCTTTTGCAGATTTTCCTGGGCAGATAGATAGCCATTATCCTCGTGATAAGATTGTACAATTTGCATCATTAACATCACTTATTTTTCCAAAGATTGTACGTTCTCATCCAATAGAGGAAGCTTTATCAGTGTTCATGGATGGTTCCAACTCTGGTAAGGCAGGTTTCTTCAGCCGTGTTCACACAGAGGTAATACAAACTTCTTATACTTCTGCCCAAAGGGCAGAGCTTCAAGCTCTGATTTGTGCCTTAGATTATTTTTCAAATGAGCCTATTAATATTTATTCTGACAGCTTATATGCAGTCGGAGTTACCAAAAATATTGAAACCTCAGTTATTGACTTTACTTCATCACAGGAGTTATTTGAATTATTTCATAATTTACAAAAGACAGTGCTAATGAGGAAGTACCCATGTTTTATTGGACACATCCGAGCGCATACTGGCCTTCCTGGACCCTTAGCTACAGGTAATGATAAAATTGATAAATTAGTAGCTTTTTGTCAACAGATGTCTTCATATGACTGTGCACTAGCTTCCCATTCCTTGCATCACCAAAATGCTTCTAGCTTACGTAAAAAATTTAGTATTACCAGAGAACAGGCTCGTTAGATTGTAAGCCAATGCCCTAAGTGTGTTATTCACACTCCATCTCTGCCATCAGGGGTAAATCCCCGTGGATTAAAACCAAATCAAATATGGCAAATGGATGTAACTCATATTCCTCAATTTGGTAAACAATGTTATGTGCATGTCATAGTGGACACTTATTCTAGATTTATTTTTGCCACAGCACGTACTAAGGAAAATACTCAACATGTAATTTCTCATTGCTTAGCAGCTTTTTCCGTTTTAGGGTGTCCTATGCAGATTAAAACAGATAATGCTCCAGCTTATGTAAGCTCTTCTTTTCAACAATTTTGCCAAGAGTTTCAAATTAATCATAAAACAGGAATTCCTTATAACCCCCAAGGTCAAGCCATTGTAGAACGAGCTCATTTATCTATTAAGCTTCAATTACAAAAATTGAAAAGGGGGAATAAGATAGTGACTCCCCAAAATAGCCTTAATCATGCCTTATTTGTTTTAAATTTTTTAAACTGTGACACAGAAGGTCACACTGCTGCTGAGAGGCAAATGTCTCCCTCGGTGACAGGCCCTTTAGGCAGAGTTCTGTGGAAAGATTTACAGACTGGTCAGTGGAAGGGCCCAGATCCGGTAATATCATGGGGCCGAGGGCATGCTTGTATTTTTCCAGAAGGTGCTTTTCGTCCTATCTGGGTGCCTGAACGTGCTATCAGACATGGAGGAGATAGAACCCAGACTCAAGCGACTGAGGATCGACCCAGAGGAGCCACAACCCAGAAGGAGGAGATATCAAAAAAGGATGAAGAAAAACCAGATTGAACCAGCCGAAAAGCTGATTTCGTGGAAAGATGTGAAGAAGCTGACAACCCAGGCCTCCCAAATACTTTGACGCCTAGGAAAGAACAGGACCCCAGTCTTGATGGTAGCAACAGTAATTGCCCTACTGGGCTGTCAGGTAAAAGGGAATCAAGTAGACACTTATTGGACATATTTCCCAGATCCACCCCTGGTACACCCAGCTGTGTGGACTGGAGAATCTATTCCAGTATTTACTAATGACTCATTCATGATGGGAGGATTTACAGATACTCATATTACTCCCAGTCATGTGACTAGATTTAATTATTCTGGCTACAGTGCCCAATTGCCTTTATGTTGGTCACATGATAAACATGCTGGCTGTCTGAAAGTATCATTTGAAGAAAAGACAGCGATTGGTAAACCTAGACTGACAAATAATTCTATTTATGGAGACTTAAAACCTAATACTAGATCAGTAATTAAGATGGGACTTTCCCATAACAAGCCAGTCATTTCTGCAAAACCTCCACCGGTACCCCACTGTCCAAATAGTTCTATAATTGAAATTGGCACCTTTCCTAAATGGATGGATTATGTAAATACCTTTCCTGTACAACATAAGGTGTCTAAAGCTAGTGGATATATTTTAGACTGGTCTCCAAAAATTGATAAGAGACAATTACGAAGAAATTCTGCTATGACACCTGCAGGATTTGTTAGTAATATTTTGACTTATAGTGAAGGAGGTATTCAAAAAGATATTTGGCGTTTAATTGCTGCCTCAGAATATTTACATTTTACAGATAAACCTTTACCAAAATTTGTTGGCAAGAACTGTAAAGAGGGATCTTGCTATGGCCTAAGAGCCTATAGCCAATCTCCTTATGTTTTAATTATTGGAAATGTAAAAGTTAAATGGATAGATGATAGATATTTTGTTACTTGTAATAAGTGCAACCTAACCAATTGTATTTCTAGGTATAATGGAGGAAAAGGAGTGCTGATACTTCATCAACCCTCTTTTGTTTTATTACCTGCTAATATTTCAGAGCCATGGTATACTGATGCTGGTTTACAAGTCCTGCAGCAAATTCATGCCCAGCTAACAAGACCTAAACGTGCTATTGGAGTCATAATTGTTGGTGTTTTAGCACTGGTCTCATTTATTGCCTCAACTGTCTCTGCATCTCTGACATTGTCTCAGAATATTCAGCATGCAAAATTTCTTAATAATTTAGCTCAAAATACTTCCAAGGCTCTGCATAATCAAGTAAATATTGATGAAAGGATTGAGACTAAGTTAAACGCCTTAGAGGCGACTGTTATAAACATTGGTAATGAACTTTCAGCCTTAAAATTTAAGGAAAGGCTTAAATGCCATGCTAATTATAAGTATGTATGTGTTACAGCTGCCAAATACAATGCTTCTCTCTGGGATTGGGAGAAAGTTAAAAACCATTTATTAGGTATTTGGCAAAATAGTAATAATAGCTTGGATATTCTGGAACTTCATCACCATATCCAAGACATTCAAAATAATAGAGCTGATTTTTCAGATCCTTCTTCCTTGGCTAACCAAATATTGAAGGAGTTAAATGGATTCAACCCTGGAAATATTCTTAAACACTCCGCTTGGTACATTATTGGATTATTCTCTTTGCTGTTAATTCTCTTTTGTATTGTAACTATAGGATGGCGAGTCTTCCAATCAAGAATCCGGGGACTCCAGAGAGTGAACCGCCACCTCATTGTTAAGAATAGAAAGGGGGAATATGTGGGGAGCCATTCTGACACGTGATTGGGTGACTCCCGTTAAGGGCCTGAGGCACTCTGGCTGTGTCGGAGTTATCCCAACCCTTTCCTGATGAGAGAGCCCATCCGTGTGGGGGTGTGCGTAACCACTGACCCTGGAGACCCAATCACTGACCCTGACCTTGGAGTGCAGCTCCCCCCTCAACCTTCATTGGATGGAATTCTCCCCTGAATCTCTTGTCCCCCCAAATAAAAGGCTACTCCCCGGCGTGTTCGCTCTCTCTCTCTCCTGCTAGCCCAGAGTAATCCTCGCTGCCCTGCTGGGCGGCTTGAGGCGGGGACCAGGGAGGCGAGCCGTCTCGGACCTAGCAATGTAAAATAAGGTACTGTCTGTGTGTTTTATTTTGATCTCTTCTAACTAACTTAATGCCAGAACCTCATTAATGAAACCACTGCGCAGGCCGCGTGGTAGAGAAGCTCCTGTGTGAGACAATGCAGGAAAGTTCAGAGTGAAAAGATGAGGTGACGGTACCCTAACCCCACAGTAGCCCCACCTGCAGGAGCGAGGGCGAGGCTGGAGGAGGAGGATCCCTCTGCTTCTGCCCCGAACCCTGAGTGGCTCCCCTGCCAGTCCTTCTGCCTCCTTGTCCTTGTCAGGAGAGACGCTCAAAGATTCTCTGGAGCAGAGTCTCATGCTCAGAAAGCAAAGTGTATTGACAGGAAAGGGTTGCTGGGCTGCCCAAGAGACGGCCCAGCAGCCACAGTCACTTGAATAGGGCGTGTGTGTGTGTGTGTGTGTGTGTGTGTGTGTATTAATACCAGGGACTGAACTCAGGGACACCTGACCACTGAGCCACATCCCAGCCCTATTTTGTATTTTATTTAGAGACAGAATCTCACTGAGTTGCCAAGTGCCTCACCATTGCTAAGGCTGGCTTTGAACTCACGATCCTCCTGTTTCAGCCTCCCGAGCCCCTGGGATTACAGGCGTGGGCTACTGTACCCAGCTTATATCTGTTTTTGGAACAAGGAAAAAGAGAAAGCTGGAAATGGCCTATAGGGCAGCACTGGAATGGCCTTGAGTCTGGGTGGCTGGGTAACAACAGAACTTTGTATTTAGGGACCTTGGAAAGAGGGGGAGTATGGGAACAGGGTGTCTTAAGTTTCTTTCTCTTGGCAGTTTATAAGTTTCGGTTTGGGGTTAAGATATAGTTCCAGAATTAAAATGGAATCACTGATGTCCAGGATGTCCATTAGTCCCTTTTTGTTTCATCATGGCAGAGGGCCGGAGGTCAGTCTTTGGTAGCTACTTCCTGCTGGGAAGGGGCGGGGTCTCTAGGCAAGGGGAGGATCACGGGTCTAAGGGTTTTTATGGTTTCTGGGTGCGGTCGTTCTGCAATCCACCAGCTGTCCCTCAGGCTGGAGGTTCGTGGAGTTGCCAGGACCATTTGGTTGGCCCTTTGATGGGTGAAGATCTTCATCCGGTCCATCAGGAAATCAGGAAATAAAATGCAAGGACCTGTGAGAATTTCTAAGAGAATCGCTCGTAAAGGCCCGGTGAGGGGCTCTCGAGGGCCAGGAGCGCCCCAGGAGCCCCATGCCCCAGGGGAGTGGTCTTTCAGCTGTTTCTGTGGCCAGTGTCTATGCTTGTCTGCTGCATGTCTAACTGCGCCAGACTCCTTGACATAAAACAGCGTTCCTCCTGGAGGAAGATGCACAGGGCTCCCTCTTTTGCCAGCGTAAGATCGAGGGCCTGTGGATTTCTGAGGGCCACAGTTGCCAGGGAGTCTACTAATTTTGTAAAGTCAGCACAAGATCAGGGACCTGTTGGGTGTCTGCCATCACCTGTGCGGACTGTTTTTCTAGTGAATAGAGTTCCCAGTCCTGCGGCTCCTGTAGTCATCCTGGTGGGTGTTGTTAGCCCTACGAGGAAGGGGATACTTTGGGAGCTTCCCTGTGTCTGTTGGGTGTTGCTATTGGAATGGGCAGACTTTGGTTGTGGGGTTGAATGTCAGCTTGGGAAATAAGGAACATTAAGGTATAGAGGCCAGTTTATGAGCCTCACAAACAAAAAGAAAACCTCAGAAGTGAGGGGGCATCAGGGCTGTGGGACTGATGTAAGTATACATCTTTTTTTTTTTTTTTTTTTTTCTTTTTTTTTTTTATTGATTATTTATCGCATTACATAGTTCATGATATATCATCTTTCATACATTAGACTTAAATTGTGCTTTGAACTCCCATTTTCACCCCAAATACAGATTGCAGAATCACATCTGTTACATATTCGCATTTTTACATAATGCCATATTAGTGACTGTTGTATTCTGCTACCTTTCCTATCCCCTACTATCCCCCCTCCCCTCCCCTCCCCTCCCATTTTCCCTCTCTACCTCCCCTGCTGTTGTTCAATTCTCTCCCTTTTTTTTTTTTCCCTCCCCCTTGCCCCTCATAACCTCTTATAATTTTATGTATCCTTGAAGGTCTCCTACCATTTCCATATGCTTTCCCTTCTCTCTCCGTTTCTCTCCCCCCATTCGTCTTTGTTTACTGTAGTCTTTTCCTCATGCTCTTTCTTCCTGTTCTGTTCTTAGTTTTTCTCTTTATATCAAAGCAGACATTTGGCATTTGTTTTTTAGGGCTTGGCTAGCTTCGCTTAGCATAATCTGCTCTAATGCCATCCATTTCCCCGCAAATTCTATGATTTTGTCATTTCTTAGTGCTGCATAATACTCCATTGTGTATAGATGCCACATTTTTTTTATCCATTCATCAATTGAAGGGCATCTAGGTTGGTTCCACAGTCTAGCTATTGTGAATTGTGCGGCTATAAGTAAGTATACATCTTAAGTTCTATTTAAAAGAACTGTTGTTGGGACTGAGGCTGTGGCTCAGTGGTAGAGCACTTGCCTGGAATGTGTGAGGCCCTGGGTCGATCCTTAGCACCACATAAAAATGAAACAAATAAAATAAAAGCCTGCTGTCCATCTACAACTACAAAAAGTTAATACAAATAAAGAATCATTGTTTTCCTCTAAAGTGCCCAAGTATGGCTGTATTTTGGTCATAACTGTTTTTGCTAGATGTTCAAGACCAAGCTGGCCAAGTTGACCTGGTTCCTCTGTTGTCTAGACTCAGCTGAGTTCCCAGAGGGGTCACTCTTGGGGAACTTGAGAGCAGCTTTGAGCTCCTCAGTGCCGTTTGCTACGTAGGGTCTCCTTGAAGAGGTGGCTTCCCTTGGAAGCGCCAGGGATGTCTCCCTTCTCCAATGACCCTTCTCTTTGCGGCAGGTGCACTGATTGGCTTTCTTCTCTCCAAAGGCCTCATTAATCTCCCTGGTGGAGAGGTCACGTGGCCCAGAGTGGCAAAGCTCTCATTCCCTGGGTTTAGGCTGACTCAGAGGGCAGGAGCCAAATATTGGTCTTCTTGGCCCCTTTTATTTTAACCTTAATCTTTAAGCCTCAGTGTTAAACATCTAGCAAGCCCGTCTCACCAGTTTTAAAGTACAAGTACTGGGCTTGAAGTTCAATTATTTATCTCTTATATTTAATTGGGGTCTGTATCAGTACCGGAAGTTAGCCTTATAACCTATCTGTCCTGTAGGTGAGGGCTTGTTATCTTAAATTAACCCAGGTTGTTTTTGAAATAGTACCTCTGCAAAACATTAATCGGAAACAGTTATAAAGTTTACAAGGAAAATACAGAATGGAACTAGCAAGAATAAAAACATGTTCAGTTAGTGTAACAGGCTGCTTGAATTTTGGCTCTCTTAGACATTATAAACCTGTTTAAGATCACAACAACCTTTACAACAAACATCAATCTTTTGAACATACTTGTAAATGAGCTGAAGTCTGGCCTATTTGGAGCCATTCTAACACCAGTAAGGTGGGAGGCAGAGCCTTGTCTTTGGGAAGGTGGGGCTCTTGATAAATTTTAGATAAAGCATTCTAGTTTTGAAGGTGATTTTTGTCTCTTTCTTAAATGTCATTTTACAAAGTTGCATATATTGTTTCTTGAGTATGTAGGAACAGTAATTAACATAACATAACATAACATTGCATTTAAAACACAAATCAGAGAAAGGCTGAGAGAGCTTTTAGATTTTCTTTTGTGTGGATAAGTGGCAAAATGTTTTTAGGTTTTATAATATTACCTTTAAATTAATCAGATTCTCCTTATTATCTCAAAAAATGCATTTAAATTCCAATTCCAGTGTGAAGAGTAACTCAAAATTGTATGTATAATTTATTGACAACAGGTTTCTTTATCCAGCTATAAAATATTAAATGACCTGAATAAATACCAGCCCAACTTGTTATTTCTATACAAATCTGAGACTTTTGTTTCAGATGATTTTAGTTTGGAGAACACCAACATGGCAAAGTGTTCCCATAAGTTTTACATCTAACTAAGACAATCTTTTGCAATAAGTAATTTCTGTCTTCTTTTTTTTTTTAACTTTGAAGAAATTTTTGATCCAAGGTTTCTTATTTGGGCCATTGGTACAGGTTATCTAATTTGTATTTTGGCCAAATTTGAGTCCTGAGCCTAATGAGGTGTTTGATTTTGAGACCATTATGGGAATAGAGGGTTTTAAAATTGGCAGAGACAAGGCAAGTGGGTGTCTCTGGGAATTGACTGAGCAGTTCCCATGTTTGGAGAGGCTGGAGGGGGAGAGGAGAGGATTAGATAATACCCCGCCAGGTGAGGTCACAGGACTGGTCAGACATGGAGCCCTTTGGTGACAGAATCAGGATCTGTGGTGTAAGATCCGAGGGGTTTTCCACCTGCGAGCAGTCTGGGAGGGAGAGGGGACATGGACTCTGAAGATCTCCTCTGCTCCAGCAGCCTCCCTAAGGGGGAGGACAGAGGAGGCTGGGAAGATTGGGAGGGGGCCTGTCCACGCCAGCGGGTAGTGGGGGGTTAGGAAGGTCCGGATTGGGAGGGCCCTGGGGGCCTGGGGGCTGGGGGGGATGTGGGACCTCAGGCGGGAGTGACAGGGAGGAGGCTGGATCGAAAGCTGGAAAGGCCTTGGGATCCTGGGGTTGAGAGCAGTCCCCAAGGGGCTCAGTGGGCAGAAGGAGCTGGTGAAGAGGAAGGGCAGAGATGGTTTGTGGGAAGGAAAGAAGAGGCCTGGACTCAGAGAAGTCCCTCCACTTCCTGGACCGCTCAGAAGTCACGTCAGTTCCTAAGAATGTCAGGGTCAAGAGGGCCATTAGGTGGCCGTTTGCAGTTGTTGTCTAAATCCTATTGAGGCCATGCTCCATTGTAGAGAAAAGTGAGTTGTACCTCCAGGTCTGGGGCCAAATGGTCCAAAGGGGGAGGCTTAAGGTAGTTAGCAGACATTCCAAAGTGACTGGAGTCAGCTAAGTGATTACCGAGAGAGACCGAGAGAGAGAGAGAGAGAGAGAGAGAGAAGAGAGAGAGAGAGAGAGAGAGAGAGAGAGAGAGAGAGAGAGAGAGAGAGCGCGCGCGCGCAAGGGTGGGGGATGACTAGACTCCATGCCCTAGGGGAGACTCACCAGGGGACAGTCTGTCTAGGGACCAATTGGCCAATGCTGGATGAGGGGCTGAAGTGCTCCTAGGAAAGAAGAAGGAGATTCCCTGAGAGAGTGGAGCATTTTACTCCAATCAGGGATTCACCAAAGCAGCTCGGATAGATCCCCGGAGGGAGAGCAGGGCTCAGGGTGAGAGGGAGAGCATGGACTCCCAGGTCCATGGTCAATGCATCAAATCAGGAGGACAGACGCTCAAAGTGATCTCGTGCTCAGAAAGCAAGGTTTACTGACAAGGGACAGCCAGCAGCCAGAGTCACTTGAACGGGTTTGTTAAGTCTTTCTTTAGCAAGGAAAAAGAGCAAGCTGGAATGGCCTAGAGCGCAGGTGGCCGGGACCGACGGAACTTTGTATTCAGGGACCTTGGAAAGGAGCAGGTAGGGGAACGGGGTATCTTACAATTCTTTCTCTTGGCAGTTTATAAGTTTGGGGTTGGGGTTAAGATGTTGTTCTAGAACTAAAATGAAATCACTGATGTCCAGGATGTCCCACTAGTCCTGCCTCAGCTCAGGCCTAAAGCTATGGAGTTGGTGTGCTCTCTCCCTCTCTCTCTCTCTCCCCCTCTCTCTCTCCCTCTCTCTCTCTCTCTCTCCCTCTCCCTCTCCCTCTGTCTCATCTCGCTTTTGCTTTCATATTATTACTAAAATAAACACTACCTTGTATGAAGAGACCATCTTTGTTGTTTTTCGGCTCTGACCTGCCAAATCCAGCAGCTGCGCGCGCGCACACACACACACACACACACACACACACACACACACACAGAGATTGGCCCAGTCAGCAGGATCCGGGGGACAACATGCACCTCTTCAAAATGGCTGAAGCTAACTGTGTCATCTGTGACTTTCCAACATGGGCAGATCCCCTGTTTTCTCCTCTAGTCCAAGAATGGGAGCAAGGTACAGGTGAGGAATGGGGCGGGGATGACGGAACAGTGACCCTCTTCAATTTATTGCTTGTCTACGAGCGCGCCAGTAGAAAAAGAAAATGAAATGAGCAGGTGTGTACAAAAAAACAAAAAACCCCAAATACTATGAGATTGTTTTGTTTCTGGGTCTTAGCTAAAAGCAATGTTACTAGAGTTAAATTTCCATCAGGTGTTAATTCTATATGCAAAAAGCACAAACATTTTCAGCTGTGTTTCACATAGTACTGTAGTAAGTGTCAAGCATTTCATCTTATTAAAAAGGAGTAATTTGTCTAAATTCAGAATTTTTATAAGGGTTGCTTCAGAATGAGATTTTTCTTTCATTTATTTGTTTATTCTAATTTGTTATACATGACAGTGGAATGCATCTCTGTTCATATTACACGTATAGAGCACAATTTTATATGTCTCTGGTTGTACCCAAAGTAGAGTCACATCATTCATGTCTTCGTACATGTACTTGGGGTGATGATGTCCATCTCATTCCACTGTCTTTCCTACCCCCTGCCCCCTCCCTTCCCCTCCCTCCCCTTTGCCCTATCTGAAGTTCCTCCATTCCTCCCATGCTCCCCCCCATCCCCATTATGGATCAGCATCCTCATAACAGAGAAAACATTTAGCATTTGTTTTTTGGGGACTGGCTGACTCCACTTAGCACAATATTCTCCAACACTATCCATTTACCTGCAAATACCATGGTTTTATTATTTTTAATGCTGACTAATATTCCATTGTGCATATATACCATGGTTTCTTTATCCATTCATCTGTTGAAGTGCACCTAGGTTGGTTTCATAGCTTAGCTATTGTGAATTGAGCTGCTATTAACATTGATGTGGCTGTGTCACTGTAGTTTGCTGTTTTTAAGTCTTTTGGGTATAAACCGAGGAGTGGGATAGTTGGGTCAGATGGTGGTTCCATTCCAAGTTTTCTAAAAACATTTCTATACTGCTTTTCATATTGGCTGCACCAATTTGCAGTCCCACCAGCAATGTATGAATGTGTCTTTTCCCCACATCCTCGCCAACACTTATTGTTATTTATATTTTTTTTAAAGAAAGAGAGAATTCTTTTTTTAATATTTTATTTTTTTTTTTAGTTTTTGGCGGACACAACATCTTTGTTGGTATGTGGTGCTGAGGATCGAACCTGGGCCGCATGCATGCCAGGCGAGTGCGCTACCGCTTGAGCCACATCTCCAGCCCTATTTATATTCTTAATAGCTGCCATTCTGACTGGAGTGAGATGAAATCTTAGAGTAGCTTTCATTTGCATTTCTCTAATTGCTAGAAATGTTGAACACTTTTTCATATATTTGTTGATTGATTGTATATAACCTTCTGAGAAGTGTCTGTTCAGTTCCTTGGCCCATTTGTTGATTGGGTTATTTGTTTTTTTGGTGTTAAGATTTTCGAGTTCTATATATATCCTAGAGATTAGTGCTCAGCAACTTTGTGAAACCCTCAAAAAAAAAAAAAAAAAAAAGGACTGGGATGTGGCTCAGTGGTAAAGCACCTCTGGGTTTAGTCCCCCACCATCAAATAATGATAATTTAAAATTACATGGTTTTACCTAATTTCTTTGATTCTTAAAATTGGTCTCTTTTTTCATATTTTGGAAATTTTAATTCTTAAAATAGTTGGTCCTCTGTATCTGCAGCTTCCACATCCTCAGATTCAACCAACAAAGAATCATAAATATTTGGAGAAAAGATTGTAGCATATTGAACAGTTACAGAATTTCCCCCAATCATTACAACAACTATTTGTAGTATTTACATTGTGTTAGGCATTATGAATAGTCTAGAGATGATTTAAAGTATGTGGGGGAAAGTGTGAATGCAAATATTTTGGTATCTTTGGGGTGGGAGTGATGGTATCCTGGAACCAGTTCCCCAGATAATGAGGGACAGCAGCCATGGGCATGATTATGTATTTGTTTTATGCTGAAATATATGTAAGATTCAGTTGTGAAGTTAAAACATCACATTGTCACTAATAAAACTACTTAGTGATTTTTTTGAGAAAAAAAGGAATATAATTTCAGCACTGTATTTAATCCTTCTGAAGTATTGTGTCAGTGCAACCCAGATTAACAGCTGGGCATGGCGGGGGGACTATAATAAAATATCACAAGCTGACCCTGATGTCAGACCTCCTCAAACAGAGTTCTAAAACCTCGTGTAACTGTAACTCAGAACGATCACAAACATCCATTGCATTAGGTCTGACTTTCCCTATTTTAAAACAACGTAACTGGAGGAGAAGAGCGTGGTGCAATGATACCTTGGCTGGTGCAGCTGGCACTGGTTTGGGCATAGTACACTCAGTAGACCCCGAAGGTCTGGCCGGCAGACTGCCCACGACAACCCTGCCTCAACAAGATGCTCTCGACTCTGGTAAACGATGCCTGACCTTGTTTAACGGGTCCACTCTTAGGAACATGGACGTGGATGCTGGTGTTCGCATGTTGTTTAACTGGACTGCCTGGTCCCTAAGAAAAGGTGTCTACTTTAACACAGAAAGAAAATGTACATGACGGTTACCTGCTGGGTGTGACGTCACTTTTAGGAAGTCATCTGCCGCTTGTGTTACTAGACCCCCTGGATGGCTTCACAGCCATCTCATATACAATGCTCCGATTCATGTTGAGCTGGGACTCCACAGCATCATGAAACCCGCCAACACGTGTCCCGGGCCGTTCCCATGTTGGGCCTGTGGACCCCGCTCCCGTGTTGCTTTGCCTCGTCTCACTGGTACTCCCGTGGACGGAACGATGTGGCTAACTCCCCATCTGAACGTGTTATGCGTGGTCAAGGAGGAGCGTATGGCTGGCTAGGAGGCCCTGGAGCCCTGCCTGCCTGTCTGTCCCTCTGATGGTGGGCCCCACTCCATCCTGGGCTTGACTGCTGTGCTCTGTGAAGCGACTGCTCCACGAGTCTGCTTAGGGACTGCTGATGAGGGCGACCGAAACTTGATCCTTTGGCTGGGTGCTCCAAACACCTCGGGGTCCTCCACTGGCAGGGAGACACCTCTTACCTTTCTCCTGATCAGGTAGATGATGTTACTTTAACATGAGCCCCAAACCGTGACCTTTACCCAGGGGTAGGTAGTGATCTGTACCCACAAATCCAGGGATGCTGGGCCTCTTCCAGCCCAGGAAGCCAGGGCTCCAGCTGGACTTTCAGTCTCTAGTGATGTTATTTTCTTAATTAAAAAACAAAACCAAAAAACACCAAAACCTCTCCAAAAAAGAAAGTCTTTTATTCTATCTTATTACTACAGAGGAGAGGAGTCTGGATTCTCTGATTGGACATTTTCTGTTTAGTGACAGGGAGAGAACACTGGGACATGGGCATTAAAAGCCCCAGGTGTGGAATTTAAGTCAATAAAAATAAGTCCATCAGGAATGAAAACGGCCCAGCAGGACCTGCAGCCTGGCCAGCCCTGGGGAGAAGGAGAGCCAGGGGTGAGGCAGGAAGGAGGAAGGACAGCCCCAGGCCCCAGCGGCTCAGGGAGTGCCTGGCCTGGGCTCTTCTGTGAGGAAAGGAGAAAATGCAGGAGCAGAGGGCAGCTGGCTCTGTGGGGGAGCGCCGCAGGGTCTGAGGCCCTCTTCTTCTGCTCAGGTCACCCCTCCGCCACTCTGACAGCCTGACCTGAACCCGTCAACACTTCATTATCATACGGAGAACTGCTTCCTGCCGTGGGAATCCTGGTCAAAAAATAGACGACCACAAGGACCCTGCCCTGGCGACCCCTGGCAAGGGCCTAACCCCCAAAACTGCCCCCACCCTCATGCCCGGGGGCCTGGGTTTCTGGTCAGTGGTGGCCGGGAGGTTCTTTGCTAATACACCAGCCCACCCCTGTGGCTGCCTCTTCCTCAGCCAGCCAGGGAGCGTCTCCCAGGGCGGGTGCTGGCACCGGCTCCACCGGGCAGGCGTCCCACTCATTTGCTGCCCCCTCCTGGCTGGAGGCAAGGAGCCCATCCCTCCTGTTCATAGGAGGCCCGCAGGAGGGCGCGCAAACCCGGCTGTCCTCCATACCCTCCAGGGCCTCTGCCTGGCACACGGGAGGCCTCCCCTTCACCCGTCAGACCCCTGCAGACTCTGCCGCTGCCCAGGCTCACAACCCAGCTGGGTCCTGCTGATAGGGAGGAGGCAGGACCTGGGACTGGACCCAATGTGGCCTGTGCTAGTGACACTCGGTGGGACCTCGTGCCTCCTGACTGCAGTGAGTGGGCTTTCTGAGGCACCCTGAATCGCCACGCTTGGCCACAGGGGCCAACAGCCACCTCTGGGTGGCAGCCGAGCCTCAGCAGGAGGGCAGCCTGGGTCAGCCAGGCTGTCCTGGCACACTGGTACCTTCTCCCCAGGTGTGGCGGGCAGGTGCGCTCCCTGCCTGCGGGAGCCATTGTGACAGGTGGGGTGGGCCGATGGGGTGGGCCTGCTCCCTACCTCCACCGGGCTTCCTGCAGCAAAAGGAAATGGGGGAGGGAAGGGCCCCCCCCCACCGCTGTGGACAGGTGCCGCCTTGCTGACACTGGCCAGGCCTCAGGCACTGCTCCCATGGGTGCAAGGCCTGCCCTCCAGAGACGCCAGCTCCTGTCCTTGGAAGGGCTCCCCAGGGCCACTGTGCTCCTTGGGGCCCCCCTCACTTGGCTGGGTGGGGAGCCTTCTCCCCACTTCTGTGGGTGAGTGTGAAATGCACAGCCGCCCGCCCCGTGCTGGGACCCCTGGACTTCTCACTTCTTCTTCTGCACCCTTGCCCCTACGGCTTGGGCACCCTGACCACAGGACTCTGCCAGCCCATGTCCAGGCCCTGGGCGCTGGCCGCCCACCCCAGGACTGTCCTACGGGACAGATCACTGCTTCCCTCGTCCCACCTCTCCATGAAGGATGGGTCCTGGATGGAGGCAAGCCCGGGGGAAGGGAAATGGTGGCTCTGTATGTCACATGGCTGGGTCATGGTGCCCAGGCACAGGGTCACATTGCTCCCTGTTGCAGGACACACACGTCCTCATTGGAGAGGGGGTGGAGGGGAGGGCTGAGGGTCCTGGACCTGGTTGTAGGTCTGACAAGACCTCAGGATAGTGACAGCCAGACAGGGCCAGGGCCAGCTGGGCTGCCGCAGCACACAGTTCTCAGTGCCCAGGGCCTGCACAGGCATGAGGTGGACCTGGCCCAACCCCCCAGGGCTTGGTTGGGGCACACAAATGTTGGGGAGAAAATGAGCCAGGGAGCCCTACTGGGCTTGGAGAGGGTGGTCCCAAACCTGGGGGGAGGGCGGGAAGGACTGGCTGGGCCCAACCTGCCACTAAAGGTGACAGTGGCCAGGCTGTTTCTAGAACACAGGAGAAAATGTGGCAGTTCTCAGAAACCAGAGGCCTAAGGGCATCTTCCAGCCCTGAAGGGAAAGATCGTGAGTCCAGAATGTCAGTGCCAGGAAAACCCCCTGGCATGGAAGGGGAGGAAGGAAAGAAGGACTGGCTGGTGGCAGGCGCACCCCGAGGACTCGGCTGCCAGGGCTCCTTCACGGTGGTGCAGCCCGCCAGCCCAGCAGCCGGGAGGCTGAGGTCCAGGCCACCGAGGCACTGAGAGGGACCCGCCTCAAAGGAGATGAAAAGCAAAAACAAAACAGCGTGTGTGCGCACACCCAAACATACACACATTCACAGACACTCAAACCCCCCACACACCCAAACACACACACATTCACACACACTCAAACACACACACACCCAAACATACACACACTCACAGATACTCAAACCCACACACATACCCAAACACACACATACACACTCAAACACACACACAAACACACATACCCAAACACACACACATACATGCACACACACACACCCAAACACACACACACACACTCACACACACACTCAAACCCACACACAAACACACATACCCAAACACACACACATACATGCACACACACACACACCCAAACACACACACATTCACACACACTCAAACCCACACACATACCCAAACATACACACACTCACAGACACTCAAACCCACACACATACCCAAACACACACATACACACTCAAACACACACACAAACACACATACCCAAACACACACACATACATGCACACACACACACCCAAACACACACACACACACTCACACACACACTCAAACCCACACACACCCAAACATACACACATTCACAGACACTCAAACCCACACACACACCCAAACACACACACACACCCAAACACACACACATACACACCCAAACACACACACATACACACTCAAACACACACATACACACTCAAACACACACACCCAAACACACACACACCCAAACACACACACACTCAAACAGACACATATACACTCAGACACACACACAAACACACATACCCAAACACACACATACATGCATACACACACACCCAAACACACACACACCCAAACACACACACACACTCACACACACACTCAAACCCACACACACCCAAACATACACATATTCACACTCAAACCCACACACACACCCAAACATACACACACACCCAAACACACACATACACACTCAAACACACACATACACACTCAAACACACACACAAACACACATACCCAAACATACACATACATGCACACCTACACACACCCAAACACACACCCAAACACACACACACATACACACTCAAACACACACACATACATGCACACACACACACACACACAGGCATGTGGCTTAGTGGTGATGTTTGGCTCAGCATTTGTAGACCCTGAGTTGTTTTTCTCACAAATAGTGTTTAAAATTACCCATTTTAACATCTCAAAAAAGTTGAATTTATTATTTTACAAAAAAATCACAGAAGTTAAAATAAAGAGAATGGTCCAGTTGTTTCGTGGCTGGAGGTGACATCGATTCCCTGTCATCAGGCGGCCACTGCATCCACGGGGTGAGTCAGCAGGCGCTGGAGTCCAGGTGAAGACCGTCCGTCTGCTGAGTGTCCGCAGCAGTGACAGAAACATCCTTTAGACAGCTGAGCTCGCTCTCGCAGCCCGGGGCACCCACAGGAGGCAGCGTGCCTGGGCCGCTCACGCTCACAGTCAGGGCGTGCACACTCGCCAAGGGGACACGCTGAAGGGGCTGCATTGCCTGTCCCTCCACTGCAGCGCAGCCCTCAGCTCCGGTCACTCACACGCACGCTCCTTTACCACCGTGCAAGGCCCTGGGTCCCTCGTTCCGCGTTCACAGAACTGGCATGAGCGCCGGGCTGGGCACGCTGCTCGCCACAGAGGAGATGGCAAGGCGGCCGCTGGAACCTGCGGGTTCTCAGAATGACCGTCCCGTGCTCGCAGGACTGACGGATGTGGGACCTGCCTCACGTGGGTGGGAAGTGCTTTCCCTGCAGCCCCACGCACATCTGAAGCAGCACGTTGGCACTTCAGGGTCATTTGTGTTTAAAATCAGAAAACTACTTACTATCGAATCCACGATTCACCTTCCTGAGGCCACTACCATTAGGTCTCAGCAAAGGCCATTTGCACGGGGCAGCCCTGTCCCATCCTGGGCGTGGCGCTGGTCAGGAGCTTTGCCCCATTTAGCCCCTGGCTGTCCATCAGCGTGGGCTCGGGGCCTTGGAGGAGTCGTTTTCTGTCTCTGGGTCGTGATCCTCAGAGACCACGTGACTCTTACAGAAGTGGGGACATCTTTGCGGTGGGAACCTCTCTGGGACTCTCCTCTTGATTCACGGGAGTCACGTTCTCCTTCACGAATTTGCACAGCAGCAGATTTTTCTGTGGAAAAGGCAGCAGGTCTCTAAGTCCGGAACGGGGGGGCCACGTAGGTCTCCTTCCTGTCTCTGGCCTCGACTCGGTGTGCACATTTTGGCAAGTCACCTGATGTCTCAGCACCAGGATCCTCGTCTTCGTTGTTAAAGTATATTCACGAGACACTGCGACAAGGACCAGAAACAGCCCAGTGAGTCCTCCGCGATTCTCCTTCCAGAGGAGTCTGAGTTGTGCTGAGGGAGTAAACTCCTCCTTTTTCTTTTCAGGACCCTCCTTCAGATCTTCTCGGTTGGGTATGGCTCTTAATGTTGCCGTGGATGACGAAGAAGGTCCACAGAGAGTTAGAAATAAAAGAGCCTCTGCTGTGCTGATGGAGAGAGAGACTCAGAGGAAGTGCCACCAGCTGGGAGGTGGCGCTGGACCCAGAGGGCCAGGGCACCTCTCCTGATCCCTGAGCCCAGCGACTGGGTGGTGCCTGTGTGGCCAAGCGTGGCCACCAGCAGGTCCCAGCTGGCTTTCAGCTCTTTCTCATCCCGCCACTGGAAGGAGGAAAACACGTCACCTCAGAAAAACATCCCCCCAAACCCAAAACAAGACGCTGCCCTGGCCTGGCCGCCCAGGCCCAGCTGAGGTGGCGGCCGAGTGGCAGAGGGGCTACACTAGAAAACCAGAACAACGAAAAACAGCACGGAAATGCCCAGGAAGGAATCTTGCAAAATGAGGAAGAAAACCAACAGAAACACACAAAAAAAGTGAATGAGGGTGAACATTCAGACTCCTCTTCCTGCTAGTTACAGTCGGCGCCGTTATGGTTTAGGTATGAGTGTCCCCCGAAGCTCATGTGTGAGTCAAGGCAAGAACAGCCAGGTGTGGTGGTGCACATCTGTCCTCCCAGAGACTCGGAGGCTGAGGTAGGAGGATCGCAAGTTCCAGGCCAGCCTCAGAAACAGTGAGGCCCTGAGCAACTTAGCAAGACCCTGCCTCAAAATAAAAGATAAAAAGGGCTGGGATGTGGCTCAGTGGTTAAGCGCTACTGGCTTCAATCCCCAGAATCACCCCCACCACAAATATAAGGGAAAAAAAAGGTTAGAGGTAAAATGATTGGGTTATGAAGGCCTAATCTAATCATTATATCATCCTCCTTGAAGGGATCAACTGGTAGTGACTGTGGGAGGGGGTGTGGCCAGAGGAGGTAGGCCACCAGGGTGTGCCTCTGGGGTTTCTATTTGTCCCTGGGGAGGAGAGTTGCTTCTCTCTGCTTCTTGACTGTCAGGTCCTGACTGCTTTCCTCCACTGGGCCCTTCTACCATGAAGTCCTGCCCACTTTGGGCCCAGAGCTATGGAGCTGGCCGAGCATGGACCAAGACCTCTGAAACTGTGAGCCCCCAAGAACCTTTTTGTTGGCTAAAAGTGCTCTTGTCAAGTCTTTTGGTTACAGCATCATAAAGCTGACCTAGTCAGCAGCTGAAGCAAAGCTGCCTGTGTCCCCCAACACGACTCTCTCTCTGCAGAAGAAACCTAGCGACCCTTATCATAAACGGGGACCAGATCAAGGTTTCTGACCACTCAAACTGGTCGAATGTGGACCTGGGCACAGGAGTAGGTTATGAAAGAGCAGGGTTTTGGAACCTGCTGAAAGGACTCAAGAACCCCGACGACTTTGGGCCAGGCTGGAAGGGTGGAGACCTGGGGCCCTTGGAGGTGGGCTGGACGCACCCTGTGTCCCTATGGACCTAGACTTGGGACAGAATGTGATGTGTGGGTAAGTGTCCCCAGAGTACGGTGTGAACAGTGCTGTTG
This sequence comes from Spermophilus citellus, assembly GCF_964194105.1. Classification (NCBI taxonomy): domain Eukaryota; kingdom Metazoa; phylum Chordata; class Mammalia; order Rodentia; family Sciuridae; genus Spermophilus; species Spermophilus citellus. The sequence continues at coordinate 254,963,039 of NC_138183.1, read as the reverse complement.
GCAGCTCGTCACGACTGCAGGTGGTGGAGCCTTTGAGGAGGCCTGACGGGGGGTCATCTGGTATCCGGCTGCCGCTCAGACCCTAGGAAACAGATTTGGGGTCCCGGCCGTTGGGAGAAGACGCGAGGTGCAGTTGGGAAAGTAGACATGCTGTGTTCAGAGGCGGTGACGTCCCACCTCCAGCCCCCAGCCCCAGGGGCGCGGCCCTAGGCCTGTTTTATACGCAGGCCGGACGAAGAAGGCACAGCACCCACAGGTGCGCCAGTGGGCGCCTGCTCACAGCAGATGTTCATGACCTGAGTACGTGCACTGAATCAGGGTGTCTGTGATTGGCTCCATACCAGGATCATAGCCCACCGGAACCCTGGGTGCAGGAACCTGACTGTGGCCATCTTGGGCCTGCCCTATACCTGGTGCGGGCTGTGCCCTCAAAGGGATGGCGGGATCTGGTGCCTTCTTCCCGTTCTCTTCCTGGCCACGAGGTCCATGGTCTTGCTCTGACTCATGCCCTCACCACAGTGTACTCCATCCCCAAGTGCCCCAAAGCAAAGGGGCCATCGATCATGACTGGAAGCTGCAAAACTGTGAGCCCAAATATACTTTTCTCTCAATCAGTTGCTCTGTCTCGGGAATTTGACCCAGTGGTGAGGGCCACAGGTACACCCAGGGAGAAGAACTGCAGGCCCGGGCCCTCTCCACCCGCTAAGAACAAGCCTGTGGTCCTAAGCCACCCAAACTGCGCTTCAGGCTACAGCGGCGGCAGAGAGCTGAGCCAGTGTCCCCATGAGCTTAGCATCCCTGAAGAAATTGGTGCGGCCTCGTTTATGGAAAGCCTGGTGGGGGACAGAGAAAGAGCAAAACCAGCCAGCTGCTTCTGGGGTGACCACACACTGGCACAAACGGCGAGACCCACCCTGTTTTGGGAATGCCAGGTGCTACCAAAACAGAAAAGGCCATAAAACGGCTAACAAAGGAATCACTGGCTCTTCACGGACGTCTCTGTCCACGGGGACTCTGCACACACAGGCTGCTGGGAGTGGGGGAGGGTCTGGGAAATGTCCACAGGGAGTGGGGGAGGGTCTGGGAAATGTCCACTCCCACAGGAACATGCAAGATCTACAAAGGTTCTTACCCAGAAGGCACAGAGGACAGACCATAAATGGAGACGCGGGGTGTTGCTGCACCGTGAAGGCGATCCTGCAGAAACGCCACGTCCTCACAGTCAACCCACAGACCAGAGCCCTCACACGCCCTTGTCTTCTGGGTACACGTGACCGCGTGACTTGATAAACTCTTTTTTTTTTTTTTAGAATTTTAATATCTATTTTTCAGTATTTGGCGGACACAGCATCTTTGTCTGTATGTGGTGCTGAGGATCGAACCCGGGCCGCACGCATGCCAGGCGAGCACGCTACCGCTTGAGCCACATCCCCAGCCCCTTGATAAAGTCTTAAAATCCACGTGAATTGTGCTATTGGTTTGAAACATATCTATGTAAGAGCACACACGTACAGTTGGGTGACGCGGACGGAGACTGTTTCAAGAATGGCTGATCGTTGTGTGGACCCCACAGAGTGCTCTTAACTGAACCTGGGGACGCAGCTACTCCACACCTGGGCTGCAGCACAGTCTTACATTGTATATATCATTGACCCAAATTGTATGATTTGGCACACAACTGTCCACAAAGGACCATGGATAAAAAGCAAGGGACAGGGACTGGCTCCACCCGGGGCAGGATTTCTCACAATGCCCGTGACAGGAGTGCATGGCTGCAGCACAGTCCAGTCTCCACCTGCACTCGAGGCGAGGGGAAGGAGAGGTGGGCTCCTGCGGAGGTGTGGCAGGCTGGGGATGTTCTTGCAGGAATGGACACAAGAGGCTCCCGACCTCACGCCACTCAGAAAGCCGAGTTGTACTGGATGGAAGGCCAGCCTGCACACAGGTGGCCTCAGCCTCTCCTGGAAAGCTCAGCTCCCTCCCGCTCGGGTCCTTGAGCCCACCCATCACTGGAAGGATCAGCTGCCCTTGGCTCAGGCACCGACACTCAGGCAGCTTCCTGGAGCTGCCATGGCCGTCCTCTTGGACACTGGCCAGCTGACCCTGCCCTCTGCCCTAAAGCCCAGGACTGCACTCACCATGTTCTCTGTGTCTTTGGCATTTCCTGCAAAGAAGGCTTCCTGGTGGTGCTTAGTGTGGATTCTAAGGCCCAAGGCCCTGCTGCTGGCCCAGGCCTGGGATCCGTCAGGACGGCCCTCAGGGAAGCTGCTGGAATGAGCCCGACCACACTTTCCTTCCCGTTCTCACCCTTTCTGGAAACGTCCAACGCTCCAGTGGTTTTCAGCTCCACCATGCGGCCAGCGCAATGGTTTCATTAATGAGGTTCTTGGCATAAAAGTTAGCTAGAAGAGATCGAAATAAAACACACAGACTCAGTCACCTTATTTCTATTGCCAGGTCCGAGACGGCTCCCCTCTCTGGTTCCCTCCTCTAGCCGCCCAGCAGGGCAGCAAGGATTACTCAGGGCTAGCAGGAGAGAGAGAGAGAACACGCCTGGGAGTAGCTTTTTATTGGGGAACAAGAGATTCAGGGGAGAATTCCATCCAATGAAGGTTGAGGGGGGACTGCACTCCAAGGTCAGGGTCAGTGATTGGGCCCCCGGGGTCAGTGGTCAGGCACACCCCCACACGGATGGGTTCTCTCATCAGGAAAGGGCCGGGAAAGTTCCGACACAGCCAGAACGCCTCAGGCCCTTAACAGGAGCCGCCCAGTCACGTGTCAGGATGGCTCCCCACATTCAGCCACCATCTAGCCCCTGCAGCCCACTCCCTCTCCACGGTTCCTGCTTCCTTATCCTGCCCTGAGCCCCAGGCCAGTCTGCAAGGTTGGAGCTAAAGACCTGAGCCCCAGCCTCAGCTGCAGAGCACTGTGGCCACTGCAGGCACGAGCCCTTGAGTCCCTTCAGATCTCCCGGGGCTAGAGGCCCTCTCCTGGGAGCACGGTGACCTGGGGAAGGGCAGCCTAAGGATCAGGCTCCCTGGGCCCCCCTGCAGCGGGCGTCACCTGTGCCTGGGAGGGCTCCAGCATCTGAGCTCATACCTTACAGAGGTGGTCAAGCGCCCAGGCTCTGCTCTTCCACAGAATTCAGAAGGAGGGCAGGGGAGCTGGGAGGGTGCTGAGGATCTGACCCAGCCGGCCCCGTCCGTCACCTAAAGTGAGGAAACCAGAGGGTGTCTCCCAAGGGCGGGATCAACATTTTACCCCAGGAGTGCCATGAGAAGAACAAGCAGCAGACCGACATACCGCCGTCTCCCGAGCCCAGGGGGAAAGGCTGCCCAGCTCAGCACACCTGAGGCAGGTGGGATGGGCCCCTTCCCTGGGGGGTGCTGCTGGCAGATCTCAGACCCCCCAAGGCCCCACTGAGCCAGGTGGCTGTTGGAGAAAATGATTTCCAACCCCGTTAAGTGGGCCTGTGACCTGTGGGACAGACACCTGGGTGTGGCATATTGGCTCGTCCGACCTTGACCCGGGTGACTCCAGCAGCCCACAGGTCCCAGTTCTCCTGGTTACCACAGCACTGGGTGTCCCTGGAAACCCCTCAGGCCCTGCCAGAGGATCTGTGTGCAGTCCCTCCCCAGGACAGGTCCAGACAGAGGCCCCAAAGACACAGGACACAAAGCTCCCGGCCTCAGTCCTTTCTGCCTCCGCAATAAGGACAGCAAGTCCAGCTTTTCCTCGGGGCTGATGGGTCTGGACGGCAGTGGATTCTGCCTGACAGGTGACGGACGTCTTGACGTTTTTGAGTGTGCAGCTCAGTGATTCTCGGGGTGGTCATGCCGTGGGGCAGTCTTCGCCACTGTCCCTCCAGAACGCTTCCACCTTCCCACAGGGAAGCTCTGTCCCCGTGAAACCTGGACCCCGGCCTCCTGTCTCTGGATTTGACCCCTCGGGGACCTCACAAGTGGAGCCGTGTTTGTCTGTGAGGGCGCCTTTCCCTGGCAGTGTCCTCGGGGAGTTCTGCGCTGCTGCAGAGGGGACCCTTCTCCTTGAGGCTGAAGGCTCTTCATGGTCACCTGCCTTGTGTGCGCCCATCCATCCACCCGTCCATGCCCACCTGGGTGGCTCCTGTCCCCAGGCTGCTGTGGACGAAGCTGCCCCCAGCACAGTGCACCTCTCCCTGAGACCTGCTGTTCCTCCTGGGGGATGAGCCCAGAGGCAGGATGGCCGGGGCGGGACCATGCACATCCCAGGGAACGGGAATGGCCGAGCTGCTTTCTCCACACCTATCCTCTGCCGCCTCCCCACCAGCGATGAGTGAGAGCTCCCGCTGCTCCATGTCCTTGGTGGCCACCCTAAAGGTCTTGAGTAGCAGCTCTTGTGGTTTGGGTTTGCACTTGCCCAGTGACGCCATCCCAGCTGCCTTCTTACGCACTTGTTGACATTTATTTGTGTTGTCTATTATTTTTTGGTGGGGTGGTACCGGGGATTGAACTCAGGGGCACTCAGCCACTGAACCACATCCCCCTACTTCGTATTTTATTTAGAGACAGGGTCTCACTGAGTTGCTTAGCGCCTCCCCGTTTGAACTTACGATCCTCCTGCCTCAGCCTCCCCCATCCTCTGGGATTACAGGCACCCCTACGCCCGGCTTATTTGTGTTATCCTTGGGGACACATCTATAAAAGTCCTCTGGCTTTGGTCTCGGGCAGCTGTTGAACAGTGGGGGTCCTTTCTGTGTTCAGGTGTGGGCCCTTCACTGGATGTGACTTCAAGTGTCTTCTGGGGGCTGCCCGTCCCTGTGCGTACCTTTTTTCTTCTGTAGCCTGTGCTTTTGGTGTCACAGCCAATGTCATGAGGATTTTCCCCTACACTTTGTTGTACGGACTTTGGGGGACAGGTCTCACTTCTAGGCCTTCGATTTCTTTTGTGTGTGTCGTTAAATTAGGGTCCCCATGACATGCAGCTTACCCAGTGCCGTGGGTTGGAGTCTGACCCTTCCCTACCCAACGTTCTTGGCTCCAAGGTCTTCATGTTTTAGGAACTTCTAAACATTCCATTAGCACATGGATGAGCAATGAAGTGCTCTGTGTGTGTGGGGGGGTGTGTGTGTGCGTGTATGCACACATGCGCGTGTTGATTACTCAGCCACAGAGAAGAATGTCGCCCTCTCACAGGCTATGACCTGGTCAAACCTCGAGAGCATGATGCTCAGGGGAGGAGCTGGATGGGAAGGGCAGTGCTGGCACAGGTGTCCAGGACAGGTGCGGCCAGTGGGAGAGGAGGCTGGTCAGTGGCCAGCTGTGGAGGGGGTGGGGACTCACAGTTTCACAGGGACAGACATTCCTTTTGGGGGTGATGCGAATGTTTTGGAACCTGGTGGTGTCAAAGTGTCAGCAAACTGCTCACTCTGAAGTGGTCGGTTTTATATTATGTGAGTTTCGCCTCAATGCAAATATTCCCATTTTAAAGAGTTCTCTTTCTTGGAGCTGCTGGGCAGCACACTGTGTCCACTGTGGTGCTGAAGTCCTGGTGGCCTGGGTCCCCGTGGACACCTGGGGAGAGACCCCTGGTTCCTGGCCTCTGGGGCCCCCCTGCTGGAGGAGCCTGGTGCACCCTCCCCCGGGTGTGGTAGTCAGTGGCCTTGGGCAGGGCCCTGGAAGTCTCACCGCAGGGTTAGCTTCCTCTTCTGGGAGTATTACAGACTCATTGCATCAAAGCTGTCATCTTCCCCAGAGGCCATGACCACACATTTCCCTAAAAATCACAGGCAGCCTCCCTGGCTCCCCCTGTATGTGGGTTCTCCACGCTCTCCAGGGATGAGTGGGGCTTATTCATGCACCCCAACTCCAGACCCACAGAGCAGGACCCTTGGGGAGCTCTCTGGGCTAGATACCCTTCAGGGAACCCCAACCCCAGGCTGCCTTCTGCTTTCTTTTACCAAAACTGGCCTTGGAGACGTTGGCAGAGACGTCCTGGGTCCTCGAACTACAGCCCCCAGGCGAGACTTCCTGCCAGGCCTCAGCACCTCTGGGCACTGGGGGACACCTGGGAAGCCTCCTGTGCTGGCGGGAACCCAGGTTCCCAGCCGGGCTCCTGCACAGCCCTCCAGCGAATGGTGCCTTGGCAGCGGTTAACGGTCCAGGACGGCACCCTTCCCTGGGTGTTCCCTGTGGGCACTGAGCAAGGGACAGCAAGCAAGGGGGAGTGAGGGGCAGAGCCAGGAGGGTGGGGAGGGAGGTCCCACAGCAGGGAGTGGGTGGCACCATGGGACAGATGGACAAAGAATCGTGGAGACGTGGACAAGGTGAGGCATGAAGGGACAAGCCACATCTCAAGGAGGGAAAGGCCCATCCAGAAGCCACAGGCCAAGGCGGAGCTGCTGCGGACAGCATGTGGCTGAGCACAGAAGCGGGGCGCTCCCACGGGCTGGGGGGGGGAGAAGAGCCTGCCTGGCTGTGCTGTCCCTGGGCGCAGGAGCAGGCCGCACTGACTGGGCTGCAGTCACAGGTCCCCCGGGTCCTCCTCAGGCTGTTGATGACCCTACTCAGGCCCAGGTGCAAGGCCACCCAGGACCCACACCCAGGGCACTTGCTCACAGTGTCACCTACCTGGTATTAGGATTCAAAGGATCCCTGGTGCTGGTAGAAATGGCACACCTGGTCCCTGGTAGAAGGGCACTCTGCCTCCATGTCCTGCTCTGCAGTCCAGGAAGAGGGGTCAGCTCCAGGGGAGCACCATCCTGAATCATGTATGTGGACCTGCATTGTCACTTGAAATGGGAACACAGCTCGACCCCTGTGCAGAGCTCAGGCAGCCACAGCAGATGTACCGACACCTCGTCCAGTGCCACAGACGGAACGGCCCTGCGGTCAGGCGTCAGACTGGGATGTGGGCTCAGGAGGTGGCACGCCCAGCGTCCTGGGGTCACAGTCCCAAACAGCTCTGAGGTCTCTCCCAAAGGCCACCCTGACTATCTGCCCATCACGGCCTGACAAGGGGTCCCCTCCCAGGCACCGCTGGCTTTACGGCCTGTGGACACACCTAGCCCCTTCTGTCAGCCTGGTGACAGTTAATCGACACGCTCACTTGCTCTGAAAGAGCTCCTAGTGAGCTTGGACTCAGCACGGAGCCCGGTTTCTCCTCCTAATTGAGACGAGGCATTGCGGCTTACAAAGAGATGACAGTGGCTCCTTCACTGGGCTGCTCAGCTTCCGCCCGCCCCCCTGCACGTGGAGTTCAGCGCCTTACGCACATGCAGCTGTTCAACATCACACCTGGTGTTGTTCTGCGGGTAGGTGATGACTGACTTCTGTGACAGAAAAGCGCAGCCCCGGCTCTCTGCAGGGGGATAATGGGAAGGACCTCTGCAGACGTCTTAGAACTCGAGCTTTTTTTTTTTTCCTTTTAGTTAAAAATATTTTTAGTTGTAGTGGGCACAATACCCTTATTTTACTTATTATTTTTATATGGTGCTGAGTGTATGGAGTGAATAGTAGTTAAATAAGTATTAGGTATTGTATGGAGTGAATATTAACTTTAGGTAAACATGTTTTGATGTTGTGCTACAAGTGCGCAGTGTGTTAGGTATAGATAAGATAGTGATGAGTGCGAAGTGTGTTAAGTATGGATAAGGTAGTGAAAAACAAATGATGTAAAGGAAAAACCCCAATAAGATGTAAACAAGTTAGGCTTAGTATAAATATAAGGCACGGAGGACAGGCAGCACCTCTCAGGTCAGGCACTGACACCAGCCGCCTGATTGGTCCGTCCGGTCTCTGCTCCGCTGCTGCTGTGTGAGGACTGCTGTGAGAATAAACGAAGCATTGGAAAGACATCTCCGTGAGTCGGTGTGGTGTGTTCGTGTCGCCGGGGATTCTGGTCCGGGTAGGACACGGCCGGGGACCCACCTGCGGTTGACCTCCGAGACCAAGGCCCGCTCCAGCTTCGGGAGCTGCTCGCGACACTGAGGATGGAACCCAGGGCCTCCCATGTGCTAGGCAAGGGCTCTGAGCCCCAGCCCAGCCCAGAACTTCTGCTTTTATTTATTTATTTTATTTTTTTTTGAGAGAGTGAGAGAGGAGAGAGAGAGAGAGAGAGAGAGAGAGAGAATTTTTAATATTTATTTTTTAGTTCTTGGCGGACACAACATCTTTGTTGGTATGTGGTGCTGAGGATCGAACCCGGGCCGCACGCGTGCCAGGCGAGCGCGCTACCACTTGAGCCACATGCCCAGCCCCAGAACTTCTGCTTTTAAAGAGAAATGGGATCCCAGGGAGTTTGAATGTGGACTGGATATTAGCCGGCGCTTTCCGGGATGCCCAGGAGGGGCTTGCTGCAGGGTTAGGGGGACAGTGTGGTCTCCACTTGGGCTGACGTGCTGTTACAGGCTCGCGAGGTGATGGACGGAGCCATCTTCCACCCTGAGCAGCAGAGACCCACGACACCCACTGCTCTATTCTCTGACTGTCCAACATGTTTGTAAACTTTCCCAGCAAAGAGTTCCTTGGTGGGGCCTCTGTTTTCTCCCACTTTTTCATGGCTGAACAGCAAACGTCCCTGTAGCTTCCATGGTCTGGATCTGGAAAGTCCCCCAGAAGCTCCTGTGTTGAAGGCCTGGTCCCCAGCGCAGCAGGGCTCTGAGGCCATGACCCGGTCACCAGGGCTCCAACCTCCTCAGTGGATTAATCCATGTGATCCATTAATCCATCGACAGCAGGTGGACCCGGTGGGGTGGTGGGCCACCTGGAGGAAGCAGGTCGCAAGGTGCTGGGTCTTCTCCTGGTCTCCCCTCCTTGGCTCTGGGAGCTGACAACTGTCCGGCCACACCCTCTGCCATGATGTTCCTACTCACCCGATTCCCAGAGCAATGGAGTCAGCTGACCATGAGCTGAGACTTCTAAAACCATGAGTCAAAATAAACTTTTCCTCCCCTACGATGTCCCATCGGGTGTTTTGGTCACAGTGACCCAAAGCTGACTGACAGTGGATGCCAGCTGCCCGAGCCTGGCCAGGCCCAAGGCTTTCCTCCCACAACAGAGAGAGAGGCCAGGAGGGCTGGACTTACAGGGCAGGGCCGTGCCTGACCTTGCTGCTCCTCACAGCCCCGTCCATGAGCTTGACTCTGGAGGGGTCTCCTGGCTCCCTCTTGGGGTGTGTGGAGGGCAACTGAGGCTGGCAGCATCCCAATTCAGGGTCTCACTGTGACCAGTGTGGTGCCACAAACCTGGGGGCACCCTGGGACGCGGAATCTGTGGCTTCTCTATGGATGCGGACGTGGCGCGGTGGCTTAGATGATTTCCTGGGGGAGAGGGAGGGGCCAACCAGATCCAAACGTAGCAGGATTGAAAGGAGAGAGATCAGTGGCCAGCGCCTGCTCTGGACACTGTGGACACTGCTGGAAGGCTCGCGCTCTGAGGACATGGAAAGCACCCTCTGTTTGTGACCCTCAGACCGGCCGCCGCTGCCAGGGCAGGACCCCCAGTGCTGACCTGCAGATCCCAGGTGGCCCCAGTGGCCCTAGAGGCTTCCCGGTAGGAGGGGCAGGCTGAGTCTAAAGTGTGCGTGAAGGTGTGGGGTGGCAGGTGGCTGGGGCCATCTTGACAAAGAGCAGAGCAGGGCTCCAGAACCTGCCCAGGGAACCCAGCCCCCTCAAAATGAAACACAGGGTGGGGGGACCGCTCACTAATTTTGTGTTTTTTTGAGAAAAAGAGGGAAATAAAGGGAAAGTAAAAGAAACCAGAAGCAACAGTTTGCCGCAGTCTTGGCTGGGCACAGAATCACGAGCCACCACACACCTTGTAGATTCAAACAGCAATTCTTTATTCCCAAACTCACACCGGCCTCTACACACACGTTCTGGGGAAATCCAAGTTCTGGGCACAATTCACGTCCCAAATACTTTTCAATTCCACGAGAACTCAACGGGAACTCAGGCAGCAGGATACGCCCTATTCCCAGCAGCAATAACCTTAAACCTGGAACTTCCCTAAACCCAGATTGTCCTAAACCGGAACGCCTTAAACCCAAATGATCCTAAACCGGGATACTTCCTAAAACCTGCAGGATACACCCTAAACCTGGATCCACCCTCGTCCTTGAGCAGGGTCACCTTTCTCAAACACACATGCAAGGTCACAGCGAATTTCCAAGGCAAGTCCATTTAACATGGGGTACGCTGGCAAGGAAATTTCGATGCGTCATTCCTACTTGGCAATGGCCCTCAGCAACAGTTACCACAGAGAGGAAGGCTAGACGATGGCATCAGGGCTGCCCGGCTCAGCACGGTGTTCAAGCACGAGAGACATGGCTAGCCAGGGACCCTAGCTCCTGGCTCACAGTGGGCAGTGGCCCCAGCAGAGCCATGGCCCTGGGGGGCCCTGGGGTTAGGGTCCCCTTGTTGATTGTCCCCCTGTATCAAGTCAAGGGACTACACACAGCGCTGCAGCCAGACAGCCCCTGACCAGTAGGACACTACTCAGGCTGTGGGTTCACCTACTCCAGGTGTCCCATCTCGGGCTGTAGGGGCCGGAGTTGGCTCCTGGATCCCCCCGATATGCTAAGCTCTGCAAGGGTCCTTCTTTCCGCTGTCACCCTATGGGTGCCTGGACGTGTTCCACCCTAGACCTCAAATCAGCCACTTCTCCAGGGAGCCTTGTTCTTCCCAGTACGAAAGAGTATCGAGAGGCCGTACTCCAGAGGCCGGATCTGGGCTTTTAAATGTTTCCCACGTTTTCTGTTGGTGGATCGTACCTGAACCTAGTGATGGGGGTTGTCATGCTCGGGGGGCTCCTCCTCGTCTGTGGGGTGCGAGTGGGGCTGGGATCACTGCTCTGCAGGCTCACCTGCTGCCCTAGGGGTCACCTCCTGGGAATGGCCAAGGCCTTTCTCTGCACGCACCTGGGGCTGGAGATGCAGGCCAGGGCTCTGGTGCTCTTGGAAGCCCTCACCCAGCCATGTCCTCCGCCCCTGGACAGCTTCCTCTAGACCTTTCTTCTAGAAGGTTTTCCTGGGCCTGGGTCTCACCTCTCAGTCTTCCTTGGGCCTCCTCGGTGTGTGGCTCCCTCTGCAACTCGGGAGAGTTGAGGTGGCCCCCGGCATCTCCTTCTGCATCAGTAGGTCCAGATTTATGTTGCTTATTGGAGAAATGACACGGGACCTGTGAGACTTGGTGGACATCACTGCTGGGGACAAGGCTGAAGCAGCTCTGGGGTAGCTGCTGCCCGCCTGGCTAGTCGCTGGGTTGGTTCCTCTGCCCTCTGGCTGGCCTGCTCTGGGCCCTGCCCCTTAGCCACTTCCTGAGAGGTGGCCCCTGGACCGAGAGTACTTCTTTACGGCTCTGGTGCCCACACATTTGGAGCAGTCCCTGCCCTCTGTTCTGGTGGCTGGAGAGGCCCCAGGCATCCCTGCGCGCAGCACTGGACAGATGCCACCTGGCTGGTCACACTGACCTAGCAGTTCACGGCTTCTCCCCATGCGTGGCCTGCCGGGGCCCTTCCTCGTCCAAGAGGACTAACCTGCTGCCCCCTTCCTAGGGAGTGGGAGGGGCACCCCGACCTTCACTCCTCTCCAGGTGCACCCCAAGTTCAGCCCTGGAGAGGGCACTGCTCCCCCAGTCCTACCCAGCAGGTGCCAAGGAAGCATCCCCTGGGGTCTTCCTCATCCCTGGCCCCTCCCGGGCCAGCACAAAGTCACTCGCAGATGCAGGGGACCTGCTTCAGCTCAGGTGGCCCATCAGCCACCCTGCCCTGTCCCTCCTCTCCCCTTCCCCGCAGTACTGTGGTGACAATTAGACACCCGAGAAATGCCAAGGCACGCGTAGAAAGCAAGTTTTATTTAAGAAAAGACACAGGGACAGCAGGACACAGGGACACAGGATTCTCCAGAGAGAAGGGGGCCCAGAGCTGGGTGCCCAGGGGAGTGGGTGCATCTTCCTCTTTATGGACCTCAGAACCCCCACCTTCTCTCTCTTCTCCCTGTACTGCCTACGGGCAGGAAGGAGCAGGAACAGGGCCGGAGTGAGGTCCTGGAGGTCAGCTGTTAGCCACCCCTCATCTTCCCTGAGTGACCAGCCCTCACCTCTCAACCCCCAGCATTCAGGACCCACACTGACTGCCAGGCCTTCACCACCGCCTCAGTTTGTTGAGGAAGGTGACATCTCCTGTCCCCTCAGGCAGGTGGGGCTGCAGGCAGGTTGGTGTGGGGGTCAGTACAGTGGGCTCATTTGATACGATTATTCTCTTAATCTCGTGTTCCCACCATCTGTCCCCTTACGTGGGGTCCTCAGTCACACCCCAGAGTCCTGGGCCTCTGCCCGCTCAGGCTGGGTGTCTGCGCAGCCCCTTCTAGCCCTAGCTGCCAAGGCAGGCGCGGGCAGAGAGGGCTGGTCACTCAGGAAGGGAGTGGAGCTCGGCCCGGACACTCGGGACGTTTACACTGGTGCAGGTTGGTCCCCCCCCCCCCCCCCCCGCAGCCGGAGGCACTAACAGCCCCTGGGAGCCCTTCCTGATGACCCCTAGCCAGGCGCGGATTTTACTGTTGCGCTTTTCCCTGGAGAAACTGACTTCACATTGCTCTTTAAAACCACAGGACCCGCTGCTTCCCGTGAAAACCCCGAGACCCACTACTGAGACAGCAGCTCGACACACATCTTGGAAACCCTGTGGGGGCCAATTCCTGAAAGGTGCCATGCCAGCTCTGGGTCCAAAGTGAGATCGCGGCCACCTCTGCCCTCACGCACTTGGTCCTACTACACACAGGAACTGGCCTGTCACCCAGTGTTCTCCTGGTACGCTGGCCTGTTCCGTGGCCCGTCAGCAGCGGAGTGGCTGCGCCTCTCTGTGGTCTCACCACCATCGTGGGCGGTAAACCCCAAATCTTCACCAATTCTTTGTGGTTGGACCCCACGGTGCCTGAATCCCGCTTTGATGTAAGATTATAATGCACTAATTAAAAAAATAATAAAAGGGAGGCCAGTGGAGGAGGAAGGGGTGAGGGAGGAGGAGGGAAGGAGACTGGCCACGCTGTGGCAGGCACGTGCAACTCCTCACAGTGCGTCCACTGTTCTCTGTAAGTGTGAGGCACCCATGAAAGCCATAAAAGAATAAGGCACAGGTAGAGGCCCCCTTGGGCACAGGCCCCATGGCTGTCAGTGGGCCCGGGGTGCAGGAGGGATGGCGAGGGGGTCCGGACTTGTCTGCACAGGGAACAGGGGTCCAGGCCAGAACACTCCCACCAGAGGCACCCGCCTGAGCTCCTGTCTGTGGCTATGCAGGGGGCTCCAGAGCAGGGGCCCGTCCTCTGGGGGCTCCTGGGGAGGCGGGGTGGCTGCTTCTTCCTTGCCCCTGCTCTCTCCTGGGACACCGGGACTAAGGTAGAGAGGCACCCTGAGGTCCCCTCTCACGGTGCTGCCCGCCACCTTCATCCCTCTGGCCTCTTGGGACCTCTGTGCGCAGCCCTTCCCTGGACGTGGTGTGGGGTCAGGGTCGGGGCCCATTCTCTTTCAGGGCCCTCCAGCACAGGGCGGCCCCGCCTCTCTACCTTGGTGGTTAAGGACAGGGACGGTTGAACCAGAGCAGGGCTGGGGACAGCGGTCAGCAGCCTGGCCAGGGCTCCCCTCTGTGAGGCTCCAGGGCACAAGCCCCACCAATGTCCCCTCCCTCACCTGCCCAGTCCTGGGCCTCCCTGCGTCCCCTCCTGTACCCTTAGCTGGCTCATTGGGTGGGTGCAGGAGCCGGCCACCTCACCTGAATCCCTCCCTGTGATGTGAGCTCTGCACCCCACCCCAGACAGCCCCACACTGGTTTTGAATCTCTTCCCAGAGGACCCCCTCACTTCTGAAGCCCCCCAAGAAGAGAACCCGCAACATGTGTTCCATTTATTTCAAGGCATGGAGCATAGACAGGTCCCCGACTTGGGGAGAGGGGAAGAGACAAGAATGTGGTACAAAACTTGGACATGAAGGGTCAGCTACAGCTGAGATGGCACCCACAGAGTAGTTTAAGGCTCCAGATGTAAATATGTGCAGATGCTCACACACGCACACACGCACACACGCACACAGGGCGCCATGGACACAGGAACTGGGGCCAGACGCCACAGGCTCACCGCTGCGCGGCCGCCTGACGTATTGCAGTTACACGTTATTAAAAAAGTGTGAAGGAAGGAAGACTGTGTGGGCCGGGCAGCCTGGCGCAGAGCCTCCCTGGCCGCCGGCTCCCTCCTGCTCACCCGCTCCGCCCACGGGCAGTGGCTCCAGTGGGCTCCTCTGGCTGTCGGTGGGGAGGGTCCAGTACCTACCTGTCCTGGGCTTCCACCAAACAGCACAGTGGCAGAGCAACTGCCCCAAGTGTCCTTCCCCGGGGGCCCCGGCCTGACCCAGAGCCTCCTGGGGTCCCTCAGGGCGACCCAGCAACAAGAGCAGAGTCTCCGGAAGTGCGTCGGGATGATGCACCAGGGACTCCTGGGGTCTCCCCGCTCTCTCCTTGAAACCTCACTCACTGCTGCCAGCGGGTAGCTGTCCACAGCCAGGGCAGGCCCTCCCGCCCCGAATCCACTGGTGCCCTGTGGCAAGTGGGGCTGGACTGGGAATGACGAGGTGCGTGTCACACAATGGAAGCTGCATTTGGCTTTAGCGTTAAGGCCGCCCTGGGCGGAGGGCCCTGCACACCTGGGCCACAGCCCTTGCTCCCTCCCTCCTGCCGTGGGCCTCTGCCACAGTGGCAGGCTGGCCAGGCCTTTCTGCCTCCGCGGGGCTGGCGTAAAGTGCTGGGTGCCTGGGAGGGAGGCTCAGGCTCGGGGGTCTGCAGGGAAGCCCGCTGCCCCAGGGGCCCTTATTTGAGGATGTAGTTGATGAAGAGCTGACAAGCCAGGAAGACGCAGAGCAGGAACCAGGTGCGGGGGCTCTGCAGGAGGCCGGGGGCGGGCTGCCCAGCCTGCACCACGGAGCTCAGCATAGCCGACAGGTGCCTGCAACACAGGGCGGGAGGTGGGCTGGGGCCAGCATGGCCGCCCTGCCTGACAGTTCCAGGGCCTCTAGCCTGCAAGACCTCACGGTCTCCCGGGACAGCACCCTGGTCCGGGTCTGTGTCGGGCCCTGTTGGTCCCGTCTCTCTGACAACACAGGAGCTGACGCCCTGGTGGACAGGCCTTACACATGGCCCTGGGACACTCGCTGTCCCATGTCCCACTCCTGGAACATTTCTGCCCTACGGTGTCCTGTCCCTGGTAGGTCTCAGGAGCCAGAGAGGAGCTACAAGGACAGCAGAGCCCAAACGCTCGCCGGGTGCCTGAGGGGCTCAGCCTCCTGCCTCACCCACTGCTCCCGGTGTTTTGCCATCAACTCCATTTTATAGAGGTGGGGGCTGAGGTGTGACAGCGCAGGGTCCCCAGCCAGGGAGTCCCTCAATCCAGACTGGAGCCCTGCATGAGCTGGACACTGTTCTGCTCCACCTGTGGTGGCCCAGAGGGTGC
This sequence comes from Spermophilus citellus, assembly GCF_964194105.1. Taxonomy (NCBI): domain Eukaryota; kingdom Metazoa; phylum Chordata; class Mammalia; order Rodentia; family Sciuridae; genus Spermophilus; species Spermophilus citellus. The sequence continues at coordinate 254,947,571 of NC_138183.1, read as the reverse complement.
CCACCCACCAGGGACACAGAGTGTGGCTCTTGGGCCCTCCTTGCCTGCTCACCTGCCCAGCTGCACCTGCGGGTGCCAAGGAGGGGCTACTCCTATACTCCCTCCTCTGAGCTGCCATCTGCCTCCACAAACCTTGGGGTCCACCCTGGGGCTACTCAGATTTAGACCTGGGCCCTCAAAATCTCTGGCCCAGTTTCTGTTAAACTGTGAACTCATCCCATTCAGACCCACTGTCTGCAGGGCCCCCTCACTGGCTCCCAAACCCAGCTCCGGAATAGAGCCGTGTACCTCCGGCCTGCACAGCTGGCCTCCCCCCTACTTGCCCTGGCTGGGGGCCGGCCGCCTGGCCTACCTGTGCAGCTCCTCCTGGGCCTCCCGGATGGATAGCACGGCCTCCCGCAGTGCCTGCAGCTGCTGTGCCTCCCTCCTGCACCGAGGACATGGGCTGTCATCAGCTGCACACCCCAGGCACAGGCAGACACAGGAAGGAAGGGAGAAGCAGGTGAGCTGGGATGTCACGCCAGCTGGCTCTGGCCCTGCCCACAGTTGGAAAACCAGCAGGAGCAGGCAGGCAGGGGCTGGAGGGTGTTGGAGAACTCCTCAGGCTCAGCTGGCCTCTAACAAGCCCTGGGAAACAAGTGGCCCAGGGCACAGTGGCAGGGACAAAGCTGGGGACACACAGCTCACCCCGTGACAGCCAGTGACCAGAGCCTGACGGGGCAGGGCGGGGCGGGGCCAGAACACTGCCAGGCCTCCCCTTTATCGCCCTGGCCTTGGCCTGCTGCCCCTCCTTCCCTCGGTCCTGGCTACACCCCTCATCAGCCCCCGGGCTGCCCACCCCTAGGACTCGGAGAGGGCAGAGTCTGCTGGGAGGGCTTCCTGCTGGGGTCGGCTACTCAGGGAAGGTTCTTCTCTGGCCTTTGCCATGGAGCAGGGGAACTGAGCTGGGGCTGATCCTCCTCTCCTGCCCTCCCGGCCAGCTCAGGCCGGGCGGGGGCCAGGCCACGGCAGGCTCACCGGGAGCAGAGTCGCAGTCCTCATCCGAGATCTCTGGGTAGGACTCGGGCGTGGAGCCGCTGCTCTCCGTCACCTGGCTGTGGCCAGACGGCTGGTCACTGGCCTTGCGGAGTCGCCGGTCTGGGCCAGACCTCTGCAGGAAGATGGAGCCAATGCAGCTGGGAGCCACCTACCACACTCACACTGATCCCTCGAGGAGCCGTGGCCCGTGTGTGCCAGGGCCGTGCTGGAGGAGGTGGCACACAGAGAGCCAATCCCATGGCTTTGGAGTCGGACAGAGTGCTTCGGACTGGGCAGCCACGGCCTCTCCCCTCTCAATGGTAACACAGAGCAGCTGACCCCTCTGCAGGGACACCAGCCGGTCAGCTGGCTCTGCACATGCTGGGCACATGGTGCACGTGGACCAGGCGCCACGTGGCAGAGGCATCAAGGAGGACTCCAGGTGTCCCCAAGACAGGTCTGTGCCAGGGCCCTGCTGCCTTCCCGCCCGTCCTTCCAGCCCCCAGACGTGCCCAGACGCCAGCTCCTCCTCCTGCCTGGGCAGTCCCTGGGCTGCCCTGAGCCTTTCCCTGCAACATGGAACGTGACAACGTGCTTCCTAACATGGTGTGGACTTGGGTCGGGATGGGGCGGGAGCGGCAGCTCTGCACCGCCCCTGCAGATCCAGTCACCCGGGGTCCCACACTGGGCGGGGCAGGAGTCCAGGGTCCAGGTCGGTGGGCCCACTGTGCAGCGGTCCGTGGGAAGCGGGTGGGAGGTGGCCGAGGGAGCCGGCCCTGGGGGAGGTGTGGGCAGCCGCACAGGCACCTGAGGATGCACCTGCACCGGGCCCTGGGGATGCCAACCTCACGTCCTGACTCTGGGCTGCCCAGGAAGGTGGTCTTGTGAGCCACGGTCTCCCGTTGCAGGGTGTGCAGAACCCCATCCTGCTCAAACTGGGTGACGTCCGTCAGGGGATTCCAGGGGCTGTGGCTGGGGGGCCAGAGGACATCTGTGGGCAGAGGCCCTCTGGGAGAGGGTTCTGTTCTGGTCCAGCCCTCAGCCTCCCCAGGGTGGACAGAGCCCCCAGAGGGCCGGTGGGCCCTGTATGGCCCTCCCTCCCTGTCACTTGCCCCTCCAGGGGGAGGGCTGTCGGAGGGGGAGGAGCCAGGAGCCCCTGTGGCCTGGCACCAGGGTGAGGGTGGTCGGCTGGGCCAGCCCCGCGACCAGGCCCCAGGCCCCGCCTGCTGTGCTCACTCCTCGTATCGGTAGTGCCACTCGTGGGTGAGCGGGTCCAGGTGGAACAGCTGTGGTGTCCAGGGCGTGAGGCCCTGCTGGTGCTCGCGGATGCGTTGCCGCTGCGCCTCCTCCAGCACACACTTCTCCTTGGTGGCCCTGTGCTGGTCTCCCTCGTGGATGGCCCTAGTGACGTGCTGCCAGAGCCTGGGGGAGGGACCCGCCCTGAGCTGGGGGCCTGGGCAGCCCTGTCCCCTCAGCAGCGTGGGCGCAGGCCCTCTGTGCTGGGCGGAGCTCAGGGTGGCCTCTGACTGCTCTAATGACAGGTGCTGCTGCCCACAGGAGCCCGCGCTGTGTCTCCCTGTGAGAAGCTTCTCCCAAGCTTGGCTCCACCTCCCACCTGCAGGGGCCTCCCTGGGGAGCTGACGGTCACCTGACGGTCACCTGCCAGCCGTGTTGGGGACCCCTCCCTCCAGCTGTCCCTGCCAGGACACATGGTCTGCCACAAGGGGTCTGCTCTGGGGTCTGCCTGCCTGCCTGGCCATGCGAGGCTTTGGTCAGTGGGGTCCTGTGGGGCCAGGCGGTCTCACCTCTCAGACTCCATCTCCATCTGCTCCTCAAACAGCACCGTGTGGCGCTTCAGGCTCTGCCTGCGGACCTCCCTGCTGGGGGTCCAGAAGAGCTCCGGGCTCCCACTGCCCTCCTCCTGGATGAACACGTCTCGGTCCTGCCCCAGGTAGCCAGGCAGGGTCAGCGCTGCGGGCCTGGGCCGTGACCACCCCGAGACCCGGCCAGGCTGGCCCCGAGGGGCATCCCCTCACCCAGTGTCCAGTGAGATGTGCCAGGACATCCTCTCCCGACCTGATCTTTCCCGAGATTTGGTTGACGCTGGTGCTGCCCCCAAAGAAAGGCTGCAGAGGCACAAGGGACAGGGGACACCTGGTGAGCAAGGGGGCCAGGCCAGAGGCACATCCTCCTGGGGCACAGAGCAGTCACCTGTGATCATGGCTCGGCCAAGGCCCAGGGCTGGAGGCCACCCTGGCCCGGGTCTCAGCCTGAGCCCCAGGACACAGGGTCTATTCTGGCTTACTGGCTCTGCTGTGTGATCTGCAGCGGGTCCCTTCCCCTCTCTGGGCCCTGTCTGTCCTGTGGTACGTAAAGAGCTGCTCCCCCCGTTCTCTTGTTTGGAAAGCTGTCCCTGGGTGCAAGGAGGGGCTCCCCAAAGCCTCACTCCCTTCACAGCCCCAGCTCTGGGCCATGACTCCCAAAGGCTTTGCCCTCTACCTTGAGCTTGAAGTCCAGCTCGGCTTGGAGGTGGTTCTTCTCACACGCGATGGTCACCGACCCTCCCAGCTCCAGGGTCATGGTACCGTAGAGGATGCCTGAAAGGTAGCCGGTGTCAGGGGGAGACCAGCAGCACTGAGTCCCAGAAGGCCAGCGCTGGACCCCAGGAGGCCGAGAAGGGGGGCTGGGTGGGCAGTGCCATCGTGGGGAGGCGCGCCTGTCTCTCAGGAACTGTCCTCGGGGAAGGGGACCCAAGACAGCTGTCTCGGACTCCGCACCAACGCGGGTCCCTGAGGACAGGCATTTCCTGGCTCACAGCTGTGTCCCTGGACAGCACCCGGTGTGTTGAAAAAACCAGCACATCTTTTTTGGAAGAAGGAGTCTTCCACTCCTGGCCATACGGAAAACTTACATCTAATTAAAGAAATGCCACCATTGCCACTAAAAAAAAAAAAAAAAAGGTTTTTATCCCCCTCCCCCCAACAAAAACACTCAGAAATGGGGGATAAAATATGTTTTACAAGTGGAAACCAAATTGAGACCAGACCGTTCGCAGCCAGGCACAGTGGTCACCTGTCAACCCAGCCACTCGGGAGGCTGACGCAGGTAGGTCTCAAGTTCAAGGTCATTATGAGCAACTTAATGAGAACCTGTCTCAGAACAAAAATAAGAAGGTCTCGGGGTGCAGCATTCAATCCCCTGGACCACAAAACAACGAGCAGAAATAGACCCCCATGTTGGCTTGTTGGAAAGCCCAGAGATGATGGCCTAGCCACTCACATGAAAAAGAGGTGGGCGTGGACAGTGACGTGGGACAGCACCATGGAGGCAGTAATGCCACCGGTCGGGGCACTTAAAATGGCTAAGGAAGTGTTTTACATTGTACGCATTTCGCTAAAATAAAAAAACTTTAAAAATCCATTACTGACCTCCAGTGTGGTCTCTAGATATCACTTCCCACTGGGAGGAACGGGCTCCTCAGAGGATTGGCCCATGTGAGTTCTAGGGGGGACACGTCCAGGTGCCCATGGGAGGAGGGAAGGGCCCTTGCAGAACTCTAGCGTAGGGGGGGACCCGGGAGCCCACTCGGCCCCCGGCGGCCCGGGATGGGGCCACGGGAGCCCAAGAGGCGAAGCAGCTGGGTGCCCTGAAATGACCACCTTCAGGGGTGCCCCCCAAAGGGCACTTATTCTGAAAAGAGGAAAACCTGGCATTATCCTAAAGCACAACCGACCCTCCGGCTGACTCCCCGCAGCCTGGGGCCGTTTCTCTAGGGAGCCCTGCCGTGATCAAGTGAAGGGTGACAGGCATGCCTCTCGCACAGCCTTGTGGACGAGCGGATCCACCACGCGAAGGGCACCACGTCGAGTCTCCGCCAGGGCCTTGCTGGACAGGCTGCTGAGTGGGCGCATCTACAGCACCCGGGTGCCCAGGTCCTAGGAAGTGCTCGGAGCTGGACAGCGACACCCAGGCTGCCCGTTCTCCCCGAGAACCACCCCGCCCCTTCCACAGAGGCCTAGCCCGGGGAGGGAGGTGGGGAGACAGGAAGCAGGCCCCAGGGAGCACAGAGCTGAGCTGTAGTGCCCTGGCTAACAACACCGGGTGTGCGCACGTGTGTGTTCACCAACACTCCCGCATCGCGATGTGTGTGCACACAGAACTCTGGAATCTGACGGCTGGGGAGCCTCGGCACCCATGTGAGTGAGGGAGGGGCCTGGTTTGTGTTGTTCTGGGGTGATGATGGTCAGAGGGGACTCTCACCTTAGAGGCATCGACTGCATAACATGAGGTTGGGGTTGCCCTGAGATCAGCCCGGGACGGGGTGTGCAGATTTCAAGGACGTGAGGTTGGTGGCCTGCTGGGCTATGGGTCTGTGGGCCCCTGGACTTTCATATGTTTGAGTTTCCATAAGGAAAAGTAGGGAAAGGGAGGGCAGGGCAGGAGGAGGAGGAGGGAGGGAGGGGGAGGAGGGGGGAGGGGGAAGAGAGGGGGAAGAGGGAGAGAAGGAGAGGAGGGGAGGAGGGGGAGAAAGGGGAGAATGAGGGGGAGGAGGGGGGAGGGGGAAGAGGGGGGAAGAGGGAGAGGAAGAGAGGAGGGGAGGAGGGGGAGAAAGGGGAGAATGAGGGGGAGGAGGGGGGGAGGAGAAGGAGGAGGGGGAGGATGAGGGGAGGGGGAGGGGGAGGAGAAGGAGGGGAGGAGGGGAGGGGAGGAGGGGGAGGAGGAGGGAGAGGAGGGGGAGGGGGAGGAGGGGGTTAGGGTTAGGGTTAGGGTTAGGGAGGAGGAGGAGGGGGGAGAAGGAGGAGGAGGAGGGGGAGGAGGGGGTTAGGGTTAGGGTTAGGGTTAGGGAGGAGGAGGAGGGGGGAGAAGGAGGAGGAGGAGGGGGAGGAGGGGGAGGGAGAGGAAGGGGAGGAGAGGAAGGAGGGGGAGGAGGGGAAGGAGGGGGAGGGAGAGGAGGGGGAGGAGGGGGAGGAGGGTTAGGGTTAGGGTTAGGGTTAGGGAGGAGGAGGAGGGGGGAGAAGGAGGAGAAGGAGGGGGAGGAGGGGGAGGAGGGGGTTAGGGTTAGGGTTAGGGTTAGGGAGGAGGAGGAGGGGGGAGAAGGAGGAGGAGGAGGGGGAGGAGGGGGGTTAGGGTTAGGGTTAGGGTTAGGGAGGAGGAGGAGGGGGAGAAGGAGGAGGAGGAGGGGAGGAGGGGGAGGGAGAGGAAGGGGAGGAGAGGAAGGAGGGGGAGGGAGAGGAGGGGGAGGAGGGGGAGGAGGGTTAGGGTTAGGGTTGGGTTAGGGAGGAGGAGGAGGGGAGGGAGGAGAAGGAGGGGGGGAGGGGAGGAGGGGGTTAGGGTTAGGGTTAGGGTTAGGGTTAGGGAGGAGGAGGAGCGGGAGAAGGAGGGAGGAGGGGGAGGAGGGTGAGGGAGAGGAGGGGGAGGGAGAGGAAGGGGAGGAGGGGAAGGAGGGGGAGGAGGGGAAGGAGGGGGAGGAGGGGAAGGAGGGGGAGGGAGAGGAAGGGGAGGAGGGGAAGGAGGGGGAGGAGGGGGAGGGAGAGGAAGGGGAGGAGGGGAAGGAGGAGGAGGAGGGGAAGGAGGGGAGGGAGAGGAAGGGGAGGAGGGGGAAGGAGGGGGAGGAGGGGGAGGAGGAGAGGAGGGGGAGGGGGAGGAGCAGCAGCAGCACTGCCGGCCTGGGCCTTGGGTCCCAGCTTCTGTGTGGACAGTGGTCAGCGCCTGGCCAGAGCAGCAGGCAGAGTTGGCTCCCAGGCATTTCCACACAGTGGGCTCCCTCATAGGCGGCCCTCAGCAAAAGGGGCTCATGGAGCCACCCCCAGGCCCAGGGAGGGTCAAGAACCATCTGCCCGGGCCTGGGCTCTAGGGGTTACAAGCAAACACAAGATCCTGTGGGCTTGGAGGGTGAGCCTGGGCTGCTGACCACGCTCCCCGTGGCCCAGACAACCTACCAGGGCCAGCCAGGGGGGCTCCCACCTGGGCCAGCGGGAGCCAGCCGGGAGCCAGCCGGGAGCATGGGGTTCCCACCCTGGGCCTCGCTCCCCAGGGGCTGACCAGTCACCAGCTGCGCAGGGTTGACTGAGCACCTCTCAGGGCACCACTGGGGCAAACCCCCAGAACGCCAGGGTTTCCAGACAGACAGACAGACAGCCGGTCCCAGCGCTGGAGGACCCACAAGAGGACAAGGCCCACGGGACAGGAAGGAAGAACAGGCAGGTCAGAGGGACCCAGCAGAGCTTCAGCGCAAAAAAATCCAAGTCACAAAACCAGACAAAAGCATGAGGAGGTGCAGAGCCAGAGATGAAGGGACGTCAGGAAGAGGGACCTCCAGGGGCACCCAGGCGGGACACTGCAGAGACCCGGGGACACGGGGCACAGCCGGGGACGGCAGACCTACGTGCTGCTGGACTCCAGAAGGAGAGGGGACAGCTCAGACGGGTGGCAGGCTAGAAGAGCAATGGCTGAAATGTCCAGGCTTGCCCAAAGCCCCACACAGACCAAGCCCTCAGCTGCAGACGCAGAGCCACGGGCCACGAGGACCCAGGAGGAAAGGCCGGCACGCGGCCTGGAGGAGCAAGCTGGCCCAGAAGCCCGCGAACTGTGGGGTGGCACTGTGTGTCACTAGGGAAAGGGGAGGTGGGGCGTGAGGTCAGTGGCAGGTCCATCGCGTCCGGGGAGGTGGCTGTGGTGGGGGCCAAGGCCCACGATGTGCTCCGCAGAGAGACCCTCGCGGACACCGTGGATGCTGGTGAAGACGATGTGTCCCTATTGGCTGGTCAACTGCCACGGATGTCCCACACGAAGGCTGGGGGTTAATGTGGGGACCCGAGTGTCCAGGCGTGGGTCTGTCCCTGCCCTCTGCCTGGATTCCCTGTGAACCTGAACCTCTGCTAAACACCATCCATTAAGTCAAAAAGGAAACAGACCCGGCAGCAGGGCGACGGCGGAGACCAGACGGGCCCCCGAGAGCCAGAGAGTGAGATGGGAGGGGTCGGGCCCAGCACCCTGCAGGGCACCCAGAGGCCAAGGGGAGAGGGCCAGCACTCCCCAAGTCACCAAGTCATGGCCTGTGCCTGCCAGCCATGGCTGGGGTGGGGGGACAGGAATGTCTTTAGCCAAATGGAAGGGCCCAGCACGGTGCTGTCCTGGGGGCCAGGCTGGGACATTGGAGGGTGGCACGGCCTCTTACCTCTGCAGTGGGCATAGGGCATGGTGAGGGTGTAGTCTTCTGCTCGATCCAGGAAGGTGAGTGTGGCCTTGCCGTCCAGCAGAGCCGACAGCGAGTTCCCTGCAGAGACAGGGCAGGGGGACCGTGAGTGCACACACTCCTGTGGTTCTGAGCTCCATTTCAAAGGGCCCAAGAGTTCCCAGGCTCTCCAGCTATGTGACTGTGGGTGAGTCGCTTAGCCTCTCTGATCCTCAGGTCCTGTAAAAGCCCTATCAGGTCACACCCCCTGCCTGGCCTGAGAAGCCACTCAACTTGCCGCTTGTGAACAGTTTTCTTCAGCCATGGAACCAGCGGTTCTCAGAGAGGCTGTGGACCTGGAATTCTAGACACCCAGGAAAAAGGGCGCCCCCCGCTCTGGGCCGATCGCTGCGGCCACTGCCGAGCCAGGGGCCCAGGGTGGAAAAGGGAGAAGTGGAGTCTGTGGACAGGGGACCCTGGTGAATGGGGTGCCAGCGGGTCAGCACAGGGCAGTGCTGCCCATGCACTGTGCCACCAGGTCCAGAGCAGCAGAGCCACAGATCGGTAGGATGTGGGGACACCTGTCCTAGGTGGTGGCTCACGGCCCCGAGGGCTGCATTTTCAGCTTTATCTCATTTAAACGTATCTACTCACCCACGAGATTGACCTCTTCTATTTCTAATTGTTCTGACTAGTGCCCGTGACAGTAGCGTGCATGGGACACACTGTGCACTAACGGAGTGCCACTTCCCCGTCCTCTGGCTGTGCGTGGTGCCATCACAGCAGTCGCGTGGTCACACAGTATACAGGGTGACAATGTCTGTCTCTACCATCTTCCCATCCCACAGCCCCTGCCCTCCCACCCCCTGCACAACCCCAGAGCCTTCGTCCCTCCCTGCCCACCCCACATGGCCAGCATCTGGTCATCAGGGAGAACCTCCGGCCTTTGGTTTGGGGACGGCCTACTTCACCTACATGACTGACTATTCCATCTTATTTGTGCAGTGCTCGGAGTGGCGCACGGCCTCGTGCATGCCAGGCAAGTGCTACCCCGAGTCACTCCTCCAGCCCCAATTTTACTCAAGGTGCGTGGCCAGGTGTGGCCAGTGGCTACGGGGCTGGGCGCTCAGCCCTGGGCTCGCCGTGCATGCGGCTTCTCCCCTCGTCTTCGTGGCTTCCCTGCAAGAGTCGCCCCGTCTCAGCTGGGGGCGGGCTCCTGGCCAGGTCTCGGCACTTTTGCCACTTGTGGTCCCTGACCTTGAGGGTGTGCACGGCCACCATGTGAGACCTGGTCCTGCCCCATGTCCCTCGGGCCCAGGAGCCCCCGGGGAGCCCCGCTCACCATAGAACTTGGACCTGGCGACGATGCTGCCGCTGATGCAGAACCCATCCTTCCTGTTGCTGACGTGGAAGGCCGTCACGGGCGGGTGGTGGGACACCTGCAGGCAGAGGCAGCTCTGGACCGGCCCTGGAGGGGGTCCAGGGCAGCCGGGAGGCTTTCCCAGGGTCCCGGGGAGGGGGCGTGAGTCACTGGGCCTAGGAGCAGACTCAAATCCCTGAGTCACCCCGAGTGTCCCATGGGACCAGGCGCTCTGTCCCCGGCTCCCCAGGAGACACTTTGCTGTCACAGGCCCGGGGCTCTGTCTGCACCTTGTCCGACAACCCATGGGCAGCATCTGGCTCCAGAGCCCTTGGGATTGGTAGGATGCGGGACACCGGGAACCGCATGCAGGGCCCACCCTGCACCCCCCAGCGCCCAGGCTCCCTGCCCAGAGGGGGCCTTGCCTGCTCCGCTATGTAGAAGGTGCAGCTCCGCGTCTGTGGGTGGACCCAGCGGCAGCGGAACATCTCGCCCAGCACGGGGTTGTAGGGCTTCTTGATTCCCTGCAGGATGAGGCCGTGTGGGGAGGAGGCGGGAGGGCTCCGCAGGGCTGGCCACGCGGACGGGGGACGGTGTGGGGGTTACCCACGACTCTCAAAGGGGCCTGGCCTGCCGCCAGCAACGGGGAACAGCACCCCCTGGTGCTGGGGGACACTCCTTCCTGTGTCGTGCATTCTGGGGGGACAGCCTCCGGGTGTCCTCAGGACCCCGAATGAGTCACTCCGCCTGGACCTGGGTGCAGAGCCTGAATAGTGCCCTCAAAGCTGAGCGTGGGGGGCACGGGGGGCAGGGAGACCGGCTCCAAGCCAGCCTGCCGTGGGGGTCCAAGTTGGTCCCTTCCCCTCTCCGGGCCTCAGTGTCTCCATCCGTGTCTCAGTGTCCAGCGGGTGACCTGTGGAGCCGGGAGTGGCAGAGCTGCGCCCTGCCCGGCCCTCCCTGCACCAGGCAGCTCGGCCAGTCCTGGCTGCGGTTCTGAGATGATCCTGTGGCTAGAACTTCTGGGCACACTGGGTCTGCTGGTACCAGTGCCCGGTGGCACCTCCAGCACCCGAGGCTAGCTCCCCGGGGTGGATCCTTCAGGGGACAGGCACCGACTTGGCACTTGGTCTGAGCAGCACAGGGGACTCTCTGTGGGGACTCAGGCCTTGTCCTCTAACTCGGACCTCAGCCTCGGGGGCAGCCAGGACGTCCAGGCCGGGGGACGCGGGACTCGGCGAGGCTCACCTTGGGCTTCTTGTAGAAGCCTGACAGGTACCAGCGCAGCACCAGCTTCATGCGGCCGTAGGCGTTGTCCTCCCGGGCAGCCCTGCCATGGGGAGGCGGGGCTCTGAGTCTGCCCAGGGTCCCTGGCCACCCCCTCCCCTGACCACACTCTCGACCATCCCAACTCCGCCCACTGAGCTACCGCAGCCACCTGCAGGCCACCAGGACCCTGATGCGCCGGACCCGCCACCATGCCAGGCAGCCCTGGCCCGGGGAGTCCCCCCTGGAAGTGACCAGAAGCGCCGGCTCCACCCCACGCTGGGCCTCAGAGAGAACTGCTGGCCCTGGCAGCACCCAGGGCGCCCTGGGTGCTCCTGCCCCCCTGCGCCCTGTGGGCCCCTGTGCCTGGGCCCCTCCCGCCCCTCCCGCCCCCTGGGCCCCCCCCCTCCGCAGCGCACCTGGAGAGCAGGTCGGCATGGCAGTAGTGGTCGGAGAGTTTGCTGAGGAAGGAGCGGGGCTCCAGCACGAAGGTGGGCAGCACCACGCGGGACAGGTCCATGCCCGGCCGCAGCTGCCGCAGCAGCACCCATATGAGGCCCTTGTTCTCCTCCGACACTGTCTCCACCTGGGGCTCCTCATCCAGCTGCAGCAAAGGGCCTGGGGTCAGCTCTGTGCCCCCCAGGGAGGGAGGGCGCGGGGTGGTGGGAGACACCGTCCCCGGCCGAGTAGGTGTGGGGGCTGCACCTGTCCACCACTGGTGTGGACGCCCGGCCTGGCCCTGCAGCCTCCAGAGCCCAGCCCTGCAGCCCTGACCCTTCCCCTTCCTGACACGGCCACCCTGCCTGGAGGGTACAGCTGCCCGTGAAGGCTGCTCTCGTCCCTCACCGCTGGGCTGCTGCTCCACCTGGCAGACCTGGGCCCTCCCCTGAGTCCAGGTGGGGCCTGGCCAGACGGGGCTGTTGGAATTTCAGTGACCGTCCCACACGAGGGAGGAGCTCACGGTCCAGCAGGGAGGCTTTGGCCCCTCGGACCTCGGCTGTCCTGTGAGGCAGCTGCTCCTCCACTTCCAAAGAGTATTTTAAAGTTACTGTAAAGTTCTGGCCCTTGACGGAGGACGGTTGGCACAGCGCAGAGCTGTGGTGCGCAGCGGGCTCTGGCCATGGAGCCCGACTCGCGAGGCAGCGCCTCCCAGGACCCAGTCGTCACAGGCCACACATCCGTCCACGCCCTTTCCTGCCCACTGTTTCTCCCAGTGCCCGCCTCGCAGTGGCACCCCGTCCAGCTGGGGCCTGCCCAGTCCACTCTGGAGGGCGGAGTGGCTCCCTTCCCTGCCCCCATCCCGGCCAGCTCCCCAGGGCTCCTCCCTGCAGCCCCCCCCCCCACTTGGCCGTGGGTGCTTCCCTGTCACCCTCCTGCTCCCGGGCACAGGCAGGTGCCCAGCCACGCACCCCCATAGGAAGGCCGTGGCGAACGCGATTCCACAGGACACTACGTCAGACAAGGCTGCTCTGTCCACGGTGGAGCAAGACCAGAAGGAGACTGCTCTGTCTGCATGTGGAGTGCCCTTGGGACCCAGGTCAAGCATGGGGTCCACCAAGGCAGCAGGTCCCTGAAAGGGGAGACACTGGCCTTGCACTTAGTGGTTCCTGAGAGGGTCTGGGGGGACAAGCAAGCCTGGCCCCTCCCTGCTCTCTCTCTTCCTGTCTCTGCATGTGACCGCTCCCTCTCACTCATGCTCCCCCATGAGGGCCTCCACCAGGTGACACCATCACAGGGGCCCTCAGCAAAGGCCAAATCAGGGCTGCCCAATTCCAGATTGCCAGTCTCCAAACTGTGAACTAAATAAAGTTCTTTTCTCTCTAAAGCACCCAACCTCAGGTGTTTTGTTATAGCAACAGGAAATGGCCAATCAGAGATACTGTCCTAAACAGCAATGAGGACCCCAATCCCTTTGCCTGCTACGCCAGGGTCTATGCTACCTACCACAGCCTTAGCCTTGCTACTTTCTTTCCACCTGGACGGGAATGGCTGTAGAGGTCCAGTCCTGACAGCACCCGGTCCTCAGCAAAGCTTGGCTTCTTCAACCCACCCCATTGCCCATTCCAGGCCTGGATCCTGTGCGTCCTTCCTCTGGGCTCCCACCTACTGAGGTGCACCACCTGCCCACGGCATCTCGCTGTGGCAATTCAAGCAGTCCAGCTCTGTCCTCCATAGGAGCACTCCTGTGGGTGCTGACAGTACTCCTGCTTGGGCTCCTGCACTCCTGGCCCCTGTGCCTGGAATGCCAGTCTCCCTCTTGTTATTCAGGTCTTCAAAGAAACCCCATGACCACCCACCCTCCAAGGCACTCTCTACCCCATTATAAGCCTTGTTCCCATTTACTCTCCTCACCAGCTCCCTGAGTCCTCTGTGGGTGTGTTAGTCAGTTTCCTGTTACTATGACAAATACCTAGGATAATCAACTTGTAAAGAAATAAGGTTTATTTGGATTCACAGTTTGGGAGATTTTGCCCTTGTTGGCCTTGCTGCTTTTGGACCTGTGACGAGGGGGTACACCATGGCAGAAGTGCGTGGTTGATCCAGCTGCTCCCAGGAAGCGAAAGAGAAAGAGATGGATCCCACAATCCCCTTTGGGGACACTCCCCCCAATGACCTAAAGTCCTCTGGGCCCCACCTGATAGGGATTCTCCCACCTCCAAAAAGCACCAAGCTGGGGACCAAGCCTTCAGCATCTGGGCTTTGGGGACACCCCAGTCCTAACCACAGCAGTGGGTTTGTGGCCTGTTTCCTGCTGCCATGATCCTGGGCTAGGGGGCAGCCCAGGGCCACCTGGCCCATGACCGTCTCCCCAGGGCAGGGAAGTGGCTGGAGTCGCAGCGTCCAGGTACACACAGAGCCCTCATCCTGCTCATCACCCAGCGGATGTTGAGGGTCCCTCCCGAGCCCCTGTCCTCTCACACAGTGCCTTCCAGCCCGGGCTGCTCCTTGGGGGCAGGAAACTCTGCCGCGTCCCTATGTCCACACACCAGCAGGGCCGGCCGGGAGGGAGGGCCTCTCAGGAGAGGCAGTGTCCCCCGGGGAAGGAGCATGGCGGACCCTCCTGGACCCCCACCCACCTGGCACTGCCCCTGCCCAGGGAGGAGGGCAGCTCTCACCTCCCCAGGCTCCTCTGGGGCCTGCTCCACGTAGGTGGTCCCCCTGCGGGGTCCCCCGGGGCTCTCAGACTGGTCGCTGCCACTCCCGTTGGTCTTGCGGCTGGGGTCCTGGGTCTCTGCCCCCGAGTCCTCCGAGAAGGCATCCTGCTCCAGGGGGCTCCCCAGGGACGAGCCACTCAGTCTGGATGGGGTGCAGGTGGCACCTGGTCACAGGCCAGTCCCAGCCCGCACACCCCTCCGCGTGCGGCCTCATGCACTCTCCTGCGTCAGCCTCCACCCCGCTCCCTGCCTGACCCCGGAGCCCCCATCCCACAATGAAGGGGCTGAGCCTCTGGGGACCGGCAGGGACAGGGTCTCCCCCTCCGTGGACTCCATGTGCCGTTGGAGGTCTGCTTCCTCCCCTGCCCCCACCTAGGGGACCCCGCCAACCCCTGCCCGCCCCACCCTGCTCACGGGAACAGGTCCTGGTCTGGGTGGACAGTGGCTGAGCCTGGCAGTCCAGACAGCGAGGATGGCGACGCGTCGGGCGAGGACCCTGGCTCGCTGTTGCGGCCCTGCTTGCAGGCGCTCAGCCGCAGCAGGCTGGAGCAGCGCAGGGCCAGCTCCAGGGCGTCCAGCCAGCAGCGCCCTGGGGACACAGTGAGCAGCTGCCCTCACCAAGGGGTCCAGCCTGCTCCCCTCTTGGAACCTCCCGTGGCCCCCCGACCCCCACCAGGAGACCACCTTCTTCCCATCCCTCTGTCCTGCCTCCCACAGGGACCTCGGTCTGGGGCCTGTGGTGGGGGACGGAGGGGACGGACACCAGGAGTCCATGTGGCCCTGGGCCTTCTGAGTAGGCCTCAAGGAGCTCTTCAGAGAACCTCAACGGCTGTGCCCTCCTGTGCACTCATGTCGCAGGCAGGGGCCAAGGCCAGGATGTGAGGGACCCAGGTGACGGCCCAGAGCTGGCCTTGTGCCCAGAGGGTCCATCTGCAGGTGTGCCCAGGTGGAGTGGGATGAGGGCCCCTGCCAGGAGCTGCAGGTCCGGGTGCCCTGGGGCTCCTGCTGGCTGGGAACATGGGCAGGAGGGGTGGAGGTGGGCAGGAGGGTGGAGGTGGGCAGGAGGGTGGAGGTGGGCAGGACCTTGCTGTGGAGGAGCCACTGCCCAGGGACAAAGCTGTGGACAGCAAAGGGTGGGAAAGGGCTCTTGCTCATTGTCTGCTGCCTTCCTGGAGGAGGGTGGTCTCAGATCCCCAAGTGTTAACAACTAGGGGATATGCGTCCACCCAGGTCGCACCCAGTGTCCTGGTGTGAACACTGAGAGCGGCCCTTCCGCTCACAAGAGCATCTCGGGGTGGCCTATAAATGACGGCTCAAAGCACCGTGACAATCGGGGGCCCGTGGGACCAGGCGGGGTGGGGAGAGGTCACTCTGGAGGGACCTGGCATAGCTCTTGGAGACTCGTTCCCTGACTGATGCTCATGGACCCTGCTTGGGCCGGGCATCCCTGGGGCCAGTCTGGGAAACTCAGGGGAGGGACCCACCAGGATGGTGGCTCCTGGTTCTCTGGAGCTGCTCTTCTTGCCAGGGGACATCTGGGGTGCTTCTGGGGTTCACTGCAGGCTGGGTTGGAACAGAGCCCCCCAGCCTGGTGAGCCATCATGGAGCAGGCCTGGGGTGGGGGGAGGGGGGTGGCGCATTGGACAAGAGCCGACTTGGGGTGGGGCCTGAACACACACTCAGGGCTGCCGCTGGGGACGCGATGCTCACACAAGGCCTCCTCCGGCTCCTCCAGAAGGCCACCCTAACCCCACAGGGGCTGGGGACACTCCTCTTCCCCACTGTGGCCCTTCTGCCCATCAGGGCTTGGCACTGTCTTCCCTGGTCTCCTTGTCTGATGGCTCACTGCCCACTCCCCCTCAGAGCTGCAGGTGCATGAGGCACAGGCGACCCTGTCCACCCCAGGGCCCAGGTGGGATCCCACAATGATCTAATACTGAAGGGACTTGGGACAGCTAGGGAACGTAGATGTGGCACTGACCACCAGGGGGCGATGTGGCACTGGTGTGGAGGACACGGCCCACAGTCAAGACTGAGGGGCTGGACCCAGAGGGCTGTGGCTTCTAGGCTGGGCGCTGCCTACTGTGAGCATGTGGCCGCAGGGGCCAGCCCTGAGGGCGAAGATGGGTGGCCACCCCCATCAGAGGGTGGTCACTGCAGGAAATAATCACTAGTTCCAGGGACAGCTGTGGCTGCAGCCGTGAGAGCTGCCGTCACGGCACCTGAAGGAGACGGTGTGGAGTCGGGAGCTCACGCTCCTGTCTGGGCTCAGGCGCTGTCTTGCCGGGGGGCTGCCTGTGCTGTTTCCTCACTGTCAGACGTGGAAGATGACAGTAGGACCTACGGTCCATGTTGTCAGCAGGGTGTGGAGCTTAGTGACTGCCATGTGCTCTAATGAGGTCCCTGGAGTCCCATAATATTGAGGTGACAAGTATTAGTCACACTGTACCCATGGGGACACTGAGGCTCGGAGAGGTACCATGTGAGCCAGGCCTGTCTGGTGCCAAGCCTGGGCCTGCCCCATGACTTCGCCTCTTGTTGGGGGATAGTGGAGGCCTGAACCGTGTTCACCTACACCTGGCTTACACCTGACCAGGGCCCCTCCTCCAGCAGGCACCCAGGAGACAGGCAGAGGGGACTCACCGTCCGACTCCGAGGCGGCCCTGAAGATCAGGTAGCTGCTGGGGAGGGGCTGTGTGATGGAGCCCACACTCTCACCTTTGGGGCCCTGGAGAGGCAGAGACCTGCAGGGTCAGGCATCTGGCCAGGAAGACCCGGCAGGCAGCGAGAGAGACGGATGGGCGAGGATTCTCGCCCTCGCTCTCCAGCTGTGAGCTTCCTGAGTTAGGGTCAGAATCCTGCAAAACCAGGATGCCCAGCTGAATCCGAATCTCAGAGAAATAATGAAGAGCTTTGAAGAGCTCTGTAGGGTGTGTCCAGCCCACGGAATATACTTATTAAGATGGTTTCAACGTATGATATTTTGACTTTATGGTGGCGGGCAAGCACACTCATATAGCCACTGTGTCCCACGCTCAGAACGGTGGTCAACCCACGGGACACTCAGCAGGCTGGGTGCTGGGGTGTGTCTCTCCCAACTGTAGGCTGCTGCGTGTTCTGAGCACAGGCAGGTGAGCTGAGCCGTGGTGACTGGGAGTTGGCTGTGTTAAGCACAGCATAAACCTGCGGTGTTCCCAACTTACGATGGGTCATCTGGGTGTGACCTCATCCCAAGTTGAGGAGTCTTCACTAAAAACTGGTTCCTCCAAAATTCAAACTCTACTGGGCGTTCTAGGTTTCCCCAGGCAGCCTGGCCCTGCTGGTCCTGGGTTGGGCAGCCCCGTTACGAGGCTGAGGTCTGGGCTAGAGGGGCCTCTGGTCTTCACGCTGCTCTGTTACCACTCTCTGAGGCCACCAAGGGTTCTGTGGGGAGGGCTATGGCCATATCCGGTCCCTGGCCCTGCATGAGGCTCAGAGAAGTTATGAGATCTGCTGGAGGCCTCTGTAGCTGGCAGTGGTGTCCCACTGTGACCCCAGGAGGAGCCTCCTGACCCTATGGGGCCACTCTCCCCTGCCCAGGGCGTCCCCTCCCGCCCAGCAGTACCTTCACGGCCCAGACTGACTGGTCCAGTGGGTGGAAGAGCTTGAAGCAGAAGCCGTCCTTCTTGGAGGGGCGCTCGATGAGCTCACAGCAGTGCAGCAGCACGGTGCCCACCCACTGGCCCACCTTGGGCGTCTTGTAGATGAGCAGCACCCCAGGCTTCAGCACGCACCACAGCTTGGTCCAGCTCTTCAAGGTCCCACGGATCTGCAAGGAGGGGCACTATGGTCACTTCTGCCCACTAAGGCTGCCCCCCCGGGGCATCTCGATGGCTTGATGGGGGCTGTCTGCGTGTTCTGAGTGCAGGGCTGACCCTCACTCCTGGGGGTGCCCACCACGTGCCCTGGCAGGGCTGGGGCAGCATGGCTGAAGCTGGGCACGAAGCTGCCGGAGCCCTGGGAACTCAGAGCAGAGCTCAGGTTGCCCTGGGGTGTGGCAGGGTCCCCTCCAGTTTCTCAAAGGGGAACTTAAGTGATGGAAGATTCAAAGAAATCTAGAGAAACCAGGGACAGATTCGCTGGTGAGGTTCATGGAGGTCAAGTTCAAGGTCAAGGAGGTCCCAGGGTCTTGGGGGAACTAGCAGAGTGGTGACTTGGAATTCTGAACTTTGTAACCCAGTTGTCATCTCTTTTCTCTTTCTAACTCGGCCTTCGCACCACACCTCCTGGAGAGCGGTGATTTGGATCACGTCTGACTCTCGTGGCCAGCAGCCCTGGGAACTGCCTGTGCAGGGGCGCAGGTCGCGAAGGCTCAGTTGCTAGGGTGACGCCGGCCTAAGGACACTCTGTGCAAAGGCTCAGAGTGATCAGTCGAGGCTTTGAGTTCGGACACCAACCCCCAGGAACAGAGGGTTCTGAGTCTAACAAGATGACCCTAATGTCCGCCCGTCCTGTGTCTTTCAGGCGGCCTGCTTGGCTGAAACCTTCCCACAACCTTCCGATGAGCTGGTTCGGGGTCAGTCAGACTCGGTCAGAGCCTGGCCGCCACCTAGTCCCACTGTTCCTTCTGTGTGTGTGTCTGTCTTTTCTTCACCCAGTCGCCCCTGATTTCTGAATTAACGGCTGGTCGGGGCAGTACCTAGCTTCCATCCTGCCTGTGGGTGGACGCGGCACACCTGTCTCCCTTGCTCCCAGGGGCTGCATGGGGTCTCTGACCCTCACTGTGTGGACAGGGAAGTGCAGGCTCAGGGCTGAGTGCCCTGGGGAGGTCTGAGACCGGGCGCTCTCCTGGGAGGCCAGGGTGATGGTCCCTCCCCAGGACTCTGAGGCCTCAGCCAGCAGACCAGGGCCCCTCTGTCGGGTGCCATCGAGAGAGTGCGGATGGAGCAGGCTGGAGTAGGGGCCTGGCCCAGTGACTGGTGTCCTCACAGGAAGAGGGGCAGACCCAGAGGGTTGGCCTGTGAACACGGAGGCAGGGAGTAGGCTGATGTGGTCACAAGTCGAGGACACTTGGAGCTAGAAGGAGCAGGAAGGACCCTCCCCCAGGACCTGGAGGGCCTGGCGGGCACCTTGATTTTGGACTTTTTCTTTCAGAACTATGAGGAAATAGATTTCTATTGCTTTAAACCACATATGGCAGCCCCAAAACACCACACATGCCAATGGTCTCCGAGTGGCCACAGCCTTCCCACCCCCCACTGGGAGCTCCCGCTGGGCCGCCCACCTTGAGGCTGTCAGCCATGATGACCACGCTGGGGTCTGTGAGGGCACTGAACAGCTGCTTCGTCGCGCGCTTCTTCTCCTTTCGGTAGGTCTCCTTCTGCGCCTGAGCCGGGAGCACCAGTGGGCGGTCTCGGGGGATGGTCCCCTGCTGCCCAGTTCCTCCCACCGTCCAGTCTGGGGCCAGGAGAAGGCCACGCAGGAAAAGGAGAGCAGGTGGGGGCATGGGGTGGTGGGGTGCAGGTGCCCCTCCCCTTGGCAGATGGGGAGCCTCTCCCAGCCTCAGGGGCCTCCCCTTTGAGGTGCCAGCTGAGAGGCCTCGTCCCTCCCAGGGCCCGGGCCCACCTTGAGGGTCTCTTTCCTGGAGGCCCTGGATGTCGGGGACACACACTCCTTGTCAGACCCATTGCACAGTCTGTTCTCTGCCTGCAAGAGAGACACTTGGGAGTGGGGGGCTTTGGGGTGCAGCTGTGGAGGGCTGGGGTGGGCAGGGGCAGGACACAGAGGTTGGAGAAAAGTGCTTCCTGCCCTCATGGCCCAGCACCCTCCATCTGGCCCGCCAGGGAGATAGAACAAGCTGACCCTGGTGAGCCCTTCCGGGGCACCTGTGCTGAATTCACGGCGAGGAGGGGATGGGATCCACCACCTGGGCACACGCGGGGACATGGGGCCAGTCAGAGGCTGAAGAAACACCTGGGCCGTCAGGGGCAGGTTTTGGGGAAGAGGCAGCCAGGAGACCCCTGAGCCAGGTGGCCAGGCGCCAAGGGTGGGGTTTGTAGAGGGGAGTGTGGCGGCAGCTGTGAGCTGGGGGACAAGCTCTGGGGCTCATCCATCCACAGGAAGAGCAGCCCCCTTTCCTGCCCCCATGGTGCTCATGGCCGTGGCCCTTCCTCTGGTCGGGGCTGACATGTGCAGGGCGGCCATGCACTGGGGATGCCCCATTCTCTGGAAGCTGCTGTGTGGAGGGCCAACGCCCAGGTCTTGCCCATGGCCACAGGCGGGGCCCAGCCCAGGCCACAGCTGGCTTGCTGGCTGAGAGCAGCAATCCTGGATCTTGGGGCTGGAAGGGGCCATAGTCCCTCTGTAGATAGGGAAGCTGAGGTCTGGTAGGGAAGGTGGACGCAGGCTTGGGAAAGGCTGACTCCTACCTGTCACCTGCCACTGTGCACCTGCAAGCCAAGAACAGGTTCCACAATTGCAAGTGGTTAAGAAAAAAAACCAAATGAATATTATTTTGTGAGACATGAAAGTTCCCTGAAATTCAAACTTCATGTCCACAGTTTTCCTGGCACACAGCCAGGTCACGCATCTCCACGCCCGTGGCGGCCTCCTGGGACAGCAGTGTGGAGTGCTGCAGTAGGACCCCAAGCAGGGAAGCTCGAGAGCCCCGCTGTCCATCTTTCTAGGAGAACCTGCTGCCCTGCTCTGCTCTCTCTGCTGGGTGCCGTGCTAGGGAGCACTCTCTGGAGCTTCCAGGGTAAAGGAATTGTCCACTGTGGAGAGTCTCCATTCAGGCAGGAAGGGCGGGCCCTCGCCCTGGGCTGCTCAGAACAGCAGGGAGATGGAGCAGGGCACAGGGTACAGAGCAGAGGCTTTGTCCACTCAGACATGCCAGGCCCCATTCCGATGCTCTGTCTGTGCCACTGTCTCCCTTGTCTGTGATGGGTATGCCCAAATGTCCCCAGCAGATGCTGAAACTGGATACTCCCAAAGACTGTGTGTGCTGTGTTTCCCTCTACATCTGTACCCATGATAATGTTTAACTTAGGAGTTAGGCACAGTAAGAGGTTAACAATCGCTAAGCCTCTCTGTGTCAGATCACAGCTACTAAGTGACTAACGGGCAGGTAGTATATACAGCATGGATACACTGGCCGAAGAATGATTTACATGCCAGGCAGGATGGAGCAGGATGGTGGGAGATTTTGTCACTGTACTCAGAAGACTGCAAAGTTAAAACAAATGAATTGTTTATTTCTAGAATTTTCCATTTAGTATTTTTAGATTATAGTTGATCATGGGTAACTGAAAACATGGAAAACAAACTGCAGGGAGAGGACTGCTGCACTCACCTAATCTCCATCGACCCACGAGGCAGGACCCATTTCATCCCACTTGGTGGACAGGAAGCCAAGAAGGGAGAGGTGAGGCAGCACCCAAGCCTGAGGGGCCAGTAAGGGACGGGGTGGACTTGAATTGTCCAGTGGACACCTGGACAGCACTGTGCCAGGCTTGCCTTAGGCACTGGGTTTAGGAACAATACGATGGTTTGGCTCTTTGAGAGAGGGGCAGCCACCCACAAGTGGACGAGGCGGCCAGGGCAAGGGGTGGAGAGGGGTGGGGTGCCCGGCTTTGTGACCATGAGTGTTAAATACAGCAGCTCAGGCCACTGTTATTATCTGTGTTCTGCAGAGGAGGAGACTGGCACAGAGAGATTCAGAAACCTGCCCAAGGTCACAGTTGAGAAGGGGCCCAGCTGAGATTGAACCCCAGCAGTCTTACTCCAGGGCTGCACCCACTTAGCCAAAAGACCATTCCAGATCATGGGAGAAAGGGAGGCAGGAGGGGTTCCTGGGGGCTCTGCCCTGGACGCAGCGTTTGAGTTAAGGATGTATGCAGACCTTGGCCAGGTGACAGGCCTCTGGAGGGCCCAGGCTGATGGACGAGAGCCTGTTTCTGCTCCGAGGAGTCTTCTGAGCCAGGTCTGGGTGCGGCGCCCTAGGCTGACTTAGCACATGTTGTTCCCCCCCTGGGGATGCCCTTCCCTGTTGCTGGGCAGCCCCTGCCCTGAGTCACCTGCCCACAGGACCTCAGCTCTGAGTGACCTGCTGGCATCAGCTCCTGGTGACACATAGTGCCCCAAACCTGCCCAGGATGTTGGCAGCTTCAGTCACATGGCCATTTCTGTGGTCAGTTGTCTTTGTCCAGAGTGACCACCTTGGGGACAGTTGCATCTCTCAGTGGCTCAGCACTGGCAGCTGGGGGCTCAGCAAGTCCCCCAAATAAAGGAATGAATGCTGATTGGTTTAAATTAGAACTGATGATCTATGAACCTGCTGGCACTCCCCTGCCACCCAGCTTTCTACCACTGGGCTGAAGGCAGCTGTGATCGGTTTAGGTAATGGGAAGGGGGTGGGCAGGGGTGGCGCTTCCCCGCCTCCCTGCTGGGCAAAGGGACTCAGGCTGCGCTGCAGCTCCTGCTGAGCTCTGCAGAGAGGGCTGCCCACTCCTCCTTATTGTGGGCTGTGCTGGGCACCCTGACCTCAGGCAGGGCTCTTTGGTCACTCCCGTGTGCCACTGAGAGTCAGGCCTGGTGCAATAACAGGGCACCCTGAGAAACGAGAAATGCTGCTCAGAACCAGGAACCTCATAGTCTGGATGGAACCTTGCAACCTACAAAAGCGACTTAAATTACAATTTAGAACAATGTACAGCGTGGGGCCTCGGGTCAGAATGCATCGAAAGCTCTTGACCCTACAGCAAAAAGACAAACAACCCGATCAAAGACAGGCAGAGGACTAACAGCGACCTTTCTCCAAAGAGCATACGCAAGCTGGTCAATGAGCTCAGAGACACTGGGCACCGGGACGCCCCAGGGAACCCGGACACAACGAGACACCACTGGGCACCTCACCAGGATGCCATCATATGTGTGTTTTAAGGAAACAGAATAGAAAATCTGAAGTGTTGGCTGGTGAGGGTGTGAGGGTGGCCGCTGCACACTGCTGGAGGGGGCAGCGCACCTGTCCCTCGAGAGTTAAGGCTGAGGTTCTTAGAATTCATACTGCTACAGAGTTCCTCGTGACCCAGCAATTCCACTCTTAGGTTCGCACTCCAAAGCATTGAGACTGGTACTCACAGAACACCTGGCCACGTACGTCGCTAGCAGCTCCGCGCATTATGGCTAACAAGAGGAAGCAACCCAGTGCCCATCGCCTGAGGGCAGACAGACGGAGCGCCCATCCTACAGGGCACTTGAAAAGGAAGGGCATCCGGACAGCTGCACCACCTGGGCAGCCTGCGGCATGAGGGAAGCACCAGCCACAGAGGCCGCACCGCAGGGCCCACTTCCACGAGGCCCAAGGACTGTCCCATCCACGTCAGGGAGGAGGAGAGGGCAGGGGCTGCAGGTGGGGTAGAGTCCCAGTTTGGGGAGATAAGCAAGTTCTAGCGGAGGAGTGGTGCCGACTGTGTGGCAGGGGAGTGTGCCTGCACCCCTGGACTGTGCACCGAGACTTGGTTGTGAGGGAAATCTTACGCCATGTCTCCTTTGCCACTGATCAAAGTTTTGAATAGCCAAGAAACGCCAGTGAGCACACAGCCACGTGTCAGGGGTGGCAGGCGTGGGCTCAGGGAGATGGCAGGTTGGCCTGCTGTCCCCAGGCCGACATAGGGGCCCACCGGGACATCATTAACTGCAGTGTGACAGCCGAGAAGGGGCTCCCAGAGGAGCCAGGCCCTCACTGAAGGTCACACCACTCCCTGAGGCCAGCACAGGTGAAGGACGGTCTCTGACTCCATGGCCCAACCCATCGTCAGGACCAAGAACCGCCAGAGCTCCCTCGAGCCCTTTGGGAGAAGGAGGGGTGTGCTGGTGCCAGTCCCCTCTGCCCCTGGACAGAGGTCCTGCCAGCTAGAGCTTGCAGGGAGCATGCGTGGACGCCTCTGGCACTCATGCCCGCAGAGAGGAGGGCCAGGCTGGGGCCCCGCATGCACCTCACAGGGGGCACAGAGGGGCTCGGCCACCTCTCATGGGCATTTCTGGAGCCCCGCCAGCTCACATCCCTTCTCAGGCGGCCCATGTTATGCCAAGAAGGTGGCGTGAACAAGAAGGTGGCGTGAACAAGAAGGTGGCAAAAACAAGAGCTGTGCAGCCTGGGATTTGCGTCCCATTCCCTGGCCTGGACGGGGGTTGGCAGGCTCAGCCAGCACCTGCTGTCCCTGAGCAGGCGCCCTGCCCCGGGTCCTCCCACTGCTGGGCTCTTACCGGTGGCACCTTGGCAGTAGAGCCCGAGGTGGGGGGCTCTTCATCTCTTGGCAGTGACAGGCCATTGGGCTCCATGTCCTTCCCTGCAAAGGAGCAGAGGGTGAGGAGGGAACGGGGGCCAGGCTCCCAGGGGTGCAGGGGCCCGGCCGGCTGGGAGGGGCAGGGAGCCAGCTGAGGTAGTGGCTACAGGACTCTGCTCCAGGGGTGCAGGGAATCCAGCAGGCGTCCGCCCCGGGAGGACCCGGGGTTCTGATCTGGCTGTGACCACAGGGAGGAAGCGGGGAGGGGCTGGTGGAACCCGGGGGCCCTGGGCCTGGTGTGGTGGTGACTTCGGGTCTACGTGGCCCTCAGTCCTCAGAGAAACAGCACGGTATCCAGGCTCACAGGCAGGCTGGGTCCAGGGTGCTGGCCATGTGTCCCTCTGATGGATGCCATTGGCCCCAGTCCTGGAACTGAGGGAGTGGGTGGGACAGCGTCCTGGGTCCCAGCGCAGCTGGGCTGAGGGGGAGGAGGGAGGCCCTTGGGTCTGGGTTGGCCCTGGGGAGGTGGCCCAGCCCTGGGTCCCTGCTCTGATGCTCTTTCTGAGACCGCATTTACGGGCAGGAGGAAGGCGGGTGGCTGCAGAGGAGGCCTGAAGCCGGAAGGCCCTGCCCACTCCCGTGGCTGTGGGCCTTGGGGCTGGGGTGCGGCTCCTCCTGCCAAAGGCTGCGAGGAGGGGAGTGGAGGGGAGAGGACACCCCAGAACCAGGAAAGCCCAGGGCTCTGCAGACCCCTTCGCCGGGGTCCTGGGAAGGGCAGGGTGGGCCTGGGAGCCTTTCTCTCCAGAACACAGTGACCCAGGAAGTGGCTCTGCCCCCACGTCCTGGTGCCGTGCCCGCTCAAGGTCGTACAATGTCCCTGTCCCTGAGGATGGCACCCCTGGAGCTTCCGCCCACACAGCACCCATGCCCCAACCGAAGCGGGGTCAGCGGGGGTCCTCTCCACTTTCAGGTCCCCTCAGCAGATGCTCCGGACTGCTGCCTTGGGCCACTTGCAGTAGGGAGCTGTGTCCTGGGCTGGGAGGACGCAGGGGCTCTTGGAGCACCCAAGAGGGGAGTGCCCCCAGCAGGCCAAGGCCGGCCCTGGCTCCTCCTCCCAGCCTGTCCACATCCACTGCCCTGCCCTGCCCCTGGGACCTGTTGCCCCTCTGTTCCTGGGTTCCCCCCAGCCTGGGCCCTGCCCTGCCTGGGCCAGTGACTCCGAGGGCCAAGTCCCCAGAGACTGACGGTCAGCCGGAGCCTCCCTCCCCATGCAGGCCAGTGGACATGGCTGCGGTCAGTGCTGGCATCCAGCTCCCTGGCCTCCCCGGGGCTTCCTCAAGGCCTCCCTGCTCTGGGCCTTGGCTTCCCCGTCCCCATCTGTCAGCTGAGAGGGGACGAGGCAGTCCCCAGCCCCAAGGCTCCACACCTCCTCCCTGTCCAGCCACAGAAGGTGGAGGTGGGGTCCATCTGGAGAGTCCTTCCAGGGCAGGCACAGTCAGCTTCTGGCCCCCAGGGCTCCAGAGGGAAGGGCTGGGCTCTCTGGGCTCAGCAGTCACAATGGGGCAGTAGGACTCAGCTGAGACCCCACTGGGTGGGGCCGAGTGGGGCAGCAGGAGGCTGGGCCGTGGGGCTGGCAGCAGTAGGGTGCCCGCTCCCTGGTGCGCAGGGCTTCACCCACAAGCTGCACGGCAGCAGAGCAGAACTGAATTGTCCCCTGGCCAGCGCACAGGGCCCTGGTGGCTGGGCATGGGCACCAATGTTGTCCCCATTGTACAGATGAGCAAACTGAGCTCGAGAGACCCAGTAGCTGGCCTGGGGTCAGCCAGCCAGGACAGCAGGGAGGACCCAGGCTGCCTGTCCCTGAAGCTGATGTTTGGGACGAGTGTACCTCCCTGGCCCCAGAAGGCCTCTGGGGGTCCTCTCTGTCTCCAGGCCCAAAGGGCTTTGCCTGCCCCCAGAGGTCACACCAGGGAGCCCCCTGGCCAGCCAGCTTAATACGCTACAAACCCTTTGTCCCCGGTGGGGTGTGAGCAGAGCGGGCTGCTGCCCTGACAGCTGCGAGGGCGTGGGGCCTCTGCCACATGCGCCCACAGCTGGCACCTACCTGGGCTAACTGGGCTGAGCTCATTCTCACAGCCCAGGAGCAGGGTCCGCGTGAGCTTCCGGGGGTCGGTCTTGTGCGGGGTGGAGGCCGGCGGACACAGTGAGAAGCGGCGCCGGAGAAAGGCCTCCTCCTTCATGGCGTGGGTGCTGGGGGGCTTCTGGAAGGAAGGGGGGAGGACACGCAGCTGTGACTCGTGCTGATACCTGGGGCAGCGCCAGGGCTGGACGGCCTGGTGCCAGACGCCGTCTCCTCCTGCGGGGTGGAGCCAAGTGAGAGGGTGACCCCTCACACTCGGGGACCCCAGGGGGCTGCCCTGAGGAGGACGAGGAGGGCTGGAAGGTGGGCAGGGGTGGGCAGCAGGGAAGGCCACGCTCAGGCAGATGGCTTGGTCCAAGGCTGGCTCTTCCAGGACCACGGCTCGTCCCATGTGGACAGACGTCTTTGAGAACTCCCAAGCCCCTGGTCTGCAGGACTCTGACCACAGCCAAGTGAACCCAAGTGGGCCATGGACACATGCTGGGCCACCAGACTGGCCCTTTGGTGATGGTACTCCATGACAGAGAGATGGCCACCAGTCACACAGGCCAAGAGCTGGTCTCTCCACAGAGAGGACGAGGAAGGCCAGGCTGGGGTGCTGCCGCCACCTGCAAAGCACTTGAACAGGGAGACGAGGCCCGGGTGTGCTCAGAGGTGGCCTCATGACTCACAGCAGCCCAGGGGGCCACATTCCTGCCTACAGCGTGGCCAGAAACCATCCCTGGGTCCCAACAGCAGGAGCATTCGCGGGGTCAGGACACCAGGGGCCTCTGCCCGGGCCTGCCCCGCCCTCCAGCGAGTCGGCGCTGGGTTGGTCCAGGAGGGGCTCAGGTCTCGCCTCCTCTGGACCAAGGCCAGCTGTGGGCCAGAGGCAGCATCCTCCCTGTGCCCTGGCAGCCCTGCACCTGAGTAGAAAGAACAGCTGGCCAAGGTCATCCCTTCCCAGGCACGCACCGTTGATGGCACCAAACCCACAAGTCTCAGCGCAGTCTACAGAAGAGGAAACCTCAGCTCTGCAAGTGGAGTGTCATCCTGCAGTTCCGCCAGGGGCGGGCGGGACTCCTGCGTCTGTTCACTCCCCAGGAACCCCAGCTGACCCCTTCCCTCCCTGCCCAACTGCATGGAAACAGGCCAGCATTCCCTCTGGCTGGCCACGGGCTCTGCTTTCTCCCACGGGCCTGACCCCAGATGCACAAAGCCCTTCCTGCTGGACTTGGGGATCAGGTGGGGCTTCTGGGGTAGGCAGGGTGGCCCAGCATGTCACTGGTGCCAGGGTTTCTGTTACAGCCTGTTGGACTCACAGCAGCCCAGGTGGCCAGAACCTTGTATGGCCCCTACCCAGGGGTCAGAGTGAGGGGCTCTGAGACAGCATCTTCCTAACCCCATCATGTCACCTGGCACCTGGCACAGCCCCTCACCTTTGCCATTTCAGACATGGAAACTGACTTCAGCGAGAGTAGGGTTTTGGCCCAGGATCACACAACTAATAACATCCATCCACCCTCCCATCCATCCATCCACCCATCCATCCATCCATCCTCCCTCCCATACATCCATCCACCCATCCATCCATCCATCCTCCCTCCCATCCATCCATCCTCCCTCCCATCCATCCATCCACCCATCCATCCATCCATCCTCCCTCCCATCCATCCATCCTCCCTCCCATCCATCCATCCACCCTCCCATCCATCCATCCTCCCATCCATCCACCCTCCCATCCATCCACCCACCCATCCATCCATCCATCCATCCATCCATCCATCCATCCATCCATCCTCCCATCCATCCATCCACCCTCCCATCCATCCATCCATCCATCCATCCATCCATCCATCCTCCCATCCATCCACCCATCCACCCATCTATCCATCCATCCATCCTCCCATCCATCCACCCTCCCATCCATCCATCCATCCATCCATCCATCCATCCATCCATCCTCCCATCCATCCACCCTCCCATCCATCCACCCATCCATCCATCCATCCACCCTCCCATCCATCCATCCACCCATCCATCCACCCTCCCATCCATCCACCCATCCATCCATCCATCCATCCTCCCATCCATCCACCCATCCACCCATCTATCCATCCATGTATCCCTCCCCCTCCCTCCCTGAATCTTCCCATCCAGCCATCTGGCCAGCGTGGTTCCCCTTCCTTCCTACTCACCCCACAATAGACACAGCAGGTGGAGTTTGAGCGACTGACCTCTGGTATGATCCCCCCAACACTGCAGCTCAGTCGTGCCCCAGGGACTAGCTGCTCTGCTGCTGACCCCTGCAGACAGTGCCAGGGCCCTCAAATCCCCTCTGCCTGCCCAGTCGGGAGGCGGCACCGGGTCATGTTCTGGGTCTGTAGGACTCTCCAGAAGACCCAGCTCCCAGCCTTCCTCACACCCTGCGGTCACAGTGTTGGCAGCCTAAGGCCACTGTCACACACTACCTGGGGGAGGGGTGTTTGTCTCAAGGGCAAGCCCGGGTTACTCAGAACACATGCCGTCCCGTGCCCTGTCCCCAGCTCCCGCGTCTCACCCACTCTGCTCCAGCCACACTGGGGCCCTTGACATGCTAGAAAACACCCAGCCCACTGCTGCTGAGGCCTCTGCCCTGGCCTCCTGCCCACAGTGCCCCTCGCCCACCTCTCCAGGGCCGGGACTTGCTGATTCCACAGCCCTCGGAGCTCGGCCAGGCCCCAGGCGGCTGCACAGCACATTCTCTGCATGGCCCCGGGGGCTCTGGCCGCTCCCGGTCCCTTCTTTACCCTTTGTTAAGGCTCGGGTGTCTGTGTGCCCCACTATCTGATGCCAGCCCCCGGGGCAGGAACACAGGCAGGCGCCTCCTGAGCCAGGAGCTGGGGGGGGGGGATCTGGGTGGTGGCCTGCGAGGGCTCCCTGTGAAGGTGCCTTCCACACCCAGCCCTCCCAATCGCCGGCTCAGGGGTGGGTCCTCGAGAGGTGACCAGGGATGGTCCTGGGGCTGACGTCCACCGTAACCTGGGGAGCTCCCTGTTCGCAGCTGGTGGAAAGAATTAGTGTTTGCAGAGCCCCGGCGGTGGCCCGGAATGAGGTCCTGCCCTCTCGGTGCTGGTGGGAGGCCAGGGCTGACCAGAGGGCCTGCAGACCCCGGGGGGGCCAGCCAGGGCCTGAGGGGCCAGGCTGGGCTGACCACTGCCCTTCCCACAGAAGTCCCGTGGGAGCCTACCCATGTGGGGAGGGAGAAAACAAGGGTGAGAGACGAGGGAGGTGAGGAGGAGGGAGGACGAGGAGCCAATGCCAGGTGTGGCCACAGCAGCCTGGGAGCCCCAAGGCTGGGCAACCGCAGAGCTGCGCTGCCCACCCCTGTCCAATACTGCCCACTGAGAAGCCCCCAGGGAGCCCCAGCCCAGGTTCTGGCTGCCGAGGGCTCCAGGAGGTCTCTCTCTGGGCCTGGCTTCTGCCTGTCTAAGACCACCAAGGGCTGAGGTGTGAGCGGCCTCCACTGTCCTCTGTGACCACGGCTGGCCTATGCCCAGGGCCAGCAATGCACCACCCAGTGTCCCAGTCACTCCACGCCCTCATGATCCTAAAGTCCAGGTGCAGGAGGGACTCAGCAGGGCCTGAGGGGAAGAGCCCCAGGGCAAGGACAGCGAGTGGACGTGCCTCACCTGTGCAGGCCAGAGGCCGAGGCCAAGGGTGGTGCTGGAATGAAAGACGTGTTTCTGCCGGGTGGGGCCTTGCCCAGGCCCCCAGGCCCCTGAGGAGGGCTTACATGAAGTCTGGGCCAGGAGGCAGCAACCGGGCCGTGGCTAGGGAAGGGGTAGAGGATGGATGGGTCACACTGCCCAGCTCTGGCCCAGGTCTGGGATGAGGGGGTCTGCAGGCAACCGGGCAGGCCAAGGGCTAGCCTGAAGCCACCTGAGCCCTTCCTTGCTCAGGTCCAAACCAGCCACCTCCAGATTGTGAGGCCTGACCTCCCCCTACCAGGCCAGGGCGTGGTCAGCTGCTGCCCCTGGAGGCACACACATCCGACCACAGAGACCCCTCCTGTCCCCTCCCTGGGTGCAGGGATCACTGCCACAGCCATCAGCAAGCAGCACAGGACACTGGGAACCACCGTCCAGCTCCTGCCTCGGAGCACCTGGCCTTATCAGCCTTGGGGAGACCTGGGGGTGGGCGGGTGGCTTCCCGTCCAGTGTGCACCAGGCCACTTCCTTGGCCTGCAAGACTCCGGGAGCAGG
This sequence comes from Spermophilus citellus, assembly GCF_964194105.1. Taxonomy (NCBI): domain Eukaryota; kingdom Metazoa; phylum Chordata; class Mammalia; order Rodentia; family Sciuridae; genus Spermophilus; species Spermophilus citellus. Next base: position 254,916,974 of record NC_138183.1, on the reverse strand, counting down.
GCTGCCACCTACCCTCATCCCCTGCTGGTCCACAAGGCCTGGCCAGCCTGGCCACCTCTCTGTCTTTATTTGACCCTAGTTGGACCTGGCTGGAGGGAGGGGCAGGCAGCCTGGAAGAGGTGGCTCTGGGCACAGGCTGAGGCCACGGGCGCTGGGTCTTGGCCACAGGTGTGGATCTCTTCCAGAGGGAAACGGGGTGGCGTGGGGTGCTCCCAAGACCCAGAGGGCAGGGGCCGAGCGTCAGGCAGGGCCGCCTGGGGGCTGGGAGGCCGGGGACATGCTGGGGACGCTGGGACTCAGAGGTGGAGGGTGGGCATGTGGGCTCGGAGCCCTGCTAGGAGGGGGAGTGGGGAGGAGGGAGGGCCCCACGCAGCCCTTCCTCCAAGGACCCTGCCCCAGGGCGCCTCTCCACCAGGTCCCGGAGCTGTACCCCTTCCCCAGGCTCCGCCCTGGGGGCAGCCTCCTGGTTACTTTTCTTGCCCTGCAGGGCCCAGGTGGGCTAGGCTTCCATGGGGGATGCACCCCCTGCTGATTTGGGCCACTAGAGCCTCTGTGTCCCCAGCAGACTGGGCCCAGGTGGGGACAGCAGGGCACTCCCAGAGTAGGCCTGGGAGAGGCCGGAGCTGGGCGGGCAGCAGGAGGGCAGGGACGCAGGCCCCCTGTGAGCCCCTGCATCTGCTCCCCGTGGCCCCCAACTCCTGCCCGCCGTCTGGGTGTCCAGGTGGTGTCTGTGTGGGTCTCTTCCAGAGGTTCACTGGGACACGGGGGTGGCCCTGCCCAGCAGCAGTGGCCTGGACACCCAGACCTGCAGCCCAACCACGCCTGGAGCCACTGCCTGGCCCCCCTTCCCATGGCCACAGGCTCCCTTTCCTGCTGCCCGCTGAGGCTCCAGGGCCAGCTGGGAGGTGCCGGGGGAAGGCCGAGAGCACAGCCGGGTCCTCCGTCTCTGGTCCCCCACCCCTGGGAGGGCAGCAGTGGGCTGCTCAGACTCTCCCATCTGGCAGAGGCCTCTCCACCTCAGGAGGCCATGTGGCCAGCTCAGGGCAGCCAGGGCGGGGTGGTGGGGGACAGGACGAGTTCTGCCCCCCTCTGGTCAGACCCGTGTCCCTGAGGACAGTGGCCTCCGGGAGCCAGGACAGGCTCTGTGCTCCCACGCTGAGCCCAGCTGGTGGGCAGCAAGGTCGGGAAACTGGCCACCCCCACTGCCCTCCACGCTTCCAGAGACCCTCCCTGCCCCTCCCCGGCAGACGGCCACCTTCAGGCAGAACCAAGGGATTCCTGTGAGGAAAGGTCGCTGGTGCCCGTCGGGCTGCCCAGGGGGCTGGGACACGGGGACTGGAGGCCAGGCTGGCCAAGCCTCCGTGAGGGCCGACCAGCCTCTGCTCTCTGGGACCCATGGAGCCCGACTCACCTCCATCCCACGGGCACATGCTCCAGGGCAGGGGACGCTCGAGGCAAACCCCTCCCTGTGGTCCTGCAGAGGCCGGGGACCCGCCTAATGGCTGTGTGACCCAGGCTGGGCACACTTGTCTCTTAGTCCCCTGGGTCGCTCTCGGCGGGAGATCCATGCCCATAGCAGCTGGGTGGGAGCTGGCCCAGCACCCACAGCCTGAGGAGTGGCCTGGGCCCCGCTGGCTCGGGGAGGAAAGCGAGGCTCCTGGGCAGAGACGAGGCCCTGGCCCCTGGGACTCTCTACCCACTAGTGGGGCCAGAAAAGTACGCATTTGCAGGAGGCCTCCATCACGGAGCCTGCCCCAACACTTTTGCCTGAACTCCATGGCAGCAGGAAGGCTGTAGGAGGGGACACTCTGAATCACACAGGGTCAGGGTCAGGCATGAAGCAACATGAGCCTACATATGGGCTCTCTCATACTTGATGAAGGTTCTAGGGAAGGACAGACGCCCTCAGTTAAAGGAAAGCAGCCACCAGCCAACAGTTAAAGGAGAGTAGTCACAACATTCTCACCACACCCAAACCCTGCTGAGGTCCCAAGGCCACATGGATCCACTGAGGGGATCCCAGTACCTGAACCACCCCAGGGACACCACCACACTCCTTGGCCCAGCAACAGTTGCCCCTCCTGGGAGCAGACACCAACAGGAGGTACACATGTGCCAAGTCCAGGCTGGACTGCCTGCCTGGGGCTCAAACTGGGCCAAGCCAGCCGCCCCAGGGAGCAGCAGCCCCTTCAGAGCACCTTGGTATGCATCCAGATGTGGGGCTCGGCCCCAGGGGGCACCGGAACAGCTCTTCCAGCCCAGATGCTGGGCTGACGGGCCTGGGACGCACCAGCTGGTCTGGGCAAGGCGGGGGCTCACCAGCACATTTCCCAGAGTCAGGAGCAGAGACCCCCGAGGGCTCAAGCCCTGCCCGGGCCCTGGGGGGAGTGCACCTGAAGACAGCCCAGGGGGCTGAGAGGAAGAAGGAGGGTGAGGGGCCAGAGGCGGCCAGATATGGCCAAGGGGGGCCTGAGCCCTGGGAGGGCAGGAAGTGGCCCGGCCTGCTCAGGAACAGCATGGGCCACACCCGGGAGTCCTCCAGCCCGACTCAGCAGAGTCACGTGCCTGGGGGCCTGGCCCTGGCCCATGTCCACCCAGCCTCCTGACCAGGCCAGCGCACCCTCTTGCAGTTCCTCTGCCCGCCGGGCACACCCGACCCGCTCGCCACATCCTTTGCAGAAGGAGTCCCAGACAGGAGGCCGGGTGGAGGTGGTCCCCGAGGCAGGTCTGACCCCACCGCGTCACACAGGCCCTGACCACTCCTCCCGGTGGAGACAGAACTCGGATGCCAGCTGCAGCCTGGGGGTGGCCCTCCAGGTGCGGAGCTGGCTGGAGGCAACAGTGGGGTGGGCCAGCCAGGTCACTCAGCGTAGCCAGCAGAGGGGCCCCAGGGCCCTGCCACCGCGGCAGATCAACACCTCAGCTGAAGGGGCACAGACTGGGGTGCAGCTGGCCACCGCTTCCAGAGGACAGCCTCCCCACACCTCGGGCCAGCTCAGCCCCTGAGGCCTCGGGTGTGCCCATGAGCGGGGCCAGGCCCCCGACAAGTCCTGCCCCCGGAAGGCCTTGCTGTTTGGGGAGAAGTCACCACAGAGGCCTCCTGGGCAATGTCCGGTCCCCTCTCCCTGTACCCCCTGCTGGCCTGTGGTGCTGTCTGGGTGGGCCCCCCCACTGGCCTGTGGCGGGTGCTTCTGTGCTGGGTGACAGCCCAGGGCACTGTTACAGGCTCTTCCCTGCAGCTCCTGGCAGGCTGCGGGGTGGCCGCCCTGCGATTGGAGGGTCTCACAGGACATTCATCTCGAGTCCTGCCCACGCTGCCCAGCCGGGCAATGAGCCACCCAGGGCTCCCTCTGCAGGGAGGACTGAGGGCCCCAAAGGGGTCAGCAGCAGCCTCGCAGAGGCTGAGCCCCCAGAGGAGGGGGGGTGATTCTAGGGGAGCCCTGCCCCCAGCCTGTGGGCCAGCTCTGCATCTCGGGAAGGGGCAGGCCGCAGGAGCTGGGGTGGGCCACCTGGGTGCAGGGCCACCCAGGAGGGATAGTCACTTGGGAGCTTGACCGCCGTGGGCTCAGGTAGGGCGGGGCGTGCCAAGCAGGAGCCAGGGGCCAGCCAGGAAGCGCGGCCCAGCCCCAGTGGCCAGTCCTTTCCCCCAGAGAGGCCCTGGGCACAGGGAGTCTGAACTCAGAGGCCCTGGGTATGTGGGGCCTCCAGGGCAGGGCCTGGCCGTGGGCCTCCCCAGTGAAACAGGGGTATTAAGGGTCAGAAAGGCCAGGACCCCTGAGGCGGGGGTAGGGGCTCCCCCTGTCCCCTGGAGCCCCCGTCAGTCGGGCCGGAGCCCAGAGAGGACACCTTCTGCCCACACCTCCTTGGGACCTGGGGCAGCTGGGCAGGCCCGCAGGTCCAGGGTCTGGCCACCCTCGGGCTGTGGCCAGGGCAGGCTGGTCCAGTGCCTGGGGGCTGCAGGAGGCCTGGGGCCGAGTGTCTGTTGGAGACAGACACCCAGAGCCACCTCTTCCCAGCCCCACCCACGGGGTCGGGGTCACCCACTGCAGAGCAGAAGACCTGGGGCCTGGCCCATGGGGCCCTGGGAGCCCCGGGGAGGACTCCTCCCAGGGCCTATAGAGAGGCCCCAAGACGAAAAGTGACAGTGACCACAGAGGAGTGGGACTTGTTCCTGGTATCCTGTGGTATTATGGTTAATTCTGGGTCAACTTGACTGCGGCCTGGGATGCCCAGAGAGTTGGTTAAACATTATCCTGGGTGTTTCTGTGAAGGGTTTTGGAACATATTTAATGTTTAAATCAGTAAATTGAGAAAAGAGGACTGCTCTCCCTGAGGTGGTGGGCCTTGCCCTAATTAGTCGCAGGTCTGCACAGAACAGGCAGGCCAGCCCTGTGTGGGGTGGGGGCCTTCCTGTCTGGTGGCCTGGGCGAGGACACCATCCCTCTTCCTGTCATTGGGCCTGGACGGAGGCAGCGGCTCTCAGGCTCCAGCTTGCCCACGGCAGACTAGGGACTCTGAGCCAGTTCCCTACCGTACTCTCTGCCCACCCTGCTGTCCTGTTCTCTGGGGACCTAACATCCTGGCCCTGGGCTGGCCTCCCTGGACAGTGAGTAGGGACGCGCATGAGCATAAGCTGAGCTGAACACGTGAGCTCCGACCAAGAGCCAGAGTCCGTAGGAGGAACTCGCAGGCACAGGCTCTTGCCCTGCGCCTCTGGGCTCTGCATCATGGCGCCCGAGCTGGCTGGGGTCAGGGTGGAGTGTCCTCTCTACCCAGCCACTCAATTCCCCTCTCCAGGGAAGAGGTTCTAGATCTGGGGAGCAGAGGCCCCACCCCACCCTGGATGGCACAGCGCAGTGGCCCAGAGCTGCCCCTGGGCCAAGGACTAGGGGGCAGAGCCGAGCTGCTGCTGTCTCTCCTGGCCCATGGGGCCGTCTGCTCCCCGAGGCCCACCTGGGGTGGCTTGGGGCCAAGCTGCCCTCATGCAAATCCACGTGGAGGAGGATGGGCCCCAGACCCCTTCTGCCCTGCACGGCCGCCTTGGTTGCACTCAGAGCGGGACATCCACCAGGGCCCGGATCATTCTTGGGCAGCACTGGGTGGACACGGGCTGGGGGTGCGGGCTCTGTTGGCCTCGGGCCGAAGCTCTCTCCTTCCTGGCTGTGCCACATCCAGACTCACAAATCGACAGCTCTCTGCCCGGCACCCAGGCTGTCCCTGCACAGGTGTCCCCTTGCTGAGGGAGCTGGCAGGTGTGGACAGGCTGAGTGCCCCTCCTCTTCCTCCCCCCATCCAGGGGCTAGGAGGACCCTGAGTCTTGAGAGTAATAAAGACCCCAAGAGCCCAAGTGTCCCACCTTCCTGCTGTCAGTCCACCACCATGCAGTAACCGAGACACCAGGGCTGAGTCACCCAGTCACATGGCGGGTTAGGGAGGGAGGTGGCACTTAGCCCTGGCACCACCCCTCCGTGGAGAGCTGCACGCTGCCACAGGGGCACCAGGCCCGGCACCGCCCAGAGACGCTAGCTGGGCTGTGGGTCTGTCCAGCTGGGAGGCCCCACCTGCTGCCACAGGCTCCCCCACGCTGCCCCCACCCCACTCATGGCTCAGCGTCTAGCTGATAGACGGGGAGCCTGAGGCACCGGGGGGAGAGCCACCCCACAGCCCAGGGCCGCAGCCATCACCAGGAGCCACCACGTCCCTCGCCCAGGGCTGGCCTGTCTCCCCAGTCACCCACTGTCCTCTTCCTCCAGCAGGTCACATTGTGTGCCCTACCTGAGGCCAGCCAGGATGGCAGCCAGGGTGATTCTGACAGGACCTGTCCTCCCAGAACAGGCAGGGAGTCCCACCCCCAGGTGGGACGGCTCCACCCACACTGAGCACCATGGAGAGGAGGGGCGCCCCTCACCCGCACCCTGGGTCCCGCGCACAGTGGGTGGACAACCCTTGTCTGTACCTGGATGCTGAACACAGTGGGTGGACACCCCTCACCTGCACCCTGAGTCCTGCGCACAGTAGGTAGACGTCCCTCACCTGCACCCTGGGTCCCACGCACAGTGGGTGGACACCCCTCACCTGCACCCCGGCCCCTGTGCACAGAGGCTCAGCCCTGGGCTTGGCCCGATGTGAGCAGCACCAAGAGTGCCCACTGAGTGCTGTGTGCAGAACTCCCCCCTGGCCAAGCGCTGCCTGGTCCCCATCTCAGCTGCAGAGGAAGGGTCACCTGAACTCTCTCTGAGGGGACTGACGGGGTCTCAGGGCCCAGGCCCCTCCCGCAGCCTCTGGCACGTGGCCATGCTCACCACTGACCATCCAGGCAGGGACAGCTACTGGGGTTGAGCAGGAGACAGCGGACAGGTGTGTGCTAGAGCCAACCTCTGGGCCTATCTGGGACGGCCAGCTGTGACAGTCCTGGTGGCCCGCCAGCCTGCGGGCGGCTCAGGGCTGTGGCCTCGGGGGCTCCTCCCCGTGGTGTGGGGAGCTGGCTTCGCCGGAAGTCACCGTGCGCCTGGAGTGAAAGCCGCCCTGCCAGGCGGGCGAGGCCAGACCCTGCTGTGCTCTTCTTGCCACCTGCCAGTGGGGCCTGGAGGTGACAGCTCAGGGGACAGTGACAACACCCAGCCCCCCGGCTCACTGCAGGGAGAACCCCGGGGGACGCTGGCTTCATGCGAGGTGTCCAAGACTGGCCCTGGGCTGCCTGCAGGGCCCCACACCCAAGCTGGCAGGTTCCCACGGAGCTGGGGTCCCCAGGCTGAGGGCCCGCTGTCCAGAGCCCTGAGGACGCCCCCTTGCAGGGTTTTCTCCTGGCCTCTCCCTGCTGGGCTGAGGCCCTCAGCCTGACTCCAGCCTGACCCAGCTTCCCCGGGGAAGGGTGCTGGGCTCAGACCTGGAGGTCCCTGAAGGCCTGGGTAGTGGTGGCGCTGGCGGGAGGTGGTGCAGCTTGCAGGACGCGGGGCCCGGTGGGAGGTCCCCAGCCCGGGGCACCCAGGAGGCCTTCCTGGGGGAGGCTGCTCAGAGCACCAGCTGGAAAGTTGGCTCCAGTGAGGATGTGGCAGGGCCACCCTCGTGTCACCATGCCTTGGCTCCTCCTGAGGGCACCTGACACCCACGCCTTGGTCCCTGTGGTTAGGGTGGCACGGAGGGCACCTGTGTCTCCCGGGTGGCTCAGCCTCAGCTCTCCTGCAGCACAGGCCACCTCCTGCCATCTGAGGAGCTGTAGTGACCGCCTTCCCCTTGTCCACAGGCCTGCTCCAGCCACCCCGGGCCGTCCTGCCTGGCTGCCTCCTCCTCCTCCCCAGAGGCCCACGGTGCAGGGCCACAGGTTCCTTCCTGGAGAAGCCACAGGGCTCCAGGGGGGGCATCCAGCCGGGGCCTCACACAGGGCAGGCTGTGCTGGCTAGCGGGCACTGCCGAGCAAGCACCAAGTCCCATTGCTCCCTCACGCCCCCCAGGACACACCCCGGGGCCCTCCAGGCCTCCACTATGTGTCCCCAGGGACAGGCCAGGGCCCCCTCCATCCGCTCTCAGGCAGATGCCCTGGAGGGGCTGCAAGGCCAGTGGGATGAGAGCCCCGAGGGACGCGAGGCCCTGGCCGTAGGCTGAGTCATGGACAGAGGTCCAGAGACCCCTCGCCACCCCTGGCCCCTTGGTCCCCCCAGGCCATCAGAGCTGAGAAAGGTCCCTGGGGACGGGTAAGAAGCGGAGCTTGTCCTCCAAGCCTAAAGCGGGTGTGTCGCTGACACACTGGTCACACTCTGAGACGATGAGTCAGGCAAGCACTGCCCCACCTCGTGAGCAGCACTGAGATGACACAGAGCACCTGGCGGCTGTGGCTGGGGACAGCCAGGGCCCTGGCAGCACCACATCCTCTGATCCAGACTGGCTATAGGAACTTGCCTTGAGGTTGGCCATGTCGGGCGGTTACCTCTCCTGGCCCCTGACTCTGGGGACACCACCCTGTGCCCTACCCAGGTCCCCAGCCGGCCTCACATGCCTCGCCCACAGGGCAGAAGGCAGGCCCTCCTCTGGCCACAAGCAAGAGTCCCCCTCCTGTCACCAGTAGGCAGGAGAGGTGGCCCGTGGGGGCGATGGCTCTCAAGGTCTGGTGTGCTCCACAAGAGGGGCTGCATCTCTTTCCCGGAACAACCCCAACAAATGGCCCCAAGCTGGGCGGCTTACAACGACACGGTCTTACTCTCCCATGTTCTGGATCCTCCTGATCCAAAGCCACGGCTTCAGCGGGTCACACTCCCTCCAAGGACTCAAGGGATAGTCCTCCCTGCCTCTTCCAGCTTCTGGGGCTCCAGGAGTCCCTGGCTTGTGGCCACGTCTTAGGCCACATGTATGTCTCTGCCTCAAATCTCTCTCCCTCCTGTGTAAGTCACTGGATTGAGAGTCACCTAGAACGCCTGCCAGATCCAGGTGACTCACAAGATCCTTCGTCACAGCCGTAAAGAGGGGACTGCTTTCTCCTGCAGGCCCCTGAGCTCACCCGCACCAGCCACCCTCCCCGCCGGGAACCCACAGTCCCATCCGTCCACCTGGGGGTCCAGATCTGCTTCTGGGCCCCCTTCCCTCTGCTGGGGCGGTGCCCAGCATGGAGTGGCACAGGAAGGGGTGGGCCCTGGGGACTGCCTTCCTGAGGACACTGCCCAGACCCCACACTCAGGCCCCAGCCCGAGGCCCGGCATTCAGAGCAGCGCGTGCATTTTACAGATGAGAAGCTGGAGCGAGACCAGCAGGACGGGGCCGCCGTGGGCCAAGCCTGGGGCAGAACCAGGCCTGCTGACCTTCCAGGCAGCCCAGCAAAGGGCCCTGGGGTTCCATCTGACCCCTGGGCTGTCACAGGGGAAGGACGTGCCACCCCTGGTGTTCCCCAGGAGGCTGGTGGGCTGAGTAATGGGTGGCCTGTACATTCTGCCTGGGCCGGCAGGCCAATGCCCCCCAAACCCAGGCAGCAGGGGCCACTCCACCAGCAAGGACAGCATTCTCTTCAAGGGAACCGCCCACCCACCCAGCTCAGGCCAAGGCCAAGCTAGCAGCCTCGGCCCCTGCAGCCCGGAGAACCCGGCCATTGTGCCTATCCAATGTGCCCACCTCACTGGGAGTGAGACCAAGACCCTGTCCCACAGCCCGCAGGGAGCCCCCAGACTGGTGTGGGTGCAGCAGGTCCAGCCCACTGCATGTTACTGCCGCCTGCGGTGGTCAGCCCTGAGGGAGAACTTCCTAGTTCCTAGACCTTGGAGGGGCCAGGGTTTGCTTGGGGGGGTGGGGGAGGAAGGGGAGAAAAGGGTCTTGCTAGTGGTTTCCTCTATTGGACAGGGGGGACCTCAGAGAGAGCCCGCAGGTGGGACTCCTGCCTAAGAGGAAGTGGGGCCTAGGCACAGTGGCTCCTCTGTCATGCTACAGCTGCTGGACCCAGGATAGTATATTTGGGGACCCGGCTGTCCTTGTCCCTCTTGGCCCTGAGTTCCCACTGCACTTTTAACGGGGCTGGAAGCCGCTCCTGAGGGGCTGGGGAGAGGGCAGCGCTGGGCTGGGGCCTGGGGCCCGAGTGAACCTTGGTAAGTCCTGTTCTAGAAAAGTCCGCACAGAGAGGCAGAGACCGCAGGCGCCTCGGAGGCCAGGAGCCCCTGCGCAGTGGAGCCTGCACCTCCCCCACGCCCTCCTGCCACACCCGGCCGATGCATGGGGGACACAGACAGGCGCCTGCTGAGGGCAGAGGGGCACTGGCAGCTGCTGCGGAGCCACAGCCCCGCCCCAGCCCCCCAGGACTTAGTACAGAGGATCATAAGCCCCCAGGCGGCCCCGACTGTGCCCAGGCCTGCTCAGTCACCCCCCAGCCCAGCTTCATTTTCCCAAAGGCAAACCCAGGGCCTGCATGTGACGAGTTCCATTCTTTGACGTGGCTCCAGAGTGAGCAGGTAGGATAGGAGTCCAGGACAGTGGCTTTCACAGGGACCACATGCATGTGTCACCAGCTGTGTGACTCACCCAGTCCTGAGGGGCCAGGCTGGGCAGGGTCCTGGCTGGCCAAGCCTCGGTAGCCTCTGTATGGCTGATGCTCACTGCGCTGCTGGGGCCTGCGTGGCCTTGTGTGCGAAGTGCTGAGCTGGACAGGGGTCTCCAGGGCACAGGGAGACCCTGGCAGAAGCCCCAGGGAGAGGTGTCCTTGGATAAGTGCCCCAGAGGGTCTGGCATGGGGCTGGGCATGGCTCCTGCCCCTGCTGGGCAGCCCGAATCCACACAAGTCAGACAAGGTGCAGGGCTGGCCGCAGTGATGGGGCGGCTGTGTGCAGGGGCAGCCTGGACGCCATGCTGCGTGCACACGGCCCTGAGCTGGCCCAGCCAGAAAGGTGGGTGGCGCAGGCCATGCACGGCCACTGAAGGGTAAGGGGTCTGGGGGCAGGCGGGTGGGCACCAGTGCGGATCTCGCCGTGCAGTATTGACGATACTCGCTCTGCAGGCCATGGCCTCCGTCTCGCCTGGTCACCTCCACAGATGCATGTCACTGCTACTGTTAGATGTACCAGCAGAGCCATTGGGAAGCCCACGTGGGTAAGAGGTGAGGGGACCAGAACTGTGGGGATGAGAGGAGCTGCGGCCCCTGGGTGCAGCGGGGAAGTGGGGTCCCCTGCAGGGCCCTCTGCAGGAGCCAGTCTCCCTTACCCACCCAGGGACCGCAGCCTGTACGCCCACTGTCCCCGCACCTCACCCAGCTGCCCTCAGTTCCCAGGACTGGCCAGACTCAGGCCAGGGCCACTTCCCAGTGGAGGCCAGGAATGTGGCAGAGCCAGGGTCCCTCAGGTGGGGCAGGAGGTGCCCCAGGCTACCCCTTCCTATCTCAGTCCCCAGCACTCTGCCTAACCCTCCCTGGGCCACAGCACTGCAGCAGCCCCTCCCCACACTCCACCCTGAGCAAGGAGCCAGTGGCCCTGCAGGCCCTGGGGACAGGTCACCAGGGAGCAGCTGTCAGCTCCTCTGCCAGGTACTCGCAGTCCCCCAGGCTGTTCACGCCCATCTTACAAACCCGGGATGGAGCCCTGTGCTGCCCGGACTGACCACAGGTCCCCAGAGCCCTGGCCTGCTCCAGCAGGGCCCCCCTCTGCTCCTCGATGGTCAAAATGACCCCAGGAGCCAGGCAGCCTGGGGCACAAGGGCCAGGTGTGGTGACTGCCATGTGCTTGGTGCCCACCCTCCCGCGCGCACACACACACACCATGCACGTGCACTGAGGACACGCCAGCACACACATGCCCATGCACAGCCCCCACACACACACGTGTTGCAGGGACACACAGGCTGCAAGTATGCAAACAGATGTGCAGGCGCAGAACCACTTAAAAACACGCGTGCACACGCAGACACACGGACACACGGGTACACACGCTCGGCAAGTCACAGGCGCCCCAGGCCTGTCCCTCAGCCCATCTCCCCTTCATGAGCATCTTCCTCCTGAGAGGGCTCTCCCCGGGGCCTGGGACTGCAGGTGGCTCCCGGCAGCACTGAGGTGAGGGGTCTCGGGGGGGTGGTGACCCAGGTGCCCAGGTGGGCACATCTAAGTCAGCCATTTCACAGGAGGCCAGGGTGGAAGTCTCGCCCACCAAAGCTGAGCCCCTGGCCCACACCCAGGGGCTGGCCAGGGGCACTCACTGGACAGACTCTCCTCCAGGGAGGAGCGGGCACCTGCCCTCCCGGGCAGCTCCCCAGCCCGGCGCTGCCTCGTGTCCACTCCCCACCCGGTAGGTGAGGAGCAGCCTGAGGCTCCTCACTTTTCTGGGGCAGCAAGGCCTTACCTGTGAACCCAGGTGGCCCCTCCCTGCCCACCCCCGTGCCCAGGGCTGGGAGGACGGAGTGCCCGCTGCAGTGGTGTCACCCCAAGTCCAAGTCCACAGAGCCCCCTTCTCTCCACCAGGTCCGGCTCTCAGCCCACCTCCCTGGGTGTCACAAAGCGCTGGACCACTGTCCTAGTGGCCCCCTCATGGGGTAGACGGTTCAGGTGCACCCCCCAAAGATAGGTCCTGGCCCCAGGACCCGTGGCCATGCCTGTCTTTGGGTCTTTATTTTCATTTCTGATGGAGCTAAGGACGGAACCCAGGCCCATGCTCCACCAGTGCAGCTGTCCCTGGAAAGGGTCTCTGCAGATGGACTGACCTAAGGCCAGGTGACGCGGCCTAAGGTGGCCCCAGATCCATAAGACAAGGTGACACGGCCTAAAGGGGCCCCAGATCCTTAAGGCAAGGTGACGTGGCCTAAGGTGGCCCCGGATCCAATGCGGGGTTCTTACAAGAGAGAAGGAGAGGCAGACGCAGAGGAGAGTGACGTGAACCTGTGGCAGAGACTGGAGAGCTGTGGCCTCAGGCCCAGGATCACCTGGGGCCCGCAGCTGGACGAGGCCACAGGCCAGGATCCTCTAGAGCCCGGAGCCGGAGCAGGCCGCAGGACCCTCCCTGGAGCCTCTGGAGTGAGCCTTCCCCACAGCACCTTGACTTCAGACCTCCCGGCCCCGGGGCGAGGAACGGATCCGCTGCTCTAGCACACACACGTGGTCACTTGCTGTAGCTGCCCAGGACATAGAGGCACCGGGCTGGGGCTGAGAGGGAGAAGGGCCTGACAGAGGAGAGGGGACAGCCCTCTCCAGCCCTCAGGACGTGGCGGAAGGACCTGCTGCCAGAGGCACTGACGAGGCTGTGGCTGCCATCTTCCACGCAGCCCCACCAAGCCGACCTGACACTCCACTCAGCCCAGCCACACTCTGTGCCCTGCCTGGGCATGGACACCACCCACGTCCTGTCCCACTCAGAAAAGCCAGGGGCTGAAGGTGGCGTGTCCCCTTTAAATCTCACTCTCACCCCCCCCCCATGCCCCTGCTGCAGAGGCCACCATTGTACAGCTATAGGGAAACACGAGACCCTCAGAGGAAGGTCAGTGACGTGGCAGACGCCAGCCTGTCCCCTGGGAGGGTCTCCAGGTGACTTGGTAATACTGGGCTGGGCACCTGGGTGGCCCCAAGTGGAGGTCACCTTCTCCCAGGCCCTGTGTGCAGGGTCTCTGTCCCGGACAGCTGCCCTCCCCACGCTGCCTCAGCCAGACTGGACAAGTTGTGCCTATCACCTGTGCCTCCCGGCCACGCGGCTGCTCAGGGCAGCCTCACCAGACAGTTCCAGGGAGACCAGGGCCCTGTGATGTCTCTCCAGCTCCTGCCCGTGCGGAGGGACAACACTGGCCCCTACTGTGTTCTGGGCCTGCTCCCCTCTCCAGCAGAAGTGGGGTGGCCTCGGCAAAGCCCACGGCAGAGGAGCTGCTCTGGGCAGGGCTGCCCTGCAGAGCCTCGGCCGGTCCTGCCCACCCTGATCTGAGCACCGCGGCCCAGCGGTAGTCAGGTGCGGTGCTGGCTGGGCAGCGTCCCTCAGCACCTGCTACTTACCACAAGTGATGCTGACCTGCAGCTTCAGCAACGACTTCAACCTCCTTAAGGTAAAAATGCACATTGATGAAAGCAAGTGACCCAAAGTCACACCGGCCCTGGGAGCTGCTCGGGAGTGGCCCCGTGGCCTCACCAGGTCAAGCCACCAAGCCTGGGGCAAGAGGTCTCAGCTGCAGCCCGCTGGCCTTCCAGACCACAGGCTGTCCGGGTGGTGCAGCCCCTCCGTCCCCATTCCCTGCTGGTCTCACAGCCGTGCCTTCCAAGGGCCCGTCTGAGTCTGGCCGGATGAAACCTCCCTCTCGAATCTCCCACCAGCTCCCTCTCCTTCCCCTTGTGGCCCTGCTGTCGCGGCAGGGTGCAAGGTCTCCAAGCCCTGGTCCCATGCCTGGAAACAGCAGGTGCTACCTCCCTGAGTGCCCACAGCCAATGCCTGGAGCCCCCAGGGAGGGCTGGGTGTTGAACACACGCGTCCGCCGTCACAGGAATCCACACGGGGTGTTCATCAAGAACGCAGAACTCAGGAAGCAGCCAAGGTAAATGTAGCACACCTCCCTCTGCGGCCTCACTACCCTCCAACCCCAGCCTCCACGTCCACTCACGCCTGGTTTGCACACGCTTCAGTCAGCCTTAGGGTTGCAAAGAGCTGTCGCATCACAGGCTTGGAGTGACTTCCTGGTATGGAAGTCACTGATTCTTAGCAGGACTGGCCGACTTGTCTGTAAAAAGGCCTGTGGCCCAGAGAAGTGGCTCCCGAGGGACTCCTGGGGGCTAGTCCAGCTCTGGCAGGCTGGCCAGGGCCTGGGCCACTCAGGCCCATGACACCAGCACCCTCACACACAGGGCTGAGTCCCCGGGAATGACGGATGGCCTCTGGTAGACAAATAGCACTGAAGATCACAAAGAAACCGAAACACAGACGCGGTTTTAAATGACGAATGGTGAGTGTGTGTGTGGGGTCGGGCCATTCACTAAACTGCAATCTAAACCAAATGCAGGCACAGGCTGCTGGGGTCACCACCCCAGGCCCCGAAAGCTCCAAGTGACCCGGGTGGACAGGCCTCCAGTGTGGACCAACACCCACCAGAGCCCTTTGGAAGATGCCTCCATTTTCCTTCTCTGTGAGGGATCCTCAGCAGGACTGGCAGAGGCTCCATGGTGAAGTCAGATGAAGTGGGTGGGTCCCAGCTGGGAGCTCCCGGCTCCCTCTCCAACTCCAGTGCTCTCTGCAGCACCCCAGGGGTGGCAGGGGCTCCTGGGCCACACCTCCTGGGCCACGGCACTGAGGAGCACCCCGAGGGTCTGCAGATGGCGCCTGGTGAGGGAGGGGCAGGGAGGTCCACCCCCCACTCCATAGCACAGGTGGGAGGTCTGGCCTAGGGGCAGGGAAGGCACCTGGGAAGGCCACGCCACTGAAGCCCAAGGCCACTGAAGCCCAAGGCCACTGAAGCCCAAGGCGGCTGGGCGTGCTCCACCCCCCTGTGAGGAAAGCTTTCCAGAAAGCCCTCCAGCAGGTGCTGGCTGGACGCCAGAGGCCAAGGTGGTGGACACTCACTGCCCTCGCCCTGCCCCAGGCTGCAGATCCGGGAGGCTAAGTTGCAGAGAGGGCCTCCTGAGGTGGGAACGGCCAGCAGGAGGGGTGTGATGGCCCTGCGTGCAGGGTGACCTTCCTGAGGGACTTCTGCCTGGGAAGGCCGGAGACACCTCTGTGGGTGCCCTGCTCCTCAAGGTCCGGAGGACAGAGGGCCTCCAGACTCAACCCCAGGCTGGCCGAGCCAGGGCTCCCGGGCAGGCACCAGACAGTGAGGACGGGAACCGGTGAGGTCAGCGTGTTTCCAGGCACCCCCCCTCCCCGCCCGGGCAGGACAGTCTCCGACCAGGACGCAGAGGCCACGCAAACCACCTAGAGCCACCTAGAGCCGCTGTGCCGTGGCCAGACCCACCCTCCTCGACTCCTGGGTCTTAGGGTCAGGCCAACTTCTGGGTTTTTGATTAACAGAACGTGTTGGTCACTGAGAGGGGCCTTGTGAGGACACTGGCAAACATCTTTGGGGGCAGCTTAGCCTCCTGCAGGCCTGTTCTGAAGGCAGAGGGGGAGGGAGAAAAGCCCTCCCTCTGATGGGGTGAGAGAGCTGGGGTCTCCCCCTGGGACCCTGAAGGCCAGGAGAGTCAGGGATGGACCCAGGGATGGCCACACTCTGATGGGCACCTGCTGGGCTCATTTTTTGGGCCCACGTCCCTCCATAGGTGCCCCAGGAGCCTGACCACAGGACCAGCTCCAGAGACAGACGGAAACAAACTGAAGGACTTCCCCGGGATGGGGTAGGACTGACGGGTGTAGGGCGCACGGAAACGAGCCGGAACGGCCTCCTGACTGCCCTGGCAGAAGCTGGAGCAGGCTGTGGGCTACTGTCTTGCTGCTTCCCCGGGGCTGCAGATGACTGGCCGAGGAGGGTCGTGATGGAGCGACATTGAAATGCAGCCAGAGGCTGCTGGGACCGGCTGTGATCCAGCCATATAGGGTAAGCCACGCCACGGAGCCTGCACATGCAAACCAAGAGCAGCTCCCTGGAGGACAGGGCACAGGGCAGTGGCTTAGGGACGGTGCCCAGCTTTCCCTTCACGCCGTCACTCTTAGAACAGACCTGGGCATGAACGCCTGGCCCACGGCCCTCGATGCAGCCCACTGGTCAGATCAGTGAGGCGGGACTGGTGTCGTGGGCGATTCCTGTGTCTAAGTCTCACAATATTTAACTACTGATCAAAATTCCCATTCAGGACAGGGCTGGGAGCCCCAGCCCTCTCTACACCCGGGTAGGCCTGGCTCTTGCTGAGTCCCCCCAGCACCCCTAGGAGACTGGCACAGCGGAGGCCCATTTCACAGAGGAGGAAACTGACAGAACTTAAAGGTCTTGCCCAGGGCCACACAGGTGGGGACGACGCCTGGCTCTCTGACTGTCCATGTCCTATCCCCATGACAAGGCTCCCAAGGTCAGACGCTCGCTCTGCTCACCCCGCGGAGCCTGCGGGGAGGAGCCTTCACCTGGCACAGGTGGGAGGCGTGGAGCACCTGCTTGGGGCGTTTGTAGCCCAGCGTGTTAGGCCCTGTGGCTGACGACCCAGCCACCCACGGCCTCTGCAAAACAAGGTGACCAAGGCCAGCAAGGAGAAGCTGCGGCTCGCCGACCAGCGCGGGAAGAAGAGGGCCACGTCCTTTGTTAGGCAGGAGCAGCTTCACCAGGGCCCAGGCGGAAGGAGTCAGGCCGGCGGCGAAGACCCTGGCCCACGAGAGGAGGGGAAGGGGCTGCAAAGGGTGAGGTCACACTCAAGCAGGCTCATGCTGAACAGCAGTGACAGCCCAGGAGCCAGCCCCCCAGGAAGACAGGCCGTGGCCTGGGACCAAGCCCCCTGGAGACAGAGTCAGTGTCCTGGATGGAGAGAGGAAAGGCGTTCCAGGCCAGGGAGGGCATCTGCAGACCTCAGTGTGGGTGGTGGGCAGCCCTGGCTGCTGGCCCGGGTGGGCTCAACAGTGAGCCCAGGCTGCCGGAGACCCACCAGAGCGAGCAGCCTGCGGCCCTGCAGAGCAGGGACAAGAGGGTGGCCCTGCCTCCGCCTGCTGGGGGGACTGGCACACCACCCCCTCTGGCCAGGTAGCATTGGCTGAGGGCAGGCAGCCACTATGTGGGGGATCCAGGTGGTTGAGAGCCAGTTGGGGGTGCCTGGGAGGCACGGGCAGTGAGGGCGGGACCCCAACAGCTGCCATCACACATGCCTGGACCACGGGGGCCATGGGCCCCTCAGATGTGTTCAAGAGGGACACTTAGGAGCCTCCACAAGCACTTGCCCACCGTCCAGGAAGGATGACAGGGGCCACTTGAACAGGACCTGCTACCAGGCCCTGTCCCCAAGTGGCCGGGCCCTCAGGTTGCACACGGGCTGATGCCTTACATTCCTAGCTCAAGGCCTCGTCTGCACACCTCAAATGCTCCCAGCCTCTGTGGCCAGGCACCCCGTGTCCTCCCAGCAACTCTGCCCTTCGGGGACCTGCCATCCCACACGCTGCTATTCAGAGGCAGAATCTAGGCCTCGCTTCGGTGGGGGCCACACGCCCCCGCAGGAGCCAGGCCCAAAGTGGAAACGCTGCGTGGTGCTGCGGCAGGAAAGCCGCTGCTTCTTCCTCTGCCCCAAGGAGATCAGAGGACCCCACGAGGCAGCAGGCCCAGGGCTGGCCGCCCGCTTCTGTGTCTGTCCCTGTCCTTTTCTTTCTGGCCCCAGGACTACAGGGGAGCGGGGCTGGTCATGTGGGAGAGTGGGGTGGTGGTTCCAGCAGCAGGTCATCTGTTGCCCTAGGATGTGCACCCGGAGGTCATGAGGGCGCAGCAAAGTGCTCTGCGACACCCAGGAAACCGGCTTCCAGAGCGGAGGGCGGGGTGGGGGGCAAGACCCCCGACCACAGTCTCGCAGCTTTCAAACTTCTTGAAACAAGTGGAAACTTTTCCTTGCATAAAAGTAGACGCAGATCTTCAAGACACAGAATGGTCTGGGGAGCAGGGGCGGGTGGGGAGGGCTTCAGGCAATGCGCGCACTGGAGGCCGCGCTGTCCCCAAGCTCCCGCCTGTTGATGCTGGTGTGCAGGAGCCCCAGGACCTGCTGCTAGGGACCCTCAAAGACCGGGAGCTGAGGCTGGCGAGGGGCAGCACAATGACCCTGTGTTCTCAGAGCCATTCTCTCTCCCCTCAAGCAGGAGCCGGCACGCTGTGAGCTAGGGCTGCCTGGCCCCCGAGGGCCGGGCTGGCACTGACGCTCCAAGATGGCCACATGTGGAGTGAGAGCCCCAGAGGCCCCACCCGCACAGCACCAGCCCAAGGTGGGGTTGCCGAAAGGAGTGCAGGGGGGAAGGGTCAGGGATGCCAGGGTCAGGGGTGCCAGGGTCAGGGGCACCAGGGGCAGGAGGTTGAAGCCTAGGGACCCAGGCTCTGTGGGCCAGGTTTCACCCAGGACACAGGCAAAGGTCAGCGAGGCCTGGGGTGTTCTGGGGCCTCTGGGGGCTCTCACTCCACATGGGGCCCTTCTTGGAGTTCCAAGCACACCTAACACACCTAGCACACCTGCCCCCAGCCCCTGGCCTGGGGCTAATGACGAGCCAGGCTCCTGACCAGCAAGGGGCTGGCTGCCGGGGAGGGGAGCAGCCCCACTCTGGATCTGCTCCACCTGGGGACACGTGCTACAATCCTGACTCCATAGGTAACCACACACAGGCTTGAGACCAGGTACAGGTAACCACTTCCCACAGAATGGCTGCCCTTCGTGGCTCAGGGTCCACCCACAGAGGAGGCAGCTCAGGGCAGCCTGGACACATGCCAAGTTCAGGAGAAGAGGAGGCCTGGGGAGGCGAAGGAGGGTCTCCCAGAAGAAGCAGGGTCCACCTGGGGTTCTTCCCCCAGGGAGGTGACCCAGGAC
This sequence comes from Spermophilus citellus, assembly GCF_964194105.1. Lineage (NCBI taxonomy): Eukaryota > Metazoa > Chordata > Mammalia > Rodentia > Sciuridae > Spermophilus > Spermophilus citellus. Next base: position 254,898,091 of record NC_138183.1, on the reverse strand, counting down.
CATGGCCAGGGAGGTGATGCTGGAGCTTGGAAACCCTTGCTGGGGCCCTGAGGGCAGTACCAGGCACACATGGAATGGCCGAGCTTACCCAGTGCTGGGGACCCCACAGGCTGGCTTGAGCCTGACGTTGAGACAGGGAAGGGCGGCTTGGACGTGCAGGAACTTGGCTGGCCAGCACCTGGGTGAAGCAGCCCTGCACTGTCCCCCAGGGCTTCCAGTCCACTGACCCCAGACGCATCAGTGGCTCTGGCCCTAGCCAGTCTCTCCTGGACCCCATGGCCCTAGGCCTGGACAGGGAACTGGACGGGCTGCCTCCATGGCTGGGTTGGTGGCTGGAGGAGGGGCAAGGGAAGCCAGTGGCCACCTCGCTGCCCTGGCTCAGCAGCAGAGACCTGGGGGTCCCCTCCAGGAAGAGGGCCACATGCCCCGACCCTGGCCTGCCCCCACTGGCCTGAAACCTACTGGAGTTGGAGGGCTTCCTGACACGACAGGGGTGGGGTTCACCTTGTAAACTGGAGACCAAGTCTTCTCACCCCGGTTCTGCAGCCACTGGTCAGCCCTAGGGCTCCCCACGGTCTGGCCTCCTGGGGAAGCTGGCCACCCACCTATAATGGGAAGGAGGAGCGCTGTGGCAGGAGGCCCCTGCAGCAGGCAGCCCAGCTTTAAGTAGCCCCCAACTCCTGGCGCTGCATTCACCCCAACAGAAACCCTACGCCATTGGACCCAAATATTTACCCCAATAGTTGGGCATGGAAAGTCCTGCTAGAGCCACCAGGCTCCCTAGCAACCCCCTTCCCTTCCCCCAACCTTTCCCAGCCCCCACATACTATATTCACCCCAAGGGACAGCACATCAATCCCGCCACTGCAGGCTGCAGGCTGGAGAACCAGGTGGGCAGGAAGAGACAGCCCGTCAGTGCTGGGAGGACAGGGAGGCCAGGCCTGGGGGCAAGAGGCTGAAGTATTTGCTCTCAGCCTGAGAGATGCAGCAAGGGCCTCTGGGTATTCTAGATCATTCTGTGTTCGCTTACAAGGCTCATGTCCTGATCAGTATGGACCTTGTCTTACTATCTCAATGACCTGAATGACCTTGGTAAGGATGTGATGGCCAGGCCCACCCCAGCCTCTCTCAATGGTCATTGGGCCCCACCCCCGACCCCCGCAGGCCTCTGACCCAGTGGCAGGGATTCTTTCTTCTGGTCCCCTGGGGAAGCTCCAGTCTGACCCTCATCTTGGTCTTGCAACATTCTTTACCTTGGAGGGCAGGTTCTCCAGCTAGCATAGTGGACAAAGAAGTCCAAGATGGAGTCACTGTTTTGTCCCGTAGGACCTCTCATCCCAAGCCTGGCCATGGAGATCGGGCCAGCCTCTCAGCTGGGACGCGCACACGGGGCAACTCCACACTCACGCACAGGGCCTGGGGCCCAGGCTCCACACTGTGATGCTAAGAGAACACCACAACCAAGTCCAAATCGTTGTGCTCCCCCCAGCCACCCCAGGCCCTTTCCTGTCTGCTCATGCATCTCTCCAAATGAGCAGCAGGGCCACCCTGTGGCGGCTCCCACCACCTGCCAACCCTGTGCACTCCTGAGAAGCCCAGTGGCCTCACACTCAGGGTCTCAGGTCCTTGCCCTTGAGCTGCCACCCAGAGCAATGCTCTTCCTATGTGGCAAACTTGGACTGCACGGGGACATCCCAGGGCAGGCAGCAGGCCTGTTGGCCTTCGGGGGCCGTGACACTGTCCTGCACCATAACACATGACATGCTCACCTGGGCCTGCCAACCCTGAGCCCACGGCAGGTCTGCACTGGACAGTACCGTTACCGCCGGAATCACCGGATCCGGTCTGCGGCACACACCCTGGACACAGCCCCTCTGCAGCACCCTGTCCCCTGTCCCTCCTCAGCCCTGTAATCTCCCAGGCTTCCCTGGGGGAACCACCAGGTATCTCGGCTGCGGGGTGGGGCACTGCCACCACCTGCAGTGGGCCTCCACCTGTGCCATGTGTGAGTGCGGCACTCGCGTGCGCCCCGAGCCAAAGAATGTGGGGAGGGCGACTCCCCAGACACAGCTGCCAGAGACACACAACAGCCTTCAAACCACCGGCTGGGCACACAGCCCTTCCGCCGTCCCCAGGCTCAGCCCTTGGGGTCATCCCTGGAGCTCAGAGGGCTTCGAGAAGCCTGCGTTGAGGAGAGAAACTGCCCTGGGTGTTCTCTGCAGGGTGAATCAGTCAGTGGGGGTGGGGCATGGCATTCAGTATCTGTAAAACGCCAAAAGCAGGGCTTTGAAGGACTCGGTGGGCCCCTAGCCCACTCTGGGCTAGCCAGACCACTGGGCCCAGGAGGAGCCCATGTTTGCTATCCAGGATCACTGCTGCGTTCAACGGAGGTATAGCAGCCTCCCTGAGACAAGGCCCAGGACTGCAGGCGGGAGCACCTGCTCCAAGCTTTGTCACCTTCCAAAACAGCCTGGTGAGACCAACCAGACAGACTCGCAGCAGTAGCCTCCCTGGCTCCTGCCAGCCTGCCCCACGCACGTGCAGGCAGACAATGGATCTGCAGGTCCAGAGCCTGAAGCCTGGAGGGGACCAGCCCGATGACACTCCCTGGTCCCCAGGTATCCCCTGACCTGCAAACCCCCACCCTATTCTTCCTGTTCTTCTCCAGTCCTGTCAAATTCAAGGGTGAACAAGGGCCTGCATCAACACGGAAGTGGGGGTGAAGATGTAGCAAAGACAGACACTCTGCTCCTCATCCTCAGAGAGGCAGGTGTCTGCTCCATCTATGACCTGAATCCACCAGGGTGCAGACAGACCCAAGATAGTAATGTCCATCCCAAAGGCCACGACCCCTTCTCCAGGACCTGATGCCCCTACCCCTGCTCCTGGCCTGCAAAAGGTGTTCTGAAGGGTAGTGGGCAAAAGGGCAGACACATAAATTGTATCTTAGGTAGACAGAGAGTAACTAGTTGTAAGACCCCGACAGCAAAGGAAGAGAAATGTAACTAGTGACCCAGGCCAGCTCTGCCCTATTGGGTGAGAGCTGGAGAAGTCCATCGCTCCCTGGGGAGGGGCCTGTCCTCCACCCCAGGAGCACTGAAAATTCTAACTCCAGCCAGCTTCTGACAGAAAACAGCTGTCTGGGCTGGGGGCGGGGTCACCTGGGAAGGCGGCTGGGACCTGCAGTTGGGAGGAGCCCTGGCCCAGCCCCCCTGGCTGCTCCACCCTCCTCCCACCCCAGAATCCTCAAGTGCCCAAGAGGCCCGGGATCCTCAGCCCCCGCAGAGTGTCTGCCCTCGGCTCCCTCCCTGTCTTTAAAGGCTCGGGGCCTGGAGAGGAGGCAGTGGTGGGCAGCGGCCTAAGGCAGGGGTCCTGGCTGCAGCTCACAGTCCAGGCTGCCCCTCGTTCTGTGGACCCAAACACAGTCCCCCTGGGAACAAGCCTGGAGCTGGGATGCCACACGCCTGATCCCAGACGAGGATCCGGACACCTCCTGGTTGGTTTGGCTGCGCTGGGGACACAGTCCCTCCACCCGCAAGGTCTGCAGCTGTCCAGTCATTCCCTGCCACCCTCCCGCCCTGTCTTGGCCCCTTTAAGCCCCGCCAAGTGGGGAGCCAGGCGGGGCGCGCCGCTCCCACACGGGCCGCGCCCGCCGCCAGACGCTCCCGCACCCCGGCTCCCCGCGCCACGCCGGCGAGGCTCCCCGCGCTGGCGCCTGTCAGAGTCCGCGCGGCTGCGCCCGCCCGGGGGTCCCCGGGTCTGCGGCGCGGGGCTCCCCGACCACCCGCGGGGCCCGCTGGGCGCTGGGGCCTGCTCGGCGTCGCTCGGCCTCCCGGCCCCTCCCGGCCCCGCCCGGCCCCGCCCGGCGCCGCGCTCCTACCGTGCGGGCTGCGCTCGGTGCTCCGGGCCGGGCCGGCCGGGCGCGGGGCTCAGCTGGCGGCGCGGCCCGGCTGCAGGAAATGCCAGAGGACTGATCCAACCGCGCGAGGCGGAGCGAGGGAGCGGCGGAGGGAGGAGGCGGGAGGGAGGGCGCGGCGGCCGCAAAACCCGGGCGGATCCGCGCTGGAGCGGCGCCCTGGGGACCCCGGCGCCCGCCCGCGCCGCCACCAGCGCTCGGCCTTTCCGCGCCCTTCCGGCGGCGAGCCCTGGGCTCCAGCTCACCTGCGGCCCGGGTGGCGACGCCGCGCCCAAGGCTTGGCGGGGTGGGTGAGCCGGGTCAGTCTTGTGGGGTTCTCACGTTTAGGGGCTTAGGAGAAGCCCAAGGTCACAAATGTAGGCGCACCCCACCCCACACTCGCCAGAGCTGTGGATTCCTTCGCTCCATTCCTGAGCCCGAGTAACTGTCACCCCTGCCAATCGCTAGAAGCCACCAGAGCACAGGAGGACCCACTGTCCTGTATTTCTGTTCAAAGGGACCCTTCTGTCATACTCCAGGTTTCCAACTGATTAACTGGTCGCTTCAGAAACTGACACCCCTGTACTAAGTCCTGTTTCCCCCTCAATTGCTCTAAATGACTTTCAGATCTGAGTGCAGGCCATCTCCCAGTCCCTCCCCTGAAGGCCTAAAGTGGATGTGAGCTCCTGGTTGGTGCCAAGGTGTCTCCAGTGTGGCCCCCTGCCAGGTCCTTTCCCTACTATCAGTCCCAAAGGGCCCAGCCACACTGGGAGCTGAGCACATCTCCTCTGCACCCCCAGATGCAGGTGGGACATGGGAGGGCATGGAGCCTGTCCCAGACGGAACGTCAGAAGGGACTAAACTGACCCTGGGAAGTCTCAGCCTCCTCCCGGTCTGTGCACTGCCATGGATACATCCAGGGTGCCCCTAAGACTGGTGATCATGGGGTGCTGAAGGACCCCTGGCCAGGCTCTAGAGGGAGAGCCTGGGGTGCGCAGCTCCTTCCAGGCCCTGGAGTTGGAGTGAGCCCTCATGGGGAGGGGCATGCAGGGGCTCAGCCCCCATGGCAGTCCCTTCCCCCCCAGCCTGGCCACGCCCACCCTGTTAGACCTGGGGTGAGGGGGGTGGTGGGCAGAAGCACCAGCCTGTCCCTCTCCCTCACCCTCGTGCTGATGGGTGGGTAAGGAGGCAGAGCTCTGCTGCACCAGCTGGCTTACCCCAGAATGAGCCCTGCCTGACCCATAGTCACCTTTCGAGGCCGAGGCCTTCGGACGCAGAACTGTTTGGATAAGATGCTCAGAGCCATGGTGGGACCTGCTCCGTGGGGCCAGTAGCCTCTGCCCTTCAGGCAGGGGTGAGGAGGGTGGACGGAGACCAGTGGGTCTGCTTTGAAGTCTCTGCACAAAGCTGGGTGTGGCCACCAGAGCCTGGTGAGTTGCTGGTTGCCTGGGCGGGTCCTTGGGGAATCCGGGGAGAAAACAAGCTCTGTTCCCCGGGGCAGAGGTCTCAGGGGCCTACACAGGGAAAGCTGTGAATCCATGCGGGCTATAAGGGCCACATTTTGTGAAAGGACACTCCTGAGGGCAGAGGTCAAAGGGCACTTGTGGAGCCTGGGAAGGGCCCTGAGGATGACGCAGGGTGGGGGCTGGGGAACGGAGTCAGGACCAGGTTTGAACTCTTCACTGGGTTGAGTCTGACAGCAACCAGACAGGCGCACGGGAAATGAGGAGCATGTCACCTGCCAGGCTCAGTGACAGGTGTCAGGTGTCCTTCAGGGTCCACAGCTGCTGCTGGGCTCTCCCCAGAAGCCCCATTCCTGCTTGCCTGGTTTTGGAGCGGCAGCGAGGTGGCTAGAGGAAGGTCCGAATCCTGCTGCCGCCGGTGGAAGGCAGCTCCATCACTGGGCAGTGAGTTGCTCCTTCCGGGCCTCAGCTTCCTCACCTGTCAAATGGACACAGCATGTGCATGATGGAGGCCCGTGCAGGAAAGGAGAACAAAAGCCCTCAGAGGTGGGCAGAGCAGGGGGCTGACGGTGCCGGCCTTGGGCATGCTGGCACTGCCTCGGAGCCGTTGGGCCTCAGGCAGGTTTTTGCAACTTTCTGTGCCTCACTTTCTGCCTCTGTAAATGCTGAGGAGAGGAATCCCCACGGGCCAGGTCTCTGAGTGCCCAGCAGTGCCAGGAGACTTCTAAGGCACTCTCCCTGGGTAAGCACCCTGGGAAGGGATGGTCGGACCGCCCCGCCCATGGTGCTGAACTGACTCTAGTTCATGCAGTTGCGTTTGTGATCAGCAAGATTTTATAATGCTATTGCAAACATGGAGGCTTTTACTCTGAGCGAGCAGAGAACAATTTAAAATCAGTACTGTTTCAAGCCAAGTCTCTGAACAGTGGCCCTCAGCCGAGGTGGCTTTGCCTCCTGACTCGAGGTGGCATTCGGCCATGTCTGCAGGCAGTGTTGGCTGGGTGCTGCAGGCATCGAGGGGGCAGGGGCCAGGGACTCTGCTCAACTCTCGTGATGCACAAGAACCCCCCAGGGCAGAGGCTAAGCTCAGCAGTCCTCCCTGAGGGCACATTCGTCCTCCAGTCTGGGCTTCAGAGTGTCCCTGCTCTGGGACTCTTCCCTCGGAGTCTCATTTCCTTACCTGGGAAGAGGGGCAATGTCCCCACAGGTGGGGGGCCTAGGGAAATCTGGAGCTCATAGTGACATGGGAACCTCCGGGTACCTGGCACCACGTCTTCCCGCTTACACGTGTGACCCGCTTCATCCTCCCCTGGAGCTCTGGGTCATGAGCTCTGGGCCAAGGAGCCAGGCAGTGGCTGAGGCAGGCCCGGAAGGCGGCCTGGTGCCCAGGCGGCTCCTCTCCGCCCTCTGCTGTGGCTCGGCTGCAGGCCTCTCCAGCTCACCAGAGCCACCTTTGGCCACAGGCCCTGGGGGGAGCCCAGCCCCTTCCTCCCCTGGACCCCATAGTGGCAGGGGAGGGACATGCTGGGAGGAGCAGGGAGGCCTATGTCCTCAAATGTGTTCCACGTCCTCTCCCAAGGGAGACCCTCTGGTGGCGTCCTCCTGGGCTGAGTCACATACCAGGTGTGAGGTGAGGGGGGCGGTGGCCCCTGGCAGTTCCCTGGGAAACCTGGGGGATTGGCACAGACTCTCCCCCTCCCTGCCTGATGCTGCCCAGGGCCAGACAGGCCTGCCGCCTGGGTAGTTCCCCCTGCTCTCCACCGCACACCCCCTGTCTTCCAGGAAGACCCATCTAAAGCCCTGGCTTAGGCAGCGTCTGATGTGTGCCGTTTCCCAATGCCCTGGGCCTCAGCTCTGACCCCCACCTGAGAAGGCAAGAAGGGTCTATTTACAGGGACTCACTGGGAGGCTTCGAGGCCCTGCGGGATCCATCTTGCTGCCGAGGTGCATTGGCTATGCAGGCCCTGTCCTTGGAGGTGATGACCACGGACAGAGGCCTCTGCCTGCAGCCCTGCTTTGAAGAAATGCCTAGAGGTCCCCTTCCCAAGTGCCTGCCAGCAGCCACCCTGGGCAGGACTGGCTCCTCTGGGGAGCTATTGGTAGCAGGCTCTAGTTCCGGCAGGTGCTGGGCCCCCAGGAGTTGTGCTGGCCTGTCCACTGCCCTTTAGTGGTCTCTTCTGGGGCGGGGTGGCATTCCGCTTGAAAGCTGAGTTCCAGAAGTTGAGTGGCCCACCATCAGGGCTGAGTCTGTCGCAGTGGCGGGGAGTGTGCTGGAGGAGCGCCCGGTGGGTCGGGGTGTATAGGGGCTGGAGGCTGGTGCCTCAGGGTTGGGGAGCTTCGGCAGCCCTCTGAGAAGCGAGATGGCATTCTCCCTCTGGAGGAGCGGACACAGCTGTGGCACCCCATGGGCTTGGTGACAGCCAGGCAGGGCCGCAGGCCTGGGGAGGAGGAAGCAGACCAGGGACACCCAGCCAGGGACATCTCGGTGGGAGGTGGCATCCTGTCTGAGGCTGTCCACTTGGGATGCTCCTGGCCTCTTCTCCCTTCTCGTCCTCCGACTTGCAGTCGAGTTTCCTCGTGGCTGTCATGTGTGATATCTCAGTAGATTGAACACAGAAGCGGGTGCGAGACCCCAGCTGGCTCTATTAAGCCAGCCGTGACAGGGACCCAAGAATGTCAGCCAGTGTCACTCTTTTTGAGGAATACTTTTGTTTTGGAAAACACATTTTGTTTTTGTAAGTAATGTATCATTTATATTAACAACACAATGGGTTTATCCTTTTTAAGTAAATATTTTTAAAACTTGAAGTGAATATTGATAGATGTAACCTATAGAAACAAATGTTCTTTGTGGACCTCAGTGATTTTTTTTAAGCGTATAAAGGAGATGAGTTTGGTAGGCACATCTGCAACCCCAGCTTCTCAGGAGGCTGAGGCAAGGTGATTGCAAGTCAGAGGCCAGCCTGGGCAACTTAGTGAGGTGCTACCTCAAGGTGAAATTTAAAAAGGGCTGGGGAGGTAGTTCTGTGGTTCAAAGCTTGCACAAAGCCCTGGGTCCAATCTCTAGCACCACACACAGAGAAATAAGTAAGTCAATAAGTAAACAAATAAAGGAACATGAGACCAATGGGTTGAAAACCCCATGTGTAAAGAATGCTGAAGGCAGAGTAAAAAGACTCCAATATGTTGTGCTTGGGCTTTGGGGTCAGAACATGTGTGAATGTAGGCGTTGTCATCCTCAACTCTTCCTCTACGACCATCATCACCATCACCTCATCATCACCACCATCATCATCACCAACATTACCACCATCACCTCACCTTCACCACCATCACTATCACCACCATCACCACCACCACCATCACCATCACCATCACCATCATCACCACCACCACCATCACCATCACCATCATCACCACCATCACCACCACCATCACCATCACCACCATCACCATCACCATCATCACCACCATCACCATCACCACCATCACCATCACCATCATCACCACCACCATCACCATCACCATCACCATCATCACCACCACCACCATCACCATCACCATCATCACCACCACCATCACCATCATCACCACCATCACCACCACCACCATCACCATCATCACCACCACCACCACCACCACCATCACCATCATCACCACCATCACCATAACCACCATCACCATCACCATCACCATCACCACCATCACATCACCATCACCACCATCACCACCACCATCACCACCACCATCACCATCACCATCACCACCATCACCACCACCATCACCATCACCACCACCATCACCATCACCACCATCACCATCATCACCACCATCACCACCATTACCATCAGCATCACCATCACCACCATCACATCACCATCACCACCATCACCATCACCATCACCACCATCACCATCACCACCACCACCATCACCACCATCACTGTCACCACCACCACCATCACCGTCACCACAATCACCATCACCACCACCACCATCACCACCATCACTGTCACCACCATCACCACCATCACTGTCACCACCATCACCATCACCACCACCACCATCACTGTCACCACCATCACCATCACCACCACCACCATCACTATCACCACCATCACCATCACCACCACCACCATCACTGTCACCACCTCACCATCTCCATCACCATCATCATCATCACCACCACCACCATCATTATAACCATCATCACCCACCATCATCACTGTCACCAAAATCATTATATCACCATCACCATCTCCAGCACCACCACAATCATCATCACCACCACCACCATCACCATTACCACCGTCATCACCATCACCATCACCATTACCATCATCATCACCACCACCAACATCACTATCACCAAAACCATCATATCACCACCACCATCGCCATCACCACCACCATCACCACCATCACCATCATCACCACCATCAGCACCATCACCATCACCATCATTACCACCATCATTATAATCATTATCACCACCATCATCACTGTCATCAAAACCAGCATATCACCATCACCATCACCACCACCATCATAACCATTACCACCATCACCATCACCATCACTGTTACCACCACCATCATCCATATTTACCATCCATATTTACCTCCATATTTACCATCACCATCATCACCACCATCCAGATCATCATCACTGTCACCATCACCACCACCATCACCATCATTTCTACCACAACTATCCCTGTCACTACAATACCACCACCATTTAATCATCCCTGTGACCACTACCAATATCTGTTCACTCTCCCACCTGCCTTTGGTTGAGCCTTTGGTGTGTGCCCGATCCTGCACCAGGGCTTTAAGTCCTTGCCACAGAGCGCTACCTGGGAGGCGGTATTGCCCACAGTCTACGGGAGGCGGCAGGCTTCTCGCAGTTCAGTGAAGGCCTGGGCAGGCTCTGCACACCACCTGTTAGGCCCACACTCTGTTCTCTCTGGTGTGGAAGTCACTCCAGCCTGCTTCACCCCCCATCTGTCTGTTGCTAGTTGGGGTGTGACTAGTGAGAACAGTCCTACTACTGAGCACTCACTGAGTCCCAGGCATGGGCTGGCTGCATGCTGCTGCTTCCCTGGTCTTCCTGCCCTGGAAGCAGGCACTTAGCATGGCTCCCACCTTGGGGCAGGTGAGCCCTGTGGGAAGCATTGTCCCAGTGCCAGGTACGAAGTGGCACTGGTGAACGCTGGCCCATCACCTCAGTCACCAGAGCGTGGCCCAAGGGGCTGGGATGGCGGCTTGCAGGGGTAGGCAGGCCTGTGGGAGGTGGTGACCTGCCAGGGCAGGGTGGGCAGCTCGAGGGGGCGTGGTCTCCCTGCTGCGCACTCCCTCCCTCCCTAGGCCAGCGCCCTGGCCCACCAAGCTTCTCCCCACCATCGCTATGTAGAGGCTGCTGTGAGGCACCAGGTGGCGTTCCAGGTGTGGGCGCACGGCTGTCAAGGTGACCACAGGCTAAGCCTGCAGGTCACTCGGGGTCTCTGCGGGAGACACAGGAAAGAGTGGGAACGCAGCCCCCTGTGCTGTGAGAGAGCCGGTCTGGAGCCGGCGGGAGGTGGCTCGGGAGGACTCTCTGAGGGTCTGACACTGAGCGGAACCTGAACTCCTGTGACCCCGGCTGAGGGAGACAGCTACCCAGGAGGGGGAGGCTCAGGGAACAGCCAGAGGCCAGCGTGGCAGAGGCAGGCAGGAGGCAGGAGGCAGGAGGTGAGGCCAGGAGGCGCAGGGGCTGTTACAGAGAGGTTCCTGTGTCACAGTGGATTTGGATTTTATTTTACTGTGATGGAAATCACCTGGGGGTTTCTGAGAAGGAATTATGGCCTCCTCGAGGAGCAAGAATGGAGGCAGGGAGTCCTGAGGAAGGATTTGGTGCTGCCCAGCCTCATTTTAGGAGACTTGAAGGGGGTGGGGCAGGAGAAGGGTCTGTTTGGGTGTGTTTTGGGGTGGACAAAGCTGACCTCCACCCACACCTGGGTCCGTGAGGAGGGAGGGAGGTTTCCAGTCAAACCTGTGAAGGCCGCAGGGCCCAGGACAGGGGGCAGGCGCTACCTGGATCTGGCCTAAACGGCATTCTTGTTGCCCCCACCTCCAATGATGAGGCCATCCCAACCCTGGGGGCGTGCTGAGGCCCCCTGGGAATGGATGGGACATGCTTTCTGTTTCAAAGTTCGACATCATCTGCAATGTGGTCACGTGATATGTGGCCCTGGGAATTGCTGCATCCACCCACCCCCCCAGCAGGTATCACCCATGCCTTCAACAAGGCAGGTGCCTCAGAAGGGAAGGCAAACCGCCCACCATGATCCCCCAGGCACACAGATGCAAAAGTCCTCAGCAAACCCTGGGCAAATCAAAGCCAGCAATGTGGACCCAGGGGGACTGGCCCGAGCAGGTGGGATCTGCAGCAGGAAAGCAAGGCCGGCTCAACATTGGGCACTTGACGTCATTTACCCGAGAACAGACTGGAAACCACCGCTCATCGTGATGGATGCACAAAAACACTGACAAAATCCAACATCGAGGCGGGATCACAACCCTCTGGAAACCAGTACCGTAAAGGAGACTTCCTAAAGAGGAAGGGTGTCCACGGAACACCCCACAGGTGCAGACAAGAGCAAAGATGCCAAGCTTTCTCCCTCTCTCACTGTCACCCCTGCTGCCCCACCGCACTCTGGGTCCTCGGTGTCTCAGTGGGACCAGCAGAAGGTGAAGGAGGCCAGGGAGGGGAAGGAAGGAATAACCTCCCTGACTGCAGAGATCCAGCACCCGGCAAGCATCCTGGGCAAGGTAAAAGCTGCAGAAGCTGCATGAGCTGAGCTCCTCATCTCTCCTGTGACCGGGCAATGCACAAGATCACTTGTATTTAGGCACTGGCAACAGACACTGGAAATTAAAATGAAAAACCCAGGAATAATATGTTAAAGTAGCATCAAAGTAGAGGAGATACTTGGTTTAATCTGACAAAATAGCTAAAGCGTCCATTTGCTTAAAATGCAAATGTGGAGGTCAAATGAGCCCTTGATAAATGGAGCGCTAGATGGATTCACGCATGGGAGCTCTGTATTGTCAAGATGTCGATTTTCCCCACACGGATCCATATGTTCAATGCAGTCCCCAGCCAACACCCCAGCGGGCTTCGGGGATGGAAAGGACAAGCTAATTCTGAGTCCACACAGAAAGGCTAAGTGACCAGAGCGGCAAGCGAGTGGGATTTTGAAAAAGAATGGGGCTGGACAGCCCCGGCACTTGACTCGGGTCCCTCCAGGAGCTGCAGGGGCAAGGCGGCGCAGAACTGGCGTTGGCAGAGAGCAGGCCCGCAGATCGAGGGACCAAACGAGTCAGGAACCTGACAAAGATGCGGAGATCCAGACGGCAATGCGGTTGGGGAGAGGACAGCCCGTTCAGCAGTGGAGCCGCAGTCCAGCCCACCCAACCAGCCAACCATGGACAGCACTGACCCACAGGGGCTGGGGAGGGCCGGGGCGGCCGCCTGCTGAGTCCCGGGCAGGCCTTGGGTGTGGGCATGTCCTACGGCTTGATGTGACGGCCCCTGGCGTGTGAAACTCACGTGACACACAGAAAGGGTATACTCAGAACAGAACATGCAGAGGACTGCATGTCAATGGGACCAGGAAAGGACTGTGAGTGACAGCAGCCACCTGAAGACGCCCATGTGGGCTGTGTGTCCATGCAGAGGACGTGCGTGCCCAGGACTCTCTGGCTGGGAACACTCTGGAGAAGGCCCGGTGTATGCTGGTCAGCCTGGCCCTCTCCAGAGCTGCCTGCGGTCCTGTAGCCATGGGGCCTGGTCATCAGGGTGGCCTGGGGCCCCAGGCCCTTGGAAGCTGTGGCTCTGGGACAGGCAAAGGGCCCACACACACTGGTCATCAGGTGAGGGTGGTAGGAGCCCAGCCGGGCCAACTCAGAGGCAGGAGGCTGCCGTGTAGAAAGCCACCGTGCTGCAGGCCTCTGCTGGCTGCTGTGGGGCCCACAGGATGGCAGAGGCTGACTGGCATGGCCAGTGGGCACCCTGAGCGTCCAGCAGGGTGATGACTGCAGTGCTGTCCTGGGTCGAGTGAGAGTCCCACACCGCAGGAGGAGCTTGGACCAGGTGTAGACTTGGATCAATCTGGCGCTTAGGTGACCTTAGCGGTGTTTTAGAACGGATCTTTCTAGTTGTATGAAAACTGCATCAGGGTCCTGGTGGGTATCGTGATGACTCTGAGGTTTGGAATCCCCTTTCAGGACTGTAAATGTAAACATTTAGGATTTTCACACTGAGTTTCTGGCCTCTTACAACCTGAGACTAGAATAGCATCACCCAGCAGAACTTTCTGGAATGGTGACAGTGTCCTGTGAGCTACATGCAATAGACACCAGCCATAAACTGCTACTGAGGATGTGGGATGTGGCTGGTGTGATGAGGAGCTGAGTTTTAGTGCTCATTTAAATGCCCCCCTGTGGCCTGTGGCTGCAGTATGGATGGCACAGAGCTGGACTCTTGGAAGTGGACATCTGCTTTGCCGTAGAGACCTCTTGCTCTAGACAGGTGCCTGGTTGGTGGCAGGAGGAGCGAGTTGCCCATTCAGACGTCAGTAGGAGCCGAGGCGATGGCAGAGTCAACACTATCCCTGCCAGGACCCTGATGCAGTTTTCATATCACTAGAAAGATCTGTTCTAAAACTCACCTCCAAGCTCCAGGACCCACTTAGCAAAGCAACCCTAGAAAGTGGACCAGAGCTGGAGGCCTCACACATCCGGATTCCGACCTCACCAAACTGCCTCGGTCACCTGAGCGCCAGGTGCTGGTACCCAGACAGATGCACAGGCTGGGGACAGAGTGGCGAGCCCAGAATAAGCCCTGGAGCTTATTGACTTTCAACAACAGCGCCCAGGCTATTCAGTGGGAAGGACGGTCCCTTCCACAAACGGTCCTGGGAGAACTGGATGTCCATGTGCCAAAGAAGGGAGCCGTACCCTCCCTGACACCTGGTGCAGGAACCAACCCCAAGTGGGTCAAAGACCTAGCTGTATGGGTGGAACCTGCCGGAACCTGAGGGAAAACAGGAAAGCTCCCCTTGTGGACCTGGTGCTGATCCCTTGGCTAATGACCTAAAGGCACTGGCGACAAGAGAAAAGAGACAAGGTGGATTGTCATGAGATTCCAAGACAGTGAGCAGAGGAGGTGGGTCAGGTGACCAGGGACTCCTTGGTGCATGTTCAGGTCCATGCCTTGGGGCACCTCGTCCAGATGTGCCAACGAGCAAAAGTCTTGAGCAGACATTTCTCCCCAGGAGACACACGAGTGGACCCCAGGTGAAGGAGAAGATGCTGGCCATGGGGGAGATGCAGATTCAGAGGACCAGAGATGGCCTCGGCTGCCCACCAGCATGGCCTGGACCCCCAAAAGAGCCCCTCGGCCTGGGTCCCCACAGGTGCCTGAGGAGTGCTCAGGGCATCTGGCCACTGGCTGCTTCTGCACAGGCTCGAGTGCCCTTGGCTTGGTGGCTCATCATGGGCTCACTGTGCCGTGCAGGTAGGAGTGAGCTGCTGGGTCCCCAGGTGCTCTCGGCTGGGAGGGCTGGGGAGGAAACTCACGCTGAGGCTCCCAGCTAGAGAGGGTGCACCTGAGCCCGGGGAGCCGCAAGGGGACGGCCGCTCACAGCGTGGAAGGCTGAAGAGGGCTCCTCATAGGAGCCTCTGTGCTCAGGAATTGGCCTGGGTGCGGGTGGTCCTTGTCCAAGTCATGGAGGACACCCTGGGGAGCCCAGGGCCTGAGGGTTGTCCTGTGAGTTGGTGACTTCTTGCTCCCTCTGCACATGGCTCGTCCATGGCCTTATCACAGTGTCAGAGACTTGCTGTCACTGACCGGTGCTGCTGGCCACCAGGCCATGGGTCTTGGTGATATGGGGATTTGGAAATTGAAATGTCACAAGCTCTGGCCCAGGTGGCAGGCCCAGGCACAGGACTGCACTTTTATCGCCAGTTAACTCGCACCCACAGGCCCCTCCTGCTGCTGGCCTGGCCCTGAGACCCCAAGCCCCTGAAAGATGACCAGTGGTAAGTCCATACTTCCTGGAGGCAGGAAGGTCAGGCCACCATGGAGAGCACCACTGTGCGCCCACCCCGCCCTGGGGCTGTGACCTGTTGGCACCATTGCCACCTGGTGGAGGCGGACATGAGGCTCAGAGAGGTCCAGTGACTTGTCATGGTTCCCACAGCCCCAACGGCAAAGGAGGGGCTCAATTCCAGACTTGTTTGTGGGGAGCCATCTCGGCCTGGGGGCTGCTGGCCCTGTGTGTACACAGGTGAAGGTGAACACCACCTGGGCAGGTGAGAAGCCTAAGGAACCTGGGTGATGGCGGCTGTGAGCTCCTGAGTTCTCCAGCACTAGCCCTTAGCCAGGAACCCCTGAAAGGCCCTTCGTATATGCCTTCAGGGGACCCTCATTGCGTTGTTATTGGGACACATGGTACAGACACGTGTGTGGTGTGTACATGTGTCTATGTGCATGTACACATGTGTACCAATGAAATTTCACTTTTAGATCACGTCAGAGAGAGAGAGTGTGCCTATCACGGGAAGTGACAAACCTCGTCACGCTGTGCCTGAGCTCTCGGGACAGAGCGGGGCTGGGAGAGATGGCAGCTCCAGGTCTCGTGGACATGAAGGAAACAAGGTGCTGGTGCTTAGAGGACCCCCAGGCAGACCCGAGGAGTCAGAGGGGAGGGAAGTCCAGCGCGGGCTCCCCATGTCTGTGCGGAGAGGTCCCTGCTGGCCGTGTCACTCAGGTGAAAGTGCCACTGAGCGGGGAGATGGCTTCCAACACTGAGTGTCCGAGGGGGACCGCTAAGGGTACTGCTGTGACAAATGCTCAAACACACGGTGGAGATTTGCTTCTCATGGTCTGGAGGCTGGAGTTCAAGGTCAAGGGCTGGAGGTCGGGTGTCTGGGGAGGGCTGCTCTCTGCTTCCGAGATGGAGCCTTGTTCTGGGCCTTTGGAAGGGTGGGCATGTGTCCTCCATGGAGGGGGAAGGGAAGGACTCACAGGGGCCCAACTGCTTCCATCAGGCCCTTCCACAGTGGCCTGTCCACCTCTGCAGCAGAGCCTTGCACCCTGAGCACCTCCCAGAGGGCCCACCTCCCAGTACCACTGCCCTGGAATGACGCTTCCAGCACATGACCCTGGGGGACACACCCTGACCAGGGCAGGGTGTTTCTCCAGTGAAGATTTCACTCATGAAAACAAACTTGAGCCCGACCCAGTGGTACCTACCTGTAACCCCAGCTGCTTGGGGGGCTGGGGCACGAGGGTCCCAGGAGCTGGGCCCTGGGCAGGTTCCTTTCTATTTTCATTGGCTCTAAGGACAGTGCATTATCGGTGGGGAGGCCCATGGTCACCATATCTGCACATGGGAGTGCGTGGGTCTTTGCACGTCCACTGAGACTCCAGGCCCCCAGAATGGAGGGGTGGGTTTTCTGCCTCCAGCTAGGTTTCCATGAGGCACCAGCAGTCTCTGTGACAAGGACCTGAGAGCCCACAAGATTAGAGTCACTGATTTGCAGGCTCCAGGGCGTGTCTGGAGGGGCCAGGGAACCGGCATTTCCAACAGGGCTTCCAGGAGATTCTTGTACTTATTCAATGGAAGAACCACAGCTCCAGGAAGGCTGAACCAGAAAGGGAAGTTTCCTGTGGAGGAGTGGATCCCAGGAGGCTGGGAGCAGCCTGGAGCCCGGGGTGAGCTCTTGGTGAGCTGCAGCTTACGAGGATGCCGGGTGCACGCAGGAGCTCGTGGGTCCTGAGCCAGGGGTGTTTGGGAGGAAGACTCAAGGGTGGAAAGCCGTGTCCTCCCTCCCTGCGTCCCTGGCGCCCTCCTCTGTGAGCCACCGCTGGCCAGCCTGGACCCCCTGCGCTCCTGTCCTCCCAGCTCTGGGCCCGCGCCTCCTCCTGGAAGCCCTCTGGATCTGCTCTCAATTCTGCACAGCGCCCAGAATTGTGTGTGATTGTGGCAATAATGGGGGACACAGGCCCCAGGTGGGCTTGTCCTCCAGGCCCTGGGGAGTGTGGGCACTTACTGGGCCTCCAGGTCCTGCAGAGGCCAAAGGGTTCTAGAGAGGATGGGTGCGGGCAGAGGGGCTCCGATACCCACGACCCTTGGGCACTTTTTCTCTGTCCGCCTGGTCTTGTGGTTTATCTGGGTGTAGTGTGGTGGGTCTGCGGTGCTCACAGTGTTGGTGGCCCTGGGTGGTGCCGATGTGCACATTGGCTGCGAGCACCCTGCCTCGGAACGCTTCCTGCCCAGGCACCTGCCTCCTGGGCCCCACCTCCCCCGGGGCTCAGGACTGCCCCTTGGTAGCCAGACCCCAAAGGCCTCAAGCAGGTGGGCCAGAGATGGTCAGTCCTGCAGAGGGGGGGGCAGGCAGTCCCTCCCCTGGTCACTGCCACCACCCTCCTCAAGTTGCGTCACTCAGGTCCTGTGCTTCGCGAGCCCCTCCTTTCCATGCAGCCCCCACCATAAGCAGCCCAGTCTCATGCCAGGCTGGCTGCAGGCCTCCAGGGGGTGGGGAGAGGGTCTCCCTACAGCCCCAGACTCCTACACAGCTGGGGGTGGGCAGGCGTGACCTTCATAGGAGAGGATGTGCACAGCCAGGCTGGGAACCTGGATGGTATCAGCTCCCTCTGGGTAGCTGGACACCCCCAAGCTGGGCAGGGGAGCCACAGGGACCCAGCTCAATTCAGCTCCTTCCATGAGACGGGACCTGGTGACCCCAACCTGCCACGCAGTGCTGTGGATAGGAGCTGGAGGGAGAGACGGCTCCGCCCTCCTGGCCATCTGGAAGGTCACCTCATGCTGGAGTTGGCTGCTGTCCTTTGAGAAGCAGGAAGTGGGTGGGGGTGGGTTCGTGGCCCCCAGGGACATGCGCCCACGCTGGGCTCCTATAACAAGTCACTGGGGCCAAGAGTCGTGCCGGGGAGACCCCGCTCCACGCTGCCAGGACTCCAGCTCCAGGCCTGAGGCAGGGACGGGGTGCACCAGGCACAGTAAGGGAAGTCCTGCCAGGGACTCTGGGGGAGCCCCTCTTCCTCTGGGGACCCAGATAGGGATTTGCTTTGGGGAGTAAGATGGGGGCCTGGACGTTGGAGAAAAGGACCAGCCTCCGAAGGACTGGCCCTGCCCCGCCTTCCGAGGTACATGCACTTAACACCGCGTAGGCGAAGGGGCGACCTCAAGGGACTCCAGCCCACGTCAGCCCCCTCTTCCCACTGGGCCCCTTTCCCACTGGACCTGGGCACTCTCCAGCAATTTCTGGCCAGGGCGACCCTTAATCTCCATGCTCCCGTGGATCCTTCCTGGCAAACAGGAAGGAAAGAAAGAGGGACTGGGCAGGTGGCTACTCTCCTGGCTGCAGGGGTTTATCTTGAGTCTCCTCAGAGTCTTGTGCGTACTTACCCCACACTGACCCCTACCGGGAGCAAGGGACATTGCTCTGGGGAGGAGACGGAAACCCGCACCTGCTGGGCTCCTCAGGGGCTGGAGCCCGAGGCTTCTCAGAGGGTCCCAGCCTTAAGTCTCCCTGTTGGTGTGTGAGCAGCGGCTAGCAGGGGATGTCACCTCCTGCACACCTGCTGGCCCTGCTCACCTGTGGGCGGCAGCTGGCGTGGGTCCTCTGCCTCCCACCCTGGACAGGCCTGGGCTCCTTGAGTGGAAATTTCAGTCTCCTCAAGTCTACGCTCTGGGGTGAGGTGTGAGGCTGAGTGGCCGTCTGCTGGCCAGACCCCACTCCTGTCCAGCCTTCCTCGCCCCTCGAGTCCCTGTGCTGGCCACGGGACAGAGCCAGAAGGATAGTCGGCAGGGAGCCGTCCAGTCTACCCAGGACCGGGGCTGGCGTCCGCCCTGTGGGCCTCACTGCTCTTGCTCCAGGGGTGCCCCAAGGACAGTTGAGCCAAGGGCAGCCCATACCTGCAGGGTGGCAGGCTGGAAAGTCCCCAAGGTGGCCCCAGGTGAATCCATCTGGAAGCCAATGGACTGGGTCCAGCCTGGCCTTTTCATCCTTCCAGGTGGACCCCCATGTCAATGCAGGCAGGTGCCGCCAGGGCCCCTGTGGCTGGCTGCACTGGGCTGGGTTCCTAGGTTGTGGGCTGAGCTTGCAAACTGGGCCATCTGGTGAGAGGTGAGATGGCGTCCCCGTGGGGGCCCCAACCCAACACGACTGGCCTCTTTCTGGACAGGGAAGTTCGGACACAGACTCACACTGGTGAGGGTCACCTGAAGAGGAGCTTGGGGAAGCCCCAGGGGTGGCCAGCCTGCAGCCTCGGAGGGAGCGGGTACTGGAGCTGAGGCCTTGCCTCCTTCAGTTGTTGAAGCTGCGAGCTGTGGGGTGAGTCGCGCGGCTCAGGAGATGAGGGCACAGACCTTACGGTGGCTGAGTAAAGCCGGAGGTGCCCGAGGCTGGGTCAAGAGCCTGGGGCCTGGGAGGGCTGATGGGCGGAGAGCAGGTGTCCAAGGGCGAAGGGCACTGCTGCTGGAGAGCAGCCAACAGGCTCCGTGGCCCCTTCCTGTGGCTGCCCCCTCTCTACTAGCCAAGCCCTCTCACAGGTGGAGGCCTAGGGATTGGGAGGGGCAAGCTGTCACTGAGCCAGCGGCTGGACAGGGGTCAGTGCCAGGAAGCCCACTCCGCTCTGCACCCAGACAAGGGCACTGGACGTGGTCAGCCGCAGGCACCAGTGCTGGGGCCAGGCCTGGCGGAGGAAGCTGCTGACCCTTGGCTTGGGGGCCCACGGCTGGCCAGGCCCAGTGTTACCTCCAGGCTGCTGGGAGCCAGGCCATGGAGCCTGGGGAGCTCTGCCCATGCTGACCATGGCAGAAAGGGACCCTCCTCCGGGCTGCCACTCGGTGGGCAGATGGCAAAAATGAGGGTGGGGCCTGGAGACCCCGGGCAGCAGCCCCTCCCTGCTCTCTGTCCCTTGGGGGGCAACAGCTTTGCCCCTCCTTGAATGACTGGGACAGCCCCTGGAGGCAGAGCTGAGAGGAGACCGGAGGCCCTGGCCGATGGGAGCTGGGGCCATGGCCTCCCCCAGGCAGGGGTCTGAAGAGACGGTGTTCAGGTGACAGGGACGAGCTGCAGCCAGCCAAGGACAGCCCTCCCCAGGGCTGGCTCTGACTCAGCCAGCCTGCCAGGAGGTGGAGTTCACCTGCAGAAGCAAGGCCCAGAAGGTGACCCAGGATGTGTCCTGAGTCTCAGGGTCACCCTGGCACCCTGCAGCCTCCTCTGGCTGGCAAGCTGCGGTGTCTTTGTCCCTGCCCCAGCCCCACCCTGGGGCATGCAAGGAGGAGGAGGCAGGTGGGGGGGCTCAGCCTTGTCCACCCATGTGCGGGGGTCCATGAGGCAGCTGGGGCATCCCACTGCGTGGTGCAGACTCTGGGGCATGAGGTGGTCCCTTGATGAAGGGAGGCAGTGCCTGGGCGCTGCCCAGCCCCCCCTATTTCCCCTCCTGCACGAGCCCTGCTCTCCCAGCGCACGCTGGCCCAGCTGCACCTATACTCCTGCTCCTGCCTGCTCCCGGAGCCCCTGCCCGGCCATCACCACAGACTGCTGGGCAGCCACACTCAGGATTTCAGATTCTGCTTGGCCTAGTTGCTACTCCCTGCTCACCTCCTCTCTGTGTGGCCAAGGCCAGGAGCCGGTCAGAGGCAAAGGAGATGTCGAGGAACCGGAGGACTGCGAGCCAGGTCTCCGCGGGACAGCACAGCAGGTCCTCCCTGGCCAGCAGAAACAGGGATCGGGCCCAACAGGGGCCCTACAGGGCACAGGGACAAGAGTGGGGGATAAGCAGAACGGATGTCCCCCTCTTCTGTGGACCACAAAGTGCCTTTGGGGATGCCTGGGTGTCACCTCTGCTGGCATCTGGGTATCCCACCAACTCAGACCCAGAGCTGGTCACTACAAGACTTGGCAGATCCCACCCCTTGGGGATAGCAGCCCGGGCACAGCCCAGGGGGTGGGGCCCCTGGAGAGCCCCCCGTGAGCAGCTGTGTTTTTGTGGGATGTCTCTGACATAAGCAGGGTAGGCGGGGTGGGCCTGGCTCTACCTGGGCCTCTGTCCAGGAGTCCAGGGACATTTTTCTGCCAGGTCCCATGAGCATGTGTCTTGGGTCCACACGTGTTTTGAGAACCACCAGAGCACCTGAGACTTCATCTGTGGGCTCCCAGTGACGAGTAGAAAATGCAGAATTGAAACTAACACAGGTCCAGTGATACCTGGTTACGGTGACGGACACTGGTACCCCCGACCACGGCAGCGTGATTCTCACACAAACAGGTGACCACAGTTACTGTCATCCCACACACAGGAAAACAAGGCCGAGAAGGACCACAAGTGCCCGCCCAGGGACATGTAGTGGGAAACACCAGGGTGCCCAGGTCCCCAGAGCACGACCCTCATCCCACTGTGCCTCCCCACGAGGCCTGTCCCCTTAGTGGCTGGGTCTGACCGGGCTCCACAGCACCTACACACACGTTTGTCACTCATGACCGTGTGCGGGGCTGATGGCGGCTGTGCCAGCACAGGCTGCTGGCTCTCACTGGCCCCACCTGTTGGGACTCACCGGACCCTGCAAGCCTGCTGGGAACTGGCAAAGCCAGGACCCAGGGGCCAGAGGGGGTCTTCAAGGAGACTGGAGAGGTCCCCGGGCCAGGGGTACACACGGGGTCACAGACCACGGTACAGGTCCACGGTGCTTGGACCCTGCCCACCTGTCACCCCAAGGCACTGCCCGCCTTCCACCGGGGGCCTCCTCAGGCTCCTGGGAGGACTGAAGGGGCAGGAGGCAGGGGCAGGCGGCTGTCCCTTGGGCTCCAGCTCCCCTCTGGCTGGTCCTGCTCGTTCTCTGCCCTCGCTGCTCATGTGAACAGGAGACAGTGGGGAGCAGCGGCCAGTGGAATGGGGCTCCTTGCTCTCTGAGGACCCGGGGGGTGCAGGCCCAGGAGCAGGCTTCTCTGCCGTGGGGACAGAGAGTAGGAACGGCAGCCTCACTGTGACCTGGCTGGGGCTGCCCGCAGCGGGCACACAGGGAGAAAGTGGGATAGTGGGCAGAGACCCAGCAGGGCCCCGGCATGACCCCAGGCTGCCCAGCATCTCCCAGACAGACCCTACCAGGGGCCTTGGGGCAGAGGACAGCAGGGACCCAGGGGACCCCATGTTCTCAGCTTGAGACTCAGCCACACCTTAGGAACTGGGGGTCCCCAGTGGTGACACGTGACCTGCTAGTTCTTCCATCTTCCCAGAATGGGTGGTGGCCTGATCCCGGACTGGTGCCCAGTCCAAGGCAATTGGGTTTCATGTAGCCAACCACAGGGCTCAGGCTTTGGGGGCCCCCCTGTCCTCACGCCTCAAGAGCAAGGAGCCCCATTCCACTGGCTGCTGCTTCCCACTGTCTCCTGCTCACACGAGCAGTGAGGGAGGGCAGAGAACGAGCAGGGCCAGCCAGAGGGGCAGCTGGGGCCTGGAGTCCAGTGTGGGCCCTTCTTCCACTTTGCAGATAAGGAGACTGAGGCTCAGGGAGTCTCCATGCTCCTCTGCGGCCACACAGCCAGGACCACACCAGCTCCTTAGGCTCCCCCCTTGGTGCTTGGCCAGTGCTGGGTGCCTTGTCCCTGTGCTGTCCTGTCTCAGCTCTGCAGGGGGACTGCCTGGAGGAGGCATCGGGTCTCTCCTCCAGGACCCCCGGAAATGCCCCTCCACAGAGCTGCACCTGCTAGCCAAGCTCCTGCCCATTTGCTGGGCCCTCCCCTGGCACCAGGACCAACAGCAGGAGGGAAAACACCGTGACCCCGACAAGCCAGGCGGGGCGTCTGTGAGGACGAGTCGGCAGGGCGTGTTACATAAATGCCAGTGGGGAGCCAGCAGTGGCTGCTGCCCTGGCCTGTGGTCACCTGAGGTGACCGCCTCGGCCTTTGCCAGCACCCATGGTGCTTTTCAGTGGGCACCACTACGCAGATCCCTCGGACAGGGGAAGAAGCAGAATCCAGGAAAAGCCAGGCACTCTGCAGGAGGCAGCGGGGGGACCCACCTGGCCTGCCCTTTCCCCGCACGCTAGGTGGCCCCAGCTCCCCTCACATGACAGGCAGCAGGAGGCCAACCTCGCTGGCCCTCACGTGCCCCCCACGTGCCCTTTGGGGAAACCCTGGAGCCAGGCTGGGCCTTTCTCAGGAGCCTGAGTCAGAAGTGCCACTGTCCTGCCCACACAGCCCAAGGCTCTGGGCAGCAGGGTCAGGAGCCCTCCCTCAGGGGTGTCTGAGCCGGTCAGTTCTGCTTAGAGGCCCTGGCCAGCCTCAGGGTCTGGGAAGCTGGCCCTGCTGACCCTGGTGTGCACCCAGGGCCGCTGTCTGCACTAAGAGTCTGGCCACGTTCTCAGCCAGTTCAGGCCTGTGGAGATGCCTCTTGACCACCTGACCACCCTCTAATTCCTCCTCATCTGCCAGCAGTAGCAGGTCAGGGATTTAGAAATAGCCCCTTTGAAGCCTCTCTCAAAGAGCCGCTGAGAGCAAGTAGGGAAGTCAGACGCAGACGGCACAGAGACGCTTCAGCAGGGACCCGGTGCAGCGAGCTCTACACCCTGGGTCCCTAGCCAACCCTGGAGGGCTGCAGGGGCCCCTCACCACCTGGCAGGGTGCTGGCCGAGGTGGCAGGAGCCGCCTGGAGGAGGGAGGGGGGCCGGGCTGTGGGTGCAATGCAGCATCTGGCCCGGGACCTGCTGCATGCTCCCAGCCGCCTGCCAGCGCCTGCCGGGAGCTGGAGCGCAGGGCAGCACCCTGGCCCCAGGGCCAGGTGTACCCCCAGGGAATTCTGAAGTCAGCAGGGAACAGCAAAGGCTGGCGGGAGGGGCTGCCACCCCCAGGGCAAGCCCCGCCCCTTCCCCACGTGGTTCCAGACCTCAGGTCCAGTGTCCACAGTGGCCCGAGAGAGCTACGCCCGCAGTGTGGCCTCCGAGGGGACCCTCATCCCAGGCAGGTGGGAGCTCCAACACGGGCGGGGCCGGGCTGCCCGGCGGTACTCACCGTGCAGCAGGGCATGAGGGCGGCGGGCTCCCTCCTCCAGGCTGGTCCTCCAGAACTCGCTCAGCTCTGCCGGCCCCAGTGGGCTGTGCCCGCCCAGCGGACCCTCAGCCAATGGCAGGGACCCGGCCGCCCCGCCCCCTGGCGGACGCTTTGTAATGGGACCCGCTGGGCTGGTCCTGATGGAGTAACAGCCGTCCTGGCCACCGCAGGTGTGGCAGGAACCCCACAGCCAGGGCTGAGGGGTCTCCCTGCATGAGACGGTAGCTCTCAGAGGGTCTCAGAGACTAGCATCCCTACACGTGCCATTTCTGGGGCCAGCTTTCCCCTCCAGGCGGACAACGACTGCAGCAGCCTCCAGGGCACCAGGCAGACTGGTTGCAGGCAGGGCTGCGGTGGGGAGCTGGGGTGGGGAGCCGTGCAGTCTGGCGTGTTACCTAACACCAGGAGCAGCTGCTTCCTCTGCAGCGGGTGTATCTGGGGCCTGCAGGGGGAGGCACACAGTCCACCATTAAACATAAGACCCTCCTGCCAGGCTTCCCATGGCCTTTGGTGGCCTTTCTCTTCAGGGACAGGTAGGCAAAGCCTGAGGCACACATAGGGTCAGCATGCCTAATGTCACACAGTAAGGTAGGGGCACAAGGAATTCTGGCCCTTTCTAGTGTTATTCCCAAAGCCTGAGCACCCAGCTCCCTCCCAGCACGATGCCCAGCTCAGCGCAGCCCAGTGCAGCCCAGCTGTGCCCAGCCCAGCCCAGCCCAGCCCAGCTGTGCCCTGCTCAGCCCAGCCCAGCCCAGTCCTATAGGGAGAGGGAAGGGCTGCAGAGCTGGGTCAAGAGGCTCTAGATCCTCCACACGTAGGTCGCCCCAAAGGCTTCTTATGGGCAGTTTCCAGGAAAGCAGCTGGACAATGACTTCAGTGCCTCTCCAGAATGTGTCAGCAGAGCTGACCCTGGCCCTCTGACGTGGGCATCTCTGCCTCCCTGTGCTAGTGTGGGGCGGGGCCAGGACAATTCCTGGGCGGCAAACCTTGCAGCACCCAGGAGATTGGCCATGGTCAAAAGACCCCAGGCTGCAGAGAGCAGCTCAGAGTGACCACCTGGGTGGCTGGCCCTGCCCTGGCCCCTCTGCCCAGCACATTCTTATAAACATGAGGCTGGGGCCACTCCTTTGCCCAAACTTGTCCCTTTGAAAAGGAAACAGAAGACCACGGAGGCCTTAGCCTGGGCGTGGACAACCACTGGCACCTCTGGACAGAGCACTGCGGGTGGGGGACTCTGTGTCTCAGTTTATCCTCCTCAGGGGGTCCGGGGGGTGATTTCCACAAGGAAGTGGACTGGAGTTCATGGCATGCAGTAAGTGCTCAATCGATGCACAGTGCCATGCTCTTCCCCTCATTTGGCCCACTCAGGGACCCTTCCAGAAGGTGGCCTCTTCCATCTACAGAGGTGGAGGCAGAGTGTCCATGAGGCTCCCTGGCTTGCCCTGGATCACTGACAAAGCATGCTCAGGATGGCTAGCCTGCTATCCCACGTGGGCCTTGAGGGGCAGCTCTGCAGAAGGAGGCTGCTCCGTGGTGGGCAAGACATGAGGAGTGGGTATAAGATGTCCTCTGGTCCATCTTGGGGGCTCTTGGCAATCTAGGCATCCAGGGGCCAAGAATGCCCCGTAGGTCCTGGCCATCTTCCATCTCGTCTGACCCAATAGAGGGTGCCAACAGGACAGCAGCCCTGAGCACCATGGAGAGGGGCCAGATGGAACCTTCCAGATGTCCAGAATGCTACAGAATGGGGGGCACTTGGCCATCCACCCACAGACGAGGAAGCAAGATGGCTGGCTGGGGGGCACCCACCATGTCCTGTGGACAAGCGCAGCTCAGCTGCCCCACAAAGCACCCGTGGGGACTTGCTCCCTACACCTTGGAGGCAGGCCCTGGGACACTACTCCACAGAGTGGCTGCCCAGGCATTGGGAGTTTGGGGAGCTCCCCAGAGTGGAGTTGGGCCCTCTGCTATCCCCATATTGGTCAGGTGGACAGCAGGAGGCCTTCCATTTGTAGAGGAACAGAGGACTGCCAGTCTACGCTCAGGGAAGACTCGCGGAGGCTCATTGTCATCTCGGCTTCCTTTTATTAAGAAGGGCAGCCATTTTATTCTGTCTGGCAGAGAGCATAAAGCCTGCTTCGCAGAACCACAGGGTTTGGCAGGAGCCCCCAATCTAGCTGGGCATGACTTGGGAAGTTCTCATTTGCCAGGGAACTTGTGAGTCTGAGCCAAGAGTGCAGCCCATCTATCTTCAGGCACCCCAACCTCCCTGCCTCTCTTAGCCTCTCCACCTCCTCTCCAGGCTCTCCTCCTCCTCCTCCCACCCCCACTCCCTTCCCTCTTCCATTCCTCACTCCCTCTTCCTATTGCCCCCCAGCCCCTCCTTCTTATCCTTGCCCCTCTCCCACCATGTCTGTCTGATATTGATGGTGCCAGGTTGGAAACGTGGCTCCTGCAAACCATGAGCATAGCTGCTGAGGAGGCTGATGTCAGCACGTGATTCAGAGATGGCTGTAGCTGAATCTGGAGAACCTGGAGCCCTGCCCAGTGGAGGAGGCTCCTGCTCATATGTGGCTGAGGGGACACTGAGGTTAAGGGAGGTCACTGGGTTTAGAGAAGGCTGTGAAGTGAGGTGAGGAGCTGGAGGACGTATGGCCCCTTCCTTCTACGTACCTTCTTCCTGGGCAGACAGTATGTGGATGACAGTGATGATGGTGATGGTGGAGACGGTGTTGATGGTGGCGATGATATGGGTGATGGCGATGGTGATGATAGTGACAATCGTTATGGTAATGGTGGTGATGGTGGTGGTAATGATGGTAATGGTGGGGCTGGGGTTGTGGCTCATTGGTGACGCATGTGCCTGGCGTGTATGAGGCACTCGGTTTGATTCTCAGCACTGCATATAAATAAATAAAATAAGGTTCTATCAACAAATAAAAAATATTTTTAAGAAATGGTAATGGTGATGTTGATGGTGGTGATGATGATGGTGGGGATAGTGATGGTGATGGTGGTGATGGAGAATGATGATGGTGGCTGTGATAATGGTGATGGTGGTGGTGGTGGTGATGATGGTGATAGTGATGGTGAGGGTGGTGGTGATGATGGTGATAGTGATGGTGAGGGTGGTGGTGATAATGATGGTGGTGGTGGTGGTGATGATGGTGATAGTGATGGTGGTGGTGGTAGTGGTGATGATGGTGATAGTGATGGTGAGGGTGGTGGTGGTGATGATGATAGTGATGGTGATGGTGGTGGTGGTGATGGTGGGGATAGTGATGGTGGTGGTGATGGTGATGATGGTGATAGTGATGGTGATGGTTGTGGTGATGGAGAAGATGATGATGGTGGCTGGTGATAGTGATAATGATGGTGGTGGTGGTGGTGATGATGGGGATAGTGATGGTGATGGTGGTGGTGGTGATGATGGGGATAGTGATGGTGATGGTGGTGGTGGTGATGATGGGGATAATGATGGTGATGGTGGTGGTGATGGAGAAGATGATGATGGTGGCTGGTGATAGTGATGATGATGATGGTGGTGGTGGTGATGATGGAGATAGTGATGGTGATGGTGGTGGTGGTGATGATGGTGATAATGATGGTGATGGTGGTGGTGATGGAGAAGATGATGATGGTGGCTGGTGATAGTGATGATGATGATGGTGGTGGTGGTGGTGGTGATGATGGTGATAATGATGGTGGTGGTGGTGGTGATGATGGTGATAGTGATGGTGATGGTGGTGGTGGTGATGATGGGGATAGTGATGGTGATGGTGGTGGTGGTGATGATGGGGATAATGATGGTGATGGTGGTGGTGATGGAGAAGATGATGATGGTGGCTGGTGATAGTGATGATGATGATGGTGGTGGTGGTGATGATGGAGATAGTGATGGTGATGGTGGTGGTGGTGATGATGGTGATAATGATGGTGATGGTGGTGGTGATGGAGAAGATGATGATGGTGGCTGGTGATAGTGATGATGATGATGGTGGTGGTGGTGGTGGTGATGATGGTGATAATGATGGTGGTGGTGGTGATGATGATGGGGATAGTGATGGTGATGGTGGTGGTGGTGATGATGGGGATAGTGATGGTGATGGTGGTGGTGGTGATGATGGGGATAGTGATGGTGATGGTGGTGGTGATGGAGAAGATGATGATGGTGGCTGGTGATAGTGATGATGATGATGGTGGTGGTGGTGGTGGTCATGGTGATGGTGATGATGGTGATAGTGATGGTGAGGGTGGTGATGATAATGCTGATGGTGGTAGTGGTCGTGGTGGTGATGATGGGGATGCTGATGATGGTGATGATGGAGATGCTGGTGGTGGTGGTGATGGCGATCACAGTGGTGGTGATATTGATGTGATAAATGGGTGCCGTGCAGGGCCCTTGCCTGTGGCTGAATCACTGTGTTCTCCGGGGTCCTCTGGTTCCACCACCACTACACAGCAGCTGGGGTGAAAGCGCTTCTCTTCCTGCCTTTGCTTTCTGGCTGGCGCTGGCCCAGCAGATCTCCACTCTGCATGTCCCTCTCTGGTTCTGCAGGTGTGATGCTGATGGTGAATTTCAGAGCCTATGAGAGGCAGTGGAGGCAACATTGGGGGTGAGGAGTAGCCCCCCAAGTCTGCTTCAGAAAGGCTTCTTTGAGGGGAATTGGCCCCTCCCTGTGCCCTTGAGCAGCCTCGTAATGAGGTGCTAAGGAGGAGGCAGCCTTGCCAGACCCTCGCTGGCTCCAGAGGGGAGGGCTCCACCTGCCTGCCGCGCTCCTGGCGAGCTGGGCCTGGCTCGCCTCCGGAGGTTGCCCAATGGCCTTGCTCAGTGTCCCACAATGGACTCCTGGCCATTAGTCCTGCCCGGGCCCCCTGCAGTCCCCCACCGGAAGGCCCAGGTGTTTGTCTGGGGGGCAGGGCTAGGGGCCCATCTCCAACAGGCCGAGCCTCTGGGCTCCTGGGTGCTGCAGGTCCCATCAGAGCCCGGGGCATGGGGCTCCACGCCTGTCGGAAAAGGCCCCGGGACGCGGCGCTGGTTCCCCGCGGCGGAGCTTCACTCTGCTCTGTCCATCCTCCAGTCCAGCTGTGTGACCTCTGCAGGACCTGCCGGGGCCCCACCCTGGCGGGGATGTGGGTGCAGACGCATTTGCTTGCATCTCAAACACGAAGGACGTCATCATATCCACAAAGAATAGAGGGCCGCTCTTCCCGAGACACAGGCTCCTGCTCTTGTTTCCCCTGTTCACAAAAAGCTGGAGCAAAACCTCGCTTTTCTCTTCCACCTAGAAGATGACGGTGCTGTGCAGTGACAGACCCAGACCCTGGCCGGCAGTGGAGAGGGTGTGGCGGGGTGAGGGGACATGCACGCCTGAGGACCCGCCCCTCCAGCCCCTCCCACGTGGCCAGGTGATGATGTGGGACAGGTTGGCAGCTTCTGACATTTGGGGGAGACCAGGCACCTGGATTTTATGTGAAATCCCCTTTGTTCAGGGCTACCAACTGTTCAGAAATATTTTGATTGCAGCCAGATGCCAACAAAGATGCATGTCTGCAGACCCTGTGGGTTTGGGCCTGGCCAGGAGGTCACCCCAGAGGACCTGCCCTTCCTCTGAGGTCTGCTGAGCTCTCCTGTCAAGAGCGGCCTCTCTGATGCTGCTGGAGATGCCCAGTGCCCCGAGGGTGAAGACCCTCGGCATCTCCATCGGTGGGTTGGAGGAGTGGGGTCTCTTCCCCAAGCCCCCTGCCCTGTGCTGAGGCGGGAGCACGGTAGTCACTTGTGGACAGATGGGGAGTTCTGGCTGGAAAAGGTCAGCAGGTAGGACGCCAGGTTGGGGCACAGGGAGGACAGTGCAGCTGTGGGGCCTCCCTGGGCCTTGGGCAGGTTTCTTCCAGGCCTGGCCTTTCTCCCTCCTGCCCAGGAGTGTGCTCGTGGACTGGCACCCACAGAAGGAAAACGTCACCTCCGCGGGTGAGGCAGAGGCTTCTTGGGGAGGAGGCTCTGACTGACAGGTGAGGGGACGGGAGACGAGGGCATTTGGTAGCAGCCTGCCCAAGGCACCCAAACTCACTTTGCATGAGTTCTGTGGACCCACTGTGCATCTTGGGCCTCGCTCACGGCCTTTCTGATTCTCTGGACACTCTAGCATCCTGTCGGCTCGGCTCATGCAGACCTTACATGGCACTCTCGGTGGATGACCTCACTTGATCCACACACACCTGTAAGGCAGGCCCAGGCTGCATGGGCCCTTGGGATCCAGGTGCTGTGAAGTTCAGAATTGTTACTGTCCCTCTCTGAGTCTGGTAATGGCAGAGCAGCTGATATCAGATGGACCCTCCTGCTGTTAGATAGCCGCAAACCCTGGAAGAAATAAAACACGGGTGTGTGAAGTCACAGGGGAGCATACAAAAACAGGCAGAAGCCGGGACACCATCTGTATGAGTTTCCCGTAGCTGCTGTAACAAAGGACCACAAACTGAGGGGCTCCAGGCAGCACAGGCTTACCATTGAGCACTTCCAGGGCCACCAGTCTGGACTCAGTCTCTCCGGGCCAGGGTGTTGGCAGCCGCACCCCTCTGGAGGCCCGGGGAGCACTGTCTTTGGCTGTTTCCGGCTCCAGGGGCTGCTTCCCCTCCTGGTCTGTGGGCCCTTCTCCCATCACCACTGAAGCTCTTCATCCCCACACGTCCTGTCGCCCACTCTGATTTCCTTCCACCTCTGGCAAGGACCCGGCCTGGGGCAGCCCATGACTCCAGGCCCCGGGCCCAGCTCAGGTCCTCCTGGGCATAACCTCCCTGGCTATCATTCATGGGGTCTATCATCTTACATCTTGGCCCATTCAGCATGTTTGTATCTTTGACTCTGAAGTGCGTGGTCTTGGCATCATGTGTTTGTATGACTTTTTAGAAGCGACTCCGGCTGTCTGTGTTCCTGGGGAGCATGCGCACATTACAGACAACCTGGGTGTCTTTGGAAGGCCTTGCTCAGTCCCCCTTAAGAGTCAAGGGAAGTTACGTAAGCTACTCACGTTAGAGAGCAAATTAAAGCTTCCTAGGTAGAAGGAAAGGTGTGATAAGGATGAGCAGAAATCAGAGAAAACAGAAGTCAGCCCAGAAAGATCAACAAGTAAAAGCTGGCTCTCTGAACGACTGCGAGCCCCAACCAAGCCTCACAAGCCCAGGAGAGGGCGCCCCCGCCGCCTACACGCCCAGGAAAACGGAGCAGCAGTCAGATTCGACAGGCACAGGAGCCTCGCGGGGACTCCGGATACCACTTCATGCCAGCAGACTCAAGCTCTGAGGACATGGACAGACTCCTCGGGGGCAAAGACTTGCTGCAAGTGACACAGAAAAGGAACCTGAGCAGTCCTGTGTGTTGAGAAATAGGACCTGAGTCGGCGCGGTGGCCACCCCTGTGATCCCAGCCGCTCGGGAGGCTGAGGCAGGAGGGTGGCCAGTTCAAAGCCAGCCTCAGCAACTTAGTGAGGCCCTAAGCCACTCAGGGAGACCCTGTCTCTAAATAAAATACAAAAAAGGGCTGGGCTGGGGCTCGGTAGTTAAGCACCCCTGGGTTCAATCCCTGGTACCAAAAAGAAAAAAATGAGAGAGGGAGAAAAAAAATAGAAGTAGAACCTTAAACTCTTACACTAACCCTCCAGGCCCAGACACCTGGTGAAGAGCGCTGGCTTAACTAGAACTGATCAGCAAATGTCACAAGTCGGAAGGATGGCTGTCACATCAACACAAAAACCAGTAAGCCACCCACAGGTCCAGGTCATTAGGAAATGAAACGGAAAATCCCTTTACACAGTCCTGAGACACCCAGAATTCCTGAGGAGTAAATTTTACAAGAAATGTACAAGATACCTGTACCGAAAACCGTGGAGGACAGACGGTGGACAGCAGGCAGGCCCAGAGGAAGTGGAGGGACGCGGCCCCTCGCCAGTCGGAGACCTGGATATCCTCAAACTCTCAGTTCTCCACAGGTGTGTCCAGGTCTCCCTCACTGGGCCCTGAGCCACGGGTCCCTCTGCTGCCCGAGGGGCTGCTTCAGCCTCTGCTCAGGCACCTGCGGAAGGGCCCCCACTCCCGTCCAGGCTGCTGGGAGACCCACCTGCTGTGCCGGGGACGGCCCTCTCTCCTCCTGGCCCCACACGGCCTTCCCAAGCCTCTTCCTCCAGGAAGCCTCCCCTGCTTCCTCAGTGGGACATGGGACCCTCCTTTGGACTCCCCTAATGTTAGGGTGACCACATGATTTAACATCCAGACCAGAACTCTTGCCAGTAAAAAGGAGGCCAGGGCCACAGTCACAAACTGGGATTATCAAGGGCACGTGGGGACTAACGTCGCCTGAGCTTCACACCGTCCTTGTTAGTGTGCCTGACCCTTCTCCAGACATCTCCTTGGGGATGGGAACCGCGGCAGGGATACACCCCAGCTCCAATCCAGGGTCCTGCACAGAGCAGCTTGGGTGGCCGGGCTGCGCTGTCTGACCTTGGCCAGGTGTGGGCTGTTCTGGAAGCTTCCAGACTTGAGGACCAGCCTGTCCACATCCCCTGCTGCACTGCAGTTGGTGGGACCAGTGACTCACTCTGCCCTGTCCTTCACCCATCGCCCATGCACCCAGCTGTCCACCTGTCCGTCCATGGGCTGGGTACCTCTGTAGCCCCTCTTCCCAGGCCCAGGAGAGAGGGGTGACTTGGCGGTGGCTCGGTGCCCTCGGGGAGCCAGTCCTCTAGGGAGGACAACACAAGACTAAGTGTTGTGTCCGAGTTTGGCGGTGCCTTTGGGCGGGAGCTGCTGGGACATGGTGGTGACCTTGGTGCTCAGACAGGGCAGGCAGGCATGGGGGGGTGGAGGACAGGGTGCCCACTGCCAGAGCCCCAGACACAAAGCAGGGCAGATGAGGCCAAGGGCAGGGGCACCAGCCGGCAGCACCTGGGCGGGCCAGGGTCAGGCAGGGGGAGGCACCTGCTGCTCTGCCAGGAGGGAGGGGCAGTGCCCTTGACCTTGAGGTGAGGCCTGGCCGCCCTGTGAGGCCGCCCCACTTCATCAGGGCAAGGAAGTTTTCTGTTTTCCTTCTCCGTCTGCATCTGAGCAGTCAGGTGACTCACTGGAGGTCACCTGGCCAGAGAGACGCCAGCAGGCAGGAGCTGGGCACTGCAGCCAGAGCCAGGACGCTCTCACTTCCTAGACAGACCATCCAGGGACAGCCCCAGCCCACAGCTGCTGGTGAGTTTTTTAGGACCAGGGGCGTGGCCGCTTCTCTCTGGGCCTGGGCTGGTGTCCCCGTGCCCCAGCAGCAGGCTCTGGGAGCCACAGCCCCTGTGTGTCCCCTCTGTCTAGACAGGGCTATTTATCATGAGCCCCAGACACAGCCAGCTGCTGGGCTGCCCACCTGTCCTCTGGGCACACAGATGGACAACCCCAGAGGGCCCTGCAGCTAATTCCTGGACTGAACGCATGGGACTGACCCTGGGGCACCCCACCTTGGAAGCTGCCCCCTACTCTTATCCCATCCCCAGGACGTCTGGGGAGGAGCCATGCTCCCTCTTGGGGTCGATGGTGAAGTGTTGGACGGAGGGAGGCTGTTCACACCCTTCCCGGCCTCCCCACGCTGGGGGGCCTCCCCCGCCCCAGCCCACCAGACCAACAGAGCTGGGTGACCCCAGACTCCAGGCAGTCGCCCCAGTTCTGGGTGGACTTATGAAAGGCAAGAATCCTGCAGGGGGACTTTCTCTGGGTGGGGGCTGCAGCTGAGTTTCCTTCTGTCCATGTTTGAACCTCTCCAAGTTCCCCACAGAGAGTAACACGTGGTTTCTCTAATGAGGAAAGCACAACTTTATCCAGCAACTCAAAGGCAGCGCAGGTACCTGCGATAACAGAGTGGCAGAGCGTGAAGAGAACAAGAAAGAAATTTATTTTTTTTTTTCTGAGGGTATGTCTTGAAAATCCCGTGAGTGGAGCCCTCTTTCACCAAAAACGTAGGACGGGCCTGTGGGTGCTACATCTTGGTGCTCCCTGCGGGACTGGAATGTTCCAACAATGGCCACGAAGGGTCTGTCTTTTGGTTTGCGGGGGCCCCTCCTGAGCCTCAGCCCAGCCTGTGTGGGTTAAGTTATTAGAAAACCCGCAGAATGACCTGCACGCGGGGAGCTT
This sequence comes from Spermophilus citellus, assembly GCF_964194105.1. Lineage (NCBI taxonomy): Eukaryota > Metazoa > Chordata > Mammalia > Rodentia > Sciuridae > Spermophilus > Spermophilus citellus. The sequence continues at coordinate 254,863,452 of NC_138183.1, read as the reverse complement.
CCGACTCCCCCTCCCGCCCCCGCCGTCTCCCCCCTCTCCTTTCCTGTGTTCTTTCTTGAACTCTGTGGGTCCAGCTGGCTAGGCACAACTGCGGTGGGGGGACCCTAGGCACGGCTACAGGTGAGCAGAGTTGGGGCAGGGGCGGGGCGGGGCCCTCACAGTGCGCCCTGCAGGCCTGGAGGGTCCTCAGGTTCCTGAGAGGCTGGTGGGGAGGCCCAGCCTGCAGCGCGGGATCAGCAGGGTGGTGAGGCAGCGCCATCTGGTGGCCTGTGCTGGTGACACCAGGAGGCAGAGTTGGGAAGGCGGCCCGTATGGTCACCGGAGCCCTCTGGACCTGAGGTTTTGGGGGGTGCCCACGAGGGTGAGGGAGGGGAATCAGCAACTCAGTTGAAGAATAGACTTTAGTGAAGCATCAGCTGCATGGCCCCGGGGCAGGATGTGAACATGGCCCCCTAAGGGCAACTGGGCACCTGCCTAGGAGCCGGAGGCCTGGGCTCCAAGCCATCAGCCCCCCCCTTGGTTAGGGTGCCGGCTCTACCCCATGCTGCAGTCCCCCTGTGTGGGATGCAGGTGGCTGGGTGGAGAGGAGCAGGAGCAGACCTGGGCCTGCCTGCAGGTGTGTGTCCCCTGTGCCCCGGGTCCTCTCCCCTGATTCTCACCCTGCAGGCTCCACCCGTCCTTGGGTCCCAAGGCAGGAGCCGGGTGGTGGGTGGGCTTCTTACAGTCCTGGAAGGGTCTGAGCAAGGGCAGGGTCTCCTGATAGCTCTGGAGATGGGGGAGGGAGGGCCACCCCCTAGACGGGGCCCATGGGCAGGGACAGCCCCCCAGCACCTGGCTGGGACCCCTCCCCCAAGGCCCTCTGCAGGACCGTCCTCAGTGGCTCCCGATGCCCGGGCTGCCGGCCCATCACAAAGTACATGAGGGGCTTGGCACTGCTGTCGATGCAGGCCAGGAGGGTGGCCAGCGGGAGGAAGATGGGCAGCAGGAAGTTCAGGATCGGCCGCAGGCTCCAGTAGAGGATGAAGGGCAGGCGGCAAAAAAGGAGCAGGACCCCCGAGCCCTGGACGATGCCACAGAACTTGGGGCGCAGGCGCTGGGAACAGCAGTTCACCCAGATGAAGAGCACCAGGCAGGCCCCCAAGGCCACGCACGCCAGTGACAGCAGCCAGGTGACGCTGACCGCGTGGTGGCGGATGCAGACCAGCAGGCGCGTGCCCTCACGCAGCAGGCCGCAGGCGTTGGCGGGCAGCAGCACAGCGGGCAGCGTCAGAGCCCAGGCCAGGACGCAGAGGCCGGTAGAGGCATGCCGGGGCCGGCAGCGCTGGTAGCAGGAGGGGAAGATGTCGGAGAGGCAGCGCTCGGCACCGAGGACTGCCAGCAGCCAGAGCCCTGCCGAGAACCACAGGAAGGTGACCACGAAGTAGAGCGTGTCCTGGGAGGAGCCCAGCGCAGCCTGGACGATGGAGAAGGCCACCTGGCAGGACAGGAACAGGAAGTCCGCGGCGGCCAGGTGCAGCAGATAGGTGTTGAAGGGGCCCTTCTTGATGTGGAAGCCCAGGTTCCAGAGCACCAGCCCGTTGCCCAGCAGCCCCCCAACGGCGATGACCAGAGTCAGGTAGAAGAGGACGCTGTTGACCGTTCTCCAGAGGCTCAGTATGCCCAACATCTCGTCTGGCTGGCAGGCGCGTGGGCAGGAGCCTGTGAAGGGGGACGGATGCTGACCACCGGCGTCGGTGTGCCCGTGTGGCAGCACTGGATGCATCCCGCCAGGGCCATCCTGGTGCAGCTCTGGGCCCCCCAGCTGCTGTGTGACCTCGGCCAGGGCTCAGCCCCCCGTCACGGTCAGGAGTGCCCAGCCCTTCACCACACTGTAGGTGCACGGTCCCTGGCCCCTCCTGATGGGCAGAGGTGTGTGCTGATTCCCGTGTCCTCCCTGGCCAGCTGCCAGAGGGACAGCCCTGCAGAGGCCCAGCACATGCTGCAAGAGTGTCCTTGAGCACAGGGGACAGGCAGGGACCGGGAGGGAGGGTCTCCCCTCTGTCCCTAAGGCTGAAGCCATACTCCAGCTGAGATCCCCACCCCAGAGGGTCTCTGGACGGCCCAGCAAAGTGTCCCAAGGACACTCCATCCTGGACTGGGGGAGGTCAGGGAGGAGGAGGAGGAGGAGGGCAGACTAGTGGTGGGGCTGAGAAGGTGGAGGGAGACCCTCCTCCAGGCCTGAGCAGTGGCTACTCCCTGAGGTTTGCAGAAGGAGAGCTGCCCAGGAGGCCACTCCAAAGCCTCAGGTCAAAGGCAGGGACGTCAGAGCAGGTCACGGGGCTCTGGGTCCTCTCAGGGAGCCGCTCAGGACGAGGGGAGAAAAGGGCACAGGTGTCTGTAGCTAGTGAGGGTCACTAAGGAGTGTGCCTTCCCGGGGAGTCTCAGCACAGGAGGGAGGGTGTCAGGGTGGCCCCCCACTCTTCCACCCGTGGGGGCCACAGCAGCACCTCTTCTAGCCCAGGGAGACGGGGCTGGGGCAGCAGGACCAGGCTCTGGGGTGAGGGGTGCTGAGGTGGGATAGCAAAGGGAGAGCCGGAGGGAGACAGAGAGATAGGGGGGGATGGAGAGGGGGGAGGGGGAGAGGGGGAGAGAGAGATGGAGAGAGGGAGAGAGACAGAGAGAGAGAGATGGAGAGAGAGAGGGAGATGGAGAGAGAGAGACGAGAGAGGGAGAGAGAGAGATATGGGAGGGGGAGATGGAGGGGGGAGGGGGGATAGAGAGGGGGAGAGAGAGAGAGAGATGGAGAGAGAGAGGGAGGGAGATGGAGAGAGAGAGAGGGGGGAGAGAGATGGAGAGAGACAGAGACAGAGAGAGAGAGGGAGAGAGAGACAGAGAGAGATGGAGAGGAAAACAGGGAGCTACAGGGAGATGGGGGGGAGAGAGAGAGGGAGAGAGAGAGAGGGAGGGAGATGGAGAGAGAGAGAGAGAGGGAGAGAGACAGAGACAAAGAGAGAGAGGGGGGGAGAGAGAGACAGAAAGAGACGGGGAGAGAGAGAGAGATGGAGAGGAAGACAGCTACAGGGAGAGAGAGATAAAGAATGGAGAGACAGACTGGGAGAAACAGAGAGACAGGGTCAGAGAGACTGAGGGGGACAGAAAAACGAAGAACCAGAGGAGAGACGGGATGAGAGAGACGGAGAGTGGGAGACCGTGAGGCGGAGGTGAGCAGAGGGCGGAGGGAGTGGAGGACCCTGGCCTTTGGAGGCGTCCCCTGGGCTGCGCCCCCCCACCCCCCTGGACCGCGCTCTTCTGCAGGCCTGACCCTCTGCAGCTTCAGGGTCTACTCTCCACCTCGCACCCGAGCCTCCTTGCCTGGCCCCTCACAAGACAGTGGCTGGATCTCTGGGCCTGGACAGCAGGGTCAGAGCCTCAGCTGGACTCTGGTGTCATGTTGTGGCACACAGACAAGACTCTGTCCTGCCAGGCCTCGGTTTCCCCAAAGGCCCCATGGAGTCCACTGGCTGCCCTGTGGATCCCGACGGAGGGGTGGGCTGTGGGGGGCTGTGGGTGGGGGTGGCGATGGGTGCAGAGGAGAGGGTGCAGGTCCAGGTTCCGACCTCATGGTCACATGAACAGAGACCTGGCGCCGGCTTTCAAAGTGCTCCAGGCTGCCTCCTCTCCCGTCTTGCCCAAGGTCCTTCCCAGCAGAGATCTTCAGCGCCTCCAGTGCCCCCTGAGAGCCAGACAGGGGCAGGGGACCATGCTGCTCTTACCTGGGCGCAGGTGGAGAGGTGGGGCGAGCCTTCACTCCTGCCAGCCACCTGTCGACCGTGACTGTCCCCAGCTCTCCTAGGCCAGCTGGCCCTCCTCTGCTCAGTCCCACGCCGACTGCCTGGGGGCTCCTGGAAGGCCCTATATCCCTTTGTGTCCTCTGGGGCCTGGCTGGCTGGACCCAGGGTGTCCTGGCCAGTTCCCTAGAAGTGGGCGGGTGTGGTGCCTTGTTCTCAGGAACCGCGGAGTGAGCTCAGATGGAGTGTGGGTGGCCTTCCCTTTCTCCCTGGCCCATCTGGGTGGGGAAGCTGAAGGGCCCAGCAGGCGAGTTGTTCTGGAACAGCCCCGTCACCCTGGATGAGGACAGGCCCCAGGTGCTGTGAGTCCAGCCCCAGGTGCTGTGTAGTCCCCTTGCTGGGGACTTGCTGGCAGAAGGTGGTCCTGGGTGGCAGAAAGACCATTGGTCCCAGCAATTTGGTCAGTAAGAGGGGCATATTTATGGGTTAGGACAGAGGTGACTTCGTCCTGGCTGGATGTCGAAGCCTCAGTTTGTCCCCGGAGCAGGGCCTGGGTGTGACGCTCCATGCCCCGGTGGCTTTGTGTGCCACAGTTTGCTGGGAAACTGTGTAGGAAAAACTGACAATCATTTTCCCAGGGTGAGCAGAGGGGCTGGGCTTCAAGACGACTGTGGTCATGTCAGTGTGGACCCACAAGTCCCACCCCCTAACGTTTAGAAGCCCATGCACCCTCTCTTCTGCAGGGTGGTATATTGCATGGGAGGCATGTGGACAGGCCACTGGTCCAGTGTGCAGGCAGAGTGGACATGACAGTAGAGTTCCAAGCACGAGTAGACAGTCAGGCGTGCAGACTAGAATGGCGGTCAGCTCTCCCCCAGGAGCCAAACCAGCCACTTAGCATCTGCTCTAGAAGGAGGGATGGGACCAGGTGTCCCCTGGGCTTTCAGGGTGCCATGAGTGGGGATCTGGCACCAGCATCTGGGACATAGACAATGTGATGTCCTCCTGCCTGGGGCAGCTCTCGGCCCAGCGTAGACACCTCCAGGGGGTGATCACTACGCCTGCTGGGTGAGTGTAGTCAGGGCTTCAGAAGTGACTCCACCCCCGCTAGCCACTTGCTGGGAGGAACACAGAGGTAACAGTACCTGCTATAGAGGGCACCCATCTTGCTCAGGGCAGGGTGCCATGGGATGGGCAGTGAAGTGGTTAGGACCTTCTCTTGGGCCCATGTAAACTCCCAGGTGCCCAAGGTTCCCGACCTGATTGGGGTGACCAAGGCCCTGCCCGTCCTGCTCTCTGTACCTCGCTGCTGCACTCATAGCTAGGCAGCCGGCCTGCGGGTCTGGTGAACCAGAGGGCAGTGTCCTCGGTGTGATTGGCTTGTCCTGCGCCGCCTGCCTGCTGACTCAGCGCCCGTACCAGGTCATCCACTTGTGTTGGTCCCCAACCTCTCGAGCTCTCCTGTTGCCGGAGCGTCCTGTCTTTGCCCCAGCCTGGGTGACACACAGGGCCTGCTGTGAAGCGTCCTAGGTGAGGGGACAGCCCGGGCAGGGTGCGCAAGGGCCTGCTGAGACCTCCGGGAAGTGCTGGCCTGTCAGCCTGTTGAGCTTAAAGGCACGTTTGTCGAGAGCCTTCCAATCTTGGCCTTGGCGAGGAGAGGCCACCAGGGCAGTGCAGACCAGAGGGAGCCTCCGATGCCCGTGTGTACAGAGGCACCGCTGCAGGCTGCGTTTCCACAGGCGCTGTCCACAGAGGAGACCAGAGAACCACACAGTCCAGGGCTCTGTGTCTGGAGGGAACTTGTAAAGGCCACTGCTCCCCCAGCAAGACCACCTGTCAGTCAGTGTGGAGGTGGTACAGGGTCTTCATGGATGGTCCAGGTCCCTGGCTCCTGTGGGGTGGACAGCCATCCCCTTATGCAGGGATGACAGCCGTCTCCACCAGTTAGCACCGTGTTATCGAGAGAGTGGGCAGTAGTACCAGCAGGGGACCAGAATGGTGGGGCCCGTGCTCCGTCCTCGGTCCCTCCAGGGGAGGAGAGGGGGTCTGGCAAGTCCAGCTGTAAAGGGGCACCAGGAAAGGCACTGGCCAACTCCAGTGGAGGCTGTGCAGAGCCAAGGGGGCCCTAGTCCTCCCATTGCTGTGTGAGTGTGGCGGTGTGGGCAGAGGTGTCACTGAGCGGAGGTGTCACCCACCCGACTCCCTGCAGTGGCCCCTCGTGCTCAAGGCTGTCCTAAGGCCAGCTGGGGCTATCGAAGGCGCTGCAGCAGGTGCAAAGGTCCGTGGGCCTCCCGGGTGCGCTGCCCGCCTCAGGGCAGAAAGCCTAGTGGGGTCTCGCCGTGCTTCTCCCACGCTGCTTTACCTGGACTTTGGGGACCCCCATGGGGTTCTGCCATGTCTTTCCTAGCAGGATGTCCACCCCCAGAATGTCCTCAGGGACCAAGGAGGTGAGCACCAAATGAGGAGCTGGGGCGCCCTCCGCATTCCTAGGTGCACCAGTGGACACTGAGGGCCTGGTCCCACAACTGTCAGTGACCGCCAGGGCCCTGGGGAACATTCCGGGTTGCCAAGGACCCGAACCCTCAATGCTGTTCTGGTCTCCCCCTCTTAGATGACCTGCAAACAGTGGCTCCACCTGAGTCCTCTGGTCACTCTGGGGGGCCCTCGCTCTGGTGGGCCTCGGCCCCACCCTAGCCACGGGGAGTGAGGAGCCATCCTGAGTCACTGGCGGTGCCGAGCCTGGACGCCCCTGCCCTCCCTCACGGAAGGCGGGAGCTGGGCTGCTGTTGGGTCAAGTTCCTTCCCTGGTGACGAGACTGTCCTAGGGCGTTGGTGGCAGTACCCTGTGGGCAGGTCAGGCCACGGCCCCTTCTCGCCTCCACCTCGCCCCGTTTCTTTCCCTTTCCCCTCGGCCTGCCTTTCTTTTCTGAGAGGCCTGTCCCCACCAGAGTAGCAGTGGCCCCCCATCAGGGACATCCCATCCACCATCGGCCGAGGAAGGAGGCAAGCGCCCTCGGGGGCACGTGTGACCATTTGCTTTTCTTCCCAGGTTTAAGATGGCCGAGTAGGGACCCCGGGAGGAAAGGGCTGGCCGCGTGAGCCCTCCTGCCGCGCACCCGGGGCTTTCTCCAGGCTTCTCCACGGGCACCCGTCCTGGCCATCCCCCCACGTGGCCCTGCCTCTGTCATGTCCACTGGGATCCAGTCTACAGGGGGAGCTTCCCTGGGCCTCACGTACAAGTGCTGCACGAGAGGTGACCATGGCTGATTTTTCCTGCTTTATTTCTGACCACAGAAATTCCCGTAGGCCCTTCATCCAGGCAGCCACCTTCACAGGCCAGTGGTCACGTGCTCCTGTAGGATCTAGCAACTCCACAGCATCACAACCCTGAGCAGTCACTGTCCCTGAACCTCAGGCCCCTCCTGCCTCCCCACAGTTAGGGTGGAACAAAAAGGCAGGGCTCACAGGTGAGGTCCCTGTCCTCATCCCTCTGATGTGGGTGTCCTCACTACCCTTCCCCAGGACCCCATCTCTGCATCGCAGTCTGACCACGAGGGGACAGCTCTACGGGCCTCCTTCCCAGCCCTTGCCCCCCAGCCTCGGGGCTGCAAGCTGAGGTTCTGGCTGCGGAGGTGTGCTGAGGTGGACAGAGAGGTAGTAGAGAGACACGAGTCTCTTTCAAGTTGTGACTCTTCCAATTCCTTTACCGGATGGACATCAGTGGAGCTGCCCACAGGGAGCGCTGCAGCGTGAGACGCCCTTCCTCCCACAGTGCGATAGATGGCATTCGGTGATCGGCTGTTTCAGGGAGTCCCAGGCTCAGTTAGGTGGCCACCCCAGGGCTTCCCCGCAGGCCCTCTGGCCACTTCCTCTGCCTCCTGGCTGGCTCAGCTGGATTCTGGAACTTTCCAGTCCTTGTGAGTGAGGACAGGCGCCAAGACGCCAAGAGATGGAAGACAGGTGCCAATCGGAGACTCTGCAGAGGGCGACCTCCTGGGGACTGGCTGACAGAAGGTAGCCCTGGGGGCAGAAGGACCAGCTGGACCCCCACAATTTCGTCAGAAGGAGGGGCACACTTATGGGCAAGGACAGAAGTGACCATCTTGGCTGAAATGCACCTGGCTTACCTTGAGGTGATATGGAAGTGTTGGGTGCATCCCCGGAGCAGGGTCTGGCTTTGAGGTGCCACACTCAACTCTGCTGCCTTTGTTTACACAGGTTTCCTGGGAGACTCTTCAGGAAAAATGGACCTGGACAACCCTGGAGTTAGAGTCAACAGGACTGCGGTCACTTCCCCACAAGTGGCCCTGGCCCTCGCTGCGTCTGGGGTGTGTCAGAGAGGGAGAAGCCTGGGGACACTGTGTCCAGCAAGGGCTGGCCACACCTCCTAGCTGTTCTGCTTGGTGGACGGCCCCTGTCATCCGCCAGGTGGCTGCAATGGCCCACGTGACCCAGGCGCTGTGGGCTGAGGCCTGGATGTGGCTCCTGGTCTCACCTTTCTGGCTCTGTGGCTTTGAGGGAATGACCCATCCTCCCTGGGCCTCAGTCCTCCACCTCCCATGGGACTGACAGTTCATAGACAGCTCAGTTCCCGGGTAGAGCAGGTGCTGGTCCAGGACTTCCTTCCACACCCCTTGCTAAGGAGCCCTCCACTGTCTGTCCACCTTCCCTGGCCATCCAGAGCTACTAGACACCAACTGATGCTTCTCCAAATTCTGCCTGCAGAACCACGTACTGGGAAAAGTTCCCCTCAGACATTCTCGTGGACTGTGCTCTATGATTGCTGCCTGGGACACAGCCCGGTGTTCAACACGAGGAATCAGTTTGAAAGGGGCTATCGGCCCTAATACTCCTCACATGGATTTGTCCCTGGTGTGCAGGACAGGTGCTCTCAGGCTGTGCCTGCCCTGGGTGACCCCATGGTGTGTGGAACAGCAGTCCTCAGGCTGTGCCTGCCCTGGAGACCCCATGGTGTGTAGAACAGCAGTCCTCAGTCTGTGCCTGCCCTAGTGACTCCATGGTGTGTAGAACAGCAGTCTTCAGGCTGTGCCTGCCCTGGTGACTCCATGGTGTGTAGAACAGCAGTCCTCAGGCTGTGCCTGCCCTAGTGACTCCATGGTGTGTAGAACAGCAGTCCTCAGGCCGTGCCTGCCCTGGTGACCCCATGGTGTGTAGAACAGCAGTCCTCAGGCTGTGCCTGCCCTGGTGACCCCATGGTGTGTAGAACAGCAGTCCTCAGGCTGTGCCTGCCCTAGTGACCCCATGGTGTGTAGAACAGCAGTCCTCAGGCTGTGCCTGCCCTGGTGACTCCATGGTGTGTAGAACAGCAGTCCTCAGGCTGTGCCTGCCCTAGTGACTCCATGGTGTGTAGAACAGCAGTCCTCAGGCTGTGCCTGCCCTAGTGACTCCATGGTGTGTGGAACAGCTGTGCCTGCCCTGGTGACCCCATGGTGTGTAGAACAGCAGTCCTCAGGCCGAGCCTGCCCTGAGTGACCCCATGGTGTGTGGAACAGCAGCCCTCAGGCTGTGCCTGCCCTGAGTGACTCCATGGTGTGTAGAACAGCAGTCCTCAGGCTGTGCCTGCCCTAGTGACTCCATGGTGTGTAGAACAGCAGTCCTCAGGCCGTGCCTGCCCTAGTGACTCCATGGTGTGTGGAACAGCTGTGCCTGCCCTGGTGACCCCATGGTGTGTAGAACAGCAGTCCTCAGGCCGAGCCTGCCCTGAGTGACCCCATGGTGTGTGGAACAGCAGCCCTCAGGCTGTGCCTGCCCTGGTGACCCCATGGTGTGTAGAACAGCAGTCCTCAGGCTGTGCCTGCCCTAGTGACTCCATGGTGTGTAGAACAGCAGTCCTCAGGCCGTGCCTGCCCTGGTGACTCCATGGTGTGTAGAACAGCAGTCCTCAGGCTGTGCCTGCCCTGGTGACCCCATGGTGTGTAGAACAGCAGTCCTCAGGCTGTGCCTGCCCTGGTGACCCCATGGTGTGTAGAACAGCAGTCCTCAGGCTGTGCCTGCCCTAGTGACTCCATGGTGTGTAGAACAGCAGTCCTCAGGCTGTGCCTGCCCTAGTGACTCCATGGTGTGTAGAACAGCAGTCCTCAGGCTGTGCCTGCCCTAGTGACTCCATGGTGTGTAGAACAGCAGTCCTCAGGCTGTGCCTGCCCTAGTGACTCCATGGTGTGTAGAACAGCAGTCCTCAGGCTGTGCCTGCCCTAGTGACTCCATGGTGTGTGGAACAGCTGTGCCTGCCCTGGTGACCCCATGGTGTGTAGAACAGCAGTCCTCAGGCCGAGCCTGCCCTGAGTGACCCCATGGTGTGTGGAACAGCAGCCCTCAGGCTGTGCCTGCCCTGAGTGACTCCATGGTGTGTAGAACAGCAGTCCTCAGGCTGTGCCTGCCCTAGTGACTCCATGGTGTGTAGAACAGCAGTCCTCAGGCCGTGCCTGCCCTAGTGACTCCATGGTGTGTGGAACAGCTGTGCCTGCCCTGGTGACCCCATGGTGTGTAGAACAGCAGTCCTCAGGCCGAGCCTGCCCTGAGTGACCCCATGGTGTGTGGAACAGCAGCCCTCAGGCTGTGCCTGCCCTGGTGACCCCATGGTGTGTAGAACAGCAGTCCTCAGGCTGTGCCTGCCCTAGTGACTCCATGGTGTGTAGAACAGCAGTCCTCAGGCCGTGCCTGCCCTGGTGACTCCATGGTGTGTAGAACAGCAGTCCTCAGGCTGTGCCTGCCCTGGTGACCCCATGGTGTGTAGAACAGCAGTCCTCAGGCTGTGCCTGCCCTGGTGACCCCATGGTGTGTAGAACAGCAGTCCTCAGGCTGTGCCTGCCCTAGTGACTCCATGGTGTGTAGAACAGCAGTCCTCAGGCTGTGCCTGCCCTAGTGACTCCATGGTGTGTGGAACAGCTGTGCCTGCCCTGGTGACCCCATGGTGTGTAGAACAGCAGTCCTCAGGCCGAGCCTGCCCTGAGTGACCCCATGGTGTGTGGAACAGCAGCCCTCAGGCTGTGCCTGCCCTAGTGACTCCATGGTGTGTAGAACAGCAGTCCTCAGGCCGTGCCTGCCCTAGTGACTCCATGGTGTGTGGAACAGCTGTGCCTGCCCTGGTGACCCCATGGTGTGTAGAACAGCAGTCCTCAGGCCGAGCCTGCCCTGAGTGACCCCATGGTGTGTGGAACAGCAGCCCTCAGGCTGTGCCTGCCCTGGTGACCCCATGGTGTGTAGAACAGCAGTCCTCAGGCTGTGCCTGCCCTAGTGACTCCATGGTGTGTAGAACAGCAGTCCTCAGGCCGTGCCTGCCCTGGTGACTCCATGGTGTGTAGAACAGCAGTCCTCAGGCTGTGCCTGCCCTGGTGACCCCATGGTGTGTAGAACAGCAGTCCTCAGGCTGCACCTGCCCTGGTGACCCCATGGTGTGTAGAACAGCAGTCCTCAGGCTGTGCCTGCCCTAGTGACTCCATGGTGTGTAGAACAGCAGTCCTCAGGCTGTGCCTGCCCTAGTGACTCCATGGTGTGTAGAACAGCAGTCCTCAGGCTGTGCCTGCCCTAGTGACTCCATGGTGTGTGGAACAGCTGTGCCTGCCCTGGTGACCCCATGGTGTGTAGAACAGCAGTCCTCAGGCCGAGCCTGCCCTGAGTGACCCCATGGTGTGTGGAACAGCAGCCCTCAGGCTGTGCCTGCCCTAGTGACTCCATGGTGTGTAGAACAGCAGTCCTCAGGCCGTGCCTGCCCTAGTGACTCCATGGTGTGCAGAACAGCAGTCCTAAGGCCGTGCCTGCCCTGGTGACCCCATGGTGTGTAGAAAAGCAGTCCTCAGACTGTGCCTGCCCTGGTGACCCCATGGTGTGTAGAACAGCAGTCCTCAGGCTGTGCCTGCCCTGGTGACCCCATGGTGTGTAGAACAGCAGTCCTCAGGCTGTGCCTGCCCTGGTGACCCCATGGTGTGTAGAACAGCAGTCCTCAGGCTGTGCCTGCCCTGGTGACCCCATGGTGTGTAGAACAGCAGTCCTCAGGCTGTGCATGCCCTAGTGACTCCATGGTGTGTAGAACAGCAGTCCTCAGGCTGCGCCTGCCCTGGTGACTCCATGGTGTGTAGAACAGCAGTCCTCAGGCTGTGCCTGCCCTGAGTGACTCCATGGTGTGTAGGACAGCGGTCCTCAGGCTGCGCCTGCCCTGGTGACAACATGGTGTGTAGAACAGCAGTCCTCAGGCTTTGCCTGCCCTGAGTGACTCCATGGTGTGTAGAACAGCAGTCCTCAGGCCGTGCCTGCCCTAGTGACTCCATGGTGTGTAGAACAGCAGTCCTCAGGCCGTGCCTGCCCTGGTGACCCCATGGTGTGTAGAACAGCAGTCCTCAGGCCGTGCCTGCCCTGGTGACCCCATGGTGTGTAGAACAGCAGTCCTCAGGCCGTGCCTGCCCTGGTGACCCCATGGTGTGTAGAACAGCAGTCCTGAGGCTGCACCTGCCCTAGTGACTCCATGGTGTGTAGAACAGCAGCTCTCAGGCTGTGCCTGCCCTAGTGACTCCATGGTGTGTAGAACAGCAGTCCTCAGGCTGTGCCTGCCCTAGTGACCCCATGGTGTGTAGAACAGCAGTCCTCAGGCTGCACCTGCCCTGGTGACCCCATGGTGTGTAGAACAGCAGTCCTCAGGCTGTGCCTGCCCTGGTGACCCCATGGTGTGTAGAACAGCAGTCCTCAGGCTGTGCCTGCCCTGGTGACCCCATGGTGTGTAGAACAGCAGTCCTCAGGCTGTGCCTGCCCTGGTGACCCCATGGTGTGTAGAACAGCAGTCCTCAGGCTGTGCCTGCCCTGGTGACTCCATGGTGTGTAGAACAGCAGTCCTCAGGCTGTGCCTGCCCTGGTAACCCCATGGTGTGTAGAACAGCAGTCCTCAGGCTGTGCCTGCCCTGGTGACCCCATGGTGTGTAGAACAGCAGTCCTCAGGCTGTGCCTGCCCCAAGTGACTCCATGGTGTGTAGAACAGCAGTCCTCAAGCTGCGCCTGCCCTGAGTGACTCCATGGTGTGCAGAACAGCAGTCTTCAGGCTGCGCCTGCCCTGAGTGACTCCATGGTGTGCAGAATAGCAGTCCTCTGGCTGCACCTGCCCTGAGTGACTCCATGGTGTGCAGAATAGCAGTCCTCAGGCTGCACCTGCCCTGAGTGACTCCATGGTGTGCAGAACAGCAGTCCTCAGGCTGTGCCTGCCCTGAGTGACTCCATGGTGTGTAGAACAGCAGCTCTCAGGCTGTGCCTGCCCTAGTGACTCCATGGTGTGTAGGACAGCAGTCCTCAGGCTGTGCCTGCCCTAGTGACTCCATGGTGTGCAGAACAGCAGTCCTCAGGCTGTGCCTATCCTGAGTCACTCCATGGTGTGCAGAACAGCAGTCCTCAGGCTGTGCCTGCCCTAGTGACTCCATGGTGTGTAGAACAGCAGTCCTCAGGCTGTGCCTGCCCTGGTGACCCGATGGTGGGCAGAACAGCAGTCCTCAAGCTGTGCCTGCCCTGAGTGACTCCATGGTGTGCAGAACAGCAGTCTTCAGGCTGCGCCTGCCCTGAGTGACTCCATGGTGTGCAGAATAGCAGTCCTCTGGCTGCACCTGCCCTGAGTGACTCCATGGTGTGCAGAACAGCAGTCCTCAGGCTGCACCTGCCCTGAGTGACTCCATGGTGTGCAGAACAGCAGTCCTCAGGCTGCGCCTGCCCTGAGTGACTCCATGGTGTGTAGGACAGCAGTCCTCAGGCTGTGCCTGCCCTGGTGACCGGATGGTGTGCAGAACAGCAGTCCTCAAACTGTGCCTGCCCTGAGTGACTCCATGGTGTGCAGAACAGCAGTCTTCAGGCTGCGCCTGCCCTGAGTGACTCCATGGTGTGCAGAATAGCAGTCCTCTGGCTGCACCTGCCCTGAGTGACTCCATGGTGTGCAGAATAGCAGTCCTCAGGCTGCACCTGCCCTGGTGACTCCATGGTGTGCAGAACAGCAGTCCTCAGGCTGCGCCTGCCCTGACTGACTCCATGGTGTGTAGGACAGCAGTCCTCAGGCTGTGCCTGCCCTGGTGACCCGATGGTGTGCAGAACAGCAGTCCTCAAGCTGTGCCTGCCCTGAGTGACTCCATGGTGTGCAGAACAGCAGTCTTCAGGCTGCGCCTGCCCTGAGTGACTCCATGGTGTGCAGAATAGCAGTCCTCTGGCTGCACCTGCCCTGAGTGACTCCATGGTGTGCAGAATAGCAGTCCTCAGGCTGCACCTGCCTGAGTGACTCCATGGTGTGCAGAACAGCAGTCCTCAGGCTGCGCCTGCCCTGAGTGACTCCATGGTGTGTAGGACAGCAGTCCTCAGGCTGTGCCTGCCCTGGTGACCCGATGGTGTGCAGAACAGCAGTCCTCAAGCTGTGCCTGCCCTGAGTGACTCCATGGTGTGCAGAACAGCAGTCTTCAGGCTGCGCCTGCCCTGAGTGACTCCATGGTGTGCAGAATAGCAGTCCTCTGGCTGCACCTGCCCTGAGTGACTCCATGGTGTGCAGAATAGCAGTCCTCAGGCTGCACCTGCCCTGAGTGACTCCATGGTGTGCCAAATAGCAGTCCTCTGGCTGCACCTGCCCCGAGTGACTCCATGGTGTGCAGAATAGCAGTCCTCAGGCTGCACCTGCCCCGAGTGACTCCATGGTGTGTAGAACAGCAGTCTTCAGGCTGCGCCTGCCCTGAGTGACTCCATGGTGTGCAGAACAGCAGTCCTCAGGCTGCGCCTGCCCTGAGTGACTCCATGGTGTGTAGAACAGCAGTCCTCAGGCCGTGCCTGCCCTAGTGACTCCATGGTGTGTGGAACAGCTGTGCCTGCCCTGGTGACCCCATGGTGTGTAGAACAGCAGTCCTCAGGCCGTGCCTGCACTGAGTGACCCCATGGTGTGTGGAACAGCAGCCCTCAGGCTGTGCCTGCCCTGGGTGACCCCATGGTGTGTGGAACAGCAGTCCTCAGGCTGTGCCTGCCCTGGTGACCCCATGGTGTGTAGAACAGCAGTCCTCAGGCTGTGCCTGCCCTAGTGACTCCATGGTGTGTAGAACAGCAGTCCTCAGGCCGTGCCTGCCCTGGTGACCCCATGGTGTGTAGAAAAGCAGTCCTCAGGCTGTGCCTGCCCTGGTGACCCCATGGTGTGTAGAACAGCAGTCCTCAGGCTGTGCCTGCCCTGGTGACCCCATGGTGTGTAGAACAGCAGTCCTCAGGCTGTGCCTGCCCTGGTGACCCCATGGTGTGTAGAACAGCAGTCCTCAGGCTGTGCCTGCCCTGGTGACTCCATGGTGTGTAGAACAGGAGTCCTCAGGCTGTGCCTGCCCTGGTGACCCCATGGTGTGTAGAATAGCAATACTCAGGCTGTGCCTGCCCTGGTGACCCCATGGTGTGTAGAACAGCAGTCCTCAGGCTGTGCCTGCCCTGAGTGACTCCATGGTGTGTAGAACAGCAGTCCTCAGGCTGTGCCTGCCCTGAGTGACTCCATGGTGTGCAGAACAGCAGTCCTCAGGCCGTGCCTGCCCTGGTGACCCCATGGTGTGTAGAACAGCAGTCCTGAGGCTGCACCTGCCCTAGTGACTCCATGGTGTATAGAACAGCAGCTCTCAGGCTGTGCCTACCCTAGTGACTCCATGGTGTGTAGAACAGCAGTCCTGAGGCTGCGCCTGCCCTAGTGACTCCATGGTGTGCAGAACAGCAGTCCTCAGGCTGTGCCTATCCTGAGTCACTCCATGGTGTGCAGAACAGCAGTCCTCAGGCTGTGCCTGCCCTAGTGACTCCATGGTGTGTAGAATAGCAGTCCTCAGGCTGCGCCTGTCCTGAGTGTCCGTGGTGTAGAACAGCAGTCCTCAGGCTGTGCCTGCCCTAGTGACTCCATGGTGTGTAGAATAGCAGTCCTCAGGCTGCGCCTGTCCTGAGTGACTCCGTGGTGTAGAACAGCAGTCCTCAGGCTGCGCCTGCCCTGAGTGACTCCATGGTGTGCAGAACAGCAGTCCTCAGTCTGCGCTTGCCCTGAGTGACTCCACGGTGTGCAGAACAGCAGTCCTCAGGCTGCACCTGCCCTGAGTGACTCCATGGTGTGCAGAACAGCAGTCCTCAGGCTGCGCCTGCCCTAGTGACTCCATGGTGTGCAGAACAGCAGTCCTCAGGCTGTGCCTATCCTGAGTCACTCCATGGTGTGCAGAACAGCAGTCCTCAGGCTGTGCCTGCCCTAGTGACTCCATGGTGTGTAGAATAGCAGTCCTCAGGCTATGCCTGCCCTAGTGACTCAATGGTGTGCAGAAGAGCTGTTTGTCATGACCTGTGACATTGCCCAGGTGATGTGTGACACATTACCCAACACCTGAAGATCCTCTAACCCTTTCTCAGTATTTTATGACCTACTTCTTTTTTTTTTTTTAAGGAGAGAGAGAATTTTTTAATATTTATTGTTTTTTAGTTTTCGGCAGATACAACATCCTTTTATTTGTATGTGGTGCTGAGGATCATACCCAGCGCCACGTGCATGCCAGGTGAGCACGCTAGTGCTTGAGCCACATCCCCAGCCCGTGACCTGCTTCTTATATATCACTCTGTGCCATGTGTGTGACTGGAGTCTTTGGGTATTAGAAATTAAGAGTAGAATGAAAGTATCTGTGATTGTCCTACTCATGACTACCAGGTGACCCAGGGGTATTCAGTGAATCACCACAAAGGAAAGTGGGCAGCCTGTGAATTTATTGTTACTCAGTGAATGCCAACATTGCAGAAAGATACAGACGTGTTTGGTCTATTTTAATGACATAGCTCACTCACAACAGTGGACAAGGACAGCAAGCAGGCCTAGGATTGGCCAGTTTGAGGGATTTCAGGACCCTGGAGCCCAGGGGCTGCCTGGTTGTCCAGCACCACCCTGGAATGGTGGTCACAGTTTAGGGGAACCCAGGGTGGGCGTGGGCTCTGCCCTGCATGGCGGAGTAGTACTGGACATGAAGGAGCTAGTGCTTTAGCATCCCTAGGAGTTAGCTGCCTGAGGGTCAGTGAGGCCCTAGGTGCTCGGGCAGCAGGCATACAGAACAGACAGGGAACGCAGGGGCCACGGTGAGCTGTTCAGGAGAGCGTGGGCCTGAGGCCCTGACTCGCTACCTCCTGACCCTTTCCTGAGTGGGGTCTTGCATGGCAGGGAGGGAGGGGCTGCCCCCTGGCCCCGCAGGCTGCAGCTTGGGGTCAGCCTTCTTGGTCTCTGGAAGCCTCAGTTTCCCACGGGTTCCATGAGGTCCTGTGACATCACCCAGGTCACGTGTGTGACCCATTACCCACAGCAGATCACAGGCAGAGCGTTATGGTTTCTGCCACCTGTGGAAGCCAATTGCTTAAAAGAAAAACACTCTGATTAAGCAGGGGAGCCCGTGCTCTTCAGTGACCACGCCTGGGGTGGCAGGAGGCAGGATGGCCGCGTGGGAAGGCCCTGGGGCCAAGCGCAGCCTCTGCAGCGGGTAGCTCCGAGGCAGGTGGAGGGACCCAGGTCAGAGACCCCCGCACCTGGGCTGAGAGGAGGAGCAGCTCAGGGCAGCTCAGAGCTGGCCCTCGCCCACGGCCCCACAGGCTGAGGCTTCCCCTGGTGGCTCCAGCTGCTGATGGGGCACAGGGAGGAGTGAGCGGGTCCTCCCAGCTACCCAGGACCCAGCGCCAGGACCACCTCAAGCTTGTAACTGAGCGCAGGGGGGAGGTGGGCAGTGGGCGTCTTCCTGGGCCCTGCCCTGAGTCCTGGGCCTGGAGTCCGTCAGCGCTCCCTGCAGGCCTGGGGAGGGGCTGTGGTGACAGGGGCTCCCTGGAATGTTGGCTGCCCCAGCAAACACCCTGTTCCTGGGAAGTCTGTCCTGCCCTAGGCACAGTGGGTGGGTCCTGGTGGACGGTGGCCTGGCCCTCAGGCCATGTCCTCCTAGGACCCTGAGCCTCCTCCTGGTCTGGCTTTGTCTGAGGCCTGGGAAGGGGCCACCTTGGGGAGTGGACCTCAGGGTCATGCAGGGTGAGGGCTGGGGGGAGGGTGGCTGGGGTGCATGGTGGGCCCTGGTGGCTCTGGGGCAGAGGGGGAGGTGCAGCCAGGTGAGGTGAGAGGTGTGGGCAGGTGGGCAGGTGGGCAGTCAGGCTGCCTTGCCTGCAGGCCCTAAAAACTCCGATGAAGGCTAGGAGGACCATCACCTGCCCCAGTACCCCTGGCTCTCTCCCCAGAGCATGGGGCTGGGCAGACAGTCTGGGCTGAGGGGGCACCAACCAGCCTGGCCCTCCAGGGTACATACCTGCTGCCACACCTGTGCTCCATGAGTCAGCTAGGAGGATTGAGAGCTGCACCCAACTCCCCTGGACCAAGGGTGGGCTCTCGGGCAGGGGCTCTCAGGCAGGAGGGCATGTCCCGAGGGTCCCTGACCTATCTCTCCCCTAGATGGGGAAAAGGGGATGGGGGGCCAGGGTGTGTTCAGGGCTCCTGAGCCAGTCCTGAACCAGCAGGGTGTGTGGAGGGATCCAGGGAGGGACTGTCTGGTGGTCTGGGGCATTCTCAGATCCCTGAGCCTCAGTGTTCTCACGTGTAAGTCCCTCCCCACCAGTGCAGGGTTCTGGGTTAACGTCCAGGCACATGGCACCTGTGGGCTGGTGGCACTTCCCCCCGTGGGTCTTCCTCCATCTGAGGAGGTGTGTGTCAGGGCCGAAAGTGGATTTGTGGACAGGCGGCCTCCTTTCCTGCTCTCATCTCCCCCAGGGAGACTGAACTGGGCCATCTTGCCAGGAGGTGGACAGGGAGGGCCACACTGGCCCCAAGCCACCTCAGGAGGGACCCCTGGGCCCATACCTGCCAGGGTGCGAAGGAGCCTGGGTGAAGGCCCTGGGGTGAAGGTGGGAGGCCTGGCCCCAGGATGCTGGGTAGGGGTCCCAGGACGCTGGGTAGGGGCCCCAGGATGGTGGGCAGGGGTCCCAGGATGCTGGGAAGGGGTCTCAGGATGCTGGGTAGGGGCCCCAGGATGGTGGGCAGGGGTCCCAGGATGCTGGGAAGGGGGTCCCAGGATGCTGGGTAGGGGCCCCAGGATGGTGGGCAGGGGTCCCAGGATGCTGGGCAGGGATTCCAGGATGCTGGGTAGGGGTCCCAGGATGCTGGGAAGGGGTCCCAGGATGCTAGGTAGGGGCCCCAGGATGCTAGGTAGGGGCCCCAGGATGGTGGGCAGGGGTCCCAGGATGGTGGGCAGGGGTCCCAGGATGCTGGGTAGGGGTCCCAGGATGCTGGGTAGGGGTCCCAGGATGGTGGGCAGGGGTCCCAGGATGCTGGGTAGGGGTCTCAGGATGCTGGGTAGGGGTCCCAGGATGCTGGGCAGGGGTCCCAGGATGCTGGGTAGGGGTCCCAGGATGCTGGGCAGGGGTCCCAGGATGCTGGGTAGGGGTCTCAGGATGCTGGGTAGCGGTCTCAGGATGCTGGGTAGGGGTCCCAGGATGCTGGGAAGGGGTCCCAGGATGCTAGGTAGGGGTCCCAGGATGCTGGGCAGGGGTCCCAGGTTGCTGGGCAGGGGTCCCAGGATGCTGGGTAGGGGTCCCAGGATGCTGGGAAGGGGTCTCAGGATGCTGGGTAGGGGTCTCAGGATGCTGGGTAGGGGTCCCAGGATGCTGGGTAGGGGTCTCAGGATGCTGGGTAGGGGTCCCAGGATGCTGGGTAGGGATTCCAGGATGCTGGGTAGGGGTCCCAGGATGGTGGGCAGGGGTCCCAGGATGCTGGGCAGGGGTCCCAGGATGCTGGGTAGGGGTCCCAGGGTGCTGGGTAGAGGCCCTAGGATGCTGGCAAGGGGTCCCAGGATGCTAGGTAGGGGCCCCAGGATGCTGGGTAGGGGTCCCAGGATGGTGGGCAGGGGTCCCAGGATGCTGGGTAGGGGTCCAGGATGCTAGGTAGGGGCCCCAGGATGCTGGGTAGGGGTCCAGGATGCTGGGTAGGGGTCCAGGATGCTGGGTAGGGGTCTGAGACTCTCACCCCACCTCAGAAGACAAGCTCATGGCCAAGCCTGAACATCACACTGGCCACGGCCCAGCCACTCTGGGTCAGAAGGAGGTCCTGACAGCTGTAAGGAAGATCTCCAGGACACCCAGGTTAAGACGTGTGGTGGACTTGGGCCTGGAGGGTCAGTGACGTGGTGAAGTTCTGTTGGACTCATGGGGCACCAGACACACTTCACAGCCTCTCACGCTGTGAAGTCACTTGGCTCTAATGACCCAGAGGGGCAGGGGGAGGCTGAGCAACCCACCCATGGAGACAGGGTGGTGGGAACTGGCTCGGCCCAGGCTGGAGGGCTCCAAACCCCTGCCCTTGACCCCTGAGGTTGGAGCTGGCTTGGGCACCGGGAAATGAGACACTCAGGGATAAGCTCTGGGTCATCTCTGAGCCCCAGGCCCAGTACCAGGGAGCTCTGCAGCCTGCTGAGGGCAGAGCCTGGGCTGTGTCCTCAGAGCGACCCTCCTGAGTGGGACATGCCCACCCAGGAGGTGCAGGTGGGGGGCTGCCCAAGAGCTGAAGTCCAGACTGTCCTGTGGGGCAGCTCCAGGTGTGGGCAGGACTGCCAGGGCCTCCTGCCCACTCAGGGCACTTCTCACGATGCAGAAGAAGCTTTTGCAGAACAGCCTTCCTGAAGCTTGGGGAGAAGTCTGCGTGGTCCAGGACCCAGTCATACATGAGGGGCCAGTGGTCACCGACAACCCCAGGCTCTGGAAGCCCCTCCAAGCCCCTGTCTGCCTTCCTCTGCCACAGCTGTGCAGGGTAGGCCTCAAAGCTCTCCACCCACGTGCAGCCTGGTGGGGAGGCCACTGGCACTCGGGATGTCACAAATTTTCGGCTGAAGCTCCTGATGGGACATGAGCCAATGACGCAGAAGCTGCTGGGGCTTTGCCTGGATGGGCCTCACGCTCTGGGCAGTGCTGGGTCAGACGACGCCTGGAGAGCACAGCAGGAACCCAGGTGGACACTGGGGGTAGTCCGAGCAGTCTGCCAGGGGCTGTGACTGCTGCCCCTGCCGCTGCAGCCTGACCCAGCTTCCCCTGGGGTTCAGTGGGCTGCTGGCCCGAGCACCCTGCACCAGGGGCCAGCTCTGCTCTTGGTGCAGGGGGAGGGGGCAGCCTCCGCTCACTGGCCAGGGTGTGGGGGTCTAGCGGACATTTCCTTCTGTGACCCAGCCACCCAGGGTCCCCTGATGCCTCATTCCCCATGCCTGAGCCAGCTCCCAATCTCAGGGCATTGTAGACACACTGGAGGGAGGGCCTTGGGGAGCTGAGGCGGGCCACACTGTCCCATCCCCACATATCCGGGGTGTGCCCTCGGCTGTGGGGAGGCAGACGGGGGAGGCAGGATGAGCTGGCGGGAGACGGCTGGCCTGCCCCCACCTGGGGACTGGCCTGTTCCCTTCCTTGCCTGCCTCTTGCTGTCACTGGGGAACGTGGGTGTAACCCAGGGGCTCTCATGAGTTCCTGGGCATGACAATGGCCCTGGGGGGGTGTCCTCAAAGTGCAAATTCCCAGGCTGCCTCCCCAGAGACCCTCCAGCAGCCTCCCCAATGAGCCTCACGCGGGGAGTGAGGGTGACACTGGTGGACCTCACAGGCAGGTCATCAGCAGAGACCTCCTTCAGAGGTCCCCTTGGTGGGCAGCTCCCCGGCTTCCAGGCCAGAGCAGAGGTTGGGACGAGGGCCTAGGCCGTCATGTCCACCAGGCCCCTTTGGGAAGCCTCCCTCCCAGCCCCCAGCTCGGCCTCGTCCCCTAGGGCCCTCTGGAGCACCAGGCGGAGGGGCTCGCGCAGCCTGCGGCCCTGGGTGCTGCCCAGGCAGAAGTAGGCAGCGGGCTTGGTGGAGCTGTGCACGGCGGCCATGAGGAAGCTGAAGTGGTAGAAGTAGTGGGGGATGTGCCAGTGCAGGTTCCGCGACAGCCAGTAGATGCCGAAGGGCAGGCCGCAGAAGAGGAAGAGGAGGACGGCCAGCAGGACCAGGGCGGGGAAGCCCCGGGGCTGGGGCCGCTGTGGGCCCCGCTCTACCCGCAGCAGCAGGAGCAGGCTGGCCAGGCACATGGCACAGCACAGGGCGCCCAGCAGGGCCGCCACCACCAGCCACAGCGTCCTGCACAGGTGGCCGCTGGGCTCCCCGAAGAACTCGGTGCAGGCCCCACTGAGCAGCAGGTCCAGCAGCAGGCAGAGCGCCCAGGCCAGCGCGCACACGCAGGTGGTCAGGTGGCGCGGGCGGCGGCACAGGTACCAGGCGGGGAAGAGGGTGGCCAGGCACTGCTCTATGCTGATGGCCGCCAAGAGGCTCAGGCCCACGATGTAGCAGAAGAACCTCAGTGTGGCCAGACTGGTCTGGACGAAGCCTGGGAAGGTCAGCTGGCGGGGCAGCAGGTCGGGGACCACGGCCACCATGTGGCAGCCGAGGAAGATGAGGTCAGCACAGGCCACGTCCAGGAGGTAGATGGAGAAGGGGTTCCTGTAGACGTTGCGGCTGAGCAGCCAGAGGACCACCCCGTTGCCCAGCAGCCCGCCCAGGCTGAGCAGCTCCGTGAGGGCCAGAATGACCAGGTTGAAGGCCTGGTCCTCCTGGCTGCGGTCGGGGGCAGCTATGCGCTGGCCACCTTCCTTCCACTCCATCTCCAGGGAAGGGTGGAATGGGTGGAGGCCGGGAGGCCAGGGACGTCCACTCTGCTCTCTCCTGGTGCCCTGAAACCACAGAGTCCTCTGAGTTTCCTGTTCAGGAGTGAGGGGACTGGCTAGGGACTGGGTGGGCAATCCGGGTGGTGAGACCTGGCTGAAGGAGGTGCCCACTTTCCATTTCTCCCTGTCACCTGACCTCACCCTCCTCCCTGTCTGAGGCACTCAGGCCAGCACTCTCCAGGCCCCAGCCTCCGTGGCTGCTAATGGTGCCCTCGTCCAGCTGTCTGCCGTCGGCAGGGGGCCCTGCAGGCACGGGGGAGTGGGGAGAGGACAGGGCCCCAGACGAGTCTTGTTTGAAGGCCACAGACAGGGCCTAGGTCCAGTGAATGCAGGACCCCGGAGGGAGGCTCACGGTGGCCAAGTGTGTGTGTCATCTTAGAGCAGGTCTTATGAGACCTTCCACGAGGGGCTGCCACCAGTGTGCCCCCCCTGCCCCCCAGTTGGCCATGCCATGTGCAAGCCTGGGACCCCAGGAGTCCCCCTCTCCCCCTTGCCATGTCCCTGCGACCCTCTCTCCCTGCTTCTCACCTGTCAGTCCCCCTCCCCTCAGGGGGAACAGAGGCTCCTCTGACGCTGAGGCTGGTGGCAGGCCTGGGCAGCTGGCTCACAGGGCAGGCCCCGCGTAGGGGCGAGGGCTCAGATCTGACCGGAACAGCCCGCCTGGCCCTGAGCGGGATGGAGCAGCATCTCCCTCCAGCTTTGCCAGTGAAACAGCAGGACAGGAGACCTCAGGACCACGCAGAGCTCAGCAGGAGGCCCACCTGAAGCCACCTGCCGCCCCACCAGCCGTGGCTACCTGCTCCTATCTTGCCACCAGGGGTGGTCCATCCCCAGCAGCTGCCCTGAGCACTGGGTGCCTACAGCTCCTCCCTGTGAGGTTACAGAGAAGGGACAGGGCCTTGCCTCTCTCTGGAGACCAGAGGGGGCCGAGGATGATCCCCCTGTGCCTCCTCTGCCTGGTGGTGACTCGTCCTCTGGTCTCCTGGGGGGGCTGGGAGGAGATGTGGGAGATGGGGGTGCACAGAGCAGGCTCCCACCTTGAGACTGCTTGAATCTCCTGCTCTCTCTCTTTAGGGACGGAGTGTCCATGCACAGTGCAGGAGGATGGGTGGGCCAGGACTCAGGGCTTAAACTGGCCTTGCAGAGGGCCATATGCTGAGCACGGTGGCACTGGCTGTCCTGCGGGTCCTGTTACCCCCTCTTCCTGTCAGACCCTCAGTTTTCTGCGGTCACTATTTGACTAGGGTAAAGTGACAGGCCCTGGGAAAGGGTGGCTGTTCCTGCCACTGGGAAGCTGGGTCTTCCCTGGGCAGTCTGGATGTCCCTGCCTGTGGGGCTATCTGGGAGTGGGGCCCAGTCCTAGGTGGAGAAGGACCCGACTCCTGGCTGTGCACTCTGCCCTAGCGCCCTCGTCCCCGGAGGCTGGATGGGCCATGAGCAGGTGTATGGGGGTGAGGCAGGTGGACTCTAGCAGGTGAGGCCTGACCGCCTGGTGACTAGCGGGCTGGCCTGGTCAGCACCAGCATGGAGGAGACACTGAGGGGGCTGTGGGCACGCCTGTCTCAGACAGGACTGGGTGTGGCCCTGTGGCCAAGCCTGGGAAAGGCAGAGATGAGTATGGGAGGTCTTAAGTCCCCCATGCTCAAAGCTGCCTCCAGGACCCCCAGCAAGGCTGTGGCCCCAAAGGAGTGGGCGGGCTTCTCCAGTGCCCGGCCTCCACGTGGGGCCCTGACCCACCTCTCCTCTCCATACTGTTCTTCAATCACCTCCTGCACCCGAAGACCACTGCTGAGGGCCTCCTGCTGCCCGGGGACAAAGCTGGGACACAGTGCAGGGTCCCCATGGGGAGCCAGGAACAGAAGCCACAGATCAGAGGGAAGGGAAGAGAGTGGGAGAGAAAGGGGGAGAGAGAAGGAAAGGGAGAAGGAGAGGAGAGGGGAGCAGGGGGGTGAGAGGTGGGCAGAGCGGGGTGGGGGCAGATGGGGTCAGCCACGGCGGCAGGAGGCGAGGCTCAGCCAGGCCAGCCAAGGCCTTTCTCAGCTGGGACCTGCGGTGGGGGCTCTGGGTGGGGCCACTGGTGCAGTTGGAGGCCCTGGAGGGGGCTCAAGAGTGGGGTCCCCACAACTGGGTTTGAGACTCCTTGAGGGAGTAGAGGAGCATTGTCACGCAGGGTGACAGAACCCCAGGACCCAGGAGGGTGGGTGGGGCCAGCCTGTGTCTTTGTCCTCTGCAGACCGGCCCGGCCTGGCCCTGCTCCTGCCATGGAGAGATTGAGGGGCCACAACACCTCCCAGGATCAGGGTCCAGTGCGGCTGGTCTCCCTGACCCTCCTCGGAATGGGGCCCAGCCTCTCCGACCCCCGCAGCATTGACAGTAGCATGCGACACAGGGAAAGTGGCCACGAGCTGGCCACAGGCCCAGTGGCTCAGCCCAAATTAGAGGGTGAAGTATGGCTGGACAGATGCTCTCTGGATAGTCAGGCCACTGCTGGCCACTGTACCTTCCCCCGTTAGGCCAGCAGAAGAGCTCAGACAGGCGAAAGATGCCAAGCTTCTGGGTGGGCCCCCGACCCCCACCCTGACCAGTGCTGTCCTTTGCTCACCGTTCCGAATCCTTGCTTGCTTGGACCCTGGGCCTCAGGCTGTCCTGGCTGGCTGTGGGCTCCTGCCGCCCAGAGCCTGTGGGTGTCTCCTGCTCTGTGTCAGCCAGCTCCTGGGAGTCACATGGTGTCGGGCTGGGATGGGGCTGGTCGGGAAGGAGTCTCCCTGGGGACCTTTCTCTGCTTGGCTGGGCTCCTGCCCAGGTGTGGGCAGCAAGAGAAACCCAGACCCTCCCTGCAGCCTTCCAGGCAGGCCTGGAGAGCAGAGGAAACCACGCGATCTCCGGGTGGAGCGCGGCCAAGCAGTGACCTCACCCACACTCCTGGCTCAGAGACTCAACCCCCCCGGGGCCTTTTAAAGACCACTTCTCTCCCTGATGATGCAGAGGGGTCAGCTGTGGGCCAGGCTGCCAGTGGCTCTTGTCCTTGACAGTACAAATGTGTCCCTCTACAGAGCGCCGAGTGGCCAGCCTGGCTCCTCCAGGCCCCACAGCCTTGGGAGGAGGGTTCTGCGCGGGCGGAGGAGGATAGTAAAGGCTGTGCCCATTTTTGTCCCCTTGGCCCCAGGGACCCCCTTGCGTTGGGGAGCTGCTGCAAACCTCGGCGGAGGGAGGGGAGAATGTGCACCCTCATGCTCCATGATCGCTTGTGAATTCAGGACAGCTGATTGTCCAAAAGGGGAAAGTCCCCTTTGCAACGTTACCTCCAGGGCCGTCCAGGAGACTGCAGCCGGTGCCCCAAGAGAAGTGAGCAGGTGCGTATTCTAGCTTATGATCCTCTGAGAGACTAGGTCCTGGTAGCTCTTCTCAAATATGTGTGTGTGTGTGTGTGTGTGTGTGTGTGTGTTTGTGTGAAGGGGGTGGAACCAGGGCCTCGTGCATGCTAGGCCAGTGCTCTACCACTGAGCCACCCCAGCCCTCCCTTTAAATTTTGAAAAAATTCCTAACTCATGGAAGGTTGCAAGAGAAGTGCAAGTGCCCCCCACCTGTCTACCTCTCTGCCTTTCTTTGGCTGAGCCCTGGAGGGGTGTTTCTGGCTCCTGGCACATCACCTCAGATGCCAGTGGGCATCCCTGAGTACACCGTCTTCCTCCCTCATAACCAAGACCCAGTAGCCATGCTTGGACTGACCACGGTTGCAGGGCTGACACCCACTGGGCCATCTGCTAAGGCGTGTCCCACCCGGCGGGCGGCCTTGCAGGGCTCTGCCAACCACACCTGCTTAGCCAGCCACTAAGGAGGCTGCTGGGGGGAGAGGGTCCCCTGCCTGCCATCTTGTTCCCTGTCCTGGCTTTGCTGGTTTTCACTGTCAGTTGGGCCTGACCATTTCCCTGACCAGGGAGTTGATTTCAGTTTGCAGTTTTCACAGCTCTTGAAAAACCAGCTCATTTTCTCTGGTTTGTGACGTTGGCTGTCCCCTGGCGAGGACGCCCTTCCTGGGCCCCAGAGGCTGCACACTCCGTGACTCCTGTTTCCGGTGGGGGGTGGGTGCGGGTAGCTTTGGGGTGGCCCTTAGGCTGCTTTTCCCTGGGTTCCTCCGTGCCTGGTGAGCAGCTCATCCAGCCCCTCCGTCAACATACCTGCGGCGTGTCCAGCGTGGTTCTGTGGCACTACCATCGTGCTCATCACGGTGCACATTTCCTGGTATTTTGGTGCCTGGATGGCCTTTCTGGTGGAGGTGGTAGGTGAAATTGGGGCTCTGTTTTGGTTTAGATGGGAAACGTGCCCCAGGGGCCCACGTGTAAAGACTTGGTGTCCAGTCTAAGGCACCACTGGGAGGAGGGGGGCCTGGTGGGAGTTGGCAGGTCATGGGGGTGTGCCCTTGAAGGTGGCGTGGGACCCAGGGCCCCTCCCACCTCTCTGTTTTCCAGCTGCTCCGAGGTGAGTGGTCTTCCTTTGCCACGTGGGCTGGCCATGATGTGCTGCCGCAGCCCCGACAAGAGGTTAACAGGGCACAGACTGACACCGTGAGTCGGGATGACCCTTTAAGTTGAGGGTCTTGGGCACCTTGCTCAGGCTCGGCTCTGCCCTTCCCTCCTCTGAGCAGATCCTCCTGGTGGTCCACAGAGGGCTGGGAGGGCTGGGGGCTCGCTGTTGCTTTCCCGCTCACACACAACTGGAAGTGGGGAAGCTTGCTGTCTTCTAGTTACTTCTAGTTACTAGTGAGAAGGTGTTTCTTGTCCTACTCACGAGTTGTCATGGTTTGGGCGTGAGGTGCCCCCAAAAGCTCACGTGTGAGACAAGGCAAGAAGGTTTGGAGGAGAAATGATTGGGCCAGAGCCTTAGCCCCATCAGTGACTCACTCCCTGGTGGGACTAGCTGAGTGGTAACTGGAGGCAGTAGGGCGTGGCCACAGGAAGTGGGTCCTGGGGGTGTGGCTCTGCTTCCTCACCACCAGGAGCTGCTTCCCTCTGCCACACTCTGGCCATGATGTCCTGCCTCACCTGAGGCCCGAGGAATGGAGCGGCCATGTGGGCCTGAGACCTCTGAAACCGTGAGCCCCCAAATAAACGTTTCCTTCCCTACAGTTGTTCGGTCCCGGTCCTCTGGTCACAGCAGCCAGAACGCCGGCTGAGACACCAGTCTTTATGTTTCTGGGGGGATTTTGCAGGGAGTTTCAGACTATGCTCCCTGGGCCTCAGCCACCTCAAAATCTTTCTGATTTTATCATTATTTAAAATTTTTTTCCTGGGTGCTTCCCTCCGTTGATTTTTTATTTTGTTTTTTAGTTGTGGTAGGACAAAATACCTTTATTTTACTTATTTATTTTTATGTGGTGCTGAGGATCGAACCCAGGGCCTTGCATGGGCGAGGTGAGTGCTCTGCCACTGAGCCACAACCCCAGCCCCCCTATTGATTTTTTGTTACTATTTTTTCTAATTTTTTGGTTGAAAATTCGTTGACTTATTTCCATGTATTCTCTACTGTTGTGAGTATTCCGGGTCATAGCCTTTCCTCTCTGTGCTGCTTTGGACGCTCACCATGGACCTGCCCATCCAGAGCTTACCTCTCTCACTCCTGAAATGTGGGTTTATAGTTCTCTTTCATCTGAAGGTTGCTTAAATTTCCATGAGAAACTTTCCTATCTCCATCTCTTTCTTCTTTCCTAACCATGCTGCTTCATGATGGTGTAGCGGGCTCTTGAGCTGGGGTCCGATGGGATCGCCAGCAGAGTTTTGATGACGTGCTGTTTTCCCTCCATGTCCTGCCTTGAAAACCCACCACCCAGGCTGGGGTGTAGCTCAGAGGTAGAGCCATTGCCTAGCATGTGCCAAGCCCTGGGATGGATCCCAATGTGAAGAAGGAGGAGGAGAAGGAGACTACCACCATGTGAGATGTGTTCCCACAGATCCCACAGAACCTCACACAATCTCACTGTTTATTTCCAGTTTATTATTTCATTAATTTTAATACCATTATTTTCCTCATTGAGTGAGGAAGACCAGAGAAGAGAAGTAACTTGCCCAAACTCACAAAGGTTCAGGTGGCAAAGCTACTATTTGATCCAGGCTTGTTGGAGGCTGTGCTCATTCGACTTTGTAAAGTTTGTGCGTAGAGCCACAACAAATATCCTACATGTTGGTAAAGACAAAATTCTATCCTTCAAAGATTGAGGAAAAACAAGTATGTCTGCTCTCCCACTTCTACTCTGCATAGTACTAGAATCTTAGCCAATGCAATAAGGTAAGAAAAAGAACTAAATGGCATACAAATCAGAAAGGAAGAAGTAAAAGTGTATTTATTCCAGGAAGCATGATTGTTGCTATACAAAATCTCAAGAAGCTACAAAGAAAGCTATGAGAACTATAAAATTATTATAGTGAATTCCCAGAATGAAACTCAACATGCAAAATTAATTGTATTACTAAATATTAGCAATCATTAAGTTGAAATTGAAATAAAAATACTATTTACAATAGCACCAAAACCATGAAACACTTAGGGATAAATTTAACAAAATATGCACCACTTCCATCCATTGAAAACTGCAAATTATTGCTGAGAAATTAAAAATGGAATAAATGTAAATATATGGTATCTTCAAATATTCAGAAGCTCCATATTACTAAGAGGCAATTCTCCTACAATTGTCCTGTACATATAATGTATTCCCAATCAAAATTCCATCAGGCTTATTTTTGGTACAAATTGTCAAACTGATTCTAAACTGTATATAGCTATAGAAATAAAACTAGAATAGCCAAACAAATTTTGAAAATGTAGAACAAAGTCAGAGCATGCTATGGTGTGAATTTTTGTGGTCCTCAGAACTCATATCAAACCAGAGTTTCTCCATTTCTGCTGGTGAGTGGGGTCTGCGTAAGTTTTATAAGCAAGAAATGTGCTGCAACTCTTAATGCAGGCTATGCCTTTCAATGCTGCAGCAGACCTCCAGCAACTCACCATCAATTTCTTTTTTCTGGGTTCTTGTCCTACAAACCCAAGGAGTGAAACCACAGAAGAGGATGAGTAGCGTAATGGTACAATTCATTCAAGTGTGAATAGAAGTAGAATTCCTGCTGGAGGGGAGGGGAGCCACGAGGGGGGTTGCCTCTTGAGTGTGCTAGTCCAGGGGTTTAGTAGCACTCGGGTCAATGTCATTGGTTCAGATTTATGCTAATCAGGGTTTAGGAAAGTCCAATGCCATTGGTTGGCCCTGCACTCCCATCCAGGTCTGCCCCACCTCTGTTCCCTGCTGCTGGTGGGAAGAGGGAGGTTGAGGTCATTGGATCATGGCTGCTCAGGGGGTCTGAGCTGTGCACTGTGTGGAGTGGGTTTCTGCAATGGGCGTCCACTCTGGGCCTCAGGCTGGGGTGCTGTGGGGTGACAGATTGGCACACCCTGGCTTGCCACCTTCACTCCAGCCCACCTGGGCGCTGTCTGCAGCTCCGGGACAAGGGCTTGGCTTCAATATGTTGAAATCCTAGACCTCAAAGTGATAGTGTTAGGACATGGGGCTTTTGGGAGCTGACCAGGCCATGAGGAAGGAGGCCCCGTGAATGGGATTAGTGTCTTTTTTTCTGTTTTATTTTTATTTAATTGTTCTAATCAGTTACACATGACAGAAGAATGCTCTTCGACTCATTACATTAATGCCTTTTGAAGAGACCAGAGAGATCCTTGCCCCACCCAGCTCATGAGGAATCGCCACAAAGCACTGTGAGGACCAGGAAGCAGCCCTCCCAGACCTGAGTCTGCCCCTGCTGGATCTTGGGTTCCCAGTCTCCAGAATGGTGAGAAATAAATGTCTGTGGTTTATGGTCATGCAGTCTATGACATCTTCTTATAACAGTTCAAATGGATCCAGATGGGGGACTCACATAGACTGGCTTCAAAATTTACTGTAAAGTTACAGCGATCAAGAGTAGACCCATACAGAATTCATACTGCCCATATAGCTATACTCCCAGAAGAGCTACACAGATTCAATACCATTCCTACTAAGATTCCAATGACATTCTTCATAGAAATAGAAAAAGCAGGGCTGAGGTGCACAGTTCAGTGGTGGCATGTTTGCCTGGCATGTATGAGGCACTGGGTTCGATTCTCAGCACCACAGGTACATAAATAAAATAAAGGTCCATTGACAACTAAAAAATATTTTTAAAAAAGAAAAGAAATAGAAAAAGCAATTTTGAAATTTATTTGGAAAAATAAGAGGCTCAGAATAGCCAAAACCATCCTCAGTGAGAAAAGTGAAGCAGGAGGTGTCACAAAACCAGACCTTAAGTTAGACTACAGAGCCATAGAGGCAAAACCAGCATGGTATTGGCACCAAAGTAGACATGTAGACCAATGGTGCAGAATAGAGGACACACAGACAAACCCACATGCATACAGTTATCTCATACCAGACAAAGGCACCATAAACATACATTGGAGAGAAGATGGTCTCTTCAACAAATGGTGCTGGGAGAACTGGAAATCCATATGTAGCAAAATGAAATTAGACCCTCTCTCTCACCCTGCACAAACTCAACTCAAAGTGGACCAAGGACCCTAACCCTACTAGAAGAAAAAGAGGGACCAAATCTCCATCATGTTGGCTTAGGAACCAAATTCTTCAACAAAACTCCTAAAACACAAGAAGTAAAATCAAGAATCCATAAATGGGATGGCATCAAACTAAAATGCTTCTTCACAGCAAAGGAAATAATCAAGAACATGAAGACAGCCTACAGAATGGGAGGAGATTTTGGCCACCTGTACCTCAGATAGAGCATTAATCTCCAGGATATATAAAGAACTAAAAAACTTAACACGAAAGAAAAAAAATCAATAAATGGGCAAAGGACCTGAACAGATGCTTCATAGAAGAAACACAACTGGTCAACAACTATATGAAAAAATGTTCAACATCTCTGGCAATTAGAGAAATGCAAATTAAAACCACACTGAGATGCCATCTCACAGAATACAAGTAACAACAAGGTTGACGAGGATGTGGGGGGAGAAAGGTTACATTGCTGGTGGGGCTGCAAATTGGTGCATCCACTCTGAAAAGCTGTATGGAGATTCCTCAGAAAACTCGGAATGGAACAACCATCTGACCAGCAATCCCACTCCTTGGTATATACCCAAAGTACTTACAATCAGCGTGCTACAGTGATGAAGCCACATCAATGTTTATGGCAGCTCAATTCACAGTAGCTAAATTATGAAATCAACCTAAGTGCTCTTCAACAGATGAATGGATACAGAAAATGAGGTACATATACCCAGTAGAATATTAGTCAAGCATAAAGAAGAATGAAATTATGGCATTTGCTGGTAAGTGGATGGAACTGAAGACTTTCATGCTAAGTGAAATAAGCCAGTCCCAAAAAACAAGAGGCCAATGTTATCTCTGATATGCAGATGCTAACTCACAATAGGCAGGGCAGAAAGGAGGGGGAGAACAGAAGTTCCTTAGATTAGACAAAGGGGAATGAAGGGAAAGAAGGGGGGATGGAGACAGGAAAGACAGTGGAGTGAGTCTGACATCACTTTCCCATGTTCAAGCCTGAGTACGTGATGGTGTCACTCCACACCGCGCACAACTGCAAGAACGGGAAGTCGTACTCCTTGTATTTATGATATGTCAAAATGCACTCTACTGTCATGTATAGCCAAAAAGAACAAATTAAAAATTAAAAAAGAGTAGACATGTAGATCAATAGAACATAATAGAAAGCCTGTCAGGCCCACATATACACGGCCCACTGACTTCTGACCAAGATGCCATGCTGTAGGTAAATACTGGCTGCTTACATCATGCTTGATGTCTGTATGGGAAAAAAAAGTTTATCCTTGGGGCTGGGGATGTGGCTCAAGCGGTAGCGCGGTCGCCTGGCATGCGTGCGGCCCGGGTTCGATCCTCAGCACCACATACCAACAAAGATGTTGTGTCCGCCGAAAACTAACTAAATAAATATTAAAAAACTCTCTCTGTCTCTCACTCTCACACTCTCTCTAAAAATAAAAAATAAATTAAAAAAAAGATCTGTGCCATTGAAAAAAAAAAGAAAATGAGATTTGCACCCACAGTTAGAATTTCTATAACAGCCTTACAGTCCCAGCGGGGAGGATCACTTGAGCATAAGAGTTCAAGGCCAACCTGGAGCAACACTGGAAGACTCCTACCTCCAAAAAAAATTTAAAAAAAAAGTTTATCCTTTATCTCACTGACACAGAAAAGTAACTTCAGTGGGTGCCAGGCCTAGAAAGAAAACCTAGAACAATAATTACTTCTAGGAGAACTGTGGGGTGTATCTTTGTGACACAAAAATCAGGAATCACAAAAAAAATGTATAAATCGTAGCTTATCAAGATTTAAGGATTTTGCTACTTGAAAGACAGCTAAGAAATTGAAAATGTGCTGGGTGTGGTGGTCACACCTGTAAGTAATCCCAGCTACTTGGGAGGCTGAGAAAGGAGAATTGCAAGTTTGATGCCAGCCTCTGTCTTTAAATAAAATTTAAAAGGGCTGGGGGTGTGACTCAGTGGTAGAGCACCAGACTGGCAGGTGGGAGGCCTGGGTTCCATCCCCAGACACTGCCTCCAAAACAGTGAAATAGCAACCTCCTCTCTAGGAACAGATATTCATAACATGTGCATCTGATGAAGGACTTATATCCACAATATGTAAAGAACTCTTACAACTCAATAGTAAGAAACACACAAACATTCTTTTGGTCCTTCACAAAAGAAAATAATTGCTAATAAGCACATGAAAAGATGCTCTGCATGGGAGCTTCATGAATACATGAATTAAAACCCACCATGAGACATCACTACACAGCCATCGCATGGCTACATTAAAAAGACGGACACCGAGGGCCGAGGGCCGGCAGAGGCGGGGAGCAAATGTGCTCTGCTGGCAGAAATTCAACAAGGCACAAGCTCCTGGGAAATCAGCCTGATGTTTCTTATACAATTAAATCTACACTTTCTATTTAACCCAGAATCTATCCCTCAGAATTTACCCAAGAGAAATGAGAACTTATAGCCACAGACTTGCCCTAAAAGTTCATAGCAGCTGGTAGAAAAAAAAGGTTTTAGAGAATGTTGCTTTCCCTCTAAAAACACTCTGATTAAGCAGGGGAGCCCGTGCCCTTCAGTGACCACGCCTGGGGTGGCAAGAGGCAGGACGGCCACGTGGGAAGGCCCTGGGGCCAAGCGCAGCCTCTGCAGCGGGTAGCTCCGAGGCAGGTGGAGGGGCCCAGGTCAGAGACCCCCGCACCTGGGCTGAGAGGAGGAGCAGCTCAGGGCAGCTCAGAGCTGGCCCTC
Source organism: Spermophilus citellus (assembly GCF_964194105.1). Taxonomy (NCBI): domain Eukaryota; kingdom Metazoa; phylum Chordata; class Mammalia; order Rodentia; family Sciuridae; genus Spermophilus; species Spermophilus citellus. The sequence goes on along the minus strand of NC_138183.1, from coordinate 254,829,618 downwards.
GCCCACGGCCCCACAGGCTGAGGCTTCCCCTGGTGGCTCCAGCTGCTGATGGGGCACAGGGAGGAGTGAGCGGGTCCTCCCAGCTACCCAGGACCCAGCGCCAGGACCACCTCAAGCTTGTAACTGAGCGCAGGGGGGAGGTGGGCAGTGGGCGTCTTCCTGGGCCCTGCCCTGAGTCCTGGGCCTGGAGCCCGTCAGCGCTCCCTGCAGGCCTGGGGAGGGGCTGTGGTGACAGGGGCTCCCTGGAATGTTGGCTGCCCCAGCAAACACCCTGTTCCTGGGAAGTCTGTCCTGCCCTAGGCACAGTGGGTGGGTCCTGGTGGACGGTGGCCTGGCCCTCAGGCCATGTCCTCCTAGGACCCTGAGCCTCCTCCTGGTCTGGCTTTGTCTGAGGCCTGGGGAGGGGCCACCTTGGGGAGTGGACCTCAGGGTCATGCAGGGTGAGGGCTGGCGGGGAGGGTGGGCCCTGGTGGCTCTGGGGCAGAAGGGTGGGTGCAGCCAGGTGAGGTGAGAGGTGTGGGCAGGTGAGCAGGTGGGCAGTCAGGCTGCCTTGCCCGTGGGCCCTGGAAGCTCGGCTGCCCACTCAGCCGGGGGCTTTAACATGGAGGCCAGCCCTCCCCAGGGCCCAGTCCTCTGGAATGAGTTTAATAATGTTGCTGACCTGAGTGACCTGGCTGAGCCAGGGGTGCCAGGGGGAGTGCCAGAGCTTTCCAGGCCAGGTGTCCTCTTACCAGGGGGCTAGCTTTGCTGGCTGGTGTTTACTCAGTTCTGCCTCCATGCGAGGAGGTGGGAGGCCTGCCTTTGCCCTCTGTGCCATGAGCATGGTGCCCGCTTGGCAGGCAGCTGGGCGTCCTCCCTGTGTCTGAGCTCTTGGCCAGCCGGAGCCTGGGGCCTGCAGGGCCTCCCCTGGGATGGCCGCAAAGGCCCTTGCTGTGGCAGCAAGACCCCTCCTCTGGCTCTGCTGTGGAGCTGTTCAACTGCCTCATGTCTTCACTCCTGTGGGAACCTGCAAGTGGCCACGTGAATTCTTTCCTTTTTCATTTTAAATTTTATTTATTTTGAGTTTAGGTTTAATTTTATTTTAAATGACTCACAAGTGAACGCCTTGCGGAAGTACGGCGTGGTATTTCAGTAGACGTACACGGTGACAAGGACCAGCCAGGACCTCAGCATTCCCATCTCATCTAATGCTGATCACTTTGCTATTAAAGCATTGGATGGCCACTGGAACAGGCATCCTCTCAGGAACTGGGGTGCCAGCAGCTCCTCCCCTTACTCACAACTGGACGGCAAGGGCATCGCACCATGCTCTCCTCTCTCCCAGGTCTCCCCACCGGTCACTCAGGGAGCACAGAAAGTCACACACGGCCCCCACCCCTGCAGCCCGTCTCCCTGCGGGAGCTCCCTCCTTCCCCAAGGGTGGGTGACGCCTGACAGTCCAGCTCCAGGGTTGTGACTGGTTAGGTGGACGAGACTGGCCCAGACCGTCACCTCACAGCAATGCCAGGGAGCAGGTGAGCCATCCCCCCTCCCCAGCTTCAGGAGAAGGGCCTGTGGCTGGGTCGGGTCATTTGCCCCAGGCTGCCCAGCTGCGAGAGCCAGGTTGAGCCGAGCCGTGCAGCCCAACCCTGTGCGCTAACGGCCGTACCACCCCACTTCCGGCAGGTCTTTACAGAGTTGGGCCTTATTCTGCCACCTCCCAAGCTGCCCTTAAAAGTCCGATTTGCATATTTTGAGTACACAAGCAGCATTTTTCATTGCAAAACTCAAATCAGTGAGGTCTGTTTGCTGCCTGGGCTGAGTGGCTCACAGCAACTTACAGCAGTTACTGTCCTAGACCAGACCCCAACTCTCCTGCCCTCCACTGGGCAAGCCTGTGGGATGCAAGCACCTTGTGGACCCCTGGTCACTGCCAGGGCCACTCCTCTGGACGGCCAGGAGCTAGTGGTCCCACAGGGGTCCAGAAAGGGAGGGACTGCCCACATCCTTGCCCCCTGCTCGAGGACTGGAACATTCCCACCCGAGCACGTTCGCCCTGCATGGGCCAAGCGGGTCCTCTCCTGTGAGCACCTCATCAGGGGCTGCCATCCGTGGCCTCTCAGGCCCTGTGACCATCCAGTCCCCAGCCCTCATTCACACCCCGCAGGTATGGTCCCCCACACCCAAGCGGTCAGCCCTCTGCTGTGACAAAACCCCAGTGGCGATCACCGTAAGAGGCGAGGTCTGTGTGGGCTCACAGTCGGAGCTGCCTGGTGCTGGGCCCTGCTGGCTTGGCCTGTGCAAGGCAGCCCACGTGGAGGGGGCCAGGGCAGCACGTCCTCCCACTCACGGCCACTGGGAGGCAGGGAGGAGAGGCAGGAAGGGGCAGGTGTCCCTCATCCCTGCAAGGGCTCACCCTGGGCCTGAGGCCTCCCTGCACTACCTCCTGAAGGCCCCACCTCCTCCCAGTAGCACCAGCAGGGACCAGGCCTTAACACAAGGGACCTGGGGTCACTCATATCCGAGCCACAGCACCCTCGGAGGGCCTGGGGAATGCAGGGCTTCATGGCTGGTGCTTTGCTTGCTGCCTGGGGAAAGTGGGACTCCACCTTCTCTACGCCCTGACCTAGGAGACCCTCCCTCTCAGCTGCGGTCACCGTCTCCTCTGTCCAGTCCTTCACACTTCTCCCCTGGCCTCCCTGTGTGACCCGCATCTCCTCACATGGCAGAAAGCAGGCTGCGTGGGACTGCCGTTAATGGTCAGGTGGTCGCGGGACTGAGGCTCTCGGCAGAGGAGATCTGAGTTCAGTGAAGGAACTTTTTCTCTGAAAATCCTTTTCTGTTGATTTTGTTTCTTGGAAGGTGAGGGACGCGGGCCACGTGCGATGCTCACTCTTGGCCCCCGGACCCTACCTGTCCTGGAGATGGGAGCAGCTCCTTGGTGCACTTCTGCCACCCTGGGCATCCTCCAGGCCACCCCAGCCACGGTGCTTCCTGGCCGTCATTCAGTGTCCGATACCACCCAGGACCAAGACGGGGGCAGGGGGTGGCACGTGTGCTGGGATCTCTAGACCCCTCCCGCCCACAGGTGGCATGCATCCCTCTCCCTGTCTAGGGGGCTTTGGCCAATGAGCACACAGAGGTGGTGCTGTGGGACTTCCAAGGTGAAGCCAGCCCAGCAGGCCTCTGGGATGTCCCCGTCTGCAAGCCCCAGATGTGGGTTGTGGAGAGCGTGACAGAATGGGAGAGCAGTGTCTGGGATTGGGGTCTTTGATGACCTCATGGCTGTGGCAATGCCCTCCGTGTGGAGTCTTACCAGCCTCGACCTTGATCCCGGGCACTCGGCTCCTGGAATAGAGGAACTCTCTTGCTAGACAACCACAGTGCTTCACGGGCTCCTGCTCCTGAGCCTGCCTGCTGCCCGCTTCCAGTAATTTAAACATAGTAACTGCAGAGCACAACATTGTAACTGTGGAGCACAACATTGTAACTGCGGAGCACAACATTGCAACTGCGGAGCACAGCATTGTAACTGCGGAGCACAGCATTGCAACTGCGGAGCACAGCATTGCAACTGCGGAGCACAGCTTTGCAACTGTGGAGTACAACATTGTAACTGCAGAGCACAACATTGTAACTGGAGCACAACATTGTAAATGCGGAGCACAACATTGTAACTGCGGAGCACAGCATTGTAACTGCGGAGCACAACATTGCAACTGCAGAGCACAGCATTGTAACTGCGGAGCACAGCATTGCAACTGCGGAGCACAACATTGCAACTGCAGAGCACAGCTTTGCAACTGTGGAGCACAACATTGTAACTGTGGAGCACAACATTGTAACTACGGAGCACAACATTGTAACTGGAGCACAACATTGTAACTGCGGAGCACAACATTGTAACTACGGAGCACAACATTGTAACTGCGGAGCACAGCATTGTAACTGCGGAGCACAGCATTGCAACTGCGGAGCACAACATTGTAACTGGAGCACAACATTGTAACTGTGGAGCACAACATTGTAACTGTGGAGCACCACTGGAAGGCTGCATAATGTTGCAGAGCTGAGACAGGTTTCATTTTCGCCGCTGGTGGGAGGCGGGAGTTGGAGGTCAGGTGCCTTTACCTTTCCCCACGCCTCTATTCATGCTCACTCTGTTAATCACGCGCCGGAAAGCCGGGGAGAGATTTTATGTGATTTCCCCGCTGTATGGGAGATGGTCTAAATGACACACACCTGTTCTATCGCTGCTGCAATCTGTCGAAAACTGGCGATGGTGACGTCAGCTGTCCAAGATGGTGGCCGCTGGCTTCCTCGGTGGGCTGTCTGGTGTGGAGGACAGAACTGGACCGCTTCCTTCCCCCGTCTCAAACCCATAACTCAGCCCAGAGCACAGTGAGGGCACAGCCGGCAGGAGCCCACAGAATCTGCAGCACCGTTCCTCTGCGTTGCTGGCCCGCAGTTTCCCCGCGCGCCGCAGTCTCTAGCAGCGGGACAGGCCGCCCAACAAACAGCCTGAATCTCCGGGTGCACGGTTCACGCGTGGTTGAGCCCCAGTAACCGATCCTCGGGCGATGGAAATCCTTCCTCTAGGTTTTGGTGCACCCCAATTTTGCTGGAAATTCCTAACAAGATAGCTTTTGGCCGTTCTAACTCGTTATTCACCTGCGCAGTGACGGGGTACACGGGGGTGATGCACTCTATTCGCCGCCATCTTCCTCCCCCCCCCCCAGCTTGGGTCTTGCTCATGGTTGGTGGGTGTGTTGCTCCGAGCTTAGGATGGACTTTTCCATGCCTCAAGCCTGCCCAGGGGAACCCCAGGGCAGCAATAGTGGAGTTACCACGGGCAGGGCTGCAAGCATCTTGGGCTTCAGATTCCACGGAGAAGGCCAAGGTGTGGAGTCAGGATGTCTGAGGACTCCTGGGCAGTGGCTAATGGTGGGTTGGTCACCAGGGTCTGAGAGGCAGTGATGGTTCCTGCAGCCTCCAGGGCCCAGAAAGAGCTCAGGACCCTCAAGGGTGAAGGTCACCCTGCAGCAGACGGAGAGCTGGCCATGGTGAGGACATCCTGAATGCATGAGGGAGGAGGGGTGAGGAGCTCTGACTGTGGCCCTGGGGAGCTGGCTGTCACCTGGAGCAGCCACCCATCATTCTGAAGGCTCAGCCAGGCTTGACTTGCATGGGACACAGGTGAACTCGAGCAGTGTGGGGCGGAAGGGGGCCTATGGGAGCGGATGCCACCTGTCCCTCACCTCACATCCTCTGGGCCTCTCCACTGATGCCAGGTGCACACAGATACGCCTTGCTCTGTGCCCGCAGTGCCTCTGAGAGCTTCCTGTCTTAGCTTTCCACCCCGGGGCTTCTCTGGCACTGTGAGGCAGGAAGGCAGGAACCAGCCTGGCACACCCAGGCAGCCTGGTGTTACCATTGTTTACCGGTGACGAGTCCTCGCTTCCCCAATGCTAAAGTATAACACCAGAGAAGCACGCCTAGCAAGGTTAGAGTCGAAAGTAGAGGCTTTATTAAAAGACTTTATTAAAAGACTTTTATTAAAAGACTTCTCCCAGAGGAAGAAGGGGACCCAAGAAGTGGAATCCGTGGAAGGGCGATGTCTTCCCCTTTTTATAGCTAAGGACTTCATCTGGTCCCCCCCCCCCCCCCCCGTCCTTTGTTCTGTTATCTTTCAGTGATGGGGTGGGCCAAAGGAGTAATCTGGGCAGGAAGGACTTTTGGGTCAGCATCTCCAAGTTTGCTGGGAACTGTTTCATTAACACTTCTTTGGGATGGGATCTGGGCCTTGGGGACATTAACATTCCAAGAGTTGTTCTGCTTTTTCTGGACTCCATTCTCAACATGGTCTTCAGTTTGGGTTTTACTCAATATTAGACCCGATTTACCTAACTACGCTGACTACCTAACTTTAAATCTGGCTTCACTGGTGCCAGGGCACTCTCCTGGGCAGCCCTCCAGTGGCAGGGATGGGAACCTCTGGTGCACAGCTCTGAGGGTGTCCTGTGTGCCCCTCAGCAGGTTCTGGCTGGACCCAGACCCAGTGTTCAGCAGCTGCAGCTGACCCATTCTCTCTCTGTGCATGTGGACCACCTTATTTCCTCTTCCTGGTCCCCATCTGTGCATCCTGGGATTGTCTCCTAAAGAAATCATTCCCTCCTAAGCCCTCCTCCCAGAGCTGCTTGTGGGAGGCCCTGGATCAAGACACCTTTTACTCACGGGCAGTTTTCTGGGCTGGGTTTGGGGTCTTTCTCTTGAGAATGCCAGGGGAGCTCAGCCACTTGCAGATCTGCCTGGACTCATCCTTGTGGAATTCAGAGAATGTCAGGGTGGGCGACACCCCCCTCCTCCTCAGCCCTCCCATTTTCCAGCATCCCAGAGACAACAAGGGACAGCTCCTGGACATGGTCCAGGGGAAGGCATCCCAGGCCTCGCACAGTGTGTGCTTCCAGGCTGTAGCCAGGGTCCGCTCATCCCCAGAGTGCAGGGGACACCTGGTGCACGTGAGCCCGTGGAGGCAGGGTTTGGGCTGAAGTTCTCCAAGCCTCCCCAGCTCCCCAGGCGGGACTTTCACTTCTGAAAAAACAGAGGAGGCTTCTAGCTATAATATCATTGGAAATTCTTGGAAAAAAAGAGAACCAACATCTTTTTAAGTACATGTCAGCGTTTCTGTAAGGCGGGGAGATTCCAGGAGACGAAGAAGGGGGAAGCTGGCATGGGCACCTTCCTGATGGACGCACCAGTTCCTGGAACTCAGGCCCTTGGATCTGAGGAGATCGTGGGTGAGAACCAGCAACGAAAACCTCAGAATAAAGCCTGCGGGCCCATATCCCTAAAGCACTGCCCTGAGGGATCCTGTCTGTCAGCGATGGAGAGATGGAGAGCGCACTGACCTGAGGCCCCGGGCAGGAGGCGATGCCCGAGCTCACAACCACAGGCCATGGTCACGTGGATAAGGGGTTTGGGTTTTGATTTTCACCCCTCCTGGAACACCACTATGTCTGACCCTGAGGGTGATCCCTACATCCCACAGCTCAGACTGCCCGCTCCACCCCTGACTTGGGAAGACGCCCCCACCCCAGGATCAGAACGGGGAGACCTACTGGTTCTCTCTGAGTTCCCAACTTCTGAATTTGCCCTGGGAGAGAGTTGAGCTTGCAATGACCTGGGGCATAGGAGACCAGGCTGCACCCTTCCCCAGGAGCAATAATTCAAATGACCTTCATCTCTTGTGGTCCCAGGTTGTCCTCAGGCACCACCCAGGCTATGGCCAGGTTTATCATACCCACGTGGCTCCTTGCTTCACGCGACCTGGCCCAATCCGCCTCCCTGGCCTTCCAACACTGCCAGGAGCTCGTGGCTCTCACTCCACGTCCCTGACACACAGCCGCTCCCAGGTGGTCTCTCCACATCTCCCTGGGTGACGGCTTCTGGCAGATTGAGGGAACTCGTAGCTCCTGAGCTGGGAGCAGGCAGGAGCAGGGGTCCCACCATCCTCATCTCCACTTTAGATCATTTCCCTCCCCTGTCCCAGACCCTCAGCTCCTGAGGTGCACAGGCTCCTGGCTGCACCATGGTGGCCAATCCCTGCTGACCCCAGCAGCCAGGGGGGTCAGCTCCTCTTCCGCCACCTCTGCACCTGAGCTGGTTCCTGAACATCTCCAGTGACCTCAACACCACACATGTAATCCACTCAGTGCCCTGGACACCCAGTTCCTGATCTTGCCACGTCCTTCTGTCCTCTCATCCAAACAGCCATCGCTCCACAGAGTGTTCTGTGGGTCCTGCAATACTGACCCCTCCTTCAGTCTCTGATAAGCACCACTCCTGCCATCCACCACCTGCTACGTTCCAGCTCATCTCTTCTAGTTCCTTGAATTAAGTCACTTCATATCATTGGTGCCTTCAAATATCTGATCCTATTTGGTTTTCAGCATCTGTGGAGAGGTTGAGTCTTGATTTACTTCAAGATGTATAGGACAGCAGTCCTCAGGCTGCGCCTGCCCTGAATTACTCCATGGTGTGTAGAACAGCAGTCCTCAGGCCGTGCCTGCCCTGAATTACTCCATGGTGTGTAGAACAGCAGTCCTCAGCCTGTGCCTGCCCTGAGTGACTCCATGGTGTGCAGAACAGCAGTCCTCAGGCTGTGCCTGCCCTGAGTGACTCCATGGTGTGTAGAACAGCAGTCCTCAGGCTGTGCCTGCCCTGAGTGACTCCATGGTGTGTAGAACAGCAGTCCTCAGCCTGTGCCTGTCCTGAGTGACTCCATGGTGTGCAGAACAGCAGTCCTCAGGCTGTGCCTGCCCTGAATTACTCCATGGTGTGTAGAACAGCAGTCCTCAGGCTGTGCCTGCCCTGAGTGACTCCATGGTGTGCGGAACAGCAGTCCTCAGGCTGTGCCTGCCCTGAGTGACTCCATGGTGTGCGGAACAGCAGTCCTCAGGCTGTGCCTGCCCTAGTGACTCCATGGTGTGCGGAACAGCAGTCCTCAGGCTGCGCCTGTCCTAGTGACTCCATGGTGTGTGGAACAGCAGTCCTCAGGCTGCACCTGCCCTGGTGACTCCATGGTGTGTAGAACAGCAGTCCTTAGGCTGCGCCTGCCCTGGTGACTCCATGGTGTAGAACAGCAGTCCTCAGGCTGCGCCTGCCCTGGTGACTCCATGGTGTGCAGAACAGCAGTCCTCAGTCTGTGCCTGCCCTGGTGACTCCATGTTGTAGAACAGCAGTCCTCAGGCTGCGCCTGCCCTGAGTGACTCCATGGTGTGCAGAACAGCAGTCCTCAGTCTGTGCCTCCCCTGAGTGACTCCATGGTGTGCAGAACAGCAGTCCTCAGTCTGCGCCTCCCCTGAGTGACTCCATGGTGTGCAGAACAGCAGTCCTCAGGCTGCGCCTGCCCTGAGTGACTCCATGGTGTGCAGAACAGCAGTCCTCAGGCTGTGCCTACCCTGAGTGACTCCATGGTGTGCAGAACAGCAGTCCTCAGGCTGTGCCTGTCCTAGTGACCCCATGGTGTGCACAAGAGCAGTTCTCAAAAACACCTGCCTTGAGTGTCTTCATGGTGTACAGACTATATAGAGTTCCCAGGCTGCCTGCCCTGACTTATTCTATCTTATAAAGCACTAGTCTTTCATGAGTGTCTCCATTTTGAATTTGAATACTGAGGTGCAATGACTCTACATCTTGTTTGTACAAGTAAACAGCCTCCTTCTGCCTGGCACAACCATAGGCACAAATTGATAAATAAATTAACTGTACTAATAAAAATGACCTGTGGACTTATCAAATTAATCAGAAGCATGTGGTGGACGATGGGCCTATCAAACTGGGTCAGGAAAACCAGGCCCAGGAGCGTAGTGAACACACCAGACCACTGAATGAAGCAACCCCCTCACTGGAGACCCATAGAAGGAGGAGTACTCAAACTGGACACAGTGGTAGCCTGACCACACCTGGTCACAAGCCTTACCCAGGAATATTGCCACAGCAATGAACCTTCAATCCTCTGTCCTCGGGCTTCAGCAGGACGTGGTTCCTCCTGCCGGTGGCCACCATCATGCCCCACTCCAAGGTGCCGTCTTGAAGTGCTACTCCAAGCTGACACTCTGAACCCTGGGCCAGAATAAGTTCCTGTGGTCTGACAGCTCTGGGCCGTGAGCAAATTCTTCAGCTGGTTGGGGTTAGTTCCTAATCTTATCTGACCACCTACAGTGTCTGCCTTTGTTCTCAGTTCTTGGCCTGAACCCTGTGGCTGCCTTAACCCTTTCTTAGCCTGTCTGTGATTGCTGGGCTTAGGACTGTCAGGTGACCCAGTGTTTTCAGAACTCTACTGCTGATGGTGGCACAGCCTATGGATTTATGCTATTGAATAAATTCTGACTTTGTGGGAAGAGGCAAACATGTTTGGTCTGTTCATGACATGGCACGAAGTATCCTGTAGCTCCTCTTCAGCAAGGTGTCTGGTCAGGATCCTGCCCATTCCCAATGGAATTGTATTTGAATTTAGTGATCTTTGTACATAAATTTGATAAAAAGTCTCTTGTTGTTTATATAATTTGAATTTTTTCTCATCATTTTAGCATGGTCTTTCTCAGAACAAATACTTAAATTTTAGTGTTATGTCCAAGAACTCTTCATCCAACCCCAGGTCATGAGATTCTCACCTCTTTTCTTATGAAAGTGTTATAAACCAGCTGTGTTCCTCCCAGTGCAGGCTGTGGACTGAGAGCCAGGAGCACCAGTGCCTGCAGGCAGGAGAAGATGGTGTTTCCTCTCAAAACGAGAGTGGACTCATCCTTTCTCCACCTTTTTGTTTTATTTTGGCCCTCAATAGATTGGGTGACCACACTGGTGAGGGAGTCTTATCTCAATCAACTGATTTGAGCATTCATCTATTTCAGAAACAGATGCAGACCTAGAAATAATGCATATAATGCATTCTGTACCAGCCATCTGGGCATCCCTTAGCCCAGTCAAGTTGACACAGAGTCAAACATCACACTGCCCCCACACCATTTATTGGAAAAATTTTTTCTTATACCATTGAATTTCTTTTGCATCTTTGTTTTAAAAAATCAATAGATTGTATTTGCAAGGATTTATTTCCAAACTCTTTATTTCATTCTAGTTATTACATATCTGACTTTTTGCAAATACCAGATTATCCAGATTTTTGTAGCTTTGATACTTTAAAACTTAGATAGGGTGAGTCCTCCAACTTTGTTATTTCTTTTTCAAAATTACTTAATATATCCTAATTTCTGTTTATATATGCATTTCTTTGCCTTTATATATGTAGTTGAGACTTTGATAAGAATTATATTAAACATATGATTAATTTGGGGACAGCTGACATCATCTTTACTGTATTGAGTCTTCCAATCCATGAACATAGTATGTTCTTATTTCTTTATACTTTCTCTAATTTTTTCCACTTGATTTTTATGAATTTAGCATATAGATCTTGTGCATGTATTGTTAGATTTATACCTAAGTGTTTAAATTTGTAGGAGCTACTGTAAAAGGTATTGTGCATTTAATTTTTGTTTCTCATTGTTCTTTACTAATATATAAAATTATGGCTGTTTTTTTTTTTTTTTGTATTGACCTTGTACTCTGTGATGATGCTAAACTCACTTATTAGTTCTGGGAGTGATTTGTTAAGTTTCTTGGACATTTTTTTACATAGACTATGATGTCATTTGCAAAATAGAAATATATTTATTCTTATTTTCTGATTCAGATATATTTTCCTGCTATATTATTTATTTATTTATAGATAATTCTTTTCCTGGGCATAGAATTCTAGATTTGTTGTTATAATCTTATGTCACTCAGTTTTTTATTCCATTATATTTGAACTTTTGTGGTTTTCAACAGCAATTTAGCTATCAGTCTTTTAATTAATAATTTGAAGACAATGCTTCTTTTTTTTCTTGACTTGCCTTAACATTTCTTTTTTTTTTATTGATAGTTATGTGACTCTGGTGTACTCAGGTTGACACTACTTGTATTTATTTTGCTTAGGGTTTGCAGAAATTCTTGAAATTATAATTTAGTGTGTTTTGTCAGTTTTAGAAAACTCTCAACCAGTCTCTTCAAAATGTTAAAGAATCTCCTCTTCCCCATTCTCTCTCTCCTCTATGAGGCTGAATATATGTAGTAAGACATTTTCATCTTATCTTGGATATCTATAATGCTCTTTTCTGGATATATACATCTTTTAATCTCCATGCCTGAGTACACAAATTCTTCCATCTTCTGCATTTAAGATGCTGTTAAACATATATATTAAGATCTCAGTTCATATGCTTTTTTGGTTCTAAAATTTCCTTTATTTGTAACTTTTAATTTTTAAATAATCATAGATTCTCAGGGAGTTAGGATAAAGAGTTCCCATATACCCTCCATGCATTATGTGTCAAAGGGAGTGTTCTATAGAACTGTAGTAAAATATCAAAACCAGGAAAGTCACTTTGTCACAACCCCCAGGCCTGACCTAGATCACATTGTTTTAAATGCACCCACTTGTGTTGTGTGAACACACTTTGTGTGTGTGTGTGTGGTGTGTAGTTTTGTGCCATTGTATTGCATGTGCACATTTGTGTACACAGGACAATCAAGACTCAGAACCTCTCCATCATCCCAAGATCCTCCTCCCACTCCTCTTGCCCCTCCCCAGGTTAGTAGGAACAAGGCTTCCTCATTTGGTAATCTGAGAACGTGGTATAAATGGCGTCCTACAGTGTACCATCTTTCCTGATGAGCTGTCTCCACTCTACACAGTTCTCCTGAGACCCTCTGGTTGCTCGTGTTTTCTTATTTCCCTCTCCTGCTGGGTAGTACGCATGGCTTCACCACCCACCTACTGAAGCACCCTTGGCCCGCGCACCGTCCCTGGGTTTTGGTGATTAAAAAAGGACGTGTTGCACACATGCACATGTGCGTTTGCGTAGATTCCAGCATTTATTTTGGGGGGCTAAATGGCCAGGAGTCAGTGGTTGGACGTTACGGAAAGTGTATGATGAGTTTTCAGACGTCTTCGACCCCCAAGTAATTTCCCGAGTGTCTGTACCAAGGTATCATCCCACCAGCAAAGTAGGATGCATCCAGTTCACAGCTGTGGGAGAGTTCAGTTTCTCCACCCACTTTCCAGAATTCATGTCCTCACCATTTTTTAAGTGGTTCTAATGGGTATTTCTCCACTTTGGGAAAACCTCCATACCTTTTGTTATGTTTTCTAATTTCTATTTTTTAATGCTGAGTTCCTGAGAACCCTTTCTATATTCTAGACCAGAAGTCTTGTCAGACATGTAGTCTGCATATATTTTCCCCATCTGTGTAGCTTCCCTCTCAATCCTCCTAACACGGTAAAAATTTTTAAATCGAATAAAGTCCAGTTTATCAAAGTTCACCCTTTTTTTTTAGTTGTATATGGACATAATACCTTCACTTGTTTAATGTGAGGATTGAACCAGTGCCTCATGTGTGCTAGGCAAGCATTTTACCACTGAGCCACAACCCAGCCCCCAAGTCAGCTTTTACAGATCACGCTGTTGGCGTTATGTGTAAGAGCTCGCACCTCGTTCTACAAGTTTTTTCTCCTGTTTTACATTCATATTTATCAATGGGTTGGTTGGTTTTTGCTTAATATGTATAGGTGTGTTTTATTGTTTTGCTTTTTTTTTGTTTTTCTGTCTAGTTACTCCAGCATCATTTCTTTCTTTTTTTTTTTTTAAGAGAGAGAGAGAGAGAGAGAGAGAGAGAGAGAGAGAGAGAGAGAGAGAGAGAGAGAATTTTATTTATTTTTTAGTTTTTTCGGCGGACACAACATCTTTGTTTGTATGTGGTGCTGAGGATCGAACCCGGGCCGCACGCATGCCAGGCGAGCGCGCTACCACTTGAGCCATATCTCCAGCCCCAGCATCATTTCTTGAAGATGACCATCTTCTCTAGTGAATTGCCTTTACGACTTCACAAAAGTCAGCGGACAGTACTTGTGTGGGTCTTTCTGATTCCCTTTCGTTCTATTGAACTATCTGCCTATCTCTTCGTACTGCCTCAATTATCATGCTACAAAGCATGCCTTATAGAGTGGCTCCTCCCATTTTCTTCTTTTCAAAACTGCACTAGCTGTTTGAGCTTCTTTGTCTTTACACATAGATTTTAGAGTGGCCTTATCTATATTTACAAAGATGTCTGGCTTAGATCTTGGTGGGAATTGCATCAGACCCATAGACCAGCTTGTGGGGAACCTGCGTTCACTGCACCGAGTCCTCCCGTCAGGACATGGCACCTGTTGAAGGCATGTTCACCGGTGTGTCTCTACACTTTGCATAGCCATCTGATTTCTTTCATTGGATTTTCCAGTTTTCATGGTACGCGTTACGTGCACACGTGGTGTTTATGTCTGAACATCACTTCTGAGTGACAATCAATAGCTTGTGTGATGGTTGGATCTGGAATGTCCCCCAGAGGCCCTGTGTTGAAGCCTTGGTCCCCAGTGCTGCGGTGCCCAGAGACTAGCGTTGGGGTGTGATGGGGTCACCAGGGCTCTGACCACATCAGTGGACTCATCCATTGATGGATTCATAATTTGACGGCGTTATGGGAGGAGGTGGGAACCTTAGGAGGTGGGGCTAGTCAGAGGAATCCAGTCACTGGGGTGTGTCCCTCACCTTGTCCCCTGCTTCCTGACTGCCTTGGGCTGAGCAGCCCTCCTGCACCAAGCCCTTCCTCCATGATGTTCTGTTTTACCTCAGGCCCAGAGCAATGGAGCCACTGAGCATGAACGGAGCCTCGGAAACTGTGAGCCCAAATAAATCTTCCCTCGTCCGAGTTGATTTTCTCACGTATTTTGTCACAGTGGGTTTGAATTTTTATTTTAGATATGATGGTAGTAGAGTGTGCTTTGACATATCATCCATACATGGAGGACGACTTCCCACTCCTGTGGTTGCACGTGATGTGGAGTGTCTCTGTCATGTGTTCGTGGGAACCTGGGAAGGGGAGTCTGCCCCACTCCACAGTCTTGCCCATCCCCCTCCCCCTTCATTCCCTTTCTCTCATCCAGTGAACTTCTATCCCCCCCCCACACAGTGTGTTTTTAGTTTCTATATTTGTTACCAGTATGTAGAATACGCTCTTTATGGATAGATTGGGTTCCCCAAGACCCTGCTGAACTCACAGTTGGTTCTTGGGGTTTTGCTGGGGAGCCCTTGGGATTCTGCTATCACGTCCCGTGAGTATTTACCTGACGCCTGGGCTCCTCTCTAGTGCTTTCCGTGGCCTCTCTGTGAATGTGTGTGTGAGGGGGGGAGGGAGAGAGAGCGCTTCCCCACTTGCTCTAGTGACTCGGTTTCCTTACACAGCTATTCCATCCAATCAGAAGAGGAAGTCTCAGTACTGACTTCAAACATAGATGAATGGGTCATCTGTGAATTTTAAACATTCAGGCCTCTAGGATGGACTTGTATTTATTTTGATTTGTTCCATCTGGCCCAGGCCAAGTGGATTTCTTTCAAGAATAAGCAGTCTATTTTTTTTTCCTGGTAAGTTCTAAGCCAAATTGAATAGAATCTTTTTTTTTTTTAAATGCTTTTTAAGGTGGAAGACATGTGCGGTGTCTAAGACCAGCTGTAGCAGCATACTGAGCCCAGAGACCCCCACCCCACCCACCGCCCACACCTGGCCGACTCTGCTTCCTGATGGTCTCCGCCCTCTGCCCCTGTCCGGCATTTCTCTGCGGCCACTCCCAGGTGTAAGGGGATTCAATCTACACTTATTTCAGTATGCGTATCTCACAGGAAGGCTCTTAGAAGGCCACACCATGGTCAGGCCTAATGATCACCAGCGTTCCCTACCCCAGTGCCCTCGGTGGTCGGTGAGGCTGTGCCAGGAGCATTGTCCTCAGATGGCCAGGCAGAGGCGGCTCTGGGGTCCCGGGTGCGGCCCGGCAGTGCGAGCGCATTCATCTGGGCCCAGCTATGTTTAAAATGCTTTTTCTCCCATTATCTAAATGGGCATGGAGAGGCTGAAGGACGGAGCTCCACATGACACGCCACTTTCTGGAACCATTGCTACTAACGCGGTGATTCCTACGGGAAGGTTGTCCTCTGCACAGGCAGGTTGCTGAAACGGGGGTGGCTTACCGTCCTGAGGGGGCAGAGGGGGCTCAGAGCTGCGGAACCCACTGCTGCCCTCCAGCCCAGGGCAGCTGCCCTCCCAGGACCAGGAGAGACAGGGCCCCAGGCAGGAGCAGACTCTGGTCAGGGGGCAGTGTGCCTGCAGGAAGGTGTCCCCCGCCCCACTCCCAGCTGGAACCTGACTCCTAGGCAGTGGATACTGGAGGAGGCGGCCTTTGGGAGGTGATGGGTCTTCCTGGCCGGTGCCCTGCAGAGATGGAGGAGGCCAGGCTTCTCCTACTTCCATGTGACGACACAGCTCAAAGGCGCCATCTATGGGTCAGGGAGCGACCTCTGCAGACCCAGGGCAGGATCTCACCCAGGGTCAGAGCTTTGCTGGGCAGCCAGGGAGCTACCGCCTCTGCCTGGTCGTCTGAGGACAATGCTCCTGGCCACAGCCTCACTGACCTCTGATGGCACTGGGGTAGGGAATGCTGGTGATCATTAGGCCTGACCACGGTGTGGCCTTCTAAGAGCCTTCCTGTGAGATACACATACTGAAATAAGTGTAAATAAATCACGTTACAGGCCGGCCTGTGGCTGCCGCCCTCCACTGCCGTCTGCAGCCGGCCGCCTCCTGCTCCCCGGGCTCCTCTTCTGCTCTCGTGTCAGTCTCATTGGATTCGGGGCCACTTGGATGGTCCGGGAGGCCCTCGTCTGGAGGTTCTTCACTGAATTACATCTTCAAAGACCCTTTTTCCAAACAAGGTGGCATCCACAGGCACCAGAAGCGGTTAGGGCTTGGACAAGTCATTTTGGGGTCTACCATTCGGCCCTCTCCAAATCTCTTTTTGGCCCAAGACCTCAGAGAGGGCACAACCCCAGAGATGGCCTTCATGGTCTGTGTGAGGGCAAGTGCACAGAGAAGCCTCCTAGCAGCCTGCGGAGTCTGCCATCAGGTGGGACCGGCTGGGGAAGGCGGGACTGGCACGTGCATCCACCAGCTGGGAGATACCTGTCTGTGCAGCTGGGGTCCTCCTGGGCTCCAGCTTCTGGTATCCGGCCTCGACTTGTGGGCCTCTGTAAGACACTCAGGTGCCGATGCAGACACTGGGAACCCTGACCGGATGACCATGGAGACGAGATGGAGATGAGACGGAGTCGCATGAGCACAAATTCACAGCTGAGCCTTCGCTGGGCCTCCACCTGGGCAGGAAGCCCCAGCTCCACAGGGAAGTCCAGGCCCACTCCTGGAGCCCAGGAAGCAGCTGCTCAATGGCTGCGGGGTGGATGAGGGAGGCACGACCCAGGCGGACCTCAGCTGGTGCAGGCCCTGTAACCCAGGTGTCTTTACCTGTGGGAAGGAGGAGCCAATGAGGCACCTGGCTCTGAGGATGCCCTGTGCAGTGGGAGGTGGGTGAACCAGGCACCTTGGGTATCTGACAAAGTGTGGGTTAGGGTGGGACTTTCCAGGGCCCCCAGGGAGGAGCCAGGGCAGGAGGGCGTCTCTGTCCCTACCATCTCGGGTGGTCATTGCAGGGGACGGGGAGCCTGGCTGGTCTGAGGTGCTCTCCAACCCAGGCACCCATGTCTCCAGAGAACAGGAGGCCGGGCTGAGCCCTAGACCACGTCCCACCTGGACCAGCTCACGGAGGTGGCAGTGGCCAGGGACAGACACTGACCGTCTGAGCAGGTAAGGGCCAATTCTGGAGGCTTCCGCCCCAGGAATAGGTTTTCTTTGATTAGTAAAAAAGAAGCATCTAGAAGAAAGACTGAGCCTAAAATAAAGATCCAGGCAGGAAATGTTTACAGTTCACACAGACCTGACCCTCCTCCTCTGACCAGCAAGAGCAGGAGCAGAGACGGCAGCTGCCCAGGGCCGTGTCCCCGACTTTCCTTGTGAGTGGGCAGGAGTTTGGGAAGACTCTTCACCACAGAGGACAACAGCCACGTCCACCCTGTAACCGGGCTTGCAGACTGGAGCCAGGGCACCGGTCACCTCATCTATCACAGTTACCAGGACCCTAAGGACACTTACCAGGAGGAGCCTTCCCACATGGGAGAGGTGGAGAAGGCCGGGAAGAGCCGAGGGCCTCTCAGAATCCAGTCTTGTGCCTGAAGTGAAGAAAGGAACCGTCCCCAGATGAGCCTGCTTACAACAGAAGCTCAGTCCCAGCCCTGACGCGGCGCTGCCGTCCCTCTGCAGGGACGCCTCCATCTTGGAACACGAGTGTCGATCCCTTTCCTTCTATCTGGAGGACCAGAGCCTTAAAAGTATTTTACGTCAAAGAAAGAAAGAGGTGTCGGGGCACCAAGCTCCTGACCGGTGTTCCGGGTGGATCCTGTCCCCGCTCAGTGGGAAGGAAAGCCCTGCTGGCGTGCACTGGGCGTGTTGGAAGTGAGTTTCCTTTGGAAATTGTGGTTCAAAGGTTCCGTGTGGCTGGACGCAGTGTTCACACCTACAGTCCAGGGACTCAGGAAGCCTGAGGCAGGAGCACCACGTTTGGAGCCAGCCTGGGCGACTTAGCAAGACCCTGTCTCCACCTCAAGATAATTAAAAAAATAAAATAAAAAAGGTTGAGGGAGGGTCTCACCGTCTGACACTTACTAGGATGCACGAGGCCCTGGGTTCAATCCCCAGCACAGAAAAAAAAAAACAATTCCGTGTGCTTTCAAGAAAAGAGAAAAGAGGCAAATCAGATGAGGAAGAATTCATTCCCGTGGACTGAAATGTGTGGACACAGGGCAAGCTGCCCTGGGGCAGGTGGCTTTCCTTCTCATCTCTGTATGGGGGGTTGGGGGGCCTCGAGCCTTGGGGACGGAGATGGGGCGAGGCTGGGGACTCGCGGCCTCACTAGATGGCATCCCTGGCTTGTTGTTCCGGCTTTCATTGGGTGAGGTCCAGCCCAAGTTGTGGCATTTGGGGACAGGGTAAGGAAATAAGAGGCTGCTGCAGGCCCAGGAGCGACATTGGGAGGTCCACCTCCAGCAGAGGGCAGAGCCCAGGTCAGGGGTGCCTGGCACTGCTGGTGTGCGAGGAGGCTGAGCGGAGGCCCATTGCCTGGAGCAGGAGGCCGGGCCTCCTCCGCTGCCTGCGTTGTCCAAGGAAACAGGAAGCGTCCACAGCTCCGTGTCCGACTGGCTACGGTGGGAGAAATCCCTCGCATCCTCGGATCTACTCAGAAGGTTCTCGAGGGCCTGCTGGGGCCACCACAGTGGCTCTGGCTCACCAGCCAGGTTTGCTGTGACTGGCCATCAGGCTAGATGGCCCAGGGCCCCTACCTGCAGAGCCTCCTTCCTGGGTGTCACCCATGTCCACTGTGATCATGTGGCAAGGAAACAGTGCGTAGGAGTAGACGTACCCCATGTGGACACCACCACCCCCAAAGCTCAGCTGTGAGCAGCTCGTGTGGCCTGAAAGCTATGGCTCCGTGACAATGAATCTTATTTGTCTCATCCGTTAGGATAGGCAGGTCTCTGTGACCACCTCACTGGGAACCCCCGAGAGCAGAGTGTCGTCACGTGACAGCTCCCCCGAGGCCCAGGAGACCAGCCTAAGGCAGCCGCTGGGCTGAGCCGCCCAGTCCCCGACCCTAACTCAGCTGTCCACCTGACCTTCTGTGAAATCAAGGGGGGGGGGGATAATCAGCAAATCCCAAGGACAAGGCAGATGCTCTGCCCCAACCTGAGAAGGAGCGCGACTCCCCAGGGCCACTCTGCCTCCCTCTGTCTCTGCGGCCTCCTCGGCTCAGCTGAGTGAGGCCTTTCCAACAGGCCACTCGAGGCCTTTCTGCTGCGCCTGCTATGATCCCGTCCTGTCCCTGTGCCTGCTTCAGTGTCTGTGTGGGGAGCAGGTGGCACTATCCAGACTCTTTCGAGTGGGGCACATCTGACCCAGGCGTGTGGCTTTTCTGGCACTGGTCAGTTCTCTGGGTCCAGCTGGTCAGTTCAGTTCAGTCTTGACACGGCCCCCAGAGCCAGCTCACAGGGGGCTCCATGGCCCCTCTTCAGACGCGAGCCGTGTGGCCCCGCTATGGTCGCATGTGAACGTCCCCCAAGGCTCCTGTGCTGACGGCCTGGTCCCCACGGCAGCCGTGTTGGGAGGTGGCTCCTGGGAAGCCATGGGGGCACGTGGGCTCTGACCTCATCAGAGGTGGACAGGCGGGACTTGTTGAAGGGAGAAGGTCCTCTGGGGCATGCTTTGGGGCCCTGGATTTCTCTGTCTCCTTCCTGGCAGCCACGACCAGCCACCTAGCTGTCCACGGCCTGTCGGGATCGCCACGACACCCCCAGAACTCAGGGGCACATCTCACTTTGCCAGTTCATTGTAACTGACATCAGAGGGGACCTGGTGGACAGCAGATGAGGGTGTGCAGGATGAGGCCTGGACAGTCCTGAGCACAGGGGCTCCTGTCCCCTGGAGCGGGGCACGCTGCCCTCTGGCAGATGGGTGTGTTCGCCAGCCTGGACGCTCGTCAAACCTGTTGTTCCAAGTCTCTCTCCAGCCAGACCTCAGTTCCCTGTCCTTTCTGGGGTTTGTGGGTGACCCCAAATGTCCCCACCCTTCAGGCACTGTCTCAGAGAGGCCTGTTCCAGGAGGTGGGGGCCACCTGGTCAGCTCATCGGCAGGACGGCCGTGATGGGAAGGCTCCTGGTGAGCAGCACTGGCTCCCGGCACCTGCGGCGGGAACCAGGCACAAAGTCCAGGCAGACTTCTTGTGCCTCAGCAGTGCAGGGCGGAGTCTGAGGCCGACATGCCAAGTTGGGCATGTGGACCCCAGACACCTGGGGAGGGGGTGGACGGACACACCTCTTCCTGAGGGACAGCGCTGGGGACCAGGTGGATGGTCACCATGTCTCTCAGGTGCACGACAGGAAGGGGCCAGCTGATTGACAAGACCCAAGTGTCTGTTGCTCTAAATCCACAGGAGAAAAGGACAGAAATGATGGGCTCCCGGGAGACGTTGCTGTGAACACAGGAGATGGCACCCCACCAAGCGGCTTGCGGCACCCCAGAGCGGGCAGGCAGGGCCCTCGGGGTGTGTGCATCTGATGGCTGACAGGACAAGAAAGGGCAGAATTCAGACAAGGCTCCAGCCTGGACCCAGGGCTCTGCAAAGTCAGGCCTGAAGAAAGGAGGGGGAGATGAGAAATGACCCCCAAGCCAGGAAGGAACCCCAGATTCCATAGGGCAAGCCGAAGCAGGGCTGAGGACGCCAAGCAGAGCACACGGGAAGGAAGAGACACCTTGTTGAGGACCACAACCAAGTCAAGATGGCGCCTGGCGGTTTGCCAGGAGGGGTGGTTTGTGAGCCAACGCCACCGAGCCATTAAGATGATGGGGATTCCTTATTGGTGACTGCTGTATCTAGATGATACTAATTAAGTCAAGCTGTGTATAACCAGTTAGGTATATATACCTCTGCTGCCTCGCAATAAAGCGGCTCTCGCTACCTTGAGCGCCTGCTCGGTTCCCACTGAGTTTCTCTGCAATAAATCAGTTCCTGCTTCAACCTTCAAGTTGCTTGTCACCTCCCGGTTATTTGCCCAGCCAGACTGTGGCAACACCTGGATTCAGGTACCCACAGGTGACAGCTGGGGAAATCTCTGGCTGAGGCAGTGACGGATGTCTGCCACAAGAGGGCGCTGCTCCCACGCGACTATGGTGGCGGCTGGAGCTCCAGTTGGTGACAGCCACACCCCATGGGGAAGGGCAACAGAAACGCTCAGTCCACGGCCTGAGCCAAGGGTGGCTGGCAGTGGGCGCTGGGCTGCGATGGCCACACAAGTGTGCCACCTAGCGGTGCGTGGATAACAGAGAGAAGGAAGGGAAGCAGGAGGAGCCAAGCCAGGGTGGATATTCCTGAACATGTCAAGGTGCCTGAGCACAGTCCCCTGCTGCCCACGTGCAGGAGCCTGGGGGAGGCCGGCCTCAATCTGGAGCAGGTTGCCAAAGTCAGGGCTGGGCTGGACCTGGGCAGGCTGGGCGTGCAGCCTTGACCCCAGGCCCGTGTGCCCTCCTGAAACCCGCTCCTGGGCTGCTCACCAGGAGACTGCTTAGACCACGCAGCCCCAGGCTTGTCCCTGGTCCCTTCTGACTTCCAAGGACGGGGACACTTCTCCCAGAGCAGCCTCTGCCTGCCTGGCTTGTGGCTCTGTAGCTCCTCAGGGTCCCTTGGGCTTCAGGCCGGGCAGCGGCTCCGGCTCTGCTGGGAGCCGGACTTCCTTCTCGGTCCGTGGGCTGGGAGTGTGGGGGCAGGGTGGGGGTCCCGGGGTGGGGGCTCAGATGCTCAGGCCGGCTTCTGCCCTGAAGGAGAGGGAAAGTGTCCAAGAAGCTCCAAGTTCCCTTTGGGTGGGCCTGTGGACTCTGGTGGGAGTCACGGGAGGGGTGTAGGGGACAGGAATTGGTGTCCACATGGAGTCAGGGCAGGACCGTCCACACTCCTTCAAGGCCTCTCCCCTGAGTGGCAGGTCACTAGCTGGAGGGAGATTGGTGTGGGCCATGCGGCCTGGAGAGAGGACCCTGCCCAGGACGTCCTGTGGAGGAGGGTGACTGGGTGGCAGGGCTGAGCTCAGCAGGACAGCAGGCAAGCCGAGGGGCAATGAAAGCTCTGGTCCCCAAGGCCCTTGCAGAAAGAACAGCCCGGAGACGCAGGTGGATGTGAACAGATGGGCGACCACTGGGGTCTTTGGAAGAAGAAAACCATTGCAGAGAGGAAACCAGAAGGATAAGGCCAGGCCCCGCCCAGAGCCTGCAGGCCAGGGGCAGGGCAGGCAAGGCCTCCCTCTGTGCTTCTGGACAGCATGGTCTCCAGCAGGGTGCCGGGCTCGCTGATGTCCTGAATCCTGCCCCCCATGGAGGCATGAGGAGGTGGGCAACTGGGAGATGCAGGATTAGAAGAGGCCCAGGGGTGCCCCACAGATGGCTCTAGTGTCCTTCTGAGAGTCCCAGAGATCACCGGGGAGGAGCCCCCACCTCTGGTGCACCCAGCAGGACTCTCACGAGTGGTCATCTCCCCATGAAATGCACCTCAGATCATACCCAGCAACGGGGATGCTCCCAGAAACAGCCCCATGTGCCTTGTTGGTGAGAACTCAACCCAACTCGGGTGGTCATGAGAGTGCCGTGCCAGGGAATGACGGACACTCTGAAGGGTGTGTCCTCGGTGGGATCTGAAAAGGCTGGTGTCGGAGAAGCTGAGAGTGGGAGGGGAGAGGATGGAGCACTGGCCCAGGGCAGCGCTGCTGCTATCTGCAGGAGGGACAGTCCCTGTGCCGCAGGGGACAAACCAGAGCAGTAAATGTTCTGTGGATCCCAGAGTGTGAGAGGGCCACACCACACAGGTGATGAGCACTCGGGACGCTTGCCCGGCTTCAGATGACGTCGATGGGCACCGAGGTCCATGGCGCAGTGCCCCAGCCACAGGCAACCTTCAAGCTTCCCTGTGTCCACTGAGAACAGAGTGTGAATTTCTCTTCTGTTTCCCGAGCTGGTGATGTGTCAGGCACTGCCGAGGCTCCCTCTAAGTTTCAGGGACCGCTGCCTTGAACCTCAACCTGGCTGAGCGCTGGCCCCAGACCCACGTGTCTCTGAGAGTTACCAGAACATTTCAGACCCAGCCTGTGCGTGGATGCCCCATCTGTCCACAGATCCCCTACCTGTCTGTGGATCCCCTACCTGTCCACGGATCCCCTATCTGTCTGCAGATCCTCTGCCTGTCCACAGATTCCCTACCTGTCCACGGATCCCCTACCTGTCCACGGATCCCCTACCTGTTCGCAGATCCCCTACCCATCCGCAGATGGCCTACCCATTCTCTGATCCCCCTACCTCTCCGCAGATCCCCTACCGGTCCGCAGATCCCCTACCTCTCTACAGATCCCCTACCTGTCCACGGATCCCCTACCTGTCCACAGATCCCCTACCTCTCCACGGATCTCCTACCCATCCACAGATCCCCTACCTCTCCGCGGATCCCCTACCTGTCCGCAGATCCCCTACCTGTCCGCAGATCCCCTACCTGTCTGCAGATCCCCTACCTGTCTGCAGATCCCCTACCTGTCCACGGATCCCCTACCTGTCCATGGATCCCCTACCTGTCCACAGATCCCCTACCTCTCCACGGATCTCCTACCCATCCACAGATCCCCTACCTGTCCGCAGATCCCCTACCTGTCTGCAGATCCCCTACCTGTCCACGGATCCCCTACCTGTCCATGGATCCCCTACCTGTCCACAGATCCCCTACCTCTCCACGGATCCCCTACCTGTCCACAGATCCCCTATCCATCCACGGATCTCCTACCCATCCACTGATCCCCTACCTGTCTGCAGATCCCCTAACTGTTCATGGACCCCCTACCTGTCCGCAGATCCTCTACCTGTCTGCAGATCCCCTACCTCTCCACGGATCCCCTACCTGTCTGCAGATCCTCTGCCTGTCCACAGATCCCCTACCTGTCCACGGATCCCCTACCTCTCCACGGATCCCCTACAGGCATGAGCCTGTGGGTTCCGTGGGAACTAGAGATCCCTCGTGTGTGCCTCTGGGAACATGGCACAGAGGGGGGAACCCCTGCCCGACAGGAGCGATGGCACTTCTGAAGGCGAGGGACGAGGCTGGCTGCCAGCGCCTGTCCCCAGTCTGTCACAGAGCCGGCTGTGTCTGTCCCTCTGGGGACTTCCCTGTGGTTTCCCAGAAGCACATACGTCAGAGTTGGCAGGTGGCCGTGGAGCCCCAAAGCCCAGGAGCGCTGAGTCCAGCACAGTGAACCTGGGCATCTGTGCTTCAGACCCCTCCTGAGCCCTCAGGCCCCCCGAGCCAGCACACCTCCCCTCGTGGTGCCCCATGAGCTCACGCTGCCATCTCCGTCCCCGGGGACTGCGTGGCTGGCAGCCTCTCCCAGGGGACCCCCTGCCCTTCCCCAAAGATGCGACTGTCCCTCCCCTGAGGCCCCTGCTCCCTTTCCTCTGCAGGCTCCCTTCGGGAGGGATAAGCAGTCACCTCCCTCACCACCTGTGGCCTCTGGCCTCCCTGGTCCTGTGGGTTAAGCCACTCCATCTGGATTGGAATCTCTCCTGCTCCGTCCCAACACGGTGCACATCTGGGCAGCTCCTCTGGGCCCTCCAACACCCCACTGCGTGGTCCTCAGCTCCAGAGCAGGTCCCCAGGTTCCTCAGGGAACACCTGTGACGTGACACGAGCCACTCTGTCCACCTGAACATCTTGCCTCTGAGTGTGCACAGGAAGCCACAGAGGCAGGGTCTTCATCTCATCGTCCAGGATGACTTCTCCCACGACCGTGAGGCTCCGAGGACGCACCCCAGGCAGTGCCTGTCCCCTCCCTGTGCCAGCACCCTCACATCTTTCCATTATATGGATGTCACAAATAAAAGGATGAACCAAGGGTCTCACCCACGTCCTGCGCGGGCGATGGAATTTGGGGTTCCGCGACGTGAAGTGAGCTGGCTGCAAGATGAAGCCGAGAAAGAAAAGGCGGCCACAAAACCACGCGGCACAGAAAGCGGCTTTGGAAAGGGGCTGGGCCGGCCCTCCGCCCCTCAGGTCGAGCGTCCCTCTGGAGAGGGACGGAGCCGAGTTCGCTTTATTATACAGGGACGCATCAAAGCTCTCCCATGGAAGTTCTTGTGCCAAATAGGGTAGGAGGTGGGCTGTCCAGTGTCCAACAGGTTTCTACAAGATGGGTCTCCCCAGCCCAGAGAAGACCGAGGTCAGGGCATTGTGCAATCCTTCGAGTGGGAGGAGCCATGGACAGATTGCAAGGCCGACCTAAGTCTCCTTGGCTCAAGGCCAAGTGGAGAGGCTCAGAGAGCTGGGGTGGCTTCCCTCACAAGTGTCTTAACAGAGAGCAACTCCAGGGCAGAGGCTGACCACCAGAGGTCACAGATCTAGTAAGTAAGAAGGCGGGTGACCCTGAGGAAGACCACCAAATCAATAAAGGACACACAGGTGACACTGGACAGGGGAAAATGTAATGACTAAACAGCCTCAGAACACACAGCAGGCTCCTCCCACATGATTCAGTTGACGAGTGGCTCATGGGGGCCACAGGAAGGGGACAGGACCTCCTGCCTAGCCACACACCGGGCTGGCCTACAGAAGAGCCAGAGCCCAGGGCTGCAGGGCAGTGAAGAAGCTCCTGCCGACCTCGGGCGAGAGTCACGGACCCCGGGAGAGCATCCCAAGGCCACCAATGGTGCTCAGCAAATGCCCACAGCTGAGCCCAGGGCAGGTAGGCACACAGGGGTCTTCCCTGGGCCGCAGCCCCCTTGTGTCTGGGGAAGGGCCCTGGTGAGACGTGGAGGAGACGGGGATCCTCCCTCGTCCCTGCACCCAGAGAACCGCAGGCCTGGGTGTGCCCCTCTGCTGGGGCCGTCTCTTCGCCTGCCAGGTGGGCCCTTGTGGCTCTGAAGTGCCAGACCTCCATGCACAGCCTCAGTGCCCAACACCTGCTCAACGCCATGGATTCCCCAGGAGTTCAAGGAGGCCACCACGCCCCTGTCTCTGTTCGGAAATGGGGAATCTCAGCAAGGTTTCCACATGGCCATGTCCCCCCGCCATGCCTGCAGAGGTGCTGGGTGCCCCCTGCCAATCAGGGCAGGGAGGCCTCCCGTGATGGTCAGAGGGGCCCACGAAGAGTCTCACTGCCCACCTTGGTGTGGGGATTGCTGTGTGTGGCACTGCCCAGCGTTTCTGTGCGGGCTCTGCTCGTGCCCGAGGCGGGGTATGGCTCTGAGCCCCGTATTCCTCCTCCAGGCTGGAGAGCCAGGGCATCCATGAGCAGCTGGGCTGAGGTCCCAGGAGCAGAGCTGTCCCCTCTCCAGGCCACCTCTTCTGACAGTGCCCTCAGGAGGGCAGGGTGCAGTAACGAGCTCGGGACAGGTGGGGGCTGGGCTGCCATGCAGATGCCTGAGCTGCCCAGGGCCGGGCTGCAGGTCCTCAGCCCCAGACCCTCGAGGAGAGCCCAGGCCCAAACCCAGGTGTTGTGTCCCCTCACACACTGAGCACCTGGAGACTGGGGGCCTGGGTCAGGGGCACTGGGACGGGGGAAGGAGGTGGCAGGGTCCAGTGTCCCAGCCCCGCACTGTGACTCGCCAGCCTGGATCTGATCCCATGTCCCCACAATGGCCAGCACCACTGTTATGGGCCGATCCGAAAGTCAGGTCAGCAGAGCCCGCCCTGCTCCGACAGCTCACCCTGCCCGAACTGGCCCCTCCCGTGAGAGCCGCCTCGCCTAGAAGCTGACCCCCACCCCCTGCACCCTGACCACAGTGTCTTTAAACTGCGGAGCTGGGTCCAACTTCCTTCCTGAGTGGGCACGGGAGGTGCCAGTTCTGAGGACGTGGTGACATTTTCTGAAATGTGTCTGAGGACTGTCCTTGCCCCTCAGGTTCTTCAGTTTAAATGGCCCCCCACCTGCGCTCAGCGCCTGGGCGAGAGGACTCTCTGCTTTCTGCTCCCTCGGGCCTGGCCAGAGGTCCTTTGTCTCTTCTTCAAAACACCCCGAGTTTTATAGGGGATTTCAGAATCGTGCCTTGACAACTACACTGAGCTGGGCTGGGCGCAGGGACGCTGCGCGTCCTCTGTTCAGAACTAGCCACCCGCACTCAGCCGTCAGGCTGTGCTGTGTTAGGACCACCACTGTCACGGCACCAGGATTGGCACCCCGTAGGTGACACCACCATCAACTTTATTAATGAGAAGGATTTATTACTAGGGCTAGAGAGGCAGGGCAGAGCAAGCTGGGCACCCCCAAGGGCAAAGGAGGGAACAGCTGGGGGTACTGAGTCCTGACTGGGCCCAGGGGCACGTCCCGTGCCGTCAGTGTGCGGTTGGAGTCACAGAGTGCAGGGGTGGGGACCGGCCAGGTGGCTGGGCTGAGGCCTTTGCCTGTGGCCCTCGTCAGGGCAGGCCGTGGCATCCCGGGCACCCTGCCAAGCATCCAGGAGGATCCCCACCATCCTGGGACTCAAGGCACCACAGCCCCCAGGTTCTGTCCCCAAACCCAGGTCACTAAGGGATTTGGAGGTGCTGTGGGTGACTGGGGAATCTGAAGAAGGGGAAGTTTGCGATTTCAGTGTCAGACCCCGTTCCTGGGCCTTCCCAGCAGTGGCAGAGGCAGCATGCCCTCCGTCCCCGGGCCATGCCCAGTGAGGACCCTGTGCTGCTCCCACCAAGCAGCCTCTGGGTGCCCCAGGCGGAGACGCTGGAGCCTCCTCCCACCAGGACCCAGGGAAAGGGGCTGAGGGGCAGAGCCCAGGAGCTTGGGTAAGCGCTCTGGGCAGGGGCGCAGGCCCACAGCTGACCCATCTGCTCTGACCTGTGGCTTCTTGAAGAAAGGCAGCTGTGGTGGCAGGACCCGAGGGAGGAGGCCGCAGCCCGGGGTCGGGAGGCCCCACACAGTCGTGGAAGTCAGGGAACGTGGGTGATGGGTCCGTGGGCACTCGGTTACTGGGCCCAGGGTGTTACCCAAGCAGGCTTCCCTCGGGGTGTCTGATAGGTGGGCTTAAAACAGGAGGTTGGGCTGTAGTCGTGGGGTGGACACTGTGGCACTGCACCGTCCATGTGGGGCATGAGGTCAGACGGGCCGGCTGAGGTGGCTGCACATGGCTGTCCCAGAGGGAGGTGGGCACCAGGGAGTTGGCAGAGAGGGCAGAGGCAGCTGGCTCTCCCTGCTGAGGAACCGGGGGAGGAGGAGGCAGAGCTGGACAGGTCAGGGGTGACGGAGCCCTGCTTCCATTGGGAAAGTCCAGCAGCTTCTAGACGTGGACACAGAGGCTGTGCGGAATGGCGAGAGGCTGCCTCCCCACAGAGGGCACCCTGAGTCCTCATGGGGTGGAAGGGCAGGGGTCGCTCTGGGGCCCCCCTTGGCAGGACTCCCCTCTGGTGACCGATCACTTCCCAGAGGCCCACCATCACCTGGGGTGACCTCGAAACAAGCCTTCAGACCACACAGGGGCTCCAGGAGGGCCTCCATCTTCCTGCCCACACCTGGAGCCCTCCTCCGCCTCCGCCCTCCTTGCCCTCTGGGTGGCTTGGGCACCCGGCTGCGGCCCTCTGCAGTTCTCTGTCTGCCATCCTGTGTAGGACCCCGGGGAAGCCCTGGAAACACATCTCTCCACGCGCTACGTAGTTTTCCTATATCACAGCGACTTCAAATGACCCCACTTCCCCAAATCCATTGTTTTCCCTCAGATAACCCAGAATCTACTATTTGTCAACGACCTTTTCATCGCGATGTCCCGTCTCCCCGTGTCCCTTCTGTTCTTAATTCTCGTCCTGGTGGAACCCAAGTCAGTAAGACTTTAAGGCTTCTTCTGAGCAAACGGCGTCTCCACGATTTGGTCAGCTTCACAGGGGCGCGTGGCCCTCCGTGGCCCCCTGGCCTGTCTGGGGAGAGTCCCCGCATGTGGAGTGACAGCCTTGCTGGGGACCTCTGCCTGGTGAGTGTAAGTTCTGCTCTTCTTTAATGCAGGCATTTGCAGGGAATGGCCCAGCCACCTGTCACTCACCTTTGCAGGTCAGCAAGGTCCTGGTCACTTCCAGGCCACAGTGGCCTCCCTGCCAGGACCCCGGGTCTGGTCTGCATTTTAACTCCTCAGAGCCCAGAGCTTGAAGCCACGTCTGTTTTCTCTCCATGCCTCTAAGTCTCCATGGACGAGACCCGTGTCCTCGCCGCTCTGTCCCCTGGGAAACACGGCCTGGTCCCTGGAGAGGGCTGGGCCCGTGGCCCCACGCGGAGCTGCAAGCCCTGAGTGACGGGGTGGCCCATCCTCCAACGCGCTCCTGCCGCCAGCCTGTGGGGTGCTCCTTGTTGGTGTAAGAGGACATGGCGGTTAGTGGCAGGGACATTGACTGGTCCCTTTCCTCTTTTCTGAGCAGTTTATCATTCTGGATCACTCTCTCTCATCTTGGGGAAGCAGCCGAGCAGCCACTTGGTGAGTACAGGTGCCATGGCCTCTCACTCAGAGTGACGCAGAGGTCCCCACCCAGGTGTATCTCCCCACCTTCAGGGAAGGGACAGACCCCAGAGGGCCAAGGGTGCCTTGGCTCAGTGGTGATGTTGGAAGCCCAGAGTCCTCGGCCACAGGGCCACGTCCTTGTCAGGCTCGGAGCGATCCACAGGAACACCCGACTTGCTGTGACCCGACCGCCAGGGTCCCTGTCTTTGGTGCCCACGGGGGACTGGGACACTATTTGCTGAAGAGCAGGGATTTCAGGAGATGGCGGCTCCTGTGCTCTCGTGTGACCAGGATGGGGCGGGGTGGGGGGGTTTGGTGACAGGGCCCTTCTGACCCACAGGTCTGCAGAGTCACCTCCAGCCTGTGCTTGGCAGGCCTGTGTTCTCCTGGTCCTGACCCTGCTGCCAGGCCTTGGGCAAGGTGCCCAGGACACATAGCCGGGCCAGGCTGCAGAGCCTCGGGCTGCCCTGTGGCCACCTCCCAGCTCGAGGAGGAGCCCCAGGTTGAAGCTGGGCCCCCTGCCCAGGGCTGCTCAGGGCACCTCCTTCTGCTGGGCTCTGGAGGAGGGAGCCTCTCCAGGGCACCAAGGGCCTGGGAAAGCCAGAGCGACACAGGGGTAGCCGAGACTTAACAAGCGCCATGAGCATCTCCATATTTCAACTACGGCACAGCCCATCCGGACAGTTCTGTGCACGCCTCCACCTGTCCTCCCTCCACCCGTCCTCCCTCCACCTGTCCTCCCTCCACCCGTCCTCCCTTCACCCGTCCTCCCTCCACCTGTCCTCCATCCCAGCCGAGTCCTGGTGGAGGAGATACTGGGACAACATCCACCACTGTCCACCCAGAGGCCTGTGCTTGGTTCGCACAGGCAGGCACTCAGCAGCGTGCGGGGGCTGCTCGGGTGGGGTGACCCTGCACGCCTCCTGTCCTGCAGAGCTCCACATGTGGGAACACTCGGGAGGCTGGGTGGGATGAGGCTACGTGTGGCTCAAGGGTGCAGACCCTGACGCCTCCTCCCCGTAGACCTGGAACAACCTGGTCACCAACCTCCTGAGCCTCACGGCTGCTACCTTGGGCTTGACCCTCCTTGGTGTCACCCTGGCTGGGACGGTCCCTGCAGCTAGCCAGTGTGAGCTGGACCACTTAAGGGATGACGAGAGGAGTAACTGCTTTGTGGCCCACTCGGGTTTGCGGGTGTCTTGGAATGTTCCAGACTGGTGATGTATGTCCTGGAGAGTCTCAGCCTCGTGTGTGCCTTCTCCTGGGGTGGACTCTTAGCCCAGGACAGGGGAGGAATAGCAGGCATCAGCGGGTCTGCAGCAAAAGTGCTGCTTCTAGAACAGTCAGTGAGACATGGCCTCAGCTGGACAGAAATCATTACCTCCAAAGCTGGGGTCACGTTCCAAAAGGATTCAGCCGTCGTCTCAGGGGTGCACCTTCCCAAACGAGACCCCAGTGTTGGGAGCGAAGAATTGCTTAAGAAAGGCCAGAGCCCGGGGGCCCTTAGGACCCTGGAGAGGTGGCCCTGGGTGGCACCTCCAGCACAGCAGGGCAAGGGCAGAAGGTGAGGCACAAAGGGGCATCCCGTCTCCTCCAGGGGCACGGGGGGCAGGTGGTAGTTAAAGTGAGGAACTCAGGAGGATGGCCCACAAACTTGGGACACACAGGAAGGGGAGGGGCCTGCTCCTGCAGCCAAAGGGAGGTCTAGGGGCAGGGGCAGCAGGGAGGGGCCGGCACACGAGGACTGACTCTGGCTCCCTTCGGCCAGCTCCAGCCACCTCCGCAGGCACACGAGGCCTCTGCAGATGCTGGAGGAGGAGCCAGGTTCAGCCTGGCCCCTGCCCAGGGTCTTCTCAGGGCACCCCCTTCCCACCAGATCTGGTGTTCATTTCCTGTGTCTGCGGTAACCGGGGACCACAAACTGGGGGGCACAGAGTAACAGAAACCAACTTCCTGACTCTGGAGGCTGGCAGTCCCAAGATGTAACTGCGCCAGGATGTGCGCCCCCTGAGGCCCCGGGAGGCTCCGCCCTGCTCTCCCAGCTCCTGGGGCTGCGGGTGCTCCTTGGTGTGTGGCCACAGCACTCCAGCCTTCTCCGTTGTCCTACGACCGGCCCCTGGGTGCCTGTGTCCTCTTCTCTCCCAAGGATACCAGCTGTTGCTTTCGGGCTCTCCTTAAAC
This sequence comes from Spermophilus citellus, assembly GCF_964194105.1. Lineage (NCBI taxonomy): Eukaryota > Metazoa > Chordata > Mammalia > Rodentia > Sciuridae > Spermophilus > Spermophilus citellus. The sequence continues at coordinate 254,797,840 of NC_138183.1, read as the reverse complement.
CATGATGACCGCACCTTGAGATTCTTGATTAACTGCATCTGCAAAGACCCCATTTCCAGACGCAGTCACATTCAGAGACATGACTTGCCAGGTGGAGGGGATGCTGTTCAGCCCACCATGGTCATGGTCAGCTTAGACACCATTCTCACACCTGTAGCCTCCTGCTCTACCTGGAGGCCATGGATCCAAGGACGGTGACCCAGGAGTGGAACTTTCCGGTTCCCCTCAGAGGTGCCTCCTGCAGTCAGCACAGCATTAGCATCTCACTTGGATTGGTCACTGTGTCCCTTGCTGCCACCAACAAAGCCAGGCAGGCCCCCAGGGCTGAGCAAGGTGGGTGTCCAGGGCTGCTGTCCTCACACACCACCACCAGAGCAGGCGTGTCGGTGGAAACGAAGCCTCAACAGCAGAGACCCCTGGGAGGTGGGTGCTGCTCGGCCTGGGGTGCCATCTGCCATCCACACCACTGTCCCCAGAGTGGCCCAGGACACTGGACTTGATGAGGAACAGGTGGGGCCAGGTGTGCCGGGGAGGGGAGTGGTTGGTATCCACCCTAGCCAAGAGCAAGCGGTCATCTTGGGCCTTCAGCCCTCTGGCCATTCCAGGTAGACGGGGGCTGGTGTGTCCAGCAGGGGCCCTGGGCATCTTGCGCTTCAGGGCATCCTGACCATGATGCTGCTCTTCACTGGGCTGGAGCTGGGTGTCTCTGTTCCCTCTGAGGTGCTGTGCTGGAACCAGGCCCACTCGGACACACCTGGGGTGAGTCTGCAGCTGCCCAGACCTGGCCCTGTGACAGGACCCATGGGGTGGATGATCTTTTGTGACCACCAGAGCCACTGTCAGGATGGAGGAAGGATACGACCCTGGGGCCCATGCAGACAGCACTGACCACAGACCAGCTAGGCCACTCGGCTCAGGACTGGACGGGCACTGGGGCGGGGGCAGCAGAGTCGGGGTGGAAGGACCAGGAGAGCAGCAGCTGAGGTCCAGAGGTCCTGGGCCACCTGTGCCCAAGCTGGGCGGCTGGGTTTGCCCCCACCCACCTCCATGGGCAAAGCTGGGTGGGCCACCTTCCCCACCCAGTGGCACTTGCTCTAAATACCTTGAGATCGCTGCCTCTCTGCAAATCAGTGAAATACGCTCAACCCAGACTGTCTCAGACAGAGATGGATCTGCTGGTCGGGGACATCTGAGATCTTGTTAAGGGACAGCCGGCTGAACCTCATGTCAGGGGCTGTCACCTGCGCCTGCCAGGGCTTCGTGACCAAGCAGTGGCACAGTCAGCCGTCTGAGGGTTGCAGGTCACAGGAGGAACTGGGATTGAGAAAGAGACGCGGGGGGACCGGGGCTCAGTGCTCACCACCCTCCCCTCCGGGTCCTCTTCCTGACTCAGAGGGACACCGTCTTCGCAGCAGCAGCCTGTCCCCATCTGCAGGGCAGGCTCCCAGCTGTGCTCCCGGGGAAACTCTTGGGGAAGACAGAGAGGAACAAAGGGAAAAGGGGAGGGAGGGAGGAAGGAGAGCCAGGGGTCCCGTGGCCTGAGGGTGGGCATTTAGGCCCACTGAAGACGCTCCCCAGAGGTGACCGGGGAACTCTGGAGCACTTTCTCCTTCCTCCAAGGAGCCTGTGGGTTCAGCGTGGTCCCCTGGTGTGTCTTGCCATGGTCCACAGCAAGTGCAGAGGTGACCAACCTCTCAGGCCTCTGCTTGGACCCCAGGTGCTTCTGGCAGACCCCAGAGAGCCAAGCTGAGCAGTCACCGTGATGACCACAAAATGTCCCTGGGCCCCCTCCTTCAAGGCCAGGTGGGCTGCAGGACTCGGTGGGATGACCACGCAGACCCAGACGGTGGACTCTGTCTTAGCACCGTGACCCCATCCTGGGCCTCAGGCAGAGCTCTCGGGGGACCTCAGGAACTTTCAGAGAAGCCTGCTTTGAAGTAAAACCATCTCTGACGGCGTATCTGCCTTCAGTCTCACCTTGCCGCTTTCCTTTTAAAGTCAACAGACACCACGGAGAGAAAAGAATTTAGAGAAGTTGGAAAAGTTTTAAATGAGTACCAGAGAGGAAAACAGCGGTCACAGCAGGAAGCCCCGCAGAGCCTCCCACAGGGCCAGCCTGCGCTGGCCAGTCGGCCTCTCCCTTTGTTCTTTTGCTGGCCACAGCCATGTCCCCCCAGGGCAGGACCTTGGGGCCTCCGCTGGGGATCTGAGAGCCAGCCTCTCCCCTGCTGCCTGGAGCCACGCAGAGCTCAAAGCTGGAGCTGCTCGGTGGTCCTGGTGCAGAGGCAGCCCTCCAGCCCCGGGGTGACCCATCTGGCGGGAACCCTCGGGGCCTGAAATCACTGCAGGGGATCAGGCACAGTACTGAGCCGTCCTTGCCCCCGGGCTCAACCACACTGGGGAACCTTCCTTCCCTCTCCCTGGGGGAGCAGGGCTGGGCAGGGTCTGGTCAGGACCCACTGCACACCTGCCCCAGTGGGACCGCACTGTGAGGACACCCCTGGGCCACGTGGGGACTGTCTGTCCTCCATCCCTTCTTCCCTCTCCCTGTCTCCCAAGGCTGGGGGAGGAAGCCACCATAAACCCCGGAGTGAGCTGGGATAGGGCGGGAAGGCTGGTGCAGACCCAGGTCAGAGTGGCCACCATCCACCCCGCAGGTCTCCAGGGCCACAATCAGCCCTGTTGGGGACAGAAGGGGACCCTGGCATGGATGAGTTGATTTACCCCCAAATCTCTAATTCTCAGCTCTCCCTGTACCCCCTGGGCATGCAGACAAAGAGACTGGGGCCCCAGTATCCCCTTCAGGGCATGCCCCAATGGCCTAAAGACCCCCACCAGGCCCCACCCACCAAAGCTTCCTCTACCTCCCAGTAGTGCTCAGGGCTGGGGCCGTGGACACATGGACCTGGGAGACACTCACTCCAGCCACAGCACCACCCACCAGCATCCTGGGAGATGGTGCCAACAGGCTCCTGGAGGAGTGCGAAAGCGAGGCTCCCCAGAAAAGGCACGGTGGGGGGGGGGCTGGGGAGCACGTGCTGTAGGGGGCCCCTGGGAGCCAGGCCCAGTCCCCAGGGCACAGCGCTCAGGGGTGGGGCCCCTGGGAGCCAGGCCCAGGAACTACTTGGGTTCAAGATTCGATGCAATACTGGGGCTGAGGTAGTACTGCAGGAAGTGGGCCCCACTAGAAGGTCCTGGGGGGGCAGCCTGGGGACCGTCTGTCCTCTATCCCGCCTTCCCTCTCCCTGTCTCCTCTTGGCTCATGGCAGCTTCAGCAGCTCCCTCCATGCTGATCCCAGGCTCAGAAACACAGAGGGAGGTCATGACCCGCCTCCAGCTGAGCTGGTTCTGACTGACCAGCACCTTCCACCTCAACTCCTGCTCACACCCCACTCAGCGCCAGCGCCAGCATTGTCCCCAGGCTGCCCCAGCGGGCCCTGTGCCCTCAGGGGCACCCACGCCCATCCGGCTGGCCGTTCCTGGGCGAGGCCCTGCTGAGATCCCCTGCTCTGCTGGTGCGACCACCTCACACTGCCTCAGCCGGGGGACGAGACTGGGAGAGGGCCACAATCAGGAGGGGCTTCCTGGTTTAGAGCAAAGCAGGGAGAAGAGCCGCACACAAGGACAGCAAGGAAGGCCACCCCGCAGGAGACCACGGGCCAGTGGGCAGGGTCCAGGGTCCAGGGCCCCGCTCAGGGCCCCCTCCGTTCCTTCCTGGTCAGCTCTCCCCTGCCTCTGGCCCTGGCTCCAGCGAGGGCTCCGAGTGCAGCCTGGACACCTCCTCTCTGGGCCGTGGGGCTGGGCTGGGGGATGGTGCAGACCCAAACCAGCTGCGCTCGTCCCCAAGGCCTCGTCTGCAGAGGTGGCCCAGCTTCACGCTGCCCGCTGGGAGGCCCAGCCCTGCAGAGGGTTCCGGAACACAGGGTGTGGGGAGGAGGGAGTGGCTGCTCCACTCCACGCGTGGACTCAGGCACCCAGAGAGGGAGGCAGCCCGCAGGACGGGGACCAGGTGTGGACCAGGCAGCTGCCACTCAGCTCCGGTTGGCAAAGGTCAGGACACAGGAGGAGGCAGCGGCCTGGAGGCTCCTGCCCAGCGGAGACAGGGGCCGCCGGACAGGCCTCATCCCTGGACCTGCAGGACACGGGTAGGGAAGGTCGGCTCCTAGGTGCCCAGCAGGAAGCTGTGCAGGGAGCCCAGGCCAGGAAGGAAGGTGAGGGTGGGAGGAGGTCTCTCCCTCTCTCCGCTCAGGACCCTGCTCTGCCCATGCCAGCCCCAGAGAGGCAGCGCGGCCACCGAGGCCCCTCCTAACTGGCTCCGATGGCTTTATTTCAGCTTCTTTTAGAGGAATCAGATTGAAAGCTCCCTCTGCCTTTAAAACGATCAAGGCTCATTTGCCAAGTGGCTCCAGGTGGGGAGTGTCCCTGTCCTCGGTCACGGTGATGCCAGCGTCACAGTGAGCCGCAGGGAGGGAGGCCTCCGGCAGGCGCTGTCCGTCAGTCCAGGCCGTCGAGGTCCTTCTGTGCTCTCTTCTCCAGCTGCAGGACCTGGAGGGAGAGGCCGTGAGAACAGTGTCCAAGCACCAGCTGCCCCCACACACCCACCAGCACCGAGTCGGCCAGCTGGGTCCTGGCACTGAGAACGCAGGTCACCAAAGAACCCGCACGATCCCAGCACAGGGAGCACAGTGTCCGGGGTGGCTGAGCAGGTGGGCATTGGCTCTTGCAGGATGCAGGGCATGGGCACCACCCAGTGACAGCGCCTGCATGTGGGCAGCAGAGCCCTGCCCAAGTCCCTGCTCCGCAGCCCCCACCCCGTGTCTCCCGCTGACTTCCACTAAACCCTCAGGTCACTCTGCCAGGAAGCACATTTCCACTGCACTCAGCTGGACACGGCATCTCTACCTGGCTACCGTGAAGTCCAGGGGCTTGTCTGGCCCCAACATGAGCGTCCTTCAACCACGGATGCCAGGGACCAGCAATTCTCTGCTGCGAGGGGAGACATCCTGGGCACTGTAGGCCGTAAGCAGCGTCCCTGCAGGTCACCACTAGATGCCAAAGTGGGGACGCCCACCTCAGTGATGACAACCCAAAGCGTCTCCAGACACTGGGGCCAACCATCCCTGATGGGGACAGTCTGGCAGATGGTGGGTGTGTCCGTCTGCACACCAGCTGCTGAGACCTGCGCCTCCTGCCAGGCTCTGGGCATGAAGGCTCCTTCTGGCTCATCAGGCTCTAGCTCAGCAGGGCACTTACAACTGACCACATGTCCCTGTGTGGACGAAGTGGCCACTTTCGCCTCTCACAGAGATGGGGCTGGGCACGGCTAACTTGCTTTCTGGGGCTCCTGCCGGGGGCCTGGCAAAAGGGGAGGAGAAGGACCACCCTTGTTTAAGTGACTATCAGTCCTTCCTTTATTCTGTTACTAACTGGAAAAAGAAAGGGGAGGGCAGGGTGGTTTAGGAGGGGAGCCTGCAGACACCGGGTGTTCAGGCCACACGAGTGGCACCTGGTCATGACGCACGGGTCCCAGTGGTAGAGTGCAGGGCGCCGTCCACAGGCACAGCCCAGCAGCCCAGGCCAACCTCGGATTGGCTTCAAATGTCCGTGGCACTAGCATGGTCGCACAGGAAGCAGGAGGCAGCCCTTCAAAGCTACCAGCTACCGTGTGACCCACTGTCCCACAGGTACGTGGCCACAGGAAAGAAGGCAGACGGTGTGGAGACGTCGGCACCACAGTGTCCACCGCAGTTGTCCCCTGCACATGGTGTGGCCCCAGCCTAAGCATCTGCCCATGGACAGCTGGGCAAGGCAGTGTGGCACGTGGAGCCCACGGAATACCACCCAGCCTCAGGAAGGAAGTCCTTCCGGTGGGACACGACGAGCCTGCAGGATGTCATGTCCAGTGAAAGCAGCCAGGCCCAGCACCGGGGGACCACAGGCTCTCCCTCACACACAGAGGTGGAAAAGTCAAACTCATGAACAGATGGGCAGAGCGGGTTCCTGGCTGTAGGAGGAGCAGGAGGTGCCGACCACAGGACGCGGTCAGGCAGGAGAAGGGGCTCTGAAGCTCTGTCCCGTGGCACGGTGGCTGCTGCTAAGGTGCCATGTCTCACACGTGGGCCAGGGGCAGATGCGAAATGTGTTCACCACCCAGGGCCGGAGCCATGAAGGCTGCAGGCGGAACAGCTTGCTCCGGCCAGTCCAAAACGGGCACGTGTCCAGAACGCCACGCCGTACACACCAACGTGTATACGATTTTTGTCGAAATAGATCACAAGCAAAGCGCCCCCTTCATATCCTGCCTCAGGCGGCCGCCGCACCCACCTGGTCCTCTATGCACCGGAACTGCCAGGGCCAGCGCGTGTTGTACAGGAAGGGCCGCAGGTCGAACCTGTTGTCGTCAGGGCTGTAGTTCTCTGCGTGGTAAGCGGGTGTGAGCGTGGTCATCTTGTGCCTGTTCATGGAGTACCTCGAGAAAAACCGCTTCACCTTGTCGGCCACCTGTGGGCATGCAATATGCGGGCGTCGAGGTGCGAAGGGGAAGAGCACCAGGCAGTGGCGCTATGTGGGAGGAGGCATGCACACAAGGCTGGTGGGCCACAGCCCCTCTCGGGGCCTTCCCTCAGGGCAGCTGTGGACACCAGGCAGGGCTGGCACTGGCTGAGGTGAACACGGCAGAAGAGTCACATTCTGCCCCAGGAGGCCGGGGCAGCCAGAGTCACCCCACAGGGTCCCAGGCAGTCCTGTGGGACCAGCATGCTTGTGGGCTTTGGCCCCAACAGCTCAAAACAGCGCCGTGGGCAGGATCCGACCTGGAGCCCTGGTGCTGTGCTCACAGGAGGCTGGGCCCCCTCCTCGGTCACTGGGGAGGCTGAGCCTCTCTTGGTGACAAGGCAGACAAAGGTAGAGACCGGGCCAGGAGCCTAGAGCACACAGCATGGGTGGTATCTGGGGGGCAGGGCACTCGCCGGCCCCAGTGGGCTGGAGGTGCCTCTGTTCGGGTGCTCCTTGGGTGGCTCCATCTGTGACACCACGCACAGCCTCACCTGCCGAGGTGTGCAGGTATCTCTCCACATGTTGAGCAGCTTGCAGAACATGCTGTAGGGGCCCATCTTGGCAATCTTCCTGAGCCGCCCGAACACGGAGAGCTCCGCGTATGTCATCCCCATGTCCTCCTGCAGAGAGCAAAGGTCACTCCAGGTGACGGCCAGAGAGGGCAGAGAGGCCCACGGTTGAGGGCAGAGGCCCAGGGAGGTGAGGCTGCCTCAAGAGCCAGGAGTGGACACTGGCTTCATTTCCAGCTTCCATTGGCCAATCTGGAGGTGCAACTTGGCTTTTAGGACCACAGGACAGTGCTGGGGCCACCAAGGATGTGCCTATGTCCTGAGCACTGGTTCCTGTGAAGGGGACCTTATTTGCAAAAAAGGTCTTTGCAGGTGTAACGAGGTCAAGAACCTGAGATGAAATGACCCTGGTGGGTCCTAATCCCAAGACAGAGTCCTTATAAAGGGTCAGAGGAGACACAAGGAAAGAGGAGAGGCCATTCTGAGACAGAGGCAGGGACAGAGTGACGAGCGATGTGGCCACAAGCCAAGGGCACCCGGAGGCCCCAGAGCTAGAAGAGGCAGGAAGAGCTCCCCCCAGGGGTCTCAGCCCGGCCCCACCTTGATGCCAGATGTGGCCTCTGGAGTGGAGAGGACCCGCTCCTTGGTTCTGGGCCACCTGATCTGTGGTCATCTACTATGGACCCACCAGAGGCCAATCCGGAGACCATGCCACCTGAGGCACGGCACACCTAGCAGGTGGATCCTGTCTCCTGCCCCACTGAGCTGCTGCCCTTGGTGGCCTTGGAGAAAAGGGAGCAGGCTCACGGAAGTCAGGGCCACATGGGAGGACACGGGATGCCTCCTGGTGCCAGGACAGGGGAGCTGCCAGCCAGCTTAGTCAGGCCCACGAGGTTAATGTCTGCTCTGGCCCTCGGTGCTGCCCTCCCCAGAGCCACCACCAGACACGCAGTGAGGCCAGCATTCTGGGACACAGCAGCGGGGCCCTCACCTCTGGCTGGGCCTCTGTGATGTGGACATGGCCTCTTGTCCCCATGGCCCATTCAGCTTGAGCTACCCTGGCCTTCCTCAGGCCCCAGCCCCAGAGTCCCCTCATGTCCCCTCGTGTCCCCTCAGGGGCCCTGCCCTGACCCCCGCCACCACCACCTCCACCTCTCTCCATCTCACCTCCCTGAATGACTGGCCTGCAGCACCCACAACCCCTGGGGCTGTCATGGAGATGTCTTCAGGGGACTCAGCATTTTAAGAGCAGTGGCCACCTCTACCGGTTTTCCTGGTTCTCCACCTTGTCATGAGGCTTCCTGGCCTCCAGAATCACATGGGCCAAATCCCTGATCAGTCCCCTCCCGCCTATCTATCTCCACATGTCCTGAGGGTTCCGCCTCCCGGTAGAGCCCTGAGCAACAGGGATACCAAGCGGCTCAGGAGGAAATGTGAACAGACTTCTAACGAGATTTTTATCACTAATGAAGATATTTCTGGCAAAGTAAAGCCCAGCTCAGATGGCTTCCCAGGAACTCTACCAAAAAAAAACTTTTTTAATGTATTTTGTTAGTTGTAGGTGGACCCAATACCTTTATTTTATTTTTACGTGGTGCTGAGGATCAAACCCAGAGCCTCATGTGTGCCAGGTGAGTGTTCTACCACTGAGCCCCAGCCCCAGCTCTCTACCAAAATTTTATATGAGAATTACGACCAGTTCTCACACCCTCTTCCAAAGGAAGAAAGGGGGCGGGATAACTCCTGACTCTTTCTAGGAGGCCAGCATTTTCCTGATATCAAACTAGGCAAAAATATCACATGAAAAGACAACTGATGAGAATCCCCTGTGAGTAGGCAAAAAATCCTCAACACCACTCCAGCAGACCCAATCTAGCAGCATAGAAAAAAGATGATCTGCAAAGGGACTTATCCCCGGAATGCAAGGTCGGTTTAACATCCAAAATTGCAGAAAGAGTATTTGGCAAGATCCTACAGTCTTGTAAGAGGAGGAGGAGGAGGAGGAGAAGGAGGGAAAAAACAAGTTGAAGTAGAAGGGAACTTCCTCAATACATACAGGGCACACGTCAAAAAGCCACAGCAAACCTCCTCCTCACTGGGGAAAGACTGAAAGTCCCCAGAGCAGGGCCAGGAAAAGAATGTCCGCTCTCATCACACTACACCTTCTAGCCAGGGGTACTGGGCAAGAAAATGGAAAAGGCAGCCAGGTGGGAAAGAAAGAAGACATTTGCTGCTTGCAGACAGTGTGTCTTGTAAGTGGGAACTCTTGAGGTGAATCCAACACAGTGTGGGATGCAATCTCGACACTGAAGTCACATGACTTTCTACACAACAATGCAAAATGAATTTAACGAAACAATCCACTTACAATCAAAGAGAATAATACACTTTGAAATAAGTAAATTTAACAAAAGACATGTAAACTAATACTGTGAAAACTATAAAACAGTTAAGTGAACATGAAGACATCCCATGTTCATGGATCAGAAAATGTAATACTAAGGCGGTGGCATCCCCAGACCTGGTCTACAGGTTCTTTACAAATCCTTATCAAAATCTACGCTATTGTTTTGGGTTTTTTTTTTTTTTTTTGCAGAAATTGCCAAATGTATCTTAAAATTCATATGAAAATTTTAAGAACCCACAGTAGCCAAAATTATCTTGAAAAAACAACAAAGTTGGAGGACTCACACTTCCTTATTTCAAATCTTACCACAAAGCAACAGTAGGCAAAATGGTGAGGAACTGGTGTAGACAGATGCAGAGACTGACGGAAGTGAACTCCAAGTCCAGAAATAAACCCACACACTCACAATCAACTCATTTCAACAAGGACGCCAAGAAAATTCACAGGGGAAAAGAACAGTCTAATCAACAAGTAGTGCCGGGACGCAGGGTGGGCACAGGTGAAGGCAGACCTTCCTCACCCCACCCACCGAAGCTGGCAGCCCTGCACTAGGGCCTCGACCTCCCTGAGGAAGACATGGGGCAGGTCTGGTGACCAAGAGGCTGCGGGGTCTGGTGATGTCCTTCAGCAAGGGCCCAACAGGCACCGGTCAGCATGAGGTTGCTCTAAACCAGAGGTCCCACCCTCTGTGAGGGTTCTGCATCCCTCAGTCTGCCATGGTCCCCTCTCTACCTACCTCGTCACCCCTCTCCTGGGCTCCACTCACAGTGAGAAAGCCACCAAAGTGTCAAAGGCCAGGGGGGCACTGACGCTGGGTCCCTGAGCTTAGGCCGGGACGTGGCAAGGGTGCATGGGCTCCTGGGCAGAGAGAGGCTTTAAAGGAGCCCGCCCTGCCACACAGGCCACGGGGCGTGGGAGAAGCCTGCCACGAGACAGCCATTACCTCATCCATCTGGGACACCTGTCCGTTGGCCAAGGGCTCCAGCTCCGCGGTGGCCGGGGCACACAGGATGCTGTGGCCAAGAACACGGGTTGGTCACCACAGTGTGGATGGGCTCCTGAGCCTTGGGAGGTGGGCAGCAGGCAGAGCCACGCCAGGGTTTCCCTGGCAGAGGCGAGTGGATGTTGTTGGGGCTTTGTGACCTGACCGTGATGGGCTGATGGCAGGAGGGCAGCCACGTGCCTCTCCCCAGCACAATCTCACCTGGGGCCGGGCAGACCTGAGGGGTCCTGAGTGCTGCAGGGCATTTAGGAGCCCCCTGGCCTGCACCCGGGAGCTTCTAGCAACACAGCCTTGGGACAACTAAAAATGCCTCAGCCACTGCCCAACGCCCCTGGGGACAAGACTGCCCCAGTCCTCACTGGGGCAAGGAGAAGGCGGCCTGGGCCTGGGGAGGACGCAGTGAGCCGGACAGCCTGGATGCCAGTCAATTCAGCAGACGCCATTAGGGGCAGGTGCCTGCTAGGTGCCTGCATCAGTCCCCCTGCCTTAGGTGGTAGGAGAAGAGTGGAGAGGACAGGAGGGCAGAGCCCGGCCTGTGTAGGAAGCAGTGGCTTGGTCATGGGACCCCAGTGCCTGGCTGAAGGGCAGGACTCTTTCCCCAGGTGATAGGGAGCTACAGAAGGTGTCTGGGTGGTGGTGAGGGTGGCCCTGGGCTGGGCTGGCAAGACCCAAGTGGCTCAGGAGCAGCCACTGTGGCGTGGTGGCGCACACTCACCCCTGCAGGGCGGTAAGCCGGAAGCGCTCCAGACAGAACTGGACGAAGGCCCTCAGGTCCGTCTTGCTGATCCCCCCTATGGGGTTGATGTCTGCGCTGGAGCAGTCGTACTTGGTGAGGTAGCCGAGGAGGCTTCAGGAGAGAGGGGGGCGGGGAGACAGGGACAGACTGGCTGGGAGAACCCGAGGTCCCAGGGGCACGCAGTCAGGCTGCAGATGCTACCAACTCTGGACATCAGAGGACTTGCTTCTTCCAGGAGCCTGGCGGGTTCTAGGCTCCTGGAGAAGGTGGCATAGCTGGGACAGACGGCCAAGGGGGCAGGGACTGCAGAGGCCTCAGAGGCACCGGGATGCCAGGACGTCCTCGGGGCTGGGAAGCAGATCTGGGAGTCGCCAGCATTGGCCTCTGCAGGCTGAGGCCGGAGGGACCTGGCCTCTGGGTTCCTCAGCCTTCTCTGTCAGCGTCTGTCACTGTCACAGCCTCTGACGTGCCACTCACCAGGACCTGGAGCCTGTAGGCCTCTGCCCACCTTGCCCGTGGCCGCCCCTTGCCGCCTCTCCTCCACTCTACCACCGCTGCTTAGCAGCGCCACCACCCAGCCTGGAGCGGTCCCCGCGGCACAGACGGCTGCAGAGGAGACACCCTGCCTCCAGGTCTCGCGGCCCCACCTGCCATCACCTGTCTCAAGGCAGCGTCTTGTCCCCTCCCCACGTGTCACCCCTTGCTCCCCCCACCCTAGTGTGGTGCCAGTTCCTCCTCCTTCATGGGGAAAAGCCTCTCAGAGTGGAACCTCACACCCCTCAGTGCCCCTCTGTGCCCTCCTGTGGCCCTCTGTGGCAGTGGAGGCTGGTGGCTCCCAGCAGAGCCTGCCCCTCGCCTGGTCCCTGCTCTCCTGCCTCACGGCCCTGCTCCTGTCCACCGGCCTTTCCCGTTGGCATCTTAAAACAAGGAAATGTCCTCTCCTGTCCCCAGGCTGCCCAGCCACTCCTGCAGCCGCCCTCTCCTTCAAGTGTGACCCCTGGAAAGGCCTGTCTCGGAGTCGCTGTACCCCTACCTCACCGTCCCCCAACCTGCCCAGCAGGTCTTTCCGTCTCCCATGCTTGGCTTTCCAGGGTACAACGGCAGCCTCTAATCCTGACATGGCCTCACCCCAGGGCTCTGTATGGGCCCCTCCGTGAGCTGGGTCTGCCCCTCCCGCAGGTCTTTCCAGTCCCAGGGGGCCCACGGTGAGGGCTTCGACGGAGCCTCCCACGCGCCCTCCCCTCAAGCGCTCTCTGCAGACACTGTGCACACGTGCCAAATGCTGTTGTCTGCCTGCCTCCACCAGGGTGACACGGGACAGGGTGACACGGGATGGTGACACGGGGCAGGGTGACACGGGGCAGGGTAACATGGGCAGGGTGACACGGGGCAGGGTGACATGGGAGCTGCTTCTGTGTTTTGTTCACAACACCAAGAAGACCCACGACAGGGAACCACAGTGCGCAGTGAGCACACACAGGCTGCGGAGCCAGAAGCACAGTCAGAGGCAGGAGGAACAATTAGAATTAATCGCCCTTTAAGCTCAGCACTACAGAAATGTCCACCTGCGTCTGCCCTGGAGAGTGCAGGAGAGAGGGCTGTCGGGAGTGAGAAGAAGGAGTGGGCAGCAGGTAAAAACAGGCCCGGCACACTGTGGCGGCACTGTGGGACCCTGTCATGGGACCCGACAGAGGAAGGTCTGCTCAGCGAGGGGCCCGTGTGCCCGGAGGAGGACGGAACAGCGGGAGCTGGACGGGGATGGGCGGCCCACAGACACCCTGAGTGCGCCACCTTGTCTTCCCGACATTCACCCAGGACCTGTGAGTCCAGAGTGTGCCCCGCCCTGGGACGACGCTTGATTCTTGGTAAAATGTTTAGTAACAAAAGAAAAAAGGAGGGCAGACAGCGTCGGGGGAGATGTCCAGCCACAAACTTCACAGACGGCCGCTCTCGTCCTCTCTGGGGCAGCACGGTGCTCCCAGGACACCCCAGCCGTCAGCCCCCCAGAAACAGTGCCCTCCAACACAGCACTGGGGCGACAGAGAGGCACGCACAGAACAGCACGAGGAGGGCAGGGTTACCAGACACAGGGGACATAAAATAGGATCCAAAAGCTTAAAAAGTAGGACTTAAAAGACATCTGCAGACTTGCAAGGGTGTAGAAAGACTTGACAGACTGTAGGTGAAGGGTGGGTGGGAAGGGGCGGGTGGAAGGGTATGTATGGGGGTGGGACCGGGGGACGGGGGGTGGGTGGACAGGGGGGTGGGTGGGTGGATTGGAGAATGAAGGATGAGCAGATGGATGGGTGAGTGGGTACTTGAGTGGGCAGGTGCTCAGATGGATGGACAAATGGATGCATGGATGGATGGATGGACGGCTGAGTGGTCAGATGTATGCACAGAATGGGAGACAGGTGGGTCCACTGATGGATGGACAGGTAGATGCAAGAACTGACAGATGGGTAGATGACAAAGTTCTTGAGATTTCTCAGCTGATTAGAGAAGAGCTGAGAGGCCTGGAGCTAACCTCAGGGAAGAGGGAACCGTGGCTGGGAAGACAGCTCAGCTCCCCCCGCTAAGCCTGAGACCAGCCTGGTTTACCTGGAAACGAGAGGGCGCCTCTGGACAATGTGAGGAAGGGACTAGTTTTCAGTCCACATAACAAATGAGCCATTCAGTTGGAGGTAAAAACTACAGGCAGAGAAGTGACATTGGTCACCGTTGAATATCTAGGAGCAGCAGGCCCCGGATCAGGGTGGGGCACAGCCCCAGTGAGCACTGTGGAGGGAGGAAACACGCTGGGGCAGGGCAGGCGGGCATGGGCCAGAGGGACAGCAACGTCCAGCCAATCTGCACCCTCCAGGGTCCTGACGTTCTGGGGACACCACATTGCTGTGGGCACCAGGCGTCCCCGAGCCATGGGGTAACACGGCTCCTCCCTGGGTGTTGTGTGGATATTGCGAGAACCAGCCGGGTGCTGGGGGAGGCTGCCTCTGGAGGCATGTCACCCTGAGATCAGGGATGCCCAGGAGCCCACCACTGCACGCCCGCCACACCACCATACCTCTCATCCACGTTGGCAGACCCGAGCACGAGAAGCCCTCCACGGGCGCCCCGGGACCAGAGGCTCAGCTGAGCGAACAGGTAGGCGAGGACCATCCTGATCCGAGCCTGGGCAACAGGAGGGAAGGAAGAATCACCCAGCAAAACCCGGGACAGGTGTGCTGCACCCTGACCCCATCCTGGCCCAGGTGCAGGTCCCCGGCAAGGCTCCAGGGGAAAGCTGGCTCGGGGCGTCCTCCTGCAGGGAAGGCCCCTGAGTCGTCCCGTCAGGCCAGCCTGCAGAGCTCTTAGGGGCCTGCTCTCCAAAGACGGAGGAGCCTGGGCCTCCTCATTCCTCACCACTGGCATTTCTGGAGGGGACAGGCCATCCACGCACAGGAGAGGGGACGGGGATATGACAGCCTGGAGCAGTGGCGCCTGGGGCCTCTTCTCCCTCCACTGATAAGCAGCACCCAACCCAAGGGCAGCGCCCAAGAGGCAGGAGCAGGGCTGCTCTGATTGCCCCGGCACAGCTCTGCGCACCCCAGGCCCTCGCGCTCCTGCTAGCCCTGCACACCCCGAGCCCTCGCGCCTCCTGCTCGCCCTGAGCCCCCATGCACTCCTGCTCACCCCTGAGCACCCCGAGCCCTCCTGCTTGCCCTGCGCACCCCAAGCCCTCGCGCCCCTGCTCACCCGAGCATCCCAAGCCCTTGTGCCTCCTGCTCGCCCTACACACCCAGAGCCCTCGTGCTCTTGCTTGCCCTGAACACCCTGAGCCCCCATGCACTCCTGCTCACCCCTGCGCACCCCGAGCCCTCGTGCCTCCTGTTTACCTGCGCACCCCAAGCCCTTGCACCTCCTGCTCGCCCCTGCACACCCCAAGCCCCTCACGCTCCTGTACTCTCCTGCTCTCCCCGAGCCCTCGCGCACCCCTAAGCAACCTTGAACACTCTCACACACAAGCCCATGCTCACACACTCCTGCACATACTTTTGCATTCCCGTACACAATCATGCCATGCTTGTGCTCACACAGTAACACACACATGCCCATGTTCACTCCCGGCACACCCTTAATTATGAGCATGCTTGTGCTCACACACTCCTGCACACTCACAAGCACCATGGAAAGCTCTCAAGCATGCACATGCCACCTATGCACACACACGCCTCCATGTGCTCACACATGCAGGCACAGAGACTCCTACTCTGGCACACACACTGCACACACATGTTCATGTGCTTGTGCGTACACTCCACGCACAGCTACACATACATATGCACACTCACACCCATGCACACACAACATATTCAGGCATATCTGTGCACATCTGTGCGTACACACACACTCTTATAACCCTGTGCCCTCTTAGATGAGCACATGCTCAGCCTGCAGCCACGTCCTCATGCCTGTGTGGTCAGTGTCTCCAGGGAGGCACAAGGCTACTGACCCCAGCACCAGCAGTCCCCAGGGCTCCCTGTGCCCCACTCCCCTCTAGGGACAACAGCCCAGAAGTGGAGTCACCTGCACATTCTGCAGGGCCAGGTTTTCCCTCCTGCTTCCTCCATGAACTGCAAATAGAGGACTTTTCCCCGTCACCAGGCGGAAGATGCCCAAGATGGCCTTCACAGCTGGGTCCATGTTGAGGCTGATGTGGTGGCTGGAAGGAGAAAGGACCCGCGTGGGTGGCAGTGCGCATACGCACACCTGTGAAAAACACATTCCACCGGCCCTGGCCACCGTGCGTGACCCAGGGTATCTGGTGCCTTCACAGCATCACGCCACGTCACTGTCATGCAGGGGCAGGGCTCTGGCACCTGGAAGCCCGACCCCGCCAGGGTCACTCCCGCTCCTCTCTGACTCTGGGCTCTGCCTGATGAGGACCTTTCACACAGGCAGAGCCACACGGAGGGAGGCCTTCGGCAGCTTTTGAATCTGGGTTCCTGGCTCTTATGACTTGAAGGCTCACACACATGTGGCCCGGGTCGACGTGGGCCCTTCGTGTGGCTGAGTGACACTCCCTTTCCCACCGCACTCTGCCTCTTCCCTGTCTCGGCGACCGTGGGAGCTGAGCCGTGGTCATTCCTGTTCCAGCCCCTGCTCAGGCCCTGCTCCTGTCTCCGTCACTACACCAGGGCTGGGACTGCGGGGGGGGGGGGGGGGGCAGCCTTCAGCGGAGCTGAGCAAATGGAGTGCGCGGCTCCTCCTTTCTCCCTCGGAGTCAGCTTAAGTGGGCCATTCTGAACGGCCACGCCTCGCCTTCCCCACCATCTCAAGGAGAGCTGCCCGAGGAGGAGGCAGTCAGGGCAGCCTGTGAGCAGGTGCCGGGGAAAGGGGCGGGAGCCAGGCCTTCCCTCGGCCACTCCTGTGCCCTGGTGCTCACAGGAGGTGAGGAGGCTGCCCTGGGCATGGAGGAGGGAAGGAGGCGGAGACGGGATGCTGTTGAGGACCAGGGAGGGCAGAGGACTGGCTCAAACCCAGGGCAGCTAGACCCCGTCAGCTCCTAGGCACACACTGAGGGACAGCGCAGCCACGGGTGTCCACAGCTGGCTCCTGACCACCGCTGCCTGCCTGTGCTCGCACCACCGAGTCTACCTTCCGATCTGCTGGGCCAGCTCTCTGGCCCTGCTGCAGGTCTCCTGGGAGGAGTTCTCGCTGGCCATGTAGCAGGTGGTCAGCAGGCGCCCACAGAGCTCCCGGGGGTCCTGGGGGATGTAGCTGTTCTGGTTCAAGATGGCCTGGACATCGGCCAGCACTTCCTGATCTGAAAACCACCAAGTCAGAAAGAGTAGAAGTCGCCGTGAATGTCCAGCCAATCCTGGGCTATCCCCGGGTACGTGGGCAGCCAATCCCAGGCTGTCCCCAGGGAACCTCAATGGAATCCCAAGACATCCCCGGGCACCTGCACAGTCCCCAAAACGTGTTCCCCCCACAGGGCCTCAGTGTCACGGACGGCAACGGGCTTAGTCACGATGACTCTGCAGTCAGAGCCACAGCAGCAACAAGCCCCAGGAAAAGACCCGAGTGTCCTGCTGTCCCTGGGCTCTGACTTCTGCACACGGCCACAAAGCCTCCTTCACCCACTATGCCACGACCGCCCACCCCGGAGCTCCCGGTCAAGGACATCACCTACTTCCGTCCCTCACAGCCTCGCAGACCTGGTAGCACATGGAGTAGACGAGGCAGGCAGTGGCCGCACTGTCCACGCCACCACTCAGGGGCAGGAGAAACCCGGCCTGAAACGGGCCAGCCGGGCACAGGGTAAGCCAAGTTCCCGAAACAGCAGTGCGCCCAAAGCGCAGCCCAGCCCTGGCCACCGACAGGCCTGACAGGCCTCAGAGGGCTCTGCCTGGCAGGAAAACGCCCACCACGTGCGGAAGGAGGGAAGGTGTTCGAGGCCTGAGCTGACTCTCCACAGGGCATCACAGACCAGCATGGCCACCAACTAGCACAACGTGGGCCTCGGAGCTCCAAACGCCCAGACAGTCCCGCCAGGCTCCCGTGGCCAAGCCAGCCGGGCCCACCTGGCGTACAGCCAGTGCAGACTGCTGCCCCAGGCAGCACCTTTAGCTGCATGCACAGCAAAGAATCCCGAGCCTGTCCCAGACTGACACAGGGCACCCAGCAGAACAAGCAGTGGACACGGGGCACCTACCTGGTGGCTTCGCCTCAAGAAATCCCAGAGCCAGCAGGCAGGCCCGAGGCTGCAGGGCAGTAAGAGCGCTGAGTCTGGGGCACCCGAGCAGCCCACCTGCGCGGGTTCCCCGGGGGAGATCTGCCCAGCAGGGCTGGCTCTCGCCAGGCCCCGGCCTCCGTTGCAAATACCTGGTGGGAATTAGGGCTTCTCAGGTCTGAAACAAGCCTGGGAGGCACGTGTCACTAGTGTCCCCTTTTGAAATGGGGACACCGAGACTCAGAGGGCGGCACCTCTGTGCCCAAGGATGCAGCTCAAGGACACTGCTGGCCCAGGAGAGGAGCTCAGGCCGTCCGGCCAGCATCCAGACCCTCGGCCCCAATGAGGCACAGAGTCCTGGAGCCCAGCGTCCACCCCAGGCTCTGAAGACCCACTGGGCGCACGCGGTGCCACCCCACCCCAGTGCAAATGGCGGCAGCTGCTGGGCGACGCGGCCACACGAGTGAGGGGGTCCCTGCCGGGGCTGCCCACCTTATCTCCTCCTCGGGCCTGTGGTATCTCCACTCCAGGGGCTCAGAGACGGGCTGCAGCAGGTCCTCGTGGCCCGAGAGGGCAAAGTCCACCTTCACTCTGGGATAGGGGCTCACCCTGCTGGCCTGTCGGCAGACATTCAGGACAAAGTGAGGTCCCCCATCAGGAAGCCGGGGAACAAAGACCAAGCCCTCGGGGAGACTGGGAGGGCTGGAACCCCAGCAGCAGGCGGTGGCCAGCGCTGGCCAGGGCCCGAGACATGGCAGCCGCTCCCTGCTGGTGGGAACAGAAATGGTGCAGGGCTCAGGAACAGCCTGGCAGTCCTGGGGCTACACAAGAGTCACTACACGAGCCCCCGGGGTCACTCCTGAGTATGTGACCCAAGGGGACAGATGTGAGTGTCCCAACACCTGCATGTGGACGCCAGGCAACACTGTTCCTAACGGACACAGGCTAGTGCCCCAAGTGCCCTCAGTGGTGGAGGGTGAGCACCAGGGTCCCTGCCAGGGTGGAGCAATATGCAGCCATGAAGAGGAGCGTGGCTCAAACATGTGCCCTGCCCAGGCGAGTGGAGCTCTGCTGGTGACGGCAGCAGGTGTGAGGCTACGCCTGGTCTGACCCCACCCTGTGATGTGTGCGGGGTAGCAGGTCCTTGCAGACAGAGGCTGGGGACGGGGCAGGGTGAACCCTCAGGGGACAGCTGCTGCCCGGGGTGCTGGAGATGCTCTAGCATCGACCCCACGTTATGTGACTCCAGGAATACAGGGAAACCCCACCGGGCTGGGCTGGGCGGGGGACAGGTGTGGGCACTGCCCCTCGTAAAGCGGTTTCTAAACAGTGGCTGTGCCCACGTTGAGCTGCACGCTTCTGGGCTGCCTGCAGAGTCGCCCAGTCGCAGTGACCACTGGTTGGTGGCCTGTGGGTGATGACATCTTAGGAATGTGGTGTTGGGTCCTTGGCCATAGGACTGGGGGGGCAGGGCGAGGGACCGTGCTCGCCTCCAGGAGTCCTGGACACGCTGGCTCACCCCGGACCTCACCCTGGCTGTGCTGCCTGCCGTCCTGCCTGCCCTGGCTGCTGCCATGTGGGGCCTTCTGGCTTCCCAGGCTGCTCCCATGTCTGTCCCCGTGTCACAGCCCCCAGGGGCCAACCCTCAGCCTCTGCTGCCCTGACTTCACCGTGCTGCCTGTGCCCAGGGCTCAGGCCAGCCCCCAGGTCCTTCGGCCCCTCCGCAGCCCCGAGCTCCCGCTGCATTTCCACACCCTGCACTGCCCCGCACAGCCGCAGTGAGCCCGGCCATCTCCCGGGCCCCTTCAGGACTGGGCAGGCACCCTGCAGGGGCTCGCTGGGTGCTCACCGCCAGGTTTCGGGAGGAGATCTCTGCCCTGTAGCTCCTGACGTCCTCCAGGTCCAGGGTGGCTGTCAGCACCTCCTGGGGAGATTCCAGAGAACCACGTTCCTTCCGTTTCTTTCCCCTGCACGTAACGTGCCTCGGTCACTGTGCTGTGTGGACGAGTCACATCTACAGAGAGCCTGGGACCTGTGACTCCTGGGGCCCAGGGACAGGGTGAAAAGCACCCTTGCCGACCTAGACCTTCCTGTTTCCAGCCTCTGCTTTCAGGCCCTGGCTAGTGATCCACCAGTCCCAGCATGAGACGCAACTCTGCCAGTAAGCACTGCGGGGACTTCCAGGAAAGCGCCTTTCTTACGCAAAAAACACTCTGAACGTGGCCAGGTGGAGATGAGATGGCTGGAGCTGCTGCTGCCATCCTATGCCCATGAGCAGAGGCAGCCTGAGAAGGAAACCCACACGGGAAGGTGCAGTGGGGCCGGCAGAGGTGGAGCCGGAGCCCTGGCCACCCATGCCTGGGCCCTGACCTGGTGAGCCTTGTCCAGGAGGTCACCTGCTCTGGCTCATTGTGGGGTGGTTTTAACTCACAGAGGTCATTCCTTTCTTTATGAACAGACACCACAGTCACATGGCATTCCTAGAATCTGTCACTTCAAACACACGTACGGGACAGCAAGAACAGCCTCTGGTCCCCACTGGGTGACGTGGGACACTGTGGTCACCTGGCTGGCCCCTGGCTCCCTCTACCTTGAGCAGTGGTCCCTACTCAAGCTGGAAGACACTCATCAAGAGGAAGCAAACCAGGGGTCCCCAAGCCCTGGTGCTCTCTGCTATCTGAAAGGACGGGGCTGGGGCTGGCCTGAGGCCCAGGGTCCATCCCCAGCACCACAGAGAAGACCGAAGCACAGGGAGGCTCAAGCCTCAGAGAGCCAGGGCCACATGGTGCCTTTTTCATGAAAGGTGACCCGTCCCACCAGAGCACCCAGGGAGCCGGACACCTGAGACCAGAACTGAGGGGTGAGGGCCTGGCAGGACGGACAGGCCAGCTGCCCGCAGTGAGGGCGCCGGGCGGCTCTGAGAAGCTGGCTCGTGGCCTGGAGACACGGAGGGCGGCCTGGAGGCCCAGCCTCTGCGTTCGGCCTGAGGACGGCTCTGCCACCCCCGCCCCCCCCCGCCCCCCCCCCCGTGCCGCAGGCCGGTCACTCTCTCCTGCCTGTCCCTGAAGCTGTAGACAAGGTCAGAGGTGGGAACTGTAGTAGCCGGGGGATTCCACTCGCTGGGAATCACCTCCTTGCTCAAGGCAGATGCCAAGGATTCGCCAGGGGCCAGGAACTGCAGGGCCTCCAAGGTGCCATCCAGGGGTGGGCTGCAAAGAAGCCTGTAGCTCAGACATGTGGACAGGGTCTTGGCCAGGCCACCTGACTGGCAGGCAGTGCCCAGCATTCCTACAGTAGGAGGACCTGAACCCCATCTTTCCACCTATGCTGTGGTTAACGCCAACTGACCAGGCCTCCAGGACGCTGTCGCTTGGAAAGCAGAACTCGGAGGACATGCCCAGAAGACCCCAAGGGTAGAGGAAGGTCCCCGGGCACCAAGCAGAGACTGCCAAAGCTGGCCCAAGTGCTCTGGGCAGGAAACCCCCCAAACACGAGGGATTCTTCTCAGGGTGACCTTCACAGGCTGCTGTGAGTTGCGTCCCCCTGAGAGCCCGAGGCGGCTACAGGAGGAGCCCGCTAGCTGCCCGGAGCACAGAGGAAGCATGGCAGCCTGAGCGCTGCTCACACCTCACGCCCGCCTGGGTGGTCCTGGGAGACTCCTCTCCCCAGCCCCGGCCTCCGCACACCAGCCTCTGTGTGCTGCTCCCACGGCACAGCTGCCCAAGGCAGTGCCAAAGACGCGAGGCGAGCCTGGACCCTCCACTGACCCTGCAGGAAAGGAACTGACATCCAATGTGACTCAACACATTGTCGTGGCCCCGCGAGGCTGTGGACCTTCTCTGAGCCGTGACCGGCTGCAGCGAGGTCCAGCTGCCCTCTCTGCATGCCCTCGGGGTGGTCAGGGCACTCGTGAGCACCCCGGGCACCTGGCCCTCACCACTGCCATCTGTGAGCTCAGAGAGCCCCTGCCCCACCAGAGGGATGGGTCTCCACTGCTCCCTGGAGCGCAGGGCACTGTGGGTGAGACCTCATGTTAACACGCACTGTCCTGGAAAACCGCGCACCTTAAAGGACCCCTCTGTCTGTTCCAGGGGACAATGTCCTCAGCCAGACTCAGGGCCCTTAGTCCCCAACATGGCACCGGGCTCGACGCCTGTCATCCCTAAGAAGAGGTTTCCGTCCACCTGCTGAGAGTCACTCCAAGGAGCCCCTCGCATCCTGCATGGCACAGCATCACCCAGCCCCACATCTCCACGGAGCCTGTCCAGCGCCTGCGGCTCACCGTTGGTTGAGCATGGCCTAGGTTCAACCCCTGTGGCCTGTGGCATGGCCCCCAGCCGGGCATGTGACTGGCAAGCTGTGCCCAGCTCACTCTTGGGTGCCCAGCCAGCAGCGCCCGGGCACAGTCCTCCCTCACCACCCACAGGTGGACCATTGGGACAGGTGCCCCCGAACCAGGCACCAACCCGGGAGGTGTGAGACCACCCTCTGCACCACGCTCATTACCACGTCGTCCAGCGAGAACTGGGAGCCCTGGGCGAAGATGTCCCCGTTCATGGCGATCAGGGCGCAGCCGTCGTAGTACAGCCGGTCGCCATCGCAGCCCTTCTGGTTGGCCAACAGGTAGATCCCGCCGTTCTGGAGAGGCAGAGGGGAACGGTCAGCGGTGGTCATCGCCCTCACCTCCGCAAGCCCCAAGGGGAGGCCTGGCCGTGCCAGACTCTCCCTGTCCCACTCATGTCACCCAGAGCTCCTCCCCACACAGCGCCTGTGGCAGGACGGCCCAGTGGCCGGGGTCCTCGTGGACCCCCCAGCCACGGGCTGCGGGCAGCAAGGCTTCTACTTCCCACAGCGAGGTGCACAGACTCCAGTGCTCGGCCTGGCAGAGCCCAGGTTCAAGCCCACGGCAAGAAACCTGTCGCAGGAGTGACAGGTGCCTCTGTCCCTTGCTGTGCTCAAGTGCCCACTACAGTGGCCGACACGGGGACGCTCCCTTGTGTATTCCCTGAAACCAAGGCTCCCACCAACCAGAGGTGTCGACAGAGCCTGATTCCCAGGGGACCATGAGGACTAGCAAGGCCACTCAAGGGAGCCCCGGACGACGGCAGCCTGTGCTCCCTGAGTACAGGCCGTAATCATGGCCCCAAATTCCCACTATGCCTGGCCCGGCCCTGCCCTAGGCGCCAAGGCTCCAGAAGGCTCTGGGCTAGGGCTGGCCTTGGCAGTCCACCAGCAGCCCCTCCCAAGCCTACCTTGGTGGTGGCCATGGTCACCAGGTCCACCCTGGCGTGGGCTTTGCGCAGGACATGGTGGCTGCCCGAGGCGTTGGTGATGATCTCCACGCCATCCAGGCCCATGTCCACGTGTGGGCTGTGGCAGAAGCACAGAAGACCAGCTGGGCTCCTTCAACTGCCCCTGGCAGCCCCTCCAGTTGCCCCTCAGTGACTCCGCACCCTGCAGCTGTGACCCCAGGACATCTGCAAACCCCAGGTCCTCCTGCTGGTCCACGTGAGGTCATGGACTGGATAGCAGAGGGCCCAGCTGACCTGTGTGGTGTCCAGAGCTCCTCGCAGATCTCGCTCCCAATGCAGGTGTCCTGGGTGGCCAGCACCGCGTCTCCAAATGGCACCGTCTCCTGCAGGTGGAGAGGGCAGACTCAGCGGTCCTCCTGTCTGGGCTGCGTACTGACCCCAGCACCACACGTCCCAGGAGACCTCTGCGAGGGCCAACACACTGAGCCAAGCCCACCCTGGGTCGTCCTCAGGACGAGGTCTGCCAGCCCAGGGCTCCTCCTCTGCCGATCCCTAAGGGTCTCGAGTCACCCCAGGCACAGCCACAGCCGTGGCTCAGGGGCAGGGCACTGCTCTGACTCACAGCCCTGAGCTCCGCTTCCACCCGCTGGACACTGTCACCAGCCAGTCTTTTCATCCCCTTCTCAAGGGGACTGCCCTGACCCCCTCCTGTCTCTGTCCTGGCTCCTCGGCCACCGCCTCTCGCCCAGGCCCAAAGCCACCAGGAGGAGCCTCTGGAGCCGAGCGCAGAACAGATTCCCCTTCACACCAGTCGCCTCAGGTGGGTGTCCAGCGGGGAAGCTGGCCGAAGACGGCCTCTGCCCTGCGACCACGGCAGCTCACCCACCCCTCCTCATCCAAGAGATGCAGCAGCAAGGGGACACCAGAGCCCCTTCCCTGGGGCCGCAGTGGAGATCTGACACAGTCCTCCCAGGGGTGAGCGTGCAGAGGCCAGGTCCTGCCTCGTGGAGGGAAGGAGAGCAGTGGTGGGGGTGGGGGTGGTGTGGGGAGAAGCGACTCCCAAGACCCCTCCGCTCTCGGCACCCAAGTCCCTCCTTGATTTGCCTCTAACGCCAGCCACGGAGCCTCCTGTGACTCTGTCCGTGAGCTCCTGCCCCACGCAGCCTGCCGTTAGCCGGCAGAGGTGAGTGTGGCTAGAAGGCGAGTGTCCAGGGCAGGACTCACCTGCTGAGTCAGGTCCTGCAGCATCCGAGGGAGGAAGTACTCCTCTGTGTGCCTAGAAGGGAACACTGCAGCTCTGAGGCCAGAAGGGACACGGACGGAGCACGGCCTCCAGCCTCGACAGACGCACACGGCCCCCAGCCCAGGTGGAGCACAGGCTCCCAGCCCAGGTGTCCCAGGTGTCCACAGAGCCCAGCAGCCCTCCACAGCACTGTGACTCCTGTCTAAGGTAAACAGGATAGCAAGGAGCAAAGTGGACGGCCACCTAGGCGCTCCTCCGGGGCAGCGGCTGTGCCTGTGGGCCTGAGCTTGGCAGCTCCATCCTGGGCACGTGGCTCTCTAGAGCAGCATTCCCAGCCACAGCCCATGACGGGAAGCTCCGGTGCCGTTAACCCACACGCTGACCATGCTGTCAGCTCCCGGGCAGTTAACCCGCACGCTGACCACGCAGTCAGCTCCTGTGCCGTTAACCCACACGCTGACCATGCCATCAGCTCCCATGCCATTAACCCGCACGCTGACCATGCCGTCAGCTCCTGTGCCGTTAACCCGCACGCTGACCCATGCCTTTGGTGAGATGGTGAATGACGCCGCACATCCACAGGATGGGCAGGGGCCAGGGCAGTGGGCCGGGAGGCCCAGAAGGGCACCAAAGGTGGTGGTGGACACACAGTTTACACCCTAGCCTCAGGTGGGCTCACGGGGTGCACCAGACAGACGTGCCATCCCATAACAAGCACTCCTGCCACACCTGCAGGTCCCGTGTTGGCCACGTGGCTGCACCAAAAGTCACCTCCCTTCCTTCTTGGTCCAAGCGGACACCCAGTGAGAACCTGGTCAGGAAGTGGACCTGCCCAGGGCCCTCCCTGCCCCCGCCCAGGGCCAGGGCCAGCTCCGTGGCCCCCTTTGCAGGTGGCTCTAGGCTTCCCGCCCTGCTTTAGGGGGCTGGAACATCACAGTCAAAAGTCACTGGTGATGCTGCCTCGGCTGGCCCGACGGCTCTGCTGGGGACGCCCTCCCTGCTGGGTGTGCTGTGGCACCCTCTGCTTGTCCTCCCAGAGGGCCTCCTGCTGAAGCCTTAGAGGGCACCTGAGCCAAGAAACCACTCCGGCCATGCTACGGTGAGTGTCCATGGCCCCGGGAGCCACAGGGCTCCTACGGTGCTGCAGTCATGGGACACTGAGGCTGGGAGTCCATCCCGGAGCATCAAGATGAGCCGCTGCTGAGCCCTCAGCAGGCGGGAGCAGGGCCTGGTGACTTCCCCGTGAGGCTCTGCGGTGGCACCTTGAACCTGACGCGCTCGGTGCTGAAGCAGCTGCGATGACCTGGCCGTTTCGCTGTCACCATCCGGCTGTTCCCAGAAGGCAAACCTCCTGCCTTTTCTAACTGCACCAAGATGCAAGCTCTGGATGCTCCAGCTCAGTGTCCCGGCCACCCCTGCCACAGGCAGAGCGAGATGGGCACGACTCTGGAGGGTGCCATGGGACAGCAGGGCACTCATGTGACAGAAGAGGAAAGGGAATGAGCTGTGCCTGCTCCCAGGACAGGTGGGTCCCAACAGCAGCCTCAGGACAGCGGGCAGAAGTCGGCCTGCAGACGGAGCCGGGCCAAAGAGCAGGAGAGGTGCCAGGGAACCCGCCGCACAGGAGAGTGTTAGGGATAAACAGCAGGAAGACCAACGGATGAAGAGACAGCGGGTCAGAGAGGGGAGAGACGGGGAGGCAGGCGGGGCGTGATGTGCTCAGGTCTGAGGTCCCCGAGGAAGAGGACAAAAGCAAAAGAACAAGACCCTGGAGAGCAGAAACCAAGCAGACCTCCCTGAAGTGACGGCATGGAGCCAGACACTCAGTCCCCATCGCAAAGGAGAGCTGTCCCTGGACCTCAAGGACTGTGACACCCCAGGACTCCTAGCAAACCGCCGGCCCCCACGATAGCAAACCCAGCTGACCGGAGCCTCCCTCTAGCATTCCTTATGCAGAAGGGCCAGCGCGTGGGGGCCTGGAGGTGGGCCCTCAGAGCAGGCCAACGCACATGCCCAGGGGAGCAGGTGCCCTGTTGGAGCTCAGGTGTGTGCCCTGGCACTGACCCACGGGTCCACCGGGGCCCTGGCTTGCTCTGGAACTTGGCAGTGGCAGAGCTGCTCCGCACACTCTGTGAGGGAGATCCTCCTGAGGCCACCCGGTACACTGAGCGCAAGGTGGATGGCCAGTGGCCACGGGAGCCCCTCACATGAGGTCAAGAAGCCAGTGACCACCCACGCGAGACCCCTCTCCAGCACCAGCAAGCCAATGGGCAGTCCTGGAGCAAGTCACAATCATGAAGAGAAGTTCTTTTTAACCTAGAGCTCTTTCCCAGGACCTGCCCAGCAGTGACAGGGACACTGTTCTAGAAATGTGGCCCCTGGATGTCGGTGTGAGTGTGGAAAGGAGGGGGATCGGCAGCCCCTGACCGGGAGATCAGGGTGACGAACAGAGCCAGCTGAGACGCACAGAACCCAGTAGGGCATCGGCAGCAAGGGACACTCGAAAGTCACACGCCTCTTACGCAAGATCACCAGCCACCGGAAACGCCATGTCAGTACCTCCGCCCACTGCGGGACACAGGGACCCTGTGACGACGAGAGGGACCGGGCTCCTCGAGGGGCGCGCTCACCCTCAGGGTCTGCAGGTCTGGGGCGCTCTGGCTGCCTCAGATGTAAGCCCCTACCCAAGGCCAGGGAGGTGGACAGCCACCGTCAGAGCACCAGATGGCCCTCCCCGGGAGGGAGAAGGATCATTCAGGATGTCAGTGGGCTGACCGAAGACCTGACGCTGCCCACTCAAGGCGCAGGGTCACCTGATGTGACTGCTCGCCACTGACCCTGGCAGCCTGGCTGCGCTGTGATCAGCAGACTGAAAGGCCACGCTGAGGGACGGGCAGCCAGCTCCCGTGTCCATGACCTGGACCAGGACCACAGAGGTGAAGACCTTCATTCACATCCCACCGGTGGCCACCGAACTCACCGGCCCCTGGACCACGGGGTGAACCAGCGCAGCTCCCGGTAGTTGGCGTTGTTGGCCAGGGCCATCTTGGGTCTGATGAGCAGGATCCGCCTAGGACAGGAAGGGGCTCACGCAGCGCTCCGGGCCACCGCCACAGAGGACGGGGCACCGCCACGCAGAGCCAGCCCAAGACTGCCGCCCAGACAAACCCCGTCCCTGCATGGCAGGCCCTGACAGCCCCACCCACCCAACGGGCAGCCCTGGGGGCTGGGGCTTGGCAGGTGCCCCCTGCTGGACATGGACCAGGGGTGTGAGGAGACACCCTCCTAGCCCAGTGCCCAGGTGGCACACAGGGCCCCAGGGCCCACCCTCTGGGGTGCATTGGCCCCACTGGGTGCTGAGGGCCATTACCAAGTAGGAATGACGCATCGATTTCCTTGCCAGCGTACCCCATGTTAAATTTGCTGTGACCTTGCATGTGTGTTTGAGAAAGATGACCCTACTCAAGGACGAGGGTGGATCCAGGATTAGGGTGTATCCTGCAGTTTGAGGAAGTATAGTATCCCGGTCCTTGGGTTTAGGGCATTCCCAGTTTAAGACCTTGGGTTTTAGGGAAGTTCGATGTTGAGGATTATTGCTGCTGGAAATAGGGCGTTCCTGCTACCTGAGCTCCCGTTGAGCTCTCGTGAGATTCAGAGAGCATTTTGGGAAAAAAGCCTCGTGTAGATAGGTGAATTGGGTGGCAGAAGAACTGGGATTGCCCCAGAATGTGTGTGGAGGCCGGTGTGAGTTCGGGAATAAAGAATTGCTGTTTGAATCTACAAAGCTGTGTGGTGGCTCGTGATTCTGTGCCCAGCCAAGACTGCGGCAACTGGGGACACCTCCAGGGGCGTCTCCAGCACGGTCCACCAGCTCCAGCCCAGAGCAGGGAGCGGCCCAGGCCACCCTCCCCGGGGCCACCCACCTGTTGAGAAAGATGACTCGGCAGTTGTAGCGGACATCGCGGTGCATCACGGGCCTGCAGAGGAAGAGGCCACGGTCTATCCTCTTAGGAAAGCCACATGTGGAGGCGGGCCACGCGGACCCCAAGCCACTCCAGCTTGCCACGAGCTGCTCCACTGTGAGTGCCACGCCAGTCGGTGTGACTCTAGACCCTGTTTGCACAGGCACACACCCACTGCCCCCAGCACGACCTCAGGCACCATGACTTACTTGTGCTGATGGAAAGTGGCCACCCCTGGGCTCACCGAGTCCAACAGAAGCACATGAACACAGGCGTATCAAGCTCCTACCGCAAAGCCAGGCCGGAGCTCTGGGGCACACCAGGTGGCAGCGAAGCAAGCCCCTCACCTGGGCCCTCGGCAGGAGGCCCCTGACCCGGGCCCTTGGCAGGAGGGGTACCCGAAACTGGACAGGACAGCACTCTGACCCACTGGCCCATCACCTCCCACAGGCCTTGCTCAGGAAAGCCAAGCAGCAACAGACCTCTTCTTCTCTGTCCCTGGGACTTAACTTGTGACCAGGACACGAGGCCATTTCAAGCTGGTCACTGAGGACACTCTGAAACTGCGACCCCTGACACTCTGCCCAACAGGCCCATCAAAACCCACATCGGACCACCCAGAGATGCTGCCTTTGCTCGGGCTCTGTGTCCCGTGACCTGTAGCCCCTCAGCCCTCTCTTGGCCTTTCTGTGACCTGTGACACCAGGGCAGCGTGCTGGTGTTCCTCAGGCGGGAAGGGGCTGGGCACAGACCCACCCACATGCTGCTGAGGAGAACCCCTGAGCAGACGTCACCTGAGGGTCATGAGGCAGCAGACACACTTCAGGTGTGGACGCTGCAGCCCTGACGCAGTGGTGGGCCGGGTCCTGGGAGCTGCCCTCCCACACACTCACACGGGCACTTACATCCCCACGTCACAGATGATGTCCTGGGTGACCGGAGACACCAGGAGGGCCGCCAGCACTTGGAACGAATGCAGGAGGGTGTCCGACTCGTAGTAGTGGTCCCAACACCCGTAGCCACTGCAGGGAGGGGCAGGGGTAGCGTCAGCAGTGGAGGCCCAAGCCAGCTCTCCAAGCCCCCAGGCACGTCCACCTCACAGCCAGCAGCAGGCGCCCCGCCACAGCCACCAGGCAATTCACGGGAGATTCCTGGTTACTATGAGGAGCGCCTGCCCTTTTGTGGCCCAAGTCACCTGACCTTCAAGGAAAGAACCAAAAGAAACAAAGGTGGACCTGCCAAAAACATCTGCCAAGGATGACCACGGACGACCACTCAGCCGCCTGCTGTGGGCTGGACGGTGGCCCCCAACGTCTCTCACGTCCGAACCTCGGGGCCTGTGCCTGCGGCCTCGCTTCAGAGAAGGAGTCTCTGCAGACACAGTGGAGTCCAGGTGTTCGGATGCAGTCAGCCTGGACTTTCCTGGGTCTCCTTAAATGACCAGTGTCCTTACAGATGTGGACAAGAGCGAGACCAGAGAAGGGAAAGGACATGCAAAGGGAGGCAGAGACAGTGAAGTGGCCACAGGCCAAAGGATGCAGAGCCCCGGGGGGCTGAAGCAGCGCAAGGACCCTCCAGGACCCTAAAGAGAGAGCGAGACTCTGCTGCACCTCAAATTTGGCCTCCTGGGCTCCTACGCTGCCAGGGAATGCATTTCTGTCATTTCAAAACACTCCATTTGTGGCACTTGGTCACGGCAGCCCAGGACACTAACGCCGTGCTCCATGGTGCATAGACTGTGAGGAGTGCTTCCAAGGACCTTCTAACAGTAAAACGTAGACTATCCGTATGAATCCCCAACACATTTGCCTTTCTGCCCTGCAGCAGCCTGGAAGCCGACCGGGCACATGCCACAGAAATCCACATCTGGCGCCTGCTGCGTTTAACGCTGGGAAAGCCTCTCCTGCCCCTGCCTGGGCTCAGATGAGAGCGGCACTCAGGAGAAGCCACCAGGGCCCGGCCCCAGGATGCCCTTCTCTCCTACAGCTTCCCTTCAGCTCCCAGGCCTGTGGGTGACAACACGGAATGTCTAAAGCCAGGTGGCCAGCCACCAGTGACTGCACCCCTTCAGCTGGCCAGCAGCTGGAGGAGCCCTGTATGACAGCGGCTGGTCAGTAAGTACCTGGGACCCAGATGGCCAGTGACCTTCCATCGGCAAGGCCGGCTCAGAGAAAACAGCCGCCCTTCCAGGTGAGAACCCTAGGTCCAGAATCAGCTGTCCACCTTGTGTTCCCGGATGTCCCACACAGGAGCTGGACCCCAGGCCCATAAGAACAAGAGTGGGGCTCGATGAAGTGACCGGGCTCCTCTCCTGCCCGAGTCACCCTCCTCTTTGTCAACAAGGCAAATGTTGAAGGCAAGCCTGCTCAGAATGCTGTGAACCCCCAACACAAACACAGCAGCCGGGGGGTCTTGGTTCGAATCCTCCTTGGCCATGGTCAGGCCGGAGGATGGGGCTGCACTGCACCGGGCAGGGAAAGGAGCAACAGGCACATGGGCCAAGTCAGGAGCTCAGGAGCAGAAGCCACGTGGCCTCAGGTGACTGCGAGTCCCAGGTCCCTGGCAGTTAGATTCTTCAGAATTAAAGGAGGGGTGTAAGTTCCTGGGGTGGTCTGGGAGAAGCAGGGCTGCGTGAAGTCATCAAAACCTTAACCTGATTAACAAATGAACTTGGAAGGACAGAAAGCTGCCTTAGAACCACCCAACAGCACCTGAGAGAGCACAGTGCCTGCTTCCTCTAGGTCCAGAAACCAGAGCCGATGAAGGAAAGGGACCAGGGCGCGGACGGCCTTCCAGATTCCACAGGGGCCCCGAGGACAAGTGAAGCCAGCGCAGCGCAGAGGCACGGGGTCCGGGTCAGAAAGAACCGCAGCTGGTGAGGGGCTCACAAGCCAGTAACCCTCTCATTATTTTTTAACTAGACACCAGAAAAGAATCAAGGATCCATTTTCTTGATTCTTGCAAAAAGGTGTAGAGGACACAGCCTTTGAGCTTGCTCACGGGAAGCCCCTGAGACCAGCAACAGAATCCCTGTGGCCAACGTGCAAACCAAGACCTGTGGTGTCTTAGTCACCATGGCTGCCACAGCACAGCATC
The DNA here is from genome assembly GCF_964194105.1 of Spermophilus citellus. Classification (NCBI taxonomy): domain Eukaryota; kingdom Metazoa; phylum Chordata; class Mammalia; order Rodentia; family Sciuridae; genus Spermophilus; species Spermophilus citellus. The sequence goes on along the minus strand of NC_138183.1, from coordinate 254,766,362 downwards.
CAGACTGGGTGACTGGCACACCGCGTACGCTCCGCCCGTCATCCTGGAGAGGCTGCTCTGGACTTCCAGGTGGCTCTTTTATAAGGGCAACGATCCCACTGACCATGGCTAACGTGTGTTCCCAAGGTGGAGACCCCATGGCCCCAGGCATCAGGTTTCAACATGTGAGTACTGGTGGGGGGAGCACGGAGGCTGAGACCACAGCCCAAGGGCACGGTGACCGGGTGCACCCCAGTTTTAAAGTCAGCTCCACTTGGTAAAGCTGGGTTCCTCTAGTGACTCCAAGCAGGACCACGCAGGAGTCTGGAATCACCAGCGTCCCTGGGCCTCTCTCATTCAGGTGTCCAGTGGCATCAACCCCATCTGCAAGCAGGTTCCTGACAGCCTCCTAAGTGGGCTTGGTATTGCAGCCCTGGTGGGTCCCACTGCTTCCTGCCCTCTCAGCGGGAAGGACCACTGGCTGCCCGCCGGGCTGTGGGTGTGTTCTCACCAGATTTCCAACTCAGGTCCAAGCCTGTATCTTGCTCCTCTGTTTCTAGCGATTTCAATACCTGTAGGTACAGAGAAGGGGGCGATTTCACTCCTACAACCCGTCCACAGGCAGAAAAAGCCTGCTGCTGCGGTAGGTGTGGAAAAATCACTGAAAAATCACTCCTCTGTGATGTCCTGACCCCTCGTGGCCAGTTCTCCTGTAAATAGCCAGGCCGCAGAGACCAGCACACACCTGCACACGCGCAGGAAATGAGAAACAGGGAGGGCCTGCAGGCTGACCCTTGGCCCCACGGAGGAGGAGGTCACACCCTGTAAGCTCATGGACAAGTGGGTGCCAAGACCAGCTTCAAGAAGAGGCTGGTGACCGAGGTGGTGCCAGCATCGGGCTTCGGGAGCAGCTGCCAATGTGAAGTCATGGGAGGAAGGAAGGAGAGGACAGTGGAGCAGAGACCACTCTATCTACCTAAGATGGCCTCACTCACCCCATTGAGATCTGCTCTGAGGAAGTGAAAGGAGGTTGATACATGGATTTAAAAAAAAAAAAAAAAAGCCAGTAATATGTTATCACTTGAAGCCCTGGAGTGACCACACCTGTAGGTCTGCCTTCATCAGCCCCAGTTTGGGCACAGGTCGTCAAGGGTAGGCTTACACGAATGCAGTTATATAGTGACCACTCAAAACCCACTCTGCTCTGAGCTGACAGCCCTCTCCTCACTCTACTCCCTCTCAGGAAGGCTTTTCCCAATGCCCACCCATCAGGAAGGTCCTCTGGGACCAGAGACCCTCCCATCTCTGGTGTCTGCACAGCATCCTGGCCAGTGGTCACATACCCCTCCAACCTGGCAGATGGGCAGCTCTGCCCAGCCTGGCCACCGGGACCCCAGAGACATCTGAAGGCAGGTGCACCCTCGATCTTCCCCACCTCCACCTCTGGGGAAGACTTCTCTCAACTTGTGCCTCAACGTGTCCCCCCCTCCCCACAAACCGGGAGGATCTGGGCACTTGACACTGACGAGTTCACCATCCACTGTCCTATCTGTCCCCACTTCCACGGCTGCGAGTTTCTCCAGGGCAAAGCCGTGCGCACGACGGGACGAGACCCGCGCGGCTGGACTGTTCTTTCCGGTCTCCCGCCGCCCCCAGACTCACTCTTTAAAATTCTTTGCAAATTGCCCTCGAAGTCCAGGGCCCACTGGTTGAGGGCGCAGGTGGCTACGGTCACCTTCCGGCCCATCGTGGCCGCAGTCACTCAGGAGGGAGGCCGGCCGGAGGGCGGCAGGTCCCACTGTCCTCCAAGCTCGACAGCCAGCCCCGGCGCCGGCCCTTCCGGCCCGCCCCTCCCTGACCTCGCCGAGACCCGCCGCGGACCGCCCCTCAAACCAATCACGGGTCCGAACTGAAGAACCGCTGCGGCAGGCCACGCCCCTGCCCGGGTCGGCGAATCACGGGCCAGACACCTGCAGAGTCGCCGCGGCAGGCTCCGCCCACAGCGGAGCTCGGATGCGCCTGCGCAGCAGAAGATCCTCCCAGTTCGCTGTTTAGCCAAGTTAGGTAACGTGAAAATTATAACACCCGCTCCGTGCCAGAAATATTGCATTGTCAGTGCTGCCGGGAGCCTGGGCGAGGCTCACACCGCGCCTCCCCGCCTCCGTGTACCCACAGCACTCCGAAGGCCGTGTCTGTCCCTCCGGATCCCGCTCTCCTCCCTAACCCAGCGTTAGGTGACCCTACACAAGGAAGATCTGCCTTGCTTCTCTGAAACTGTACACAAACTGCACTTTAACGTGATTCTGTCATTGGTTTCTCCCCGTTAGGTTAGATACATCCTTTGGATCATTTTTCTGCAGTTTGGTAATCCATCGTAGGAATAAAGCCCAGTGTGTCCACTCAGTAATGAATGGCATCTACTTTGCAGCACTTTGCTGACTTGCGAGCACGCCCATAGCTGCTGTTTCCGCCACAGCGGTCTCTGCAGACTCGGGCCAGTTTCTCCAGCGCTTTGCTGAGTAGCAGGGTGTGAACGTGTTCACCTTTATGAACCACACTACACCTCTTCTCCAGGTGCCTGTACCGGAGTCCTACTGGCAGTCTTCCATTTCATTTTGTGTCTCTGCACCCAGGGCCGGAATGCCTTTTTCCCCCTGTGAATAACTAATTGCCTCCGTCATCGCTGGGATCCTCAGTCCCTCCCTCCTGTGTTCCAAAGCTACTTCTGTCCCATGTGTACTTATTTCACAGTTTTTTAAATCACTTTTTGCACTTTTAAAGTAATGCTTGTTCTTAACAATTTGGAGACTCCAGAAAAGCACAGGAAAGTTGTATGTGTTCATTTAGTCCCAACTTCCTTTCCGTGGGATAGTTTTCTTCCCCCAAATCAGAGGGACTGCTTCCTTTGCTCCTTCAGATTTCTGCTCAGTATCTGCAGCCAACATGGCTAACCCAGGGCTTGCTGCCTCAGAAAATGAGGGGGTTTTAATACCAAGCCGTTGATGGGTGGACCCTAACAACCTGCCAGGCACGGACTATAAGAGCAGCTCACAATGGTAAACGTGTGTCTTTTGCAGCTCAGAGCATCTCCCAAGGACCTGGGATGGTTCTCAAGAATGTAACCTTCAACAGAATAAGATCTCAGTGTCTGAGACTCCAAGGGAGGGCAGGATCCTAACTTTATTGTTGCTGGTCAGCGAGCACAGCTAGCCTCCCCTCTTCTATACAAATCAACCCTTTGTCCTTTCTACTTCTCTGGGAGGCCCTATGCTGCCCCTTAGTTACTTGCTTTTAGTTGACTTTAAAAATCACCAGTGCCGGAGGACACAGAGCTGGGCAATGATTAGCCTCCCGCTTATTTTGCTGTAGATAACACCTCTGACATGGGATTACAATGATGGTTGCAGGGGTGACTTTCAGGGACTTGAAGGCTGTTTTTGTTGAAATCACTAACTCTTCACTTCAGCCTGTCTGATAGCTGACTTTTGGCAGCAGGAGGCCAAGAAGTCTATCCTCAGATCATACCTATACTGCCATTTTATGCCTTTATGCATCCCATAAAGGGCCTAGAAAATTGATTATGTGTTTAATGGAGTCATTTTAGGTTAGTGAACCGTGTGGGCAGATGGAGCCATTTTTAAATTCCCTAACAGGTATGTAATCACAACTGTAGCTCTTTTCCATGCCCTCCCCAATTGTAAATTAGTGAATCTCTTAGATTGTACCCCCAAACTCTTCCTATCAGAGCCACAGGCAGTGCTTCCTTGGGGGTAAAACTGGCAGCCTGCCCGCCCACGTGTGCTTGCTTTGGAATTCCCTTAAAGGGCACACTCCTCAGCACAAGGACAACTGTGCCTTTCTAATCCAGTTTTACAAAGTGCTTGATTTCCGACAGTCAGTCCCTATTTCTAAGAGTATCATGGTGTCTTCAGCTAACTAATATTTCAAGGGGGAAATAGAAAACACGCACAAAGAATTAAGTGAGATGAACGAAGTGTGGCAAACTTCACAGCTCCTGCACCTGGGCACAGGGGGTTCACCGTAAGTCCCAACTTGTATTCATGCTGCAGAGGGGAACAAGCCGAGCTCGGTGAAGGACCTGACAGACCCCACTTCCAATAGGTCTGTAGCCTAGCTGCCGACCCCTCCAGGGGTTGTCTCGCCTTGGCAAGACTGGCCTGCATCCAGGGACTGGTGGCGGCAGGAGCACATGGCATGGCCATCCCAAACCATTGTTACCGCTGTTGACTGGTGACGGGTCCTTGCTTCCCCGATGTTGAAGAATAACACCAGAGAAGCACGCCGAGGCAAGGTCAGAGTAGAGATTAGAAGTTTATTAAAGGACAGCAGAAAAGACTTCTCCCGGAGGAAGAAGGGGACCCAAGAGGTGGAATCCATGAAAGTGCGGTTGTCTCCCCTTCTTATAGTTTTGGGGATGGAATGTAGGTTGGAAGGCCCGAGAGGTGGGACACTTCTTTGTGATGGGCTATCTTTAAGTTTGCTGGGGGTTGTTCATTAACACTTCTTTGAGGTGGACTTTGGCCTAGGGCCTTTTCGGGACTTCATTAACACTCCATGAGTTGTCCTGCGATTCCTGGAATCATTCTCAGCATGGTCTCCATTTCAGATTTCACTCGGTATGAGACCCGATTTACCTAACTACACTGACTACCTAACTTTAAATCTGGCTTCACCATCAGGGCAATTCTAGGGGCTTCTTCGCCGCAGTTTCCCCGGGGTCGACCATAAGGTTCAGCTCCCGCTGTCCGGGCTGTTGCCTGCTGCTCCTAGCCGGGGCGCCTGTGTGGTCCCTAATAAGTACCCACTCTGAGCTCCGTCTCCTCCTGACAGCCCGCCAGTCCGCCCGGAGACCCCTAAGTAAAGCTGCTGCCCTGTCCCCCTGGATTCTTACAGGGCTGGACTTTTTGGAGCCATTTCTCACCTCTGGACACCGGTGTATTGGTCATTTCATTTTGGTAACATAGGAAAATGTCCCCTCCGCTCCCCCAGAAGGTGAGCTCAAGAGCAGGAATTGGGCCCGTTTTGCTCTTTGCTGGTCACGCCGAGCTCGAAAGCGTGGAGCATCCTTGCAGAGAAGACACCGAGGCACCGGGAGGCGCAAGCCGCCCGGCCGACCCGCGGCCACGAGGCCTCCCGGCTCCGTCCCGCTAGTCCCCGCCCCTTTCGGCGACCCAGCCCCGGCGGGCCAGGTGACCGCCCCCCGCTCGCAGCCCCGCGGAGCCAATCCAGCCGGCGGGGCCGGAGCCTGGGCGGGGCGAAGGCGGGCGGCCGGGGCCGTCAATCTCGCGCCCGTAGCCGCCAAGTGGCCGGAGCGGTGGGCCGGGAGTCAGCTCAGGTGCCTCGCCCAATCGCGGAGCTCGGGGACGCCGGCCGCACAAGCACCGCCTCTGATTGGTCGCCTATCGCAATATGTCGCCTGGGGGCGGGGGGCTGCGGAGTCGTCCAGCGCGCGGACGGGATTGGCTGGAGGCCTGCCGCGCCGGCGTCTTGGGGTGCCCCGGAGAGCGCGCAGGTGAGCGGGTCGTCGGCCCTGGTGGGGGAGCGCTGTTGGGAGCGGGATGCTCCCGCGGGTGTGGAGATGGACTAGCGCTCTGGTGAGGTGGGGCCGGTGGAGAGGGGCCCGCGCAGCTGTAGCGAAGGTCCAGCTCGCAGGTGAGCAGCTGCCGGTGCTCAGGTGAGGAGGGGCAGGTGTGGGGATGCTCCTTGGCCCACCCTGTTACCCTAGGTAATGACCCTCTCCTGCTACGACTTGGTGAACCTCCTTTCAGCCGAATTGTGAATACTGCTATTTATTCTCTCAAGAAATATGTGGGTTGTATGGCCGGAGTGAGGAATTTGGGAAGCTTGGGGACAGAAAGGCCAGGGGTGGCTTGGACAGCCCCAAGCCCTGGAAGCCCAGGTGGGTGGTAGTGGCCGTGCTGAGGATGGGCACTAGTTCCACCTGCAGGACTTGTTTTCTCCTAACAATCGGGATGGTTTGTAGAGTGAAAGTCAGGAATAACCAGTGTCTGACTCTTGGGATGGCTTCCGGCACAACCCTTCCCTGCAGTTGCTGCAGGTAGGAGATCTACAACCGGCACACCGGGAGCCAAGCACAGGCAGGCGTGCCCCAGTGGAACCCGGTGGCAAAAGGATTTGGGGAAAGAAAGGAGAGAGAGTGGATGTGTTAGGTGATAAATAATTGGTGGGAAAATATACCCCAAAGTTTAATGATGCCTGGGGGATGGATTTGAAGGAGAAAGAGGTTTTCCTTTCTTTTTTTTCCCCTTCTTCTATGTTTGACTTATACTCTTACACAGTGAGTGTATATCCTGTGACTTGTGAGAAGCAGAAACCTTGTAACTTCCATCAAAACAGGAGTTTAACCTTGAGAATCAGGGAGCAGGGCCTGTGGGCATTTCCTCCGTCTAGCGCTCATGCCCATGTCTGAGACCTCAGAGGCTGTCAGTCCCCGGCAGGGACCCAGCCTCTCTAGGTGAGTGCAGAGCCTGAAGGGACGGCTCATGGGGAGCACCCTGACACTGAGCAGGTGTGGCTTGAGCATCTCATGGGGGACCCACGGAGGATCACCAGCCTCTTCAGGTGGATGAGTGGGAAAAGGTACAGGCAGACCCAAGGATCACCCCCAAACCTGCCTCACCGCGCCTTGGGTATGGAGACAGGGTGCCCATGATCTCACTGACTCCTTAGAGACACAAGTGTTCCCAGATCTGTTGTAAGTTTTCATTATTGTAGGAGAGAGAGAGCAAAGCCAGACGCTGAGCCTCCCACGCCGTTTCAGGCCTCGGTGTGCGACTCTCCCAGTAGCTGTGCGACTCCAGTGGTACTCTCTGTACCTTGCCCTCTGTCCCGACACACAGGGGCGTGTCCTTCTTCACCGATGGGAGGGCCCTGTGTGAGGCCCCATTTCTGGTCTGGTCTCCTGTGGGTCGTTATCAGTTGTTCCCAGGGCCCTGCTAGCCCCTGCAGCCCTCTGAATATCTCCCAGGGTGAGTACTTGCACACGCAGGGCCAGTGGCCTCACACAGGAGAGCTCCCGCCCCTCGCCCACCAGGGTCGCGTCTTTCTCTTTCATCTTGAAACCCGATTTGGGGCAGGCCTGTGTCTACCACTCCGAGACTAGTGCACTGCTAAATTGGACCTCTTGTTCGTCCCATGATGCTTCAACCAAATAACCGTGTTCCCGTATGGCCGGTCCCCAGAGCAGTGCCCAGCGCAGGCCTCGGGACCTTCTCTCACCATCAGATGTGACTCCACCCCCACCCCTTGCCCCCCTGTGTCACAGCAGGCAAAAGTCCCTAGAACCAGCTGGGCTGCAGTCCCCAGGGTCTGTTAGCAGGAGCAGTTCCACCGTTCATGTCCCGTGGGCCCTTGGCACTGGGTGAGGCTAAATGAGTAGTGACAGACAGGTGGTGTCACCAACAGAGCTCTGGTTTCAGCACCTGGCCATCCTCCATCTAGAGGTGGAGTCTGATTCTCCTCTCCCTGAGTGACAGTGAGTGTGGCCCATCGGATTTGGTGGGAGTGATGTCAGGGTCCTCCCAGCCACTCAGGAAAGGCAGCCTCCTTCTGCCTGACTTCCTTGTAAACGCAGGGCCTGAGGCCACCTTGCTGTGGGGAACCCCGTCGTCGGCCTGCACTGGAGACCCCTGGAAGCTAAGCGCTGGCTGCACGTGGCTGGCTACAGGGGCCTCCGCCAAGGCCTTCTGCTCAGACTCCTGACCTGCAGAAACCATGAGCAGATGAAGAAAATCTGTGGTTTTCTGTGGCACTGGGGCCTGAACCAGGGGTGCCCTACCACTGGCCGGCATCCCTAGCTCTTGGTATTATCCATTTGAGACAGGGTCTCGCTAAGTTTGCTGAGGCTGGCCTCAACTAGAGGTCCTCCTGCCTTAGCCTCCAGCATCACTGGGATGACCAGTGTGTGCCCTTGCACTTCACAAAGATCTGTTGTTTGAAGCCACTGAGCTCAGGGGTGGCGTGCTTTGCAGTTGATACCAGAATGCTCTGTGCTGGCCCCCCCAGGTCTTTGGAGCTGGCTGATTTTGTAGCTGCTTCTGCCAGTCTCACCTGGAGGAGCTGCCCCCAACCCTGGCTGCTGCTGATAGTGAGGGTGAAGGCTGACTCTCAGGTGGACACTCGGGAGTCCAGTGTGGCCCTGAGCCCCTGGCACCCATGATCCCATTCACTTCTCACTTCACAAAGTGGGAGACGTGGCTACTTTGCAGAAGAGGGAGCTGAGGCTTAGCAGACCTCGGTAAGGGTTGAGTCACACACCTCGAGGTGTTCAGGTGGGGAATGTTGGCCATGGGGGCTGAGCACACTGAGAGCTGTCAGCCTTGGATGGGGGCCATTGGGCCCGCCACCACCTGCCCTGCTGTGGTGACCCTCAGGATGTCAAAAAGCCACCGCGGGCGGAGTCATCCCAGGCCCCGAGGAGCAGAGTTCTCAGGCTTGTGTCGTGGGACTGAGAAACCCGTCTAGGGGCTGAGAGGGCTGCCTGAGAGACCCGTCCCTCTCCCTGCCTCCTCTGTCCCCACGTGTGTGAGGGGAATCCTGAGATTCCCAAAGAAAGCTGCAGGCAAGAGACGTAGGCGGGGAGAGGAAAGGGAGGTCCCGGGACCCCCGCTTCAAGCTAAACCTGCACAGAAAAAGAAAAGGCCCGGCCCTCCTCCGTCCCCGCGCTCAGGACCCCCCAGCGGGCCGAACCCCGTTCTGCCTTTGGAACCCACCCACAAGCAGCAGCAGCAGAAACCTCTGGACCCTCCCTCTGCCCCAAGACTAGCCGTTTCTTGTGGCCCTGCCCCTGTGTCCAGCCAGCTGCAGCTCTGTACGATTTGCTTCCGGTCCCAAAAATCTATAACGGGATGCCCTGGACCCTTGGGTCTGGTGGATGTTTTCCTGACTGCTGTCTGGCCATCTTACAGGTGGCTTCAGTAATTTGTCCCAAGAATGGTCCTTGGCCTTTGGCCAGCCTCTGTAACGGAGCCGTGAGTCCTTTATTCCAGAGGACCCGAGTCTCCACCGTTTGGTTGGACACACTGGACGCTAAACCCCCTTTATCTGTCTCTAAGGGCGACCACAACAGATCCCCAGGAGCACGGGCTTTGATGCCACAGGACTCCATGAAGGTCACTGAGTCCCGCAGCCCAGGTCCCCCCGTGGCTTCTAGAGTGTGCTCATGGACTATGCAAGTTTCAGGTGGCCGATGTCCTGGGGGGGTTTCGGTGGACGGAGCTGCTGGCCGGCCCTGCACACGAGGGTCCCATGTGAGGTGCGTTTCCAGGCAGCATGGGCTCGAAGACCTGCGGACCTCCCACGCTTTAGTCCCTACAGTCCCCACCAGATGCCGAGCCAGGCAGAGGAGTTGGTGCCCCTGTCCCCAGACGGGCCTGAGTAGCCCCTGCCGTGCTCCAGCGTGGAACTGAGTGCTCTCTCTCGACCCTGCCTGTCACCTCCCTGCGTTCTGACATCTCTGTCTCCCCTGCAGGGCTTCATTCGGCTGCTGAAGGATCAAGCAGGTCTTGAAACCACGGAGCCTGAGCCGGTAAAGGCCAGTCCAAGAAGAAAACCTTCAACCTGAAGCCGCTGGGCCAGAGGTGGAAGGTAGTGTGCGAGCGTGGGAATAGGCAGCGGCCTGGTGGCTTTGAGAACGCGAGAACCAACTGGGAGACCCGCTGAGGGCTCTCAGCTGCTGCCAGGGCTTCTCAGGAGTCCCCTCAACCCCTCTGCCCTTCCCTCCCAGCAAGGCTGGTGCCCAAGTGTCTATGACAGCATTCAGTGCCCAGGACAGAAGGTGACTTGGGTCCTGAACTCTGAGCCAGCTGAACGCATTTACCTGGTTTTGTTTTAATCCAGGGAGACTTGCTTTTCCTTCTTGGTAACATCGTCCCTTGGCTCTTCACCTGGTTCTCAAGTTGAGGGTCTCTTTCCCTCAGTGACTTTCTGGATGTTAGATAATCAGAAGGTAGTGCAGTGCCAGGCTTTGTCTCCAGGAAGACGCCAGTCCCTCTGTGGACCCTTCCACGGGGCAGAGGTGTGTGGGGGCCCTTGGGTTTCACGTGGATTGGCGTGAATACTGGAGATCAGAGGTGGGCACTGACTTGGTGGGCTTTGGCTGGGAAAGGGGCAGGACTGTCCATCAAAACTGTTCCCCTTCGAGATGAAAACGCCTTCCAACGTGGCAGTTTTATCTATGTGTTTGTTGGTACTGGGATTGAACCCCTCAGCCACATCCCCAGCCCTTTTTATTTATGTTATGTATTTTTCTCAAACTTGGGATCTTCCTGCCTCAGCCTCCCAAGTCGCTAGGGCTACAGGTGTGCGCCACTGTGCCTGCACTATGGGAATTTTTTGGATGAATATAAATTTTTAGAAAGTAATTTATGGTCACTCTTGAGAAAGAAATCAGTGTTAAAAGCTTTAACAGAGAGAAGAGACAGCCCTGTGTGGCATCCCACATGCCACTCACTTGTCCCAGCAAGCACCTTGCATTCTCTTTCCTGTTTTTGTGTTGTTTGTGCCTGCTCATGGCGTGGGGGGTAATTTGCTTCAGTCCCTCCCAGCTTCACAGATTTCCTTGGACACATCCAGTAGTTAATTAGGCTACGTTGCTGTGGTGGAACTAATATCATTTATTGTCGAGCCAAGTAATGTTCTGCTTTAGAATGTTTTCTGTTGCTATAACTAAATACCACAGGCAGAGTAATTTATAAAGAATAAAGGTTTATCGAGCTTATATTCCTATAAGCTGGGAAGTTCAAGATTGGGTAACTGTCAGGTAAGGACCTTCCTACTGGTGGGGCTTCTGCAGAGTCCAGAGGTGGCACAAGAAATCAATCACATGTGAGACAGAACTCCTATCCAAGGTCTTTCCTCTCCTTTTAAAGCCACAGTTCCATCAGATTAGGCCTGACTCTTGTTGCCCCATGTAGCTTTGCTCCTCTGTGAAAGGTCTCGCCTCTAAATCCCATGGTAGTTTCCACCTTCTTAGTAGCTCACAATGAGAATTAAATTTCAGCTTGAGATTCCATGTGACTCAAACTGCAGCATGCACTATATTATGGTTTGGTCTCTTTTTCTTCCATTGTATGGCTTTCTGTTTTTCCTGGGGTTAGTGATTGCCTCATTTTGTGCACTTGCTAAGTTTTTTATGCATCTACCATTAATTTTTTTTTCCTGAATGTTCTAATGTAACTGTCATTACTGGCACTAATTTTTCTGCACACCCAAACACAGCAGAATTGATGGTCTTCATTTCCTTCTTTCTGAGCCATTTGTCTTACACGTGTGGGTGGTTTCTGCGCTCCTGCTCTGTAGCTGTTGTCCTGGATTGCCCTTCCACTGAGCCGTTCTCTAGATCCCCAGGCTCTGGATAACCTCGGATCGAATTCTAGATGGAGAGAAAATTTCCCTTGGAATTTTAGAGAGTCTCATTGTTGTCTTCTGCGATCTGTTTGCTGTTGAGAAGTCCAAGGCTCCGTGGTTCTTGACCAGGTTCTCTGAGTGGTTTTTTTTTTTGATACCAGGGATTGAACTCCAGGGCACTTAACCACTGAGCCACATCCCTAGCCGCCCCACCCCTCGCCTTTTTTTAAGAATATCTTTTCAGTTGTTGATAGACCTTTATTTTTATTTATTTATATGAGGTGCTGAGAATCGAACTCAGTGCCTCACATATGCCAGGCAAACGCGCTACCACTGAGCCCCAGCCCCCCCAGCCCGTTTTTGTATTTTATTTAGAGACAGGGACTTGCTGAGTTGCTTAAGGCCTCACTAAGTTGCTGAGGCCGGCTTTGAACTCATGATCCTCCTGCCTCAGCCTCCCAAGCTGCTAGGATCACAGGTGTGCACCACCGTGCCCAGCTTTCCAAGCACTTTTAAGATGTGTTGGAATCGGGGGCGTCGCCGCTTCCCCAGGCAGTGGGACCTGAGAAACAGTTTCCTCCCCTCTGTCTGTAGGACACTGCGCTGTGTGTCTCTGGCTCCTGGCGGGGAGATGGACAGGCCGGATGCCTGCCCGGGGAGGCTGCCTGGTAACAGGGGAGATGGGAGGCCTGGGGGAGGGCCGTGAGCCCGGACGCTGCCTGTCCCACCTGGAACCTGCTGTCAGGAAGGAGGTGCAGAAGGGGCCAAGCACGGGTGGCCCGTGAGCCCTGGCCGTGCTCCTGGCAGAGCGGGGTCCTGTCCGCAGGGACCACTGAGCAGGACGTCTTTCTTCCTCCAGGACCCGATGGCCGCAAAATCCCAGCCCGGGAGTCCCGGCCACGTCACCAACGGCAAGGCAGCGTCTCAAGGCCAGTGGGGCCGCGCCTGGTGAGGTCTCCCCCGTCCTCTCAGAGGTTTCCACCTGAGGCACTTCGCCCTCAGCCCAGGGGTGAAGGAAGGGCTGGAGCAGGGGAGCAGGCCCATCTCGGTGCCCATCCCTTCTCCACGACGCTTGGCACCGTGGGGGCTTCCGACCGATGCTCTGGGGGTTGGGATATCTGCCTGTGGGTACCGAGGTGCGGGGCCCGAGCTTCACGCGTCCTGCGTGGCCCCTTGTACCCATGACCGCGGGTGACTTGGCACAGTACTTGTAACACCTGGACTGTGAGCCGACTGGCCACGTGAGCCAGGCGCTTGTGAGCTTGGCACCATTCGCGCCCTCTGAGTTCCAGATTCTGGCCACTTTGGGCTTGGATGGGGATGTCAACCCCTGTCACCTCCTGCAGAGCAGCGGGGCCCTGGGTGCCCTCGGTGGCCTGCCGTGGTGCCTGGGGTCTTATTTCTCAGCGTGAGCCCCGGGGTGGGGGTGGAGCGTCCTCCCTGGCCTGGGACAGGGCAGGTCTTGGGGGCCACGAAGGGCCCTGGGCTCTGTGGGTGCCCTTGGCCCTGCCCATCTCCGAGGAGCGCGCCCCAGCGGCGGGAGGGTTGCAGAGCTGGAGCCTTGTCACCAGCGGCTGGCTGGCTCGGGCAGGGCGCACACGGCGGCCCAGGGAGGCGGCCTGCTGACCGCCGGCCTCCCGCAGGGAGGTGGACTGGTTCTCCCTGGCCAGCGTTGTGTTCCTGCTGCTCTTCGCGCCCTTCATTGTGTACTACTTCATCATGGCGTGCGACCAGTACAGCTGCTCACTGACCGCGCCCCTGCTGGACATCGCCACCGGCCGTGCTAGCCTGGCAGACATCTGGGCCAAGACCCCGCCGGTGACCACGAGAGCTGCCCTGCTCTACACCTCGTGGGTGGCCTTCCAGGTCAGACCCTGCCTGGGGTCGCTGCAGGGGTCATGCTCTCCTGCCTCTGACTGGGATGTGGGGTCCTGAGTCGGGGACAGTCACATTCCTGGGACGCTGCAGGGCGTGGTGGAGACACGGGGCAGGGGCGTCTGTTGGCTCAGGAGTGTGCCAGCTGGCAGTGACATGCAAAGAGCACAGCAAGGCCAGTGGAGGGCCGGCCAGACCACAGGAGGGACTGTGCCAGCCCCCAGTGGACACTGCAGAGCAGAAGGCCAGGCCAGTATTTCCCAACACGTCCCCTGGGTCCTGCTCAAGGATGTCCTTGGCTCTGTTGTGATGGCGCTGGCCCCCAATCCAGGAGGCCACCAGGAAGGGTGGCTTCCCAGGGCCACGTCCTCAGCCCTTTTTGTTTTTTATTTGAGACAGGGTTTTGCCAAGTTGCTTAGGGCCTTGCTAAGTTGCTGAGATTGGCCTTGAACTTGCGATCTTCCTGCCTCAGCCTCCTGAGCCCCCATAGGGGACTAGGAAGGACCAGAGTGTCCCCGGGGTAGCTGGGCTGTCAGGGTGTCTGTGGCGCATTCCAGGGTGGGTGCTGGTTCGGGAACCTCTGCTTGGCCTGCAGCCCGAGCTCCCGGGAGCCGAGAGCTCTTGTGGAGTAGACGCTGTTGTGTGGGGCACCGCCCCAGGCCCCAGGTCCTGCTCTGCCGGTGACACAGCAGTGGACCACCCCATCATGCTGTGGGCTGCCGGTCACTGGGCTGGGTGCTGTGTCTCCCAGGTGCTTCTGTACACGATGCTTCCCGACTTCTGCCACAGGTTCCTGCCAGGCTACGTGGGTGGAGTGCAAGAAGGGGCCGTGACCCCGGCAGGTACCCCCGTCCACCTGCCCACACCCTGGGCCCTGCCTGGGCCAGTGGCATCCAGGCGCTGGCTGCCCTGTGCCTCCATGTCCCAGGCTGGCCTTCCCAAGCCAAGTCTGTCCCAATGGCCACTCATGAGGAGAATGAGTTTACTGGGAACTTTCCACGGCACCGAGCCTCTGGGCAGAAGAGGGCAGCCAGTTGTCCCCATGTGAGGCTGAAATCCCTTCCTCAGTCAGGAGGGGCTCCTGGCCCCCACACTCTGCCCAGTCCCATGGCAGATCGATGGAGTGGCCTCCTAACTCAAACCCTGAACATCCTGACCCAAACCCACCTCAGTCCAGCTTCAGGCTGCACATGGGCATGTGGTTTGGACGTCCTCCCTGTCTCTGCCCACAGAGCTTCCTGCCTGGGGGGAGGCTGGCGGGCTCCAGGCACTCACAAGGGGAGCCTGGCACCCATGGGGACAACCCTACTCTGCGCCTGTTGCCCCTCCTGACAAACCCCAGGCCCATGACTCAGTTGTGGCCAGTTAAGGAGAATCGGCCAAGGGAGAGGGCTGGCCTCCCTCCCTTCTGCAGTCTGAGGGGTGCTACTGGCCATTCGGCTGGTGAACCTGGAAGTAGCTTCCTCTGGGATGGCACCCAGGTTCCCTGGACAGGGGACCCAGGGAGCAAGTAGGGCCTCGACCAGGCAGGGACAGGCAGCCAAGCCACCTGGTGCAGGTCAGGAAAGGATCCCATGTGTCTCGCCCTCCCCGCAGGCGCCGTGAACAAGTACCAGGTCAACGGCCTGCAGGCCTGGCTCATAACGCATCTCCTCTGGTTTGCCAACTCTCACCTCCTGTCCTGGTTCTCCCCCACCATCATCTTTGACAACTGGATACCGCTGCTCTGGTGCGCCAACTTCCTGGGCTACACTGTCTCCACGTTCGCCATGATCAAGGGCTACTTCTTCCCCACTAATGCCGAGGACTGGTATGTTCCCTAGGAGCTGGTCAGACCCAAAGTGGGAGGGGAATGCCTCCACCCTGTGTGTTTCCACTGCCCTGGGCTAGGAGGTCATGGCGCCCGAGGACTGAGACTCCTGGTGGAAAGTGGTAGTCGGGAATCTTCATTTATAGGGTCGTCAGGGAGCAGGAACACCAGAGACCACTTCTCTGGGAGCAAGGACAGACTATTGCCCATGTCTCTGGACTTCCTGGGGGCCCCTGAAGTAGTCTTAGGGAAGTCTTATCTCAGCAGCTTGAGGTAACTGCTTCCCTGCTGGTTGCATCCATTCCTAAGGAAGCCGTGGGCTGGCTTCTCATCGCCCACGCATCTATCTATGCATCTGTCATCCACCCTTCTCTCCACTCACTCACCCATCTATCCATTCATTCATGTGTTCACCCATCCATCCATCCACCCATCCATCCATCCATCCATCCATCCATCCATTCATCCATCCACCATCTATCCATCCATCCATCCATCCATTCATCCATCCATTCATCCATCCACCATCTACCCATCCATTCATCCATCCACCCACCCACCCATTCATCCATCCACCCACCCACCCAACCAACCATCCACCCACCCATCCATCCATCCATCCATCCATTCATCCATCCACCATCTATCCATCCATCCATCCATTCATCCATCCACCATCTACCCATTCATCCATCCATCCACCCACCCATCCATCCATCCATCCATCCACCCACCCAACCATCCATCCACCCACCCACCCACCCATCCATCCATCCACCCATCCATCCATCCATCCACCCACCCACCCATTCATCCATCCACCCACCCAACCATCCACCCACCACCCAACCATCCATCCACCCACCCATCCATTCATCCATCCATCCATCCATTCATCCATCCACCCATCTACCCATCCATCCACCCACCCACCCATCCATCCATCCATCCATTCATCCATCCACCATCTACCCATCCATCCATCCACCCACCCACCCATCCATCCATCCATCCATTCATCCATCCACCCATCTACCCAACCATCCATCCACCCACCCATCCATTCATCTATCCATCCATCCATCTACTCATTCACCCATCTACACATACATCCATCCACCCATCCATCCATCGTCCACCCATCTACACATCTATCCATCCACCCACCCACCCATCCATCTGCCCATTCATCCATCCATCCACCCACCCACCCATCCATCCATCCACCCATCTACACATATACCCATCTACCCATCCATCTATTCACCTATCCATCCATCCATCTATCTGCCTTCCTATAGGTCCACCTACCCATTTATCCAACTTTTCATCAATAGATGTTTGGTGGGTGCTTCTTGTAGACACTCTAAATAGCGGGGCTCACAGTTCAGTCTGGGGATCCAGCAAAACAAAGTGTATTCCAATAATTGTTACATTTAGGCTCTTGGAAATATCTCTGGATGATGGTGATTTTTTTTTTTTTTTTGTTAGTTTTTGGTGATCTGTTTTATAAAGTGTGTTATCACTGGCCTCCCGCGGCTCCCAGAGGTCACTCTGTGCTTTATAATCATCACCTGCTGTAACAGCCCAACCCAGGGAACTGGACATGAAAACTTGGTGTTCTGATTAATCCGTTTGTGCGCAGCAGGGTCTGCGTGTGGGTTGTGTGGCTGATTCTCTGCCCCCTGCCTGAGGCTGGGCTGTGGGTCAGGGACCAAGGTCACACATGGCTGTGGATCTTGTGCAGCAAGGGAGACCCCCTAGGACCCAGGCTCTGGCTCTCCTTGTCTACAGGTCACAGTTGACACTGCCACTTTCCCTGGGGCCCCAGGTCTGCTTTGTGCTGTGTGCCATGTGCAGAGTGAAGTCTTGGCTGGGCTGGTGTGCAGGTCCCCCGTGCCTGCATCAGGGCATGGCAGTGAGGGCCAGGAGGACCCAGGAGCTCCGGCTGGGGACGTCTCTGCTGGGCCACTGCTCATGGAGTGATAGCAAAAGAGGGTGCCAGGCTTGGGCAGGAACCTCAGTGTCCCAAGGCTCTGTGTGGCTCCAGGTGGCCCGTGCCAGGGTGTCACCTAGGCCACTCATTAACCCACCACCACAAGCACCTCCCACAACAGCGAGGCGCGGTTGGTGCGTGAGGCCTGTGGTGAGCGCATCCTTCATCTGTTTCCAGCAAGTTCACAGGCAACTTCTTCTACAACTACATGATGGGCATCGAGTTTAACCCCCGCATCGGGAAGTGGTTTGACTTCAAGCTGTTCTTCAACGGACGCCCCGGGATTGTGGCCTGGACCCTCATCAACCTGTCCTTTGCAGCTAAGCAGCAGGAACTCTACGGCCAGGTGACCAACTCCATGGTCCTGGTCAACGTCCTGCAGGTGAGGCCCACAGGGACGAGGGCCAGAGCTCTGACCCTGTGGGCCTCGGCAGCCCAGAAGCCAGAGTCCCCTCCCAGGGCGTTGCCGGGAGCCTTCCTTCTGACCACCGTGGCCCCCCTCGTCCCCTCCTGGGCTCAGACCCTGTGACAGGGACTCCCCCCCGACCCCAGCATGGCAGGAAGAGCCGGCAGTGCTGTTGGGGGTTCTCCGCGGCCACCCTGGCGTCAGGGTGGCGGCGGCCCACACGCTCCTGTCCTGCAGGCCATGTACGTGCTGGATTTCTTCTGGAACGAGACCTGGTACCTGAAGACCATCGACATCTGCCACGACCACTTCGGCTGGTACCTGGGCTGGGGCGACTGCGTCTGGCTGCCGTACCTGTACACGCTGCAGGTGAGGAGTGGCGGGGGTGGCCAGCCTCTCGGGACTCGGGGACTACCCCCAGGGCCCTGTGCAGCCCCCAGGCACCCAGGGCCGACCCTGCGCACACACTGCACCAAGTGCCGACGTCTGTCCCTGGGGGGCCACTGAAGTTGTCCCCGCTCCTAGGAAGAAGGGAAGGCGCTGTGTTTTGTGGCTCCCCGACTTATGATGGGGTCCTGTCCTGAACAGCCTGCCCTGGTGGAGAATACCAGTCAAAAGTGCCCTCTGAGGCAGTGGGGGATGCCTGAGGCCGGCAGCCACGCCACAGTCCCGGGCCTGCCCCAGGGCTGTGCAGGAGTGAGGAGCCACAGCGTGGATCGTCCTCTGGGACCAACTGGGGAGGTGGTGTCAAAGCCAGTCACAGGGTGGTGATGGCAGGTGGCTGGGTGGCCTGCTGCCCGTGCCAGGGCCCCGAGGAAATAGCTGCTCCTGGCAGAGGGCGGGGTGAGGGTAAAGGCCCTGGCATCCTGGTGACTGCAGGTCTGCCAGGGCCTGGCAGCCCACCAGGACCTGCTCCTCCACTTGGCTGGCCGCGGGCTCGCTGGGTCCGGGACTGGCTCCATTTCCAGGCGCTAAACTGTGGGAGTGCAGTCCTCCTTGGGGACTGGGCCTTGATTAGTGGCTTGAGGCCAGCACAGCCCTCTGGGTAGGTGCTGTGTCCAGGTCAGTGCAGGACCAGGGCCATCCTGAGGCATGCTCCTGCCCATGTCTGGGAGGCGCTGCTCACCTGTCCCTCTGGCCCCCGCAGGGCCTGTACCTGGTCTACCACCCCGTGCAGCTGTCCACACACCACGCCGTGGCTGTCCTGCTGCTGGGCTTGCTGGGCTACTACATTTTCCGGATGGCCAACCATCAGAAGGACCTGTTCCGCCGGACGGACGGGCGCTGCCTCATCTGGGGCCGGAAGCCCCAGGCCATCGAGTGCGTGTACACGTCGGCAGACGGGCAGAAGCACCGCAGCAAACTGCTGGTGTCGGGCTTCTGGGGCGTGGCCCGCCACTTCAACTACACGGGCGACCTGATGGGCAGCCTGGCCTACTGCCTGGCCTGTGGTGGCGGCCACCTGCTGCCCTACTTCTACATCATCTACATGACCATCCTGCTCACCCACCGCTGCCTGCGGGATGAGCACCGCTGTGCCAGCAAGTATGGCCGCGACTGGCAGCGCTACACTGCCGCCGTGCCCTACCGCCTGCTGCCCGGGGTCTTCTAGGGGCCCAGGAGCTCTGGGGCCGTGGCGGGCGCTGAGCCCGGCTGGTGGGGCTGGCAGCCCAGCACCCTCACCTTGAGATAGAGCGCCCGGCGTTGTGCCAGGGGGTTCTGGGTTCACAGCTGCCTCCCGCCAGCAGGCCGCGGGCGCCCTCTGGTCTGCCCCCAGGGCAGGAGGGACGGCCCTTTGTAACTGTTCGCGTGGGAGCCCAGGCTGCCGCTCTGCCCAGGTGAACCCACAGCTGAAGCCCTTCAGGCCATCTTGTCCCCGAGGCGAGGACGGCTCTGACGCCTGCGAGAGAAAAGTGGGACCAGGAGCTGCACGGAGCAGGCTGCCCACACCCACCTCACGTCCGCTCTGTGGCCGTGGGCAGGCCCTGGGGACAGCCCTCCTTCGCCGCCTGCACACTGGTAACTGGTCAGCGGAGGGCCCGAGGGACGCCGCAGAGCCAAGGCGTCTGGTTGGTCTCCTTTGGCTCCTGCTGCACAGCTGCCAGGGGTGTGGCCTGGTGTGTGCAGGACCAGCCAGCCCAGCTGTGGCCTTTCTGAACTAAGTCCATGGGCCCCCGTGCCCGGCTCCGGGGAGGTCACCCACCAGCCTCGGCCGCCTGCCTGTGGAAGGTGTGTCCTGCCTGCTGCTGACCCTGTGTGACTCTGGCTCAGAGAGCGCCGTCCCAGGCCTCGCCGTGCCTTCGAGGAGTCCCCGCTCGGGAGGGGCTCCCTTCCGGGGCTTTCCTTACCAGCACTGTCCCCGACTCAGGGTTTTCTGGAAGCTCTTTAGACCTGATTCCACAGCACAGCTGCTCCTTCTTTATATTAAACGTCCCCTGTTCAAATAAGTCACAGTGTGCCTTCTGTCCCCGGTGGCCCCTCCCATCCTAGGACTGTTTTTGGGTGCAGACCCAGCGTAGGTTCCCAGCAGGGACTGGTGAGCCCAGTGCCTCCACGTGGGTGCTCGGCTGGAGGTGGGGCGTCTGCTGCCGTCACCAGTAGAGAAACCACGCTTGGCACTCGCCCCAGCAGGTGGGCCCAGGTGGGAGGCCGACTAGCGCCTGACCCTGTCTGTCTCCCCTTCTGACCAGCGTGGCGGCATCACTCTATGATCTGGTTGCCTGGGTAACCCGGACAGTAGCCCCCATCTTCCTACACCCCCACGGTGGAGCTACACTCACCTGTTCCTCTGTGGCATGACCCCTTGCCCTGTTGGGGACAGAATGTTCCATGGAAATGCCCTTCGTGTGTCCCCTTCTCTTGCTCTGCCTTTGGGTGTGGCCTTCCTAGATGTCAGTCACCCTGCCGACAGCAGACATCATGAGGCTAGACTCAGCCCCTGAAACCTGACCCCTGGCCTCATTTGAATGGCTTCTCCTTGGTACTTTTACCAAGTGGTCAGCGCGCCCAGGCTCACGCTCGCTCTCTTTCTGTGGACCCTTAAGGTCAGAGGAGCCGTCACAGCTACCCCCAAAGAAAAAGGCATTTCTGTCTCTCGTGTGGTCATTTCACGCAGCCCAGTTAGCCCAGTTCCCCCGGAGTGACCCCCGAGTGTTTTAGTCGCGAGCAACCTGGCAATTGGCGTCCCTGGGTGGGCGAGAGGTCTGCGTGTTTAAGTCACCAGGAACCCAACAGACAGAATCCGGAGAAGGCTGGGCCGTCTGCCCCTGGAGAGCTGGAGGTGAGAGCACAGAAGCCTGTGCCCACTCCCCAGGGCAGCGTGGCCTGCTTCGGGGTTCAACTGGTTGGAAGAGACAGCTGCTCCAGGGTTGAACTGTGGGGCCTGCCCAGGCTGGCTCGAGCAGGGGTTCCTGACGCTCCAGCCTGCCTGTCTGAGAACCAGGGGCAGGAGCTCCAGCCTCCCGCCCTTCCCACACTGAACGGAGCCTTTTTGAGGAGGCTGAGGTATGACTGTGGGCTCAGGTCCTGGACCCCGCTGCCCACATTTGAATTCTGACACTGCCCTTTAAAGGCTGTGTGGTCTTGAGCAGGTGACGGAGCCTCTCTGTGCCTCAGCTCCCTCACTGGAAAAGTGGGGTGAGCTATCGTCTGGCTGCCTTGCTGTGAGGGGGATTTCCCGGACTCGTCTGCGGGAGCTCTGGGCTCAGATGTTGGAGGTGCCTCTTGTCCACTGGCCAAGGCTCTCTCTTTCCTGTGTTGCTCCCCTCAGCCACCAGGCCCTGCTCATGGGGCCGAGCCCTCCCCTGGGCCAGGACAGGTGTGCCAGCCCCTGCTGTTGGCTGGGTACAGATGACACACACTGTTGGAAAGGTCACAGCCTGGGCTTCTCGGAAAGTGGCCTGGCTTGTGGCCCCCAGGGGACACTGCTCCTGACAGGGGGTGCTGTCCTTTATGCTCCACCAGGCACCAGACAGGTCGGACCAGTGTAGGAACCTGCAGGGAGCGGCCCTCCCATGAGGAGGGGGAGGCAGTCAGGCCTGTCCTCCCTACAGCCTTGTGACACAGGCCACAGGCTACCCCTGGCCCAGCAGCAGGCTAGCGTGCCCCTCCAACCTGCTTTCACCACCTCTGGGGATGCAGGTGATCCAGTAGTACTTGTTCACCTCCGTCCCCAGAGGCGGCGGGCAGGTGGCACCCACAGCACCGAGCCTGGGGTTTGAAGCAAGTGGCCCCCATGTGGGTGGCGGAGGCCGAGTGTCGAGACGAGGGTCTTGGTTTCTGTCCTGCTGAGGGACGAGGAAAGGATACCCAAGGCGGAGACAGGTGTGTGGCACAGCCTGTGGCTGACGGTTTCAACACCGCGGTGAGAAGTGTTCTCCCCACAGGAAATAAGTAGGTCAGGGCCATGTGGCGTCGCCCAGCAGTGGGCATCGACAGGACGCCCCACATCCTGTCCACATCACTGGGCTCGTTTCCCGGGTTCTGCCTCTTCCACCCAGACAGCCCCGATGGGAAACAATGAGCAGGCGTCAGCCTGGCTGGTCACACACGAGAGACTTGTCATCAGCAACGCTGAGTAACCACCGTCTAGGAGACGCCCTGCCGGGCTGGGCACCAAGCTGTCCCAGGGGAGCCGTGCCAATGCCCAGGTCCTGGGCCAATACCATGCCTTTTTCTATAAGGAAAAAGAGCGCCGTGGACTCAGTAACCGGGGGACGGCTGTACAGTTTCTGTCATTTAGAAATAAAATTAAAAATACTGGGCTGAGGCTGGGGCTCGGTGGTGAAGCACTCGCCTGGCACGTGTGGGGCCCTGGGTTCGAGCCTCAGCACCACATAAAGATGAATGAAGGTATCGTGTCCACCTACAACTAAAAATATTTAAAAAAAATACTAATGACCAGTGAAGGTCTGAAAACTGCACTTTCTCCTGCGACCACAAGGCCACACACCAACAGTGCAGGGTCCCAGCTCAGGCAGCCAACCAGCCACCCTGGACAGACCTCACAGGTCTACCTGCCCCTCCCAGGATGGGGGTGGACCTGGAGGCAGGCCCAGGGAGTGTGGCCTGGGCATGCAGGGACACCGCAGGAGGCCCTCAGCCAGAGGGACAGCGGGAGCAGCCTTGCCATGGCTGGGCCTCTCCCGGGCACAGGGCCAGGCCGTGCTTTGGTTTTCTGCGGATTTTCTTTCACTAGCGATTTTTAAAAGCTGTGAATGCACAGTGACTGCACTCTTGGAGGTTTATCCTGGGCAAATGAGAACTCTGACCCAGCAGGGGACTTGCCAGAACCTTCTCGGCAGCTCTCCAAGAGCCGGAGGCGGCCTGGGAGAGTTCCCGTGGCTGACTCCTACTCAGCATCATCACCACGTGGAATTCTGTTACCATGTGGGGAAATGCGTGCACTTTTAAAATTGTGCAGACCACCTCAAAATAAAATTTAAAGAAACATAATGCGTCACAGTGCCCCCCCACTGTCGCCCCCACCAGGTTCAGAGTCACAGTGTTGAAAAGCAGAAGGGGACTTGTTAAGTGATCACTTTGAAACGCCAACATGAGGAGGCCCTTGAACTTGCTGGTGGTGGATCCAGCACCCCCTGGGGCTCAGTGCGCTCTGAGCAAACAGGTGATCGGAAAGTAAAGATTTTTATACCATTTACTAAAACACCAAAGTCCACAGTGAAACCTTACCATTGTAGGAGACTTGCTTACACTGGAGACCGTACTTGGTCTTGTTTAAGACAGGATGACCACGTCTAGGAACCTGGAGACCCAGGGGTCCCCACAGCACAGCAATCGGAAGAAGGATCTTTTCAATAAA
The DNA here is from genome assembly GCF_964194105.1 of Spermophilus citellus. Taxonomy (NCBI): domain Eukaryota; kingdom Metazoa; phylum Chordata; class Mammalia; order Rodentia; family Sciuridae; genus Spermophilus; species Spermophilus citellus. The sequence continues at coordinate 254,743,087 of NC_138183.1, read as the reverse complement.
CCAACGAAAAATTTTAAATACCGAAATGTTTGGGTCAAATATAGGCTCAAATGGAGAAATTTGAGTTTTGATTCTCGACTCACATCATATAAAATTGAGGTGGATTGCTAATCTACATGGGAAAAGCAAGCAAAATCTTTTTTAAAAAAGCAAAGGAATGATTTGGGTCAGACAAGGTTACGATGAGTGATAAGAGCAAACAGAAATTGGCTTCGGATGAAATCCAGGACTTCACGCAAAAAGAAAACAGGCAGAGGGTGAGGGGCGGCTCACAAGAGGGGACGGTGCTGGCATGGGCCCTCCCAACTGCAGGGACTCAGCCCAGAGCGCAGAAGGGCCCTCACGACCCGGACGGAGGTGACCGCCAGGGAATCCTTGCAGGAGGAGGCAGCCTTGAACAAGATGACCCCTGAGCATATGGGGTGGGCTGGACGTGCCTGGCCATTGGGAAGTTAGAGCCACCAGGAGCTCTGCGGCTGCGCCGGAGTGACAGGGGACCTCGGGCCTCCCTGGGCAAGGAGAGAGGGTGCTCTGCCCTGGCTCCTAAGGGTACAGGTGGTGACCTGAGAGGGTGGTTGGGATCACTGCGGGGTCCCCGCTCTGTCCTAAGAACATGACCAACAGAGCCGGAGGTTCCATCTGATGGTCACCATGGCCACCCCTTGCACAGCCGTCCTGCAGGAGTGTGCCCAGCTGCTGACTGCTCAGCCTCAGGCTCTGCCACCGTCTCCAATCCTGGGGGTTGAGGATCGTGGCTGGAACCGCCTCACGCCACTCTCCCACCATGTGCCTTTAGACTGCCCATCACCTGGGCCTTGAACGGGCTCCTGGTTTGCGGAGGACACGTCCCCACTGCGGAGCTCTGCCATCCAGTGTCACCCTTCTCTGGAGACTTTCTCTAACTGTCCTCCAGGTGGGCAGCCTCTTGGGGGAACCGCATGGCCATGCCTCAAGGCCGAGCCCTCCTGTCGCTGGCCAGCAGGCCGACGTCAGGGCACGTCCCCAGGGTGAGACAATCACGCCTCTCCAGAGACAGCACAAGAGCGCACAGGGCCATCGCCAGAAATAGGAGGAAATGGATGCGACCTAAACGTCCACCACAGAAGAACGAATGTGGTACAGCGGGGGACGGAGGCCACACAGCGAGAAGGGACCAGAGGGGCAGGACGGCGGCCCAGCAGCATCGTTGACCCCCAGATGGAGCCAAGGAAGCCTGACCACGGGGCCAGCGCTGCGGGGTTCCATGGTCATCCCGTCGCCACAGAAGAAGCAGAGGGTGGGGTCTTCTCCAGGGCCCGGTGCCAGACAGGACATTGTCATGGAAGGACGCAGAGGGCCAGCCTTGGGGGGACCAGAAACAGCAAGCCCTGTCTCTCCTGGTCACTCAGGGGTGAGAGGCCCCCCGAGATGCACACCCGCCTTCCAGGCCAGCACCTCTCCTGAGGAAGGAGGAGGGCCGAGCAGGGCAGTGCAGCAGGCCACACCCAGGCTGGGTCCCAGGGAGGTGGACCGTGGGGGGGCCGCGGGGGGTGCTGCAGGCTGGAGCGAGGGACAGCAGCAACAGCAGGGCCACTCGGCCAGCCAGAGGCAGTGGCTTTTGCAGAGATGTTCAGGGGCAGAGGAGGTGACCGTTCAGGAGTCCCCCAGTCAGAGGGACAGAGGGGGGCCGCGTGGCCTTGGTGGCAGGTGCGACCATGCTGGCTGCCCAGAGCCTGTGGCCCCACTGTGTGGCCCCACTGTGTGCCCCACAGTCCTTGGTGGAGGTGAGAGGAGAGACCGTGGTGCCCTCGGCTTCGTCCGGGGCCTTCCTACTTTGTGCTGGAGTGAATTCTAATGGTCCTGGGAGGCGGCACCGCCCCCCGAGTGCCTTCAGCAGCCAGAGGGCAGCTTCTCCCCGGTCCCGGGATGGCGTCAGCAGGGGCTTATGGAGGAGGGTCAGGAAGCCAGGGTGGCGAAGCTGGCTGTTCCATCGCGACCCCCTGGTCAGCGCCCTCGTGTGCAGAGGCCGTCTAGGGTCCTGTGGAAGCCCAGGTTCCAGAGGGGCTGACCTGTCCAGAAGGGGGCAAGTGGCCTTCTCCCTGCTGACTGCCTGCCCACTCCCAGCTGGCCAGCGTGGCGGCCACAGTGTGGTCGGTAGCCGCGCCCCTATCCCCCGGCCCCTGCCCAGCCTGCCTGTGTGCCCGGCCTGCCCGCCTCTGTGGCACTCTCTGCTCTCAGGGCGCTGTGGGTCATCTCTCCTCCCTGATCAGGGCGAGGGCCGCGCTGCCCAGCGGCGGGAGCGCCTCAAGTCAGCTTTCCCGCCCCCCCCAGGACCAAGGCTGCGGGGTTTTCCACCTCCTGTGGCAGGACAGAGCCCTGGGGGCCACACCCTCCTAGAGAGTGAGGTCAATCTAGGACAAACAGAAACGAAAGTGTCCAGCCCGAAGGGCAGCACTCAGGCCCACTCCAGACAAAGCCCTGAGGTCAAGGCTGTGTCACAGCACACAGCGATTGTTGTGCATAGGCATGCCAGGGCCACCAGGGCAGGATCCTGGTGCCAGTGGCCTTGCTGGGCAGGGCAGGAAGGTGGGTGGCCTCCTTGGGGATGGCCCAGGTTTTGAGACCTCAGGTTCCTTGAGGGTTTCATTACCGGGTGACTCGGACACCCGGGCGGTCGGCTCCTTGGTGGAGAGACGTGGGGCTGCCAGGGATCAGGCGCTGCCTGGATCTTGGTTTAGTCACGCCCCGGGGGAGTTTTCACTGCTTAAAGTCCTGGGGATTCTTTCTCTAATAGGAAGGGAACATGTCCCCGCACAAGACCAACCACTGCTGATAAACAGAATCAAGCCGACAGGTGATCCAGACCCACCAAGGAATGCAGAGGCCAGAGGAGAGACCATGGCACAGGTGAGAGCAGAGACATGGTGGAGGTGAGAGCAGAGACCTTGGTGGAGGTGAGAGCAGAGACCTTGGTGGAGGCGAGAGGAGAGACCTTGGTGGAGGTGAGAGCAGAGACCTTGGTGGAGGTGAGAGGAGAGATGATGGTGGAGGTGAGAGGAGAGATGATGGTGGAGGTGAGAGGGGAGACCTTCGTGGAGGTGAGAGGAGAGATGATGGTGGAAGTGAGAGGAGAGACCACGGTAGAGGTGAGAGCAGAGACCATGGTGGAGGTGAGAGGAGAGACCTTGGTGGAGGTGAGAGCAGAGACCTTGGTGGAGGTGAGAGGAGAGATGATGGTGGAGGTGAGAGGAGAGATGATGGTGGAGGTGAGAGGAGAGACCTTCGTGGAGGTGAGAGGGGAGATGATGGTGGAAGTGAGAGGAGAGACCACGGTAGAGGTGAGAGCAGAGACCATGGTGGAGGTGAGAGGAGAGACCTTGGTGGAGGTGAGAGCAGAGATGATGGTGGAAATGAGAGCAGAGATGATGGTGGAGGTGAGAGGAGAGACGATGGTGGAGGTGAGAGGAGAGACGATGGTGGAGGTGAGAGGAGAGATGATGGTGGAGGTGAGAGGAAAGATGATGGTGGAGGTGAGAGTAGAGATGATGGTGGAGGTGGGAGCAGAGATGATGGTGGAGCTGAGAGGAGAGACCTTGGTGGAGGTGAGAGGAGAGACCTTGGGGGAGGTGAGAGGAGAGATGATGGTGGAGGTGAGAGGAGAGACCTTGGTGGAGGTGAGAGGAGAGATGATGGTGGAGGTGAGAGGAGAAATGATGCTGGAGGTGAGAGGAGAGACCTTGGTGGAGGTGAGAGGAGAGATTATGGAGGAGGTGAGAGGAAAGATGATGGTGGAGGTGAGAGGAGAGATGATGGTGGAGGTGAGAGCAGAGACCTTGGTGGAGGTGAGAGGAGAGATGATGGTGGAGGTGAGAGCAGAGATGATGGTGGAGGTGAGAGGAGAGACCTTGGTGGAGGTGAGAGGAGAGACCTTGGTGGAGGTGAGAAGAGAGATGATGGTGGAGATGAGAGGAGAGATGATGGTGGAGGTGAGAGCAGAGACCTTGGTGGAGGTGAGAGGAGAGATGATGGTGGAGGTGAGAGCAGAGATGATGGTGGAGGTGAGAGGAGAGACCTTGGTGGAGGTGAGAGGAGAGACCTTGGTGGAGGTGAGAAGAGAGATGATGGTGGAGATGAGAGGAGAGATGATGGTGGAGGTGAGAGGAGAGACCATGGTACAGGTGAGAGCAGAGACCTTGGTGGAGGTGAGAGGAGAGACCTTGGTGGAGGTGAGAGCAGAGATGATGGTGGAGGTGAGAGCAGAGATGATGGTGGAGGTGAGAGGAGAGACGATGGTGGAGGTGAGAGGAGAGATGATGGTGGAGGTGAGAGCAGAGATGATGGTGGAGGTGAGAGGAGAGACCTTGGTGGAGGTGAGAGGAGAGACCTTGGTGGAGGTGAGAGCAGAGACCTTGGGGGAGGTGAGAGGAGAGACCTTGGTGGAGGTGAGAGGAGAGACCTTGGTGGAGGTGAGAGGAGAGATGATGGTGGAGGTGAGAGGAGAGATGATGGTGGAGGTGAGAGCAGAGACCTTGGTGGAGGTGAGAGGAGAGATGATGGTGGAGGTGAGAGGAGAGATGATGGTGAAGGTGAGAGGAGAGCCCATGGTGGAGGTGAGAGGAGAGACCTTGGTAGAGGTGAGAGGAGAGATGATGGTGGAGGTGAGAGCAGAGAACTTGGTGGAGGTGAGAGGAGAGACCTTGGTGGAGGTGAGAGGAGAGACCATGGTGGAGGTGAGAGGAGAGATGATGGTGGAGGTGAGAGCAGAGATGATGGTGGAGGTGAGAGCAGAGACCTTGGTGGAGGTGAGAGGAGAGATGATGGTGGAGGTGAGAGGAGAGATGATGGTGAAGGTGAGAGGAGAGCCCATGGTGGAGGTGAGAGGAGAGACCTTGGTAGAGGTGAGAGGAGAGATGATGGTGGAGGTGAGAGCAGAGAACTTGGTGGAGGTGAGAGGAGAGACCTTGGTGGAGGTGAGAGGAGAGACCATGGTGGAGGTGAGAGGAGAGATGATGGTGGAGGTGAGAGGAGAGACGATGGTGGAGGTGAGAGGAGAGATGATGGTGGAGGTGAGAGGAGAGATGACGGTGGAGGTGAGAGGAGAGCCCATGGAGGAGGTGAGAGCAGAGACCTTGGTGGAGGTGAGAGGAGAGACCTTGGTGGAAGTGAGAGGAGAGAAGATGGTGGAGGTGAGAGGAGAGACCTTGGTGGAGGTGAGAGGAGAGATGATGGTGGAGGTGAGAGGAGAAATGATGCTGGAGGTGAGAGGAGAGACCTTGGTGGAGGTGAGAGGAGAGATTATGGAGGAGGTGAGAGGAAAGATGATGGTGGAGGTGAGAGGAGAGATGATGGTGGAGGTGAGAGCAGAGACCTTGGTGGAGGTGAGAGGAGAGATGATGGTGGAGGTGAGAGCAGAGATGATGGTGGAGGTGAGAGGAGAGACCTTGGTGGAGGTGAGAGGAGAGACCTTGGTGGAGGTGAGAAGAGAGATGATGGTGGAGATGAGAGGAGAGATGATGGTGGAGGTGAGAGCAGAGACCTTGGTGGAGGTGAGAGGAGAGATGATGGTGGAGGTGAGAGCAGAGATGATGGTGGAGGTGAGAGGAGAGACCTTGGTGGAGGTGAGAGGAGAGACCTTGGTGGAGGTGAGAAGAGAGATGATGGTGGAGATGAGAGGAGAGATGATGGTGGAGGTGAGAGGAGAGACCATGGTACAGGTGAGAGCAGAGACCTTGGTGGAGGTGAGAGGAGAGACCTTGGTGGAGGTGAGAGCAGAGATGATGGTGGAGGTGAGAGCAGAGATGATGGTGGAGGTGAGAGGAGAGACGATGGTGGAGGTGAGAGGAGAGATGATGGTGGAGGTGAGAGCAGAGATGATGGTGGAGGTGAGAGGAGAGACCTTGGTGGAGGTGAGAGGAGAGACCTTGGTGGAGGTGAGAGCAGAGACCTTGGGGGAGGTGAGAGGAGAGACCTTGGTGGAGGTGAGAGGAGAGACCTTGGTGGAGGTGAGAGGAGAGATGATGGTGGAGGTGAGAGGAGAGATGATGGTGGAGGTGAGAGCAGAGACCTTGGTGGAGGTGAGAGGAGAGATGATGGTGGAGGTGAGAGGAGAGATGATGGTGAAGGTGAGAGGAGAGCCCATGGTGGAGGTGAGAGGAGAGACCTTGGTAGAGGTGAGAGGAGAGATGATGGTGGAGGTGAGAGCAGAGAACTTGGTGGAGGTGAGAGGAGAGACCTTGGTGGAGGTGAGAGGAGAGACCATGGTGGAGGTGAGAGGAGAGATGATGGTGGAGGTGAGAGCAGAGATGATGGTGGAGGTGAGAGCAGAGACCTTGGTGGAGGTGAGAGGAGAGATGATGGTGGAGGTGAGAGGAGAGATGATGGTGAAGGTGAGAGGAGAGCCCATGGTGGAGGTGAGAGGAGAGACCTTGGTAGAGGTGAGAGGAGAGATGATGGTGGAGGTGAGAGCAGAGAACTTGGTGGAGGTGAGAGGAGAGACCTTGGTGGAGGTGAGAGGAGAGACCATGGTGGAGGTGAGAGGAGAGATGATGGTGGAGGTGAGAGGAGAGACGATGGTGGAGGTGAGAGGAGAGATGATGGTGGAGGTGAGAGGAGAGATGACGGTGGAGGTGAGAGGAGAGCCCATGGAGGAGGTGAGAGCAGAGACCTTGGTGGAGGTGAGAGGAGAGACCTTGGTGGAAGTGAGAGGAGAGAAGATGGTGGAGGTGAGAGGAGAGACCTTGGTGGAGATGAGAGGAGAGACGATGGTGGAGATGAGAGGAGAGACGATGGTGGAGGTGAGAGGAGAGATGTTGGTGGAGGTGAGAGCAGAGATGATGGTGGAGGTGAGAGGAGAGATGATGGTGGAGGTGAGAGCAGAGACCTTGGTGGAGGTGGAAGGAGAGACGATGGTGGAGGTGAGAGGAGAGACGAAGGTGGAGGTGAGAGGAGAGACCTTGGTGGAGGTGAGAGGAGAGATGATGGTGGAGATGAGAGGAGAGACGATGGTGGAGGTGAGAGGAGAGACGATGGTGGAGGTGAGAGCAGAGACCTAGGTGGAGGTGAGAGGAGAGATGATGGTGGAGGTGTGAGAAGAGATGATGGTGGTGTGAGAGCAGAGACCTTGGTGGAGGTGAGAGCAGAGACCTTGGTGGAGGTAAGAGGAGAGACCTTGGGGAGGTGAGAGGAGAGATGATGGTGGAGGTGAGAGGAGAGACCATGGTAGAGGTGAGAGCAGAGACCTTGGTGGAGGTGAGAGGAGAGAACCTGGTGGAGGTGAGAGGAGAGATAATGGTGGAGGTGAGAGGAGAGCCCATGGTGGAGGTGAGAGCAGAGACCTTGGTGGAGGTGAGAGGAGAGACCTTGGTGGAGGTGAGAGGAGAGATGATGGTGGAGGTGAGAGGAGAGACCACGGTGGAGGTGAGAGCAGAGAAAGTGGTGGTGGTGACAGAAGAGAACTTCGTGGAGGTGAGAGGAGACATGATGGTGGAGGTGAGAAGAGAGATGATGGTGGAGGTGAGAGCAGAGATTGTGGTTGAGTGAGAGCAGAGACCTTGGTGGAGGTGAGAGGAGAGACGATGGTGGAGGTGAGAGCAGAGACCATGGTGGAGGTGAGAGCAGAGACCTTGGTGGAGGTGAGAGGAGAGATGATGGTGGAGGTGAGAGCAGAGACCATGGTGGAGGTGAGAGTAGAGATGATGGTGAAGGTGAGAGCAGAGATGATGGTGGAGGAGAGAGGAGAGATGAGGGTGGAGGTGAGAAAAGAGATGATGGTGGAGGTGAGAGCAGAGATGATGGTGGTGAGAGGAGGTGATGGTGGAGGTGAGAGGAGAGATGATGGTGGAAGTGAGAAAAGAGATGATGGTGGAGGTGAGAGCAGAGATGATGGTGGAGGTGAGAGCAGAGACCTTGGTGGAGGTGAGAGGAGAGATGATGGTGGAGGTGAGAGGAGAGACCATGGTGGAGGTGAGAGGAGAGATGATGGTGGAGGTGAGAGGAGAGATGATGGTGGAGGTGAGAGCAGAGATGATGGTGGAGGTGAGAGCAGAGATGATAGTGGAGGTAAGAGGAGGTGATGGTGGAGGTGTGAGGAGAGACGATGGTGGAGATGAGAGGAGAGATGATGGTGGAGGTGAGAGGAGAGATGATGGTGGAGGTGAGAGCAGAGACCTGGGTGGAGGTGAGAGGAAAGATGATGGTGGAGATGAGGGGAGAGACCATGGTGGAGGTGAGGGGAGAGATGATGGTGGAGGCGAGAGGAGAGACGATGGTGGAGGTGAGAGCAGAGACCTTGGTGGAGGTGAGAGGAGAGACGATGGTGGAGGTGAGAGGAGAGACCATGGTGGAGGTGAGAGGAGAGATGATGGTTGAGGTGAGAGGAGAGACGATGGTGGAGGTGAGAGGAGAGACCTTGGTGGAGGTGAGAGGAGAGACCTTGGTGGAAGTGAGAGGAGAGAAGATGGTGGAGGTGAGAGGAGAGACCTTGGTGGAAGTGAGAGGAGAGACCTTGGTGGAGGTGAGCAGAGAACTTGGTGGAGGTGAGAGGAGAGACCTTGGTGGAGGTGAGAGCAGAGACCTTGGGGGAGGTGAGAGGAGAGACCTTGGTGGAGGTGAGAGGAGAGACCATGGTGGAGGTGAGAGGAGAGATGATGGTGGAGGTGAGAGGAGAGATGATGGTGGAGGTGAGAGGAGAGACGATGGTAAAGGTGAGAGGAGAGACGATGGTGGAGGTGAGAGCAGAGACCTTGGGGGAGGTGAGAGGAGAGACCTTGGTCGAGGTGAGAGGAGAGACGATGGTGGAGGTGAGAACAGAGACCATGGTGGAGTTGAGAGCAGAGACCTTGGTGGAGGTGAGAGGAGAGACCTTGGTGGAGGTGAGAGCAGAGACCTTGGTGGAGGTGAGAGGAGAGACCTTGGTGGAGGTGAGAGGAGAGATGATGGTGGAGGTGAGAGCAGAGACCATGGTGGAGGTGAGAGGAGAGATGATGGTGGAGGTGAGAGGAGAGACCATGGTGGAGGTGAGAGGAGAGATGATGGTGGAGGTGAAAGCAGAGATGATGGTCGAGGTGAGAGGAGAGATGACGGTGGAGGTGAGAGGAGAGACCTTTGTGGAGGTGAGAAGAGATGATGGTGGAGGTGAGAGGAGAGACGATGGTGGAGGTGAGAGGAGAGATGATGGTGGAGGTGAGAGGAGAGACCACGGTGGAGGTGAGAGTAGAGAACTTGGTGGAGGTGAGGAGAGAATTGGTGGAGGTGAGAGGAGACATGATGGTGGAGGTGAGAAGAGAGATAATGATGGAGGTGAGAGCAGAGATTATGGTGAAGTGAGAGCAGAGACCTTGGTGGAGGTGAGATGAGAGAAGATGGTGGAGGTGAGAGCAGAGACCATGGTGGAGGTGAGAGGAGAGATGATGGTGGAGGTGAGAGGAGAGATGATGGTGGAGGTGAGAGAAGGTGATGGTAGAGGTGAGAGTAGAGATGATGGTGGAGGTGAGAGGAGAGACGTTGGTGGAGGTGAGAAGAGAGACGATGGTGGAGGTGAGAGCAGAGACCATGGTGGAGGTGAGAGTAGAGACCTTGGTGGAGGTCAGAGGAGAGACCTTGGTGGAGGTGAGAACAGAGACCATGGTGGAGTTGAGAGCAGAGACCTTGGTGGAGGTGAGAGGAGAGACCTTGGTGGAGGTGAGAGCAGAGACCTTGGTGGAGGTGAGAGGAGAGACCTTGGTGGAGGTGAGAGGAGAGACCATGGTGGAGGTGAGAGGAGAGATGATGGTGGAGGTGAGAGGAGAGATGATGGTGGAGGTGAGAGGAGAGACGATGGTAAAGGTGAGAGGAGAGACGATGGTGGAGGTGAGAGCAGAGACCTTGGGGGAGGTGAGAGGAGAGACCTTGGTGGAGGTGAGAGGAGAGACGATGGTGGAGGTGAGAACAGAGACCATGGTGGAGTTGAGAGCAGAGACCTTGGTGGAGGTGAGAGGAGAGACCTTGGTGGAGGTGAGAGCAGAGACCTTGGTGGAGGTGAGAGGAGAGACCTTGGTGGAGGTGAGAGGAGAGATGATGGTGGAGGTGAGAGCAGAGACCATGGTGGAGGTGAGAGGAGAGATGATGGTGGAGGTGAGAGGAGAGACCATGGTGGAGGTGAGAGGAGAGATGATGGTGGAGGTGAAAGCAGAGATGATGGTCGATGTGAGAGGAGAGATGACGGTGGAGGTGAGAGGAGAGACCTTTGTGGAGGTGAGAAGAGATGATGGTGGAGGTGAGAGGAGAGACGATGGTGGAGGTGAGAGGAGAGATGATGGTGGAGGTGAGAGGAGAGACCACGGTGGAGGTGAGAGTAGAGAACTTGGTGGAGGTGAGGAGAGAATTGGTGGAGGTGAGAGGAGACATGATGGTGGAGGTGAGAAGAGAGATAATGATGGAGGTGAGAGCAGAGATTATGGTGAAGTGAGAGCAGAGACCTTGGTGGAGGTGAGATGAGAGAAGATGGTGGAGGTGAGAGCAGAGACCATGGTGGAGGTGAGAGGAGAGATGATGGTGGAGGTGAGAGGAGAGATGATGGTGGAGGTGAGAGAAGGTGATGGTAGAGGTGAGAGGAGAGATGATGGTGGAGGTGAGAGGAGAGACGTTGGTGGAGGTGAGAAGAGAGACGATGGTGGAGGTGAGAGCAGAGACCATGGTGGAGGTGAGAGTAGAGACCTTGGTGGAGGTCAGAGGAGAGACCTTGGTGGAGGTGAGAACAGAGACCATGGTGGAGTTGAGAGCAGAGACCTTGGTGGAGGTGAGAGGAGAGACCTTGGTGGAGGTGAGAGCAGAGACCACGGTGGAGGTGAGAGTAGAGAACTTGGTGGAGGTGAGGAGAGAACTTGGTGGAGGTGAGAGGAGACATGATGGTGGAGGTGAGAAGAGAGATAATGGTGGAGGTGAGAGGAGAGACGATGGTAAAGGTGAGAGGAGAGACGATGGTGGAGGTGAGAGCAGAGACCTTGGGGGAGGTGAGAGGAGAGACCTTGGTGGAGGTGAGAGGAGAGACGATGGTGGAGGTGAGAACAGAGACCATGGTGGAGTTGAGAGCAGAGACCTTGGTGGAGGTGAGAGGAGAGACCTTGGTGGAGGTGAGAGCAGAGACCTTGGTGGAGGTGAGAGGAGAGACCTTGGTGGAGGTGAGAGGAGAGATGATGGTGGAGGTGAGAGCAGAGACCATGGTGGAGGTGAGAGGAGAGATGATGGTGGAGGTGAGAGGAGAGACCATGGTGGAGGTGAGAGGAGAGATGATGGTGGAGGTGAAAGCAGAGATGATGGTCGATGTGAGAGGAGAGATGACGGTGGAGGTGAGAGGAGAGACCTTTGTGGAGGTGAGAAGAGATGATGGTGGAGGTGAGAGGAGAGACGATGGTGGAGGTGAGAGGAGAGATGATGGTGGAGGTGAGAGGAGAGACCACGGTGGAGGTGAGAGTAGAGAACTTGGTGGAGGTGAGGAGAGAATTGGTGGAGGTGAGAGGAGACATGATGGTGGAGGTGAGAAGAGAGATAATGATGGAGGTGAGAGCAGAGATTATGGTGAAGTGAGAGCAGAGACCTTGGTGGAGGTGAGATGAGAGAAGATGGTGGAGGTGAGAGCAGAGACCATGGTGGAGGTGAGAGGAGAGATGATGGTGGAGGTGAGAGGAGAGATGATGGTGGAGGTGAGAGAAGGTGATGGTAGAGGTGAGAGGAGAGATGATGGTGGAGGTGAGAGGAGAGACGTTGGTGGAGGTGAGAAGAGAGACGATGGTGGAGGTGAGAGCAGAGACCATGGTGGAGGTGAGAGTAGAGACCTTGGTGGAGGTCAGAGGAGAGACCTTGGTGGAGGTGAGAACAGAGACCATGGTGGAGTTGAGAGCAGAGACCTTGGTGGAGGTGAGAGGAGAGACCTTGGTGGAGGTGAGAGCAGAGACCACGGTGGAGGTGAGAGTAGAGAACTTGGTGGAGGTGAGGAGAGAACTTGGTGGAGGTGAGAGGAGACATGATGGTGGAGGTGAGAAGAGAGATAATGGTGGAGGTGAGAGGAGAGACGATGGTAAAGGTGAGAGGAGAGACGATGGTGGAGGTGAGAGCAGAGACCTTGGGGGAGGTGAGAGGAGAGACCTTGGTGGAGGTGAGAGGAGAGACGATGGTGGAGGTGAGAACAGAGACCATGGTGGAGTTGAGAGCAGAGACCTTGGTGGAGGTGAGAGGAGAGACCTTGGTGGAGGTGAGAGCAGAGACCTTGGTGGAGGTGAGAGGAGAGACCTTGGTGGAGGTGAGAGGAGAGATGATGGTGGAGGTGAGAGCAGAGACCATGGTGGAGGTGAGAGGAGAGATGATGGTGGAGGTGAGAGGAGAGACCATGGTGGAGGTGAGAGGAGAGATGATGGTGGAGGTGAAAGCAGAGATGATGGTCGATGTGAGAGGAGAGATGACGGTGGAGGTGAGAGGAGAGACCTTTGTGGAGGTGAGAAGAGATGATGGTGGAGGTGAGAGGAGAGACGATGGTGGAGGTGAGAGGAGAGATGATGGTGGAGGTGAGAGGAGAGACCACGGTGGAGGTGAGAGTAGAGAACTTGGTGGAGGTGAGGAGAGAATTGGTGGAGGTGAGAGGAGACATGATGGTGGAGGTGAGAAGAGAGATAATGATGGAGGTGAGAGCAGAGATTATGGTGAAGTGAGAGCAGAGACCTTGGTGGAGGTGAGATGAGAGAAGATGGTGGAGGTGAGAGCAGAGACCATGGTGGAGGTGAGAGGAGAGATGATGGTGGAGGTGAGAGGAGAGATGATGGTGGAGGTGAGAGAAGGTGATGGTAGAGGTGAGAGGAGAGATGATGGTGGAGGTGAGAGGAGAGACGTTGGTGGAGGTGAGAAGAGAGACGATGGTGGAGGTGAGAGCAGAGACCATGGTGGAGGTGAGAGTAGAGACCTTGGTGGAGGTCAGAGGAGAGACCTTGGTGGAGGTGAGAACAGAGACCATGGTGGAGTTGAGAGCAGAGACCTTGGTGGAGGTGAGAGGAGAGACCTTGGTGGAGGTGAGAGCAGAGACCACGGTGGAGGTGAGAGTAGAGAACTTGGTGGAGGTGAGGAGAGAACTTGGTGGAGGTGAGAGGAGACATGATGGTGGAGGTGAGAAGAGAGATAATGATGGAGGTGAGAGCAGAGATTATGGTGGAGGTGAGAGGAGAGACCTTGGTGGAGGTGAGAGGAGAGATGATGGTGGAGGTGAGAGCAGAGACCGTGGTGGAGGTGAGAGGAGAGATGATGGTGGAGGTGAGAGGAGAGACCTTGGTGGAGGTGAGAGGAGAGATGATGGTGGAGGTGAGAGCAGAGATGATGGTCGAGGTGAGAGCAGAGATGATGGTGGAGGTGAGAGCAGAGATGATGGTGGAGGTGAGAGGAGGTGATAGTGGAGGTGTGAGGAGAGACGATGGTGGAGATGAGAGGAGAGATGATGGTGGAGGTGAGAGGAGAGATGATGGTGGAGGTGAGAGCAGATACCTTGGTGGAGGTGAGAGGAAAGATGATGGTGGAGGTGAGAGGAGAGACCATGGTGGAGGTGATGGGAGAGATGATGTTGGAGGCGAGAGGAGAGATGATGGTGGAGGTGAGAGGAGAGACGATGGTGGAGGTGAGAGCAGAGATGATGGTGGAGGTGAGAGGAGAGATGATGGTGGAGGTGAGAGGAGAAATAATGGTGGAGGTGAGAGCAGAGACTTTGGTGGATGTGAGAGCAGCGACCTTGGTGGAGGTGAGAGGAGAGACCTTGGTGGAGGTGACAAGAGAGATGATGGTGGAGGTGAGAGCAGAGACGTTGGTGGAGGTGAGAGCAGTGACCTTGGTGGAGGTGAGAGGAGAGACTTTGGTGGATTTGAGAGGAGAGATGTTGGTGGAGGTGAGAGGAGAGATGATGGTGGACGTGAGAGGAGAGACCTTGTTGGAGGTGAGAGGAGAGACCTTGGTGGAGGTGAGAGCAGAGACCATGGTGGAGGTGAGAGCAGATGGTGCTCCGGGGTGTTGTGCTCCTAGGCAGCAAGACTCCTGGGGAATCTTCTTGAGTTTAGGGGATGGTTCTTCTTTTCTCTGGATGCCGTTTGCCATTTAAAACAACTTTCTGATGGAAACATTAGCTTTGTGGCCTTGTTTAGTTTTCTAAGACTCTCCGTAGGGGTGGCTGCTTGGGCCGAATGCTCTCCTGAGGCTCCAGTGCCCTGGGGTTGGGCAACGGCCACTTCTGTACCAAGGCTGTCTATGGAGGGGAGGCTCTGCTGGCTGTGCCCATGGTCATTCATGCAGAGTCACCAGCATTGCCTTTCTCACCAGGGACAGGCCAGGCAACTGCTGAGTGTGAGAACGTCCCCACAAGGGCCTGGGCTGGGGAGAGCAGGGCACTCTCTTTCCTCCCTCCTTCTGGAGTCAACAGGCTGGACGCCTGTGGTGTCCTTCGTGGAGTCAGCATGGCCCCATCAGCATCAGCAGGCACAGGTGGAGGTGGAGGGGCCGTGGTGAACCCCGGGCAGCCAGAACTGCTAACTTGTTATTGTGGAAAGCGGGGTCCTTGCCCCGTTGCCAATCCAATACTGAGGCCAAGGCTTTGAGAAAAAGGCAAAAGTTTTATTGACTTGTTAGCAAAGGAGGAGCTCGGGGACTCACTCCATCGCCGTGTGGGACAGGGCTGGGAGACGAGGATCGTCAGGAGACCTGATTGATCAGTGTCGTCCCGGGTCCCGGAGGGCCGCTGCTCCAGGTCCTGGTCTTGGGGTTCCTTTATTCTGGGGCAGCGAGTCTCTTCCAGGCGTGAAGGACATGGCAGCTCAGCCTGTGACAGGAAGAGTCTGTTTCCCCCCTTAAGGGAGGGAGGAGGAGGAAGGGAAGAGATGTCCATTTTGAAATAAGCCACTTGCAGTTGAGCAGCCAGGTTTGAACGGGAGCACGGAGTGGCCCCCTGGACGGGGGGCTCAGGAGCAGAAGCTGGAAAGGCCAGCAGCTGTTTGGGGCACAGAATGCAACTTCTTGTCCTAACTGGGAACGCCAGGCGCTCCAAGTCCAAAACTCTCAAGTGTGCTTTCTGGCCAGAAAGAATGTCTAGCACATAGTAGGGATGCAAGACAGAAAATCTGTCCAGGGGCTGGGGCTGGGGCTCAGTGGCAGAGACACTGGGTTTGATTCTCAGCACTGCACACAAATAAATAAATAAAATAAAGATTCATCAACCACTAAATACATAGATATGTAAAAAGAACAAAGAAAATCCGTCCAAGGGTGGTGCCTCTCCCAGGCTGACAGTAACCCCTGTTGCAGGGGCCTGGGCTGGCCCATGCAGCCAGCAGCGGGCGGACCTCCCCAGCCATGGGGTGGGAAAGCAGACTGGCCCGCGGGGCCCACACTCCTTGGGCTCCCCCTACAGGACAGAGACTGCCCCTTAGCACTCGGAGGACCACAACTGCACGTTTCAGTTGAATGTGTACGATAAAACTCCTCTCCCTTTTGGTGTTATGCTTTGGGAACTTGTCTGAATGTTGTACAGCTGTTACACAGTAGGACTGAGTATAAAGGTTGATGTCCTCACTGTCTGGAACTTAACGTGAAGCAATTAACTTCCAGAACGTGGACAGAAACCACGTTCCATGAGACTGCACTCCCGGGAGCTGCCACCAGGGGCAGCATGTGCACATGCACAGTTGAACCAGCCTCAAACTCGTGCTCCACTTCTGAGCGCGTGGTGGGCTCTCTTGGGGTACCGACACTGGAATCCTGGGTGGGAGACTGAGAAAGAGTCTCTAGGACGGCCTTCAGAGGGCTTTGTGTTGTCCACACATGCCTGCATTACTGACACAAACACTCAAGTCTAAGCACCTGGGTGCTGAGGTACTGTGCTTGCCCAGCCTGGGAGAGGCCTGGGCTCTCTCCTGCACTGGAAGATAAATGAGAGAGGAAGTGATGTCATAAGGCCCAAGCCAGGTTGCCCAGCACCGGGGAGCACAAGCTGGTGACCCTGCAGCCCAGATTACCTAAATAACAGAGCACCCAGCGTCTGTTTAGGGGAGGAGCTGGGTGCTGTCATGGGGAAGGGGCTGAGCCACCCGGAGGCCCCAGAACTCAGCTCTGGCCCCACTGCACACCGTCAAGCCCTCCACGTAAAGATGGGCGGCGTCCCCGCTCTGTGTGGCTACTGGGATCATCCCTTGGCTCAAGAGGACCCACAGGTCTGGTCACCAGTGGACGCCGGGCCTGGGTCTCTAGAGCAGGTCCTGTTGCAGGCCCAGGCCACGGGCCTTGCACTTTCCGCAGGGTGGAGGTTTGGGAAAGCCTGGCACTGGCGCCGTTTGTGCACAGCCCCGGGCTCCTCCGAGTCTCTGTGTCCCGTTTTGGTAGTTCCGGCGAGATTCCAATCTTTGTCATTATTGGTACCTGTGAGGGTGATCTGTGACCAGTGAGGGCTCCATGGTCACCCGGGGGCACTGTGAGTTGGAGCTGTGTTCCGAGTACCCTCCCACAGGTGGCCCCTCCACCCGCCCTCTCCTGGGCTCCCGGTCCCCTGAGACACAATATGGAAATGAGGTCGATTAGATAAAAGTCTCTGAATGCCCCAGTGGAAGGAAGAGCCTCACCTCTCCCAGTGTGGAGCAAACATCGGGTGATGAAGCCGCCCGGGGAGGCACCGGCAGCCGGGCGACGCTGGAGGCTCGGCCCGTGCCCACCGCCCACACTATCAAGGGAAAGGCCCTTGAAGCAAGTTGAGCGGGTGACCTCAGGGAGAAAGCAGCCTCTGGCCGGGCAGCATCCCTGGTCTGGATGGAAGACCTGGCCAGCGCACCTCCTCAGCCAAAGCCTGACCGGGAGCAGGGTGCTAGCTCCCTCCGCGTCTACAAAGGCTGAGAGGAGAGCGGCTGCAGAGGAGCCGGAAGCTGGCAGAGGCCCATCCATGAGCCCGAGGACAGAGCGGCTCCGGGACACGAAGGTGCAGGTGAAGCAGCGCCTGGTCCTGGAGAGGCCACGCAGGGAGCTCCGCCGAGATCCTCAGCCCGTCAGCAGTGGGCACTGAGCAGCGGTGTCCCGTGCAGGCAGCGTGGGCTTCTGTGGGACCCGGATGCACTTAGGACACCACAGTGAGAAGTCAGGGCAGGCTGTCCCCACGGCACTGATGCTGCTGGGCTTGGAGGTCAGCCGCTGCTCACTGCCCTCTGAGCGTCCAGGACCCTCGGGAATTCTACTGCATTCCTGTCTGTGCTGTGAGCGCGACACAAAGCCTGAGGAGCAGTGTCTGTGTGCCACCTGTAACTGGAGATTCCACGTCCACTTGATGGAGATGGACGGTCCCACACTTCCCACGTGAAGTGCTCCCGGCAGGCTTGGGACTGGGAGTAGTTTGACTTTCAAGTCAAACTATTAAGAAACACCTTTCTTATGGCTCCAGAGACTGCAGAGAGGGGGTCCCCTGGAGGATCTGGGGCCAGTAGATCGCCAACCTTCTGGAAAGGATCCACCAGTCTAGACGCCATTGAGAACACTTGTGCTCCGTGGGAGGAGGTCAGCCTCTCACCAGGAGCAGGAGACGGGAAGAATTTGGTCCCAGTCCTCACGGATACTCTGGGCGTGAGTGGGGGGATGACTGAAGGTGTGGTGGAAATGGCAAGTCACGAAGGAGTGGGGCTGGCAGATGTGACAAGCTGCCACCGGGACACGAGGCAGGGTGAGCTGCTGCTTAGCATCAGCCGAGAAGGTGGCTTCCTGAGTTGGGTGCACTCCTGCTGAGGGTGCTGGGGAGGAGTCACCAACACGGCAAACTTCACCACCATCTTATCAAGAAATGGCAGTGGTCCCCCAGGTTTCGGCAGCCACCACCACTAAACAGCAACCAGCAGCTTTGAGACTCTGCATCAAAAAAGAGATGGCTCGCTGCAGACTCTGATGGTCATTAATAATTTTTAACAATAATGCATTTTAAATTAAGATTTGCATGTTGGTTTTTAGAAATAATGCTATTGCACACTTAATAGAATACAGTGTGAACTTCACTTTTATATAAACTGGGAAACCAAAAAAATGCATGCAACTCTCTTTTCTTGGTATTTGCTTTATCACGGTGGTCTGCAGTCATACCCACAGTACCTCCGAGGTGTGCTTGCAGATCCACGGGATGGTACGTGGAGTACTATACAGCAGTGGAAACCCCACACCTGTCAGCATGCAGAAACTGCAGGGGCTGGATGAAGCCAGCACGTCTCGGGAGACACACCCAGGGTGGCGTGCCACTCACAGAAAGCTCGACCCAGGCGTCGTCTGTAGGGATGTGCCCAGGTATAAAGGGAGCGAGAGAATTACTGACACAAGCTTCAATGCTGGCTGTCTTGGATGGCAGGAGATCCAGTGGGTGAAGCTCTCTTTCTTATGGTGGCCATGAACTTAAACTTGCATCTATCTTGCTATGCATCATAATACAAAATAAAATAAATGAGACTAAGCCCTGCCCTTGGTGCCCCAGCTCAGACCCGGCTGCCTCTGTTTCTTGCCACAAGAGCTCGTGCTACGGTCTTCTGGAGCTTTGTGGGGAGGAGAATGCTCATCCCGGCTCAGGTAGCCCCAACCTCACACTGAATTGGAGGCACAGGGCTGGCAGCTGTGGGGACAGGGGTGCTGGGTCCAGAGCACAGTGGCCTAAAGAGGAAACACCCCTGTGGTACTCAGTCCCTTGAGGGACTGTTGGCCCAGCTCCCAACACTCACAGATGTTGAAGATCCCTCCCGGGTGACGCCCTGGGATCGGGATCAGCCCACACAGGGCTGTCCGTTTTCCCAAGACTGAGGGGTTTTCCCAGACATGTTGAACATTAAAACTGGGAGGAACCAGGCAAACCTGAGCCAACTGGCCACTCCCCCGGGTGTCTGGTCCCCGGTGGGAGGGTTGGCTGGCCACGGTTGGCTTGTGCTGTCGGGTGCACCAGCCGGGACCTTGCTGCCCTTCCTGAAGGCCTCACTTTCCTGGAAAGGAGCAGGCGATGCCAAGTTTTGTCCTCCAGCTGCTGGACAGTCCTCCCTCCCCTCCTGGGGACAGCAGGATTTGCCTGAGCAGCCCTGGCTGGGCGCTGATCTCGCCAAGAGCAGATCCAACTGGCAAAATCAGACTGGAAGGCCCCAAGGCTGGCAGCCAGACCCAAGAAATCAGCCACCACTCCATTACCGTCACGGGTGGCCTCTGTCCTGGGACATCGTCACATGGATCTTGGCACAATTCCCTTAGGAAGAGCCAACAGTAGCCACAGCTGTTTCCCAGGAGGACTGACTTCCTGTGGGCATCAGGGGTGTGTGGGCTCTGGGGGGCACAGGCAGCTCTCCGATGCCAGAGCGATCCAAGAACCGCCAGGTAAAGGTGTCAGAGCACAAGATCTCAGCCATCTAAAGGTCTCAAGTGGCTTTGTCGCTCAATTTCACCATCAGGCAGCACCGCCTCCATCAGACAGTGTTCTGTTGGGCTGAGAGGAGGTTGGTTTCACAGCCAGCGCTGAGAAAGGCAGAAACGAGCACAGAGCCAACGTGTGCTTCAGTCACCGGCCCTACAGGGACAGGAAGACTGAGCCAAACGACCCAGGACTGGAGAACATCAGGTGGCTTCAGGTGGCTTTTTGTAAAGATTGAAAGATTGAAGCGTGCAAGGGTTAAAGCAGAGGGAACCTCATTGTGTCAGCTGCAAATGGCCATTTAGGGCCCTTGGCTGCGACCTCTCCTGATTTCCAGGAAGGTTGGGTGACATCTTGGTTTCAGCTTGGAGAGAGACACTTCAATGGAAGTGACTCACTTGGCCTTCAGCCTGGCCTTGGAGCCCAAATCACAGCCAAGGCCCAAATCTCTTATCACTTAATATGCACATTTGTGTAACTGACTTGTGCTTTGTTGTAAAAGGGTGCCAAGACTATTGAAAGTCTGCCCAGGCAGCAGGTGGGCAGACTTTCCCGGTGAGCACCATAGTGAGGTACCTTCCTTTCCAACAAATGGACTAGGTGAGGCTCAGGACTGAGAACCAAGAGGTGAAAGAGGTCCAAAGACAGAAATGATCACACATCTATCCACCACCTGTCTAACCGTTGATCCTTCCATCTCTCAATCCATTCATCTATCCATCCACCCATCCATCCACCCATCCACCCATCCATCTACCTGGGTCCCTTCTCTTACAAATCAAGTCAGCCTGCTGGCGTCTCCAATTTTAAGGCCCTTCAATACCCTCACCCTCTCCCTTTGGGAAATCTGAATTAACCAGAAGAGACAGGGAAGGGACAGGAGACAGAGCCAAACAACCCAGGGATGATCCTTGGTGTTGTGATCCTGATCACCCTGCAGGGATATACGGCAGGGCACAGCTTACAAAGCCCGGGGCTTCTCTGCAGCCTCAGGACTCCGTCAGGCCCTGGACCCCCAGGCACAGCAGTCCTAGTGGGAAGAGCGCCTCGTCCTGCACTCGTCCTGCAGCCATGGTTGGAAGGTGGGCTGGAGGCGCCTGGTGGTGCGGGACATGACGGCACCAGGAGGTGACCCTGACACGCTGGTGTGTCTGGCTTCTGTCTTCCTGTTGGTTTTGAAGAAATTATTTTGGACAAAAGTGGATGGAAACAGTACTGGATCTTTCTTGGTGAGGAAACCATTTCAGGGACTTGGATGCGTGGATTATCCCACCTGGCCGTCCCGGCTCTTCCCTGACTCCAGTGGTTCTCAGCCACAGCTGTTTTGTGCCCCTGCTCCCACACAAATGCAGGGCTGTGTCCTCGGGAGGCAGCGCTCCTGGCACCTGGGGGAGGGGCCCGCCCTGGAGGCAGGCCCAGGCAGTCACACTGAGGGAGCAGCCCTACTCTGCGTGGCCACCCAGAGCAACCTGCCCGCTGACTCCCTCTGGCCAGGGAGAGTCGGCTCACTTCACATTCCTGAGAATGTAGTTCTGCGAGGTTTTACACGGTAGCCCAGGCTCCATGCCCACATGAGAGGTGCCCGACACCCTAAGACAGCAGGTGGCCTGTTTGGCCAGGCACCCCCGACCTGCATGTGACACTGTGGACACAGCCAGGCTGCGAGAAGGGCAGACCATGGCGAGCCACCACCCTGGCCTGCCACATAGCCACGTGAAGCAAGACATGTGTGGCCGAGTGTGGGGAGAAGAGGCAGCACAGCACACGGTGTGGGAATGTGACCCAGGAGCTGATATCTATCTGCCACCACCCAAATGTCCCGTCATCCCCATGCTGAGCCATAATCCCACCGTGGTGACATCTACAGTGGTCCTGTGGGAGGGGCTGCCACCTGTGCCTGTGGATAATGCCTGAGAAGCTGGAGACCACCATCTTGCCCCCTTATGCTCCTCCCCTCGTCCACCAAGAGAGGACGCAGAGTTGTCCCCTTTTAGCCTTTTGGTCCCTTGTGCCATGTGAGGACTTCTAGATGGCAGGTCTATGAGGAAGGGGACTTCTCCAGACAGGAGCCTGCTCCGGTCTGCACCTCTGATCCCAGCCTCCTCCTGCACCTGTGGGAGAGGACGCAGGCGGCGGGGGGCAAGGACAGGGTGAGTAGCAGGAGGGGGGAGGGGGTTCAGGGGGAGCGGCAGGTGGAGCCCAGTGGTCTGGACAGGCTCCAGCGGGGCGCTCGGGCCAGGCGGTTAGGAAATCCCGCAGCGCTCAGGAACGCTGCTGGAGATCTACCCTTGGGATCTGCCCAAGGGCGCTGTGGGCAGGGCCTTTTCCGCCGTGCAAGGAGGGACGCTCCTGTCCCATGGCTGACTTACCCATGGATGCCTTGGGCTTTCCGTTCCCTGTGGCACAGTGGAGGAGCCACATGGTGTCATGTTGGCTCATCAGGCTCAGCAGCTCTTCACCCAAACCCTGGCTGGCCCCAGGGCAGCTCTGGGCATTAGTGCCAGATGGAGGGGCAGCCCCTGCAGCTCACTGGGGATGGTTGTTGAGAAACTTACCTCGCAATAGCTTGTTGGGGACACTTTGTTTCCAAATCACAACTTGTTAACCCACAGTAGCGATCGTTACCGTTTCCCCCAGCTGCCATCTGAGTGCCACACTGGTTGGGACGTTGTTCACATTTTGTAGATGTTAAAACTGAGACGTGTCAGTGCTGAGTGACCTCCCGGGGACCTCGCCCCTCTCTTCCCGGCGGAAGACCTGTGCCCTTCGCTGCTGCCTGCACCCCATCTCAGTCTAGCTCTTTTTCTAATTAAATACATTCTGTAGCTACCAGAGGATACGAGCTCATCTCTGGGCTCAGCAATCCCACACTGCAGAAATACGGGTCAATCTTGAGTCATCTCTAGTGACCGCCAACACCAATCTGAAAATCCCGAGGCTCTGAGAGCAGCTCAGAGATGTGGCCCCTGAGCCCTGGCTGCCGGCTCCGGCCCCCCACACTGCCTCCACCGTGCCCGCCTCACCTGGGGAGCTTCTCTTACCCGGTGTTTGATGGAGGGATGCTTGGACTTACAATTGTTTGTCGGGATCCTTAAGACAAAGTACATTGGAAGAGAAGGAACGTGTGTGCGCGAGCGGCTCTGTCAGGACCGCTGCAGGACCTCCTGGTTCAGAGGAGGTGGCCTTCGCTGGAGAAAAGGACCAGGTGTTTCCTTTTGATTACTCAAATAATTATTCACATAATGGTGAGTGACAGTAAAGGCCTAAGGCAGCACGTGGAGATTAAGAGTGACATTAATTAATCCAGAAGAACAGGATTAGGGCCCACCCCCATCCACCACCACCTCATTTTAACCTGATGACATCTGCAGGGACCCTGTTGGTCAGCTCTTCATTGCTGTGACCAAGACACCCCGAGAGGAACAACTTAGCGGGGAAAGCTTATTTGGGGCTCACAGTTTCAGAGGTTCAGTCCATGGACAGCTGACACCATGGCTCTGGGCCTGAGGGGAGGCAGAGCATCATGGCGGAAGGTCGTGGTGGAATGGAGCGGCTCAGGACATGGCCGCTGGGAAGCAGAGCAAGTAAGGCACCCGGGACAAGATCCTCTCCCAGGGACCTACTTCCTCTAGCCATGCCCCACCTGCCCCGGTACAGCCCTTTCAAATTATTAATCCAGATACTGGCCAAATTGTTTTGGTATGTTGTGTGTGCATATGAATGTGTGCAAGAGATTCCCATCATTATGCACAACTATAAAGCACTGATAAAATTATTCAAAAACCAAATTATTAATCCACGAGTGGATTAATCCGCTGATTCGATTATGGCACTCATAATCCGATGGTTTCTCCTCTGATCGTTGCTGCATTGTCTCCTGGGCTTGGGGGAGCTGAGGACTCGCCTTTGCAGACCAGGGCAAGGGTCTCCACGGTCTCTCTGGGGGACACACTCACCACAACACCCCACACTGGTCCAGCCCCCAGCAGGGTTTCTGTCCCAGGCAGCTCCTCCCTGGGTGGAGGGGTGTGTGCCACTCGGTGTGACCACAGATGGTCCTACGGAAAGAAGGGAAAAGGTGGCCCGCCAGGCTGAGGCACATCCTCAGGAAGTGGGGAGACGGCAGCAGGTGGGATGGTAGGAAGGCGATGGTGGTGCCGATCTCCGCAGACTCACTGGTGAGAGGAGGAGGCTTGAGCAGACCACCCAAGGTGTAGCCAGCATGCCCTGCGCTCATCCTCCACCTTGCCCGAGGCCACCCAGGTGGTACGGCAGACATGGCACCGTGAAGCGGCCAGCCAGGGCTCCGTCTGGTGGCTACGGGACCAGCTGCTTTAGCACTGTGGTAGAAGATGTGTGCCAGAGCACACAGGCAGGAGAGGGTGACGATGGGGAGGGCTTGTGTGGTCAACCGAGGTGACTATTTTGGGCAGGATGGGAAAACCAGTGTTGAGAAACCTTCAACAATGTCAGAACAAGAGGATGGACAATCTGAAGGGTTTAGTATCCAGAACACACAAAAATGAAAAGAGGAAGGCCCAACTAAAAATAGGCAAAAGTGTTCGAGGGACTTTTATCCAAAAGAAGATACTAAATGCAGATACACAAGTAAGCAGTGAAAGATGCCCAGGGTACTTGGCCATCACGGCAATGTGCATTAAAACCTCAAAAATGTTATGTGGAGCGTTACCGGGTGCCGTGTGGCTCCACCCCGGTGATCTCCTAGGAGAGCGAAGTCCTCTGTCCACACGGAGACTCATGCGTGGATTTCCACAGTGCTGCAGTCCATAGAGGCCAAAAAACCCGACACAGCTGAAACGTCCCTGTGCTGATTGGCAGGAGCCAGCGTGCGTGGTGCTTCTGCCAGCCGACTCCATTCAACGTAGACACGACCAAGCCCTGACAGGCACCAAGCCCTGACATGTCGCTGCACAGATGAACCTTAGAAACCTCACACTAAGGAAAGGAGACAGAAAGCAAAGGCGAATCAACCCGTGGACCTGTTCCCAAGAAACGCCAGAACAGGAGCATCTAGAGATGGCAGCTGTGCCACCCGCCAGCGAGGCTATGCATGATGGAGGAAGGTGGACCTGGGTTTCTCCCAGAAGGAAGAAGTGGCCTGAAGGCCGAGGCCAGGCTCCGCCTCCTCGTCTTGTTTGACAACTGCTGAGGGCCATTACCAAGTAGAAATGACGCATCAAAATTTCCTTGCTAGCGTACCCCATGTTAAATTCGCTGTTCTCCCTGTGGAAACACACAAAGGGAACCCCGATTCCAGACAATAACTGGATCAGGGCCTTTCCATTGTCCTGTTAGAATATCCTTCCAAAGTACCTTAGGCTTATGTACATTTTTCGGATACATATGTCTTTCCGCAGCACTAAGTCCTGATGAATCCAAATTTAAAAAGTTTAGAGTAAAAAGGGTTATTTTAAGTTTATCTTTGGGGGATATATACCCTTTACCAATTCCCTCTTTTTGCTTTAATAGGTATGTTTTAATAGTTTGATGAGCTCTTTCAACTATGCCTTGTCCCTGTGGATTGTATGGGATTCCTGTTATATGAGTAATACCAAATGATGAGCAAAATTGTTTAAAAGAGGCAGATGTATAACCAGGACCGTTATCAGTTTTTAACTGTTTAGGAACACCCACAGTGGCAAAATTTTGTAAGCAATGAGCTATAACATCTTTAGTTTTTTCTCCGGCATGAAGGGAGCCCATCAAAAATCCAGAAGAAGTATCAACTGTAACATGTAAATATTTTAATTTTCCAAATTCTGGCAAGTGTGTGACGTCCATCTGCCAAATATGGTTAGGTATCAGTCCTCTAGGATTGACTCCAAGATTAACTTGTGGCAGAAAGGTCACACAATTTTGACATTGTTTTATTATATGCCTGGCTTGTTCCTTAGTTATTTTAAAACGCTTTTGTAAAGTATTAGCATTGACATGAAACCTTTTATGAAAATTTGTAGCTTCTTCTAATGTAGAGAAAATATGTACGTCATGTGTAGTTTTATCTGCTAAATCATTGCCCAAACTAAGGGCTCCAGGCAATCCTGTATGTGCCCTAATATGTCCTATAAAGAATGGATCTTTTCTGTCCCATATTAGACTTTGTATAGTGGAAAACAAAGAAAAAACAGTAGAGGAAGGGGAAATCCTACCAGCATCTTCAAGGGATATTATAGCATTAATTATATACTGACTATCAGAAAATAAATTAAATACAGAATCTTTAAACATCACAAAAGCTTGTAAAACTGCATTAAGCTCTACCTTTTGAGCTGATTGTTTGGGTACTAAAAATGTAAAAGTTTGATCAGGGGTAACTACAGCTGCTGTACCATTATTAGACCCATCAGTGAATATATTTGGGGCATTCATGATAGGTGTTTTCCTTGTCATTTTAGGAAAAACTACAGGATGTTTAGACCAAAAAGACAACAAAGGATTCGATGGCAAATGATTATCAAATGAAACATTAGATTTACACATGATTATTGCCCAAGTATTTATCTCATTAGCTAACTCATCAATTTGATCCATAGTATATGGAGTAATAATTTTATTGGGAGAAATTCCAAACACTCCCTTTGCTGCTTTTATTCCTTTGAGTATTAATTGTCCTACAGCCTCAGGATACCTAGTAAGAATAGTGTTAGGAGAATAAGATAAATGTATCCACAATAATGGACCTTCTTGCCAAAATACTCCTGTAGGAATATTTTTTGTTGGTAGTACAATAAATAATAAAGGCAAACTTATATCTATTCTATCTAGATGCATATTTTCCATATATGTTTCAATAATTTTTAATGCCTTTCTAGCTTTAGGAGTTAACATTCGGGGTGAATTTGGATCTGATGGACCCTTTAGAATATCAAATAAAGGTCCCAACTCTCCTGTTGGTATGCCTAGATAAGGCCTTATCCAATTTATGTCTCCCAATAACTTTTGAAAATCGTTGAGTGATTTGAGTTGATCTACTCGTATTTGAATTTTCGGCGGACGGACCATGGTTGAGGATAATAGAACCCCTAAATAATTAATTGGAAAATTTAATTGTACTTTATCTATTCCTATCTCTAGATTATAATTTTTTAATAAGTTCGTAAGTGTGGCATAACATTCCAGCAATATGTTTTTATCTTTATGTGCTAATAATACATCATCCATATAGTGAAATATTTTCAGTTCAGGATTTTGATTTCTAAGTGGCTGGATTGCTTTATTTACATAGATTTGACACATAGTTGGACTGTTAGCCATACCTTGAGGGAGTACTTTCCACTCATATCTCTCATCAGGACCTTCATGATTTAATGCAGGGATAGTAAATGCAAAACGTGGACTATCCTCGGGATGAATTGGAATAGAAAAAAAACAATCTTTAATATCTATAGATAAAACATGCCACGTTTTTGGTAAAGCAGACAATTGAGGAATCCCTGATTGAGCAGGTCCCATAATGACCATCTCATTATTAATGGCTCTTAAATCTTGCAATAATCTCCATTTACCCGATTTCTTTTTGATGACAAAAATGGGAGTATTATGGGGAGATACGGAAGGTTGTAAATGTCCTTCCGCTAATTGTTGTTTGACCAGATCATGGGCTACTTGTATCTTTTCTTTAGTCAAGGGCCACTGAGGAACCCACACTGGTCTTTCTGATTTCCAAGTAATTTTTATTGTCTCAGTGGCCCTTTCTGAAAATCCGACCCATGTCTGTCTGTTCCTTGATCTAATTGAATTGGTGCTGCTAAACCTTGTTTTTGTTTTCCTAATCTTTTTTCTTTCTTAACACCTTGTCTAGCCCTAGTAGTGGGCGCATTAGAATTGATGTTATTTGTTAACATCAAACCTAGCTGATCCAGGACATCTCGTCCCCATAGATTAATAGGAAGGTGATCCAAAACATATGGTTGTATAGTTCCTTCACATCCTTCAGGATCCTTCCAATCTAATACCATAGAACTTCTATGGGGATTAGTCGCCACTCCTAGGCCTCGAAGCGTTTGAGTGGCTTGTTGTAATGGCCAATGTTTTGGCCATTCTTGACGAGATATGATGCTAAGGTCTGCACCTGTATCCAGTAGCCCATTAAATTCATGTCCTTGAATATTTAGTTTTAGCATTGGGCGAGAATCTAAATTTAAAGACAACATAGCCCAATCTACACCTGTGGAGCCTAATCCCTTAGAACCTCTTTCTACATTATGACTAGAGAACTTATTATGTAGGCTGGGTATTATTAATAATTGTGCTATTCTATCTCCAGGTGAAATTACTGATATACCTCCTGGAGAACTAGCTATAATTTTTATTTCACCTACATAATTGGGATCAATTACCCCAGGACTTATCATAAGTCCTTTTAATGTAGATGAACTACGTCCCAATAATAAGCCTACTGTTCCTTGGGGAAGAGGTCCTTTTACTCCTGTAGGAATGATTTGAACTCCCATCTCTGGAGTTAATACTGCTCTGGCAGAGGCACAGATGTCCAACCCTGCGCTCCCTCGGGTTTGTCTGATGAGGGATTTAATGGACAATGTGTCCTGGGCACCACCCTGATGGTGTTGCTGGGTTCCTCCACTGCCCCGTATATTTGTGGTTTTGGGCCCCGGAGCATTGGGCCCCTCACTCTGTTTTTTGGCAATGAAGCCTGATGCCTTTCTCCACGATATCGTGGGTAAGTACCTGATCCTTGTCCATTTTTTGATAACGGAGTACCTTCTATGGTGGTTTGAGAACGGCATTCATTAGCCCAATGTCTCCCTCTACAGCATCGTGGGCAAATACCCGGTATTCTATTCCTTTGATTTCTAGTTTTGTTAAAACCTCCTCTTATAGGGCAACTCCTTTTAAAATGTCCTGTTTGTTCGCAATTATAGCATGTTTCTGGCCTGGCATCTAAAGCCTGTTGTACTGCAGCTGCCAAGACTTGCCCTTGTTCATTAATATCTCTACATAGTTTAATATATGTATTTAAGTCTTCATGTCTCCATGGTCTAATAACCTCTCTGCAGCAACGATTCGCTTGGTCATAAGCAAGTTGTTTTATTAATGGCATTGCTTGATCTGTATCCCCAAAAATTTTGGCGGCTGTTTGAATAAGCCTATCTACAAAGTCAGCGTAAGGTTCATTAGGTCTCTGTATTACCTTAGATAGCTGACCTTGTGAATCTCCATGTCCTTGTAAAGTCTTCCATGCCCTAACTGCGTCTGCAGCAATTTGTGCATATATAGTAGGATCATATTCAATTTGTTGCCGTTGACCCTCATAAGGTCCTTTTCCTAAAAGCATATCTAGATTTCTTTGAGGGTAACCGGCTGCTGCATTTCGCCTAGCTGTCTCCATGCAAAATTCCTCATTGGCAACTTTCCATAACAAATATTGTCCTCCATTTAGCACAGATTTACACATGCTAGCCCAATCTGCTGGCGTCATGTCCAAGTTAGTAATGGATTCGACCATGCTTACCATGAAGGGAGCTTGGGGACCGTAGGTTGTTACAGCCTCCTTTAACTGCTTCACTGTTTTAAAATCTAGAGCATGGTGAATTCGCTGCCCTCCTACCTGTTCAAGTACAGGGCATGCTAATCTTTGAGGTCCTGTCTCAGGATCCCACTTATCAACTACAGGGTTTGAGGGCCACTCAGCTGTTTCCATCGGTGGGGCTGTTGGTTGAGTTACGCCCTCTGGTAATAAAACCGAGTTAGTAACAGCCTCTTGTTGTGGCCTTTTTCCTAATAACCCCTTTTCCTTTAAATTTTCTTCCTCTCTCTGACTAGCTCGAGAGATCTCTTTTGCTTGATCTAAAATGTCTTTCTCCATGGCCTGAATCTCTAACAATTTACTTAACACTTTTTCAGTTTCTTTTTTACTAATTTCTAATCTTCTATAAAGATAACGCAACCCAATAAGATAACACAAAACAAAACCGCAACTGAATGAAACAAAAACTAAATAAAAAATCGTTGTATCAATTTTCTCTTTCTCTGGGCTGACAAACTTCAAACCTTGAGCCATCCATTTTTCCCAGTTTGCCTGAGAAATTTCTAGGGACAGGCAACTTGAAATAAAAACAAAATAAATCAAAACAAGAACACATCTCTTTTTAAAATGGTCACCCATTCTCTCGCCTTCCCTCAGGGGCGAGCAATTTCACTTACCTCCAAGTTTCAGACGCTCCCCGTACGGGCCACCAAATGCCACAGTCTTGGCTGGGCACAGAATCACGAGCCACCACACAGCTTTGTAGATTCAAACAGCAAATCTTTATTCCCGAACTCACACCGGCCTCCACACACGTTCTGGGGCAATCCCAGTTCTGCTGCCACCCAATTCACCTACTCCACGAGGCTTTTTTCCCAAAATGCTCTCTGAGTCTCCCGAGAGCTCAATGGGAGCTCAGGCAGCAGGAACGCCCTAATTCCAGCAGCAATAATCCTCAACCTCCAACTTCCCTAAAATCCAAGGTCTTAAACTGGGAACGCCCTTAACCCAAGGACCGGGATACTATACTTCCTCAAACTGCAGGATACACCCTAATCCTGGATCCTCCCTGGTCGTTGAGCAGGGTCACCTTTCTCAAACACACATGCAAGGTCACAGCAAATTTAACATGGGGTACGCTAGCAAGGAAATTTTGGTGCGTCATTTCTACTTGGTAATGGCCCTCAGCACCTGAGGGCAATGGATTCTTTAAAACTTCATCCAGGGCCGGGCTGGGGTCCCGTGGCAGGGCGCTCGCCTCACCCATGGGAGGCACTGGGTTCAATCCTCAGCACCACATAAAAATGAATAAAGATATTGTGTCCATCTTAAAAAAAAAACTTTTAAAAACCCCAAACTTCATCCATAAAAATAGATTGAACATGGACCTTCCACAATGTCACTGGGCCATTGGGGGCGAGTCTGTGGGGGTGACTCCCTCCTCCACCTCTTCTCACCAAGTTCACACTTGTGAACATGTGGGGAAAGTTCTCTAGACGCAAAGCAGAGGAGAGAGGCTCCCACAGGGCCCAGGAGCCAGGAAACCCCCAGGAGGAGGAGGCCTCTAAGCCTCCTCGGGGTGCAGGCCACGGGGCACTGCCTCTTGCTGGGCTCCTTGAGCCCTGGTTGCTCAGAGCTGCATCCCACCTGGCACAGCACCTGCCCCAAGGACAGCGCCTTGCACCTGGTGTCACTAACGTGTGGTCTCCCCTGCAGGCACAGCCAGGTCCCACACCGCCCGGAGAGCCAAGTGCCAGTTATCTGTGACTACGGCTCAGGCTTCAGCAAGCTGGGCTTCGCAGGATGCGAGGCACCCTACGCCGTCTTCCCAACCATCCTGGGCAAACTCCGGCATGACGTGAGTGACAAGGGCAAAGGGCATCCCCCCTGGGGTTACACAACCCATAGGCGCTGCTGACCCATGCAGCCATCCCCTCTCCCACCAGCTGGCCAAAGAAGTCCTCGGGGCAGGTGGGCACGTGTCGGAATCCTGGGCTCGTGGCTGGTAACGCGAGGCTGGCTGGGCCCCCCGAGTTTCTGCTCCTCCTCCTGCCATGCTCTGGTTGTGCTCTGTAACGGACTACCTGGGGCTGGTCATTTACGTTAAAAAAAAAAAACATTTCTTCCAGTTCTGAAGACTGAAGTCCATGGCTGGGGGCCCTGATCCGGTGAGGGAATTCTTTTTTTTTTTTGTACCAGGGATTCAACTCTGGGGCACTCGACTGCTGAGTCACATCCCCAGTCCCCCCACTTTTTTTGGTATTTTATTTAGAGACAGAGACTGAGTTGCTTAGCACCATGATAAGTTGCTGAGGCTGGATTTGAATTTGCGATCCTCCTGCCTCAGCCTCCCGAGCCACTGGGATTACACCTGGCTGGAGAGGGCCTTCTTGCTGACCACCCCATGGTGGAAGGTAGAAGAGGCAGGAGCATGAGAGAGGGGGAGGGAGAGGGAGAGGAAGGGGGGAGGGTAGAGGGCTCCGTCCCGTTCCCTCCAGGACATTAACCCTGGGGTCACCTCACTCCCAACACTGCTGCATGGGCTCAGGTTTCCAACACAGGAGCCCTGGGGGCACCTGCAGGCCCAGCAGTGGGCACAGAGGGCCACTGTGGGGAGGCCCCGGCTGCCTGCCCACTGACCCTTGGGGACTGGTGGGGGTGCCAAGGAGCAGCCCACTTAGGAGCCCGGGAGTACTGATGGGAACTGACATTCAGCCTCCGCACAGGCAGCAACGGGCATCTGCCTCCCCAAGAGCACGTGTCAATGACAGAAAGTGACCCGCGTTGCCATGGCTCCCCGTATTTCAGCAGATTTCAGATTTTATTATGGTGTTGACACACATGTCACGTCTCCCATCTTGACCGTGGTTAGGTGCACAACTCAGGGCTTGGGGCCCACGCGCCTGCCGGGCAGCCAACATTACCTCCAGGGCTTCCTCTCCTCCCAGGCTGGAGCTGCGTCCACCAAGGCTCACCCCTGTCCCCACTGATCCCTGAGACCCTCACCATCCTTACATGGTGGAGCCACGGTGCCTGTCCCTTGGCGACTGGATTAGCTCACTGAGCAGGTGCGTCAGGGCCCGTTTGCAGGGCGCCGGTGGCAGGACTGGACTCTCACGACGAGCACCTTCCCACCCTGGGCCCCGTGCGCTCGGCCGCTCCCCCTCCCCTGCCCGGGCACTGCTTCTGCATCTCGGCTGCGGAGAAAGATGCTGAGGCCTCTTACGACCGGCCTTCGATTCCCTGGGGTCTCCATCCAGAGACATGCTGGGCCACGTGTTTTTCTTTGTCTAAGAAATTCAGATTTTTGTGTCCTTTCTAAGCACTAACTCACTTTTGCACAAGGCCTGGGCACACTGACGGGTCTGTGGGCTGGGTGCCAGCTTCTGCTCTGAGCCTCGCCTTGGGCACAGTGGGCTTGGGCACCCCACCAGCCAGACCCTTTACCCTGTGCAGGATGTTCCTTGCCCATGCCGCCCGGCACAGCCCCGAGGGCCTCCACGTTCCCCCAGTGACCGTGACTTGATGAGTTAAAGGGAGGGACTGTGAGGCCGCTGGGCAGAGAGCAGCCCCAGCCCCAGGAAGTGACTCCACATGTCCGTGCAGTGGGTGAGGTGGAGGGGGGTCCTGTGGACTGTCCTGAAGGTGGCAGCTCCTCCTTGTCCTGCACGGTGGAGACTTTGTATCCCTGGACCGTGACGACACACCCTGGCCCCAGCTGGCTAGGCAGTTGTCCCCAAGACCCCAGCGGAGGCCTGAAGCCCTGGAGAGAGCGGAGCCCAGCGTGGGCTGCCCTACACACCCCTCTTCTCAGCACAGGACTGATGGAGGGGGTGAGGTAAGAGGGGGCACTGAGGCCTGCAGCCGCTGTTCTGTGGGTGTGGTCTCTCCAGGGTCCAGACACGTGTCCGGACTGTGGACGCAGGTGACTAGAAAGTGCTGCCCAGAAAAGGGGCGGGCGGGCCACCGAGACAGCACCACAGGGTGGTGTTGGTGCAGAGCCCAGGGTCACCGCACAGGGACCCGAGTGCTGTTGGTGCGGAGCCCAGGGTCACAGTGAGACCCAGAACTTCCACAGTCAGTCAGTGACAGAGCAGCGGGCCATGGCGCCTCGCGGGCTGTGCTCGCCTGAGCTGAGTTCCTTCTTCCAGGAGCCCCGTTGCCAGCCAGCCCGCCCCTTGGCCTGCCCGGCGCTTGGGTGCAGGAGCGGCTCTGGCTGCAGAAGAGGCTGTGTCCCCTACAGGCCTCAGCGCCCGGCCCCTCCCCACACTTAGGCGCTGCCATCCTTGGCTTCTCCAGGTGCGGAGGTGGAGGCTGGGGTGACCCTGGACTCTGCCCAGAGCTCCCGCTGGCCGCAGCCAAGGGGCAGCCTGTGGAGAGACTGGTCAGGCTGGAGTGGCAGGATGAGGGCTTCGCTCGGGCTATTCCAGACAGCGCAGCCCTGACCCGCAGGCTGCCCAGCCTCGGGACCTAGGCCAAGCCTGTCCATCTGGCTGCGGCAACTCCAGAGCAGGACGAGGCTCTGTCCGCTCCCTCAGAGCCACACACATGTAGACGGGGGTCCACTGAGCGGTGCCAGAGAAGGCGGCAGCACCGTTGCCCTCGGTGTCTGTGGGTCCTTTCAGTCCGAAATGCACCCCGGTGGCTGGCCTCATGGGACGGCTGCCCCAGCTGCGCTGTGGCGAGGGACAAGGAGCAGAGGTCGGCCATGTCCCCCTTGACAGCAGTGAGGGCTGGGAGGTGAGCAGGTGTCGGAGGTCTCATCCAGGGGTCCCCACCCGGGTCCAGATCCTGCCGTGGGAAAGACATGATGGCCCAGGACATAGAGGTCCGTGCCGGGGGCTGAGGTGGCCTTGAGCTCAGGCCTTGCTTTGAAGTCCCTGCTCCGTTGTGGCAGGCACCACGCCACACCCAGCCTGCAGCACTTGCTGGCCTTGCTGGCCACCTCTGCACGCTGGTCCCCGAGGCCACGCCTCCTACAGGCTGCTCCTGGCAAAGACCCTGGACTCCTGAGGAGCCACATTGGCTCAAGAGCGCCCCCAGCTGGCCCAGCCGTCCAGGACACCCTCTTGCCCTGCAGCCCTCTGTGTCAGGGGCTCAGCCATGGGCAGGGGCTGCTTGGCTCTGCAGCCTGCCCCTGGCCCCGCCCGTTGCCACCCACACAGGCACATGCCCTGCTACAAGCCCCCGGCCCCTCCCCTCTGCCTTGAAGGTAGATGTTCACCTTCCTAGAAATGAGGAAC
Source organism: Spermophilus citellus (assembly GCF_964194105.1). Taxonomy (NCBI): domain Eukaryota; kingdom Metazoa; phylum Chordata; class Mammalia; order Rodentia; family Sciuridae; genus Spermophilus; species Spermophilus citellus. The sequence continues at coordinate 254,708,961 of NC_138183.1, read as the reverse complement.
CGCATCATCACCTTCCAAAGCTAGCACGTGGGACGTGTCCCCTCTCTCCCCCAAGAGCCCCTCTCTACCCTTGTCTGGGTCTCCTCTTCTCCAGGTGAGACCTTGTCCTGGCAACGATCCCCAGGGCACTGTGCCTCGCAGACAATTGGCCCGAACCTCTCGGTGTCATAGGGTTGGAGAGGGATGCCCACGATGTGACTCGAGCCACTTTTAACAGTCCCTGCTGCTCAGCATGGGCTGAAATGAAAGCCAAGGGCAGGGACCCCACCTTTCCTGAGGCTGGATCTAGCTCGCTGTGGGTTTTTTTTTGGGGTGGGGTCCTGGGAATTGAACTCAGGGGCACTCAGCCACTGAGCCACATCCCAGCCCTTATTTGTATGTTATTTAGAGACAGGGTCTCACTGAGTTGCTTAGCACCTTGCTGTTGCTGAGGCTGGCCTTGAACTCGATCCTCCTGCCTCAGCCTCCGGAGCTGCTGGGATTACAGGGTGCACCCTGGTACCTGGCTATCTTGCTGTGTTTTTCAGACCATGTTGGTGGGAATGGAGGAAGAAGACTGGTTCATCGGTGATGAGGTCCAGAACAAGCGAGGGATACTCAACTTGCAATACCCCATCTCCCGGGGAGCCATCACCAACTGGGACAACATGGAGAAGGTGGGCTGCAGGTCCAGGTGGGGGCACCTGTCACCTACCCTGCTGGGCATGAAGAAGGGCTCTGTCACGTCTCAGCTCTCAGTCCCTCTGGACATTGTGTTATGGTCCCAACCACCAGGCCCCAGAGTCGGGAGACCCAGGCTTGAGTCCTGTCCCCTGCTCATTGTCAATGTCACTCTGGACACATGGCCTGGCCTCCCTGGCCGTCTACAGTGATGGGTATCATTGCTCCTACCACCACACTGCCGTGAGGCTTCAGGGGTGACGGGGAAGGAGCCTGAGAGTGTCAGAAGTCATGATTACTGTGAAGTTGAGTCCCGCTCTTCATATCTGAGGCTCTGGCCTGGGCCTGCCTTACAAGGTGTCCTGTTGTGGCACGAGTGTCCCAGGGCTGCTGTCACAGCTATTACTGTGGCTTCAACCACAGTTCTGAAGGCCGGAAGTCCAGGTCATGCTCTCAGAGCTGTCTAGGCCCCTCCCGGGGCTGGTGGTGTGCTGTCCATCCACGGCTCCTTGGCCTATAGCGACATCCCTGAGCTCTGTCTTCACCGGCCCATGGCCTTCTCCCCGTGTGTGTCTGTGTCCAGACTGCCCCTGTCTAAGGGCCGCTGGCATTTTGTCTCCACCCATGATGTCCACAGCAGCTCTGTTCCATGCAGCGGGCTCTGAAAGGCTGGGACTTCAGCATGTGAGCTCAGGGGACAGGATTCAACCCAGAATGGTCACCTAACACCTGGCTCGGCCCAAGCCTGAGGCGTCCAGCACAGTGGCAGTGCCCGCCTCTCACCTTTGCCTGGGCCTGGGATTCGGGCCTGGCTCAGGGTCTTGGGAGGCTGCAGCAGATGTGGCTGGGAACCGTCATCGGACAGCTTGGCCAGGCGGGAGGTCCCTGGCAAGGGGTGCTCTCCTGAGGCTGGCGGGGGCTCCTCCTCGTGGGCGTCTGCCTGGGGCTGCCCACATGCTCAGAACAGGTGCCTGGCCTCCTCCAGAGGCCAGCGGAGGCCCAAGGCACTGTGGCCCAGCCTTGGAGGTCACACTGTCATTTCTGCCTAGTCTGTTGGTCCCACAAGCTCTCCTGAGTCCAGGCAGGAAAGGCCACCCAGGCCTGGTTCTAGGAGGTGGATCCACTGCGCACAGCCCTGGCCCTGGCAAGTGGCGCCACATGACACCTGCCTGTGACCTCACGGGTGCCTCTGAGGCCTGGTTCCTGCACTCACCCCACCCACACAGCTCGTCCCTCACTCTCCACACAGCACCCAGTGGATGCTCCCTCAGTCAGGGCAGACAGGAACTTCACCCACAAAAATTAATAGCGTCTGTTGAGCACCTGCTGTATGCCAGGTACCTCACTGGGTCTCATGGCCAGGTTGTGCACTCCAGAGTCCCTCAGGATGTGACTGGGTTTGGGTAGCCTTAAAGGTGGAAATTAAGTTAAAATGAGGTCATTAGGGGAGTCTCAATTCACGGTCCTGTAAGAAGAGGAGAGGAAACAGACACACAGAGGACACCAGGAAGCCACCAGCCGAGGCTCAGGAGGAGCCAGCTTGTGACACTGGGACCCCAGACGCAGCCCCCAGGACATGGGACCCTGGCTGCCTGAAGGCCCGGCTGTGGCGCTCTGCAGGGCTGCCTGGGGAGGGGGCACACCTGTTCCTTAACGTGGGCGTGGGTCCTCACGGCCTGCTTTGAGGGCAGGACCGTCTCCATTCTAGAGATGAGGTCACAGGTTCACTGGGCACCTTGCTGTGCAGATGCCCCGGCATGTGGCAGGGCTCCGTCCATACCGGGGCCGCAGCCGGGGCTCTCGCTGTGCACACCCATCGGCGTCTCGGGCCCGTGTCTGTGTCCCCGACCGGAGCTGCTCTGGAAAGCACCCGCGGCCCTGGCTCTGTCCCGGTCCCCAGCTCCGGGCTGGTTGTTGAGTGCCTGGTCAAAGTCACCCTCATCTTCCCGCTGCCTCCGCAGGTCAGGGCCCCCCGAATCAGAGGCCTCCTGTGACCCCCAAACCACAGCAGCCAGTCGGCATCTTTGGGTGGGTCCAGGATCCAGGCCCCCTCCTCGACCCAGGTGCAGGGTTGCAGCAGTGCAGGGCGACCTGCGCATCGTCCCCACACTCTGACCATGCCAGGGGCTCCCAGGGTCGAAGACGGCACCGACGCCTGGGAGCCGTCCTCTACTCCGTAGTTAGGGAATGACTACCAGAAAAAAGTCCAAATGTTCAGGGCAGATGCAGGTATTTTTGGAGTGTGTTTTCCATCCTTGGTTGGTTGAGTCTTTGGATGAGGAATCCACAGATGTGCAGGCTGACTGCATTGCTTTGTGAGCTAGAGAGAAGGGGGATGGGAGACTGTGAGTTAGACGGCAGGTGATGAGAGACAGGTGTAGGTGATTGGTAGGTGATGGGTGATTGATAGGTGGTAGGTGATGAGAGACAGGTGTAGGTGATTGGTAGGTGATGGGTGATTGATAGGTGGTAGGTGATGAGAGACAGGTGTAGGTGATTGGTAGGTGATGGGTGATTGATAGGTGGTAGGTGATGAGAGGTGTAGGTGATTGGTAGGTGATGGGTGATTGATAGGTGGTAGGTGATGAGAGGTGTAGGTGATTGGTAGGTGATGGGTGATTGATAGGTGGTAGGTGATGAGAGACAGGTGTAGGTGATTGGTAGGTGATGGGTGATTGATAGGTGGTAGGTGATGAGAGACAGGTGTAGGTGATTGGTAGGTGATGGGTGATTGATAGGTGGTAGGTGATGAGAGACAGGTGTAGGTGATTGGTAGGTGATGGGTGATTGATAGGTGGTAGGTGATAAGTGGCAGGTGATTGATAGGTGCTAGGTGATTGATAGATGACAGATGGTAGAAGATGGACGGACGGACGGACAGCACCCTGCCTGGAGGGGCAGCCGGCTCTGCCTTGGGCAGCGCAGCTCACCTGCCGCTCTCCCCCCAGATCTGGCATCACTCTTTCTACCACGTGCTCAGCATCGCCCCCGAGGAGCACCCTCTCCTGGTGACAGAACCTCCCTTAAGCAAAACGTCCACCAAAGAGAAAGTGACCCAGGTAACAGGGCCAGCGGGGCGGGGGTCAGCCTCCGGCCGCCTCCTGAGCTGGGGCAGCCTCAGGGCCTCGCCCTCTCTGGGTGCATCAGGAACAGGCACTGGGCGCAGTTGTCCCCGTTGACGGTGGCAACAGGAGTGGTGGCTACGTTGGGGGTTTGCCGAGTGGTCAGGCTCTGGGCCGAGTGCAGGACAGCAGCGGCTTCACACCCATCCAGCCTGTGGGCAGGTGATTAGAAGCCCCTGTGTCCAGACGGACACACTGGAGCAGTGGGAGCCTCAGGTCACAGGCCAGTGGCTGGTGGACCCAGAGGGTGTGACCCCAGGCTCCAACCCACCACTGCTCTGTGGTTCGTCCTCCCTGGAGGCCTGGTTCTGCTTTGAAAGCTGCTGGGCTCTCCTGTGAGGGTACCCCTGTCCTGCCTGTGCAGAGGGGTCAGTGGTATGTGCTGGTGGGGTCCCTGGGTAGCTGGACGGCGGAGCTGACAAGCCCTGGTGCAGATCACCTCCCTCAGGACTGCACGGGGGCGGGGGGGGGGCAGGGCTGCAGGGTGCCCCGGGCTGCCTGAGTCCTCAGCTCATCCCTGGGCTCCTCCTAATGAGGACATCCAGGGGCTAATTAAGCAAGCAGCAGGGCTCTTCCATCTGTCCAGCCATCCTGAAGCCCAGCGGTGTGTCTCCATTGAGCAGCGACCTACAGGACAGGCCCGGGGCCGAGGCGCCACCTGCACAGGCCCAGAAACAGCAGCTGCACCCTTCACGGCCTGGGTGCGAGCTGCCACCTCACTCAACAAAGCCCCAGGAGGGCCACTGACCCCTCCTCTGCGTGGACATTGAGATCATGGAAGTGGGGCAGTGCTGGCTTTCCGGGACCAGCACAGGAGCTACCCGTCTGGAGAATGACCAGTGTCCATGAGGCCCTTGGCACACTGGAGGAGGTCGGAGAGGGGCAGGACTCCCTGGCCCCAGGGAGCAGGCCGCTGCCCAGCTGCAGAGGAGCAGCAGGGTGTTGCCCAGAAGCTCTAGCAGGAGCCACAGGCTCACCTGACTGTGGAGGTCAAGATCCCAAGACCAGCCTTGCAAGCTGGAGACCCCGAGGCTGATGGTGTGGCTCCCGCCTGGAGGTCGAGGCTGAGGAACCCGCTGGAGCCTTAAGGCAGGGAAGAGCTGAGTCCCAGCTCTGGGCAGGCGCGGCGGCCTCTCCTGTCAAGACTCTGTGCTCTCGAGGGCCATCTGGGGCACCCTGGAGCACCCCCATAGGAAGGTCTGACGGCCGTCAGGTTGACACGTGGAGTTGGCCAACACAGCAGCCCAGCAGACGGCTCCAGCCGCCTCCCCTCGGCCCACCTCTGGCTGTGTTGGAGTCCAGCAGGGAGCCAAAGGTTGCTCACTGGGCCATGCTGAGAGAGTTAGGAAGGGACACCAAGACGGGCGTGTGTCTCAGAGAAGGCACTTCGCCCCGAGCAGCGTACCCTGTTAGTGACGGGGGGTCATGGCCACCCCTTGCCCTAGAGAGTTCTGTGTACAGAACAAGAGAGGCCCTGCCCAGGAACCCGCGGTCAGAGGGGAGGCTGGCAGGAGGGGCAGGGGCTCCAGCACGCACCCCTCCCCTGTGTCCCCAATCTCTTTCTGGTGCCCCCAAGAGCCGCCCAAGAAAAGACCCCAGACCTCAGCCCAGGGCAGAGGGCAGCGGGAAAGGAGAGGTCTCTGCAGGCCAAGGAGCAGCAGCCACCCTGCAGCCACCCTCCCAACCGAGCTCCCTCCCTGCCAATGTCCCTCGTCCAGCTGCCACCCGTGTGGCCCTGCAGGGGCCTGGAACGGGCGGGGACGTGCAGGGCTGGTGCTCCTTCTGCGGTGCCCCTGTGGGATCCGGAAAGCCATGTTCCTGAAGAGAAGCCAGGGGCCAGACAGGGAGCCCGGCCCTGAGTCACCTGGTCCTGGCCTGGCTCTGCCGCACACCTGACCTCAGGCAGGTCAGTGGGCCTGGCTCTGCCGCAGTGTCCTTGCCTGGAGGATAACAACGGACCCCTGGGGTCACGGTGAGGACAGAATGAGCTGGTACCTGAAAGCCCTGTAGCTCTCCAGCCCCACGGTTCCCAGGCCTGTTTCCCCCCTGAGCCACAGGAGTTAGACTGCGGGGGCCCTGAAGACCCCGCAGCTCATGACCCTCAGGCTCCATGACCTTGGGCTCCACGACCTTCAGGCTTGGCGCAGGTGGGCGGGGTGGGGCAGTTCTGGGAGCCAGCACTCTAGTTTGAGCCCTCCCTGTTAGAATCGTGCCCTCCAGACACACCCACTCTGGTGGGTCCACCCGGCTGTGACTCCTTTGGAGGGGATCTGCGGTTGGGGCTCCTGTGAGAGTGGCCGCGATGAGCCCGCCTGGGCCAGGCCGCGTGAGCGCAGGGTTTCCCTCGGGTGGATTCCCGCCTACCTCAATGCTGCTGCTGCCCGCGTGGTTGGAACTGGACCGTCCCCCAAAGCTCATGTGTCCCCAGGGCATCTGTGTTCGAGGTGGGGAAGTGATTGGCCCAAGGGGCTCCGACCTCATGGCCTCAGGGTGCTCGTCCCTGGATGGAGTGGACTACTGAAGGGGAGGAACTGGGGCCGCGGGCGTGGGTGCAGGGAGCAGGTCACTGGGCTGTGTCCTTGGGGAATGTATCCTGACGCTGGCTGCCCAGAGCTGCCAGCTTCCCCCACCACTCCCTTCCCCAAGATGTTCCAGAGCAATGGAGTCAGCAGGCCACGGCCTGAACAAAGGGACAGGTCGCGTCAGGTAGTTTGGCGACAGTGATGGAAAACTGCCCGGAAGGTTCCTGGCTCTGCGCTGTCAGCCCCTCACCGTGACCCGCGCAGCGTGTGGCTCTAACACGTTGCCTTGACCCAGTTTGGAGGCCCCACTTGAGGCCAGTCAGTCCTCCTTCTGGGAGGGTGGTTAAGTCCACACCCTACCACTGCCCTCGTTTGGATGTCACGTGCAGAGCCAGTATGTACCTGCTCTCATTGTCCTGGGCCAGCTGCAGGGCACCTGAGGACAGCCTCCATGTGCAGAAGGGCTGGGAGAGACCCTGGGACCCAGCACAGAGGAGCCCGGAAGCCCACGTGCAGCTCCAGCTCAGAGTCACTGTCCCTGGACATGAGTCCTATTGTGTTCATGTCTAGAGGGCTTCTCTTGCTCAGAGTATAGGTGACAGAGGTGCCTTTCATCCACCCCAGTGACACTGCACAAGGGTCTTCAAAGCTCTCAGAGCACAGCACGGCCTCCCTGCAGGTGAAGCTCACGGCCACCGTCTCAGGTGCAGGGCCCAGCAAGCAGCCGCCTGTGCTCAGCCTCAGGGCCACCTGCTCACCTGCCTTCTGTCTTCTGTGGCCAGGGGCTGCCACGTACCTGTGTGGGAAGAGCCAGGTTGGTCTCGCCTGGCCACTCCTGCCCTGGCTCCCCGTGGACGCCTGGGCCATGTTTCTGGAACACACCACGTCTGCACCAGCGAGGCACCAGGGGCCCGTGTCCAGTCCCCTCAGAGGAACTGAACCTCCCCACCTCCCAGCTGCAGAAGGGAGGGCGTGTCCAGTGAAGAGAGCATGCTCCAAGGAGCCTCTGGGGCGGCAGGGGCTGTGGGAGACCTCACTGCCCTCCTCAGATGGGCCTGCTGTCCCAGGAGGAGCCCTGAGGGTGTTCCGCAGATCGGGAGGGGCTCGCAGGGCTGGGGAGGGGCGTGCCTCGGAGCCCCTCTACCCCTGTGGGCTGCGCAGCGGTGGAGCCTGCACTGTGCCTGTCTGGGGCCTGGCTGCCAGCGTGGTTGCTGTCCCCCTAGATCCTGTTTGAGACCTTCGGCGTCCCCGCCCTCTACAGAGGCAACCAAGGTGTCCTGTCTCTGTACTCTTCCGGCCAAACCTCCGGTGAGTGGCCCTGTGGGAGCCCCTCCCCCAGCCCACAGTCCCATCCCAGCGCATACTCCTCCCTGGCACCTAAGGGAGGGGACCACACAGTGCGCACCCCGCCTTCCCACCCTCTGGTTAAGCAGGATGCACCCAGATGTTTAAAATCCTCTGGACCCACCTTATCTTCAACAGCTTCATTGAGGTGTGATTGACACACAAGCCCGACGTGTTTCAGGCTTTGACAAGTTTCACGTATGGATCACCACGACCACCATAATGAACCTACCTCACCCCAACGGCTCCCCCCTGCCACCCTTCCCACCTGTCCCCAGCTGACTCCCAGCCTGTTCCCACAGATGGGTTCGAATGGCCGGCACTCGGTATGAACGGCATCAGAAGTCAAGGGCTCTGCCCTGTGTCCCTTTTTACTCTAAATTATCTGGAAATCCACTCCTTGGTATTGCTGTGGGTCGTTCCCTGGGGTGGGTCACCCTCATCCATTTGCCCATGAATGGGTTTGGGCCGGTTCCAGATGGAGCTCTTGGAAGAAGGTGGCCATGCAAATGCTGTGGAGGTCTTTGCATGCATGAACGCTCTCGTTAGCTTGTGGTAAATATCCAGAGGGGGACTGGCTGGGCCACATTGTGGGCATGTGTTGAACTTCTAAACACACCTGCAAGCCAGCCACTGAGGCAGCCCCACCACTTTGTCCACAGCTGCCGGAGCTCTGGGCATGGAGTGGGAACGCAGTGGTGTGTCCCAGGGTGTCTATTCACACCCTGACCACGCTGCCACTGGACCACTCTTCCTGGGCGCCCTCGCATGTCCCCTGGTGAAGCGCTCCACAGTCTTGGGTTCTCTGCACTCTTATGTATCCTGGACATAAGCCTTCTGTCAGACGTATATTTTGCACATACCTGTCTCTGCCTTCCCTTCATTCTCGTCACAGTGTCTTTTGAAGGTTTCAGTTTCCATAAAGTCCAATTTATTATTAGTTCATTGTTTTGTGGGCCATGACTTTGGTATTGTATCTAAGAAATAGGTGCTTAACTGGGTTTAATGGCACATGCCTGTCATCCTAGTCACTCAGGAGGCTGAGGCAAGAGGATTGCAAGTTAGAGGCCAGACTCAGCAACTTAGAAGGCCCTGCCTCACTATAAAAATAAAGAGGAAAAGAGGAACCAAACTCAAAGATTTTCTGCTAGAACTCTCAAAGATTTTAGTTCTACGCTAAGTCCTAGGGTCCATTTTGAATAAGGCATAAGGTATGAATGAAGCGTGTGTGTGTGTGTGTGTGTGTGTGTGCGCGCGCGCGCAAGCGCACAGAGCTCCTATTTTTCACGAGTGTCTGTGGAAGACACTGCCCTTTCTCCGTTGACTTACCTGGCGCACTCTGAAAGCCAGTTTTCCATGTGCTCAGGGCAGCTCTGGACCCCGTCTTCTCAGCTTTGGGTCCGGCTGTGGGATGCTACCGCGTTGTCCTGAGAGCAGCTCATTAGGAGTCTCCAAAGGGGGTGACATCAGTGCTACTGCTGTAGTCTCTTGTTTTTGAAAGGTTTTGGTCATTTTAGGTCCTCTGCATTTCCATATAAATTTTAAAATTATTTTGTAATTTCCTAAAACAAACAAAACCCGCCCACCACCCCTTCGGGTTCTGTGGTTTGGTTCTGCTCTTGCGGTGCTGGGGCTGGGCCTAGGCCTGTGCTTGCTGGGTGAGCGCTGGCCCTGAGCTCGCCCGCCCCGGGGTCTGAGGGTGGATAGGAGCCGGCCTGCATAGTTAGCTCCAGGGTGACCATGGCATGCATGCTAGGACCCTAGTTTCTCCTGGCAGTGTCCTGTGTTCGCAGTGGACAGGTCGGGGGTCTGGTCATGTCTGTTTCTTACACTTGGGTGGTATTATAAATTATATTTTATTTCAACTGTCATTATTCATTATTATTTATATAGAAATGCAATAGGTTTTTTGCTTTTGTGGTACAGGATCAAATCCAGGGTCTCATACCCGCTAGGCAAGCGCTGTCTCCCGAGCTACACCCCAGATCCCTATGATTGATTTTTGTACATTGACATTATATACTGATATTTTAATTAAACCCACTTATTTAGATTTTGTAGGATTTATTATTTGGACCATTATCTTGTCTAGATTTTACTCTATTCCATGATTTCGGAATTGGATGCTTTTGATTTTTATTGCTGGGTTGCATGAAGCCGTGGGGCAGAGGTCCTTGTCTTGCTCTTGATCTTAGAGGGAACCATTCAGTTTTGCAGCAGGAAGTGTTGTGATAGCTTTGGTTTCTCGTCGGTGTCTTTATGCATTTGGTGATGTCTTGTGTTCTTGGTTTGCTGAAAAATTTCTTATCAGCGGCAGAGGCTGGGTTTTATCAAGGGCACCATCTGGGTTTTCTCTCCTCCTCATCGGGGTGTTTCCTCGTTGGAGAGGTAGCACTGCACGGCCTTCCAGGCCAAACCCATCTGGTCATGATTGAGCCATTGTATGTGTCACTGATTCTGTTTGAATTTTGAGATCATGTTCACAGGTGACAATGGCCTAGTGTCCCAGCCCCCAAGACACTGTATTCTTGCCTGGCACCCAGAAATTTGAAGGCAGACCCTGTGCTCTTAGTTGCAAGAGTGGGAGGGAGACCCTCTCCCTGGTCCCCAGTGTGGCTGGAAGGGGAGGGACTCTCTGCTTGACCAGCTTCATTGAATCGTGCAGTCCGTGGCTGCAAGTTCGACAGGTGCCAGGAGTCAGTGGCCCGGATCCCGATCAGCTCTGGACAGCCCCAGAAGCCACTGTGTCTCACAGAATGAGTCGTGCATTTCCACTGCCACTCACGTCCTTTTGGACCACCCCACCCAGTGTGCCTTGCTGGCGGAAACGCAGGCTCCTCCACTGTGTCCGGCTCCCCCCCACACACCTGGGTGCTGCCCAGAGATGCTCGTGCCAGGGCACTCTCCTCCCCTCTGACCTCTTGACACCTGCTCTGACATTCCTCCCTCTAACAATAAGAAAATGAGGCAGGCTCCCGTCCTAAGCAGCCCCTCCCCAGGCCAGTGTGCTCCCCCAGGAAGAAGCCAGCTCCTGGGACCCCGTGCCTTCCCTCCGGACCTTTCCTGCTCTGCCTTCTCTTCCTGCAGGCCTGGCAGTAGCAAGTGGCACATGACGATGCCAATGTGTTCTCTTACCCAGGAACAACCATCGAGTCTGGAGAAGGGATGACGTACTTTGTGCCCATCATTGATGGCTGTCCTCTGCTTCAGTCAACCACCCAGATGAATGTAGCCGGCCAAGACCTGACCATGTACCTCATGCAACTGTTGGCCCAAGAGGGGAACCTACTGGTGAGCACAGGTAGGAAACCGCTATCCACAGCCAGGTAACGGGGTGTGATGTCTTTCCTGGCCTACTCAACCTGCAGCCCTCCGTCGTAAAGTTAAGGCGACAGGACCAGCCTCCAAGTTCTAACTCAACCCTCTCTATATGTAGGGACATTTCTTCCCTTGACAATGATGAGGAAGATGATGGTGATGATCATGGTAGTGGTGATGATGGTGAGGGTGATGATGGTGAGGGTGGTGGCAATAGTGATCATGTTGGTGATAGCGGTGATAATACTGGTAATGGTGAGGATGGTGGGGATGGTGATGATGGTAATGATGGTGGGGATGGTGAGGATGGTGAGGATGGTGGTGATGATGGTGGGGATGGTGGGGATGGTAATGATGGTGGGGGTGGTGATGATGGTGGGGATGGTGGGGATGGTAATGATGGTGGGGATGGTGATGATGGTGGGGATGGTGGGGATGGTGAGAATGGTGAGGATGGTGGTGATGATGGTGGGGATGGTGGGGATGGTGATGATGGTGAGGATGGTGATGATGGTGGGGATGGTGATGATGGTGGGGATGGTGATGATGGTAATGATGGTGGGGATGGTGAGGATGGTGATGATGGTGAGGATGGTGATGATGGTGGGGATGGTGATGATGGTGAGGATGGTGATGATGGTAATGATGGTGGGGATGGTGATGATGGTGGGGATGGTGATGATGGTGGGGATGGTGATGATGGTGGGGATGGTGGGGATGGTGAGGAGGGTGATGATGGTGGGGATGGTGATGATGGTAATGATGGTGGGGATGGTGAGGATGGTGAGGATGGTGATGATGGTGGGGATGGTGATGATGGTGGGGATGGTGATGATGGTGAGGATGGTGATGATGGTGGGGATGGTGATGATGGTGGGGATGGTGAGGATGGTGGGGATGGTGAGGATGGTGGGGATGGTGAGGATGGTGGGGATGGTGATGATGGTGGGGATGGTGATGATGGTGAGGATGGTGATGATGGTGGGGATGGTGATGATGGTGGGGATGGTGAGGATGGTGGGGATGGTGAGGATGGTGGGGATGGTGATGATGGTGGGGATGGTGATGATGGTGAGGATGGTGATGATGGTGGGGATGGTGATGATGGTGGGGATGGTGAGGATGGTGGGGATGGTGATGATGGTGGGGATGGTGAGGATGGTGGGGATGGTGATGATGGTGGGGATGGTGATGATGGTGGGGATGGTGAGGATGGTGGGGATGGTGAGGATGGTGAGGAGAGTGATGATGGTGGGGATGGTGATGATGGTAATGATGGTGGGGATGGTAATGATGGTGGGGATGGTGATGATGGTGATGATGGTGGGGATGGTGAGGATGGTGAGGATGGTGGTGATGATGGTGGGGATGGTGGGGATGGTAATGATGGTGGGGATGGTGAGGATGGTGAGGATGGTGATGATGATGGTGGGGATGGTGGGGATGGTAATGATGGTGGGGATGGTGAGGATGGTGAGGATGGTGGTGATGATGGTGGGGATGGTGGGGATGGTGATGATGGTGAGGATGGTGATGATGGTGATGATGGTGGGGATGGTGAGGATGGTGAGGATGGTGGTGATGATGGTGGGGATGGTGGGGATGGTAATGATGGTGGGGATGGTGAGGATGGTGAGGATGGTGGTGATGATGGTGGGGATGGTGGGGATGGTGATGATGGTGAGGATGGTGATGATGGTGGGGATGGTGGGGATGGTAATGATGGTGGGGATGGTGATGATGGTGAGGATGGTGAGGATGGTGGGGGATGGTGAGGAGGGTGGGGATGGTGGGGATGGTGAGGATGGTGAGGAGGGTGATGATGGTGGGGATGGTGAGGATGGTGGTGATGATGGTGGGGATGGTGATGATGGTGGGGATGGTGGGGATGGTGGTGATGATGGTGGGGATGGTGGGGATGGTAATGATGGTGGGGGTGGTGATGATGGTGGGGATGGTGGGGATGATGATGATGGTGGGGATGGTGGGATGATGAGGATGGTGGGGATGGTGGTGATGGTGGGGATGGTGGGGATGATGATGATGGTGGGGATGGTGGGATGATGAGGATGGTGGGGATGATGATGATGGTGGGGATGGTGGGGATGATGATGATGGTGGGTTCTACCACGCGGCCTGCGCAGTGGTTTCATTAATGAGGTTCTGGCATTCAGTTAGCTAGAAGAGATCAAAATAAAACACACAGACAGTACCTTATTTTAATGCTAGGTCCGAGACGGCTCGGTCTCCCTGTTTCCCTGCCTCCAGCCGCTCAGCAGGGCAGCGAGGATTACTCTGGGCTAGCAGGAGAGAGAGAGAGAGAGAGAGAGCGAACACGCCGGGGATCAGCCTTTTATTTGGGGGGACAAGAGATTCAGGGGAGAATTCCATCCAATGAAGGTTGAGGGGGGGCTGCACTCCAAGGTCAGGGTCAGTGATTGGGTCTCCAGGGTCAGTGGTTACGCACACCCCCACACGGATGGGCTCTCTCATCAGGAAAGGGTCGGGATAACTCCGACACAGCCAGAGTGCCTCAGGCCCTTAACGGGAGTCACCCAATCACGTGTCAGAATGGCTCCCCACAGGTGGGGATGGTGGGATGATGAGGATGGTGGGGATGGTGGTGATGGTGGGGATGGTGGGGATGATGATGATGGTGGGGATGGTGGGATGATGAGGATGGTGGGGATGGTGATGATGGTGGGGATGGTGGGGATGATGATGATGGTGGGGATGGTGGGATGATGAGGATGGTGGGGATGGTGGTGATGGTGGGGATGGTGGGGATGATGATGATGGTGGGGATGGTGGGATGATGAGGATGGTGGGGATGGTGATGATGGTGGGGATGGTGGGATGGTGATGATGGTGACAACACACAATGGTCCCACTACCGGCCAGATCCAAGCAAGTAGGGGGTCTATAACGAAGAGAAGGGGGTCTGGCTGGAGGAGGTCCTTAGGGTCACTTGCCTTGAATGTAGGGCAAAGAGAGGACCCAAGAGGGGCAAAAATGAGGGGGGGCATTGACAAGAGTACTTGATGGCAGGTGATGGTCGTTGGCTCTTCTGATGAAGGTGTAGGAGCACCGGGCTTAAGCCTGGAAATATGAATCCATGGGGTAAGTTGGTTATTAGACAGCTTGAATTTGGCCACCAAGGGAGTGCACATAATCACCAGAGCAGGACCCACCCATTTTGGTTTTAGAGGGGGCTTTTCCCCCCGGTGGGCAATAGTAAGCAAGTTGACCAGGTGTTAGGAGGTAGGGTTTTGAAAGAGACTGGGGTCAGGAAGGAGCCAGTCTTGATAGCATCAGAGTTCAGGGCGTAGATCGAAGAGGAGGGGCAGGGCATAGGTTTCGGAGATGGGTAGGGGTTCTGTAGGGAGTCCAGGAGGAACAAGGGGACGGCCATACATGACTTCCTAAGGTGAGAGATTAACAGGCTTCTTTGGCAAGGCTCTAATGCTCAATAAAGCCAAGGGGAGCACCTTTACCCAGTCCAGGCTTAATTCCATGGTGAGCTTGGTGAGGGTCTCTTTAAGGGACCAATTGGTCCTTTCAACCTTTCCGGAAGCCTGGGGGGGGTAAGGGCAATGGAAATGCCAAGGGAGTGATAGCGCATGAGCCAGTCCCTGAGTTATCTGCGAGGTGAATTCTGGGCCATTGTCTGATTGGATAGAAGTGGGCATCCTGAAGTGGGGAATTATGTGAGTCAACTACCGTAGAGGCCTGCTTGTGAGAAGTGGGAAAGGCTTGTTTTTTACTCGGGGCATGTTGGTGAAATCAATCTGCCAGTCTGCAGCTGGGGTATGACCGCGGGCCTGATGAGAAGGGAAAGGTTTAGGTTTTAATGGAGTATTGGTATTGGTTCTCAGGCAGATCTGACAAGCAGAAGTGATCTGTTGTAGGAGGGTCTTATCGCGTGGGGAAAGGGTGAAAAAGGAGTGAAGGAAAGTAGTAAGACTGTGGACTAGAATGGAATAGAGAGTGAGGAACTGGAAGAGTTGCTGGGGATCTTTGGGCCGATCCCTGGTGGTAATGAAGAGGAGAGGAGAGGAGGTAAAGCTTTGTAGGGCGGCTGATGGAGCCGCTTGGTCGGCCTTGGAATTCCCCATAGTAGTAAGGTAGGAGTCAGTTTGGGGCCTTGCAATGGATTATTCCCAGTTGGGAAGGCAGCCTGGAGGCTCATAGTAGGCCAGAAATAAGTGTGGAATTAATGACTGCCGTCCCTCTGGTGGTCAATAGCCCCCTTTCTTCCAAACGGCTGCATGGGAGATCGGTATATAGGGAGAGGGTTTTTCCCTCCGCTAGCTCGCATGCCCTTGTGGCAGCTCTGAGTTCAGCTTGTTGGTTGGAGGTATTGGGTGGGAGAGGTTTTGCCTCCATGATGGACGAGAGGGAAATGACAGCATACCCCGCTACTTTAACCCCTTAGTGTATAAAGGAGCTACCATCTGAGAACCAGACGAGGTAGGGCAGGGGTCCCTCAGAAATGGTGGTAGGGCAGGGTAACATCGTCTCTAATACCTCCAGGCATTTGTGGAGGGGATCTTGTGAGGGAGAAGATGGGAGGAGGGAGGCAGGTTTAATGGAGAGCAGGGCTGAAAAGAGATGGAGGGATTTTCAAGGGGAGACAAGGAGAGATAGAACCCTGGAAGGAGGAAGTGACTGTAGCCCCTTGTAAGTGAGGACATTCTTCAGATGGTGAGGAGATGAGATGGTTAGCGGGGAGCCAAAGGTAAGCTTGTGAGCTTCTTTCTGGAGGTCATGGGCTGCTGCTAGGGCTCTGAGGCATGGGGACCAGCCCCTGACGGTGGGGTCAAGCTGTTTGGATAGGTGGGCCACTGGTGCAAGTGTGGGGCCATATTCCTGACCAGAACACCCAGACTTTCTCCCTGTTTTTACATAGAGGGTGAAGGGTCGGGAGAGGTCGGGGAGATGCAGGGCAGGTGCCCGGAAGAGGGCCTTATTAAAGGGCTTCCCTACCGCTGAGAGTAGGGGTTCATCTTGGGGGTCCTTGGCCAGATTATATAACAGCCTGGTGAGGAGGGAGAAATTCCAGGCCCTGAAGTACCCAGCCAAACCCAAGAAGGAGAGTATGTCACCTTTGGTCTTTGGTGTAGGTATAGACACAATAAGCTGTTTTCTGCCTACTGTAATGGCCTTTTCCCCTTGAGAGATAGAGAACCCTAGATACATGCTATTTGGGCCTTTTGTGGAGAGGCCCAATATCCCTTTAAGGCCAAGAAATTAAGTAGGAGAACTGTGTCATCTGTTGAGCACCCTTTGGACGAGCTTTGGATGGGCTAGAAGAATTTGTAGAGGTTTGCAAGAGGTGCAGAGAGCAGGATTGGATTGGAGCAAGAAGAAAGCCTGGAAGAGACCCCTTAGAATGGAAGGATCCAGGGACCCAAAAGGGGGCCATCTGCTTTGGTTGTCTAAGGGATAAGTGGGCCAGGCCTGGGTGCTATATTTGATCCAATAGGCATTGTAGGGGAGAGTCGACCGGCAGAGAGGACACATTACCCATGTAAGGAGGAGGGAAGAGGACGCAGAGGAGGAAACTGATTTATTGGCAAAAGGAGCGTCCCCGCTAGAGCCAAAAATCAGTAGTGCCTAAGTGGCAGGTTCGAGCTGCAGAGATTGGTCGTCACCGAATCCTGACAGTCGAAGCTCTCATCCTGGATGGAGCCAGAGCCATGGGAGACCTTGGCCAAGGCTTTTCTGGACCCCTCCTGGAGAGGCCGGATATTCCCAGGGCAGGAAAGAGGGGAGAGGAAGGGGAGGGTAAGCGTCTCTCTAGCGGCTGAGTCTGAAAGGTGAGAGGACTAGGACTTTAGGAATCTGCCCAAGGAAGGAGTCCTTGAGGGCCACCGTAGCCTTAAAGGCTGTGGTGGGGTGCTTTCCTCCCTGCAGGTGGACAAAGAGATTTGCTGGATGATAATCAACATATTGCAAGAGGGTGGATTCGGGGCACTGGGGGTGAAAAGATTGGAGGTCGGAGGCCAAGGTTTGCCCAAAGAGGTGTGGACTATCTCAAAATCCCTGAGGAAGGACAGTCCAGGTTAAAGGCAAAAAGATATCCTTTAAATTTATGACCGAGAAGTGGGTGGCAGTGTGGGGGATCTGAGACAGCAGGGTGTATGGGTTGGGAACCAAAGGATGTATGGGCCTAATGGAGGTGTTGATGAGTCGTAAGTCCTGAACTAAGCAATAGGACCCGTAGGGCTTTCTTACTGCTAGTATGGAGTATTGTAAGGGGAATGAGCAGGACGGAGGTAACCCTTGCTAAGAAGGTCCTGAATAATAGGTTGTAGGCCCAGAAGAGCTTTTGTGGACAGGGGGTATTGAGCCTGATTGGGGAAGGTGTTGGGATCTTTGAGATGAATGTTAACTGGTGGGCAGGAAACGGTGGAGGGGGTGTGGGTATCCCATACAATCGGGTCAACCAGGTTAGTATGGTGTTTCATGTCAGCCTCACAAGTGGAGCAGAATGGCCAGTCTTCTGCCAAAAGGTCCAGAAAAGATGAACAGGCCAATTCTGGGGCCTGACTGATGCCAGGAGCCCAGATGTTGATTGTTGTACTGAATTTAGAGAGAATGTCTCGTCCGAGCAAAGGAACTGGACATTGGGACATAACCAGGAACATCTGAGAGAATGGGAAGTTGTCTATGGAACAGAGTAATAGGGGAGTCTTTTTTGGATAGATGGTCTTTCCTCCTACCCCGACAATAGGAGAGGTGGACGGCACTGTTTGCCCCCAGAATTCTGTCAGGACTGAGAAGGTGGCCCCGATGTCAAGGAGAAAGTCAACCTTGCGTCCATCCACCTGAATCTGCACCCTGGGTTCCTGTCTATTGAACATTACGGCCAGGGACAAGGACTCAAGGCACTGTCAATCGATTGCCATGCCCAGAAGGTCAGAGGGTTCCCTGGCCATAGGCCTCCTATGGGATCTAGGACAGTCAGAGCCCAATGACCTTGTTGTTGACATTTAGGGCATGGGGTACGTGGAGTGCGTGGTGCGGGGCATGCCCTGGCCCAATGTCCCTCCTTGCCACACTTGAAGCAGGCACCGGGGTGGGGGTGGGGTTTTCGGTGATGGGCAGCGACCTGAGGAAGCACCCTGCAGGGCCTGGGCAAGCATCTGAAATTTCTCAGTCTGGGGGGTGGCAGGGCCTTGTTCAAGCTTTTTAGGTTTGGCCCAGATGTCGGGGTAGCTCTGCTAGAGGAAATGTGTCATAAGGACATGACGGCCATCTGGGGTTTGGGGATCTAGGTTACTGCTGAAGGGCTTTTGTAAGCCGATCCAGAAATTCTGATGGGGTCTCTTGTAATTTTTGGAAATTGACGGCCTTACATGCTGCTTTTTTGAGCCCAGCAATAATACGTGTGGAGAATCGGTCCCTACTCCGTATGCCAGCTTGTGTATTATAATCCCAGTCGGGAGTTTGATCTGGGGGAGCAAATGGCCCCAGAGGGTAATTGGGTTTAACTCGGTGAGTTTCATCCGCATGGGCTCTGGCAAGTTCCCAGACTCTGGTACGTTCCTCAGGAAGGAGAGTATTAGCCAATAACATATATATCTCATGGTGAGTGAGGCTACAAGCCTGGAGGACCCACTGAAACCCCCTAATGTAAGTGGTGGGATCTGTGGTGAATGAGCCCAACCTTCGCTCGAGTTGCATGGGTCATTCATAGAGAACGGGACATGTACCCGGATAATGCCCTCAGGTCCAGCAACCTCTCTTAAGGGGCCATGGTTTGTGGGACTAGGGGCGGGACCTAGTTTGGGGGGACTAAAGGTGTCGGCCGAGTCAGGGGGAGCACCTGAGGGGCTGGACAGAGCCAACGGGGGAAGTCGGTAGGGAGAGGGTTCATCTGCCGGATAGGTCGGGGTGAGAACGAAGAAGAGAAAAAGCCTCAACATAGGGGATCTCCTTCCACTTTTTCGAGCGCTCGCAGAAGTCAAACAGATCTCTGAGAATTGCAGGATCTAGGGATCCTCCTGGGGCCATTGACTTTGATCGTCTAACTGATAGTAAGGCCAATTGTGTGTGCAGAATTTAATAAGGGGGAGTCTGCAGAGAGGGAAGAAGAGGCCCCCATAGGTCAGGAGAGGGACAAGGGTGGTTAATAGAGAAAGAGACAGAGAGGGAGAGAGGGGAGTGCCTGTTCTTCCACCCCCCAGTACCTCCCGCTCATGAACCAGGTTCCAGAGAGTCCACCGTGACCATGAAGGTTGTGGTGGGGTGCGTTCTCTCCTCCGGATTGGGCGTCAGAGGTTTGCTGGACAATCACGGTCAGAGCCCCTGCGTAGCCCATCTGAAGTTGGACACCCGATAGGGGAACTCACCTACTGAAGAGCCGGTGTTGTGCGAGTAGCAGTGCTCGAAAGAGTGGACCCGGACGGCAAGCCTTGAGAGAGGGGGCCCTCGAGCAGCGAGGCATTCCCCCTCCTGGGTTTTGGCACCAATGAAAGAACGAGCAAGGCTTGCGGTCGGAGAAAATGCCCTTTTTTGAGGAACAGCTCAGCATATTTATAGAGCTGGGGGTGGTTTGACAGTTGGCATGAGGTGCTTTCTGATTGGTGGGTAAGGATCATGTGAGCCAGCAGGGCTCACCATTGGACGGCTCTTCTTTGGAGATGGAGAAGTTAGTCTTTGGAGCTGGGGCGACTCCTAACAGTGATGATGGTGGGGATGGAGGAGATGGTGATGATGGTGGGGATGGTGGGAATGGTGGGGATGGTGATGATGGTGGGGATGGTGATGATGGTGGTGATGGTGGGGATGGTGATGATGGTGGTGATGATGGGGATGGTGGAGATGGTGGGGATGGTGGGGATGGTGGGGATGGTGGATATGGTGGATATGGTGGATATGGTGGGGATGGTGGGGATGGTGGTGATGGTGGTGATGGTGGGGATGGTGGGGATGGTGGGGATGGTGATGATGGTGGGGATGGTGGAGATGGTGATGATGGTGATGATGGTGGGGATGGTGGGGATGGTGATGATGGTGGGGATGGTGGGGATGGTGATGATGGTGGGGATGGTGGGGATGGTGATGATGGTGGGGATGGTGGGGATGGTGGGGATGGTGATGATGGTGGTGATGGTGGGGATGGTGATGATAGTGGGGATGGTGATGATGGTGGGGATGGTGGGGATGGTGGGGATGGTGATGATGGTAGTGATGGTGGGGATGATGATGATGGTGGGGATGGTGAGGATGGTGATGATGGTGGGGATGGTGGGGATGGTGGGGAGGGTGGGGATGGTGGTGATGGTGGGGATGGTGGTGATGGTGAGGATGGTGGTGATGGTGGGGATGGTGAGTATGGTGGGGGTGGTGATGATGGTGGGGATGGTGGGGATGGTGGATATGGTGGGGATGGTGGGGATGATGGGGATGGTGATGATGGTGGGGATGGTGATGATGGTGGGGATGGTGGGGATGGTGATGATGGTGATGATGGTGGGGATGGTGGGGATGGTGATGATGGTGATGATGGTGGGGATGGTGGGGATGGTGGGGATGGTGGTGATGGTGGTGATGGTGGGGATGGTGGGGATGGTGGGGATGGTGATGATGGTGGGGATGGTGGGGATGGTGATGATGGTGATGATGGTGGGGATGGTGGGGATGGTGGAGATGGTGATGATGGTGATGATGGTGGGGATGGTGGGGATGGTGGAGATGGTGATGATGGTGATGATGGTGGGGATGGTGGGGATGGTGGGGATGGTGGTGATGGTGATGATGGTGGTGATGGTGGGGATGGTGGTGATGGTGGGGATGGTGGGGATGGTGGGGATGGTGGTGATGGTGATGATGGTGGTGATGGTGGGGATGGTGGTGATGGTGGGGATGGTGGTGATGGTGGGGATGGTGGGGATGGTGGAGATGGTGGGGATGGTGATGATGGTGGGGATGGTGGGGATGGTGATGATGGTGATGATGGTGGGGATGGTGGAGATGGTGGGGATGGTGGATATGGTGGGGATGGTGGGGATTATGGGGATGGTAATGATGGTGGGGATGGGGGGATGGTGGATATGGTGGGGATGGTGGTGATGGTGGGGATGGTGATGATGGTGGGGATGGTGGGGATGGTGGAGATGGTGGGGATGGTGATGATGGTGGCGATGGTGGGGATGGTGATGATGGTGGGTATGGTGGGATTGGTGGGGATGGTGGGGATGCTGGGGATGGTGATGATGGTGTGTATGGTGGGGATGGTGGGGATAGTGAGGATGGTGGGGATGGTAATGATGGTGGGGATGGTGGGTTTAGTGGTGATGGTGGAGATGGTGATGATGGTGATGATGGTGGGGATGGTGGGGATGGTGGGGATGGTGGTGATAGTGGTGATGGTGGGGATGGTGGATATGGTGGAGATGGTGGGTTTGGTGGGGATGGTGATGATGGTGAGGATGGTTGGGATGGTGTATATGGTGGGGTTGGTGAGGATGGTGAGAATGGTGGGGATGGTGAGGATGGTGATGATGGTGGGGATGGTGGGGATGGTGGGGATGGTAAGGATGGTAAAAATGGTGGTGGTGCTGCTGCTGGTGACAGTGGTGAGGCTGATAATGGTGATAAAGGCTATAATGATGAAGGTGATGGTGATGATGACTGTTATGGTTTGTATGTGAGGTGTCCCCCCAAAGCTCAGTGTGAGACAATGCAGAAAGGTTCAGAGGAGGAATGATTAGGTTCCAAGGGTCTTAACCCAATCAGTGAATTCATCCCCTGACAGGGACTTCCTGGGTGGTGACTGAAGTGGTGGGTGGAGCAGGAGCGGGGAATTGGGGTGTGTGTGGCTTTGGGGTATATATTTGTATCTGGCAACTGAAGTCTCTCTCTGCATCTGATCATCCTGAGAGCTGCTTCCCTCTGCCAAATTCTTCTGCCATGATGTTCTGCCTCCCCTGAGCCCTGAGGAATGGAGCTGGTCTTCTGTAGAATGAGACCTCTGAAACTATGAGCCCTCAAGTAAACTTTTCCCCCTCCACAGTTGTTTTGCTCAGGTCCTCTAGTCACAGCATGGAAAAAATTTGACAAAACAATGACAGTGATGGCAATGAAGTTAATGATGATGGTGGTGGTGGTGGTGACAATGGTGGTGCTGCTGATGGTGATCGTGAAGGTGATGGTGAAGGTGATGGTGGTGGTGGTGGTGGTGGTCATGGTGAAAGTGATGATGAAGGTGATGGTGATGGTTGTAGTGAAGGTTATGGAGTGGTGATGGTGACGGTGGTGATGGTGGTGGTGATGGTGAAGGTGATGGTGGTGGTGATGACCATGGTGGTGGTGATGGTGATGGTGACTCTGTGCAGGGCATTGGGCCAAGTTAGCACTCCATCCATGTTCTGTCTGTTTCTTGCCACAACCCTATGAGGGAGAAAAGTCATTTCTATTGCAAGACAAAGAGGCAGAGGAAGAATGGGGTCTTTGTACCCCATAAGTTGTAAGAGTATTGGCTCTTGGGATATGAATCCAAGGACTTAAGACAGACAGTGCCCGTCCCTCTTTTCGGCTATGTTCCCAGCCTGAAAAACAGTACAACAGCCATTTCCAGTAAGCCTGCAGCCCTGCACTGGCCTTTCTCGTCTTCCCAGCCGGAAGTCCATGGCAAATGCCAAGCAAAGCAGGGAGCCCTGAAGGATGGCACCCATCAAGAGGGACATGAGAACGGCTGGGCTTGGCCAAGTCAGCATGTTGTTGACAGATCACATTTAGCAAGATTTTTATGTGCATTATTTCAATTTGTCCTTAATATAGTCCTGAAAGTGACCATTAATTTTATTCATTCATTCAGAAGAAAAGGCAGGCTTAGGGAATAATGGATTTGCTGAAATCTAGGCATTTGGTAAAATGTTCAGAGTTGGGATTTGAACTCAGATTTGTTTCACTGAAGCTTGAACCAGGTGAAGAAGGGAAAGGCATCAGGAGAAGTAGGAGGACAGAACAGATTTGGGCAGGAGAAGTTTGGATGGTGGGATCTGGAAGTCCCTGGGCTGCAGATCAGGAGGGATTTCCAGGTAGCACTGCAGGGACACCTGATTGCATCTCAGAGGTTTAGGTTGGTTTAACATTTGTTGCCAGCTGCCTGGAAAAGGGTGGGCATCGCCTTCCAGGAGTGTCCAGATGAGGGGCCCATGGGCTGTGCGTGGTCCTCCAGAGCAGCTTGCAGAACCTCCTACTACAGTAAAAAAATCAATGTAGGTTGGTTTTCTAATCCCCAAAGCACACCACACATGGCAGGGTCTCAACCTACAAAATGCTGACATCTTGCAACCCCTCCCTCTCAGGGCAGGCCCAGGGCCTTGCACCATGGACAAGAGGACCTGCTGTCCAGGCTGCACATGGAGGGCAGCTGGCAGGGCCTCTCCTCCTCACGGCAGGGGCTTCTGTGAGCGCCTTTCTTGCCTCCTCTAGCTGGGGCTTTTCCTTTGTGTCCTGTAGGGGATCCAGAGTTCGTCAGGGACATAAAAGAGAAGTGCTGCTATGTGGCCTTGGACTTCAACAAGGAGAAGTCCAAAGATAACCTGCTATCCTGCCAAAACAAATTCCTGCTTCCTGATGGCCAGGAGATCACCCTCAGGCAGGAGCATTTCCTCTGCCCCGAGGTGCTCTTCCAGCCCAGCCTCATAGGTGAGTCTGCAGGGAAGGCAGCAGGACAGGCCCTGGGGCCCTGGGAAAGAAGGTGCTGGGCCCAGGAGGAGGTCCTGTTTGAGGGGCAGACAGGCTCCTCTGGTATTAGCTGTCTCTCGCCAGGTGCCTGCTGTGTGCCCCTGGCCTTGAGGACACTTGGAGATGGGGGTCTTTTCTCTGCCCCCATCTCCTGTCCGCCTGCCTTACAGAGGAGGAAACTCACCCCAGGAGTCTTGAATCATTTGCCAAGAGTGGTGCGTGACTCCACTGGGCTGCAGGTCTTCCCGGGTGCATTATATTTTTAAAACTCCACCTACTTACAAAATAATTTACATACAAAAATGCAGATAATTGAGGCAGAAAGGTGAAACCTGTAGATTTGGAGGGAATCCTCGGAAAGATCTGGCTGACCAGGAGGTTTGAAATGAGCCTCCAGCTGAGTAACCTCGGCAGGCAGGCGGCACTGACGAGGGCAAGAGGCGGGTGACAGAGTCACAGGAAAGGGGAGATGAATTTGCCGGGGAGTCCTGGGAAACAAGTGCTCCGTGGAATCCCCTTCTTGGAATGACTGTGACATTGGTGTGGGATGCAGAGGTGTAAAACCTGGGCTCTTTCCCAGGACTTACCCAGCGGTCCTGGGTAGGTTAGGGGGTTGGCCGTTGCCCTGTGTGCCTGGAAGCACCCAGTCTTAAAACCACACACACACACACCCTGGAATATCGTGAGGACAGACAAGTCACTGGAGCCCTTCTGCCACTGCATCCAAGTCCTCTTCAGGGTCTGGGTGGATCCTGGACCAGGGTTCAGGGCCGGCAGAGCCTCCTGCCAGGCAGGCTGAGCCTCCCCTGTGAGTAGCTCCTCAACCTTGGCCAAGGCACCCAGTGTAAGGAAGGACAGAGGCTCAGAGGCGCATGGTGTCTAAGAGATGGCCACACACCAGTGCTGCTGTCATTCTTTGGGCAAGAGTGTTGCTCAGAATTCTTGTCCAAAGGCCTGGAGCAGGACGCTGCCCCTGCCGAGCCTTTCAGAACATAGTCATACGGAGCATGAGAGACTGACAGCTGTCAGCACCCCTGGAGGATGCACTGTTCCGTGGGCCGGCAGAGTCAGTCCTATGGGGTTGCTGCCAGGCTCCCTTCACTACCTTGTGGATGCTCACCTGGCCTTACCTGGGGTCATCGAAGTCCTCTGCTGCACGGGGGGAGGGGGGATATGGGCGCCCTGCAGGGCCTGATGCCCATTCCATCAGCTGCAAGGGAGGGCTGGGTATGGGGCAGGCCTCCAGCCCCCAGGGCTTCTCTCTCCCCTCCTGGCAGAGAGGAACAGCCTGGGCATGCCCATGACCGTCTTCCGCTGCATCTCCTCCTGTCACCCCCGCCAGTGGAAGACCCTCTTTCACCACATAATCCTGTCTGGAGGGACCGGCTCCTGCTCGGGGCTGCGGTCACGACTGCAGAGAGAAATAGCCAACCTGGTTTGCCCAGCGCACGACATCCAGGTGAGGGTCCCAAGCCACCTGGGTTCATGCTCAGACATTTCTAGAGCACCCCATTGGAGCCAGGTGTGGGTCCTGGCATTGGGGGACGCATCCACAGACCGACGCGACCCAGATCCTTGAGCTTCCATTGCAGGGGTGGAAGCAGGAACAGGCAGACACCGTGAGGGGGAGGGATGGTGTGGCCAAGGGGCAGGGGAGGCAGGAGGCGGAGCCAGGGCAGTGCAGGCACAGCTGGTGAAGGCCCTGGAGAGGCGGGGGGCAGCCCAGGCCAGAGGCTGGCTTCCCGAGGAGGGCAGGGAGGGCCAGGCCTTCACCCGCGAGGACCACGACCTGGCAGAGGAATACCATCCAGCCCGAGCAGAGGTGGCCCAGGCTCCTGGGCAAGAGTGGGCTGTCCTCGGTGTGGGGTGGGCTGTCCTCGGTGTGGGGTGGACTGTCCTCGGTGTGGGGTGGACTGTCCTCAGGTGAGGGGTGGACTGTCCTCAGGTGTGGACTGTCCTCAGGTGAGGGTGGACTGTCCTCAGGTGTGGACTCTCCTCAGGTGTGGGATGGACTGTCCTCGATGTGGGGTGGACTGTCCTCAAGTGTGGACTGTCCTCAGGTGTGGGGTGGACTGTCCTCGGTGTGGGGTGGACTGTCCTTGGTGAGGGGTGGACTTTCCTTGGTGAGGGGTGGACTGTCCTCAGGTGTGGACTCTCCTCAGGTGTGGGGTGGACTGTCCTCAGTGTGGGGTGGACTGTCCTTGGTGAGGGGTGGACTGTCCTCAGGTATGGGGTGTCCTCGGTGTGGGATGGATTGTCCTTGGTGAGGGGTGGACTTTCCTTGGTGAGGGGTGGACTGTCTTCAGGTGTGGACTCTCCTCAGGTGTGGACTGTCCTCAGGTGTGGGGTGGACTGTCCTCGGTGTGGGGTGGACTGTCCTCAGGTGAGGGGTGGACTGTCCTCAGGTGTGGACTGTCCTCAGGTGAGGGTGGACTGTCCTCAGGTGTGGACTCTCCTCAGGTGTGGGATGGACTGTCCTCGATGTGGGGTGGACTGTCCTCAAGTGTGGACTGTCCTCAGGTGTGGGGTGGACTGTCCTCGGTGTGGGGTGGACTGTCCTTGGTGAGGGGTGGACTTTCCTTGGTGAGGGGTGGACTGTCCTCAGGTGTGGACTCTCCTCAGGTGTGGGGTGGACTGTCCTCAGTGTGGGGTGGACTGTCCTTGGTGAGGGGTGGACTGTCCTCAGGTATGGGGTGTCCTCGGTGTGGGATGGATTGTCCTTGGTGAGGGGTGGACTTTCCTTGGTGAGGGGTGGACTGTCTTCAGGTGTGGACTCTCCTCAGGTGTGGACTGTCCTCAGGTGTGGGGTGGACTGTCCTCAGGTGTGGGGTAGACTGTCCTTGGTGTGGGGTGGACTGTCCTCAGGTGTGGACTCTCCTCAGGTGTGGGGTGGACTGTCCTCAGGTGAGGATGGAGTGTCCTCAGGTGTGGGGTGGACTGTCCTCAGGTGTGGACTGTCCTCAGGTGTGGGGTGGACTGTCCTCAGGTGAGGGTGGACTGTCCTCAGGTGTGGGGTGGACTGTCCTCAGGTGAGGGGTGGACTGTCCTCAGGTGTGGACTCTCCTCAGGTGTGGACTGTCCTCAGGTATGGGGTGGACTGTCCTCAGGTGAGGATGGAGTGTCCTCAGGTGTGGGGTGGACTGTCCTCAGGTGTGGGGTGGACTGTCCTCAGGGGAGGGTGGACTCTCCTCAGGTGTGGGGTGAACTGTCCTCAGGTGAGGGTGGACTGTCCTCAGGTGTGGACTCTCCTCAGGTGTGGACTGTCCTCAGGTGAGGGTGGACTGTCCTCAGGTGTGGACTCTCCTCAGGTGTGGACTGTCCTCAGGTGAGGGTGGACTGTCCTCAGGTGTGGATAGTCAGGTGTGGGGTGGCCTGTCCTCAGGTGAGGGTGGACTGTCCTCAGGTGTGAACTCTCCTCAGGTGTGGACTGTCCTCAGGGGAGGGTGGACTCTCCTCAGGTGTGGGGTGAACTGTCCTCAGGTGTGGGGTGGACTGTCCTCAGGTGTGAACTGTCCTCAGGTGAGGGGTAGACTGTCCTCAGGTGAGGGGTGGACTCTCCTCAGGTGTGGGGTGGACTGTTCTCAGGTGTGAACTGTCCTCAGGTGAGGGGTAGACTGTCCTCAGGTGTGGGGTGGACTCTCAGGTGTGGGGTGGACTCTCCTCAGGTGTGGGGTGGACTGTCCTCAGGTGAGGGTGGACTGTCCTCAGGTGTGGATAGTCAGGTATGGGGTGGCCTGTCCTCAGGTGTGGGGTGGACTCTCCTCAGGTGTAGGGTGGACTGTCCTCAGGTGTGAACTATCCTCAGGTGAGGGGTAGACTGTCCTCAGGTGTGGGGTGGACTCTCCTCAGGTGAGGTGTGGACTCTCCTCATGTGTGGGGTGGACTGTCCTCAGGGGAGGGTGGACTGTCCTCAGGTGTGGGGTGGACTGTCCTCAGGCGTGGGGTGCGTACTGCCAGGAAGTAGGACTGTGGGGTCTGGAACAGGCCCTGCGGCTTGGGGCCATCCCTCTGCAGCGCGCAGCCTCCAGCCCACCGCAGCCCAGTCCCTTGGTTGAAATGCAGTCCTTTCTCGCCCCTGGGGACCCTCGTGGTGAGCTGCCCTCTCTGGTGGCTCTTGCTTGGCTTCTAGCCTCTCAGCCTCTGCTGCCGCGGGGCTCCTGGGACAGCCGTGCGATGCCCTCCTCATGGCTCTGGGTCCTTCCGTCTTACCTGCGGGTCTGGAGCTGGCCACAAGCTCCAGGGGCCAAGTCGTCGTGGCTCAGGTGTGGCCTTGCGCGGTCAGCTCTCAGTGACACCTCTCTGCCCGTCTGCCACCCTTCAAGACTGCCCTGTGTCCTCCCTGGGGTGGGGACCTCTGCACGCTAACTGGGCGGGAGAGTGAGGACTGAGCTCAGAATCTCCCTCCCTTTCTACCCCTCGGCCACCAGAAGACACTGAGGCCACCTCCTCGCAGGGCCCCCGGGCAGGCGGTGTGGACTTGCCCTGCGCCCTCAGCTCCCCAGGCTTCTCTGAGGCCTCTCCGTTCCTGGGCTCTTGGACTGGGCTGCAGGCAGGACCCTCCAGAGAGAACTTGGTGGCCCATGTCCTCGGTGCACCTTGCACTGCCCGCTGAGGTCACCTGCCCCTGCCCTCCCTCCCTCTTTAGTGTGTCACCCAGTTATGGGCCAGGTTGCTGTGTGAAAGTCAACGAGGCAGTGGCCCTTGTTCCCCCAGCCAGTGGTGACAAACATGAGCCCTGCTTCCCACCTGCCACCCTCAGCCTCTCACTGCCTGCGTGTCACAGGTCACCAAATTCACAGAACACTGAGGTGCTGTCCCTCCCCTTCTTCCTAAGACCCAGGCGCCCCATGAAGCACCACAAGGGGCGCCACAATGCTCCTCGGGGAGCCGGACAGAGCCTGCTGCCTCTGCAGGCTTCCCCACGTCACCCTGCGTCACCCCGCGATGTGGAAGACTGCGAGTGACAGAGGAAGCTGGTCCCTGCCACCTAACTTCCTGAGCCTGCAGCCCTCGGGCCCTCTGACATGAAGTTGCAGACTTTTGCATCCTAGTGGACCATGCCCTCCCCCGACTCCATGTCCCCAACTCTGTCAAGAATCGTGTTCCTGATACCCCTCCTTCCTGCCCTCCAGAGCCTTGCCCAAGATGAACTTTCACAAAATCAAAGAGGAAGGCTACCAAAGCCCGGAGGGCACACCAGTCACAGCTGAGTGCCATCAGTCTCTTGGCCACAATTGCAAAGGGGATCTGTGGGGCCATCTTTGTCCTGCAGAGTGTGGCTGGGCTGCCCTGCACCAGCCCTTCCATCCTCCCCATCGCCCACCCTAAACCCTCTCCACGGAGCTGGGAGGCGTGTCTCTCGTCTGCCTGGTCTCTCTCCTTTGACCCGCGCCTGGACGGGGAAGGGAGGCAGATGGCCTGGAGCTACCCAGGAGGCTTAGGGAAGTGCTCAGCTGAAGAAGAGCGAGCCCCGTCCCACGCCCGCTCACCAGCCTGGGAGAAGAGCCGGCTCCAGTGGGGCCAGCTTCTCGACAGCCGGCGAGCCCTGACGTGACGTGGTCACACGGGGAGTGTCCACTCTGTGGTGGTGTGAAAGCCATCGTGTTGGTCGACTGGAATCGGGAACTTTGACCTTTTCCCAGGCAGCAGTGGGTGGTTCGGCCCTCGCTGCTGCTCAGCCCCGCCTTGGTGGCAGCAAGGCTCGCACCCTGGCCGGCTCTGGAGGTGGAGCTGGGATGTTCTGCAGACAGGGCTCCCCTTGGCTCCCTCTCCAAGGCCTTCCTGCCGGGATGGGGGCCCCACCCACGTCCAGGAGCGGCTGAGTCCCTCTCCAGCTCTCATGAATGTTCTTAGCTGAACTTTTTTGCCATTATTATTATTTTGGGATACTCTTTCTTTCTCTTAGAATCATTCCTAAATGGGGGTTTTGGGGCCAGAAATACGGGTAAACCCTAAGGCCTCGTGGACGTGTTGACAGGCTGCCTGTGGACACACCAGCGGCTTGGTTTCACCCCCTTGGCCAGCCTGAGAGATGGGGAAAGTACTGTCCTTCTCTTTCTCCTCTTTTAAAACATCTTCCCACAATTGCCTGTTCCAACCCGTGGCCATGTTTTCTATGGGTATTTGCTTTCTTCTTAGTGTACCCAGCACCCAGGTGTGTCTGCTCCTGAGTGTGTTTGGATAAGGTGCAGATGGAGTAGGTGACTCAGCAGAGGCTCCGGGCGCCTGGCGTGGGCTGTGCTCCCTACCTGAAGGGCTGACCTGGAGCCCCCTTCTCCCCCGACCCTCCCTCTCCCTCCCTCTTAAAATCACAGTGAAACCAGCCACGGGGTCCGAGCCGAGCACAGCTCTGTGGGTGACAGAGCCAGCAGGTGTTGGGATGGGCTGAGAGCACAACTTGTCTCCCCCCACCGCACCTGAATCCCCCCCAGCTTCCCCGTGCACAGCCCGAGGCTGGGACTCGGCCCTCTGATGTCTCAGAATAACTGTCACGTGGCACGCTGTGCCTGTGCACCTTACTGAAAGTCTGAGACCAGTGACCCTGAGCTTCCTGAGCTGCAGTGGCCCCTGACAAGTGGGTGAGGAGGTCCCCAGTGTGAGGAACCTGTGCAGGTGCCAAGGAGGAGCACTTGGTGCAGTTCAGGGGAAGCAGGAGAAGAGGCCAGCGCCGCTGGGGAAGGTCTGCCCACCATGGGAGGGACTTCTCAGCTGCTGGTGAGGGTCGCCTGGGTCTGCCTGCCAGCGCCTGCTCGTTTCTCCCTAGGGTGCCCTGTGTCCCCCCGTGGCCTGAGGGCTGAGGTGCTGGAGGGAGGTTCCGGCCACTCAAGGGTACCAGCCCACAGAAAAGCTTACCTTCCAGGGGGCTCGACCCTGGAGCCTGACCTGTGGACGTCGCTGTCCCTGTAGAGCTGTAGCCGACTGGGCTTCTTCTCCTCCCCTCCCCCCTGCTGCCCTACCTTCCAGGTGTACACCTCTCCATATGCCAAGTACGGGGCCTGGGTAGGTGGCTCCATCCTGTGCTCGCTGTCCACGTTCAAGGACATGTGGGTGACCAACAAAGAGTATGAAGACATGGGCTCCTCTGTGGTCCACAGAAGAAGCATCTGATACGTAACTATAAGGGGCCCCTCACCTGTGTCGTCCACCCACGTCCAGGACAAAGTGGGCCAGAGTGCAGAGCCCGCTCACACACAAGGTCCTTCCTCCCCTGGCTGCCAGTAAACAGGTCACCCAGAGACAGCGTGTCTCTTCCTGATCCCCCTCCCTGCTTCCCAGCCGGGACAGCAGCACACACCCCCGACCTCAGCACCATAAACAGGTGGCCCTCAAGCCTGGGGCTGTGCCTGGGGGTGGCCAGGGCTCCTCCGGCACTGCCCACCCCGGGGGTGTATGGGCAGAGCAGGGCCTCTGCAGCGTGTCCTGGCCCTCCGCGGGTGTCTTGGTCCATTTAGAAATAATGGAGGTTTATGTGGCTCCTGGTTCTGGAGGCCGGGAGTCCCGGAATGTGGTGCTGGGGTCTGGCGAGGGCTCGAGCTGCGTCACCACATGGCAGAGGGATCACAGGGAGAGACAGGGCCCCATCCTCTGGTAGAGTCATTAATGCCATCACGAGGCCCCACCCCAGGACCTCACCTGACCCTGTCACCCCTCCAAGGGCCCCTCTCCACATGCCAGGTGGGGCTGCATTTCCACCAGGGGACTTAGGGGCACCCAGCCACTGGCCACAGCTACACTCCCAGTGGGGCACTCCAGACAGAAGGATACCCAGCACAGCTCCCGGGGCCCCCACACCAGCCCAAGAGGTGCCCCTGCCAGGCCCGGCCCACACAGGGACAGCACAGGAGCTCTGGTGTCCAGGGCGCAGTGGGAGGGGTGTCGGTCCTGCGGGATTGCGGTGAGCGGTGTCTCAGAGCTGATTTCAGGGTAAGTGGACTGGGGCTGAGCAGGTAGCTGCTGGATCCAGGGTATTTATCTATTTATTGGGTACAAGGATTGAACTCAGGGGCACCCGACCACTGAGCCCCATCCCCAGCCCTATATTGTATTTTATTTAGAGACAGGGTCTCACTGAGTTGCTTAGGGCCTCACTAAGTTGCTGAGGCTGGCTTTGAACCTGCGATCCTCCTGCCTCAGCCTCCCGAGCTGCTGGGATTACAGGTGTGCACCACCTCTCCTGGCTTGGATCAGGGTCATTTAGGTGGAACGGGGAGCTTGAATCTGTAAGTAAATCTGGTAAGAGAGCCGGGCAGAGCAGAGGGACTCAGAGAGAAAGGAACCACGCACCTCGGAGGAGGAGCCGCCAAGGCCCAAAGCTGCGTCCACACAGGCTGCTGCTCAGCTGGAGTGCTCCAGGGACCTGGAGTCCTGCTGCCTGGCCCAATGACAGAATGGCCCACCTGACTGCGTCCACCGGGAGCCCAGGGAAACCTGCTCAGACCTCTAGATCCGCCTGCTTTGGCCGGAGCTTCTGGTCGGCTGCACAAGCCACTGTTTGGAGGGCCTTTTGCTGCAGACGACCTCTGACCCCGTGACCATGGTAACTGTGTGGAGGTTACTTTCCAGGACCTAGAGTTCGTTTCTGTTGCGACCACTGACTCTTCACTAAGGCCTGCACAGGTGTCCCACGGGGACCTGGCCTTGGGGGGCCGGAACTCCCCCTCTGGTCACACGGCCTCCACCGCTGTCTGAGCACAGGAAGATGGATCACTCCTGTGCAGAACGCTGACTGCCTCCAGTCACTGCCCACTCCTCTGTCACCTGTCGCTTACCCGGGGACACCCGACCTTGGGGAGGTGGTCACACATGGCTCTCTGGCTCCACGCTTGCTCCCAGGAACAACCTTCTGTTCTTCCTTGTAACGGCAACTGAGTGCCGGTGGCACAGCCTGCTCGGGGGGATCTCAGACTTTCTCCAGGACCCGGCGCTCATCACCCAGCACTGCTGACCGCACAGCGGCACCCTGGCCTCTGCCTGGTCTCACAGCAGCCTGGGAACAGGTCCCGGCTTTCACCACGTAGCAGGAGTGGTCTCGAAGGCACAAGTGGGATGGCATGTCTCCTGGGCTGAAGGCCCCGAGGACCCCAGCAGGCCCGTCTCACCCAGGGCAGCCCCTGCCCCATGGAGATAAGGGACATCACCCTGGGGCTGTGTGGGGCTGGGGGACAGTACCATGGCTCCTTACGGAGTCAGAATTCTGTGTGACCTAGCAGGTCCATGTGGAGGCAGGCACTTGGAACAAGAGAAATCGGGGCACAGAAGGATGTCAGCACGTCGCACTCACAGTGGCTGTTTGCAATGGTCAGAGGTGGAGGCCACGTGTCTGCGGACGGCTGAATGAATCAGGGGCCATCCATCCAGAGAGCGGAGTGTTATTCAGCCGTTAGAAGAAAGTAGGCGGGTGGGGTGGCGCAGGCCTGTGATCCCAGCTACTTGGGAGGCTGAGGATGGCCAGTTCGAGGCCAGTCTCAGCAACTTAGCGAGACCCTGTCTCAGAAGAAAAAATAAAAAGAGTGGGAGGTGCAGCTCAGGAGGGCAGCCCTGGGTTCCATCCCCAGCACTGAAGTGATAACCGTCGTCATAGGAAGAGGGGGAAGGAGGCCTGGCACCCGCGCAACCCGGAAGGACCTTGAGGACATAGCCACACACAGGACAGGGAACAGGATTCCACTCGGAGGCCCCGGAGGCTTCCGTCCCATCAACACAGAGAGCAGGAGGGTAGGGTCTTGTTTAAAGGGACAGGACCTCAGAAGGGGGGAGGTGAGGATGTTTCGTGGGTGGACCATGGTGACGACTGCACACCCAGATTCAATATCACTGTGCACCCCAACAGTCAAGATGCTGAGGTTCATGTGCATGTTACCAAAGAGCCCCGCAGCAGCCTCCCACCCAGGAAGAGCAGGGGAGCCTTTCCTTGGAGTCTGCTGGACGCAGGGGAGGTGGTCAGACATGGGGGGTGGTCAGACATGGGAGGTGGTCACACATGGATGTCACCCCACCTCTCCGTCACTCACCCTCTCTGGCCACTGTTCTTTGTGCTGTTCCAGGAGCATGCAGCCTCCCTCGGCCTCCAGCCTTGCCCATGCTGGGCCTCCTGCACACGGGGCCCAGCTCCTCTGCCACTCACTGCCTGCGGTCCTCGGGAAAGTCTCTTTCTTGGAGGTGTCGTCCCTGGCTCTGAGCCTGTCCCACGTGGCCCCCTATTTGTGACCTGCTCTGCTTGGCCTTCATAGCTTTTCACCTCAACATAGTACGCATTTGCCTCTGGGAATTGTCTGTCCCCTGCTAGAATGGCAGATCCCGAGGGCAGGGACTTTGTGTCACCCCTGTGCCCAGTACTGACCCACTGGGAGGCTTAACAAGTTGAGCAAATGGCTGGGTGAATGAAGGGAAGAAATCAGCCAGGCAGATGGACAGCCTCTGGACACCGGGCGGACAGCACCAATGGGGCCCCCAGGAGACGATCCCTGGAGGCAATGGGATGTGAATCGATGCTCAAACCTCCTGTGGATTTCTTCAGATGTGGCAGAACGGTGGGTTCCACAGGCTGAGATGCAGACAAGACGGCAGTGGGCTAGTGTTTGACACGTGTTAGGCAGGCAGACGGAGCGGGCAGGCCCGGATTCGCAGAGAAGCTATAGGAGGCAGGACCCACTTTGGCAGGGCTTGCTGGAAAGCTCTAGACAGCTCAGGGGCAGTCCTGGTCTCGGCCCCAAGGCCATCCTTGCCTGTCCCCAGAGGCCACTCCAGCCATCCGCCCTGCAGTCTTTCACCTGGGGATGGAGCTCTTGAGCATCCTTGGTGGGGCCGGGGGAGTTGGTGAGCACAGCTTGGCAGAGACCAACCCTCCCATTCCATGCAACTGTTAAAACCATGAAGTGTGCGCACAGATAAGCTGACACCCAAAGTCTGTGTTGGGGTTTTCAGTTAAAAGCAGCAGGACTCGATGGCATGGCACCAGTTATGCAAATTAAAAGCACTGGCATATATTTTATGAGGAACACAGGCTTCCAGGGTGTGTGTAAAGCAGTAAGTGAGCACTTCAGGGAAGGGAGAGGAAATGGGGGGGGCGGACAATGGGGACCACAGGAGGGTGCTCGGCCTGCAGTGACCTGGTGCCCAGGACCATGCGGCAGCCCGTGCCCGTCTCTGCTCCCGTGCCTGGCATGCCAATAATAAACAAATGGGAGACAGAGGGCAGTCTTGAGGTCAAAGGGAAAGCAAAAGATTTCCAAGAAAATTAAAAATTGAACACCCTTTTGGATCGGTGTTCCCCACAGTGTGTTCCAGGAAAATCTGAACTGCAAGGATCAGAGTCCTGTGGCAGAGCTGTACACACAGGGGCTGACTTCGGATTCCAGAAACATTCCAGACTAGACACTGGAATCCCACAGATTAAAACATCCAGGGAAGTTGGAAAAAACACAAATATTATCCTGCAAGTTCTTAGCAGAATTCACAATAAAGTGGAGTCAGAATAAACAATAGGGTTAAAACCCAGAACGGAAAACACACACTGTCATGATGAGTCCTTCCTCCCCCACTTCCCTCCGTCCCCCTCCCCTCTCCCCTTCCCTCCCTCCCCCTCCCCCCTCCCCTTCCCTCCCTCCCCCTCCCCCCTCCCCTTCCCTCTCTCTTCCCTCCCCCTCCCTCCCCCTCCCTCCCCCTCTTTGGGTGGAGGGTAGAAGGCACCTTTCAGGGGCAGCTCTGAGGCTGCAGGAGGGAGAGATGGAGAGAGACCCTGCTCAGTGCCAGAGTCCTCAGGCTATCAGTGAAAGGAGTCCAGGGCACAGTCCTGCCCCTGGCCTGGGCACAGTGGGACCTTCTCTCCTGGGGATTCCACGTGGCTCCTCTGGCTCCCGTCACTCAGGTGGACCTCATATGAGGGGCTCATGGCCCTCGAGCAGCAAAAGTGCGGGACACTCTTTGCTGGCCACACCATCATTACTGGAAAACCAGCAGAGTGGAGAGGGACAGCCTCCCAGGGAGCCCCCTTTCCCTGTGGCCACCAGCCTCCGCAGCCAAGGCTCCCAGTCACATGACACCCAGCGTCACCTCCTAGGGCAAAGAGCAGGCTGAGACTGCGGACTCGGCTTCGGGACTTTGCATCCTCAAAACTCTCTGGATCACTGGAAACCAAGGGAGGGTCCAGAGTGATGGAGAGGGACGAGGGGGAGGCACAGGAAAGGACGCGACCCGACACGAGCATCGGAGGTGAAAACGGGACTCGCTGCTCCCACATCTGGCCAGACAGGCAGAGCCGAAGGAAAGAATGAGCCCGGAAGTGTGACCCCAGCAGAGGAACTGTCAAAGGCAGCAGAGGACGTAGGACATTTGCCGAGAATGGAGCTTTGCCAGCATTGCCAACAGCAGCTCTGGGTGACGGACTGGGGTCCAGGAGACGTCGCCAGCCCCCAGTGCTGGGCCTCGCTGCTCTCAAGGGAGACCCTCAGGGGGGCAGTAGCCTCTCCCGTGAGACATAAGTTGTCCCTGCCGGTCCTTGCTCACAGCTCAGCCTTCAACAGCCAAGACCCCCGCTCGGAAGCTGGAGGACGCGCTCACGGTGTGGAGGGGAGTCTGGCCTGGAGGCGCCCGCGTGCTCATCCCGGGAGAGGTGGGAGTCGACTCTCGACTTTGCTAGGACGGCGAGCCTGGCAGTGGCCACCACAACCCCACGTGGCGTGCCCTCCGGCCGGCAGACCGCAGGCCAGGCGGGAAGGGAGTGTCGGTGGAGGAAGGTCCGAATCCCCAGACCAGGGGCTCCCAGGCCTGCAGTCACCACACAGAGGGCCCTCCACAGGACTGAGCAGCCTGACAGAAGCCACCAGCCCCGAGTCCAGCTTGGCTTCTCTTTGGCTCTTTTCAGAAAAATTTTGCCACTTTTCTGAAACAACTTGACTCTTCAGGCTGTACCTGTGTAACTTTAATGAAAATATGTACCAAAGAGAACAGTCTCAAAACACTAACAAGAAGCACCCCAGAGACTGAAGGCCACCTCCGTGTTGGTTTGGTCTGGTCTGGTTGCGGTGCTGGGCATTGGCCCAGGCCTGGCGCAGGCCAGGGTCAGGTCACCCTCTGAGCCCCACCCTAGCCCTGTAGTGGGCGTCTCTAAGACACATCTCTTGGTAGTAAGCGGTCAGACAAGCAGGAGGACTTCCGACAGGGACCCAGAAGGTGGGAGCAGTGCAGGAGAGGCACAGGGCGGCTCTGCCCATCAGATCTGCTCCTGCCTCTTGCAGGGCACAGAGTGAGACCGTGTGTCCCTGTCCCTGGCAGTTAGGGGGACCCAGGTTCTGGGATCTAATCAGGGAGCACCAGGTGAGAGGAACAGGGCCCAAGATTTGTGGGGTGCGTCCCCACGGCCCACCCACAGCCCTCCTCTAACACCCTCCGTCTCTGTGGGCTGGAGAGCAGACGGCCTTCAGCTGACTTGGAGGCCGTGGGTTGAGGATGGAAGGTGAAAAGAGGAGGCAGGGTCTTGGAGTCCGTGCTTGGGGACAGCCACCAACCCTGATGCTCAGTAAGCTGACTAGCATGGAGGGCAGCGGCCATCCCTTAACACAGCTGGGGACTTCATAAACCCAGAGCAGGCTGACCCAGAGGGCAAGTGCCAGCCCTGTGCCACCAGAGACAGAGCACCTCTCAAGTCCTGCAGCCTTCAGAAACCCATCGATGCAAGGTGGCTAAGCCAGCTTCCCTGTAGGCAGAAGGACGGCGTCAGGAATACCAAGCCAGGCTGGGGTGTGGCTGCCTGGATGTGGGAGGTCCTGGCCCTGTCCTCAGCCAAGCAAAACAACAGCCACGCCCTTCCAGCAGGAACAGCTGGTCCCCCCTGGGGGACGCAGCGGTGGAAGTTGGACAACCTGAGGCCAGCCCAGCAGTCGAATAAGATAACGACCCACACACAGTCCTTTTTTATTACAAATACATTTGAACCGAGTTCTTTAAATCCCTTGAGAACTAGAATGACATATGCACGATGACCTACAATACCATCACTGTTATATCTAAAAACACTTAGGAAATAGCTTTGGGAGAAAAGAAAACAAATGATAGAAGATATCTCATGCGAGAAACAAGAAATCATGAGACTTACATTAAGAAAGCCATAAACTTCTACCAAAGTACTAAGACAAGAACAGGGAGAGAAATCACTCGCCCAGAGAGGAGGCAAACATAAAGATGTCAGTGAGCTGAAATTGGTGCCCATCTGAGAACAAATATTGCTGGCTTGGGTTCATGAGGGACCAGAGTGTGTGAAGGGATCTTTGCGGGGCTGGTGTTATTTGAGAGATGGAGAGAGACATGTCGCCCCCAATCCCAGCCTTCCCACCTTTCTGAGGCCCTGGCAGTGCACCTGCCTGATGGGCATGCTTGCCCAGCTGAACCTGCACACAGGCAGAGCTCAGCCACGGTTGCCTGGCGACCAGCAGGTGGGCACACCAGGTGGTGCCTAGCTTTCCTACAGCAGGGTCCTAATCCAGGTGGCATCCAGCTGTGCTGACTGTGACAGGGGCAGTGGTGGCGGTCCCTGGAGTCAGGGGTGGCACACCAGCTTCCCGGCTGAGTGGGTAGCTTCTGGTTGGCACAGAGGGAGCGGTGCCTGTGCTGGCCCAGTCTGTGTTCAGAGTCGTTCCTCAGCACTTGCTCAGCTCCTGTCTCGTTTCCCCTGATGACCCTGAGCTTTCCTTTCCACCTCAACCAGCTGCAGGGGTGGGGGGGCTTGTTCTCTGCAGCTGAGCCCCACTTATCGGCAGGTGGGCATGTTCTGGGGAGAAACTCATCACTCCCGATAGCTTCTCCAAAGGTCTGCACCCAAAGCCAGGCTCAGAGCCTGGCCCACTTGTGATCTGTAAGTTCTGCTGGGCGGCAGCAGGTGTCCCAGAAAGCTGGAGGGGATCCAATCACACTGACATGGCTTGAGAGAGTGCTTCTCGGAGGCCAGGCCTCTTCTGCCATCTGGAGTTCCAGATCCTGGGTCTAATTAACACCTTGCTCACCTGCAGCCGCTTTCACTTCCAATCCATCTCAACAAACTCAATGCTTTAATGAACAACCAGTAAGCATTCAGCAGACCCTATGCCAGGGGCAGGGAAGCACAAACAGATGGTGTAGTTCCTGCCCGGGGAGCTCAGCCACTGCAGAAGGGGAGGCCCCAGAAATCAAACCATCATACCAGGGGCCATTGTGGCCAGGACTGTGCACTGGTGGGGAGAGGAGGAGGGCCAGGCCACAAACACCCGGGTGTCACAGGAGCACCTCCTGCCACAGACGCACCAACGGGCCCACGTTCTTGATGGTGGAGGGGCTCCATGGGGGGACCCATCCCTCACACATGGGCTGGCCACATGGCTGGTTTTGCTAATGGCACGTTAGCAAGCGCGAAGCAAGTGGAGGCTTTGTAGGTGCTTGTCCATTGGACCGGCTCTCACCGACCTTGAATGCAGCCAGACGGTGCCAGCTGGTGAACGCACTTCAATAGTGAGAGACATGGCTCAGGAACCCCAGGAACCCCTAATAATGCCCCCGACCATCACCCACCTGCAAACCACTGCCAAACACGAGTCTGAAACCACTGACCTCCAGCTGACCACAGAGGAAGGCACAAACCCAGCAAGGCCAGCAGAAGAACCGCTCAGCTGGGCCCAGCCCATCACTGGGCCACCAAACCACAAACTAATGATGGTTCTAAGCCACCAAATCATGGGGCTGAGATGCCCACTCTGCCCAGATTTCTGCTAGGTCCCCAGGCAGTTACTAAAGAAAGAGAAGGACTGCTCTGTGCACTCTAGGATGGGGCCCCTCCCCTGGGATTTGCCGCTGGAGCAGGGGACTGCCTGCACAGGGGCTGGCCTCCTCCATCTGAGGCAGCAGTGGATGAATCCCCGAGTGCCTTTGGCGCAGACCAGGTCTCTAGGGGCATGTGCAGCAGCCTTCAACAGAGGCATCCCCCAGGGTCGAGGACTGAGCTTGGCAAGAGCACATGGAGTGACGCGGGGATGCTTGGTGACAATCCCATTGGCCCTCCTGCCAGTGTCCCCTAGAGGCCAGCGGCTCTGCTGCCTCATGGTCAGGAGGACCGGGTGTGAATTCCAGCTCTGCCTTTCAGTTCAGAGGTGACCATGGGCGAGGCCTTCACCCAGCTCGGAGGCTGTCTCCTTGCTGGCTGTCTCCGTGGGCTGGTGACGCCCACTCCCGGTGCTGGGAGCAGAGACGTGGGCCCCAGGGCAGGCTCCACTCATGAAGAGGCTTGGGAACACCGAGCCGGCCTGCCTGAGAGGTGCCTGGAGGCTCACCCTGACTCAGATGACTCTGGCCACTGGAGGGTGCTGTCATAGTGGATCTTGGGCCCCTGAGAGGCCCGGCTCTCCCTGTGGGGCCAGTGCTCGCTCAGTTCCCTGGTCTCCACTCAGACTGCCCTCCCTCCTGCAGTCAAGTCTGTCTCCAGAGCTTCTGGGGGAGGTGTCCTGCTGGCCCGGGACCCCAGGCCACCTGACCACACCCCACCCTCAGCTTAGACCCCCCCACCCCGGGTCTGGCTGGACCCCCTGGCAGGGTTGGGACAGAAGCTGGTCAAATTAGGCCAGAGAGGCCCAGCTCCACTCTGTGAGTTGAGGGCTGCAGGGCGGAGCCCATCCTGCGGGAAGCAGCTGGATCCCTGGGCAGTGCCTGCAAGGTCACCTGCAGAGAGGCCAGGGAGTGCTGAGCAGAGGACGGAGCCAAGAGCCAGGGGCCTGAGCTCTGTGCCCAGCCTGGCCACCTGGGGCCATCACGAGAGCCGCAGCTGCTTGAGGCACAGCCCCCGTCCTATGAGCTGCCTGTGGGTCAGGACACACAGATGCTCTGCCCCCAGATCAGAGAGCAGAGGTCACAAAGCAGCTGTCATGGTGCAAAGCCTCCCTGCACCTGGTGTCCTCTCTCAGGAGTGTGCAGAGGAGTGCTGTCCCCCACCGCGTTGCCGAGCCCACACACACCTCGACGGCCAACCAACCATGTGATCTCTCTTCCCCGGGGAGTTGGAGGGAATGGATGATTCAGAGGCTGTGCCCATCTTGTCCCGGGAGCTCAGGCCTCTGGCTCCTCCTGGGCCTCTAGGACAAGTGTGTCCCCACCTGGGCAGGGCTGGGCAGGGGTGCAGTGTCTCCAAGGGGCCATTCTACCGCCTCGTGGCTGCTGCTCAAAACCCCAGCGGGCAGGGTCTGTACAGGCCCAGGTGCTGGACAGAGTGGCCACATTGTTGGGAATTGCAGGACTTTTGTTGGAGGGTTCGAGGGAGAAGTCGCCAGATGATGGGAAGCCTGGGGGTCTTGGAGAGCCGGGGTGCGTGGGCTTTTCTTCCTGTGCTCCTGTCTGGGCACAAGGCCTCCTCAGCCCACGCTGTAGGAGACAGTGAGACCTGGGGCTCATTCCCCAAGTCACATTTTCAGAGACCTGCAATTACTCTGAGTGGGTCAGCTGGCTCCTGGGAGGACCAAGCGGCCCTCCGAGGTGGTGTGCAGGCTCTGGTGGCCAGCTGGCACCTGTGCCCATCCAGCCTCCATGGGCCCGAGGAAGCTCAGGGGCTGACTGGGCACCACCACCCTGCGAGGCCCATTCTCAATTAAGGCGCATTTTGTGAAGAAGATTCCTGGCATCTCGCCCCTCCCCAGCACTTTCCCAAGGCTCCTGCGAGACAGAAACCTCTCCCTCCTCCAGCCAAGGCCAGGGCTGCAGGGGCAGGTGGGAACCCCGGGCAGGGAGGACCCCCTGAAGCCTACAAGTAGACCTGAAGACCCAGAGGGGAGAGCGAAAGACAGAGACCTGGGGTAGGAGAGCGGGCTCTCGGCAGGGAGCCCTGGGCGAGGAGCCCTGGGTGGCAGAGTGCCGGGCCAGCAGCACTGGGGCTCGTTTGCAGACCAGGGCTCTCCTGCAGGGCCCCACTGCTCCTCGCAGCCCTCTGTTCAGGACGTGCTGCTGCGTGAGGCTTTGTCCCCCGCTGGGCCTCTCAAAACAGCAGACGCTGCTCAGGTGGTGGTCCCCATGGACCTGATGCCTGGACAGGCCAGCTGGGCAGTGCTGGCTCCAGGTGTCTCAGCAGGACTGAGTCCCAGAGGCTGGTGGGACCAGGCTGAGTCCTGGGGCTGTGTTCTGGCCGTCGACCTGCCGGCCCGTGATCGGCTCAACCCCACGTGGGGCCAGGGACTAGAGTTGTCCTGTCCCTGTGACGGGCACTGATGTGGACACTGCCTGGCTGTGGCCTCACTGTAGCCCTTCTTGGACGGCAGCTCTGGTGTCAACTGCAAACACGGCACCTGAGGGCTGAATCCTTGCTCTGCTCACGGTGTCCTTGAGTCTGTTTTTCCATCTGTAAAATGGGTGTGAGTCCCTGTGGTAAGTGTCCGTGCGGGGCAGAGAGGTGGTGTCACCTGTGTAGAACTGCATTGGCAGGTATGAGTCCACTCCTGACTCCTGCCTTTAGCTGCTATGACATCACCCAGGTGTGCTGTGTGGCCCCCGCAGTCCAGGTGGTCTGATCCCACGGCAGCCAGCCCCTCCCAGGGTCTGCTGTGCAATGGCCCTCCTGCTCCAGAAAAAGTGCCTGGTGACTCGGGTCCACCTGCCCTCCTTGCAGAGGCCCTGGCACCTCTCCTTGCTCTCTGGTCTTGTGTGGAACACTGGCCATTCAGTCCATCTGTGCCACCTGGTTGGGGGGAGCCCCTACCTGTCCTGGGACCTCTACAAGGTCGTGTCTCCAGTGGACTTGACTGTGAGGAGTGGGCTGCCCCCTGGTAAACA
The DNA here is from genome assembly GCF_964194105.1 of Spermophilus citellus. Classification (NCBI taxonomy): domain Eukaryota; kingdom Metazoa; phylum Chordata; class Mammalia; order Rodentia; family Sciuridae; genus Spermophilus; species Spermophilus citellus. The sequence continues at coordinate 254,666,522 of NC_138183.1, read as the reverse complement.
GCTCCAGCAGGCGAAGCCCCCTGGCTGCCCAGCCACCCTCCCTCAAGTTAGACCCCGCGTGCCCATCTGTGCCACAAGGGAGCCTGTGGCCTGCCCTTGGGTGCTCACGTCCCATGGTGGTCTTGGGCCTCTGTCCTCCTTTGGAGCTCTTGGGTGAGGTCTTGGGTGGGGTCTTGGGTGGGGTCTTGGGTGGGGTTTGCAGAACATGGTGCTGGTTTCCAGGTTCTGAATCTTGTGCTTCTTCCTTGTGGTTACCAAGATGGTGGACACATTCCACCTGTCCATCTCCCGGACTTCAGCTACAAACTGGATACGACTGTGGTCCCACCCCTGGTCGTCACTGTGACGGTCAGCCACGGCAGACACTCCCGCTGCCCCTGCATACTGGTGCCTGTCCTCAGTTGGAGCCCCCCTGTGCCCAGAGCCTAGACCTGAGCCTGGCACCTCATGGTCTCCTGTAAATATGTGTTGCCTTGAGTCTTTGTGGAGATCAGTGCCGTGCCAGGGGGGACCCCAGGGCTGCGGCCACGGCACCCCCAGGAGCTTGTTACAACTGCAGATTCTGGGCCCTGCACAGTCCCAGGCCCATCACTGAGGACTTTGGGGGCTGGACAGGGACCTGGGAGTCAGCCCCCAGGGACTCTGCCCCCCTGAGGCACCCCGTCAGTGCATGAAGGATGCAAACGAGGCTGGAGTCCCTGCAGCTCCGAGCCACCAGCAGGTGTCACCCTGACACAGGTGGCAGGTCCCATCTGCGTCCTGACTTTGCAAAGCTGGTGGAGACCTGCAGGACCACCCTTGACGGGGGCAGCAGATGAGCAGAGCTGACCCACCTCTGGGTGGTCAGCCCATCGGGAGGAGGAGGAAGATGAAGAGGGGGACAGGCAACGAGCGGTGTGTGTTTGAACCTTTAGGAGGGACTGGGCTGCGCAAGCCCGTCTCTACATGAATGTCATCAGGAAGCCATTCAGTGGCACGAGCAAGACGTGAGGATGGCAGTGGCTCTGGCTTAGGGAGCTCGGGACAGCTGATGTGTGTCCAGGGGCTCGAGGAGACTCTTCAGGTTGAGGGCCCGGGCCATCCCCGACAGGCCAGCCCTGCCCGCCTTCTAGATGTGACCCTGGTTTGTCAGATGAACCAGTTCAAGCTGTTTCCTGTGGGCACGGGCCCTGTGCAGCAAGTGGACGGGGTCAAATCCGCGTTCGGAACCAATTTCCCAGCACGGACAGCCTGGGGGAGGCCTGGGGCAGGACAGAGGGCAGGAGACTAGAGGATATGCAGAAGCCAGCTGAGAGGTCGGGTGGCCACTGGAGCAGGGGACCTGGCCATGGGCATTTGCCCTGCTCCGAGGGCTGGCCAAGGTCACAAGAACTCAGGGGACAGACCTGCAGGCTCTGCCACTCTGCCGCCCAGTGTTCCTGCAGTTGGAATCCCTCTGGAACCAGCAGGAGGGGCTGCTTGTCTCAACCCTCACTCCATTCTCTAGCAGAGGTCCCCAGACAACATGGACACTAGGGAGGACCCACGCCAAGGGGACTTCCTGCCCAGCCCTGGCCCTGCAGCAGGCCCACCCATGCATCCCCAGGGAAGGTGCCGGGCCTTGGTAGTGTGGGGAAGGGGCCAGCCCAGGAAGGAAGGCTGAGCTCCAGAGCCACCTGCCAATGGCTCCTGGCCAACCCAGGGCCAGGCCTGAGTCACTCACGGCCCAGAGCACAGCCACCTGCAGCCCATGTGACATCTGAAGTGAGGCCCCCTTCACCATGTGCAGGGGAGCAGGAGCGTGGAAGACACCACCCTGCCTTTGAGCAGTGGCTTTGCTGCTAAGAGCCGGTGACACTGGCCTGTGCTCCCGGAGAGCAGCTTTCCCGTCTTCGAGGCGGGGAGGCCCCGATGGAGCTGTGGAGTGCCCAGCACAGAGCGGCCCCTTGGGAGGCTCCCTGCCTGGGGTCCCTTTCCTTCTCCCTCCCCGTGAGGGAGCAGCTCACACAGAGGTCAGACTCTCAAGTGGCTGGGCTCTGCAGGGCCCTGGACTCTGTGATGTTGGGAAGCCTCCCCAGGCCGCGGCTCAGGCTGTCTGTGGCTTGGTGCTGCGTGGGCCAGGGCCAGGGCCAGGGGGGTGTGGCTCTTTCCTCCTGTGCTCACGATGCTGAACGCGTCCAGTGGAGCAGGGGGCCGCAGAGGCCATGAGGAATGGGTGGAAAGAGCTGGGCTGAGGAGGCTCTTGGGGACCTAGCCCGCCTCCGACTCTGGGGCAGCTGGGGCAGGATCCAAGCCTTCAGAGTTCCCCCTGTACAAGTGAGGCCCAGAGACTTGACCTCCGAGACCTCACTCAGTGCCCCCTGAGATTCAGGAGCAAGACCCCCAATCCAGGAGACAGCGGGCTGCACTGGACAGGGAGGACTGTGGTGTCAGCAGGGCTGGACAGGAGGGCTGAGGTGGCGGCAGGTCTGGAGGGGAGGGCTGAGGTTGGGGTGAGCGCCACCCTTATGTGCAGGCCCTGTGTTCAATACAGCCCTGCCCAGGGACAGCAGGGTGGAGGGGCCCACATGATCAAGGCCCTCTTGGCAGGAAAACAGGACCTGGAGTGGGGCCAAGGCCAGGAAGGGTCAATGACACGGTGCCATCCTGCAAATTGGAAAACCAGGCCCTTGGACACTCTGTGTCGCCACTTACCTGGAAATGGTCCTCAGCCACCCAGAGCCACAGTGGCTGCAGTGTCGTTGTTCCTGCTCCCCTGCACATGGTGAAGGGGATCTCACTTCAGACTACAGGGCCCCAGGTGCTCCTGGTGCTCCTCCTCATCACCTCTGCAGCCGAGGGAACAGCAGGAGCCAGAGGAGGAGGGCCAGGGCCCAAGGGGAAGGGCCAGGGCCAGCTGTGTCCCTCAGCAGGACAGCCGGAGCCTTCCCATGCCAGGCCGCTCTCTGGCCTGCAGCTGGGACTCGGCACAGAGGCCGGCTTCCCTGAACTTCCCGGGGGCTGCTGGCTGCCGTCTGGGGTGGACGGCCAGGCCCAGGTCCAGATGACGCTCTGCCTCCCACAGCTGGGACGGGAAGGGATGCAGGCCTCCGCTCGGCAGTGCTTGAGCCAGGAGGGACCAAGGAACGCGGGAAAGCCACGTGGCCTCGGACTAAGCTGTGTCCTCACTGGTGAAGGGGGCCAGGGGTCCACCTGCAGTGCTGCAGGGAAAGGGGACACAGGTGACCAGCACCATGGGGACCCACGGTCAGCTGCAGCTCTCACTGCTGAGAGGCCCAGCCCCAGGGCTCGGCGATTCCAAGGCAATGCCGGCCTCTCCCCACCGTCGGGCACCCAGCTCTGAAGCCCACAGGTCACCCTGCCGGCTGACCCCCTCCCTCTGTCAGAACTGGGCTGCCCACTCCTACCTGGGCCAGAGCCTGAGTGACGCTTGCCAAGGGCCCTGCCAGGTCTGACCACATCCAGCCCAGGAGGGGCTCAACGTCCCCAAGACCCAGACACTCAGGACATGTGGGCAGATGGCCTTTGTGCCCTTGTCCAAGCCCCTCCCACGGCCATTGGTCAACTGCGGCTAAGAGCCACAAGGCCCGTGTGCTTCTGCCCAGCTAAGTGCCACCAGGGACCTGGCAGCGATCATTCAGGGGCACCATCTGTCCCTCTGTGTCCACAGGGGAGCTTTGAAGCAGCCAGTGAAGCAGGACTGTCCAGCTGCCCCCTCTCAGGAGGCAGCCTCCACATCAGCCAGTAATGCTGGCACCTGGGGACGCTTCCAAATGGCCCTGACAGCTGCGGGGGTGACGCTTCTGCAGGGGTGGCGGCCCGCCGCCTGATTCTTGTTTTAAAAGCAAAATGTTTTCATTTTTTGGATAAGGTTGCTCCCCTCCAGCTCCCCCGCCCTCCCACCCTGCCCACCACTGAGCTGCCTCAGGCCACACCTGGCCATGAGGGAGGGTCTCAGCCAGGGCGCTACAGTCCTGGGCCTCAGGAGAGGCTGTGGGGTTTGCACAACCTGCAGCTGGAAGGGCTTAGTGAGAGCAGCCCAGGCGCCCTGCCCAGGCCGGCCACGCGGCTCGCGGATGGGAAGGGAGGCAGAGGGAGGCCTTTGTCCCCGTCACCCAGCTGGTCCATGGTGAGGGACCCTCCAGGATCGGAGCCACACCCACCCACAGGGGCAGGTTTTTTCTTGCCTGCTCCAAATCCACCTCAGGCCAAGCTGAGCACAGCCCTGGGACCCGGGCCTGGGCACTCTTCCTCCTGCACCCCAGTCCTCGTCCTCCGCAGGGGCTGCAGTCAGGATCTCAGGCCACTGCCCCAGGGGCCTCACCCTTTGCTCCAGGACCCTCTTCTTCCCCAAACTGATGTAAAAACACCTGTGGTCTTCAGGGCGCCAGAGCACCAGGTGTGCTGGGATGAAGCTCGCAGCCCCGTGGCGACTCACGACCACCTGTGGGGCGGCTTCCCTGGTGGCCACTGGTCCCTCCTGACTCGCTCAGCCCCCGCTGCGGAGGAGCCACACTGCAGAGGGCCTCAGGACAGCGAGCAGGGAGCAGAGCAGGAGGTGCTGTGCCTCCTAGCAGGAGAAGCAGGCGGAGCAGGGAGCTCTGCCCAGTCTGGTAAGTGGTATTTATTGAGCCCCTGCTGTATGTGCACCATGCACAACTCAGGGGCTTGGTTTCACTTAGATGCCAGGAGACAGAGCCTCCCCTGGGGGCTCACCCCCCCCCCCCCAGTAAGAGACACTGACCATCACTTCAGGGGTGGCATTGAGGAGCGAGCCAAGGGGAGGGGCAACTGCCCACTGCAGCCCCCCGGGAGCCTGCTGGGCATCCTGAAGCATGGCGCACGGACTCAGGGTGGGGTCTTGGGGACACCTGGTCACGTCTGGGCCCTGGAAGGCCCAGGCAGGGGTGGGGCAGCACCTCCCTGCCTGGCTCCCTCTAGGCAGCCCCTGCATGGCGCCGGCTCCCCCTGGTGGCAGCTAGCCACGTGGCCTTGTTCCCCTGGGTCACCATGGCAAGGTCTCTGGGGTGCCCGCCAGCCCCGCTGATGGCCTTCAGGTTTCCAACACCCTTCTCCCTGGCTGTGGGCGTCCGGTTCCCTCCAGTGCGCTATGTGGTGGACGGCTTGTTCCCAGGGTGCAGCGAGATGTGGCCAGCGTCCCTTGTCCCCGAGAGACTCCCAGGCAGGGGAGGGCAGCCCTGGAGCCCTGGATGGCTCAGAGCAGCTTTGCCCCTGCTCCAGCCCTTCTTTGGTTTTTGAGACAGGGCCTCCCTAAGTCACCCAGGCTGGGCTTGAGCCTTGGTCCTGCCTCAGCCTGCAGAGTGGCTGCGGTGACCCGTGTGGGCCCGGTCCCCCGGATTCAGTTTTCCTACTTGTGAAGTGAAGCTTGTGCCACCTGAACACAGACGGCATTCCATGAGGCTTGGTGCCAGGCTGTGGTATGAACCCGACCTGCATTCTCTCTGTTAACCTGTGGGAGTGTTATCTTGGTGCCTCGTCCACTGCAACGGAGTTATCCCCACTTTACAGATGAGGAAGTGGGGCCCAGACCTGGTGGACAACTTGCCCAGGCAGCACAGCGGCAGACCCAGGCGGAGCGGGGGACAGACTGGTTTCAAGCACGAAGCCTCCTCTCCCCTGACGTCTCGTGACGGCCGACGACTCTGAGCTTGCTCAGACGGCTCCACCGAGGCCACTTTAGAGACCTCTCCGGAAAGTACCACGTCATGTCAAAGCTCAGTCACCTGGTCGCCCCCTCTCAGGTCCTGGGAGTGGGGACTGTCCAAGGCCAGAGAACAGGAGGGCCTCCTGGTCACCCCTGGGGCTGTGGTGAGGCCCTGGTTCCAGGACTCAGGGGCCACATGCCCTGGGCACCGCAGGTGTGTGCAGAGGGTCCACGCCAGTGAGGAGGTGGGCAGCCTGGACCAGCTCCTGGGACTGCCGCCGAGGCCACCCTGGCTCAGCCTCTTCAAACCTCTCTGAAGGGACAGAGCAGAGGCTGGGCGTCAGGGACATGACCCGGCCCAGGGCCATCCCCATTGCTGTCCCTTAATGCAGAGGGGAGCAGGTGGCCAGGAGTGCACGCCTTGCGGCACGGTGCAGGTTTCAGAGCTGGAATGGCCCCGGCTGCTGGCCTGGGGTCCTGGGTCTCTGTCATGGTGATATCTTTCCGTGTCCCAGGTCCCCACAGGACCCTCAAGTCGGCCCTTCATCTTCTAGCCACCTGGAGAGCCCAGCCTCCCTGGCTGCCTCTCCCTAGAGAATGGGGTGCAGGTTGTGGGTGCAGCCCACTGTGTCCTGGGTGACATGGGGGGTCTTCCCCACCAGGCCTCAGAGGCCCGTTTAGCCTGGGACTCCTGGCAGAAGCCCTGCCTCCCAGACAGACTGGGGCTCTAAGTGGGCGAGGGTGGTCAGCCAGGCCTGGAATGGGCTATCTCCCCGGGTGGGCCGTAGAGCCACAGAACAGGGACGCAGGCTGGCTGGCGGGCTGGAGGCGGAGTGGTGGGGAGTCCCCTGGGAGGCCAGGAGGAGTGAACTGCTCACAGAGAGTCCGGCCACAAGGAGGGAGAGCAGGGACAGGGAGGGTCCATGGGCCACATGCTCATTTCCAGTTCTTAGCAGAGCTTGGCTCTCATCCCCTTTCCTGACTGGATTCCCTTCTGCAGAGAGCACGGAGCCAGCCATTGCCAGGGCCTGGTGCAGAAAGCTGTAGCTGACCACACCTGTCTCCCGAGGGCTGGTACTTCCCCGGTCAGCTGGCCACGGTAGTCCTGGACAGCCCGGCCTCTGGGCAGTTATGGACGCCCTTGGTAGCCTGTGAAGGGCCATTCTGACACGGAGGGGCAGGTGTGGACCTTGAGGAGCTATATGTCCTGGTCTGGGGACAGACGGCCAGCCAGTTAGCTTCAGTCCCCTGGAATGGCATCTCTGGGCATCTCTTGGGCCTGTGAGCCCCAGCCCTGAGCCCCCCGGGCACTCTGCCTCTTCCTACCTCCAGCTCCTGAAGAGGCCACCCTGGACAGGCCTCTGGCTTTCCCTCGTTTCAGTCCCCAGGTGCCCGTGGTGCTGCAGAGAACCCCTGCTCCTATTCCCAGCCTCCTGTGCCACCCGTGGAGGGCAGCAGTGGGTCTGGCCTCAGGGGTCCCAGGCCTGGTTTTGGGTGGCTGCCTCTGCGGGAGGCCACCTGTCTCTCTCACGAGGCGAGGCCTGAGCCCTGAGCCAGGAGGATGCCCCGCTGAACAGGGGGGTGGAGTGGGGCCAGGTGCCGAGACAGCCACCGTGGTCGGTGCACACCGCTTGTCCCAGAGTGGAGAGGAAGCAGGCCATTCCCTGAGTCCTGAAAAAGGGCAGGCACCTGTCCCCTCTGAGTCTGCAGTGTCACCAGCCCAGGGGAGAAGCTTCCAGGAAGCAGGAAGGTGAGAGTCAGCCTGAGACCAGATTGAGGTGAGTGACGGGTGACAGCCAGAGATGGCCCTAGAGGTGGGTCAAGACGCCCTGGTCAGCCACGTCCACAGACACCACGGCTGGAATAAGACACCTTGGTCAGTGACCCTCCCCACAGAGAGCAGGGAAGGATGGGTGTGGGTGGCATGGACGAGGGCAGCACTGTGAGCTTTCTCCTAGAAAGGACAGCAGGAGTCCCGCTGAACTGAGCTGCAGCCGGGGGCATCTGTGTGACCAGAGGTCCAGAGGCGGCCTCTTGTATCAGTTAGCTCTTGCTGCATAACAAACCATCCCCACACCGTGGACTTGAACAGCCAGGTTGTGATGTTGCTTCTGAGCTTGTGAGTGGACGGGGCAGTTTGCCACTGGCCAGCTGCCCAGTAGGGACCAGTGGTCTAGGATGAGCTGGGCCTCATGGTGGCTGTTGGCGTTGGTGGCCAGTTGGCACTGGAGCTCAGAGGGGCACGGGGGTGAGTGAGCTGTGCGTGTCTCACCCTCCAGCAGGCTGGCCCAAGAGCACCAGGCAGGCGCGGCCCTGCTCGCGGGTGTGCTCCAGCCTCTGCATTTGCTACCAGCCTTGGCCAAAGCCAGCACATGGCTCAGGTTCTAGGGGAGTGGAAGAGCAGACTGAGTCCCTTGACTGGGAGGACTCTAAATCCACGATGCAGCGATGGGAAGAGTGGCAGCCATTTCTGAGAACTGCCACCTGGGCTTCAGGCTGGGTTGGACCCAGGAGCTGCTCCCCTCTTGGCTCGGCTTCTTTCTTTGTGAGATCCACTTGCAGCCAAGGCAGAGTGAGCGGTCACCAGGGACTCTGGCCTCCTTCAGGTCCAGCGGGATGAAATTCCCTCTCTTCCCCATGGTCTGAAGGAAGCCCCCAGATCACCCCTCCTTGACTGATTGGACAGTGTGCCCACCTCTGGTGTGCCCATCATGTGCCCTGGAGGCCCGTGATGCCGTAAAGGTCTCCCCAGGGCACAGAAGGGGGAGTGGGCTCCACACGCACGTGGACAGAGCAGGAGCAGGAGCGGTGGCCTTGGAAGCCAGGAAGCAAACAGGAAGCCGAGGACGCTGGGTAGACAGGGAACCCAGCCGGCAGGCCAGGGCCTTCTGTTTACACCCTCTTTTTTTTTTGGTACTGGGAATGGAACCCAGAGGTGCTTAACCCCTGGGCCACACCCCAGCCCTTTCTTATATTTTATTTAGAGACAGGGTCTCGCTGAGTTGCTCAGGGCCTCGCTGAGTTGCTGAGGCTGGCTTTGAACTCGCGATCCTCCTGTCTCAGCCTCCCGAGCTGCTGGGATCACAGGCCTGGGCCACCACCCCAGCCCGTTTGCTCCCTCTTGGGAACACCTGCTGGCGGCCGGCCCCGCCTCTCGGGCTCTTTGCCGTCTCACCACGGAGTCCTGGGAGTTCTAGAAGGGGCCGCGCCGCAGTCTGCGGTCGGGTGGGCTTTGTGAAAGTCCCCTCCCAGCCTGGCTTTCCTGACTTTCCATCTGGTAGGCAGTTTGGTGTGGACGACTCTGACCCAACTTCTCGTCTGTTTTCTTCTGTGTATTAGGTCTCGTCCGAGGAGCTTTCTGCCTGGGTCTCCTTGGAGAAGATGGTGGGTCTTCCTTGTTCATCTTGAATCCATCTTTGTGGACGGGATGAGACGAAGTTTGAGTTCCGTTTCTTCCAAACAGACGCCCCGTGCTTCCTGGGCCTCGTCACCGTGTCCTGCGGCTACATGAGAGTCACACCGGGGCCTGGCTGCTGGGAGACACCGACCTTGTCCTCCGTCCACAGCGCTGCGGTTGACCGTACTCATGCCCCACTGTGGGGTACCAAGGTGGGCTGCCGGGTCGCCTCCAGGGCCTCATGCTCCCCGGTCTCCTCGGGCTCAGCCAGCAGGGCCGGGCCCAGAGCAGCCCCTTGACCTGGGACCGAGCATAAGTGAACTGGGTCCTTTTAATCCCAGGCGTCCAGCCTGCAGAGCCGCGTGGCCGACAAACACACAGCCCTCCCCCACAAACTCTCCCCGTCTTGCCCTCTGACCCGGGCAAGGAGGCAAGCTGCCTGGGCCCCAGACCACACAGTGGGCCTCACGGCTCCACACGGCATGGCGGATGTTTTAGCAACATTCCAGAGTCACACCCCACCTGCTCTGAAAGTCCTCGGTGGCTTTGCCAGGTGCAGTGGCCTGTAATCCCAGCATCTTGGGAGACTGAGGCAGGAGGATCACAAGTTTGAGGTCAGCCTCTGCAACTTAGTGAGACCCTGACTCAAAATAAAAAAGGGGCCAGGGATGAAGCTCAGTATCAGATTGCGTGCGGGTTCACCCCCAGGACTGCAAAGAAAGCCGTCTGTGGCCCCGACCCACTCAGTCCTCCATCTCCCAGCCTCCATCCCCCAGCCTCCACCCCCCAGCCTCTTCAGCAGTAGCCCAGAGCCCAGAGGCCAGGAAGCAAAACTACCCAGCCATGTCCCCCTGGGCCCCCTAGTGTGGGCACAGACGTTGAGGTCCCAGATGAAGAGAACTGCCACAGTGTGCCACATCCCGTAAGGAGGTAGGGGCCCTAGGAGGGGAGGAGAAGAAGGAGGATGCAGTGAACCTTCCCCCTGTCCTCTGCTGGTCCTGGCCCACCCACTCACCACCTCTGCCTCACGTCGGGGGTGGGGGCACTGCAATGCCCCCACAGAGCGACCCCTCCCTCCGTCCCCAGCCTGGCTTGGCTCAGCGCCTCCTGGGGGCCTCCGCTTTCCACCGCACGGACAGTCAGGGCAACCCAATGCCATCCAGCAGAACTGCCCGTCCTCGGCCCTGGTCACTGGAGGTGGGGACGCAGGGGCCCTGCAGCTGCCCTTCATTCCCGATGCTGGGCCCAGGCATCTGGGGGTGCATGGGCAGAGCAGACTTCATGACCCCTTCCAGAGCCGGGGCGGAGGGTGGAGGGTGATATCCCTGAGCCCTCAGCCCAGGCGGGGAACCCGGTCACACGCCCTGGCCACCCAAGCACATAGGCTGCCTCTAGTGATGGCCTCTGAGTCCCGAGGCACTGTGCCACCTTGGGAGGGTCAGCCGGGCCCCCAGCTGGGGAGGACAGGGCTGTCCAGGGCAGGTGCAGATGTCAGGGCTCAGCCTGGAGGCACTGGTCTTGCGAGAGCAAGCAGAGAGCAAGCTCTGCACTCTGTGTCCCTCAGCAAAGCCACCAGCCTCCCTCTTCCTGGATCCCGGAAGGCGTCCTTTGCCTGATCTGCCCGGTGGAGCCTGGTGGAGGCCGGTGTCCTGGCCAGAGCACAGTGTGGCCCAGCGTTGACTGGAACTGAGAGTCACCGCAGGCGCTGTCTCAGACCCAGGGGCCCTGGCGGGCGATCTGGGACAGAGCCGGCCCCACCCCACCTATTTTGAGAAATGGGGACATCAAAAATAGAAAGGCCCTAATTCCACAGCCTGAAGCTCTTGTTTAGAGAGCGGCACTGAGCTAAGACAATGAGTCCCAATCGCGCGACGTGGTCACCGTGGGCTTTTTTTTTAAGTGTTTCAAACTCTTTGAGGGGACAAAAATTGGCTAAATTGTCTTTAAAGCTGGAACAGACATCGCCAGCCGTGGGGCACAGGGAAGGAGTGGACTTCTGGGGACTGCCCTGCTGATGAGAGCAATTACGTTTGATCAACCAGGGGGAGCAGGACTGATCCAGAGCCCCAGCTGCCGGCTCTAGAGCTCAGGCGCTTCTGAGTTACTCTCCTGACCTCCGTTGCCTCCTGGAGGCTGGGATTTAGCCAAGGCTAAAGGTGGCAGAGCTGGCCCTGGCCAGAGAGGGACGTCCACCGGATCTGCAGGTCGAGGCAAGGAGAAGCTGCCTTTTCCTGTTGTTTCTGCCCCGATGTGGAAGAGCAGGGTCAGGGCGGAGCGTGGCTCTGGCCTTGCACACCGTGTGCTGGGGAGGATACCAGTCCTCCTCCCCGTCCTCCTCCCCGTCCTCCTCCCCGTCCTCCTCATCAGACACTGATCAGGTCGGTGAGGAGCTGTGACCGAGGTGGGGGCGCACTGGGCGCAGCAGAGGAGGAGCAGGGAGGCAGGGGAGGAGGCAGAGGGAGCCTCCATGGCGAAGGGACTTAGGATGACCGCGGGTAGGGACGGGATGTCACCAAAGCAGGCAGTGCCACTTGACAAAGGCCAAGATGGAAGGGGTGTGGCCAGGAGGCAGCCGTGGCTGTAGAAGCGTGATGCTCCCGGGTGGCCAGAAGACACACGGGCCAGCGCCAAGCTCGGCCTCTGGACTTAAAGTTTCCCGGAGTGAAACCCGGCAGGGCCGGGGTGAGGTGGGCGGAGAACTGCTGCTGCAGAGTCCCCGCCCTCGATGGGGACCCCCACCAGAGACCCACCCTGCCCGGTCCACGGCCGGGTTCTCATCCTAAAAAGCCAAGAGCCAGACACGCAGGAGCCCGAGGAGAGCCAAGCCAAGGGAGAAGAGTCTCTGGGCGGCACCACCCTGGTGGGGCGCGGGGGGCTGGGCAGGAGTGGCCTCCGGAAGGTTCAATGAGAAAAGGAGTCAGCTTTTGTGAAAGAAAGGCAGCTGTCAATCCCGGGGACAGTAGTATAAGGCGGCTGTCAACCCCGGGGACAGTAGTATAAGGCGGCTGTCAACCCCGGGGACAGTAGTATAAGGCGGCTGTCAACCCCGGGGACAGTAGTATAAGGCGGCTGTCAACCCCGGGGACAGTAGTATAAGGCGGCTGTCAACCCCGGGGACAGTAGTATAAGGCGGCTGTCAACCCCGGGGACAGTAGTATAAGGCGGCTGTCAACCCCGGGGACAGTAGTATAAGGCGGCTGTCAACCCCGGGGACAGTAGTATAAGGCGGCTGTCAACCCCGGGGACAGTAGTATAAGGCGGCTGTCAACCCCGGGGACAGTAGTATAAGGCGGCTGTCAACCCCGGGGACAGTAGTATAAGGCGGCTGTCAATCCCGGGGACAGTAGTATTAGGAAAGGGAAACCCTTGGTCACAAACCCTGAACAGAGGTGGTGCACTGGGTTCGGGGTGCCCCTGCTCTGAGGGCTGGGAGGAGATGCTGGTCTAATGAGAGGTGGATACTGAGAGCCCCGAGGATGTTACCTGAAACCCACGACCCGAGAGACTGCAATAGAAGCCATGTGTCCCTTCAGAAGACAGATGGGGTCAAGACTCAGGGACTGGGAGGGATTGAAGAGCTGGAACGGGGGTGGGTGGGTGCCTGCTGTTTAGCCTGGCGGGTCCCTGGCGCTGCGTGGCACAGGCAGACACACTCCTGGGCCAGTCCTGCCTTGAAAGGAGACCAGGGCCAGCCTGTCCCCACCAGGGGAGTGCGGGAGGGGTGACGGAGTGGGGCTGGGTGAGACATGTGCAGGACCATCTCTGGAGGGCTCTCATCGTCTCAGCATCCGGGGAACATGCCACTTTAAAGTCCCCATTTTTCCTTTCAACTTTCAAAGAAAACCAGCAGTTCCATGGGCCAGGGGCTGCTGGACATCTGGGCTCATGCCTTGGTCCAGTGGTGGTGGCCCAGCTGCCCAGCCCACGGCCACCCTTGCTACCTGGCTGCCTTGGGAGCTGGGCAGTGGCAGGTGGAGGGGGGCGTGGGGTAGTGGGGGCTGTACTGAGTGCCCCCTGAAGCTCCCCCAGGAGGAGCAGGCCACACAGGGCCTCCTTTGGCACCTGGCTCTAGCCTGAGCTCCCTCCTGCTCAGGAGAGAGAAGCCGTGAGGCCTGTTGACCTCCTGTGGCCTCTCCTCCTAGTTCTCAGGGCCAGCTCCTGCTCGGCCCTCGGGGCTCCCCGCTCCTGAGAGCACAAGGCCGGGACACTTCCGGGTGACTGGCCTTGTTCCCGCCCAGCGCCACACTCTGGTAAAGAACAGTGATGTCCCTGGGCCAGCGGGATGGCTGGGAGCTGTGGGGGAGGGGGACTGGGGACCTGGAGCCTCTAGGATCTGAACAAGGTGGGCCACAGCCTGGGCTGGTGGCTGCACTCTGGGCACTGTCCTCTGAACTGTGCCGAGACCCGGGTCCCCGCAGCAGGTGTGCACCAGGGCCGCTGCGCTGGCCAGTACCTCTTGATCTTGCAGCGATGGGACAGTGTCATTTCCCTCCTGCTCCAGCTTCACTGGGAGGACAAGGCCACTGGGCTCAGAGCTCCTGGGGAGGGGGGACAGGAGGAGGATAGGAGGAGGACAGGAGGAGGCGCTGGGTCTGATTCCCCTGAGCACCTTACCCCCATGAGGTGGGCACCCGCTCCCTGGCACAGCAGCGGTTTAGGAGACGGGAAGGGCGGGGCCTGCAGTGCCCAGCGCCTGCCGCAGTGTCCTCCTCACTGCCCGTCACCTTTGGTCAGCCGGCCTCTCACATTTTCTCTTGTCACACCCTCAGTGTGACAGTGGATTCTCAGAGGTGGACACACAGGCACAGTCACAGTCACACCTGCCAAGCCCAGCACCTGGCGGGCCGCGGCCCAGCCGGGACTTTGGAGCCCAGGTCACAGGCAGTTCCCGCTGTGCTCCTAATAGCTGCAAGACCCTGGCGGCCAGCTCTGCACCAGTGCCAGCCCTGATGCCTTTGGGAGATGGGTAGGGCAGGGCGGGCGGGGAGGGGAGACCCTGGATCGGAGCTGGGAAAATCACTGTAGCCTGTCAGCGGCCACCAATGTCCCAGGTTCAGAAAACGCACCCTGAAGGGCCCCAGCAGTGATGTGGTCTGTGCCGTGTGAGGTCGGTCCTCTTTGGAAATGAGGGCCTCGACGTGGTCTCCCCTGTGTGGCACAGGTGGCTTGTCACTGCTATTGCGTTTTTCAAGGGGAACAGCACCACCCAGGGGTGGCCTAGGGCTGTGATAAGGACCCACATTGGACCATAAGGACCCTCTTTGCTCAAGCCTCAGAGCATGTTGTGTTTACACTTGGGGTCTGTCCTGCTGTCTCACTATCCCACCTCCACAGGCTCTTTAATACCTGCCATGATGACCCTGACCCTAAGCCCAAACATCTTTCTGCTCAGATTTCCTGTGTTCAGAGGGTTTGTATCAGTCAGAATAATTGAGGTCATGCCAAAGTAACAAACATCTCCCAAATCTCAGTGGTTAAAAACAACACCAGGTTGTTTTTCACCCAGATTGCCTGCCCACTGCAGGTCATCAGGGACAAGGACTGGGGGCTTTGCACACAGCAGTCCCTCTGGACCCAGGTCAGGGGCAGCTGTTCTCTGTCCCCCTGGACCGTGCTACCTCAGCCCTTGAAGCATGTGACCCGCTTTTCTGCACAATCTGTTGATCAGAGAGTGGACCATATTTCCTGTCTAGGCAGGGAGTCAGAGAGAGCAAACCAACATGTGTGTGGAGACAGGGAAGCGCAGCATTTGGTGAACAGCGCTTGGGGCTGCCCTGGGGTTTGCAGACGGTGAGGGTGTTGGCTGGGCTTTGCCTTCATCCACTGAAAGGTGGTGCCTCCCAGCGGCCACCACTGCCAGGGTGGTGGCACACGTGGTAGGAACAAGGAGGTCGATTGCAGGATGCTGGGCAGTGTCCAGGGGGAAGTGGCTGCAAGGTTCCCTTCCTCCTGGTCCAGCCTCAGGAGGCAGCCAGCAGGAGCCCTGGGCCGAGTCTGCACAGGAGCTGGTAGGTCACGGGAGAGCTCGGGGTCACGGTGCCGTCGGGAGGGAGGCAGATTCACTTTGTGACCAGGGCTCTCGTGACAGCTGGCCACACCTGAGACCCCACCCCATCACTTCCCATGGGGCCCCTCCCCACTGTCGCACTGGCGCTCAGTTTCCAACTCATGAACATGGCGGGCACATTAGACAGTGCCCAGCCGTCTCCTGACCACTTACTCTGGCTCTGGATATGTGAGGACCACGGACCCCTCCCTGCTCTGAGTCAGAGCTCTGCAAACTTGAGGTGCGTGAGAATCACCCAGAAACCTTGAGAGACCCAGAGTCGTCCTCCCTCCTGAGCTGCAGGTGGGGCAGCAAGAATGGACAGAGTGAGAGGTCAGCAGAAGACACTGAAGGACAGAGAGGGGGACAGGGGCTGGTCCTAGACGGTGGCAGGAGTCACGGATAACAACGAGTGAACTGGGGCTCCCCAGGGGCCACATCATCTTCTCTTCTGTGGCTCCTCCACGTCCACCCCACATTCAGTCCACCTGAACACTTGCTGTTCCCTGAGCAGAGCATTGCTCACCCCACTGACCCGCTGATAGCTCTGTAGGCCAGGCCCTGGGTATGGCTGAAGCTGCTGAGCCCCAGAGGTTCCCGGGGCATCGAGGGCTGAGAGTCCCCTCCCCTCCCCTCCAAGCACCGTGCCTCTGCCACTGGTGAGCCCGTCCCCAGTGCTGTGGCAGGACCTGCTCCCTGGTGCTCGGATGACTCTCAGTAGCTTCTAGAGCCAATTCCTCCGCCAGCAGTCAGGGCCACCTGTCACTCCCTCCTTCACGTCACAGCCTCCTTGTGAACTTCCCTGGTGTCCTGAGAAGCCGATGCAGCTGTGCTCAGTGGGGACGGTGGCCTGTAAGTTGGACGTGCATTGGATGGTCCACCTGAGACACTTTTCCTTGGGAGCAGAGGTTCTGGCCCTGAGAGGTCTCTGGAAATGGGTTTGGGGACAAGGAGGGAAGGAAGGGTTGGAGGGGAATCTGGCTGGAGTCCTGCCCAGAGGAGGGTCCAGCACAGGAGGTAAGCCCCAGGGGCACAGGTGGGCACAGGTGGGCAACAGGCGGCCCCAGCAGATCCCAGGAAGGGGGTAGGAGGTGAGCCGGGAAGCACGGGGCCAGAGGTGCCAGGGGAGGGGAGTCCTGGGGACAGGTGGGGAGAGGCCGTGGGGGTGAGACCTCAGCTGGCAGAGGGTGGGTGGGGTTCTGTGCTGCTCCTCCCTCGAGTCCTCCCGGTCCTGTCCAGGCACCTCCCTCTTCCCTGGGTGGCCTCTGCCCCCCCTTGCCGCTGCCCTCCCTCCTCCACGTGGCCACCTTGCTGAAATGCAGCCTGGGTCTGCCCTCCTGGCCTTCAGGCCCTGGGAACTTGCCCGTTGCTCCAAGGACAAAGACGCCCCCTGCAGAGGTCCATGTTCCTGGTGGCACAGTTTGGGGGTTGGGCCCTTTTGGCCCTTCTGGAGATGCATGAGAACTAATAGGAACCTCCGTGAGGTCCGGGTGGGGACTGCCCTGTCAAGACTTGTCCAGCAATGTGGCTCCCTGGGGAGATGACTGTCCCCGCAGCTCCCTGCTCAGGCAGAGCGGAGCACATAACGGGCTGATCGTGAGGCCATGAGCAACAGGAGGGCCGGGGTGGCCGAGGGGCTGGCGGGGCCAGAGGCTTGGAGAAACACGCTCTTTGGAAGGTGAAAATGAGCCGTAATGGCTGGGAGGGAGTTTGTGCTTCATCCCAGACAGCGGGTGGCGGGCTGCCTACGGGTGCTTTCGATTCTGTCATTGAGGCGCTGCGGAGTCGGGAGCACACGTGGGCTCTGCACCGCGGCGGAAATGGCTCCTCTCACAAGCTCTGGAGCAGATGCCGAGGTTTCAGAGCCACTGCAGGACGCGAGGTCTCCCTGGGGTGAAGCAGACCCCAGTGCAAGGAGGCAGGCAGATCCCGAGGAGACCCTTGCGAGGCGGCCAGACCTGCAGAAGGAAGGACGGCGTGCCCCTCTCACAAGACGGCCACCCGCACAGCCAACACTTTCTCAGATGAGTTTGCCCACAGCTTGCGATGAGCATGTTACACCAAGAGACCACGACCCATGCTTCTCAGGTGGCGATGTGACCGGGCATCGTGCATGTCACCGGCAGCCCCACCTGCCCCAGAGCTCTCTGAAATCTTAAGTGGGCTGGACCTGTCACTTCTGAAAGTGACTTTTTGTTTCTGAACATTTTAACCTCTTGGCAGAAAGGAGGAGGTTGTTCAACAAGCTGATGCTCCCTGGGGGACCCCCCCCCCCCCGTCCACACTGCACCTGTGGCCTTTCCAGGGCCACACGGGTGGCCAAGAGGCTCTGCAAAGCACATTCCTCTGTCTTTGACAAAGGACTGGGCTCTTTCAGAGGAGGCCATGGAAGGCCAGGGGAAGGCCAGGTTTTGGCGCCCCTGCAGCACACCAGCCAGACTCCCCAACTGTGAGCCAGGTAAAGACACAAGCAGGACCGGAATTCCTTAGAAAAATGAAGGGCAGCACACCACGCGGCCAGGAGGGGGCGCTGCTCCCAGCTATGCAGCAGGGGCTGCAGGTGAGGGGCAGCGGAGGCTGGACCCTGAGTACCAGTGTCCCAGCCAGGACCCCCGTGCTGCTGGTCCCAGATGAGGGCCTCCAGGGCCACAGTAGCCCTCCAGGTCCCAGACCCACTTCTGCACAGTTCTAAGTCAGAGTTCAGGCAGATATTTAACTGGACAAGTAATTTGATGTTGGTGCATCTGATTGGCTGAGAAGTCCAGGGCCCGAACACCTGATTGGCCAAGTCACCCAGGCCCAACTTCCAGAAGGCCAGATGCTAGTGGACTGGTGCTTTCAGATTCTGTGGTGGAAGGGCAGGCTCTGGTCACTAGCCAGGAACACCTCTGACTGGCTGGTGAGCTGTGCGACAGGAAACTGAGGCAAATCCTGCAGGCCTGGGGTGCCCGCGCCCCTGTTCTTCCCATTCCCTGGCTGCCCCCTGCAAACCTCACCCTCCAACACTCCCACTGCGTCACAAGACCAGAGCTCACATTGCAGGGGGCACTGCCAGGCACCTCATCCCTGACGGAAGGCCCTGCGTCGGATGCTGCTCTGAGTAGGGGCCTTTCTCATCTAATATCTCTTCATCTCTGCAAAGTGGTGGCCTGCACAGATAAGCAGCGGCCGTATGTTCCGCCTGCCGGGACGATCCGTTTTACAGCTGTCACCCTCGTGTAATTATTGATGGCACTGCCCTTGTTCTCAAGACTGGGAGACGAGAACGCAGGGAAATACTCAAACAGAGCTTCACACCCGCCACGGTGTGGTCCCACCACGGAGGCCCGGGTAGACCCTGCTCAGAACCTTTCCTCCATCGGAACCTCCAGAGTTTCCTTTGTTGTTTTTGCTCAGAAACATAAAATGAGGTCATCAAGAAGGGTGTCCTGGCCTCCTGCTCCCACTGACACACCTTCTTTGCAGTCTTCTCGTAACTCAGCCCCCTCCGGGGGATTTCTCCACAGGGTCCTGACACAGCAAGGCTTCCCGGTCAGCTGCTCTCGGCCAGAGCCCCAGAGTGCAGCCAGATCACCATGTGGCCAATGCTGTTGTGCACCAGAGCTGTCCTCCTGCAATGGTGGGCGTGACCCTGAACAGGCTAGTGCAGAGCCACCTGTGTTGGCCAGAAGATTCCAAAGCAGTCCTGCAAACTCCAGCCCAGGATGGGGGGGGTGGGAAGACCAGACTTTGCAGTGCGTCCTCTGTTAGAACCAACCTGCCCTCCTGAGGCCTTGGGTTTGCAGCAGAGCAGGTGAACGGACAGCCACCCTGAGCACTGCCCGTCTCAGAGGGCAGCCACAAAGCCAGCGCCGCCCCCCACCACACACCCCCACCAGGCCAGAAGCCCCTGCTCAGTCTGAGCTCTGTCCAAGCCAAGCAGGGGAGCCAGGGTGGAGGTCTCAGGCCAGCCAGGGGCCCTCGGCTTAAAAGGACCAAAGGACAGCAGTGTAGCAGCACACACAGAGGACAGCTCCCAGATGGAGCCACCTGTACCCATCCCGCCACAGGGGCCGACTGCAGCCCTGGCCCTCAGCACAGCACAGGGCTGCCCACCCCAGGCTGCAGTAATGAGAGTCTTGTGACCAGGACATGGGGGACGGCAGCCCACACAGGCTCCAGGCTCACAGTCCAAACCCTGTGGCGTTCAGCCTCGGCGTCCAGGCACCAGACCCCGGGAGGGAGGAGAGTGTGAGAAGGGTGCTGGGTGGCCGTCCCCGAGCAGCCGCAGCCTGGAGAAGGCTGCTTTCTCCCTGAGCAGGACAGTTAGACCTGAGCTGCACACAGGGGCCGAGCCGGCTACAGGGCATTTCAGCCTGACCACACTCCTGCACACCGGTCAGTTACAGGGGCCCAGATCTGAGGCTGCCCCTCACCTGCACACGAGGCCTGGGGAGGTGCCGAAGTCGCCACACCATAGGGCAGCACCCGGCTAGGGCCCCCTCCACGTTTGGAACCCCAAGTGGCACTCCATGGAAAGAACCTGCTGGTACTGAAGCAGCCGATGGATCTGGACTATCCCCACCGAGTGTCAACAGTCATGATCCCTGGGGTGACCAAGGGATGGCCGAGGAGAAGGCCCTCTCCCTGCTCCAGGGAACTTCCTAGGAGGCCTTGGATGAGGGTCTTGGGAAGCCGTGAGTCTCCAGACGAGGTGGTTGGTGGGGACTGGGGTGGGCATTTGTGCACCCTGCGGGGCCTTGGCACTGAAGCCACTCCACAGGGGATGGCCTGGGAGGAGCTCCCATTCCCTGGCCAAGGACAGGTCCCCGTGGAGCACATGGCACTGACCCAGTCTGAGGCCTGCCTGCTTTGTGACCCCAGGCAGTGGCACCAAGTTGGAGAGGGTGCCAGCAGCATGAGGGAACTGGGGAGGCTGCAGAGCCCAGTGCTCTGGAGGGCCAGCTAGTGAGCAGGAAGGGCAGAGTCCAGGGTTGGCAGGCAGGAGCCCAGTGGCACAGGATGCCCCTCGCAGTGCCAGGCTGGGCCCTGAAGGCGGCTGCCCTCCCTACCTGGCCTCGTTGGGCCAGGGTGGTGGGTGCTAAGGAGATGCCGAGAACTCTTGGGCACCAGCTCTGCCCAGCTTTTAGCAAATGTGAGGGTTACTAGTGGGGAGAAGCCGAGGAAGAAGCCTCCTTCAGATCACAGAGTGGCTTGGTAACTAAAAGGGCCAAACCCTGGGCCTGATGACCTGAGAGCTCTGTGTCCAGCCCCTTGGGGTCCCTTTCCCTCCGTGACTCTCGTGGCCTGGTTGACCAGCACCTGCTGTGTCCCAGGCACCAGGGTCGCGTGCCGTTCCCTCTTCCCCTCTTTTCCAATTGGCCCTGTGGTCCAATCCCTCCTGCCATGGCCGGGGGTGCTGAAGTTTAGGGGAATCTCTAGCTCACTCTGTTGGCACAGCCAGAAAGCGGTGGTGCCCAACTCCGAGCGCCCCTTGGCCTCCCCCAGCCCCCGGCTTTGGAATGCTTGGGAACCCCCGAGCAGCCAGTACAGAGGACCTGCCTGGTGACCCTGTGTGGGCGGCAGGGCCCTGCTGGCTGGGTGGTTGGCCTGGTGACTGGGCCCTAGGCCTCTCCTGACCCTCCCGGGAGGCTGTCTGTGCTGCAGGAGAGCTGAACGCCAGGGGACCCTGCACGCACAGTAGGCATGTGTGTGGATGCCGTCCCCAGGGAGGCACTAGTGTGGTTGCAGCCTGGTGTGTGGCTCCTGGGGTCTGGCCCCTGGCTTCCCTGGTTCGAGAGGTGCCTCTGCAGGGCACGGCAGCACAGCCCCAGGAATGATCTGGAAGCCAGCTTCCTGTGGGGGCTTCCATGGAGTCCCAGGGCAGGACTGGCCATCCTGGCTGGCCCACTGCCCCTTGTCTGAAGCCCAGGGCAGGCTGGCTTGTGTCTCCTGCAGAGGCCACTTGGCTGAGACCCGCGCTTCTCATCACAGCAGGAGGAGGCGGGAGAGTGCCATTCTACAGATTCGGGCACCAAGGCAGAGAGGAGGATCGACCCAGAGACCTGCCCGAGTCCCCTGTGGTGCTAAGAACACCCTCCTGCCTCCTAATCCTGGGTGGGAAGGGGGGCACAGAGACGAGGGGGGAACAGAGCACACTCACCACCTCCAGCCTGACCACACTCCCCAGGCATCCCTGCAGGGCAGCTTGGCCTTGCCTGGCCGCGTGCAGGGCCATCCAGAGCCCCCAGGCTGCAGAAGAGCCCAAACCAGCTGAGCACCAAGGACACAGCTCCTGGTCTACTGGATGGGAGGCACAGGACACGCAGGCTTTTGCCCACGCTCCCTGGTGGGGGGGGATTGCCCGGCTGCGTTTGACCTCCTGCCTTGCCCTTCTAAATCTCTTTGGCAAAGCTCAGCGTTTACACCAGGGTGTGTTGGACACCAGGTTGAGCTTTAAAAAAGAGATTAGGGAAAAGGGAGCCTCTGCCCGGCCTCCTCCTTCTCATTTGAGTGACGATGTCATAGCCCGTCTCTGGGCTCCAGGCACCTAATGCCCTAGTGCAGGCTGCCTCCAGGGAAGCACTCGATGGTGCCACCTGCTGCTGTGGCTGTGGCTACAGCTGGTCTCTAAGACCAACGGCCACGGTGCCCATGGGCCTAGCCTCTGCCCAAGCCTGCACAGGGTGGAAAGCCCTGGGAAGGGAGGCTCTCCTGCCCCCGCCGGGCAGCCTTCCTGCCTGGGGTGGGGGCAGGGCTGCTGGGCATGCTAGCCGGTGGGTCCAGGATCTGCAGTGAATCCAGGGCCGTCCTGGTCCTCCAGGGGGTGACTGGGAGGAGGCTGCTCTGGTGCTCCAGCATTGCCCGAGACAGACAGCCCACCACCTGCTGGCACAGGGCAGTCTGGGACCCAGGTCGGGGACAACAGTCCTGGAGCCCGCCAGCAGTACCCTGGCTTCCCAGAAAGACTTGGAAGGTGGAGGAGGTGCCCTACTTCTACAGGTGAAGAAGCTGCTCAGAGAGGGTGTGCAGAGCCAGCCTGGAGGCTGGATCCTGACTCCTCGTCCCTGCTTGGTCACCCCACCACCCTCCCTGTCCCTGCAGATTCAGTTTTGTCCTCCCCATCTCTGGTGCCCAGCATTAGCCTCTGGTCACCCCCATCCAGGAAGGCCTGGTAGCTGGTCCTGGACTCACCATTGTCCTCCCTGCTCTGGTCACACCAGAGGTTTGAGGGTGACATCAGCAGGGATTCTCTCTGGTTTGGGAGAACCAGCCCTAACCCGGGAGCAAGGAGCCCTCTGTGGATGTGCCATCTGCCTGCTGGCCCTGGGAGAGTCCAGGGGCAGCTCCAGGCCTCTGTTTGTTCATCCTTAACACCGAGAAAGTCATCGCTGCATGGAGGGGACAAGATGGTCGGCCTCCAGCTGCTTGGGCTCTGCATCCACATTCGGCTCCCACCACAGACCAAGATGCTCGGGAACACTGTGCAGAGCACGGGCTGACCTTGTCCTGTCGTCACCCCCTGAACAATGCGACCGCGTAGCCACTGGCACAGCACTGGGTGGGGGTTCTCCATCATCCACGGTGACTGGGGGATGCAGAGGGGGTGTGCAGGTTCTCCGCACGCTCTAGAGCACTTCAGCTAAGGGACTCCAGCCTCCGTGGATTTGGGTCCCTTGGGGTCCTTGTGGCCGTCATCTTTGAGTCACTGCAACCAAAGACCCGACAAGAACAACTTAGAGGAGAAAAGGTTTATTTTGGTTCACGGTTTCAGAGGTTCAGTCCATGGTCAGTCGACTCCATAGTTCTGGGCCTGAGGTCAGGCAGGTGTTGTGGAGGAGGGTACAGAGGAGGAAACACTCAGCTCATGACAACCAGGAAGGGGAGAGAGAGAGAGAGAGACAAACACCAACTCCAAAGGGCACGCCCATACCTTCCTCCAGCCACCCCAGCTGCCTGCTGTTTACCAACCCATCAGGTGGATTAATCCACGGATGAGGACACAGCTCTTGTAATCCAATCGTCTCACCTCTGAACATTGCTCATTCAAGATCATGTTCCAATACATGAGGTTTGGGGAACACGTCAAAGCCAAGCCATAGGGAATCGGTCCTCGAGGGACAACTGGACTAGGGACAGCTACTGCCTGCACAGGACCAGTGCTCGGGAGATGGCAGGTGCTGTCTTCCTGTCCGAGTCTCATTGGTCGAACATTTTAGGGCTATAAACCCCTGGGGAATCAGGTGACAGGAACTAGCCCTCTCACCAGGAAAAGGGGAGTGGCATTAGTCTAAGAATGAGAGGGGCATCAGGGTTCCCGGGCAGCCTCTGTCCATCTCTGCTGGTGGAGTGAGAGCCCGGCCAGAGCCTCCTCCCGCCATCTGACCTCCTGTGACAGGAGGGACAGAGCTGGTGTGGACAGCGCCAGGAAGAGGGAGGTCTGCAGAGCTCCAGCTGTCCCGGGGGCATGGCAGGTGCTTCTGGGTCCCAGGTCCCAGAGGGCCTTCCCAGAAAGCCACAGGTGTCCTCCACAGGCCGCACCCACCTGCGGGCCCCTCCCACACCATTCCAGCACCAACGCTGGGCAGGCTGCTGCAGGGCGTCCTGAGAAGACACACCCACCCTGTGTGTGTGTGACTGGGTGCCACAGTCCTCGGCCACCTCACCACACCCTCGCACTCCCACTTTCCGTAAGTGCCAATTCCTTCTGCCATGTGGCAGTTTGGGAAATTAGCTTTCTCATGAGCACTTTCCCGACTTGGAAAACACTTCGTTACAGAGAAAAATACGCGTGACATCTACACACCTGAGCACGGAGAGCAGATGTCACAGCCAGCACTGTCCTCGGAGGCTCTGCTCCTGACCTGGGAGGGCCACCTGGCGTCAGGTTCATGTGGACCCAGGCTCTTCTCAGGGGCAGGGAAGGGCCCGGGGGTACCTCAAGGCAGCACCAGGCCGCGCTCCCGTGGGAGAAGGCGGTGGGCGTGCCTGGGCCCTGGGCAGCCTCCCTCAGGTCAGTCAGCCCACCCACTGTGGTCATGCCATCTTAGGGTTCCGATGTCAGTCCTTGCCGACTTACTGTGGTGGGCAGAAGCCTGCAGCCTCTGCAGGTCTGGCGCCACTTTGTCCACGTGGCTTGCACTCCACAAACATTCACCCAGCCCCACTCTGTGCTGGGCACTTCCCAGGTGTCTGGGGCATGTTGAGGCCCAAGGGAACTCAGGTTCTTACCCAGCAGCAAGCCTGAAGGGCCGGGGTGGGGCTCAGTGGTGGCGAGCTTGCCCAGGTGCAGGCCCTGCACCGCAGAATCAATTAACAAGCAAGAAGCCAAAGGACCAGGTGAATGACCTGGGGACAGGCAGCCACCAGGAGGTGGTGACGTGGAGGAGAAGACCACGGGGCCTGTGTGGGTGTCCGGGGACTCATGGAAGAGGCTCTGACTGAGTGAAGGCTGGGGTAAGAACACTCTGGACAGAGGGGGCAGTGCAAGGGCTCCGAGGCAGCTGGTGGCTGCATGGGACACCGGGGTGTGAGGAGAAGCGGGGGCTGTGGGGGGCTGCAGCAGGGTGCGTGGCGGGGAGACGGGGGGTCATGGAGGAACAGTGGAGCTGGGCTCTAGCCGACCTGTGCCCGTGGGTCTCTGTAAGCATTTGCTTTTACTCTGGGGAGCCCTACAGGGTCTCTAGCAGTCCCCTGCTCAGCCCAGGGGGAAGATGGGAGGGGCTGCCCAGTGGGCAGTGGAGATCGACCTTGCCAGCAGAGCCAACAGAACCTGATGGGGTGCAGCCACTCAGGATGCAGCAGGGCCCATCTGGAGGGACAGGCAGGATGCTGAGCTGGGTGGTGCTGAGCCCGAGGTGCGCAGTGGGTCTGCCAGGCTGGCGCCCAGGAGGGAAGTCTGGGCTGGGACTGGGTGGTGTCAGAGCCGGGCCTGGGGGAGAGCAGCGGGGTAATTGCTGACAGAGGATAGGACTGGGGACTCTGGTCACCCCAGCTCTAAGGGGAAGAAAGAAGAGAAGGCGTCAGAAGAGGGAGCCCAGAGGGACGCTGGGACCCGGGGCCTCAGTCTGGGATGCTGTGATGACACCACAGGCTGCGTGACCTGTGAAGCCTGCAGATGCTTCTCCCTGCTCCCGAGGCTGAAGTCCAAGACCAGTGCTGGCCGCTGAGCTCCTCAGAGAGCTCCTTGAGGGAGCGACACTGAGTCCTCACCCGGCAGAGGAGCAGGAGAGCCAGCCTTTCTCCACAGCACTAATCCACCATCGACGGCGGAGACCTCAGTGACCCGATCACCTCTCCAGGCCCGGCCTCCCAATCATGCTGACCGGGGACGGGGCTTCCAACACATTCAGATACAGCACTGAGCCAGCACGTAGAACTGCCAAGTCCAACCATGTGCCCAGGAGGGAGCTCTGGCCACAGGCTCTGGGGCCTGGAATGATGGGGACAAAGAACTGACGTTGCATGTGACCACGTGGAGGTCACTCATCGGTGACCTTCACCATAACAGTTGGGATGGCCTCTTTTGGTCCTTGAGGCACCAGGCAAGCAGGGATTGTCACTACCAGGGTCTCACAGCTGAGGACACACGAGAGGCTCAGAAACACGCTCCACACAGGCATGGAGGCAGGGGCTCTGTGGGATCTGCAAGGGACCCCTTCCCACCTGCCAGGTTCCAGGCAGCCATCCAGGAGGGTGGAGCAGGAAAGGAATCTAGCTGGTCCCACCCAGCAAACAGGAAAGGGTCTGGGTCCTGGAAGGTCCTTGCTCACAGTGGTCAGGGGGGCAGCCTCACCCAGGAGGGCCAACCTCACAGCTGGAGGCAGTTTTCAGAGCTGATCTAAAGGTAAATGAGAGCCAGGGCCAGGCAGGGCCAGGACAGGGAGGCAGAAGGACTGGACCAGCCAAAGGGCCGACACACTGGCATGCAACCCCCACCTTTCCGTGGGGTGCAGAGACAGCCCTGGGGGTGAGCCCGGGGCATCTGCACGGTTCTGGGAGATGCCACTTGCACCGGGGGAAGGGTGGGGGTCCCAGTGCCAGGGACCAGGAGGAGGTCTCAGAGGTCACTGCCAGCTCCTACCAGCAACTGCTCCTGCTGGACACGGCAGCACTCTGGACGCCGAGGCAGCAGGGCCGAGGCCCGAGGGAGCCCGGCTTGGAAGCAAAGGCCAGAACAGACGGACCCCTTTTGCGGATGGATCTCCAGAAGTTTCTGTTTCTTTATCACATGGACCAGAAACAAGGGCCCCGGGGACAGAAGGGCCTGTGCCCACCTGTGCTCAGGCCCCAGCCCGCCCTGTGAGCCGAGACTGGGAGGGGGAGGGGAAGGCAGCGAGCCATCATCCTGTGCCCTGTGCATGCAGATGGCCATGTCCCCACTGACTTGTGGACTCTGGAGCTGCTCAGGGCCCAGGAGGTCATCACCCTGCCACTCACTCTTCCAGGCCTCGGGGCTTGCTCGCCTCTGTGCCAGGAAGTCCCTGCCCTTGGGAGGGGCCGCTCTCTCCAGGACGCCTGCTCTGGCCCCAGATGCTGCCCTGGGGTGCTCTTGGACGTGCGTGCACCTCTGCGGGCGACAGGAGAAGGTAAGTCAGAAGGGAGCGGCGGGGGCTGGGGCAGAGCTGAGCAGAGCACTCTCCCTGCACAGTGCAGGGCCCTGGGGTCATCCTCAGCACAGAAAGAGAGGGGAGGAGGGCAGGCCTGGCCGTCAGGCCCTAAATCTGCTGATCACCCGCAAGTGACCGTGATCAGCCATCTTCTTGTGGGCCTGCATCGGTGGCACTAGGAGCTGCAGGATCTTGCTGCAGGACCCTGCTCCAGGCCCTGGATTGGGTGCCGGCTGTGTTTCCACACCTGGGAAGGTACCCCTCGGGCCACCGTCACACTGATCTGTGATTCGTGGTGCTGAACCCCAGAGCACCTCCCACTCAGCAGGCACCTGGCTCCTCCCACCCTTCCCGGGGCGTGGACTCCATCACCAGGCTTTTCCCTGAAGCGCAGGGCTCACTCCCTAATGGAGTGGACCTGTCCTCTGTGGCCCCTTCGGCCTCCATGAGAACATGTTGAAGGAAGAGGCCCCAGGACCAGGCTCATTAAGGGGACACAGGGACATCCCAATCCTGAAGATTCGAGGGTGCTGTGTGCTGGACCGTGGGGAGTCCTTGCCTCAGACTGGTGACCTGTGCCTGGGGTATCAGGCAGAGTCACAGGACCATCCCTGCGCCTCTGCTGTGACAGATCACCCGACAGGCAGCTTGAGCCACACACCTTCCCCTCTCACACCCTGGAGGCCGGAGGCCGGGATCCAGGTGCCCCCGGCTGGCTCCTCCTGAGGCCTCTCTCTTCCCCTGGCAGACGACAGCTGCTCCCTGTCTCCTCACGAGGTCACCCTCAGTGGGTCTGTCCTCATCTCTTCTTGTGAGGACCCCGTTGGGCGGGTGGGGCCACCCCACAGCCTCATTCCTTCATGGCCTCCACACCCCCCACTTCTTTCTCCAAGACCATGTCCCTGGCTGGGAAGGGCCATGCCATGGCTTTGGGTTCTGGCAGAATTGAGAGAGGGGTGGACAGAGCCTCCTGGCCCTCGGGTGGGCATCCCCTTTGTCCACAGTCACAGGCCACAGCTGGCTCCAAAGGCCGTGGCTGCTGAAGTCACGACTTGGACAGTGGTCCCCGGGCACAGGCATCTCAGAGACACAGTTTCTCCCTGGCCCTTGGCACCTACGCCCGCTCCTCCACCTGCTGGCCTCACCTTGCCCAGGCTGAAGAGCAGGCTTGCAGCTTCAGGCTGTCCCCAGTCTGACCCCAGGAGCCTGAGCGGGGACCTGACCTTTGGATGTGAGTGACTTAACGCGAGGTGGGCAGGGGCCTGACCCAGTAGGCCTGCTGCCCTCCTTGCAAGAGAGATGGTGGAAGGAAGCCACATGAGGGCCCTGCCGCCCAGCAGCACCGCAGACCTGAGGTTAGGCCGGGGTCTGGCCGACTAGACATAAATGGAGAAAGGAGGTTTGCTTCACGCTCCTGGGCCAAGATTTCAATCTGCTACAAATGGACGGAGAGACAGGTAAATGAGGAAATGCATTTCCATCCTTCAGCCTGACCAGTGTCCAAAAGCAGCTGGTCCAGGCCCAGAAGTAACAAGTTCTGTGAGGCTCGATAGGATAATCTGCATTAGGGGCCACTCCTGAACCTAGGGCCAGAGAGGGCGGGGTTAAGTGGCCCTGACAGCAGGAGGCACAGCACTGGGAACAGCCTCTTCCCACTGGAGGGACCCGGTCCTAGGCCTTAGGCCTGTGTGGACCCAGCCGGGTGTGTGACGAGGGTTGCAGACAGCCCCGGAGTGCTCCAGCGGCCGCCCCTGCAGTTGGAACCCTCCCTCCAGGAGGTAGGACCTGGCCAGCGGCACAGAGGACCCAATTACCCCCAGGAGCAGGCACGGCGTCCAGAATCGACTACTGAGCTGACTGCAGCCGCGGCAGCCACATCCAATCTGTGTGACTTGGCTCAGACGAAAACCAATTAAAACTGCAGCTCCTCCAGGTCACCGCCTGCTCCGGCCCTGTCACCGTGTTGAGTTTGCCTATTAGGCTTGCAGTTTCTTCCAGAGCAGTTGTAATTTGCTGAAGCAGCCGCAGCACAGACAAGAAGGGGCAGACAACCTTCCACGAGATACGGGGCCAAAGACTCACCAGAAACTGTCAACACAGAGTGCAGAAGGGTGCAGCAGCTCACCAGCACCCCCACACCCTGGGCTTCCTGCACCCGGGACCTCCCTCCTCCCTGGTTCTCAGGATGACCTGGGACCTGGCTTTGAAGCATGCTGGGCACATCTGGCGGCCCTGCTGCAGAAGGATGCAGCCCGGCTCTGCTTCCTCCTCCCCATGGGCCAGGCAGCAGGGCCAGCTTTGAGCCAGCTCGCCACCCCTGGGTGCTCTCGAGCCAGCTCTTAGGGCCACCTGCACTTGGGCTTCAGCTTCACTGAGGAGGGCAACACTCATACCAGCTTCCCGGGCTTTATGAGGGGCAGACGGCCCCTCCTGGTGTCAGGACACAGTGCCCAGCTGATGGGGACCGCCCTGAACTTTCCGGAGACAGAAGTCATGACACCAAATTCATTCTCCTGAAAGCAGAGGGGGCTGGAGGTTTTTTCTTTTCATTTTTAAAAAAATTTTGTTTTAAGATTAATGATCTAGAAAAGAACACAATGCAAATCATGTCAGCATGTCAACTATCAGGAGAATTGTGCCATCCCCCTAGAACGTGGCCAAAGGTTCAGGGGGTGTGGACTGGCAAGCCAGCTCCTGGGGGGACAGTAGCAGAGGGCTAGCCTGGGCTAAGAGGCCAGAGAAAACGTGGTCCAGAGAGACGGAGCATTCGTCCAAGCACCATGGGATAGAGCTCACATAGGACGGAGCTGAAATAATGGTAGTTGACCTGCTAAGGGAGCTAGTAGAAAAAGCAGGCCACGTGCAAGAATAGACAGGAAAGGCAAACTGAGGGGTGCAAACCCCAAGATCCAATCAAAAAGAAATGTTAGAAGTTAAAAAAAAAATAGTAACCAAAATGAAGACTGCTCCAGCAGCCTACAGCAGCCCAGCGCAGCCTGGGAGAGAATCCAGCCCCAGACAGGAAATGGCAGCCGCTCAGAATGAAGTGTAGAGAGAGCAGAGGGCTGAGAAAAACTGAGAGGTGATACCACAGACGTAAGTAAGTGTAGTCGGAACACTGGGGAGGAAGAAAGACTAGAGCAGAGAAATATTTGAGGTGATAATGGGAAAGCGCTTCCCAAGTTAATGAGAGACCCTAGGACACTCACAGAGATCTCAGCGGACACCAAGCACCAGCTCCCCGGCACATGGTGTTACAGAAAATCCAAGAAAGTTTACAGAATGAAGCCAGAGGAATGAACCTTGAGCAGAGCAGGGTAGAGGCCACAGCTAGAGGAAAAGGTACAGAGTATTATGGGCTGAAAATTAAAACAAAATATAAAAAACTCTATAGTTTTCCAAATTATCTTTTAAAGACGAGGGAGGAATACTTGCTTTTGCAAAAACAAAAATAAAAATGAAAGACCAAGACACGGAGGGCATTCCTGGTCAGCAGACCTGCCCTGTGACTCCAGGTTCTTCAGACAGAAAGAAAACCGCACGGGTCAGACCCTGGATTTGCACCAAGGAAGGAAGGTCACCAGAAAAGGAAGACACAAAGGTCACTAAAACCTGTCAGGTTTCTTGACTGACTAAGGGATCATGCTGCTTCTAAAGCGAGGCTGGCAATGAGGCAGGCACACAGGGAGGCTGCAGTGGAGGACGGATGGGTGCAGAGCAGCTGCAGGGCAGGAGGGAAGAGGACCCTGTGCTACAGGGGGAGGGGCAAGGGGTGCCACCAGGGCTAATGACAAGTGCACCGTGTGACAAAGGCTTAGCCCCCCAGGAAGGCACAATCGTGTGTTTGGAAGCACCTAAAGAAAGAGCTTAAAAGAGGCCAAACCTGGTCACAGGAAAGGGGGCAGCCAAGCTGGACAGAGTGGTCAGGGACTCAAATGCCCCTCTGTGGGTAATGGATGGACCCCGCAGGCAGGAAATTCCTAAGGACACAGATAACCAGAGCAGCACCATCTTCAATCCATCTAAGTGACACTTAGAGAACTCTGTCCAGCCACAGCAGAACCCCTTGTGGAGTTCACGGGAAGCATTTGCCAAGACAGACCACATTCCAGGCTTAATATGTTTAAAAAAGTGGAAATCATACCAACTATGGAGACAGACTGCACTGGGATTACCTAGCAGCCAAAAAGATAAGAAGAAGAAAAGTAGCTAGAAAACCCCAAATATTTGAAAAATTAAACAACATCTAAATAAACGGTGTCCCAAAATAAGTCTCAAGAGAAATGAAAAATATTTTGAACTAATGAAAATATAACTTATTAAAACTGCTGGGATAGATGAAAGCCAGGCTTGGAGGGACATCTAAAGCACTTATATCAATCAGAAGAAAGATCAGAAATTGCTGACCTTGGTTTCTACCTTAGGGCAAAAGAGGAAAGAGCAAAATAAGACTCAAGGAAGAGGAGGAATGAAAATTAGAGCTCAGATCAATGAAATCGAGCAGAGGAAAGGAATAGAGAGCATCACTGAAACAGAAACCTATTTTTTTGAAAGTCTTCAATAAATTGATAAACCCCCAGGAAGGCTAATCAACACAAGGAGAAGAGTTACTGATACCAGAAATGCAAAGAGACTCATTGTTGCTACTCTGTTTGGCATCTTAGGGATGCTCCTATGGTCAGCTCCATGCTCCCAAATTTGATGACTTAGACCAGTTGTGCCTTCGACACAAACCACCAGCACTCACACATGGAGAAAAAGTAACACAAACAGGCCTCCATCTGTTAAAGAAATCAAACCAATACCTTAAAACCTACCCAAACAGAAAGTGTGAGGCCCAGATGATTTTACTGATGATTCCACAAAATAGGTAAGAGGTAATCCAGCTCCCTAGTGTCTTCCAGAAGATGGGAGCAGAGGGACAAGGACCAACTGACTCTGGGAAGGTAGCTGCCCTGGTATCCAAACCAGCTGGAGGGGCTTCGGATGCAGCTCGGTGGCAGAGCACTTGCCTTGCACGTGGGAGGCCCTGGGTTCGATCCTCAGCACCACATAAAAATAAATAAATGAAATAAAGGTACTGTGTCCAACTACAACTAAAATATATATATTTAAAACCCAGCTGGATGTATTACAAGAAAAGAAAATTAGAAACTGGTATCTCTTATCAACATAGGCACAAACTGTTAACAAAATACAAGCAAATTGAACCCACTGATACACACAAAGGACAACACATCACAACCAGGTGAAGGTCAGCCCAGGAACCCAAGATGGCTCCGTTTTCATAAATCAACCTGCGTGGCTCATCACCTTGGCACACTAAATAAAAACATGATCTTATTCATAAATGCTAAAAAATTCAACAAGAAAAAGAACAAAGAAGTCTGATTGGAAAGAAAGAGCAAGCTGTTTACTCACAGAGCACATGATTGGTGCTGTACTTTGCATCTAAAGAGCCCGTGTGTTTGGCAATGCAGGAATGCTCAGAGATGACGTGATTGGATGCTGAGGGCTGAGACCTCACTGGATTAACCCATTGGATGGATTAACAACACAAATGGAGTGACCAGGTGGGAACTGTGGGCGGGCAGGCGTGGCTGGAGGAAGTAGGTCTGCCCTGGCTCTTGTCTTGCTCTCTCTGTGTCCCAGTGGCCATGAGCCGAGCAGCTGTCCTGCGTCACACCTCCTGCCACAGCACTCTGCCTCACCTCAGGCAGCTGACCATGGATGGAACCTCTGAAACCATGAGCTAAAATAACCTTCTTCTTTTCTGTGCTGTTCTTGTCAGATACAGTGACGAAAAGTGGCAGATACAATTGGCACGTAGAAAACCCCAAAGAACCCACTAAAAGAACTCCAGATAAAGAACAATATATAAAAGTCAATTGATTTTCTATAAATCAACAATGGGCAACAAAAATTTCATATTTCCAAAGCACCACATCATTCACAATAGCATCAAAACATTAAGTTTTAGGTATAAACTAACAGAGTGTGTGGATCTGTCTGCAGAAAACTAAGAGCCCTAGAGTGACCAGACCCAGCTAAAGGAAAGAGAGTCTGCGCCCTGGATTAAAAGGCAACATTGTTGCAATGTCAGTTTCCCCCATCTTGATCTGCAACACAATCCCAGTTAAAATCAGCCAACAGGCTGGGCCAGGGCTCAGCCGCAGAGCGCGTTCCTAGCATGTGTGAAGCACTGGGTTCGATCCCCAGCACCACATAAAACAACAACAAAAAATAAATTAGACAAAAGTATTGTGTTCATCTACCACTTAAAAATAAAAAAGGCCCAGCAAACATTTTTGTAGATGTCAACACACTTATTCTAAAATTTTTGCAGAAAGACGAAAACCCCAGACGAGCCACATGGTATTAAGAAGAACAAAGTGGAAACCCTCACACGGCTCGAGCCTGGACTTAGTAAAAACTGCAGTCATGAAGACAGTGCGGTATCAGGAAGGAAAAAGAACACACACACACACACACACACACACACACAGAAATGGAACAAAAGAGAGAGCCCAGAAATAGACCCACATGAATGTGATCAACTCATCTCTGACAGTGGCATAGAGACAATGCCGTGCAGAGAGCACAGTCTTTGCCACAGAGAGTGTGGAACAATTAGACACAGAAAATAAAAGAATCTAGCTACGAAGACGACAGAACATTAACTCCCAATGGATTAGAGGCCCAAATGGATTGCATCCTGTGGCATACAGTGCATTGCATAGCACAGGGAGACAGTAGAATATGCTGTATAGTATAGAACAAAATACACTATAAATATCCCCAAAGGGTACACACATAAAATTTGCACAACCTGGTTTTGGAGATGAGTTTTTAGCTGTAACATCCAAACAGTGGCCCATGCCTGTAATCTCTGACTCAGGAGGCTGAGGCAGGAGGATCACAAGTTCAAGAGCAGCCTGGGCAACTCAGTGAGACACTCTCAAAATAAAATAAAGAAGGGCTGGGGGTATAGCTCAGTGGTAAAGTGCCCAATATAGAAAAAAATACAGATAAGTTGAATTTCATTAAAATTAAAAACTTTTGCTCTATTGAAAAATAAAAAGACAGGCCACAGAGTGGCAGGAAATATGTGCAAAACACGTATCAGACAAAGGGCTTGTCCACAAACGTACAAAGAATTAAAAAAAAAAAGAACAGAACAAATCAAAATAATCGATTTAAAATAGGCAAAGGATCTGAAAAGACAACTTAGTAGGTACCCAGATGGCAACAGGCCTGATTTAGCTCAGGCCGCGGGGCCTTCAACAGAGGAAAGTTGCTTTCTCACAGTTCTGGGGGCTGGACGTCTGGGGTCAGGGTGCTAGTGGGTGGCTCCTGGTGGTCCTCTCCTGGCTTGTGGCCTTCCCTCGGTGCACAGGTAGCGGGAGCACACCTGGGCTCTTCTCCTCCTAGCCGGGCGCTGACCCCATCTCGAGGCCCCACCGCATGTCCTTATTAGTCCTGGCTTCCTTCCACCAAGGCCTCCCTCCAAGGGCAGCCCCGGGGGAGCTGGGGGAGCAAACACTCAGACCTGACTGAAGCTTTCGGAAAGGTGCTCAAAGTAACTTGTCACTAGGGAAAAGCAAATTAAAACAAGGAGACAGCCACGCAGCTCTCAGAGCGGCTCAGATCACAGACCCGCAACCCTGAGCTGCGCAGGCCCTGGAGCAACAGGACGTCTCAGGGCCGCTACCGCGGGTCCGTGTGGTAGCTTCTCACAAACCGCGCGTGGTCTTACCATTGGGTCCAGCAGGCACACCGTGGCATGCACCCAGAGGAGTTGAAGACTTACGTCCACGCGGAAGCCTGTGGGGCATGCATGGGTCCTCACACCCGCTGATTCACAACCACCAAGACCGGCAGCAACCAAGAGGCTCCAGAACCGCATTGGCAGGCATCGGCAGGACAGCGAGCGTCCCCAGAAAGAAACACGTCAGCAGGCCAGGAACCTCACGGCAGGCCGCTGGGCAAAAGGCAGTGTCCAGAAAGACAAAGCTACTAAGGGTAAAGGCCTGGTTGCTGGGGGCTGGGGAGGGAGGACCAGACGGTGAGGCCAGGGGTCCCCCCGTGGAGCTCTGCACGGGGCAGAGCAGGCAGGACCCTGGGCACCTGGAAGCGCAGCGTGGGGTTACTTGCAGCAAGAGTCAAGGTTTTCTGACTACAAACGTTACATGTATGTGCTCATTATCAACAGCATGTAGGGAAAGAGGGAATTTAAAGAAAAACAGTCTACCCTGTACCCCAGCAGCAGTTTCCATACATATTTTTAAAATTCGGAAATCCTTTACAAGTTCTCTGTGATTTGCAACCTGGGACAGAGGGAATGCCTGGGGCAACCCCTGGGCCCCACAGCCCTGCAGTGAAGGCCTGTATGGCTCCAGTCCAGGTTGTCTAGATGGAGGCGCGGCCTCCGTGTGCCTGTGTGCCTGGGATGGGGACCAGCCAGTCCCCAGGAGGGACACCGGCCCCCAGCCAGCCCTAGGCGCTCTGGAAGCAGCTACTCAAAATGCAAATTGTTTCAGTCCTTTCAGGGAGAAAGGAGGATCGTAAACCCCAAGTGCCAGAGTGAGGGGCCAGGCCCCCAGGAGCTAGAGCAGGGACCCTGGGTGAGAGTCTCTATCCCTCCAGAGGGCCACTTTCATGGTGATGCCCACCCCACCTCCTGGGGTGCAAACGGTGTGGTAGGCTCGGGGCACACAAAGATGACACACATACCCTGCTCCAGGATACAAACAGAACCCGCAGTGCCACGTACTCAGCGACAGCCTTACACACCTGATGCTGTCACCGTAAGTCCTCAGGCGTTCGCGCCCCATCAGGAAGCCCAGGGCCTGAGAGGCGCCAGGACACGCGCAGTCCCACAGGCACCGCGGGGCCTGCTTCAGACTCTGGGCGCTGGGTGGTCTCCCAGGGGTATTTGGCCACATCTGGGGATGTTTCTCACCGTCATGATTTGAGGGTGCTACTGGCACCCAGTGGGGGAGGCCAGGGAAGCTGTGAACAGCATAAGTACTCACACATCACCAAGAGTGACCCGGCCCAAACGCCAGGCGCCCAGCTGGGCCGTGCTGCAGCCTTGTGCCGGGCGGAGGCCTCGGGAGCTTGAGAGCTGATGGGCAGCACTTTAAAGGACAAGCAAAGAGAAGAAGAGGCCAGAGGTGGCTCTGAGGAAGCGGTGACCTGCAGGGGGCCAGTAGCACCCAGCCCAGAAGCTCTTGTCAGAGATGGCCTGCATGGGCCTCAGAGGCGCCCAGCGCAGTGTGGCCGAGACCAGCCACCCAGCCCTGGTGGGTCTGGAGCAGGAGGCCAAGGCTTCCCCAGCTTCTGGGAGGATTTGCTTCCCAGGGATTTACTGTTGCCATGAGCTACGTGATGACTCCCCAAAGCTATGCCTGTGTCCTGGACCCAGAACCTGGGAAAGGTCGGCAGACGTCACCAAGTCAAGGTGAGGCCTAAACCAAGGACCAGCATCCTTAAGAGGCAGACCCAGAGGGAAGGCCCTGCAAAGACGAGGTCCAGGCCACATGAGGCAGTGCTGGCCTCTCGTCCCAGCTACTCAGAAGGCTGAGGCAGGAGGATTGAGGGAGTCCGAAACTAACGGGGCCAACTTAGCATGACCACATCTCAAAAAGAAACTAATGACTTAAATTTTTAAGTAAAACAAAAAGAAAATGGAGGCACAAGGAATGCCAGGATTTCTAGTGAGAGTTCAGGAAGGAGTCTCCATCAGAGCCTGGGAGGAGGGACCAACCCACGGCTTTGTCTGCCGGCCCCAGGACCCGGAGAGCGTAGATTTCTGTTGTTGAGCTATCCAGCTTGTGGTTTAATGCCCCGGAAAACTAATAGAACTGTCTTTGCCTTTTGGTCTCAGGTCTTCAGAGGAAATCGCCCAGGGTACCATGAACTTGGAAACATTAACAGGAATATTCGATCTGGGATCCCAGGTCCCCAATCCCTGTGTCTCCAGTACCTGCTGCTGCATGTAGGCAGGAGTTGGAAGAAATTAGTGGTCTCCAGGCACAGAGATGGGCGATCAATGCTCAGGATCAGCTGGCCTGGAATTCATAAAGATCCGTCCTGTAGAGCTGAAAAGAAGTCCCTCAGTAAGAACACAAGGTTTTCTGAGGAGCCCTTCCCCGAGCCTTGGACGACAGTGATGAGCCGGGAGGCTGTGCCCAGGCTTCTGGGTAGGTAGGTACGCACAACTATTTCTGACATTTTTATTGTGTTTTTTTCGCTTTTTTAAAGCACCTCGACACTGTCAGGCAGGCAGGCACCTGCAATCCCACCCCACAGATGGGGAGCCTGAGGCCAGGACCTGGGAGGACCTCTGGGGCTCCTCCTGCTGCGTGGAGCAGGAGTGGCCTCCTTGGCTGCTCACACGGAGCAGTGAGCTGGCTGCTCAGCTCTGCCCTGGACGGCAGATACCCTCCTGGGCACTGGTGGCCAGGTTGGCACTTCCTCTTCTCTCTAGGACACAGGACAGGCAACCCGTGCAGTCACACAGGGCCTGCTTAGAAGGGCCCCGCCTTGGTGTGACCTTCTGCTGGCACCATCTTGTGTTTCGTAACCGCAGCCCAGCAGGACAGCAAGTGTGTGCAACAGAGGAGACGCGAGCCAGACTCGAGGTCACCGTCCCTCCACGGGTCCTGTGCAGCATCGCACGCAGCCTAACAGGACACAGGATTCTAGCCGACGTGGGACACCGAGGAGCCTCAGCGCAAGGTGAGTGTGGGGACCCCCCCCTTCTGGGGGGGCGTCTTCTCAGGCCAGAGCCTGCTTCTATGCTGAAAGGACAAGGGCACAGTTGGCCCGAAGCCTCAGGGTGGCCATGACAATAGGCGACCTTGACTCTCCCTCCTCCTTGGGGCTGGGAGCCGGGATCAGGTGTCACAGGCTGGCTCCTCGATGGCGTTCAGTGGTCCTCTGTGTGTCAGTGTCTTGAGCTCCTCTCCCCAGTAAGAGCCCTAGGGGTTCGGGATTAGGGTCCACACAAAGACCTGGGTGTAGCTTGATTACCTCTTCAAAGACCCTCCTCCTGTGGCTTCCACACTCACGGGCTCAACCAACTGCAGATCAAAAATATTCAGAAAATAGGTCTGTGTTGAGCATGGGGTCACTTTTTATTCCTCATTATTCGCTAAACAGTGCAGGCCAACAGCCATTCACAGGGCACTGCACGTGTCAGCTGTTGTGTATGATCCAGAGATGGTGTGTGACCGTGGGCCTAGCTTCTAAGCAAACGCTCTGTCGTTCAGGTGAGGCAACGGGGCATCCCTGGTACAATCCCTAGGTCCACACTGATTCGATCTTCTCCAGACCAATAACTGCCGCAGAGATTGCCTGTGTGCTGATTGGCTTAGGAAAGGGTCACTTGTCCTGTACTGACCAATCACAGCAGGGCTTTCCAACAGATCCCTCCCCCTTGAGCTGGGGCAGGATCAGTCCTTCCAATCTGCCCCCCAGAACAAGGGTCCCCTGGGAAATCTGGTGGCTCTCAGGAAGAAGGGAGTGGGACTGGATTCTGGTGGACATTGTGAATTCTTTCCTAAGCCCTTCTGTTGCCTTTGAGACTCTGCCACCACTTAGGTTAATCACACCCCTGATCCTGTGTTCAACACGGGGATCCTCGGAAGCCTGTGCGCCTGGCAGGGCAGGAGCTGGTGTCCGGCGGCAGTGTCCACAGCCAGGCGCGGTGCCCGGGAGCAGGAGGCACTCAGTCTCACAGTCCACCGCTCCAGGCCACCCACACCCAAACCTGAGCCCCTTCTACTTTCATGAGATGGCATTTTCCTTTTTCTCCCTCTGGATTCCAGGTGAAATATACGACCCTTGACCTTCTGAGTCTGGCTTGTTTCACTTAACATAATATCCTTCAGTACCACCCACTTTCCTGCAGATGACCCAATTTCCCTCTTCTTTATGGCTGAAAGAAGCCACACTGTGCATGTCCACCACATTTCCTTCATCCACCTGTCACCCGTGGACACCTGGGCTGGCTCTGCTCTGGCTGCTGTGAACTGTGCTGCTGCAGACACAGTGAGCAGGGGTCACTGCAGCATGATGGTGTTATTCTTCAGGGTAAACCCGAGGATTGGTAGGGCTGGGCAGCTGGAGGCTCTTCTTGGCTTCTTGAGGGCCCTCCCTACTGATTTCTGTGCGCGCTGACTCCATTCCTGCTGACTGTCACCAGCCCCCTCCTTGCTTCCTCCCAAGCCTCATGCTCTTGGTGTCTTGGTGGCTGCCGTCCTGACTGCAGTCCCTGGCTCTCGGTGTGGTTTGGGTTTGCGCTTCCTGGTGATGAGAGATGCTGAACGTCTTTCCACGTGTTTGTTGGCCATCTGTCCTTCGGAGGGGGTCGTTGAGGTCTCTTGCCCGTTATGGATTGGGTTATTTGGTCTCTGGTTTTAGGTCTTGGAGTTCTTCCTCTATTCTGGATGTCAACTCCTGTGGGGGCGTCGCTGGCACAGACTTCCTCCCCCCGTTGGCTCTCTCCCTGGCAGGTGTGTACTGACCGCCCACCATGGGTGTGGTGGCATGCGCAGCCCTTGGCCATCAGGACTCACTGCTCCCGCTTTTCCTTCTGGGTGATTCTACCAGCCAGTCAGTCCCCCTCGGTGGCATTGGCTTCCCCGATGAGCGGTGGGGAGGAGAAGGCATATGCACAAAGGGTGGTGTCACCTCCGAGCAGAGGCTTCGAGGCCAGGCCGCTACCCAGAGCTGGTTGGATGACAGGCCAACGTATTGGTGGAGCGCCAGTGGTTGACAGAAAGCACCCACAGTGGTCGGAAGCCACTCACCTGCCCATGGACTGGTACAAAGCGAGAAGGGGGCTGATGTTAACTTGGAGGAGAGGTGGGCACAAGACTGCCTCGACCCCAGGCTAGGAGTACTGTCCTCAGGTGCAGGGAGGCGAGGGAGGGTCTGTCTGCACTCCCCTGCATCCTCGGGTCACCATGAGGGGTCTTCAGAGAGCATCTCCTGCTGGACTGGCTGGAGGACCCCAGGTACGTCACACCTCAGGTGGGGGCTACTTTAGGGTGCTGCTGCTGCTACATGACCCAGACCCTGCAGAAGGGCTGGGACAACTCTGCTCCCCAGGGCCCAGAGACACACGCAAAGCGGCCGTGGCACCAGGGCAGCAGATGGCTTCCGGCTTTTCTGCCACCCGAGCAGATGACCAAGACCTTGGTTTGATTAAACAACAACTTAACTATGAATTAAAAACAAACTGGAGTATGAAACTGCCCCACTATTTAAACCGCTGGAATGTGGGGCTGGATAGAGCCGCAGGAGGTTCAGGAGGGCTGTGGGAGGGTCCAGACGTGGGCACCAGGACAGAGCACTGGAATTGAATCCCAGGTCTACTGCTCGCCAGCTCACCCTGCCCCACAGAGGGGCTGAGGCTGGGGACCAGGTCAGATGGAGGAGCTCAGGGACCCCACGATAGTGACCCCACTCACAGATGGGGACGCTAGGACTTAGGACAAGAGAACAGCACAGGCGGCTCTCCACGTCCCCACGGCTGTTTCTGGAGTATTGTCAATGACACCTGACAGCAAACCAGGGCCACTCACCCTCCTCACATGTCCCACTAAACCCAGGTCACAGCTGGGCCACAGTGGACGTCCAGCTAGAGTCAGCGCCCAGGCTCCAACCTCGAGGGGTGCCAGGGTTGGGGATTTGCTTCCAACCAGAGCACATGCAAGCACACCCAAGGCCTTCCAAGGTCCCCTCCGGGAGCCCGGCTGCCTGCAGGGGGCCAGGGGGACACCGAGCAGGCGCGCGCTGGAGTTGCCCTGGGCACTGTGTGTGGGTCCTAGGCAACCGCCAGCACCCAGGGCCAGACGAGCCTTGGACATCACCCGGTGCAGCCACCTGGGGACCTCCCAGGTGCCCTGTCCTCTCCAGTCAAGCCCAGAAGAGCCAACAGTGCTGTTGCTTTAAGCCTCTGGGCCCTGAGGGGCTTGTCCCCAGGACAGGACGGGGCTGAGGCAGCAGTGGGGAGGCAGGGTCGCCCTCGGATCACCTCTGCCCTCTCAGAGTAGCCTCTGCTGCGGAGTCAGCTGTTGAGGGCACCCTCCGCTTTTGCACCTGCCCTGAAGCCAGCTAAGCGCCATGTCAACACCGGACCTTCAAGGTCGAGTTGAAAGGGGGTCCGGTAACCCAGTGTTCACCCCCCGACAGCGTGTAGGAAGAGGCTGCCCCGTGGCTGCGGTGCCCCTGCAGAGTGGACACTGCTCAGAACTTGTCTGCCTCTTCCATGGCTCAGGAAAGCCTGGGCAAAGTCTTTCTGGGTCAGCAGTTGTGACCCTGCAGGAGAGCTGAGATTGCACAATCGCCCCGCCCACCACCCCTGGCCGGGTCCTGCCTCCAGAGGGCTGCAGCTGCGGACAGAGGCCATGGGGTGTCTGGGGTGTCCGGGGTGTCCGTTGATGCGCCTCAGGAGCCCACCCCCACTCCAAGCTTCTCTGGGTGTCTGCAGGTGTTGCTTGGGGCTTCCCTTCATCTCTGATGTCCCCGATGGAGAGGACCCAGGCCTGATGACTCCTCTGTCCCACGCGACGCTTCTATCTCCTTCCGGTTCCCTGCTGCCTCCTCGTTCTTTCATTGAGAGCATATGTTCTGGGTGATTCTTGGGGCTGCCCTCCTGCATCTGAGGCTGTGGGTTGTTTTGCTCTGGGGCCAGCCTTTGGGACAGCCAGCAAGGTCTGCACTGCCAGCAGCCAAAGTGACCCGGGCCCGGTACGGCACAAAGACCCAGCACCCTCCTGCCAGCCGGATTCACCCCAAATGCCTTCCTGTTGGAGGCAGACACCATTTGACCTAGGGTCAGCTGTGTCCTGGGGTGAGCTCTGGGCTTCCAGCCACAGCAGTGGGTCCCCAGGCTCCCCCTATGTGGCTGTCCACCTGCAGGAGCAGCTGGACACAAAGGGAAGTAGGTACTTCCTGCCAACCTCCCCCTGTCTTTACAATGCCTCGGTGGCTGGTGACCCCATGGGGTCCTTCATGTGCCATTGCATCTGGTCTGCTGTCCCACTGAGCACGTGCAGGAGATACCTGTGGCTAAGGCAGCAAAGCACCTGAAACTGGGAAGCTAAAAGCAACAGAAATCCAGTCTCACAGCTCGAGAGGCCAGAGGCGGAGGCCAGCAGGCCACGCTCCAGCCTGGCCTCCCGCCCACAGTGCGCCGTGGTCCCCTGCAGCCTGGGCTTGCCGATGAATCACCCCACTGTACCTCTGTCCTCACGGGGCCTCGTCCTCTGAGCCTCTGTGTCTTAACCATCATTGGCGTGAGGGACTGCCTTAATTCCACTGCATTTGCAAAGATGCCTATTTACAAATAAACTCATAATCACAGGAACTGGATGTCACTTGGAGATAGATTTGGGGGCCACCATTTGGCCCACCCCACCATGCTCTGCCCTTTCTCATATCCCTTTCCACCTACGGTTCTACTTTCTGATAGAGAATTTGTTAGCTAATTTGTACCAGGGCATGAATCCTTTATCATTGCTCTAAAAAAAAAAAAAAAAAAAAAGGTGTTAATATTCTGGTGGTTTATCAAAGGAATCTAATCCAATTCAAGAACCTGTTTCAATCTTTCATATGTTGGCTCCTGGCCCATGAGTCACATCATGCTGGAATTTGTGCTCTAGACACAGGCTGCTGCTCTGGGGCTCATAATGTCCTGGAAGGCACAATTGCGGTGAGTCTGCTGACACACTCACGGGGCATCTTGCAGGGCCAGAGCCTGGCCCGCCCTTGTGGGTTCAGAGAGGCCTGGGCCTTCACCTCGGGATGTGCCCAGCTGTACTGCCCCTGGAAGCTGCGCTGAGCAGCTGAGCCTGGGGGTGCAGGACACGAGGAACCCCCTGTGAGGTTTGGGCTTTCTGTCCCGGTGACCTTGAGCATCACTGGTCTTTTCAAGGGCACACAATGCTGGTTCCAGTGAACTGGAAGACGAGGTGGCCATGTGGTCATTTGGGGCCCCATGGGCCCCTGAGCTTTCAGGCAAAGAAGGGGGTTGTTCTATGCTGGTTGATCCTGATCTCAGGGGATTTAGTTACTGCTCCAAAATGAGGGGGCAGAGGGTGCTATTTCTAGAACCCCAAAGATTCTCTGGGGACTCTTCATTCTTCCATAAGGAAATCACAAACAAGTGGAGATGGCTCCTCAAAAGGACCACTGAGGATCAGACCCTGCAGGACTGCGTGTTTGGGTGAACCCACCCGATAGCCCACTGAGGTCAAGAGCAGCACGAAAGGGCAGGGAGAGGTCTTTCAACCTGCCACCGCGGCCACAGA
Organism: Spermophilus citellus; assembly: GCF_964194105.1. Lineage (NCBI taxonomy): Eukaryota > Metazoa > Chordata > Mammalia > Rodentia > Sciuridae > Spermophilus > Spermophilus citellus. The sequence goes on along the minus strand of NC_138183.1, from coordinate 254,623,522 downwards.
AACAAGGACTGTGGGGCAGGCACGTTTTATTGCTTTGCTTGGGATTGTAAAATGGATCTGTGTGTGTGTGTGTGTCTGTTTTTATATATACCAACTGTCTTTCTCCTCTTTTCCTTATTCTTTACACAAATTATGTTGGAGATTTACTTTGGTTTCATCTGCAGGCAGTCGCAATTCAGATAGAACTGTGGTGAGCAGAACAATGTACCCCCAAAGATGTCCGTGCCCTCAACCCCAGAACCTGTGACTATGTGAGCCCAGCTGGTGTGTCACCACTGTGACCCAAGGGAACTTGTCCTCCTCTAAGTGGTTCGTGTCAGGTATTCTGGTCCCTCGTGTCCGAAAAGCTGACTAATACAGACAACTGTTACCAAGAAGTGGGGTGGTGGTGGTGAATTCACCGACTACCTGGTGCGGAAGCCTTTGGAATCGGCTTGCAGGAGGGTTGGAAAAGTTTGGAGACGCAGGTTGGGGAAGCCCTGGAATGCTGCGAGTGAGGCAACTCGTTTTGAAATCCTGCTTTGAGAAGCGAGCAGGTGTGCACCCTGCTCCCACGGCTGCCCAGGGAGTGGTTTCCCCGGGAATCCTCCACCCAGCGCAGCCAGGCAGCGTGTGGAGGCAGCCGTGTCCGAGGCCCAGCGGCCTCATTCCTGCCGGAGTTGGAAGCAGCTCCAGACATTCTCTTCATGGAGCTGTTCTCCAGGAATGCAAGGTTCTGGAGTTACGGGGTCATGAAGTTTCCACTCATTTTGAGGGAGACCAGGGAGGTCAGGCAGTGTGCCCCCCTACCCCAGAGAGAAGCTGTGAGAGTGAGGCCAAAGCTGCAGTGAGGCCTCAGGAAATTGTAGCTGCCAGGACATGGGCTGTCCACCGGGAAGCTGCAGGCAGAGAGCAGGATCAGCCCCACAGGAAGGCCGAGTGGGCCATAACCAGTAAGGCCACTGGGGTGGGGTACCCCAGCACTCTGGGGCTCAGATCCTGCCACCAGGTACCCCAGGTGCCGAATGCAGAGCTACAGGACTTCACGTTTGCCCTGGTGGGTTTCTGTCTTGCTCGGGCCCACTCCTCCCTTTTGGCCCTATTTCTCTCTTGTGGAATGGGTACACTTACTTACTCTGGGCATTGTCTATTGGAATCCTGTAACATGCTTTTTATTTTTCCCCATGGGGGTCCATAGGTAAAAGTTGCCTTGAGTCTCACAGGAGACTTTCGGTCTGGAATTGGGGCCACGCTGGCACTGTGAAGGCTGGGGGACTCCTGGAGATGGGCCGAGTGCACTTTGCACTGTGAGACAGACGTGAGCTTTGGGGGCCGGGGTGGAATGTTACAGTTTGGATCTGTAGTGTGTGGAAGGCCTGGTCCTCAAGGCTCCGTCCAGAACTGGAAGTTTCCAGGGGATGCTGCACACTCACGTCTGTGGCAGTGCTGTTGGCGAAGCCGGGAGGCAGGTCAGCCCCGGTGTCACTGACAGATGGACGGGTAAACCAAGTGCTGCCCACTCACAAGGCAAAACTCTCCAGCCTCAGCAAAGGAGGACTTCTGGACCCACGTAGCCACACAGAGGGACCTTATGCCCAGTGGAAGAAGCAGGATGGCAGGACAAATGGAGTGAATTGTAAAGTCCCAAGAGTCATCAGGTTCACAGAGACAGAGGGAGAAGGGTGCCCACCAGCACTGGGCAGGGGGTGGGAGCTGGTGAGGGGACGGAGTTTCAGTTGGGAGGTGGCCAAGTTCTGAGGTGGGCAGTGGAGACAGTGAGCCATGGAACTGTGCTCTTAAAAACTGCGAAGGTGGTGAACTGTGCGTTATATATAACAAGACATAGCCACTGGGGGGAGAAGGGTGACACTGGGGACAGGGCAGCAGCGTTCCCATCTGCCCGAAGCCCACACTCACCCATCATTTGCCAGGAGACACCTGCATTGGACGCGAGAGTCACAGGAACTGCACCCGGAGACCCCAGGCCTGGGAAGGCCAGGGTGTCAGGCCAGGTGTCTAGTCCAGAGGGCCCCAAGTATGGAGGGTGGGTGTCGCCCAGGCTGAGCTGACCCTCCCGCTGGCCGCCCAGCCGCTGCCTCAGCAGCACGTGTGGTGATTTTCAGGGACAGGTGTGTGGCCACCTGGGCTTCCTGGGGCTGGGCAGCAGGGCCCACGTCTTAGCTCTGGCCCGGCCCTGCCGTCCCCGCCCAGGGCTCAGAACACACAGGCGCCCAGTTCTTCGAGAGCAGCAGACCACCTGGCCTCCTTGCTCAGGGGTCCCCAGGCTGATCTCACTCCTCCAGCAGCCATGGGTGAGGGGCCAGCTTGGCCAAGCACCCTGTCAGTGCTTGCTCCTGCATGGCCTGGCCGGTGGTGGTCAGGTGCACGAGTGGGCCTCACAGTCAGGAATCTCATAAAGGCCTTGGTGACGGTGGCACCTTCCTGCCATGGCTACCCCGGCCCACTGGGCACAGTTCAAGGGCCTGAGAAGATCCGTGTCCCATGTGAAGGCAGGCAGGCAGGCAGGGGACCTCTTCCTCCTGCTCAGCCTTTGGCTGGGTCCCCACGGGTCAGGGTGGGCACACTGCTGTCCTCTGGATTTGACTGCTAGTCTTGTGTGGAAGCCCTCCCAGAACCATGTCCCACCAGAGGGCTGGGTGCCCCTGGCCTGTCCAGGTGACGTGGAATCCACCATCGCTCATGGTGAGATCGGGAGGCAATGCCCCCACTGACGGTCTCGGCACGGCCCGCACCACCCTGGGTTCCCACGCCGTCTCCCGGCTGCGTGCATTCCTGGGCAGACCTCCCGGCCCAGTGGGGTCTTCCTCTTGGATGCCATCTGGCACCTTGAACAGCCTGCCCTCTGTTTTACTGTGTGTTGGGGAAACGGCTGGATTATAGGAGCCCCTCCCTCTTCCTCGTTCTTCCCACAACCAACCCGACCAGCCCGGCCTGTTCTGAGTCCGGGAGGTGGCAGCCTGTGGTCTGGCCCTCACTGCGAGTGTCCTAGGGCCTCATCTCCAGATGTGGCCTCCCTATATGGAGGCTGGCCAGGCTCCGAGGAGCTGGCTGCGCAGCCCCCGCCAGCGGCTGCCCCTGATTTATGCTCGAGGGGATTTAGAAAGCCAGGCTTGCCCTCTGAGGAGGCTTGGCTGCACAGGATGCCAGGGTCGTGCCCCACACTGGGACGCGGAGGACAGAGGCAGGGCTCTGCTCTAGGCTGTCACCCATGCCATGCAGAAGTGAGGGGTGCTGGGCCCAGGGACAAGGGCGTGATCCAACCTCCGGGACAGTCTGCCCAGGGGCTGTCCCTGGACAGCTCCAGATCTCCCAGGGTTGGAGCTGCCTGGGAGAAACGGGAACAGCACTCTCAGCTGAGGAACAGCAGAGACGCGCTGTCCCTGGGCGGTCTGGTTCCTGGTGGCACATGCTGTGGGGTGAAGCTCCGGCCACCCCTCCCCCAGCTCTCGTGACCTACTCTGTGAGCAGTGGCCTGGTCAGAAGTCAGACCTTGCCGGTCTCCACAGGCCTGGAGTGGGCCTGGGCTCCCGGGCCACAGTGCAGGACCACGCTGGCCCTCTCCAGAGCCACCGTCCCTGCCGGCTCCCTCAGAAGGCCCTGTGCTGCTCCTGTCCTCTGGGGAAGTGACTCCAGGGGACCAGAGCCTGGAGTCCCGAGCCCAAGGGTGTCTGAAGACAGGAGTAAAGGGCCACCAGCTGCCAGGTTCCAGAAGGTCCTGGGCCACATGCAGACAAAGGGGTTGTGTTCTGCTGCCAAGGCCACTGTCACCTTCTCACCCAGCGGCTGAGCAAACAAAGAGCTGACTGAGGACTCCAACTCCTGCTCCCCAGCCACCTCCCGGTTACCTTCCTCACGGTGCAGCAGAACGGGGGTGGGGTGGGGGGGGCAGCAGGGTCACGTGGGGTGTGGGACCCAGTGGGGTAACGTGGGGGTTCAGGGTCTCAGGTGGGGTGTGGGGCCCAGCAGGTCACATTGGGTACAGGGCCCAGCAGGGCCCAGGGGAGTCATGTGGGGTGCAGGGCCTCATGTGGGGGTGCGAGTCCTCATGTGGGGGTGCGAGGCCTCATGAGGGGTGTGGGGCCTCATATGGATGGGGTGCAGGGCCTCAATGTGGGGTATGGGCCCAGTGGGGTCATGTGGGCTGCGGGGCCTCATGTGGGGGTGCGAGTCCTCATGTGGAGTATGGGCCCACTGGGGCCATGTGGGGTGCAGGGCCTCATGTGGGGGTGCGAGGCCTCATGAGGGGTGCGGGGCCTCATATGGATGGGGTGCAGGGCCTCAATGTGGGGTATGGGCCCACTGGGGACATGTGGGCTGCGGGGCCCAGGGGGCCCAGTGGGTGACGCCCTGGTTGCTGGGTCTGGTGCCCAGCTGAGCCCTCTGCCTGTGGCTCTGCAGACAGGAGCCTGGCGGTGGCCTGGGGCCTGCCTGGGGAGCTTCTGCCTCTCGCACCTCCCTGAGTGTTTGGAGAGGGAACCCACCGGAGTGCGACCCTTGACAAGGCAGCAACCACCGCGATGGTGACCAAGGTGCTTGGGTTTAAGTCAGTCATATCAGAGCTGCGTTTCCTGTCTTGTCAAGCTGAAAGCCAGAGCTCAAGGTCACCCAAGGTCCTTGTTACCCCCGGGCTTGGGAGCAGAGCCTAAAGTCCGGCCCTGGCTTTCCTTGGTCTTTAGGGGACCTTAAGGGCTCCAGCCCAGTGACAAGGGCTTTTCTGGGATGACGATGATGTTACTGAGCTCTGCCTCTGGCAGCCAGAGTCAGCGCCAGCAGCCCAGAGCAGCGAGACTTCCCCAGCAGTGAGACTCCCCAGCAATGAGGGTCCCCGGCAGCGAGGGTCCCCGGCAGCGAGGCCGGAGGCAGCACCTTCTCCCTGCATCTGTAGTGTTTGGTCCCATCTCGGGATCTGGACTGATGCTGTGCACTTCTGGGAAATGGGTGTCGCTCCCTCCCACATCTTCAGAAGGAACAGACCAGAGAGGTGAAGTGACTCATCCAATGTCACACAGCCAGCAGGGGCAGGGCTGGGGCTCTGTGGCACAGCTTTATGATGCGTGATGGGCACGTGATCCAGAGCTGGCGTTTGGAGTGTACCATCTGATAAGCGTTGAGACACCTGGACACCTAGGTTGTCCAACCTCAGCGCTGGGGCAGTAATTCTGCAGGTGGGGCTGTCCTGAGAATTATAGGATGTCTAGTGGCATCATAGGTTGGGCGTCTCCAGACTTTATCAAATGGTCCTCGAGGGGTAAAACCACCCCTCTGGGAACCACTGTCTATCTAAGTCTGTTTCCTGTTGCTATCACAAATACCTGGTGCTGGGAAATTTAGCAGAAAAGAGGTTTGTTTAGCTCACAGCTTTGGCCTCATCCATTCAGCCCGGGTGAGGCCCCAGGTTGCCTCACAACGTGGCAAACAAGTGGGCAGGGCCCTGGGTCTGTGTGGAGGGTGGCACACACCGTGGCCTCCTTCACCTCGATCTCATTCAGCAAGGCCGGCCTCACGTCCCCTGGGGGGAAGCCTGTGGCCCAGTCACCATCCCCTGGCCCCTCCTCCTCCACCCAGGGACTGAGGTTCCAGTACCTGAGTCTTTGGGGACGCACTCCGTGTGCACCTGTGAAGCTGTCCCCACCATCAGGATGTGCACAGCCCCGGGTTCCACATGCTTCTGGGGTCCCACCTGCCACACAATGGTGTCCCGGCCACTGGCGGCCTGCGTCCTGTCCCTGTGCCTTGTCTGCACTCTGGGTTTGCACCTCAGCGGAGCCAGGCACAGGCTGGGTGGGGGCTGGCTTCCTCTGAGCGTCACCGTCTGGAGGTTGGCCCAGTCTCCACCAGCATCAAGGCTGGGCCTTGCTCGGCTGAGTCCCCTTCCTCGGTGGCTGGGATCATGGCACCTGTGGGGCCGTGACAAGGCAGGTCTGCACCCGGGCGTGGGTCTTTGTGAACAGGTGCCCTCGTCCTCTCTGGGCAAGCGCCCAGCTCTGAAGGGGCTCCACGGGGCGGGCACACCGCCCTTCAGAACAGCGTGCTGCACCGAGGACCCCGCACCTGACTCCAGGTTCTTACCCACTGGCTTCCGTCCAGGGACCCAGAGGGGGACGGCCAGGGTGGTGGGATTCCTGGGGAGGGGGAGTCTGGGCCATTTAGAACAAACGCCAGAGTGAGGGGACTGGGCAGCTTGACGAGGGGAGAGGGCCACAGACCCCCAGCAGGGGCCGGCTGCCCGCCACCCCCTTCCTCACGGGTCACCTCCCACACCCCAGAGGCTGCAGCCCTACTCCCCGGCACAGGGCCTCCTGGGTCAGGCCAGCTCCATGCAGACCCCATCCATACTGATGTGTCCTCAGATCAGAGGGATGGTTGGCTTCTCTTGAGAAATGCCTCTTTCTCTCCGTGGTCCTGTGGCCGTATCACATGTTGATGGCTCCGGTTCTAATTCTACATTACCTCCCCCCACGTCATCACATCTGCAAGTGACACACAGTAACCCCTGAAATCCTAGGTCTGCCCCCGTGCCCGCTCTGAGCTCCCCCGCCTCAGGCCTCGCCTGCAATCCCACCAAAAGGGAAGAATTTGGAGTCGGCGGGGTGGGCCTGGGGTGCAGGAGGATAGGCCAGGATCTTGGTAAAATAGTTTCCCCGTCTGTGAACCATTAATAAAGGTTTTCAGAGTGATCTCCTGACATAATATGCAGTCCTGAATTCTTGCATTCAAAAGATTTCTTTTTCAGAGCTAAATAGAAAACTTCCACGCAAGTCAACAAGTAAGAAGGGCAACCAACAAGTAAGAAGGGCACAAAGACTTTATTTTTCTTATTTCTAGAAACGTGGGGATTAAATTTTAATCCATGATTTTAATGAGAAACAGATTAGCTCTAGGTGACACATTAAGAATTAGTCCTGCATAGAATGTTAACTTGGGCCATTGCGTCTTTTACTCAGACTAAACTCTGGTTTTGTGGCTGGGGGGTGACTCGGAGCCATTGAAAACAGGGCTCCAGGGAGGTACCTGGGGTCCTCCCTGGGCACCGCCAGCTCTGGCGAGTGGGGTGGGGCGGGCGGGAGAGCGGCTGGGTCTTCCTTTCGTGGGGCTGGAGGGCTCTGCCCTGCACTGGTGTGATCATGGATGTGGGAGAGTGCAAGCAGGGTCTGTAAAGACCCCCCCTCGTCCCAGGACTGGGAGGCAGGCTTTGCTGGCCTAGCACACGCACCTCCCAGGCAGCCAGTGTGTGTTTCCACACTCGCCACGCGCGTAGAGCTGGGAGAACGCAGAAGAGCGGCACCAGTGGGTCGTTCTGCCCGGGTGTCCCACCTGGCGCTGAAGCCGCGTGGAGGTGGCAGAGCGCCTGTGACCCCAGAAGGCCTGTCCGGTTCCAATTGTGTCGGTCAGCGGTTGCCCTCGTAACAAGCAAGCCCAGCTCTCCCAGGGCTGCAGGTAGGTGGGAGGGCAGGTGTGAGGGCCCCTGTGCCAGGTTCCCTTGTGATTGTCAGCCTCATCCGGATTGTCCCCGCCCAGGCAAGTCCCACAGCCGACACCAATGGTGGGAAGAGCACATTGGCAGGGTGGCTGGTGGGGTGGGCCCAGGGTAGTGTTGGCACTACGATCCTTGCACAACATCAAAAGAGGTGAAAAACAAAGTTGAGACTGGTGTGGTGGCACACGCCTGTAATCCCAGTGACTCAGGAGGCTGGGGCAGGAGGATCACAAGAAGGAGGCCAGTCACGGCAACCTTGTGAGAGCCTCCCTCAAAATAAAAACTAACAAGGGCAGGGGTGTAGATGAGTGGCAGAGTGCCCCGGTTCAATCCCCAACCAGGGAAAAAGGGAGGTTGGGGAGCTGCTGAGTAAGGGACCCGCAGGGCCTCCGGGTCCCCGCACTGGACGGGGCCTGGCTGCTGGGAGCAGTTCTCGACTCTTGCTCCACACGGCCCTGACGGCTTGAGGGGCCACTCACCACTAAGAGCAAGGGTACCAGCGGCGGAGCACACTGCCCTGTGGAGCCTCTTGGGGGCACCTCAGTGACCTCCGCCAGCTCCACCCGACTGCCGAGTGCTTATCGTCACCACCACCTTGACATGGGGCAGCGAGGCCTGGCAGGTTGAGTCACCCACACAGGAGGAGGACAGGCCACTGCCAGGCCCAGGCCTTCCCCACTGTGGACTCCAGGTCATTGTTGGGAGTGTGTGTGTGTGAGTGTGAGTGTGTGTGAGTGTGTGCATGTGCATGTGTGTGCACGAGCGTGTGTGTGAATGTGTGTATGCACATGTGTGCAAGTGTGTGTGTGTGTGCACATGTGTGTGAGTGTGTGTGTACGTGTGTGTGCACATGTGTGTGAGTGTGCATGTGTGTGTGTGCACATGTGTGTGTGAGTGTGCGTGTGACTTCGGGAGCCTCATCCTATCTGGGTGGAGGGCAGATTGTGCTCTGGTGGGGCAGGGGACACCATCTCTCAGGATGACCCATCTCAAGTGGCAGCGTCACAACCATCCAGTCCCTGCCAGTGCCACTGGCTCCGGCTTGCCACCTGAGGTGTGGCCTCACTGGAGCATTCCTGAGGGGGATCCTGTTCTGCTTTGCCCCCCTCCGGAGCATGGAAGGTCACCCCAGGAGTGGGGCATGGAAGTGCAGTGCCCCATGCCCAGCCGGGGCTTAGGAGCCCAGCGACTGTCCCTGCTCTCTCCTCCACGATCGTGCTGGAGGCAGGTGGGGGACAGCTGATCTGACCAGTCCTCCAGTCCCACGTGTGAGTGAAAAACAAAGGACTCGGGGAAACACCTTGCTGTCTCGCGCCTCCTGGAAGCGGGGTGCTTGTTACCGCAGCGTAACTCAGCCTCATTGGCTGGATGGCCCTCCTCCTCCTCTCTGGAAGGTCACACTCCGGGTGGCCTGCTAGGGTCTTCGTCCTGCCCTACAGCTAGCCCAGCCCCACGGACAGCCAGGTGGCCTCCTTCCCTGGAGCAGGGGGGTCTGTCTTATAGGAAGCACGACAGAATCCACGTGGACATCACCCTCCCTAACCCAGGACATTGCCGCCTGACCCAGCAAGTGGGGCCCTCATATCCAGCAAGCGGTGGGATTTGACAGCCGATGCCCGGGCCCTCAGGCTGCCCACGGTGACACCAGTTGGCTGCAGCCCCGGGCAGTCATCACGGCCCCTCACCTCTGAGCCCCGCAGAGGGTTGGTGCCTCGTGGTAGTTACGCGTCCCAAGACTGAGGAGAGCGGCCACCTTGCAAACAAGCAGCCAGACGGCCCGGGGGTCTTCCGGAGCAAGTCGGAGGCCAAGCGGAGCAGGGTTTCATCCTGGCCTGCAGCTGCCCGCTGGGTGTGGACGGTCTGGCTGGTGGCAGGGTGGGCCTCCGCGCCCTCACCCATGGGGAAGGCTGGCTCCAGCAGCTGCGCCTGGCCGCTCCTCCTCCCTAAGGGCTCCTTGGCTTCACTGGCTGGTTTCAAGAACCCACGGCTCCGAAGCTGGCCGAGCTCGGGCGCAGGGTCAGGCCAGCCAGCGTCCAGGGCTCTGTCTTCAGCCGTCATAAAGGCACTGACGGCACGTTCCAAGGTCGTCTCTACACCTTTGTTCCATCAAGACCAGATTCATTTTTTCCTTTGTCTCGTACGGTAGCAAAATATGGTCATCTCCTGGCTGGCGACAGTCCCTGCGTAAACTCTGCACGGTGTTGGCATTAAAATGCACTTGGGAGACTCACGGGAAGGAGCTGTCACGGGAAGGAGCTGGACAGACCATTAAGTGAAAGACACTGGTGATAATTCTTTGTAATGCGTGTTCCATAATCGAGTTATGGCCGGGCCCATTAACCTTCAAAGCCCGGCCGCAGCACAAAGACCTGCCAATAATCACGCCTAAGGAAGGCGGCCAGTGGGCTCTTGGGCAGCCCCAGGCTGAGCTGAGCCCTGAGCTCTCAGGCACCCACCTCGCAGGGCTGGGAAGAGCAGGCATGGCCCACAGGGGTCCCCACCCCACAGTGGTCGCCACCCACAGTTCCACTCCACCGGGGCTTCCACGGACCACGCACCAGGAGGCGATCCAGGGCCTTCCTGCTGGAACCGAGGGGGGTTCCCCACGGCGTGCACCAGGTGGCCTCGCAGGCCAGGGCCTCCACAGGACACCACTGCCCACTTTCTCTTGTCCAGCAACAGTACAGGGCGCTCTGAGGCAGCGATGGGTCATGGGTGGCCATGGCACCGGCTTAACTCTGGTGGAGGCCAGGCACGGCGTGCTGTGGATGAGGACGTCAGCGTGACCGTCAGGCCTGCGTGTGACAGACACATCAGGACGCCCCACTCGGCCAGCAGGGGAGCCGGGGCTCACCAGGCCTGCCTGGGTGACCCTCCGCGTCATGGGGCTGTACCACGTCCGGCTCAGGCACAGGGGCTAGGGCAGCAGCCAGTGGTCCCTGCAGGGCTCCTGCTCTGCTCTCCAGGCCTGGAGCCATCGCTGTGGCCTGTGGTGTTGAAGGCATGTGTGTGTGACAGGGACCCAGTCAATCCCCACCTGCCCTCCTCCTCCCAAACTCAGGCCCATGAGGCCCCACCTCAGGATGTGCCTGGGACAGGACTGGCTGAGGAGGAGACCTCAGCTGTGACTTCAGGTGGCCTTGACGAGACAGTGTCCCCAAAACACCGTTAACTTAATCATGACAACGTGCTAATGAGTGAGCACATCAGGTTGCGATCACAATGGTGTCTACGCGAGAACTCCAACGACGAGCTCCTCCGGGCAGCGCTGCGTGGCTGCCCCGGATATTTGTGACAATTACGCAGTCCCCGTGGAACGCCTGGTATCTGATGCTTGGACGACGTGGTGGGACAAGAAGAGACACGGGTGAGGAGGGTGCCCTCTCCTGCACCAGTGCCTGCTGCTGTGGAACCGGCTGGTGGCCCATTCCCACTCAGCTTGTCTGAGGAGCGAGACGGATGTGGCACAGGGACTCCGGGGGCAGGGCAGGCTCCCTGGTGCCGGAGCTAGGTGGGAGGGAAGCTCAGGAGAGCCAGCTCAAGGAAGGGCACTGGTGACACCAGGTGACAGCGCCGTGCAGGCGCTGGGGAGGAGCTGGACGGTGGCTTGCAAAGGGCTCAACGCGCAGACATGGAGCTGCTGGGTTTGTGAGGGGCACAGCAGGGTGTCCCTAGCACCCCAACCCTGAGCCACAGCGGCCTTGAATCACCCACGAGAGCAGGCTGCCCGGGCAGGGCCTGTGCTGGGTGGGGGGAGGTCCAGCTCCATGGGAAGACAGGTCCCAGGGAGGAGCCCAGCAGGGGACAGCCTGCAGCAGGGCGCTGGGGGATGGTGGGGGGGCTGGAGGCTGGCCCCTGGGGTCAGGCAGACTCCACCTGCACAGCCCAGAAGCAGCCTCCTGCCCTCCGTGCCCCAGCTCCAGCCCAGCGTCTCCCAGCGGCAAACCCAGATGTGGACCCACGTGTGCTTGCTCAGACACGAAGCTCAGTGGCCTTTAGTTAAGTGACCCCATTTGGATGCCGCGTCTGGCCCTGCTGCAGGGACTGTCCTTAGGGACTGTCAGAACACAGAAGACACCCCCACGAGGAGAAGGCTCCCGCTGCTCGTCAAACCAGTGAGAGGTTCTCCGTGACTTCTGGACCACCTCTTCCACGTAGGATTCATTTTCTTAGCTCTGACCCGGGGAAGGGCTGGGGAAGGAGCCCTTTCCAAAGGGGACACTGGCCAGGTGCTCCACACACGTCCCAGACCCAGCAACGGACCAGACGCGCTGCTGTATTGATCATTTGCTTTAAAAACACCCTCATAATTGCCTTCAGAGAAGTGAATGCACAGAAGTCGATTCTTCTGACAGAAATCAGCTTTCCCCGTGGATGGATTCGGTGGCTCTGACCCCTTTCGAGATTTCCAGTGTCTACGACATTGGTGATGATCTGAACGTCTTTGTGCAGTGTTGTCCCTCATAGAGCTGCAGCGTCCCTTGGGAACCTTGGGGACTGGCACAGGGCCCTCAAGGATGCCCGGGTCTGAGGATGCTTGATTTTTCTGTGTGACATCTGCGCGTGACCTGCCAGCGTCCCCCGGGGTACTTTGGACAACCCAGATGGCGGGTCATACCAGTGCAGTGGAACGGCCTGTGACCAGCTGTCCTACTGTGTTGTTTAGGATAACCACAAGGCGGAGGGTCTGCACACCTCCACCACACACTGCTTCCTGTGTGGTGTGGTCATTCAGACACAGGCCACGGAGGCCGACTGGTCAGCACTCTCTGCCTTCGGTGGGAGGCGTCCACGTGGGCCTCCTCCGCTGGCTCCAGGGGCCGGGATGTGTCTGCTTTGCTGTGTCCTTGCAGGGCCAGGGTGCTGTGGTCCGCAGCAGCTCAACCAGGTTTCTTATATTAAATTGATTTGGAAATATGAAGAGTTCCCCGCCCACAGACCCCACCCCGCAAACATGAAGGGCAGCTGGGCCCAGAACCGCCAGGCAGGGGAAGAGAGGAACTCAGGGCCCAGGGGGGAGCAAACGCAGGGGAGGGTGTTCCGATTGCCTGTCCTTCCAGGAGGGGCAGGAGAGCCTGGAGGTTCCCCAGGGAGGGGTGAGTGCGGATCTTCAGAGAGGGCGAGCAAGGGGGAGGCCAGGAATCGGCACCTCCGAGGGCCACGCTGGCTGGAGGAGGGCTTCAGCTCTGACCCAGGCGGGAGGGAAACCCGCCATGAGCCACAGCAGCGGAGGAGCCAATGGGCGCAGACCCAGCCCCCCAGGGCAGGGAGGCGGGGCAGAGCCCAGGAGGCCCAAAGATGGAAGGAGGCCGCAGGAAGGGGAGACCCAGCAGGGGGGATGGAGAGACTCGCTGGACAGGGACAGGCCAAGGAGGTGGGCTCTACAGGACAGGGGGCTGTGAGGGGTCAGGTTGCCTCCAGGTCACTAGCCCAGACCTGAAGTGGACAGTGGTCTCACCGCTGCCCCAGTGGGAACCCCAGGAAGGGTCAGCATGGTGGAAAGGAAAGTACCCCTCTCACTTTCAGACATGTGAGTCTCAAGTGGATTGAGCCACCCAGGTGCCGAGGGGGCTCCATGCGGGACGCCCAGCAGGGCGGAGCTTCAAGTCCTGCAAGTGCCCCTGCAGGCTCAGGGGCAGGTCCTGCTGGCGCAGTTCTGTGGCTGCGCGCCCACGCAGAGCACCTACCCGTGCTGTGCGTCAGCGGACTTGGGCTGCACCTGATGCTCTGGGGTGTGCTTTGGCTACCCCACTCTACATTGGGTCCCGTATTTGGTGTCCGTGAATTCAGATCAATTTCACCATTTTTACCAGCTGCATAGCACTCCACTGTAGGATTGCACCAAATTTTATTTGTGCTGAACATTTATATTTGTGGAATTGATCATTTTGGGGGTTGTTTCGGGTTCAGGCCAGCATGACTAAAGCCGCTATGAAGTCCTACACATTTTAGGTGCATGCAAGCTTGTCATTCTCCCAGGTAGGCCTCTGAATCGGCTGTGCCTGCGGCCTCCGGGAGCTGCCAAGCCGTTCATGCCCCACCAGCAGGCAAGGGCGGCGCTTGCCCACATGCCCGCCAGGACTTTCTGAGCAGCCGTCTGGTAGGTGTGCTGTCTGGTGAGCACTTCCCACCGGCTGGGCTCACGGGCCGTCCGCCGGTCCTCTTGGGGAAGAGGCTGGTCCATGTCTTTTGCTGGTTTTAAAATCAGGCCGTGTGCTTGTCGCCACGGGGTCCCAGAGCTCTTTGTTCTGAGTGTTCTGCAGACGCCTCCTCCTTGATGAATTCCAGTTTATAAACAATCTCCTTTCTGTCCTGGGGAAGGAAGCCTGGGCTTTGCACATGGTAAGCTCCCAGCGTTTATCAGATTTTTTTTTTCTTTTCAGGATCATTGTATCTTTTTGGTCGTGGTTTAGAACTCTCTGACCAACCTAAGGACAAAAAGATTTTCTCCAAGTTTTCCTTCCTTCTTCCTCCTTCCTTCTCTTTTTCTCAGCTTTACCTCTCACAGTTTTCCGGGGTCTATTTGGGGCCATCTCTGATTGTTCAGTGCTGCGTGTTGAAGGGCTATGTCTTTTCCACATTGTCCCCTTTCCACTTGGGGCTTGTGACATTTCTTTCCCCCGGGGAATGTGCATTCAGGGTGCTGGCCAGTTCCTCCTCGTGCAGGCAGGGGAGCCCACCGCTGGCTTGCCCCTGACCCTGCTGACCTCGGGTTTTGGCCACTGCCCACTGCCCCGCCTCACAGGCTCATCCTTCTTCAGCCCACCTGTCGCCTGACGTACCCGTTGTGTTAAGGACTCCCAGCTCACAGGACAGTCGTCTAACCCTTTCTGTGATGCTCTGTCATTTCGTGTTTAATGGCTAATTCTACGATTCTCAATTCTGGTCAGTTATCTTGCTAGGAGAAGCAGCTTAAAGATTTAGCTATATTCTCCGAAAGTCAATAGGCCCGTATTCCAGCACCGTCTTCTGTCTACATTCTTAGACGCTCTATTTTGATAGAACAAATTCCCAGCAAGGTTTGCTCTCTCCCTTCCTCTCCAGCCTCCCTTCGTGCCCTGAGAGCACTCCCAGCATGTACTAAGTGCCTGGGTCCACACCGGAGCTCCAGGACAGTGACAGTCACAGTGTGAATACTCTCACCTGGGCCGTAGACAATGAGTAACAGTCAAAGAAGTGGCATGGGAGAGGGCCATGCTGAGGGAGGAGAGGTGGAAGGACCTGGGGACCGTCCCCAAGGGTGGAGTTCGTGTGAGGTGGTACTGGGCAGCTTCAGTCTATTCCCATCCCAGGACACAGTGGTAGTCCAGGCAGCTTTGGGCTACTTAGGTTCAGGTAGGACAGTCCCCCTGCTGTGAGAGTTTCCTCATGGGGGGCTCAGCAGTCCCTGTTCTCTCTCTTTATTTTTGAAACCAGGTTCTAGGAATGGTCTTATTTTCCCAACTGGTTGTGTACTTAGTTTCCACTTTCAGTTTATTTTCTCAGACTTTGCATGGAGAAAATCACAACACCTCTGAGGCTGCTGTGATTTGCCTCCTTAAATCTGAAACTCGAGTTTCTATTCCACTTTCCTGCCTGATTGCATTGGCCAGCAATTCACAGAAGCACTAAGTGATGTTAGCAGCTCTTTCCCTGAATTGTTTCATATTAAAACATAACACTGGGGCTGGGGTTGTGGCTCAGTGGTAGAATGCTTTCCTTGCACCTGTGAGACCTAGGTTCAATCCTCAGCTCCACATAAAAATAAACAAAATAAAGATATTGTGCCCATGTATAACTAAAAGAATTTAAAAAACAACAACAACAAAAAAAAGTAACACTGGCTTTGATGTGATAAATAAAGCTGAATAATGTTAAAACGTTCTCAAGTTATTTCTTTTTTGCCAAGAAATTTTGTTTGATTGGACATTTTTCCTTGGCTGGGTGTGTAGCTCACTGGTAGAGTGCTTGCTTAGCATGCACAAGACACTGGGTTCCATCCCCAGCACTGCAAAGAGACCAAAGTAAGCAAAATGAAATAAATTTCCTAGTAGATTTGCTAATGCTGAAACACCTTAATATTATTGAGATAAACCTCCCTGGTGACCGAGTGTTGTTTTCGTAACCCTGTACCCTGTCGATAATTTGAAAGGTGTTTCTGGATTTTTTGCTTGCCACGTGACCTTCCGATATATTCCATTTCTAGTGAGAGCATCCTGATGCCCATGTGGCATGGTCTCGGCTAAGCCGTCTGCTTCCTGGAGGTTCCTTGGCTTGGTCTTAGCTCACAGCATCAGCTGGGTGACCGCAGGGCCGAACCACAGCTCCACACAGAAGCAAAGACAGCTTTCTATATTACTTTGGGTTTCCCTGAAAGCTTTGTCTGAGACAGGGCCTTGGGTGCAAGCTGCTTATTCAAGAGCTGACCCCAGGGGAGAGGAGTATGGGAGGCACAGAGGAGGATATCTGGGTACAGGCGATCTGTGCCAGTCTTTGCTGTGGGCTCCCAGGCTGCTGCTCTGCCAGACTGTTCACTTGCTGGGCAGAGGCCTCCAGCTCTGCCTCCATGTGACGAGAGATGTCCCTGGGCAGTGACTTCTCCATTCTCCAGGCTGCTCTCCGATCAGTGCGGAAGGTCTGGGAGGAAGACCTGGAGGGGAGGTGGAAGGACCAGATGGCGTTGAGCTGGGGGAAGAGCCCATAGCCCGGCTGCAAAGCCCAGCAGCCCCTCTGCCCAGCTGGCCTCTCCCAGATCTGTGCACCCCGCACACATCCTCCAGGAAAAGCTTCAGACAGGCCCCTCTCATCAGCTCAGACTCCAGGAGAAGCAGACTGTCCCCTGCTCCCCTAGTTAGCAGTCCCTGGGTGCTTATGTTCAGACAGAGTGCCAGCAGCAGGCCTGGTGGGACGAATCCAAGCAGAATCACTGGAGAAGAACAAATTTCTGGTGAAGCCACCGAGGTGCAGCATGGGAGGCGGACCTGCAGAGGAGGGGGCATTGGTAAAATCTGGGGGTATTTACGTTTTCAGGCTTATGTCACTGAGCTAGTACTTATCATGGGATTACAGAGAAATGGTGCACAATCCAGCAATCCCTGTAGAGGACAGGAAGGAATCAGACCTCTTGCCACAGGGGAAAAGAAGGACAAGAAACGGCAGAAGCATGGGGGAGTCTGGCAGGGAGGAGGCAATGGGGAGACGGAGCACCTACTTTTACCTGTGCACACCTGCCTTCACCTGTGCACACCTGCCTTCACCTGTGATACCTGCCTTCACCTGTACACACCTGGCTTCACCTGCTCTGACTTCATGTCCTTGGACAAGTCTCTTTGGATCATCTGTAAGCTGCAGGAAGGGCTAGGTCATCCCCCTGGGGTGGCCTTTCTAAAGAGGAGCTGGCCCCACGTCTGGAGCCCAGGAGTGGCTCTGTGGGAGCAGCTGGGTCATTCTAAGACACAAAACATTTATAATGTCTTCCCCAGGACAGACAAGGTGACTGTGTTCTGCATCCCTTCCTGGTATGGTGTCCCAGTTTCTAGCTCTGTGTGATGGTTTCTCTTTCAGGGAGCCCTGGTGAGCTGTCCTTAAGTGTGGTGACTGCCGGCTGCTCTGGCCAGGCTTTGCCAGGACAACGAAGATCATCCCATGAAATCAGGACTCCTGCAGGCTCTGCACCTCCCTGTCCACCTCGTCACACGGTGGGCGACTCGGAAGGCAGCCCATGGAAACAAGAATGGGGTTCTGAGGCCAAGGAGCATGACAGTTTCTCCTTTTCCTAAACCGAAACTGAAACACAAAGCTCAGTGCTGCCTACGGCCGTGGGGCCACCACAATAAAAACTGGACTAGGCCTGGCTCCTCTGAGCAGGGACCCAGTGAGATCCAAAGGCCCAACCAGCCTTGGGGACAAGCTGAGCATGGGGTGGGGGTTTGTCCTCTGCAGGGTTCCCTGACCCCGACCCTTTTCATTAGAGGTTTTTAAAGACTCCAAGTATATGGCCTCAACCGAGCATGGGGCTGAACTGGAGAGCTCTAAAAGACACAAAGGAACTGGGACGTAGGCAGATCCTGTCCTTAAAATGCCAGGCAGTGGGCTCTTGCGGCACACTCCTGAGGGGCAGGGGACAGAGCAGAAGGCCAGTGGGGGCGGCCCAAGGCTGTCCAGTTGGGTGGTCAGGCTGGCAGAGACCTAGGTCCCCGGGATGTGCTTCTTGAACATAGAATGCCAGTGGTACTTGAGCCTTGCTCAGGAGAAGGGACAGCAGAACTGGTTCCAGGTGAACGCTGCTGTTTGTAGCTTGACAGTGGCAATCTAGGAAGAGCCCGGGGGAGTGGAAATCTGGCCGGAGGAGGGCATTATCCTGTGGCTGCACCTTCCGGCTGGTTTGTAGAGCAGCACACTACTGCCATATAGATGGTACCTTTCTCTGGGGTGCGGGGACTGGTGGGGGTGGAGCTACACTCTGAGCCTTCCAACCCACGGATCCCCTGGCAAACCTGAAGGACACCAGGATGTTCTGCTGACCAGCCCTCCCATGACCAGAGTTCCAAGTCACGGAATTAGCTTTCAAACTCCCACCCGCACATCTTCCTTCCTTCCTGGTTTAGGGATTATTAGGATTATTTGAGGGGATGCCTCCATTATTCAGTGAACAAATATTTTTTCGAGTCTCATGCTTCAGGAAGCAGAGGAGAGAAAGCAGTTTGCATCTGTCAGGTCCTCAAGGAGTTACAATGTTTACTCCATGTGGGTCCTGAAATATTCAGGCCCCAAACGCAACTTTTTTTTTTTAACCTAAGTGCTTTTTAAGACTACTTTGAAATGTGGGACAATTATGCAAGCAAGGAAAAAAAAAGTATCTAGAGCAAATATTTAACTTTGCCTATTTGGTATGTTGAAGTCACCAGCACATGCTAATCTCTCAGGCATGTCCTATAAGATTGATTGACTTGACTTAAAAACAAATATACGTATACACACACAGAGACACATATACATATACATAAAATGTATATTTATAATGTAGTCTATAAAACAATAAAATATATAAGCATATACATAAACATACCCAGTTATATACAAACATATATTGTAAAGTATTTTATATTTGTTTATGTGTGTGTGTTTTTGCATTCTCCATTGGAGGAGTGCGGACTGGGGTTTGCCTAATGTCGGGCTGTAGTATCACGGCAGGTGATCATTCTCCATTCAGGCAGGACCTTGGTACATTTCTGCCTGCCACCCCTTCAGATCCTGGTGCCTAGAAAGACCCTCCCTTTCCAAAACACTGAAGAACACAGGGAACAGAGACCCCAAGAGCTTATTCAGAGACACGCAGCTTATAGACAGTGGAGATACCAGTGAATTATCAGGGTCTTGAGAAGAGTCACTAGCAGGGCTCATAGAGCAGATTGAGCTGTGCCACAGCTGGGATCCAGCGACCAGAGGCTGCCCACAGGCCCTTTGGGCTTTGGCAAACTAGCCATTCTCGATAATAATAGGATGCCGGCGTCTCCGGAGGGCGCCTTTTCTCCGGAGGATTCCTTAGCAGCTGGCTCTTCTCCCCCACCCTACCCCCAGCTTTCCTAGGCTCCAGGGCACTTGTTAGAGGCAGGTCTCACAGCCCTGGGCGGAAGGCGCCCCAGACCTGGCGGCCTGGAAGCAGATGCCCGGTGTTTGCCAGGGACAAAGTTTTCTTGGGTTCTGCTAATGTTTCCTGTGCAGCCGGCCTCCGTTTCCGAATCCTATTAAAATACTCCGGGGTGGCAGCCGGCTGCATTCGGGATAATCGCCCAGAATGAGCCAGGATTCGCGACATGAAGGGACTTTCTCGTCCGCTGGGCTTCTCCGGGAGGCGGGGTGCGCGAGCCACGCAGCCCGGGGCGGGGCGGGGGCGGCCCCGGGCGCCCCGCCGTCTCCCGGGGTTGCCACAACAGACCCCGCGCGCCACGCCGGAGTCGCCTCAGCGGCCCAAGCCGCCGGGGCAGGTGGGGTGGGCCGGAGGACCCCGGCCGCGCGCGTCCCCGGGCGGCAGGAGGCCCCTCCCCCACCTCGCCAGGCCCCAGGGCCGCGGCGCTCTCCACCCCGACACCTGAGCGGCCGCGGCTCCCGCGCTCCGGCCGCGCTGGGCGCGGCGCTGCTCCGGTCCCCGCGGCCCAGCCAGGTGCGCGTGGACGCCGGTCCTCCCGGGGGGCTCCGGCCCGCCCCCATCGCGCGAGCTGCCCCGCGAGCCAGGTAAGACGGCGGTCGGCGGCTGGGGCGCGGGGCGCGGGGCGCGGGGCGCTGGGTGGGGGCGGCCAGTGCACCCCGCGCGAGCGGGCAAGGACAGTAGGTGGCCACCAGGTACCCAGCCCTGATCACCGAGGCTGCTCAGTGCGTCTGAATTCCAGGAGCCCCAACTACCGCCTAAGCGCTGTCTTGAACCCAATAGAGGCTGGGGCTGGGGGTGGGGAGAAGGATCCTGCGTTCAGGTGGGGCTCGCTTCTCTGTGGGGACACCCCACCTCCATGGCTTCCCTCCCGGGCAGGGGCCGGCTTTAAAAGCTTTGGAAGCGGCGTGGGCGCAGAGCGCAGGAGTAACCTCTTTGTCCCCTGTGCGCAAGCTCCTCTGCCACCTCTATTGCTTCCTGCTCCTTCCCCTGGGACAGCACAGGTGGACTGACATCCGCCCCCTGCCCAGAGTCTCCTTGCCCTAGGTCGCCGCCCGCCTCCCAGGGACGTGGGCCAGCAAGCCCTGCCGCGGAGAAGCCGGCGCGGGGCCGCCAGGGGGCGCACGGGGGGCGGGGACCCGCGCAGTGGTTGCCAAGTCTCTGGAGACCCCGCTGCGGTCACCGCGGCCCTGCACCCAGCCTGGCGCTCGCGCTACTGCAGCAGCGGGCTCCGGGAGACCGTGGTCGGCGTGCCGGGTGCGGGCCCGGGTGTTGCAGGCTGGCGCCGCAGTCTCCGGGGTCGCGCGGAGCCCCGGCGGGGTGCCCGACTCCTGCCAGCCGCGCTCACCCTCTGGGGTGTGGGACCCGGCGGGCGCAGGGGAGCGGCCCCCGCGTCCGGCCGCCACCGCGGTTGAATTATGCAGGAGGCTGGCACCGGCGCGCTCGAGTTGCTCAAGTTTCCCTGGCAACTTTCGCCCGGGCATCCCTCCTCCCCCGCGGCGGGCAGCTCCGCCCGCGCGCACCCGCTGCCCAGGAACCTCCGCTGGTTGGCCCGGGCTCGGGGCGCCGGGCGCGGGAAACACTCTGCAAGACGCCGCCGACCACGCACTTGCTCCTGGGCCGGGGCCTCCAACTGAGCCAGCAGGTGCGACCCCCACGACGCCGCGGTAAACTTCTCTGTCCCAGTGCAAAAGGTGGGGGTTCACAGTGGACCTTGCCTTCCGGGTGCTGGGGTTTAGGTGGATCTCGCAGCCCTGGTATGGAGGGTGTGGGGGCGCAGTGGACCTAGCAGCGGGGGCTTGGGGATCGCAGAGGGGCGCCCTCCCGCGCCAAATGGGCGATCCGTCACGGGTGAGGTTCGCGTTTCTGTGGGACTGGGGGCGCCCGGAGGGAGAGGCTGGTTCTAGTGACCAGAGTTTTGACGGCTGAGCTTTTAAAGGTGCCCTAAGCAGCTGGATCTGAGAAGGCGCTTAGGTCCCCGGGTGAGGTTCAGGCCGAAGTACTGGGGGCCTTGGGGACCCACGGATGCGGTCACGGTCCTGAGAGCCCTCTGAGGCCATCCGAAAATAGTGATTTCTGCATGGAAATTTGAGGTAGTAATTTGGATAGGCGTGTGACCTCTTTTTCGTCTGAAATTCAAGTTCCAACGTTAATGGGGTCAATCAGCTAATTAAGTGGAGTTTCAAGATGCAGAGAGGTAATTTTGAAAGTCCTGTTGGGGGTTGACGTGACCTCCACCTGGGATTCAGGCCTGGACCTCACCGCCCTGACCAGGGCTGGGGCTGAGGTTCAGCCTGGATTCAGGTCCCTTGCTGTCCGAATTAAGTAATTGCTAGTGAGTGGGGGCCTACTGTATGCTGGGCACCAAGCCTGGCCCAGGATGGTGTGGGGTTGGAATGTCCTCAGCAGTCTGGAGGAGGAGACACTTGCCTTTGGAGACCCCAGTGTTCCAGTCCCTTGTAGATGATAACAAGCCTGGGTGCATAAAAGGGCTGAGCCCTCCATTGCCCAGGCCCCGGACAGCTTTGCACCTGGTAATTAGGGGGCAAAGGATGAGGCTGCTGTGTAAAGAGGGTTGATGGGTGAAGCCTGCAGGTCTTTATTCTGGAAGCCTCAATATGCCCCAGAGAGACCCTTGACTTCCTAGGAGTGCCGGGGGCTTGAGAGTGGTTGCATGTTGAAGCTCCCAGAACTTTTCCGGAAGGAACTGGATTCCACTGTTGTGTTAGGAATTCTTCCAAGAAGGAAGACCTGGTGGGAAGCTGGGCCTGGCTGTGGGCCCTGAGGAGGCTGGAATTCAGGGGTCAAAGGAACCTTATGAATCAGGTGATCTTGTCTATAAAGCTGATCCCAGGGGGCCGGTGACAGCCCTTGGCTGCCTCAGACAAATTAGATGGCCCCAAGTTGAGAAGGGGAGCTGCTGTCCTCCAGCTGAGAGAGCCCTGCGCAGAGGCCACCTTCCAGGAGATTTTAATGAATTCATTCATTCATTTGGCCCTCTGCTGGCGTGTTGGGGCCACCTCATGCAGGGGACTTGATCCTGCATGAGCTATCTGGATCACCGCGGGGGGGCCCCCCCATGCAGATGCAGGAAATTCCTGCCTGGGGAAGGAAAAGGAATCCGAGGTAGAAAAATGGAAGTTTATAGAAAAGCAATTTTTTTACATGCATAGTTTTGTTTCCTAAGATGCATTCAGCTCCTGAATGACACAGCTCCGGTGTCCCTGTCAGCTCCAGTGAGTCACAGGGATTGATCCCAAGTAGGGCTCAGGATGGGGGCACACCCTCCAGCCCCCACTCAGAGGAATCCTAGGCAGCTGTGGATGCTGGCACCTGAGCAGAAGGCTCAGCTCCCCCGAGACTCCACGACCTGCGTGTAGTCGGCCCCTGGAGGCTGCAGGGAGGGCGTGGCCAGAGCAGGGTCTGAAGTTGGTGGCATCTCCAGGAGCCCTGGGTGTCCTGTACTAGACTGTGAAGCCACCGGAGGGATGTTTAGGGCCCTTCATCCCAGGGACCTCTGGATGACTTCCTGGCCCCTGCCTGGAAGGGGAGCTGCAGACAAGGGCCTCTTGGAGCCCCAAGCCCTTGCCCTGGGCACTGGGAGAGGAAGTATCTATTGAAAGAATGTGAATAGATTGAGTGCTGGGCTTGGAGCCTGGGGCCCCTCCCCCATCTGAGGCCCCTGACCTTGGTGACCAGCCCTAGCACCAAACCCGCCCAACCC
This sequence comes from Spermophilus citellus, assembly GCF_964194105.1. NCBI lineage: Eukaryota > Metazoa > Chordata > Mammalia > Rodentia > Sciuridae > Spermophilus > Spermophilus citellus. The sequence goes on along the minus strand of NC_138183.1, from coordinate 254,600,695 downwards.
AACAGGAGGCCTGCTGTGTCCTCTGCTGGTCACAGGTGATCTAAGGCATGTTTGACTTTCTCCCAGGCTGCATCAACATGAGCTCAACAGCGGTCAGCCAGGGCCTGCTGCTGCGTGCCCCGTGGGGGCCCTGTGGAGGCTGCTGCCCCCGAGCAGCCAGGCAGAGAGGGCCAAGACTGTGCATATGCTGCAGGGGTTGGCAAGGAAGTGACCATTGGGTGCTGTAGGCAGAGAGGGCCCCGGTGTGTGTGAGCAGGGAGGGAAGTGCACCCTGTGTGACTGTCCCCCCTCCCCTGCTTTCCTCTACTGGGCCTTCTGGGCACTCTCCTGCTCTCTGAATCTCTCAGGTCCCCAAGGAGAGAGGTACCATTGGTCACTGTTCCCATTTTACAGATCTGGGGGCCGTGGCTTAGGGAGTGAAGCCACTTGCCTTAGTTCCCCGCAGCTACTGAGTGAGGGGCCGAAATTCACCCGCTGACCCTGGGGAGCCCAGTCCTGCTCGGCCCACCCTGGCAGGCTGATGGCCTGCGGGAAGGTGCGCCCAGACACGGCGAGGAAATTAGTCTTCCTGTTCCGTGGTGTGAAACTGAGCAGCAGTCAGCAGGTGCAAACCAAAGTTTCTGATCGGATTTCTGGTGTGATGTGTGTTTTTATTGTTGAAAGCCGGTTCAAGAAATGGGCTGCTGTGTTCATTTCTGGCTCTCCAGGGAACCGGGTCGTTTGGGTAACAGGATGCTCTGACAGGAGTCTTCCATCCGTTGAGGGGCTTTTAGTCTTAAATGGGGTTGTGGAGAGAGGTGTGCCGACACTGGTACCGAGAGCCTGCCTGGGGCCCAGGGCCAGCGCCTGGGTCACTCTGATGTTTGGGCTCTGGGGCTGGCGCATGTCACTTCCTGGGAGATTAAGCTCTTAAAAGCCTTCAGGCTGCCAGGCGTTTGTGGGCAGCAGCAGCAAACAGCAGGGCACCCCCCTAATTGGCTGCCAGATGTCAGGGCTAACCCCCGGGGACTGTCCCTCAGTGGGCAGCTCGGTGGGGACATAGAGTTGAATTAAGCCAGGATCTCCTACTTGGAGGCGGCAGATTCCAGATGGTGAGCCCCAGGGGTGCCCAAGGTTTCCTGGCCTGCCCTGGAAATTCGGATGCCAATGCCTAGTTCCTCTAGGGATTCTGCCCACAGGAATTCTGGGAAACCACTTTGAGAAACCACAAGTTTTTAGGTTGAAGGGCTGTGGAAGAAAGTCCTGAGTTGCTTAAACTTAAAACACCCTCATTTAGGAGACTCCCTGGGAGGTATCCATTAGGCATATAATCATTGCATACCTGAGTGATCCTGCTGGGCTAGGGCAAGTCTCTCCAAAATAATGGTTTTTGCTTCTCCCTAAAACATTAATTTTTAAAAACTAGATGGAGTCTGCCACCTTTCCTGCCGTGTCTCCTGGAATTCAAACATGCAGCTAGGCTGGGTGACCACGAGCCTTGTGTTGGCCTTCTCCTGCCCCTGTGAGTCAGCAGCTAACATTTTCTAAATAGGTTTAAATATTTGCCAAGGATGCAGTACCTCTGTGAAGGAAATACTGATGTTTAAGAGTAATTGCCACATAGCACTTTGTCAGGCCTTGTGTGGTATAGACCAGGGTGACAGGACCTGAGGGCCACCTCTCACTGACAGGCCATGGTCACAGGCTTTGCAGGGCAGGGGATGGAACCAGGCTGTGTACACTCACCCGGGCCCTGTTCCCTCTTTCCTTTGTTCAGCCCCTCCCCCCAGAGATTGTGTTCTGTGTGACAGACTTTTACACTCCCGGGTCATTGGTTAATCAATCTAGCATACTTGTCTACAAGAAGAAATATTTAAATTGACTTTTGGAAAATTTCCTGTGACCTAAGTCACCAAGTATTTTTAAAAAATCATGTCTGAATTGAGACCAGCAGTGCAGTCCTTGCTGGGGTGCCGTTACCCCGATGCCCTGAGCACCTTACAGACTTTTAAAAATGCAGAGTAAAGAGGAGGTTCATCCTTCAGCCGAGTAGGCCCCATCCCCGGGGGTGTGTGCCCTCCCCTGAGATGACAGGAAAGCCCTTCCTATGTAAAGGGAGGGGGGGACTGTTGGGGGATGGGACAGGGTACCCTCAGGCCTTCCTCCAGCTGAGCAATTTCTGGAAAATTCTCTGCTCCTTTTAGGGTCGCAAGCCCCCCTCAGGGGAGAAGTTCTACATTTGCAGGACCCCACTGCACTGAAGGTTCTGGCAGGTGGCTCCTACCTGGGGACCTGGACGCCGAGGCCAAAGCAGTGACGAAGCTGTCATCTGTGAACTCCCGTGGGCCAGGCCTCTGAGCCTGGGGCCTTTTTACAGATTGCAGGGTGCCTGCCCCCAAGTTGGCAGGACTGGGGATGGCCAGGGACTGGACGCCAGCCTGCCGGAGGCCTTCCCCCAGGTGCTCGGCTGTGTGAGGAGGGCAGGCAGGTCTCCTGTGTGTGGATGTGGCCAGATGGAGGTCTGGCCGGGGCGTGGCGTGCCCGCCATCCCAAGCAGAGTCCAGGCCTGGGTCCTGCGGAGAGTGCATCGGAGCTCAGGATTGTCCAGCGGACCGGAGAGAGGGCACATAAGCTTGGAGCCCTGATTTTCCTGAAGATCCGGCACTGGACTTCCCCGGGGGAAGGGATGCCTACTGCAGAGGGAGGGGTCTTCCTGTGCCTCCCGTGCCCCCAGCCACACTGGGCTCAGCTGTTCCTGTCGGGATTTCCCTGTCCCCTCCCCTTTCCTCCTCCCTCGGGTGGGGGAATTGCGGTGTCTGCATCTCTCATGCCCCCGAGGACCCTGAAGGCCATCCCTGGGTGACTCCTCTGTACCTGGTTGTCAGGTCCTGGGGACTGGCCAGATCTCAGGGTCATGAAGGGGCACCCCTCACCTCTTCCAGGGTTTGCCTCCTCCAGCGTCACTCCTGCCACCCATCCAACCCAGACTGGCCGGTCTTGGGGTTCCTAAGAGGCTTTGAGGCAGAAGACCAGCCTGACTATGTTGTGCTGGCAGCTGGACACGGAGGACCTTGGGCGACAGGTTCCTGGCAGGGGGTGCATGTCCATGCCCACCAGGGGAGTCTCCCATGTTTACCAGGCCTGGCGCCGGGAGCAGGGGTGACGCCGTGGGCACACAGGGCTCTCTTACCGAGCTGAACACAGAGCCCGAGTGAAGCGGGAGTGGACTTCCTGGACAGGGCCAGCGCGGCTGGGTCTGCATTACTGATTTCAAGTCCTGCCCTGTCCCTGGCCCCCTGCCCTCCGGGGGCAGCTGCTGTCCACCCAGTCTCTGCAATCGGGACCATCTTGGTGGCTGAAGCAGCAGAACGCCTGCCTTTTGTTTGTTCTGAGTCCCTGGGGTCCCCTGGGAACAGGGAGAGCCTCCCCTGACGGTTCTCGTGGCTCACGCTGGAGGGGCTGGCGGGTTTTCTGTCTGGTCTGGATGGGACCCTCCTGGGGACTGTTGTGTCCCTTTTGAGTCTGCCTGTTTCTGACAAGGTTTGGCAGGTGTAGGAGGCAGATGTCCACTTGAGACTGGGCTAAGAGATGGACAGGTACATTTCAGCCTGGGGGTGGCAAGGACCCCAGGCCGTCACATGCTTGGCCGATTTGAGCTCCGTGCTCTGGCCCAGGCCGTGGTCAGGAGATGGCCTTCTCTCGGACCCAGCCTCCCACCCATCTCAGCCTTTGACGGGTGCCGGCGGGGTCACTGTGGGTCAGATGGGCTCCCAAAGTCGTCTCCTTCCATTTCTCGTCCTGTGCTGGGGAAGTGATGGTGGCGATGGGTATGGCACCTGCTGCTCTAGTGTGCTCCCAAGGTGGACCCACGGCCTCCCCCAGCCCGAGACCTGGGCTCCGGGGCCACACCCAGGCGAGTGGCCCAGGACAGAGATGTTGACTGAGCTTGCTGGGATGGGGGCCAGCTCCTTGCAGCCTCCTGTCCTTCCCCGGGCGCCAGACTGGCCGGACTTCCCGTTCACCGTCAGCTGAAGCAGACCAGGCAGCACCGTGGTCCTCAAACTCAGGGTCCAGGGTCCCCGTGCCCACGTATGAGGGCTTTGGTGTATTAACTGTTAATATTTCCCCGTCAGAAACTCAGCACTCGAAGACATGTAGTAACGTCTTGAAAAATAAGGGTAGACCCATCACACGTCCACGTTAGCGTTTAAAGAACATGTCGTCCACGTAGTTGCCACATAGTGTTGTCATGTGGTGTGTCTCCTAACGTTCTGAAGAGAGGGGGTTTTTAATGCTTCTGTACCATTAATTAGTGGCGGTTTACGCACTAGCTACGGTGACAGTGTTCTGGGATGCGTCAGTACCTCGTGCGTGACACTGTGTCGCTGTTCGGTGGGCCTTGAGGAGCCCCTCTGGCCTTGGTAAGGCACATCTGGAGGTGATGCACTGACCCAGCTTTGGTCAGGGTGTTTAACTCACTTCTCTCCTGAAGGCCGCTGCTGTGGACGTGTGAGCCGGGCAGGCCGCTTGCTGTCCGCTGGCCGCAGGCTCCCCTGGCCTGCAGGGCTCTGCTGGGGTCCCTGGTCATCTGTGGAACCTTCCGGCCTGTAAGGAATCACTTTTCTCTTTCTGTTTTCAAAATTCTCTCATCTTTGACGAGAAAACTCATTTAAAGGAGTCTTAGCCGAGAACACCCCAGATCTGAGGACGGCCGTGTGTCCAGGTCCGGGCAGCTGGAGAGAGCAGTGGAGAACAGGAGGCCCCGCAGTCTCCCAGGGTGGCCGTCGGGCGTCTGTGACTGGCTGTCCCCGTGGGATCAGAAGCTACTGCCTGGCACAGACAGGGCACCCTGCAGACGCCAGGGAAGCTGTCCTCAAGGGCGTGTCACGGCGCAGGGTCCACAGGGCAGAGACGGGAAGGATGGAGGATGGTCATGGGAGGCCGAGGTGGCCTGGTGGAAGACAGAGCTGCCCTGGCCCTGAAGCGGGGGTGGGGTGGGCGTCCCTGTGGGGACACAGCTGTGGGATGGAGAGCACAGCCGGAGAGGTGTCCCCTCTAGGCCTGTCCCAAGCGGTGGCCTTGTGGCCTGTCACCACTGCGGACAGGTGGTGTCACTGTTCAGTCCTGTGAGTATGTGGACAGGGACCTGAGAGGTAGGTGCCAAGGTCAGCCCTGGACAGACTCAGGCAGGATCAGCTGTCCGCAGGGCCTCGTGGGGGACAGGGTGGTGGGGTCTTGTGGGTCTCCCAGGTGGTGGGTGAGGGGGAGCCCTGGGGAGCACTCAGCCTGTGGCTGTTGGCTGTGGCCTCTTCTGGTCTGACCCTCCACCTTCCTGGGCCTTCTCTGGGTCGGGGGCTGGGCAGGCCCTGGACGGGATTGGGGGGGGCAAAGTGCAAGGCCCACCCAGAGAGCTGAGGACGGGAGTGTGGACAAGGGCGTGGAGCACAGGGAACCCTAGACGGGTCCCCTCCAGAATGGGAAGGGCCACCAGGGAAGGTCTCAGTAGAGGAGGAGGTAGCCTAGCGAGTGTCCTCAGTTGGGTGGTGACCTGGGAAGAAGTGAGCGTTGGGGACACAGAGCAGATGGGGGGCACGAGACTGCATGTTCTGTGTCCTCCCCGTTCCCAGGAGACCGGAGCCCGGAGCACACACGGGACGTGTGCTGGTGACAGGCACCCTGCAGGCCGGATGCGTGGCCCCGTGGCCTGTCCCCAGTAGGCACGCTCTGCCAGGCTCCCCACAGCTGTGTGCCCTTTAACTGCCACCAGCCACCTGCTGGCATCAGGGCTCCGGGAGCGCAGGTGCCCACGGGGCCTGTGACGTGCAGGCGGCAGAATGGGCAGTGCCTGCAGGGGTCAGAGTGTCGGGTCACGGGCTTTGAAGTCTGGCTTTCGCGTTTGGGGCAGACGGGTTTGTCCCCGTTTGGACCCTCCTGGGCTTTGTAACTGGCCTGTCCCTGGCTGAGCCAGGGTTTCCTGGGCCTCGTCACTACTTCCTTAGCTTCTGTCCTGACGTCCGTCAGGGGGTGGTGGTGGCTGGAGGAGCGCCCCCAGCCTTCAAGGATGAGCAGAAGCACGTGCCCAGCCCTCTGGGGCCGGGAAGTCCTGCCGGGAATCTCTGGGGATGGGGTCCTCACAGGGCTCAGTGGATGGGGAGCCCCGAGGGAGGTGGCCCTGGGCCCTCCGCCCTGGGAAGGGACGCCATGTAGGGCAGGTGGTGGGGTGCTGGGGCTGCGGCCAGTCCTCCATCACCCCCCGCCCTGCTGGGCCCCCTGTGTTAGTTCACGGCTGGCCACCACCGCCTCCAGCCCCAGCAGGTCAGGCGGGCAGAGGCTGTATCCTGCTTCTGGGAGGTGCCCTGTGCCTGGGACACACCGGCAGGTGCTGGGCCCTGCCGTGACTCCTAGGAAAGTAGTCAAGCCATGTGCCGGTCTGGGGTGGCCGGCAGCGCCCAGGCCCTCCCTGCACTCGCCGGCTTTTCTCTTGTGGTGCTGAGGAGGGGCTCAGCCTGGCACAGGCGAGGCAGGCACTGACCACGGAGCTGGCCTGGCTCTGCACCCGGCTTCCCAACGTCCAGGGTCCAAGAAACCCCTTCTGTCCTCGGGCTCCACCCGCCCTGGACACTTGCAGAATGGAGTTGTGCCGCAGTCTTGGCTGGGCACAGAATCACGAGCCACCACACAGCTTTGTAGATTCAAACAGCAATTCTTTATTCCAGAACTCACACCGGCCTCCACACACATTCTGGGGCAATCCCAGTTCTGCTGCCGCCCAATTCACCTACTCCACGAGGCTTATTTCCCAAAATGCTCTCTGAATCTCACGAGAGTTCAACAGGAGCTTAGGCAGCAGGAACGCCCTAATTCCAGCAGCAATAATCCTCAACATCGAACTTCCCTAAAATCCAAGGTCTTAAACTGGGAACGCCCTAAACCCAAGGACTGGGATACTTCCTCAAACTGCAGGATACACCCTAATCCTGGATCCACCCTCGTCCTTGGGCAGGGTCACCTAACATGCAATGTCAACAGCGAAATTAACATGGGGTACGCTGGCAAGGAAATTTCCTACTTGGTAATGGCCCTCAGCATCTCCCCCCTTCTGATTAATTAAACAACAAGCAATGTGGCTTAAGGACCGTGCCTGGTAGGTTGTCCAATTCAACATATGGTTCTTACCCGTCATGGGAAAACTGACCTTTAGGCGTCAGCCTCCTGTCTTAGGTTGAATCCACTGCAATCAGATCAACCCGTCACTGACTACCGGTCCAGCATTCAGCCAAGCTTGTGGAAAGGCCTATGCACCAGAGGGGGGGTGAGGTTTCTTGCCTCACCTCTGTTGGCCCCCAAATATCCTTGGTGCCAGTGGGGGGGTGAGGTTCTTGCCACACCTCTGTTGGCCCCCAAATTTTAGACCATCACTAGTAGAAGGGAGGAGGATACAGAAATGCCACGACACCAAGCCAATTGACAGCTCCTTTGGAAAAATTGCGTCACTGGTGACACCATCAGCAAAGATATGCCAGCATTACCACAATTAACATGGAGTGAGCTGGCAAGGAAATTGCATCACTGGTGACACCATCAGCAAAGATATGCCAGCAGTACCACAATTCGCTGCATCAGATGATATTTCACAATGCATGCAACTGATATATAGTCCAGGCAAGTTCTGCAAGCAGTTCAAATCGGAGGAGTCTATCAATATGTCCATTTCTTCCCAAAGTAAATCAAGTCCTTGATTGAGCATTACTTGTTGAGTTATATTCACTGATGCATCAGTTTATGCAGTTTACTGTGATGGCTATCATAGAAGCTGTAGTTTGGTTTTATCTTAGTCTTCACCGGCACTTGGATGGAGATGGGAATTCTGGCAATGATGCTAAAGAGACATTATCCTGAACAGAATTATTAAATATAATGAAAAGGAAAGGTGAAAGTAAACAAACAGATCTGTTAACCTCCTTAAAAAACAATCCTTAACAGCTGTTTACCTAATTTAAATTAGTAAACAAAAGATCTGTTAACCACCATTAAAAACAATCATTAACAGCTGTTTACCTAATTAAAATTAAAGCATTTAAATCACGTGAATAAAAAAAATTCGGATCCATTATTTCATGAGCGCTCCTCAAATATGAAATATGGACATACACACATACAGACATACAACACAAAACAGAAATGTGCACACATAACATACAACACATAAGACAATAAAGGCCTTGTAGTTTTACCTAGGTGAAATCTCCATTGCAATGTTTAAACACTCTAGTCAAAAAATAAAACACAGTCAAAAAATAAAACTGATCAGAAAAACATTAACCTAGGTTTGTATGAGCTCAAAAATAAAATAGAACTTTACGATGTGGGAAAAATGCAATAATAAAATAGATATTGAAAAAAAGCACCATGGTTAATCACTGTCGCAGATGTAAGAATAGCCAAACTGGAGCTCTGGATATCAGCTGTTATGGATTTGAGTCAAATCATCTTCTTTTTCTGTAGAAATTGCTTTAGTTAATCTCTCTGGAATCCAAATCGGCTGCTGTTCTCCCTGCGGAAAAACACAGACGGAACCCCGATTCCAGACAATAACTGGATCAGGACCTTTCCATTGTCCTGTTAGAACATCTTTCCAAAGTACCTTAGGCTTATGTACATTTTTCGGATACATATGTCTTTCCGCAGCACTAAGTCCTGATGAATCCAAATTTAAAAAGTTTAGAGTAAAAAGCGTTATTTTATCTTTGGGGGATATATACCCCTATAAGATCCTTTTAAATTTAAGTCATTCAAAAGCATTCTGCCTTAGTTTTTAGAATTAGTTTAGTCCTTATAATTTTTTGATGTGGTTTTAAACCATAGTTGTCTTAGCCTCTTGCATTTTCTATCTGAAATACCTTTATTTGACATTTTCAACCATTTTCTATCTTATTTCTATCTTCTAGTTTTCTTCTAGGGTTTTCATATTTACCCTTAGTTGCTTTTTTCTCTCCTAGTTTTCTTTTGTTTCCTATTTTGTGGGTTTAAAATTCTTGTCTTTCTACATCTTTTTTATCTTCCTATATATTTTTTATCTTTCTACATCTTCTCTCTTTTTTTTACCTTTCTGTACTTCTGTTTTTAAAGTTTTCCACTTCAAATTTTTAATCTTCTTTATCTAAATATCTTTTATCTTATTATCTTCCCATTTTCATGGGTTTTTTTTTTCCATCCATCATGAAGGCATCTTAACCACCTTCAACTTAACCTTTTAAAGCCTTTTGCAACTTATTTAGACATTTTACAACTTTTTACTTTACCACACAAAGATTATCTCATCTCCCTCTTTATAGTTTAATAAGTACATTTAAATAGTTTGATGAGTAAAGCAATCTTTTTTCCGCCTTGAAGGTATCTCGACCACCTTCAATTTAACCTTTTAAAGCCTTCTAATATTCATCTATACTGTACTTTTAAATGTATGTTTTCACCACCTACAGCTTTACTCTTTTAAATGAGGCTTAGATTCTGTTTAAATCGCTTAATGTTAGTTTACATGGCTGCCCTTCAACCAAAGGCTTTTTTTTTCCATTAAGAAGCTTTGTCTCAATCTGCCATGTACAAATATCTTTCTCTTCTTTTTTCCTTTCTCAAGCTTTTAAATTAAGTCTAGTTTCCTCAAAATCTTTTTAAATGGCATTTTACAACTTTTTACTTTACCACACAGAGATTATCTCATCTAGAAACATTTCTTTTTCCTTTAACCTTTTATATTAAAATATATTTCCACATCTTGAATCCTTTTATATCTTTTTTAACCATTAACCCTTTTTATAAATTCACATTCTGAAATAACTCTTATAAAATTTCTGATTTAGACAAATTACTCCACTTTAATAAGATGAAATACTTTCATGTTTTTTAAGGTACTATAATACTGTAATTGAAACCCAACTGAAACTTCTTATACTTTTTGTATATAAATTACACCTGATAGAATCTTAAGACTTAGTAACCTTGTTTCAGCAAAGACACAGACCAAAGCAATATTAAACTTTTTTCTATTTACCAATTTATGAAAACACACATAATGCTTAAATATTTTACCTTATGGAACTTAATAAGTAAAGAGTACTTGATTTCATATTTAGTAGTTGATATTTCAACACTTTAGCTTTGTAAATTAATCAGATGTCTGTAAAAACCAAGATCTTAGACAAGTATAGTAAACAGAACTAGGCATCTCTTTCTTGTTGAAGAAAAATCCTTCTACAGGATACCATGATGGTCCCATTGATAGACTTAATAACTCATCTTTAAAAAGCCATGGGCTACATTTTTGTATTGTATCAACATATGCCCTAACTGTTCTTGATCTTACTGGGGTGCCTCTTTCCTCTAACAATTTCTCTTCCTCGGAGGCAAACAACTTCAAACCTTGAGTCAACCTTTTTCCCCAGTTTGCCTGAGAAAGTTCTAGGAACAGGCAACTTGAAACAAAAACAAAATAAATCAAAACAAGAACACATTGTTTTTTGAAATAGTCACCCATTTTTTTTTGCTCTCCTTCAGGAGTGAGCAAATTCACTTACCCCCAAGCTTCAGACATCCCCGTACGGGCCACCAAATGCCGCAGTCTTGGCTGGGCACAGAATCACGAGCCACCACACAGCTTTGTAGATTCAAACAGCAATTCTTTATTCCAGAACTCACACCGGCCTCCACACACATTCTGGGGCAATCCCAGTTCTGCTGCCGCCCAATTCACCTACTCCACGAGGCTTATTTCCCAAAATGCTCTCTGAATCTCACGAGAGTTCAACAGGAGCTTAGGCAGCAGGAACGCCCTAATTCCAGCAGCAATAATCCTCAACATCGAACTTCCCTAAAATCCAAGGTCTTAAACTGGGAACGCCCTAAACCCAAGGACTGGGATACTTCCTCAAACTGCAGGATACACCCTAATCCTGGATCCACCCTCGTCCTTGGGCAGGGTCACCTAACATGCAATGTCAACAGCGAAATTAACATGGGGTACGCTGGCAAGGAAATTTCCTACTTGGTAATGGCCCTCAGCAGAGTTGTGCTTCAGGGACCTTCACTCCTGGCTTCTGTCACGTAGCATGGTGTGTCCAGGATTCATTCCTATTGGAGGCCGTGTGGGTCCTTGTGTGTGATGTGGCATTGTCCAGTTTTGTGATTCTCTCATGGCTGATGATCAAGCGCCTTTTCAGGTGGAGAAATGTGCATTGTTCATTTTCTTGTCTTTTTGTTATTTATACTTGAGAGCTCTTTACTTATTGTGGATACCAATCTCTGGTTGGATGCACAGTTTGACAACAGCCCTCCCCTTCCCTGTCTCCTTTTGCTTTGTTTATGGTGTCCTTTGAAGTGTGGAAGTTTTAAGGTGCAACAGAGTCAGTTTATCTGTTTTCTTTTAATTGCTTGTGCGTTTGGTAACCCACCTAAGGATGCATCTGACTCGAGGTTCTCCTGTGAGAGCTTTGTCTCCCTGGGCCTCGCACTCAGGCTTGTGGTCCCAGTGGAGTTGCCTTTTGTGAATGGCTGGAGGAGCTTCTGTCTTCATCTTTGCGGGCTGGTCTACTCCAGGGCCTCATGGCTGCTGACAAGACTGCTATCCCACTGTCGGGCCTTGGTGCCCTTGGGACAATGAGTTGGCTTTCAGCTGTGCCCCGGGTGCCTGTGCTTGGGTCAGCTCCACCCTGAGCTGCTCACCACGGCTCCGTGGTAGTTTAGAACCATGGAGGGCTGAGTCCACCGACCACACCCTTCTTTGTCCAGAGTGGGTTTGGCTGCACTGGGTTCCTCAAATCTCCAGGTGAATTTGGGGATCAGCTCTCCGTGTCTGCAAAGAAGTCACCTGGGATTTTGATGGGCAGTGTTTGAATGCTGGGTCCCTTTGGGGAGGAGTGCCATCTGCTATGGCTTGGATAGGCAGTGTCCCCGAAACTCCTGTTAGTGCAGGAATGTTCGGAGGTGAGATGATGGGATTATGAGAGCGGTGACTAATCAGTCCATCCTGCTTTGGAGGGAGTGGCCGGGTGGTCACTGTAGGCAGGTGGGAGTGGCAGAGCAGGTGGGTCACTCTATGGACTCTCCCCCACCTCTCTGCTTCCTGACCCCACCTTGAGCTGAGCAGCCCCTCTGCTGGGCCCTTCCCGTGATGCTCTGCCTCCCCTCGGGCCCAGGGCAAGTGGAGTTGGCCATCTGTGGCGGAGACCTCAGACACTGTGAGCCCCATGCACTCTGCCTCCTCTAAGTTGTCCTGTTGTGAGTCTTGGTTGCAGGGGGCAAAGCTGGGTGACCCACCAGCTCCTCCAGGGTGGTTGAGCCTGACAGGTGGCCCTGAGGGGTACCTCTGTCCAGCTCCGTCTTTTCATTCCTTTGAACCGTGTTTTCCAGGTTCAGATTTTAAGCTTTGCACTTTCTTTGTGGAACTTATTCCTACATTCTTGATGTTTTCATGTATTATAATTGCACTTGTTTCTCAGTTTCGTTTTGGATTGTCGCTGCTGGGTGGGAGAGGCACGCTGGGCACTGCAGCCCTGTTGAACACGCGGGTGCCTCTCACCGCGGGGGACTGGGTGGGTTTCTGCTGTGGAGGTGACTTTCTTTCTTCCTTTCCCAGGGGTGGGGGTGGAACTGGGGCCTTGCCTCGCTTGTCCAGGGCTGCCCCGGCTCCGCCCTGCGCTGGTGGTCTGTTTCTCCTCCAGCCTGGTGTCTCCTAGTGTACTGCCTCACTGGTGCCCCGGCTGCAGCGCCCAGTGTGGGGCGGGTGCGAGTCCTGCTGCTGACCGGGGGCAGTTCTGGTCTCTCCCCACTGAGTGGCGTTAGCTCTGCATCTGCCTTTGCAGGAGAGCTGAGGAAGCCCCCCCGGTGTCCCTGTTCTGTGTGGCACATTTTATCCTGGGCGTCGGCCTTGGTGGGGCTTCTCTGGGTCTGCTGAGACGGTCAGCCTCTTGCCCTTTCCGTGGGCACTCGGTGTGTGGCACTGATCCTGGGCTCTCAGCGGCCTTTGGATCTTGGGATAAGTCCCCCTGGTGTACGCTGATGGCCTTTTCTCCATGTTCCTTAAGAATTTGAACAAAACTAATTATAAGTGAACATTCATAATGAAATTCTCACTGTCAACAGACACCAAGAGCATTCAATAGGTGAGGACAAAATCTAATTGATGCCAGTTGATTCTGAGGAGTTCTGTCTGACTTGAAGAACACAAGTCTTTTATCTTTTTTAGTTGTGGATGGACACAATGTCTTTGGTTTTATTTGTTTATTTCTATGTGGTCTGGGGATCGGACCCAGGGTCCCCTGCAGGCGAGGGGAGTGCTCTGCACTGAGCCCCGCCCCAGCCCACAGCAATCCTTAAATCCTCTGAAATAGAGTTTGGAAAACCTGGAAGAGATCCAGTCCGTGCTGCAGTGTTGAACTCGACCAATTTCAAATGCAGCCTTGAGTCAGACTCCGGAGCGTCTCCAAGACAGGGGAGTTAAAACCAAGGACGCATTTCTAAAAGTGATCATTCCGAGAGTTCCTTTACAAAATGCGCACCGTTCTGCAGTGAGCAGTCTCTCCTTGTGCCCAAACATGCGACTTTAACGGTTGTGGGAAGCTCCACGCTTACCCGTTAGGGCTGATGAAAACTCAGACGTGGATTTCTGGAAGGTCCTCTAGGTAGGTAGTGAACAAGGTCTCTGCTGAGTGACCCCCCAGTGTGCTCCTGTTGTCCGTGTGTCCAAGAACCTTCACATCTGGAAAGCGTGGCCAGGTCTCCCTTCAAGCTGACAGTCCATCACTGTCCACATGTCCCAGGTGAGAGGGTTCTCACAATGTAGGGGTGGCAGGAGCTCCTAAGGGAATTGAAATCTTCGTCAGTACAGAGGATTCCTGCTGAAGAGCCCTGCAAACTTAAATAAAGTACCAAAGCATCCAAACACTCAAATATCACGGGCACCATGGGAGTGACAGCCCTACAAATTTAAAGAATGTGGCACAACTTTGCGTCCAGGACCACCCCATTCATCATGGCAGGCACCCATGTTTAGACGGGCAGTAGAGTTCCCAGGGAGGCCGCGTGGGCCGGTTCTCTGTGGGGGTGTTGAGTTACTGCCCATCTCCACTTGCCTGAGGTCCATTCTGATTGTCTGTTTCTTCTCCCGTCGGTGTGTGCTTCTCGGGGAAGCTTGCCCAGCGCAGGTGGGCTTTCCCAGCTCCTTGCCCTGCAGTGGCGCCCACTCCTCCCTCAGCTTCTGACTTGTGCGTGGGGTGAGGCCATGCCTGCTCTTCCCGAGGCTGATCATTTCAATCTGCTCCTTTCTTTTCTTTCACAGGTCACCTAAAGTTTTGTCCGCGGTACTGATGTTTTTGAAATAGCCGTCTCCGGGTTTCCGCGGCTTTCCCTGCTCTTTCCTGCTCGGCTTTGGTTGGTGTCCCCTCCACCCAGGGTCGTCCCCGCTGTCTGCTCAGGGGCTGTGCAGTTTGCTGCGCTTTGGGGCCCTCACGGGGCGGCCAGCCTGCGGGGCTGAGACGGTCCTTTGTAACACAGACGTCCGCAGGTAGACGTTCCCTGCCAGGTGCCGCTGGCTGGGTTCCCGAGTCCCGATTGTTTTGTCGTGTTTCTTAATCATTTCACAGTCTTTCTGGGTCAACCTGTGGACCTGCTGGTCACTTAGAAGCGCGTGAGCCTCCGCGTGTCTGTGTGTCTGTGGTCCCTCTCTGTTCCCTGCATGTCCCTCCCCGGGCTTTCTGTGCAGGGCCTGGACGGGCTCTGCTGCAGAGTGCCTTGTGCCCGTGAGAAGAGCGTGTTCTGCTGTCTGGGGGGTGTCCTGTGGCGTCCCTTAGATTGTCCTAGGCTTTGGGATACACCAGTGGTCTAGACACACAGATTCCCTCCCTGGGGGACAACTTCCTGGCAGTGGAGACAGTGATTCAGAGGGCCTCAGTGACGGGAGTGGGGAGAGCTGGCGCACCTGGGGGCGTGGGGAGGGTGGGCAGCTGGGCTCCTGGGGAGGGTCCTGGGCCGAGACTCAGGGAGGGAAGCAAGAAGTGACGGTGGGAAGCACTTTTTTCCTGGACCATTTTTAAAGCTTTAAAAGTCACCTCTTGCCCATTGTTAGATGAGGGTCAGGGCCTGGTCGCCTCCCCAGCCTGGAACTCGTCCATCAGCCCCCGACACCGGCCCTGCTCCCCCCTCTTGGGCCTCCTGTAAGCGGACCCTGTGGCATTTGTGCCTGGCTCCTGCCACTCGCAGCGTCCTGTGGTTCGCGTGGTGCAGCCTGGGTCTGAGCGTCCTTCCCTTTTTGGGGGAGTGATAACGTGCGTCTGTGGGTGCTGAGTGCCCTGTGTCTGCTGTTGGGCCATGTTGGTGTGCAGGGGTGTGCACACCTGGGTCCCCAGCACGTCCTGGAGCAGCACCGTGCCAGGCCCATCTGTTCGTGGAATCCCAGGGCTGAACCCTCTGCTGCTCACCCCCAACCCTGGAGGCTTCTGCATGGTGAGGGCTCAGGACGGTGGCCCCCTGGGTGGGGAAGTTGTGGGGCACGACTGTTCCCACATCTGTGTCTGCCAGGGAGGCCGCTGTGTCCTGGGGACCTGGAGGGTGTCTCCCAATGTGGTTCCACTCGGTGCAGGCCCAGGGCTGGACCCAGGGAGGCAGGCGCAGCTGGAGGTGGCAGAGGAGGGCGTGGCTCGCGCCAGCAGCCAATCAGGCCTCTCTGTGGCCTCAGGCCCGAGACCTGCTAGTTGTGCAACAGGTTCTCTTCCAGCCCGTGAGTCACATCTGAGCGAGGTCGTTGGCCCAGTGGACCTTGGGTGGCCTGAGCAGAGCAGGAGGAGGGCGGTCAGGGCACCTGCTGCTCCAGGGAAGCCTCGTCTTGATGGCCCCTGAGCAGGAGCTAGTGCCCCGTCGGCACTGGGCTCGCGGGCGGCTCAGGCACATTTTCACGGCTGAGCGGTGCTCAGGGCTGGTCGGCCCTGCTTCCTCCTGGACTAGGGCTGATCTCGGTGTTTGCTCTGTGCGGTGGGGATGTTCGCACCCAGGGCCAGCCCTTGCCTGGCCATGCTGGGCGACATGGCCCCGTCTGCAGCCCCTCTGCAGGTCAGTCCTCGGATCTCCCGGACTGCTCTCCCAGGGTGGACCCGGTGGCCGTTCTTGGCAGTGGCTGGGCTCCTGCTTGCTGCTGGGCAGCTGGGTGCTGGCCGCTGTCTGCCCATCTGAGGGGAAGGCCCGAGCTTGCCCTCTCCGGTTCACGGAGAGCTTCCTCCAGCCCCTCGGCCCAGCTTCCCACTCCTGGTGCGCTGTCTCGCCAGGCGCCCTTGTCCACTGATTGCCCGTTTGCCTGTCCTTCCTGTGTTCTGGCTGTCTGAAGAAGGGCCACACGTGGGGGTGGCACTTCTTCCCGCCCCCTCCCTGCGGTTCCGAGACTCCCCTGTGCGGAGGCGGCAGCTTCGGGGCCTGGCTTTCCGGTTTTCTGGGTCTGTCTGGAGTTGGCACCTGTCCAGGTGGAGGCTGGGGTCTGCTTTCCAGGGGGTGACCCTCCAGCCCCGGGTGCTGTGTCCTGCTCTGGATCAGCTCTGGCTGTGGGGCTTGCCCAGGGCTCTGCTCTCCCTGCTGCTCTGCGGGCCCAGCTCGGCGGGACGGGTGGACTTCACCTTTGTGGGTGAAGGTGGACTTGCAGTTGGTCCAGCTCTGCGGCTGGGCCATGTGCTCTCCTTTACGCTGCAGGTGGCCCTGTGCCTGTGGTTCCATCTCATGGCGGAGGAAGGAAGCAGCTTCAGGGTCTGCGCAGGGCTCCCGATCAGGAAGGGCAGCACGGTGGACGGAGGCACCGACTCCCACAGGGGACCCCTGGCCAGCGGGAACAGTTCATTGCATCATTCCCTATGTGGCCCCCAGGCCCGTGAAAGATGCCTAGTGCTGTTTATTAAAATGCCACCTCGCACATATTGGGTTACATAAAATACGCTCTGCAAATTTCCATTGTCACTTTATTTTACTTTTTAATGTGGCTACTAGGAAACTTAAAATTACATTTGCAACACAAATTACATTGCTATTGGGTAGCTTGGGTTTGCTGCTCCTTCCTGAGGGCTGGAGTTCACTCTCTCAGTTGCCCCTTCCCCTCACCCCCGACTTGGTCTTGCATGACACCCTTCGGCCTCCGTCACCCCTCGCCCTGGAGTGGAGCCCCATGCTGCAGGCCTGGCTCACAGCAGGCTCCTCACTGGAGGGCAGGAGGGGTGGGCGGAGAAGATGATGGGGCTTGGCCTTCGACCCCTGGCTGGGGCTCCATGCTCCACTCTCAGAGGCATGAGATTGGGCGGGACCCCAGAGCTAGTTCAGAATTAACCAGGGTTCCCCAGCACTGTCCCTGGGAGACCCAGGCCCAGCCCAGAGGTCGTGGGGCCTTGGCTTGGGCAAGTGCCCTGTCCAGGTCCCGTGCTGAGTTTGTGTTGGGTTTCAGAAGCCAGCACCCTGGGGTCTCCCTAGTGCCCCAGGCCGACTCGGGCTAGTGCAGGCTCCTGCCTTGCACCCATCGCGTTGGGTGGCTGCTGGGTCTACGGTCCCGAGGAGCCAGGTCCTGGCCTGCAGTGTCTGGGGTTTAGCGTCATGTCACTTGACATTCTTTGCTGTCCCTGTGGGGTTTTTCAGCTGGTGGAAGCCCGGTCCCCAGGGACGTGCAGTCCCGAGACACCTGATGCTCCTGCAACGTGAACCTGGCTTAGCTGTGGGGTCAGTGGCCTGGGACGGGGTCAGTGGCCTGGGACGGGGCCAGTGTTCTGGAAGAAAACCCTCCAGGGTGCAGACCCCCCGGCCAGGCAGGGCGTCTCCCGAGCTGGGCCGAGAGGACTCTTTACACGCTCGCTCACTTGTTGCCTGGTTAGCATCGTGATAAGTAACTCCTTCCTCAACAGTTACTTCAGATTAGGTAGAGGGGGTGGAGGGAGGCGAGAGGCAGGGGACCGGAAGGAGAGGAGCATGAACAAGACGTCATCATCCTCTGTGCATGTGTAACTGTACGACCCTGGGACTCTACATCGAGTACGACCGGAAGAATGAGAGATTGTGCTCCATGACGTGTGACGTATCAGAGTGCATTCTACTGTCGTGTGTATCTAACCAAAACAAATTTAAAAAGGCTTTCCTGTTAATAGTACAGTCACCTACAGTGACAGCTGATGCCTTTCTAGTAGCTCAAGTAGTTGTTCCAGTGACCACGGGCTGCATCAGACTTCCGGGTCCTGCTGGGTGCAGGCTCGGGTGTGGTGACCGCGAGTGCCACCTTCAGATCTCCACGGCTCCCCTCCAGGAGTTTCGCAGGTTGAATGTGTCCCCTGGAGTCCGTGGTTGCCTTGTTCACCGGCTGGGGCTGGGACATTTAGGAGGTCAGCAGGCCAGCAGGCTCCGTCTCATGAACGACCAGTGCGCTGTCACGGAGGGGTCAGTGATGAAGGGCAGCAGGTCCCCTCAGCTCCCTGGTCCCTGGCCCTCTGCCTCCAGGACCGTGGGCAGTAAATCTCGTGCGGAAGGGTCAGCACTGCAGGGGGCGCTGACCACGCTGGGGCCACCTGGGGTCGGGTGGGGGCAGCAGCTGTGTTCTGCCAGAGCCACTTCCTCCCTCACCTCTCCTCCTGGTGCCCAACAGCCCCGTCTTGGACACCCCGACCACCTGCACACAGCCAGTCCTTCCAGAAGCCTTTGTGAACAGGTGCTCGGGTGACCCCTGGGTGGAGCTTCCCCTGCTCACAGACTGTGTAGCCGTGTCCCCGAGTCTCTGGGTAGCTAAGGGCAGGCCGGGCCCAGTCTTGGGTGCTCCTGCTGGACTAGAGCCTGGACGTGTCTCTGTGTGGCTGACGTGCGGGCCACCTTGCACGCTGTTCCGTCGGCCACGGAGGTGGGAGTTCTGCCTGGGGACTGGGCCACACGGTGGGTCGGAACTCTCTGCTCTTGCCCTAGAATCCCCTTGGCTGTGAGCTCGTGTGTCCTGTGGGCAGGGGGTGTATCCTAGTGGTTAGCAGCTCTGCTGCCTGACTGCTGTGTGATCTTGGGCAAGCTAGTGAACCTCTCTGGGCCTTAAAATGGAGGTAAAGACAGCTTGGGTGGCTGTGAGCGTGCAGCTGTGAGCACAGCTGCTCTGTGGCTCTGTGGGCAACGCACCCGTCGTCTGCTTAGGTACCAGCTGGGCTGCATGGGGTCATCGCCTCTGCCAACACCCTGACCTGTCAGGTCCTCCCTGCCCTGGGGACCTCTTGTTTGTGCCAGGACCCTGCGATAGGGCACAGCAGGGAGGCGGGGACTCAGGTGTGACTCTCAGCTCCCACCTGTCCTCTGCAGTGTCCCCAGGCCCCAGAGTGAGCTGGGCCCGGCACCCAGGATGATGGGGGACCAGGTACCCCACCTTCCAGGGCTCTGTTGACCTTGCTGGAGGACTCCTTCCTCAGCTGTGTGCAGGGCATGGGGGACAGAGTGGCAGTCTGTGTGTGTCATGGGTGGCTGGGGGTCATCCCCCTGGAAACTCCGGGCTCCAGGCCGCGCCCCGCCAGCTGGTCAGGAGCCGTGAGTGTTTCCTGTTGGCTCCCTGGTCCCGATGGGTCTTCCTGACATGGATGCCTTTCTGTCCCTCTGGAATGTCACCTGCCATCTTCTGTTACCCACTCACTGCCTGGGAAGTGGCGATGGAGGGCTTGCTGGCGCCCTCTTTACCCTCCGGCAAAGCCTGCGTCCCAGTGGGTAAGGCCCTGGAGCTCCGTGGCCCAGCTCAGCTCCCCTCGGCCGTGCTGCCCACGTGCTGCCAGGTGGCCTCGGGCACCTACTCTTCATGCTGTGGCCTCAGCTTCCTGGTCTCGGGTCATGGTGACGACTCCCACTAATGACCGTCGCTCTGAATGAGGATCGGGTGAGTTCACCTTTGCTGCTCGTAGGCCACCCAGGCTTGGGGAGCAGCCAGTGAGCTTCCTGCAGCTGCTCCAGCACCTGGCGGCGCCAACTCTGGGAGGCCAAGTCGCCCTGTGAAGAAGAGGCATGGCGTTGGCATTGACCATTCACGCCCCATGTCCTTGGTCCTCTCCAGGTGGCCCTGCCCACCTCAGGCAGCAGGAGCGCGGGGGAGGGGACGGTTGTCACTGTATTTTAGGGTTCCACCTGGGAAACCGTCCTTCTGATGTTTTCAGTGTGTGGTTGGTGGCATGCACAGAGGAGGGGCTTGCAGCCACCACCGTATCTCAGGCCTGGAGGATCAGTATTGTGTGCTTGCTGTATACCATCTCCCTCCACCTGGGACAGGGATAGGGACCGCACAAAGACAGGAAGAGCATGAACGAGTAGCTGTGGCTGTGTTCCAAGAAAACTTTATTTACAAAGACAGGTGCAGGCAGGGTGGGCCCTGGGGGCGTGGCCGGGGTGGGCCCTGGGCTTGCGTGCGTGCATGGCCAGAGTGGGCTGCGAGGGCTTGGTTTGCCAGTCTGGGGTTGACATGGAGCCGGGTTCAGCTGGCTGGCCTGGCCACCCACCCAGGGGCTCCCGTGGGCAGCAAGATGGGGAGCCCTGTGTGTGGCCGGGCAGGGCTCTGCTTGCATCTTGTTTGCTATTGTCCTGCTGCTTTTGCTGATGAACAGAATGACCTTGTCCGTGGCACAGAATGACCACGTCCTGTGGCCTGGTGGAGCGGATGTCCCCCAAGGGTAGATCAGGGAGGCCCAGGCTGACAGGAGCCTTCCGTGGCAGCCTGCTGAGAGCATGAGGGCCAGCCCTGTGGAGGGCAGCCCAGGCCCAGCGCAGTCCCTCCCAGCAGCTGTTGGTGTTGCTGCCCCATCGCAGAGCTGGGCAGCACCTGGAGGAGGTGCGGGGCTGGTCCTCAGTGCCCCTCTGGGGCCCAGCGTGTGGTCCGGCTGCCCGGCTAGTCATGTTTTAGTTTTGCTTCTGAGTATTTGTACACGGCACCTGTGACGAGGTAATGTCAGTCTGCGCTGTCCCCCTGCTGGTGACTGGCTGGGGCCAGGAGGGTGACAGGCGCTCTTGCAGGGTGTGGTGCCACTGTGGGTGGACCCAGCCCACTGCCCCTTCCCCCGCCCTACTTTCCTAAGGGCTGAGCTCCTTCCTGGTGGAGCAGGGGAGGCTGAGAAAGGAGGCTGAAGAGGGAGTGGGGGCCTCCCCCTGGTCCTGCTAGACCTTGGCCTCAGTTTCCCCATCAGGAGAACCGGCAAGGTCACGCTCCTCCCAGCACAGACCGCAGCATGCACCTAGGACAGTGAAGACTGCTGTCCACTCTGCAGGCCCCGCAGGGCTAGTCAGGTGGCCCCTGGAGGCAGCTCTGATGGAAGCTCAGGTCCGAGTTCGCCTCCACTCCTCCCGTCTGTAGTGTGGCCATGGTCCGTGTTCATTCCAGGACGTGGAGTGTTCAGGATCAGTGGCCCTCCTTCCCGTGGGAGGCAAAATTCTCACATCTCAATGAGCCATTTTAAAGTGTGCAGTGGAGTGGCCTCTAGTCCATTCACACTGCCATCAGCCGTCATCAGCGCCAGCTCAGGCTATGTCTGCAAGTCCTGGTTTTCATCTGCCATCGGCATCCTCCACCTGGTGGCCACTGTCCACTCTGTCTCCAGGGATGTGCCGACCTGCAGGCTCCTGTGGGTGGGGTCAAACCACAGGGGATTTGGCATCTGACTGACCGGGTGAGCATGCCCGCTGCGTCTCCTCCCTCAAGCAGGACACTGCGCACCAACCACCTGGTCCTCCAGGGGCCGCTGCTGGGTGTCTTCCAATTCAACTCCGTTCTGACACTGTCCACTGGAGGCCACGTCAGGTCCTCTAGGAGGCTGCTGTTGGGCACCGTGCCCCTGTACTGGTCCCTGCAGGTGCCTCCGGAGTCACCAGGCAGCATCCAGACCGTTTGTCTGACCTTCCAAACAGCGGGACTGAGGGAGAGCAGCAGGGTCCCCAGGTCTGGCGGGGACTTCCTCGTTAATCCTTACGCAGGCGGGAAAGTGTCCCGAGGCTGGCCAGCGTGATCCTCTTGTTATCTTCCTGTCCCTCTGTGCCGGGCAGGCAACTGGGAAACCACCCCCTGCCGCTGGTTTTCTGCTCTGCTCCCCACAGTCCCTTCTGTCCCTGAAGCCACCGGGCGCTGCGCGGCTCACTCTCCCTGTTTGTCAAACGAGGAGCTGCCCAACGCTGGGGCCACCAAACCAGTTAGGACCTTCCACCCGCTCGCCCAGGGTCCAGTTCTGCAGTGTTGACGTCGGCTGGCTGTCACTATCTAGAGCTGATTTGTGCTTTATTATCACCAAGGACTAAAATACAGAGTGTCCTGTAAGTGACACCCTGGGCTAAGAAAGTGTCCTCTAAATAGGACCAAGGATCCGGATGCTGGCTCAGAGGGTGAAGTGTTGTGGTTCTGACATTGGTGGGTTAAGAGCTGAGTCCTGCAATACCTCCCCCACCTCGGGAGCTCCTCCAAGGCCTGGGCTTCCTGGACTCTTGACCCTGTGGCTGGAAGTCAGCTCCTCACAACACCCTCCTGGGTTTCAGTGAGCGAGAAGAGCTCTCAGAGGGCGGGCCTTCCCTTCACTTCCGGGTTGACCATAAAGGGAATTTCAAGGGCCACCGTGACCATCAGTCGCGAGGCCCAGAGGGCAGGGTCCGAGGGTCCGAGCCCAGCGTTCTGTCGTCGTGCAGGTGGGGAGCACCACCCGTGGAGAGGCCCAGCTGGGTGCTCACAGGTCTCCTTGCTGAGTCTTCACAGGGTGTGACCCCCGCGCCCCCTCGCCTTTCCCCGAGGTGGGTGGTGGGCTGTCCCGGCTGGTCACTCGTCTCTCCAGCAGCCTGCCCGCAGCGAGAGCTCAGGAGGGTCCAAGGCTTCTTCCCATCGCTGCCATCCTCCCTCATCTGCGGTGGTGATTTTCTTGGTTTTAATTACCCACAGGTCAATCGTGGTCTGAAACAAGAGTGGAAACTCTCGGAAGTCAACATAAGTCACCTTCAGGATGGTGATCACCTGCCCCCCCGCCCCGCCGGGGACGGGAGTCCTCCCTCTATTCAGAGTGTCCATGCCGTCTACACTCCCTTCCCATCAGTCCCTCAGTGGCCAGCGTGGTTGTCAGTCAGCTGTTGCAGTTGACCATGCCTGTGTCCACGTGATCCCTACGTAAGAGCCTAGTGCCACATCCCGCCAGGGGACCTTGCGTCGTCCCACGTCACCACAGGAGGAAGGCGAGTACAGTAGAAGATGTTTTGAGAGAGAGACGTGGGCGTTGGTGGAAGTTCATTACGGCGTCTTGTCACAGTGGTTCTATTTTATTGCCAGTCCTTGAGGCCACCCCTGCTGAGCCTGACCTGTAAACAGCTTCGCCCAGGTCTGTGTCATAGGCTAGGTGTGGTACACCTGGGTGCGGTGCCGCTCACGGGTGTCAGGCCTCCCTGGGTGTCTTGGGATTCGTGCTCCGTGGATGTGTCAGGAAGTTCCCGTGGTCTTAGTCTCGCGTGGGGAACCTTGGAACCTTGTCTGATTTGTTTCTTCTCATACCCTGAAGGACAGCCGAGTGGCGGCTCCAGTGCCCCTCCCTGACGGGCTGTGCGGCTGCACTGTGGAGGACCGTGCTCTGCCCACTGCCTCTCCACGCCTCGGCCACCGCCTCGCTCTGCTGCTGGCCCGTGCTTGGACTTTGTTTGGATGTTTATCTTTTCTCCTTTTGAGGGATGGCGGTGCTCAGTGCTGGCAGGGCCTGCAGGGTGGGGCTGCTCCAGCTGCTTTTCTGCACCAGGGGTGGGTGTGACATTTCCTCCACATGTGGGGTGCCTGTGTACGTCTGTGTGACCCCCAGGACCCCCCGGGGTAAGCGTGGTCATTCATTTTGCCTGTGACAGAAGAGGACATGGAATGAGCTGGAATGCAGACTGTGGGCGAGTGGCAGAGCAGGCAGGGACAGGGCAGGTGACTTCAGAACCATGCCTACTCTGTCTTCCAGAACAGGCCCAGCTGGGGCTTGTGTGGGCTGGGTCCAGCTGGCACTCAGACATGAGGCTGAGACCACTCTATGGAGCAATTTTGGAACACTCACAACTTCTTGTCAGTCTCTGTGAGAATAGTGAGCACTTCTAAAAATAGACCTCTGGAGGCAGTGTTTTTAAACAGTTCAGTAATCTAGTTATTCTCTGTTGGGTGGCTGTGTTAGTCAGCTTCCTGTTACTGTGACAAAGTACTGGAGGCGGGGAACTTAGAGAGAGGAAAGGTTGATTTGGGTCATGGTTCTGCAGGTTCCAGTCCATGATCGGGTGATCCCATTCTCTGGGCCTCTGGTGAGGGTGCTGGGTGCCGTGGCAGGGAAGGTGGATAGAGCAGACTGCTCACACCGTGAGCCAAGAAGCAGACACACAGAGACGGGGTCCCCAGGGTCCCTTGTGAGGGCCACCCCCAGTGGCCTAAGGGCCTCTCAAAGACTCTCCTCTTTTTTTTTCCTGTATCAGTCACTTGTTTGACCCGCCAGCTGCAGGTGGGTCAAGCGGCGTTGCCCACGAGTCAGGAACAGCAGAACAGGGGAGGCCTGTGCACCCGCAGCGGCCCTCGGAGGAGCCGCGTCGCTTCCTGGTGCCTCCCGACAGGCTCAGGCCCAGGGTCTCTGACTTTCAGACCTTGAATATTCTGATGCCGCGGACCCGCGTCCTGGGGCTTCTCGGGCTGGAGGAAGGACGGCGTCCTGGGCCGTGGGGGTGGGTCTCCATCTCAGGACGTTGTCCTCTGGGGCCCCGGGCAGGACTGGGCCTGGGCTGGGGAGAGCTGGTGGCGGAGGCTGTTCCTCAGGCCAGTTTCTTCCCGCCAGCCGCTGCCTCTGCACCTGGTGTCCCTGTTCTGTCCTCACAGAAGCCGCAGAGACGGGCTGCTCCTGTCCTCCCGCACACCCCCGGCCAGGGTGCAGCCCCCTTGACCACGGCCCAGTGCCCACATCGTAAGTCTGCAGAGTCGGCCACAGGCACCTGCTTCCCCTACTGCTGAGCCAGAGGCCAGGATGCGGCCGGGTCCCTTCAGAGGGACGGAGTGATCCACGGCAATGCTGGGCCTCGTCCGTGGTCCAGACCCGGCTGAGTCTGTGGCCCTGGACTTCCTGGGCTCTGGGTCATGGCTCAGTCTCGTTCTCCACCTGGGGTGGGAGCAGACGTCCCCAGGCTTCCCAGAGGCACCCCGCGGTTCCCTGTTCCAGTGGCCTCCGGGGTGCGGGGCGATGGCAAGTGGCGTCCGTTGGGGCAGGTGCAGGCAGGGTCCGCCTTGCTGAGTGGGCACCTGGGTGCCGTTCCATCCGGGCCCACAGGCTGCGGCTCAAGGGCCAGTCCCGTCCCCTGCCGGCCTTTCACTTCTTGTGGTGAGATCCACAGGATGGAGCATTCATCACTTTGGTCATTCTGACTGCACAGCTCGGTGGCATCGGGCACATGCACATGGTCATGCAGCCGTCACCGAGCCCACCTCTAGAACTACCTTCCCCAGAGGGGCCTCGTCCCCACTAAACATAACTCCCGTGTGCTGACCTCTCGGGCAGGTCTCGGCACTGCCCTGACAGAAGGCCGCGAGGAGGGCAGCTGTGTCCCCGCCAGGGTGTCCGAGGTTTCCGTCCATGGTCATCACGGCGGAAGGGCTGGTGGAGGACGCTGTTCTCTCCTGGCAGCCAGGACGCAGAGGGAGAGGCAGGAAGGGGCTCGGGAGAAGGGGACCCTCCAGGCCACAGACTCAGGGACCCACTCCTCCAGCTAGGTCCACCTCCCAGTGTCCATCCAGGAATCCTTGGGTCAGTCCACCAGTGAGGGAGGGCAGGGCCTCGTGGCCCAACCACTGCCCGAGAGCCTCGCCTGTCAGCCGTGCTGCACTGGGGACCGGGTCTCAACACATGAGCTGCTGGGGACATTCCAGGTCCAAGCCCACGCCCCCAGCCCCGGCCCCTCATCCTGCTGTGAATCTGGATGCGGCTCCCCTAGGGCCCCGTGCACAGGGGGCCACACGTGTCCTGTGGGAGCTGGCTCATTCCCTCAGCACCATGTCCTCGAGGTCCCTCAGGTGGTAGGGGACCTGCATTCCTTCGTGTGGCGGCGAACGCGGCGTGGTCTGGGCCTCCCGGTTTTGCTTGTCCACTCTGTGTATCTAATGTGGATGGACATTTGGGTTGTTCCCACCTTCTGGATCCCCCGACTCCAGTGGCTTTGAATGTCCACGTGTGTCTGTGTGGACAGGCGTTCTTGTTCCTCGTGGGCGGAGGGGACGATGGGCTCACTGGGTCTCGTGGTGGCTCTGTGTTTAGCCTTGGAAGGAACCGCCAGCCGTTGTCCAGGGCCGCCGGCCGATTTTCTTTCCACTGAGTGGACGAGGGCTGTGGTGCCTCACACCCTCGCGACACCTGCTGAGCTCCTGACGGTCACCGTCCAGTGCTCTCTCACGGGGCTTCACGTCATCCGAGGGCCGGCAGTGTGCCCACTGTGGTGGGATGCCTGTGGGGCGCTGACCTCTCTCCTTGTCCCCGTGGGCTGGCTTCAGGATGGGGAGACACCGTCTATGCAGTGTGGCTTTTGCTGGATAATTGTGTCTGTGAGATGGGTGTGTGACTGGGCAGCTGGGGCGTGGACGGGGAGAGGGTGGGCCAGACACTGGCAGCACCCAGCAGGGCTGGAGTTGGGAACTGCTGGAGCCACCTTGGGGCACACACCAGTGCTGGGCCTCCTCGCATTCGTGCCAGGGAGACGTCCATCCTGGGAGGTCCGTCCTGGTGTGCTGGGGGCTGGCCAGGCCCGAGCTGGCTCTTGGTCACGGGGCTGGGTCATCCAGAAGCTCCCTGGGAACTGCAGCACCCCCACTGTCCAGGGTCCTCTACCCAGCAGTATGGCAGCCAGGCGTCCAGGGTGGAATGGCTCAGGGCTCCATGGCTGGCACAGGCACCCAAGGTGGCCAGCACCGTGCATTCAGACGGGGCAGGCGAGCCTGTGAAGACCCCTCAGCACAGACTGGTGGTCACTTGGTGCTGTCCCCAGCCACCCATGGACACCAAGGCTTAGAGTGGGCCTTGCAGAGACTTGTTGCAGATCAGAGCAGAGAAGAGCCTGGGCCCTGGTTCTCTTTCTCATAAGTTCGGCCTTCAGCTGCACTGTCCAGGGGTCTGGGCCTGCAGCCATGGGAAAGGACGTCCCGTGTCAGTGTTGCCCGCCTGGCCCCTGTGGTTGTGCAGCCTCCAGAGGAGGCCCGTGGAGGGGGCTCATGGAGGAGGCCCGTGGAGGGGGCTCATGGAGGAGGCCCGTGGAGGGGGCCCGTAGAGGACCCAGCGCTGCTCAGGACTGCTGCCCGAGCCGATGGGGGTGTGAGGACTGCAGGAAAGACCGGGCTCCCCTCGGCCTGTGGAGGTCAGGTCTGCTCACAGGGAGGCGGCCACCGCTGGCCGGGGTCAGTGCGTGCTGGAGCCAGGCCATCTCAGGACCATCCAGGAGGCCAGCAGTGATTCCACAAGCGCCCGGTGGTGCTGGCTCAGGAGCTAAGAGGCCATTCTGTTTTCAGTGCCGTGACCCTCCCGGGGGACGGTGGCCTCCAGGGAGCAGATGTGCTGGCTGTGGTCTGTGCCGGCTCCGAGCCCCTCGGAGGACCCAGGGTGCAGCAGACCCTCCACCCATGAAGCTGGCCGACTGCGATGTTCTGGCTCCAGTGCTGTGGGTCCGACTCGGTGAAGCCACACTTCAGATGTGCATCCCGTTCTCCTCCTGGGCTGGCCAGGGCAGCACCGTCCTTTCTCGTGATGCTGGGCAGTGGTCCCAGGTGGCCCATGATCATGTGGGGACACAGCCCACACTGGCTACTCTCCCTGTCCCGCAGGAGCCCCGGACAGGCGAGGGCCTGGGGCAGAGGCGGGTGCTGGGCTGACGTCCCCTGGCCACCCGGGTTCTCAGGGCCGCCTTCCACGGGCCGGCCACGTGCTCAGGCGTATCTGGTCCTCCCAGGGGGGCCAGGGGTTTCGGTCGCTGTGACCTGAGGGTGAGATTTTAATGTCCTCGAGTGATGGCCGAGAGCTTATTTTTCTTAAGTCTTATGAGTTCGATGTACGACTGTTATTCTATTTATAGATCTAGTCGGTTCTCCGGTCCCTTGAGATTGGGTTTTGTGAAGTTTGATCCCATTTACAAAATTCACTTCCCTTAAATTCTAACCAAAAATTCTGCCGCAGGCGTTTAAGTCATTTTTATTAACTCATTGTGCTGGCCGAGTGTGTGCGTGTGTGTGTGTGTGTGCACGTGTGTGTGTATGGGTGTGTGTGGGGATATGGGTGTGTGTGTGTGTGTCCGTGTGTGTGTGTGGGTATGTGTGTAGGTGTGAGTATAGGGGTGTGTGTGTGTGTGTGTGTGGGTATGTGTGTATGGGTGTAGGTGTGAGTATAGGTGTGTGAGGGTGTGTGTGTGAGGGTGCGTGTGTGAGGGTGTGTGAGGGTGTGTGTGTGTGGGTATGTGTGTATGGGTGTAGGTATGATTATAGGGTTGTGTGTGTGCGTGGGTGTGTCCGTGTGTGTGTATGTGGGTATGTGTGTATGGGTGTAGGTGTGAGTATAGGTGTGTGAGGGTGCGTGTGTGAGGGTGCGTGTGTGAGGGTGCGTGTGTGTGTGTAAGGGTGTGTGTGTGAGGGTGCATGTGTGAGGGTGCGTGTGTGAGGGTATGCGCGTGCGCGTGTGTGTGAAGGTGTGTGTGTGAGGGTGTGTGTGTGAAGGTGCATGTGTGAGGGTGTGTGTGTGAGGGTGCGTGTGTGAGGGTGTGTGTGTGAGGGTGCGTGTGTGTGTGTGTGTGAGGGTGTGTGTGAGGGTGCGTGTAGGAGGGTATGCGCGCGCGCGTTTGAAGGTGTGTGTGTGAAGATGCGTGTGTGAGGGTGCGTTTGTGAGGGTACGTGTGTGAGGGTGCGTGTGTGTGGGTATGTGTGTATGGGTGTAGATATGATTATAGGGTTGTGTGTGTGTGTGTGGGTGTGTCCGTGTGTGTGTATGTGGGTATGTGTGTGTGGGTGTAGGTGTGAGTATAGGTGTGTGAGGGTGTGTGTGTGAGGGTGTGTGTGAAGGTGCGTGTGTGAGGGTATGCGCGCGCGCGTGTGTGAAAGTGCGTGTGTGAGAGTATGCGCGTGCGCGTGTGTGAAGGTGTGTGTGTGAGGGTGCGTGTGTGAGGGTGCGTGTGTGAGGGTGCGTGTGTGAGGGTGCGTGTGTGAGGGTGCGTGTGTGCGGGTGGGTGTGTGAGGGTGCGTGTGTGAGGGTATGCGCGCACGCGTGTGATGGTGCGTGTGTGAGGGTGCGAGTGTGAGGGTGCGTGTGTGAAGGTGCGTGTGTGAGGGTGCGTGTGTGAGGGTGCGTGTGTGAGGGTGCGTGTGTGATGGTGCGTGTGTGAAGGTGCGTGTGAGGGTGCGTGTGTGTAGGTGGGTGTGTGAGGGTGCGTGTGTGAGGGTGCGTGTGTGAGGGTGCGTGTGAGGGTGCGTGTGTGTAGGTGGGTGTGTGAGGGTGTGTGTGTGAAGGTGCGTGTGTGAGGGTATGCGCGCACGCGTGTGTGTGAAGGTGTGTGTGTGAGGGTGCGTGTGTGAGGGTGTGTGTGTGAGGGTGCGTGTGTGAGGGTATGCGCGCACGCGTGTGTGTGAGGGTGCGTGTGAGGGTGCGTGTGAGGTTGTGCGTGTGAGGGTGCGTGTGTGAGGGTGTGTGTGTGAGTGTGCGTGTGTGTGAGGTTGTGCGTGTGAGGGTGCGCGTGTGAGGGTGCATGTGTGAGGGTGTGTGTGTGAGTGTGCGTGTGTGTGAGGGTGCGTGTGTGAGGGTGCGTGTGTGAGGGTGCGTGTGAGGTTGCGCGTGTGAGGGTGCGCGTGTGAGGGTGCGTGTGTGAGGGTGTGTGTGTGAGTGTGCGTGTGTGTGAGGGTGCGTGTGTGAGGGTGCGCGTGTGAGGGTGCGCGTGTGAGTGTGCGTGTGTGAGGGTGCGTGTGTGAGGGTGTGTGTGTGAGGGTGCGCGTGTGAGTGTGCGTGTGTGTGAGTGTGCGTGTGTGAGGGTGTGTGTGTGAGTGTGCGTGTGTGTGAGGGTGCGTGTGTGAGGGTGCGCGTGTGAGGGTGCGTGTGTGAGGGTGTGTGTGTGAGTGTGCGTGTGTGTGAGGGTGCGTGTGTGAGGGTGCGCGTGTGAGGGTGCGCGTGTGAGGGTGCGTGTGTGAGGGTGTGTGTGTGAGTGTGCGTGTGTGTGAGGGTGCGTGTGTGAGGGTGCGCGTGTGAGGGTGCGCGTGTGAGTGTGCGTGTGTGAGGGTGCGTGTGTGAGGGTGTGTGTGTGAGGGTGCGCGTGTGAGTGTGCGTGTGTGTGAGTGTGCGTGTGTGAGGGTGTGTGTGTGAGGGTGCGCGTGTGAGTGTGCGTGTGTGTGAGGGTGCGTGTGTGAGGGTGCGCGTGTGAGGGTGCGTGTGTGAGGGTGCGCGTGTGAGGGTGCGCGTGTGAGGGTGCGCGTGTGAGTGTGCATGTGTGAGGGTGCGTGTGTGAGGGTGTGTGTGTGAGTGTGCGTGTGTGTGAGGGTGCGTGTGTGAGGGTGCGCGTGTGAGGGTGCGTGTGTGAGGGTGCGCGTGTGAGGGTGCGCGTGTGAGGGTGCGCGTGTGAGGGTGCGCGTGTGAGGGTGTGTGTGTGAGTGTGCGTGTGTGTGAGGGTGCGTGTGTGAGGGTGCGCGTGTGAGGGTGCGTGTGTGAGGGTGTGTGTGTGAGTGTGCGTGTGTGAGGGTGTGTGTGTGAGTGTGCGTGTGTGAGTGTGCGTGTGTGTGAGGGTGCATGTGTGAGGGTGTGTGTGTGAGGGTGCGCGTGTGAGTGTGCGTGTGTGTGAGGGTGCGTGTGTGAGGGTGTGTGTGTGAGTGTGCGTGTGTGAGGGTGCGTGTGTGAGGGTGTGTGTGTGTGAGGGTGCGCGTGTGAGTGTGCGTGTGTGTGAGGGTGCGTGTGTGAGTGTGCGTGTGTGTGAGGGTGCGTGTGTGAGGGTGCCTGTGTGAGGGTGCGTGTGAGGTTGCGCGTGTGAGGGTGCGCGTGAGGGTGCGTGTGTGAGGGTGTGTGTGTGAGTGTGCGTGTGTGTGAGGGTGCGTGTGTGAGGGTGCGTGTGTGAGGGTGCGCGTGTGAGTGTGCGTGTGTGAGGGTGCGTGTGTGAGGGTGTGTGTGTGAGTGTGCGTGTGTGTGAGGGTGCATGTGTGAGGGTGCGCGTGTGAGGGTGCGTGTGTGCGGGTGGGTGTGCGGGTGCCCACGTCCTCTGGGACATCCTGACTGTTCCCTGTGTCCCGTCATGGTCTTTCAGGGGAAAGGGTCATGTGTAAGGCCCTGGGTGCACGTGTGGCTGGAGGACAGGGTCCATGGGTGGACACTCTTCAGCACCAGCATGGACAGGGGCGTGTGCAGGAGCGAACCTTCCTCTGGACCTGAGGGCCAGGCAGTCAGTGGCTCTGTCCTGCCTCTGAGCCAGGCGGAGACCTACTGGCCAGCCTCATTTGGGCAGCGGGCAGGTGGCTGGCCGGGCCGGGCGGCGTTCCTGGGGACCTGCTGGTCCTCACCCCATGGGCTCTGAGGCGCTGGCGACTGGCACCCCAGCCCTGCTCGGGGCCGGCCTGGCCTGCTCCGCGTGGCTGCGGCTGCGGCCGTGGCTGGAGGCGAGGCTCCCTCCTCAGGCCGCTGTCTTTAGGGTGTTGACTGCCCAGGTTGGCTGTGAGGACACCTGAGGCCACACGGGTGACATTAACTGACTTGATGGCTCCCGGATTCTCTGTCCTAGTCCTCCGTGCTGGCCTGCCGTCCCTCCTGCGCTGCCCTGGGACCCGCAGGCACCTCGCGGCTGGGTTCTGGGTTTCCTTGTGAACGGCCCCTGAGTTCAGATGAAGACGTCGGTGCCCGACGCTGGGCACAGGGCACCTTGGGGGGGTTGTGCTCCAGCGAACCCGGGGTGCCGTCAGGTCAGCCGCCTACGTGCAGCTCCCTCGGTGGCCTGTGAGGCCCAGTGCCCGCCCGTTGGCGCCATCCTGGAGTGGGGTCTCACTGGCGTTGGCGTGGCCCTGTGGTTCTCTCTGCCTTGGTCTTCCAGTGGAGCACCTCCGGGCTTGCGGCCCAGCCATTCCAGCCGACGGTCCTGGGGCTGGACCCTGGCCCTGCGGGTCACACGCTGACCTTAGTGGAGACGGGTCTTGAAGCGGTGGTCAAGTTAACATGAGGTCATTAGGCTGGGTCCTCACGCGGTAGGCCTGGTGTCCTCACAGGAGGCGCTTGAGACATGGACACTCACAGGGACCACGAGAGGACACAGGGAGAACAGCTGTCCTCAAGCCATGGGGGGACATGGGGAGTGCCCTGCCCTCTGGAGGGACCCAGCTGTGACCCCCATGTCTCTGACCCCTCCAGATGGTGAGAGAGGGTCCTGAGCTGGAGCGCGGGGCTGTGTGCTTTGCTGCAGTGGCCCTGGGACTCACACAGGTCAGCAAGTACAAAGAGGCTGGACGTAGGGCAGAGAGCAGGGGACACAGGCGGGGACTTGGCCTGCCTGCCAGTGCCCTCTGACCCTGGGAGGCCGTGGCTTGCCAGCCTCGCTGTCCTGTGCTGCGGTGGCCGTCCCGATGCCGCCTCTGTGTGGGGTTGCAAGGCTCCTGACATCCTGCCGTGTCCAGCCCTAGGAGATGGAGTGGCTCTGCCGACCACTGGTGAAGCCAGGGCACGAATGTCCCCAGTGGGAAAATGTCCCCTTTGACAGGTGGCTGCAGGGCTGTGCGTAGGGGCCGTGGAGCCGTGGGCTGGAGCTCCAGGCCAGCTGTGGGCCCGGCCTGTCTCTGAGACTCACCATCGTTCCAGGTCTCCTGCCTCTGGTCCAGCTGACCACAACCTGCTGGAGCGGCCTGGCTGTCCCAGCTGCCACACGAGGAGCTCCGTCACCTCGAGGCTGCCGTGCCTCTGTGTACCTAACGGGATGACGGCTACAAGAAGGACCTTCCCCTGCCTTTGCCCAAGCACTTTTCAGAGTCCCAGGTTTGGTTTGCTTTTAGAGTCGGCAGAGCTGGCCGAGCCGTTTGTGATGGCCTTGCAGGGGACATGCCCCGCCGTGCCGTCCTGCTCTGCTGAGGCACTTCCTTCCCTCCGGGACGCACGGTGCAAGACCTGACCACTCCACAGGACGCCCGTCTGACTCCCGCTTCTTCCTGGCACCTTCACCCGCTGGGGCCCCTCTTCGCTTGGCAGAATCCTGGGAAGAGCCGGCCGGGCTGGACGCGGGACCCCCGCGGTTTGCCCCATGTGCGAACGTTCTAGGGTGACCGGAGCAGAGCTGGGTGACGAAGCCACACCCTGGCCAGGGTGCCCCTCTCCCTCGGTGGGCCGCGTCACCCCACCCCACCCACCTCCTCAGGACTTGGTGGTGACGGTGGGATTGGTGGCCCCTCCCTGTGTGGGGGCTACCTGGTGTGGTCTGTGTACGTGGAGGGCCAGGTTTTCCAAACACGCCTGCCCTGGGTGTTTTCCGGAAGCCGCGTCTGTTTTAATCAGGGTTGAACTCTCCTGTCTCTTTGCAACCTGGACTCGGCTGTGAGCTTCTTGTGCGGAGGGTTGTCAGGCGGGTCAGCTGGGGACTTGTGTCTCCTTGCTCTGCTTGGCTCCTTCCTTGGCAAGAAGCCATCTTAATCACCCAGACCATGAGGTGACAAAGCCCGACACCTCCCCCCCATCTTCCTGTGGATTCCTTTGTCGTCTGGCCTGTCCCTGTTGATCCGGGGCACCAGAGGCAGGGGCTGTTTAATAAGGGGACACACGTGCTCTGTGCCCTGTAGCTTGCTCTCAGGAACACCAGGGGCTGGCGGGGCCGAAGGAGGGGCAGTTAGGCACATGTGGAGTAGGGGCACGCAGAGCCGGTGGCTTCTGACTAGATACCTCTGCAGGTGCCCATGAATATAATGACGCTTGTCCCCAGGATGGTCAGCCAGTATGGGGTCACTCCCAGGAGGCAGCAGGTGGAGGCCCAGGGGCAGGGAAGTTGGTGAGCTTGGCCCTCATGGGGAGGTGGCCTCTGTTCTGAGCTCTCTGTTGGCTCCTCTCAGCAGCGGTGTTCGCCATCTTCTGTGGGTGGTTCTCTTCTTTGCCAGGGTTTTCCCGAGCACACCCCCAGTTGTCGTCTTCCTTGGCGTTTCTACATGGTGTCGTTTTGAGGTTTCAGCTTCTAGTCGTTCATTGCGATTATAGATGGGGTTCTCCTCACCTGAAATGCTTGGAACGGCCAGTGTTCAGATCCTGGAGGTTTTTGGAATCTTGGGATACTTGCAAAGACTTTATAGCTATAGTGTTCCCAGCCAAGAATCCCAAACCCAGCGTGCTCCACAGTTTGAAACTTCCGGAGTGAGGCAGCCTGGATTTCAGACTTTTCAGGTTAGGGCATCTTCCAGGGTCTGTGGGGAGAGAATCAATAGTTTTATCTTCCGCTTGTACCTCCAGCCTTGCTCTTAAAATGGCTGATGAGCTCTAGTGATGTTTTCAAGTATTCTAATAAAATTTCTAATAAAAATTCAGACAAAAAAGTCATCTGCAAATAATGCAGAGTTTTATTTCTCCCTTCCTAATCGAGCTAGGTTTTTAGTTTTTTTCCTTGTCTTTCCAAGGAGCCGAGGGAGGCTGTCCCTGTCTGTCTCTGATCTCGGGGTGTTGTCCATCTCCCAGGGTGAAGTAGGACACTGGCTGTGGGTTTCACTGCTGCCCATCCTCAGGCCGAGGAGGCTCCCCCACCCTGGTTTGCTGGATGGGCTTGTCCTGAGCCTGTGTGGGATCCAGTGGAGGCTTTTCTGCGAGTAGCCGAGGACCCTGCAGCCCATGGAGCCCCGGCCTGTCTCTGACACTCACTCCAGGTGTCCTGCCTCTGGTCCAGCTGATCACAACCTGGTGGGGGAGCCCGGCTGTCCCAGGCCCGCAGCGTTTGCTCTTTGTTAATACGGGGAGCTACACTCGTTTCGGGTGTCACCCCGACTTTGCCTCCCTGGTGACAGTCACACTTGGTCGTGAGATATTTTCCGGTTCGTGTGCCGTTGGACTTGAAGTTGCACAGAGACTTCTTGTGTTTGTGGAGGACGTTGGACTTGGTGCTTCAGGGTCAGATGATGACGTAGGACAGACCTCCTACGATGACCTCCTGCCCTTTGGTCAGCCACTCCTGGCACACCTGTTCCTGTGCATCTGCTTTTTACCCATCTTTGTTTCAAAGGTGCGTCTCTTTTTTAAGGAACGTTACCGTGGTACAGGGGGATGACCCCATGTCCAGCATTTCAGCCGTCACAGGTGGACAGCTCAGTGTTGTTGGCCATGCTTGGGATCTTGCTTCACCGTCACTCCTCCCTGAACCCAGACCTTTCCATCATCCGACCAAATCTTGATACCCATTCAGCAGTCCCTGCCCCGTCCCCGTTCTGCTGCCCCGGGTGACCGCCACTCTACCTCCTGTCACTGTGAATTCGGCCACTCTGGGCGTTTCCTAGGGGTGTACCCTCCTGACCATCATTTCTGGCTGTCTGTTCTTTCTTGTAAGTCTGCGTGTTTACCTGGAGTGCTCTCCTCTGTCTCCTGCGGGCGGGCCTCCTGGCTCCGGGTATCTGAAAGCCTTTCCTGTCTTCCTTCTGAAAGGCGCTCCATGGTCCCCGAGCTGGGTGACTCGTCCTTTCTGTGCTTCTTCAGAAGATGCCCCCACCGTCCACCCGCGGCATTGTGTGCAGTGAGGAGTCTGCCGTGCCTCGGGAGCTGCTTTCTGGATGGAATGTGTCCACTTGTGTCCATCTGTGGGCCTCTAAGGTTTTCTATTTGTCTTTGGGGCATTTAATAGGACTTGGTGTAGTTCTATGTGTGATTCTAGCGCTCGGGTTTCATTGACTTCCTTGGATCTCTGAGTTCACAGTTTTCATAAAATCTGGAGAAATTTTGAGTAGTTTCACCATTTCCCCCTTTTTTCAGAGACCCCAGTTTCCTGCAGCTGGGCCCCTCGGGCCGTACTGCGGCCCGCTGAAGCACGCGCCTGCACGCTGCTCGGTTGTCCTCATTTCTCTCGTATTTCGTTCTGGACGGGTCTAGCCGCCGTGCCCTTGAGGCCACGGACCTTTCTTGAGGTAGTTTTCATCTCAGATACCGTCGCTTTCTGTTCTTGGAAGTTTGGTTTTATTAACCTCGTGACTCCTCGTCTTTCTGAACATGCAGAACTCAGTTCGGATGACCTTTAACGTCCTGTCTGGTTCGACAGCCGCTCAGGTCTGGTGAGCGTCGGCTGGCCGACCGTTTCCTCCTCCGGGTCGCTCTGTCGGGCTTCCTTGCCGCCTGCTCTCACTGTGTTTCTCACGGGGGTTTGCTGAGGGGCGTTGTGAGTGGGGGCGGCACCTGTTGGCCGGGTTCTGAGTCTCTGTTCTGGGGTCCAGTTGCTTAGGCCAGCTTGGTCCCGCCAGGCCCTGCTGTCACTGTCCAGGGTGATGGCAGCTCCACCCGGGGCCCGACTGCTTCCCACTTCTGTGCACCCGTGTCCTCCGGTGGCTCTGGGGGGTCACGCGTGCCCACACCAGCGCTCGGCTCCTGCTCTGGAATCAGTTCCTCTCTTCCTTTCATCTCCTCCTCCACGAGCGTCGGGAGAGGTTTTCCTTTCCTCCTATTGAAGTCTGTTAAAGTCCAGGGCTGAAAAACAGATTTAATAGATTTATAAAATCCTTCCTCAAGCGAGACGGGAGGCCTCTCCCTGCTGAGAGACGGCCGGGCCAGGTCGGGTGGTGGCCAGACGTTCACTTCTCAGCCTCCCCTCCGTCCGCCGACCTCCCTGGAGGCCAGGGAACTTTGAAAAGCAGCTGGAGGAGTGTCTTGGAAGGACTCTGAGTCTTGAATTTGTGATGCTCGTGTGTTTTTGATCGCCGCCGTGTTTTCCACGTCTGGGTGACTCTGGGCAGGTGTGGGAGCAGGGACTGTACCGAGTGCCCCTGCTCTGCTGCCCAGGCACTGTGGGGGTGAGTGCCCTGCTGTGAGCTCCTGCCTGGTGGCCCTCGGCAACGACTCCCCTGGGGACGCACATCAGGTCACACACGTGCTCCTACGGCTATTTCTTTGAAATAGTATGAGACAGCGTGTGGTCGCGTGGTGACCTCGTGCCGGCTTCTCCAGGTGGACACACCTCCTGGGTGAGCTGGGGAGGGCACTGGCGGGAGGTGAAGCTGAAGATGAAGGGCAAGGGGTGCACCTGTTGTGTGGGGACCCCAGCAGTGGTTCTCGCCTTTGGTCACTTGCTCCACATGTCACCGGTTGGTGCTGAGCTTGTGACGCTCATCTCTAGCCCTCAGGAACCCTGGGGTCACCTGTCACTTCACCCGTCGTGTGCTGCATCCTGGAGGAGCCTCCCAGCCCAGGGTGTTCACTGGCCCCAGGTCCTCGAGGTCTAGTGGGCCTTCCCAGGACTGGACATGTGCATCTGTGTGGCTGGGCTTAGGATGAGGAGTAATGAGGTCAAACGAGGCAATGGCAGGTGGGGTCCTGACCCCAGAGCATGAGTGTCCTTATAAGAAGAGCAGCAGGGAGCCGCTTGCTGTCCTCGGTACAGTACGCAGGAGGGGGCCATGTTGAGAACCCGCCAGGAGGAGGCCCTCACCCAGCACCTCCGTCTGGTGCTTCTGGCCTCCAGAATGTGAGCATGCACACTGCAGTTGTCTCAGCCCCCGTCCCCTGTGTCTCGTCACAGCAGCCGAGCATGGTGTCCGTCACAGCAGGAGCCTGGCACGGGCTGGGCCTGCGTTTCCTAAACCCCCTGACGGCAGGCACTGGGCCAGGCCTCGAGTCCTGCAGCCTCCTGGGTGCAGCCCCTCCTGGCTCTGGGCTGTGCGGGGGCCGCCCCTGAGCTTGGGGCTGGGGCAGGAGCACAGATGGATGCCTGTGCCGCGTGGGTCTCCTGGAGAGGTGCTGACCGGCCGAGTGCTGTGGCTGGGGCTCACAGACAGCCCTCACGAGGACAGTGCCCACCCTGCGGGAATTCTGCATTTCCTGTGACCGAAAGCCAGCCATGCACCAAGTGAGGCTGAATTCGGAGGCTGAATTCGGTCGTTCCAGCCTGTGCTCAGACACTGCATCTTGCCCAGTGATGTTTGGATCAGCTGAAAAGATAAATGTCATTCATGGTGATGCATCCGCCTGATTTGCCTTGTCTGGTCAGCAGAATTACCACCCGCGGTGTTACCATCTGGCTTATGGCAGGGCCCATTGGGAGGGTCAATCTAAATGATTAAAAAGTTAATATCCTCAAAGTATACTATATATTTTTTTTTTTTCTGGAGCTGGGGCTGGAACACAGGACCTTGTGTGTGCCAGGCGAGGGCTCTATCGCTGAGCTACATCCCAGCCCTGGGTGTATTTTAATTAAAAAACAAAATAAATTTAACATTAACTCTCTTCCACGATTCTAAAAGTGATATCTACTAAAATATTCCAAATGATTTGCTCAAAGGAAAATACCAATGGAAATTAATGAACATGGCAATTTCTAAATCAAAATGATTTAAATAAAATGGAAATGTCTAAGTGTGCTTTTCTGAAAATTTGATCAC
This sequence comes from Spermophilus citellus, assembly GCF_964194105.1. Taxonomy (NCBI): domain Eukaryota; kingdom Metazoa; phylum Chordata; class Mammalia; order Rodentia; family Sciuridae; genus Spermophilus; species Spermophilus citellus. Next base: position 254,562,168 of record NC_138183.1, on the reverse strand, counting down.
ATTAAATGTTTTAATGAACATAAAATGAATCTCGGTCTTGTCGCTCAGGCAGAACCTCAGGATCAGGTTTCTGAGATACTCTGTCTAGACTTACCTGCAGTCCGTGACCTGTGTCATGTGGGGAAAGTAAATATAAAGTGAGTTAGAATGCAGCCCAGGTAGGGAAGAGTCCTGAGCATCCCGCCGAGAGGCTGGTAGACCACCTTGACCTTGCCGAGTTGCAAACAGGGAGCACTTCTCGTAAAAGTCTGTGTTGAAGAAAAGCACGACGAGCTCCCTGAGTGGGAAGCTGCAGTTCCCTTAGGGCTGCTCAAGGAGGGACAGACGGGGTGACCAGGAAGGCAACCTCAAAATGGGAGCCAACCGGCCTCCTCTGCCTCTCCTCTGCATCTGCCCTGGGCCGTCCTTCCCTGCCCGCTGACCAAGCCCTCCTGTGGTTCGGTGCTTCCTGATTCTGGATTGCCGTGCACGGAGACACTCTTTTTAAAAGTTTCCTTGTGCCTCGGTTGACCTTTTAGCACTCTTGTCAGATGGTCTCCGGATTCCTCAGTCCCCTGCGGTCAGTAGTGACACTCATGGAGCCAGGGACTGGAGAGTACAGGAAGAAATCCCACCTGAGGCCCTCGGGGTGCCAGCCACATCTCTAGGAGAGAATCCACTGTGCCTTCGCTCTCTGGAAATCTGCCACTCGAAGCCAGGTGTCCCTTGGTATGGGGGATAGGACACCCATCGTCCGCGGGCTCCTGACTGCTCCTGGCCTGGGCTGCTCCAGCAGTGGGTGTGTGGGACTGTGACGATGCTCGAGGGTCAGTGTTGCTGGTTCTCGCCCTGCTGAGCGTGTCACCGGGGGCATCGGAAGGTGAGCCATGCCCAGGTCCCAAGGCGGCCTCCTGGGGCCTGACCTCAGGAGCTGAAGTTCAGCTGGGACACATGGGGCTGGCCAGCTGAGGCGTGCGGGAGGCTGGCAGGGAGGGCTCTGGGCTGGCCGGCCACGCAGCAGCAGCCAGAGCTGCCCGGGGCTTGGTGTGGGGCCTGGTTCACCTGCCCGGGACCCTGAGGGCTGCTGCTCTCCCAGGAAGCTGGCACCCAGAGGCTCACAGCTGGGGTCACCCCGAGGGGACCCGTGGGAGGCAGGAGGTCAACTCAGATGTTTTCAGCTTCCCAGACAGAAAGGAGCTTCGTCAACAGACTTTCTGAAGAAAACAAGACCAGAAAATTGACACTCAGGCTGCCAAAAGGATGGCCCGTCCCCACCACCCGGGAATAATAGGAATCAACAGACCCACCTCCCGCTCAGACCCCGTCATTACGGTGACGGTGACGGTGACGGCAGGTCGGGTTGCGCAGCCCCACCCACGGGCAGCTGGCTGTGCTCAGGAGGCAGGGGAGGCGGCCTTCAAACTCCACGTGGAGTCCCCGGAGGGCCCTCCCCTGCCCAGGTGACCGAGGCCAGCTTTTATCTATTTTTTGGTGCTAGGGATTGAACCCAGGAGCCCTTAACCACTAAGCCACATCCCCAATCCTTTAAAAATTTTTCTTAAATTTTACGTTGAGACAAGGTCGGTCTCACTAGGTTGCTCAGGGTCTTGCTAAGTTGCTGAGCCTGATTTTGAACTTGCCATCCTCCTGCCTCAGCCTCCGGAGTCACTGGGATTCCAAGTGTGCCACCGTGCCCGGCCTGAGGCCAGCTTTTGAGGGCTTTGACCACCACTGTTGGGGTCCCAAAGCTGTGTGGAACTCTCAGGCATTTTGGCGAAGCGTGCCTTGGCCTTCTGGTCAGGTCTGAGTCTTCTCCACCCCGTCCAGGTCTCCGACCTCTGTGACTTTGTGATGTGCCCAGTTCCCAGACTCCGTGCGCTAGCCTGGCTCTGGTCACCATGGTGAGGAGGTGCTGCAGCCTTGCCAGGCCCTGGAGGCAGCGGCTGTCTGCATGAAGAGGCCCTGAGTGGGTGACCTTCCATGTCCTGGCGGGCTCCTGGCCCAGCCTCTGATGAGGACGTGAAGGCAATTCCACCTGCAGCTAAAACCCAACTCCTCCCAGAAGGCTATCTGTAATTCAGTTTTCAATATTGAAGGAACTGGTGTCCCTGGGAGCCACCATCTTGGGGGACAGAACACCCCAGCTTCTCAGCTGCCAAGATACATGGCGATGTTAAGGTCAAGGCCTGGTCCAGCATAGTCCAGTGGGAGTTTGGGGAACAAAATGTCCCAGGGTTGAATAGTTTGCCCCGACCAGCTGCTCCTGTGAGCCCTGTGATACTTAGTGTGTGACTTTGTGGGAGGCAAGTGTATTAGTCAGCTTGGGCTGCTGTAACAAAATACCACCGACTGGTGGCTTCAGCAACAGGACCTGCTCTCACAGTCCTGGAGCCTGGAAGTCTGAGGTCAAGGTGCTGGTGAGCCTTTCCTGGGGAGGGCTGCTCCTCCCTGGTGCATGTCACCATGGCCTTTCTTACAGGGCACAGTCCTTACTATCTAAGGCAGATCTCTGAGTGCATGCACATGGGGTCCGGGCAGCAGGACTTGATCTGCAGTAGTGACACTCGGAGGACGGCATATAGCAGCTGTGAGAGCCCCCTCCCCCAGCCCTCAGCACCGCCTGCCTCTGTGCCCACCCCGGCCTCCTGGGCGTGTTCCTGGTGCCTTTGGGGCGAGTTTCCGGTGGTGACCAGCCCTTCAGGGTCATCTGCAGTGGATGGCGATGTCCTCTGCTGTTTGCAGGCAGAGTCCCTTCCTTTGTGCAATGGGGCTCCTCCAGGTTCTCCACGCCCCGCCATCCTGGGCTGCAGGCCTGTCCAGGGTCTCCCCTTGCCGTGTCCAACGGAAGTGTCAGCGTCGCTGAGCTCCGTCTTGTCCCTCAGGCCTGTGCCCCGGGCCTTGCTGAATCAAGGCTGCTCCTCCCCTTGATTCTCCCAGCAGACGATAGGCCAGCCCTCGGCCCCGGCACACCCAGGACTCCGGGTACCTGTGGCCTCATCTGGCAAGAAGGCTCTGTCTGTGTGAGGAGGGGACTGTCCAGGTGGGCTCACGTCATCTCAGGGTCCTGGGTCATAAGAGAGAGCTTTGACTCCGGCAGAGATGGTGGGGATGGAGGTGGGCACAGAGATGGACGCATTTTGAAAGTGGAAGGAGTGAACTCAGGACCCGTGACGTCCTCCGGAGGGTGACAGGAGGCATCTGGGTGCTCACTGCTGCTTTAGCCACCGCGACCAGCCCCTGGTTACCTGCCTCCCGCGGGGCCTGCCGAGCCCCAGAGGCCTGCGCTGGGGACGCTGTGTGACGGCACCACTCTGTGTTTTCTTCTAGGGGTTGTGGCTTTGCTTTTCACCCCAGGTCTGCAGCGTGTCTGGAGCTGTGTTTCTTATCTATTGTCTTATAGAAGGTCCCTCTCACCGCGGTCCCCACCCCATGCAGGCTCCCAGTATCTCTCCGTGGGTCTGAATTTCATCACCTTTTGGGACGACCTCACACAGGCTTAGGGCCTACGCATGTGACCTTTGTTTACTGTGATTACTGTTTAAAAGGCTCGGCTCAGGTACAGTCACGGGCTGGGGATGGGACTCCTCTGTGCATTTGCAGGAGGCATGGCTTGACCTACAACAGGGGCTCATGTCACCCTGGGGGTGAGGACACAGCTCTGGTGGTGGGACAGAAGGGATGGGCTGCATCTCTCAGGGGGACTTGCTGAGTAGTGGGCACAATAGGTGGGTGGGAGCCACGTTTAGATGAGGCTGCCTCTTAGAGAGGATGTTGAACCCATCTTGGCCTCTGCCCCTCCACCTGGTGGGCTCCGGAGTGGCCTCTCCCCGGAGTCCCTGCCCTCTGAACCTTGAGCTCTCGGTCAGCGCTGTCTTCTCCCAGATCTGCAGGGACAGCCGCTTCCAACCATGGCGGCAGAACCGCAGCTCCTCCAGGGTCCACACAGGTTCTAAAGGTTTGCCTGGTGGCTGGCCACCCTGTGTCCTGCCACCAGCTCTGACCGTGGCCTGACTTTAGATGTCTATCTAAATAAAGCCCCGGGGCAGCACTGGGGAGGGTCTCGCTACAAATGGAATGCATCTGAACGCAAGAAATAAGGAGGTGGTCACACAGTCTCGCCTCCTGCGTCCCTTTGAGGTTCCCTTGTATCAAACCTTTGAGTGCTCTAGGTAGAAGTCACACGGGTCACCCCTGTCTTCTGCAGGTGATCCACAAAGGCCCAGTGGCCTTGCCATGAGTTCTGTTCGTGTCTGTATTATGTGTCTTCTGTCCCGAGGCGGCTTTTATATTTCCATGATGGCTGAAGAGTGAGTGCTGGGAAACCCAGCCGCGGTCCACGGGGGCTTTAGGGGCCTAATGAGCCGGTGGAAGTTTCACGTTCTCTTGCAGCAGGTTAGCAGCAAAGCACCGAGTCTTTGTGGACACTGCTTCTCGGTGGTTATTTTCTTTTCTCCTTATTAATAGTCACTGCAGCAGGGCTGATGTAAGAGTCTGAGCCCTTGAACCTCACCCCTGGGACTTCATAGCTGGGTGCGTCCCCCGAGAGAATAGTTACACCGAGGGGTGCCCCGTGCTGCGGGGGCCTCCCTCCTCTGCCCTGGAGCTGATTTCCCAGGGAACCCCCTTGTGGCCTGGTCCTGAGGGGGTCAGGGAACCCGGGTATCCTCCACAGTGATGCGGATGACACGCAGGCCTTTCACTTTTGTCTGGACGTCAGATGAACCGTGAGTAGTGGATGTTCAGCGTGAGTGTGACCCGAGCCGCCGTCCTGCATAATCATATTTAGCACGTATTTGGGCATATTTAGTGCCAAACTCATCTGCTGCTCATATGAAATGCCCGTGTAATTGGCCGCCCTCTGTCCTACCCGGCAGCCCTACCCAGGAGTTAATCATTAAATTCTGTCCGGGCTCCTGCGCCAGGTGCCTGCTATTCCCACAGAGCTGCTGGCCAGGTCACTCAAGCCTTCTGTTAGGGCCAAGACCCTCCTGGTAGTCAGGTGTCTGGCCTGCCAGTGTGTGACCACCTTCCAGGACTGGTGCGAGGGGCGGGCTGTGGGCATGTGCCGGGGCAGCTGGAGGGCGGTGCCTGGAGGTCTCCTTGCTGCTGTCCCTGCCTGGGCTCTAGATGTGTCCTGGAGTCAGGCCGGATGTAGCAGGCCCAGCCAGGCTGCACCCCTCGCTGGGGAAGAAGACCCTGGGGGTTATGCACACCTCACAGTATTGACCACGTGTCCACCACGGGTCACCAGCCAGGGGCCCCTGGGCCCAGCTCGGGACATGTGGTGGACTGCAAACTGAATCAAAAAACAATGAATTTCAGCATTGAAATGTCACGTGTCATACCCACATCTGACCCCTGGCCTTCATCTCCCTTGACCCCAGCCCCAGCCTTAGTACGCCCCTGGTCACCATCTTGTGACTCCTGTGAGTGGGGAGCCTGGGATGGAGGGTGGAGGAGCACTGGGCCTCTTGCGGGGTGTGGCTCTGCAGCTGGTTCAGCAGGAGTGACAGGCTGAGCTGGGGGCAGGTTGCTGTCGATGGTGAAGTGTGAGCGTCACTGGGCTCAGGCTCCGGTCCGCTCTCCCAGGGCTTCCCTGCACACTCCCAGGGCCCCCAGTCACAGAGCAGCCGCGGGGCAGGTGAGCGGGTCCAGAGTGAGCTGCGGTGCATCGCATAGGGAGGGCGGTGGCCCCTTGGGTACAGTGCAGCTCCTGCCCGGGGGTGGCTGCAGCTCAGTGCTGGTGGGAGGTTGCCAGTGGGCACGGAGGGCCTGGGCTGGCCGCAGCCGTGGTTCTCAGAAGCCTGAATCCCACCGGGTAAATCTCACGGGGAAACTCCGCGCTCAGTGTTTTCTAAAGCCCACTCCTGCTGTGGGGACCAGAGCGTGAGCCACGTGCACAGGCCCCTTTGTCTTGGCTGCGCAGTCCTGGTGCGCTGCCTGGTGCTGCCCCCAGAGACGGGCGGCCTTCCCACGGGCCCCCGAGAATGCAGAGCACCGGTGTTGGATGGGCTGCAGGGCTGGAGTGGGGAAGCCTACCTGTGCCCACTGACACCACACGCCCGATTTCAGGGGCTGTCCTGTGCCGGCCCGAGAGTTGTGAGGAGGGAGGAGACCCAGTGGGTCACAGGCTCCATGAACCGCGGTGCCTATGCCACGCATAGGTATGGATCACAGCCGCCCCAACCCCCTGCAAATCCAGTGCATTGCTGGCGCACAGGAGATAGGTTTTAATTTACAGAAAGAGTCTAAATAGAACAGTGAATGGTTGACTTCAGCAGACCATCTCCAAGCCATTGTTAGTCCCTCATCCCACCAGGGTGACCAGCTCACAGCAGGCATCTCAAATTACAGCATCTTGTTAGGTGTTCTTCTCCCTCCTCTCCACATCCACCCACTCACTCATCCATCTACCCACCCATCCACCAGTCCATTCAGCCACTCACCCGTCCCTCTGTCCATCATATGCTCACACACTCACCAGTTCATTCATCTATCTATTCACTAGTTCATCCATTCATCTATGCATCCACCCTCCTAACCTCCTTCCTTCCATCCATCCATCCATCCACCTATTTATCCACCCATTAATCCATCCATTCATCCGTCAACCCATCCATCCATTCATCCTTTCATTCATCCATCCATCCACTCATCCATCCATTCATGCATCCACCCATTCACTCATCTATTCATCCATCCATTCATCCATCCATTGATCCACTCATCCATCCATCCATCCATCCATTTCATCCTCCCATCTACCCTCCCAATTTTCCACCCATAAGTGTATCTATCATCCACCCCCCCCCACAACCGTGCACCCACCCTCCCTCTCTCCCTCCCTCCCCGTCCTTCTGCAGAGTTGGGAAAGCCTTCCTTCCCACCTGTAGGTTCTCTGCCCGTGAATGGGGCTGAGAGATCCAGGAAGACCCGATGGTCACACTGTGGCACACTCCATGGGAGAAGCCTGGGGAGAGTGACTCAGAGGGTCCCTCAGTGTGACACAGCTTAGGTGGCATCTCAAGAAGAGAACAAGGCGTTTTTAGAGATGCAACAGGACGGGGACAGGAGGGGCTGAGCTCCCAGGTGGCAGGCGCCTGGGGAGGAGAGTGGTCAGGACTGGTGCTGAGGGCTGTGCGGGTCTCAGGCTGATGTCAGAGGTGTCTCTGGAGACGAACCTGCATCCCCAACAGAGAGGAGGGGACCTTGTCAGTTCGTGTCCTGCTTTGTTGCACATGGGCTTCTCAGTTGCTTTGGGCTCCGCCTGTTCTTCTGGGGAAGTGTGTTTAGGGTGCTGTGCCCTCCCACCCCCAGCCCAGAGAGAGAAAGCCATAAATACAACACAGGGGACCTCCGCTTCCCGGCTCTGTCAGTGTCTGGCATCTTGTCGTCTAAGCTTAAGGGAAGAATGGGGCTGGAGGCCAGCCAGCCTGCCACTCCGTCCCCCAAGGGAGGCCTCTCCCGGGTTCAGCCTTGGCCCCTGCGCACTGTGTCTAGGACTGGGCTGTGTCTCCCAGCCTTCCTCTAGAGCAGGCTCTGGTTTTCTGGATCATTCTGTAGATGCCTCCCTTTGGCTCAGAGTCACGTGTTGGGGTCACCCAGACGTAGCTGGGGTTCATTCATACGCATGGCGGAACCATGGGCTGAAGAGACCCTGAATGATTAGGGTGACATGTCCCCATTTTCCTGGGACAGCTGGGTTTTGTACATCCTTCCTCAGGCAAGTGGCTTTGGCCTTCTTCCTAGAGTCTGGGCAGAGGTGCAGTTGCTGGGTCGGCTTGGCACGCCCTCCGCCAGGCCCCGGTTTAAGCCAGTGTCACTCAGTTCTTTCTGAACCCCAGGGACGGAGGACGTCACGGTCACGGTGCCCGATCCCAGCATCTGTCCTCCATGCTGGCTGAGACCCGTGGTCCAAGGCCGTGGTGGGCAGCCTGGCTAGATCTTTGCTGGGTGCGGTTACTGCCCTTGACAGATGGGGAGGAGCCCCCCTAGCTGCCCCAGCCTCTTGGGGACCCCAGCCTCCGGCTTCAGCCTGCTCTGGGCCGCGGGGTCTGCTCCTGTCCTGGTGCCGGAGGCTGTTTCCTGGCTGAGACCAGCCCGTCTTTCTGGGCTATTTTTACCCAGTTCCCTCAGAGCTGTTTGAAGCAGGGGTTGTTACCGGGAGGATTCCTGCCATCTGACCCTGTGCCCGCTTCTCCTCCTCTCCTGCGGCTCTGTCCTCAAAGAAAACCCACGGCAGCTGTTTCCCTCACGTGGGAAGTTTCCAAGTGCCGGTGGCCCCTGGTGACGCCTCGTCAGCCCGCTCTTCTCGCCAGCTCACTGGGGCTGCTTCTCGCTGGGTTTGGCAGCCTCAGGCTGGAGCTCAGGTCCCTGTCCCAGCTGCTGCTGCCCCTGCCCGGCGTGGGGGGGGGGAGGGTGCCGCATTCTTGCCACCTGAGGGACCCGTGTGTGGACGTGGACGTGCACGGCAGACCGTGGGTGGTGTCACCTGCAAAGCCCGAGCTGCGCCTGCGCTCCTCAGGGCCGGTCCCTGGAGCCCCGGGCTTTCTTTAATTTTCACGTTTCCTTCTCCTGGCAGAGACCTGGCAGCCATGCCGCGCCTCCCGACGTCCAGTGAGGACGAGATGGCCCAGAGCTTCTCCGACTACTCCGTGGGCTCCGAGTCCGACAGCTCCAAAGACGAGACCGTCTACGACACCATCCGGGCCGCGGGGGAGAAGCCGAGCGGGGCGAGGATGGAGGAGACCCAGGGCAACACGCTGGTGATCCGCGTGGTCATCCAGGACCTGCAGCAGACGGTGAGCCCCTGCGCACAGCGGTGCCCTCCCGGGCCCACCCTCCGTCCACAGCTGGGCAGCGTCCACCTGGCTTGGAGGGCACAGGTGCCTCTGGTCCAACCTGGACCCCCAGGGCGGATGACACAGGCCCTCCCTCCAGCCACACTGTGCCCTGCTCCTGCCTCTGCTCACAGCACAGCCTATCAGCCCTCTGTGCTACTATGATGAAGTCCCCGAGGAAAGCTACTTTGTAAAGAAAAGAGGCTTATTTTGTCTTATGATCTGAGAGTTCAAGGTCACAGGCCTCCTCTGGTGACAGCCTCTTGGTGGGCAGAGTCCCCAGGCAACATGGGACACCACGTGGAGGAAGCAGCGAGCAATCTTGTCTGTCTGGTCTGTCCCTGCTCTCTTGAGGCCACCAGGAGTCCGCCAGCCCCACCCTGGTGACCTTATCTACTGCTGATCATCTGGCCCCAAAGGCCCCAGCTCTGGACACCACAGACAGATTGTTTCCACCCTGTTAATACCTCACGGTGAGGATCCGATTTCCATCCAGCCACCCCGAGGGACAGGCACACCAGACCCAAGCCACAGCATGCGCTACAGCATGCTAGGCCCGCGGGACGGGCGGCCGTCCTGCACAGGGATCAGTGTGAGCCAGCACCTCTGTGGACACTCAGGGCTGGCCTCTGTCCAGCCTGCCTCTGCCTCGCTGCTCCGGCTCAGCATGTGTGTCCCCATGTCTGAGCCCACCCCACTTCCGGGAGGATGGAGACCCCATGAGCCCTGCCTTTCCTGGCCTTGGCCAGGTCACTGTCCACCAGCCCTGGGCCCCACGTCCTTCCCTGTGCTGTTTCCCTGTGCCCTCAGGTGGCTGCTTGTCTGTGCTGTCCACCTTGGTCATCGGCTGCTTCTGGGTTTCTGTGGCCCTCGCAGGCAGCTTTGCCTCCGCTGGAGGCCAACTGGTGCTGGGGCAGGGCCTGGGGTGGTTGGCGTGATGGACAGGGTGGACGGGACAGTGATTCGGTTTCCGAAGACATCCTGTCACCAGACACCCTCTCCTGACCCTCGTCCCTCCCTCCTCTGCGTGTCCGGTAGGGCTCTCCTGTGAAGCTGCGGGTGCCCCAGAGCAGAGACCGCCCCCAGGCCCACCCCCTCCCCAGCAGAGGGCTGATTCCCGGGAGGCGTCGCCCGTCTGGCTTGTGGGTGCCGGCGTTCAGGCCTGGTGTGGGGTTGCTTCCTGCTCAGGGGTGTGGATGTGAGGGTGCCCTGGGCCTGCTGACACTCAGCGGCTGCAGGAGCGTCTGTGACGAGCCACCGGCTGTTCTGGGCATGGGGAGGGCATGCCCACACGCACTGGCCGGATGGTTGCCAGTGGTGGAGGTGGTGGGGAGCCACCTGGGAGGTGGGGAGTGGTCTCTGTGGGCTGTAGGGACTCGGTCGAGAGGGCAGCTGCTGGAGCCTGGCGAGCGGGAGCAGGACGGTCCGGAGGTGAGACCCGAGGTCAGGGGCGACATGGAGTTGGGCTACGGGAGCTGAGCTCCGTGCTCAGATGCGAGGTCAGGGCCAGCCTCTGCAGCCCGTAGAAGACCAGACTTGACTTCCACTGTGTTTGAAGGGTTGAGGTGTGGGCCTGGGCACATTCCGGGTCCTCATTAGACGTGAGGCCATCTGTCCTGCCTCTGCTGCTTCCTGGGTGCTGTTCGCTTTGTCTCAATCGAACCACGTCCCGTGGCAGGAGGCATCTCTGCTCCCAGCACCCGTGGGGGTGCGCAGAGCCAAGCGGTCCCACCCCAGCGGTCCCAGCACTGCGGACAGGAGGAAGACGGTTCTTGGGGGTGAATGGCAGAATCTGGGGAAGCCCCTGAAGTGGTTCTGTTGGGCGGACCCTGCAGCACAGAAGGGTTCCCCTTTATGGGGGGCACAGTGGCTGGAGGTCCATGCTCTGGGATCAGAGGAGATGTTAAGGGGCTTCTCCTGCACCTTCGTGCCCTCAGGGTCTGGCGTCCTAGGTGTGCAGGGTTCTGGTTCCCTGGGTCCAGAGAGGGCTAGAGGAGATGGACTCCTCCCAGAGGCACCAGCCCTGCCCGGAGGGGCCTGCTGTCTCCCGTGGGCGCTCACTGGGCTGGGGCTGCCGCAGAGTCCCCACTGTCCTAAGGACAAGGTCAGCCAGGTCACCTCTCCTGGGGAAGCAGGGGTGACCCAGGGCCCCCAAACTAACCCCTGCAGTGCCACAGGCCCTGGGCCATGCTGGAAGCACACGGTGGCTTCTGGGTGCGTGGCGGCTCCCTCTTCTTATGTCACTTGGCACCTCTGAGGAGCACTGCTGCAGGTGATTCCCGAGCAGTGGCCTTCTATCAGCGGCCTCACTTCCTGCCGTGTCAATTGCCATGACCTGAAAACACTGTCAGGAAGACTCCAAGGTACACAACCCATAAGTTCGAAGCAGCTGTGACCACCGTGTGTGGCCTGGTTTTTCTATGACCAGCCGTCGCTGCTTCTCTCCTACTGTCCCCAGTTTAGAAATTAGCCCTTGTCACAGGTGACAGGGACGCATTGCATGTGCAGGTGGCACTCTCTGCAGTGCCAGCCCCCACCCCCCGGGTCTTGGGGTGCATCCCCAGGACCAGGGAATGACTGCAGGCAGAGAGGTGCCGAGGCCAGCCCCCGCCGTGTCCGTCACCCTCAGCATCACGCCCACCCCACTCTGCGAACGGCCCACTTCATTGGTGTTTTTATTTAACTTAGGAGAGAAGGAGGCAGGAAGTCTCAGACAACGTGTCCAGGGACACCTTAAGGAACCGAGCGGGAGGCCCCCAAGGGCATCCTCCTCTGCTGTCCAATTCCCCTTCCCCCTCCGCTCCTTCCCCGCGGAGCAGACTCCAGCCTCAGCACCCACGTCCGTGTTCCCTTCTCCTCTGGCCTCTAGGGTTGGCCGGGCAAGAGGTGGGGCCTTCTGATCCACGCAGACGTTCAGGGACCCAGGCAGCTGGGCCCCTCCCTGGAGCTCCGGAACCCCCATGGGTCCTTTCTGTAGCAGTGGGGACGGTGAGGGAGGGGAGAAGGGACTGTGGAGGACGACACTTCCCCACCTCCCCTGGTCCCCCCCCAGGAGACCACACCTGGTGCCAAGGAGGCCGCCCAGGGAGGAGGAGCAGGAAGGCTTGAAGGGGAGAAGCTAGTGGTGCCTGTGTGCACACACACGCACACACATGCATACACACACATGCACACGCACACATACACACACACATGCACACACACGCACACGCATACACATGCACACACACATATGCATGCACACACATGCGCACACACACAACATGCGCCTACACACGCGCACACACACACACACATGCACACACACGCACACACACGCGCGCACGCACACGTGAACGCACACACATGCACATGCATACACATGCACACACACAACATGCGCCTACACACGCGCACACACACACACACACCCCTGCACGTGCACAAACCTCCCCTCCTCCTCGCCCCCTCGGGCCTGCCATCTCCTGTGGGCGCAGGACGGTTTGCACATGGTCACTGTCCACCACACTTTCCCTGCGTTGCCGGGTTTTGGCCAGGGGACCGGCCTTCCTCCTCCCCGTGCCTGTTTGGGTGGAGCTCACTGCTGAGTGCTCTGTCTGCTTTTGAGGAGGGGTCCTGGGGGCAGTGCCCGCTCAGCGAGTGTCCAGCAGGTTCTCGTTCTCCGCGGGGCTCCTTGCTGGACAGCTCCTCGTGTTCTGTGAGGACGCTGTACTGTTGGCTCTGAACGCGGACCATGGCCACAGCGCCGTGACTCACACCCGAGCCAGACACGCCCTCTCCCTGTGGGGCGCCACAGCCTCCCAGGCCCAGGCATGTGCATGGGCCTCGGCACTGTCCCCCAGGAGAGCGTGGGAATGCGAACGTCCCGGCACCGTCCCCAGGGAGGATGCTGGGTAGCCCAGGAAGCAGAAGGCCGAGCTCCGTCTGCTGGACCTCCTGGACACCTGCCCCGGCCACTGGAGTTGTCTGCTCCGTGCTCATCTGTGATGGCGTGAGCTTGGAAGTGTGATCTGGGTTGCCAACCAGCTTCCAAGCGGGCAAGTCCCTGGGGTCTTGCCGTGACCGTTGCTTCAGAGGAGCTGGCTCTCTTTTCCATCCTGGGTTTCTGGAGACCGGCTTCGCGGCTGGACACAGAGGCCGCACTCCTTGCTGCCTGGGTCCTACCTTCGAGGACGTCTCCCTGCGCCTGGGTCACACTTGGGGCCTTCTCCCTGCCGGCTGGTGGTTGGCCTGGGCCTGGACGTCCTCCTCCTGTCCCTCCTCGTCGCCCCTGGCGGGCACTGTGCCGGGTGCTCGTGGGATCTTCCGCTCCTCCAGTGCCGGCTGTTGCTGCGGGTCCTCCCTGTTCCTGACCAGTTCTGCTCCTCTGTAGCCACGCGTCCTGACTTTTCATCTGTTTCCATCACCCTGCGCCGTCTCCTGAAGTCGTTCTTTCCAGTGGCTGTCTGTTCTCGGGCGTCTGTCCTGTGGTTTCCCTCCCGGTGTCGGGGTCTCCGGGAGGCCCCCTTCTTCACGGGTTTGTCTCTCCCCTGCCGGCTCCTTGCTCCCTGCCTTCTCTGTGTCACAGCCTCATCACGGCTCCGGCCCTTTCTCCCCATCTCCTCCCAGTCGAGTGACAACAGTGGGTCCTTCGGATCTGAGAGCACGTGAGGGCGTCGTCCTGGACTCCCTCTCGAAGTTAGAGCTGTCTGTCTGTCTGTCTGTGTGTGTGTCTGCAGAGCTTTCCAGGTAGAAGGCCTCTTTCCCTTCCGCCTGTCTCAGACACCCCAATGGTGGGGACATTCCACTTTCAGGGAAGGTGGCCCCAACCTGCTGCATCCCATCAGCAAGGACCCCAGCAGGAGGTCCGCTAGGACACCAGGCCCACGGGGCCCCGGCATGTCCCTGGGAGGGAAAGGTACAGCCTGGTGAGGGTGAGAGGGCACGTCCCCCCTGGGTCTCTCGTTTCTCTGGGGACTGTCAGAGAGGGACATTGCTGGCCTTGGAAGGCACCACGTCTTGCTCTGGATGCCTTTTGGGGTGGCTCCCCTGTTTTGGCCCTAGAGACTGCGCTCCTCGGCATCAGCCTGCAGTGGTGGAGACCCCCGGCCCTGGGGTTTGACCACCTTGTAAGGTTTTAGCCGTTCTGAACTGGGAAGTTGGGGAAGGGGGAGGCTGCTGGGGAAGGGGTACGTATGGCAGCAAGTGCCCCACCCTGCCCTGCCCCTCCCCAGGCAGCAGGCTGCCCACAGGTGCCCATCCTAGGCTGCAGGTCCGGGGCTGGGGTGTCCCATGTGGTGGACCCTGGGCTCCACCACTGTACTAAGGCTGCATTCACAGCATCCTGGACACTGGCCGGTGGCACACACCACGTCTGGTCTCTAAGCTGGTGGTCAGTGTGGTCCTTGGCAGTCTTGAGGTGGGTGGTGTTTCTGAGCATCTTTGCTGGGGTGACACACAGAGAGGAAGGGCCAGTATCTCAGGTGCTCCAGTGGGTGCAGCGATGGCCACAGCTGGCCCAGAGGCAGCGCGTCCCTCCCTCTCCCTCCCAGGCAGGGCACAGGGAGGTTTTCTGTGCACCCTAGTTGGCAGAGGGCAGTGTGGGCCACCAGACCCCAGAGCCAGTGAGAGGCAGAGCAGGTGGCCTGGGGACACTCGGCCTTGGCCTGGAAACCTGCTGGAGGGAGGCCCTAGAGGCTTGCATTTGACATACCCACTGATCGCCTGGTGCCCAGACTGCAGCTGGCAGTTGCTGTGGACAGCACTGCATGGGGGCAGCTCTGGGTGGACGCCATGCAGGGGTCATTGCCCCGCCATTCATCCTGTGCTTTGGGGCCAGGCCCTGAGGGGTGAGGTCAGCAAGGGGGGGCAGACCCTGGTCTGGAAGCAAGCCAGCATGGGCTGCAGGTCCAGCCCTGGCCAGTCCAGCTTCCCTAATCCAAAGATCCAGAATCTGAAATGATGCAAAACCCTCAGTGTCCTGAGCACCGACGTGATGTCGTATGTGGAAATTCCACACCAGGAGCTTTGCTTCACACAGAATGAGAGACTGTGTAAAGTCACCTTCAGGCGAAGCGCGTCAGGTACAAGTGAGACAGTGAGTCGACGCAGACTCCATCTCACCCCAGGGACCGGGGTCAGCACCTGCAGATATTCGAAACTCTGGTAACTCTGGAATCCGAAGCACCTCTGTTCCCAGGCGTTTTGGGGGAGAGATGCTCGAGCCCCCGTGGGCACAGGGTGAGCCCGTGGTGTCCCCGACCAGGCTGCCCTCAGAGGCCCTTGTCACTCGGGTAGGGAGAGGGGTCAGTTGGTTGTCTCACTGCTGGGTGAGGTGCTCCATTGCAGCCAGGACGAGGCGTTGGGCCTGGAAGGTTCTCAGGGCCCGCTGAGCGCGGGGCAGCCATGGCCACGGCACCACCCTCCGGGAAGCCCGAGTCCGCCTTCCCGCCTGCTTGGAGCCCTCCTTGTGGGTGACCCTCATTAAGGCGCAGGCAGGGCTTATTTTTGTGGCAGGTCTCATCTGTCTGAGCCAGAAGCCCGGGACACCCTTGAGAGTGGCGGCCGGTGACATCTGCTCTTGGGCCCGGAGGCACAGGGTGCTTTGTGGAGGGAGGGCCTCCGCGGTCAGTCCCCCCTGGGACATAATCACTTCTGGAATTTTCTGAAGACCCCTCCCCTTCACTTTGTTCAAAACCAACAAAGCCCGGGGTGGGGGGGGTGTTGAGACCAGAAATCCCACGGGCGTGAGTTCCCAGCCACAAAGCCGACATTGTTCCCGCGTGCGGTCCCTTGTGGGCGAGTCCTCTGTCCAGCTGGGTCTCAGCAGCTTCTGGAATCCTGCCCAGAGGAGCCTAGTGGAGCTGCCAGCGGGTCCATCCCGGGGCCCCATGCTGGCTGGCTGGGTGACAGTGCCTGGAGAAGCTGCCGGGCTGTCCCTCCACTGCCCCGTCTGGACCCTCACCCAGGTGTGGTCTGAACCCAGGCCCCTCGTCCAGTGTGACTGAAGCTTTGGCCTTTGAGTAACAGCCTCGGGCAGGGCGGCCACCCCTCCAGGAACCCTTGGGCCTGGCTGAGCAGGGTCCCGGGCTGAGTGTAGAGGCCATGCAGGGAGTGGAGGCCAGAGGCACGTGGAGGGCACGTTTCTGGTCATTCCAGAGACACAGTGGCTGGTGCTGCCAATCCACGTGGCCTCCACAAAGAAGTGGCAGGTGCCCAAATCAGTGCCCATAGTGCCCTCTTCTGTTGTTTTGTGTTTGGAGGACACTGAACGCGCAAGTGGGACCTCAGCTGGGCCCAGGCTTGCGGCAGCTCGGTTTCTCCTGGGTGCTGAGAGGCGCGCCCCAGGGAGACCCTAGAAGAAACACACTGGCCCGCCACGCAGCTCTGGGGTCCTCGGGGCATCCGACGCCAGCCCTGAGCTCCCTCCTGCCAGCCTGGTCGTCAGGCGCCCAGGCAGAGGGGCGGGGCCGGCTGCTCCTGGGGAACAGGGAGTGCGCTCCTGAGTTACATAAATGCATGTTGGAGCTGAATATTTCATTTAGCAAAAAGCCCTTCCACTGCTCTCCTAGCCAGCACAGCTCGCTGCCATCCATCCATCCCCCTGCCTCTGGGCCTGCACAGATCCCAAAGCCACATTTGCCAGATTTGCCTCACCCGGGTCACTCTGCTCTCCCCCCCACCGTCCCTGCCTCCCCCTCCCCCACCCTGCTCTCCCCCACACCGTCCCTGCCTCCCCCTCCCCACTCTGCTCTCCCCCCCACTGTCCCTCCCCCTCCCCCACTCTGCTCTCCAGCCAACTGTCCCTCCCCCACCCCCACTCTGCTCTCCCCCC
This sequence comes from Spermophilus citellus, assembly GCF_964194105.1. Taxonomy (NCBI): domain Eukaryota; kingdom Metazoa; phylum Chordata; class Mammalia; order Rodentia; family Sciuridae; genus Spermophilus; species Spermophilus citellus. The sequence goes on along the minus strand of NC_138183.1, from coordinate 254,545,536 downwards.
CACTGTCCCTCCCCCTCCCCCACTCTGCTCTCTCCCCCACTGTCCCTCCCCCACTCCCACTCTGCTCTCCCCCCCACTGTCCCTCCCCCTCCTCCACTCTGCTCTCCCCCCCCACTGTCCCTCCCCCACTCCCACTCTGCTACCCCCCCCACTGTCCCTCCCCCTCCCCCACTCTGCTCTCTCCCCCACTGTCCCTCCCCCCACTCCCACTCTGCTCCCCCCCACTGTCCCTCCCCCCACTCCTACTCTGCTCTCCCCCCCACTGTCCCTCCCCCTCCTCACTCTGCTCTCCCCCCACTGTCCCTGCCTCCCCCCACTCTGCTCTCCCTCCCACTGTCCTTCCCTCTCCCCCACTCTGCTCTCCCCCCCACTGTCCCTCCCCCCACTCCCACTCTGCTCCCCCCCACTGTCCCTCCCCCTCCTCACTCTGCTCTCCCCCCCACTGTCCCTCCCCCTCCTCACTCTGCTCTCCCCCCACTGTCCCTGCCTCCCCCCCACTCTGCTCTCCCCCCCACTGCCCCCCCCCAGCTGGTGAGACACCCCGATCTATCACAAGCTTCTGAATGGAGCTGGCAACACGTTTGACTCCAGAGCAGCCTTGACCTTGTGCTTGTCCCAGAGGGTCCAACTAGAGCTCCCAGGGCGGTCCCTCCCCTCAGGCCCTCCTGGTCGGTGTGTCTCAGGCCCATGATTAGTCTGCAGCTTTCCGCATTCAGTTCCTGTGCTTTTGAGTATGAGGAGGACCTGTCTTGGAGCCTTTGGACCCACGTCCCCGTCCAGTAGAATCAGGGCCTGACTGCTGACCCCTTGTGCAAGGGCCATGTGGGAAGGGGGCTCACAGGTGGTCTGTGGCCTTGAAAGCTCTGTTTGAGCGCTGCCTGGCTGGGGTCTGATTTGGGATCTTATTCAGGTGGGGGGATGGGGTTCTTGAAGTCCACGCTTCTGGGAAACGGGCAGCGTGGGCAGCCACGGGGGCCTGTCCTCTGTCCGTGCAGCATTTCATCCTGGATTGCCAAGGAAGCGGGCTGCGGTCGGTTGCCTGTGCCCATGTCCTCTGTGTGTGCTGACCTTCCGCTGTGCAGCCCGGGGGGCCTCCCAGATCACCTGGCAGCAGGCAGACTGGGCCTATCTCTGTGCCTGACCCAGGACCTCCATGGCCACCTCTCCTGGACAAGATGCCTCTCAGGAGAGGACCACATTCTGTTCTTCCTGGACACCTTCACCTTCGCCCAGAGCTGAAGTTGGGCAGCACTGCCTGGGCCTCACTCCTCCTGCCTGGGCCTCCCTGCCTGGCCTCCCTCCTCCCTGCCTGGCCTCCCTGCCTGGGCCTCCCTCCTCCTGCCTGGGCCTCCCTCCTCCCTGCCTGGCCTCCCTCTCCCTGCCTGGGCCTGCTCTCAGCCAGTGGTTACCCTGAAAAACAAAAGCAAAGAGTGAGCGACTTGGGTTTGCTGAGCTGGGCGGCCTCACCCTCAGGCCTAGAGCGTTTCCGTCAGGGAGTCCTCCCTCCCAGTTCCATCCTGCAGCCGTGGGCCTGTCCCGTCACATGGTCACATCTATCCAGGCTCCTTCCCTTCTTGTTGCTGAGTAGGAGCTCTTCATCCAGGTGACCCTGTCTTTCCCCCTAATGGCCTGTCGGGTTGTGTCCCCTGGGGGCTGTGAGGACCTTCTCGACCCTGTGCTCGCCTTCCCAGCCCCTCCCCAGGCCGCCCTCTCCTGCTGGCGCAGAAGCCTGTGTCCCACCCACCCCGTCCCCTCCCCCTGCTCCTCGGCCCCCAGGGCAGCGCCAGACTCCCCCTTCAGTCCCCGGTCCAGCGCTGGTGGTTTGCCTGAGCGCCGCGGTCGTGCCTCTGGGGCAGCCACCCCATGTCCTGCCTGGGAGCGCCTTGTGCCCCCGCTGGGCGGCTCCCTGCAGACCTTGGTGGCTTCTACACCTGCTCCTCCTTTGTGGCTCCACAGGGGGTGCTGGGGGACAGCTTGGTCAGTGTCCCTCTCCCCAGCTTCTGTGTGTGTTTGCCTGGGGACAGTGAAGGACAGGGAACGTCTGGCGGGAGGGCGAGTGGGTGCCCGACACCATGGCTCTGTGGGGGGAGGAGGGACAGTGGCATGGTGGCCTGGCTCAGTGGTTTGGTTCAGAGCTGGTGACTCCTCGGGTATGTGGGGGGGGGTCTTAGCTTCTCTGTGGGGAGGACGGAGGAGGAGGGCAGGTAGGAGGCTCCTGCCCACAGGTGGGGTGGCGACTGAGGCCAGGACTGGGGCGCAGGACAAGGTGGAGCCCGTGGGCAGGCTCCTGACGGGGAGAGGGCGAGGTCAGACCTGCAGCGTCCTTGGCCAGGACTCGTATCCGTGAGTTTTAAACTCGTGGCCTGTGTCTTTGCAGTCTCTCAGTCAGGACCAAAAAGAAGTTTTCTTTCTTTAAAAAGAACTCAGTGTGATTCTCGTGGTGCACAGTTCACCCTGGGGAAGGGACAATTCGTGGGCTTTAGAGAGTTCACGAGTAAGTGGGCCATGAGCCCGTCACCCTTAGAGTGGTGTTCCACCCCGGGGGAGCCAGCACCCTGAGCAGCCGGGCTCCGTTCCCTGCCGGCCCTGACCTCAGGTCTCTGCCTGTGGCTCCCCGTCTGGCTCCTGCGAGGGCAATTGTCCGTGTGTGGACTGAGCCTGGGCCACGCTCTGTAGATTGCCAGCTCCCTGTTGCAACAAGCCTGTCCCCTCTCATCTGTGCCCAACATGTCACAAAACAGCCTCCCTTGTCATCCCATGGCCAGGTCAATACCGAGATGTAAAACTCTTGTCTCAAGAAGTGTCCGTCCTGTGCATCTGCCCGCTGAATTCAGGTCACCTGCGCTCAGTGGACTCCTCCTGCTCATTTGTCAGCCAGTAGGACATTCAATGGGGACTAAAGACTTAATTAGAAAGACTTGAACTTGACCTTGTTGGAGCCAATTTTCTGCCTTAAGAGAAAAGTCATCAACAGGACTCTGCAGACGTGATAGCGCCAAGGCCGGTCCTTCAGAGCCCCGAGTCCATGGCCCCAAATCAGGCCCCTCTGACAGGGAGGCAGGTCCTCAGAAGGCTCCAGGGTGCCTCAGCTCTTTGAAATCTGTGCTGTTTTTATTACATATAAAATTAAAAACGTAGAAAGACGTAAAAAATGTTATGAACACCAGTGTATTTATCAGACACAGTTAATAGTTAGGAGCACTTTGTCATTTTTAATGACCAGAGGAAACGTTGTAGATAAAGTCAAAGTCTTCCTCACCCCGATTGCCAGTCCCTCCCCTCAGAGACGAACACCATGCAGACTTCAGTGTGAGTGACTCTTCTCCTTTTATATGTGTCACTGTCACCACAGAGCGCTGCCCTGGAGCAGAACAAGGAGCACACGGGGGCACTGTCAGGACTCGGCTTTGTTCACTCGGCCTCATCATTTGAAATCAATCTTTATTGATGTTAGCCTCCCATCGCCATCCATCATACATCTACCCACTCACCCTGTCCACTCTCCTATCCCTCCCCCACCTACCCACCCACCCATCCATCTATCCCTCCACCCATCCACTCATCTGTTTATCCATCCATCCATCTACACTTCCACCCATCTATCTACCCCTCCATGTACCCACCCCACCCGTCCATTCACCTATCTATCCATCCATTTATCCATCCACCCACCCATCCACCCACCTATCCTCCCATCTATCTATCCATGTACCCATCCACCCATCAATCCATCCACCCACCCATTCACCCATCCATCCACCCATCCACCCTTCCATCCATTCAGTCACCCATTCACCCATCCATCTACCCATCCACCCTTCCATCCATTCAGTCACCCATTCACCCATCCATCCACCCATCCACCCTTCCATCCATTCAGTCACCCATTCACCCATCCATCCACCCATCCACCCTTCCATCCATTCAGTCACCCATTCACCTATCCATCCACCCATCCATTTATCCATCCATTTGTCAATCTACTCTTTCACACATCTATCTACCCATCCATGCACCCATCTCACCTATTCATTGACCTATCCATCCACCCATCCATCCACTTACCCATCCACCCACCCATCCACCCATCTACCTATCCATCCACCCACCCATCCACCCACCATCCACACATCATCCACCTGGGCCTCTACCCTGGGCATTACAGAAATATGTGGTTAGGGTCTTTGGTCTCTACTTAGAGCCACCCTGCCACGTCCCTTTTAGGACACATTAGATCACCTTTGGGAGGCAGGAAAGGCATAGAAGCTGCTTCTCTTTGTGGTTCATTAATTGGCTGCTAAGGCAAAGAGAGTCCGCTTGCCCCACTCCACCTCGTCTCCTCTGGGAAGCTGCACTGAGTGCCCCTCGCTGGGCTCCAGTGCCCGGGTCGCACTTCGCAGCCTTCATCAGGGGGTTGGTGAGTCATGAAGGTGTGAAGCCCGGGGCGACCCTGGGGCTGCAGTGGGAGGCGCCGAGGGACGGCGAGCCTGGGTCCTGCAGTTGCTCTCCTCTGCGGGGCACACTGGCAAAGGCTGGGAGGACTCTGCCCTCACAGCTACCATCTTCAGAAGACCAGAAAGCACGTGCACCCTTTCCATGGTGTTAGGGTTCTCTGCTGAGCCTCTGCCACACGGCGGGTGGCCGCTGTGTCCCTGGAGAGGCCGCCCAGGCCTCCAGGCTCTCTGCCCAAGATCACGGTTAATTCCCTCCTGAATCTCCTGGAGAAAGTAACATTGGGGGAGAGTGGCTTTGGCTAGAGTTCCCCTGCGTTCCTTACGAAAGCCTGTGACCCCCATGCTGGGGAAGAACACTGTGGTCCAGGGGCCCTGCTGGTGGCTCAGGTGACCAGAATTACCCAGAAGGTGGCCCTCCCGGGGCCTTGAGTGGTCAGTATTTAATTTTCCACGTGAAGTCCAAGGGCAAGACTTTTCCCAGCGTCTGTCCTGGGCTTGGACATCACCCAATTCTCTGGCTCTGAGGACACAGCCCCTGGGGACAGCAGTGGCCTCGTGCCTGTCCACCTCCGCTGTCGTTCCTGGGTCCGTCTTCCTGGCGGTGACGCCGTCAGGGTGCCGTGTGCTGGCAGGAGGCACTGAGATGCTCAAGTGAGGGCTTAAGGTCCGCTTCCAAGCTGGGAGCGGGAACAGCCGGGGCCTGGGAACAGCCGGGTCTGGGGTTCCTCCTTGGGTATGGGGTGCGACTCCCTCCTCCAGGAGGACACAGGCAGTGCGCGCTCCTCCTCACGGTTCACGCACTGGGTTTGCCATCCCCAGCCTCCCTGTCACCCTGCCTGTCACCCTGCCTGTCACAGGTGGATAGCTTCTAAGCAGGCCTCTACTTTGCAGGTCCTGCCTGAGACCTGGCTGCTGAAGAGGACAGAACCTCCTGCGGGCACACAGGAGGCCTGGCAGGCCCTGAGCAGTGCTGTTTAGTCTCCTGTTGACAACAGCCGTCCATGACGCGGCCCCTTGGCCACCCCCAGGAGACGTTTGCCTCCCTGTCACCAGAGCCTCAAGTGGCTGCTCTCAGGCCGGTGCCCTCTGAAATTCCCTCCTAATGGCACAGGGAGCCAGGGCCAGGCCTTCCTGTATGAGTGTCCACACAGAGACACCAGCCTGGCTCCTGGATCTCGGGGTCCTCTGGCTGAAGCTCCAGCTTTGGGGTTTGCGGCCACAGGTGCTGGATGGTGGGGCTTTGTCCACAGCAGCGTTATTTCACGTGGACAGTTGCACTCGCAAATGGCCCTGTTACCCTTTGGGGTGGCCTTGGTGTGGGCTGTGCTTCGTCCTACACGCACCTAGCTGCGGCCGGGCTAGGCCCACGCTCTTCAGAAACGCGTCGACAGAGAACCAGTGCTGACTTAGGCCGTGACCCAGAGGGAGTTTCGGGTGTGAGCGGCACTGAGTGTGAGGCCCGGGCGCTCAGGACCACCTTTCTCCCACAGCGTGCCAAGGCCCAAGGTGCTCTGGGTGCAGTGACCGGGCACGTCATTCCTGCCAGGGACCGTCTCCGGCTCTGGATGCGGAACGGGGTGTGCTGGGGGCTCCCCAGAGGCTTCTCCCCTGTCCTTTTGGCCTCTGCTGGGCTCCTTGGGTGGGAGTCAGGATGGGTGGATTCAGTCTCACGGAGGACCGGGCCTTAGCAGACGGATGGGGGCGGATGCCGGAAGGTCTGGGTGTGAGCCAGCCTGCGTCGGCGGGACCTGTGCGGGTGGCCCTCTGCAAGAGGACATATCTGCCGGCATAATATTTAGTGTCCTTTCGGGCTTTGTCTAGACACTCCCTCGCCTTCAGTACCGTCTTAGAAAATGACCATTGTCCCCGTCTCCATCACACAGGGCCCCAAACACACTTGGAAAGCAATTTAGCTCGTCTGTGAAATAGCTGAGCCCTGTAGCTGCAAATCAAACGGCGAGTCCCGGAAGCCGCCACCGCCCGGCACTCCTCCACACTGGCGGTGCAGGTCCTGAAGCCACAGGGGCTGTGACCTGCCTCATTTACATGAGTGGGTGTCCACTCCGCCGAGCCCCGTCGTGGACACAGGCTCTTGGCCTGGGCTATCCAGTGTTGTGGTGCCCGGTTGGCCAACCCAGGACCTGTTTTTGAGGTGAGGTCGTTCAGGAGGTAATTGGAGGTCATCACAGTGATCCAGCCGGTCTGCCTGGGGTCCTCAGAAGACCACCGTCAGGACACAGCCGTCCAAAGGCCCGCTGAGGATGCAGGGAGCAGATGCGCTGAGGCCTTGGGAGGGCCCAGCCCGCCACACCTTGGTCCCGCGCTTCCAGCCCCCAGGATGAGGGACAGTGTCTGTCGCTAGGCCCAGGTGTTCTCAGCTCCTGCTCCATCTTGTAGAACCTCCCCTCATGTGCTGGCCAAGCGTGAGCGTGAGCTTCCCGTATTCTCTTCATTCCCATTTGACCTTGACCGTGAGCTGGCGCCTCTCTGTCGGGCAGCATGGTGGGCCTGGCTGGGGCGCGCAGGCCTGCGGGCTCTGGGGCTGCCGTGTTCCACGTGCTGCTTCCTTGAGTGACGGCCCCACATCCCCAGGGTAGTGTATTTGGGCCTTTCTCCACCCCGGGTTACCCCCCACCCCACCCGTATTCCATCCTGGGAATGTCCCTCCGACACGGTTTAATGCCAGTGCTGTTTACCAGCGTCAGGTATGGTGACCAAAGGAAAGGTCACCTTGTCCCAGGGTGGCTCAGGTGGGTGAGGAGCAGTGGAATGGGAGCGAGCCGGGGGAGAGGCGTGTCCCCCAGAAGCCTTGGCACTCTGCACCGTGTGGGTGAGGCCCCTCTGGGGTGCGGGCCTGGGGGACACAGAACTGAGCTGTCCTGCAGGAATCCGGGAGCTTCCTTGGCTGGGGGCTGTGTGCCTCCATCACGGGCTGAGGTTGCCCTAGTCCACCCGGCTGTGGCAGCCCCACAACACCCCAGCCACTGCCCGGGCCTTGGTGTGCGCCCTGCCCGCTGGGGGGGGAGTGAGGAGCCCCGGGCTGGGTCCCGAGGTTCCTGACCCCTCTCCCAGGTGTTCTGTACCTCACCGCACGCACAGGGAACCCCCAGATCCGTCAGTGACCCAGTCCTGCCTGCTGCCCCTCAGGAGGAGGCTTGGAAGAACCTTCCCAGGCAAATCCAGGGTGGTGCTGCCCCCTGGTGGAGGAGCCTCGCAGTGGAGAGGCTGGGGCTCACCGTGAGCTTGGCCACCACAGGCGGCTGCATCAGCCAAGCCCCCAGAAGGGTGCTCAGGCGTCCTGTGGGAGGCCAGGAGGAGGCCTGGCCAGGGGAGAGTAGGAGTGGCCTCCTCCAGCAGGGGAGCAGGGGACTGGGCAGTCAGCTAGAGGCACAGAGCCCAGGGCCTCAGACCCACAGCACCAGCAGTGAGCTGGAGTTTGTGTGAGTGTGTGAGTGTGTGAGTGTGTGTGTGTGTGTGTGTGTGTGTGTGTAAGTGTGTGTGAGAATGTGTGAGTGAGAGAGTGTGTGTGAAAGAGTATGTGAGTGCAAGTGAGTGTGAGTGTGTGGTGAGAATATGTGTATGTGTGCTTGTGTGTGTGCATGTATGCACACACGTGTTGGTTTCTGTGTCATGGATGGGTGTGTTGTGTTGGTATTTGTGTGTGTTTTGGGGGGCTGTGGGTATGTGTTGGCTTCTGGGTGTGTTTGTGGGTACTTCTGTGTGCTTGTGTGTCTCTGTGTGTGTAGGTTTCTGTGTGTGTAGGTTTCTTTTTTGTTTGTGTGTGTGTGTGTGTGTGGCAGGGTGAGAGCAGGGAGGAGCATTTACAGGCAGGACAGAGCGCAAGACTGAGGCTAAGGCCAGCCTCTCCCTGGGTCATGGAGGCTGGAGCCTTTGGGGGGAGGGGTGCTGGTGGTAGAGTGGGGTGAAGGTGACGGGGTACAGGGGACTCAGGTGAGCCAGTGCAGGGGCTGCTGGTATGCGGGTGAGGAAGGGTGGTGGCCACTGGGACACAGGGACTCCTGCTCTGGAGGCTGCAGGTTAACCTCGACTGACAGGCGGTGCAGGCAGCACGGGCAGGGAGCCCCTCCTGGTCTTGGGAGCAGGTGCTGGCCCTGGTGCCCACACTGGGCACAGGAGGTGGGGGCTTGGGGTGGCCCAGGAGTTAGGCTTGGGTGTCACCAGTGGGCGACTGAGTCTTGAGTTACTCACTTGGAGGCTGGTGTTAGGACATCAGGTCTGCGATGACCTGGAGTAGAGGTCATGGTCAGCACATCCTCTGTGTGCCTGCTTCCTTACAGGCTCTGCGCTACCTGCTCGTGCCACAGCTTGTTCCAGTTCTTACTTTAATCTTGTAAATGTTCAGTATCATCATGGTCTAGCCATTGCCATTGTTCTCATTATCTCTACTGTTACCATCACGAAAATCGTCACCATCGTCACCACCATCACTATCAGGTCACCACCATCACCATCACCATCACCATCATCACCATCACCATCATCACCACCATCACCACCACCACCATCATCACCATCACCATCACCACCACCACCATCATCACCATCCTCACCACCATCACCACCATTACCACCATCATCCTCACCATCCTCACCATCATCACCATCACCATGATCACCACCATCATCATCACCACCATCATCACCACCATCACCATCACTATCATCACCACCATTACCACCATCCTCACCATCCTCACCATCATCACCATCCTCACCATCACCATGATCATCACCATCATCACCATCCTCACCATCCTCACCATCCTCACCATCCTCACCATCACCATGATCATCACCACCATCACCACCATCATCACCATCACCTTCATCACCACCATCCTCACCATCATCACCATCATCACCATCACTGTCATCACCATCACCATCATCACCACCATCACCACCATCACCACCATCACCATCACCATCACCACCATCACCATCACCATCATCACCATCATCACCGCCATCACCACCATCATCACCATCCTCACCATCCCCACCATTATCACCATGATCACCACCATTACCATCCTCACCGTCATCACCATCATCACCGTCATCACCATCCCCATGATCACCACCACCACCACCATCACCACCACCACCATCACCACCATCACCACCACCACCACCACCATCACCACCACCACCATCACCATCACCACCATTACCAGTATCATCCTCACCACCCTCATGATCATCACCACTGTCACCAACATCACCACCATCTGGAGGTTCCCCCAGGAATTTCCATCCTGACCCACGTGTCCTGTGCGTCACAGAGAGCTCTCCGGTCGGGCCCTACCGGGCAGCAGCACCTGCTCTCCCAGGAGCTCTTCCTCTGGTTCCCAGGGAGCCTGTCTGGGGGCTTCCTTTTCCTTTCCGCCTCCGGACAGTTGAGGACGTGTCCTTCCCCACTGCAGGTAGTGGCCTGGGGCTGGCTCCTGGCACTCACTCATTCATTCTACAGTGTCACCCCCGTGCTGTGTCAGGTGTCCCTGGAGCTGGTTATGGCTGCATCAGCAGTGGTGGGTGGACACGGGAAGTGGGGCCACCCTAGTCTCCTGGGCTTTGATCCAGGTATGAACAGCGGCAGCTCTGCTAAGGGGGTGCCCAGGAGCTGGGGTGCTCGGCCAGTGGCCTCGGGGAGACGTGCTGTGCTGTTGCTTTTGCTGCAGCAGCAGGTGGGTTACGCGCTGGTCAGTCTGGGACACCCTGGCCAAGCACATGCTGGGCTGTCCCTCTCCTGAGGCTGGAAGCTCAGGGAGAAAGTATGGGCAGGGCTGGTTCCTGTGGGTGCGAGGGTCCTCGGCCCCCGGCTCTCCCCCACCCCTGGGGGCTCGCTGGCCATCATTGACACTCTGGCCTTTAGGAGCCATCTCTGACTCTGTTCGTCTGTCCTCATGGCCACCTCACGGTGCACCTGCCACGGTGTCCAGGGCCCCTTTCTGTGAGGACACAGTCCTTGCTGGGGCCACCTCGTCCATCACAACCTCTCCTGAACTTGATCCCATGCTCAGAGGCCCCATTTCCACACAGATCACGCTCAGGGGGAGGACGCCAGCCCTTGCTTTGAAGGGGCACCATTCACCCGACACGTCACTGTGGCCCCCCTCCGCGGGGACGTCCCCTGCTTCCTGCAGGCAGGCAGCCCAGGCCTGCCGATACCACCACTCGAGGGACCTTGGCTTGGGGCTGTGCTGCTGGAACCTGAGGTCAGCAGCAACTCCTGAGTCGGGTCATCAGGGTCCCCACTGGCCACTTCTGGTCACTCCTTCAATAGGCCAGATTTCCAGAGGGTCCTCACTCAGGGTGACGGGTGCGGGGCCTACGGCCCACTGTCTTCTGGCTGGAAGGAGCAGCCCACGGCCTCGTGGCCCGGGGCGTTTTGAGGGCCACCCTCAATGCAGCCTCTGACACTGAAGGAGGACAGAGAGCATCGGGGCGTCCTGTCCTGGTGCGGGGAGGTCCTGCCCGCTGCGGGAGCGCTGTCACTGTTGACGGCAGCCGCGTCTTTTCACAGCCCGAGCGCTCAGCCAAGGCTCCCGCGCCAGACGGCCGCCCCGCCTGGCCTCTTGCGTCCTTGGCACAGGCACACGGAGTCCCTGCAGGGAGGGGCTCCAGCGCAGGGGCAGCCCAACTCCTTTCTCTGGTGCTTTTCCCAGGGAGAGAGCCAGGCTCACCCGCTGTGGCTGCGCAGAGGGTGGTGTGTGTCCAACAGGAGTCTGGGCGGCTCTCCCAGAAGGCGCTGGGAATGTGACCAAGCCACTGTGTCCCTTCCTGTGCTGTGGACGTTTCTGAAGGGTGGGGTCTGGCCGCCCTGTCGGGACTCCAGCTTAGAGGCCACGGTTTGGCCTCCCACCCGACAACACCTCCTGCAGGGCCACGTGTACCGCGTTTCCGCCCCCAGTCAGCGCGGGCGGCATGAGACCTCACGTCCCTGGCATCCCACGGGGAAGCCGTGACACCAGGTCACCTGCGTCTAAACTCCAGGGAGCCATCCTCGCAGGTCACAGGGGCAGCTCTCACACCCTGGGCTCCGCGGGCGTGGACGACACAACCCCAGGTTGGAAGGACTGGGGGACACAGTCCCACTGAAGATGCGCAGGTCATTTCCTTGTCCTGAGTCCCTGAAGGAGACAATGTAACAACTGTTTCCATCGCCGCTGTGTCACACAGTCAATGATCTGGGACAACCCCGGAGCAGTGGACATCCCAGTGCTGTGCCACGTTATAGGAGGGCCGTGGGCAACTCTGGATTCGGCGTTTGTGGAGGCTCGAAGCCAAGCCCCACACATGCAGAGGGACAATATTCTCGAGCTGTGATTCCCACGGCACGTCCCCCAGACCAACAGAACAGCTTGAAACCTGGAGAGCACAGGCCCTGGGTCCCAGAGCCCATGAGTGGACACTGTGGTGGGGGGGCAGGGTGGCCATCTGTGTTTCTCCACGTGCTACTGAAGCGGTGGCCGAGCTGGCCCGAGGCCGGGGGTCCCAGTGGAGCCCTGCAGGTGGCACCAGGCTGAGTCCAGGTGGAGGCCAGTGCCTGCCTTGGCCTTTCCCTCCTGCATTTGTGAACCCTGCGTCCACTCCACAGGCTGCAGAGCGCAGGTCCCGGGCTCAGAACCAGCACTAGGAGGGATGCACAGAGCTGGGGTGTCCGACCTCTGGGGTGACCGTGGGCTCCCGTGCCCCTGACCAGGTGTCTCTGTCCCCCTGCAGAAGTGCATTCGCTTCAACCTGGACGCCACAGTGTGGGTGGCCAAGCAGCGGATCCTTTGCACGTTGAACCAGGCACTGAAGGACGTCCTCAACTATGGGCTGTTCCAGCCGGCCAGCAATGGGCGTCACGGCAAGTTCCTGGACGAGGAGAGGCTGCTGCGCGAGTACCCACAGCCCGCGGGCCCCGGCGTCCCCTCCCTGGAGGTACCTGGGCATGCAGGGCACCGGGCCACCAGCTAGGGTTGGGTGGGGACGTCACCTTAGTGGGCTGCCAGCCTGCTGTTCTCGGGGCTGGCCCCAGGTGGGAAGGTGCCTGGGATCTCGAGGCTGCCCACTGTGCTGTGAACTGGGGCAGCTGGTCACTGTACTGAACTCTATCCAAGCTGGTGTCCAGGACCCCTGCGTCCTGGGATGCAAGATGGCCCCTGGCAGCTTGAGTGCTGGGGCTTTTCTCCTCTGCACCCACCTGCACGGCTTCTTGGCTGCCCCATCTCCAGACACCAGCTGCTGCCCAGTGGTCAGTCTGGCTCAGGGCCAGTCCCCCTGACTGCCCCACTGCAGGCGCCAGCCACGGGGGTTAGGTCCCCAGCTCCCACACTGCTGGCAGGTGTGGCCCTGCCTCAGGGTCCCAGGACGTCCTCTCGGGCTCACCCATGAGCTGGAGTGGCCTGCAGACCTCAGGAAGCCAGGGTTTATGAGGAAGGATGCAGATGGCCAGCGGTGGAGGGGACCCGGGCCGGGTCTGGAAGGGCCCCGAGCTCCGCAGCTCCTGTCCCCCAGGAGCCGGGTGGGCCACCTCCCAGCAGGGGACATTTTTGCCAGTCGAGCTCTCCAAGCCCCATGGCTTAGGGACCTATAGAAGTGACCTTAGGAGACGGTGCTGAGCGGGAGGGCTCCACTCCAGCCCCCGCCCCCCAGGTCAGGGCTGCGGCTGTAAGTCCACCCCCAGCCACACAGGGCCTTCTGGGCCACCAGTGCCATCCTGCTGCTGTGGGTCAGGAGTCATGTCATTAGCATGACCACAGGGATCTTGTCACTTGGGAGGCCCCGGGCATGTGGGTAGCCGGGCATGTGGGTAGCCGGGCATGTGGGTAGCCGGGCATGTGAGTAGCCGGGCATGTGGGTAGCCGGGCACCTGAGTAGCCGGGCACCTGAGTAGCCGGGCATGTGGGTAGCGGGGCATGTGAGTAGCCGGGCATGTGGGTAGCCGGGCATGTGAGTAGCCAGGCATGTGGGTAGCTGGGCACCTGAGTAGATGGGCACCTGAGTAGCCGGGCATGTGGGTAGCCGGGCATGTGAGTAGCCGGGCATGTGGGTAGCTGGGCACCTGAGTAGCCGGGCACCTGAGTAGCCAGGCATGTGGGTAGCCGGGCACCTAAGTAGCCGGGCACCTGAGTAGCCGGGCACCTGAGTAGCCAGGCATGTGGGTAGCCGGGCACCTGAGTAGCCGGGCACCTGAGTAGCCAGGCATGTGGGTAGCTGGGCACCTGAGTAGCCGGGCACCTGAGTAGCCGGGCATGTGGGTAGCCGGGCACCTGAGTAGCCGGGCACCTGAGTAGCCGGGCACCTGAGTAGCTGGGCATGTGGGTAGCGGTGCTGGGAACTGGAGCCAAAGACCTAATATTGCTGCTATATCAGGCTTGTGGTCCAGTCTCCCTCTCGTGGTCAAGAGGTGGACAGTGGCTGTCCTGCTGTGACCAGAAGCATGGCCTCCTTCCTGTGGCTCCTGAGTGGCGGCAGCACAGCCCCATCCTGCCCCTGAACCCACCTGCGGCACCCTGAGTTCCTGTCCAGGGTTCCCAGCAGCACACACGTGGCCAGTCGGGGCAGCCTCCCTATGCTGGTCAGCGTGTGGCTGTCGGCGGCTGTCAGCCTGCTGGGCACCAGGGCCGTGTGTGAGCTACAGCCGGTGCCTGAGGTGTCCAGCAGGTTCGATGACGCTCCGGCCATTGGAGAGCCGTGACTCTGAGGGATGGGTACTGACGTCCCTGGGTTCCCTCAGGACCCCGAGGCTGAGGTTTAACGCCTGTTAATGTGGAGGAGCCGGACAGGGCCTGGGGGTGAGGGCCTGGGGGTGAGGGCCAGGATGCCTGCTCAAGGCCCAGAACTCAGCTGCTGCCCTCCCAGGGTCATCCTGTGAGAGGGGCATCTTCAGAATGTCCAGGTCTGTCATGAGGAAGGACATGGGCCAGGTACTGTGGATCAGTACGGTTCCGCCCAGGGGCCGATCTTTCCGTGACCACAGTGAAACCAAGGGAGAGGCGGGAAGACCTGGAAGTCTGCTTTCCACGTGGCCCCAGTCACAGAAGCTGGGCCACCTTGGGCTACTCACCCAGCCTCTCTGAGCCTTGGATCCTAGCCAGGACATCACGGTTGTGAGCAGTGACTGTCCGTGGGCTGAGGCTCAGAGGAGGCGTCCCTTGGCACAGTGGCACCTGGGTGCCTGGCTCCCTGCCAGTGCCCACGTTGCTCTGTCATGAGGTCCTTGCTGACACAGAGGCCTCTTTCTCCCCAGCCACCGTCCTCCAGGTGGAGAGCCGAGACCACGCTGGGCCCAGCCCCTGCTGGTTGTCTGCTTGGCAAAGGTCGGGAACACGGCAGGAGAGGGACTCAGGGTTCTGAGCCGCGCAGCCGCAGCTGTGGGTGTTTGTGGACCTAGGAACACATGTCCCCCTTGGGAGCTGACCCTCCTGCTGACACGCTGTGTTGGCCTCCTGTGTGACTCTTTGCTAGAACAAGTGCCCACTGGGTGGAACCCCTGGGGCCACCCGTGTCAGGCACTTGGCAGTAGCCGTGAGTCACCTGGGACCCCGTCAGGGACTGGGAGGTGTAGACCAGGTGCTGGTGAAGACGGGGACCAGGGAAGGCTTCACAGGTGTCCGGGACACCAGGACGTCCATCCTGAGGAATCGAGTGCTGGGGGCGGAAGTCCCGGTGCAGGCCAGCAGGTCCCCCCTCTGGCCTGGGGTCCCGGGGCCTCTTTCTTCAGACCCCGCGCAGCCCGGGGTTTTTTGGAGCCCACCTTGTGGGTGCTGCCCCTTTCTTGGCAGCTGGGGGTGCCCATTCCCCCAAAGGCGAGGAGGTGGACAAGCCAGGCTCTGAGGCAGCGTCCACATCTGCTGCGGTGCCGCGTCGGTAGGTTCCCACGCCGGGTGCCCAGGGCCTGGTCAGGGAGAGCTGGCTCGGGACAGCGGGGGCTCCGCAGCACCTGGGCAGGACTGTATTGGCCTCTGGCCACTGAAGTCCCGTGCGCAGGGAGACGGCCAGCCAGGGCCACGTGCCTCTGGGGGCCGTGACAAGGGCGCCCTGTCTTCCTCCTGTCTGTGCAGTTTCGATACAAGAAGCGCGTGTACAAGCAGCCCGATGTGGACGAGAAGCAGCTGGCCAAGCTCCACACCAAGGTAGGGGACCCCTCACTCATACCCTCTGCTATTCCTGGGCACCCGCTGGCACCCCGCGTGGTGAGCAGGGCCGGGGTCGGGGGCGGCTGCCAGAGACCCGGCCACCAGGAAGCAGAGCAAAGTCCCAGGTGGACCCTGGAGGCTCAGGAGGGGCAGCCCTGAGGAAGAGGGTCTGGTGTGCAGCGTGGGGGAGGGAGGGGTTGTGTTGAGTGCTGTCAGCCTGGATTAATGGGTAGACACCAGGGGGGACTTTCAGGTGAGCAGCAGGGGAGGAAGGAGCTGGTTACCTGAGGGCCCAGTCCCTGGCTGAGTGACAGTGGGCTCCTGGGACCAGGGGCTGCTCAGCTGGGCAGATGCCACGTTGGCACCGTGGAGACTGCTCCTGTCGGCATGCTGTGGGAGCCCGGGAGGCTGCCTGGTGCTGGAGGCCGGGGCCTGGGGCGCGGAGGGGGAGCAGCGCCTCTTGCTTCTGTTGGCGCCCCATTTCCATCAGGGGTTCGAGGGGCTCTGATTTGCTTACCGGGCCCCAGTCTGTCAGCTGGTTTCCCTTTGGTGTTTAAATTGTCCAGATGTGCGGTGGCCGCCCTTCCACCTGGCTCCCTGTCCTTGGGCACGTTCCTGTCGTCCTCGATGTCCTGGCCACCCACCCCCTGGCACAGCACAGACGCTTGGGCTCTGGAACGTTCCCTGCTGGGCCCTGGCGTTCCCAGGACTGGGTGGCGGCCCCTCCCCTGGGTCTCTGTCCCTCTGGTTTATCCCGTCACCCTCTGGCCTGTGGGGCTCCGTGTGTTTTGAACTGAAGTGTTGACGGGTACGGAGCCGAGGAGACCCGAGGCGTCGGGGGCATCCCAGGTTGGGGGCGTGAGTCCTAGGCCTGGGATGTGCAGAGGCCTCCA
This sequence comes from Spermophilus citellus, assembly GCF_964194105.1. NCBI lineage: Eukaryota > Metazoa > Chordata > Mammalia > Rodentia > Sciuridae > Spermophilus > Spermophilus citellus. Next base: position 254,529,039 of record NC_138183.1, on the reverse strand, counting down.
GGTGGGCCCAGCTGTGGCAGAGGCCGAGGGAACAGGGTGTCAGGTGGAGAGAGACCACCACTGCTCCCTCCTGTGTGTGTCGGGATAGGCGCTGGCCCCATCCTGCAGAGGGGACCCAGCAGCCAGGCTGTCTGCTGAGGCACGGAAGCCACAGATCTCCGGCAGAGCCGGCCGCCAGGTGTGGGCATGGGCCGTCCCACCCAGGGAGGGCCGGTGACCCTGCTGACCACGTGAGGAGGGAACGCCTCCCTTCACCTGGGGCCCAGCGAGCTGTCCTGCCCCTGGGACCCTGCCGACCTGGAAGGGGACTGGCCTGAGCTAGTGGCCGCCCTGTTTCTGTGCGGTGCTGCCGCTCTTCAGAGTAGAGCCTCAGCCTGGGTCGGGGGAGTCAGGGGTCCGGGCAGGGGCCAGGAGCGAGGCATTTGGAAGTGTCCCTGGCGTTTGGTCCTCAACAGTGAAGGCGCTTGGCCTCTGTAGGGCGTGGCGTGTCCCACGCTGTCAGAGCCCTGGCTGACTCACGGCCTCTCACGGCTCTGGGGCCCTGGGGACAGGGGTCCAAGTCAGGGTGCCAGTGACGTGTGCCTGGGGCACCTCAAGGTTCAGTCCTGCGGCCCTGGCTGCCTGCCACCTGTGGACGGGGAGCTCCCTGGAGTCTCTTTTGTAAGGATGCTTGTCCCGTTTGCCCTGTGACCCGGTCACCTCCCCAGGCCTGTACCGTGGCAGGGGGCCCAGGCTTCCTCGGGTGACGCAGGAGGGACACAGCCTTCAGACGGTGGTGCCGGATGGCCACGGCTGCACAGGGATCTTCCAACACTGAGCTGGGCCTGGACGGTGGTGTGGGCCACCTGCACCCTGGGCTTGGCTCTGGGGTTCCACTACTTAGTGAGCCCTGGGCACGGTGGCCCTGGGCAGAGGAGGCCAGTCCCCTGGGGGAGAGCGTCCCCCCGCTGTGAGGGGACGTCTTCTGACAAAGACGTTTCTGTTTTGTTCCTCTTCTCCCCAGACCAATCTGAAGAAGTTCATGGAGCACACTCAGCATCGGGCGGTGGAGAAGCTGGCCAAGCTGCTGGACCGAGGGCTGGATCCCAATTTCCATGACCTCGAGACTGGAGGTGGGTCCAGGGGACACAGGCTGCGTCGTCCCTGGTCTTGCCTGGACTCTGGGAGTGTGTTGTGGCTCCTCCGACTTCCCGGCCTTGGGGCTGAGCCTGTCCTGGCTCTGGTGTGGTGTGGGCAGCAGGAAATGCCTGGTCATGACAGTGGACAAGCAAGCGGGTGGGTGGAGACACCGCACTTGGAGCTGTTGCAGGCGGCCTGCCCTGGGGGTGACGTCACCAGCTGTGTGTGTGCCCCTCTGGTGTGGGCCTCCCGGCACTGGAGCCCACAGACGTCCTGCTCCCCTGTTGGACACCGAGGTCAAGGCCTGTGGCCTCCAGCATTTCTGGAGAACCGGGCGGAGGCTCTGGTGAGTCCCGAGGGCTGGTTTCCCAGCCTGGGTCTGTTGACCTCTGGTCTGGACCCGGCTTGGCTGTGGGTTCTGTCCTGAGCGCCAGAGGGTGTCCAGCAGCACCCTGGCCTTGACCCACTGGATTTGAGTGGCCACCCCCAGTTGAGACACCAAAAGTGCTTTGCGATGTTGCCTAGCGTCTCCTGGAGTGGGGGACACGATCCCCGGAGGGGGAACCCTGAGCCGGTGGACGCCAGCTGACGTTGGCAGGCAGTGACAAGGTGGCTGTGGAGAGTGGAGAGGGCTCGGGGGTCTCCCCAGTGACCAGGGGACTCACTGAGATGTGGCTTCCAGGCTGTAGGAAGAGATGGACGGCGGATTCCTGAGCGGGAACTTGGGCCCTCAGGGACGTTTGCCAATGACCGCCCGCCGGCCGGGGTGTCTCTTGTTGGGTCCTCTCCAGGGCCGAGCGTCCGGCGTGGCTCCACTGGTGTGGAGGGGGCAGCTCACCTGTCCCTCCTGCGCTCCTCATGGCTGGACACCGTGGGGCACTGGGCCTGGCAGGGGCCAGCTTCCTCACCTGGCCCTGGTCGGCAACACAGGGTCCAGCTGCACGTGGACGGCCCCCCTGGTCCCGGCACCGACCTCTGTGAGCTGGCCTCCCCCAGGCTTCCTTCCCTGGTGCTGGGTCTCCTGGGTTTAAGGCTTTTGAAGTGGCTGTCGGACTCCTGAGAACAGAGACTGGAGTCTTGAGCAGGTGGGCGCGGCCGCTTGGCCCTGCCTGGGGTCAACACTGCAGTCGCAGGTTGGGCCCCTCGAGCTGAGGTCCCTGAGGGCCATGAGCAGGCTCCCCCCGGTGCAATGGAGGCACAGTCCAGACAGAAGCAGGGCCTGTGTGTCCCCAGCAGGGAGCCGCCATGACCTGGGAGCCCTGAGCAGCCGACAGGGAGTGTCACCTTCAGTCGCCCCTCTCTGGTCCACGTCCTCAGAGCCACCTGCTGGGTCTGAAAGTATTTGACAAACATCGCATTGGACTGAACGTGTCGTGTCCTGCTGGTCGGTACTCCCTAACAGTACAGTGGACAGCTGTCCGCACGTCTTCACGTGGGGTCGGTGCCACGAGTAGCCCCAGGTGACTTGGCTGCGTGGGAGATGCACCTGGGTTCTCTGCGCAGACACTGACTGTCATGAGCACCTGGATTGGGTGCCCCTGGGTCCTGGGACCAACCCCGAGGGTGCCGAGGGCCCGCTGTGTCCCCATGACGACAGACCCTGGGGTGGCGAGGGGCGCAGGCGCTCCTCTTCTGCCTGATCCCTGCCGAGCCCCCCACAGAGAGCCTTCTGGGCTCCGGCTAGCAGCGGGGGGCTCCGGCCAGCGGGCAGGCGGGAGGGCAGACGGCCGGCACCTGCTCACCCCGCAGTCAGCGTGGCCCAGAAGGGGGCTTGGGTGTGCTCTGGGTTTGGTCGGGACAGAAATGGCCGTCTCCAGTGTAAAAAGCCGTCGCAGCAGGGGCTCTCGGGGGGTCGCAGAGGTGGCCTCCCATGGGTCTCCCTCCTGGGGGCTTCAGTGCTCCTCGGTGGCCGTGAACGCCCCCGTCCCCCGCTGTGTGAAGGAACGTGCCCGGTGAGAGAGCTCTCGTGTGAACCGCCGGGTTCCCTGCCCTGGCACCTGGCACAGTGACCTTTCTGGGCAAAACGGGTTGATCAGGGTTCACGAATGCCAGGCCACGGGCCACCACTGAGCCACAGGGCCCTCTGCGTCACGCCAGGGCTCACTGGGGCAGCACACTCTGGGGGTCCAGACACATGTCCTGGTGCCACGGTGGCCGTGTTGTGCGGGGTACTCTCTGGTCCCCGAGGATCCCCTGTGCCCCTTGTTCATCCCTCCCCCGGCGTGACCCTTGGCAACCGCCACTGCCCCCCGCTGCGTGGGTGTCCTCTACTGGAAGGTCCCGGGCCAGGCCCTCAGCGCTGGCCCTGGGCGTCCCAAGTGCTAGCTTCTCTGCAGCAGCGAGCTCTCAGGTTCCTTGGGTGCTGGGTGCCCTCCCCTGTCCTGGGCGCCCTCCCCTGTCCTGGGTGCCCTCCCCTGTGCTGGGTGCCCTCCCCTGTGCTGGGTGCCCTCCCCTGTGCTGGGTGGCCTCTCCTGTGCTGGGTGCCCTCCCCTCTCCTGGGTGCCCTCCCCTCTCCTGGGTGCTCTCCCCTCTCCTGGGTGCCCTCCCCTGTCCTGGGTGCCCTCCCCTGTCCTGGGTGCCCTCCCCTGTCCTGGGTGGCCTCCCCTGTGCTGGGTGCCCTCCCCTCTCCTGGGTGGCCTCTCCTGTGCTGGGTGCCCTCCCCTGTCCTGGGTGCCCTCCCCTGTCCTGGGTGCCCTCCCCTGTGCTGGGTGCCCTCCCCTGTCCTGGGTGTCCTCCCCTCTCCTGGGTGCCCTCCCCTCTCCTGGGTGCCCTCCCCTGTCCTGGGTGTCCTCCCCTGTGCTGGGTGTCCTCCCCTGTGCTGGGTGTCCTCCCCTGTGCTGGGTGCCCTCCCCTCTCCTGGGTGCCCTCCCCTGTGCTGGGTGCCCTCCCCTGTCCTGGGTGTCCTCCCCTGTCCTGGGTGCCCTCCCCTGTCCTGGGTGCCCTCCCCTGTCCTGGGTGCCCTCCCCTGTGCTGGGTGCCCTCCCCTCTCCTGGGTGCCCTCCCCTCTCCTGGGTGCCCTCCCCTGTCCTGGGTGCCCTCCCCTGTCCTGGGTGGCCTCCCCTCTCCTGGGTGGCCTCTCCTGTGCTGGGTGCCCTCCCCTGTCCTGGGTGCCCTCCCCTGTCATGGGTGCCCTCCCCTCTCCTGGGTGCCCTCCCCTGTCCTGGGTGTCCTCCCCTGTGCTGGGTGCCCTCCCCTGTCCTGGGTGCCCTCCCCTCTCCTGGGTGCCCTCTCCTGTGCTGGGTGCTCTCCCCTCTCCTGGGTGCCCTCTCCTGTCCTGGGTGCCCTCCCCTCTCCTGGGTGCCCTCCCCTCTCCTGGGTGCTCTCCCCTCTCCTGGGTGCCCTCTCCTGTGCTGGGTGCTCTCCCCTCTCCTGGGTGCCCTCTCCTGTCCTGGGTGTCCTCCCCTGTGCTGGGTGCCCTCCCCTCTCCTGGGTGCCCTCTCCTGTGCTGGGTGCTCTCCCCTCTCCTGGGTGCCCTCTCCTGTCCTGGGTGCCCTCCCCTGTCCTGGGTGCCCTCCCCTGTCCTGGGCGCCCTCCCCTGTGCTGGGTGCCCTCCCCTGTCCTGGGTGTCCTCCCCTGTCCTGGGTGCCCTCCCCTGTCCTGGGTGCCCTCCCCTGTCCTGGGTGCCCTCCCCTGTCCTGGGCGCCCTCCCCTGTGCTGGGTGCCCTCCCCTGTCCTGGGTGGCCTCTCCTGTGCTGGGTGCCCTCCCCTGTCCTGGGTGCCCTCCCCTGTCCTGGGTGCCCTCCCCTGTCCTGGGCGCCCTCCCCTGTGCTGGGTGCCCTCCCCTCTCCTGGGTGGCCTCTCCTGTGCTGGGTGCCCTCCCCTGTCCTGGGTGCCCTCCCCTGTCCTGGGTGCCCTCTCCTGTGCTGGGTGCTCTCCCCTCTCCTGGGTGCCCTCCCCTGTCCTGGGTGCCCTCCCCTGTGCTGGGTGCCCTCCCCTGTCCTGGGTGTCCTCCCCTCTCCTGGGTGCCCTCCCCTCTCCTGGGTGCCCTCCCCTGTCCTGGGTGTCCTCCCCTGTGCTGGGTGTCCTCCCCTGTGCTGGGTGCCCTCCCCTCTCCTGGGTGCCCTCCCCTGTGCTGGGTGCCCTCCCCTGTCCTGGGTGTCCTCCCCTGTCCTGGGTGCCCTCCCCTGTCCTGGGTGCCCTCCCCTGTCCTGGGTGCCCTCCCCTGTGCTGGGTGCCCTCCCCTCTCCTGGGTGCCCTCCCCTCTCCTGGGTGCCCTCCCCTGTCCTGGGTGCCCTCCCCTGTCCTGGGTGGCCTCCCCTCTCCTGGGTGGCCTCTCCTGTGCTGGGTGCCCTCCCCTGTCCTGGGTGCCCTCCCCTGTCATGGGTGCCCTCCCCTCTCCTGGGTGCCCTCCCCTGTCCTGGGTGTCCTCCCCTGTGCTGGGTGCCCTCCCCTGTCCTGGGTGCCCTCCCCTCTCCTGGGTGCCCTCTCCTGTGCTGGGTGCTCTCCCCTCTCCTGGGTGCCCTCTCCTGTCCTGGGTGCCCTCCCCTCTCCTGGGTGCCCTCCCCTCTCCTGGGTGCTCTCCCCTCTCCTGGGTGCCCTCTCCTGTGCTGGGTGCTCTCCCCTCTCCTGGGTGCCCTCTCCTGTCCTGGGTGTCCTCCCCTGTGCTGGGTGCCCTCCCCTCTCCTGGGTGCCCTCTCCTGTGCTGGGTGCTCTCCCCTCTCCTGGGTGCCCTCTCCTGTCCTGGGTGCCCTCCCCTGTCCTGGGTGCCCTCCCCTGTCCTGGGCGCCCTCCCCTGTGCTGGGTGCCCTCCCCTGTCCTGGGTGTCCTCCCCTGTCCTGGGTGCCCTCCCCTGTCCTGGGTGCCCTCCCCTGTCCTGGGTGCCCTCCCCTGTCCTGGGCGCCCTCCCCTGTGCTGGGTGCCCTCCCCTGTCCTGGGTGTCCTCCCCTGTCCTGGGTGGCCTCTCCTGTGCTGGGTGTCCTCCCCTGTGCTGGGTGCCCTCCTCTGTCCTGGGTGCCCTCCTCTGTCCTGGGTGGCCTCCCCTGTGCTGGGTGTCCTCCCCTGTGCTGGGTGCCCTCCCCTGTGCTGGGTGCCCTCCTCTGTCCTGGGTGGCCTCCCCTGTGCTGGGTGTCCTCCCCTGTGCTGGGTGCCCTCCCCTGTGCTGGGTGCCCTCCTCTGTCCTGGGTGGCCTCTCCTGTGCTGGGTGGCCTCTCCTGTGCTGGGTGCCCTCCCCTGTCCTGGGTGCCCTCCCCTGTCCTGGGTGCCCTCCTCTGTCCTGGGTGGCCTCTCCTGTGCTGGGTGCCCTCCCCTGTCCTGGGTGCCCTCCCCTGTCCTGGGTGCCCTCCCCTGTCCTGGGTGCCCTCCCCTGTCCTGGGTGCCCTCCCCTGTCCTGGGTGGCCTCTCCTGTGCTGGGTGCCCTCCCCTCTCCTGGGTGGCCTCTCCTGTGCTGGGTGCCCTCCCCTGTCCTGGGTGCCCTCCCCTGTCCTGGGTGCCCTCTCCTGTGCTGGGTGCTCTCCCCTCTCCTGGGTGCCCTCCCCTGTCCTGGGTGCCCTCCCCTGTGCTGGGTGCCCTCCCCTGTCCTGGGTGTCCTCCCCTCTCCTGGGTGCCCTCCCCTCTCCTGGGTGCCCTCCCCTGTCCTGGGTGTCCTCCCCTGTGCTGGGTGTCCTCCCCTGTGCTGGGTGTCCTCCCCTGTGCTGGGTGCCCTCCCCTCTCCTGGGTGCCCTCCCCTGTGCTGGGTGCCCTCCCCTGTCCTGGGTGTCCTCCCCTGTGCTGGGTGTCCTCCCCTGTGCTGGGTGTCCTCCCCTGTGCTGGGTGTCCTCCCCTGTCCTGGGTGCCCTCCCCTGTCCTGGGTGCCCTCCCCTGTCCTGGGTGCCCTCCCCTGTGCTGGGTGCCCTCCCCTCTCCTGGGTGCCCTCCCCTCTCCTGGGTGCCCTCCCCTGTCCTGGGTGCCCTCCCCTGTCCTGGGTGGCCTCCCCTCTCCTGGGTGGCCTCTCCTGTGCTGGGTGCCCTCCCCTGTCCTGGGTGCCCTCCCCTGTCATGGGTGCCCTCCCCTCTCCTGGGTGCCCTCCCCTGTCCTGGGTGTCCTCCCCTGTGCTGGGTGCCCTCCCCTGTCCTGGGTGCCCTCCCCTCTCCTGGGTGCCCTCTCCTGTGCTGGGTGCTCTCCCCTCTCCTGGGTGCCCTCTCCTGTCCTGGGTGCCCTCCCCTCTCCTGGGTGCCCTCCCCTCTCCTGGGTGCTCTCCCCTCTCCTGGGTGCCCTCTCCTGTGCTGGGTGCTCTCCCCTCTCCTGGGTGCCCTCTCCTGTCCTGGGTGTCCTCCCCTGTGCTGGGTGCCCTCCCCTCTCCTGGGTGCCCTCTCCTGTGCTGGGTGCCCTCTCCTGTCCTGGGTGCCCTCCCCTGTCCTGGGTGCCCTCCCCTGTCCTGGGCGCCCTCCCCTGTGCTGGGTGCCCTCCCCTGTCCTGGGTGCCCTCCCCTGTCCTGGGTGCCCTCCCCTGTCCTGGGTGCCCTCCCCTGTCCTGGGCGCCCTCCCCTGTGCTGGGTGCCCTCCCCTGTCCTGGGTGTCCTCCCCTGTCCTGGGTGGCCTCTCCTGTGCTGGGTGTCCTCCCCTGTGCTGGGTGCCCTCCTCTGTCCTGGGTGCCCTCCTCTGTCCTGGGTGGCCTCCCCTGTGCTGGGTGTCCTCCCCTGTGCTGGGTGCCCTCCCCTGTGCTGGGTGCCCTCCTCTGTCCTGGGTGGCCTCCCCTGTGCTGGGTGTCCTCCCCTGTGCTGGGTGCCCTCCCCTGTGCTGGGTGCCCTCCTCTGTCCTGGGTGGCCTCTCCTGTGCTGGGTGCCCTCCCCTGTCCTGGGTGCCCTCCCCTGTCCTGGGTGCCCTCCCCTGTCCTGGGTGCCCTCCCCTGTCCTGGGTGCCCTCCCCTGTCCTGGGTGGCCTCTCCTGTGCTGGGTGCCCTCCCCTCTCCTGGGTGGCCTCTCCTGTGCTGGGTGCCCTCCCCTGTCCTGGGTGCCCTCCCCTGTCCTGGGTGCCCTCTCCTGTGCTGGGTGCTCTCCCCTCTCCTGGGTGCCCTCCCCTGTCCTGGGTGCCCTCCCCTGTGCTGGGTGCCCTCCCCTGTCCTGGGTGTCCTCCCCTCTCCTGGGTGCCCTCCCCTCTCCTGGGTGCCCTCCCCTGTCCTGGGTGTCCTCCCCTGTGCTGGGTGTCCTCCCCTGTGCTGGGTGTCCTCCCCTGTGCTGGGTGCCCTCCCCTCTCCTGGGTGCCCTCCCCTGTGCTGGGTGCCCTCCCCTGTCCTGGGTGTCCTCCCCTGTCCTGGGTGCCCTCCCCTGTCCTGGGTGCCCTCCCCTGTCCTGGGTGCCCTCCCCTGTGCTGGGTGCCCTCCCCTCTCCTGGGTGCCCTCCCCTCTCCTGGGTGCCCTCCCCTGTCCTGGGTGCCCTCCCCTGTCCTGGGTGGCCTCCCCTCTCCTGGGTGGCCTCTCCTGTGCTGGGTGCCCTCCCCTGTCCTGGGTGCCCTCCCCTGTCATGGGTGCCCTCCCCTCTCCTGGGTGCCCTCCCCTGTCCTGGGTGTCCTCCCCTGTGCTGGGTGCCCTCCCCTGTCCTGGGTGCCCTCCCCTCTCCTGGGTGCCCTCTCCTGTGCTGGGTGCTCTCCCCTCTCCTGGGTGCCCTCTCCTGTCCTGGGTGCCCTCCCCTCTCCTGGGTGCCCTCCCCTCTCCTGGGTGCTCTCCCCTCTCCTGGGTGCCCTCTCCTGTGCTGGGTGCTCTCCCCTCTCCTGGGTGCCCTCTCCTGTCCTGGGTGTCCTCCCCTGTGCTGGGTGCCCTCCCCTCTCCTGGGTGCCCTCTCCTGTGCTGGGTGCCCTCTCCTGTCCTGGGTGCCCTCCCCTGTCCTGGGTGCCCTCCCCTGTCCTGGGCGCCCTCCCCTGTGCTGGGTGCCCTCCCCTGTCCTGGGTGCCCTCCCCTGTCCTGGGTGCCCTCCCCTGTCCTGGGTGCCCTCCCCTGTCCTGGGCGCCCTCCCCTGTGCTGGGTGCCCTCCCCTGTCCTGGGTGTCCTCCCCTGTCCTGGGTGGCCTCTCCTGTGCTGGGTGTCCTCCCCTGTGCTGGGTGCCCTCCTCTGTCCTGGGTGCCCTCCTCTGTCCTGGGTGGCCTCCCCTGTGCTGGGTGTCCTCCCCTGTGCTGGGTGCCCTCCCCTGTGCTGGGTGCCCTCCTCTGTCCTGGGTGGCCTCCCCTGTGCTGGGTGTCCTCCCCTGTGCTGGGTGCCCTCCCCTGTGCTGGGTGCCCTCCTCTGTCCTGGGTGGCCTCCCCTGTGCTGGGTGTCCTCCCCTGTGCTGGGTGCCCTCCCCTGTGCTGGGTGCCCTCCTCTGTCCTGGGTGGCCTCTCCTGTGCTGGGTGGCCTCTCCTGTGCTGGGTGCCCTCCCCTGTCCTGGGTGCCCTCCCCTGTCCTGGGTGCCCTCCTCTGTCCTGGGTGGCCTCTCCTGTGCTGGGTGCCCTCCCCTGTCCTGGGTGCCCTCCCCTGTCCTGGGTGCCCTCCCCTGTCCTGGGTGCCCTCCCCTGTCCTGGGTGCCCTCCCCTGTCCTGGGTGTCCTCCCCTGTCCTGGGTGCCCTCCCCTGTCCTGGGTGCCCTCCCCTGTCCTGGGTGCCCTCCCCTGTCCTGGGTGCCCTCCCCTGTCCTGGGTGCCCTCCCCTGTCCTGGGTGCCCTCCCCTGTCCTGGGTGCCCTCCCCTGTCCTGGGTGCCCTCCCCTGTCCTGGGTGCCCTCCCCTGTCCTGGGTGCCCTCCCCTGTCCTGGGTGCCCTCCCCTGTCCTGGGTGCCCTCCCCTGTCCTGGGTGCCCTCCCCTGTCCTGGGTGCCCTCCCCTGTCCTGGGTGCCCTCCCCTGTCCTGGGTGGCCTCTCCTGTGCTGGGTGCCCTCCCCTCTCCTGGGTGCCCTCCCCTGTGCTGGGTGTCCTCCCCTGTCCTGGGTGCCCTCCCCTGTGCTGGGTGTCCTCCCCTGTCCTGGGTGCCCTCCCCTGTGCTGGGTGCCCTCCCCTGTGCTGGGTGCCCTCCCCTCTCCTGGGTGCCCTCTCCTGTCCTGGGTGCCCTCCCCTGTGCTGGGTGCCCTCCCCTGTCCTGGGTGCCCTCCCCTCTCCTGGGTGGCCTCTCCTGTGCTGGGTGTCCTCCCCTGTCCTGGGTGCCCTCCCCTGTGCTGGGTGTCCTCCCCTGTCCTGGGTGCCCTCCCCTGTCCTGGGTGGCCTCTCCTGTGCTGGGTGTCCTCCCCTTGTGCTGGATGCACACCCTTGGTTCCTCTGTCCCGGGGAGGGTGTCGGTCACTTCCAGCCCTGGTGGCGTGAGCGAAGCTGCAGTGGACACCGCGTGCAGGTGCTCGTTGGGCGCGGTCAGCAGTGACGGGACAGGAGGAGCCTCCAGAGGCAAAACTGAACTCTCAGAGCCCCAAAGGGGAGCCCCCACTCCGGGAGGAGCCAGTGCTGCGGAGGCAGAGGACGAAGGGCCAGGAGGGCGGTGAGGAGAGAGCACACGGACGTCCTCAGGGACACCGTCTGTGGCACCCGCGGATGTCCTCAGGGACAGCTGACCTGTGGCAGTTCTGGGACGTAGCACGCAGCACACCCAGTCACCAGGCGCTGGGAGACGAGCACTCGCGCTTTTCTCACGCTCGCCCGGGAGCCAAGCCAGACCTCACGGCTCGCCCACCCACACTGTGCGCCTGATGCGGCTTCACCTGAAACCCACACCTGCAGGTGGCGGATGCTGCCCTGCTGGGACCCAGGGCTGCAGTAGCACAGGACCATGTCCTGAGCCCCAGAAGCCAGCTCAGCACCAGGCCCTGGAGAGCCTCAGGGAGAGCCGCCTTCAGCTGTGCGCAGACAGGTCACTGAGCCTCTCTGAACTTCAGTCTCCTCCTCTCCTAAATCCTGTGGTCTTCTCTAAAGGCAGGAAAACAGGAGCCCGGGACGAGTACTCTGGGCCACCTGCAGGGTTTATAGAAGTTCCCAGTTGTCATCAGCTAAGTCTCAGCAGATGCCGTTTCCTGTCTGTTCTGGCCATGGAGAGAGACAGGGCTGGCTTTGGGAGGTGACCCCGTGTCCTGGCTTCCTGGGTGACCCTGGTGCCTGCCTGAAGGGCCTGCTCCTGCCCGTCCACCAGGCGTGAAGAAGGGGCTGGGGACCAGGACACAGGCCTCCCACACCTTGGGCCCCCACCTCCAGGGCTGTGAGCGGCAACGTGTAGCCAGGGAGCGGCCTGGGCCTGGGACCGTGTCACAGCAGCAGGAGCCACGGCAGTCTCCTGTCACCGTGAGGACGGGGCAGCTTTGGTTCTACCCCCAGGGCCTGCCTCCTCCTGTCACGCCGGCTGGACAGGCCGTGGTCCTGGCTGGGGCAGCGGGTCCAGCTCTTGTTGGGGACAAGGCACCATCGGCTTCCTTCCCAAGACCACAAAATGCCACGGTGCCTGGGCCTGGCCGCCATCCCCGAGTCAGGGGAAGCAGCCTGTCTGGATGGAGGGACGCGCCAGAGATGATTAAGTCCCAGGAGAATGACCCATCAGTGACAGCCTAGCCGCGTGTGACCAGCCGCTGCCTGCTGCCCGTGGTAGATGTGACTGTCACCAGGCCCAGCCCGAGGGTGCAGCTGCTGCCTGGCCGTGAAGGCTTGCCGACCGCGCTGGGGACAAGCACCTCCGACGCTGCCTGCCTCCACGGGGACAGACCCCGGGGTGAATGTCCACTACGCGGGTTCCTCAGAGCACTGCATGATCCGCAGCGTGTGACGTCCAGCCGCTGAACTGCTGTCCAGTGGCGACACTCTGATGCCTGCCAGGCTGCCGGGGAGCCGAGCTGCTCCTTGTCCGGCTGAGAGGCCCGCTCCACCCGCGCGTCGCTGTGGCCAGCCCCGGGAGCCCCGTCCCGCTCCCGCATGGCCCCATTAGAAGGCTTCGCAGACCGTGGATCCCAGGACACTTCCTGGCGCTGGATGTGTGACTGACGTCCCGCGGCCCCTGGCCCTGGATGAATCACTGTTTTCAATTCTGTGGGAAGCACAGCACCGGGCGCGTGGGTGGGACTTGAGGGGACACAGATCACTCTTGCGAATGAAGGACCCTCAAGGTCACCAGGTAACTGGCTCCCGGCCTCCAGGGAGCACGAGGGACGCTGGCTTGTCAGTGCGGCTCCTGATTAAAGGGGCCCTGTTTTCAAGTGAGAGCCCAGGGACCGCGTCCAGTTATTTCAGGAGTGTTCTTGGTCACACCTGCTGGGCTCGGGAGGGAGCGCGGTGACTCAGGAATGTGGACGCGCCCACGCAAGACAAGACGCACCAACAGGTGAGATGGGCAGGTGGGCGAGGCCAGGCCCAGGCGCGGGCCGGTCCATGGGAGCGAGCTGGGGTTGGGCTCAATGCCAGCTTTGGGTTTGTGGGAAAATCCAGCAGGAAGTGTGGACAGCACCCAGGTGGCCCGTCCTGTGTCCCATATGGACGCCTGGCGCTGGCGCGGGTGTGGGGTGTCATCCTGGTGACTGGCCCCGGTTAGTGGGGGCTCGATCTTGGCGCCTGCCGTGCGCCCTGGGGATTTGTGCCTGTGTGCACCAGGGTCTCCTCCAGCCTCCAAACAGCGTGGGCACGGTGGCCTGGTAAGCTCTGAATAAAGCCACTGTCACATTCACTGTCACCTCACGTGGGGCAACACCTCGGGCACCGTCACGGCCTGTGCCTCGGGGACTGCGAGGACAGCACGTGCCCTGCCCCACCCCTCATCAGCACCCGGGATGTCCGTGTTTCCAACGTGGCCCCTCTGTGCAGTGCGTGTCATTTTAATTCACAGCCCTGGTGACACAGGACGGGAGCGTCCTTCCCCGGGCTCCTGTGGATGTCCACTGGGGAGGTGCCCCCTGTGCCAGGCGAGGGGTGTCTCCACCCACCTCTTCACTGGGGCGTGCTTTCCTTCTGCCGGGTCTCACGGGTTCTCGGTCCACCCTGCACAGGACTTAGACCTTCCCCAGCGTCTCCCCCAAGGCTGAGCAGCAGCTCCTTCCCGTCACACCGACACCCGAGGGAGAGCCTTGAGGTTTTCTGAAATAGACTCACTTTCAGGACAGCTTTTAACCGCAGGGTCCCGCGGACAGAGCAGAGTGTCCTGCTGGCACCCCGCTCCCCGGCACCTTACCCCCAGGACCCTGCTCCCCAGCACCCTGCTCCCCAGCACCCCGCTCCCTGGTACCCTGCTCCCCAGCACCCAGCACCCCACTCCCCAGGACCCAGCTCCCCAGCACCCCCCTCCCCAGCACCCCGCTCCCTGGCACTCCCCGACCTTAGGCTGGTGCCGTGCCTGCCCGTCAGAGCTGGTACCAGCTGCTGCTGTTCCTGAGCCCAGGCTCCATCCACATTTCCTCATTTCCCACTCTCTGCCCCGGGTGCCCTCCGCCATTGTCTCTGCATGGCTCCCGTATCTGGACAGCTTCCCAGAGCTTCCTGGGTCCCCATGGCCTCGACAGGTTTGGGGACGGCCAGAGACACCGAGGCTGGGGACGATCACAGAGACCGGTTCTGAGGGTGCAGGCGTCACTGTTTCTCTGACGGCTTAGTGGCCAGTGGCCCAGGGACGTTCTCTCCTGTGGCTACTTTGGCTGCCCCCAGGAACTGTCCCAGGTCTGTGCAGGCGCCAAGACCCCAGGGTGCTCAGCGCCCTCTGTGCTGGGTGCAGCATTTGCAGGAGCCGTGCGTCTTCCGTGGACATGGCCTTGTGTCTGGGCTGCCTGGATGCCTCAGGCCACCCGGCGTGTGCCCCGGCTGCTCTGTTCTGCGGTCCGCGATCCCGTTATTCTAATGGTCGCGTTGCTTTGGCATTTCCAGTCCGTGGCTGGTCGGGTCAGCTGACCCAACACTGGGGATGCCCCGCCACGCGGTTCCCTGTGTTTGGAACACACGAGTCGCCCTCACGTCCTGCTCCCCAGCCGGGGCCCCTCCCTGTCATTATGCCACGGCGGCTGCCTGGCGTGGCTCTGGGGTCTCTGGCCCCTGCTTCCTCATCCCTTGGCTGCTCATGGGACACACAGGGGGCTCCCGCCCCCAGCCCCTGCTTGGCGCCTGCTGGAGGCTGTTCTGAGCCCTCTCCCTGCCCACCTGCCCGGCTGCCCGCCTCACTCCAGTCCTGCCAAGACCGAGGTTGTGGCTGCCCTCTGGCTGTGCTGCGGGGCCCCACTGCCCACTGGTGCCTTTGAAGCATGCCCTGGACGTGCCTGGACCCTGGAAGCATGCGGGTCTTCAAGGTCATCTCCCAACATTGCAGATCCTTCTCCCCTGTCCACGTGGAGGGGGACAGAGTCTCTCCTGAGGGTCCGTAGTGAGCGTCAGGTACGAGGTTAAGACATAGCGACTGCAGCACGTGAAAGCCCAGGAGCGCTGGCAGAGCCGCGAGTGGCAGAGCCGCGAGGTTGCCACACTCACTCGAGAGCCATGGCGTGTCCCCAGCGTGAGACCCTACAGCCCCACGATGCTGCAGCTCACAGCTGATTGGCCAGCGTCTTCCTGGGGTTCGTCCATCGGCCCCAAACGTGGAGCCTCACTGGACATCCCCTCTGCAAATGTGCTGCCTAAGCCAGGGCCACAGATGGCGCTCTGCTGACCAGGCCAGGGGGGTCTGGTAGAGCTGAATGTGGCCATTCTGGAATGTCACTTGAGGAGGCTTCTGAACCTTCAGTGCTTGATGGCAGGGTGTCCCCCACAGTCCTGTTCCTTCCACTGGGGACGGTCCTCCCTACCCGGCTTGTTGGGCTCAGTGTGGTGCCCAGCACTGTCTGGCGGCCCCGGGGCCTGTGGGTGGAGCTGTCCCTGCGGCTGCAGCCTGGCCTGGACGTGACCTGGGAGGCTCCGAGACCGTGTCCTCGAGTACAGAACAAGGCTGACCTCGGACAGCAGCGCGTGAGACCTCCCCTCCGAGGAACCGAGATTGGACGGTCTCGCTTTTGACAGGACAGTGCCCTCAGCCAGACACAAGAGAAGCCCCTGTCCCGAGGGCCCGTCTGGCCCAAGCTCAGGTGGACACACTGAGTCCTTCCGGCCACCAGTCCTTTCACGTCCTTCCAGGACCCTGCCCTCGCCCACCAGCTCCCAGGAAGGGCCTCCCAGTAGCCTCCAGATGCCCCGCGCCCACCTGGGAGGCCGCAGGAGCGGCAGCAGCCAGCGGTGGTCAGGGCTGACCTGCACACACAGAGCCCCTTCCCAGCTGGCCGGGTCCCGCCACCCCTCGCCAGGCCAGGCCTATGCAGGCCACATCCCAGGTCACGGAAGTCCCTTAGGTGTCCCGGAAACTTCCTGTTTTTCTCTAAAGCTAAGAACCCCGCCCATGGCTACGCATCAGCACGGTGGCCCTCCTGGGACCTCGCACGTGATGGGGAGTGGGGAGCGAGCCGTTCCGTCAGGAGCCAGGTGTGGCTCACCGTTAGCTGGGGGAGGTCTGCAGAGCCTGGCCGCTGGGCGGGGCCGTGGCTGGAGGGTGAGAGACGCAGGCAGGACAGAGGGACCCTCCTGCGTAAATGAACACAGGGTTCAGAATAGACTGTCTCAGGACGAGGGCCAGGGGCCTGGGTGGGGGGTCCGCCTCCAGCTGCCCGAAGACAGCGGCTCCTGGCTGAGGGCTTTCTGGTCGCGCCCTGCCCTTTCCCCATGTTGCATTAACCACCGCGGTGCACTTCTCAGCAGAGGGCGTGTGAGGAGGAGGGGGGGGTGACAGATGTGTCCCCACAGGCACTGAGCCACGGGCCATCTGGAGGGTGGGGACCCTTGGCAACCCTTGTCCCCAGGGGGCAGACCTCACCCTCCTCCCGGGCTTCTGCCCCGCCCGGTGCAGCCTGGAATTGCCAGGGGTGAGGGCCCCTCTGCCCGGCTGGATGGGTGCCTGGGGGCCTCGTCGCTGTCCCTGTCTGGGCCCAGGGCTGCCTGGGCCACCCGACTGCTGGACGTGAGGCTGGCCAGGGGCTGGGCATGACGTCTGGGGTCCGTTCTTCAAGTCCCAAGTTCCAGGCGCTGGAGCGAGGCTGGGCTTGGGGCTCCCTGGCCTCGCCCACGTGTGGGCGCTAAGGTGTGTCTCCGGGTCCCGCAGAGAGCCCCCTGACCCTGGCGGCCCAGCTGGACGGCTCCACGGAGGTCATCAAAGCTCTCAGGAACGGCGGGGCTCACCTGGACTTCCGCGCCAGAGACGGGATGACCGCCCTGCACAAGGCCGCCCGCACCCGGAACCAAGCCGCCCTGAAGGTACTCAGCCTGTCTGGGGGCCACCCCGCGTGGGCCCTGTGGCTGCCCGTGGCTTCCCCGCAGGGGCCACCTGAGGACTGCGGCTCCTGTCTCCTGGGACAACAGCGGTGTCCAGGCCTCCTGCCCTCCCCCCGGCCTGCCCTTTTAGGGCTGTGTTTGTAACCCAGGAGACAGGACCTGTGAGGCCACCACCCAGTGGGCACTGAGCCCTCGCTCGCCCGCCACGGGGCGCGGGGAGCCAGGAAGGGTGTGCTGTGCCCCACTCTCCCCGCCCACCCAGCAGGAGAGAACCCAGGTGCCCCCGGCCTGTTCTCCAACAGAGCCCTGGGGGGAGGGACACGGTCGGCCCTGCTGCTGACCCTGGGGCCGGGGCTTCTCTCGCAGCCCCCCACGAGTGTCCTCCCAGCTGCCCCTCCTGAGGGCTTCCGGACACTGCAGGTGGCTCACTGCCCTCGGGGCTCACCGAGGTCACAAAGCCCAGTGCAGCCTTCCCTGGAGGCCCTGTGTCCCCTCAGGACACCGCTGCCCAGGACAGAGGCGGCAGCTCCTCCACAGAGAAGGGCGCCCAGCGGGTGCCGGGGAGTGGGTGGGTCTTGGCCCTTCAGAGGCCCAGAAGCCCCTCCCTGGCTCTCCCTGTGCCTGGCGGAGGGCAGGAGGGCGCAGGAGCAGGGGAGAGCTGCTCCTGGTGCTGGAGGCCACCCCAGGTCAGCTGTGGTGACCATTGTCTTGGACACCCAGCCCTCATCTTCTCAGTCCCCCCCGACCGCCAGGCCTTCCCCCCTGCCCTGTGTGTGGAGGACCGTGACCTCTCTGTCCCCTCAGGCAGTGGGCTGCAGGCAGGGAGACGCCTACCCGTCCCCTTACGGCTGGACCAGGCCCCTCGCTGCGGGAACGCGAGCCCTGTCCACTGGCCTGCGGGAGGCTGGTCCCTGCTCCCGGTCGCTTTCACCCTGCGCAGAAGGCGTGGGACGCACTGACCGCACCTGGGCCTTTTCCAGACCCTCCTGGAGCTCGGGGCCTCCCCCGACTACAAGGACAGCTACGGCCTCACGCCGCTCTACCACACGGCCATCGTGGGCGGGGACCCCTACTGCTGCGAGCTCCTGCTGCGTGAGCGCGCCTCCGTGTGCTGCAGGGACGAGAGCGGCTGGCAGGAGATCCACCAGGTACGCCCGCCAGGTCGGGGCTGCCTGGACCCGGCCCCTGGGCTGCGGGCGGGTTCCCCCAACCCTGGGGCTGGCACAGGGCTTCCTGCGGGTCGGTGACCAGGGCACAGGGTGTGTTTCCCTGACCCGCCTCGCTCCCTGGGCTGGGGAGGTGTCAGTGTGGCCTGGCAGGAAGCAGAGGCCAGCTGACCGAGTCCAGGGAACCTGGGTGGCCGGTGCAGGTATGGCGGGGAAGGGCCAGCGCAGGCCGAACAGCAGTGGGGAGCGCTGCCACCCCCACAGCAGGGCAGGGAGGAGCCAGCCCAGCTGTGCTGACCACGGGGGCCCTGGCAAGGACTGGCCCCTGCGTGGCTGAGCCCTGGCAGTCTGGAGGTCATCAGGGGGAGCCTCAGGGCTGGCCTGGCATCAGGGCTTCTGGGCAGGGTGGAGAAGGTCCAGGAGGGCACAGAGACCAGGGGAGCCGGGTCCCTAGCTCGGCCTGCACAGGGACTGCCACCATTCTCAGGAGCTGTCACCTCCTGCCACCACTCCTGGGGGGACATGGCCTGTCCTGTCCACTGCAGTCAGGGGTGCAGAGGAGCGGCCGAGCAGGCAGTCGGCCCTGGGAACCACTGCCCGGCCTCCCTGTGCTGGTCAGTTCTGAGCCCTTGGAGAAGGCCCCACTGCACACCAGGGTGGGGCCCCCGGGCAGCGGGTATCGCGACTGGGCAGGAGATCTGCTGGGGTTCTGCTGCTCGTCCTCACGAGAAAGGAAGTCAGTTTCCTGTGGCAACTCACCAGGCGTCGGTCCCTGAACATTTGACCCAACAGTACCATAGGTATCGCTGTGGAGGTTCTGTGAGACAGACTAACATGAAACCAGCCGACTGTGCTGACCCTCCATTGTGGGGTGGGCCTTGTGCGATCAGTTGAAGGCCTCAGAGGAAAGACTGAGGTCTCTGGATGAGGAAGCAGTGTGCAGCACCAGCTCCTCCCTGGCGCTCCAGCCTGTCCTGCAGGTTTCAGATTTATGTACCTGACGATTGTGCGGATTTAAACTCCACCTTCATTTTAGTAGATTCTGTCTCCCCACTGCGCGCAATGTGCTTACATTTCAAAACCCAGTCCTCAGTGCCCGCAGGGAATGGGTTCCAGGACCCCTCCATAGTGGAAGCCACCATGCTCAGATCCTCTGCCACCCTGACGTGGACAGTGTTTATTAGCCCTGCCTCCTCCGCGTCTGTCAGCTGGGCTCTGTGACTCTCAAAGCCAAGGCCACATCCAGGTGCTCTGCTTCCTTATTTGAGAAATAACAAGGAAAGTTCCTGCTCCACAGGCGCCCCCTGCTGGTGGCTCCCCTGATCCACAGGTGTGCGCCCTACTGGTGGTTCCCCTATTGCACAGGTGCGCCCCTTGCTGGTGGTTCCCCTGATCCACAGGTAACCCCTGATGGTGGTTCCCCTGCTCCACAGGCGCCCCCTGCTGGTGGCTCCCCTGCTCCACAGGTGCGCCCTGATAGTGGTTCCCCCATTGCACAGGTGCACCCCCTGCTGGTGGTTCCCCTGATCCACAGGTGCCCCCTGATGGTGGTTCCCCTGCTCCACAGGCGCCCCCTACTGGTGGTTCCCCTATTGCACAGGTGCGCCCCTTGCTGGTGGTTCCCCTGATCCACAGGCGCCCCCTGCTGGTGGTTCCCCTATTGCACAGGTGCGCCCCTTGCTGGTGATTCCCCTGATCCACAGGCGCCCCCTGCTGGTGGCTCCCCTGCTCCACAGGCACACACCCTGCTGGTGGTTCCCCTACTCCACAGGCGCCCCCTGCTGGTGGCTCCCCTGATCCACAGGCGCCCCCTGCTGGTGGCTCCCCTGATCCACAGGTGTGCGCCCTACTGGTGGTTCCCCTATTGCACAGGTGCGCCCCTATGCTGGTGGTTCCCCTGATCCACAGGTGCCCCCTGATGGTGGTTCCCCTGCTCCACAGGCACCCCCTGCTGGTGGCTCCCCTGCTCCACAGGTGCGCCCTGATAGTGGTTCCCCCATTGCACAGGTGCACCCCCTGCTGGTGGTTCCCCTGATCCACAGGTGCCCCCTGATGGTGGTTCCCCTGCTCCACAGGTGCCCCCTACTGGTGGTTCCCCTATTGCACAGGTGCGCCCCTTGCTGGTGGTTCCCCTGATCCACAGGCGCCCCCTGCTGATGGCTCCCCTGCTCCACAGGCGCCCCCTGCTGGTGGTTCCCCTATTGCACAGGTGCGCCCCTTGCTGGTGATTCCCCTGATCCACAGGCGCCCCCTGCTGGTGGCTCCCCTGCTCCACAGGCACACACCCTGCTGGTGGCTCCCCTGCTCCACAGGTGCGCCCTGATAGTGGTTCCCCCATTGCACAGGTGCACCCCCTGCTGGTGGTTCCCCTGATCCACAGGTGTGCGCCCTACTGGTGGTTCCCCTATTGCACAGGTGCGCCCCTTGCTGGTGGTTCCCCTGCTCCACAGGTGTGCGCCCTACTGGTGGTTCTATTGCTCAGGTGCGCCCCTTGCTGGTGGGTTCCCCTGCTCCACAGGTGCGCCCTGCTGGTGGTTCCCTGATCCACAGGTGCGCCCTGATAGTGGTTCCCCTATTGTACAGGTGCGCCCCCTGCTGGTGGTTCCTCTGCTCCACAGGTGTGCGCCCTACTGGTGGTTCCCCTATTGCACAGGTGCGCCCTCTGCTGGTGGTTCCCCTGATCCACAGGTGTGCGCCCTGCTGGTGGTTCCCCTGATCCACAGGTGCGCCCTGATAGTAGTTCCCCCATTGCACAGGTGCGCCCTGTGGGTGGTTCCCCTGATCCACAGGTGCGCCCTGATAGTAGTTCCCCCATTGCACAGGTGCACCCCCTGCTGGTGGTTCCCCTGATCCACAGGTGTGCGCCCTACTGGTGGTTCCCCTATTGCACAGGTGTGCCCCCTGCTGGTGGTTCCCCTGATCCACAGGTGTGCGCCCTACTGGTGGTTCCCCTATTGCACAGGTGCGCCCCTTGCTGGTGGTTCCCCTGCTCCACAGGTGTGCGCCCTACTGGTGGTTCTATTGCTCAGGTGCGCCCCTTGCTGGTGGTTCCCCTGCTCCACAGGTGCGCCCTGCTGGTGGTTCCCTGATCCACAGGTGCGCCCTGATAGTGGTTCCCCTATTGTACAGGTGCGCCCCCTACTGGTGGTTCCTCTGCTCCACAGGTGTGCGCCCTACTGGTGGTTCCCCTATTGCACAGGTGCGCCCTCTGCTGGTGGTTCCCCTGATCCACAGGTGTGCGCCCTGCTGGTGGTTCCCCTGATCCACAGGTGCGCCCTGATAGTAGTTCCCCCATTGCACAGGTGCGCCCTGTGGGTGGTTCCCCTGATCCACAGGTGCGCCCTGATAGTAGTTCCCCCATTGCACAGGTGCACCCCCTGCTGGTGGTTCCTCTGCTCCACAGGTGTGCGCCCTACTGGTGGTTCCCCTATTGCACAGGTGCGCCCTCTGCTGGTGGTTCCCCTGATCCACAGGTGTGCGCCCTGCTGGTGGTTCCCCTGATCCACAGGTGCGCCCTGATAGTAGTTCCCCCATTGCACAGGTGCGCCCTGTGGGTGGTTCCCCTGATCCACAGGTGCGCCCTGATAGTAGTTCCCCCATTGCACAGGTGCACCCCCTGCTGGTGGTTCCCCTGATCCACAGGTGTGCGCCCTACTGGTGGTTCCCCTATTGCACAGGTGTGCCCCCTGCTGGTGGTTCCCCTGCTCCACAGGTGTGCGCCCTGCTGGTGGTTCCCCTATTGCACAGGTGTGCCCCCTGCTGGTGGTTCCCCTGCTCCACAGGTGCGCCCTACTGGTGGTTCCCCTATTGCACAGGTGTGCCCCCTGATGGTGGTTCCCCTGATCCACAGGTGCCCCCTACTGGTGGTTCCCCTGATACACAGGTGCACCCTGCTGGTGGTTCCCCTGATGCACAGGTGTGCACCCTACTGGTGGTTCCCTATTGCACAGGTGTGCCCCCTGATGGTGGTTCCCCTGATCCACAGGTGCCCCCTACTGGTGGGTCCCCTGATCCACAGGTGCACCCTGCTGGTGGTTCCCCTGATCCACAGGTGTGCGCCCTACTGGTGGTTCCCCTATTGCACAGGTGCGCCCCCTGCTGGTGGTTCCCCTGCTCCACAGGTGCGCCCCCTGCTGGTGGTTCCCCTGATCCACAGGTGCGCCCTGATAGTGGTTCCCCCATTGCACAGGTGTGCGCCCTGCTGGTGGTTCCCCTGCTCCACAGGTGCGCCCTGCTGGTGGTTCCCCTGATCCACAGGTGCGCCCTGATAGTGGTTCCCCCATTGCACAGGTGCGCCCCTTGCTGGTGGTTCCCCTGATCCACAGGTGTGCGCCCTACTGGTGGTTCCCCTATTGCACAGGTGCACCCCCTGCTGGTGGTTCCCCCATTGCACAGGTGCGCCCCTGCTGGTGGTTCCCCTGCTCCACAGGTGTGCGCCCTACTGGTGGTTCCCCTATTGCACAGGTGCGCCCCTGCTGGTGGTTCCCCTGATCCACAGGTGCGCGCCCTACTGGTGGTTCCCCTGCTCCACAGGTGCGCCCTGCTGGTGGTTCCCCAGGTGGTTCCCTGGGGAGCTCTGCCTGCTAGGCCTGAGCAGAGAGGCAGGCGAGTTCCTACTGAGCTGTGGCCACTGCGTCGGTCAGGTGGCTGCTCCCTGCCCCACACTCCTGGCTGGCCCCTCAGGCGCTGTCTCTGCCCTCTCAGGGATGCTCCCCGGTGCTCCTGCCTGTCTGCCCTTGTCTCTCTGCCTGACCTGGGTTCTGGACCTGGATGGCTGGCCTCTGAGCGCGGGCCTGGCCACAGCTGTTCTACAGCATTGGGCAGAGACGATGGCCGCCTCCTGCAGGGGAGTCTCATGGCTTGGCCCGTCCCTCGGGTGTTCCCCAGGCCCTGTGTGTGCTGTCTCGGGGCTCCCAGGAGTCTCCTGGCTGGTCACCCACCTCAGGAGCACTTCCTGGTGTCCCCACTGCCCTGATGACCCCCACCATGGCTGTCAGGGACCGAGCGTGAGCACCTGCAGCACAGCCCGTGCCCTGGACCCTGAGACGCAGCGTGAGCACGCACTCCCAGCCACATGAGGCACACGCGTGTGCAGGCCCACGTGTGGACAGAACCACTGGAGCAGGTGCCCCCACTCTGTGTCCTCGCGCAGAGGTCTGGGCTCACGGTGACCAGCAGGCGTTCCTGCCCTGGGGCAGGGCAGGTGACCATGGCCGGCAGCCCCGGGGGCTCAGGTGCGCTTGGCCATACGTCCAGTCCTGTCCTCGTGGGGTAGACTTGGCCCCCACTGGAACTGGAAAGGCAGCTCCCGAGGACAACCCTGAATGTCCTGGTGGGAGTGTCCCAGCATTGAGGTGACCTGCTAGGAGGGGCTGCGTGGGGACATCCAGACTCTCGAGAGCTTGATTTTAAATGGTCAAGGCTGGTGGTGGGCAATGGCAAGCAGGACAAGAGGCCTCCAGACGAGGCTGGGCGGTGTCC
Source organism: Spermophilus citellus (assembly GCF_964194105.1). Lineage (NCBI taxonomy): Eukaryota > Metazoa > Chordata > Mammalia > Rodentia > Sciuridae > Spermophilus > Spermophilus citellus. Next base: position 254,506,106 of record NC_138183.1, on the reverse strand, counting down.
ATGAGCCGCCCCCACAGCCCAAGGACATCCCCAGGAGCAGGGACTGGGCAGCGGCTGCTGGATGCAGGGTGCAGGGCTGAGCCTGAGAGGACAGGGACACTGAGGTCTCCGTCTGCCTGTCCAGAGGGACTCTCAGACGGGTCCAGAGGGGCCTCCCTGGAGGCTCCGTGTGTGGTCTGTGCTTCTCTTCAGAACTCGCAAGTGTGGATGCAGGTTTCAAAATGTCCTTCAATGTGGGAGCCTGAGGGGCGGGGCCGTGTGTGCCTCTGTGCCACGTTGAGCATCCTCTGGGGACCACCAGGCATGGTGTCAGAGCCTGAGGCGATGGCCGCGGTCCTCAGGGCACCCCAGGCTGGAGTCGCAGGGGCCCTGTGGAGGAATTCCTAGGACCCCCCTGCTGTCACCCACTCCTAGGCCTGTTTTAACTGAGATGCAGATTTTCACACCATCCAGGTGTGGCAAGGCCGGGCCATCAGGAGATGGCCACAATGGAAAGGCGGTCTGTGACCCTAGGGGAGGGGACTCACCCCGCCCTGCAGGGCCTCTCAGGAGGGTGGGGAGGTGAGGGCAGGTCCCTCCGTCTGGTGTCGTGGGTCAGGGTGGGCAGGGTGCCAGCAGGCCCAGGGTTGGCCAGTCAGAGTGAGTGCGGGGCTCGGAGCCCAGGGGCTGCCTGTTCTCTGGCACCCACGGGGTGAGGGTGGCAGAGTCTGGGGGCCAGCGAGAGCCTGATGCAGGGGTGGGGCGGGGGCTGGGCGGGGGCTTCCCCAGGAGATCTGTGCCCTTGGCTCTGTCGAGGAATTGCTCTCCCTGGGAGGGGCACCCCTCCGGGGTCAGCGAGGCCCGGGCCCAGAGCCCCAGCTCAGAGAAAAGAGGAAAATCGAGGGAATCCAGCCCGGGTCCCGCCCGACAGCGCTGGCCGGGCAGGTCCACCTCGGTGCTCTCGGGTCCCCCCTCCTCCCGGCCCTTCCTCCGCCCTCCCTTGGCCAGGCCGCCTGCCTGCAGGGTCCATCAGAGCTGGCTCCCTGAACACTGGATGCACCTGTCTCCGGCCACGCGGGGTGGTGGGAACCCTGGTTGTCACGTGTTGAGGGATAGACTCCCAGCTGTGACTTCTGTCCTCACAGATGCCAGGTCCCATCCCTAAGGTCCTGGGCTTGGATTCAGAGTGTCACCACCCTGAAGCCACCCAAGGACCTCAGCCCGGCCCCAGAGTCGCTGCTTCTGAATGTCCGAGCCCACCCAGCACCGGGTCTGGACTGCCCCCTAGTGGTGGCTTCCTTTCAGACCAGCCCTGGAGACTCCCCTGCAGGACCTCCAAGGTGTGGCTTTGCCTCCCTGAGCCTTGTCCCCTTCAGCAGCCGGGACTGTTAAATAAGGCCACAGGTGCTGAGCACAGACCTGGAGGGAACAATAGGAAGAGCCACCCTCCCTCCTCCCCACCCCTGGCCATCGTCCCACTGACCAGTGAAGTGCAGTCCGGACCCACTCGATGGGCACCATCTTTTCTCTCCTCAGAGCAACCCTGGCAGATCACTTCCCAACTGTTCACAGATGATAACAGGCTCAGAGAGGGTGAGAGATCTCCCCAAGGTCACAGAGCTCAGTGAACAAAGCCGGTTCGCTGCCCCTTGTCTCTCCCACAGCTGGGACCCTCACTCCTGGGCTCTCAGACAGGAGCCACACTTAACAACGTGTTGCTGGCAGAAGAAAAGGCAGGGCCGGTGGGTTCTGCATGTGGCTGGGCTGCTTCTGGCCCTGCCCCCTTGGAGAAGCCCTCAGGGCTCCTGAGCTTCTGAGCCCTGCATTCAGTCGGCTGCCCTGTCCCCAGCGTCTCCTCTTCCTAGTGTGCAGGAGTGTACACAGCTCCTTCACCCTGCTCGTGGGTGGACGTGCTGGCCAGGTCCCGGGTCCCAGCCCAGCTGAGGCCAGGACTGTTCTGCGGCTGTGGCATCTGAATCCAGGCTGGGAGGTGCCTGCCCCCATGGCCGAGGCTGGAAGAACCCTGTAGAACTCTCGCTGTCTGCTTGAAGGTTTAGTATTCAGATCACCCTATTTTTTCCCCACTTACAGAATAAGTAGCTGCTCACCCTGGGCATCTTGGAAAGCCCGGGGAAGCTTAAGGAAGGGGACCAAGCGCATCCAGGACCCAGGAACCCCGGGCAGCTCTGGGGCTGGGCACGGTAGGATTCATTCACAGGGGCAGGGCAGCTTCTCAACAGACAGAGCTGCCTCAGGGCCTGAGAGCAGCTCCTGTCCAAGGGGCTGGCCCTTCGCCTGCCCTGGTGTGCAGATCCTCTCCCTCCACCGGCTGTGTCTGTTTGGGGGGGGAGGTTCCTCCCGGGCGTCCACAGGCCTTGCTGGCTCTTCGCAGTCTGGGGCACAGGTGACTTGCCCTCTCTGAGCTTGTTTGCTGACCCCTAGAACGGCTCAGTGTGATTGACAGAGTTCTTGAGATGGGTACAAGAGAGGGTTTGCAGGAAGCACTGGCTAGTTCAGGGCTCGGTGAGGACTGCCACACCCTTCATGACCACTGTCACTAGGGAGCCATCCAGAGTGTTGAGCACCTTTGCCCTCGGGCCTGGCTGCAGGTCTCTGTTCAGGAAGGAGGTAGCATCAGTCCGGCTTATTGTGGTTCTTGCCGTTTGTAATTCTTCACTTTAACATTTCGACCTTAAAGAAATTAGATGATTTTGGGCTCCAACACCCCCCGCCCCCCACAGCTCACCCTGGGCTGGACTCCTGAGTCCCCACAGCCAGGGGACGGGTCCTGTTGTTCCTCCTGGACCCACAGAGGGCTCCTGTGCTCAGCAGCTTGAGGTCAGCGGGGTGAGCGCTGCTGTCGGCCCCACGGCGGGCGCCTGCCAGCTGCGGGGACTGGTGGCTGGGCCCGCGGGAGCCCCGCAGGTGGTGTCTTCTCCCCTGCTGCGGGGTTTTCCTGGTGCACCAATATGCCTGCCATGGTCCAGACAGGGACAATGTCCAGGTGAGGTGACCAGCAAGTTGAGGTTCCGAGGTGACTGTCTGGGCACTGCTCCCTGTGTCCTCACAGGGTCGTCCTCTGCTCTGACCTCTTCTCCCGAGGACCCCAGTGGCCTCATTTTCTGTAACCACCTCCTAAAAGGCCAGTCCCCATGGTCACATCCTGAGGCGCTGGGCGCAGGCTTCAGCCTGTCACGTGGATCAGTGCCACTTTCTGGTTGGTGCCACAGCCCAGGTGCTGGCTGGCTCCCGACACCTCCCTGCCCAGCAGGATGACCCAGCCTCCTGTGTCCACCGAGGAGCTCAGGGGTGAGGGCCAGGAGCAGCCAGGGGCTCTGTCTGTGCTGATGGGCAGCCCACTTCCTGTCCCAGAGCTGACACAAGGTGACTCTTGTGTCCTGATTGGCTGGGATGTCTTCGGGGCAGCTTGGGGACAAAGCTGGTGCCAGTGAGGAAGCCCATATGGTTTGGATGGTAGTCCCCTCGGGGGCCCTGAGCCAGGCACCCAGACCTTGGCTGCCCACCCACAGCGCCCTGGGCTGTGCCATGCTCCGGTTGCAGGTGCGGGTGCTGTGCCCTGCAGTGCCCTGCTCTGGTGCTGAGGTGGAGACCTGGCCTACCACAGGCGTCCAGCAGGTGGCAGTAGGGCACTGAGGGGAAGGGGCGCCCTTGTGGCTCACGGGGCCCTGGCCGGTGGTGTGGCAGGTCCCTGCTAGGCATAGCCCAGGGAACCTGGAGCCCTAGGGACCCTCAGGGGAACTGGGCAGGGCCCTGGGGAGGCCCTGGGCATGCGTTTTCTACACGGCCCCTAGGAGACAGGCTGAGAAAGGCCACCTAAGCCAGGTCCACCTCCTTTTAAAACCATGAAGGGGTCTGTGTTCAGGCTGGGGAGGGGCCGTGAGGACAGCAGAGGACTCCAGGTGACCCCTGCAGCCACCTTCGTGTTGCCTGTTGTCCCAGTGATGTCCTTTGCAGCCAGAGGGCCCTGCCCCATGAGCCCGAGCCCTGTCCTGGCGAGCTCCATCCCCCCTGCTCCTCCTCCTGCTCCTGGGCCCTGGCAGAGTTCAGGGTGGAGGTTTGGGGACATCTTTCAATGTGGGCTCACGTGGGTCCCCCCAAGGATGCCAGGGTGCAGTTTGGTAGGAGTGTTCCAGGATTAAGCCATGCTCTTGGCCTTATGTCCTGCCTAGTGGCACTTAACGGCCACTTCCTATTCCTAGTGACATCCCTGTGACTGGGTGACGTCTGCCAGGTTTCCAGCATCTTGCTGCCCCATTTTAGCTAATAGGTCCACGGGGATCTTCATTGCCAGGTCCACTTCCCTGGACCCCCTCTCCTGCTGGACAAGTGTTCCTGGCACTTCCAGGACGTGCCCTTTGTCCTCTGAGCGCTGCGCTTCTTTCTGACTGAGGTGCTCTGGACTCCTCTCGGTCCCCTCCTCCCCAGCCCGGCCACCTCCCGTTTCCACCAGGATCCCCGGTTCTTTTCACCCTCCGCGTGGAGACCAGGCTCCGGGTTGGGTGTGCCCATTGCTACTGGGCTGCGTCTGATCCACAGCTGGAGTTAGAGGCTGGGCACGTGCACACAGTCGTCCCTGGGCACCTCGGGACACCCACATCCACAGGCTCAGGCCCCCCATATAAAGCGGCGTAGTACAGGATGTAACCAGCTGCATCCTCCGTGTGGTTTAAGCCGGCTCCAGATCATGTACCACACCTCCCACAGTGACCACGCCTCCACGGTGACCACGCCTCCACGGTGACCACACCTCCCACAGTGAACATACTTCACACAGTGACCATTCCTCCCACAGTGACCATGCCTCCCACAGTGACCACACCTCCCACAGTGACCACACCTCCCACAGTGACCACCCCTCCCACAGTGAACATACTTCACACAGTGACCATTTCTCCCACAGTGACCACACCTTACACAGTGACCACGCCTCCCACGGTGACCACACCTCCCACAGTGACCACGCCTCCACAGTGACCACGCCTCCCACAGTGAACATACTTCACACAGTGACCATTCCTCCCACAGTGACCACACCTTACACAGTGAACATACTTCACACAGTGACCATTCCTCCCACAGTGACCACGCCTCCCACAGTGACCACGCCTCCCACAGTGACCATACTTCACACAGTGACCACGCCTCCCACAGTGACTATACTTCACACAGTGACCACACCTTCCACAGTGACCACGCCTCCCACGGTGACCATACTTCACAGTGACCATGCCTCCCGAAGTGACCACACCTCCCACAGTGACCACGCCTGCCACGGTGACCATACTTCACAGTGACCACACCTCCCACAGTGACCATGCCTCCCGCAGTGACCATTCCTCCCACAGTGACCACACCTCCCGCAGTGATCACGCCTCCCACAGTGCAAACGCTCTGTACCTAGCTCTGCTGCTCTGCCAGCGGACGGTGACAAGCTCAGGGCAGAGGCCATCACTTCCTGGACATCTTCAGTCTGCATTTGGCTGCGTCCATGGACGTGGACCTGAGGAAACCCAGGGCCAGCTGTACTCACTTCCATTTTCATTTCTCCGGTGTCCAGGGCCATGCGTTCACACTGACACCATTTGGAGCCAACATCATGGCGCCATATTTGTTCCCCGTCTTTGACAGAGAGAAACCCGCCCCACTGCCCGCCTCTCTGTCTTGTGGCTCAGCCCTGGGCCCTCGTTCGCCTGGCTCCCGGCTTGCGCACCCTGGCCAGTGGCCTCTCCCTCAGCCACTGGGGTTGGAGAGGGAAGGGAGCGGCTGGCAGAGGTGGCCTTTTGGCTGGAGATGACCCTTGCGCTGTCCTGTGCTTTCTGGTTTTGTTGGTTGCAAAAACATGAGCACGGAATAAGACGAAGCCAGGGACAGGTCCCAGGATGCTGGCCCCAGGGGCTCAGCCTGTCATCTCCTAGCGTGGCCACGTCTTGGCCCTTGTTGAGAAGAGGTGACAGGCTCCCACAGAGGTAGCTTCAGACCTCATAGAAACAGGTTAACCAGGGACAGGGAGTCGCGAGCCTGGAGTGGCTGTTGGCGAGCTGACGGTGTGGTTCCCATCCCCTCGGCTGCAGGGCGATCCCAATATGCCAGGGGCGCGGCTCCCCGTCCTCTGGGGGAGCTGATTCGTCAGAGGTTCCCCCATGTGCAGAGCAGACTTCCCAGCTCAGTGGCTCAAGGAGAAGACCAGGTCTGGTGGTGTCCTGGGCCCTGCGGGGTCAGTGTGGCTCAGAGGGGCCGCGGCAGTCGCTGTGGGCTTCCTGCCTCTCCCTCTGGTCTCCGCCCCCCGCACTTCCCAGGGGTGTTGCTGGGCTGTTCTGAATAAAGGAACGAACTTCTGTCCTGCAGATGTCCCCATCTGGGGATGTCACGGGTCCTCAGGTTTCTGGGCCCCTGAGCCATGATAGGACCTGGAGATGGCCTCATGCCTGTCCCTCCACCGAAACAGTGGGGACTGGGTCCTCCTGGACTGTGTGTCGGGGGACTGCAGGAGGACTCAGGCACTGTTAGGGGCTGGGGCCGGTGCTGCCTGCTGCAGGGTCTGCAAGGCAGGTTGGGGACGGCAGCCGTGGGAGGCGCAGTGTTCGAGGTGGGCGTCTCCAGGGTTCTACCTGGAAGCTCACCCAGTGAATAGTCCAGTGTCTGCCCTATCACCGTCCTCCACCACGATCTGTCCAGCTGGGGCTCTTTCTTGTAGACTCCGCAGAGGTGACGTTCACTCCCTCTGTCTCAGTGACCAGCACTTACAGCTGGGGAGAGCTCAGTCTGTGCTCTTGGGAGCTTGAGGCTGTCACCATTGGGGGCCACCTGCCCTCTGCACGGCTGCCCACTTCCCTCTGATCAGGAAGCACTGGCTCAGAACCTAGGCTGGAAGGGAGGGACCGAGCCTGATGGGGTGCCCAGCTTCCTGTGACCCAAAGGATTCCCTGAGGGAATGTTGTTCCCGTTCTACAAACGAACACATTTGTAGACTCCAGAGAAAAAGCCCTGATTAGTGCAAGGTTTGTGGCTTCGGTCCACATCTGCGGGTCCCAGAGCCCTGGTGGTTCATAAATCACACTGGCTGGCCCGGGAGGGCTTGGAGACGGGCAGATCATGCCAAGGGACAGCCCGCCCTGGCTCCTGCTGCCTGCCTCGGGCCTGGGCTATCTGTAAAGCAACAGGAGGGGCAGGTGCTGCCCTCCCCTGGACACAGCATGGGGAGGGGGGAGGGGGTCACCAGGGGGCTGAGCACCCGGGGGGCAGTTCACAGAGCTGCCCACCAGGATCCCCTGATCTGCAGGGAAGGGAGGCCCTCTTCTGGAGCCCTCTGTGCAACAGCAGAGCATGCGTCCCCAACCAGTCACACACTCCTCCTTCTGTCAGCAGTCAGAGGCTGGAGCCACCACGAGCCTCACTCAGAGGCTGGTGGGCTGTGCCCCGTGTGCTCACCACCACATGTGGGGTCCCACAGACTTGGGCGAGCGGCAGGGTGTGGTGTGGGCACAGGGCCAGGCTGGAGGGGACTTCGCGGTGTGGGCGTGTGGCCGGGCTGGGGACACAGGGCGGGCGTGGCCCTGGTCTCAGCGCGGCCCCTGTCGCAGGCCTGCAGGTATGGACACGTGCAGCAGCTGGAGCACCTGCTTTTCTACGGCGCGGACATGGGTGCCCAGAACGCCTCGGGGAACACAGCCCTGCACATCTGCGCCCTCTACAACCAGGTCAGTGGACGCTCGGCCCTCCTCCCAGACGGGGCGAGGGGTGGGGCCAGGCCTGGTGGAGCACTCGGGCGACCCCACCCGCTGCTTCGGTGGCCACCACGTCCTGCCCCTTTGAAAAGAGGAAGCAGAGCCCGGCAAGTGGGTCCAGAGGCCCAGGTCACATCGGGGTCCCAGGCCCAGGCCGAGGACTCAGCCTGTCCACTGCAGTGACACACCCATGCTGCTCATGGTCCCCAAGGTGTGCAGAACCCCAGGTTCTCTTGTCCCACACACCCAGGGTGCAAGCTGCTCAGTCCCAGACTCTGTGACCTTGGCTTTCTTCCTACTGTTGTGAAGCCCTTTACATCCCCATCCTGACCACGTCCAGTGCCCAGTCCAGGAACGCTGGACACACTCACCCTGCTAGGTGGCCGTCAGCACCTCCACCTCCAGGGCTGCCTCGCCTCCCCAGCCTGAAGCTCCACCCATCCAGCACTGACTCCGCCCCCAGCCCCACCCTCCTCGGGTCTCTGTGGGTCTGCCAGCTCCAGGGGCCTCACAGCCTGGAGTCCTGCAGCAGCCGTCCCCCTGTGAGGGTTCCGTACACTCACCATCATGTCCCCCAGCTCTGTCCCTGGTGCAGCAGGCGTCAGTGACGTGTCTCGAGGCTGCGTGGTTTGCTCCATGGAGGGAGGGCAGGTTTGTGTGCCTGTTCTTCAGCTGACGGACTCGGGCTGCTTGCACCTTTTCTGTGGTGCGTGGTGCTGCAGGGGACATGGGCGTGCAGCCATGGAGGACTCTGCCCTCTGTCCTGGTGCGACCCGGTGGCCACACACAGCTCCCGCGTCACGGTCACTGAGTGCTCCAGGGCAGCACGTGTCGGCAGAGTTGGGGCGATGGCCCTGCCCTGGGGAGAGCAGCTCCTCCTGGGCCCCCCTGAGGGAACCCTGGCTGGGGGGCAGCTGAGGGGGCTCAGGAGGGCTGCTGCCCCGTGTGCAGTCAGTAGTGAGGAGGACCAGGGTGGACACCTATGGGCTGCAGTGCCCTGTGCCCACGGTGGGGTCCACCTGCGCCGTCCCTACCAAGGCTTTCTCTTCTTTTTCCTTCCCTGGTTTCAAGGAGCATCAGGTCCCAGGTCCCAGGGTGGTGAGAATGGACCCCACGCCATGCAGCCCAGCAGTGGAGGTGGGTGGGTCTTCCTGGAGGAGCAGGGGTCCCAGTGCAGGGGCTGTGCTGGAGGCCTGGGCACCCTGTCAGTCCTCAGCATCCTCTTCCCAGTCTGCAGCTGTGATCCCAGGCTCACGGTGACTTCAGGTGACATCTCAACCTTTAGCCACTCCCACGTCCACCCCCAGCCCCTTGGTGGCTGCTCCTCAACCCAGGCACCTCTAGCCACCTCCAAGTCCCATTTGCTTCCCGCTCTTAAACCTTCCTGGATTCTTTGCTGGGAAACTCCCATGCATCCTGCGATACCCAGTTGGGATATCCCCACCCAGCCATGTCTTCCCTTGAGAGCCCTGGTGGGACCCAGCAGAGTGACGTGTGCCGCGTGGGACAAGCAGCCCCCCCTGTTCCCTCTCCACCTTGAGCCCCGCCTCAGGGGCATGGGCTGCCTCATTCTTCTCTGGGCTTAGCACGGGAGAGGAGCGGCTGGACGGGCTGGGCAGCAGGGCAGCTGGGTGGGAGGAGCGTCCTGCAGAGCTGCGGGCTCGCACAGGAGGCTGGCTGTGGGATTTGTATGCAGCGCGGCTGGTCCGAGTGGCGCTTGGGAGGCTGTGTGAGCCTGGGTGCTTGCCTGGCTGTAGCTGCTAGCACATCTGCACAGCATCTGCTTAGTAATTACTGCCTGAGACGGGAAACATCCCTTAATTTCCTCCCGTGTATTTCAAGCATATTTTACCATTGGAAAAAAAAAAGGAAATTATTTTTTCTGTCACTTGAAATAATTGCAAACAAGTTGGTCTTTGAAAATGACGATGGGAGTTTTTATTGGAAAAGGTCAAAACATTCAGAGGGGAAGAGTCTTAGCTCTTCACGTGGCTGGTCCACACGCCCTGAGCTCGTCCCCACCACTCAGGAGGGGCCGCGGCTGTCCCAAGCAACGCCCCCCTGCCTTCAGTCGGGATGGGTCAGTGGACTCTGCCGGCCAGTGAGTGAGCACTTGGGCTTTGAGCCGCGTGAAGCCTGCTGCAGGCTGCGGCTCTGGGACTGCTGCAGCATGTTCTAGGCAGGGTGGCTGCGCCCCAGGGCAGAGGCGCTCGGCCTGTGGTTTGCAGAGCCTTAAAGTGGAAGGCCCCACCTGCCCTCCGCCCACCTGGGTTAGCCACATGCCCGGCAGGGGCTCTCTGGCCTCTGCCCAGCAGGCCTGGGGCCTCTGCCCGGGTGGGGAGAGCTGTCTTCTCCCTGGGCCTGGGATCACCAGGGGAGCCGGCCGCTGCCAAGCTCCAGCTTCCGGGGAGTGCCGAAGGTGGCATGCTGAGCTCTGACCGCTAACCTGCACCTGCTCCAGGGGAGCCTGGTCCACTCACAGGCACTGGGCCTGTTGGCCCCACAGCCTGGACGCTGCCAGTTGGAATGTCAGGAGGGTCCTGGGGTCGTCTCTGGAGTCCCACACCCTCCCTGGGACAGCAGGGTGCTCTGCAGCCCCCCGGGGGCTCCCCCAGCTCCCTGGTGGGTCTTGGTGACAGGAAAGGAGCTCCTCCAGCCACTTCTCAGTGGGCTCCAAGAGGGGCCGCGCACCCCCAGGCTCTCACGGAGGGCTCTGGGAGAGCAGCCCGGCCTCTGTCTGGCGGGCAGGCCTCTGGTGTGCACGGCCTGGTTCTGACCTGGCACTCTGTCCCCCACAGTACCACCTTGCCAAGCACCTCCTCTCTTTGGTGCACATGTCACCTGTGTGTGTGCCGAGCTCAGGGGCAGACAGTGACGTTAACTAGAAAGGGGGCCATCAGGACACATTGACTGTCCCTGGGAGGGCCGACCTGCTGTGGTCAAGACAAGGACACAGGGCAAGGACTTCAGAAGGGGCCTTGGTGAAGGGGAGCCACAACCCACCAGGCCTGGTAGTCAGGGTCCCCAGGTCTGAGCCACGACCTGGCTGTCTGCTGCCAGCAACCCACTGTCTCTCTTGGGTTCTGCGTTTCCTCATCTGTGATGTGGGGGCGACCATCTAACTCACAGGGATGCTGGGAAGACACAGTGGAAGCAAATATGCTGTACCTGGCATGTAGCACATGCTCAGTAAATTGCAGCTGTCATAGTGGTATTGGACGACCTGGCAATGGCGACAGTGAGGGTAATGGTGGTGGTGAAAGTGCTGGAAATGAGGGTGGTAGTGGTGGGGAGAGTGAGGAATGGAGATGGTGAGGATGGTGATGGTGGTGGTGGTGGTGGTGGTGATTTTGGTGGTGATAGTGATGATGGTGGTGATAGTGATGATGGTGGTGGTGATGGTGGTGATGGTGGTGATGGTGATGATGATGGTGGTGGTGATGGTGGTGATGATGGTGGTGATAGTGACGATGGTGGTGATAGTGATGATGGTGGTGATGGTGGTGGTAGTGATAGTGATGATGGTGGTGGTAGTGGTGGTAGTGGAGATTGTGGTGATGATTCTGATGGTGATGGTGGTGATGGTGGTGGTGATGGTGGTGATGATGGTGGTGATAGTGGTGGTAGTGGAGATTGTGGTGATGATTCTGATGGTGATGGTGGTGGTGATGGTGGTGTTGGTGGTGATGGTGATGGTGATGGTGGTAGTGATGGTGATGGTGGTGGTGATGATGGTGGTGATAGTGGTGGTAGTGGAGATTGTGGTGATGATTCTGATGGTGATGGTGGTGATGGTGGTGGTGATGATGATGGTGGTGATGGTGGTGATGGTGATGATGATGGTGGTGGTGATGGTGGTGATGATGGTGGTGATAGTGACGATGGTGGTGATAGTGACGATGGTGGTGATGGTGATGATGGTGGTGATGGTGGTGATGGTGGTGAGGGTGATGGTGATGATGATGGTGGTAGTGATGGTGATGGTGATGATGATGGTGGTAGTGATGGTGATGATGGTGGTGATAGTGGTGGTAGTGGAGATTGTGGTGATGATACTGATGGTGATGGTGGTGATGGTGGTGGTGATGGTAGTGATGGTGATGGTGGTGATGATGGTGGTGATGATGGTGGTGGTGATGATGGTAATGGTGGTGATGGTGGTGGTGATGATGGTGGTGATAGTGATGGTGGTGGTGATAGTGATGATGGTGGTAGTGGTGGTGATGGTGGTGGTGATGGTGATGGTGGTGATGGTGGTGGTGATGGTGGTGATGGTAGTGATGGTGACAGTGGTGATGGTGGTGATGATGGTGGTGATGATGGTGGTGGTGATGATGGTAATGGTGGTGATGGTGGTGGTGATGATGGTGGTGATAGTGATGGTGGTGGTGATAGTGATGATGGTGGTAGTGGTGGTGATGGTGGTGGTGATGATGGTGGTGGTGATGATGGTGGTGGTGATGATGGTGGTGGTGATGATGGTGGTGGTGATGATGGTGGTGATGGTGGTGATGGTGATGATGATGGTGGTAGTGGTGGTGATGGTGGTGGTGATGATGGTGGTGGTGATGATGGTGGTGGTGATGATGGTGGTGATGGTGGTGATGGTGATGATGATGGTGGTAGTGGTGGTGATGGTGGTGGTGATGATGGTGGTGGTGATGATGGTGGTGATGGTGCTCCTGCTCTTGGCCTCAACAAGCCTCTCCTCCTGAAGTCTAACAGCACTCAGGTGTGTGGGATGATACGTGTACTTTATCAATTTTACGCGGGCCTCAGCTCCACGCGTCTAATAAAACACACTGTGATCAGAATATTCTCTCTTCTCTTATGCAATCAACTAATTAGGGCTTTGATTGTAAGCAGCAAATTGTTTCTAATGTGTGGACTCCCTCAGCCTCGCGCCGGCTTTCTAAGGGCTCCAGGGGAAGGCAAGAGCTGGTGTTTGCTTTCCTGGGCTGGATAACAAAGGGCCAGAGGGAGGGCCAGACATCAGAGGTTACCAGGCCAGGCCAGTTTGTCTAGAAGACACGCGCGTGCACGCACACACACGTGCGCGCGCACACACACACACATACGCACACATGCACACACGCACACGCACACACATACATACATGCATACATGCACACACGCACATGCACACACGCACATGCACCCATGCGCACATATGCGCACACATGCACGCACACCATGCACACACATGCACACATGTATGCGCATATACATGCGTGCACACATGTGCACACACATGCACGCACACACATATATGTGCACACATGCACACACGTGCCTCTCCAGAGCAGGTGTCTTGAGCTTCGTGAGGGCCACGGTGGGAGCAGTGGGGTTTTCCTGTTTGGATCTCCATACCCTTGCCGATGGCCCCTAGGCCCTGGCCAGCTCTGCCTCTGCATCCACGGGCAAGCACTCTGGGTCCTGTGGAGTGGAAGGTGTGCACAAGCCTCCCGAGGCCCCCGAGCTCTGGGACCCCTCAGCTGCCCATTCCTTTGTACAGGTGGGAGACCCCGGCTTGTTCCAAAGGCAGCTCGGTTAGGATGCGGTGAAGCGCCCAGCTGGCGGCCTCCCCGGGAGGTCCTTCCCCACACCCACTGACTGGGCCAAGTAGGGCCCCCAGGGAGGCCCGCAGACGTGCTGGTGCCCCATGGCCTGGAGGGGTGCTGCCCCAGCTACCCTGTCCCTTGCTCTGGGGTGGTCTTCAGAGGCAGGCTGGACTAGGGACCGGTCCAGCCCCACACTGGTGACATCAGCGTCCTGTTTACACGCTGCCTCTCTCCAGTGCCCTGGTCCTGCAGGCCCGCCCTCAGGGATTGCCTACCCGAAGCAGCTGCTCAGCCGGGCAGCAAGTTGTCCTGTGTGGACGCTCGGCTGAAGACGCCCAGGGCGGGAGACAGGAGCCCCCGACGGGCCTGGAGGTGCCGTCAGCCCTGTCCTCGGTGGTGCCCTTCTGGTGTCCCTCTCCTCCAGACCTTTGCTTAGGGAAACGCCCTTCCTCCCGCCCTGCGGGCCACACTCACTGTGCCCAGCCGGTCCCCACACCCCTGGCTGCAGGTTCCCACTCCTGTCTCCCCAGGTGGTCCGTCAGACCCCCCTCTCTTGATGGGGGCAGGGTGCCACCCACATACCTTGCCACACCTGTCCCCACCCAGCTCAGCTTCCTGGTGACAGCTCTTGGCATCCATGCTGCACCCTCCCGTGAGGCGGATCCTCCCTGGGGTGACCGTGGGCAGCCTGTCTGTGCCCTTTGCACCTTCTGGAATAGGTGGCCCTCCAAGATCTCCACCAGCCCAGCCCTAGCAGTGATGACCCCACCTGCCACATCCCCCAGGAGGACCTGCTTGGTCCAGGGCTGGGTAGGGAGGGGACACACGCACATGTGGGGGACTCCCTGCCCGCCTGGGTGAGCCATCCACTGAGCACCACCTCCGTCCTCCCGTCCCTTGCGCCCATCCCAAAGAGCACCGGGTGCCTCCACAGACCTCGCTAGGTGGTCCCAGAGTCCCAGGTGTGTTCAGGAAGAGACTGGCCCAGCCTGGACCCACGGCCCTCATGGGTCCTGACCCGCTGTGGCCTGAGGCTTGTTTGGGGGGTGTCCTTCCCAGGCCCTGGAGACAGTGGTGCCCATGAGCAAGACCCCCTAGTAGCCCTGGAGCCATCTCGGCAGGTCTGTGCCCCTCCGGGTGGCCTCTGGGGCTGACCTAGGAATCGCAGGGCCTCCCAGCCTCCTTGGCCTCAGCCCGCTTAGCACACGAGTACCCTGGGGCAGTGAGATGTCTCTGGACATGGCCAGATGTTTCCCACTGAGAGCCACCGCCCCAGGGACAGGGCTCCCTCTGTGCTTTTCTTCTCAGTAGAGCTGGGCTGCAGAGGTGCCTTGGGGACAGCGTGTGGTGGGTTCCATCTGTCCCCCCACCCCCGTCCTTCCCGCGGCTGGGGCAGTCTGCTCCCCAGTCCAGGCTCCCTTCCTCCTGCCCAGCAAGGTGGTTCCCTGGACGGAGCCCCTCTGCCCAGCGTGGCCTCAGCGGGACTTGATGCAGCGTGTGACCTTTCACCCGGGGCAGCCTGGGTGCAGCTGGGTGCACAGGACACTGGCCCCGAAGGACAGCCAGTTCTCTGCATGATGGTGGCCGGCCCTTCTGCCTCAGGCTCCACGGCTCCATCCCCATTTCCTCCTCACTGTCAGACCATGGGGTCCTGGGTGGCAGCCCCTCCTGGCTCCAGGAACCTGGTCCTCCTACCCTTGACCTGCCTGGCCTCAGAGGGCAGAGGGCAGGCTGCGGCCCGGGCTCACCCCGCTCTATCTCATTCTCCTAAGTGTGTTTATTGAGATGTGAGTCACAAGCTGCTCAGTCCCCAGGTAAGGCGCCCAGTGCAGTGAGCTCCGCCCTTCTCCGCCCACCGCCACCGTCACCTCAGGACACTGCCCCCAGCAAGAGCCCTGCGCAGTGAGCTGTGCTCTGACCCTCTGGCCCTCGGGGCCTGGGCAGTCATGTGCCTGCTGTCTGCTCTGGATTTGGGGCTCTGTCAGAGCTGCTGTCCTGCAGGTCCCAGGGCCTGTGCACTGTCCCACCCCGGCCCCTGCAGGTCCCCACTGCAGGCTCCCCTCCTGGTCTGGGGCCAGGGTCCTGCGACCCGCCGTGTCCTGTAGCTCCCTGGGTGGTGGCCTGGCTGGCTGTTTCAAGCATCCCTTCATGGAGAGAGCATGTGGAGTGTCAGGTCCAGGTGATCCTTCCCGACCCCGTCCCTGAGCGCAGGTGAAGGGGGGTTCCTGACATTCCCAGTGCAGCTCGGCTGTGCTGGGCACGGGCCCCGGCTCAGGAGGAAAGTGCCCAGCTCTGCAGTGGGCTGCCTGCCCTGGTGTGTGCTGCCCACTGTCCACCTACGTCCGTCATTTCCATGCTCGCCCAGAGCCAAACTTACTCTAAATAGCCAATGGCATTTGCTAGGCAGAGTATTCTGTCATGTAGGCACAGTGGCCTTCCGGTCAGCGATGGCCACATGCAGTGGGGATTCCGTAAGATCACGTGGCCTGGGGCCGGGTGAGGCCTCTTCGCTGGTGTAAGTGGATTCTGTCACGTTTGGACAATGGCAAAATCACAGGAGAACGTGACCCTGTCCATAGCCAGTGCCTGTTCTTTGATTCTCTGCCATCGGCCTTTTTATTCGTAGTGTTTGTCCCCATAGTCCTCACTGGGAACTTCCAAAGAAACTTCTGGAGAGTCGGCAGGAAGTTCTCATCTCATCAGCCCCAGGCCCAAGTAAATAGGGTGGATTCCTTCTCACTGTGAAAACTCACACGGCTCCTGCCAACATGAAAACACATGAATGTCCTGCGGAGGACGTCCTGCGGCTCTCGCCCTGACCCTCCCTCCCGGGCAGTCGGTGCTGCCGCCCGTGCCCCACACACTGCCTCTGCGTTCCTACTGGACTCTCAGCTTTTAAGGTGCCAGTGAAGCTGGGGCGCAGCAGACATTCCCGTGGTCCCAGAGGCCAGGAGGCTGAGGCAGGAGGATCATGAGTTCCAGGCCAACCTGGGCAGCTTTCGAGACCCTCAGAAACTTAGCAAGGCCCTGTGTCAAGATCGAGAGGCCTGGGGACGTAGCTCGGTGGCAGTGCTCCCGACTTCAGTCCCCAGCACCAAAACAGACAGAACACACACACTCGGGGCGTCAACTGCCCTTTGGCGGGAGGCTGCCCTCCCTGCTGGGAGCCCCCCGGCCCTCGGCCTTGGCCCTGCGGTGGCCTGGGTGAGGGTGTCCTGGCCCCCCCTTTACGCTCCTGCGGGAGAGTGGGCGTTTCGTCTGTTAGGTTGACAAGACGTTCTGTAAGTGCCACCTCCGGGGGAGCGGCTTGGTCACAGTGAGCCCTGAAGGCAGCCAGGCCTCGCCCTGTGTGGGGCACACTGGTGTCACCTGCACCCCAGCAGTGGGAGCCTGGACCCCGCTGTGTGAGCGGGGCTGGGGGACCTGGTCCCCGCCACGGCGTCACAGCGGCTTCTTCTCTTGGATTTCAGGACAGCTGCGCGCGCGTGCTCCTGTTTCGGGGCGGAAACAAGGAACTGAAGAACTACAACAGCCAGACGCCATTCCAGGTAAAGAGGGCTCCTGGTGGCAGGGGGCCTCGCGTGGCCTTGAGGTGGCGGTTTGGGGTCCCCGTGCAGGGCATCGAGCGTGGGGCACGGGTTGCGTTTCGCGTGTGAAGGTTGCTCCCGGGGCCTCCTTGCTGTTAGGTGGAGCAGGTAGGTGACACGCACAGGTCCCCAGGAGAGTTCTGGAAAAGCAACCAAGACTTGACTGCTCTCTGATGCTCCTTAGAAAGATGGGCTCTGCTGCCCGTCCACGGAAGAGGGCACGTGTCATGGGGAGGGGCTTGCTGTCCAGGGGCACCGCACCATGCACCACCCCAGGGTGGAGGGAGAGTGACCCCCTGGGGTTCCAGGGTGCGGCACACAACCCCAGGGCCTAAGTGAAGAAAATCAGACAAAATACACGAAACACAAAGTGGGTATCCTAACCATCTAGGATCGCGATCCCTGGCACCCACACCTCCGCTGTGTGCTCAGGTGCCAAGAGACGCTCTGGTGCCCACCACTCACCCTGCCCTGCTCTCGGGAGGCTGTGGCTCCCCTCCGTCTCTGCGGATCCGTCTGCTCCGCACATTCCACACGGGACTCACCACACTGGCTTCCTGCCTTTGGCTTCTCTGTGACGTCTTCGGGTTTGCCCTGCCCTGGGCCTCGGGCTGCCTTCTTTTCAGGGAAGATTGGGCCTGGTTCTGTGGGCCAGACCCATATGAGCGTGGTAGTTTTGGTCAGATGGCGGCTAGTTCAAAGTGAAGAGATACCTGGGTGTGTGCGTGTGTGGGTGAACCTGTGTTGGTGAACGTGTGTCGGTGAACGCACTGAGTTACACACGGTGGATACTAGACCCAGGTCCACCCGCTGGATCTGGAAACTGAAGAGACGGCGATGCTCCTTAAGGAAGTGATGACACCTCCTGGGCTGGGAGGAGTCGGACTTGGGACTGGTCTCCCCGTGAGCTTCCTGGTATCTTCTCGGATGTCACTAACGATACAGACTTGATGTCTTGAAAGTGTGATGGCGCCGTCCCTGGAGTCCTCCGGTCCCCACCTGGACTCAGCGTCGGCGCTGAGTTGCGCGGGTGTGATGGGAGTGGCTTGCACAGCGATTGCTGGTCTGCACTGGGCCTGGGAAGGTGTCTTTACTCCGCAAGGAAAGTTCCTGTGGGAACGTACGCCTGCCTTGTCCTTCGGGGTCAGCTATGGGGGGATGGGTGGGAGGGCTTGGTTTCAGGAATTCATTTTTGCCATTAAGTATGTATTTCTTTGATTCTTAAAAAAAAGACACGAAGTTGCATCAATTGCTTAGACACAGCAGCCAGGGCACGGATGGCACAAGGGACCTTCCTGGGCCCCACTCTCGTGCTGAAACCAACTCATGATGCCTCAGGGAGGCAGGTCGTCCGGGGCCTAGAGGCCCTCCTGTCACTGAGCGTGGGACGGGGACGCCCTGCCTGCGAGTGTCTCGTGGGGTGTCCACACACCCTCAGCGCCCAGCAGCACCCGAGCAAGGCTACACGGTCCCTTTCTGTTGCTAACAGCAACCAGTCAGATGCCACGCATGGTTCCCAGTGGCACTGATGCAGAAACCTGATGAACTGGCCAGACTTGTGCCCTCCTGACGTTGCTCATGTAACCAGTAGGGCTGGAGCCTGCCGCTGGCCCCGTCCCGCTGGACTCCTGCAGTGACTCGGGAGCCGGGTATCCTCCCCCTCGTCTCCCACCCCGTCCAGAGGTACCGTGGCTGGTTCACTCTGCGGGTCCTCGCCTGGAAAATGGCCTCGCTTCATCTTTCATTCACAGTCCTCCCCTCCCTGTTAGGAAGGTGCATCGTTCAGCGTTGGGTCCCCCAGGGACACGATGGGTCGCTGCATCGTTTAAGAGGGAGCTTCTGTAAGGAGTCTGGGGATGTGGCGAGTTCCTCTGGCCGCGCCTTTGCCTGCTCCTTGACCCAGACGCTGGGCCAGCAGCTTCAGGAACCTGAGAAAATGCCGGTTCTCAGGCCGGACCCTCACCTGGGAACCGGAAGCTCTGGGGACAGGGTCTGGGCTCTGTGTCCATGAGCAGGGACTCTTACCCTCACCAGGCAGAAGTGACTCTGCAAGGACAAGAGACAGAGGAGGAGCAGCATTTAAAATGTGGGCTGGGACCAGGGCTGTGGCTCTGTGTGAGGCACTGGGTTCCATCCTCAGCACCATGTTAAAGAAAAGGTAGTGTGTCCATCTACAACTGGAAAATGTTTTTAAAAATGTGGATTTATCTTCAACACCAATGGAGGTGCTGCTGATGGTGGTGGTGGCATCGATGACAATGGTGATGGTGATAAAGATGGTGATCATGGTGAGGAGAAGGTGACGGTGAAGATGGTGGTGGTAGTGACGATGGTGATGGTGGTGGCGGTGGTGGTGGTGGTGAAGTCACGCACGGTGGTAGGAGGGTGGGAGTGGCGGATCTCTTCATTTGTACAGATACTCTCATGTGTTTTCTCACTTACTGTGGAACAATCCAGTGGGGGAGGCCTTTTTGTTTCAATTTATGGGAGAAAAGCAGATCCGGAGAGACGATTAGCTGGAATTCCAAAACTGGTTCGTGCAGAGTCGGTGTCCCTGACTCCTGCCTTGCAGTCCTGGGCTCTGGGGTCGGGAGTGAGGAAGGTGGTAGCTCACCTGGCAGGTAGCTCACCTGGCCGCTTGGCGCACAGTGAACATCAGGAGCCCTTCTGCTTCAGGCTGTTCAAGACAGCAGACGTCCTGATCCTGAAGACGGCAAGAATCAGAAAGGGAAGAGGGTTAAAAACAGAGAGAGCCCCGGTCGGGGCAGGGTGCCGGGGAGAGCAGTGGAGGGAGCAGAGGGAAGGCGGGAAAGAGAGAGAAAAGGAGACGGCCACCATGGGCATCCAGAATGGCCCCGAGTCTGGTGGTAACCAGTAGAAGCACGAGGCTCCGCTGGAGGGCAAGACCCACCGGTCACGAGCCAGGCTCTCTGTGAAGAGCTGGGCCCCAGGCGCAGCTCATAAGAGGACAGCAGGCGGAGGGCTGGACACCGGACCTGTCCTTTGCCTTGACCTCTGAACTGCATGTCACACAGGAGGACAGCCAAGGCCAGGAACGAGGAGCGGCCCTGCACGTCCTGTGAGTTAGGAGAGAGCTCCTGTCCAGTGCTGGCTGCCCCCCGGCAGAGCAGGTGCCCCCCGGTGCACACGGAGGCCCTCGGAGACCTTCTGTTTCCTGGGCTCTTCCTGCTCGGTCCCCAGGGGAAGCTCTGGGGGCTGTGGCCCTTCCACAGCACAGTCCCTGGGGAGGATCCACCCGTGACCGTGAGCTCCTGAGACGTCACACCCGGGTGTCCATTCTCCAGCCCGGGGGTCTCCTGTAAGTCACGCTGCACAGGACGGTTTTTTTTTTTTTTAAAGAGAGAGAGAGAGAATTTTTTAATATTTTCAGTCTTCAGTGGACACAACATCTTTATTTTATTTTTCTGTGGTGCTGAGGATCGAACCCAGCGCCCCGCGCATGCCAGGCGAGCGTGCTACCGCTGGAGCCACATCCCCAGCCCCACAGGACATTTTGATCCTCTTGGGCCACACGCAGGCTGGTTCTGGAGATCACGATGGTCTGGCGAGGTCATAGCCATGGTGTCAGTGTCACAGCAAGGGGACTGCTTCCATGTTCGCGGGGACGCGGGCGTGAGGGGAGGCACATGCTCTAGGTGCCACTGCTGCTGGGGGAAGGATCCCCGGCTGAGTCCTGGCTTCCGCGTTCTGGGCTCGGCTCTCCCGGGTAGGAGTCTCCGGCTCGCTCCTTCCGCTCGTTAGAAAGTCGAGGCCTGGGCCTGCGCCTGCCTCGTGCCTCACGCTTGGACGTGATGACCGTGTGCAGCTGGGAACCGCCCTGCACCGAGCGGTTCAGCCACGGGGAGAGGAACCACCCTGTGTCACACGGGCACTAGGTGAAGCACGGAGCCCTGTGCGCGTGACCAGCCCTCACAGCTCCTCTTATCACCCCATTTTGAAACAGATGCGCAGTCCATGGACTGGCCAGCAGGGACGTCCCTCTGGCTTTGTGGATGACCTTGTGATTCTGAAAGTGGCACTTTGCCTGGAGAAGCGCTGAAGCCTGCCCATCAGGCCCTCCTGTCCCTGTTCCCTCCAGGTGCCTACAAGGCCTCTTTCCCAGGCAGCGGTTTTGTAGAACCACGAGCTGCGGCTGTCCCGTGGCTCTGGGAGCTGGGTCCCAGGATGTGCCCTGTTGGGTGGCCGTCTGGGTTGCGAGTGGCATGAGCTGGCAGGCCGGTTGCCAACTCCACGTGAGATATGCACCATGTGTGTGCACAGGCTCGCCTCCCCTGGAGGAGTGTGTACTGTGATCCAGCCCGGGCAGGACTTGGCCTGGCATCCCCACCACCAGGAGCAGTGTGGCCCAGGGTCCCCAGCAGCTCAGGAGTACTCATGGGCACCCTCTCCACCTCTCCTGCTCGGGGCCACCCCAGGCCCCTGCAGCCCGCCCAGTGTGATGGACGACGAGAGACCCTTGCCCCAAAGACCGTCCCAGCTTGACCCTCCCCCTCCCTGCTCTGGGTGACCAAGTGTGTGGTCTGCCTCTGGGAGGGAGGTCAGCCAGAGAGGGAGAAGCAGGGCCTGCAGGGGCCAGGAGGCTGGGGAGATAGGAGGAGGGGCGCCAGGGTGGGGGCCGTGCGCTGTTGGCAGAGCCAGGAGCAGCCTTCGGAGGACACCACCCACACGCTCCTCTGAGCCTGGCTGGCACCAGCCACAGGCCTGGATCAGCCAGGAGCCAGAGGTCCGGTCCTGTGCATAGGGGAGACCGTGGGGAGCAAGCCCAGAGGAGGAGGAGGTCTCCGAGCACGGAGGCCAGAGGATGATGCAGGCTCTGTGGAAGGGGTGTTGGTCAGGGCTCAGGGCAGGGCTCCTGTCTGCTGGCCTGCAGGGAGCTGGAGCCACATGGGGGGAGCCGCACACGAGCACACCAGGGGGAGGCCCGTGTGGGACGCTGCCCCATACTGTGCAGGACTCAGCAACAGGTCTGCGGTGTCCTGCACTTCAGCTCACTGACTCCCTGGGCTTAGCACAGACCCCCCCCCACTGAGGTGCAGGCCCACCAGCCCCCGACTCAGCTGTCCACCTCAGACTCCGGCAGCAGGTCCAGGCCGTGGCCTCTGCCTCCGCTGCTGGAGTAGCTGGGTTTCCCTGACCCTCACCTTGGACTTGATAACGTGCGAGGACACCTTACAGAAACCAGGAAAGTGAGGCCGTCTCATGGTCAGTGTTGCTGACGTCCAGGCCAGCAAGGCTGACCCTGGGGGGTCCCATGTACCCGTGCAGCCACTCGCCCCCCAACAGAGCCCAGAGGCACCGTGAGGCTGAAGTGGAAGGGAGCTTGTGTTTGGTGTGGCCACACCTGGATGGGGGCTGGGGGCCCGGGGTTGGACAGGGAGGAGCCAACCCGGGCAGGAAGCGCGCACAGCCAGGGGTCCCTTCAGACCAGCCAAGGTGAGGGAGCCATGGTGCCTCAGGGTGCTTTCACCTTGTCACAGGTGCTTGTCCACCGGGCCTCTTGCTCCCAGGGTCCCAGGTGACTGACTCAGGAGAGAACCATCCAGAGAAAGGACCCTCAGAAGGCAAGATGGCACTGGTGCCTGGGCCAGGGCGAGGCTGGAGGGTCTAGGGACTGCCGGGGGGCTCCGGGCAGGGCACTGTGAAGGCCGAGGATCTGTTCAGTTGATGTCCCTGCAAAACTTGAAAATGTCCCTGTGTCCCAGAGCCAGTGACAGTTACCCTGAAGAGCAGCATTATCACAAGAGCATCATGGGTGAGCATCATGGGTGAGCATCATGGGTGAGCATCATGGGTGAGCATCATGGGTGAGCATCATGCGTGAGCATCATGGGTGAGCATCATGGGTGAGCATCATGGGTGAGCATCATGGGTGAGCATCATGCGTGAGCATCATGGGTGAGCATGAGGGCTCAGCAAAATGTCCCAGGGCCCACGATCCCACACAGGAGCCACGGAACACTTGGGCCATTTCAAAGAGGGTGACACTGAGCCCGCTGTGACGTTGTGTGCCTGGCATGTGCTTGGTGGCCGCCATCTTGGGAGCAGCGTTGTGGATCCCTGGCTCCTCAGCCCAGTGTCGGTAGACTTCCTTCACCTTCCCCTGGGGCCACTGCAGTGTCAGGCCTGCAGCAGCCAGGTGTGTGTGTGTGTGTGTGTGTGTGTGTGTGTGTGTGTGTCTGCATGGGAGAGTGTGAGAGTGTGTCCTGGGTCAGTGGGCGATGCCCAGAGTCAAGCGGAGAACAGGGGCTTGGGGCAGGTCAGAAATGTGCACCTAATGCTTCCAAAGAGAGTGACAGCTGGCAGTGACATTTCGTAAAGGTCATATCAATCAGGAGCTCTAGGGGAGGAAAGGGCCCGGGAAGCCAGGCCCGGGAAGGGGGCTGTTATGAAGGTACCAGTGTGGCGGCCGTGGAGGGCCCGGTGGGCACCCTCCGCTGGGCTCCTGCTGTGGCTTTAAGGTACTGACACCCTCAAGCTGGCGGCCAATCACGAGCCTTCTCCTGGGTGTGTTTTAAAAACCACGTTGAGCAGAGGCCCCAGAGGCCTGGAGTTGAGGGATGGTGTTGGTTCAGGAGAGAGGACCCCCAGCAGGCATGACAGTCACAAGGCCAGGCTGAGCTCATCAGCGGGAGGCAGCACCAGGACGGGAGCTTCCTGCCACCCTCCAGCCATTGCTGCTGGGCCAGGGACGGTCCCCTGTGGGCCTGAGTCTCTGCCTGTGGCAGACACCTCCACGTCCCTGCAGGGTTGGAAGGACTCGCAGGCCAGGAGCAGAGGACCCTGTTCACGTCACAAAGACACTCCTCCAGAGATCCGTCTGCCTTCAGCATGCGCGGGGTTTAAGAACTCTCCCCGCCACGTGGTCTTGGGAGGCCTCTCAGGTCCCGGAAAGCATCTCTTGGGACGGAGCTTGGGGTTTTCGTTGTTTGTTTGGGGACCAGGGATTGAACCCAGGGGCGTAGAACCACTGAGGCACGTCCTCAGCCCCCCCCCCTTTTTTAAAAAGTTTTTAATTTAGAGACAGGGTCCTGCAAGTTGCTTGGGGCTTCGCTAAGTTGCTGAGGCTGGCTTTGAACTCACAATCCTCCTGCCTCAGCCTCCTGAGCTGCTGGGATGACAGGTGTGGCTGATGCACCTGGCAGAGTTTGTGTTTTTATTCATCGATTAATTACGATCAGCTACGCAGCCTGGGGCCTGGCGCATACCAGGTGTGTTTGTTGGTTAACTGAAGAAGAGTGGGGGCGTCTCAGGGTCATGGAGGCCCTGGCTTCCAGGCAGGAGATAGCCAGTTGTCATTTTAGGTGGCAGAATGTTGGAAAGATTGACAGGCCCCAGAGTGACCTCCTGAGGGGGATTCTGGGCTCTCTGCGGTGCCCTTGGCTCAAGGCCTGGCCTCGACTCCTGCCCTCGCCCCAGCTAACCACGCGTCCCAACTAGCCACTAATTAGGACTCAGAGCTCCTGTGCAGGGAGGTGACTCAAACACAAGCCACGCCACAGTGGGGGCCTGAGGCCAGGCCCGCTCTGACCCTCCTCCACGTGACAGAGCCCTGCCTGGCCTCGCCTGGGTCCCTGGCAGAACCAAGCCGTCCAGGAGGGGCCCCGTCTCGGAGCCAAGCCCGGGCATCGGGACGGTGGACGGGCTGCACTGGACCTGCGGTCTCCTTGGCAACGTCCCTCGGAGCCTCAGGTCCTCGGTCTCTTACACGGTGACAGCTCTGCCCTTCTTGGGAGCTCTGGTGGCATTTCAGATCATTCATCCATCATCGTCAGGGTGAGTCACTGTGGTCACTTCTGGCCCACAGCGCTGCCCAGCGGCCCTGCAGGTGGGCTGTGCCCCCTCAGTGAGGCCAGACTGGACCAGGGTGTTCCTGAGGGACCTGTTCCTCTGAGGACAGCCACATACCACGAGGTCTCCACCCACCGGTCCCCCCACTACCGGGTTAGTCTGCCATTCAGCACACGCTTAGGGGAAAGCTGGGGACAGGACGCTTCACGGTGGACAGGCCCCTGCTCTCACCGCCTCCACAGGAAGCCCCTCGGGTGAGTGTGCGGGTGCAGGCTGGCCGGGGCGCTCCGGGGCCCCGCACGGCTCCCCTCACCACAGGCCTGAATCGTAGCCGAGAAGTCTTCACGATGTCTCACCACTGTCCCTCCTGTCACCCACCTGAGGTAATCAGCACGGGTGACTGGTGGTGGCCTGGAGTAATGACGCATGGTCCTTACTGCTGCAGTGCGTGCTGGGGACGATCTTTGAGGGTGGCCCTGGGGACCAGCCAGGCTCTCCTCTGCCTTCAGAGCCTGGGTGGGCTGGAGAAGGTGCCTCTCGGGAGGGCAGCCCCTGTATTCGAAGGTCCCCAGGCCACGGGCCGCTTGGGCATCTGGCCGGGTGGGGGCTGGCAGATGCGGACCCTGTCACTGTGAGCCGTGAGCACCTGGTCCTCCCGTGCTGTGCGAGTCGCGCCGTGGACATCGCTGCTGCTTTTTAAAAATTGCAATAAGTATGCAGCTCGTTGCCAGACCTCCTGCTTTTCAAATAACCAGAAAATCCAGGTGATTTTCAACTGTGTAAATTATCTACAACGTAGAGTTAGCCATGTCGCTGTTTCATGTGCACGGTTCGGGGACACTGGGTGTGTTCACACGGCCATGCAGCCGTCACCGCCGTCCGTCTCTGGATCATTGCCCTCTTCCCAGGCTGAAACTCTCCCGTTAAACCTGCCCACCCCCTGCAGCCCGGCTCCCCATCCTGCGTCTGCCTCTGTGGTTTGGGTCCTGTTGAGAGTGGCTTGTCGGATTTAGCATGGTGTCCCCGTTGTTCATCCGTGCCGTGGCCTGGGCCAGAGTTCCCTTCCTTTTCAAGGCTGAAGAACGGCCCCTTCGCAGCTGGACGGCAGTTTGCTTCCCCGAGTGTCTGCTGACGGACGCCCTTCGGACCCAGGCTGCCGTCCACCTAGCGGCACAGCCATCCTGCTCCGGGAGGTGGACCTCACGTGGGGTCTGCAGGTCCCGTGCCGCTCTGCCTGTGCCCCTCTGAGCAGCGGCTCTGTTTGGTGGTCCTGCCGTGGGCGCCCCAGGGCTCCAGGGTGCCAGGTCCTCGCCCACTTGTTATTTTCTGTTGTCTTCGTGGTTGTGAGCAGGGTTTGGGAAGTGACCTTGGATGTGTTTCTAGGTGTCTTTGGGTCTGTGACAGGCGGCAGGACAGTACTGTCAGGAGGGGGTAGCGCAAGCAGGAGGTGGTGAGGAGGCCCTGGGCAGTGGACCTGCAGGCTCTGGGAGGCCGCGGCCCCTCAGCTGCCTCTGGGCTTCGTTTGCTTCAGGCTTATGTGGCTGGAGGCTGGGCTCGAGACAGTGGCTCGGATGTTTGTAAAGAAGGTTCCAGCATCCTGGAGCTGGCCAGGTTTGGTGACTGTTGTTGGGATGATTTCTGAGGATCTGCTCCCCCCTGGCTGGGCGGCTGGTGCACTGACCAGCAAAGACCAGGTGCTGGCAGGGCTGAGGGCCCTTGTTCCTCCGGGTCCAGCACGTCTGAGACGAGGTGTGGCTACAGGTCAGAGCAGGTGCATTAGGGGTGGCTACTGCCCGTGGCTCTCGTCGGAGACCAGCCTGTGAGTCCTCAGAGGGACCGTTGGGATTTCAGCTCAGACCTCAGTGTGGTTGTCCCTGCTGCGGCCAGCCAGCTGTGTCCAGAGCCAGATGTCCGCAGAATGTCTTCTTTTCTTCCAAGAATGTCATATTTTCAGTTGAAGAGGCACTTCATGGGAGACAGGGTGTCACAGAGACCATGACAGTTTTGAGAGTGGCTGGTACAGATAGGAACAGGGATGGCACGTGACTCCACTTCCGGGCACTTTCAGAGTATTTGTCAGGCTGATTTTGAGTCGCCAGATTTCTGCTTGAAAACGGACGACATTCTTCATTCCTCTTGTAAAATAGCAAGGACGGCCCTCACCAGGCAGCGGCGGGCAGAGCCCCTGTGCCTACGCGGCAGAGAAGTGTTTCTAGGTGTCTCTGTGTCTGTGGCTGCAGTGAGGCTGGCACCTCCCTCTCCCGTGGGCAGCCAGTGCCAGCTGTGTCTTTGATCCATGGTCGCATCGTTGGCACCAAAGTACCTCCTCGTCTTTTAGGAAGGCCGTGAGGTCTTAAAGCTGACCTAGACCACACTGACCGTACCAGGCAGGACCAGGCAGGACCAGGCAGGCACAGCTAGAGGGTTGCCAAGCGCCTTGTCCTGACCCAGTGTGGCCACGTGGGCAGTGCTGACCCTGGTCCGGGGAACCCTGTCCCACTGGCCCTGAGGACGGGTGAGGAGGGGGTGTGGGGTGCCTGTCCAGGGTCCTCAGCTCTTGCTCTGCACTTGCTTGATTGACACGGGCTAGGCAGAGGGGCCGAGGCAGGGTCTGCTGTGTTTGCAGAGCTGGGAGCCAGCATCACGGCCATTCTAAAATGTTTCCATCCCCTCTAAAGGACACTGTTGCTATAAGCCAGCACCGCCCCCAGCCCCCAGCAACCTCGAGCCCACCTCTGTCCCTGTGTGTCCTTGGGGACAGCGCATACAGTGGAGCCACTTGGCCTGTGGCTTGGCGTGGGCTCCTCTCGGCAGCATCGTGCCCTGCAGGTTCTGTTGTAGCACAGGTCAGTGCTTCACCCCTCTTGAGCGACGTCCAGTGTGGGGGCTGCCTTTGTGCAGCCACACGTCTGTGGCGGCTCCTGTGCTTCCCCCCGTGGGAAATGCCTCTGCCTTTGCAAGATCACCTGGGACGCCGATTGCCTCCCCGGATCTGGCAGTGACTTGGGAATGTCTCAGGCTCAGCCTCCCACAGCAGCCAGAGGGGTAGGGAGGAAAGAGCCGGGGTACGTGGAAACAGCGGGTACAATAGTACCTGACACTGACGGTGCCGGTCAGCGTAGACAAGGTTCTGCCTGGTAACAAGCATCCCACACTGCCGGTGGCTTTCGTCCATATGGTGACTATGTCTGGGTGCAGCTGTGGCTTTGGGACAGTTTCATCTCGTCCCAGCAACCAGGTGGAAGGAGATGCTGCCATTCTCAGGCAGGAAGAGCAGCGCAGACCTGACCTCAGGGGGAGGGGAGCACACACTGCTCCCCACAGGGAGACCCCTGCAGAGGGGAGCCCAGGGCTGCCTGGAACCAAGAAAACCTGGGGCTGGGGTGGGAGAGGCTCAGTGGTGAGGCTCGCCCATCATGCCAAGGCCCTGGGTCCCCCCTCAGCACTGCGAGGAGGAAAAGGGACACAGAAAGCTCTCTGTCAGGGTCAGGCCGCATCTGTGCCAATAAAGTTTTATTGGAACATGGCCCCACCCAGACGCTAACAGTGCCTGTGGCTGCTTCTGGGCTGCCCCAGCCGCAGAGAGTAGCCGGGATGGAGACCGTGTGTGTTCCGGGCTGAGGCGTCTGCCCGGCCTCTCTGCAGGAGCCTGGTCAGCAGCCCCACCGGCATGGTCATTACAGGGGTTGTCCCGTGCCACCGGTGGCTCCTGTTTCTGTGGCCAGTGGGACCTCCTGCCTTAGATGTTGTGGCTGCCAGATTAACGCCTCCCAGGTCTCCACCCTAACCCCCCACACTGGAAACGTGGATGGGACATGACCCCGGGCCCATCAGGGGGCCAGCAGGGGAGGCAGGGGTGGGTCTGAGTCAGAGGAGAAGGAAGCCTGGAGGAGCCACGCTCTGGCCTTGAAGATGGAGGCTCGGGCCAGGGGACAGCTCAGCCTCAGGAACCTGGAGTGGGGAGACCTTCCACTCTGGAGTCGCTGGGAGGTGCATGTGACGTGCCCATGTCGAGGACCCTGCCTCCAGGACTGAGAGCTGACCCGTGGCCATCTGTGGCAGCCGCCACGGGGCATTCACAGCCCTTCCGACAGGCCCCAGGACCGTCCTGTTCCAGGCGAGGAAGCCGCCTGCAGAGAGGCTGAGTGAGCCGCGACAGAGCCGTGTCCAGACCCGGGAGTCCTCGCCGTCCACCACACTCCTCTTGCATCTCTGCAGGGCCTGCCCTCTGGTCATCACATGGGGACGGCTAGTGAATGGAAGTGTGGCTCAGTCCCTGCGTCACTCTGGGGAGACTAAGGAGGTGGCAGGCCCTCTACACACTGTCCTGTGGGTGACATTTCTCTTCTGTTGATCTACCCACTCCTCCTGGCCACCTCGCCCCGTCTGCAGCTGCCCTGAGTCTGTTGGCTTTGGTCTGCTCCCCGCTGCTGCTGCCCCCTGGGAGTGGGGAGTCACTTTTGGGTGACCCCATCCATTCTTCAGAATGTCATCTTCCCTGCTTCTTTCTCTGAATGGCTTGCTGTGGGGTTGACTGTGCACCTCCTGCCATCCAGGTTCAGGGTCACCAGCAGGACCTTACTGGCCAGCACTGCCCTCCTCTGTCGATGACCAGGTCTTGCCAGTCTGGTGACCTTCTCCTCCCTTGGTCCCATTCTGCCCTTTGGAGGGAACCAGCTCCTGGTCCTCCTCGCCCCACCAGACCAGCTTTGAAGCAGATGCCTGTCCCCAGAGCCACGTGCTGTCCCCAGAGCCACGTGCTGCCTCAACTCTCCAAGCCCCATTATCCCATGGTCCAGCTGGGAGCAGGCGGGAGACCAGCCGCTGCTTCCACCCGGGGCCTTTCTGGGGTGAGTTGCCCTGGCAACTGACTCACACTCCCTCAGATGGTCCTCACCAACCCCCATGCGCCCCGTCTGCCCCTGGAGCCTGGTCTGCTCCTGCAGCATTAGTCTTCCTGGCTGGCTGACCAGCTGCCTCGACATCTGGCGGTCACTGTTCTCCCTCAAACAGACGCGCCTTTCCTGGAGGGGCCCCAGGAGTAGCCGTGGAGGGGGGCTTGGGCTGCTCCACACAGGGGAACAGGTGTGGCATCCATCTGAGTCTTGGGCCGTGCTGTTGGTGAAGTTGAGGGTCTCGTGCGGAGCAGAGTTCTCTAGAGGGACAGACGCGGTGAGGAGCATATGTATTTATGTGATCATTGACATAAAATAATGACTGTGTTTTAAAGGAAATAAAACATTTCATTCTGAGCCAAAGGAGTGGCCGTGGCTGGGGACCCAGCTTCCCGTGGCCTGGGTGGCCTCTCCACGTGGAGGAGGTCATGTGAACTTTCATCACCAGGAGGGGTCATGAGCCGTGCACCGTCCACTCACCTGGGTGGCACCTTGGGCAGGTGGCCCAGCAGAGCGAGGACCTCCCAGCAGGTCCGCGGTCACCCTCGACTCTCCAGCTC
The DNA here is from genome assembly GCF_964194105.1 of Spermophilus citellus. Classification (NCBI taxonomy): domain Eukaryota; kingdom Metazoa; phylum Chordata; class Mammalia; order Rodentia; family Sciuridae; genus Spermophilus; species Spermophilus citellus. The sequence goes on along the minus strand of NC_138183.1, from coordinate 254,475,970 downwards.
TGGGCTGCTGGAGGCTGGGTCTGCCCCGCCTGGTGGCATCCTGAAGGTTTTCCCAGGAGTCTCAAGGACATTAGTCAGATGCAGAGGTCGAGAGTAGTTGGCCATTAAGGGGCCTCAGAGCCGAGCTGCACTGGTGCTGACCTCTCCCCCCTCCACGGTCACCAGGCTCTCCGCCAAGGGCGGGTGGTCTGCAGCGTCCAGGGCACAGACACCTCCTCGGAGGACTTTGCACTCTGCACAGCAGGATGGCGGGACGGGAAGGAGGAGGGTGGTGTCTCCCGCCATTATGGAGGCCAAGCGCCCAGCCAGCAGGGGGAGCGGACAGGTGGGGTCCAGTCCCAGGGCAGGAGAGTGAGTGGCAGCTCAGATGGTCCCCCCCGGCAGGGGGAGCGCTCCCCTCGCCCCGCCCTTTGTTCTCACACCCCAGGGCTGGGGTGGTGGGAGCCCACCAGGTGAAATAGGCCCATACACCGAGGAGGAGCTCATGTCGGACACCGAGGGCCCAGGCGAGTGGACCCTTCAAACTAGCCATCCCAGCCTAGAAGGTGGCCTGCCCAGCAAGGCCTCCCTGGCGGGCCCCAGGTCATGGAATCTTGATGTCCTCTGCTGACCCCTGCCTGCGGTGGCCCGAGTTTCAGGTTCTCTTCCTGGCGCTGACTGTGACCTCTGTCCCCTGCAGACCCTCAGTCCCTGGGCCCACATCCCCCGAGTCCTGGAGCCACTGGCCATCTGAGGCAGTGAAGCACCTGGGCCTGCAGCCAGAGGGACGGCCTAACAGGAGAGTTCACCTGTGACCCTGGTGGGGGGCGTTTCAGTGGAATCCAGTCGGCGTTCAGAGATGCGTGTCTGTTTTCACAGCGTGGAGAGAATCGTTCCTGACGGATTATAAGACCCTGTGCCTGGAGGGCTCCTTCTGCGCCTGTGTCTCCTCGTCATGGGCCTTTAGTTTTTGATCCAGGAAGGTTGCGCAGAGGGGCCTTGGGGCAGCCCAGAGCTGCCTGGGGCTCCGCTGTCCCCGCAGTGCGTGGCAGGGACCCTCTGCACAGGCTTCCCTTCCTGTAGTTGGCTGGTGGAGGGGACCGAGCAGGACGCATGTAGGGGCGCCATGTAGCTGAGAGCGGAGAGTCAGAGGGGTCTGCCCGCCCCTTGCTGGAAGGCCAGGCCTGGAGGCCCTCGGGGAGGACTCATCTTTAGGTTCCGCACCTTGAACTTGCCTCCTCACTGAAGTCCAGGTCCCTGCAGAGAGGCGCAGAGCACGGGCAGCTTGCGTGGTCCTACCCTGGATCAAGCTCAGGGGGAACAGTGCAGCGCCTGCCTCCCGCCACCACTGCTTGAGCCACGTGGCGCCCTGATCTTGGGTCCCCTCTGCAATCCACATGGTGCCTCATCCTTTGAATTCCTGTGCCTTTGGGATGACTTTGCTGGCCAGCTGGGTCCCAGTGAGCAGTGGAAGCGCCCTCTGGTGTCCCAGTGCACCAGGGTGGACCCTGGGGTGAAGTGCGTGTGGGGGCTGGGCTGGCTCGGTGGTGAGGGGCCAACTTGGCCCACCAGGGAAGCTGTCTTCATGTCTCATCAGCTCGTGAAGGGGGGCCCTCGGAGTCTGGGGAGAACCCCACCCTGCACGTCCCCAGGAGCAGCACCTCAGGACCTGATAATTCAGTGTCCCCAGCGGCTTTACAGACCAGAGCTGCAGCAGCCTGGGGGGGTCGGTGTGGTGATGGGTCATAGGGCTGCTGTGCACATTGCCAAACAGGGGAGGCATCCCCCAGGCCAGAGCCCCCGAGGGCACGTCTCCTGGGAGCTGGGGGGCTGTTTCAGTGGAATTCAGTCTGGCTGAGCAGGCTCAGAGCTCCGAGGTCTCGGGTTTTTCTACGGGGCTTTAAGCCTCTGGCTTTTGCACAGGCTCCTTCAGAAGGGCTCCTGCTGCGCTGGGTGCAGTGCACGGGGCGGGTGCAGGGAGAGACTGAAGGAATGTCCCGAGAAGGGCTCGGTTCTTAGGTTCTTAGGAGGCAGCCTGTTTCCACCTCAGCTGCCAGGGGCCTCAACGCACACAGGGCTTCGTGCGCCTTGGTGGGCAGTCTTTGCAATGAAGACGCGTGTTTTTCTGCACTCAGAGTCGACCGCGGCAGGGTATCGTTGAAATATTAATTCCGTAAGTCGCTGGTGAAACGGGGCGTGTGCATGACATGCTTCCTCAAGCATGCAGGGCTGCTGCAGGGTCCAGACAGCTGCTGCTCTGGGCAGCCTGACACCCTCGCCCCTGCCCTCGGATGGCTGTAGCTGGCCTTGTGCATCCCCCTGCCAGGGGGTGGGGGGAAGCTTCCAGGGACAGTCTGTAGGGGAGGGGTGTGGACCCCCATGTGTGGAGCACCACCCTCCTGGGGAACGGCAGTGGGAGGAGGAGGTTCCCTAGAGGATTGGGAGTCAGTGACGGGCAGAGAACAGAGCCACAGAAGACCATCCAGCTGGTCACGGTGGCTTTGATCCCAGTGACTCGGAAGGCTGAGGCTAGAGGATCACAAGTTTGAGGCCAGCCTCATCAACCTAGTAGGCTCCTAAGCAACTTAGCAAGACCCTGCCTCAAAACAAAAAGTAGAAAGGCTGGGGTGGGGTGGGGCTCAGTGGTTAAGCGCCCCTGGGTTCAATCCCTGGTACCAAGAAAAGACTGACTGGCCTCGGAGCATTGGTTCTGGGGGCACGAGCCGGCCTCCAGTGCTGCTGCAGGTGCCACGTGTGTACAGCCTCCCGTGGGGCAGTGGCTCCCAAAGGCCCGGACTCCAGAGGAAAAGCAGAACAAGGCAGAGAAGCGACACCGAGGCCCCCAGGCAGCCTCTCAGGTGAGAGCTACGGAGTCCTCTAGAACCACAGTGTCACCACACCTGCCCCGGGGTGGCTCTCTGTGTCTCTGCCCCCCAAAGCCCCTGATGGAACAGGAAACGTGTCTCCCTCCCCACTCTCCTGGCCGCCCCGCCCAGGCCGTGGGACGCCTTCCCTTCTCTCTAAAGCAGGCTGCGTCCTGTTAGCAGGAAACAGCGAGTGCGTTCTGGCCTTCGGAAGGGTCAGGTCTTGGCCGGATGGACTCCCCTGGTTCCCTGGCCTCGCTCAGGCAGCCGCCCCGTGTCCTTGGAGCGTGCCTGGGGTGCCCAGGGTGCCTGGGGTGCCCGGGGTGCCTGGGCCGCAGCTCCCCAGCTCCTGTCAGGAGAGACCTGCTCCGGGGCCTGACCTCAGTGCAGGGGGTCTGGCCAGTCAGTGCCTGCCCAACCAGACGGGACCCCTGGGGACCCTGGTAGCATCGCGAGGAGCTAGTGGTGGGTGCGAGGGATGCTGACTCCAGCACGTAGAAAAGAAAGCCCTTCAGACAGCGCCCGGGCCTGCAGGCCTTCCCTGGGGATGCTGGGGCCATGCAGTGGACCTCCTGCCCGCCCCCCGCGGTATCTCCTGGGGCTCTCTGAGAGGTCCCAGGGCAGCAACTGACAGGTCCTCACAGGAGGAGGCTGAGGAGAGGCCTCCTGAGCTGGTCTGGGTCACAGCGGTCCTCCTGGGCGTGAGGCCTCCCGCAGCCCTGCACGAGACCGTGGTCCAGAGCCGAGGGCACCCTCCCTCCCACAGGCACCCAGCCCTGCAGCACCCACCTTCTGCCCCGAGGCGGGTGCTTCCTGCCCTCCACCCGGTGATGCTGTGACTCCCTGGTAGGAAACCGCCTGTGGGCTTCACCTGTTGGGGTCTGGGTGTGGGTGTCGTCTTGTAGAAATAAGAATATAACAGGTTCGCAGCTCGATCTCAGTCACCGACGTGGGGAGTCACCCGATTCTCCTGTCCCGTTTAGCTTTCCTCGTGGTTCTGTGAAACAGAAAGCTTTGTTCTGGATCGTGTTTATCTCCAGTTCTCCATGCCAGCCTGTCCCCCCGTCCCCAGATTTGGCCACAGTTGGAGACGCTCCCCCTGCACCCTGCTGCTCCTCCTCCTTTGCTCCTGGTCACTGCATCCTTCCGTGTTTTACGGTCATGGTTTTTCCTCTGCTGGAAGAAGTCCTTCAGAATCCAGGGCCAGGGACTCTCTGCTTTGATTTTGCCCCTGAGTGCCCCCCTCTGGCCTCTCCCTGGTGCAGTACGGACTCTGGAGTGGTGTCCTCCTTTCTCCTAGACAGCTCCCCTCCCCAGTGTTCAGGGACTGCTGTGAATAGATCGCAGGCAAAGGTGGCTGCTGCCCTCCGTGGAGATCCTCGCCTTGCCTTGGTTTCTGTGTCCATGAGCCCAGAGGCAGTGAGAGAGCCCGCTACTCTGGCTGACCTTCACAGAACTTCTTGAGCCGCGGGTTTGTGTGGTGGTCAGTTCAGGCTCCATCTCAACTGTCCCTTTAATGCCGTAATCGTAGAGCCTGGAGCTCATGTGGGTGGCGTTCCCCTCTGGTCAGCCGTCCCCTCCAGCCCGCTCTGCCGCCCACTCATGCCTGGGTCATCCTTGGCCTGCTTCTGTGGGTGGGTTTTTCTCTTGGCTTTTCAACACGTGGGGCTGTCCCTGGGAGGTCGAGCTCTCGTTCAGAGGACGTCGGGCATGTGTGTATGGAGGGACTGCGGAGGCTCCGGAGGATGCGGTGTCCCTTGTCTTTCTCCTGCTGGGGACCGGAGCAGGGGCTCTTCCCCTTGACCTAGTCGGAGCCCGAGAGGAGCCCCGCTGCGGTTTGGGAGGACTCGCCCGCCCTGTCCGTCTCTCTGGGGTCCAGTCTTGCCGTCCTCGCTGGGAGCCAGTGTCTCTCCGTGGTGCCTCCTGAACTCTGGTCCTTATGCCTGGGTTTGGCCTGGACCCCTCTCGGTTTCAGAGTTCACAGCGTCCTGGAAGGGAGAGTGACCGGCCCTTCTTTCCATCTCTGCCCCTCCCGCCCGGCCAGGCTTGGGCTGAAGGTCTGCAGTCTCTGCCTCTGCACCCTCAGCGACAGCTGAAGCGTCCAGTGGTCTCTCTGCACCTGGTGTGGGTTGTCCAAGGACCAGTCCTTTCCCGAGTCTGGAAGGCAGTGGGGTCCCAGAGGAGGAGCGGCTTGGGGTGCAGTCTGCCGAGGGTAGCGGTCCCCTCAGCCCCGGCACCTCTGCTGGGGGCCCCAGGGTCTCTGACACTTGCCGAGAGATGTCACCGCTGCCTTGTGTTTCTCTCTCTCCTTGGTGGGAGCATTTTTCTGCCTGGGGTCACTTTGGCCTGTCCTTGTGAACCACCAGGATCTTACTCAGATCATCCCTGTGTCCCTCTGACATGGCCCCGTGGTAGGGGACAACTCCTTCCTTTACGCTGTGACAAGATTTTCATGCTGCTCTGGCAAGTTGGATTTTTTGTTATTTGGTTTGTCCTTTGTCTCAGACACGGAATCAGCCACATTTCCTGTGACGCCCGGATCCTTCTAGGGGACCTGTACCCAGGTCACACGCAAGGGCAGGGACGTATCTTAAAGCTGACTTACATGTTGAGTGTCTTGGTCCATTTTCTGCTGCCATAGCGGAGTACCTGGGACCAGGTCATCCTTAGAGAGCAGAGACTTATCTGTCCAGGGCTCTGGAGGTGTGAAGTTCAAGAGCAGACCCAGCCCTGGCCGGAACTCCATGCAGCGTGAGCCCATCACAGACGGTGGACGGAAGGCCAGAGAAGGCTGAACCCCTTCTCTAATCACCTCGTCTTGCGGGGCAACCCCCCTCCCTGGATAATGGCGTACTCTGTGTCCACGTCTCCTCTGGTCCAACCCCACTCCTAGCACAGGTGTGAAGAGTCCAGTGCAGGAGCTCTGGGGACCAGGCAGCGGGTCCCGGGTGTTGCCTGCTGCCCTGCAGGACGGGTTCCGCTTAGCCTCCTGGTCTCAGGACCCTGCCCCTCATCAGGCTGAAGCCCTCAGCCCCCAGGAGCGGCCCCCTCCCGTGCTTTCTCCTCAGTGTCCCCGCACAGCTGGCTCCGGCCCTGCCGTGTGCCGAGGTGGCCAGACCCTCACCCACAGCTGTGCTTTGTCATTTGAGAGGATCGCAGGGGGACGTGCAGTCCAGTCGCTGTGATAGGATGTCGTTTGCTGCCACCTGGGTGTAGGCCAGCACCCTGGGCACACCCAGACACTTTGTTTAAATCTGGTTTTGGTGTCAACGGTTGCTTTGGAAGTCTTTAATTCTGGTTTTTAGTTGGGTGGATGTTTGTTTTATCTTAAGGTTGAATCTGCAAAACAAGTGCCGTCGGTGGAGGCCCAGCACCCCGTCCTTGCTTCCTGTTCCCTTCTCTGCTTAGGTGACATGGAGAGCAGGAGCTGAACTTTCTGAGTGCTCCTTGGTCTGGCAGCCTCGCTGAGTACACCAAGGGCCCCGAATGTAGGTCTGCATGTCCCTGTTTACAGTGAGGAAACCGAGGCTCAGAACTGCTAAATGACATGGCCAAAGCCACGCACCTGGCGACCTGGGACTCGGGACCCGAAGCCGGCCTTATCCCAGTAGGACCGCTGTGCCAGAGCCGGGCTTGGAAACTGCCCGTTGCCCGGCTCTGGTTGGTTGCTCTTGGTCAGTTTTAAAGAGTGTCCTCCTTTTAAACCTGAATTGACAGAAGCCGAGGGTGACCGATGGTCCTCGGGGGCTGGGCCCAGTGGGTCAGGGGACACAGAATTTCAGCTGTATGGGAGCAGGGGGTTCTCCACGTGTGGTGCAGCCTGGCGACGGTCCTGATAGCAACTGTGTCCTCGAGTGCAGGGGTAGCGCTCAGGAGGTCTCATCAAACGCAGTAGCCGCAAGGTGACGCGGGAGGGAGTGGGCACCAGCAGCCCTCCCGCCACCTCTCAAAACACCACGCTCGATGTAAACATGCACAGTGTTATCTGTCAGCTTTAAAAACCAGTGGGGGGAAGGAGATCACATAGTTTTTGGCATCTTTTCCGCAATTTCTCTTTGGCAGGCAACGCCACGTGGCTCCACACCTGGTACAGAGGACACTCGAAGTGTGGGCAGTGGCCTCTGATCCTCCGACTGGGTCTGTCAGTCAGGCCTGTGGCTGGCTTCTCTGGCCAGCACAGAGCCCCCGAGTGGAGCTGCAGGGCCTGTCTGAGCCCCACCCTGCGGGCAGCCAGAGGCCCCACGTGTGGACACGTGTCCTCTTGTCCAGGAGCCTGCGTGGCAGCAGCTTAGTGGCACACACGTTTCATGGCAATTGCGTGTCTTCCTGGGGCCTGGCGCTCCTGGAACTGTTTCAAGTGTGGGTTGGCTCTTGCCGGTCACCTGGCGGCTTGGCCAGGTGCAGCCTTCACCCTGGGAGTGGGCGTAGGTGTCAGCGTCCACGGGGCCGAGGGCCAGTTTCCTCTCAGGGCAGCTCCCGGAGCCTTGGCTCTTTTCCCTCTTATTGTCTCACTTTTCCGTCGGCATAAGATTCAGCTAAGCACCCCAACAGTGGCCCGGGGTGCCAAGGACACACGCTGAGCCACTCGGCCCACACATAGCGAGGGGGGTTTGCTCTGCTCCCAAGGGCCCCGCAGCCCTGGAGCACCTGTGGCCTCTGGTGTGGGGACAGGGCGTGGGGGTGCGGATCTCTGTGCTAACTGTGCAGAGGGTGGAGCCTGGTGCCACGCAGCTGCCAGGTGGGCAGTTACCCGCCCCCCCCCTTCCAGGGATTCACAGTGTTCCAATTCTGGGAAAAATATCTAAGGCCCACTGCGGGGGAGGGGGAGGGGGGACGCGGCGGATGGCGGGATTTACATTTCTAGTCACTGCCAGCTTTGCGGTCCAGAAGTGCTGAGAGCTTTCTGTGCCTTTCTCCACATGTGACCACATGACAGGTCAGCAGTGGGGGCTATTCTGTCCTGTCCCTCCCTGTCCAGGTAGTTCCTGGGTCCCTGACCCCTCCCTAGATCCACCCTGTCTCACACCCAACCTGATGTCGCAGAGTTCAAGGGGCTGGAGTCACCTGGACCCTGTGCTGCCCACCCTGCCCACCACACAGAGGACAGCCAAGGTCATCCATCCCTGGCATTCGCAGGAGGCACGTGGGCTGGTTCACCAGCACCGGAGAGGGGTGGCCGGCCTCCCAGACAGGCCTGGCAGATTGTGGAAGCATACCTGGGTCCCCAGGGGACGTCCTGGAGCGAGAGGAGGAGGGGGCAGAACTTCGGAGTTTATGAAAAGAAAGGGATGTTGGGAGCTTGAGTGCCCACAGGCAGAGTCCAGGTGTCCTTGATTTAGGGACAGGGCTCTGCCTGCCAGGCTTCCGAGGGCTGGGGGTCTCCTTTCTCTGAGGCCTGCGCCCAGGTGTCCTCCCAGGTGGGGGGCTGTGGACTTTAGCTCCTCCCTGGGCTCAGTTGCACCAGGTGACGCCAGGGACTGGAGGATAGCTGGGGCCTGGTGTCACCAAGCTGGGCCCAGCACCTTCTGAGCCAGTCATCTGGGTCCCATCTGAGCCTGGGGGCAGAGCACCCCCCACATGGCCCCCTAGGTTGGATGCTAGAACTCCGCTGAGCCAACGCCGATGGCTGTTCCGGGATTACTGTCTCACGATCTGTCCACAGATGGCAGCGAGACTCAGAACCAAGGGATTAAAGGGTCGGGCGGGCTGCAGTGGCTCAGGGACCTGGGTGCACACACCTGCTCACATGTGCAGCAGACGTTGGAACAGAGACGTTGGAACAGCAGCCGGGCACGTTGGAGACGAGGCTCCCCGGCAGCTAAGTGTCCCCTGGGGGCCAGGTTCTGTGTTTAAAGGAGGACACCAGTGCTTCCTTCTCTCCTCTCGGGACCCGAGGACCAGCTGGTCATGCAGGTGAGGATGCCCGGCAATCCTCCCCAGGCCACGTCGAGCCCCAGGGTCAGCTCCACCCGCAGAGCGAGTCCCAGGACGAGGCCCGCTGCGCTTGGACAAGGGCCTCTGGGGCGAATGGCTCCCTTACCCGGAGGCTCCCTGAGGACCCTGTCCCTGGGTGTCCTTCCTCTTCACACCCTAGGCCTCCCCCTCCTGTGGGATGTGTGCTGGGGACTCTCCGTCGTCCCTGGCTAGGGCAGGCCAGGCTCTAGGTCTCCTGGTGACAGGTGGATCGTGTCTAAGGGAGACGGAGCTGGGGTGGGGACCAGTGTGGCAGTGCCACTGCTGGATGCTGGGAATGGCTGCTGAACTGACAGGTGGGCGGGGTCCCCTCCAGGCTCCCAGAGAGAGGCACAGAGCCACCGGGCGCCTGGGGCCCTGTCACCTCCCCAGGGCCCCAGAGCCCAGGCAGACTCCTCCACTGCCCGGTGCTGTGTTTGCTGCACCCTGCAAGTTTGTAACATCGGAGGGTGTTTGCCACAGAGTGACCACACCCACGAAGCCACACAGATGGCAGGGCCCGGCTATCTTCAGAAGGGCTGAGCAGCGGGCACCAGGGACCTTCTTGCCTTGGAAATGGGAGGAGCCAGGAAGAGCCACGCTGTCACCCACATGCGGCAGGCTAGCAGCCACCCCGGATCCTGAGTGCCGGGCCCTTTAGGGTGCTGCCTGGTGGGGTTTTCACATGAGTCTCAGCAGGTTTTAGAGCCAGCATCCAACCCAGAATCACCCCCTTAAGCCCCAAATCCTAGGTGGAAACTGTGAGTCCTCTGCATACATTTTAGTGATTTTAAATTACTTATAAGAACTTTTTAGAGCGTGTTTTCGAGCCTTATCAGATGTGCATATTAGTGGGGTTCACTTGTCTCCACTCATGCAGACAGCTCGCACTGATGAAATCCAGCCCCTCCTGCCCTGCCCAGTGCCTGGTAACGCTGTTCTGCTCACAGGTCGCCTGTTTCAGCTTCTGCTTCTGAGAGCCCTCACGGTGCTTGTCCCCCTGAACCTGCGTCTTCCACTCAGCATAACGTCCTCCATTTCCACCCACTTTGCTGCAAATGGCAGGATTTCATCCTTCTTCAGAGCTGACTAGTACTCCAGTGTGGAGAGACACCTCAGGTCCTTTGTCCCTTCCTTTGTGGATGGGCCCTAGGCCCACCCCACATCCTTGCAGTTATGAATAGAGCTGTGATGAGCCTGGTGTGCAGGTGTCTCTCTGGGATGGTGACGTCATTTCCTTTGGTAGATATGATAAAAATGCTCAGCATCAGTAGCCATCAGGAAAATGTGGTTCACACCCCGTTGGAGTGGCTGTCATCAAGACACCACCTGATGTCTGGCGAGGGCTGGAGATGGGGACTCTGAGGCCCCAGAAGCCCCTCTGCCATCTTCTGTTCTCCTTCACTCCACCTGTGGGTTCTGAGAAGCCCGGTCGCCGTCCACAGGCTTCCCGACAACGCGCACGTGTTTTGATTCAGTTCTACTCCTGAAGATATCGAAATGCAATTCTACCTTATTTAACCACGAGGAATGTCATTCTCGTGTGTCCCGTGCATTGCAGCAGCTGGAGGCTGCTGGGAATCCGCGTGTGCTGGGGGCTGAGTGATCATACCTGGGCCTGGGGTCAGGGTGCGTGAAGGAGGACAGGGAGCCGGCTCTCGTAACAGGAAGTATCTTCGCCGGCTCTGGGACTGACCACAGCGCTGTCTTCTCTCTGAAGGACAGGGCCTAGCCTGCGTCCATTCGCGGACTCCCCAGCAGGCGGGTGGGGTGCAGGAGGGGAGGGGGCTGGAGCAAGGGCTCTCGCTTCCCTTTGCTGGGGTTGGGGTGGGAGGGGAATCACCTGAATCGAGGACTTGGCCTGGACCTCTCTAGCTCTGTTTCCTGAGCTTGGCAAGACCGCGGGGCTGAGAAACAAGACCGTTTCCACAGGCCATCTCCGCCTCGCAGACCACACCCCTCCGTTCACATTTCAGAAGCGCGTCCCCAGTGTGCCGCGATTTCGAATCAGACGTTGGGTTTCTTGGAGAAGCTGACCGGGTGCGGGCCCTCCCCGAGCAAAGGACGAGCCGCTTTCTTCACAGCTGGGTTACTGCACAACTTCCCTTTAGCTCACGTGATTTAATTTGTTAAACGTCCTCCGCATCAGTGGGTAAAGTGAACCATTCTATGCGTATGTGAGGAAACCTGGTGAGGATGGTATTGCCCTGATCCCCGATTTCTGTTATCCACAGGAACCTCTGCAAGATATCAAATGGAAGATTCCATAAGTGAACAAGACACGTGTTTTAAATTACAGGCTGTTCTTGAGTAGATCCGTGAAATCTCCCAGCATTCTGTCCTGTGTGTTCTGCCCTAGACCAGAATCACCCTGGGCAGCGGATCTATACTGTATATGTTACCTTCCCAGTGGTTGCTTAGTAGCTGTCTGCGCCTGGTGCTGCGTTTGGGTGACCCCCAGTTTTACTGACTGGCTCCAAATGCAAGAATGGTGGTCATTCCGACATGCCGAAGAGATGTCCACAGGGCCAAGGCGAATGCTCTCTGTGCATACACAGGGTATGGGTTTCAGGTGTCCCCTTGGGTGGGAACATGTCCAAGGATAAGGGGGAACAGCCACCACCTGTGAGAACCCATCTCTACTCCTGCCTCTCATCTCTGGGGCAGGAACTGGTCTCCGAGCAAGGGAGGTGCCTCCTCGTGGCCTGCCTGGGCACCTGGGGCTCGGGGCGGGTCCTTAGCTGCAGCCTCCTGAGCTGGCGCTTCGGTTCTTGGTGTGAGTCCCAGGGTTGCTGCTTTTTCAAACTTCTGGGACAGTTGGAAGTGAGTTTTGTTTTAATGGCAGCAACGATGAGGTTATGAAGGACAGAGGGCAAAGGAAGCTTAAAATCGCCCATTTCACTCCCCCAATGGCCAGCTGTAAGAGACAGGCTCCACCCAGTGCTGGGAACAGTGACTGGAACAGGCCAAGGCTTGTGGGCATTCCACCAGCACCCTGCGCAGGGAGCGGGGGTGCAGTTGGTAGGTGTGACGCACACCCTGTGCCCGGCCCTGGCCCGTGGGAGCCGGCCCAGCAGAGGCAGAGGCAAGCGTGTGCCAGGCGAGGGCACACAACGCGGCTTCCCCCGTCACGGCCAAGGTCCAGGCAGAACGGGCAGCTCAGCCAGGCACAGCACACAGTGGGACTTCAGCACACAGGGAAACGTTGACGCCTGCCGTAGCACTGTGGGCAGAAGCCACACAGGAGCCTGTGATGTGATTTCCCCTGGGCCACTCTCAGCAAACAGGGCCAGTGATTTGTGGTGACAGAGGTCGGGCGTTTGTCCCTGGGAGCCAGGAAGTGGCCGGCAGGGCAGGGGAGCTCCCAGGGGTGGGGGTGCTCTTGCTTGCGGTTGGCATGAAGGAGGGGCGGGTCCTGGCCGTCAGAACTCGTCTCCTGGCCCCTCTGGGCCTGTGCATCTCACGGTGCACGTTTCCACCCCCATTAAAACAGCGCAGAGTGGCGGGAACAAGGTCTCTGGAGAGCGGGAGAGTCTTGGAGGGTGAGCGGGGCGTGTGCCAGTGTTGAGCTGGTGACCTACGGCACGGACGCTCTTCGTCCCACAGATCTGAGTCTTGGAGAGGGATCTCACCAGACTCTCGTGCCCGCGCCTCACCAGCCGCACCTGGACAGCCAGCCGTGTGAGCTACCCGGGCGCCATCCTGAACTTCACCACCCCCTCCGCACCCTCTGGGTGTGTGGAGTTTCATGACAGAATCTCGGGGGAAGGGGAGCGGGTGGCGTCAGCAGCTTCTTGTGCCGGCCCCCTCAGCCCCCACTCCCTGGAAGCAGGCTCACTGGGGTGGGGGGTGCGGGCTTGGCGTTTTCTAGGACCTTACGAGTCCAGGAGGAAGAGGGGCGTCCTGGGCTGAACTCTGCCCCCGACCCCTGGACCCTCAGAATGTGACTGCAGCTGGAGGCCGTGTCTTCTAAAGGCAGTTAGGCTAAAACAGGGTCACTAGGTGGCCTACTCCATGTGGCTGTGTCCTTGTAAGGTCAGGACAGACACGAGGACCACGTGGGGATGCAGGAGAAGCCACCTTGGCGAGCGGAGGAGGGAGGCCTCGGGGGGAGCCAACCTGCGGCACCTAGATCTGAACTTGCGGCCCCGGAGCCGGGCAGGGGCTGGTGCTGTTGAAGCCCCCGCTGTGGCCTTGTGTCGGGTGGCCGTAGGGACCTAACACACTCCGTCACTTCTGTCGTTGGCCGCTGCCTCCTGAACGGGCTCAGTTCCTGCGTCTCAGACGTTGGCATTCACTGCCTCTTTGTGCACAGGGAGGTGGCACTCGGCTTGTGGGGCCGCAGGCCTCTGTGGTGACAACCCTGGAGGCACACATGCAGCCCCTGCCCTGGCTTCGGAGCTGAGTGGACCCTGAAGACCTCACTTTCCTGAGTTCCGGAAGCTTCTTCCTCCTCTGCAGGCCGCGAGGGCCAGTCCAGGTGTCCCTGGCGCTTGGCTGTGTGCACCTATCAAGCGAACGGGAGCTGCCTCTGGTGGCCAGCTTGCTCGCACCCCACGCAGGTTCAGCCTGCAGGGCCAGGCTTGGAACTTCTGTCCCCCGAGTCCCAGCTTCAGCCCGAGTGGGGACGCCTGCTGCCCTCTGGCTCACGCCTCTGTATCTCGGGTCCACCTGAGCCGCCCTGTAGAAGTTTCTCAGCAGATGTTGGAGAATTGCTGGCTTTCTACCGAGAGTTCTGGGACAAACGGTGGCCTCCACACATTTTATTGGCCAGTTCATCTGTGAAAGGGAAGACGCAGTCGGTGGATGTAAGACGGTGGCACCCGTCCTCCCGAGCTGGCTGGACTTCAGGACTCTCTGGTGTTTGTCAGGGTGCTCTTCCCCTTGATGGCCATCAACATTTTCCCAGCAGAGCAGAGGGTGCTGGGTCTGGACACCCCTTCTAAGGGCAGGGGCGAGGAGGTGGCACCTCCCAGCTGGAGGGAGAGAAGACCAGTGGACCATCGTCTAGTGATAGAACAGGAGCCGCCTGAGGGGCCAGGGTGACCGTGGGGTCCTGCGGCCACTAGTCCTTGCAGTCTGGCCTGAATAATTTCAGGGCGCGGCACATAGGAGCAGGCACAGTTTATTAGGAGAGCTGGGAAAGGGGAGGGGTACACAGGGCAGTGGGGGAGAGAGTGGGTCCTCTCAGAGCATCGCTTCTGCCTCATGTTTATTGGGGAAGTTTCCAGAGAGTTCCGTCCAGATCCACCTTTCACCTTTGATTGACAGCAGGATTGCATCAGATGGCCCAGTCCCCTGGCGTTTCTCCAGGGAGGGTAGGTTGAGTGTCATAATGATGTGCTGTGGATCCGAGGTAACCCTGGGCCGGTCGCCCCTTCTAACTAGGACTTGTTCTCACAGCTTCTGTGGTTGGAGCTTTGCTTCTGATTCTCCCGCCTCCCGGAGTCCTGGAGTCTGTCTGTTTAAAGGCCACAGAAGTCCCCCTGGAGGTCATTTGTGTCCTGTGGGCAGGCAGGAGCCTTGGCCCTGTGGTCCAGGCTGTTTGCTGAGAATGGAGCACAGCCTATGGACAGAGCCAGCAGGGCCAGGGGGCCTCGGGTAAACTGGTGTCTAAAAGAAAGCATGTGGGGCTCGGCCCAGAGGCCCAATCTGTAACATCCACAGTGGCCCAGTCTGTAACATCCACAGTGGCCCAGTCTGTAACATCCACAGTGGCCCAGTCTGTAACATCCACAGTGGCCCAGTCTGTAACATCCACAGTGGCCCAGTCTGTAACATCCACAGTGGCCCAGTCTGTAACATCCACAGTGGCCCAGTCTGTAACATCCACAGTGGCCCAGTCTGTAACATCCACAGTGGCCCAGTCTGTAACATCCACATGGCCCAGTCTGTAACATCCACAGTGGCCCAGTCTGTAACATCCACAGTGGCCCAGTCTGTAACATCCACATGGCCCAGTCTGTAACATCCACAGTGGCCCAGTCTGTAACATCCACAGTGGCCCAGTCTGTAACATCCACAGTGGCCCAGTCTGTAACATCCACAGTGGCACAGTCTGTAAATCCACAGTGGCCCAGTCTGTAACATCCACAGTGGCCCAGTCTGTAACATCCACAGTGGCCCAGTCTGTAACATCCACAGTGGCCCAGTCTGTAACATCCACAGTGGCCCAGTCTGTAACATCCACAGTGGCCCAGTCTGCAAATCCACAGTGGCCCAGTCTGTAAATCCACAGTGGCCCAGTCTGTAACATCCACAGTGGCCCAGTCTGTAACATCCACAGTGGCCCAGTCTGTAAATCCACAGTGGCCCAGTCTGTAAATCCACAGTGGCCCAGTCTGTAACATCCACAGTGGCCCAGTCTGTAACATCCACAGTGGCCCAGTCTGTAACATCCACAGTGGCCCAGTCTGTAACATCCACATGGCCCAGTCTGTAACATCCACATGGCCCAGTCTGTAACATCCACAGTGGCCCAGTCTGTAACATCCACAGTGGCCCAGTCTGTAACATCCACAGTGGCCCAGTCTGTAACATCCACAGTGGCACAGTCTGTAACATCCACAGTGGCACAGTCTGTAACATCCACAGTGGCCCAGTCTGTAACATCCACAGTGGCCCAGTCTGTAACATCCACAGTGGCCCAGTCTGTAACATCCACAGTGGCCCAGTCTGTAACATCCACAGTGGCACAGTCTGTAAATCCACAGTGGCACAGTCTGTAACATCCACAGTGGCCCAGTCTGTAACATCCACAGTGGCCCAGTCTGTAACATCCACAGTGGCACAGTCTGTAAATCCACAGTGGCCCAGTCTGTAACATCCACAGTGGCCCAGTCTGTAACATCCACAGTGGCACAGTCTGTAACATCCACAGTGGCCCAGTCTGTAACATCCACAGTGGCCCAGTCTGTAACATCCACAGTGGCCCAGTCTGTAACATCCACAGTGGCCCAGTCTGTAACATCCACAGTGGCCCAGTCTGTAACATCCACAGTGGCCCAGTCTGTAAATCCACAGTGGCCCAGTCTGTAACATCCACAGTGGCACAGTCTGTAAATCCACAGTGGCCCAGTCTGTAACATCCACAGTGGCCCAGTCTGTAACATCCACAGTGGCCCAGTCTGTAACATCCACAGTGGCCCAGTCTGTAACATCCACAGTGGCCCAGTCTGTAACATCCACAGTGGCCCAGTCTGTAAATCCACAGTGGCCCAGTCTGTAACATCCACAGTGGCCCAGTCTGTAACATCCACAGTGGCCCAGTCTGTAACATCCACAGTGGCCCAGTCTGTAACATCCACAGTGGCCCAGTCTGTAACATCCACAGTGGCCCAGTCTGTAACATCCACAGTGGCCCAGTCTGTAACATCCACATGGCACAGTCTGTAACATCCACAGTGGCCCAGTCTGTAACATCCACAGTGGCCCAGTCTGTAACATCCACAGTGGCCCAGTCTGTAACATCCACAGTGGCCCAGTCTGTAAATCCACAGTGGCACAGTCTGTAACATCCACAGTGGCACAGTCTGTAAATCCACAGTGGCCCAGTCTGTAACATCCACAGTGGCCCAGTCTGTAACATCCACAGTGGCCCAGTCTGTAACATCCACAGTGGCCCAGTCTGTAACATCCACATGGCCCAGTCTGTAAATCCACAGTGGCACAGTCTGTAAATCCACAGTGGCCCAGTCTGTAACATCCACAGTGGCCCAGTCTGTAACATCCACAGTGGCACAGTCTGTAACATCCACATGGCCCAGTCTGTAACATCCACAGTGGCCCAGTCTGTAACATCCACAGTGGCCCAGTCTGTAACATCCACAGTGGCACAGTCTGTAACATCCACAGTGGCACAGTCTGTAACATCCACATGGCACAGTCTGTAACATCCACAGTGGCACAGTCTGTAACATCCACAGTGGCACAGTCTGTAACATCCACATGGCCCAGTCTGTAACATCCACAGTGGCCCAGTCTGTAACATCCACAGTGGCCCAGTCTGTAACATCCACAGTGGCACAGTCTGTAACATCCACAGTGGCACAGTCTGTAACATCCACAGTGGCCCAGTCTGTAACATCCACAGTGGCCCAGTCTGTAACATCCACAGTGGCCCAGTCTGTAACATCCACAGTGGCACAGTCTGTAAATCCACAGTGGCACAGTCTGTAAATCCACAGTGGCCCAGTCTGTAACATCCACAGTGGCACAGTCTGTAACATCCACAGTGGCCCAGTCTGTAACATCCACATGGCACAGTCTGTAACATCCACATGGCACAGTCTGTAAATCCACAGTGGCCCAGTCTGTAAATCCACAGTGGCCCAGTCTGTAAATCCACAGTGGCACAGTCTGTAACATCCACAGTGGCCCAATCTGTAACATCCACATGGCCCAGTCTGTAAATCCACAGTGGCACAGTCTGTAACATCCACAGTGGCACAGTCTGTAACATCCACAGTGGCCCAGTCTGTAACATCCACAGTGGCCCAGTCTGTAAATCCACAGTGGCACAGTCTGTAACATCCACAGTGGCACAGTCTGTAACATCCACAGTGGCACAGTCTGTAACATCCACAGTGGCACAGTCTGTAACATCCACAGTGGCACAGTCTGTAATATCCACATGGCCCAGTCTGTAAATCCACAGTGGCCCAGGTTGTGGCCAATCCCCTGACCTCACGTTCCCGCGGCTCACGACTGCTGGGTTCCACCAGTCTGACTTTGCCTGTTGACCGGGTGAGGGAGCTCAGAACGAGCTCAAGGCCTGTACTTAGAATGGCCTCGTATTCACACAGGACCACCGCCCACTCCTCCTGTCTCTTAACACCTGTGCGAGGCCGTGCTCTGTAACCTGTGGGCCTACTGTGCTGTGGAGGGGATAATGGCAGGGAACGTGCCCACGTGCAGCTGAGCCGCTTTTTCTGACTGTTGTTGACTGCACTGAAGGCCAGGGGGCAGAGGGCTGCCTCTCACTAATGGACGCTGTAGCCGACGGGGTTTAATTCATTCCTTTCCATTAAATTTTATTCCTGGTCTGTTAAACTTTATTACAAAGTCAGGATGATTGTATCTGACGTGTTTGATAAAACATTTATCAAAATTGATATCAGCTGCAGCAACTATCAAAGATGAATGTGTACGTTTCCCCTTTTGTTCTGTTAATGATGTGGATCGTATGCATCGATCCTGTTTTATTCCTGAAATAAACCCGCCCAGCCAGGATGTCAGCTCCACAGGGAGATTCCTGCATTTGGTCTGCTGATAGTGAGTGGCTGTTAAGCCACTTACCAGGGTGACGGTTTTAATTCTGGGCAGTGGTGGTGGAAGAATCATCATTGCGCCTGGTTTTGGAGGCGAGTCATGCACATTGATGGTTTTGCAAAGGCCACCAGTCCCGAGGGAGTTTTGCAGAGCCCCGGGACTGTTCTCCTTGGAACCTGAGGGTCATCCTCTGGGTCACCCAGACACCTGCAGCCTGGTGATGGGAGGGTCTCCCGTGGAGCAGGGAGCCAGGTGCCGGGTCTGCCCCCCCCCCAGGAGGAGGGTGCTCATGACTAAAGTGTCCTGGGAGGCTGCAGGTCTTTGGTGTCAGTGGCTTCCTGTGCAGCTGTAGGTGTCTGAGGTGATGCCGTCTCCTCCAGGAGGACAGCAGAGGGGACAGAGGAGCCCTGGGCTCTCCTTGCCGTGTCTGCAAGGAGCTGCTTCCCAGTCATAGTGCAAGGTGACGATCCAGGCAAGGTGACTGGCCCCGAGTCTGTCCCCGACACTGAGGTCTCCTGGGCCACATGTCACTGGCACTGATTGAGGAAGGCGTCTCCCTTTGGGAGGAGGGGGCAGCTTCCTCAGGCGGGCAGTGGGTTTCCCCTCTCGGCCATGATCCCAGGAGAGTTGGGCAAGTAGTGAGGGGTGGCTCCTGCCCTCACTCTGGGTGCAGCTCAGCATCAGAGCAGGTGACACCAGGGGCACAGGCAGGTGGCTGGGGCTCCAGGGGGCCAACCACCCACTGCTGGGATGGGAGACCAGGGCCATTCAGGGGCCACAGTGAGGCTCCCTGGTGACTCCGTCCTGAGGGTGCCCACAGGCACCTCCTCTCCCTGTCCCAGGCGGGAGGCTGGGGTTTGGCACTGAGTCGAGTCCTGCCTGGGCCCAGGTGGTGGGGGACAGGACAGGCCCTCCTGGTCTCTGCACCGCAGACTGAGAGGCCCATGAGCCACAGAAGCTCACCTCGCAGAGTTCTGGGCTGGGAGTCCACACGGGGTCGGGCTCCACCTGCAGGTCCACACACCCAGCGGGAGGGACGTCAAGGGCAGCACAGGGTCGGCATGTGACCGCTAGGTGCGCAGAGCCAGGCACAGAGCAGGCGCACGGGGCACTGGGAGGGGCAGCAGCAGGTGCCTGTGCACCCCACTGGCCTGGGCACCTGAACACACTGGCCGATGAGTGTCCAGCGTGCCTTTCACCCAGACCTGAGCGAGCCCCAGGCCCCACGGAGGTGGCCGTGTCTCCTTGCCGCTGTCCTTGCGTGTGTGCTCCTGATCTGGGGGGAGCTCTGTGCCATGGCACGGAGCAGGTAAGGCGGGCTGGCCCCGAGTCCACCCCCGACACTGAGGTCTCCTGGGTGGGGTGGGTGCAGGGACTGGGGGATGACAAGATGGCCTCCTGCAAACAGATCAGAGGATCAGAGCCAGCACCGGGCGTGAGGAGCCGTGCTGGGGATTCGGGGTGCTGCTTCTGGACTGGGCCTCCCTCTACTTAGAAAGAGGGTTCAGGTGCTGCACTGGGGCGTCTGAGGAGGACGTGGGCTTGACAGACAGCTGGCCTCAGGGGGACCTATGCACTGCTGTGCTGTGGCGATCCCACGGTCTGAGACACACACGGGGGACACGGAGGTGCAGGAGCCAGGGCATGCCAGCGAAGGCCAGGTGTGGCGTGGGGGTGGGGCCGGGTCTGGCCAGCCTCTCCTCCACTGGGAGGGGCCCAGCTGCCCCTTCCTGTGAGGCCGAGTCGGCCTGCTGTGCCGGGCACTTTCCAAGGTGGGAGCCGTCTCTCTCCAGGATCCTGGCCCCCCATAGGCAGTGGTTGTCATTGAAGAGTGACAGAGAGTGTGAGCTACACTCATGTCGGGGGAAGATGGGGGAGCTGTGGGTTGCCGAGTTGCGGAGAAGGCGGAGCTGGGACAGCAGAGGTGCACTGCAGGGAGGCCCCGTGGACCCTCAGCCACACTCAGGTCCTGCAGCCCACGCCCCCTCAGGTCCCATCTGCCCATCTGTCCTTCCTGTGGTGGACTCGGTGCGGGCCCTCAGGAGGGGTCTGTCAGCCTCAGCAGGGCCTCAGGGGCCTGCGACCCGGGAACCCCAGGCGGGGTGCAGGGACAGGGGGCTGGAGCGGTTACGAGCTGACAGTTAAACAGCACTGCCACCCACTAGACGGTGCCACAGACGTGCCCCGTGCTGTGACGACGACGCCAAGGTCCCACCTGGGCAGCTTGAGCAGACGTCTTGGCTTTGGCACCGCCTGGCTCTGTGCCGTCGGGCAAGCCACTTACCCTCTCTGTGCCTCCACCTCATCTGTCCCCCAGATCCTGGTGCCCACTTCACGGAGTGTGCCGAGGGCCTGAGCCCTCCCTGCCTGTGCCCCACTCTGGGGGTCACTGACAGCCGGCTCCTGTCGGGCGGCTGACCCCAGGCTCCCTCCTCGGTGCAGCCAAACCAGCAGCTACCCCCAGCTGCATGACGTGTGGCCATCAAGCCTGGGTGCGCCTGGGTGTGGGGCGACACGGTGGCCTCTGTGGAGAGCTCCCATGAGCCATCATGGCAGTCATCCAAGAGGGGCCTCCTGCTGCCGTGGAGGTGGTCACTCAGTCCAAGGAGTCAGTGGGCAGGGCCCCGGGGCGCTGTCCCTCAGGCAGGCCACTTGGGCTTCCGTCTCCCATGGGAAGTGCCCCACCCGCCTTCACGCCCAGTGGGAGAGACTGGAGAATGGGGACGCATGACACAGAGAGGCCGGTCCCAGGGCCAGCAGGACGAGGACATCCACTCACTGGCCGTCTTCTGAGGCCTCTGCTGTCCCCCTGCCGGGCAGGTCATCTCTAACCCCTGCTGCTCTTCAGGGCGGATCCCAAGTTCTCACGGTGCCCTTCGCCCCTGTGGTCCCCACGGGTGGACCTGTCTCTGCGTGTGGGTGTGATAACACACACCAGATTCCCATCCTGACCGGGTTCTGTGGGCGGGGGCGCCGGCCACCGTCACCTCCAGGGCTCCCTCCGTCCCCGGCCTGGCACCTGCCCGCCTCACCTGCTCCCCTCCGGCCCGGCTCCCCCTCCCTGTGGCTCTGGCACCTCCAGGGGCTCCTGAAGAGGGTGGCCCGGTGTCTGTCCTCCTGGAGTCTCTCTCCATGGGAGGTCCTGGAATGTCCTTCCTCTGTAAGGACGAGTGACAGTGCACTGTACAGAGGAAGCACTTGGCTTCGTGACCCCCCAGGGGACCTGTGGCTGCTTCCTGCCCCCTTCCTGTTCTGTGGGCAGTGCTGCCGTGGGCAGCGTGCGCGTGCCCCTGGGCCACCTGCTCTCTGCCTGCCGTCGCGAGGCCCTGCAGACCGGGCGGCTTCAGCAGTAGACGTGGGTCTTCCCCCCATTTGGGAGGCTGGGAGTCGGGGCCAGGGCCGGAGCTCTTCCTGACTGGACAGTGGCCTTCACGCCGTGTCCTCACACGGTACAGAGCGAAGCGGTTCCCTCCTGTCTCTCCACGAGGGGCGCTCACCCCTGCCGACCTCACCTACCCTGATGTGCTGCCCAGGACCCTCCAGATGCGCCCCAGCGGCTCAGACTCCCACAAACGACGCCGAGGAACACAGGTTGGCCCATGGCGATCCGCCCTCTGCCCCCCAAATTCACACACCCTTGAATGCAACATCGCCAGCCCTCAGGACCCCCAGAGCCTTCACTGCTCGGCCTGAGTGTCCAGTTCACAGACTCAGATGAAGACCGTCCTCCACCCGGCTCAGACTCGAGGCCCGGTTCTTCCTGAGGCGAGATTCCCTGCAGGGAAACCTTCCAGCAAGCCCCGTGGGACAGACATGGGACAGTCCCCATCCAGGAGGGGCATGAGCACAGCGAAAGGGCCGCGGGCTCCAGGCAGTCAGAGCCGCAGGGCTGCGCCAGCCTCCCCCGCAGCCCTCATGGAGCAGAGGCCGAGCCTTCCCATCAGCTCCTCCCACTCCACCTCCCTCTCCACCTCGCGGCTCCTCCACGTGTCCACTAGAATCTTCTCAGCTCAAGAGTCCCTGTCGGCACTCACTGCCACCAGCCCCGGAGTCCAGTTAGACAGGTCCTTCGTCACCCTACGAGGACCCCTCTCCCCGTTCCCACAGCGGCTCCCCACTTCCAGCTGGGCCCTTCCTGGAATGACTGACGTCCCTATTTCTAGAGGCACCTTCAGACTTCCAGCCCACCCCCCGTCCAGCCCCAAGGCCGGCTCCACGTGTCTGGATGTTCGTTACAGCAGCACAACACTGCTGGCACTGATTGCTGTGTTTGTGGGGCCTCTCCAGAGAGACCAGCATGACACACGCACACACGCACACACACGTACCTGCATGTCCACACTCGTGCAGACGGTCCGCAGCTTGTAATGGTTTCCCTGTGCTGTGGTGTAGCCAGCTATGATTTAGTGGACTAAAGACTGTCCGTCTTTCCTGGCTGGCCGTGCCTCCCGGTGCTCTTTTGCAATGCTAACAGTGATGGTGAGCAGCAGGGTCCCGGCAGCCTGTGATGGCGGCAATGACCACTAATGCCATGGCCTCAGGTGTGATGCGCGGGAGGTCAGCTGTAGGTAGTGCGTTCCCACCTCCAGGGTCTTAGCTCACCATGTGCTTACTGACACAGAAACCCTGGGCCAGCGTGTGCAGGACCAAGAGGTCCTGTGAGGCCTTGGCTCGTGGGATCATGGGGCCGGCAAGTCTGCGTCTGAGCCGCCGGAAACTCAGGCAAGAGCAGAAGCTGCAGACGGAGGCTCCTTACCCCCGGGAAGCCCCGCATAGCTCCTAAGGCCTCTGCAGATTGCGTAGGCCGCCCACACCACCACCTGGGGCAGCCTGTTGTTGATGTGTGTGTCCCGGCTGCTGTCCTGTGCCTGCTGGCCTGGCCAGGGTCCCCTTGGACACCGTGAGCTTGCCCGTATGATCTCCGGAACTTCCCACCGGTTCCTTCTGATGCACCCCTAAGTGTGCACACACCTGGGGCAGGGGATTCGCTCAGCTGGAGACACGTGCGCTTGGCTGGCCGTTCTGCAGCCATGGGCACTGGCAGGGCCAAGCGTGGGCAGGCAGGCCATCTGGGAGCACAGGAGGCAGTTCCTGGTGGGGGTCCAGGCTCTGGCCTGCTGACTTCTCCACTGCTGGTCAGATGACCTCCCTCTGCCCCTGGGTCAGTCACGCGCACTCCCAGGGTCCTAGTGAATGACAACACCGTCATCACCAAGTGACCAAGAGGCTGGGACGAGCTCTGGGTGCTGGGCAGGTGGGAGCGCGCGGGTCAGCAACAGCCTGGAGAGCTCTGTGGGCCCCCTGTCCTGGGCCTCCCTTGATGTGAAGCCTGTGAACCCCCCGTTGTGCCGCTGGCCCTGACCTCATGTGGCTTCCACTTGCAGGTGGCGATCATCGCAGGCAACTTCGAGCTGGCAGAATACATCAAGAACCACAGGGAGACGGACGTCGGTGAGTAGGCACGTTGGGTCCAGCAGGGAGATGCGAGCCAGCTCCGACGCCCTCCTGGGACTGGTGCAGAGCCGGGAGCAGCTCTGCGTGGACAGCCTCCCCTGCTCTGGCCCTGTGTGTCCCTAGCTTGCAGCAGAGAGGCCAAAGGAGACCCTAGACACTGGGCCACCTGATACGTGCCACCTGCTTCTCCAGGAGGAGACACTGGTGTCTGGGTCTAGGACTCCCCACCTGGTCAGGTCTCTCATTCCCCCAAGTGTTGAAAACCGACACATACCATCGTGCACGTGTCCACACGGTAGGACACACAGCCCAGGGTGCTCCCTCGTGTGCGTGGTTGGCCTGGGTGCTACGTGGCTTCACCAGTGGGACCAACGTGCCTCTGTGGCAGGAGGTGTCGATGGCAGGTGTTGCGCTGAGCAGGTGGGGGCCGGGAGATCCTGAAGCTTCCCCTCGTCTTTGCTGGGAGCCCGACACTACTCTAAAGATCAAAGTCATAAAAATCTAAACGAGAAAATGAGCCCCAAAGCCGGGGAAGGGGGAGGCAGGCAGGCTGGCTACGCGTCAGGCAGTGGCCTGGGTCGCAGGCCGGCTCTCACGGGCCTCAGACTCATCTGCAGCCGCGGTAGGAGTGTTTGAGGGAAGGTGCGTAAGGCACAGCCCCCTTCTGCCCCTGGACAGGGCGAGAGCCCCAGGGCCCTCCCCTCCCCTCCCGTTGCCTCCCCCTCTCTCCCCGTGATGGTGCTGATGACCGTTCCCCTTTTTAGTGCCCCTTGTGCCAACCAGGAGGGCTGTCTCTGGGGCTCCTCCTTATACCCATCGCCCTGCCGTTGGCTGGGCCCAGTCCTGCACCGTGGATGAGCCCGCTGGCCTGTTGCCTCCAGCCCCGGGCTTCCACAGGACCTGCAGCGGGGAGCAGACCCGTTGGACCGGCAGTGGTGAGCTTCTGAGGGTGACATCGTCCCTCCAGGGGTCGGGTGGGCTCCTGGGGCCCCGAGGAGCAGCAGGTAGAGCCTGCCCCTCGCTGCCTGTGCCCCTCACCCTGTTTTGGTGCTGGAGAGAGTGGGCTGTGTGTCTGGCTGTCAGGTCTCTGTGTCGAGTGTGCCGTGCACAGCTGTGGCTGCCCCTGCTCTGCTCGGGGGATTGTGTGACGGCAGCCACGCGCCTGGCTGGCACCCCTGCAGCCTGCGCTGGGAACCGGGGCTCCTGGAGGCTGCATGGATGCCCATGCATCCCGTCTGTGAGCCCACGTCACTTAATGGCTCTGAGCTCCAGGCCTGCCCCCCGGCTGCGCAAACGCCCCATGAACACACTCTAGAGGTGGACGCGTTGACATCTGCAGAGCCATTTAGGGAAGGAATTGAGCTCGTGGGGTGCAGGGGCCTGTCTTCCTGCCACCTCCCCAGGCCAGATAGCAGAGTAGCAGGAAAGCTGGGCTCAGATCTGTAATCCTGCTACCGGGGCTGCAGAAGCCCCATGCCCAGCAGGGAGGGACACCGGCGAGTGGGAACCCCAACCTAGGGCAGCAGGCCTTGCTCCTGGCGTCCCTGGATGCAGAGCCCGAGTCCGTGGCTCATCCCGTAACAAGCTCGGTGATACTCCTATTATGGTCATTAGCTGCCCACCTGCCTGAGGCCTGCAGCCGGGCAGGGGCAGGAAGAGCCTGCTCACCTGGTCGGAGCAGAGCCTTGCCCTAGGCCCTGCTCTGCTCCGCCGGCCGCTCACAGCCCCTTCCTCCCTCTGCAAACCTAAGCACCAGCCACCAGCTCCCCTCAGGTCAGAGCAACGTGTCCAGTCCCTGACGCCCAGTGGATCTGAGGGCCCTCCTGGGGAGGCACGTGGCCGTCTTCTCTTTTGAGATCCAGTTAGCTTGCCCGCCTGTGCCGTCTTCATTCTCGTTCTTATGAAAGTGGGGGTGTCTGGTGGGCAGGTCACTGACCCACGCTGGACAATTATTCAAACAGCAGGCCCTGCCCCGAGGGCGTGCGGCCTCCAGGGCTCCCGGGGTTGAGCAGAGCTGTCCCACCCCTACCTCTGTGAGCCACCCGTCCCAGTGACATTGTGGTTTTTACAAGAGTTGACAGGGAGTCAGTGTCACTTGTGGCCTGCTTTGGGGGCTTCCCAGGGCCCAAGAGAGAAAGGAAGTTCAGAAAGTCTGCATTCCTCATGGGGACCCTTCTGCATCTCCAGAGAAGCCACAGAAACAGACGTCCCTTCACCTGAGCTTTGAACTAACTGGCATCCATGCAAACCCTGCCGTAGAAACTGGGCTGAAAACCTCCCAGGGCAGGAGTGAGGGGCGTGAGGCTGTGGGTCCACTATGAACCCAGACTTCACACCCTTGCCAGGTGATCTCAGCACTCGGTCCCTGGGACACCTGGCTCGACACATAACAGGCCTCTAGGGCTGAACCCAGGGGGGCTTCTCTACCCCCCACCCCCATCTGCACGGTCCCTCATTCCCCGCGGAGGCCAGAGGCGGGGCATGTGATGGGGAGATCCTGTGTGCCCGTTCCTGTGACCCGCCTGGGCCTCGCAGCTTCCTGTGTGTGTCTGTCCTGTTGTCCAAGAGCCGCTGCTTCTGGCTGAATGAACAACAGTGGTGAAAACAGCTGGCGCACACTGAGTGCTGCCGGCCAGTGTCTCAGGCACCACGTCACGTTCATTCAGGCCTCTGCGTCTAGTGCGGCCGTGTCTGTCTTCCCAGGAAGAACCTGAGCAGAGGTGTGGCCTTTGAGGTCAGGCCTCCCCGGAGCAGAGCCTGAGGCCAGGAGGCCCCAGGGCATTAGGGAATGGGGAAGGGGGACACCAGGACAGGTGGTCAGGGAGCGGTCAGTACCACTGGCCACCAAGGCTCCGGGGTCCTCGGTGGGTGACGCATTTTGTGTGTCTACCCACTTCACATTCTTGGTTGGAGCAGGTGACTTGCTGGTGCCCAGGAGCATGCCCCCCAGGAACTTCAGATGTCTGTGAGGCGCAGGGACCCTGTGTGGGCCCGGCCCATCCCGGCCCGGCCCGACCTGCGGTTTTAGGCAGGAAGGGTCCGAGGCGTCTGCAGGCAGGGCTTTTCCACAACCACATGCTGGACCCAGTGGGCAGGCCAGGTCCCACCCCAAAGGCACCGGCCCTGTGGCTGGCCTCTCGCCCCCAGCCCCACAGCCCCACCCATGAGGCCCGGGCCTCCCCGACAGAGGGCAGAGGAGAGCAGACCGCCCACTGACCACCGACAGCACGGGTGCCTCACCACAGCCAAGGGGCCGCCTCTCCTCTGCCTGGTCCAGGCCCTGTGGCTCGGGGGCCAGCCAGGTGGTCACCCTGCATCCAGGAGGGAAGTCATGCTTTAGTGGATTCAGGAGCAGCAGCCTGCCCATCCTGGCCTCCCACGTCCTAGTGAGCTCCCAGCTGCCGAGCAGACAGCTTCCCTCCGGGTCCTGGCTCCTCCTGGACTTCCTGTCCAGGGTCACCGTGCACAGAGAGGCAGCCTCCCTGACTGTGTGCAGTGGCCGTGGGCCTGGAGGTCAGGAGGGCCTTGGGGCCGCTGGGAGGCCTCGCGCAGGGGCACCTGCTCTGTGGTAAAGGGGCCGGTGGCCAAGGACGACCCGTGTGCAGGGGTGTGGGGCCTCTGGGAGCCCAGGGAAGGCATGGCACTGACCTTAGGGCCATGGTCCCAGGCTCCCGTCTGGAGAGGAGACGCACCTCCTCCTGCTTGGACCTCCTGCAGGCCATCCTGTCTGCCTTTGGAGCCCAGGACTGCGCTGAGCTTGAACGTCCTTGGGGACCCGGGAGGCCTGGCCCCTCGTCTTCACCTCCCTCGGACACCCCTCTGTTGACCACCTCCCCCGAGATGGCCCCGTGCAGACTTGGGGACTCGGATGACCAAGGAGGACAGAGTCCCTTTTGTCCCCACCCCACCCCCAGGCCCTACACGTGGTGTTGAGAGGACCAGGGTCCTGCACGCCCTCCCAGCCGCTGCTCAGCGGAGCCAGTGTGACAGCTCAGGAACGGGCACCGCACACCCGGCCTCTTAGACTGCTGCTGCCCACCCTGCTGTGGTCCCCAGAGTCCCCCTGAGTCTTGAGGTGGCTGCTCTTCCCTCCCCACCCCAGCGCCGTCCTCCACTCACCCACAGGTGAGTCCTCCACACACCCTGCAGGCTCCTGGTGCCTGCAGGGTGTGCCAGGTCTGGGGCATCTGAGTCTCCCGGGAGCTGGCGCCGAGCACAGATGCCCGGGGCCCTGGGGCTGGCACAGCCTGGGGGTCCCCGGAGTCACAGTTTTGGGTTCCTCCAGAGGTTGCTGCTAGAGGCCCACGCTGTAGCCCACTGGGCGCAGGGCCCGCCTCCCGTGGGCCCCCTGGGCAGCAAGTGAAGAGGACCCTGGGTGGTTTCCCAGGGCTGACACCCTGACAGCCACCCACCAGGGGCTTCAAACACCTGGGGCTGGTTCTCGCCCGGTTCTGAAGGCCAGCGTCCAGAGCCCAGGTGTCGGCAGGCGGGTTCTTTCTGGAGTCCCCGGGGGAGGACCTGCCTGTTCTCTGCAGCTTCCGGTGCCGATGGCCGGCACCTGGCCCTCCTGGGCGGTGGAGGCTGGGCTCCAGGATCTACCTCTGACCTCACGGCCCTCCTCTGTCCATGCCGAAGAGTTCCCTCCGCCTTGCTCTTATGAGGACAGCAGTCTCTGGATTTAGGACTCACCCTCAATCCAAGATGGTCTCATCTTGAGATCCTTCAGTTAATCGCATCTGCAAAGATCTTATTTTCAAATGGGGTGGCCATCGCAGGGTCCTGGGGTTAGAACTTGGACATATCTTCCGGGGCCACCATTTAACCCAGCGGGGGGCACGGACACTGCTCCTGGGGGCTTGGGGTACCTGCCCTGCCTGCCCCACGGAGCCTGCCTCCCCTCTGGTCCCCACCCCACCCCTGCCTCCCCATCTTGGGTCTTGGGGACAGGCACATGTTGGCACGTCCCTGCTGGATTGAGCGCATCATACGGTCCCTTGGGAGCCTTGCTGGGGGTGTTCTGGGCAGGGTGGGGCCCCTCCTGGCCCCAGGTCCTTCCGGGGTTGTGATCACAAGTGACCACGTCTCCTCCTGACTTGAGTGGCATGGCGCTGTCCCTCTGCGCTGGGATCTCTTGACGTGCCAGGACGTGGCTGCCACTTCCCCAGTTGAGGCTGTCCTCTGTCTCCTGACTTCCAAGGTGGGGAGGGGCAGGGGTCCCTGGGGGCTCTAGTCACCTTCCTGTGCTGATCGTCTTATTGGGGTGGGCAGAGGCCGGGACGGGGCTGCGTCTCTCCTCCGCGTCTTTGGCTCCGCTTGACCTCTAAGCTGCTTCAGGGCAACGGGAGAACTGAGACCCGCTCCCCCACCTGAGGCCGTCAGCCCTGCCTTCCTGGTCGGAGCAGACCCTTCCCACCCTCAGGCAGAGGCTGTTTGCCAGACGGTGAGGGCTGGGACACTGTTTTGAAGAACCCCGATTCTGAACTTGGGGGAATGCGGGTAAGACCCCTCTCTCCTGTTGTGTTGGGGTGCACCTGAAGACAGGTGTGGGGAAAGGACCCTGCGCTGCACCTTGGGGTGGGAGGGGTCAGTGTGGCTGGCCACCTCAAGTGAGCAGATTCAAACCCTGAACCTCTTCCTGACTTGGCACATGGCTCCTCCATGAGGTGTCTTCCTGTAAAGTCCCTTTAAAAGATAAAAGAGCCCAGGGATCCTTTGTTCCCCCGACTCGGAAGTGCACTTCCAGGAGGTGGGTGCTCCCGGGGGCTGCAGCGTGGCTCTGAGATGGCAGAGGGCAGCCTGTGCCCGGAGCAGTGGGACCTGTGGGCACCGAGGGCTGTGGAATCCAGAAATGGATCCGGGTGCTGCGTGGACGCATCTTGGCTCCTTGAGCGAGAGAGACGTTGCCTTGCCGCACGGCTCCTTCAGCGCCGGCCAGCGGGTCTCCTGCCCCTGTCTGAATCGGTGCTGCCTCTTCCTCACCCCCTTCCTCTTTAAAGAATTAAAAAGTGACCTCCGTGAGGTTGTTTTATCAGCCAAGTCGAAGGAAGTGATGGTGTGGGAGCGACCGTGAATACCAAAGTTGATCCCTGGTTGCTGCCATCCGGTGTTTAGCTGGGGCTGAGCAGATGAGCCCAGCCGGGTGGACGCACGCTGGCCACAGAGCACTGAGATGACTTCTTTAGGACAGCAGTCCCCAAAAGCAAGGCTGGTGGGGAGCTGGGGAGCCCGCGTCCGAAACAGTCATGCAGATCCTAAGCGTGTTGCCAGCTGATAAGCCCTGGACCGGGTTAACCTATTTTCCAGGGTCTTTGTTGTTTTGGTTTCTGCCTGGCTTTGTGGGGAGACGTGCCGTCAGATGGATTAAATGACATGGGTTGTTCTTCTTCGGCGGAACAAGGTTTGTTTTCATGCGTCTTTCTGCAGCGATGGAGCGAGCAGAGGGGTGTGTGTTTGTTGGAACACGGCGGAGGGAGCTGGTGCGTGAGTCGGGGCGCCTGCCTCGCTGAGCAAGCAGCACTTGGATACGGTTGCTAGGTTGCCAGCTCCCGTGGTGGCTGTATCGTGATGCTGTGGGTGCACATAGATGGTGGAGAGAGGGTGGTGTTTTCAAACAGATTTCTGAACGTGATAGCGTGTGTGTGTTTGTGGGTGAGGAGGTAAGATCCGGGTGGATTCTGCGCGGTGTTCCTCTGAGCACATACCTGTTTGGCGGTTACCACCTGCTGGGAAATAGAATAGGTCTGAGAAGATTGCTGTTTTCTTGGCATTTTGACTGTGAAATGTGCCACTTCCGATGAAGTGCTAGATGATGCTCCCGGGGGAATCACAGAGCCCTGTGTGTGCCAAGGACCCAGCCGGGCTGGGGAAGCCCCAGCCTCTGATCGCGACCTCTTTCCTTCAGTTAGATTGGGGGGGTGGGGGCCCTGCGGAAGCCCCTGTTGCAAGGTTTCTTGGGAAACATCAGGATAATAGATCGCCTTAAATTAAATAGCAATCACACAGCTACTGGCTGGCTGCTGGGAGATTATTTCCCAATCAAGTGCTGAGGAAGGGAAGATAAAGCCCCACTGACCGGCTGTTCTCAGCAGGTGACAGGCTGGCCAGCACCGTGACCCCTGTGCTGGGGCCGGTCCTGTTCGCCTCTTCCCCTCTGCAGGGCTGGGGAGCCGTGAAGTCTGGGCAGGCCCAGCTCATGTGTGGCCCCTGGGGCATGTGTGTGCGTGTGTATCACCTGTTCCATGCACAGGGCTGGCTGTCCTGTCCTGATGGTCATGTCCAGCTCTGGGCTCTGTCTGTGCTCCGGGTCGCGAGGGTACTCCTCTGTCTACTGAGATGCGTCTTGTGCGTGGAGCTGAGGTCTGACTTCCCGCCATACGTATCCATCCAGAAGATTCCCAGATCACAGAGGGCAGGTGGATGTGGTCCAGTGACCCCTGTGTAATGGCCGTGCTCGGCAAACACGGAGGTTGGGATGGTGTTTCACATCCAGCTGATTCTGGCCAAGCCCTCGGCCAGTGTCCACTTGGGGTCCATTGCCATCTTTGGCCTGTGCTGTGTGTGCTGAGCCCTGAGGATGCCATCTTCACTGTCCCTCTGTCCCCACCCCGTCACCCCCGGTGCAAGGCGGAAGCTGCAGGGAC
The DNA here is from genome assembly GCF_964194105.1 of Spermophilus citellus. Taxonomy (NCBI): domain Eukaryota; kingdom Metazoa; phylum Chordata; class Mammalia; order Rodentia; family Sciuridae; genus Spermophilus; species Spermophilus citellus. Next base: position 254,444,811 of record NC_138183.1, on the reverse strand, counting down.
GTGGTGGCCCAGCCCCTGCCTCCGGTTGCCCCGCAGACCTTCAATGCCACACATCCTTCTCCAGGCCCCCAGCACGTCAGGCGCAGCCCTTTGTGTGACAGATCTTTCATCACATCTCCTTCCTTAGCCTCAATCAGAACTCACGGACGACAGGCCCTGACCTGCCCGTGGGCTCTTCAAGCCCCGACAGGCTCTGACCTGTCCTGTGAAGGACTCAGGGGGTGAACAGAGGCCACCCCCTGCAGGCCCAGTACTGCGCCAGGTACTTGCTCCCTTCACGGACTCGCCGTCCGTGCAAACCCGTGCAGCTGGGTTGAGAGTGCTCAGCCAGGGGTGGCCACTGCTCAGTAAAGTCCAGGACCAAACAGAACATGTCCTTTCTGTCCCTGGTGGGCTGTGGCCTGGGAATTCCTGGGAGTGAGCACACGAGTGTGATGTGTTTGACCTTCAGCCAGAGAAGGCCACTCAGCTAAGCCGACTCCTGTCCGCAGGATTGGCCAGTGGGTCGCTCGGATTCCACACAGGGTGGTGCCTGCATTGCCGATCGGTGCCCATCCCCTGTCCCTTGTTCTTGAGCTCCTACCCAGGGCCCTCTGCACATGGGGGAGGACATCCCCCTTCCTGGGTCCTGGTCCTCTCACCTCCGGTTGTGAGGTTATTCTGGTCCCCCTTCTTTCCCCTGAGCCTCCCGTCCTACCCCAGCCTCTCACCTGAGCCTCCCGTCCTTCCCCAGCCTCTCACCTGAGCCTCCCGTCCTACCCCAGCCTCTCACCTGAGCCTCCCGTCCTACCCCAGCCTCTCACCTGAGCCTCCCGTCCTTCCTCAGCCTCACCCACTATGATCAACACCAGCACCATCTCCAGTCGAGGCTGCCTGACTTTCCTCTGTGCGTCGGCTCCACCTCTGATTCGGTTCTAGGAGGTTGAAAGGTGTCCCCTTGGGCCTGGGGGGACTGGCTTTGCCTCTGCCCTGTTCCCACACCTCTGTGGCCTCCCCACACCCTCTCTGGTGGGTCCTGGAGCCCTGCCGGCCCCTCTCCCTCTTTCTCAGCCTCTCTTGCTCTCTTGGCCAGATTCCAGCTTCTCTGCACTCAGTACTGCTCTCACCCTGGTGGGCCCTGGGCAGGTCTGGGGTCAGCAGGGACCGGGACTTTGTGTCCTGGTTGAAGAGCTGGACTTCTGACCTGCTGGGTCCCTGCAGATGGAGCACCTTTGCGCTGCAGTAGGCGGGGGTTGAAGTTGGCTCTGGGGCCTGAGGCCCGGTGGGTGTGGCGTGCCAGCGCCTCCCGGGCCACCACAGGCTGCCCTGGCTGAACAGCAGCCACAGCTCCGGGCACGTGGCCCCTCGGTGCTGGCCATGCTCAGTGGTCTTACTCAGCCCTATCGGTGGCCCTGTCACCGAGGAGCAGGTCAGGCTGCCTGGGGCTGGGCACTTGTCCAGGCCACAGGGTGGTGGCGGGGAGCTATGCTGTGAACCAAGTCTCCCTGACTCTTCAGCCCTGACCTCTGCCACCCCTGCTCCCAGACCCGGCCTGTCCACCCCTCTGCAGGCCTCAGCCCAGCCCAGCCTGCACCCTGTGCTCTGCGGCTGGGTTCTCCCTGCGGTTCGCTGCCCACCAGGGCCCTGGCCGCCTGAGCTCTGTCCAGGTTGTCCTCTGCCCCTCCACCCGCCTTCCAAGGCCCCTCCCAGGCTCCCCCACAACTGCCATGGCCCTCTCTGCCGGCCTGCGGGGGCCACACCCTCCCATCCACCTCGGCACAGGGGCTTATTTCATTGATGTCATATGCATAGTTGTCCTTGGGCCAGCTGGGGAGTCAGGGGCCAGGTTCGGGTGGCTCACTGTCCCCAGCCTGTCCCCAGCCCAGAGCACAGGACTCCTGAGCTTGTACTGAGAGCAGCAGGGCAGGTGAACGGCAGGCCCTGACTCTCAGCAGGCGGCAGCCCCAGGACACCTGCCGAGGATCCTGAACCACTCCTGGGAGGGGCCCAGGATCATGAGGCTCTCACCCATCCCCCACCTATGTCCTTCCCGGGCACCGTCCCTCCCTTCCCAGGCCTGGGAATGACTGCAGGACCCGGACCAGACCCTTGCCAGGGGAAAGGGCCCCTCCCTGTGTCCTGCAGGGGGATCCCTTAGCCCCCTATGACCCTGGTGGACCATGTGTGACTTTGGGGAAGGTGCTGACCCCACAACGTCCGGACTTTCCTGCACACAGCCACTCGGAGCCTCCACACCAGAGTCGGCAAATACCCCAAGAAATCTTGATTTTTATTAGTGCGCAAAGGCTGCTGGGGAGTGGAGCTGGGGAGAGAGCAGGAGACCCGGTACCAGGAGGAGGCAGGTTCCAATCGAACACCCTCTGGGCCATCCCGGGCCAGCGGCACCGCGTCTCCCTGGGCCTCAGCTGCTTCTGCGGATGATCACCTCGCGGTCCCACCCCCGCGCCGGCAGCAGTCAGGATTCCCTTTCTGTAGAGCTGAGCCCAGATGCAAACCGGGAGGGCGGGTGGCTCTGTGGTGAAGCTCTTCGTGGGACTGCAGGTATTTGAGGCATTGAGAGGCGCGCAGGGCCTGGGCGAGTGTGCGGGGTAGAGTTAAATGGAACGGAGAAGAGGTTTCTAATTCTGGTTCTAATGAGTGTCAGCGGGGAGACTTGGCGGAGGCCGTTGTCAGAGAAGAATTATACTCCTGTGCATCCAAGTGCTGCCAAGCCAGAGGGGGTGAGGCCAAGAGCTAGTGAGGAGGAGGAGAGTCCCCGCCCGGGCTCCGTGGGGCTGTGCCCTGCCCTAGTGCGCCAGGCCCGGGCACCAGATGTGGACTTCAGCAAACTCTCATCACTGGGCCATCAGCCATGTGGCTTCCCTGACCGTGGAGGCCACCAAGATGATCAAAGGCCCCCGAACATTCTCCTGCCCCAGCCCAGAGCCCCAAGATGTCCATCGGGAGCTCCCGGAGGAGGGCAGGAAGAGTGCGGGTAGACAGTGATCACAGGGACCGGAGGTCAGAGCTGGGGGCAGCTGGGGTGTGGCCAGGAGGAGGCCCGTTGCTGCCCCAAACAGGCCCTGCTCTGCAGTAGCTTTACCTGTGCACCCTTCCTCATGGCCCTGCGCCCAGCCCAGGAGCCCGTGAGGGGAGCAGCTTCCACCCTGGGCAGCCCCAGGGGGACAGCTGATGAGCAGGAGGCTGCCCTCCCACAGCAAGCCCAGCGTGCGTCCCTCAGGTGGCACTGAGAACAGAGGGCCCCAGGTCTCTCTGCTGCTCTCTCTCCTTGACCCCACCCAGCCAAGGCCACCAAGGCCACCAGGGCGGCTGCTACAGTGGACAAGTTCCAGCACCAGAAGCTGCACCGAGTGACCCCTCAGACCCAGGGTTCCCATGGTGGACACGTGGCCTCCGGTGTCTTCCTGAGCATCATCCTATGGACTCTCTGGGCTGCTCCACGGCGGGAGCCTTCGAACGGTGCCTCTGTCTGTGATCTGAATGTTCTGCCCCCAGTTTGGAGGGAAGTTGAGGTTCTGTTGAGAGGCCTGGCCTCGTGCTGGGTCTGTCCTCCAGGGACCCTCCTCTGGAAGCACGTGGCCAGCCGGCCCCAGTTCCCACCCTCCAGGAAGACGCAGGCAGGTCCTTTGGAGGGCCTCCCTTGTGTGTTTCCGCCGTGGCTAGAAACGGTGCTGAGAATGTAGACATGGTGACCTGTTCCACGCTGTTGCTCTCTTTGTGAGCAGAGTGGACGCCCGGCAGGCCAGGCCCACATTCCGCCTCCTGCTCCTGGGAAGTGCGCTCACACCTAGAGCCTCGCTCCCCCGTGCCGGGTCCTCCCTCCACGGGGCCGTCTGCCCACGGACCCCGGCTCCACTAGGACAGAGCTTTCATCACCAACCAGAGTGGCGCCAGGCACCCTGAGATCTCTCAGTGAGGTTTGTTGAATCGCTGGCTCTTCAGACCTGTTCTTTTACTGGTGCAGGAGAGAAGGGGCCACCGTGCTTCACAGTGAACATTCACCTCAGCCTCTCCTTTGCGGGGCTGGACTTGCTCTGGGGGTCCACTGGGAGGACCCCCTGCTCCCGGTTGCTTGGACCAGAGCATGTGGATTCCCTCCGACGGGCTTCGGCATCAGCCCATCCCGGCCACGTGGCCAGAGGGTGCCTTTGCTTTCTCCTCTTGTGACCCTGGGAGGGTCAGGGCTCCGTCTCAGAAGGCCTGGCTGGAGCTGCTGGAGTCAAGGGGTGGCGGCCCCGGGGTGGACATCTGCGGAGGCTGGGGAGAGGCCAGGGCTCTGCCTCTCCCTCCGTCACAGCGGCTCTGTTCAGCTCTAGCCAAGGGCTGGTTCTAGGCCGTGAGGTCACCCTGTAGCTTGAGGACCAACAGGGGACCAGTGCTGGAGAGCATGATGGCACCACAGGAGCCTGGCTCAGGAAGCTGCCTGGGTTGTCCCAGATGTCACGCTGCCTCAGAGCAAGGTCAGAGCCAGCCCAGGTCCACGGGCTCCGACCCCGAGGGGCGTCTCCCAGGCTCCGCAGCTGGGACAACGAGAGCTCTGTGTGCTCCGAGAGGGAGCAGAAGACTAAGAGCCCCATGTGCTGCCTCCATCAGGAGGATCAGCATCCCTGTGGGGCCAGGAAAAGGACAAAGCCCCGTGAGTGGGCCTGCGGCATGGCGGGGCAGGAAGGGACGTCTGCCCGTTGGTCACAGGGCAGGGTGTGTGTTCCGTGGTCAGGATCTCGCAGCACTGAGTCCTTCTGAACCCCTAGTCCTGGAGCTGAGGACTGTGAGGACCAGGCCCTGGGCGCCCTTCTCCAAGTGCTCGCTCGGTCCCTCGTTTGGCTGAGGTTCTAGCACCGTCACCCCAGCACAGAGGACCTGGGGCCACGCTGTCCACTCTTGGGGGAGTAACTTATTTTAAATTGCACAGTCCTCGAGAGACACTCCGCTTCATGTCCTATGGCGAAGCTGCCCCTCCCTGAGCCTCCGCTTCCCTGTCCGGGAATAAACAGCAACACTGACAGCTGCTCGTCACACGGCCCCCGCAGAGCCGCAGCAAGGGCCAGCAGGGGGCCAGCGGGGGGCCAGCGCCCAGGTGCAGACGCCAGGAGGCACAGGTTCGCAGAGGACCTCAAAGGTCATGGAAGCAAGTGTCCACCCCACTCATGTTAAACGCCATCAGGGACCAAGTGCTCCTTCCCCGGGGCTGTCCAAGCCGGACGCAGCTGGGCTTCGATGATGTATTTGCAAAGCCCTTTTCAAAGGTTTTCTCTGGAGAACTCGAGGCATGCATCCCTGTGCCCCATAATGACACCCCAGTGAGGCACCACGTAGAGGGCAGTGATCCCACCAGGTCACCAAGGGGCTGAGAACTCCTGTCATCTGATGATGTCACAGCCGCATCAGGTTATGGAGTAACTCGTCCCTCGTGTGTCACATGACCCTGGAGGACGCAAGCTGCTTGGACTACAGGGACATGAAAGTGCAGTGCATACAGTTGGCGCCCATTGCCGTGCCATGGGTTTACATATGTGCTGTGCTTCATTCTCTTTGGGGCGCTGGGGTTTGAACTCAGACCTGAACCCCACCCCGGCCCGACTGCACTGTACTGGGTCTTGTCCTGGGGGGGTCCCCTAGCCGTAGAGGTTTGCTGGGAGCACGATGTGCCATCGGTCTCAACTGCGTCAAGAGGCCACATCCGACCACTGCCCATCCCTCCCGGGTTGAATGAGCCATACCCTGAAATCCCCCATGACACATCTCTCGGAACACGTCCTGTTACTGAGCGTGACCGGAGGTGCTCCGTGGTCCTCAGGCACACGTGGATCCGCTGGGTTCCTTTGACATGAGTTAGGTCTGTAGGGTTGGTGGTGGGCACCAACCTGAGAGCCAGTGGCTCTGGGACTGGTGGGCCCACCACCTTCAGCAGCAGCCATCTACGAAGCCCTGGGCTCTCATCCGTGTTTGACATGTGAGGTGGCCGCACGTGCTGATCACAAGGCGTGATTTTTTGTTTTATTTATTTTTAGTAAAGGCAAATTTCGGTGCTCATTGTCAGGGATTTTCCTATAATACCTTTAACATCAACATCGATTACAAACTCCTAAATTAAGGAAATAATGGTTATTACATGACTATTCCTGAAAATGCTCTTGCCGTTTGGAGAGAGTTGCTCTGAGTGTCTCCCATGCTGGGTCACCTGTGGTTTGGATGCCGACCCGGCGAGCAGCTCGGGGGACCTGGTGCAGTGTAGATGCTCAGGAGGCAGTGGCTGCCTTTCACGTACACGTGCAAAGGCGCCCTGATTCACCATGGCTTGACTTGTAATTTTTTGACTCTGTAATCTTGCAAAGGTGATGTGTGTTCAGTAGAAACCACACTTGAAATTCAGTTTGCATCTTCCCCTGGCCAGCAGTCCACCCTCCGATCTGCTCCTGCGGCGCCTCCTGTCAGCCCCACGACGGCTGAGGAACCCGCGCCCCTCTGCGCTGCGCCGAGCTGCTGAGCTGGTGGTGCAGCAGGTCAGGTGTATTTGAGGCATCTTCAAATTGCATAGAGCTTACTGGACGTGACCCCACCCTGTGTCAGGACCTCTGCATAGTCTTACTCCTCTCAGGCACCCTTAGCTGGGGAGCCCTGCCCCAGCCCTGCCCCCTTCTTGGTCACCCCATTTGTGTCATTGCAGTTGAGGACAGTTTGCCCGGGATGCTGGTGACAGGTGGCTGAGCTGGACTCGAAGGCTCCTGTCTGCTGGTTGGCCCCACCACGGTGTCCTAGCCCGTGAGACAGTGGTGAGCTCCAGCAGCGCCTCCCAGGAACTGCCAGAATTGGGGAAATGGGGGGGATGATGGACGGCGGTGGACAGTGGCTGTGTCCGCCTCCTCCTCTGCAGAGCTGGCGGGTCAGGCAGGGGTGCCCGTGGGCTCTGCCCTGTGGGGCTCCGTGCAGTGGCCCCTGGAGAAGAGAAGGAGCCTGGATCCCAGGTGGGCTGTGCGTGTCTCCTCACGAGGCGTCCCCAGGCTGCTGGCAGGGCTGCCCCGGGCTGAGCTGTCAGTGGACGGTCAAGGAAGGACTGTCCGCCATTCCCATTCCCTGACTTTGTTCATCAAAATGCCCTGGGGTCACCATTGGTCAGGTCACACCACCACAGCAATCAGAGTCAATCCTCATCTAACTTCCTCTTAAAAACTTATTTCTCTACCCCCCAAAGGTAAAATTCGATGTTGTCTGAAGACTCCCCCCCCCCCCGTTCCTCTTTTACTATGTGAATTTGGATGAGGGTTGGATTTGTGAAGCTGGCCACTTGCTTCCATAACTACCCAATCCAGGACACACGCGTCCCTCGTCTGGACACCTCTACTGACAAGTGTCGCAAACCAAAGCCTCAGACTTGGCTCCCTCTGGTCTCAGAAGTGACGTAATGGCATGAGTGGCCTGTCCCCATTCCTCTTGCTCCTGCCCATGGGGTTTTCTGAGAGGGTCAACCTGTTCAGAGCAAATCCTACCCAGTTCATCGGAAAGCAGGACTCGCTGTTAGTGCTCAGGACGGTCTGCGCCCAGGGTGCTGCGCGCCACGGCAACGGCTCTCTGTCCAGGAACCTCCAGGGTCCAGACCTGGGGGCCGCCACCCAGCAGGGGGGTCTCGGGACAGATAGACCGCCCACTCCTGCCCTCCGTGAGTGCCTGCCACTGTCCTGAGCGTTTTTGTGGTCAGGAGGAACATGGACTTCCCAGAGTCCAGGGGGGAGAGATGTGGGAACGTGCTCCTCCTGCCCCGAGGACTGGGGTTCCACAGGTGACACAGTTCCCTTGCAGCTGACAGGCAGCGCCAGGCCAGGGTGGCCCCAGACCTCAGCCAGAGTGAGGAGCCCGGGGACGCTCCAGCCACAGTGGTCAGTCGCTGGAATCACCTTTCTAATTGTCCAGTGATGTCCAGGGCATGAGCCACAGCAGAGGTGGCATGCAGGTGGGCCAGGGCCACGCCCCCATCCTCGTTTCTGGCTCCCATGTCCTCCCCACTGTGACATAGCAGAGGGCCCGACCAGAGCCCTCTGTGCTGTTTGGAGCTCCAGCCCCCAGAACTATGAGCTAAGTAGACCTCCTTGTTTTCTCAAGCACCTGGACTCGGGTGTTTTGTTACAGCAACAGGACACAGGGGACGGCTTGCCCATGGCCGTCACAGCATGAAACCCAGCCCTGTGGCCTCCCGGGGCCTCCCTGGCCTCACCTGCCCTTCCCTCCCCCAGGGACCAGCCCCTCACTCTGCACCCCTCCCCCTCGTGGCTCCTCCTCCAGCGGGAAGAGCGGCGGGTCTTGCCCTGGTTTTACCATCTGTCGTCCCACAGGCAGCAGCACAAGGTCCCCCTGCTCAGGTGACCTCTCCACACAGGTTCTGCCATCATGCTGGTCCTCCCAGGCAGCCTGGGCACCCTCTCCTCCTAGGGGCAGCAGCCACGTCCTCTGGGGCCACCCTCAGCCCGTGGCCTGCCGTCCCTGCCGATCACACTGCGGTTCCTCAGGGACCCGCTTCCCCTGGAGGCCCCCTCCTAGCTCTGGTAGATGTGAGCTTTGGGGGACACCAGGGTCCCCTGGAGGGCTCTCCTGGCCATGGGAGGTGGGGCCAAGGTGGTTCAGAGGGGAGGCCACAGATGTGACAGGGAGGTGCCCAGGACCAGCAGGGTCCATGCTCCAGAGAACCACCTCACTCCCCCTTGCAGCCGCTCTACAAGGCCACTCCGTAGAACCCTGCAGCTTGGAGAGGACAGCTCCCAGCCATGACAGTGACGTGTCACCTGGCAGTCCCTGAGCCCAGGATGCCTACCCAAGAAAGGCCCCTGCAGGCCACCAGCCTTGTAGCCCTGGACACAGCGGGACCCGAGCTCCATCAGGGGCTGTCACCCTGGGCCTGTCGGGGAGGGATAGAAGTGGGCCTCAGGTGGTCAGAGGCCGGCGGGGCCAGCTGACCATCTGGACAGAGTCCACTGCACACCTGCTGGGAGTGTTGATGGTCCCAGTGTGGGGCAGGGAACTGTGATAGTCCCCAGGGGTCCCTGAAGTGCAGGTCACCGCGCCCCAGCCCCCTGCCCCAGGGGAGCAGGCCTGTGGAGTCCTGCAGGCCCTGAGGACACCAGTCAGAGCCTGGGACAAGGCTGAACCAGCTGGCCACTGAACACCACTGTCCCGGTCTCCTGGGGGCCCCAGCCAGGGCCAACGTGCCGCAGGCCGGCTCCCCCGGGCCCCTCCTCGGCTGGCAGACAGCGTCTCCTCCCTGTGTGCTCACCAGGTCTCTCTGTGCATCTGTCCAGATGGCCTCTCGACACTGGTCACGCTGGCTTGGTGTGCACCCTCATGAGCTCATTTACGTCACCTCGTAAGTCCCATTCGGAGACGCGGGGCAAGGGCCTCCTCACAGGCGCTCAGTGGGGGTGAATGCAGCCCACTGCTGAGCTCAGCTGGATGTGGCCACGTCAGGGCTGGCCCGGCCTGTGGGCGCCCTGGCCGAGAACCCAGGTGGCTCTGCAGAAAACTGCGGATGGGGAGGGCTTCCAAGGCCTTCGTCCTAGTGCCTTCGCCTGGAGGGTCTCACTTGGGACCGGCTGTGGTCCCTGTGTGGGCGAGGCCAGGGCCATCCTCCTGATGTGTCCACCAGTCGTGTCGGGTGTGGACATGACCCAGCTCAATGCACCTCTTGACTCTGCCATCTATAGCCTGTGTGACTTAGCCCAGGTCACCTGCCCTCTCTGTGCTGGGGTTGCTTCTCTGTGTCACTGGGGTAAAGTCAGCATCCTCATGCAGTTCTGGGACATCAGCGGGCCAGGCCTGGAGCAGTGGGGCAGAAGGCTCGTCCCTGTCATTGTCACCGTGTCATTTCCATCCCACAGATGGAGGCACTGAGGCCTGGGTGTTCAGGGACTTGGCCTGGCTTGTCACAGAAGGTGCAGGGTGTGGAACCAGGTGTGTCCAGGAGCAGATCAGGTGCAGGACAGGTGTGCGTGGGTCGTCTCTGCCCCGAGCCCCTCCACTCCCGGGGCCACCGCCCTCCCTGCAGCCTCTGGCCCAGGCTGTGAAAAGAGGGGGGTTTCCCACTGAGACGAGAAAACGCTCTGCTGCGTCCCCGTCACGGAGCAGACCCCGCGTGCCAGGATGGGTGGGGGGGCGTCGTTCGCCTCAGCAGCAGGTGGGCCGCAGGTTTGCCCAGAATCCACCCTGGTGGGCCTGGGGGCAGGCGCAGGGTCAGCACGTGAAATTCAGACCAGCCGCGTGCCCAGAGATGGGACCTAGCAAGGGCGGCTGGTGCCGGGCCGGCGGGAGCCCACTGCCCGCCGTGGGCCTGGGACGCCATGCTCAGTGCTGGGGACGTCCTGACAAGTGTCACCGTGGGACAGGCAGGAAATACCAGGGTGGATGTCATTGCAGGATGACGGCTCGTGCTGTTGGGTAAACGTGAGGGAGCAGTGCCCGGGGGTGGTGCCATCCTTGAGGGAGCAGTGCCCGGGGGTGGTGCCATCCTTGAGGGAGCAGTGCCCGGGGGTGGTGCCATCCTTGAGGGAGCAGTGCCCGGGGGGTGGTGCCATCCTTGAGGGAGCAGTGCCCGGGGGTGGTGCCATCCTTGAGGGAGCAGTGCCCGGGGGTGGTGCCATCCTTGAGGGAGCAGTGCCCGGGGGGTGGTGCCATCCTTGAGGGAGCAGTGCCCGGGGGTTGTGCCATCCTTGAGGGAGCAGTGCCCGGGGGTTGTGCCATCCTTGAGGGAGCAGTGCCCGGGGGTGGTGCCATCCTTGAGGGAGCAGTGCCCGGGGGGTGGTGCCATCCTTGAGGGAGCAGTGCCCGGGGGTGGTGCCATCCTTGAGGGAGCAGTGCCCGGGGGGTGGTGCCATCCTTGAGGGAGCAGTGCCCGGGGGTGGTGCCATCCTTGAGGGAGCAGTGCCCGGGGGGTGGTGCCATCCTTGAGGGAGCAGTGCCCGGGGGTGGTGCCATCCTTGAGGGAGCAGTGCCCGGGGGTGGTGCCATCCTTGAGGGAGCAGTGCCCGGGGGTGGTGCCATCCTTGAGGGAGCAGTGCCCGGGGGTGGTGCCATCCTTGAGGGAGCAGTGCCCGGGGGGTGGTGCCATCCTTGAGGGAGCAGTGCCCGGGGGTGGTGCCATCCTTGAGGGAGCAGTGCCCGGGGGTGGTGCCATCCTTGAGGGAGCAGTGCCCGGGGGGTGGTGCCATCCTTGAGGGAGCAGTGCCCGGGGGTGGTGCCATTCTTGAGGGAGCAGTGCCCGGGGGTGGTGCCATCCTGAGGGAGCAGTGCCCGGGGGTGGTGCCATCCTGAGGGAGCAGTGCCCGGGGGTGGTGCCATTCTTGAGGGAGCAGTGCCCGGGGGTGGTGCCATCCTGAGGGAGCAGTGCCCGGGGGTGGTGCCATCCTGAGGGAGCAGTGCCCGGGGGTGGTGCCATCCTTGAGGGAGCAGTGCCCGGGGGTTGTGCCATCCTTGAGGGAGCAGTGCCTGGTGGTGGTGCCATCCTGAGGGAGCAGTGCCCGGGGGTGGTGCCATCCTGAGGGAGCAGTGCCCGGGGGTGGTGCCAGCCTTGAGGGAGCAGTGCCCGGGGTGGGGGGGTGTGCCCTCGGGGCTCTGGACTTGACCTGGGGAGGGCCTCCTCGGGGCTCTTCCCAGACGCCGTGTGCTGGCCTCTCCCTCAGGCTGCAGCTTGGTGGCCTGGGGAGGAGGTCCCAGCAGGGAGGGCTTGTCCATTCCACAGACCAGGGAAGGGCAGCTGGGCTTATCCTGCCCGGCCCACATTGAGGTTCCCTGCAGGTGCACGTGGCCATTGGCCATCAGCACCCATGAGGGCTTTATCCCCCGGAGGGCCCTGGCCCTGCGTCCCAGCACCCCGTCTGAACTGGGTCGTCCAAGGACGCAGGCAGTGCGCCTTCACCAGATGGCTTCCTCTGTGGGCACTCATGGACTGGGGGCTGGCACTCTCTTGTCCCAGGACGTTGGAGAGTCCCGGGAGGGAGACTATCCCCAAGACTCTGGGCTCTGAGCTCCGGTTCCCCGTCCATGCTGCCGGTGGCTGCATCCACACAAAAAGTCATGCAGTGTCCGGTGTCCCAAACATGGACTCCTGTCCTGCCTGTCACCTGAGCCACCATCAGGGTGAAAGAGGACTGTCCCCCTCTCACCTGGAGTTGTCCTGGGCTCTGTCCCCCTGAAGCCCTGGCCAGCACCTGTGCATGTCCCATAGGCAGGCACCGTGTGGCCATCTCTGGGAACCACTCAGGAAGGTGCCAGAGGCCAGGTCTTGGGCACAAGTCCCCCAGACCATGGGCACCTTTGCCTCACCAGCAAGATGGGGAGTGTGGCCCTCGCTCTTGGAGCAGGTTTGGGGGAGGGGACAATGTTCAAGGCTACCCCTGCTGTGGCTAGTGGTGTCGGGGAGGGAGAAGTCCAGAGGGGCATCTCCAGGCTGGGGTATCCCTGGCTGGTCAGGTGCAGTAGCGCTGACGTGGGCAGAGCAAGGCAGGTGGGTGGGGGACCTGGCAGCTCCAGAACCGAGACGTTCTGGGAACCCCACTTGACAGTGTGGCCTGAGAGCGGCACAGAGGCAGCCGGGGCAGAGGACAGCGATCCACAGGGCCTCCTCGGTCAGCGGTCAGCCGGCTGCAGCTTGAGCTATCTGTTTAGAGGTTAGTTAGCGGGTGCAGGGCCTGCTGCACCAAGCATGCTCAGTCACCGTGAATGACCCCACATGGCCTGGCCCCCTGGGCCCAGTGCGGTGCCAGCCCACTCCCGAGGCCCACAGCAGATCTATCAGCAGGACTGAGGGGCTTGGTGGGGTGACCGGGCGAAAGGGATGGGCCTGGCCCTCATCAGCCCTCCCTGGCCCTCCTGTGGCCCAGGACTGAGCCCTGTGGGAACTGCTTGGTGCACTGGGGCGTTGGGGTGCCACCTTGGGGCAGAGCCTGGCTGTGGAGCTGCATCTGGTGACAGGGTGGAAATTGTCAGATGGAGACAGGAAACTAGCAAAGTGGCTCTTTGGAGACCCCAGAGTGTCCTGGTGCGTGTGGGCGGTCTGCTCCACCCTTGAGGACGACAGGGAGAGCTGTTGGGGCCGAGTCCAGCCCCAGATTTGTCCTCGCTCAGTATTGGATGCTGTCCTTGGACCCCAGGAGCCGGCGTGAGCCTTTGGCGCTCAGAGGGCGAGGTGGGCAGCAGCGCGCAGTCTGGACTTGGGGGTCAACAGGAGGAAGGTGGAGCCATCCCCTGGGGGATGCTGTCCCTGGTGCTCCCCAGCCTTACCTGTCTCCCCTCCTCCGCGCCAGCTCTTCTCTGCGGCCACCAGGGAATGCTTGTCACCAGGTGCGGCTTTCCCCCAGTGTCTTGTCTGGCTTTTTTGGTGGCTCCAAAGCCGCCATCTCTGTTGCTGCCTGAAGGAAGCCACGGGACTGGGCACCCCAGAGTTTCTACCTACCTGGGGTCCAAGTCTTGCTGGGCAGGTGCAGACCTGAGTAGACCCCCCTGTGGTATGTGGGTCAGGATCAAGTCCAGAAAACGGTGACCACTGTGGGCTTTGGGACAGGGCTTCGGTGCAGGGAGGTCACTGCCCCTGTGCTGTGGGCTGCCAGAGCCCAGGGACAGGCAGTGGCCCCGGGTGATGAGCTGCAGGAAGCAGGGGAGACGGGGAGGAGGAGGAGGCAGCCGCAGGGGCAGGGGCCATGCCGGGGCTGAACTGCTTGGAGGGCCTGACCCAGGAGGGCAGGATCTCAGGCATCTTCCTGGACACTGGGTCCTCGGCGGGCAGCAGCGCCCAGTGCAGGGCTGGTGTGAGCCCAGCTCTGAGTGAATGCGTGAAGGGACAGAGTGAGGCTCAATCAGAGACACAGGAAGGGGTCGACGCTGCAGGAAGCCCTCTGCTTTGCTGCTGGCTGCATCAGAGGGCAGGTGTCGGCCAGCAGCTCCCAAGGCACCCGGCCGGGGTCCAAGGGGATTCTGAGGGCAGCAGATTTGGATGCACCTGGCCTCGGGTTTGCTGCCGCACCTGCCCACCCTCCCAGGATGGCCTGAGCTGACGGGTCGCTGGGGAAAGAAGAGACTCGGGCTGCGACATACCCACTTCAGGGCACTGGACACTCCTTGCAGTGGCACCCTGACCAACGTCCCCATGGGTTCTCGCCTCCAAGGTGCCTCCTGCATTCCTTTCTGGGCCCCCTGGATGGCAGCTCAGGGCTCACAGGCTCTGGCTCTTGGTCAGGCTGACTTTGGGCAGTGTCTTCTCCTGCTGCGTCATTGCTTGTCCTATGAGAGAGGCCACCAGCCAGGACGCCACCCGGCCTCGCGAGTGCCCCCTCCTGGCACCCTAGGGGGCTGCAGGTCTGACTCGGCCACCCATTAATGGGCATCTCAAGGTCCATGGGATCTACCTGCACGGGACATTCTTGGGGTCTGGAAGAGGATGCCCTTGGACGTCCAGGCCACTGGGACCAAGGGCCAGGGACCAGGCGGGTTTCAAGCAACACAGACCGCGTCACATCCTGGAGGATGGGAGTCCAAGGCCCGGGTAGCAGAGAGCACCACACGCCCCTTTCAGAGGTGCTAAGTCCATTCAGGAGGACTCCAGCGTCACAGCAGATCACCTCCAAGGCCCCTCTCAGTACCCCCTGGGAGAAGGATCGCGACACATGGATCTGGGGGCAGAAGCACTCCGGCCCTTGTGGGATCACAGTGCACTTCCTTATCTGACGAGGAGGCCTGGCTGACGTCGGATTGGTCACTGTGACGCGGGTGGGTGAGACTGAGCACCCTGGCTGGCCCTGGACCAGGCTCTGTAGACTGAACAGCTGCTTCCCGGACCTCGGCCTCCCCGTGGCCGACACCCCAGCTCCTTCACCCCTCTGTCCGCCCCTTCAGTTTCCAACGAGCAAACTGAGAGCCCCATGGTGTTGCCCAGGCAACGGGAGCCGGTCCTGGCTTTGCGAATAACAGTCCCTTGGAAGCACCCCTCCCTTGCCTGCTGGGTGACCAGAGCCCATGGGAGCCGTGGACGTGTGAGGGCAACAGGAGCCAGGACGTCCATCCTTCTCTTCTCCAGGCTGCCCGGAGACCAGGTGCCTCTTCCACGGCTCCTCGTCTTGCTCTGCTCCGGCGGCCACAAGTTTAAAGCAGCAAGAATCTGCTCCTCACAGTCTGGAGCCCAGAAGTCCCAGGCCCAGGTGCGGCTCGGCTGGGCCTTGAGGCCCCGATGGCTGTAGATGGACCTTCATCTCATGTGGTGCCCCCACGGCCCCAGTGTCCTCTTAAGATGGTGCCATGCTGGACGAGTCCCACCCCGCGGTCTCACCTCAACCTGCTGGTCCAGGGAAGACCTTTCCAGACAAGGTCCATCCTGAGGCACAGGGGTCAGGGCGGACTCCAGTGTGTGCATGTTGGGGATGGGACAGAGCCCGACCCCTCGTGGTCCTGATAATTGTGCTCAGCGTCTCCTCCCTGTGGCGGCCACCCAGGGCTCCAGAGAGGGAGCACCCAGGTGTTGTCTGTAGGAACTAGAGGGCAGGCAGCACCCTGTTTCCACCAGCCAAACTCCCCTCTCCGCCCCAGGACGTGGGCTGTTCTCTTTCCCCACGATCCACCCAGTGTCTTGGGACAGAATCCTCATCAGTGGTTCCCTGTCTGTTGCTCTGTGTCCTGTCCATCTCCAGACCCAACTAGCATGTCCATCTGCAGCTCCACTGTCTGGACCCAGGTGCATGTCCTGCTGCCCCTGACACAGTCCACAGCCTTGTGCTGTGGCCTCCCAGGAGGGCTCTTCCTCCACTCCCACCTGCAACCCGCCTCCGCCTCACCAGCAAGGAGAGGGATCGTGCAAGGAAGAAAGAACATTAGATCACCCCCTCCCACCAAAACCCTTCGTTACCATGGGCTGACTGTCGACTCCAGGCCCCTTCAGCGATCTTGGGCGACCAGCTCTGACCCCGGACTTCCCAGGGGTCACCCTGCTCTGTACATCATGCAGGACCTCAGTGTCCACATTGGGCCCATCTCCGTTCCTCGTGACTGCAGCTCTGTGGTCTGAGCCTTCCGGGGCCAGGTGTTCTCCACCTCCAAGCTCCCTGAGGCCAGGGACCTCATCTTGTGGGTCTCCCGTGCTGGCACACGGTGGCACTCGGCCACATTGGTCTGATGGACCAGAGGCAGGACATGTAGCTGCCCCTTGCAGACCCCTCGGGCCTGCATCTGCTGGATCTTGCCAGAGCACAGACGTTGCATCCTGCAGAGGTGACCAGGTGCTGTGTTTGCACCCAGCTGGGAGATCCAGAGGAACAAGGCCCTTGCTTACAGCCGTGGGCTCAAGGGCTCTGAGGCGAGGCCAGCTCAGGGTGGGAATTTGCACCAATTTTTTTTAACACCAATTTTAATCTTAAAAGCCTGTTTCTCACCAAATAGGACTTTTGATGAAAATTTTGATTGAAATTGCATGTTGTGATACAAACTCAGGTACCAGCTAGGCTGGGATTTTTCTGGCAGAGCACACAATTATCCCCTCCCTTGTTTTAGAGCCTGTGTTCCCAGGGCGCAGTGCGGGGACAGCGCAGCTCCATCCTAATGCACTGTCGGGCTGCTCCAGACCTCATTTCTCGTGCTTTAAGACCATTAGTCCTCCCCGACCCATTTCAGAGGACAGATTGGAGGAACAACACCATTAGTAGCTCTGGGGCGGAACATCAGGGCCATCAACAAACACCACCTCGGATGGCAGGGCCAACCCAGTGACACGGTGGCACTCCCTAACCTGGGGTATCACCAGCTGGCCGGACTGGCGCTATGAACTGGGTTCAAAGGAGCTGGCTCTATCAATAACTAAGAAAACGGTGAAGAAGAAACCACGCAGCAGAGGAACACAGGTTTCTAAGGCGGACGTCTGGTTGACCCCAGGGGTCAGCTCCAGCGCTGGAAGGAGCAAGAGAGCAAGCACCCCGACACCTCCTATCTGTTGGGCACAAGACATTCGAGAAAGTTCCACCCAAATAAGACAAGGGTTGGGTTTCAGGGGTTGCCCATCCCCATTAGGCAGCGCCCAGGTAGGGCTTGAAGCAGGCTCCTCGCCCAGCGAGGGGGAAAGCCACTTGCCCCGCACGGGTTTCGCGGGTGCGTCAGACCCACCCCCACTGCTCCAGGCGGGGGAGCAAGCTCAGCCCAGGGAAGCGGGTGGCCCCCACCCCGGGGCCTGGCTAAAAGGCCCTGTGCCATTTGTCACCTTGGCCTGGCAGTACCGGCCTGGCCCGGCTGCCCTGCTACCTGCACAGAGTGGGACCTGGAGGGGCTGGTCCTGCTGACAGTGGAGGGATGGCTGAAGTCACCTCCCAGGTCCTCAGGAGCACACTGTCTGAGCCACATGCTGGAATCCTGGGGCTCAGGCTTTCTGGAAGGCTGAAGATGTTCAGGACTTGCCCGAGGGCCGGCCACGGAGCCTGGTCCACAGCCTGGATCTCCCCTGAGTGGCCTGGGATCTTCCGGGCGGGGCAGTGGGGGAGGGTGGGCTGTGACTGACCCTGACCCTGGAGACCGGATAGAGGGAGGAGCAGAGTGAGGCTGGAGAAGAACCCCGCAGAGCTCCCCCCATGGGGCCACGCACGCCCACGGCCCTTGAGGGGCTCCCAGCTCAGGGGGTGGGTGAGCAGAGTCAAGGTCAGGAGGCCGTTCGGCCTGGTCTGTGGCAGAGCGGCTGCTGAGAAGGCAGGACCTGCACAGGAGACTGCGTGAAGGTCACCTGCAGCAGAACTGGGGACCCTCATGGGCGCCCCGGGGATCACTCCAACTGCTAGCTGTGGGAGCTTGGCTGCTAGTCGGCGTGTGAGGGCAGTGGTGGGGCCTGCCTGCCCAGCGTTGGCCCGGGAGGTTTGCTGCCTCCTTGCCGCGTGTCTTAGTTAAGCGTCTCGGCTTCTGTGGGCGACTCAGCCCCCTGATGGGATCACCTGGGTGGTGGCTGGAGGCAGGTGGGATGTGGCTGCAGGGTCCTGGGTCCCTGGCCGTGCCTTGGAGGTTATTGTCATCCCTGTGGGTGGCGCTCTCTGCTCCCAGGTGGCCTGTCCTGAGCTGCTTTCCTCCTCCACACCCTTCTACGGCCAGGCTCTGCCTCCCTTGGCCCAGAGCTATGGAGTCGGCCTCTGTCGACGCCAACCCCAGAAACCAAGAGCCTAAATTCCCTTCCCTCCTCTGCTGGCTCTCCTCAGGTCTTTTGGTCACGGCCGTGAAAAGGCTCGACTAGAGCAGGGGTGATGGCATCCAGCCAGCCCACTCCATCTATTATCCCCCGTGTCCCCTCCCCACCCACCCACCCACGCCTCCTCTAGCCCCTCCCCCATCTCCATCCATTCGTCCGCCCGTCCTCCCACCACCCATCTGTCTTTCCAGCTAGCTTTCCGTGGACCCACCCCCCACTCATCTCTCCACCCCTCTGCCTGCCCACCCACCCATCTCCAGTGTCCGCCACCCGCCAGGCATCCATCATTCTCCCTCCCACCACCACCCATCATCCACCCTCTCTCCCCCCTCCAGCCCCTCTCCTTCCATCCCCCTCCATCACCCTCCACCCCCGGCTCCCTCCCACCCCGTGCCTCCATGCAGAGCAGCCCTGTGCCCCCGCCCTGGCCACCACGCTCAGGATTAAGAGAAGCAGGATGAGCGCGGCCAGCTGTCCAGCACTCGCAGACTCAGGGCAGTTGCTGCTGTCGTTTCATATGAAAGTGGCAGTGAATCTTGATGACTCCATCCACATCACAGGCAGGAACCAGGGGACTGGGAGCGGCTGCCTGGGGTGCCCTGGGCAGCACGGCACTCTGACCGCACACAGGCTGGGTGCAGCCCTCACCCTCGATCTACCTGCCGGCACATCCGGAATGGGAGGGAAGTTGGCAGCTCAGGACACAGTGTGCTGCGAGGTGAATGGTCCTGCTCTGGTAGCGCCTTGCAGCTGGCCAGGACCAGGGGTGGCCCTGCTGCAGAGTAGGCGTTCAGAGCTGGGGCCCCTGCAATAGCCCTGTGCAGGCCCCATGGCCTCAGCCACTGAGAAGGTGCCTATCCCTCAGGGACAGCCGTGGCTGTGTCCTTTCATGACAGTTCTTGTTGGGCCTTCAGGGGAATCAGCAGGGCCCTGAGCATGGCCTTGACATGCTGCAGGGCCCTACACGTCACGACGCGTCTCTCACCGTGTGCTAAGGCTGCCCTGTCAGCTCCCACTGCTTGTGGACTTAGGTCCCCCTGGAGCTCCAGGCCACCCTGAGTAGCAAGAGCTGGGCCCTCATGCTGACCCAAGAACCAGGATGACAGGTCAGCCCAGGACCCCTGTCACCTGCCAGTGCTCTTCTGGGCACCAACCAGGAGCAGACTCCTGAGACGTGCAAGAGACCAGGCCTTGATCTGGAAATGAGGCCACTTGAAAAGGCAGCCACTTGCCAAAATCCAGTGCTGTCACCGTGTGGAGCTCATGACCGTGGCCCTGCTGGGAGGGCAGGGCTGGCTGGAGGTGCCCGGCAAGCTGGGAAGGCCTGTCCTGGGAGCAGGCGTGTGGGACCGGTCACGGCAGATCCACTAGGTGTTGGCCCTGTGCGTCACTGGTCCTGGGTGCCACTCTTCAGTCCTTAGAGCAGTTGTCTGTGGGCACTGCTGGTCACCCCACTGTTCCTCTGCCACTCTGGGGTCCCACTGGGCTCTCAGGCCCAGGCCTTGGAGTGCCTCCAACATGGAACCTGCTCTGGAGAGCAGCCCCTGCCTGCCCTGCCCGCCGCCGGGGAAGCGCCAGCTGTGTCCACCTTCTCCCTGTGGCAAGGACGTCTGCTCGCGGGCAGGCTGTGGGCAGAGCGTGGTCCAGCAGTGAGGGCTGTGGACCCACTCACCAGGCCATCGACAAGGTGGACAGAGCAAGGGCGGCCAGGGCTTCCAGCAGCCACTCTCCATGGTCCAGGTGATGACGGGGGCTGCAGGGAGCAGGCGGGTCCAGGACACATGGGCACTGCTGGGCTCTCTGGGGAGGGCTCTGTGAGGCTCTGCAAACTCCAATGCAGCAAAGCAGAGATCCGAGGCCTCCCTCGCAGCGCTGTTGAAGTCTTTAGTTAAATAGTGCATGAAGCAAGGCTGAGTCACACCCCAGAGAAGTGAGCCTGACACACCAAGAGGGCAGTGTTCAAACACACAGCTGGCTTGTGTCAGTCTGTCTGTCCATCCATTAATCCACCACCCATCCGAGAACCCATCCACCTGTACACCCATCTACCTGTTTACCCATCCATTCGCCCATCCACCGTGTGTCATCCATCTAACCTCCCATCCACCCATCCACACAACTACCCATCTACCCACCCATCCATCTATCCATCCATCCACCCATTCACTCATCCATCCACCCATCCATCCATCTAATCCATCCATCCATCCATTCATCCATCTATCCATCCATCCATTCACCCATCTATCTGTCTCTCTGTCCATCTATCTAACCTCCCATTCATCTATCCACCAACCCATCCATCCACCCACATATCCAACTACCCATCCTTCCACCCACCTATCCTTTCATCCACCCACTCATCCTTCCACCCACCCATCCACCCATCCTTCTACCCACCCACACATCCACCCACCCATTTATCCATCCACCCACCCATCCACCCATCCATTCACCTATCTACCTGTCTGTCCATCTGTCTAACCTCCCATCCCTCCATGCACCCACCTATCCACCCACCCACCTGCACACTCATCTGCCTCTGCTTCCTCCTTCCCCAGCCCCTCCATTTCTGGACCATCATCATGAGCTTCCCACTTGCCGGATCCTGTGCCCCTGAAGGCTGCTCTCCTGTCTTTAGGGGCTGCCCGTCTGTCCTCATTTGCTGCCTCCTGTGATGTGGGGAGCTGGGATTTGGGCTCAGGAATTCCCCCACCCATTTTCCCAGCACGGCACCCACACCTGGAGCAGGGCCGTGGTCAGCCCTGGGGTCCACACTGGTTGAGGCTGGGCCAGCTGAGGGCTGTGGCTCCTCCCCTCGCCTCCTTCTGTCTGCACCGCTGACAAGTCTCACCCCTTGCGGTCTGTGAGGACTGCCTGGGCCCTGGGGCGTCAGGAGCAGCCTGCAGAATGAGGGTGCTCAGGGTTTCTGTCTGTCCCTCCTGTCACGGGGCAGCACTGGCCCTCCTGGGGATGCCAGTGAAGGGCTGGCTGAGTGGGGAGGATTTTGACCCCGTGGGTCCTGTGTACCTGGTTCATCGTCACAGGGTGGCGAGGTCTGCAGGTTCCTAGGGAGGTGGACTCTGGATCCTGCCTGGGTTCGGGCCCAGGTGCCCCTCTGGGAGCCGTGTGACCTGGGGAATGGCACTTCCTCTGTGCCACGTCCTGTGGCAACAGTCCAGCCTCCTGAGTTCTCGTGGGGACTGAGCTCATGGAAACCCCGTCCAGTGTCCCTGTACTCAGCAGAGTCACTCATTGTCCTTCTCCTGGTGTGTGGCTCTTGGATGGTCCCAGCTTGAGGATGGACAGGACCAGCTGCCTGGTGGTGGAGGGGGACGGTGTGGCCTGTCCAGGACCCAGGTGGGATGGCACCTGGGACAGGTGGGGGAAGGTAGGCGGGTGCTTTGGTCTCAAGGTCTGATGTGAGACCCCGCAGGTGTCCTGGGGGCTGCGGCTCGGGGAGGTCGGGAGCAGGAGAGCCATCTGGCGGCAGCAGGGAGCTAGGAGGACAGACCACGCAGCCAGGGCTGCTCAGACTCGGCTCCGCCCCCTCCTACAGGTGGCAGCGTCGTTCCGTCCCCAGGGCTGGGTGCCCTGTGCTTCCTCTGCTCCTCTCTGCCACCAGCTTGGGCTGATGGAGCCCACCAGGAGCGTGGAGCCCGCTGTCCAAACAGCTGGCACCTCTGTGCCACCTGTGAGTGTCTGGCCAAGTGGCTGTCCCTGCTCATTACCAAGGTCCCAAGAGTGCCCAGGTTTCCAGGACAGCTGGCTGGTCCAGGCCTCCGTCCTCGATAGACAGTGAGGAGAACACCTGGGCTGGGCTTTTGGGGGTCATGGGGACTCCTTCTTCTTGGTGGTGGACGGAAGGCTCAGTGGGGTGTCTCATCCCTGCCGCCTGGTGCCCAGGTCTGCTTGCTGAATGGGATGGCCTTCTGCTGCATGGCCTCTGTCCGCTCTCCACGTGGGGCGCACAGCACCTCCCTTCCTGGGGGCTGTTCCTAGTCAGCTCACGGCTCCCCCCGACCTCCGTCCCCCCTGGCCAGGCCCGCGGATGCCTTTCGGGGTGGAGCCTGGCGGCTGCCTCTCGGGCACCGGCCAGCTCTCCCTGGCTGGGCTCCTGACTGGGGGTTGGCAGGGCGAGTGCTGGTGGCAGCAGTGGCCACACTCCCGTGGTGGACGTGCCAGGAGTGGCCCCGGCATTCCCAGGAGGGAGCCAGGTTCCCCCTCAAGGTGGTCAGCAGGGCCTCTGGGGCCTGAAAGGACTTGACTCTGTTAAAACACTGGGCCCTCTGACATCGCTCACGTGTGGCAGTGCTGGGTCTTCACGGGCGTCACAGAGAAGCCACGTACATACGTATAAACCACCCCTGAGATCGGTGGCCAGCACTGAGCCGTCTCCTGTGTAGCTGAAGGTGTCCCCAGAGTCATGTCCATGGAACCTCGGAAGGTGGCCCCTCTTGGAAGTGCGTCCTCTCCTGCAGATTCGATTGGCTCAGTTAAAATGAGGTCCCTTGGTTAGGCGAGCCCAGAGTCCCATGGCTGGTGTCACTAGAGGGAGGGGGATGGAGGCAGACCCACAGGCACGGGGGAGGGGCCGTGGGGAGAGGGGGTGAGACCGAGTGACCAGGACACTTGGACCTGGAGCTGGGAGGGGCAGAGGGGGCCTTGGAGCCCTGGAGGAGGCGGGCTGCAGGACGGCATGAGGGGCACCCTGCTGTCACCCCCGCTATGTTCCCTGCAGCTACAGGGACAGAGGTCAGCCCACAGTGTCATGGTGCCTCCCCTGCACTGGGAGTCTGAGCAGGTGCCAGGAGCCATCTCCACATGGAGGCTCCAGGTGGACAGGTGCCGCTCGGATGAGGCATTTGTCCTTGTCACGCCCACTGGGAGGGCCCCACAGGGCCCCTTGGCCCCTGAGAACTAGGGGGCAGCTCCAGGCCCCGCCAGGACTTTGCTTCTTCCTTATTCTCTGTGTGACTTGGGCCTCGGCAGACAGCTTCGCTGGAGGCTCAGGGCCCTTGTGCCCCAGTGACGGGTCCTGGGGCTTGTGGGGTACTCGGGACTCCAATGTGGACACCCTCTCTGCTGGCGCCCATCTTCCCAGAGGTCCTGCTCTGGCCGCTGGGGCCCGCGAGGGGCCCAGGGAGCCACTTGGCTGGGATTTTGGAGTCCACACCCCAGACAGGCTGCTTCTGGGCTCAGAGGGGTTTCCTCCTGGTCCTCTCCTGGATCTCCGTGGGCACTGCGAGGCCCTGGGGGACCCGCCAAGGCTCAGTCTCACCCCGTACTCCAGCAGCTCAGCCATGCTCACCCTAGATGGCCCTCGAGGGCCTGAGGTCCACGAGGCCAGGGGCTGCCCAGCACCTCCAGGTGGCCTGCTGGTCAGGAGCCTTAGCTGCCCCTTGCTGGCCCTGGCATGGAGACTGGGGCCCAGGAGGCGACCCCGCCCCCCCCAGGTGGTCCTGGGTCTCCAGGGAGCCTGGGCTTCGTGAGTGCAGAGCTCCGCTGTCCCCCCTGGAGCAGACACCAGGCTCTCCCTGCCCTCTGGGGGCCGCCCGTCCTGGGGGCGTGTTCCTCCATGAGGGCCCTGAGGTGCCTCCGGCCAGGCGCCTGGCTGCTCTGTGTGCGTTGGGGGCGTCTGCGCAGGAGGGCTGGGCTTTCCCTTCCTGTCCCACATCTGACCTTCCAGGGCTTCAGGAGCAGCCGGGCAGCGGGGGCAGCGCTTTCCTCTGAATCCGAGCCTCTTCGGCCTGGCAGACCCACTGCAGGCTCCCTCAGGGCACCCCGCCCGAGGCCTGCGTCCCCCGTAGAGTGGCCTCAAGGTCTGGCTCTTAGAGGGACAGTGCGGGTGGCGAGGAAGCCCTGGAGGTGGAGGTGGGGGTGGGGATGGCCGCACAGCAGGGTGAGTGTGCCCAGCCCCTGGACCATGTGTCAGACGAGGTGGGGACAGGAATGTCCTGTGCGCGTCACCAGCCGAGATCGTGTTTAAAGAAAACAGTGCAGGGAAGCCATCTTGCTGGGCACCACCTGGAGGACTGGCAGCCCGGTAGCCATTGCTGGCCGGCACGGAGCTTTGTCAGCGTGTTTCTTGTTTTGATCTTACCCTGAGGGTGCCAGGTGGGAAACCTCTGGGTGGGGACCTCAGGAGCCTGCTGCCCAGGCTGACCTGCGGGGGTGACCCTTAAGGCCTCACCCGCCTCCAGTTCCCACTTGGCAGAGGCCCAAGGCCTTTGCCAGATTTTGGTTCAGCAGAGGTGACACAGGGCCTCTCCCAAGCCCAGGCCCCTGGTTCCTCTGCACCTACCAGGGCCGGGGCAGGTGGGGAGAAGGACCTCAGGGCCACATGGCCTTGTCCAGGCCCCGAGCGGCCACAGGCGGAGCCACAGAGCAGGTCGCCGGGAGAGTGGGCTGGGTCTGCATCTGCCTCTCCCCTGCCCTTCAGGCCCCGGGTGGCACATCCATCCTGCACCTGGCCTTTCAGAGCCTGGGTCCTGCCCCTTTGCAGCAGAGACAGTGACCTCTGGCTGCCATGGCCTCCCCGCCACGCTGCTCCACTCCTTTTGAGAATCCTGTCCACGGCATCAGCCCAGCCAGGCCAGTCAGAGGCCTGAGCCTCTCACGGGTTTCTCCCAGAGCCCTGGAGTTCACACCCCTCAGGACTCCCGACGGGATGGTATCAGGCTTCGGCCTCTGGTGCTAAACGTGAGCTCGTACCCAAAAGCTCATTCCGGAGGGTGGCATGTGTCATTGCTGCCTGCAGAGCAAGCCCCTGGGAGTCGGGCACCCCGCCTGCGTGCTCACAAGGCACAGGTGCCAGGCTGGATTCTGGGAGCTCCACCTCTGCTCTGCAAAAGAGCCTGGGGTTGAATTCTAGTGGCAGTGTGGGCCACTTTATTTCCTCTTGGACCCTAAAGATGCATTTAGACCATTTAAGGTCCTGATAAGTCCTGCATTAATTAGTTAAGGCTGTGTATGGCCTGGCGTTTCCCATCCATGACTACAGAGCACACTCTGCCTCCAGGGTCCCAGGGAACTCACTTTGAGAAGTGGTGCTGCCTTGGGAACAGCAGGCTGGGCAGGAGTGCCCAGGGCAGCGGGCAGGCTGCCTGTCTTGCTCCCTTGGGGTGTTCAGGGAGGGAGCTGGAGAGTCAGGCTGGAAAGATGCCCTTCTTGCAAATCCTCAAGTGCCTGGCGGCTCAGGGCAGATTCTTTCCGCCCATACTGTAAGGCACAGTTTGATAAAAAAGGAACTGGTCGCTGGTATTTAAAATCAGGAGACTTCACACAAAAATCCGGGGTTCTAGCTTTTTTCGGAAGCAGGAATGTTGCCCGTAGCTGAGATGGTGCTGAGAGCTGTCTGTCCCGAGGGGACCCCTCTTCTGCTTGGTTGGCCTGGGCTCCTCTGGCAGTTGGGGTGCAGGTGGAACCCACTTCCTGACCGACCACATCTCCTCGCAGGGCAGAGCCACCCTGCTGGCACCCCCAAGCCCGGGCAGCTTTGGTGCCTCTGGCCCCCCAGTCTCTGGCAGCCAGTGAGGGAGGGGTCTCCTGTCCAGTCCCCATGGAGGACCGTCGCCTGGTCCTGCCCCAACCCCTGGTCCGGACTTTCCTGGGCAGGTCCTCGGCTGGAGGCCAGACTTCGAGGGCTCTGTGGGTGGGCTGCCCTGGCAGAACCGCGCCGAGGCCCGTGGACGCGTTGGCATGGTGGGTGCCACCTATGAACGAGGCTGTGAGCTGAGCTAATCAGGCAGCCACTGGGCTGGCGACTCCCGGGGCGGACGAGGCGCCTGAGAGGGCTGCTGCCAAGAGCAGGGACACTGGGCTTCCGCGCCGTCCCTTTCCAGGCACATTAGTCAAGGCTGCAGTGGGCGGGGCACCGCCTCGGCCGGCGGGCAGCCAAGCACGCGCCCCCTATTTTTAACACTGACGGCAGATTCTGGATTGACGGCTTGGCTTCCTGGCATTTCTTACTTGCTTAAAAACACAGAGTGGAGGCCCGGCAGCTGCCAGCCTCCGCCCGCCGACAGGCTGCACTGGGGAGCCCTGGCTTGGAACCTCATGGAAGTCCCTTGACGGAGCCCTTGTCAGGCCAGAGCAAGTGGAGGGGACGACTCCCGGGGGCCCCGACTCACCACCATGGCGCAGCAGAGCCCCTGAGCACCGGCCTGGGCCTCGGTTTCCCCAGGGCCCATGAAGAGTCCCTGAAGGATGGCCAGTGAGCTGGCCTGGGGCCCCGCCCGCCGTTGGGCCTGAACCCTCGTCCCTAACACGAGGGATCTTGTCTGGGAGGGACACTTGCCCAGCCCACCCAGGTCCTGTCCTCCTGGCCTCGTGAACACAGGTGAGGTCACCAGCCCCCGGAGGTGCGCGTGTCCGGGGCTGCGGTGGGGAGCCCACTCCCTGCACACAGCACCCTCTGGAGGATGGTCTGTCCCAACCCCCATGTCACAGATGGTGGGAGGGACAGTGAGGGGAGGGCACAGTGGAGCTCAGTTTTCCCAGGCGTGTGGCCTCGGGCTGTTGACCTCTCTGAGCTGAGGGTGCCTCCTGGGGACCTGCCTTCTCTGGTCCGTGTGGCATTGGGCACGTTGACATTGGCCGTGCCAGTGCCTGTGGGGTCCTGGGTCCCAGGCCTAGGGCCTGTGGACAGGTGACCAGGGATCTGAGGGCCGTCCTTGTCATCATTAATTTGTAGAAGAGCCATCTGGTGACCGAGGGCTGGTGTTCCCTGAGACCCCCCCAGCATGGTGGTGCCTCTGTTTTCTACCCAGGTAGGAAGACCCCCTGCACAGCCTTGCACCTGCTGGGGGCCCCCAGACCCCAGCTCGCTCTCCTGCTGCCGCACGGCCTGGGACCCCCTGCTGTCTCTCAGTGCTCCCAGACCCCACAGGCTGCCGTGGCCACAGGTCCCTCCAGGGGCACTGGACCAGCGAGGCAGCTCTGGGGTGCCCCGTGCTGCCCGCCCGTGCTGCCCCCTCCTGTCTATTTTCAGAGCGCGCAGGCGCCCGGGCAGACGCGCTGTCTCCTCTGTTGGGCTCCGCCTGCCTCCTGGCTCTGCAGGGAGGGGAGAGTTGGTTCATTCACCGAGGCCTCTCTTTGATTCTTAATTTCATGGACGTCTCTCTCTTTCCAGTCCCATAAATCCTGGTTTTTATTGGGATCCAGTTTGCTCGGCTTCTCCCCAGTCCTGCGTCAGGCCCCTGGTCTTCCCAGTCCCTGTTCTCCTGAGGACCCGCACCGCTGCCCGCAAGACACAGCCCTGTCCAGGGTGCTGGCCTCGGCCGGGGAGCTCAGCTCCTTGCAATCAGGAAGCCGAGCCAGAGGCATGTGTGCCCCGGGGCCCAGAGGAGCCAGTGTTACCCGCTGCTTCTCTGCACTTTGCAGGAAGGACTTCTGCCTCTGAGCGTCCTTCCTAGTCCTTCCTAGTGGCCCCACCTCAGCCCCTACAGCCGCGAGCCCTCTTATTAGGCCTGGCAGGCTTGCTTCTCCGAGTTTATTGCCCCCTGGGTGACACGCATTTTCTTTATTTCTCATTTAGAAAAGAATTTCATTTTCTGTTTTGAGAGGAAATGTGCTTTGATGGTGTCGTCCTTTGCCTCCCTGGGGGAAGCCGTCCACTAAGGTGCCCACTCTGTGCAGATGCTGGGCCCCGGACCTGGCAGTCCCCTCCTGGGAATAGAACAAAAAATAGACAGCAGCCCTTTTGCCAGGACAGAGCGCTCCTCGGCTGGGCGCTAAGGACATGGTCCTGAGGACGGGGGAGGGGGAGCGTGCTGCCCCAGGGCACAGGATGTAGCACCCAGGGGACACAGACTGTGGCAACAGGGCTATTCATGGTGGCACCAGAGGGAGCGGGCAACCCGCCAGTCTGCCCCTTTCCAAATGCGTCTCTGAGTCCCGCCCTGCAGTGAGCTTGCACCAGGCCAGAAAATGTGGTCAGTACGTTAAACCTCCTGTCGTCCAGGAGCTGGGGGCCAAGCTTGGGAGGAATTCTCGTCTCCCCCTGCCCAAGGGGACAAAAGTCGGGCAGTGGCAGCAGCAGCCCCAGCCTCCTGGAGGAGCCGTGCCCTGGTGGAGCCCTCGTCTCTCTAGTGGCGTGTTAAGGAGGTGCCCATGGGCAGGGCGCCCTGAGTCGGGGGCGAGGTGCCCGAGAGGCAGGTGCAGGGCTCCCCACCAGGGCCCGGGAGCACCACTCACCAGGAGGGGTTAGCAGCCCTCAGGCCCCGCTCTGAGGTCACCTGTCTAAGGCCCTTTTGCCAAATGTGGTCTCCTTAGACTCAGGGCTCCGAGAGCATGGATTTAGGAGGCTCCCTGATGCAGTCCGCAGCACCGGTCCATTAGCCCTCTGCAAAGGCCGCCCAGGCTCGCCCGTCCCCCCTCCGCAGGCCTCTCCACCCCCCCAAGAGGCTGTAGCCGGCCTCACTGATTCCTGGTTACACACCCTGGACATCTGCCACGCTGATCCCACCCAGCTCTGCTCGGACACTCAGCCCTCCACGCTTGGCCTCCGGCCGGCTCCTTCAGCCCCATCTAGCCACCCGGGGTGTGGACGGGCAGCTCCGCACAAAGGTGTGAGATGGCCCTTAGGATCTGTGGCACCAGGTCAGGCCACCTGGCCAGTGAGCCCATGAGGCCGAGGGACACGTTGGCTGCCTTGTTCTCCAAGGTCTCTGGGCAAGCAGGGTTGCTGCTGGGGCCACTAGGAGCTGCCCCCATGTCCCCTTCAGCCTCCTTCAGGTCAGTGACCTCTGACCCTGGAGGTGACCTCTCCTCTGACAGCAGGGCTTGCTCCCCACCCCTTGCCAATGAGTCAGGGCCCACATCGGGGTCCTGCCCTGATTCGGGGCACTCTGCTCTCCCCGAGACCTCTGCTGTTCAGACAAGTGCGGTCAGGCCAGGACGCCCTCCGAGCCCCCGGCCCCTAGCCACTGGCCTTTCCTGGGACAGTGACTTGCGGTGGGCTCGGCTCAGGCGCCCACCCTCCTGTCCTCTGGCTGAGAGGACCCTGAGGAGGGGGAGTGACTTTCCTCAGTCTGGGGGCCTTCGCTGCGGAACCTGCTGGCTGCCCTCCCACTCCCACGGTCTCCCAGTGGCACTTCCTCCAGCTTTGGGACAGGCCCTGGCTCCTTCCTGGTCACCAGGCTAGCCACATGGAGTCAGCGTCTGGGAAACAAAGGCTCATGAGCTGTTCAGCCTGGGGACCCAGCCTTCCCTGGGGACCCAGCCTTCCCTGGGACCCAGCCTGCCCTGGAGACCCAGCCTGCCCTGGGGACCCAGCCTGCCCTGGGGACCCAGCCTGCCCTGGGGACCCAGTCTGCCCTGGGGACCTAGCCTTCCCTGGGGACCCAGTCTGACCTGGGGTCCCAGCCTGCCCTGGGGACCCAGCCTGCCCTGGGGACCCAGCCTGCCCTGGGTGATGGTGTCGCATGGCTGAGGGCAGGCGCTGGCTAGCACAGGGCTGCCCACCTGCCCCAGCCTGTGTCTCTCCTGCACTTAAATGGAGGGGCCCCAGGAGGGGACAGGCACAGAGGGTGGTACCCAAGCCCATTGCCCTGTGATAACCAGAGAGGTCATGGGGCCTGTCCAAGCCACACAGCTGACAGGTCAGGATCCTGCAATGTCCCTGCCCACTGTAGCCTTGGGCCTGCAGCCTGTACTTGGACCATCTCGGGGTCACTGCAGTGCCGCGAAAGGTCAGTGGTCACTGGTGGCAGAGGCTCCCCTCCTGAATGTCCTTCCAGGCCAGGGGAGGCACACCGGCCTCCACCCGACAGAGGAGGAGCAAGAGGGATTTCAGACACTTTCGCGGCTCCTGGATTCTGTGCCTGTGCTGACCGCGCTTCGCGACTTGCCGGGCTGGCACCATCTTGTCCCTGGGTGGCTTGGACAGCAGGACTGAGGATGCGGGGGCCCAGCATAGGGCCCTGGGGGGGACAAATGAGGACTGTCCTTCTCCTGTGGA
The DNA here is from genome assembly GCF_964194105.1 of Spermophilus citellus. NCBI lineage: Eukaryota > Metazoa > Chordata > Mammalia > Rodentia > Sciuridae > Spermophilus > Spermophilus citellus. Next base: position 254,414,671 of record NC_138183.1, on the reverse strand, counting down.
GCCCAGGGTCAGAGGAGAGAGACGCCGGGGACGGGGCTGTCCCAGGAGCGCAGGAGACCTCTCCTGGGGGGGAGTGGCCATCTGTCCAGGTGGGAAGGGCGGCTGGGATGGGTGGGCACAGGGGGGCTGCCCAGGGCTGTGACTGGCTGAACGGGGAGCAGACAGGTGCACTGAGGTCAGGGCACGTGTGAGGGTTGTCCAGAGGACATGTCATCACACCGCTGGACACAGCGGGAGGAGGGACAGGCAGGAGGAACAGGAACGGGCAGACCCCCCGGCCCTGTGGTCTGGAGACCAGAACCTGAGGCTGCGGAAGCCAACTGGCCAACTGAGGTAGAGGGTAGGGGTCAGCACACCGGAGGCCCTTGAGGCTGCCAGAGAGGCCCCCGTTCCAGGGCCCTCGGCTGCACCTGGGTCGGTGACGGGGCCCAAAGACAGAGCCCGCGGGCCAATCCCAGCCCACTGTGGCCTGGCTGTGTGACCTCCGGAAGATACTGCACTGCTCTGAGCCCCAGGACCTTGGGGCTCTGTGGAGGAGGGGGGACCTGGAGCGTGGCTGGAGCTGCCCTGGTCAGCTGTCAGGGCCTGCCGCCCTGGTTGTCCACACCCCGCCTGCTGTCCCTCCCTGAAGGAGAGAGCATTGCCCCCAGGAGGTGAGGCAGGTCCTGTTGCCTGGCGCCTGACCTGAGCTCTCAAGTGCCCAGTGCTGGGTGGTGGCAGCCGGGGACACACACAGGTCCTTGCCCGTCCTCTGCCCGGGAAGGAGGACCTTCCTTCCGGCACCCGCCTGCAACAGCCCCGCAGTTGGCGAGGGGGTAGGGCTCCCCTTGGGCACCCTGCCCCAGAAGGGGGCGGCCCTGCTGTGCCCTGGCATCTGTGGGTCAGTGTGGAGGAGACGGCTGACCTCCTCGGTCTCTGCCCCCAGGCCCTCTGCTCTGCCCAGGGGCTCCTCTCAGAGCAGGGTCTGCCCAGAGCTGAAAGGGACCTTGGTCCTGCAGGGTGAAGACTGTAGAGGGCATTCCACCCGTTTGGCACGTGGGCAGCGAGGCCGGGGCAGAGGACGCCCCGCCGAGCAGCAGGTGGGTAGCACTTGCAGCCTCCCTGTGCGTGGTCAGGCCTTGAGATGGTGGTGGACAGAGGCTTGGGTTGGTGTGGGGGTCCCGCAGTGGGTCCTGACCCTCGCCAGCCACTGGCCAGCCCCCCGGAGTTAGCTGCCTCTCCCCGTGTCCCCCCGGGGGGTTCAATTCTCCCTGGACTCGGGGCTTCCCGGCTGTTGGCGGGTCTAATCTTAACTCTCCCGCCATCTGGGCCCTGGAGGACACTGGCTTACAGGTTAAATCAGGCACCAGGCGCTAATTAGTTCCTGAAACGCGAATCTGTGTTTGGATCTGCTGGGGGGGCGCGGGCGAGGCGCCTCGCTGGGTGGTTAGGGGCGCTCCCTCTGGCCGGGCCATCTGGCCCCGACCAAGTCTCTGTGGAGCCGCCGTGGCCTGCCCTCCCCTCCAGTCCCCCGAGGGCCTCCGCTGCGGGAGCTGGGGCTCACGTAGTGATGGACCTTCTCACGCGGGCTCCCCTGCTGCCCGGTGGGCTCCTGGGTCAGCTGGGTGGCAAGGCCGCCTCTGCTTTGCCCCGCTCACCCTCTCCAGGGAGCACACTCGGGTGGACGCTGAGGGCAGGACAGGCCAGAGCCGCCCGGCCCCGCCCTGCCTGAGCCCACTGGAAGCCGAGTTCCCACACCTAGAACCCGGGCCTTCAAACAGCATTGCAACTGGGCAGTCCCTCATGCTGTCCTCCCCTCCTCCGTGCACTGTCCGAGCCCTGACCCCCAATTCCTCAAAGGCAGAGTCACTCCCGGCAGATACCCTCCTGCAGGTCACGGTGACAAACTCTGCATAAGATGCCTATAAATGCGGACAGCTGCTTCTGGGCGTCGGCAGGCCACCGAGAGGAGTGGACAGCACTCAGGTGCCCCCCTGTCTGCACCCGCTGTCCTCATATAAACTCCCCTCGCGTCCTCGACAGGCTCCTGAGCTGGCCTGTGAGCCCAAGTCCCGGGGCCAGTGGGAAGTTTGAGCTCGGAGCTGAGGACAGGTTTCAGTAGCACCCATCACGGGGGTCCTGGTGGAGCAGAGTCCTGCCACGTCGGAGGGGCTCAGGAAACACCTAGGCTCTCCGTAGGAGCTGGACCAAGGCCAGGGGAGGCCCCCGGCACAGCCTCAGTCACGCCTTTGCAGGTCAGGGTGTCCCGCCAATAGGGCTGCCCCCAGCTAGGAGAGATCCAGAGTGGCCCCAGCACCACAGACCAATGTCCAACAGAGAATCGGAAATTACTAGAGACCCAAGAACAAGGTGTCGAGTGACCCCCAAGGGCCAAACCTCGGAAGCATGTCACAGACAGCCCCAAAGCCAACTCGGGCTGACAAGGGCCCCTGAGAACCAGAAGGAGCGTTCGCGGGCCCCCGTGGGCAGTGAGTCTGGAGTTGGGCAGAGCACAGACGCGGTGTGAATCCTGTCCCCGGCCCCACACTGTCCAGAAGGCCCAGCGTGGGGAGGGAGTTTGTGGCGGGAAAAGCTCTGGAAACGGGCGCTTCAGATAATGGGCAAGCAAGGCTCAGTCGCCGAGTCCGGGTGGGAGGCAGGAGAGCCCTTGCCCTATCTCCTTGTGCATTAGACGAGCATCCTGGACACCTCGAAGGGGCTGGGCTCAACACAGGCCATGAGGTGGAAATGAAGACAGGCTTAGTTCCTGCTCTCAGTTTGCAGACATTTTACTGGTGGGAGAAAGATGGTTCAAGAGAACTCCTAAAGAATGTGACGTGAGGTTTTGATCAAAGTAATGAAAGGAAAATAAGGTCAGAGATAAAGAATAAGGGGGTTACTACATTCGACCCCTTTTGGTTGCTATCACAGAATACCTGAGCGTGGTACTTTATAAAGAAAAGAGGTTAACTTATCTCACAGTTTTGGAGGCTGCAAGTCCAACCAGCTCTGGTAAGGGCCTCATAGTAAGTGGCATTGCAATGACAAGCATGTGAGACGGATCACTTGGTGGGACAGGAAGCCTAGGTGGGGAAGGGCCAGCCTTCCTCAAGTCAACCCCTCTCATGGGAGCTAACCAGGGTCCTAGGACGGCATTAACCCTTTCCCAGGGCAGTGCCCTCAACAACCTGTTATCTTGTGGCAGGGGCAAAGGCCCTGTGGTGAGCTGAGGGAGCCGGGTTAGGGGGAGTGTGGGACAGAGGGGCAGTGGGGTGACAGTGTGGGGCCCTGAGGCCGTAGGGAGAGTGGTGCCACCAGCCACATGGGGGTCTCCCTCATTCCCGGTGCTTTAAGAATGTGACCCTGGACTGGGTGGTCTAGATGGCGGAAATGTGTTGGTCCCCCCCGTGGGAGGCCCGGGGCCCGAGGTGCGGCCTCCGTCGGCTCCAGGTTTGGCCTCTGGGGAGGCTCTTGCCCTGGTTTGCAGGCGGCCGCTCTCTCTGTGTCCTCACGTGGAGAGGGATGGCTCTCCAGGCCACCCACCCCCTCCCCCCTCGGGGCCACCCCGTGACCTCATCTGACCTGATCAGCTCCAGCGTCACAGGCAGGAAGCATCAGGCTGGGGACGAGGCTGCGGCACAGGCAGGGATGTGACCCTCAGCCTGAAGGACAGTCCCTCTGGTGGCTCCCGGGCTGCGCTGAGTCGCGTGTGGGAGCTGCTGGGGGGTGCCGCCCGTCCTCGGCCCCGGGCCCGTGTGGCGGGGTGGCTCGAGGGTCCTGGCCTCTGCCGCGTGGCCAGGGGGGGCTGCGGGGGGGCAGGCACAGCTCAGGGGGCTCCCCAAGGCCCAGCAGCACCGAGGGCTCCAGACCCCCAGGCCGCCCTGGGTCACCCACGGCAGTGCCTCTCCCCGGCCTGGCGCTCCAGGAGCATGCCCCGGACCCTGGCCCAGGCACGCCCTCCCCCAGGCCGGGGCTGTTCTGGCCCTTTCCCAGCGCGGTCCCCTGCGCCCCGCTGCAGCCACCAGCCCCGAGCAGCCCCGGGCACCGCCACGGCGTTCAGCCTCTGGGCCTGCAGCCCAGGCCTTCCCCGCTGTCCTGCTGTGTCCCACTCTTCAGACCGAGAGCCTGACCCTCCCAGGCCCCAGGTGGACAAGAGGCCACGCCACAGAAGGGCCAGCTCTCCACGTGTGGCCCAGGGACACAGGTGTCCTGCTGCAGGCTTGGCATAGCGAAGGCATCTGAATCTCAGGGTCCTGGGCACCTTGCTGGGCCTTGTGCAGGGATCGGGGGACTGGCCAGCGGCTCAGACCGTGGCTGGAGAGGGAGGACCCGCCGTGCTGCACAGGAGGGGTCTCGGCCGCTCCTCTGACCTTAAAGCCACCTCTCCCAGGCTGCTGGCCTGGGGACCCTCCAAGGCCTCAGGAGGCCCCTGACCCACCATTCAGAGTCACGCCATGGGCCAGAGACCGGCCAGGCTCCTTCTAGCCCAAACTCAGACTCCCCGTTTCATAATGTTCTAGAGAAACGTGCCGCTGGGGTCGGCTACGGAGGGAGGCGGCGGCACCGCCACGGCTGCAGTGGCCCGTGATCCTGCAGGGCCAGTCGTACTGGTGGTGACTGCTGCGTCCCCTGAAGGCAGCTATCTTGGTGACGGGAGATCTGCAGGGACCTGGGGACGGCTGCCGCCTTGGGAAGGGACTTTGGGCAGAAACCAGGGATCTCGGCTGAGAGTTGGGTGGGGAGGCAGAGTGGGCAGAGCCAGGGTGAAGCCTGACCCGTGCTCTGACCAAGTGGTCCTCTGTGTCAAAGCTGCCCCCGGGGGCCTCAGAGTTGGGTCTGAGTCCCACCCAGGAAAAGAGAGGGGCCTGCAGGGGGGGGGGCACCGGCTCAGCCCTCGGCCCTGGGGTGTGGTCGAGGCTGAGAGCTGGCAGAAGCGTCTGTCCAGGACACTCCAGGAGGAGCTGGCTCTGGCCTTGGGGGCTGGAAGCAGACCCTTGAGCAGAGACAGCCAGGTGGGCACAGTGGGCACAGGTGGGCACAGTGGGCACAGGTGGCCGTTCCCAGTGTGAAGGAAGCAGCAGCTATGTCCCAGGAGCCACAGCCCTGGTCCCAGAGGGTCCCGGCCACCAGGTCGCAGGTGAGACGGATCCATAGCGCGCACCATCCATGAGGCTGCCAAGGTCACCTTGAAGCCCAGGTGGCCTCAGAGCAAGCAGAAGGTCCCAAGCCAGGTCCCACTCCCTACCAAGCTGAGGGCCTGTCCCAGGGACCTGCACGCTGCTCTCTGAGCCGCTAGGCTCTCTCCTGGACCCAAGGAGAGCCAGACTGTCCCTTGGCTGTTCTCAGGACCAGCCCCCGCTGCTGTCCTGGAACGGACATCAGGCCCGTGGTCACTCTGGTCCCCGTCCCCACACTGGGGCTCAGCAGCTCCTGTGCGTCTTCCCAAAAAGACGTTGACAATCACTAAGGAACAAAGGCCATACCGTCCACCAAGGGCACACTGTGCCCAAGTACTGCACCCAGGAAGTACTTAATCCCCAGCACCATTGCCTCACTCACATTGTGAAATGTGGCCCAAAGACGTAAGGCAGGGCACCCCATGAAATCCAGGCCAGGTGCTGGCTGACCGCCATGTGCCCCGTCTGCCCTTAGTGCCTCCCAGGGACTGGCCCTGCCCGGGCTCCCACACGGCTGGGCGGGTCTTCGCCTGGAGCACACCCACACCCCTGCAGGGGTACTGCCCGCTGGGCCCCATGTCCAGGCCCTGGGTCTGCTTCTTGGCTAAGTGACCAGGTCACTGGGAGCCTCTTTCCCCTGTGGGAGGTCCCATGTCCTCAGTCACCCAAGTCTCAGAAGAGGTGCCTGGTGCTGCCCAAGGCCATGGCCACACCTGCCCCTCCCCTTCTCAGATGCACCTGGGGACCCTCAGCTCTCTGAGGTCAGCCCCACTCCAGCTCTGCGGCCCTGCCCTGGCCACGGTCCTGCACCTAAGACCAAGGTAGTGTCGAGAAACTGGAAGGTAGGACATTCCCAGTCCCTGACCCTGGCCCACCGCTCCCAGCCCATCCTGGGGACGCTGGGGGTTTGCCCAGTGCGCTCCTACGGGCACGCCCCGCTCCTCCCTGGGGTGCTCCAGGGCCTGGCGGCTCCGGCGGGCGGCACTTTACACATGCCGCAGACACCTCCACCCTGTGCCATGAGAACCCCGCATTATTGCTGAGGCGCCTTTTTATATCTGGCTTATTTATAAAAGTATGATTCATTTAGCAATTATTGTGAGACGAGAAGCTGCCGACTAATAGTTAAGTCGCAGTCATCTGGAGCTACGAGGAGAGCAAGCCGGGCCTGCCGGCCGTGGGGGGTGGGCTGGGGCTGCTCCCCACCTGCCCTGCACCTGCCACGCTCTCTTCCTGGGCTGGTGGGCCACTGAGACCTCTGGAGTTGTTCCTGCCCCTGGGATCCCCTGAGCCTCCCGTCTGGCCAGAGGCTGCCCAGGTCAAATTCGGCCTTTCCTGAGCTCAGGTCAGAAGCTTGGCTCTGGCTCCTCCTCAGCAAGGAACCCCTCTGCTCGCTGGGGTGTCGGGTGTCACAGTGGACCAGGGGGAGCCTGGAGCCAGGCTGGGGGCCCTGTGCCTGGAAGGTGCACAGTGGCACCCTGGATGGGCACAGCCCAGGGGGCCACGCCCACCAGCCCCTCCCTGCCACCTGCAGAGGCCCTGAGAGGGGCCCTGGTGTCCCCCCCAGGAAGGCAGCCCTGCTGGAGTGGGGAATCTGCAGTCACAGCCAGGACAGAGGACGCTGGCCTGAGGACTGGGGACCTGCCTGGGCCAGGGCAGGCCTCGCCAGGTCTGGGGGCTGGAGGGCAGCTTGGCTGTGTCTTGGCACCAGCCCCACTCAGTGTGTGTGGCCCTGGGCGGGCAGGGACAGAGAGGGTGGCCTCTCGCTTCAGAAGGCCTGAGTACAGCTGGAGACCAACGGCCTCTGTGCCTGCAGGAGCCGCGTGGGACCCTGGGGGTGGGGGTGCCACCTCTGTCCTCACAGCCTCACCCATTCACTCCCAGAGCAGGGAGCCCCCGCCCAAGTGGGTGGAGAGGAGAAGGGGACAGGGCACCTGCCCCTGAAGACTTGGCTTCCCTGACACCAGAAAGTGCCCTGGGGGCTGGCCTGGGGGGATTTCTCCAAAGCCACAATCAGTCCCCTAGGAGGTGACACCAGAAAAGATAGCAGACCCCTTCTGACAGACCCCTATCTTGTCCAGCACAGGGTGGGTGGGGTGGGGGCAGCCTGGCCAGCTAGCTGCCTGCAGACTTTGGAAATTAAGGGCATTTAGGGATCACCACAGCCACTCGGCCCAGGCACCGCAGCAGGCACCAGTGCCTGACCCTCCCCAGCACCTTGACGTCCCCCTCCATAGGTGAGGAACAGGCACAGAGAGAGCGTGTGACTTCCCCAGGTCACAGAGCTGGGACTGCCTGCGGGCGGTCCTGCTCCCAGGCCCTGAGCTCGCTGACCTCTTCCCTGAGGCCGCAGAGTGAGCCCAGAATCCGTGGCCACCCCCCTCTACAGGTGGGAACCCGGGGGCTGGGGATTGCCTGGGCAGCTGGACTAGGGCTCAGAGGACACAGGACACGATCTGACACAGGACATGTGCCTGAACCCGCTCAGGGGTGTCCCCGGCCACCGTGAAGCCCAGCAGAGGGATGGGCACTGGCTCTCTTAGGCGGGGGACTTTGCCCCTCCCCGGCACAGCAGAGCCCCAAGGCCTGTCTGCAGCACCTGGCCGCCTCCTGACGGGCCTGCAGAGTGCCGGAATGTTCCATGTGCAAAGAGCCGTTTTTGTGCAAGAAGTGAGGTTATTTTCAGCCTGTTGTCAGGCAGTTGTCAAAGACGAGCGACTGAAGGGCTCGCTGAGCCTGAGGGGCCTGCGATGGGGATGGGCTAGCACCATGCTGGGCGGGGAGCCCCGGGGGCAGAGGGGCCAGGCTGGGAAGCGGGCGCCTCGGGGCTCACGTGGGGTCACCGGCTCCCTCTGGACACTCCCAGCCACAGGGCCTCCGTCTCCTCCTTCCTTCTACTCTCTCCTGTGTCCGTGGACGTGGGGCATCCCTGACCCAGAGGTGCTCAGCTTGCCCACAGGGGTGGCCGGCGGCAGGACAGGTTCCCAGGGAGCTTCTAGACCCTCTCTGCTGCCCGCCGCCAGCCCTCCCCACCTGTCTGCCAGGACAAGTCCACGAGAAATGCAGCCCCACGCCCTCTGCACGGTCACTGCAGGTGCCTGTGTAGGACCTGCGTGGGGACAAGGGGAACAGCACTGCGTCCTGGCACATGGGCAGGGAGCAGGGAGAGCCGGCTCCTCCAGACCCCGGGCTCAGCAGTGACCCCACAGAGCCCTGCAGCTGGCCTCAGGGAACTCCAGACAGGGAGGCCCCAGGTCCTGGACCCCGCCTGGGGCGAGGTGCTGGGAGAGGGCTGTGGAGGTGGGAGTCCCAGGGAGGGGCTGTCCAGTGTCACCCTCACTCTGAACCCCAGCGTGGCTGTCCCTGGGGAGACAGTTAGGGAGCCCTGGGGTCCTGCCCAGCTTCACGGCAGCCTGGCTCAGACCCTGGGATCTGGAGGGCGTGGGGCCCAGTGGACAAGCTCGTGCTGGGGACAGGGCAGGCTGCTTCCCTCCCACAGCAGCTGAGGCCTGACCAGCGCTCACGTGCTTACTCACGCAGAGCCCACCCCCCGGCCACACAGGCAGGCCGGCAGGTGCCCTCCAGGCCCAGGTAGCCTTGTGTATGGGGTGAACTCTGCCTTCTGTGCCTGGTGGGCCACCAAGTTAGTCAAGGGCAGGGGCCAGCGGTGGGCCATGGCCTGTGGTCTGGAGCCAAGGGGCAGGGGACTCATGCATGGGCCCAGAGCCACGTCACCTCTGAGCAGGGAGGCTGGGCCTGCTCAACATCCAGGGCCATGTGCGTGGGTGGTAAGTCCCCGTCGCTAGGGAGGCCAGGTGGCCAGGAGGGTGGCACAGATGGACGACTCACCCAGCGGGGCTTCTTGGGGTTCACACGAGACCCCATAGCAGGCTGCAAGTGCGTCTGATGGGGTCCCAGCTCCAAGCTCCACGAGTGACTTGCTCGGCTTCCTAAAGGTGTGGGTGGGACGTGGCCTCAGCCTCTGGACAGAGCTGCAGGTGCTCAGAGGAGGGATCTCTGGCATGGGGCTCTCGGGGGTCTGTTGTCTTGTCCAGAGCCTGCTGTGTCCCCTGCCCAGCACCATGACACCTGAGGAGGAGACAGGCCTGGGTGCCCCTGGGCCTTCCTAGTACATGGTCCCCTACCCGAGGGGCACAGGAGAGTGAGGGGTCTGGAGAGGCAGAGGGCACAGGATAGAGCAGGGCTTCCCTCCCTGCTGCCCAGCCACTGCTGGACCCACCCTGCTCTGCTGGGGACGTTCCTCTTCTTCCCGCTGGGCAGCCTAGGTCCCAGCTCTCGCCCACCATGGGAAATGCCCCAGAGGAGCGGCCACTCCACACAGGTGCTGGGCACCGAGACCTGGGGGCCATGTGTGGGGCTGCTGCCATGCTGCTGAGTTCTGGTTCTGCCCCAGTGGGCCTGATCTCGGTCCTTCGGGGTGTCTTCCTCCCCAGCACGTTGCCTGCCTTCTCCACAAGGTAAAGAAGGCCCCGGGGAGGCTGCGTCGGCCTGACCTCCACCCAAGGTCAGAGCAGCTGGCAGGGCTGCGAAGCAGGCAGGACCCCGCCAGCCTGTGGCAGAGGGCTGGCCTCTGGCTCTGCCAGCCTGGGAGAGTACACGCTCTCTGCGCCATGCTGGTGGCACAGACGGCAGTGCCAAGCAGTGACAGCAGGGAACTTGGCTTGGGATGGACCGAGCGCGGGCAGATGGAGGGCACCGGGCATCGATGGGTCTCCCAGAGAGTCTCCTCGGCCCATATGCTGACACCTGAGTGGCTGGACCCCCACCTCTGCAGAGGAGTCCCTCGGTACAGAGGAGTCTCTCTGTGACATGGCCACCCTGGAGCCCTGGCCAGCGTACCCTACCCCAGAGACAGCCGTCAGCTCCTCCCAGGTGGGACAGAGCAGCTGTGTCACTGTGGGTGACCCCATGTGTCTGACTGAGGTTCTGGGAGCTGGTGGCCTCGCCCCAAGGCCCAAAGAGGTGCATGAGGTGTGCGGGCCTGTGGGTGGCGTCCCGTCTGGAAGGTGGCTTCCTCCGCGTCTCCGAGCTGGCTTCGCCTGGGTTCTGTGACATGGGGCGGTTTGACATGACGGGAGCCGTGTCTGAATGCTCAGCTGTCTGGAGGCACACACCCAGCAGACCTGGCACCGTCTCTGCCCCCGGAACCCAGGGTCTGTGTGGCACAGCCTCAGCCTCCTGCAGCAGGCAGGCCGCCCGCCTTCCTTCCTTCACGGCGTTTGTGTGGAAGTGCGTCGGCCATATGGAATTCAACTCCCGCCTTCCAATTGGTCTTCTCCCATTTCTTCTTCTCTCTCTCTCTCTCTCTCTCTCTCTCTCTCTCTCTCTCTTCTTTTTTTAAGATTCGGAAGCAGTTCTCTTAGCAACCACAGAACGCACCCTTAATCACAGCCCGGGCAGCAGATGTGCCGGTGCCAGAGCCCTGCCCCTGGGACGTTCCACTGAGCCTCCTTGGGCCCTGCTCCTGGTGTAGGGGAAACTCGTGTCCCACCTGCGCGGAGGGCTGCAGAGCGCAGCCCTGTCTTTCGGTTGCTGGGGCAGAACTTCCTTAGGTGGCCTTTGGGGATCCTGGCTGGTTTGGCAGGACCTCTGTTGGCATGCAAATGTAGAGACTCCCGGGAGGTGGCTGTGAAAAGCTGCTGTCCTCGCTGCCTGGGGGGATCCACCCGGGTGCTCTGCAATCTCATTGTTTCATCCTCCCTCTTTAAAAAAAAAAAAAAAAAGCAGGAGGGGGCGGACTCTTGCTTCTTCCAGGGTCATTACCACAACGTGAGCTCAGTGAGCTCTCGTGAGCTCGTCTGATTCTCTCAAAGGGAAATATAGGTCGCCGTTCAGAATCCCAGATGCCGGCATGCCTGCCGGGCGCTCCTGGGTCTGCTGGGCGCCCTGGCTGGCGCCTGGATGTTTGCTTCCCTGACTTTCTTACCACATCTGCGAGCTGGCGGACAGACTTGGCTTTTTCTTTTAAATTTTGTTTTTTTTAAAAAAAAAATAGAAAAGCACAGTGCATTATATTTAGCCGCAGGCGCACGGAGCACCAGCCCGGGTTTCCTTGGATAACTGGGGCTGGAGCTCACAGATACCTCCCAGCGTCTCCTGGCCGCCAGCTCGCCCGCCCGCCCGCCCGCCCGCCCGCCGTTAACCCTGTGCGGTGCCGCTCCTCAGCGCCCAGCTCAGCTCACATGACGAACGCCGCCAGAGGTAGCCGGCTCTGAGAGCAGCCCCAGTCAACGACAGTTGGTTCCCAGCTGACAGACAGAATATGGGGTGGGCTTTGTCACCAGCACGCTGGGTCTGGCATGCCCAGCGATGCTCGGGAGCGCACAGTGCCCAGACGCCCGCCGCCACTCCCAGGGTCCCAGCCGCTCCAGCACGGAGGGGCCGGGCTGCACGCCTAGCCTTCCTCCCCTCCGAGAAGGTTATATAATGAGCGGACCACTGCCAAAGTCGGAGGGAAAATGAAGTCTTTGTTAAATGCCTTCACAAAGAAGGAAGGTAAGGAGGGGGCTGCCGGGAGCGTCGGGCCAGGGAGCAGCAGCCTTCGGGTCTGGGGACAGGGACTTCCAGTTCCTCCCAGGACCACGGTGCTTAGTCGAGTCGGGCAAGGGCATCTTTGTGGTCTGCGATACCATTTGGCTCTGGTGGGTCTGGGAGATGGACACGGTTGAAGGTGCCCTTTTATTCGACTGGTTTCTAAGCCACCAGCCTTTGCAGAACCACGTTCCGGAATGTCCACCCATGGTGACTGTGCCGGAGGGGGCTCGTTAAGAACTAAGTCCTAGGAAAATCGGGGAAGTTTTGAGTCTAGGCTGCCCGTTACCTGAGGGCTGCTGAGCACCTGCCGAGGGAGGTCAGGGCACATGGCCGCTGCCCCAGATGGGCAGGTGCTTCAAAGCCACTCCCCAGCTCCCCTTGGCCGCCCCGGCTGGCAATTTCATGGAGTGGATGGAGAAGCCTCGTGGCGGACTTTAAAAGTGCATACGGTCTTTGTCATTCCTTGTGGGGCTTTTTTATTGTGGGGAAAAAGGTATAAATAAATGCATGTAAGACGGCTAAGAAAATATCCACCCACCCAGAGTTTGCAGATTGCCTGGAAGAAGGAAACAGTTGGGTGGAATATTAATCATTTTCAGACAGGAAAAGAGTTATTTTTAACCCTTTTCACAAAAAAAAAACCATCATTTCCATGGATAGTACCAGTCAGACAGGGAGTTCTCGTCCTTAGGAAATCAGAAGGTTTCTGCAGAGGTTACTTTAAAGGAATGAGGGAGTCCTCCCCAGCCCCGGCTCCTCCTATAACCAGCACCAGGGGAATCTCGGTGCTCGGGAAGCTAATTTAGTGGGAATCTTGGTAATTAAGCAAGGTGATTTTCATTAAAACGCTCGCCCTAATGTCACCTAGGTGATTCCGTTTGAGTAACTTGCCTGGTCTTGGGGGAAGACGTATAGGAAAATGTCCCGGACGTTCCAATCCGCAACCCCCCCTCCCCCCCGGGCCAGCTCCCACGTGAGCGCCTGGTCCCCGGCTCTCCCCCTGCAGACCCATTCCTGGGAATCTATTCGAAAGCCGCCTTTGCTTATTTTCATCTTCTCACACCGTTCACCAAAATTCACCTGCTGGGACTTGAACCGTGGGCTCCATGGAGAATGGGAGGGCCTCAGCCCGGGAGCGATGGTGGCAGGTGACTTCTGCATCTGTCCCGTCTCCCCTGGACTCTTCCTTCCTGAGGAGTTGATCTGGGCCCCTGCCGGCCTCCCCCGGATCCATGGCTTTTGCAGAAGGGGTGCTCAGACCCCGTCCTGGGTCACAGGAGGTTACGGACTGCGTCGCCGGGCACGGGTGCGAGTTCTCCTGCTCTCGAGGCCGGGCAGGGTCCTCTACGTGGCGAGCGCCCAGGGTCCTCCCAGTAGCCCAGGCCCCTCTGTGTCTGATTCAGCTTGTGGTCTTGCAGCCAGCAGGGTGGCGTGGCCCTCATCCCAGGGGTGACAGGTGGCCCTGTCTGAGGCTGCAGGACCTTCAGCCCCCTGCATGTTCCTTCACCCCACCCCGGGTCTGGCATCTCTGGGGTCCCTAAAGCTCCAGCGCCGCTCCAGCGCCACTCCTGCAGAACCTGGACCGTGGACGCTGGTGTCTTGGCCTCTGCCTGCTCAGGGGCAGAAGGGCCAGTGTGGCTTCCCTCTGTCCTGAGAAGCACCCCCCAGGTAGCCTGGCTCAGGTGTGGCTCTTCTCCTAGAGGCTACTGCAGGACCCACGCCCGGCCGCCCAGAGCAGCCAGCCTGTCCTCCTGCGTCTCCAGCCGGCCTGGCTGACCGTTGTGGGCTCCTTCACTGGAGAAAGTAGGTGTGGGCCTGAGGTCCCCGGGGGCCTGCTGCCCCGACGTCTTCCTCCCACAGAGGGCTTCCCCCACGGATAGGGGCCCGAGGCACCAGGCTGCCTGCGTGGGGGACCCTGACCCTGCCTGGCCCCACCCTCTCACTGTACTGAACCAGGACACCAAGTCCAGCCTGTGACCGCAGGGAGCTTTCTGCCCTTCTGTGCAGCGTGCCAGTTTGTCCCAATTCTGTTTCCCGGGCACTTCCCAGCGTCACACCTCTCTCACCTGTCCCAGGAGAGACCTGCCAGTCCACCTCTGTGCCCGGGAGCTCCACCAGGGCCAGGAACACCTCTACCAGGGCCACCTCTGTCTCCTGTGGGGTCTGATAGGGCTCCTCTGCTCCCTTGACCTCTTCCAGGGCCACCTCTGTCCACTGTGACTCTGCCAGGGCCACCTCTCTCCCCTGTGGGCTCTGCCAGGGCCACATGTGTCCCCTCTGAGCTTTGCTAGAGCCTCCTTTATCCCTGTGAGCTTTTCCAGTCCCACCTCTGTCCCCTCTGAGCTCTGCCAGGGCCACCTCTGTTCCCTGTGACCCCTGCGAGGGACTGTCTACTGGCCCTGCAATAGGCACAACCATCCTCGGTTCCTCTGATGGGCCTCATGGTGTTCTCTGGCCTTGAGCACCAGGGGCAGATGTCCAGCCTGTCCTTGGCCACCCATGCTACACGTCTCCTTTAGGACATTAAGGTCCCTTCCCTGGGTGGGCTCCATGGAGGACTATGTGGCCTCTTGCTTCACGGCTCTGGGTCGGCCCAACAGCTGTGCTGGCCTTTGGCAGCGCAGACCCCATGCGAGTACAGAACCTGCCGAGGACATTGACAAGCGGGGGTGACACCCAGCATCCTTGGCCTCTCAGGGGCTGGTGGCATATCTGTCCCCTGTAGCCTGGAGGGCCATTGTGGAAGGGCCAGCCCTCTGAGCACCAGGGCTACTGCAGGGTGGACACAGCCCTTGGGCTCCCCAGGAGAGCCGTCCCCTCCATGTCCCCGGGCACACTGGGCTCGGGCGGGTGAGGGCCTGGCCTCTGGCAGACGTCCCAGAACCAGGCGAGGTGAGCCCCAGCTTGATGGCTGAGGAAGGGCCCCTGCTGGGGCTGAAGGGTTGGACGCCCCCAGGGCACTTGGAGCCTGGTTCGCTTGCCAGCGTCCCTGTGGCGAGGACCTCGGGCCTGGGCCGTGTGTAAAGAGCAGATGGTCTTTGTCTCGGGTCCTGGGGGCTGGAGTCTGGGTCCAGGTGTCCCGGGCTGGCTCCCACAGGCTTCTCTCCGTGGCTGGCAGACGGCGGCGGTTCCTTCCTGTGTCCTCGCGTGGCGTCCTCTGTGTGTGCGTGTCCTGGTCTCCTCTTACAAGAACACCACCCTGTGGGACTCGGGCCCGTGCTGGTGACCCATTTTAGCGTCACTGCCTGGGTGAGGGCCTCTCTCTAAAAGCCGTCCCCTTCTGAGACCCAGGGCTCGACCCCAGCCTGTGGACTTTGGGGGCAGGGATTCTCCCCACACAGAGGCCCAGCTCGAGTCGTCAGGAGGGGACACTGCAGTGCTGAGTGTCCCAGCTGCCTGTTGGACGGGGCTCTGTCCCACGTGTGTCTGAGCCAGCTGCCTCTTCCCAGGCTGTGGAAGGGATGGGCGCTGGCGATGGAAGCTGGGACCCCGGTCCCTTCCATCTGGGCCTGGGCTGGAGCCTCGGGGCAGGGGGGCCCCCTCTGCCGTCTGCACCCCTGCCTCCATGTCGGGGGGAGTCCTGGCCTCTGGGAGCCCAGCTGGAGCCCCGCAGAGAGCTCGGCCCCTCGCCCTCAGGTCGCCTGGGGGCTGGGATGCATGAGCCTGGCCTCTGGGTCACCCCCTGGACGCACTCACCCATCTCTTTTCACTCTCTCCCGCCCAGTGCCCTTCCGGGAGGCCCCGGCCTACTCCAACCGCAGGCGGCGGCTCCCCAACACGCTGGCCGCCCCCCGGGTCCTGCTGCGTTCCAACAGCGACAACAACCTCCATGCCAGCGCACCCGACTGGGCCGTGTGCCCCACGGCCACTGCCCACCGCAGCCTCTCGCCCCAGCTGCTGCAGCAGATGCCCAGCAAGCCGGACGGTGTGGCGAAGAGCGTGGCCAGCTACACCCCCGGGCCCCGCAGCCGCTCCCCGTCACTCAACAGGCTGGGCGGTGCCGGCGAGGACGGCAAGAGGCCGCAGCCACACTGGCACGTGGGGTAAGGAGCAGCAGGGCCAGGCCTCGGGAGGGGACCTCGCGCTGAGGGGCCTCGTGCTTCCACCGCCCAGGGCTGGAGCCAGGGAGCCTGGCTGCTGCTCGCAGGGGCCTCTGGGCTGGTGTGCCCTCCTGAGCCTCATGCCCAGTGGGCAGCTCTGCAGGCCTAGGACAGCTGGGAGGCTCTTGGGAGGAGCCAGTTCAGGGGGTGCCAGCCCGGGCCTCCTTTCCTGCCCTGGCACACCCACATCTTGGTCTCCAAATGAGACAGCAGGAGGGCAGGGGGCAGCAAGTGGGACCGCGCCCGGCGACCCCTCCGTGAGGTCTGTCAGCCCAGCGCACCTGTCCTCGCGACGCCCCGCAGAGTGGCAGCGGAGCCCCGGCACAGGCCAGACCAAGGCTCAGAGGCTGCAGGAATGGTCTTAGCCATGAGGTGTGACTGCCCAGTACAGCAGGGGCTCACGGAGCCCCTTGGTCAGTCTCGGAGGCAGTCTAGGTGGCAGGAGCCTCAGGACAGGCCAGCTCTAGGCCAAAGGGACCCCGTACTCTCTTGCCCCTGGACATCCAGGGAGCTGCACTGGTGCCCAGCACCAAGCCCTGGGCACAGTCGGCCTCGTCACCCCCCCTTCCAAGACTCCTAGGCAAGGAAGGGGCTTTAGGTTCCACTCACTGTTGGGGCCTCAAGGACTGGGTTTGATGTTTGGGGACTCCAAGGGACAGCAGTGTCGGTCACCATCACTTTCAACACCAGCTAGTGCTTGCTGAGACCCACAGCCCGCACGGGGACCCCACTCCTGCTTCAGCCTGAGTCACACAGCCAGAGCGGGGCCAGACCAGGTCCCGGGGCCACACAGCCAGCGCGGGGCCAGACCAGGTCCCGGGGCCACACAGCCAGCGCGGGGCCAGACCAGGTCCCGGGGTCAGGGCCTGGTGATGTGGAGTTCACATGGGCGTGGGCCCCTGGGCCTGGGTTTCCCTGCTGATGTTTGGTCTAGCACTTGGTGCTTGGGGCCTGAGGCCACCCGTAGCCCCTCCCTGGCTCCTCCCCGGCCTCCACTGCTGCCTGGGTTCCCCATTCTGACCACACCAAGTCTTTCTGGACGAGGTCCTGCCCTTGGGCCAGTCCTGAGCCACACAGCGCCCAGCCTGCAGCAGGGTGTGATGGGGAGGGGACAGTGCCCTGTGGTCCAGTCCAGGAGGGAGCTATTGTCCTGGCTGACCTCAGGCCGGGGCTGGGGTCTAGGAGCTGGGCACACTGCTGTGGGGATGGAACACACGTCTCCCCTCAGGGCCCAGCCTCTCACCTGTCCACCCAGTAGGCCCTGACCTCCTAGCCCATCTGTCCAGCAGGCCTGAGCTCCTAGCCCATCCATCTGTCCAGCAGGCCCTGAGCTCCTAGCCGTCTGTCCAGCAGGCCCTGAGCTTCCAGCCCGGCCGCCCCGCCCAGCAGAGCTGAAGCACGTGCCTGTTCCTGCTGCTGGTCTAGATTCTGGCTCTGAGCAGCCCCCGGGGGGAGTCCAGGTGCTAAGAACAGTTGAGAGCTAAATAGAGGGTCCCCCGAGACCCCGGTCCAGCCACCCGGCTGGAGTAGGACTGCAGTTTAGAGACGGCCCCTCCCCCCTGAGGCCTAGCAGGTGGGGAAGGCATGGGGCAGGGGTGTTGGACACGCCACACAGGAGCGCCGGGAGGAGGGGCGTGCACGCGTGTCTGTGCGTGTGCACATGTGGGTTGCGTGTTCGTGTGCCCTGTGTGTGTGCGTGTAGGGTGCTCCCTGTGCGTGTGTGTGCATCTGTGTGTGTGTGCCTATTTGCTTGTGCAATGTGCCCTGTGTGTGTGTGTGTGCATCTATGTGTACGAACCTATTTGCTTGTGAAATGTGTCCTGGTGTGTATTGTGATGCACTTGTGTGTACACAGGGCCGCATGTGTGTGTCCGGCTGCTTCTGTGCGCGTGTGTGTGCACATGTGTGGCCCTCAGCAGCCAGCCTGACTCTCATGATCAGCGCCTGGACTCCTGGACATGTTCTTTAGGCCCACACCTCAGTTGCTGTGTGACTGCAGGCTGTTACTTACCTACTCTGTGCCTCGTCTTTGTGGACTATGAAATGAGGATCAGACAGTGACCGACTTCAGGTTGTTCTCAGGTTAAAGGAAGGCCCCTGGGGAGCCACTAAGGGCCGTGCCTTATACGTGCACCATCCTCGCTGCCCAAGAGCCCGAATCCTGTCCAGCAAGCCCAGGGCTCCGCCAGGCCTTCCCCCGGTCACCACAGCTGTTGGAAGAGTGACCGACTCGCCATGTTTCCCTGACGTGGGCGGGACAGCCTGTCCCCTAACCATGGGCCTGCTGCCTGCCCTGAGTCAGGAGGTCCTTGCCAGTCCTGCCTGGCCTGGCCCCTCCTCAGTCCTCCCCCTCAGAGTCGGCCTGTCCCTCTGCCCAGGACCAGCCCCTTGTTGGTGACAGCAGCTCTGCTCCCAGGGAGCCCCGCCATGGGCACCGACCAGTCCACCCGTCCTCCCTGAACCCCTGTCCTGCCAGGGCCTTTCAGTGGCACTGCCCGGCAGGCAGGAGGGGGCCGGGGAGGCAGGATGGGGTGGGGCTGCGGGTGCCGCCCTGTGCCCTGTGCCCTGTGCTGGGCACGTGTGCTGGGGCTGAGTCTGTGCACAGCAAGGGCGTGCAGAGGACAGCTGGCCACCCTTCTCACTCACCCATGGAGTGGCAACCTGAGGCCACCTGGGCACAGGGACAGCCAGGTGCATGATTCTGCAGACATCTGGGCATGGACATCAGGGTGTGGGGCCAGGGCACTGACCAGGCTGGGGTCAGAATGTCCCTCCAGCCAGCTGGAGCTGGGGCCTCGTGGCTGGAGCAGCCTGGCCAGGGTGAGGCTCCCGGGTCTGTGCCTGGGGAAGGGGCTGACCTCTACCCAGGCAGGGGAAGGGCATAGTCTGGCCCAGGTGACGGGAGGACACCCGGCCTGGTATCCCAGCCCAGTGACCCCTCTGCTCCTCCATTGTCCTTGAAGCTTAGCACAGGGCCCCGTCCCCCATGGGCCCGCCAGCTCTCTCCTGGGGCAGCCAGGGCCAGTGGGGCAGGCCGAATGGGACATGGGAAGGGGCCTGCTGGCCCTGGCCTCCTGGTGGTCTTGGGGCTCCAGGGCCCGTTCTGGTCACCAGCAGAGCCCAAGAGGTGGGGTTACGACCCCCTGTTGCTTGGAGAAGCCCTGTCCCTCCCTCGGTGGCCCAGCACCAGCCCCGCTTCCCCAACCTTGGGCAGGTCACCCGCCTCTGTGCCTCAGTGTTCCTGGAGACAGTGGCCTCCTGGTGCCACCTCCTGTGCGTGGGGGGGGTGGTCATGGGGTTGCATACCAGTCACATGCTGCAGCCTGGATCTGGTCGCAGTTAAGTCCCATGGCCGCTCTGCTGAGCCTGCAGGGTGGGCAGCTGGAAAGAGTCCTTGGCCGCTGGAGCTCCTGGGCCCCATCCAGTGTCCCGTGGGGGTGGGCAGCCCTGGCTGGGGCCAAGAGGCAAGAGAAGCGGAGATGGCCAGGCTGGTGGGGAGGCGGCATCCTGAGCAAGGAGGGGGGCCTGCCCAGGCCCTGCAGCCCACACCACCTGTCCCCTGTGTGCTCACAGCCAAGGGGAGGCGCCACCCGGCTCCCCGGGACTGAGCTTGCTGGCCTGGCCGCCAGACACAGAGACAGCGGGCAGCTGAGGGGCGCCTGAGGGGGACCAGAGCCAGCCTCAGGCCAAGCCTCAGGGCAGCCCTGGTGAGGGGGTGAGGGCTCCCACCTGGACTCCTGCTGGCACCAGTGGCCTGCTCCCTCCCACCCAGGGCCTGTGCTGGGCAGGAGCCCCCACCCCAGGGAGGAGCTGACCTCCTGCAGAGAAGGGAAGCAGGACAGGGGCCTCACGAAGCCCTTGGGGCTGTCCTGACCATGTCCTAACAGGAGGGGCTCCGGGGGCCTGAGGTCCAGGCCCTGTGGTCACCCAGGCCTGCTGGGAGCTGAGGGCCCCCTGCTGCCAGGCCAGCCCAGAGCCTGTGGCTGGGCATCATGGAGAAGGAGGAGGGGGAGGGACACCTGCACCTGTCCTGGTCCTCAGCTCCGCCTGCGTCTCCCGCTCACCTTCCCTGACCGTCCGTCTCCCTCGCCTCAGTCCCTGTGTGTCCCTGTCCTCGCAGACACGGTGCAGAGGGATGGAAATCACTGTGCCAGGGGCACCGTGCCTGCCCTGCTCAGGCGCAGGCTCTGCACTCACCCAGCCCAAGGCGGCGCCCTCTACTGGTGCCCAGGGGCACAACTGGGCCACAGTCCTGAGAACCCCTGGGAGACACCTGGGTCCACCCACCCCGTCACCAAGGGTGGGTGGCCAGGGTCACCTGCAGCATAGGGGTTCCATGTCTTTCTTCAGAGACTGGGCAGCAGGTCCCCAGGGCCGCTGTGTCCTCACCCACCCAGGGGACACTCTGGCCACCCTCTCATCAAACATCTGCTCCCAGGTGGTTCGGCTCAGCAGGGAGCAAAGGCTTGGGATGAGGCCAGCAGGCAGAGCTTGGTTTTGCTGGCCACCTGCTGGCTGTGTCTGCTGGGAGCCATGGGCCTCCCCAAGCCCTGTCCACCTCTGGGGGTTCAGGACTAAAGGGGAAGATGGTCCTGAGGAAGGGACAGCAGCACCCCTGGCCCTCCTGCCCCCAGCAGAGGCCAGTTTCCCACTCAGTGCCGGGGAGGGACATTCTCCCCAGATGGCACTTCCCAGTAAGGGACAGGGCACTCGGAGGCCGCCAAACCCCTGAGCTGTAGCCATGGTCTTCCGGCATCAGGGACTCTTCCTGCTTCCTGTGCGGGTGGGAGCAGGTCTGGAGGGTCCTGGGGACCTGTGCACCCCTCCCCAGGGACAGAGCCCCATCTTGACAGGTGCGTGGATGTGAAGATGGCCAGGGTGCCCTGTGGCTCTGCTCTGTGCCCACCCACCTGCCCTCTCTCTGCTTCCCTGGGGAGGTGGGGACGTGGACACTCCAGCCCACTCTCAGTGGAATAGGGACCAGATTTCCTCCATGAGGGTGGTCACTGTGCTCCCCGCTCAGCCCAGTCCTGACCCAGAAAGCGGGGCACAGGCCCTGCTGCCACCCTGTGTGTCACCTGCCGCCAGGGTACAGTGGCACCTCACTGGGGAGGCTAGGCAGAGCAATGGGCAAGGTGCCCCAGGATCAGGCCTGGCCAGCAGGCGAGGGAGGTGGAGGGCACACCTGGGGAGCAGGCGCTCGCTGGGCACCTACGGATGACAGTCCACACCTTTGCTCCTTGAGCATTCTGTGGCGCTCTGGGCTCCCCGTCTGTGGTCCCTGCTCTCTGACAGGTGGCCACCTGAGCCTGAGTTATGCCCCCTTCTGCCTGCAGCGAGGGTGTGCGTGCCACCGCAGATGTGAGGGAGGTGTGCCGTGCCCGGCGCTGACACCCTGGAGGACCTGGGGCCGTGGAGTCACACGGTCACGGTTCAGACCTCCCCGGGGAGTGGAGGATGCACCACCTGGAGGTGGAGAGGGGCCCCGTGAGCCAAGTAGAGAGGCTGACGTGGGAGGGGCTGCTGGTGAACCCCTGTTGTCCCAGGTGGGGCTCTCGCACCTCCCCACCTGGAGCCAGGGGTGGCCCTGGCTGGCACATGGACAGAGGCTCCACTGCGGCCAGCTAGCGCCTGGCCCAGGAGGCCAGGGAGGGAAGCCTGCCGTGGGGCGGGGGTGGTGGGCTCTGAGCTTTCTGGACTGCAGCCGTCAGAGAAGCCAGTGGTGCTGAGCCCAGCCGGGGACCTCCGTGCTGGACATACCACCCTTTGTGTCAGAGCCTGTGACTGGCCATGTCCCCGAGCTCCTCCTGTCCCTCCTCTGCAGGAGAGGAGCCTGGGAGGCACTGGCAGGCCCCAGGGCCAGGCCATCTGCCACCAGCCCTGCCCCTCCATGCTGGCCCAGCCTCCAGGTCTCCTCGGGCACCCTCTGTCCTCTGGCCTGTGCCGCTCTCTGCCTGCCTGTGAGCCCGGGAGCCCGTCCCACCCTGCAGCTGAGCCCACCAGCAGTGAGCTGGCCCAGGGTGAGGACTGGGTGAATGGAGACGTTCAGTGTGGAGGCCGCCCCACTCCCCGGGGTGGCTGGGAAGTGGCCCAGTTCCCTCATCCAAGTCACCCGACTCCACAGTGCCAGCTCTCGGACTCAGAGCCCAGGGACTTGGTCCTCAGACGGCCGGAATTCCAGCTGCTGCTCTTGTCCAGGACACAGGGAGGCGCGGGCAGTTAGGGCTGGGGAGCTGCAGACCCATCTCCCTGCGTGGGCTGGACCCCGGGGTGCCCTGGCCTGGCCTCCCCATGCTCCACACTGAGGGGACAGCCAATGCTCATCCAGGCTGCTCTCTGGGGCTGCCACGGGGAGAGCAGGGCCGGGGAGGAGCAAGGCCTGGAGGCATAGGCGAGAGCTCTGTCCTTGTCCCATCACCACGGGGAGGAGCAGGCGCCGGGGATGAAGGCCACTTTGGCGGGTGGCCCCAGCCGGGTGGGCCAGCCTCTACCCTGCCCAGCCCTGTGGGCACCTCCTGGGGGTGCCGCAGCTGCACCTTCAGACAGGTGTGGTGCAGCCAAGGGCTCCTCATGGGTCACTGCCACCCAGCCCTTGGGGTGCTCGGGGACAGTGACCTCCTCAGGGCCCCACAGTGGAGGCCCCTGACCAAGCAAGCAGGGGTTGAATGAGGAGGTGACACTGAGGCCACACCCCACCCTGCGTCTCCACCTGGCGCCAAGGCTGCTTGGCAGTGGCAGGATTCTGAACCCTCAGGTCGGCAGCTGTCACTCAGTGGGAGAAAAGCCCAGGGGAGGCCACAGGGCACCTGCCCAGTGTCCCCAGCACCCAGGTGAGCCTCTAGGCTGCCCCCTGGGCCACGGGAGGCCGGGTTTCCTGTGCTCGAAGCTTCATGTGGGGTCAAGGACAAATCTGGGCCTTGGGGCTGAGCAGGCGGACCTTACGTCCAGTCCCCTCCGCCCCTCGCTATGGTATGAATGGTGGTCTAAGGCCACAGCCCAATTACGCACACGCAGATTGAGCTCCTCCAGACACCAGCCAGGGTCCCCGTGACTGGATCCCACAATCGTGACGCTGAGCAGCCACCAGGGACCACGACGAACTGCAGCACAGCGGCACGTCTCTGATGTTCCAGAGGCACAAACCAGACCCTGCCGCGTATTTCAGGGTGCACTCTGGGGTGTGCACAGGATGAGAGGTACACGGGGTTCACATTAAGTGAAGAAGGTGGATCCCATTGACAGCCTGTCGAGGGAGCAAGATGAGATAAAGAGCTGCGCTGCAGGTGGCCCCGGCCCCGTGCCTCTGCCCGCCCATCTCTGGCCACTGCTGGGGGCCTCTAGGTGGAGGCTGGCCTCACCCGATCGCTCTGTGAAATCAGAGACTCAAAGCAAGTAAAGATCCGGGTTCCTCGGGGGAGCCGGGCCGGGAGCTGGACATAGCTGCTGTTCCTAGAGGTCCTGGGCGTTCCTCGTCCCCTGACGGCCGCTCACGTAGACGGGCACAGTGGGACCCAGGGCTCCCCTTCACTGCCGCCGCCAACTGAGTCTTTTATCAATTGTGGGGAAATATCCAGAACATCAGGTTTGCCATCTTAATCGCTTTTAAGTGCGCGGTCCAAGGGCGCTGGGCGCGCTCACCCTGCAGGGCACCGTCCACTCGGCCTCCTGGGTGCGCCCACCTCCCCAGGCTGTGGCTCTGTCCACCAAGTGTGACTCCCCAGCTGCTGGCGCCCTGTGCGGTGTTGTCTGCGTGGCCCTGGTGACAGCAGGCAGCCCTGTCCGGGGTCCCTGCAGTGCCTCTGACCGGCCTCTCCTGCTGAGCAGTGTCCTCGGTCCATCCGTGTTGAAGCACGGGTCAGAGTGTCCCTTTAGTTCTGAATAATGCTCCCCGTGTGGAAGGACCACAGTGTGTCTGTCAAGGGACACCTGGGAGGCTGCCACCGGGCGCTGGGTGCGCTGTGGGGGTCGGGGAGGGCGTGAATCCCCTTGATGCCCTGCCTTTCCTGCCCTGCGATGTGCCCACAGAGTTGCGGGGTCAGCTGGGGTCTTCACACTCGCCACCCAGCCCATACACATCGCCGTCGCCCGCAGCCTCGCAGGGTCAAGGTGACGCTGGCAGCTTGGCGTGGCGGGTGGAGCGTGGCTGGCAGCCTGGCGTGGCGGCAGAGCGTGGCTTTCTGACCCCGTCTCCCTTGCCTTCTTATTCCCTCCAGGCCGCCTTTCGCTCCTGGTGCCAGCAAGGACTCCCTGTCGGCCTTCGAGTACCCGGGGCCCAAGCGGAAGCTCTACAGCGCAGTGCCTGGGAGACTCTTCGTCGTCGTGAAGCCATACCAACCCCAAGTCGATGGCGAGATCCCCCTTCACCGTGGAGACAGGGTCAAAGGTCAGTGTCTGGGGCAGGGCCAGCCAGCGCCCCTCAGCCTCCGTTGAGCCCCTGGAGGACCTGCTGGGGTGGCAGCAGAGACCGGGGGGCAGCGCGGGGAACGGGGCTGGAGGGAAGACCCACACCTGCAGGGGCGAGCCAGCGAGGGGCAGGGCCTCCCCCACCAGAAAACCCCAGGACCCCGAGCAGGTGGGCTTGGGCAGGCCCTGGCCTGAGTATCCAGCTGGACGGTCCAGCTGTAGCCGAGGCCTGGGGTCTGCAGCAGTCCAAGGAAGAGGTCCACCTGGTCAGAGGGATTCTCAGCAGCATCCTGGGACTGCCTGGAAAGCCCCCTGAGGGTGCCGGGCGGGGAGGTGGGCTGTCTCCAAGGGCACTGGGCAGCCAGCGATGCTCCTGCACGGGCACCGTCATCTGGGAGGCCCTTCAGGGAGGTGAGCACAGACGGCACGTGTTGGTCGTCGGTGGCATGATCAGAGCCGGTCTCAAGGCCCCGAGGAAGCCAGAGAAGGGCGGTGGGGGCCGTGGGGAACTCACTGAGTGGAGCATGGAGGGACTCCACGCGTGCCCAGCATGCCCAGGCCCTGCCCTGGACAGGCTTCCAGCAGCGCAGGGGATGGGTTGAAAGTGGGCTCCTGACAGTGCCGTCGGCCAGCTCCAGTCCTGCCCTCTGCCGGGGCCACCTGGCCCGCGGTGGTCATTGGTGCCTTTCTCTGACTTCTCCGGGCTTCTGCCAGGGTCTCGAGATGGCAGGGCCCCGTTCTGTCTCTGGTCCAGTGTCACAGCTGCCTGGTCACTTGACAGCGTCCGACAAGTCTATTCCTTCCTCTTCCAAGTTCACTCTCTCCTCTGACGTCCCTCGTGTGAATTTTATGATTTCAGAAATTGCACGTTCATGGGTTTTCCATCTGTATGCTTATTTTCTTATTTGCCAAGACTTCCTGTTACTCTGGTGGGATTTTTTTGTTGATTGAAAACGTGTTGTTTTATCAGTTGGTGTAATTGCCACATTAACTGCCCCAACCCCACCTGGTGGTCTCAACATCAGGTTCATGTCGGGTCTGGACTCAGCAGCTTCTCCTCCCCTTGGGAACATGGTTCCTTCTCTTACTTCAAGTGTCTAGTAATTTTCCGTTGCTTTCTGGCCATCAGCCTGTGGAGCCACGTCCTTGAGCTGGGGAGAGTCTGCTGTTCCAATCCCACGAGCGTCTTCCCTTGTTTCCGCAGTTGCCCTGGGAGAGCCCCATGCTCCTGCAGGTCCAGGGGAGAGCCCCGTGCTCCTGCAGGTCCAGGGGAGAGCCCCGAGCTCCTGCAGGTCCAGGGGAGAGCCCCGAGCTCCTCCGGGTCCAGGGGAGAGCCCCGTGCTCCTGCAGGTCCAGGGGAGAGCCCCGTGCTCCTGCAGGTCCAGGGGAGAGCCCCGAGCTCCTGCAGGTCCAGGGGAGAGCCCCGAGCTCCTCCGGGTCCAGGGGAGAGCCCCGAGCTCCTGCAGGTCCAGGGGAGAGCCCCGAGCTCCTCCGGGTCCAGGGGAGAGCCCCGAGCTCCTGCGGGTCCAGGGGAGAGCCCCGAGCTCCTCCGGGTCCAGGGGAGAGCCCCGAGCTCCTGCAGGTCCAGGGGAGAGCTCCATGCTCCTCCAGGTCCAGGGGAGAGCCCCGAGCTCCTCCAGGTCCAGGGGAGAGCCCCGAGCTCCTGCAGGTCCAGGGGAGAGCCCCGAGCTCCTGCAGGTCCAGGGGAGAGCCCCGAGCTCCTGCAGGTCCAGGGGAGAGCCCCGAGCTCCTGCAGGTCCAGGGGAGAGCCCCGTGCTCCTGCAGGTCCAGGGGAGAGCCCCGAGCTCCTCCAGGTCCAGGGGAGAGCCCCGTGCTCCTGCAGGTCCAGGGGAGAGCCCCGTGCTCCTGCAGGTCCAGGGGAGAGCCCCGTGCTCCTGCAGGTCCAGGGGAGAGCCCCGTGCTCCTGCAGGTCCAGGGGAGAGCCCCGAGCTCCTGCAGGTCCAGGGGAGAGCTCCGTGCTCCTGCAGGTCCAGGGGAGAGCTCCGTGCTCCTGCAGGTCCAGGGGAGAGCTCCGTGCTCCTGCAGGTCCAGGGGAGAGCCCCGAGCTCCTGCAGGTCCAGGGGAGAGCTCCGTGCTCCTGCAGGTCCAGGGGAGAGCTCCGTGCTCCTGCAGGTCCAGGGGAGAGCTCCGTGCAGGTCCCGTGCAGTGGGGCATGGGCTTCCCTGGACTAGACCCTTTTAGTGATCCCACTGGGTAGGGACCGTGTGGGGAGTCAGCTCGCAGGGTCCGCATCTGCACCCGCCCTCTATGACCTCTCACGACCAGGCTTCGCAGGTTGCAGGGGGGCATCGGGTACAGAAGGGAGGCCCCACACCTGTCCACTGGCAGGGCTGTTGCTCACGAGGCTTCTGTGAGCTCCTCTGACCACAGCAGAGCCGGCAGGACACAGGGGCTAGAGAAGCCCAGCCTCAAGGACCTCCCTGTCCCCCCTGCCCATGCCCCTCACACCCTCCACTCAGGTGACAGCAGATGTGGCCACCACCAGTGGGGACAGGCAGGTTCCCAGCACCGTCATCCGGTCAGCACCAGGGATAACCCTGCAGAAAACCACGGCTTGCCCAGCTCGTCAGCCGCGTGGGCGGCACCACTGCCCAGGAGGTCAGGGAGGCTGGAGGCTATGCACACATGTGGCCTGCCTCTCACCTCTGCCACGGACACTGCCCAACCTGGGACCCCCTTCACCACCTGGTCCACCCCTCAGCCCAGGCTCTGCGGTCAGCTGAGCCCCTGCCACAGCCCTGGGCCTTCACTCCAGAGGACCCCTCCCCCATCAAGCCAGGCTCATGGGGCTTCTGGTCAAGCAGGACTACAAGGAGCCTGCAGGGCCTTCCCAGTGACCCCTGCCCAGCCATGTCCCTTGGGCCTTAGTGGCCTCCATAAATGTGGCACGATGGTGAGGAGGTCCACGTGGGGACGGGTGTGCGACACTGCTTTCTAGGCTGGTGACGTTTCTGGTCCCCAGGTTGCTGATCTGTCTGTGGGGGTCCATGCCAGTCATTCTGCGCAGCTGACCCCTGCTGGACAGCTGCAAATGTGGGTGGAGCCTGGTGGGAGAGCCAGGGCCCAGCTTGGGGCTTAGGCTGAAGGGCAGCCCCTGGAATAGCTGGGCAGGGCCTGGGGCAGGGGCAGGAGCATGTGGAGCAAGAGGAGAGGCCTCAGGACAGGAGTGTGCCATGTAAGAGATGTCCCCGCAGAGAGCGTCTGTGTCACCCCCTCCTGGCACCGTCTTTGTGACCCCAGGGCCCTGCACATCCTGGGTAAATTCAAAGTGCACCTGTGTGGAAATCCCGGCGTCCCCAGGGTCCATTCCAACAGGAGACAGGGCAGAGTGTGGGAGGTGGCCCCCGGTCCTCCCCGCTCCTCCATGGCCTGGCTGGTTTCTGCCCCAGACGGAGTGGACAGGGCGTCGGGCACCAGTGTGGCAGGTGGAGAGCTCCCTGCCCTCGGCCACCCAGCTGGTCAGACAGGGAGTGTCTGGTTTCCAGCTGCCCAGGGAGGCTGGAGGGTCCTGGAGGGAGAGGTCCACCAGGGTGCTGGGCGTGGCAGCAGGGCATGCTGGCCCTGAAGAGAGCGAGCAGTGCCCCATCCGTTCCTCGGATGCCCTGCAGCATCGTCTGTGGGGACAGAGGCGTATGTGGACAGTCCTCCCTCTCGCAGGCTCCCAGGGCCCTGGACCTGCTGCACACGCCCCACCCAGAGGCAGAGCTCTCGTGCCACACATGGGCCCCTCACCACTGTGCTGTCAGTGCCCCCGCCCCCGCTCCTCTGCAGTGCCGTCAGCAGCCAGGGCTCAGGGGACAGCCACCCTGGCCCATCCCACCGCGAGGTGGCATCCTGGAGCTCAGTGGGCCTGGCTCCCGTGTTCCCCACAGAGAGAACGGCCCCAGGGCCCGCCGACTCCTGGCCCAGCATCCTTCCTTGTTCCCCACAGAGGACTCCTCTGTCCTCTGCATCTCCTCACAGGGACAGAATTAAGTCACCGATTGGTGAGGGACCCAACTCCCCCCACAGCCCCACCTCAGGGGAGTGCAGAACCTGCAGGGGCCACACCCGGTGCAGGACTCAGGTGGCTGCTAGCAGCAGGTGAAGCTGGGACAGGACCTGAGGCTGCCCTCCACCCACCCCACGCCCTCTCCCAAAGAGGACCCTCAGCTGCCAGAAACTCCAAGGTCCCACGCACTGTCCACCCAGAGAGGACAGCATGCAGGGAGCCAGCAGCGGGGTCCTGGCCGTGCCTGGCACTCACACCTGGCACTCACACCTGGCACCCACAGCGGTGCAGTAGCTCAGGAGTCTTATCCCCCCTGGCAAAGAGGAACTGGAGGCACAGAGAGGTGAAGCAGCTGCCCACGTGTGGCGGGGTGAGTGCAGCCAGCAGGGCTGTCCATCCAGGAAGGTCCCAGCTGGACCTACGCAGCCCCTCCCTCAGCAGCAGGATGAAAGGGGCTCCTCACAGGCCTGGGCTGTGAGGCCCTGGCTCCCTCCCTGCTGCCCGGGGCTCTGCGGGGCTCTGCCGAGTGTCGGGCAGCTGGGCCGCGTGGAATCCAAGGGGTTGGCCCGGTCCTGGGAGGAAGCTGGGCTGGCGGCTCTGGCCGCGTGGGTCAGCTGTGTGTGGTCTGTTCCATGTGGGTCACTCTTCAGATGACGAGGCAAGATCCTGCGAAGCCCGGGTTTTCTGTGCCGTTGACCTTCGACAGTCAGGGGCCCGATGGATCTTTATCTGGCCTGTGGGTTAACCTGAGGCGGCAGGAAGGGCCTGTGCTGCCCGAGCCCTCTCTGCAGGCCGGGGCTCCGCACCCCGAGTGGTGTCAGAGAAGACCCCTGCCCTGCAGCGCAGCTGCGTTCCGGGTGGGGCAGGGGAGGGGGCGCAGGGGTCCCTCCCCAACGTGCCACCTGAGTCCACCCTTACACCTGGAAGAGCATCAAATGGGGCTGTGGGGAGCCGTGGGTCCTCGTGACTCCCCTGGTCCCCGGCATCTGTGGACCCGTGTCCCTCCCTTGTGCTCAGCCGCGAGGCTTCAAGACAAATACCCTCATCCCTTCAGCCCGGGGACCTACTGTGTGCCTGGCACCCCACCCAGGGTGGAAGTGTCGGACCCTGCACTGAGAGTTCACCGTCCTGGAGACAGGGACGGCTGTGTCTGTCCAGCTGTGCAGTGGGCCCCAAGGACACGTCACTGTGTGGCTCCTTGCCTTCTCTCTAAAGGTGGGGGTTTTCCTGCAAAGTCAGAAAGAGACTCCCACGCTCACCCGCAGCAGCTAATGGATGGGCTCCCTGGTGGCAGGCCGGGACCCCAGGGACAGTGCTGGCCCAGTGGGCCTTTCCACCCGGCCTGTCCTTGTGGGTTTGGGGTGGCACTCATGATCGTCACACAGCCCTGTCCCCTCCTACTGTGGATTCTGTCCTGCTCTTGGAGACGCTGAGCCAGGCCGTGGGGCCTCCTCCCGGCTCCCTCCGTACCTCGGTGCCCAGCCTGGCGTCCTCAGGGGAGAAGTCCCTGGTGGGTCACCCCATGTCCTCTGGCTAACTCTCTCCCTCCTTGTCCCCTAGTTCTGAGCATCGGCGAAGGTGGCTTCTGGGAAGGCAGCGCCCGCGGCCACATCGGGTGGTTCCCGGCCGAGTGCGTGGAGGAGGTGCAGTGCAAGCCCAGGGAGGGCCAGGCAGGTAAGCCCTCGGCCGCGGTCTCCGGTCACCATCACCGCTCCCTGCCACGCGCAGCGGGTCGGCTGTGGTGGGGTCTACGGGGGACTCCTCTGGATCCTGGACGCACTTGGCTGGTTCTGTTTGGTGGGCTTCGCCCAAGCCAGGAACTCCTGCAAGGTGGCACGAGTGCCCAGCGCCGGGCGGCTCAGGCGCGTGTCCTGGGACAGGAAGTTTGTGGGCGCGTGCCTTCCCCCCACCCAGCGCGGATGTTGGAGCTGCTCACACGCGGGCGGCCGTGGCTCAGGAACCCGTAGATCTGTTCTGAAGGCGTAAGGGCCGGGCATGGCCATGGGCGGGGTCAGGAGACCCCCGTGGGAGGGCAGGGGAAGGGGGGCCACAGGCCCTCAGAGGTCACTGGCCTGCTGGGCTGGGCCCTGTGGCCATGAGCTCTCAGATGTGCCTACTGCCCGGCTCCTGGGGCCCAGAGGGGAGTCCGCCCTCCCCAGGCCCAGGGCCTGCGTGGTCACTGCAGGGTGCTGGGTTCGCAGTCTCTGCCCAGCAAAGAATGGACAGAGTGGCCAGCAGCAGCAGGTCCACTGCAAAAGTGACAGAGGCAGACTTCAGAGCAAGGGCCGCAGCTGGGGGTCTGGTGGTTGGCCTGTCCCTTCTGTGGTCTCTGAGCGTCCTCCTCTCCTTTTCCTCCCCGTCCCCGGTCTCCTCACTGTTGTTGACTGGTGTCCCCTCTGTCCACGCGTCCGTTTAGTTTTCTATTGGGTCCCTGCTTAGGGCCACGAGTGCAGCGTGTCTGTCTGACGGGGTCCCTGGTTGTGTCCCGGGGCCCGGGGTTGGCTGCTTGGTCGGTGTTTATTGTGGGTGGGGACAGGGCAGCACACAGGGCCTTTCGTCCAGCAGGAAGTTGGCCTCATCAGGAGCCCTCTCCACGCTCCCTCGTGCCGGCCCTGCCCCGACCTCCCGGCTCACCGTCTTGCCCTGGCTGCCGAGGCCCTTCCGCGACCCCTCGCAGGGCCCAGTGGACACTTCCCTCTGTGCCGGGCCCGCTCTGGCCCACGGGGCTGCAGGCTTCGCTCTGTGCTGAGCCCCGAGGAGGCTGCTCATTGCACACCCAAGACCAGGCTGTGGGGGTCAGGGCGAGACACGGCCAACCGGACCTTAGAAGAGAGAGCTGGAGCATGCTCTGCTGGGAGGGTGGCCAGGGGTTGGTGGCCAGCAGGCAGCAGCCGCAGGTTTTGCTGGACACATTGATGGACACGCTGAGCCCCAGAGCCAGCTGCACCTCCTGGCCAGTGCGGTCCTCCCCTGGTTCTCCCCTGCCCCACCTCTTACCCCTGCTCTGTCCCACCCCGCAGCGGGCTCACAGCCTGTCTGTCCTCGAGGACCTCGGCCACCCTGGGCCACCCTTCTGTGCTTTTCCTGGAAAGACGCTGGTGTGCCGCTGGGTGTCGCTGGCTGTGCCACCCCTGGGCGGGCAGCCCTGGAGGGCCACGCAGAGGGGTCCTGGGCCTCCCACTCTCACCATCCTCTGGAGATTACTGGCCTCTGGTGAGTGGGCAGGAAAGGGCAGGGGACTGCCACCTCCCCAGTCACTGCTGGGCCTTCCCACCACCTGGACCTGGACTCTCTGGGTGGCCGTGTCCCCAGGTGGGAGCCTGTGGCTGTTCCTGGCCTGGTGGGGTGGAGCCTGGGGCTGGGGCTCATCCTGAGCCAGGGCCCGGGGTTGGCTGCTTGTGTACTGTGGGGTGGGGACAGGGCAGCACACAGGCTGGCACACCAGGGCAGGACTTGTCCTTAAGGGACCAGCATTCTTTGCCTGGCAGAGGCCGGCTCCGACCCCTCATGCTGTCCCAGCTGGCCACTTGGAGAGGCAGATCATCGGATCCCGACTGGCAGTGGGCGGTGGTGGAGGTGCCTTGCGTGTTCCCACCACCCATGTCCCATGTGCCCTGGCCTGGGCACCTTGCTGGGGCTTGAGAGCCAGACAGGTGGGCACACGTCCCCGCTGTACTTAGGGGCCAGGCCCCACTCCCTGCCTGGCACGGAGTCCTCCCTCGCTGCCGCCTCCCCGGCCACCGCCAGCGAGCTCCCTGCACAGAGCAGGGGGCAGTCCTTGCCGGCCCGTCTGCCCAGCGTGGCGTTCCTGGGCAGCCCGTGCTCGCCCCCGAAGCCAGCTATTGAGGGTCAGGGTTTGTGTCTCGTGGCACCTCCTGGACCCTCCTGGTCTTTCCCTAGGAGGACAGGACATCAGGGGGCCACCCAGACAGTCCAGGTCCGGGCAACCTGATCAGCAGCTGCAATTCCACTGGCAACCTCGGTGCCCTGGTGCCCTAAGGTACCGGTGCCGGTGCTGGGTAGGACCTGAGCAGCCTGGGGTGGGGCGGTGACATTGCAGCACGTGGACGGGCGGCCGTCCATGGTGGAGGCCTCCGTCCCACAGCAAGCCTGGTCCTGGGTGGGTGAGGGCAGCAGCTCAGCGCCCACAGGAGCTGGAGTCTGAGCTGGACGCGAGGCGGGCGGGAGGCCTGCTGGCGGCTCGGGTGCTGCTGGCCCCGGCTGCTGAGCCTGTGGACTGTCACCGTCTTTTGGTGACTTAGTGTGACTGCATACAGGTAGGAGCACACTGTGCAGAGGCTCTGTGTGCCTCCAGCTGCCGGGGGGTGCGGTGTCCCCACCCAGGTGTGGCCAGCCACATTCCACGCCCTCCTGGGCAGCTCCCTAGACCGCGCCACCACAGAGTGCTGCCTCTTGCTGGAGGTCACCAGATGGCATCCCACAGCTGTACATGTGGGCCTGACTTCTTCCACTCAGCCCAGTGCCGGGTTCTCGCCCCCCCCCCCCGGTCGTGGGCCCTAGTAGTCTGCTTGTTCACTGCCAAGTCCCGCAGCGTGTGCGTTTGCCCTCCTGGTAATGGACACTGACATTTAGCTAATGTCAAGCAAAGCTGAGAATGAATGATTTTGTGCACGTCTTTCTGTGGACAAGGGGATTCACCTCTCTAGGTGCACAGTGGCTGGGGCAGAGCATGCTCAACCTCACAGGACACTGCCACACGGTCCTCCAGGCCACTATGCCGCCTGGTGCATGCTTGGGCTGCAGGAGCTCCAGCTGCTTTGCCTGTCATCCACCATGGGCACATCAGTCTCTAACGTCAGCCATTCTGATGGTGGGAAGTGGCATCTTACTGTGGGTGTCACATGCATTTTCTGATGACCATTGTCGCTGAGCGTTG
This sequence comes from Spermophilus citellus, assembly GCF_964194105.1. Taxonomy (NCBI): domain Eukaryota; kingdom Metazoa; phylum Chordata; class Mammalia; order Rodentia; family Sciuridae; genus Spermophilus; species Spermophilus citellus. Next base: position 254,381,548 of record NC_138183.1, on the reverse strand, counting down.
TGGGCAGCTGGTTTGCCACAGTGTGACCTCGTCTGGGCCGTCTGGGGAGTGCCTGTCCACCTGTGACTGGAGTGTTCTCTGTCCTCTTGTTCATTTTCTGCGTCTCAGTCCTTTGTCAGAGACAAGCTGCTGGTACCTTCCCGTCCGCGGTTCACCTTTTGGTTTCTTAATGTGTCCTTTAATGAGTGGAAGTTTTGAGTTTTAAAGTCCAATTTTTCCAACTCTTTTCTTTCCTGGTCGGTGCTTTGGGTGGCTTTTTTTGACATTGGAAGTTGGCAGACCCTACAAATAGCCCAAAGGTGGTACAGGGTCCCCTTCCACGTTCCCACCTGGCTGCATCCTTCCACGAGGCTGGCCTGTGCAGGCCCTGGGGAGCGCTACCCTCCGTGCAGACCGCTGCGGGGCTTTGTACGTGGAAAGTGAGCCGCCAGGTGCCCGGGAACCCTGAACCGGGGTGAGTGAGTGGGCACCAGGAGCCCGTGAGGACGTGGCCGGGCAGGGCCTCTGCCCGAGGCAGGACAGCTGCATTCCTCCCGCCTAGTGACAGTGGTCAGCAGCTGGGCACCATCTGTAAAGTGAGCGAGGCCCTGCGTGGCGAGTGAGTCGAATTCCGCAGGGTCTGCTCAGTTCCGTGGACAGCGGGAGGTGAGGGCTCGCCCGCCCGGCTGCTCCGATTTCCTGGGAAGCAGGTGTTTGTGACACCTGGTGGGTCTCAGGGTTCCCTGCACATCATCCCTTCTGACCACGTGGCATTGCAGCCCCGTCTCGGCAGTGGAGGACACGGGCGGGGGACACCGTGCTGCGCGGTGACTTTTTCGTAACTGCTGACGCTGTGTTCAGCCCTGTGTGGGTCTGGGCGGCCTCCCTCACAGAGTGGCTAGCGTAGTGACCAGAGCCTGACCACCTCTGATCTTATGTCCACCTGCCACCGTGGGTGGGTGGAGAGAGACCGGGTCGTTCCCGGGTCAGCTGCCTGAGTTTGTCCCCCGGCACGGTTGTTCGGCAGCCCTGGTGGATTCCCTTGTCTGAAACCTAAAGGCCCAAGATGACCTGTTGAGGGGCCCAGGAAGAGCCTGACCGTAGATTCCATTTTTTCCATGCCTGAGAGAGAGCGGTGCCCTGTGTAAAACTCCCGTCTCTGCACACGGCAACCCGTGGGTTGGCAGCTCGAGGGTGCCCCCCGGAAGGCGGAGCTCCGGAGCTGCTAGCTAGTGCTGTGCCTGGGTTCCTCCCGGGCCCCTGAGCTCCTCAGACAGGACGCATTTGCTCTCTGGGTTGGCACGTGCCTTACTCCACCAGCGGTTGTCCTGGTGCGTATCAGGCAGCACATGTCAGCTGCTGTAACAAGTAGGCCCGCAGCGGCACGTTTCTTCCTGCCTGGTCACCACCAGCGTGGCGTCTCCTGGACGGCTGTGCTTTGCTCCACATGCTGCTGGGGCCCAGGCCCTTCCACCACGGGGCCTGCCCTCTCATGGACCTTAGGATCCCCTGCCTCTGACCGGCAGAGTATGAGGGCCCCAGCCCACTTGTGTGAGGCATAGCGGGACGCACGTCACCGTGATGTTCCTTGTGAAGGACCTGTTGTGTGGCCTGGGAGTTATAGGTACTGGCCACGTGGCCCCTGGCTGGGCTCTCAGGCAGGGGCTAGTGCTGCAGCCCAGGGTGAAGCTCCCTGCCGAGGGACACCACCATCATATCACCCTCTCCACCATCAGGGCCTGCCCAGAAGGCCCTATACCTTACTGGCAGAAGCCCTCTGCATTGGTCAAGGGACCCTGATGCTGGCCTGTCTAGCTGCGTCGTGGCAGTGTCCAGGAAGAACGGGGTGCTGTGGCCAGCAAGGAGGGGAAATAATGGCCATGCCCGCTGGCCACCGAGGCTCGGGCTGCCTCCCTCTCCCAAGGCATCATGTCCTCTTCTGTAATTAAGGAGGATGGTCAGGTGACTGTCCACACTTCGTCTTAAGAACTCGGCAAACTGAACTGAAATTGGGGCGTCCCCAGGGATGGACCTTGAATAAGGAACTCAGGGAGACCTCCAAATCCCCACCTGGGTCTGGCCATGAGTGCGTTTGTGAGAAACCGTGGCATAAGTGTGACATGTCAGTGCTGCGTCTCGTGTGTAAGCGGAAACCAGGGCCAGGGCTCCCTGCTGACCCCGAGAAGACGGCAAGGTCCCAGACCAGGGACACTGGGTGTCAACTGCCTCGCTCCACTGCCAGGTTCACTGTGAGGACCACCTGGGGCCTGTGACCACTAGGCGAGAGGGGAGGGGATGTTCCTAGAGCCACGAGTGGTGGTGGTGATGGTGGTGATGGTAGTGATGATGGTGATGGTGATGGTGGTGATGGTGATGGTGATGATGGTGGTGATGGTGATGGTGATGATGGTGGTGATGATGGTGGTGATGGTGGTGGTGGTGATGGTGGTGAAGATGGTGGTGGTGTTGGTGATGATGAGGGTGATTGTGCTGGTGATGGAGATCATGGTCAGGTGGTAGTGATGATGGTAATGTCGATGCTGGTCATGGTGACCACGGTTTAAAGGACACGACAGAGGAATGATGCCAATCAAGTCTGACACCCCAGCGTGATGACCCCTGCTACTCTGGTTGTGGGCCAAGTGGTCTCACGTCCCCCTGCCCCGCCTTCCCTCGCTCAGCCCCCTGGGGCCGTCTTGGTGCTCGGGGCTCACCTGTGCACCTCCTCCACCAGGTCCGGTCTCTGCCCGTTTTTCCTGGGGCAGCGATCTGCTTCTTGTTGGCTGTGGTCACTGTCTGCGTGCTCCGGAGGGGTGCCTGTGTCAGTGAGGCACATTTTCAGACCTCTGTCCCCTGCCATGGCTGGCCTTTCCCTGGGACCCACACTGTCCCAGGCAGGCTCGTGTCTGCAAATCCTTTCATGGCTGGAGAGGCAGGTGTGGGCGCTCCGGCTCCCCACGGGCAGCAGGGCCATCTCTGCTTGGTCCACTGCCTCTTCTCACAGAGCCTAACATGAGCCCTGTGTCTGCTGGGGAGCGGGCAGTTGGAAGTGAAGTGCTCCCTCCAGAAATGACTTACAGGAGTGACCGTGAATGGAGGACCTGGGGACGGCTGAGCCACCTCCCCTCCTCTGGCCCTGCCTTGGTTCGACAGCCAGGTCTCCCAGGGTTGGGGACTGCCTGGCTGGAGGACTCCGTGTGCTGGGGGGGTATCGTGGGGTTCCGGGGGCTCGTGCACACACCAGGTCTGTCTTGCCACGTGGTGACAGTGACCCCAGCCCCCGCTGACCCAGCCGTCCTGCGCCAGGCATTCTCAGGAGCTCCTGTGGCCCCGGAGCAGCCCCACTAGCTGAGCATCGTCGTTACCGTTTTGCACAAAAGGAAACAGGGACCCGAAGAATTGGACGCCTTGTGCACGTGTCTGGGCCCCACGGGCCCCAGGGCTGCTGACCATGGACCTGCCTGCGCCTGGCTGCCATCTGCGGAACCACAGAACCGTGGAGAGGGCGGGCACTGGAGAACACCCTCCGCGGTTCAGCCTGTCCTGCCAAGCGACTCGTAGGTCACTTCTTAGAGGAGCAGTGAGGAGGGGAAGAGACCGCTGTGGGAAGCTGAAGTTCTGTTGAAACGTGCCCTGACGGGGAGCAGCTTGGGACTGAGTGCAGGGTCGGTCGGTGACAGCACTCCTCAGCCGACTTGCGGTTCCCAGATCATGACAACACCCTCGGTCAGGGGCTCAGGCCCGGGCCTCTCAGAGGGGGAATCCTGGGCTTGTGGCTGTTGAGGGTCCAACACCAGCTGGTGCAGAGCCGGCGCTGAGGCTGGACCTGCAGCTGCTCTGCCTCCCTGCGCCTTCCAACTCGGGGGCTGCCCCGTCCTCCGCGCTCTCTCAGTCGGAGGTAAAAAGCCCCAGAGCTTCCTCCAACCCCAGTTCACATAAAAAATCTTTGATTCGTAAATTCACGTAATTGGAAAGTCTAGGATTGTCCAGCCTCAGGCATAGCTAAGTCCAGATGCTCCAGTGACGACCCGGGGGAATTTCTTCCCATCTCTGGGCACCGATTCCCCCCCATGGCTTTATCCTCTGTTCAGTGCACCCCTAGGTGTCCCCTGGCATCTCCCGGCCTTATGTCCTCAGGGTCCAAGCCCAGTAGAAAGAGAATAGCTGGGCCGACTCCTAGCTCAGCAGAGGCCCTGGGGTAGCCCCAGTGCCTGGTGGGTCAGGCACGAGCCCAGCCTGGACCACTCGCTGTGGGTGGGGACACATAGGAATATGCTGGCCAGACCTGGGTCAGTCCGAGGGAGGGCAGCCTGCCGAGGAGGTAGGTGCTGTGACCAGCAGGACCTCTCTGTGCCTTAGCCATAGGGACCCCTTCTGCAGGGAGAAGGGGCGTCTAGGCTCGTTGAAGGTCAGAGAGGACATTGCCGTGACCCCCTTTCACCCCAGTGGGTGCCTTCCCAGGGAGACAGAAGGGGCAGGAACTGTACCCCTCCCCAGGGGCTCTGGCTGGAGCCTCAGGGCCGGGGAGGCGATCAGCCCTCCAGGGGACCCTCTGTCAGTCCCCGTGCAGGCCGCCCTCTGCAAGGTGCCACGGCGGCTTGGCCGTTTTCCAAAATAGAAGGGCTCTGTTGTCTTCAGAGCATTCGGAATTCAGCAAATGGCTCTATCGCTCAACTGTGACCTAAAATATTAATAAGCAGCAAAACCAGCCGCCCAGGGAGTCACCAGCTCTTCCCCACGGGAAGGGACAAACATGGGCGGCCCCTCCTGCCTGCCGCCGCCTGGCAACCGGCCGCTGCCAGCTCCGCCCCTTCTTCCTTGACACCATTTATTCAGATGCCGCGCTGCAGGGGGGTGCGTGTGCCTCTCCGCAGCTGCTGGGGTTTAAATGCTGGTTTCCATGCCTGGGTTTTCCCCAAAATAGAATCCTGCCGGGTCTGTGCCGAGAGGTCCCGGGAGGCGCCGTCTTTGGCTTTGCCTGGGACCCCTCCCCGCCCCCTCCCAGCGGCCGGGTGGCCTACTCTGGGTTACCACGGCAACCTGGTGATGCTGGGCACCAGCCCTGCCCTTCTCCCGTGTCTGCAGGGGGAAGGGCACGGCAGGGCCACTCTCACTGGCTGGGGGACAGGCCTGCTGCCTCGCCAGGCAGGAGAGCCGCGTGCGTCAGCTGGGTGGCCGTAGCACAGCGCCCTGCACAGAGGGGTCCCCCTTGAGCGGCCAGCGTTTCTCCCCCTCTGGAGGACGGAGGTGCTGCTGGAGGGCTGGGCGGTGGTTCCGGGAGGCCCTCCTCCTGCCCCTCTGGGTGCTCACTCCGCCCCTCCTCTGGGCACACACCCCTCGCCTGTGGCCTCGCCAGTCCCCATATTTAAGGTCCTGCCCTTGTGACCTCGTTTAACCCCATGACCTCCTGAAGGACCACTGGGAGCAGGGCCTTGGTGTAGGGGTCCGGGGACACAGTTCAGTCCGTGGCGGAGCTGAGGAGGTCCCGTGTGGCACTTGCTTCACATGTGGTGACACTGAGATGGCTTCCCTCCCCACAGCACCCAGCGCTCTCCACCGTGGACTGTTGCGTGGTCTGAGTTGAGGGCAGTGACTGTCCCCTCTGAGCCAAGACTGTCCTCTCCAGCCCACTAGCCTCTGGAAGCCACCCTGGCTCAGCTCCAGGCTCACTCTGTTCTGAGGAACAGCTGAGGTCCCCTCCACAGGAAGGCCGATGTCAGTGTCCATGTCTCTGGCCCCAGGCCCCGGGCTCAGGTGCCACAGCCCCCACCACCTCCTTGCTGCGTGACCGGCAGCCCTCACCTGCTGTGACCCTTAGGGCTGGCCCTGCACGGGGGTCGGGGAAAGTGGCCTGACGCCAGGGCTTCCCTCTGCCCAGCGAGGCCGCGCGTCTGCAGTGGACCCTGGAGTCTGTGTCGTAAGCAGCTTTCCCGGTGCGTTTGCTGAGTCGGGTGCAGGCTCCTCTGTTCACAGTGCAGTCGGGGACCACAGGGAGGACCTGACCAATGAGGTGTGCTGACCGAGGCTGCTGCCCTCTGAGAGCACGGCCCAGGAGGGGCAGCCTGCCCACAGGTGTCACCCGGAGACAGCCCCAGAGGAAATGCGTGGGCAGGTGGGGGGGAGGCAGGGGGAGGGTAAGCACGTGGCTAGAAGGGGTGGGGGGACCGTGCAGGTGACTTGGTGGGCGCAGTGGGCCTGGCGTGGGGTGCTCGTCGTCCCCACGTCACCTCTGCCATTTCAAACCCGACCATGTGGCCGTGAGGTGTCCTTCAAGCTGTAGAGTCTGAACCACCAGCCAGGCAGGGCGCGTGCCGATGCTCTGGGACAGGCTGTCTGTGTCCCCAGTGACTTTCATCATGGTGACCAGAAGACCTGACGGACAGCCCGAAGGAGGAAGGGTGCATTCTGGCCCACATCTGGGGTCCAGCCCGGGGCCGGCCGACCCCGCAGCTCTGAGCCTAGGTCAGGCCGACCATCGAGGAGGAAGGGCGTGGGCGGAGGCAGCAGACGGGGCTCCGGGAAGCAGAGAGAGGGAGGCCACTCCACCCACCAGGGGCAAAGCAGAGACCCAAGGACACGCCCAGTGGCCAGTCCTCCAGCCACGCCCCTGCTGCCCACAGGTGCCGTGGCCGAGTCCACGTCAGCGGTTAACCCACTGGTTGTTGGAGCTCTCATGACGCAGTCCTTGCCTTGTGTCACACCTGGGCTTTGGGGGACACCTCATGAACACGCGCTCGTCCTCCTGGGTGGCAGGGTGGAGGAGGTGGCTCCCTGGGCCAGCCCGGGGCTCAGTGGCCTCCTGTTCCACACCCTGAAGGCCTCGCCCCGTGTGGGAGCTGGGAGCCCCGCGTGGGGGAGGTGGCACCGTCCTCCTGACCGTGTGTGGACGCTGGAGTGTCCTGGGAGGCCACCCATCAGCCCTGAGCACAGGGAGCCAGTGCCCTGGACACGCAGGTGGCCCTGCCGGTGTGCCCTCTGTCAGACAGCAGTCGGCGAGGACGGGCTGAGGGCCTTGGCTGGGCACCCGCTGGGGGACACGAGCCAGGGACAGGGGCCCTGTGGCTGGGCGAAGGCGGGAGCCGGCCCCCTCCCGAGCGGGGCTCACTTTGGCAGCGGAGCCGTCACGTGGGGCTCGGCGGCTGAATGGAGCGTTGTTTTGGGCTCTTCTGAAACAGGCGGTGACAGCAGATTTGGGGACTATGAATAAACATTGGCTTCAGGGCCGCGCCCGGGAGTGGGCCCCGCGTTGCGGAGCAGGCTGAGGCAATGGGGAGGCCTGCTACCTCCAGACCGCGGCACGGGTACCCGGGAGAGAGCCGTACGCGCCCTGAGTCCAGCCAGGGTCTGCAGGTGCGGGAACCTGGCTCCCCCACCCAGGGAGGCTCCTGGCACCGCCGCAGATGCGTCCTGCTGTGCCCTTGCGACTTTGGCCCATGGCTCTCAGAAGCTTAGTGGCTCGTCCAGTCGGGCAGTAGGACTGATTTTTGATGGTCACCCTCTGTCCAGTCTGATGGGTTCTGAGTGCTGAAGGACATGGGCTGTGACACCACCTCGTGGTCATCTTAATCAGGACATAATCATGCCCACGGCAAAGATCCGCCCCTCAGGGACCACGCCGCGGTGGCTTCTGGAGGACCCGCAGGTTGCGTCAACGTCACCACTGCGTTGTTCCAACTGGGCTCCACCCCCGCCCTGCGGTCCTCCTCGTGGGTCCCCTGTCCTGGACACTCCGTGACGGGGTCTAGGGTGTGGACTTGTGAGTGGCTGTGCCCACGGAGGGTCGTGCCCACTGCAGCAGCTGTCTGGACTCCACTCTGTCCTGCCAGGTCCTGTTCCTTGTGGACCACACCTTATCCGTCCATCCGTCAGTCACTAGGTGCTGGTAGCTGCTGGGGACATTCCTGTACTTGTTTCGTTGAGCCCCGTGTGTCCTCTGGCTTAGGCCAAGGGTGGGGCTGCCAGGTCCTAGGGCCTGTGCCAAGCCCCTGGAGCACTGCGGGCAGGTCCCCAGGGGCTGCCCAGCGCAGACTCCTCTCTCCACAGGAGCACCGAGCCGTCCCCAGGTCTGGGCGCCTCTCCCCGCCCCTCCAGGGGCCCAGCACTCTGCACCTGGTGAAGACAGAGCCCCTTGCAGCCCCTGGCCCTGTGGGGTGGTCACAGGCAGCTGGACGGGCTGGATGGGCTGGACCTGGCTGGGCACCAGGCTCTCCTGGGGGCTCGGGCTCCCCTTCCCTACTCCAGGCCCCAGGTGAGGTCCCGGCGATCATCCTGGGGAGCGATTGCCAGGACGTCCCCAACCCGAGAGGCTGCTCCACCCACGTTTCTGACCCGCCAACGTCCCTGGTCAGGCCACTCGTTGGCCAAGATGCAGATGTGCCCTTTGCCTGCATCTGGAAGATTCCGACTCTACAGTCCCCAGGCCTCTCCATGGAGACCCAGGTCCCCAGGACGGCCCCTCCCACATCAGGCCTGGGGAGTGCCCCCCCATGTGAGCCGGCTCCTGGGCACAGGGCGCCTGCGGGTCCCCCCGGGTGCTGGCTGTGTCCCGCCCTGTGTCCTTCCCTGGGCCAGCACCTCATCTGACCCACACCCCCCTGGGAAGGATGTCCACCCCCAGCCTCAAGGCGAGCCAGGGAGGAGGGCCCAGGTCACACGTCCAGCTGCCGCGCCCCTCCGGGAGGCCATGCCTGCCACATGGTCCTCCTGCACAGCCTGCACGCGGCCAGGGGGGGAGGTGAGGGTGGACTCCCGCTCTGTTCGGGCTCCCAGCTCCACATTGGCAGGACCCGTGAGTGGGGGGGCCTGCTGGTGCAGCGGTGGGCGCCCTGAGGGGCTGCGTGGCCCAGGCACAGGGCGTCCGTGGAACACAGCCCAGGTGCGGCGGCTCCCGGGCCACCAGGGCTGCTCTGTCCTTGATTTGTGGCACAGATACAGGGCCCAGCGGCCACCTGACCTAGTTCCTGTTCCTGAAGCTCCGGCTGCTCTCGTGGCTGGTCCTAGAAGGAGCCTGATTGCCAGGGTGACCGTGTCATTTACCCTCCAAACGGGGACACTTCCCAGAGCAAAGGAGGACAGTGACCTCGTCAGCGGCAGCCGCGTGGATTGGGCTGCCCGACTTACGCCAGCCGCAGGCCTCAGGGGCCACCACCCACTGCAGGGACCTGCTGGGGTCCTGGCCGCTCACTGCTCACCCCGGGTCAGCCCCCGCCATCTACCAGGGCCCGGAGAGGACAGCCTGCTACCAGGTCACACCAGGGAGCAGCAGGCTGCCACCACAGGCCACCTGGGAGCCCTGGACCGCCCGGTGCAGCCCCTCAGGGGCCAGGGACCTGTGCCCCTCTAGAGGGGACTCTGGGCAGCAGCTTGGTGTGACTTGGCGCCCAGCCTGGCAGGAGGGAGGGAGGCCGCTCAGACGTGGCCTTGCATAGGTGGGGCCTGGGCCCAGCCAGGGCCTTGCTCAGGGCTGACCTGGGCAGTCGCGGACTCCCTGGGCTCCACAGGTCTGCCTGGGGCTCGTGTCCCATGAGCTGCGGGCCGGTGGCTCTGCCTCTGGGCACATGGTGCCCATCCACCTGCGGGGAGGGTTCTCGCAGGGACAGAACTGTTTACAGGTTTCTGGCTCTGACTGGGTGGGGACCCTGCTTGGCTGAGTGACCTGGGGATTCCCTTGTCCTCTCTGGGCTCTGTGCAGCACCTGCAGGTGGTCACTGCCTGCTGTGCGGGGCCAGGCCAGGACTCTAGTGGCCCTGTGGAGGCACGGGAGTCTCTTGTGACACAGTTCCCAAGTCCCATCTTCATGGAGTTCACTGTACACAGGGACCTGCCGGGAGAGGCAGGTGCCTGCAGTGTCCCCAAGTGTGGCCGTGTGTGCCCTGCACACAGGGACACCCCCTGAAGCCCCACGGCCCGCCCAGCCTGCGTGGCCCTGTCCGGGTGCCAGTCACGTGCAGCTTGGGCGGCTGCTCCTCCTTCGCCTGTGGCCAGCACTGGCCTGGGAGCCCTCTGTCTCCCCTCCTTTGCCCACTCCTCCCGGCGTCAGCCGCCCCCTCCTGGTCACTCACCTGACTGCCCTGTGCCACCGGAGGTGGCTCCGTAGCCGCTCTCAGGGAACACGAGCCGTCTGCTCTCGGGTCCGTGGGTCCATTCACAGGGCCTGGCCCAGGCTCAGGGTTCATCCTGTTTGGCCCCAGTGGAAGGGACGGGGCACAGCAGAGAGGACGCTCAGGGCCGCGCAGGGCCATGTGGCCCCTCTTCTCGGGCACAGGACGCTAACTTGGAAACCCAGAGACAGCTGAGCCCACCCGCCCTGCAAGCCGCTGCCGTCCCCGCTCCCGCTGCCCGAGGTCTTCCCCCGCAGCCTGTTTCTCTGAACCATGAGGCCAGCGGGAAGCCACCCGCACAGGGCCACTCCTTTCCTCGGCCGTTCAGTAGACCCGCGCGGCTCCAGCCACGTGCTGCCCAGCAGACCCCTGAGTCCCCGAGGCCAGGAACAGCCCCTCCTGCCCGCCCTGGTGGCACACCTCCGCCCGGCCCCAGTCCCTGTGCCTCCTGGCCCTGCGCACAGGCTGTGCCTGGGTGCAGATACCCTCCCCGCCCAGCCGCCCGTGAGCACCCCCTCTCAGCCTCTCTGGGGCCTCGGGTGGCCCCCGCACCCGCCCACCGTCCCAGGAGCTCGGAGCCTGCACAGCCCTGTGGCTGCCTCCTGGGGTCGGTCTGTTCTCTCGTGACCATGGCCTTCCTCGTCCCCATCACAGGCTGTGGGCCCCATGCACAGGCTGCGCTCAGTGGAGATCCGCGGCTGCAGGGCCCTATCCCCCTTGGACAGGCAGCGGGACCCAGATCCACACTTGCTGGGACCACGTGGCGCGGCCCTGGTGCCCGGCTCCCCTCGGCTTCGAGACCCCAACGTCCCCGCGCGCCGAGTGCGTGCCAGGCTCCTCCCGAGGCTCACGCTCCCCGCTGGGCCCCGTGTCGATGCTCCTCATCCATCAGTGTCTGCCCCTGGGGTGCGGCGTGGGTGTCCCGGGGACGGCTTGTCGCGTGCCCACCTGGGAGCAGGACACCCCCGCCCACGGTCCCCAGGGGTCGGACCTCCCCTCGTTCTGGAGTCTGTCCCAGAGTGTGAGCCCCAGCCTGGCGCCTCTTAGATACAGCAGGAAAGAGCAAGGCCGCGTCCATGCGCTCGTCCCCTGCCTGGCCCCGTGTGGTCCTCCCCAGTCCTGCCCGACACCCAGCCATGTCCCCCCCCCCCGGCACACAGTAGGCTGGCTGCAAGCTCCTGTGCCTTGGAGCCGCGACCGCGCCCGTGGCTGAGGCGCCACCCAGCCCGACCCAGATTTAGAATCAGGGTGGTCACAATCACCGTCGTCTGCCGTGTAGAGATGGCCTGTCACTTGTGTGCCAAGAACGCTCCCCGCAGCCCACTTCTCCCAAACCATCCCTGATTGGAACAGAAGCATGGCCACTAAAATCAGAGAGACTCACTGGAGTTGTTACGAAACAAAGGCGCGGCAGGTAGGTCTCGGCAGGAGCGCCCGCTGCCTGCTGCCCGCCCGCCCCCAGGGCTCTGTCTCCAGGGCAGCCTCGGCCGGCCGAGGAGGGCTCTTGTGTGACTTGGGCCAGGGCTGGTGGAGTTGGAGGGAACGCTGCTGTGGGCTCAGCAGCTCTCGGGTTAATGTGGGAACCAGGTGTTTGCGGTTGCCCCTCTGCAGCCCCGTGCCCACGGCTAGAGCCTCATGGCACCTCCTGCTCCTCCAGGTCCGTTCAGCTCAAGTTCATCTCAGAAAGCAAGGAAAACAACGGAGAACCACGGCTCAAGAGAGCAGCTTGTTCCCGTTGTATTAAAGGCAGACAAGGGAATCCAGAGCTGCTCTGGGGACCTCAAACGCACAGGGACCTAGTTTCTTCATTCTTGCTACTCCAACATCCTTCATCGACTACCTCGGGGTTCAAGGTGGCTGCTTACACTCCAGTCATCATATCTACCTTCCAGTAGAGGAGGGAGGAAGAGGCAAAAGAACGCCCCCTAGTTTTAAGGACACGCGTGTGGTCCACTATGCTTCCGGCTGGGACTTATCGGCCACAGCATAACCTAAAGGCAGGCTCGGAGCTGTGGGTTCCGTTCCAGGCACTCTGCCATTAAGGGAGACGTGGAGAACAGAGTGGGAGTGGGCCGCTGGCGGCCTCCGCCACAGTCCTCCTGCGCAGTGGCCTGGCTGCTCCCCACTCCCACAGAGGCCTCTGTCCACACCTCCTCTCCTCCCCTTGCTTTTTGGAACAGCCTGGGTGGGGGGCATGAAAGGTGCCCGGGGGTGACCATGATGCATGAAAGGTGCCCCGGGGTGACCATGGTGCTCTGGGTGAAGAGTAGCACCTCACACCTGGGAACCGGGGCCTGGCCCAGGGCGCAGGGCCTACCCGGCCTCGGCCAGCCACCTGCGGGCCTGGAAGTTCCTGGACCTCTCACTGGCCCAGAGCCTGCCTCCTTCTACGTCAGTCAGGCCTCTGGGTTACAAATGGCAGATCACACCTCGTCTGGCCAAAGCCAAAGGGGGATTAGTGGCTTTAAATCAGAATCGACAGCTTCAGGTATGGCTATATCCAGGTGCTCACGGAGCCTGGGGACGCTTTTCCCCCTCTTTCCTCGGATTCTCTGCATCAGCCAGATTTCCCCGGCCACGTGGAGGTACCCACCAGAGGCACCAGGCCCAGGTCAGTGGCAACAGAGCCTCTCCTCCCTGTGGTTGTGAGAAGATGTCCAGGACTGAGTCTCACTGGGGGCTTTGAATCATCCGCCCACCCCGACCCTGGCCCCTGTCCAGTCCTGGATTACCTGCTCATCCTCAGAGGGCCTGACAGTCCACTCAGGGCATGCGGACTGTGCCTGGGCCACCAGGGTCTGCCCCGAGGGCGGGCAAAGCTCTGGGCCTGGTGCTGGTGGGGCTGCCCCTCCACTAGTGGCCAGGCCCACAGCGTCCCTGCACACGTGGCCAAAGCTTAGGCCCCTCTGTAGCCCCCGCATCCTCCCAGGAGTGCCACCACCCACCCTGGCCAAGCCGCCCGTGGGCACCACGAGCATGTGGCAGTCGGGACGATGTCCAGCTCCCGCTGCCCACGCCGGATCCAGGGCCTCACCCGGCCCCCAGGACACTCCTTGGTCAGCTTTGCCCTCCCTGCCTCTGTGCCTCGGTTTCTCCTTCCTGAACATGAAGTACTGGCCCTCGTCCAGCCTGTCTCAAGGACAGTCAGATGTTTGACCCTTGCGCACAGTAGGTGCTTGATGAACAGTGTCGGTGGGGATGGGTTGCAGCTGTCACTGGCCCCGTTGAAAGCTGGTTGGTTTCCTCTTTGCCACATGAAGAAACTTGGGCTCAGAGGGGGCAGGTGCCTTGTTCCGGGTCACACAGCCCATGAGTGGCAGAGGAGGCCTGAGTCACAAACCACAGGGTAGGGGCAGCTGCCACTGGGCACCACACTACGTCACTCTGCCTCCCTGGCAGGGAGCAGGGTGCAGAGGAGTGAGGGGCTGGCAGAGGGGCCCAAGCGGGGAGCAGCGGGCTGTACACAGGGCTCCCTCTGAGCGGGATCTAGCCCTCCTCCCTCCGCCCTCCTCCCTCCTCCCTCCTCCCTGTTAGGGCAGAGCAGAGGCCGAGGCCCAGCCCTGCTGCCCAGGACCTGCCCAGGCTCTGGGGGAGAGAGACGAGTCTGAGAAGCTGCGGGGCCCACCACCGGGCTGGAGGGATATGCAGGAGGGGCCTCAGGGCCCCAGGCTCCCGGAGGGGACGGGCTGCATGTGCTTGTGCTGCACGCCACCCGTCCACCCTGGCCTACAGGGGCTCCTCCCGGTCTGCAGAGCTCGCATCCCTGTCCACCACACCACACGGGCTCTGGAGGGGGCCCGGTCTGCCAGGCAGGCCCTCCTGAGTGGAGCTCTCCAGGCTGGACATGGCCGAAAGGACGTTTCTCTGGCTGAAGGAGGGAAGACCGACGCCCAGCCTCAGGTCGGGGAGGTGCCCAGCCCCACTGCCAGAACCCGCTTCTGGGGAGGCCAAGGGCATGTCCAGTGCCTGCTTCCTGCTGGGAGCAGACGTGGCCCTGGACCCTGGTGATGGAATTTGCCTTCGCTGTGACCAACGAGGACACTGGAGCTCAGAGAGGGTAGGCACCTTCCCCGAGGTCACACAGACCTCCAGCCCCACGAGGTCAGCCAGGACTCCCGGGAAGCTGTGCCTGCTGTCCCTCCCTGTGGGACGGACGTGCTGGTGAGTCCAAGTCCAGGAGACCGAGCGCCACCACGGGCTGTGAATGAGGTGGGTCCATCTGCACCCGGGCGGCCCTGCAGGAAGCCTGGTGCCCCCGGGTCGGCTGAGGCCCTGCAGCCGTCTGGGTGTCCCTGCCGCTGTGCCACTCTTGGCCACTAGGTGGCAGGCGCTGGGTGCAGAAGCCAGGGAGAGGCCCTGGGCAGACGGGGCCCTGCTGGGCGGCCTCTGGGGCAGAGTCTCTGAAGCTCTGGATTCTGACCAGAGCCCGTCTGACCTGGTCAACTGAATCCCAGGTCTATGGTCACTTTGCCACCTCGACAGTCCCAGGCCAGGCTGGGGACAGAAACTATGCAGGCCCCTGGCCTGCTTGGGCCTCAGCGTGCCAGGGAGGCCAGGGGGGCGGACAGTCCCGGGCAGTGCTGGCCACGTGAGGCGGGAGGGGCCTCGTCCTGCCAGAGCCCCAGGATGGACAGCCACGGCGAGAAGCCTGCCCGGGGCTTCTGTTGATCTGTCACCTCTGACACCGGGCCTGGTGTCCCCACCGCCCTGTTCTGCCCCACACCCAGAAGGCCCTGCCTGGCCCTGTGCACAGCAACTGCCCACAGCCCAACCGGCTGCCCCTCCCCAGCCCCTGCTGGCCGCCTGACCTCGTGCCCCGTGCCGCATGTGGAGTCGGGAGGACGGCGGTGCTGGCCCCGGTCGCCTGCTGGGATCCGGATCTGAACAGAGTGACACAGCTGTGCAGAGCAAGCGGCATGGTCCCTGTTGGTGACCAGTTATGGGGGGCTAAAGAGCCACCGTGACTAATCGAGCTCTGTTCGTCGATAGACCGTGATCCAGACCCAGGCCCGTTGATCGTAGGCGAGGTTTGCACACACGTAGGAAAGGTGCAAGGACTCGCACACTCAGGCTTCGTGCCGGCGGGGGACGGCCCGGGGCCCCAGGACCACAGGTGCTCCATTCCCGGGTGACAGCTGTGCTTTCCGTAGCCCCCACGGAACCTCCTGTGCACCTCAGGTGGCCACTGGGTGGCCCCACAGAAGCCTTGCTGTGCTCTACTGTCCAGGAAAAAGCTGAGGGACGGAGGCCTGTGTGTGCCCGGGCAGTGCAGGCCCTGTCGGGGTCTCTCCCCGCGTGGTGGACTCCACGGAGCAGCCCCCGCGCAGGCTGAGGGGGCTCCTGGGTCTTGCCATCGTCACGTCTGCTACGGTTACTGTGTCATGAGACTGGGTGTCCCTGTTGGGTGTCACTGTTGGGGTCACTTGTGAATTCCTGGGGATGAACATCTCTCTGTCCCCGGCACGTGACATCTAAAGGTCCACAGTGGCCCTCGCCAGCCCCCCATTCAGTCGGCTTTTGCTGGGAGTGTGGCCCCTTGGGGGCCTCCGACGAGGCTGCCACCTGGACCTTCCGCCTTGTCCTCTTGCTCTGCCCCCAAGGCACCTCCACCTGCCCGTCAGGTAGCCTCAGAGGCCCAGGGACCCAGGACCCTGTTTCTACTTCCGCCTGGGCCTTCCCCGTGCTGCTCAGGGGCGGCACGGGGCACTTGGGGACCCGGGTCCCTGCACCCCTGGGGCTGCGATGGCTCTTCTCAAGCTGCCCCGCGTCAGCGGGTGGGGCCGTGCGTCCTGGTCAGCTGTGTGCGAGGGTGTGTAGTGGCTGGACATCCAGGGCACGTGCCCCCAGGTGAGACCGCTGGCTCTGGATGGGGGTGGGGTGCGGGCCATGGAGCCGTGTGTGGACAGGCTCTTGCCCCGGCTCTGCTGGGCAGCGATGCCCGCCTCTCCTGAGGCAGGGTGGCCACAGCCAGCTGCAGGCCCCCGACCCCCGTGGCCCCCGACCCCAGAGACAGCAGGGGAGCTGCTCACCCCAAGGTGCCGTGTGCAGCAGGTGGCGTGGGTGTGGTGCCCTCTGCCTGTGACATTCCCACACGGCAGGGTCTCGGGACGGAAGCTGCTCCACGGAGTCCAGTGTTGGCATCTTCTGGTCCCTCGGTGACCTCTCCCCTTTCCCCGCCGGCCCCTGGGTTCTGCTGCACCTGCTTTGGAGCAAGCGCTGTGGCAGGTTCCACTCACTGAGGGCGGTGACGTCCCCTCTGGGTTCCACCTTCCCTGTGGACTGTGTATCGTTGGCCAGGTTTTCAAAAGTCCCTCCTTTCCAACTCTCCTGCGTGTGCGACGCTGGACCTTTCCCGCGGTGTAGTTACCAACGAGTCTGCGTCAGGGCCGTCCCCTGCTGCTCGCCACCCTCCCCCCAACCGTTTCTGGATGTCTTTGACTATGTCACCCTTCCACGTTGGCCCTCGCGGCATCTCTTTGTGGCATTTTATTCGCTGACGGCCGTCTGGGCTGTCACAGCAGCCAGCGCCCAGGCTTGGGAGGTGGCTCTTGTCCCTTAGTTCCGCTCTCGGCACCAGAGGTATGCAGAAGGTCAGAGCCACCCAGCACCAGCTGCGGTGGCACCGAGTTCACGCTCCTCTTCCAGGACGCCTCTCCCGCCGCCTCCTCACCGCGGCCTCTGGCCCTCTGCATCCCAGGACCCCTTGGGAGGGCCTGAAGTGGGGAGTAGGCTCGGTCCCCTGCGTCGCTGAGAACTTACTGCCAGGTGTGTCCGTGCACAGCTGCGCCCCCCCTGAGCCTCAGCTGCGCAGCCGGGGAGAAGGCTGCCCCTTCTCCACAGGTGCCGTCGCCGGGCACAGAGCGGGTGCTGGTGGCCTCTCCTGGGCCAGGCCCCTGCTGAGTGTCCGCTGTGTGTCACTGCCTGCCTCCCACTCGGGGACCTGCCTCCGTCGTTTTTAGGGCCCTCCTGCCTCGTTCCCGTTGGTAGCTCTTGGAACCCCGACCTTCCGAGCGCCGGGTCCCTTAGTTTTGTTCTCCGCCTGTTTCCTTTCTCCAGAGGAGACCCCACGGACCAGGTCGGTTCCCGACTCTCCTCTGTCGCGCCCTCTCTGGTACGGCCATCCGTGGGTTATTTGAGGTGGTTTCACTGCCCTGTGTCCATGGTCTCAGGGCAAAACCCACCAAAGGGAACCCCCCGCCCCGGCCAGTTCCCCTGTTCTGACTTTTGGGGAGATGAGTGTCCAGAAAGGTCCTGTTGTCTGTGGATGTCATTTCGGACAGTATCGAGGTGGCCGTACAGTCCGTTGTCCTCTGTGGGTGGCGCGTCATACCTGATGCGGGGCCCACGGTCACGTACTCGCACCTGCCTCTGGAAGGGTGGTGAGCCTGGGTTGATCTCGTTCCCCAGGACCCCCCTTTCCAGAAGATTTACCTTTCAGGGGCCTGTCAGACCTGCGCAGAGCCGGCACAGCTGGGCGGGGGCCACGGGCCCTGTGTGCTGCTGAGCCGACCCTGGGTTGGTCTCTCCCTGCCCCTCTCCAGAGACGGCGGGCCATCAGCCAGGCCAGGGCCAGGACGCAGCCCCTCCTCTGGAAGATGGCGCCTGCTCTTCCCTCGCCCACTCTGTCTGTGGGCCTCGTGCCCAGGGGGTTGCACCGCATGGGACTTGCTCCATGGCAGCCTGGGACAGGAGCATCTCATGGGGACTTGCGAGAGCTGAGCATGGCGGTGCCCGTGGCGGGTGCCCTGGGAGCCGCTGGGAGCAGGCAGAGCCTCCCAGGGGCTGTGGTGCAGGGGGCTGAGCTCAGAGCTGGGCCCCCAGCCAGTCCTTCCCTGCGTGTGGCCCTGGGCAAGCCCTTCGGCCTGTCCAGTTCTCCTGGCCAGGAGCAGGGTAGGCAGGGTGACGGAGGCCAGGCTCTCCGGCGCTGAGGGCCTCGGGGCAGTTCTGCTCCTGCTCCTCCTCCCTCCTCTGACATTTATTGAGGATTTACTGTGCCAGGCGTGGGCAGCCGAGATGGACGGGGCTGGGGTGGCACTGTGGAAGGAACACAGAGGGGGCCATGGCTGTGTCCGAGGTCCACCGGGCTGGCCAGTCAGGTGGAGGGGAGAGGGGCAGACTGCCTGGGAGGCTGCACAGAGGGGTGCTGGGTGCAGGGCACTTTTGGGGGGCCTCAGGGTCATGCCTGCCAGAGCTGAGGTCTGCAGCTGTCCCTGGTGGTCCTGACATTGCACAGAGCCGGACTGCCGCAGTCCAGCTGCAGCAAAATAACCGGGGGGGGGGGGGGGGGTGACGAGCAACTTGTGTAGATTGATACAGCAGGAGTGGGAGCCGTTTATTGTAGGACAGGAGCGGTATTTATACATTCCACACAGCTTATCTTAATTAGCATAAACTAGATACAGCAGTCAACCAATCAGGAATCTCCACACTTAATGGCTCGCTGGTGTTACTTCACAAACCACTCCCTCTGGCAAAATGCCAGGCGCCATCCTGACTTGTTTACAGACTCTAACATTTCCCCCTTTTGTTTAATTTAAATAATGACCATAGTGATTTTTACACAAACACCATAAATAATCTGCTACAAGCAGAAGGGGAGGATACAAAATGTCACAATACCAAGCCAAATAATGGCTCCATGCAAGAAGCCCTTGGAAAAATTATACCAGCAATGACACCGTTGGGAAAGATACCGAGTTACAATTTGTTGTAGATTACAGTTTGTTGTCTCAGTCCAGGTAAAGCAGTGTCTCAATAGAGTAACTCACAGTCCAGGTAAATCACAGTCCAAGTAAAAGTTCTGCAGGCAGCTAGTTTGATCCGAAGTTTCGCCCGGTTCTCAGCCGAAGTCTCGTCCGGTTTTCAGCAACACTGGAAATTCTTCCACCTTCGTCTTTACCGGCACTGGGACGAAGGCAGGAACTCCGGCAAAGATGCTAAAGAAAATCCTGTAGTATTCCACTAACAACCTTCTGAACAAGTTAGTACATTGTCTCAAGGTTTTTTACATTTGAAATAAGCCTTAATAGTGCTCATTACTCATTAGCCTCCAGGTGTGGGAGAACCATTGTAGCTTAGTTATTGACATTGAAAATGACCAAACACCAGGGACACTGGTAGCATCTTCTGCCGCCTGTAGTGTCCCGGGCAGCCCCAGATGGCCCTGGGGAGAGTCCCAGACTCAAACTGCTTCCGGGCACAGGGAGCAAGAGCCTGTGAGACTGTGCCTCCAGGTCAGGTCTAGATTTGGGCTCCCGGCAGTGGAAGAGCCGGCTGCTGCCGCTTGGAAAGTCCTTGCTGCACCATGACCGGCTAGCGCACGTGGCAGCCGCCGCCGCCGCACTGATTCACGCACCCTCCGATAACAAAAAGTATTCAGTAATAGCCTTTTGCTGCAACTTTCTTCCTGATAATCCTTCCTCCTCTGAACTTTCTTTTTCTTTCTGACTAGAGTTCCTGGGCTTCAATCAACACATGTCCTAACTGCTCTTGGTTCCACTGGGGTGCCTCCTTCCCTTAGTAATTTACATAACACCCCTTCCATATTTTCATCACAAAGACAATACAATACACCAAGACAAAACAAGACACGAACATACTGCATCAATCTTCTCCATTTTCTCAAAATGGCCATTTTTCCTCTCGCCCTATCTGCCTAGGGACGGGCAGCTTTTTTTCGTCACTTACCCCCGAGTGTCCCGGGGCTCCCTGTAACAGGCCACCATCTGCCACAGTCCGGCTGCAGCAGAATAGCCAGGGGGTGACGAGCAACTTGTGTAGATCGATACAGCAGGAGTGGGAGCTGTTTATTGTAGGACAACAGAGGTATTTATACACTCCACACAGCTTATCTAATTAACATAAACTAGATACAGCAGTCAACCAATCAGGAATCTCCACACTTAATGGCTCGCTGGCGCCACCTCACAAACCACTCCCCCTGGCAAAATGCCAGGCGCCATCCTGACTTGTTCACAGACCCTAACACGGGACAGTCCTGATGACCATGCCTGTCCCCTGCTGGCCACTCCTAAGGTGGTCACGTGAGAGTGGGGTCAGCGGTCCTGCATCCCACAGAGGGTGCTGTGAAGACAGGGACCCCGGAGGCAGGTGCCAGCCTCGGTGAGGGAGGCAGGTGAGCGTCCAGTCTCACGGCAGCAGGGCCAACAGGAGGTCAGGGAGGGCCAGCTCCCAGAGTGCTGTCCACCCTCAGAGTCCCTGGAGGAGATGACGTGCAGCACACGGGGTCACGGAGGGACCTGCACAGAAGGCTCCTGCAGGCTGTGGAGTGGACAGGGAGGAGGGCTGGGCCGGGGACACGGCTCTGCACAGCAGCCTGGCTGGCCCCGGGGGTTTGAGAAGGAGAGGGCGACCCTGGGAGGAGGAGGCGTGGCCCTGGTGACAGCTGCCTGTGAGGAGCAGCCTGACGCCCACCCCACCGTGCCTTCCAGGACAGGAGGTCTGCAGGCTGGCCTCCGGGTGGGGGACGCGGCGCTGGCCCCTGCTCCCAGCCTTTCCGGGGGTCCTGTTGCGGGCAGGTCACCTGGCCCTCTCTGGTTGCCTGTGGTGACTTCTGGGTCCTCTGGCACATCACGGTGTCTGCCCTTCTGTGCGCTGTGCCCTCCACACCCCACCCGGACATCACTGACCCTGCCCATCCTGCAGTGCCAACCAGGGCCCAGGCGGTCAGAGCTGGGGTGTCCACCTGCCCCCCTCCACCCCCTGCCCCCTTTCTGTTCTCCCACCTGGCCATCTACAGTCCCCTCCAGGGACAGGGAGTGAGTCACATCAAGAGGCTCTGAAGTGGCAGGGCCCTCCTGTGGGTCCCCAGGCCAGTGATTTAAGGGCCACTGGGACATGTCCCTCCTGACATGGGAATGAGCGGTGGTCGGGGCGGAGGGGCCACCAACGCCAGCACCTGGAGAGTGCAGCCGTTCTGCTGGCTGGAGCGGCGTTCCATCGGGGCCTGGGGGTCCTCATAGCTGGGGCCTGGGGGCGTCCCCTCACAGCCCTGGGGAAGCCCAGTAATCGAGATGTCCTGACGGGGCCACCCTGGGTTTTGCTGGTACCTTTGGGGCAGCCTGTGGTCCTGCGAGCCACAGCTCGGGCCCCTCTGCACACCAGGCCCAGCTCGGTGCTGGGCGAGCGCAGCAGACCACTGGCCACCTGGGAAAGGATCAAGGCTCAGCCCGCAAAGGGCGGGAGCTGAGGGAGAAGATCGGGTCGGCCGTGGCGGTGTTTGGTGGAGTAGAGCCTCAGCTCTCCTGGATCCGGGCCCCCACTGCCACTGACTTCAGGCCGTGACGCTGAGCCTGTACTGACATTCCCCTTGCTGTTCTGTGACATGGGAATGAGGACCTGGACCTTGGGTGTTAGAATTCCGTCATGGGGCCAGAGTGAAAGAGGGACATCTTGCAGTCTGAACTAGCGGGCACTTATCGTCGCATTTCCACGGTAGGGTTCGTATCTAGTGGAGCCTGCTGCAGAGGGTACCTGACGGGAAACAGGAACGGACCCGTTCCTACGGTGTGGCAGGACCCGCCCTGGAGTCCTAGAGGGAGACAGACAAGGGACTGGGAAGATGGCAGATGGCTCAAGGCCAGGAACTGGGCTCACGAAACACACACAGGTCCCAGAGCCACGGTGGAAAGCTCCCTCGTCTTTCATCAGTACTGGTTTTACCTGTGCCCGAGACTCACCTGATGGATGGTCAGATGGATGGTTGGATAGACAGATGAATTGCTGGGTAGGTGGATGGATGGATAGTCAGATGGGTGGTGGGATGGATGGATGGATAGACAGTTGGATGGTTGGATGGATGGATGAATGGCTAGATGGATGGATGGATGGATGGGTGAATGGATGGATGGATGATAGATGGACAGACAGTTGGATGGTTGGATGGATGGATGAATGGCTAGATGGATGGATGGATGGATGGATGGGTGAATGGATGGATGGATGATAGATGGACAGACAGTTGGATGGTTGGATGGATAGATGAACAGACAGTTGCATGGTTGGATGGATAGATGAATGACTAGGTGGATGGATGGTGGATAGGTAGATGGATGAGTGGATGGATGGATGGATGATGGATGGAGAGATAGTTGCATGGTTGGATGGATAGATGAATGGCTAGATGGATGGATGGATGGATGGGTGAATGGATGGATGGATGATAGATGAACAGACAGTTGCATGGTTGGATGGATAGATGAATGACTAGGTGGATGGATGGTGGATAGGTAGATGGATGAGTGGATGGATGGATGGATGATGGATGGAGAGATAGTTGGATGGTTGGATGGATAGATGAATGGCTAGGTGGATGTATGCATGGATGGGGGGGTGGATGGACGGATGGATGGGTAGATGGATGGACAGACAGTTGGATAGTTGGTTGGATAGATGAATGGCTAGGTGGATGGATGGATGGGTGGATGGATAGATGGATGGGTGGATGATGGATGGATGCGTAGGTGGATGGGCAAGATCTCTGGGAATCTGAGTAGTTCTTAAGGTGGGAGAGAGAACCTGGTTAGGTGCACAGTGAACAGTGGGTGGGTGTACAGGCTGCAGTGGTGAGTGGGTATGGACTGGACAAAGTGAAGCACCACCTTGCTGCCCATCCAACGGTCTCGGCTGTGCCTTGTCTCAACCCTAGTGGGTAGCACCTGGCCACAGTGGCAGTCCCTTGAGGAGCGTCCCCACTGGAGGCCTAGTTACCCTCATCTGCCACTGGGACCAGACCACCTGGGGGTGTGCACCTCCCTGGGGGAAGGGGCTGGCTCCTAGGACCAGCTGCCGCGGGGTCCCTCTGCCCGGGTGAGCTGCTGCCAGGCTGCAGCTCCCAGCTGAACTGTTGGAGCGACACAGAGCCTGGGTAGTCATGTGATTAAAAATAACCTGGGGCTGGCGCGGCTCAGGGTTGAGGGGGAGGAGAGGGAAGCCTTCAGTCCCTGCTCCTCTGATGCCGTGGCCCCGGGGCTGGGGCCCCTCTCCTGTCTGCAACCACGGGAAGCCCACGAGACCAGAGAAGACTGCCAGGCCCCAGGCGCTGGGCCATAGTGGGCGCTCCCAGCGGGGGCATCTCAGGCCGCCACAGCACAGAGCAGAGGGGGCATAATGGAGCGGACACTCAGTGGGCACCCACGCCCCACCCCAGGGCCCTTCTTGGGGGCTGTTGCGAGAACCCAGGGCACGTCTTCAGTTTTCATTCATGGAGGGGCCCGAGTGGTCGTCCCTGCAGTCAGCAGGTACTCGCTGAGCGCCTGCTGTATGCCGGGCTCTGTTCTGGGTGCAGGGGGTACAGCTGGAGCCTGCCCTTTGGCTGCCAGACCCCACGATGCAGATTCAGGGCCTGAGTCAGGGCCGTCCCCCTGGGGGGAGCCGTCCTGTGGAGACAGCCGCCTCCTCCCAGCGTGTGACCGCGAGCAGACACCAGGCTGAAGGAGGGCGCTGGCGGGGCTGTGGTCACGCCTCTGGGTCCTGGGATGAACGCTGTGTCACCAAGGCCCTGTGTCCCCACCAACCTCATCCCCTGAGAGTTAGGGGCCGGGCTTTGGGAGGTGGGTAGGACTGGTGACCTGTTCCCACGAGCCAGGACACCATGTCACATGGCCACCTGGGAGCCAGGAAGCCGCCGTGGCAGACACGGCATCCCCAGGGCTGATGGCGGGCTCCCGGCCTCCGGGGCTGAGGGGGTAAGCGTGGTTGATGAGCCCCTGGGCCTCGGGCACCTGAGCTGAACTCCCTGAGATGGGGACGGTCCACACAGAGTGCAGAGACGGGTGGCTTATAAAGAGCAGCCGCCGTCCCACCTCCGGGGGCCGGAAGCGGGGGACCCGTGTCGCAGGCTGGCTCCTCCCGGAGCTCTCGGGCCCTGTGTCCCCATCTCCCCTTCTTCTGAGGGCCCATCAGATGGCCAAGGCCACCCTGAGCCTCACTGGACCCAAACCACCTCCTGGAAGACACTGTCCCGTTCTCAGAAGTGGGACAGAGTGGGGACTTGGACACGTGAGCTGGGCACCATCCGCCGTCACGGTGACCTGGGGAGCCCCACCCTGGCTGACGTCACCCTTCCCAGGCTCAGAATCTGGAACCAGGACCCAGCAGGCTCAGGGGGTGCGGAGCCCCCGCCGGCCCCGTCCCTGCTGCCTGGAGCCCGGCCGTGAGGCCCAGACCCCTTCCCCACTTGGGAAGTGACTCGTGTCCTCCTTGGGTCCGCGTCACCCCGGGCAGCTGCAGAGCCCGGTGGCCGGTGGCGTCAGCGCCCAGGCCACGGCTCTGGGCCACAGCGGGGACCCGAGGAGGCCACGCGGGTGCCTTTGCTGCTGTCCTTCCCTGCTGGCCCGTCACACCACGTCACTGAGCACTGCCTGAGACGGCCACCACTGCGTCCAGCAGGCGCTCTCCGTCGTCCTTGGGTCTGTCCATCGGCAGGACGCGGGGGCCTCTACTGACAGAGTGGAGCAGGGCAGGGCAGGGCAGGGGCCCTGACAAGGCCTGGCCCCGGAGCCCACGCAGGGCAGCGGGCAGCACGCCCCTGTCTAGGGCCGGCGCAGCGGGCGAAGGTGAGCCCTTTGTTGTCCGCGTCGGCAGCCACCTGGGCTTCCCGCCAGGCCAGGCTGGCTCCTGCTGCCGCGTCTGCGGTGGCCTTAGGTCCCCGGGTGTCACAGCGGTTTTAATTCACGGCATTTCTTCAGGGACTCCCCAGGCTGTGTGCTGACCCCAAGGTGCGCACGGCCACGCGGCACTAGGACAGATGTCCGGGCCTTTCCTCCAGCCGTGGGGGGATCTCTGCAGGGCCCCTCGGCTCAGCCTGCGGGCGCCACGCCCCCCCATCTCGCAGGCGCCCCCACTCTGGGCTGATGGCCGAACCCCCTGTTTCTCTGCGTCCACCGACTCTGGCTGCCACCCAGGAGCACGCGGGTCTCTCCCCAGGGCACTGCCCGAGGCCCGCGCCAGAGTAACTGGTAGGAGACCTCAGGGTGCCCGTGCCTGTGGACAGAGCAGGGCTGCCCTCCTGGTGGCCTGAGCCCGCGGCCCCACCCGGTGCTGACCCTGGCCCTGAAGCACAGAGAAGCAGTCACGATGGCCTCCTGGAGGGGCCTGACTTGTCCAGGGGGCCTCAGGGCGAGGGAGGCACATGGGAGCCTCCACTGCAGATGGGGTGGAGGCTCGGCCCTCAGCCAGGCCCAGCCGCCCTCTGTGCCTGGCCATTTCTGGGCAGATCTGAGGTTGGCCAGGCCTCCAGGGGGCAGATTGTCCCCATGTAGAGGCACAACGCTGCCAAAGCCCCCTGAGCCCACGTCGGCATCATCGTTTTCAGGTTGGAGCTGCCAGTTAGTGTGACACAGAGAGGCAGACCGGGGGGGTGGACACCCTCTTTCTTGAATGTTTCCTTTCTGTTTTAACTTGGACACAAGGAGGTGTGCAGGTGGCACTAGAAACAATAGTGAACACTGGCAAGCAGCAGGATCGGAGGTCACGTCATAAGGAGCATGTGTCCAGGGCAAAGGAGGGGAGAGGTAGGGAGTGCAACGGGCCTGCCCAGTTGCCCGGCTTGGCCTGGGGCACACAAGAAACCATGCGGAGGCCTCCTCTGTGTCCATGATGCAGTGGGGCCCCTGGCAGAGCCAGGCAGAGCCCTGGAAGCCTGCCTCCCTGGGGGCGGCTGTGGCCACGCCCACTTCCCACGCTGACCCCGTGACAGGCCTCTTGCTGAGCACAGATGTGCGCGGCCTGCGGCCTGAGCCTGCTTGTCTCCAGGGGAACGCAGAATCCCCCCTGAGCTGCTCAAAATATCCTGCCACTCCCAGCCACACGGTCGCGCGGCTCTTCCTGGCAGATCTCCGTCCCTCCTCCCTGGGCCCAGAGGAGATGGTGGCAGGAAGAATGTCCCCAGCTTCCTCCCCGCTCAGCGGTCACCGGGAAGGCCCTGGGTTGGGCAGCCCTGCTGTAGCCTCTGACAGGCCCTGTCCCCAGGCTCACCTTGGCCTCAGTTCACAGCCACTGTCCTTCTGTCCAAGCCAGGGCCAGGGTGGCCTCTGCCGGTGGGAGGGTGGTGGGCTCAGAAGCACCAGCCTGGCCTGTCCTCCCCAGCCACCCCTCCCCCTCCCGGCCCTCGCCCAGTGACCCCAGGAACACAGAGAAGGGCTCCGTGTCCTTCGGGCTCCTGGACTCTGACTGGTGAAGCCCACCAGATCTTGCCCGGCCCAGCAGATGTGGCCTGAGCTGGCAGCCTTGGGCATTTGTGCTGGGGTAGGGGACAGGCCACGCCCGAGGTGGCACTTGACTGTCAGCTCCTCCTGCGATCCCGTGCTCCTGCTGCCCAGCTCCTGCGCGAGGCCCAGGCCCAGGTGAAAGGCCGCTTCCCTGAGCAGAGGCACATCTTGCGCCCAGGAGGGGCCCGGCCTGAGCTCCGCCTGGGCCCCGCCCAACAGCGCCCCATCTGGCTGGTGGCCGTCCCCGGCTCTGAGCTCACGGCGGCTCCTCTTCACCAGCGCAGGAGCACAGCCTTGTCACCGGTCTGCCCTGGCGAGGCCGTGCTGGCCATGAAAGGCACCAGTGGAGACGGTCGGGGGCCAGCCCTCCTGCCCGAGGGTCTCCTGCCTCTGCCCACCTCCTCCTGCGCCTGCGGATGCCAGGCCCTCTCCTCTCCGTCCCCAGGGCCCATCCAATCACCGCGGTCGTCCCAAGGCCAGAGCCTAGCCTAAAGAGCCAAGGTGTCCCAGCCCAGGTGGGCACAGGGCCCGTCACAGTCCCCCCACTCTGCCCTCGAGGCACAGAGGCAGCAGTGACACCCCAAGGAGTGGGAGGGGCCGTGCCCTAAGGCTTGTTGACCAGGGAGGCCCAGGCTCTAGGGGTCAACTGTACCCACCCTGAATTGTCCAGCAAGGACAGCCAAGCCCCTGGAGGTCCACTTCCCGTTCTTGGGCATGATGTCACCATCAGGCCTCGCGGGGCTGGAGCTGGCCTCCCCTTCATGGTGACAGTTAAAGGCCGCTTTCAGCAGCGCGGCCGCTCCAGGTCCAGGTGGGAGCGCGCTCAGCCTTGTCACCCGCCGGCTCTGCGTGTGACGCCCTTCCCTGCCTGTCCACCTGCCCAACTCCCACTGCCCCCGCCGGGCCCAGCTGGGAGGCCTCGTCTCTGCCCCTCCAGCAGAGCCTCCCTGCCTCCCCTCATCCTGGAGCTGCCCCCGCCAGCCTCTGTCCTCCTGTGGCTGTCACGGCTCCGATGACAGTGTTGACATGTGTGAGACACGGATCCGCTCCTCGGCAGCCTGGCTGTGTGGCCGACCCCGTCCTGGGCGAGGTCTCTGCAGGGCCCTGGCCGGCGGGCACACTGCAAACAGCGGGGGTGGGGGGCAGGGATGGCCAGCACGTGCCGGGGTGCCGGGGTGCCGGGGTGCTGGGGTGGAGGGTCTTCGTGGGGGCACATCCCGACCTGGGGCAGGATCCGCGTCACCCGGGGCAGGGGCGTTCCCAGGAACAGGAGCCAGGAGCCAGAGGCCACTGAGGGGTGTGATGGCCGCAGGGAGCCGAGGGCCAGGCTGAGCTGCTGAGACCCATGGGCGCAGGGGCCATGGGGAGGCCCCATCTCAGGACTGGTTCGCAGGGACACAGAGTGGGGGTGGAGGGGACAGCGAGGGCCCACGGGAGCGGCTCCAAGGCTCTCGCGGCTCTGGGAGTCACTCTGTGGGGTCGAGGGCCTCGGGCTACAAGTGGCGCACTGAGGCGTTATCCCCAGGCCCTCCTGGGCACCTGGCCTCCGACCCCGGCTTGCCGGGGGCACCATGGCAGGGGAGGACGCTGAGGCGGGGACACGGTCTCGAAGCCAGAGGCAGGACTGGAACCAGGCCCGGGAGTCCGGACTTGGATCTGGGTCGGGTCTGTGGGTGGGTGCCCCCAGGCCAGCCTGGACTCACGGCCTGGGCAAGGTGACTTGGCCTCTCGATGGAATGACCTGTAAGTCACATTGTGGACAGGATGGATCCAGGGAGGTCCACCTCCCGGGAACCTTGGCCTCTCCCCCGCACTCCCGTTTGGATCGGGAAGACAGACCTTGTCCTCGCCTCTGGTTTCCGACCGGCTTTGTGTGTGTCTGCTGTGGCCCTGATACCTGGGCAGTTAATTGTACCCGCATCCCTGAAGCCCCCAGGCGGAGCCTGGCACCCGGGCTCCCTGAAGATCTGGACAGGTGACAGGTGCTGTGGGGCCGGGGTGCCCCCCCCAGCAGCGTGACCTCCACACTTCCAACCCTGAGGTCGGGTGTGGGCCCCTCGCCCAGCTTGTCCACCCAGGCCCAGGGAGCCGGGCCCTCGGTGAGGGGTCAGGCCTCCTCTTCTCCCCAGGAGGGCGAAGGGCTCCGGGGGGATCTCATGGAGGAAGAGTCCCGTCTCTGAAGCGGCCCGAGGGTGGGCGTGTGGCTAGCACAGCTCTGGGGAGCTCAGCGGAGCCCAGAGGGCTGGGGTTGAGCACCAGCCTGGGCCAGGCAGCTCTGTCCCAGCCACCCGCCCAGCCCTCACACACCCCGGTGGGCGCTGGCCACTCGTTCCAGAGCTGGGCGGAGCTGGCTTTGCAGGGCCTGTTCCCGGTTGGACACCCGCTCGCTGGGTCTGAGTGTCGCTGGGCTGTTCTCTCATCTGCAGACACCGCCTGGGGCCAGGCAAGAGGAGAGCCCTCGTCCTTGGCCACCCAGAGTGGCCCTCACACCAGCAGGCCCTCTGCCTCTGGAGATCCAGCCGCTGCGGGTCGAAATACTGTTTTAAAAATCACATCATCCTGATGTGTGGGGACTTTCTCTCTTGTTTTTCTCCCTGAGTGACACAAATAACAACGTGGCAGCTCCATTGTGTCCTTGCTGGTCATCTAGGGATGATTCAAAGTACACAGGACTCTGTGTGCGCGTCCCATGGAAGTCCGACTTTGCTTCATACGAGGACTTCCCCATCCACGATCTCAGTGTCCAGGGGTCCTGGGATGCATCCCCTGGGGACACCGAGGGATGACTGTGTGGTTCGGTGTGGATACTGCAGGTGCCTCTCCCCCTCCTCGTGGGACGGCAGCCTCAGTGGGGCTGAGGCCGGTGGTCAGCGCTGGTTCTCCAACACGTTCAGCCATGATGGGTCCCAGGGCCATCGCGGCCCACTGTGACCCTGCGGCCTTTGCCATGGTCCACCCGAGGCAGCTGGGGCGGCGAGTCCTGGGGCAGGCATGGCCGTGGGTGGCACAGGCAGGCAAGCCCCCGGCTCCATGTGGACTCCTCTCCTGGTCTCGGGGAAAGTCCTCCTGCCGTGCTCACCTTCCAGGGGTCCCCAAAATGATCTGTTGCAAGATGATCCACTTTAGATGTGTAACAGGACCCGCTGCAAGTAGGTTGTGCTGCTGGTTGGGGGTTGGCGGTCCACGCAGACCACCAGGGTCTGCACGTGGAGGCGGTCACTGCCCTCTGCGGGCTCTGCGGGCCTCCTTCTGCCCGTGCTGCTTAGGCCGATCAGAGTCTCACGGTGGCCTGAGCTGAAATGCTTCCCCCAAAGAACCGAGCTTCGAAACGCAGTTTCTTAGCCTGTGAGAACCGTCTTGTGTTTCCTGAGCTATGAAGGGCCGTGCACGGAGGAGGCACGTGGCCATGTTGATTTCCCTTCTTTTGGACTAAGATTCTGGTTTGGATTTGTGGTGTGTCTGGAGGACTTCTTCAGACCTCCCTGAGCTCGACGGCTGCAGAGGCCGGCTCTGCCGTGGGACAGGAGGAGGGCACCCGGCCACCTCACCTGTGTGCCACCTGATCTGCCTGTGAGATGTCGAGAGCGTGCCCTGAAGGCACAGTGTCCTGGCTCCGAGCTGGTACTTGGACATC
Source organism: Spermophilus citellus (assembly GCF_964194105.1). NCBI lineage: Eukaryota > Metazoa > Chordata > Mammalia > Rodentia > Sciuridae > Spermophilus > Spermophilus citellus. The sequence continues at coordinate 254,351,606 of NC_138183.1, read as the reverse complement.
GTCACCCAGGCCCATAGTATGTGCTTGGTGGCAGTCCTCTGGCCACCTGGGTCCTCTGAGCCCCCCAGCTCAGAAGTCCTGGGCCTCTCGAATCCTCCGACGTGAGCGCGGCTGCTCTTGTCTGGGGGTCCTGGCTCACGTCGGGAGATCAAGGAGATCACGAAGACCAGGAGAGGTCCCCCGGGCCAACCTGGGTGCTGGGGAGGACATCCAGGTCTCGGGGTCTTCTGAGGACGTCCCCTGGCCCACACCGTGCCTGCCCTCGACTGGTTCTGTCTTCACTGGCTGGTGGGAGACTGGCCTGGGGCTGCAGGACTCACCCTGAGGACCAGGGTTGGACGTGTCTGGGCCTTATCTCTCTGTTCACGGATCGGGTCCAGTCGTGAGCAGTGAGAGAACGTGTCTCGCTTCTGTCCCTCCTGGGGGACGCTGGGCCTCGCAGCTGCTTGGCCAGCCAGCCCAGGGCCTCTGCGGTGTCTGTCCTTTCAAAGTGCTCCTCCTGGGCCATCTCCAGCCCCACCCCCTGCACCCAGGAGGGTCTTCCGGGCAGCACCTGCGGGGCGCTCACCAGGCGGCGCTGCCCGGCTGGGCTTGGGGCCTCGCGGCGGGGACTCGGTGGGTCGCCACAGCTGCGTGATGGCGTCTCCTGGCTCCGACACACATTTTCGCTCACAGGGTCTGGGTTAGGGGTGGGGTAGGGTAGGGTCTCCTGCGAGATGTCACCAACGTGGGTGCAGGCAGTGTTCTCGTCCCAGGCCGGCTGGCGAAGGACCTGGGCCAAGTTCTCTCGGTGGTCGGTGGAGGTCAGTCCCTGAGTTGGTAAGACCACCGGCCTCCACGTCCTGCTGGCTGGAGGCTGCCCAACGATGCGGACAAGCTGGCCGGTGGGCTCCGGAGGGCTACTGGCCTCGCCAAGGCAGCGGGAGAGACAGGCCCCCAGGAGGAGGTGACTGCAGGTGACATGGTGATTGGATAAAGAGACTCAGGGCAGGAATCCCACAGGGCCGGGAGGCCAGGCGGGGAAGCGTGGCACCTCCCTCAAGGACTGTGTCCCCTCAAGGACAGCCAGGGGAGTCGGGCAGTGCTCCATGGGACGTCCTGTCAAGGCAGAGGGGCTCGGCCAGGCAAGCCGGGGCTGCCTCACGTCCACAGGGGGACTGACCTAACTAGTCAGAGGTCACTCTGCCTGCCTGCCACTTCCCCCAAGTCCTCAGTCCTCTTCTGGGCTCCGTGATGATGCCCCAGGTTAGACGGCCTCCGGCCCTGGAGGTGCACCAGCCCAGACAGGGCAGCCTGCGACCCTGGAAGGAGCTGTCCTCTGGCTCTGTCCCCTGGGTGGACACACGCACTCACTTTTTCAGTCACCTCTGTGAAGGACTCCCTGCTACCTCTAAGTGAGTCCATAGAGGGTCTGTGATACACAGAATCTGAGAACAATCAACATGCCCGCCCACAGAGCAAGCCGCTCTGCAGCCTTTCAGGCAGACAGGGTGATGGCTGCCGAGCACCCACAGGGCTGGAGAGGAGAGGGTGCAGGTGGTGTCCCCTGGAGACTGGCCACCGCAGAAAGACTCCCTGGCCCTCGGGACTAGAGGAGCAAGAGAGCCAGGGGTGCTGCACAGAGTGCGAGGAGAGGCCCGGCAGCCCTCAGTGACCGCCCCTGCAGGGGTCAGTGGCTCCTGTCCATCACAGAGCCTGGCCATCACCCTGGCACGGGAGTCTGGAAAGCGCAGTGCAGGCTCCCGCTGAGGGTACAGAGGGCAGGAACGGGCAGAGCCAACAGGGACAGGACAGGGCACAAGCTGGACCTCGGGGAGGGCAGCGAGACTTCCGGAAACGAAGAGCAGGGCGTGAGGGGGACCCTTGGGTGCAGACATCCTGGAGGACACAGCAGGCTACTGTGAACCCATGCCCTGGCCGCCGGGCAGCCGAGGCCTGAGGGGGACGCCAGAGCAGAGAGGCCTGGGCTCCGTGGGCTCTGGAGGGAAAGGTCACCTTGAGTCGTGGGTCTCCTCCCAAGGGGAGGACTCCAAGTCCCCGTTTCTGAGCGTGTGTGTAAGTATGTGTGCAGGGGCATGCATGTGCAAGGGTCATGTGTGTCTGTATCTCTGTGTGTCCATGTGCATGAATGTGTGCATGCATGTGCAGGAGCAGGTGCATATGTGTGTGCCTGAGTGTGAACATGTGTGGGAGCATGTACATGGGTGTGCAAGAACACGTGTGAGAGTGTGTGTGTGCATGAGTGTGTGTGTGCCTGAGCATGTGCGTGTGAGTGTTTGTGTGTTTGTGTGTATGTGCATGAGTGTGAGCATGTGTGGGAGCATGTACATGGGTGTGCATGAACACGTGAGTGTGTGTGTGCATGAGTGTGTGTGTGCCTGAGCATGTGCGTGTGTGTTTGTGTGTGTGTGTGTGTGCACGTGTCCACAGACACACCCCAAGGACACCCACCACAGGTCCCGCATGGGTGTGAGCCACAGAGACGGGTGGCGCTGAGCCGTGGCTCCCTCACCGGCTCCAGCCTCCCCCCAGTGCCCTGAGAGTCGCGCCTGCTCCGTGGGCCGATGGCTGGGCGGAGTTCAGCGCTCTGTCCCGCCGCCCGAGCCTCTCGCAGCAGAGCCATCCCGGGGCGACTTCCGCTTCTCCTGCAGGTCATCTTCACGACGCCCGGGGGCTGGCAGTGACCTGGTCCCAGCTTCTTCGTGGGTGGAGTGTCCTGGGCCGAGGTCTCAGCCTTCCTGGGGCCATAGCCAGTGGCGTGGGGAGAATTCAGTCTGGCCGGCTGCGACCGTCCCTGGAGCCGTCCACGTACGTGTGCGGCACACCTTGGGTCCACCGGGTGGCCACGACCCCACGCCAGCAAAGGTGGTGTCCCTGTACAGTTTATGCAGCCTGCCGGGACACCCGGTGGGTAGTGATGGCATCCTGAGGCCCGGGGCCGCCTGCCCCTTCTCTGGAGCCGGGCCGAGCGGACTCGCTTCCAGCAGGTCCTGTCGCGGGGTCCTCACTGCCCTCTTCCTGCTGGGAAGCTGGTCTCAGGTTCTGGCCCAGGGTCATGAGCGGAGGGGCCACTTCAGAGCTCAGACTTCACCCCTCGCTGCCCCCAGCCAGCCTGGCACGGGGGTCTGAGGACCCCGAGGAGGGTGGAGACTCTTCCCACGTACAGCTGTGAGCGCCCTGCCCACCAGTGGACGGGGAGTCCCCAAGGACACCCAGCTGAGGACTCCTGCCCAGGCCACAGGCCCTGTGCCCTCCCCGCCAGGCCCCGGAGCAGGGAGCGCGGGCTCCCGTGGAAACCCTCGCTATTTTTACTCCTGTCTGCGGCTTCTGCCTCCCACTGTGATCTGTGCGCAGCGGCAGCCCGGGGCTCCTGCGAGCCAGGCACAAGCTCTTGTACGACCTTCCAGGTTGCCCGCAGATCAGGCCGACTCAGCTGGAAGGAAGGGGCTGCTGAGAGCCAGGAACCCCGTGGGAGGGAGGGCCGTGCCCCCATTGAGCTGCAGACGGGTTCAGGATGGCAAACCGGGGCTGGGCTCCGTTGGAGAGCATGTTTTCTTTTCGAGGAATGACACCCCTCACCCTCATGCCCAACAGCCAGCTCCGTGCCCATGCCCATAGCCCCACAATACCCTGTATCCCCGTTGGCCACGAGGTGTGAACAAGGGACAAGAGTAGAGCTGGGTCCAGAGAACCGGGTTCTTAGCTGGCTGTGTGACTTTGGGCCAGTCTCTGAACTTCTCTGGGCCCGGGTTTACTGATCTGTGAGTCTTTCCTGAGCATCTGGTTCCACAGGGGTGGCTAACAGGAAGCAAGAGGGTAAATCTTGCCGTGAACTTCACACAGTTCCCCTCCAGCCCAGCGCAAGCCCCATGGGGGCAGGGAGCAGTTTTATGTGCTCTTCACATGGCCCTGAAAATAAGAATAACAACAGAGCTAGCCTGGGTGCCCACTGCGCGCCAAGCAGCCGCCCAATCCATCCTGGGCACCTGAGGACGGCCCATCTGACAAGCAGAGTCGGACGGGGCAAGGTCAGAGCTCAGCTGTGACTGTCCGGGGCCCTCTGCCCCTGCAGGGGTGGGAAGGACACGGCTGGGGCACCACCAGCCCCTCCGATGGGGAGGGCCCCTGTCTGAGGCCACAGGGCAGCTCGTGGCAGCCATCAAGAGCAAAGCCAAGGCGAGTGGCCCAGGGCAGGGTGACGGGAGCACAGCAGCCCCTCCCTCGGGGGCTCAGCCTGGCACAGACCACAGGCTGGTCCCCTGCGTGGGGCGGCCACCGCCCTCCTGCACCCTGAGTCTGCAGCGGGCTGTGTCCCCCGGCCCCACCCTGCGGCAGAGGTGCCCAGCCCCCGCTGGGGAGGCCCTGCCCGGAGGCTGGCCGCGGGCACCTGTGGCCAGGACCCACTCGGCGGAGACGCAGCGCCTTGCCTGAGGTGCTGACTCAGTGGGCCGAGTGGCCAACATGGGCTTCGCTGCCCAGCTGTCCACCTCGTGGAAAGCAGAAAACTGCCAAGCCAGAGAAAACGCCACGTGTGACAGTGAGGAAGGAGTTCCTCGGGACAAGGACACCGGCAGCCTATAAGTGATACCTCTGCCCTCTGCTAATAGCGGGTTGAATCATTCTCCTCTCCGCTAATGGCATGCGTAATTGGGCTGTTTTCAGGCGTCCTTCACCCGTACTTATTTAGACTAGTGACTGATGCGTTGCCATGGAGACCAGCGCTAGGGAAAAAAGCCCCTGGTACAGGGAAGTGGAGGGATGCGGCGTCGACCGACCGGGAGCTCACAACTTGTGTGGAAGCGCCGGGTGCTCAGCGACCCCGGCTCGCGGTCTCCAGAAGTCCCGGCTGCCGGCCTCGGTGGGTCCTGTGCTCGGGCCCCTCTCCTCCCTGTACCTCGGTCCTTCTCCTGCGCTTCCTTCCGACCGGAGGACTGCAACTTTCCTTCCTGTTGGATTAACAGAGGGTAGTGAATGAGGCCGGCCCCGGGGATGCGGGCCCCGCATGGCCCCGGACGAGGAGCAGCGGACCCCTCTGAGTGACATGGTCACACCCAGGATAGGAAGGATGGCCGAGAACTCGCGGTTCAAGAAGAAAGTTCATTTTGGAGGTACGGTGCCGCCTCCCCAGGCTGCTCGGCCAGCGAGCTGAGTCTTTGTTCTTCACAGAGCGGCAGGGACACGCAGAGCCCCGGAACTCGGGCAGCGCGGCCGCGCCCGCGGGAGACAGGAGCGGGCCGTGTGGGCGATCCTGCACGCGCGGAGTCGCTGTGCTCTGGGTGCTGGGCGCCTCGGGCTAATGTCTCCATGATGCTTTCCTCCTGCCTCTGATTTAGAGGGACACGGCCAGCTGACAGACACCCCGAGGGGAGAGGCGTCTCCGCTGCCGCGGGATCCCTGGGGTCCTGTCTGCCCCCCACGGGCGCCGTGCAGCGGCCGCTGGTTGTGAGCCAGACTCCAGTGCCTCTTGCTAGTGAGTGCGTGGGTGACTTCCTAGGGGCTCGGTGGCTGTGCCAGGTGCGGGACTAGGGGACCCGTGGTGGTTTAGGATTCCACTTGGTTTCCTGCCTGACAAACTGTAGAGGGGTCCCCACCAGAGCCAAGCAGGGCAGGTGCCCCCTGACCCTGCCGCCCTCTTCGGAGAAAGCGCGCCAGTGTGCTCTGGGTGGTGTTAGCCCAGCCGACTGGAGCCCCTCCCCACCCTGGAGACAGCAGCCCCCTGGTTCCAGATGCCCTGCCTTCATGCTCTCCTGCAGCTGGCTGTCCCCGGGCTCCCTCTCGTGCCCAGAAGCACAGAGAGCAGATGGCCGGCCGGCCTGGGGCTGGCAGGGAAGCTTGGTGGCCAGGTCAGCAGGCACTTCTGTCTGATGGGCTCTCCCAGTTGCTCCTTTGCAGTGGGCAGAGATAGGCGAGCCTTGAGTTGACAAGACTCTGCTGCCCCAGGCCTGGTCCCACCAGCCGGTCCTCACCCCCAGCAGCCTGGGTCTATCTTGTGGAATTTGGGGTGCACCTCTGTGGGGTGTCAGGTTGGTGGGCTGCTGGGAATGAGGGCCCACTGGCCGGCCCCACTGGTTCAGCTGGTTCCTAGGTGGATCCTTGTGTCCTCTTACGGACAACGTGCCCTGCCCGGCCCTCCTGCCAAACCCACCCTGGGGCGGGAGGCACCCAGTGAGCTTGGCCCCGAGGTCCAGGTGGGTCAGAGTCTGAATGCAGAGTCCCAGGCTGCAGCCTGGCTCCCGCCCGCGGGGCTGGGCCGCTTCCCGAGCTCAACAGGTCTTTTTTTCTTGGTGTCCTAGTTCCCAAGCCTCAGCTGCCAATGTCCTTAAAAAAGACGAAAAAAGCTAAAAAGAGTCTCCCGCCCCCAGCCCGCTCCCAGATTTAACTCCGACTCTGCTCCCCACACCTGTGTGCCCTGGGATGCTGCTGCGTGGCCTCGGCACCCTCCAGGGCTGCGGGTGCCCGCCTGCTGGAGGGGACCCGGGAGAGCTTGCTGGCGCTCTCCAAATGGTAGTGCCAGTTATCGCCAGTTTTAATCAGTGTGTGCTGACTGGCCCTGGGAAAAGGCCCGGAGAAGTGGGTCAGGACAGGGCGAGGTCCTGGGTGTGGGAGGGGCCGGCATGGGGTGGGGTCCTGTGGGGTGGCAGGATGGGTCCGTCGGAGGACCCGGCTCCTCATGGGCAGGAAGGAGAGGAGACCATCCTCGGCCAGGGGACAGCCCGTGTTCTCCCAGCATCCCTGCAGCCCGGGGCTGCTGGGGCCAGAGGTGTGTCAGGCCCCTGGTCACCATGGCCACCACGTGTGTGGAGACAAGAAAACTGAGCTGCCTGGGATGGGAAGCCGCGGCAGGGACACGCCCGACCGAGCTGTGGGCAGAATGCAAATCAGGCTCAGATTCATCCATTGACTAATTTCCATTTAAACTGCTGTTTGGCACCGTGGATTGGTGACGGGGCTTCCACCGAGCCTCCTGGGCTGGGTTTTTTTTTTTTTAACATTCTAATTACTATAGAGTAAGAAGCCGACTCATTGACAGCCGAGGGCTTTGTTTGTGTGCCCAACCAATCTGGGAGGGTGGTAATTGGACTCCCCTCCAAGGGCATCCCTGCTCTGCTCGGCCAAAGAGTGAGAGAGGGAGGGCGAGGTGGTAGCCGGCGGCCCTGGGCAGGGTTCCAGCCGAGGGAGGAGAGCTGAGACCTTGGGCTGCAGCCCCTCCACCCTCCCTCCAGGGGCTGTGGCCCCAAGCCTCCCTCATCCATGATGCTCAGCTGGGGCCTTACAGAAAGCCTCCTCCGCAGGGGGCACTCGGCAGGGCGAGGTGGAGCACCCAGCTGGCCGCCCTGGGTGACCTCCCCTCACAGGTCAGGCTGGCCTGGTTTGATCCCAGGTCTGGGGCTCACAAGTCAGCTGACCTTGGACATGGCCAAGTCCCTTTTCTGAAGGGCAGAAGAGACCCATCTCGAGGGGCCTGTGTGATTCTGCAGAAGCACGTTGGGACTAACCATCCCCAGCCTCTGTCCTTGGTGACCGTGGGACATGGGAAGGTCATCTCTGGGCCTCCCCATGCCTCAGTTTCCCTGTCTGAGTGGTCACGTTAAGGACGGTGCCGGTGTTGTGGGGCTTTGGTGGCCATATGGATAAGGCGTGGTCAGGGTTGTACTTGGCAACGAGAAATGCAGAGCGTTGTATGTCTTGCCCGACGGGCAGGCAGGTGGGCACAGAGGACCCTCCGTGCCAGCTGGGACTCAGGCTCTCCGTCCTTCCTTGTCCTCAGCCCCATCTGCCAACGTGGCCGCAGAGCCCCTTCCACACTCGGCCCAGGGAAGGGGAGAAGCCCTGGCTCCCGGGAGGCGTGGCGTGGGGGGCAGCCTGCTCCCCTGGGTGGGGACCAGGTGCAGCGCCTGGAGCCTGGCAGCTGGCGCCATGGGCTCCCGGGCCATGTGGCAGAGAGAGGAGCTGGTGGCTGCAAGTGGCGGCCAGGTGCGTCAGGCTGGGCAGAGCCGAGATCTGGGCTGCGGGTGTCCAGACGGGCAGGGCAGGGTGGGGACTGGCCTCCAAACCTGGCCAACTGGGATCGGGGTCCTCGTCCTGCCTGGAAGATGCCACGGGCTCGTGTTGTTGGTTGTGGGGCCTGGACGGTGGCCAACGTGTAGGACAGCAAGTGTGGTGTGTGGTGACAGAGGAGGGTGTGACAGGTCAAGGCCAGGATGGCGATGGCCTGTCCTCTCCCCTCCATCCTCCAAGCCAGGCTTGGGGACGTGGAAGTCCGTGTGTTGCTATGACAAAGAAAGGGTTTTGTTGAGCTTGTCGTTTGGGGGCTGCAAGTCCAGATGGCACAGAGTGGCTCGGCACCGGCCCTGGCTGTGTCACCTCAGGTGATGGCAGGATGGCAGACGCGGGACAGGAAGGATGGTCTCGGTCAGTCACGTGACCAGACAGGAAGCCAGAGAGTGGCTCAGAGCCAACGCGCTCTCATGAGAACTGACTCAGGCTCCCAAGGGTCATCTTGACCCCCCAAGAGCACGCTCTAGTGACCACGACCCTCCCACTGGCCTCCACGTCCCCAGTCTCTACACCACCACACAGGGACCAAGTCATGTGAATCTTGGGGTCCAACCACATAGGTGACCTCTTCTTCCTGTGTGTCCTCCAGCGTCTCAGTGGCCATTCCCTGAACACCAGCCCAGCTGGCCGTGGCCCTGGGTCAGGTGGAGCCCTGGGCTCCAGGGCACCTCCAGCCTCCCAGGCCTCGTCCTGCCTGGCGCTGTGTGAGCCTCAGCTGGTGGGTGTCTACCCCACTGCCCGGTCCTCCATGGGGGGGACACAGCTGTGCCAGCTGAAGTGCTGCTCCTTAAAGCAAAGTCTCCCAAGTGGCCTCCTGAGGCTCGGGTAGCTGTGTCCTCCTGAAGGTAGCCTCGTGTCCTGGGAAGGGGAGACGGCCGTGCTGGGCGTGGCCAGCTCCCGGGTGGTTCTACTGGTCAGGGGGGAGGCGGCCTGCGGTGGCCTCTCCCTCTGCCTCTGTTCTGGACTCCATGAATTTGGCTCTGGGAACCACAGGCTCAGTGCTTGGGAACCTTAGGCCTGTGTCCAGGGCCAGTGCCCTTCCCTGGTGACCCAGTCTGGGCTGAGGGGACTCGGATCACGTGGTTCCCTTAGAAAACCTAGGCTGAGCTTGCTGTGGGCTCTACCCACACATGGGCCCACCAGGCTGGTTCCCTGGCCCCGGGCCAGGACAGGGCAGGGGCCGACACCACACCCCACAGACAGGGACGCAGGAAGCAGCAGCTAGGCCGAGGAGCCCAAGGCCAGGCCTGTGGGTCTGGTCCCCCCATAGCAGCTTCGCTGGAAACCGGGCGGTGGGGGCCAGCAGGGCAGTGCCCAGAGCTGAGTCCTCTGGGCTCCAGGCATTGTCCCGCAGAGGCTGTGTCCCCCCCCGCAGTGCCCTCAGTCTGGAGCAGACCTTGGCTCGGGAGTCCCCGAGCCGAGCCCCACCCAGGTCTCAGCAGGTGGCAGACTCGAATCTGCAGGGGTCTTCGTCTTGGAATTCACAAATGGGGCCGGGGTCTCCCGGAGCCTCTGCTCTGTCACCTACAAGCAGAGTGCCCTGGTGGGACTGGCATGGGTTCCCCAGCCAGGCCCGGCCAGCCCTGCTGTCCTGTAGGGCTGCTCTCTCTCGGCCATGGTGACACAGCGAGGGCTCAAGGACATCCACACCCTAACCCAGAAGCTGTGAGGACACTTCCGACTGGCCAAGGGGAAGTAGGTCACAGATGGACAGGGTGATCCTGGCACCCCATCAGGTGGGCACAGCCTGACCCCGAGGAGTCCCAGTGACAGGATTGCCACTGTGACGTGGGGGAGGGGACAGGATCCCAGGGACAGGATCCTCCAGGATCCCAGGCGGAGAAAGCGGCCTCTCGGCTGGAGCCTGCAGAAAGGAGCGGATCTGTGCAGGAAGCCCGGAGCCAGACCTGTGGCCTCAGAACCACAGAGTGCCGGTGTGCTCGGTGTACTCGGTGTACTCGGTGTACTCGATACTCAGTGTGCTCGGTGTACTCGGTGCTCTGTGTACTCGGTGCTTGGTATGCTCAGTGCTTTGTGTGCTTGGTGCTCAGTGTGCCCAATGTTCAGTGTGCCCGGTGCTCGGTGTGCTTGGTGCTCAGTGTGCCCAGTGCTAGGGTGCTCGGTGCTTGGTGTGCTCGGTGCCTGGTGCTCAGTGTGCTTGGTGCTTGGTGTGCTCAGTGTGCCCGGTGCTCGGTAAGCTCAGTGCTTGGTGTGCTTGGTGTGCTTGGTGTGCTTGGTGTGCTCGGTGCTTGGTGTGCTTAGTGTGCTCGGTGCTCAGTGTGCCCGGTGTTCGGTGTGCTCGGTGCCCGGTATGCTCAGTGCTTGGTGTGCTCGGTGCTTGGTGTGCTCTGTGTGCTTGGTGCTCGGTGTGCTGGGTGCTCAGTGTGATGGGTGCTCGGTGCTTGGTGTGCTCTGTGTACTCGGTACTCAGTGTGCTCGGTGTGCTCGGTGCTCTGTGTACTCGATACTCAGTGTGCTCGGTGTACTCGGTGTACCCGGGCCCTCTGCAGGAATTCCAGGCAGCCCAGCCATCCAGCCTGGCCCTCCCTAGACGGTTGCGGGAGGACTGTCACTGTGCGTTCTGACCACAGGGCATCTTTCTCCTCCCCTCCTGCAGGGTCACTGCTGGGCCCCTAGAGGGTGCTTGTTGTGTGCACCTGAGCCAGCAAGCAGCGGTGACCGTGACGTGGCTGGTGTGCCCTGTGTGTGTCACCGGAGTCCAGTGATCACAGAGCTGAGGCCCCCGACCTGCGAGCCCTGGCAGTGGGTGCCAGGTGCTGGGTGCCTGCTCCCTCCCTGCAGCCCCGCCCTCCAGCCCTGCCCACTGTAGCGCACCCTGCAGGCCTGGTGAGCAGAGGCCCCAGCCCAGGCGGGGCCTCTGTGTCTGTCCACATGGGTCTCACTCTGCACAGAGCCCAACAGCACCCTGGTTGTCAGAAAGGAAAGCTCGTCTTCCGGCCCTGTGGGTCTCTGGGCGGTTCTGGTCCTGCCTTTAGCTCAGCCCCAGGGAATGGTGTCGGATTTGAAGGTCACAGGGGTCACAGGAGCCCGCGCAGGCAGGAGCGTGCAGCTGCAGAGCTCTGGGGGCTGGAGCTGGGAGGCCTGGCCACGTTGCCCGCCGGGGACCCTGAGCCCTGGGAGTGCAGGAGGCCGCCGGGCCATGTCCAATCTGGGCTGGACACTGACAGCTGCCCATGGGCACCTGTGATCATGCGCCCCGGCTCAGTCGCCCACCTCTTTGGAGTGAAGAGCTCTGGGGTCCCAGCGTCCTAAAATCCACCTGCCAAGGTGGGCCTGGGAGAGGGGGCTTCAGAGATGCGGGCCCCTGGGGGAGCCTGGCCCGTGCCCTCAGCCTGCACAGAGGACACTGCGCATGCCTGTGGCCGGGGCTTGCTCTCCGCCACAGGAGGACGCAGGTGGCAGGGGCACAGTGCCCCCTGGGGGCGCTCAGAGACGTAGCAGGCCCTACTTGGTTGTCACAGTAGACACTGGAACAGTCTCCCCTGGTCTCCTCGGGGGCTGACTGGAGACCCCACAGACCCCAGGAGCCACCATGCTCAGACCCCTCGATTCCCAGAATCCGCAGGTCCTCCTGCGGTCCCTGATCAGGTACACGCCACGTGAAGGCTGTTACACGGTCCTGTTTGGGGAACGGTGATAAGGGCTCTGTCCGCGTTAATGTAGACACACTTTTTTTTTTTCAAATATCTTCTGCTGAGGCTGGTGGGGTCTGCAGATGCGGAAACCAAAGGTGCGCGGAGTGACCGCGTGGGACTTGGAGGGAAGATGGGCAAAGCGGCGTCACATCCGGGCGGTCTGCACAGCAGTACTCAGGGGTGGACGGGCCGCCAGGCGAGGACAGGTGGGATCCAGGAGTGACAGGCTTTAGTGACAGGCTTTAGCGACAGACTGGCCAAAACACGGCGCTCTTGGTTGCGAGAGGCAGAAAACTCGAGAGAGCTGGATAGCAACAAGTCCTCCTGCCTGAGGTCACCAGGCCCTTCCCGGGACAGGGCAGACGCCCGCCCACCTCCATGACTCTGGCCAGGGGCCCGTCCCGCCAGGATGACCCTCAACTGCTGGCTGTGGAGCCTGCTCAGCCTCCAGCCAGGTGCCCACTCAGGCTGCCCAAGGACAGTCTCCTCACCCGAGTAGAGATGTCCTCAGTGAAGACAGGGAGCAGAGACTGACCCCTGTGTCCCACATTCCCAGGGGAGCGTCCAGTTGGCTGGCCATCTCTCAGACCGGTCATGTACAGATAACAGGGTGGGTCTTCCTCAGCCAGGGCAGGGACGTCTTGTAGGCCAGAAGACCAAGTGGACAAACCCGGGGGCTGGGTGGCTGGACGGCCTCTCCGGCTGGGCACAGGGCCGTGTGTGGAGCAGGGGGCCTGCTCTGCGCTCACGGCCCACTGGGTGCAGATGGGCCATGAGGCTCAGAGGATGGCTTCCTGCCTGCCAGACCACCACTGTCCCGTGGCCCTGCTCTGTCCATGGGAATGGTCCCCGCCTCCTGCCTGGCCCCTCTGGGGTCCTTATGAGTTGGCTGGTGGCCTTGCAGAGTGTGGGAGTGACCAGGCCCTCTCCCGCTTCCCTCAGAGCGGACACACCCAGCACAGGCCCTGCCTTCCCTGCCAAGCTGCACCCCTCCCCCTGCTGGGAGGGCTATTTTAAAGGACGCCCATCTGAGGCTTGTCACGCAATCTGTCACTCCTCTCACAAGCCCGAGGGGTAGACAAAGCGGGGTTTCCAGGTTTGGTTCTCCCCCTTCCAATGTGGAGTTTCCAGGCTCTGCTCAGGGCAGGGCTTTGGGGATACCGCAGCTCAGATGTCACCCAGATTCTCAGCCACCACTTGGAAAAGGGTGTGTGTCCCCAGATGCATGGGAGGGGTGTCCTGTTGAGGACAGGGCCCAGGGCATCCTGTGGTCCAAGCGTCCCATTTTGCAGTCGACAGGCAAAGGCCAAGAGGCAAAGCCAGAGGTCCCCATGGTCACCGCCTCAGCCCCAGGAGCCCAGGCTTCCTGGTGTGGGTGCTGCCTGTCCCACTTCAGCATCCCAGGGGCACCTCTGTGTGGGTCTTCAGCCTGGAGACAGAGCAAGGAGACACGGTTCATCCTGGAGCAATCAAGCACCACGGCCCACCAGGCTGTGCTGGGGAACTGGGCACCCAGCCGCACAGTGGACTTTGAACTGGGGAAAGAATGTTCCAGACAGAGTCCAGCAAGTTGCGGGAGGGTCTCACGCAGCCAGGGCAGAGCCCCCAGGAGGAGAGGATGAGGGTGAGGGTGCAGAGCCGGCGCGGCCACGGGGCACCGTCTGATTCACATTCTTCAAGGCTTGTTCTGTTTATGGAGAGAGGGTCGATGAGGGGAGACATGCCCAGAACAGGGAGACAGGGGCGACTGCAGCCGTCCAGCTGAAAGACGGCAGTGACTCCGACTAGAGTGATGGTGACTGCTGGCCTCCGAGCTGTCTGGGCTGCTGCACGCACTGCTGAGCGCCTGCTGTATGCAGCCACCAGCCAGGCCCTGGTTGAGGAGGTGGCCTGGCTGGAGCGCTCTTGACTTCTCGGAGCTTCCACGTGGCTTAGGAAGTGGACAGCGATGGCTGCATCGTGGTCAGCTTGTCCCCACCCTGTGGGCACAGGGGCCTCCCGAGCCGCAGGAAGCACACCTGCTGTGCGGGTCCCGTCCGCTGCATTCAGTGTGACGTTCCCTGTGCGGGGCCGACCGCCACTCCTCTCCTAGCCAGGGCGGGCGTCTCCCAGACCAGGGCCAGCGCAGCCTGCCTGGATCTGCCCGCCTCCCTGGACTCTCCGGACTCTCTCAGCTGCTGGTGACCCCGTGGCCAGCTCCGTCAGGCTTGAGGAGTGTGGGGAGGACATGCTGGTTCACAGGACCGTCAGCCAGCTCCCCTGACCGTGCTGCAGGGACAGGCGCTCCGCCCAGGGGCAGGGAAGGCCAGGCTGTCTCTCATCCCCACCACACGCTGGTCCCCAGTCAGCAGGAGGCTCGCCGGGGACCCCGCCTGCCGGAACAAGGGCATCCCTCAGGAATGGAGCTGCCGTGCCGCGGGCAGGAAGGGCGCTCTGGGCTCCTGCCCTTGGGACCTGCCCCGGGGGCTCTGCTGTTGGCCAGAACTCACTTCGAGGGTGCACCAACCGCGGCCGGGAGCAGAGTCTGGACGCGCTGGTGGGGACGCCAGCGTGCCTGCCGCAGCCCTGTGACCCCCACAGGACCCGGGCCTCTGCCGTCGGGGCCTCTGGCCCCCGCGCTTCCCCCCTAGCTCTTGGCTCTGCCTCCCGCCTCATGGTGGCCACATTCTGGGGACCACCCTCTCCGTGGGGTGGGAATGATGTCCTGGGCCACCCAGTGCCCAGTTCCTGCCACCTTGTCCCCTAAACGCCAGGACTTCAGCATCCGGACTGCAGAGTGTCTTGGAGGAAGGCCCAGGTGTCCCACACAAGCCATGGGCCACTTGGTAGGAATGGCGAACCCTGAGGTCCGGTGTCAAGGCTGTCCGTCCTCAGCCTTGCCCAAGCGTCCCTGTGTGTAGGAGGGCTGCCCAGCCTCAGGTGGCTCTGACCCTGGGGCCCAGGAAGCATCCCCAGCCGAGGGACGCAGACACAAAAAGGCCATTTGCACCGCACCTTGGGCTCTGTCCCCTGGCGTGGGCTGCAGCGCTCCGGGAGCCGTGCTGCATCTTTCCCAGGTCCGCCCTGTGGACAGGCGGCCCAACCGTCTCAGCCAGAAAGGACTCGTGGGGGATTGCCTGTGTAGGAAGCCAGTGCAGCCACCCCCGGTCCCAGCCATGTCACCAGGGTGGCCGGTCCGCAGGGCCACACCTGTGAGTCTGTCTCCCCCTCGTCCCCAGCTCCTGCACTGTCCTGGCTATGGCCTGGCTCCCCCAGGGGCCTCAACAGCAGGACGAGGACCCAGCCCCTGAGCTGTGCCCCGCTGTGGCCAGAGGGACACTGCCCAGCTCAGACCATGTTCTGGAGCCCAGGCCTGTGTGGGCAAGGGCAGAGCCTGGGCGGCCTCACCTGGGTGCCTTGGACTGGGAAAGGGCTGGGCCTCCAGAGGACGGGGCGCTGACCACAGCAGGGTCAGGCCCCCACCTCCGCCTCCTTAGGAAGGAGGGGGAGGGGGCTGCAGCCACCACAGGCTCATGTGGCCAGGGACCTGGGCTTGTGTTATGCCCGGTTCTGCTGAGCCAGAGTCCCCTGGTGAGGGGGACAGGTCCCAGTGTCATCAGGATCATCGGCCACAGGGAGGTGTGGCCGCTGGCGCCTCTTCTCCCCCCTTTGCCTGTCCTGCAGTGTTGGATCTGGGTCCATCATCGGCACCACTGAGACCCAGTGGTCATAGGAAGGGGTCGGCCCAGGGAGCAGCGGGGCCAAGCTATAGGATGTGAGGGGACCTGTCCAAGAACCGTCCAGCTCACCTGCTCTCGTGTCAGACCAGAAGCTGAAGCCAGGTGAGGGCAACTCCACAGGACGTGCAGGGCCAGGAGCCCCTGGACCTAGGCAGGTAGCTGCGGGGCAAGAACCTCCAGGGGCGCCCCATAGAGCCCCTGCTTCCTGGGGTGACCCTGTGCCCTGGTTATCCTCTCTGAGCCCCGCCTTTGGACTGGCTGAGTAACTGCCCAGCGCTCAGCAGGGGAGGCACTTATGGGGAGTGGCACCTGGGGAAGGTTCTGGAACACCGTGCTGTGGGCGTTGGTATTGCTGGCTCAGGCTGTGAGCTGCAAAGTCTGGGCTGGAGGCACAGCTGTTGGCAAGGTCGGAGTGACCTTGAGATGCCCCACAGGAGGTGGAGGCTCCTCAACTGAGTTAGACACCCAAGACGGCAGCAGCCAGGGAGGCAGCCTCCGTGTGCCCAGCACGGTGCTGGCCCTGGACGTGCATCCAGCCCAACCCTCATGGCCTCCCTGTGAGTGGGAACTGCCTTTGTCCCTGTCTTACGACAAGGAGACCACACACGGCCAGTCTAGCCTCAGAGCCCGCGGCCCTCATCACCACCTTCTGCTACATCTATTAAACAGAGATGGGAAGCCCCTCAGCTGGGTGCTGCGTGAGGCCAACTCAGGTGACCGGCTTAGTGTCAGTGAAATGAGGAGACGCAGAGCGTTGCTGTTAGTGGGCCATAAATAGGTGGCTCTTCCCCTGCAGGGGCAGTGGGGTGTTAGGGTGAGGATGCTGCTGATGAAGGTGGTGCGGGAGGAAGATGGAGGTAGAGGTGGTGGTGATAGTGATGGTCATGGTGAAGACTGATGGCAAGGGGCTGATGTTGATGGAGGTGATAGTGGAGGTGGTGATGGTGATGGTGGAGATGGTGATGGTAGTGATGGAGATAATGGTGCTGGTGGTGGTGGAGATGGTGGTGATGGTGGTGGTGATGGTGGAGATGGTGGTGATGGTGGTGGAGATGGTGGTGGTGGTGATGGGGATAATGGTGCTGGTGGTGCTGGTGATGGTGGAGATGGTGGTGATGGTGGTGGAGATGGTGGTGGAGATGGTGGTGATGGTGGTGGAGATGGTGGTGGTGGTGGTGGAGATGGTGGTGATGGTGGTGGAGATGGTGGTGGTGGTGGTGGAGATGGTGGTGGTGGTGGTGGAGATGGTGGTGATGGTGGTGGAGATGGTGGTGATGGGGATAATGGTGCTGGTGGTGCTGGTGATGGTGGAGATGGTGGTGATGGTGGTGGAGATGGTGGTGATGGTGGTGGTGATGGTGGTGATGGTGACGGGGATAATGGTGATGGTAATAGTGATGGTAGTGATGATGGAGATGGTGATGGTGATGGTAGAGATGGTGGGTGATCGTAATGGAGATAATGGTGATGGTAGTGGTGGTGACGGTGATGGAGATGGTGGTGATGATGATGGAGATAATGGTGATGGTGGAGATGGTGGGTGGTGGTGATGGTGGAGATGGTGATAATGGTGATGGTGACGATGGTGATGTCGGAGACGATGGTGGTAATGGTGGTGATTGTGATAGTGGTGGAGGTGGAGATGGTGGTGGTGGAGATGATGATAATGGTGATGGTGGTGATGGTGATGGTGGAGATGGTGGTTATTGTGATGGAGGTGATAGAGGCGATGGTGGTGGTGGTGATGGAGGTGATGAGTTATGGTAATGATAATTGTGTCCCTCAGGGCCCCCTCCCTACCCTCGGGACCACGTCTTAGAGCAGTGTGTGGGAGCCGGAGAACAGTAATGCCCGGGCAGTGGTAGTTTGCTAAAGGGATCGGAGATGATATCCTTTATGGCGCTTCCCTTTCTCTGGTAAATTAATCGTGATAGCAGGGAGGACTGATGGTTTCTAATGTCCTCACAAAACCAAAGAAAAACTTGATCAGTTTTGTCTGGGCTTATGTCCTCTCCCCCCTTGGTTGAGGACGTTACTGGTCTGTGAAATCCCCAAGTCTGGAAACTGCAGCTACCTGGCCCGTCATGCTGCCCTTCCAAACGCTCTCTGGTAAACACGCACACGCACACACGTGTTTGGGCACATACACTCCTCTTAGCTCCTGGACCCTGGGCCCCCTGACCCAGCCAGGGACCTGCACCAGTCAGCCCGCCTGGCCCAGCGGTTTCCTAGACAACCAGCACAGAAATGCTACATGGGGTTTAAGCAGCAGAAATAATCAAGAGTCATACTGGCAATTAACAGCCCTGCGGTCCTTCAGTGGCTCCATGAGACACTCTGCGTAACCCACTTGTCCCTCCAGGGCCTGGACATGTGTGGCCCCAGCGTGGACGTCCCAGGGTAGCCCCCAGTTGAGTTGTCTGCTCTGCTCCCCTCTGCACTTGCTTGAACTCTGGGGCCACCTGTGGACGCTCGGCAGGACCCGGAGGCCCTGCCCCCTTGGGGCTGTCTCCAGGTGGACTTGTCCAGGGAGAGTGCGATGGCAGGTGTGCAGGGCGCCAGGCAGGAGGCGCACAGGGCCACGTTTGGTCCTGATGCCAAGCGTGGGGGGCAGTGCCAGCCCACGGGTCGGTGCCTCACCTGGAAGTCCCATGTCCTGCGCCTGCGGATGCCCTGGGGGTGCTTTGGGGTCCTGTGCTGGCCCTCAGGCTGGGCAGCCAGCTCAGACATTGCGCATCTGCTCAGTGTCACACAGCAGGTCTGTGAGTCCGTGTTTTGTTGTTACAACTGAATTAAATTCCAGACGGGTCATTTATAAAGAATCAAGGCTCATTCTGCTCACGGCTCTGAGGTCCTGGGGGCTGCACCTGGTGAAGCCTTCCTGCGGGCAGGGACCCTGCAGAGTCCCACAGCCACACAGGGAGTCGTGTGGGAAACAGGCACGGGCCCTAGTGGGGTCCTCCTCCTCTTTTGGGCCACCCCCAGGACCCCATCTAAGCCTAACCCTGCAAATGCCATCAACATATGACCAAGGCTGGAGTTCAAGGTGACTTTGAAGGAGAGGCATGTCCCCACCCCAGCGTGATATGGAGAGAGGAGGCCGTATTCCTTCCTGGAGCGTCGCTGAGGTCATGGAACGTCCAGGCCCTGTCCCAGGAGTCAGGGAGGGTGGCTGGTGGCTACAAGGCAGGTGCTGAGCTGACCTGCGTGGTGTGGGCGTGTGGCTTGGCTTTGTCTTGGTGACCGTTACTGCTGCTGTCCATCAGTTGGTCAGGCACCTTCTTCCGTGTGCCCAGGTGGCCAAGGCCATCATGCAAGGAAGGGCAGGTAATGATGCAGGAGGGACAAACCTGAGCAGAGGACGAAGTTAGCTACTTACGTCTGTGGTTGCTTGACTCGTTCTCCCTGTTTATGTGAGTGTGACAAAATGACCAACTTATATAATTGGCAACTTTGCTTTTGGCGATCTGCTTACCGTCTCAGCCGCCCGCTGCTCAGTGCTCAGTTGCTGAGTCTGTGGAACGCCACTGCTTCCGGCGTCTTCCGTGGACGGACACTCTGGTCCTTCCAGGGTACTCTCCTCGCAGGCCTTCAAGCTGCGTGGCCTCAGGGCCGAGCGGGCAGTGCTGACGAGGGTGCGGGTGCCCAGGCAGTCACCAGAGCAGTGGGACGCCTTCAGTGTAAATGAGACTGCTCTCCCGATGGCGGGCACCCGTGGTCCGGCGCAGGGCGTGGAGGGCAGTGCGTGCAGCCCTCCCTGGATAGGCCTGGCGGTTAAATGGCCAGCAGCCCCAGCGGCACTTCCAGCAGGGCCTGAGCAGAGGGGCCTCATCAGCGTCAGCAGTGGAGTCAGCCACCGGAGGCCGCCTCTGCTGGGAATTCATGCTGCGGAGCTGGGCGTTTGGGGAAGGGGCGGAGAGCCGTGGGAGCCAGGCCACAGGGGACCCCCGTTGCCCTGCTGCCCGCTAAGGCAACATGGCTGCTGTCACAAATCTTGAGTTGCAGCCTCAGGGCGCAGAGGGCTTCTTCTTGTTCCCACAGCCCTGGGGAGCAGAGACCCACTCTGCATTTCACCTGGGGACCCCACCACCCTCTAAGGCCTCCAGGTCCAGAGCCTTAAGCTGACAGAGCAGGAAAGGGAAGAGAAGGGGGGTGGGCTTCTTCAGAGCCTAGGGGTGAAGGGCCCCGCCGTGCTCACGCCCCATTGGTGAGAAGGAGTCACATGTCCACACCCGGGAGCAAGGGCAGTTGGGAAATGTAGTCCCAGGCTGCCCACCTGCCCCCTTCCCACCTCAGGATTCCCTGCTCAAGTCAGAGAGGAGTCTTGGGCGTAAAAGGAGCCAGACCTTTCTCAGAGCCCGGACCCGTGTTCACGTTGAACTGCAAATGTGTTTGGGGTATTTGAGTAAAAAAAAATCACATTTACCTTGGAAAACAGAACCGGGGAGACTGCCGCAGAGGCCCACGGGAGGTTGGCCTCGGTTTGAAACCAGTCATTTGATTTCTGGGCAGTTTTGCAGTTTCCCGGAGGAGAGGCCAGCCGCTGACCACGCGGTGAGCGTGGGTCCTGCTGTGGAGCCCCCAGGCCCAGCTGCGTATCCGCTACCTCCCTCATTCCTCACTCCCACGCATGCACCTCGGACTGCTGAGTCGGGAAAGCCCACACTGGCTCAATCAGGAATCGAATCACGTTTGTTTATTGTCTTTGTTTTTAGGAGAAAGTAACTGTAGGCAGGACAATGGGCATGTGTCCCTCTCCCGGAGGCAGCCACCTGCAGGTGCTCCGATGGGCTCGAGGCCTGGCAGCTCTGTGCCAGAGGCGGGCGGAGGCCACATGCAGGAGGGCCGTGGCGTGGCGCAGGAGTGCGGCCGCCCTTTTGCTCCGCAGAGCTCTGCTTCTGCCTGGGAACAGCTCTTGACCCTCCATGGCCAGGACTGGGGTTCATAGGTGTCCCCAGATTCTGCAGGCAGTCCCTGGAATCAGGATCCTCTTCTCCCTAGGACTTTCCCCAGGAGAGCAGGTCTCGGGCTTCAAGGGACGGGTCAATGAGAGCCCAGCACCGAGTGGGGTCGGCGTCCAGCACCATGACCTCTCTAAGCGCTATTTCTCTCTTCTGCACAGAAACCCGCGCGGACCGCAGTAAGAAGCTCTTCCGGCACTACACGGTGGGCTCCTACGACGGCTTCGACGCTTCCAGGTAGGACCCGCGTCTCCCTGCCAGGACCTCTGGTCACGGGCACTGTGCGGCGTGAGCGCTGGGCCAAGTCGCGTGGAGCGCGCAGGCCCCTTGGTCTGCTTCCCCGGTGTGTCCCCTCATGGGCTTGCGGAAGCCACCGTCTTCCAGAGAACCTGCCCGTGGAGTGGCCTGTGTGGCCCCAGGGCCTGGGTGGAGCAGGAGGCGGGGACACAGTGCCATCTAGGAAACAGCAGTCCAGGGGCTGGGCGGGCAGTGGCCCAGGAGCGTTCCCCATGGGCGTGTCCCCCTGGAGTGTTGGGGCCCTGCGGGGGCCTGGGTTCTCACCTCAGGGGGTTCCCCTCTCCGTTCCTGCCACTGCCCGGGCTTCCCTGGCTTCCTGTTTGTTGCTGAAGGCCCTTCTCCTGGGGGGGGACGCTGGGCAGGCCGTGGGGGCTGGTGTGTTGTGCAGGAGCCGTGCTCATCCAGTGGCTAGGCCCGAGTGGGCCGGGCAGGACTGTCCCGTGGAGATGAGCACTCGCCGTGCCCGGGGCAGCCCTCCGCCCCCCACTCAGCCAGGTGAGGCTGTGATGGCCAGGTGCTCCCCCCCCCCCAGAAGCTCGGTGAGCAGCATCTCTCCTGGCCACTGTGCCCTTTGCCGCGTCCCTGTGTCCCCGGTGGCGGGTTCCTCTTTCCCTTCATTTCTGTCCTAAGCCACAAGTGTCCCTTGGCTATCCCTGCTGCCATGCTGGGTGCAGGGGTGAGGGGAGCCCACACCCCACAGGGGACTGGGTTGACCGGAGCCGGAGGTGGTGCAGGGAAGGGAAGGAGACACAGGTATGTGACGGCGGCATGTGCTGGTGGCCGACCGCGGGCCTCTCTGAGAAGCCCAGCAGCCAGCCCTCCGAGGAGCAGGACCAGCTGGGGAAGGGTCCCGAGGCCCGGCCCTGGGTCCTGCCTGACCCTGGGGTCTGTGAGGAGCAGCTCAGACCTGCCCTGACTCCTGTCTGCCTGCCTCGGGACCCGGCCCAGGTTGGTGCTGTTGACCCCTGAATCATCACGCGGTGGGCGTCTGCTGTGCCGAAGTCCGTCGTCTTTCGGTGGCTTTCTGTTTCCTGCAGCCCCGCTGAGCCTCCACACGGACTCGCCTGCCCGGGGCCTGACGTCAACGGTGACAGTGCAGGGTTTCTTCTGACTGGCCCCTCACCACACACGATGCCCCCAAGGTCCACCGTGTTGTGGCAGGTGTCCACGTGGTGTTCTTACGGGGTACAGTGAACATGTTGCCAGGTCCCCACCTTGACCGTGTCTGGCGCACCCTTGCCTGCCACCCAGCCGTCACCCTCTCCAGGCCTCTGTCCCCAGCCTGGAACCTGCCCAGAGCCTGGTCCCCAGCTCTGCACACACACGGGGTTTGTCACGTCAGGTCCTCGAGGTCCGCCCTGGGCAGGGTCTCTTTGCTTCTTGGGGCTGTGGAGCTCCATCGTGTGGACAGGCGGTTTCTTGCCCCCCCTGGCCCCCCGCTGCCCTGGGGTGGCTGCTGCCCAGGGAGACCCAACACGGGAGCAGCTGGTCAGACCTCCACCGCTCACACCAGCCGTGCTCTGCCCCGGGCGCCAGGGGGTGCACACTCCCAGGTCTTGTCCCACTTGCCCACCTTGGGACCTGGGTACCATTGGTGACCTGCCCGTGAGCAAAGTCCAGAAAGAGCTCAGGGCCACTGGCCTCCAGGGAACTGTGCCTGACGCTGGCTCTTCCCGACGGGTCTGGACCTGGGCAGAGGGGGGGTCACTGCAGAGAGTGCACCTGCTCAATGGGCCACCTGCTTGTGTGCTTCCCTCCTAGCGAGGAGGGTCTGGGCAGAGCCAGTGACCCTCAGCGCCCAAGGCTTGGGGAAGTGGGCAGAGCTGTCACCAGGGCAGAGCTGTCACCAGGGCTGCTTGGAGGCTCCAGGCAGGGATCTGGGGTCCGGGTGAAAGGTGCTCTCTGGAAGCTGAAGGGCCCTGGCCCAGGCTTTAGGGGTGCCATGTCCCCAAAAGGCCCGTGGTCTGTGGGGCCCGAGCCCCGGGGGGGCATCCGCTGGTGTGTCCTGTGCCTGCAAACACCTGACACGTGAAACAGGTGGCCCTCCGCTCTGGGCCACTGCCCAGGGGAGCCATGGGAGGACCTGACTTGATGGAGCGGGGAAGGGGAAGGATGTGAGCCGCTGCCTGGGGTCCTAGGTAGAGGCTTGTCACAAGCCCAGGACCAGAACACACGGGGCCCTCGTGGCTGTGCAGCCAGAGTGGCGTCCTTGTGGGGTGACAGCTGCTCCCTGGGCGGACGAGGTGGAGCCGGGTACTCTGGTGCCAGAAGGACCAGTGAGCTCCGAGGACCTGCCACCTGACCTGCCGCCCTGTTGGCTGTGTCCAAAGGTTGTGTTCCTTGTCTGTTCTGAGCTCTGTGGCAGAGGAGAGGGACATCCAGGCCACAGCAGGGTCAACAGGAGCTTCTAAGCGATGGGTGGAAGGTTCTAGTTCTGGCTCCCGAGCCACCCTGACCCCCATGGCCAAGGGGCACAGAGCTGCGGCCACCACCCGCCTCCTGGTGGCCCCTCTCCTCTTCTCCTCCGGGTTCAGCCTCTGAGCCTGGTCACTGCACTCTGAGGCTGCCCCTCGGCCACCTTGTAAAGCAGGGGTCGTTGTCCACTGGACAGACAGACCCTGAGGTGGAGAGGGGAAGGCCAAGTTGTGGGCCTGCCCCCTCCCCATGAGCATCTGAACCCGAGAGTGGAGCCTCCCTGCTGAGGACAGGAGTCCACTGCCCAGGACTGGCCTGGTGCAGGGAGGACAGGGTCATCCCCTCCTGAAGCAGCACTGGGAGAGAGTTCCCCTGGCTCTGCACCCGTCTGGCCCCTTCCTACTGGCCCTGGGATGGGCTGAGGAGTCTCCTGTGCTCAGAGCCAACAGGACTTTCCTTGACCACTCTGTGGCCTTGGCAGGGCGGGGAGGGCAGTGAAGGAGCTGAGGACAAAGGCACGGGTGTCACGAGCCGTCGGACGAGGTGGCTCTGGAGTGGACATGGGTGGAGGCTGTTCTTGCTCCTGATTGAGCAGCAGCAGGAGTCTGGGCTGTGCCCACTACAGCGCGGGCGCAAAGCCACCAGGAGTTCATCAGCCAATTCAGAATTCCCATCAGAAGTGGGCCGTGAGCAGCGGAGCCCTCCCGCCAGTCAACACCCGCCAGGGCAGCGGGTTACGTCCGGGCGGCACGGAGGCCCAGCCTCCCCTGAAGAGGCAGCTGAGATCAAAATGCAGTGGAGGCCAGCTCAGGGAGATGTCTCCTCCCCCAGTCAGGAGCTCCTCCTCTCCCGCCCCCTGGTGTCCACGTAGGCCTGGAGGCGGAGGCCAGTGTGTCAGTGCCCTCTGGGATCCCCACCCCCTGCCCGGACAGCAGGCGAGAGAGGGACCTAGACAGGGCCACACACGTGAGGGTCCGGAGGTCCTGGGCATTGCCCCGGGGCTTCTCGGGAACCTCGGTCTCGCTGTGGAAAACCCACCCAACTCGGCCCAGGAACTGCAGGCTCCCGCTCCTCTTAGGTCAGGAGGAGGCCCCTGCGGGGGCCTAGGACCTCCGGATGGACTCACGCTAGGTCCAAGGACCCTCCCGGCCTCTGCTCCACCCATCCACACCCCCTTCCACTCACCCCTCTATCCGACCATCCTTCCTTGGTCCATCCATCCATACAACTGTCCTTCATCCAGCCAGCCGTCCACTAGCTGTCCACCCATGCCCCCTCCTGTCCAGCCGTGCATCTGCCTGTTATCCGCTCACACCCGTCCTGCCCCCACCTACCCACCCATTCTCAGTCCACCCACCCACTCACTCTCCGCTGGTTCAGCCAGTATTGTCAAGAGGCCGCCTTGACCTTGGGGGGCTGAGTCCGGTGAACGGAGGACAGTCAGCTGCAGGCAGAGAGCTCCCCCGGAGGCTGACGGAGGCTGACGCACTGAGCCACTTGGCTGCACTTCCCTTAGAGCCCAGGGGGCCCATCAGCCAGCCCTCGGCGGGGAGGCAGGGACAGTCCCTCTGAGGAAGGGACTTCTGCTTGACACCTGAGGCTGAGGAGGAGTCGGTGCTGTGGGGGCAGCAGCAGGGGCCAGCTAGGAGGCCGGCGGTGGTATCTGGGGAGACCTGCGCTTCTGGAAAAGTCTGGAGCCTGTGAAGCAGAAGCAAATGGCTGGTGGAGTGGTGGGACGGGCAGGGCCGAGCAGGACACCCGTCTCCCAGCCCAGCAGTGTGGTGGGGCTGGCGGGAGGCCAAGCCCTGGCAGTGAGCGGAGAGGGCGGCTGGGCTCTGCGGTTCCCTGGGATTCCCAGGGAGGAGCTTCCTGGAAGCAGGTGGCACAGACCTGGTCCTGCAGGTGGCCAGCTCCTCCTGTGCCTCTGGCCACACTTTGCACAGGGTGGTCGGTGCTCCCAGACTGCTGGGAGGGAAGGGAGGGGACGAGTAGTCACTGTCCCTCGGCCTCGGTAAAACTGACCTGCAAGATTCATGTAGAAGGGTTGCAAGCTGTGCCCGTTGCCCTTCGTATTTTCATGGTTTTCAAGCAGCATTTTTATATTTGATAAATTGGTAAGTGGAAATAGATACATGGGGTAGAAAATCAAAATGTGCAGAAAATAGAGTGTGAGGAATAGATCTCTCTCCCAGCCCAGCCCCAAGTTCTCCTCCCCAGACAGAAGCTTGGTTGCTGGTTTGCTGAGGATCTTTCTAGAGACAGGCTCTGAATATAGAAGCATATATGTGTATTATCAGAGCCTGACTGAGTCCCTGAAAAATAAGTTGTCCTAAGTTTTCTCCCAGACTTACCTCTGTGTGACCTTGGGCAGCTCACACACCTTCTCTGAGCCTTCAATTCCTGCTGTCTGCAAAATGGAACTATTTCCACTTGGTCCACATTTGCAGCTGTGTTCATGCTAAGAATGAATAGAAAACGTGTTTGGTGCTCGCAGCTCCAAAGAGACCCGTACTGAATAGATCCAGGGGGCTGCTGGGTGGCACCAGTCCGAGAGGGCAGCCGGCTTTCCTCTGGACCCCCACGTGGTGTCCTAGAAGACTGCGTCCCTGTAAAGGTAGTGAGAACTGAATGGCAAGGAACTGCCCCCTGTCCCCTCCACGTCGTTTGGCATTCTTACATCTTATCACTCCTGAGACTTGAAGGAGGGGAAGCCGCTCTGGGGACGTCCTCAGGCTGGACGCCAAAGGAGACACTGTCTGCCTGTCCGCCCCGCGGTGGCTGGCGGGACCCGGTGATTGGCCACGGGGCTTGCATGGCAGGCCCCGTGGCCTGGAAGAGAGGTGGCTTTACGCTGGACGCTGTGCGTTTCCGTATGTCTGGTTTTTACAAGGACAGAGTGCTTTCGAGGCACAAGTGGACAAGGTGGCTCTCAAGGCGCAGGCACAGGGAGGTGTCCCGCCAGCCCACAGCCCAGCTGCACCCTCTTGCTCCCCTGCGTGATGCGTGTGGTGGCCTCTGCACCCGTCATTGTGCCCTTCCAAACCCCTCTGCTCCGTGGTCTGCATCCTGATGGACAGTGGGCCCAGTGCCCAGTGGGAGACCTGGGGGCCCTCTCCCCCTGCCTTCCCCCACTGCTTCTCTCCCTCACGCAGCTCCTCATGAGGGTCCCAGTCTCCTGCCTCCCCATCCCGTCTACGTGGCCTCCTCTTCACAGTAACCCACTGCCTAACTGCCCAGGGCCTTTCCCTCGTCCACTCTTGGTGAACTCTCCCCTTAATCTTTGTCGTCCTCACATGTGCAATAAAAGTGACCCATCAATCAGCGCAGGCCCGCAGACAGGCCAGGAATGGGGAGGAGTCTTCTCCCCTCCCCATCTCATCTGCATCCCACTGGGCAGGAGCCACCTGTGGACACTGCTTCCCTCTTCAGATGATCACCTCCCCCATCTCTGACCACAGCGGGAAACCTTGGCGGCTGGGAAAGAGGAGGCTTTCTCAGTTTTTACCTGTCTGCAGTTTTGAACGGTTCTTGCTAGTTGGTCACTTTTAAATGACATTTTTCTTTCTCGTTTAATAAACTTTGGACAGTGTCACTTGACCTTTTACATTTATATTCACATTCAACTTCTATCAGTTGGATTCAAAAATTAAAACAAACAGCAGAAAGCCTTACATCATTACGATAGTATGAACGTATGCCTCAGCACCAAGAGTGGGGCTGGGATTCTATTTCCTCTTCACAGACCTGCAAGAAGTTCCTTCCTGATGTCAAAGCCCAATGGATTCTTTGTTCCTCTCTTCTCTCAGGTTTTTAAAGCATCCCACATGAAGTTTAGTATTTGTGATTTTCTGCATGAAATTTATGTTTATGCTGGAGTTTGTAGTTGCCTTTATTTTTTTGGTCTTATAGTAGAATCATGTCCTCGTTGGCATGCCATTACTCCATTTCTGTGTTGCCTGGAGCTTGTGCCATTCGTATTGGCGATCTCTGATGCTGTGCTCCACCTGGAACTCCAGCTCCTGGTCTCTGTAGCTCTCCCCCATGGAGCTCTGGGGTAAGTGAGCAGTTTCTGCTCTTTGCCCTTGTTCTTGGAGGTACCAGTGTTCTCTGCCCTGGAGAACTCTTGGTTGAAACTATTCTCGCTCCGAGCTGCTAAGGCCTCGCTTCCTTCCCGGGTGCTGACGGGAAGCGGAGGTCTGTCTGATCTGCAGTCCTCCGTGGGTGACCTTTATTTCCTCTCTAGAAGTGTGTAGGAGCCCCCCGTGCGGCTTCGTGTCCTGGCGTGCCGCGGTGCTGGTGTCAGAGTCCACCCGCCTGCCCAGGTGCTGGTCTCTGCCACTTTGCTCTCTATTCTGGGAAATCCCCCCAGCCGCCTGCCTGTCCGTGTAAGTCATTATTTCCTCAGTCACTTTATTATTATTCAAGAGCTCTCCCCTGGGGTGAAGGGACAGGCTTTGAAAATATCAGAGAAGTGGTTTCTGAGAATCTCTGAGAGCAACCCAGAGGGCATGGTGGCAGGTGTCCGCAGCCAGCTGCTCTCCTGACGGCCCACAGTGGTTGCAGTTGCTCCGAACACACAGACACACACCCAGCAGCATGTCCCTTGCCCTGCTCCTGCCAGAAGCCCCCACACCAAGAGGGGCTCGCGTGCACCTGCAGGACAAGCAGCAGGGCCCGGATGACAGCGGAGGGGTTGGTCGGTGTGTTTTTGTCCTGGAGTGAGCGCACGTGCCTGGTGATGCGTGTGAGGAGAGGAGCGGTCCCTGGACACTGCGTGCAAGCAGCGTGCAGAGAAGGCGGTGGCCAGGGAGGGTCAGGGTGGAGCCGCCACCCCGACTGGTGACGTGCAGGAACCTGTGCCTCCTGCTCACCAGCCACCAGCCTGTGACCCAGCAGGACCTCTCCCACCCCCCGCACCCTGGACATCCGAGAATCAGCATTTGCGTGTCTGCCTGTCCCAGAGCTTTGAGACCCACTCTGCCTGGGCAGCACTCAGGAAGTGTCCTGGGTTGGCACTGGGCCCTAGGCCCCTCAGGTGGCCAGGCACTGCTGACTGGGCCGGGCCAGGCTCCTCCTTTTCCAGGTTAAGTGGCCTCTGGCCCGGCCACAGCCACTGTCCCCAGCACTCCAAGGTGCCATGACTTTGGGGCTTGTACCTGAAGGGCTTCTGGCTGGGGTGGGCTCGGAGCTCTGCACCCAGCTCAGCAGTCTCTGGTGGGATGAAGCCAAGGGACCCTGGTGCCTGGTGGGAGTGATGCTCAGGGACAGCCCTGACCTGGGAATGAGGACACTTGGTCTCCCAAGTCGGGCCTTTCTCTGGAGCCATTAGACGTGGCCCACAGAGGCACCCCGGCCACCAGGGCCTGGAGACAGAGGAGCTGTCCTCCCAGAGGCCTGCCACTCAACCTCCGGCCGGCCTCTTCTGCAGGCGGGAGGACCAAGCGCTTTTGTTCTGGACTCGGTGGCCCCTGCTTGGGGGCTGGGAGCCGAGTCCCTCCGCACCAGGGAGGCTCCTGGCTCAGAGCTTCTCAGGCCACATTTAGTACATTTCCCAGGTGGCGAGTGGGCGTCTGGGTGGGGAGAGCACAGGCAGATGGGCGGGGGGACGAGGAGCGGCGGAGGGGTTGCTAGGGGAGGCTGGATCCGGGCACACCTCCAGGCCGGCCCGCAGAGCCACCGAGCCTCAGCGCACACCCAGGGTCCTGTGGGGCTGGAGCCGGAGCCCACAGAGCTAGGAGGGCTCCTGTGTCTCCAGATCCCAGAGCCCCTCCAGCTGACCCTGTTCCCTCCGCTTTCCACGGTCACCTCTCCCCAGCCCCAGGCTGAGGCTGTCCTCTTGTGTCCTGAGCACGAGCGTTGCTGGTCACCGCTGCACGAGAACTCCCTCCCTGGCCAGAGTCAAGCTGCCTGCCCGCGGCCACCGAGCACCCAGCGGGGAGGAGGTGCCCACCCTGGGCCCACGCGAGCTGGTGGGAGCCAGCTCCAGGCTGCCTGGCCAGCACCAGGCCCCTGTGCTCCTCCTTCCCCAGCCCCGGCTCCGAGCTCCAGGGCTGCAGCGATTCTGGAACTAAGTGTGTGACTCTGAATCTAGGCCGGCCGGGCAGCCTGCTTTCTCGACACTGGGGCTCTGTCCAGTCCTGGCACCAGCTCCTGCACGGGCCCTGGCTTCCCCACCTGTAAAAAGGCTGTGTGATTCCCCAGTTCTCGTCTGACTATAAGGTCTGTTTGGTGGCCTGAAGCTGCCATAACCACTGGCCAGTAGTCACCAAGAGTGGACATGCATGCATCAAACTGCTGGCCCTAGACAGGCCTGGCAGAGCTGGGATTCCAGGGCCCCTCCCCGGGATGGGTGGCCACAGGCCCCAGAGAGGAGCTGGGGTACGCTGAGTCAGTGTCCAGGCATGGCTGCTGGTGAGGTCTGAGGCAAGGGCCTCCAGTCCAGGAGAGGATGCCACAGCCATTCTCCAGGTGTCCCCAAGGCTGAGCCTGGCTCCCTGCTGGCTCTTGGGAAAGGTCCATGCTGATCCCACCCCTGCCCAAAGGCTTGGTGTTCTGGAGTCCTACAGGAACCAGGGGGCCCATGGTGCCTGGCTCAGGGAGAAGAGGGAGAGAAGTGGACAGCCCTGTTGGTGTCTCCTGGGCAGCAGAGAGGCTGTCTGTCTGCCTGCTCCACTTGCTCCTTCCTCACCACATCTCCTCCAGGACGGGACAGGGACCGACTCTGACTCATCTCTTCTCCCTGTCATCTGCTTAAGGAAGGGGGAGTGTCCAGCCTCAGAATGGGGTGAGGGACAGATAAGTGGGGGGTGAATGGATGAGTGATAGAGGAGTGGATGGACAGATGGATGAGTGGTGGGTGAGTGCATAAGTGGATGGGTGGATAGGTGGGTGGGTGGGGGAGGAAATGGGTGGATGAGTGGATGGGCAAACAGATAAGTAGATGGGTGGACGGTGGCTGAGTGGATGGGTAGGTGGGTGGGTTGGTGGATGGGTGGATGGTGGCTGAGTGGATGGGTAGGTGGGTGGTTGGTGGATGGGTGGATGGTGGCTGAGTGGATGAGTAGGTTGGTGGACGGGTGGATGGTGGCTGAGTGGATGGGTAGGTGGGTGGGTTGGTGGATGAGTAGGTTGGTGGACGGGTGGATGGTGGCTGAGTGGATGGGTAGGTGGGTGGGTTGGTGGACAGATGGATGGTGGCTGAGTGGATGGGTAGGTAGGTGGTTGGTGGACGGATGGATGGTGGCTGAGTAGGTGGGTAGGTGGGTAGGTTGGTGGATGGGTGGATGGTGGCTGAGTGGATGGGTAGGTGGGTGGTTGGTGGATGGGTGGATGGTGGCTGAGTGGATGGATAGGTGGGTGGTTGGTGGATGGGTGGATGGTGGCTGAGTGGATGGGTAGGTGGGTGGGTTGGTGGATGAGTAGGTTGGTGGACGGGTGGATGGTGGCTGAGTGGATGGGTAGGTGGGTGGGTTGGTGGACAGATGGATGGTGGCTGAGTGGATGGGTAGGTAGGTGGTTGGTGGACAGATGGATGGTGGCTGAGTAGGTGGGTAGGTGGGTAGGTTGGTGGATGGTGGATGGTGGCTGAGTGGATGGGTAGGTGGGTGGGTTGGTGGACGGATGGATGGTGGCTGAGTGGATGGGTAGGTGGGTGGTTGGGGGACGGATGGATGGTGGCTGAGTGGATGAGTAGGTTGGTGGACGGATGGATGGTGGCTGAGTGGATGGGTAGGTGGGTGGGTTGGTGGACGGGTGGATGGTGGCTGAGTGGATGAGTAGGTTGGTGGACGGGTGGATGGTGGCTGAGTGGATGGGTAGGTGGGTGGGTTGGTGGACGGGTGGATGGTGGCTGAGTGGATGAGTAGGTTGGTGGACGGGTGGATGGTGGCTGAGTGGATGGGTAGGTGGGTGGGTTGGTGGATGGTGGATGGTGGCTGAGTGGATGGGTAGGTGGGTGGTTGGTGGACGGGTGGATGGTGGCTGAGTGGGCAAATGGATAAGTAGATGGGTGGATGGATGGTGGATGGAGGAGTGGATGGACAAATGGATAAGCAGATGGGTGGATGGTGGATGGGTGGGTGGAGGATGAGCAGGTGGGTAGACGGATCAGCGACTCAGGGTGAGAACAGGAGTCGAGATGGGGAACATGCTTAGGCCTCTTTACTTGGCAGATTGTCAGCACTCGGTGCTCACTGTGAGGAAAGGAGGGACAGCATGTCCCCAGGGAAAGACTTGGGTCCCCAGTGCCAAGAGCTCACCATGGAAAGTGCTTGGTGCCCTCCAAGGGGTTTCGGCTGTCCCCTGCCCCCTGCAGGGCTGTGCCGCCCATTCCCGCCAGGGCTAAACAAAAGGCCAGGCCCCTGTCTGCACCCTCGGATTTGAAGGCAGTGCAGCTTGTGGACTGGCTGCCGCCTCCTTTCTCTCGGATGGAGTGGTCAGGTGGCCCAGCCTGTCTGCTCTGGGCAGCTGCCAGCCAACAGGCAGAGCTTAGCTCCTCAGGGCACACGCTGATTAAAACCTGACTCCATTAACCAAGGTCAAGGTGGGGGCTGGCTTGGTGGCCAGAAACCTGGCCTGGCAGATGGTGGCCTCCTGCCCTCGGCCCTTGGCCTGAGTCGGCCCTTGCTGGCCCCGCTGTGGGTGGATGCTCAGGACTTGGTGCTGAGGGGCGGGCAGAGCTCTTCTCTGGGCCCAGGATGTGGGGAAGGGGCCTGAGCAGGCTGGGAGCTGCCCCTAGGTACGGCAGGGTCAGACTGCGCAGGGGAGGGTGCCCCCAGGTCCTAAGGGTGGGTCGCAGATCCCCCTTCTGTTTGCCAGGCTCTGAGGGGTGGGCTGAGGCCAGGAAATGTAGCAGCACCACTCAGGGGCATGGCTGGGCCTGAGGTCAGGGGCTGTCACGGGGACCAGGCACCCTTGGGGTCAGGAATGACCTGGGCCCTTTGCTTCATCTTTGTGGAGCACCTGTTCCCGTCTGTAAGACAGGGAAGCGAGGAGCCTCGTTCCCCCCTCCTGCTTGCATGGGAGCTGAGGGGCACATTTGGGGCCCTTCTTTTTCTGGATGGGAACACAGGCCGATTGAAAGGGCTGCAGCCATCAGCTGGGACAGGGCTGGGACCTGCAGTCCCCTGGAAGGACAGGGCGGGGCTCTGCTCAGTGCTGTGCCTCCAGCCCTCGGTGGTGACCGTGGCAGGGCAGTGGGCTTCCCTGGGTGGTGCCTGGTGTTCTTCCTGTGACCTCTCTGGGAGGGAGGGCGGGTGTCAGTCAGATCCTGCTAGGAGGCCAGGGACATGTGTGGGTCACTCGTGGTTTGCACTCGTGGCTGGGGTTCTGGAGCTGTTTCCTAGGTCTCAGGGCAGAGAGTGGACAGGACGAGGAGGGGCGTCATGGATGTGAGGAGGGAGGACAGAGATGGGGCCAGAGGCCTGGGCCTCTCTTCTCGTCCGTTCATTCAAGCATGCAGAGCTCTGCTCTAAGTGATTAGATGTGGGGTCTGCTGGATAACCACCCAGAGCATGCCTGGGTCAAGTCCCTGGAACCCGCCAGACCACCTGACTGGCAGAGGGGGCAGGACTCTGCAGTGCACCAAGTTAAGGTGCATCTAGAGATGGGGGGTGATGCTGGGTATCCACATGGGCCCCACGTGCTGTTACGAGAAGAGATGGTGCAGACTGGGGAAGAGGAGGCTCTGTGACCAGGAAGGCCACCAGCCAAGGGACAGCTGAGCCACCAAGAGCTGGAAAAGGCAGGAAGGACCTCCCTGGAGTCTCCACCGAGTGCAGCCCTGGGATTCCTACTAGCAACAGCTGATAATGGCCTGTGGGCCTCCAGAACTGTGGGAAAATGGGTGTCTGCTGTTTTAAGTGCCCGGCTCGGGGCAGTTTGTTACAGCGGCCACAGGAGACACATACGGCCCTTCTCAGCACTAGCAGATGGAGGTCTTCCTGCATACAGGATGGTCTTACAGAAGGTGGCAAGTTGCATAAGAGTCGAAGGAAGTGAGGGCAGAGGGCGGTGGCCATGTTGCAAGCAGATGGACCTCTCTAGGAGGGGGGAGCCAGCCAAAGGTGGGAGGGGAGTGCAGAGGGTGGGAGCAGCAGTGGCCAGACCCTGAGTCACAGGTGGGCATGGGCAGGAGACTCCTGAGGAGATGCCACCTCACGGGTAGCCCAGGAGGACACGGCTCAGCGGGTGTGCCACCCCTTCGTCTGAGTCATCCTCGCGCCCTCCAGCTGGCCCCAGACCTGCCCCCTTGCCTCTGTGCCTCCGTCTCCTCCACCTGTGAAGGGACCCCTGACCCTGGTCTGGGTGAAGCCACAGGACGCTTTCCCTTCCCCCAACTGCGTCTCCCCCAGATCAGGTCTGGAAAGCGCGTCCCACTCTCAGGAGCAGGGCGTTCCCGCCTTTTTGAGGACCAGAGCTGGGCACCTCCCTCCGCTGAGGGCCTCCTGGACCTCATCCTCATGGGCCTGTGGAAATGGGCGGAGCCCTGCTGCCCACACCTGGGCAGGCGAGGCGCGCAGGACAGCATGATGGACAGCAGCCTCTGTGGCCTCGCCCGAGGACTGGGGTTCCCGGCGGCCCTGCCCCCACCTGCACTGGTACCACGCGTCCTTCCAGGTGTGCCTGGGTCAGGGTAGCTGGGGACACGTCACTCCCAGGGACAGGGAGAGGTGGCCTCATGGTACAGGTGGAGAAATGGAGGCTACCAGGGTCTGGTCACTTGTCCACAGCAGCAAGCGCACAGGAAGGAATGGGCGTTCTGGCTCGTCTTCCCTATGGTGCCAGCCACAGCCGCCCCCACCAGGCCTCTGTGACAGGCCCCGCAGGACGGGAGGCAAGTTCTAGAAGACCCACAGCCTGACAAGCTGCAGTGGGTCTCCCAGGAGGACGGGTCAGCACCTGCATTCACGTCCCCGAGCCCAGAGCCCACTCTGTCTGGGACAGAGGCTTTGGTGGCCATCTCTCCCAGGGCTGGGCTGAGAGAGGGTGCCCAGAGCAAGGCCACTCTTGACCAGATGCTGCACTGGACCTGCTCCTCACCCAGGAAGATGTGCCCGTTCTCATACGCCCTGGCTAGGGGTCAGCTGTGCCAGGGGAGGACGCTGGCCCTTAGAAACCTCTGCAGACCTGCACACACAGCCTCCAGGGGAAAGGTCCCGGCCATGGGAGGGGCCCTATCCCCAGGCCTCGGGTTCCCCTGAAGCTTCTGCCCCAGAGGGTAGTTCTCTGAGGATAGGACTGGCCGCTGCAGGGAGGCCTCTGCTGTGCTGCGCTGGCCTCTGGGCCTGGCTCCACCGCCATGCTCACAGCACCTGGGCGTGGCCAGGCAGGGTCCCGCTCTACCTGTTAGACCCCTGGGGCTGCAGCAGCAGATGACCACAAACAGGACAGCGGCACACAGCAGGGCCTGGCTCCCACCTCTGGAGGGACGAAGCCCAAACCTCAGGGGCGGTGGGGCTGCCCCTGCTCTCAGCTCCAGGGAGGTCCCGACCCATCTCTCCGCCAGCCCCTGGTGGCCTGCACTCCCTGGCTTGTGGCTGCATGGTACAACTCTATGTGCCTGTGTCCCTTGCTGTCTCCTATAAGGACAGTGATTGTCCAAGATTGTCATCTCCATCCTTAGTGACATCTTGAAATCTGCAAAGACCTTGTTCCAGACGAGTCACGTGCTAAGGTTCTGAGCAGACGTGAGATTGGGGGACGCTGTGCCACCTAGTCCCCTGTGTGAGTCTTCACTTGGTGCAGGCACCCCGGCACGTGGCCTGGGACTGAGACCCCCAGGCCACCTTCCAAGTTTCTGGACTTTCTCTCAGGCTCTTGCTAAGGCCTGGGCTGTAATTGTCACAGGGTCGGCCTGGGCTGTGAGCCCCAAGGTGCAGGCACACCCTGGGCCCTGTGGACTTGGGGATAGACTGCCACAGGTCCTGGCAGGGGTGTCCAGGGCCTGGGGAGGTGCGCCTGTTCGGATCCACCCACAGAAGGTCAGAGGCCACCAGAGGAGGGGACAGCTGTGTGGGCGGGCAGCCTCTGTCACTGAGGCTACGTCTTTGTGTTCTGGGCACGGCTTCAGGCCCTGGGGGGCAGGGTCAGCAGGAGATGGGTCCCAGCCCTCCCAGACATGGAGGACGCCCCAGATCGTGTGGGAACCTTTCAGTCGGTCACGGGTGCTGTGAGTGGACAGGACAGACTGATGGGATGGTGGCCACTCACTGCAGCAGGCAGAGCCAAGCCCAGCCTGGCCCCCTCTCCCCTGCACTGGGACACGCAGCCCTGGTGCCAGCCGTGGGGAGCGAGCAGGTGGGCCCTGGCGCCTCCATTACCATGGGACTACCCAGGGCAGGGGTGAGGGCCAGAAGCTGGCGAGAGCCGGGCCCTGACTGACCTCTCTGAGCTATGGCTCCCTTGTGTGGAAGTGGGAGGGCAGTGGGTGACCACCCCCTGAAGTCTGAAGTCTGATGTGTGAGTGGGAAACCGGAGCGGGGGTCTCACGGCAATGCGTCTGGGGTGAGGTCACGCGGTTGGCAGTGACCGCCCGTGGTCTGGGCTGTCTGTTTGGGCACAGACAAACCCTGCGGTCACTGCAGCTGGCCGGCCCCTGTCCTCAGCCCTGCGGGTGTGGGGGGGTCCTGAGGTGCATGTTTCTATTGAAATCTGCCTGGATTAGACCGCAGTTACGGGGAGTGTCAAGTTTGGGGCAGGA
Source organism: Spermophilus citellus (assembly GCF_964194105.1). Classification (NCBI taxonomy): domain Eukaryota; kingdom Metazoa; phylum Chordata; class Mammalia; order Rodentia; family Sciuridae; genus Spermophilus; species Spermophilus citellus. Next base: position 254,315,800 of record NC_138183.1, on the reverse strand, counting down.
GGAGAAGGAATGCAGAAGGCACAGGCCGGCAGGCTCTCTCTGAAGCCGGAAGGAAGGAAGGAAATCAGCTGGGTGCAGCCTGTGGACGGGCAGGGCGTCGGCTCAGGGCAGGCAAACAGGAAGCAGACGCTGTCATCCCAAGCACCGGAGGAGCAGAGGCTCCGGCGGCTGGCCCCTCCTGGACTCGGGCTTTCACAAGGGCAGTGAGGAGGACGATTCGGGGATCCTGGAGAACTGAAAAAATCAGGGCAAGGAGCAGGCTGGGCTGGACCCCGGGAAGTGGCCTCTGGGCAGCCTGGCCAGGGGCGGCCACGTCTTGATGGAGGAGGCGTCCGTGCACCCAGCTCCGTCCCCACCGCACTTTGAGTGGCAGCTGTGGCTCCAGAGAATGGAAGGAGCCACTGGGCTGCGGCCTCCTGCAGGGACAGTGGCGTGGGGCAGGGACAAACTCTTGCTCCCACACGGTGTCTTCCTCGGGGAGAGGCCAGGCGCTCCCCTGCCGCAGTGGTCAGGGTGGGGACTCGGACAGCGAGAGGCTGCCAAGGTCCCGCCAGCTCAGGACGAGCTGGTCCTGATGGACCGTGCTGTGGGTGACCAGGGCTTCCACGGGGGCCACTTCTTTGGGGGAGCGTCTCTTCAGGGGCAGGCCCTTGGGGACCTGGAACAGCAGGGGCCTTTCTGGGGCAGAGAAGAGCTGGTTTGTGCAGGGGCTCGCGGGGCTGCTCCCAGGCAGCGGTGCTCAGCCAGGCACCTGGGCGCAGGCACGGGCCGCGGCTCCTACAGGAGGAGGCTCTCCAGCCTTAGTGTGCGCAGAGAGCCAGGGCGCCTAGTGAGTGCAGGAGTGTGCCAGGGCACCTAGTGTGCGCAGGAGAGCCACAGCACCTAGTGTGTGCAGGAGTGCCACGGCACCCGGTGTGCGCGGGAGAGCCAGGGCGCCTAGTGAGTGCAGGAGTGTGCCAGGGCACCTAGTGTGCGCAGGAGAGCCATAGCACCTAGTGTGTGCAGGAGTGCCACGGCGCCCGGTGTGCGCAGGAGTGCCAGGGCACCTAGTGAGTGCAGGAGTGTGCCAGGGCACCTAGTGTGCGCAGGAGAGCCAGGGCACCTAGTGAGTGCAGGAGTGTGCCAGGGCACCTAGTGTGCGCAGGAGAGCCAGGGCGCCTAGTGAGTGCAGGAGTGTGCCAGGGCACCTAGTGTGCGCAGGAGAGCCACAGCGCCTAGTGTGTGCAGGAGTGCCACGGCACCCGGTGTGCGCGGGAGAGCCAGGGCGCCTAGTGAGTGCAGGAGTGTGCCAGGGCGCCTAGTGAGTGCAGGAGAGCCACAGCGCCTAGTGTGTGCAGGAGTGCCACGGCACCCGGTGTGCGCGGGAGAGCCAGGGCGCCTAGTGAGTGCAGGAGTGTGCCAGGGCACCTAGTGTGCGCAGGAGAGCCATAGCACCTAGTGTGTGCAGGAGTGCCACGGCGCCCGGTGTGCGCAGGAGTGCCAGGGCACCTAGTGAGTGCAGGAGTGTGCCAGGGCACCTAGTGTGCGCAGGAGAGCCAGGGCACCTAGTGAGTGCAGGAGTGTGCCAGGGCACCTAGTGTGCGCAGGAGAGCCAGGGCGCCTAGTGTGTGCAGGAGTGCCACGGCGCCCGGTGTGCGCAGGAGTGCCAGGGCACCTAGTGAGTGCAGGAGTGTGCCAGGGCACCTAGTGTGCGCAGGAGAGCCAGGGCGCCTAGTGAGTGCAGGAGTGTGCCAGGGCACCTAGTGTGCGCAGGAGAGCCACAACGCCTAGTGTGTGCAGGAGTGCCACGGCACTTGGTGTGCGCAGGAGTGCCAGGGTGCCTAGTGAGTGCAGGAGTGTGCCAGGGCACCTAGTGTGCGCAGGAGAGCCACAACGCCTAGTGTGTGCAGGAGTGCCACGGCACCCGGTGTGCGCAGGAGTGCCAGGGTGCCTAGTGAGTGCAGGAGTGTGCCAGGGCACCTAGCGTGCGCAGGAGAGCCACAGCGCCTAGTGTGCACAGGAGTGTGCCTCGGCACCTGGTGTGCGCGGGAGTGCCACGGCGCATGCTGTGTGGTGTTGTAGAAGTGTCTTTGGGACACTTAGGCCACATTTTTGTAAACAGCGGCCGAGGGCCAAGCCAGGCCTGTAGCCCGCTTTTGTCAATAAAGCTTTATTGGCACAGCCTGTCCTTGCGCCTGAACGTCCTCCTGGCCCAGCCAGGCGGGCGAGTGTGTGACAGGGACCAGTGTGCCTGCACAGCTGGGCGTCTGCTCTCGTCTTCACAGAAATATTCCCGTGGGTCGTCGGAAGCGTTTAGGGCCCTTTCAAACACCTTGCTCAGACGCCCCGGCTGGAACGTGTCCCCTGAATCGTAGCCGCGCGGTGACGCTCACCTCTTACCTACCCTCGGTACAGAGACACACCCGTTAACAGCAGGCCGCGGATGTGACGGGCGTGAGGGTACCTGGGTTCCCACCTGTGCTGTGTCAGGCGGGTTTATTTGCACAAGGCGATCGATCGTCCAGATCCGTGCAGACACCGCCGTGTGGGCGTGAGCTGGGTGGCAGGTGGCCAGGCCAGGTGGCGGGGCAAGAGGTGCCACAGCGCGGGTGTGTGAGGCCAGGCTCTGCTGTCCACAGGGGCCTAGTCACCCAGCGATGCGTTTCACTGTGCCCCTCATGGAGGGGACATGACCGTGCTCTGTGGCCCTTAAGTAGAGGGAGTGGACATGGGGGTGGATGGGGCAGCAGCCAGGCCCTCCCCTCTGCCCAGGCTCCTCTTGGCCTCCCCTTGAGACAGTCCGAGGTTCCAGGCTGGTGGCCCTGGGGGAGCTGCAGGTCAGGGAGAGCCCTGGGCTGCAGCTGAGTCCCTACGGGTCTGAGTCCCCTGGAGAGGCCCAGCTCTAGCCTAGGGCACGCGCCAGAGGGGTGGGCCTGGCCTTCTTCGAGGAGCTGGGGGCCCGTCCTGTGGACAGACGGGCAGGCCGGGCCTGTCGTTCTCATTGGTGGGAGGAGCAGGCGGACAGCCTTCCTGCACCCACAATCAATGCCAGGCGTCTCTTCCTGAGGACACTCCACACAGGGTGGACGGCTGGCCTTCAGACCTGGACCTGCCCTGACCATGCTGGGCAGCCCTGATAAACCCTCTCCCTTCCGTCCTGGCCATGCGAACTGCCCACCTGCCCGGAGGGTCTCAGGCTCCCTCCTGTGGGGGGGCTGGTCAGGGCCGGGGTGCTGCACTCCCGCCCAGGGGGTGGCCCAGGAGGAGCCCACTCATCCCGAGTCCCGTCCTGGTTTTGAAGTGGAAAGCCCCATGTCCCGGGCACATGGGACAGTGGGTCGCCTGGTCTGCACCCGCTGCGCGGTGTCCAGCTGCCTGTCACTCACCGGGTCTGTGAGCAATGGAAGCACGTGGCCAGACACCCGGCGCTCGCTGCGAGGGGGAGGGCTGCCCAGGCCCAGGGCAGTTCGGCCCAGAGCCAGGACCAATCAGAGCAGAACTTTCCCTTCCTCAGCCCCAGCCTGGTGGTGGCCCTGTCCCAGCTGCAGGGACTCAAGGGCAGGGTCAGGCTGTGGCTGGACAGCCTGGGACACAGAGGAAGGATGCTGTCACCAGGCAGGTCCTGGGGCCTGCCCGTGGCCTGGCTCCTGAAGAGCACCACACAGCACTGTGCAGAGAGCATGTGGCCTGCCAGGGGGTGACGTGGCCGCACAAGGCTGGAGGAGAGGGAGCCAGGCATGGGTCTCATCACAAAGGGTCTTAGCCATGGGGGCGTAGACTGATTTTATTTCCAATTGTGGTAGAAATCTGTTGCACTATTTTAAGTGGGAAAGACACTCTGGGTCAAGTTTTCTGTGACAAAAGTGAATTCAGAGGGGACAGCAGCAGCCCTCTCCCCACTGGAAGGTGGGCAGGGGGCGTCCCAAAGGGACGTGCAGATGCCAGCTTTGCCTGGACTCTGTGGTGGTGGCCCTTGCAGACGGGCCAGCTGTGGGGGAGGGACGGTGAGCCTCAGGACCCTTCCTGGGGCTGGGCCACCTGGTGCTCTGGTGCCACTGGCGTGAGCAGCTGGCCCTTTCCTGGGTCTGCAGCTCGGGGCCCCTTCCCTCACACAGGTGCACCCACCCTCCAGCCACGCCCTTCAGCTGACGCTCAGGAGGGCAGACCTGGACGCACCTGGGTCCTGTGAGCTCTGGAAGTGTGGTGTCCAGCCGTCCGTCCCTCCCTCCGGCCTGCTCATGGCCCTGTGCTGAGGGGCCTCCGCCTGTGAGACAGCGTGGGGGGACGTCCTCGTCCTCCTGCTCCACGTGCACCTGGAGTGCCCTGCTGATTCCCACAGGAGAATCCTGCCTGGGAACAGAGGGTCTGTTCAGTTTGCCAGGGGCCGTGGCCACACTCGCGATGCCAGCGCCTCGGGAGGCTGAGGCAGGAGGCTGAGGCAGGAGGCCAGCCTCAGCAACTCAGTAAGATCTTGTCTCAAAATAAAAAAACCAAAAGGAGGAGGTGGCCCAGTGGTGGAGTGGCCCTGGCCAGGCTGAGTACCAAGAAGGAAAAGGAGAAAGGGGGATCGTCTGGTTTCCACATTCCGCTTCCACAGCCGGGTCCTGTGGTGCCCGCGACGCCCACCCTTCCAAGGCCTGTAGCCTGGTTCTGCAGTGAGCCAGGGCTTGAGCCTGGACCTGTCCACAAGCCTCTTCTCACCCTATGTGTCCAGGCCTATGTCCACCTGTGCTGACGAGGGTGCTGACCCGGGGTGTGGCCCCTGGCACAGCTGGGCCACAGGTGGGTCTGGGCAGCTGGAGTCCCAGGACTTGCAGTGCCCGTGGCTGAGCTCCTCTCGGGCCACACCTCAGCAGGGAGGGCCAGTGGCCTCCGATGTCTCTGGCGGGCCCTGGCCACACCTGTGTCTCTGCGCCGCAGTGCTTGGCAGGTGGAAACGCTGGAGGGTGATTTATTACAAGGAAACGAGACGATTTAATCTGAGTGAGGTTCTTCGCTTTTCCATTAGGGAAACGTGTGGAGTCATCATGGGGGCAGTGAGGGGGAACACGGCCCTGTAAACACCAGCGGGCATCTCGTCAGGGCCCGCCTGCGGCCGCTGCTACACACAGCCGTCCCAAGGAAAGGGTGGTGGGCTTCGTCCCCTGCCCGTCGATGACAGCCACTCCTGACCAGTGGCCCACACTCGTCACCTCCGCACGAGACAGCCCCAGCTCCGGAGCAGCCTTCTCCGGCTGTCTCAGAGCACAGGATGGACGGCCATCGATTTCCCTTCCCCTGTGAATTACGGCAGGGAGGGCCACGCCAGGGAGCGCCCCCCAGGAAGCAGGATGCAGGACACTGGGAGAGGCAGCCTGTGTGGTCTGGGCTGTGTGGTCTAGCCCTCGGCTCAGCGGCCAATGGCAGGTGCCCGGGAGCCCCTCCTGTCTGCGGTCAGCCTGCCCGTCTTTCCAGGGATGAGGCGGCCGCTGCTCCCCGCGGAGCAGCCCTCTGTCCAGCCCTGTCCAGCCTGCAGGCCGCTCCCCGACAGCAACCTGGGCTGGTGCTGGCAGCCAAAGGGCCAGGGACACCTGTTGGGCACACTCCTCACCCTGGCGCCCTGCAGAAGAGCTGCCCATCCCCACCCTCCTGATTGGCAGAGCCTGGAAGTTTCTAGGCCATCAGTTGCCACGGCTCCCTGGAGACCCCTCTGTCTAGTAGTGCCCCAGCCGCTATCCCTCCAGCCCTGTGGGGGGGGGGGGGGCTCAGGAGGACCTAGAGGGCTTCTGTCCCCCACGCCTGCCCGGGGGAGTCCTCCTGGCTCCCGCAGGCGCCCCGCCTACCCGCCTCTGTGGGCCTCTGCGGCCACACCCAGCACCCTCTGATAGGACAGAGCCACTCTGCTCTGTGACAGCCTCGTCCCCAGCCCAGAGCCAGCAGAACACCAAGGTAAAGAGCCCCTGCAAAGCCCAGGCCGGGCCCCACACCCCCTGCAAGTGGTGGCTTAAAACCTACGACCCACGGGATGCTGCAGGTCACCGGCACCACACCCACCCACACCAGCCCCTCTCCCAGGGCCTGGCCCACTCCTGCCTGGACGCCCTCTGTCCTCTGCCTGCACATCCCAGTGCCGTGGGCGGCTGTCTGGCCCGGCCACCAGCAGCCTCTGTGGAGCTCCAAGGTGACCGGGCCTCTGAGCCTGGCTGTGAGGAGCCTCCCGGCCCCCGGGTCCTCCACCGCCGCCCTGGATCTGAGTGACAGGGGAAGCCATCGGTCAGCTCAGCAAACCCTGAATTCAGAATCCAGCTTCCCAGGGCGGCACTCTCCAGCTGGGGCAGGGCAGCCGGCCACCCAGGTCCCCTCTTGTGCCTGGGCTGGCTCAGGCCTGGCTTCCTGTGGCTCTGAGTCACACCTTCTGCAGGACCAGGTGCCACTGCCAAGGGAGCGTGCTCAAAGGCTGGCGGATCCTAAACGCCAGCTGTCATCTCTGGCACCTCTCCGGAACCCGGCCAAGGGCCGCCTCCCCCGGGCCTGCGTGGCACCCGGCTTGGAGGAACTGAACCCAGGCCACCACCAAAAGCCACCTGACGCTTGGCCACCTGTGGCCCACGGGGCAGGGGAGGAGCATCTCCAGGCGTGGCCGGGGCGAGCGCCCTGAGCTCCAGGCCCTCCTGTGGCCACGGTGCCAACTGCCCTGCGTGTAGCCCTCAGCCAGCTCTTCGTGTGGCGCAGGTGGGACTGCTGGGCGGCACACACGTCTGCCTTGTGACTCCAGGGGTCAGTGATTCCTGTGGAGACACCTCCTTCATTTCCAAGAAGCTGGTGGCCTGTGGGACAGACACCCTTGTGAACTAGGGACAGGAGCCTCCTCCTTCCTCAAGACCCTGCCCGTGCCCCATGGCTGGGCTGCAGAAGTGCACAACCTGCGCAGCTGTACTTGGCAGGGCTGGCTGCCCATCATGTCTCCTTCCACAGCCCCCACCGCAAGCAGGAGCTGGCAAAAGAGGCTATGTCTGGGGGCATGCTGCAGGCCCTCCCGCCCTGCTCAGAAAACACCCTGAGGAGAAGCCATAGGCTCCCCCGTTGTCCAGTCAACACACCCGGGGGAGGCTGTAACCGTGAGATTTAGAGGGGAACAGGCACCATGTGCCCCAGGTGCCTACAGGGGCTACTGCAGATGTGTGGCCCTCAGTGGGTTGGGAGGGCCCAGCAAAGGCGTGGCCCAGGCCTGCCCAGGAGCAGCGTGGGCATGTGCAGGCCTGTGTCTGGAGAGGGGCTGCTGGCGCGGGGCTGGGGCTGAGGGCGGCGCCGGCTGGGGCTCCTGGGTTCAGCACAGTTCGAGGGGCAGCACGTGGAGCCAGGTCTTAAAGCCACAGCGTCCTGTTGTGGCCACAGCCGTCATGGGGACAGGATCTGGACTCGTGGCCAGCAGGAGGAAGGACTGGGGTTCTTTGCTGAGGTTGAATGTGGGGCTTCCTCCTGGGGCGCACAGGGCTGCCGTGCCACCGGAGGCCACGTCACCCCTCTCCCAGTTGCTTCTCAGGCGTGGTAGTTTACAAGTCCCCGAGGCCTGGGGTCTGGCTTCCTGGACTGAGGCAGCTGCAGGCAGTAGGTGCTCGGCAGTGCTGCCCTGCACCTGCCCTGGGGCTGCCCGGGACCAGGTTGTGCTGGCCCCTTCCTCCCCTGTGCCCTGTGGCCACCTCCCCTCTGCTTTCTGCTCGGCCCCTGACCGGCTTTAGCCCCTCCTGCCTCACCTCTGGGCCCACGTGGGTCCGTCACGAGCTCCAGCCACCTGGGGCCAGGGGACATTTGCTCCTGGGTCCCAGCACAGAGTGCGTGGGGCGCTGCCGCGGCACTGGCCAGCGATGGGCTGCCCGAGGGTGTCCCCTGCTGCTCCAGGGTCTCAGGCCCTCTCCCCAGCGGCAGTGAGCCCAGGCCCAGTGAGGGCCGTGAAGACCAGTCAGGTCAGGGCAGTCCATCCCGTCAGAGGCCATAGGGCTGGCCCTTGCTTGGCACCGGCGACCGGTCGGAGCCGTCACAGTCTGGGCAGCACGGTGGCCCGTGTGGGCTAGAAAGGTCTTGGGTGGGTCGGGATGGCCCAGAGGGCTCCAGGTGGGTGTGGCGAAGTGGGAGGTGCCCCAGGGGTCGAGGAGGGGGCCGGCGCCCCGCGTGGTCCTCACTGCTGGATGGCGTTCCGAGAGCTGCCCACTGCAGGAGGGCACAGGGCCTGCACCGTCCTCCTCAGAGCCGAGCTGAGGCCCTGGAGGTGGAGTGGCCTTCAGTCAGAGCGGCCACCATGCAAGGACGCGCCTTGCCCCTGGGTGGTCAGGGAGACAGTCAACAGAGGTCCAAGTGGCCTGTTGGCCAGAGTGGGTCCCCACAGAGGGGCAGCTGGCAGGATGTGACACAGGCTGCTGGGGCCTGGCAGGGTTTGGGCACCGCTCGGCTGTGGGTGGAATCCGCCAGCCTGTGTCTATGTGCTGGACACAAGGTGGGTCCACCTGTCCCCAGGGCAGGTAGGGCCATGGGCGGGGCACCCCGTGTGGATCACCCTTCTAGGTTTAGGGAGCCCCTGACCTGGGAAATCACTCAGAGGGAACGGGCCTGCTGAGCCCGCCGTCTACTGGAGGCCACAGCCACCACGCAGCCCCCACGGGCGCCCAGAGCCCTGTCCCTCTGGCCGGCCACAGGCCCTGCCTGGTGGCCCTGAGCCAGCCAGGGGCCTCGGGGGCAGAGGCCCTGCGCGGGGTTCCCTGTGCTGGCCGGCTGGGAAGCAGCAGAGCAGGAGCTGGAGCTGGACCTGCTGCCAGGGCTCCCGACCCACGGCCAGCCCCTAGGTTGCTGTGGTGCACCCCGTCCCCATCCCCATGCCCTGGTGGCCCGTCCCGGGACGATGGGGCCTTCCTAGTGCATCCCTACCAGCCGTCTGTGCTGCTAGGGCCGGTGCCCCCTCTGGCTATGTCCCCCGCCAATCAGAACCTCACGGGCCTCCCCTGTTGACCGGGGCGGAGGGGCTGCTGCCTGCCCCTCCCTCCTCCTCCAGGGCCGCCCTGTCTGTAGGTACAAGCCTAGGCCAGCCCAGCTGCCCCCACTCACAGGGACCTCTACCGTTGGCCAGCGCCTCCCAGGGCGTCTGCAGCCCTCTCTGTCTGGGCCTCTGTCCTGGTGCCCTGTCCCCTGCTGCCCCTGGCCCTGGGCTGCCTCCCCCCTCCCTCCCTCCCCTCTGCTTCCCTGGGCAGGGCCTTCCTGGCTCCTGACTGACTTCCGGCCACCACTGGGTCCTGGTGGGATGTAGGTACCTCTCTCCCTCCCCCTCAGCAGGCCACCAGGAGGCGGGGAGGGCCGCAGTGGGCCCCGAGGGCGGCTCACTTCTGTCCTACGCCCCGCGCGCCTGGGGGTGGACAGCGAGCGGCAGAGTGCCATGTGAGTGAGAGGGGGCTTTGGCAGGTAACCGAAGTTGGGTTCCTTGGCGTCTTTGAGGAGAGAGATGCCATGCCTTCAGGGGACAGCGCGGCTCAGGTCCTTGCCGCAGGGTAGCCGCCTGCCCGTGCCTCTGTCCCTGGCCACCCACTCTCCTCGGAGGAGCCCCTGCCTGCAGAGGCATTGCTGTGACCCAAGTGGCCTGGCTCCTCTGGCCGGAGCCCCTCCCCCGCTGGCCTTGGAAGTCCCTCGCTGGCCTCGGGAGGCACCGCGCTGGCTGCTCCCGCCTGCTGCCCGCCCAGCTGCGGCTCCCCTGCGCGGGATGACGCCCAGGCGGCCGCCGGCCGCACAGTGGGCTCGTCAGATGACTGTGGGGGCTCCTGCCACACACCACATTCCCTAGGACGGAGAGGGCGGGGCGCGGAGGAAGGCACAGGTCCTGCGTCTCGTGCCTGCCGCGGCGGCTCGGCTCGCAAGCGCGGAGCCGGGGAGCCTGCCTTTCAAGCCCCTTCCAGAGAAAGCCAAGCAGGACCGCCGCCCCGGCTCTCGGGCTGTCTTCTCCGCGTCCCTGGAAGATGCGTGGGGCCGAGGCGGGCCGGGGGAGCTCCCGTACCACCCGCTGCCCCTGCCACCGCCGCCTCCCGGGCCACTTACTTTCTTCGCTCCGGGCGGCGGTGTCCTGGCCAGCCCCCGGGCGCCTTGAGCCAGCCCGCTCTGCAGCCGGGCAGCGGCTCCAGCATGCATGAGTCCTCCCCCCGGCTCCTGCGCCGCCCGCCCCCCCCACATCCCATTGTGCCCCGCTCGCCTATCCCGGCAGCCCCCCAGCTCCTCCTGCACCTCGCGGCCGCCCAGTCTCCTCCATGCTGCCTGGATCCGGCGAGCTGGGTGATTAATTGGCTGTGATGATGAGCGTCCCCGGCGGAGGGGCAGCCACCGTGATGATGATGGGTTACAATAATGGTCGCTGTCCCCGGAATTCTCTCTACAGTGACTGCATCATCGAGGACAAGACGGTGGTCCTGCAGAAGAAGGACAATGAGGGCTTCGGGTTCGTGCTCCGAGGGGCGAAAGGTAAGAGTGCGGGTCCCTCTGCATGTGTGTGTGCGCCTGTGTGGAGACCGTCCCCGGCTCGGGGAGAGCTCAGAGCAGCCTTTCCCGGGCGCTCGGTTGCTAGACAACAGTGCTGTTCAGCATGCCGCCTTCCCCGAAAACACGGCTCCTTCAGGCATATTTTGGATTTTCTAGACACGATATTGCTCCGAAGGGCTCCTTCTCCCTCCCTCCCCCACCGTCCTCCCCATCATGGGGGATCAGCTGCTGTGTGCTGTGCTTCAGTGCGGCCACGCTGGGGCTGCTCCGAGCTCCTGGGCTCGGGCACACAGTCACCAGCCCCACTGTCTGGAAGTGGCTTCAGCTCCAAGGGCGGCAGGCATCTGTGTGCTTGTCTCTAAGGTGACTTTGCCAAGGGAAAGTGGCAAGATGGTCCCCTCGGCCGTGGACCCAGCTGGTAGCACACACACCCCGGGCCTGTGGTGGGAGGCTCCAGGATGCGGTCCCTGGGGTCGCAGCCACCACCTGCCCTTGGAAGTAGGGGACTTCCCTTCCAAACTAAGACAAAATGGCACCCCCCACGAGAGCAGACATCTGCCCACCGCGTGTGTGGCTCAGCCAGGGGGAAGTTTCACCAGGAGCCGCGCTGCCCTGCTGGGCCCCACTGAGCCCAGGGAGCCTCCTCCCTGCTGGCTGCCCACCTGCTGTGGGCGCAGGCGGCCCACAGAGGTCTGTGCAGAGAGAGGCTGACTCTTCCCATGTGCGTGTCCTGCCGGCTGCGGGCGTCCCCTCCCCCTGCCCGGACGTCTTCCTCGGCCTCTGCCCGCCCCCACCCTCCTGACTGCCAGGAAAGTCCTCCTCTTGCCCTGAGTTCCACGGGGCAGCGGTGTGGGCCCCAGACACCCAGCCTTGCTCTGCTGAAGGTGGAGGCCCGGCCCTCCTGTGCCATGGCCACACACAGTGGTCACCGAGAGCCAGGCTCCCCCTGGAGAGGGCTGACCAGCAGATTCCAAATCTGCAGCCCCCCGAGGGTCAGCCTTCTGTGGCACCCATGTTCCGCGACGCATGCCCTGGCCCGCGAGTCTGCGTAGACGTGAAATTGGCAAGTGCCTCTGAGCGGAGTTTCTCAGCGCCCTGTGGTAGGGGAGGAACTTTTCCATTTTTAGAACTGAAAATGTTTAGTCACTGGCGCTTTAAAGAAAATGACAGGCGTGTAGACATGTACCGCAAAGCACGCTCTGCTGTGGCTCCGGCAGGGAGGCCCAGGAACATGGTGGAGGCGCCTTCGTGCAGTTGGCGCCACGGCCCGGCCCGGGCTGGCGTTGGCCAAGGCCTGAGGCTCCAGCCCTTCCCCCAGGAGAGTGGGCTGGGACCACCCTTTCCCTCAGGGGATGCAGGACCCTCCCCACCAGGGTCCCTGGGGAAGCGGGCAGGGCGTGGGGCTCAGCTGGTGACCGGGTGCCTCTTGTTTTCCCAGCCGACACCCCCATTGAAGAGTTCACGCCAACACCGGCGTTCCCAGCCCTGCAGTACCTGGAGTCCGTGGACGAAGGCGGGGTGGCCTGGCAGGCCGGGCTGAGGACCGGGGACTTCCTGATCGAGGTAGGAACTCGCTGTCTGCGCCTTCTGGTTTGGGGAGAGCGCCGACTCTCCGTGGGGAGAGGGCCGTGAGGAGGCCCACAGCCGGCGCAGTCGGGTGCCCTGGAGCGGCCACGATGGGGGCTGCCTCCACCTGTGGCCCTGTGTTGGGGCTGCCTTTGGGGCTCCGGCTGGGAGTCGTTGGAAGTGAATGTGGAACGTTGGTCTTGTAGAAGCTAGGAAGAAGGGACGCGGCTGCCGTGACGTTGGGGACGTGTGCTGTGGATCCCTGGGTGTCTCAGTTGTGTGGAGCTGTGTCCAGGGAAGTCGGCAGGGCCTGTGGTCTGTGGCTGAGAAGTCGATGGATTTACGGTTGTTGGATGGACGTTGGTGCTCAAAGACCAAGGAGCGTGGCGAGAGGGTGGCTGGAGTTGACAGCACGGGAGGAGCCCGTGCGCCCGGAAGTTTGGAAACCGCTCCTCCTTTCAGAGGCGCACTTTGAAGAATACCCCTGGTGGGAGCCCCCCGCCCGCGAACCCGCAGGTCCGTGTGGGGTGTCGAGGCCCTAGTGCATCCGAGCCCTGGCCTCTGAGAGATTTCAGTGTTGCTTTCCATTCCACCTGGAGGGATGTGCTACTCTTCTGGAGAACACAAGGATGTGTCCTAGGTTGGAAAGGGTCATGGTCAACGGGTTGGGTGGACTTGGATGGCCCTCGGTGGGAGGGCCCATCTCTTAGGTGTCCCCCTGTGTTAAACCTGAGCCCTGCTCACCTGGATCAGAGAGCCACCGTGGGGGGGAGAGGCGGGTACGAGGCCTGCCCGCCACGTGGGGGACCTGCCACTGGTGGCAGCACACGTCCACCCTGGCGCCAGAGCCCCCTGAAGCCGTTTCCCTGCGTGATGCCTGATCTTGGGACTGACTGCCGTGCCAGCCGGGACTCTGCTCAGGATCCCTGTAGCCTTCCCAAGACCCTGAGAGGCTGACGGGAACCCAGAGCAGAAACTGCGGGGCCAGGCCAGGTGGAGAGGAGTGTCCTCTGGTCATCCTCGACCCCCAGAGCCTGGCTGTGGTAGGAGTGCGCTAACCGTGGTCCCTGGGAGCTGGGGCGGTCGAGGCCCCTCAGCGGCTTCCCGGGTTCCCTGGGTTTGTAACCCTCCTGAAACGCAGGCCTGGGTTGAATCATCTTCTGTAGGGTGCAGTTGTGATGTAAACCCGCTTCCTGTGGGGGGAGGCGTGGCCTGGGCGCGGGCGGGGCGGGTCTGTGAATGGTGAGCCTGTGCGTAGAGCAGGGCCCGTGGGGAGCTCTGGTGCGGCTCTGGGTTTTCAGTGATGAACGGAGCTGGAAGGGCAGGAGCTTCCTGCTGCCGATGTTTGGCTCCTTGGATTGTTTCCTCCATCAAAGAAACCTGGTCTGCTGAGGCGGAGCCGGGGCAGCCAGGCCTGGGGGGGGGGGGGGCGTTGCTGTGCCTGGACCCAGCCCCAAGGGCGCGGAGGGGGCCATCCTGCTGGGCTGACGCCTCCTGGGGCTCCTTCTCAAGCCCCTCGGTGTTGCCTTCACCTCCTTCATGAAAACACCCCTGCCATTCTGGAGCAGGTCTCGTGGGGGAACCTCTGGATTCCAGGATTCTAGGAACCGCTGGCCCTGAGGCACATCAGGGCTGTGTCAGAGCTACGGTGTCCCCCGTGACCTCAGGCAGACCTGGCCTCCTTGGCCCAGTCCCCACTGGTCACTGCAGCCTGAGCACTGACGGGGTTGGCGGGGTACAAGGGCCGGTCCCCTAGAGGGACCCGCCTCCTTCCAGTCCTCTTGCCCCTTGGGTGCCGGTGGGTGAGAGGGGGACCCCTGCCGCAGCCTCCTGGCCCCTGGACTTGGCCACAGGGCACCTAGTCCCCCGAGGTGTGGTCCCCAGCAGACAGTCTTCTACGCTTCCAGCGAGAAGCTCCGACCTTGGGGGGTTGTCTGAAATAGCCTCACGTGTCCCATGAATGTCCTCCTTGGCCTGAGGCCACCCCTAGAGTCGGTGGCATTTCTGAGCTCTCCATCAGGCAGGTCCTTATCCCCCGTGTCCCTTGGCAAACCTGCTCTTCCCTCTGTTGCTTGAAAGAGCCTCGAAAGTATGTCAGACTTTTTATTTTCTCTGTAAAACGCATGCTGAGGTCTGAACCACGGGCCAAGCGGCCTCCTCTGAAGACAGCGTCAGCTTTCAAAGTCCCCGGCGCCCACGGAACTCCATTTTCTGTCCTCTAACTTTGTCAGCCCGCCCCGACCCCATCACCGTGCTAGGCACTGGACCCGTCACAAAGCCTCCCATCGGGCCTGATTGCCTTGGGGCTCACCGTCCCCCCCCCCCCCCCCCCCGCGGAGGCCTTGGGAAATCCCTTCTTTTGTTTTGGGGGTTTTTGATCCCCACCCCCACCCCCACCCAAATCAAAGTTTGGGGTGAATTCCCTGCGGCTGGCTACCTTCAGGTTGGGGATCACCGGGGACAGACGGTGTCCGTGTGCGCTCCGTGAACTCGCTCTCAGAGGTGAGGAGGGTGCGTGCGCCCGTGGGTGAGGACGTCTGGTCACGGCTGCCCAGGGCCCTGCAGGGCTGTGTGTGATCTCCTGTCCCTGTCCTCTGGCGGGCCCCAGGGGATGCTCCAGCCCCACGTGTGGAACAGCAGGGTGTGCGTGTGTCTGCCCGTGACCGAGGTGCCTCCCCCCGTGCACTACCAGTTGTCCCGGGCCGCTCGCGACGCCTAACGCAACATGGACACTTGGTCGGTGGTGGTCATGTGATACCCTTTGGGGAATAATGACGAGGAAACCAGGGCATCTTAGTACAAGCAGAGGTTCAGAGGTGGCCCGGGCCATCTGGCAGGGGGTGTGGGGCTGGGGCCGCAACCTGGGGGTTGGCTGCTCCCTGCTGCAGCCCCTGAGGGCGGTGCCCTGGCTCTCCTGGCAGTGGTGGGAGGTGGCAGCCAGCCCAGGAGAGGGACCGGAGGCTCTGGTGTTCACAGTGGGCAGAGCTTGCAGGGACCGGAACCCGAGCTTCCAGGAGCCGCTGGCTCTGGGGCCGTTTGCAGCTGCCTCCTGGAGGTCGTCATGGGAGCCAACTTGCTCCACCGGATGGGGCAAGTTTGCGGGAGTCCTCAGGAGGATGCGGAGGGCTCTCGGGTGGGGGTCAGGCTGTCCCTGCATCCTGCAGGGCTGCAGTCAGACTCGTCCTGCTGCTGTGGCTGGTACGGAGTCACCCAGGCCCCAGCCACCTACTGGCTCAGAACCATGAGATGGGAGCCCAGGCTTCCAGGTCTGGGTGCTAGAGTGTTGCTGGGCCCCGGGGGCAGGCAGGGTGACCACTGCTGGCCTTGCGAGTTGGCATTTTGAACCTGGTCCCCTGGCCTTCCATCCAGTCTCCGGGTCCCACGTAGACCCAGAAACCGCGCTAGCCTGGCGTAGGATCAGCTGTCCTTCCACACCCCGCTTGGACACTTAAGCCTTTCCTTGAGTTCCTTCATAATAGAACACCCTGGATCTCTCCAGAGGTGGTGGCACACGCCTGTGGACCCAGGGGCTCGGGAGGCTGAGGCAGGAGGATCGCGAGTTCAAAGCCAGCCTCAGCAAAAACGAGGCGCTAAGCAACTCAGTGAGACTCTGTCTCTAAATGAAATTCAAAATAGGGCTGGGACGTGGCTCAGTGGTCCAGTGCCCCTGAGTTCAATTCCCCACACCAAAAAAAAAAAAAGAACACATCCTGTATCTCAAAAATAGTCCATAAGGCAGTTCCATGGTCAATGTCCAAAGGGCAGACAGCACCGACAACAAGGATCAGAGGAGGCCCAGTCCTTTGTGGCCACTGATATCCCTGCCCGGCCCTGTTCTGTGCCCTCTGGCCCACAGCAGTCCTCACAGATGGCCTCCATTGTGGGCACCATCTTACACATGAGGGGACGGAGGCACACGGAGGCCAGATGACCTGCCCAGGGTCGTGGCCATTCAGCTGTGGCTGGAGGGGTGGGGACCCGACCCAGGGCGGCTGACGCAGTGGCGTCAGGCCCAGCTCACAGGCCCCCGAGACTCTCGTGTGCTGACGTATAAAGGGGCCAAGGGAAGAAGAGACCCCACGGTGGAGCCGGGCTCCTTTGGAATCATCCAGCACTTCGTCGTCACTCTAGCTGTTGCTGGTGACCACACCCTGGGGTTGCCAGGTGAACGAGCTGCCGTGCGCTCTGCAGAGATCAACGTGACAGTGTGAAACAGGACCCACGGAGCTGGCCTGGGACTCTGGCCTCTGGGATCCACCCTCAGAGAAGCCCAGGCGGTCAGGCAGTGACCACAGGGCAGCAGGACCGAGGGGCGGATTCCTAAGAGAACATTAGAAATTATTCCTCCAAGGAGCTCCCAGGACCAACGGGAGGTGGTCGCATGGTATTGCCACCTCTCCCCTGGGAGAGGGGCTGCACCCTCATCTGTCTCCGGACCCTGCTGTCTCGGACTCTCCTCAGCACCCATGGTGGACGGGTGTTCATTCATCAATGGGGAGATCTTTCCTGGGGGGCTGTCCACCCTGGGGAGGGGCGTCATTTGGTCTGGGAGGAGCGAGTCTTGTTCCGGGGCCTCCCCGCCAGCCTCACCCAGGGCTGAGAAGACTCCTGCGGTTTTTGTGATTGTTTTCTTGGCCCTGAAGTGGCCCCTCTCGTTTTTGTGTTAATTTCCCTAAATAGGTTTTCCCTTGCAATTAAAGCAGGCGGCAATACCCTTCGTCCTCGGGAAGCCACACTTCGGGCTGCTAATTACTTTTCCTCGTATTAAACACTCGCACTAGAGGTAGATGCTGCCGAGCGGCTTTCTAATCGGCTGT
Organism: Spermophilus citellus; assembly: GCF_964194105.1. Lineage (NCBI taxonomy): Eukaryota > Metazoa > Chordata > Mammalia > Rodentia > Sciuridae > Spermophilus > Spermophilus citellus. Next base: position 254,298,950 of record NC_138183.1, on the reverse strand, counting down.
GTTGGAGGGAGGAGGCTGAGAGGGACGAGGAGGCTGAGAGGGAGGCCGTGGGGCTGTCCTCAGAGGCCGCGAGGGGTCGTGTTTCCTGAGCTGGAACTTGAGGAGGGACTCCCGGGCACGTTCGCCCCAACCGCTGCCCCCAGCACAGCTGGCGGGATGGCCAGTTGCAAGCCCTCGGACAGCACACCTACCTGGAGGGAAGGAAGTGAAGGCCAGCTCCCCTGACCTGTCCTGGCCCACGTCCTTCAGCAGCGTGGACTCGCTGGGGTCTTGGTTTCCCTGTTGGTGAAATGGGGGTTCAGGCGCACCGGCGCCTGCCATGAGCCATGTGAGGCTCCAGGCTCTCCGTATGGAGGCCGCGGGGCACGGTGCTGCTCGGGACTGGCCCGGGGGTGCTCGCTGTTGATCCGCGTGTCTGTTGCTGAGGTCGGACTCAGAGGGGAGGCTGAGCAGCGTTAGCTGAGCACATAATAGTCCGTTTCAATGATGACAGATGACTGTTCCCGCGGCCACTCGAGTACCCACCCCCTGCCACCACCTACAGCTGGGCCCTGGCCACTGAGGTCATGCTGGCTGTGGTGGCCCCTTGCGTCTCACTGCAGGGTGACAGCCAGTGCGGGCACCTGCTCCCGTCCCCTGCCCTGATGCCCTGGCAGGCGGCCTCCTGATTTGGACAGAGCCTCTGCTCCTGGGGTGCCCGCCACCTTGTGTCCTTCTGTTTTGGCACAGGGCTGGCTTTTAGATAATCTTGGAATTCCCTTCTCAGTGCCCATTCTACCCTCTAATGGCAAACCCAGGGGCCCAGGCCCGAGCCTCTGTGGCTTCTCAGCTGCCAGGACCCTTCAGCTGGGCGGCCGGCCACACTTCACGGTGCACACTCCCCACCTTACCTTTTGGGTTACCATGAGAGACTGTCACATGTCTGCTGGGGGTCCCAGTGGCCAACAGAGGAATTCAGTCCAACCCCAGATCCTCCAAAAGCCCCTGTGGATCTTATTCCAATGGTTTCGCGTGACGATTCAATAAATAAGTGTGACATGTCCCCCGAAAGCTCCCGAGGGAGACAAGGCGAGAGGTGAGCACTGAAATGACGGGGTCGGGAGAGTCTTCACCAGACCACAGATTGGCGCCCTGATGGGGTTAACTGGGTGGTACCTGTAGGCAGGCAGGGGGGCTGGCGCAGGTGGCACTGGGGTGCGATGTTTTGTGTCTGGCAAGTGAAGTCTCTCTCTCTGCTTCCTGGTGCCACGTCCTGAGCGGCTTTCCTCGGCCACACTCTGCTGCCAAGTGTCCTGCGCCCGCTCGGGCCCTGAGCCGTGCAGCCAGCCATGTAGGAACTGAGACCTCTGAAACCACGAGACCCACAGTCAACTTTCCTCTGATTTTTCTTGTCAGGGCTTTTGGTCGCAGCAGCAAAACACTGACTAAAACACGAGGTTACAGACGAAGCTCCAGCCAATGGGGCCGGGAGGCAGGTGGTGGCCAGGTCCTGAGCTGGGCTCCCAGGGACACTTGGCTTCTGAGGGCCAGTGTGTTGCTGGTCTCATGTCAAAGTGAAGCCACACGTGTCCCTCTGAGTGTGGAATCTTTCTAGTTCTGTGGCTTCAAGCCATGCCTTTGGGGTCCGCTCCCTGAGGCTCACAGCCTTTGGAGTCAAGCGCCCGGAGGTCCCAGTGCTGGGGTCTGTGTCCTTAAGGGTCAGAAGGAGCCCCTGATCCGAGGGAGTCGCGGCACACCCTGGAGGTTGAACCCTTTTCTGCACACGGCCCTCCTGGACCAAGGGATCCTTCTCTTTGTCTACCATATTGGCTGGAAACAGGTGGCTCCGGCTGAGGGGCCACCCAGAGTCCTGCTGAGAAGGTGGATGTGGACACTCAGCTGTGGCAGGTCTGAAGTCCTGGCTCATCCATCCCGGGTTCTAATTTGAAGCATCAGTGATTTCAATTTCAGGCTAAAAAAGACTCAGAATCACTTCAGGGGACCATGGCTGCTGTGCTCAGGCTCCATGGGACTGGCAGATGGCACTGCCCCCGGCTGGAGAGGGGCGGGGACGAGCCTCTGTCAAGGGCACAGGCAGCGTTTGTGTCCAGCTCTGCCTCCTCCTGGTGCGTGAGCTGGCTCACGTGGCTCCGTGGTGGCCCCAGTGTCGTACCTGTAAGCAGCAGAGTGTGTGGAGCACGTCACACAGGCCCTGCCGTCACGAGACTCTGCACATCTGATGATTTAAAAGTCATTTCTGGAACTCTGTGCACTCTCCCCTGTGGCAGAGTTGGGTGCCCACCGGGTGCCAGGCTGGAGGGGAAACACAGATGGGCAGCTCCCGGGAGGTGCTGGCAGGGCAGAGAGGGCGGTGCCCCGAGGTGGGTCAGGACGGGGCTCACCAGAGCTGCCTCGCCCACGGGCCGCAGTGGGCACAAGGTTCCCTGGGCAGGACTGCAGAGGGCCCAGGTGAGGCGTGGCCAAGGCTGGCCCAGGGAGGGCCCCACGGCCAGTTTGAGAAGGTACAGCTGTGTGGCTGCTCAGTGCCAACAAGAGACAGAGGAGGGTAGGAAATGGACCAGGGTAGCTGGCTCTGTCCAGGGGCGGAGCCTCGCCCAGGCCCTGGCTCTGTCCAGAGTCCTGAAACCCCAGGCACCAGCCCTGAAGCAGAGAACGGGGCAGTGGAGCCTCCCGGCAGCTCTCCACTCTCACTCCTGCACTGTCCTCCCTGGCCACTGTCGTGGCCTGTCTGCATGGAGGCCCATGACTGAGTGACAGCTCGCCCTCTCACAATGATGAACTGAGACTTGCCAGAGTTGAGTAGCTGCCCAGGGCCCCAGGGACATCTGAGTCTAGACTGACCCCAGAGCTTGACCCATGACCCCTGCCTGGCCAGTGCCTGGGTGGTCCTGAGTCCTTGGGCATTTCTTACAGACATCACGTCCCCCAAGGTTGTGGCTGCACACGCCCCAGGCTCCCAGGGCAAGGGCTGCAGGGGGCAGTGAAGTGGGCATCTCCACACGGGCAGTGTCTGGCACTGTTGGCTCCCTGAGAGGAGTCCTGTCCACCTGCCTCCCTCCTGCTCTGCCCGCCTCCTGCTGCACTGGGCAGACTCCTCTCTCATGGACTCCTTGCTCTCTGGTGCCCTTTAGTCGCTGCGGGGTCTCGGGATATGAGCCAGTAGGTGGACAAATGAAGGCCATGCTGAGTGCCCTGTAGGGGCTTTGTCTGACGGAGTTGGCCATCTCTGGAGCCGGGGTGGGCACTGCCAGCTGCAGAGATGGGATAGAAAGGGGCGGGGGCTCTAGAAGCTGCTCGCTGCCTGGGCTCTGGACCAGCCACTCCTGGGGCCTTCAGGGCCATCTAACAAGCTCTTCTGCACACACCTCTGGTCAGCCCTGGGCAGGACCCAGGGGTCAGGGAGCTGAACAGGGCCGTGCCTGCCCTCAGGGGCCAAGGTGAGGTCGCAATGCCCAGGGCTGGCCAGCAGCAGCAGCAGGCCATTCATATGAGTGGTGGACACGCACGCCTGCCCCACCAGCAAACCTTGACCAGACCTTGACCCGGCCACCCCCCTGGGCCCCAGAGGGGCCACGGCCCGTGCCCACACTCACCTCACCCTGTCTGCCTCCCCTGCCTGGGTCACACCTGCTGTGACCCCTGGGAGTTCCCCACCATGCCCGCCTCCAGCACCCCACCATGGTCACTACCTGTGCCAAGAGATGCCCTTTGGGGGTGCAGCACCACCCAGAGCTGAGCGTTCGGGATGGTTCCTTGAAGAGGGAGCCACAGGCAGAGGCCCGTCAGGGTAAAGGCCAGAGGGGGACCTGGGAGATGCCAGGAAAGGGCAGGAGAGGACGGGCCAGCTGGTCAGGTAGGTCTCATTCTGCTGTCCTGGGCATTTCAGCAGGGCCATGTGTGACCTGCTGACGTCCAGGCCCCCGCTGTAGAGGGAGGAGGAGGTGGAGCCTGCCCGATGTGCAGTCCAGGGACAGCCACCAGGCGCCCCGCCCTTGCGCTGCCCCTCCGTCTCTGTCCCCGTGTGTGGCAGCTGGGAGGCTGGTCCTGGTGGGTCACTCACAGGGCTCTGCTGTCCCTCCAGGACTGGTGCGTCACCCGTGCCTCATGTTGTGTCCCTGGCCCCAGGGAGGCCATGTCTCTGTGGGAGCTCGGTGTCTCCTCCCGTGGGTGCCAAGGCCCTGCCTCTGCCAGGCTCGCCCCCTGCGCCACCCTCGCCAACGTGGCCTGCCTGCCTTCCTGCCTGGGGCCCGTCCTTGCTCACCCGCAGCTCTCTGCCCTGTGCTCTCCATGGCTCCTTGGCCTGGTCACACCCTCCCCCAAGCCTGTGCTGGCCGCCTTCCTGAACAGCACAACCCCCCCGCCACACGTCCCTGCTAGGGACAGGGCTGGTCACCACACTGCCGCTCGTGGAGTTTATTGGACTCGTGAGTTTGCTGGTCATTGTCTCTCGCCAGAGCCCGTGCCCAGCAGGGCCCCGCTCTTCGGCCCTGGGTCACTCCGCCCTGGACATCACAGTGTGACTCAGACCTGGGTGTGAGTCTGTCATCAAATAGATGACGCCAACCGTCACACTCAGGGCGGCAGGAGGCCGCGGGGCCCTGGGACCTTGCAGGCTGGAGAGGGAGGCGTTCCCTGCAGTCCCCTCCTCTCCTCCAGGGCCAGGGCCCCAGGGCCTGAGAAGCTGACCATCACCTGCCCAGGGAGCCAGTGGGCAGGCCCTTGTGCCGTCCAGGTCCTGCCCGATGTCCCTGCGCTCCGAGGAGGTCCCAGGCAGGGACCTCCTCCACGGCCTCCCAGGAAGGTGGCCTGGATTCTGCCCCTGTGTAAGGGTGACCATCTGCCCTCATGTCACCGCGGTTTCCTACTACTTTGTGTAAATCATGTCACCAGAGCCGGGGATGCGGGGAGGCCAGAGGAGGACGCTGGGCGGGGCTGTGAGGGGCACAGCGTCCAGGCTGGGGCCATGGCCGGCGTCTATCTGCTGGGGACGCGTCTCCTCACATGGGTGCCTGGTTTTCATGCCGTGCCTCTTCTGTCCTGGCAGAAGAACATGCCGAGAAAGCAACCACGTTCCCCTTTTGAAGTCACGATCCGGTGGCATTAAGCAGACCTCGGTGCCGCGCAGACACCGCCGCCCTGGGTTCCGGAGCATCTTCGTCTCCTGGAGGAACCTGTTCCCTGGGTGACCGCACCCCTCACTTATGCTCTGCTTCCTGCTCCTGGGCTCCACCCGTCCAGGACGGTGCCACTCAGTGCTCCACTGTCCTTGTGTCTGGCTCCGGGGTGTCTCCCTTCCCTCGTGGCACTGGGGGAAGTTCAGGGTATCCTAGCGGCCAAGTTGCCCAGGCTGGCCCTGAACCTGCGATCCTCCTGGCTCCGCCTCACAAGGTCCTGGGATCCCAGACGTGGCACTCGGGTCACGTGAGTGGGATTCTGGGGCAATTGCTGAGCACCTAGATCCGGCTGAGCCTGAAGTCAGGGGATTTTCAGATATTCAACCAACATTGCAAGGCAGTATGAATGGATACTGCTAGCTGTACAGAAAGTTCTAGAATAACACAGTTGGGGGACCAATGAGGAGATGGGTACTTTTGCTTGGCTTCCCCCAAACCAACCCTCTCTTGATATTGAAAGACTCCTCCTCTCACCTCCTCCAGGAAGCCTGCAGGGATGCCCCCATCAGTGCTGACCTTAGCTTTTTGGGGGGTGAACCAGCACCCGCCCCACCCCAGCCTGAACTGTTGCACCAGCTCCTGTCCCAGTGGAGAAGCTGAGGCAGCCACCTGCCCGGGACACAGCCTGACCCTCACTGTGCATCCACAGGCAAGTGAGGCCCCTCTCTGTGCCTCAGCCTCCTCATGTAGGAAAAGGAGCCGACAGAAATATCTGCACTAAACTGAGCGCAGCGTGAGTTCATGTACACGAACTCCCAAAGCTGCCTGGCACAGACTGTGCTCGGGGAACGCAAGTGTCCTCTGGCTGGCACCATGGTGGCCGGTGTTATTTGCAGCCAGTGTCGTGCCACCCGGAGGGGAGCTCCCTGTGGGGTGAGCTCTGCCTCCATCAAGGGCCGGGGTCTTCCCTCTGCAGTTCCCAAGGGAGCAGTGAACACCCGCCCCTCCAGGCCAGTGGGGGCTCTGGGCCGTGGGCCAGCAGCTTGGGTGGACCCAGAATGACCACGTGGCCAGCAGCTCCAGGCCTAGGTGTGCCCCCAGAGGACGGCAGTGCTCACACTCGGCTACGTGGAAGCTCGGGGCGGCCACCTTCACCTGCCTGCTGTCGCTGTGACGCAGCGCCCGGCACCGGGGCCGTTCACAGAGGTTTGCTGCACTTCAGTTCTGCAGGCTGGATGCTCAGGGCTGGGGAGCTGGCCTGCTGGGCATCGGTGGAGGGCCTTGTGCTGTGTCACCACGTCACGAGGTGGGACAAAGAGGGTGAGCCAGCCCGGTGTCCCCTCTTGTCATTCAGCACTCATGATCCTGACCCTTGTGACCTCGTCTAACCCTGGCCACCTTCCAAGGCCCCATTCCAAGGGCCACAGGTGAATCTGGGGACTGAGCTCCCAACAGATGGCTCTGGGGGACACACTCAGACCTCAGTGGGACAAGGTCGAACAGCTGTGACACTGGAGCACACACATGGCACCACCACACCAGGGCAGCCTGCCCGCAGAGGGACGAGGCACCAACGCACCATGGCAGGTGGCACGGAGGGACCCGAGCGCTCACTCCACGGTCTGGCTCCCACTGTTCTTGGCTCCATCCTCCCGCGGAGTCTCCCCACAAAGGAGCCGCAGACTGGCCAGGCCTGGCCACGTGCCCTTCTCTGGAGGGGCTGGTTGGCAGCCCCCCTTGACCTCAGGGGGCTCCCAGGACAGGCGGCTCAGATACGGGAGGAGGAAGACCAGTCACAGGTGGGCTGTCAGCAGGGGCCCCTCTCCTGCCCTCCTGGAAATGTGGCCCGTGACAACTTGGGCCTCACGAGCCCAGGGGGTGCTCCCGTGAGCCCCGGAGCCTTGGCCACCACAGGGGCCTCAGGTCTCTGGGGCACGGGGTCCCCTGGTTCTCCCCGGCCTCGAGACGCAGACCCTGTGAAGACCAGCCGGCTGCGGCCCTGAGTTGGGCCCCTGGCACTCTGCACGGTGTCCAGGTCTGGGTGGGCACAGGCTGGACGTGGCCATCTGGCCTGTGAGGACTTCCAGGAACCTCTCCATGACACCTGCAGGCCTGACCGGGCGTGTCCTGTGCCGGGCCCCGTCAGCCCTGGACTGCGTCCTGCAGAGAGGAAGCCTGGATGCCCTGGCCCCCAGCCCAGGTCGGGCCTCAGCCAGGGCCCAGGCCCAGCAAACTTCTGTGGTGACCTCCACGAGGAGCCAGGGCTGCTCTGGGGGCGGGGACTTGATGGGCTCCGGCTGGGGAGAGGGGACGCTCTGGAGGAGGTGGAGGGGTGACGGCCACACAGCAGGGTGGACGTGCCCAGCGCCTGGAGCTTGTGCTAAACAAGGTCGAGACACGGGGGATCTTATGTGAGTTTATCACAATTTTTTAAATTTTACAATCAGGGCGGGGTGTGGCTCGGGGTGTGGCTCGGGGTGTGGCTCGGGGTGTGGCTCAGGGTGAAGCCCCCGGTCAACCCAGCACCCGAAAGGGAAAAGGGAAATCTCTTGTTCTAAACTGGGATGAGGGGCGGGCGCCGTGGACCGGCTGCCCAGGAGGCCAGGGCAGGGCCAGGGGAGCGCAGGGTTGAGGTGGAGCCCGGGAAACCTAGGCAAGCCTGCCTCAAGACGCAGCCCTAGAGTGGTAAACTTGATTCACAGGGACGTCTCTTGACTTCTCGAACACGAGGGGGTCACTGTTGGGCCCGGGTCAGGGCCGCCGGTCTGGGCAGCTCTGAAGCAGACCCAGCCCCCCAACTGGCTCAGGGCCCCCCAGCCCTCCCGCCCGCCTGCCGGCCTCCACCCCAGCCCTGCGCTCCACTGTGACCCAGCCGCTCTCGCTGGTGCCTCTGCCCCGGGACCCCCTGGGTCCTCGAGCTCAGAGCTGGGACCCTCAGTGCTGCCCGCCTGCTACAGGGAGCACCAGGCACCAGGCCCCACAAGTCCTTGTTAAAGAGTGAAAACCACCCAGAAGTGAAAAGAGAGGACGTGACCGCACACAGCCCTCCAGCCCTCCTGGCGCCACCCGGAGGGACAGGAGCAGGCGCCGTGCTGTGACGGTATTCGTGGTCTCATCTGTGACATGCACAGACCCTGCCTGTACCCTCACACCCTCCCAGGGAACACGAGAGGGCTCTGGAAAGCTCCGCACCCGTGACAGCAGGGTGACCTGGGAGCAGGAGAGGAGGGGCGGGTCCTTTTTAACTGTGTTCCTGTCCAATTGAACGTGAGCAAGCCGCCACCTCCCGACTCCCAGCCCCAGCGGTGCCTCGGCTGCAGGGACAGCTCCACTGTTCTCGCCCCAGAAGGTGCTACTCCTGGGCCAGATGAATCTCCAGGAAACCCATGGCCTGCTTGTGTCACTTGCTGTCCCCAGACACTGCTGGGAGGTGTGGGGGCAGCTGGAATGGACGTGGTGTGGACGCAGGAGGCAGTTCGGCGCCACCCCCAGAAGCCGAGCAGAGCCACCGTGGTTTGCACAGTGGTTCCCACCGGGACACATGGGGGCCCGTCTTGCCTGGGCTGCTGCTAAGTGGCCTCTGTCACTCACCCGACGCTTACTCCCTGGGAACCGTCTCCAGCCTGGACATTCGCCCCAGTGAGGCGATTATGGATTTTACTTCAGAGGGAACGGGACATCACAGTTACAAGGCCCCTGGGTGCTCTCAACCACGAAAGTTCATCTCTGCGGCAGCCAGAGTGGGCTGAGGTCGTGTGTGCTGCAGGAAGAGTGGACCATGTGGTGTGGGGTCCTTTAGGAGAGAACACTCCGGAACTGGAAGAGCCTGTGACACGGGGCCTCGCTGAGCGACACTGGTCATGTGCAGTGTCCCCGCCCTCACCCTCTGACGTCACCCAGCTTGGCATCCACTGCTCTGTGGTCCTCCCTCCTGCCTGGGAACTCCTCAAGAGAGCCTGAAACTCAGTCCCCCAGAAAAGTCAGACCTCGTGGGAACCTGGGACTGGAGGGGTGGCCCTCTCTGCCTGGCACAGCCCTGAGCCGGAGAGGAGCCTCCCTGCCCGCTGCTGCCTGCATGCCAGGCGTCGGAGGCGGCTCGCAGCACCTCAACCCTGTTAGACTTTGCGTCAGTTACAGTGAGGCTAGGCGCTGTGACAAACAGCCCCGGAGGGAATGGCGGCTATTCATCTCACAACGGGGGTCTGTGTCCTGCTCCCTGCGAGCACCTGCAGGAAGCAGCTGTCCTCCAGGCCGTAACGTCGGCTCCTCCCTCCCCGGCTCCTCCGTCCCCAGCACGCAGTGCCCAGGCTGGGGCTTCCCTGCTGCCACGTCTGGCTGGCGGGAGGGAAAGCGCACATCACGTCAGCTCACGTCCTGGTGCCTCGACTCACCTCTGGTGGCCATTCCTTGCCACAGAGGCCAGGGCCTGCGAGGTGGCCTCACTGCACACCTGGAGGGGACACAAGTGCCGTTCTCTGCTGTCCATGCAGGACAGGCTGGGCACAGGCTGGAGCTCCTGCAGGCAAGACCGTAGAGGGCACAGGTGAGGAGCTGCAGGGACCCGTCGCTATTTTTCTTTCATGTGAAGGGACGTGAGTGATCTGAGCCATCGTAACTCCCTAACTCAAGTGCAGGGCGTCTGCCCACCCCCTACGTCCCGGGGGTCACAGTAACGACGCCAATTGCGTGCACTGAGCGCCGACCCTGCCGAGCAGGTTACCACATGGCCACCTTGGATCTCAGTCACCCTGAAGGTCCACGCACAACCCTGTCCCCACGTCACATTGAGGGAGCAGGGGCTCCCTGAGGTCAACAGCCTGGTGAGGACCCAGAGCCCAGCCTGAGACTGTTCCGTGGAAGGGGACGGAGAGGGGCCGGACCTGGGTGCCCCCTGCCCACCTCCCTGCAGTGGGCGCGGGTCCGCTCAGTGCTGGGGTCCGCTCAGTGCTGGGGAGCACGGTGGTGGTCACGTCCTGTGCCACAGGCCAGGTGGGTGGAAGCAGCAGGTGTGCAGCCTCTCATCCTGGAGTCCAGACACCTGAGCCCGAGGGTCCCCGGGGAGGGTCCTCCCTGCCTCTTCCCACTCTGGGGCTCCAGGCATCCCTGGGCTGGTGGCTGCCCGGCTCCTATCTCTGCCTCTTCCGCTGTGTCACACCTCCTGCCTCCCCCTGGTAAGGACGCGTGGCCCGCACGGAGCACTCAGCAGGCCACCCAGGGTCATTTCCCATCCCCAGGCCAGAGCGTAGTTACACCTGCAAAGACCCTCTGTCCAGACAAGGTGAAGACAGGCTCTGGGACTGAGAGATGGACAAGTCTGTTTAGGGGCCATCTCTCAACCCACCATGCCAACCTCCATCCACGGTGGCTGGCCGCTACAGGGGACACAACCCAGCCCAGTGCAGGCCAGACACCCGCAGTCCTGGGCCTCAGGGCCCGTGGGCCAGGGCTGTATCCCCTCCCCCCCCCCCGTCTGAGCCCAGCCCCTTCCAAGGGGCCATCCCCAGGCCCCTGACCGCCACCCAGGCCCAGCCTCCTGAACTCCACTGAGAGGCAGGGGCTGGGGAGGGTCAGGATTAAGGCCTCGCGGGGGCGGTGGGGGGCGAGGGGCTGATCAGGCCCTGGAGGCCAGACCTCCCTCTGGGGTCTTGTAGGGCACCCCAGGTCCCAGGCCAGCCAGGGACTTGACGGTCACCCGTGCCGTGCAGAGCAGTGTACAGGGGGTCCATGGTGTGGTTTTGGCTCCGGTCAACGTGTGGCCAGGAAAACAAAATGGGAATCCACTCTGAGTACAGACCCTCTGTACAGCTGCCTGCGTGTCCCCCACCGTGATGCTGTTGGGAGGGTGGCCCTGTGGGCCCTCCCGGATGTGCCTCCCTCGCCCTCCTGCCACATGAGGACCGTGAGCAGGTGCCTCTATCAGCCAGGCCTCCGGCCCCCACCGGACAACAGACCTGAAGCCTCCAGAACTGGAGACTATTCCTCTGGTTCTGAAGCCACCTGTTTGTGGCTTCTGCAGTCGCAGCCTGAGTGGGCCAAGCCACCTGTCAGTGCCGGGGGGGCTGACCATGTCCACCCAAGGCTGACCATGTCCACAGCTGCCACCCGGGTCCCAAACACAGAGGCCTCCAGGAGAGACAGCCCTGGCCAAAAGCAGCCTCCCGCCAGCCCAGGTCAGCCCAGGGGACTCCACGTTGGCACATACCCCCACATCTTCTGGGCAAACCAGATTGGAGGTTCTTAGACAACCCCTGGGGCGCAGGCGGCAGCTGCTCAGGTTTCCATTATTGAGCAGAAACTGAGCAGAGGACGCACAGCCAGGCCACAAGGGCCACCTGGTCCGATGGCATCTGCAGAGCGCTGCTCCCTGCTCTGCTGTGTGACTCATCCTTTGCTTCAGTAGGAAGGGGGGTGCTGGCAGCCTGGATCCCCACCCCCCACCCTGCGGCCCCCCGCCTGTCTCCCTGTCTGTGAGGGGGGCCCGTGCCTGCTGTGCGGGGTGCCCGGGGTCCTCGGCACCCGGGAGCCGTGTTCCTGGCTGCCAGCTCTGGCAGCGGGTTCTTCCTGCCGTGGCCGTGGTCTTGCTCTGCACCAGCCACTCCCCCTGGACTCCGGCACCGGGGCACCCACGCGGAGCAGTGCGCAATGATTAGTGTATTTACCAGATTATGGGATCAACTACTTCGCAAGGGAAAATTAGCCCAAATTGCCATGTGCCTCACAGCCCACTGCAGGCTGCTGGCGGTCACAAGCGTGCCACCCAGCGTCCTCGGCTGCCCAGGGAGTGGACACGGAAGGGGAACCGCCACCACGGGCCTGTGTGAGCCTCGGTGGCCTGGGATAGCAGAGGTGGCTCTGTGTGTGCTGCTGGTGGCCCCTGGAGCCCGGCCCATGGAGGACCGGCTGGGTGGCTGGGGCTGGCCCAGGGCCCAGGCAGCAGCTCTCTGGGCTGCAGAGTCTGGAGGTGCACAGGCTGTCTTCCCAGCAAGTCCAGGCATTGCCCCCCACCCCGCCTGCTCTTCAGTGTCCCCCAAAGTCATGGTGTCCCCATGGGACCTGGTGCCACTTCTCGCCCAAGCATGCAGAGCGGTCACTAGAATCGGAAACCGTTCCTCAGCACCTCCAGAGTGTTCAGAAAGGTCCATTCCTTCAACTCAGGACCCAGATGGCACTTGGGGATCTGTCCCCTAGTCTCCCTCCATCTGAGCTGTCCCTCTCTTAACCTGCCATTGCCCTGTGGCCAGGTCCCTGTGGGTGGACCATGGGCTGCCCTGCAGGCACATGCCCACTCCCGGGCGTTGTCTGCCCCCTTCTTGCTCATGGAGGTGAGCTCTGCCACCCTGGGGCTAGGTGCAGGCCATGGCCCAGGTCAGGCGTGTGGCCACCCTCCTCTGCTCCAGGGCACAGAGGGCAGTTCCCCACCTGGGTGGCAAGCTGGACCTTCACACTCGGGTGGCGATGGCTCACGTCCCCACAAGGTGCCCACCGGTGTGGGCTGTCCGCTGTGGCTTGCCCTGGTCTCCCGGTCCTGGCTCTCCTTGCTCGGTGGTGAGTGGGTTCCCCAGGCTGGAAGGGCTGTCCCTGCTGGCACATGAGGATCCGTGCAGTGGGGACATCTGTACAGGAGGGAGATACCTGCTTGGTGCTGTCCTCTGTGTCAGGCTTCTCCGCCAGGGCCGAGGCCGCCAGGGTCTCCGCTGACGTCAGAGGAGTTGATTTGTGTTGGTGGGGGCCGGGAGCCTCCTCCCTCTGCCTCTGTCCCCCATGCCCGTCCCTGTCCCTCTCTCATGGTGTCATGTGGACTCCCGTGTCCATGTAGTCCAGGAATCTAGATCAGCTGCAGACATGACCCTCTCCCAAGTCCCAGCGGCCACTCCTCACCCAGCACAGGGTCTGGAGAGCCCCAGATCAACATCTCCTCTTTCCCAAAAAACAAACAATACAGAATGTTCTCCCGAAGCCCTTCTGCCTGCTCTAGCCCACACTGCCCTGGCAGCCCTGGTGCCCACCATATTCTGAGTGCCCACTGTGTGTGGGGACGACACCGCTGCAGGGCTGGGATACCCAGGCACTATACAGCACCCATGCCAGGGGGGGGACAATGTTGTTGTAAACACAGGTTCTACAGCGTCATCTGTAGGTTGGATTGTTATCTGGTAAAGACAGGAGCCTGCTGGGCCAGGGACGTGGTCTAGACCGATATGTCCGCCTGCCCCCAATGCCTGCGGTATCCCAGCCCGGAACCCAGCCACGGTGGAGACCTGGTGTCATGTGACATTGGTGCCAGTCCTCTTCCCAGGCTGAAGAGTACATCGGCTCTGGGTGTTCCGTGCGTAACCAGGCACTTCTCAGAACAGAGAGAACACTGTCATTGTACTGTGCAAACATTAAGTCTTCAAAGTCACATTTTTTTCCCCAAAAGTAACGGAAAACCTAATTAGCTGACTTCTGCATATGACTCTGAGAAACAAAACACAGGAAATTACCTCTGGAAACCACTTTCCTGTTCTGAAGCCAGTGTTTTCTGTGGCGGGCCACAGACAGCCATCAGGAGGAGAGGCTGCCATCCGGTGAGCCACGCAGCAGTTCCAGAAGCCGAGGAGGCGGCTCGGGACGCCAGCAGGGAGTAGGGGTACCAGGGGCGACGTCCGCCCAGGCTGCCTCCCACGGGGTTTGGGTTTCAGGACGGCTCGCTATCTGGGGTTCAGCCACATGTCCCCCTGCAGGGCACCTGAGTTGTGTATCCTGTCCCCTACAATGGCCACCGTGAGTCCACCTGGGTCTGGGCTGCAGGTGAGCCTTTGCTGAGCCCATTAGCACCTGAGACCTCGGGTTCCTACCCAGCACAGAGACACTGGAGGCCGAGAAGGTAGACCAGTACCACAGCTGTGGTGAAAGGGGAAGGGGCGTGTGTGTGCGACCCAGGGAATGTTCCGGATGGTGCCTCCCAAGCAGGTCCTCTGCAATTCAAGCTGGGCATGCCACATGCACAAGTGCTAATTGTCCCAAGTCTGGGCAGCCCCAGGCACCTCTCCAGTTTGGGGCAAAGTGGGCCTTATTTATCGCAGGGGCCTCTGCTCCTGTTCTGCATCCTGGCACGTGACAGGCCCCTGCCTCCCTGAGTGGCCTCTCCCACCCCTTGCAGGGGCCGCTGTGGATCTGGCTCCGAGGGGTCTCCTGGCCCTCCTGGCCCCAGGTCCCCTGTATCCCATCCCAGGTAGCGTGGAGTGCCTGTCGGGGGGCCAGCCAGCTCAGGTGCCAGCATGGCTCTAGCGGGGAGCCTCCTGCACGCCCATCTCTCTGTGGCTTCCTCTGCTGCCAAGGAGGACCTCAGACCCGGGCCTCAAAACAGCCAGTGGCTTTCTCCTAGCACCAGAGGACCAGGCCCACCATCAGGCTGAGCGGGCTGCACTCCCAGGGCTCCGGGGCAGGGCCTCTCCTTGCCCCTCCAGCCTCTGGGGGCTCCGGGGGCTCCCTGGCTTGTGGCCGTGTCCCTCCTATCTCTGCTCCCGCCTGGGGAGGGTGCGGTCAGCTCTGTGTGACTCAGGGTCACTTTCTCTCCTAGAGGACACCAATCCCTGGGGTAGGGCCCTAACCCTCCTCCACTCCAGTATGACCTCATCCTACCTACCCGCTCCCCAGGCCGCACTTGGTCCCGGTGGGCCTGGATTTCAGGGTGCCCTGGATTTCAGGGTGGGCCTGGATTTCAGGGTGCCCTGGATTTCAGGGTGTGCCTGGATTTCAGGGTGCCCTGGATTTCAGGGTGGGCCTGGATTTCAGGGTGGGCCTGGATTTCAGGGTGCCCTAGATTTCAGGGTGGGCCTGGATTTCAGGGTGCCCTGGATTTCAGGGTGCGCCTGGATTTCAGGGTGCCCTGGATTTCAGGGTGCCCTGGATTTCAGGGTGGGCCTGGATTTCAGGGTAGACCTGGCTCTGCTCCTCCTTGTTTGGAATAAGGCCAATCCTCAGAGGCCTCGGGAGTGGCTTTGCGGTCAGCGCTCTTGCTCTCTCTGGTCTGAGCCACCAGGACCTGCTGGCCCTTCCATTTGCAGCCTGCACTGACCCTGACCTTGGTGTTGGTCCTGTCCTAAGAGCCACCCATCCTTCTTGGGCCACCTGCCACCTGTCCCCAGGTCGCCGTGTGGTCGTGGCCAGCCTGCTGAGGTGGACAGATGTTTCTCACTCTGAGCACAGGCCCGCCCTGTCCCACCAACTGCCTGGAGGGCTGCCCGGCACGGGGGAGAGCTGGGCATGGGCATAAGCACGCGGCGCACATCTCCAGGGTTGGCGCAGAGCCCTAGTGTTCGGCAGGGCTGCCCTCCACACAGAGCCTTCTGGAAGCCCCCGGCGCTTTCCTCCTGCATTCCCGACAAGCACCAGGTCTTGTGGCCACAGCTCGCAGCCAGGCCAGGCTGAGAAGAGGGGCTTCAGCTGAGTCGGTGTCCCCCACACAGCCGGGGTCTCCACAGCAGGGAGGAGAGAGGACAGGCCGGGCAGCTGGAGCTGGATGGCCAGGCCCCGGTGCACGTGGAAACACGAGGCCCGGGCATGGACTGGGCCTGCCGGTCAGCCAGGGTCCGGGCATCAGAGGGTGATGGGGGACAGCCCTACAGTGGGTGCACTTCTGTGTCAGCTGCCTTGCCCCAGACAGAGGGCAGCGTCCTTCCCGCTCGAGCTACTGGTCAGTGGCGTTGGTCAGGAGTGGCTGAGGTGGCAACCAAGGGACACATGGGGACAGCCAGGGAGCCAGGGTGGGCCCCAGAGGCAGCAGCGTTCTCAGTGACCCCTGAGGGGGCCTGGGAAGATCAAAAGCTTCTGGGACCAGAGCACAGAGCCCCCGCCTCCCCACGTCACCCCCCGCCCGCGGGTGTGGGCAGCCGGCCTGCTGCGGCCCTGAGAGGTGGGAGCGCCGCCATTGGTAGAGGGTCCCACAGTTGGCCAGGTCACCTCTGCGCTTCCCACCACACGTGGCCCCAGTGCTGTGGTGACTGCACGTGACCTGGCCTCCCTCCCACAGAGGCTACTCCTGCTGGAGGGCGGTCAGGTGCTGGGCCCCACGAGGCCAGCTTTGGGCTCTGTGTCCTCGTCACCCAGGGCAGCTGAGTGACAGAGGCCTGTAGAACTCTGCAGGGCACCCCTCCCCACTGCCCTTTGCACCTGTCAGCAGCAGCCCTGGTGAGGGACCAGGGAGCCATCTGGGGCGTGGCTGGGACGAGAGGCTGGCTTGGGTGCGGAGGAGGGGTTCCCGGGGCGCGTTGCCCTCGGAGCTCAGGCTGCGGTGGGCACGCGCCCACAGCCCCGCACCGGCCCTCTGTGAGGGCAGCATTTCCTGCGGGCTGGGATCGACTGCAGGCTGCACACGAATCCCCTTCCGCCTGGCAGAGCCGTGGGCGGGCTCTGGGCACAGCCTGTCTGCGCAGAGGGCCCCGCCCGTCGGGCTGCGTCCTGGAGCCCCAGAGCGGGACCATTTGCCCAGCCGGAGCCTTGGGGACTCCTGTCCACCTGCTACTCAAAAGCCTCGGTCCACACACACACTGCTGGACCCAGTCCTGGGTGGTGGGTGGAGGCAGCAGGAGGTGGAGCCCAAGGCCTGGAGCTCAGGGGGTCAGACAGGTGGCCGCAGGGTGCCTGCCCGAGGGGCTGGTGCGGGCTCCACCCCCTCTGGGCCAGGCGACCTTGGGCACCTCACTGCCCCCCGTGTCATCCTCCCCACTCCAGGGAGCAGACCCCTCCCTCTCAGGCTGCCACATCCTGTTGATGTGCTGTGCCACCTCACCAGTGCTGGGCACACGGGGCTCGCGCTACCAAGTGACCCCGTCCTCCCCGACGGGTCCATACCTAACCAGGGAGTGGGCCAAGCAGGAGTGGCTGGTCCTTCTTTGCCCATGGACCCTGCTGTACAAAAACGAGCCTATCTCCTAGCCAGGGCCCCTGGAGGGCCACACCTGGCGGATGTGTAGCGGTCAGGAGGGGGGGGGGGCGCAGGAACCAACAGTCGCAAGGTCGTAGCTGTGTAAAAGCCCTGAGGCTCATCTCCTGCTCACTGTCACCCCTGAGGTCTGTGGGGCCCACCCGGCTAAGGACAGGCGGCTGGAGCCCCACCAACGGGCCATCACCAGGCCCTGGGCTGCACCACAGGGTCCAGGCAGTGTGGGACACCCATCACTGCCCCTTCCTGCTGGCCCTCCACGTCAGCTTCAGGAGGGGGGAAACCTGCCCATGGAGGACACTGGGACCCTGGTGACCAGCCGACTACAGTGCCCAGAGCAGGTTCCTGACAAGGCTCCACCCCACCCCTAGGCCCTGCCTGGCCCACCAGCTATCCCAAGACCAGCCAGGGGGCTCCCACGGCCCCTGGGCTGGGCACCCAAGTCACAAGCCTGTGACTTGCCCGCACGTCCTCTGCCCCGTCCTGCTGCCCACTCTGGGCTATAGGGCATTGTGGTGGGGCTTGGGGAGCAGAGCCGTCGGCCTCCTGCTCCTCCCTGGACCTAATGGGCATCAGGCTGCGGGCACGAAGCTGGCCACCTGGGTGGGGGATTGGACGGGGGAAGGCTGCTCGGCCAGCTCCCCCGGGGCCCAGAGCCCAGCTGGCCTCAGTCAGAGCTGGGCTCCCCCGAGGAGGCTCCCTGCCTCCTGGTCCCGGTGCCAGCCTCGTGCCACCGTCGATGCTGACTTGGCCGAGCCATGTCTGTTGGTAGCCCTTCCTGTGCAGAAGGGTAGGAGCGCCTGCTGGAGGGGCCTGTCAGGGCCAGGCGGAGTGGACAGGAAGACGCGCCTCCCTAAGTGGGCTGGCAAGCCGCGTGCCGGGGGTGTTTCCGTTGCCAGCTGAGTTGTGACTCTCAGCAACCGTCTCCTAGCAACCGTGCGTGCGGGGTGCTGTGCTCAGCCGATGGGCGGCTGGGCTGGAGGCTGCTGGGAGAGAGCGAAGCAGCGGAAGCTGAGGGAGGCCCCGGAGGCGGCAGCCCTCGCTCTGCAGGCGGGAGGGTCGGCCGGCCACGGCCTGGTGCTTTCCACAGGGCGATTAGTAGGCTGTCCCCACCCCACCCCGACCTGCTGTCCAGGCTCCACACATAGGCATGTCCTACTTTCCATGCTCACCACGGGCTGCAGGCCTCCCTCGGGGCCAGCTGTGCTGGTGAGCAGCCAGCCTGGGCCTCTCCTGGCGAGGGCTTGTCCACCCCGGGAGCCCACCTGCCCCACGGCTCAGACCCGGGCGGGCTCCCTGGCACCCAGGCCTGGGTCTTCCGATCTGCAAAACCAGGAGATCAGAGGCAGGACTGTGCCGTCAGCCAGGGACAGGCCTGGCCCCTGCCGCCAGCTCCTGGGAGGGGGCCGGCCACTGGGCAGTCTAAAGGGTGCCTGTGACCATGGTTTGGGCCACCACATTGGCCAGTCCCCAGCAGGATTAGCCCAGGGGCGTGGAATGGGAAGGGAGCCAGGCGGTGGCCAGGTGCAGCCCAGCACAGGACACCTCTGCCCTGGGACTTCCCTAGTTACCTCTGTGTTTCCTGTCACGTCACCGCAGGGAGGGGACTGAGTCCCAGCTGCACAGAGAGGGGTCCTCTCTGTCCCCGACAGCCTTTAGCCGGGTCTTTTCCTGTGACACACCGTGACCTTGAGGGTGAATGCTCTTGCGCCTTCTGTGTCCTCTCACCAATTATCAGGCTGCGCCTGGTCTTGGGACCCTGTATCTTGTGGCTGGCATCAGAAGGGACATGGGCCATCTCATGGGCTGTGCTAACGGAAGGCTGGCCACTCCTTGTGAGGACTGACCTGGATGGACAGGCTGCTCGGGTGGTGATGTCTGCACAGCTGACCCTCAGGCAGGGACCAGGTGGCCTTTCTCTGTAGGGACACGGTCAGCGCTGGGGCCCTTGCTCGGCTGGGCCTCTGCGTGGTGGGGTGTGAGTAGAGCATCCTAGTGAGCGTCCCCAAGTCATGACGACCACAGACGTCTCCCGACGTGGCTTCATCCCTGGGTGGGCCCTGAGAGCCCTGGGCGAGGACCCTCCTGAGGAGGGGGGTGGCGTGTCCCCGTGCCGCCCCGAGGCAGGCTTGCTGGGCGTGGGAGTGTTTCAGGGAAGGACACACATGTGCTGCAGAGTGGATGGGGAGGAAGCCCTGCAGGGCCCGGACAGCAGGACAAGGCATCTCCACGGCCCCCGCAGCCCCAGACCTGAGAGCAGCAGGGGCACATGGGTCCCCAGGGCACAGGGGACCCACCTAGAGCCCACCTTGGGCTGCAGACAGGGGACCGGCCAGAGCCAGCTCCTGTCTCCTCTCTGCCATGGGGAGTTGCGCCCAGGAAGAGAGGAACCGCTGACCGCTCTCAGTGGGCTGGCCACTGAGCCAGCCTCCAGGCAGACGCTCACCGGGGGGACTTGGAGATGCAGAGGCTCTGGGCGGCAGGCTGAGCCCAGCCACACCCCGGAGCGGGGCCTCTGCTGTGGGGACCACACTGGAGATGGCGCCTACAGAAGGCCATCAGGTCCTCTCCTCTACGCCGCCTTCTGTGCACCTCGGTCTCTCCCATCTGAAGACTGCAGCAGAGGCTGAGATGGACAGTGTCCCCCAGAACTGCTGTCCCTGGGGACCTGGACAGGACCTTCGCAGAGGTGATTAGTCAGGACCTTGAGAAGCTCCTGGATGTGAGGGTCTCCAAATCCCAGGTGCCTGCACCCTGCGCAGAGGAGGAGAGGACAGGGCGCGGAGGAGGCCCCGAGCGCAGTGGGAGCCCAGGGAGGGGCTGGCAGGGCGCAGGGACGGCTCTCCCGGCCTTGGGTGGCTCCGACCTCCTGAACAGCGAGTCAGTCAACTCCCCATTCCAAGCTCTCAGTTTGTGCTGCTGCCTCATGGTGACCCCAGGACACTGACACGGGGGCAGGAAGCTCCAGGGGCCGTCTCCACGTCCAGAAGAGGCCAGTCGGGGGTCTTAGGTGTGCAACTCTAGATGGGGGGGTAACGTCTGAGTCTTTTCCTACGCGTCTTGGTGGTCATGGGCCCTCTGCTGGGCTGGGGCAGCCTGGGTGCTGGTCAGGGAGGCAGAGTGCACTGTGTTGAGTTGAGACGCCGGCCACACACCCGCCTGAGTCCAGGGGGTTCCAGGGCACAGAGGGCTGGCCAGTTCCTGTGGGCTCACCTGACCCCCTTCTTCCTGACAGGCCACGTGGCCAGCACAGAAGGCTGAGCCAGGGGCCTCCACATGGGCGCCTGGACAGGCAGGGCCAGGGCCAGGAGGAGAGCTCTGAGGTGTCCTCCCTGAGTGGGGGATGGCAGGTGACATCTCACCCCTGATTCTCTCCCCGGCGTGGCCAGGCGGGCAGGAGGTCAGTGTGCTGCCAGGCCCGAGCCCTGCCTCTGGTCAGCGAACCTGTGGCTCAGGCCCTACCTCCTGCTGGAGTCTCATGGTGTCCCCAGGAAAGGATCTTACGCTGGGCTCCATCATCCATCCCCACCATGTCCTCAGCCCCCCACCTGTGTCCTCTGGCAGTCTCTGTGGTCTACACGGTCACAACTGGGCTGTCTTGGGGATGTGGGGCTCTGAGCTGCCTGGGAGGTGTGAGGGCCTGAGTGCCAGTCCTGTGTCACCTCTTCTTGCTGTGACCCTGGCGGGTCCTGGGCAGCTCCTGCCTCCGTTTCCTTGTCTGCAAAGTGGGGACCAAGACTGAGGCAGGTTGTGAGGTGCCGCAGTCTGGCTGGGCACAAAATAACCGAGCGGCCACGAGGCACTTGTAGGTTCAAACAGGAACTCTTTTATTGCCCAAACTCCCGGGAACGCCACCCACGTGGCCCTTCCAGGAACCACCAACCGGAAATCCCTCCTCTGGAACTTCACCAACCAACTCGAACTCCCCAGGAATCCCCGAGAACTCCAAAGTAGGGGGGGGGGTGCCAGGCGGACAGCAGGGGTCTATATACAACTGAATATGCAGCTGAACTTAACCATCATCATCTCAATGGCTCGCTGGCCTCTCAACCACTCCCTCTGGCAAAATGCCATGCGTCATTCTGACTCGGCTGTGGCTCTCAGCAGTGAGGTGGACATCTCACTGGGATGTGGGGCTCCTGAGCGGCCCACAGGGCCCCAGGACCAGGGACGTCCTGGGAGGTGGGGACAGGCTGGATGTGCGGCGTGGGATCAGGACCAGTCCTCAGGGCCTGGCACCCCAGGCTGGAGCTGCACCTCGTCCCTGCAGCCCGAGGGCCAGTGCCAGCACCAGCCCCATTCACAGAAGCTGGAGGGTGTCACACAGAGGTCACGTCACCTGGTCCCACAGGTGCCTGAGCTGCTCGGGCTGCGTACGAACACTCCAGGGCGGTCGCCGGCCAGCCGACTCCAACTCCGCCTCCTCACAGTCCCGGAGCCTGGACGTCCAGGTCTGATGCTGCAGTCCTGGGCAGGCCACCTGCTTCCTGTGTCCCCACGAGGCGGGCTGCAAGCTCCCTGTCCTCTTCTCACAAGGACACGGACCCCAAGGAATCGGGGCCCACCCACCCTGGGACCTCAGGCAGCCTAAGTTCCTCCCCCAGGGCTGGCCCCAGACACAGTCACGTGGGGTGGGTAGCGGCTGCTTCAGGAGCAGGAGCATTCCGTCCACGGCAGCTTGGCCCGGGGCTGTCCAGGGCCGGCGGGGAGGACGGAGGACGCGCTGGCCCCTGCAGGCCCAGGGCAGCGGTGTTTCCGTGGAAGCGGGTCCATATCTGGAGACGCCGCTCTGCTTGCTCAAGGGTATCCCGGCCCAGCCGAGGCTCCCTGAAGCAGAACAGCGAGATTTGTGTTCCGAGGAGGCCGAGGTGAGGCAGTGGTCCTTCTGCCTTGGAAACTGTGGACCAGCAAGTCTGCAGAGGCCCCGCCCAGCTAGACCGGCTGCCCAGTGTCCGGCTGCCGCAGGCCCAGTCACGTCCCCCGTGTGTGCGGTGGAGCCAAACGCCCGTGTGGCAGGTCAGGAGGCAGGGCCCTTGGGGGACAGGGCTAGCTGCGGTCACAGGGTGGGCCCTGTGGTGCCATCAGTGCCCTGTGGGAAGAGAGGCCAACGCCTGTCCTCCGGGGTGGACGTTCTCTTCCTGCGGCCTCAGTGGCCCCCGCGGAGCTTCTCCCGACTGTGGCTCTTTTAAGCGGACCCAGTCCTCCTGAGTGATAAGGCAAGGACAGGTACAGCCAAGCGGCTCCGAGCTGTGGCCGGGCCCCGGAGAGTCCTGCCTGCACCCTCTAGGTGTCCCTGGGCTGTGGCCACATCCCCTGCGTCCCCGCCTTTTCCTCTCTGTGCGTCAAACCTCTGCCTCCCTCTTATAAGGACACTGTGGTGGCATTTGGGGCCCGGCAGGGTGTGTCCAGCTCACGGAGATGGCAGATTCTAACCCACTCCCCGGCTTTCCTCAGCCACCCCCAGCCTGCAGCAGGGTCATCCCCCAGTCACACGGGCCCGTCCACAGGCAGTGGCCTAGGACCCACCTGAAGATGGCGGGGGAGAGCGGGAAGGGGGGTCACCGAGGCCCAGGGGGTGCTTGGCAGGTGACCTTCCCTGAGCAGGTCACCTCTGTTAGCAGGGGTGCTGTGTGGCTGTTCAGACAGGTGTCCCTGGTGGGTCCACACCCTAGTCCCCAGAAACCACAAATACGTGACGTTCCCTGCATGGCAGAGGGGACCTTGAGACGAGATGAAGCGAAGGACCTTGCGGGGAGTCATGGTCCTGCCTCAGACAGGGGCCCCCGTGGCACCTGTGGTGATGGCAAGCGATGGCACTCTCACGTGCTCCCTTGGGAGTGACCGACGTCACGCGGGGTCGGGCCATGTGCAGAGGTGGCGTCCTGCAGCTGAGCCGGGTCTGCAGGGGCCAGCGCATGGGCGGGAGCAGAGGCTCCCTGGGCTCCGCTGGCTGCCAGGTCACCCGTGCTGGACGTGGCCCTGGCCCTGAAGCTGCCGTCTCCACCCGCCACTCAGGCAGATTTGCTCCATTTCACATGGGGCCAGGGATGGGACCTGGGGACGCTGCCAGGCCCCTGCAGGGGTTCCGACGACCTTGTCCTGGCCGCACACTTGGTGGGTGTCCGCGCGGCGTGAGAAGGTCAGGGACAGGGTTTAGGTGAGGGGTGATTTAAGCCACAGGGGTGCCTGCGGGTCTCTGAGTTGGTGTCACTGGATTCTTGAGCAGCGTAACCCTCTAGGCAGCCGGACTGTGTTTGTGACTCTGTTTTGTGACTTAATCCCCAAGCCCCAGCGTGTGGCTGCTGGCAGGGGAGGCTGTGGCCTGCTCTCGTGGAGCCTCCTCTGTGGTCAGCAAGGCTGGACAGGAGTGCAGTTAGCTCAGGGGCCTTTGTCCTGAGCCACAGTCCTTTCCCCCGAGTGAGCTCTGTAATACTGGCTGGAACTCCCCAGCGTGTGTGCAGGGAGACTCGGCGTCTTTGGCAGGCCAACAGGGTGGGCCTGCACTCACTCAGACTGTTTCTCAAAGTCCAGCATTCACTGCAAGCTTGAACTTGAACTTGCTGGGGGGGGGGGGTCCTGCAGACCACCCAGGGTGCTGTGTTACCCTGGTGTTTCCCTTTTCACTCGGCCCCCCAGGAAGCCCAAAGCCGCCTGTCTGGCAGCCCCTGGTTGCCATGTCTGCTCCTGCTGCTCAGGCCCTCCTGTTCCTGGCTCTTCCATATTCCTACCTTTCACGGCAGGGGTTGGCCAGATGTGTTTGAGGATCTGTGCAAGATAAGTGACAGTTTTACATTTTAAAAGTGGGTTGTAAATGCACCCTTTGAAAACCCCATTCCCACCCAGGGGCGTGTGTGACTCCTGACCTGGAGTCTCCGGCTCTGGCCCTGTGCGGGCAAAGTCTGCTGCCCCTGCGGCCCTGCTGGGTGGCCAGCCTGGCAGAGGGCCTCTCTGGGGGAGGCACCGGGCCTCCCCAAGCCCAGAACTGAGTCCCAGCCTCCCCTGGCAGTGCCCCGCCCCCTGGGTCCGTCCAGAGCCTTCTCAGGAGCTGCTCTGCGCCAGGAGCTGGCCCCGCACAGAGCAGCGGGCTCCGAGGCCCTCTTCCGTGATGCACTGTGGGTGGCAGGTCCCCGCCGGCTCTGTGTGGGGCGCGTGGAGCGGGCTGCTCTTTCCTCCTGTCTCCTGGCAGTTAGTCATCTGCTGAGGTGCCTCAGGGACGGAGCTGCCCAGCCAGGAGCAGCGTGGCCGCCCTTCCCGTCCCCTTTCTGTCCCCTTCCCTGTCCCCTCCAGCTCAGGGATGGAGATGCCACCTGCCTGTTGAAGCAGCAGGGGGGGCGGCAGCGGCTCTGCACTGAGGACCCCAAGCCCAGGGCCGGGGCAGGCTCCGGGGATGGGTGGTCAGCTTGGTCATCCTTGTCCTCGGTCCATGGCCACAGCCGGGGGCCACAAGATGAAGGCAGCGATGGAGGCAGGGCCTGGGAACTGCTGAGACCAAGCTCATGCCCTGAGCTCAGCCGCTGCGCGTGCCTGCCCCTCGCTGGACCCGAGAACCCGCTCCCTCGAGGCTCCCTGTGGGCACCAGCGTCCCTCCCTGCAGTGGAACACCTGGGGCAAGTGACTTACCAAGAGAGGTCACGTTGGCTCAGATCCACAGACAAGGCTCAGACCTCCCTGAGGAGGTCCTCTGGCTCTGGGCCCGAGGGGCAGCTCACCGTGCGGAGGAGGACGAGCAGAGCAAACCTGCCCACCGTGAGCCCGGAGGCAAAGAGGAGGAGAGGGGTCCCACAGCCCCTTTAGGGGATGTCCCTGCCCCTGGCCCGAGGGCCCTCCACGAGGCCCACCCCCAAGGTCCCACCCCCTCCCGGGGACCAAGCCTCGGCATGGCCTGGTGGGGACTCACACAACCAGCACTGTCACCTCTTCCAGCCCCTGAGGTCCCTTGACTGTGACTCGCCCCGGCCTCTACGCCGGCATGTCCGTGCCCAGTCCTCCCCCTCCTCGTAAGGCCACTGGTGGTGCTGGACGTCCAGACGAGGCCCTGCCTGGGCTGCTGGCCTGGGACTCCCGTGTCCTTGGATGCGGCTCTCACAGCTGCACACGCCCCGTCTCTCAGGGAGACTTTGGTTTAAACCAACCGCGAGACAGTTCGTCCCTCTTAGGGTCGCTGGCCTGGCAGGTGCCAGGGTCACTTCCCGTCTCTGGCCACCGTGGACACTGGCGCCCTCTGCTCACACCAGTCACCACAGACACGGAAAGGCCCAGCATTCAGAGGGGCAAGAGGCTGGAAGTGACATAGGCGTCTGTTGGCGAGGAGAGACCCTGTCACTGCGGCTGGCCACCGCTGGAGTACCTGCCACCCAGTGGGGACAATGGATGGTGACACTTTGAGAGCTGTATTTGGACTTTGATAGTCAGAAACCCCCAGGATGGTGGAGGAAGAGAGTCTTGTGCAGGCTAATGAGCCGGCTGGGGGACAGGTGGCCTCAGGGTGGGGCCGGTCACCACAAAGACCCAGGTGGGACAAGTGGTTTGAGGCCTTGATCCCCTACACACCTCCTGGGAGGGGAGAGGACCAAAAGCTGAGCTGGTCCCCAGTGGACAGTGATGTACCTCACCATGCCTACCTCGTGACACCTCCTGGAGCCCCACAGGACAGGCCTCAGGGCCTTCAGGCAGCTGGACCCAGGATCTGCGTGGACTGTGGCACCTGGGGGGCGGTGGCCACTGGGTGCCCCTTCCTGTCCCTCCCCTGTGTGTCTCCTCCTTTGGTGTCCATCTGCACCCTTTACAACACCCTAATAACCCAGGGACCCGAGTGTTCCCCTGGGCCCAGGAGCTGCGGGTGGTGGGGACCTCGACTTGGGTCAGTCACACCTGGAGAGGGGCCAGTGTGGGGGACTGAGCCTGGTCTGTGGATCCGGCATCACTCCAGAACTGAGGTGGATTGGGGACCCTTGGCTGGTGACCGCTGTGGCAGAATGGCCCATCTGCTTGACCCTTGGGGACCTACGT
Source organism: Spermophilus citellus (assembly GCF_964194105.1). Classification (NCBI taxonomy): domain Eukaryota; kingdom Metazoa; phylum Chordata; class Mammalia; order Rodentia; family Sciuridae; genus Spermophilus; species Spermophilus citellus. The sequence continues at coordinate 254,272,901 of NC_138183.1, read as the reverse complement.
GCTCGGCCACGGGTGTCGGTGTGGACGTTTGAGTGAGTTCAGGAGACGCTCTCCTCAGACAGGGGATGGGGCTAGGGAGAAAAGCCAGGGCATTGAAAAGAAGAACCCGGCTCTCTACCTCGGGGCGGGTCAGCGGGAGCAGTGGCACTCCATTCTCCGCAGTGGAGTCTCGCTTCTTCTTGCACATCCTCTCATCCTCCTGGGTGAAGTGCCACTGGAAGGGTTCACTCATCCAGAAATGATTCTATCAGGAGGAAGAGCGTCATGGAGAACGTGCGTACTCCCATGAGTCAAGTCCTCCTGTGTACTAGGCAGCTGTGAGCTGCTGTAGTGCTGTGCCTGAGGCAGATGACCTTATAAAGACAAAGGGTTGACTTAGCTCACAGTTCTGTCAGTTCACAGCTCAAGATCAGGCAGCCCCACTGACCTGGCCTCTAGTGGCCACATCTCCCAGCAGAGCAGAGGAGATGGCCAGGCTGAGGCTTGCAAGAAGGTGCTCTCTCGAGAGCTGCCTCCCGAGGGCAGTGCCCTTCCATCGGGCCCAGCGGGAGCCCCGGGGTCTCTCAGGCCCAACCTCTAGCTGTATGTATGTCAGGGGCCAAACTCTTCCATCTCTGCTGACGGCCCGCTTGGTGGGACACACCTGGGGAGATGCCCCTAGCAGAGAGGCACCTGGGGGATCGTACCGGGAGGTGGCTGTACGGGGGCAGGGCTGCCCACTGCTGGGTGGACAGAAGGTGCTCACCTTGAGGTTCACCTGCATCACGTGGGCTTCCTCCACCGTCTCCCAGTCAGCCCAGCCAGACTGCCCCCCAGCGTCCAGGGCTGTTGTCCAGGGCACTCTGCTCCTCTAGAGGTGACGGCCCAGCACAGAGCCCAGCTCCCCAGCGCCCGTCCCACAACTTCTGGTGCCACGTCATGCCAGCCTTGTCCTCGCTGGCTGCAGAGCACCAGCAGGTGGGTCGGGGGGTGGCATCGGTCCCTTTTAGCAGCAGCCCTGCCACGTGCCCCCGAGAGTCACCAGGAGGTCAGCCCTGCCGCGTGTCCCCGAGAGTCACCAGGACTGGAAATCACCCTCCTTCTCTGTCTTCAGCAAAATGAAGACGGCTCTCAGCTCCCATCCCTCTGGAGGTCGGTCTTCAGTGCCCGGCTGTACTCCTGGCAGTAGCCAGTTCTCAGATGACACTTCCCCCAGGACACCCTCCCGCTTGCCCCGCCAAATGGGACCCCCCGCCCACGTCTGACCTGCTGAACACGTGGTTTGGTGGAGGACAGGAGTAGAGCCTGGGAAGGTCAGCAGGGGCAGAGGTGGCCCTTACAGGAGTCCCTGTCCCCGGGCTCACCGGGGTGGAGCTCAGAGGTGAGGAAGCCCCTGAGGCGCAGGACAGGTCGAGGGTGGCCAGTGCAGGGAGATGAGGTGAGAGCCAGCAGGGCTCTGGTGGAGCTGAGGCAGGGTGACAGCCATGTCCCGTGACTGTCCTGGCCCAGCCCACCATCGTCTCCTCCTTAGAGAGCAGGACCAGAGCCGGGGGGTCCATGAACTTGTCCTCCTCAACACTGACCAAGTGCCCGCCAGGCTCCTGCCCTTCCTGCTCTGCCCCCGTCCAGCCCCGGGAAGAGGCTCCCGTTCAGGGACCCTCTGCACCTGGTTAAAGGTCACTGCTTCTGTCCCACTTGGAGGCCAGTCTTGGGTGGCAGACACGTTAAGTCACAATCTGTCACTGGGGCTCTCGGCAGCACACGGCCACCCTCAGGCCGAGGCCTCGTTGCAGCTGGGAAGAGGCTGCAGCTCTGGGTGGGGGACCCTGTGGACCCACAGGGAAGCAGCGGTCATCGCTAAGGACCATTGTTTCTCCACAGTCAGAATCTGAAGCTGGGCAGATTTGGACGATTTGGGCAGTGGCCCTGGCTTTGAGAGCTGCTGTGCCTGTGAGGACCCTGAAGGTGCCGGGGGTGGCCTGCCTGTCCCCGCAGCCACGCGCGTGCTCTGCGGACTGCACTTGTGTGAGCGACTCCGTGAGATCCTCCTGACCGCTGTGTCCCCTAGCTGCCCTCGCTCTCTGCTGGAGTTACGTTTGCTGTTGGTGAATGTAAAATGCAGAATTATCACATGACCGATGTAGCCTTCCCAGGAGGACACCGTCCCCGCCGTCAGGACGGCCGAGAACAAGGGCCTCCAGGAGCCGCAGCCTATCTCTGGCTTCGCCGTGGCACCTGAGGAGCGGGGGACACGCAGGGACTGGCCTGAGGTCACGGGCATGACTGGGGCCACCTGACAGTTGCCCTGGCGGGGTGGCGGGAGGACATAAAGCCAAGCTCTTAGCACACCCAGCCTGATTGGTCACTGTGCGGCTGGCAACAGGGGGCCTGGACCCCGAGTTTGTGACAAGCTTTTGACCCGGCAAAGCCATCCGTCACTCAGATCTAGAAGGAGCCGTGCTGCGGGATTCCAGGGGCAGGGACGCGGCCCTCTAGGTCCCGTAGCCATGGGCTTCAGTGTGGTAGGACACATACCGTCCACTGCCATGGCGACCACTTAAGAGTGAATGACTCCGTGGCATTAGCTACACTCCCAAGGTTGTGCGGACCTGCCCACCACCTGTCCAGAGCACTGGTCACCCTGACAGGGACACACGTCCACCTGCAGCCACTCCTCCTGCCCCTGCCTGGGTCGTGTGGACTGACCCCTGTGGGTGTCTCCAGTGTGGCCCTCCATCTGCACTGTGGTCTGTGTCGGTGCTGCACCCCAAGGCTGGTGACATTTCCTGTTATGTCCCATGCTGAAGGGCTCTCTGCTGGGTGAGTGTCCCCCAGAGGTCCATGTGGACCGTTCAGAGAAAACTCATCATAGGAGGTCCCTAGGTTAAGGGACTGTGGGACCTTGACCCGTCCTCTCGCTCAGCTCTCTGGCTCAGGGGTGGAGTGGTCAGCTTCCCCACACCCTCTCACCATGACGTGTCACCCTCACCAGAGGCCCAGAGCAAAGCAGCTGCCCATCCTGGATGGGAGCCTCCAGAACTCAGAGCTGAATAAACCTTTCCTCTCTGTAAGTTAATTACCTGGGGTATTTTATCACAGCAACGTGAAGCTGACTTACCTTGCATATGTGTGATTCCCACATTGCCGTGTACACAGCACTGTCTTCATCCATTCTTCAGGTGACAGACACTGTGTTGTTTCTGCCACCGTGGGCTGGCTTAAGCAGTGCTATGACTCCCACATGGGTAGGAGCCTGTGTTCTGCTCCCATGCCCGTGTGGGTGCCCGTGTGGGTGCCCCTGTGTCTTCTGCTCCGTTGTCAGTTCTCCGGGGTGTGTGCGTAGCTCTGAGATTGCTGGGCCACGTGGCAGCAGGTACGTCACTTAGGAAGAGCCTCCCCGTTGTTCTGTGCCACGTTGCTGGCCTGGGCACGTCCAGCAGCCTCTCAGGGCCTGAGCCGACAGCTGCAGCAGCCCTGGGGGCCTTACCCTGTGAGCGGCAGGTGTGCCTCGGGGTCCAGGTGTCCTTCCTGGCCCTTCACTGGGTAAGCACTCCTTTGACCTGACGGGAGGCCAGGGAGCAGGAGCCGGGGGACAGGAGCCAAGGAACAGGAGCCAGGGGACAGGAGCCGGGGGGCAGTAACTGGGGACAGGAACTGGGGACAGGAGCCGGGGGACAGGAACTGGGGGCAGGAACTGGGGACAGGAGCCGGGGGGCAGGAACTGGGGACAGGAACTGGGGACAGGAGCCGGGGGGCAGGAACTGGAGACAGGAACCGGGGACAGGAGCCGGGGGCAGGAGCCAGGGGCAGGAACTGGGGGCAGGAGCTGGGGGCAGGAGCTGGGGACAGCAGCCGGGGGACAGGAGCTGGGGACAGCAGCCGGGGGCAGGCGGTGAACAAACATGAGCATGGCCTGGTATTTGCATGGCGAGGCCAGGCCCTGCCTCGGCTGCACGCTGGGCCTCCAGGAGCCAGCGCTGCCCCGGGGTTTCCTGCCCGAGTCCTGCTGACCGCGGCTGAGCAGGGAGGCGCTCTCAGAGCAGGGAGACTAACGGGCGTCCGGCGGTTTTCATGACCTCATCGCTCTAAGCAGTGCACCATCTTTCCAGAACGTTCCTGGAGACCACACAGGGAGGTTGGCTGGAGCCTGGGAGTGCGGCTTGCGTCAGAATCTTACCTTTGAGGTCCAGTTCCTCGAGAGCCACAGGCTGCTGCGCCCCGGGTCAGCTCTCAGCTGAGATGGGCTCCTGCCGGTCTGCGCCACGCGCCCATCCCCAGGCCCGTGTGGGCACAGAGAGAGCACAGGGGAGGCCGGGCAGCCAGGCCGGCCCTGGTGGCCAGGAGGAGGGGTGCCTCCACTGGACCCTGCAGCCCACCCGCTGCCCCACTTAACAGATGAAGAAACAAGGCTCAGAGAAGCCTGGGTGACCACCCAAGGTCCAGGGCTCCGAGGCTCACCCTGTTCCTGTCAGACACCACGGGTCCCCCTCAGGAGCTGAGGTGTTCGGAGAAGCAGTCACTGTCCCCAAGCACCCTGGGGACTCTGCAGACCCCTAGCTGTCCAAACAGGCAACTCCTCACCTAGCCCAGTCTGTGACTGAAAAAGTCGCTCTTTCCATGGGAGGGAGCTTTCCGGCAGGAACTTCCGGCCCATTTCCCTGTGTTTCCATGAAAGGGACCGGGAGTTAGACGTAGTGCAGCACAGTCAGCACAGGGGCTGTGTTTGCTGTGTGACCATAGGCTAGTCACTCAGCCTCTCTGGCCAGAGTCAAGTGGAGAAGCAAGCCGTTGCTCGCCTGCCCACAGGAACACAAGGGCAGGTCTAGGAATTTCTACTGCTTTCTAGTAGAAATTAAGGGGTTAAGACGCTGTCCAAGGAGGACACCCACAGCCCACTCAGCCAGGGCCCTCACCCTGACCCTGACCATCATAATGCACCAGCCGGGCTGAAAGTAGGTTTCTGCTGCTTGAGACACAGCCGTCACGCTGGGTCCCACGATGGTGGCATGCCAAGCCACCATGTGCAGCCATCAGGAGCAGAAGAGTGGCAGCAAAACCAGACCCTCCCCCAGGGCCACTGCCCTGTCCTCTAGTGGTCACAGGCCTTTTCTGAGATGTCCCTGGACCTAGGGACAAGGGAGCAGTGCCCGCTGGAAGCTGTGTGCAGGACGGGCACCTGGGAGGGGCCCAGGGGTGGCAGGCACTGGTCCCCTTCACCCTGGGGAGGCCTGGCCAGGGCTGAACCCCGAAGCCAGTGCATCTGGTCACCTCTCCAGGCCTTAGCCTGTGTCCTAGGCAATCGGCCGGTTCCCAGAGCCTGTGTGCCTTCCTCTCAGATTTGAGGGACGTGTCCCTTTGGTGCCCTGCCCTAGCCCACCCCTTGGCCCCCATCAGAGAGCTGCAGGTCACACGGCACAGGTGGGACGCAGCTTGGGAGCCTTGTCCTTCTCCAGGGCCATGTGGACTGAGGGCTCGCCCTGGGATGAGCGTGTTGGAGGAACCAGGGTGCCCCAGAGCCCCTGACCACTTCCTCTCCACCCTCCCGCTGCCTGACCCCGGGCCAGCGATCAGCTGGCTGGAAGGGGGCCCAAGGCGCCCTGGACAGGTGTGAGGTTCCGTCCACGCTGCACCAGGGCACCTCCTAGCCCTGGGCGAGGTCCTGGGACTCACGGAGTCCTCTGGGACTTACAGAGATGGCCAGGACTCAGGGAGTCCAGCAGGTCCAGTGGCCCAGTGTGGCTGGGATGTGGGGGACACCTGCAGGTCCGTGGAAGAAGGGAAGAGCCGGGGTCTGGGAGACGGGCCCCCAGCACGCCTGGCCTGCAGCCGGGCACAGCAGAGCCTGGTGGAAATGCCCGCAGCCCTGCCCAAGGCAACCGGACCAGGCTGGGGATCAGCAAGACCCCGGGCCCCAGCGCTCACTGGGATGAACGGGTGCCGGGAGGCTCCGCGTGGGGAGGAAGGCGTCTCTGGGATGAAGTCCGCAGGGGAGGGTCCGGGGCCCCACACGCAGACCGCGGGGCTGCTGGGTGGGGAGCTGAGCTGGCAGAGCCAAGGTTGGGCGGGGGCTGCTTCCCAGCCAGGGACTGGTTTTCAGGTGGGTCTGAGCAGGACTTGGTGGCATGGGCCTCTGCAGGCATCCTGGCCGCCGTTGACCGGGACCCCCAGCCGCCAGGCACGTCCCCGGGTCCCTTTCTAATGCCACTCGAGGCAGTCTCTTCCTGTGGGGGAGGACCCAGTCGGGCTTTCCAGAGGAATCACTTACATGTCGCACTTTTTGCTAAATTCAGCTTCAAACAGGGACGTGGCTTTGGTGCCAGCTCCCAGCCTGTCAGCCGTGGCCCCCCGCAGAGCCAGCCTGCTGTCAGGGGACAGAGCGCCACGAGTTTCCCTGCCCCCCTCCGCCAGAGCTGCCAGAGGAGGCAGGGAGTGGCCAGCCGCCGCCTGGTGGCTTGACCTGGCACAGGAGCCCGCGTGAGCCGCCCGCCGCCTCCCAGCTCTCTGGGGAGAGTCCATCCCTGTGGGCAGTGCCAGGCATCCTGACGCACTGAGCTTTCACGGAGCAGCCACAGGAGGGAAACTGCTAAAAAGGGTCACAGGAGGCTGCCGGCCATTAAGTCTGTGGGGGGGGGGGGACGGGTGGCTCTTGCCAGTATGCTGACCCCCGGGGAAGACCCACTACCACAGTGAGAGGTGGCCAGGGGCTGTGTGGCCGTGGTGGGCGCACGTGCGTAGTGTGTGCGTGTGTGGTGTGTGCACAGGTGTGACATGTTCAGGTGTGGTGTGTGCACATGTGTGGTGCGTGCGCATGCATGGTGTATGTGCACATGTGTGGTGCGTGCGCGTGCATGGTGTGTGTGCACATGTGTGGTGCGTGCGCGTGTGTGTTCAGGTGTAGTGCGTGCATATGTGGTGCATGTGCGTGCGTGTGCGTGCATGTGTGGTGCGTGTGTGTGCGTGATACATGTGTGCGTGGTGCGTGCATGTGTGTGTGCTTGCGGACGCAGGCGCAGTGTGTCGTGTCACGGCCAGCGTGGGGAAGCTAGACGCTGCTGCTCCAGGCTCCTCACGGGGCTTGCACTCTGACCCTGACCAGGGCCCCTGGCCTGCTGCCACCCCTCCAAGGGCCAGCTCGGCCGCACCCAGCCAAGCCGGGGCCTGGGCCCTGCAGGACTCACGTCCACACCATGCAGAGGGCCGAGGGCTCCTTGTGGCACCCAGTCTCTGGAGCCGGAGGACCAGGAGCCCAAGGGTGGGGCCTGCCCCCCACATTCCAGCCCACGCCATCCTCATGGCTTCTGGGACCACGCGTGAGCTCACCTAGGGAGGGAGGAGGGAGTCGCTGTCCCTTGTCCCCCTGTCCTTACCTGGCTCATCACTCAGGGATGCAGAGCAGGACCTCAGCAGGGGCTCCAGCCCCGGGGGCTCTGAGTTTGAGAGCAGAGAGCCTCGGCCGTGGGCTCCAGGTGGCTGCCCCGCCCCCCGTGGGCAGCCAGCCTTCCCGTGTCCCGGGCTTGTCTTCCCTGCCACACGAGGGACCCTGCTGTGGTCCCTTGGTCTGGTATTTGCATAAGTAATTCTACTAGGTCATCTGCTTCCCTGATCCCTCTCTGGGTACTGAGCACCATCTGCTCAGCTGTATTGAAACTGTCACCTCTGTGTGTCCCCAGGGAACAGGGTCCTGGTGAGCAGGGCACTCCTGGAGATTTCTCGTTGCCAGTCAGGCGATGAAGGGGGCAGGGTGGGGCCCCAGGCACCTGTGTCACTTGGCACCTCTCAGGTTTTCATGAAAAGCCGGAGGGATCAGGACAGGCAGGGAGGGGGTGCACAAGGGATGTGCCTTGCGGATCCCAGCTCTGTGCCCTCCTGAGCGGCCTTAGGCAGGTTGCACAGCCTCTCTGTTCCTTGGCCTCAGGGTGGTCATGAGTGTTCCACCTGCTCGAGGGTGACTTGTGCCCTCTGGGCTCACAGTAGCCACCAAAAAACCTCCTGTCCTTACCTGGCTTATCCTTCAGGGGTGCAGAACAGGAACGCGCAGCAGGTCACTCTGCACAGACAAGGCAACGACCCTGGAGGCAGCAGATGGGTGGCCACACTGGGGGACCTGGTTGATTGGCTGGTGACCCTGGAGGGCTTCCTGAAGGAGGGGACACTCCACTGACCATCATCTGCATAGGGTGGTCCACTAGGGGTCGCAGCAGCTGTGACCAGCCCCTGGGATGAGTTGGGGTCAGAGGTGCTTTGTCCCATCCGCTGGGCTCCCTGTGGGCTTGTGTGCTGTGTGTACGTCACTGTCACCTGTCAGCCACACCCTGGACGTGGAGGGCTGCTGTCAGCACCTACCACAGACTGGCCCTGAGCCGGCACCGTCCCCTGAGAGCTGCCCTGGCTGAGGCTCCTGAGCTCACCTCCAGGCCACGCGGGGTCCTATCCTGTGACTGCGCTGGCCTCCGTCCCTGTCCAGAGCCCCGTGCCAGCGCACTTCAATATGCAGGTGTTTGTGACCACGTCACGCTCACATCTCCCCGAAGCTCACACCAGGAGCCACCTCAGCGCACCTAAGTGTCATTTATGCAAACCAGCCGAGCAGCGCCGGTCGTCAGGCCAGCCCTCCTGTCCCCGACGTCGGAGGGTTCAGCGGGGGCTACACTCAGGTATAGAGAGGAGGGGGGGCGCGCCTTTCCTTTCAGAGCCCCGATGGTGTGGGGACTGGGCGTGGTGTTGGGCCGCCCACTCTGTGGTGGGTGTCCGTCTCCTCCTGCCCACAGCACTCTTGTCCTGTCTCCTGAGGTCACAGGCAGTGTTACAACAGCCCCTGGGTCACCAGGAGCCAGGGTCCAGCTCCCTCGGCTGTGGCCACTCCGGTTCCCTTGCCAGGCCCAGCCGTAGCAGTGCTGCCCATCAGGCGTGGTAAGAGGGTCGCTTCCTGATTACACATGGACCTGAGCGCCTGGTCCTCTAGCTCTGGACCGTGTAGGATTCGGCTCCCGTGAAGCCCTTCCTTCGCCAGCCCTCGCTGGGCCGTGGTCTTCCTGCTGTGTGTCCTGCACATGTCTGGTTCGCTGACCCTGGGCTCCTCTTTCCGCTCTGGTGATGAGCAGATCCTGGTTGGATGCAGAAGAATTTGCCAAACTTTCCTTTGGGTTTTGTGATCGTTGCACGTCACTGAAGAAGTTCTTCTCCACCCAGAGGTTGCAAAGTGACTTTCTGGTCTCTTTCTGGGAGTTTGCGTCTGTGACCCAAGAGTTTGGTTTTTGTGTGTGGGGAGGGGTACAGCAGGATCCACTTTTTATTTCCTCCTGTGGATGGTGGGGTCTCTGAGACCCATGGTGCCGGCTCAGTCATAAACTGAGCAGGCAGTGGACGGGGTCTGGTGCTGGGCGGTGTGGCCCACTGTCTGCGGGCACCAGCTGCCCAACATCCAGCAGCTCTCCCGGCCCCACACCTCGACCTTCTTGGGCTGACTCTTGCCTCTCCCAGTTCTCTGCCCTCCCTGCACATTCTAGAAGGGGCTCCTCGATTCCTGACAGCAGCACCTCAAGCCCTCCCTGGGATTCTTACCAGAACTGCGAGGACCCGAGGCCAGCCTGGGGGCGTGCCACGGTTTCAGGCCCAGGTGCCTTTCACAGGGGGGTCCTTCTCTGCTGAGGCGCCTGCAGCCCTGGACACCTCTCCCGGGAACTCGCTGTGGTCACCCCGTGGGACGTGTCCGCTGACTGCTGCTGCAGCCCAGACGCGGGGAGGCTGGTGTGTTGCTGGCTGGCTCGTGACAGCCACCTTCCAAAGTCCCCGGCTGCTTCCATCGTTCCCGTGGGGACGGCGTTGGTCCGTTCCTCACTGAGCTCTGCTGGCTGGGCCCTGCGTGGCTGCCGCAGTGACAGAGTCCTTGTTGTCCGACACGGCCCCCCAGCCTGCGGAGACGTCTCGCTGTAACTGGGAGTAGACGCTGAGTTTCACCCGGGCTCCTGGCACCGTCCGAGGAGATCGTGTGGCTGCCCCTTTGCTGATTAACAACACTAATTGATTTTCCGGGGCATGGTGTGGGTTCCTGGGATGAGCCCGACTCGTCCGGGCGCGGTGGTCTTTTTAACACGTTGCTGAGTCCCTTTGCTGACGTTGTGCTTAGGGTCTGCGCCTCCCTCGTGGGTGGGCTCTGCCTGCGGCTTTTCCCTCTCGGGGACTTCCCCGCCTCCGTTCCCACCCCTCCCCTGCACTGCCACCACCCGACTTGGCCTGCTGCCCTCAGGCCTGCAGGTGAGCCACGGTCCACCCGCACCCTGCCTGCCCGCCCTCCGCAGCTGGAGGCCCTCTCAGGGCCACGCCCACACTCCTCTTCCTGGCCCCAGACCCCACAGGTCCTGGTCAGCCCTGGCGGTGTCCAGAGGGGCATTAGCAGACAGCCAGGAGCATGTGCTGTGGGGAGGGACATGCGGGGTTCCTGGCCCCTGTAGGGCCCGCCTGCCCTGGGTGCCCAGAAGGCCCCACGAGGGTGACATCTCAGATGGAGGCTGAAGGGGGAGGGGCTCTGCCAAACAGCCCTCAGGACAGTGGCCAGCCCTCTGGCGGCCTCTTGCGTGGTGTGGTCAGGAGGCCACCTGAGGGCCACACAGGTCTTCCACCCCGCTAGGGATGCAGCAGCCCCATGGGCCATTGTGGTCATTCAGATGTTGGCTATGGGGGAGACCGAACTCAAAGGGCAGGGGGCCGTCTGGCGGGGGGGGTGGGGGGCATCTGCAGGCGCTGAGCCTGATACCATGAGAGACCGAGCTTGTCAACTTCATGTCCCCAACACACACGGAGGCTGACCGCCTGGGCCGGGGACCGTCCACCTGTGTGCCAAGTGCCCACGTGCTCAAGTCTATGCAGAGGCCCCGAGGGTGTGGTCAGCAGTCCGTGCCCAGGCCCTGTACCTGCCAGCCTCTGTGCCCAGCCTGACGTCACTTTGCCCCCAGCGTTGATGTCACTTTCGAGACCCATGCTGGGGTGAGGCCAGCTCCTGGCACCCTCTAAACAAACCTGGTCAAAGCACGGTTCCCCAGCATAAAGGGGACTGTTCTGGGGCCCTGGGGCAGGTGGCCTTTCTGTTTAGCACAGCAGGGCAGCTCTGGTAAGCCTCTGCAGGAGGCGCCAGGAGGCGGCAGCTGGCACCCTGGCCTTGACGAGGACTCTGGCAGGCTGTCCTGGGCCTCGCCCTGCTGGGCCTCAAAGTGACGTCTTACAGTCCCTGGCCCCATAAGGCCAGACCAGGACTAGATAGGGACAGGTCTCTGGAGCCGGAGCCTCCTCCAGCCCAGGACCCTGGGACCCTGGGATCAGGCCTCGGAGTCCCTGTCCTTTGCCCCACCGAGCCTGGGCAGTCCCTCAGAAGCCAGGTGTCCACGGCCCTCCCTCTTGGTTCCCACCTCTCAGCCAGGCCTGCCTTGGGGACATGAAAGGAGAGGAGGCCATCTGCACAGGGCCCTGGGCCAGTCCAGGCCCCACTCAGGCCTTCCACGGACTGGAGGTGCCCCCTGCCGCGAGCCAGGCGCTCCGCAGAGTGCAGCCCACTGAACGCAGGCTGACTGGGGCCCCCTGGCGAGGCCACTGGCCAGACAGCTCCGCACAGCAGGGTCTCTCGCTCGGTTCTGGAGGCCAGAACTCCAAAATCAGGGTGTGGGCCGGGCTGCTGCTCCCAGGGCTCAGGGGAGGACCCGCCTCGCCCCCTTGCTGATGGGGGTCCCCAGGAGCCTGGGCGCACCATGCCTGGTGGCACTGACACGCAGATCTCTCAGCCTCTGTCCTGCTATGGTGTCGTCTCTGGGTCTTGTCTCAGACAGTCGCTGGACTTGGGGCCCACCCTAATCCAGCATGACTCCATCTTAGCTGGTTCAGTCTGCAAAGATCCCGTTTCCAAATCAGTCCACATTCTGCGGTTCCGATGGACACGGATTTGGGACAGGCATATTCAAGAACACGGGTCCTGGTCAGGAAGGGCCATGTTCCCCAGCCTCTCCTGTGACCGGGCACCAGGCAGGGCCGCGGGCCGCAGAGATGAAGCTGGGGCAGTGCAGACCCTCCCTCTGGCCCAGAGTCTCACTTCATGATGGTCCCTCGGGGGCTCCTGGCCACTCCCCAGCCATTTGAGGTCTCACCGCCTCAGAGAGTGGACATCTTGAGATGAGGTCTTAAAGACGTGAGTCCACCAGGAAATGGGCACAGTAAAGAGACCCGGCTCCCAGCCCGAGGCCCTCTCCCCGTCACTTATTAACCATTTCAAAGTGCAGCCGGTGGCCTTGGCACCTCCGCACTGGCTCCACCCCGGCATCTCTACGTCCAAGACAGCTCCACTGCCCAGGGAGGCTGCGCCCACTCCAAGTCCCCCTCCCACCACCCGCCAGCAAGCCCTGATCCCCTTCCCAGCTCCGTGTCTGCCGCTGGACAGTTCACATAAGAGGAGTCGTGTGTCTGGCTTTTCTCGCGTGGCATGATGTGGTGGCCTGTCCACGTGGTGGTGTGGGCCGCACTTGACTCCTTTTTGAAGACGGTAGAATTCCCCCGCAGGCATGTGCCACGTTTTATTTATCTATCATCCGTTGATGGACATTGTGAGAAAGGTCAAGAGACACAGTAAAATTTAAAGGGTTTTTTGAGCAAGCAGCAGTTCATGAGTGGGGTGGCCACGGGCTCCAGAACCGGGCAGCACAAGGACGGCTTGGGCAGGACGGGCACGGGGGTAAAGCAGGCACAGGCATGTGGCCCACGGTGGCCCTCTGGCCTGTCTGGGGACAGTCCCTGCATGTGGGTCCCAGCTTGCTGGGGGCCTCTGCCTGGGGAGTGCGTTCTGCTATTGTTTAACGCGGGCGTCCACAGGGAATGGCCCGGCCACCTGTCACTCGGGTTTGCAGGTCAGCAAGGTCCAGGTCACTTCCAGGCCGCAGTGGCCTCCCTGCCAGGACCCTTGGGCTTGGTCTGCATTTTAATGAACATCAAGGTCATTTGTTAAGGGACCCATTTCCATGGGGTGCACAGGGCTCGTGGCCCCGAGGACTCTGTTCTCAGAGCCAGGCCCGAGGTGCGTTGTGCCTCAGGGGGAAGGAATTCAGGGGACAATGTCTCAGGCTGAGTGCAGCTGGCTGGCCCTGGTCGGGCCTTAACCTTCCTGGTGGCCGCTGGTGGGGGAGGAAGGCTGCTGGCCACGTGGGAGCACCCACCCCCCACCCTCAGGCAGGCGCAGCCCTGCACCCAGTGTGCGGGGACCCACCTGGTGCCGGCCGAGGCCGGGCAGGTTCCGGGGCCCTGGTCTGGCCCAGGTGGACCCAAAGCCCGAACCGCCGAGGAGCCCCCAGACCTGCCGGGGACAGGCTTCCTGCCCGCCCGGTCTGGCCCTCCTGTGTCCGAAGCGTCGGGGAGAGGCTGCTGTCCCAGCTGCTCCCAGAACACGCTCTGCAAGATGCTGCCTGTGACCTCCGCCTCTTCCTCGGTGGCCACAGGGCAAAGCCTTCTTTGTAAAGACAACAGCGGGCCCGGTGACTTTAGTGAGACGAGCAATCCAACATGTCCCCCGAGGTCCGAGGGATGAGCCCGGGCGTCACCTGCCTTCTCCAGACCCGCCCTCCCCCTCCCCCTAACCATCTCTTGAAAAGAAACCTTCCCCCGGCAGGTGCAGCTTCCAAGAGCCACGAGTCCTCCGACCCGGCCTTGTCCCCAGGGAAGCCCCTTGTCCCCAGGGAAGCCCCGTCAGCCTGGCGCCTCTCGGCCCTCGCATCTGTCTTTTCCCAAACGCCCTCCTCCTTGGAGAAGCCACACGCAGCAGCCTTCTGTGTCCCTGGGCGCCGCTGCGTGTGGCCGGCTGCTCGGCAGGCCAGGCCCACTTCATCTTCCCCAGCTGTCCGTCACAGCGGTTCCCATGACACTGACCAGACCCTCCAGGGACCTGCCCCGCCCACTGGGGAGGCCCAGCCTCCCACCCGGGTCCCACCCGGGTCCCATGGGCCACTTGGCCTTTAGAGAAGCCGGGCGAGGGGGGCCAGAGACAGGCCTCCTCTTCTGGGAGTCCCGTGTGTGTCCCCAGGTGTCGGAGGACACTGCTTTCCTCAGCCCTGGACAGCTCTCCACACGTCCTGGCCAGGACAGCGAGGCAGGTCCCCGGTGAAGGGCGCAAGTGGCAGAGGGAGCCCACTGGGGTCCCAGGGGCTGCTGGTCGCGCTGCCGGGAAGCGGAGAGCAGGGTCGGTCGGCAGTGACGCTCCTCAAGCCGGGTGTGTGTTTTGGTGCTGTCACCAAGGACCTTAAATAGGGTGATGTATAAAGAACTGAGCCGCGCCCGTGACGGGGACATCAGTCCACCCATGGGCCCTGCCTACCCCTCGCAGGGCCCTCTGCCGTCCCTGCCGCTTGGGGAAGAGGGTCCTACACAGCAGCTGGAGGGCTGCGTTGGGTCTTTGCAGGGAGACAGCTGAGCAGCCACGTTCCTCAGGGGACCAGTCCACAGAGCCATCCCTGCCCCCACAGAGGCATCTCTTCTCCATGTCCCCCACCCCCTCTGCTGACCCTCTGCCCGTCCCCAGGCCAGGCCCAGAACCTGTGCTGCGTTCGGGGCGCTGGTCCCAGCCCCCCCAGTTTCCAGGGTGGGGTTTCACCACTGAGCTGCGGCCCCACAGGCAGCCATGAGCCCCCCAGGGACGTGCTTTGTCCCTGCTCTGGGCCCCTGGTCCTGCCCTGGTCCCTGTATTAGATGCACCCTCCCCAGCCCAGACCCGCTGACCCAGACGTCCAGGGAGGGAGCCAGGGTCCCCCTCTCCCAAGCCCCTGTGGCTCTGGGGGTCTGCCCTGTTCCAAATGCCAGCTCAGGACATGCACATGGTGCCCATGACACCTACCAGCCCTCGTCTCTGGGCTGAGGTCCCTCTGGGACGGCAGCAGCATCAGCAGTAAAGTGCCACATCCCGTGCCCGGCTGGCTGCCCACCAGGGCTGCCCACCGGGGCCTGCCATCCCGGGCCACCTTCAGTGAGCCTGTGACCCCTCGGCAGAGCAGCCTGGACTGGCCAGGTGCACGTTGTCTGCTGCTTCTGGGCGGGGCACAGAGGGTCACAGGGTGTGGGACCGCAGCAGGAGGGCTGTGCACATCCCGCCGTCCCCAGCCGTGTTCAGACTATGACCGTGAGCTGTCTGACTTGGGGCCAGGGCTTGGCAGGACCCCACCATGCGTCCAGGGCTGGGAGGGACAGGACGTTGAAGGCGCTGTGTGCCGGGGGTCATTGAGGGGGCCCTTTGGACTGGTCTCTACTCCAGGCCTGTTCTCGTCACATAGATGGTAGCATTTGTCCCCTGAGGGGGCTGTCCTTCTCTGTCTTCTTTCCAAGGCCTTCTCTGGGTGACACTACCCTTGACTCTCTACCCTGAGTCTACCTACTCTCCCAGTTCCTGGCTCTCTGGCTGGGAGCAGAGACTGGGCCATGTCCCCTCCCATTGACCAGCAGCTCCCAGAGGGGGGCAGCTATGTGGGCAGGTAGGGGACAGACGGGGCCAGGCCTCGGGTCCTCAGAGGGGCCACCAGGAGCTCCCACCAGCACACACCTGCACCCACCTGCTCCCACCTGCGCCCACCTACCCACCAGCACACACCTGCTCCCATCTGAGCCCACCTGCACCCACCTGCGCCCACCTGCGCCCACCTACCCACCAGCACACACCTGCTCCCATCTGAGCCCACCTGCACCCACCTGCGCCCACCTGCGCAGCCTTTACCTCCTTCTGATTTAATCACCTCTTTTTTTAAATATACATTTTAGCTGTAGGTGGACTCAGTACCTTTAGTTATTTATTTTACGTGGTGTTGGGAATCGAACCCCGGGCCTCACACGTGCTGGGCGAGAGCTCTGCCACTGAGCCCCAGCCCCAGCCCTGATTTAATCACCTCCTGAGAGACACTGTCCCCAAATACAGCTGCGTGTTCAGGTGTGGGGCTGGGACTTCACCCCTGAACTCATGCAGTTCAGCCCCCCCTCCTCAGGCCAGCGCCACGTGGCTGGGACGCGCAGCGAGACCAGGCCGCGGAGCCCAGGTCGTTGGTCTCTGCACATTCAGCCTCATCCCCCAGAGCAGATCCCCTGTGTGTCAGGGCAGGACAGTCCCCACCAGTGGAGCAGCAGCCTGAGGGGCGGGGAGGTCGCTGGCCAAGGCGCCACACGCCCGTTTCCTGGATGAACTCTGAAAATCATCCTGAGGGCTTTGACGCCTACTTGCGGGGGACAGAGAGTCCAGGCACAGCGTCGCCTCCCTGAGCTCCAGAGGCACTGCCCATGGTCCGAGTCAGGCCTGGCCCCTCGCAGCCCACAGGCAGAGTAGGACGGTCCACTGCCATCTCCCCAGGACAGGACCCTGGGTGCCTTGCCAACAGAACCGGTCAGCCAGGGCACCTGCCCTCTGTCTGGCCCTCCTGTGGTCCTAGGCTGTGGAAGGTGGCCAGCCCCGACCGGCACTCAGGATTCTGACGTCCCCCATCTGGTTTCCAAATGCCGTGCACACGAGACAAGGCTAAGTCACTGTCCCTTCCTCAACCAAGTGGGGTCACGAATCCCCTCGGGTGTCTGGGCTCCGCCATGTCATGTCTGTGTCACAGCCTCCAGACTGTGCCTTGGTGACGGGGGGCTGGGTGCAGGGACAGGCAGGGTGACCAGACGAGCTGGCTTCGGCCTCACCATCTGAGCCTGACCCTGGGGAGGGAGGAGCAGAGTGGCTGTGGCCTTCGGTGGCAGGGGCAGGGCCGCACCCTTGGGCACCCAGGTGTCCGGGGCCTGTTTGAAGGCGAGGGCCGTCCTTCCTAGCTGCGGGAGTGCTCTAGCAAGCTGACGGCCCTGCAGGGCACTGGTGACCTGTGTGTCCACTCACAGACCACCCGCTGCCCCAGGATGCCAAGCACAGCTGCCCTGTTTCTCGGGGCCGGGGGGCAGTGAAGCCTAAGGAAGGAGAGCACAGAAACACTGGGGAGACATCCATGGCGCCCCCCAGTGGCCCCAGCGTCCCATCTTATAAAGAGGGCACTTGGTGCACCTGTCCCTGCTCGGGCTGCTCGGCTGGCCAGGGCGGGAGGGCTCCCTGCTGGCACGGTGGCCTGTCCAGGAGGCTGCACTCCCACGTGGCTGCCCTCCCCTCGGGCAGGCTCAGATGAGGACCTTTGCCTGAGCCTTCTGCATCCTGGGTGCCCTGGCCTCTTCTAGTCCTGACCACACTTGTCACCAGCACCTGCCCAAGTGAAGTGCTGTGAGGAGCTGGGCCCTGGTGGCCCTGGTGGACGGGAACGGCCGGGCACCCCCAGGTTCCAGCAGGCTGTGTGCCAGAATCCAAGCCCTGGAGCCATCCACGCGAGGCTGCACGTTCCTGACCTACTGGAGCTGGCTCCTGGTGGCCCTCGGTGCTCCGTGACTCAGGTCATTGCTGACACCTGGCGGCCTGCAGGGAGCCCGGGGAACGTGGCAGGGAAGGGAAACCCGCCAGGGCCCAGGTTGGCTCTGCTTGGGGCAGCCGCAGGGTCCAGTGTCCCCGCGCTGGCCGGGGCTCCTCAGGCCTGCGGATTTGCTGGACAGCTGGCGTCCGCACACCTGTACCCATGGGAAAACGCGTTCAAAGAGCATAAGTCAAAGTCTGGCACCCTGTCTCTGGCCCCAGGAACTGTGCCTACTTTGGGACTGGTGCTGTTGGCCTTGGGCACACCAGCACTTTGACAGGGACCCTGGGTGACCATCCTCTGCTGTCCCAGGAGGGGGTTTGGCCAGGAGTCCCCAGGCCCTTCCTGCACTCAGCTCTGGTCCTGACCCACCCTGGAGCAGGGACAGGGGCAGCAGACTGTCCGTGGAGAACCATCTGGGATCGAGGTGTGAAACAGCAAAGTGCCCTTGGTGTGTGGCCCCTGTCACCACAGAAGGGTGGGCTGCATGTGGACATGGGGCCCGTGGGGGTGCCCGCAGGACGGTGGGACCCTGGGGCCTCCCTCTGTCCGGGGTGTCTTGGCAATGAGAGGACAGGACGGAGCTCGCTGCAGTGAGGTCTGCGGTCAGCGCGTCACACGGCTGCCAGCCACAGGGGTTGGAGGGGCTTCCATTTCTGGGTGGCCCTGGTACAGGTACCACGCAGATGTCTCATACCACGGCAGGGTCCCCCGACCCATCTCAGGAGGGGGCACCGGGACCCGCGGCTACGCTGCAGCTTCTGACTCACCGCTTGCTGGGGTGGCCAGGACCCAGGGCTGAGCAGCAGAAGGGCACTGGACCCTCTGACCAAGCTACTCCATGGCAGAGGGTCGGCCACAGGAAGTCCCCCGTGAGCATGTGGGTGTGTGGGAACAGGAGAGGCTGTGGCCGAGGGTCTAGCAGTGGATGGACAAAGGGATGGGGGACGTTAGGGACCCACCCAGCCACCTTATCAGGAGTGGGCAGACACGGGCACCCTCCACACTCCACGGAGGGAGACGGGAATCGGGTGTCCGTGATGCTGGTTCCAGGGGACGTGTCCCGTGTTCCTGTCATTGACTGTTTTCTGCTGCTGAGACACCTTGGGCTAGGTCAGTCACGAGCACTACAAGTTTCCCTGCTGCCGGCTCAGGGCTGGGCAGTCCAGCACAGAGGGCCCTCTTGCCACGTCATCCCTGGGCAGAGCCTCACCGCTGCTCAGGTGCTGACCACAGCCCTGACAAGGACCCCAGGCCATCACCTCTCAACACTGTTGTGGTGACAGTTACACTTCAACCCTAGCCGTCCGTGCCTGATGTGCCTAAGAAGACAGGGCCACCTGGGGCGGGCGGCAGTGTCCCAGCAGAAAGGCACACAGGTGGCTTTGGCCCCTCCTCAGCAGTCTGTCTTCACTCATCTGAGGTTGATCAGCGGGGTAAACTGAGGCAGGTCCCAAGGGGATCAGGCACTGTGAGCCCTGTGGCCTCGGACCAGGAGAGGCTGGTCCAGTCTCCACCACACACGCCGCGGCCTGGCTGGCCTGGCTGGCCTCGGCCCTGGAGGGAGGAGGGGAGGTGTCCAGGAGAACTGTCTGCAGGGGGCCTGGTGCAGAGAGAGTGGAGACCTGGGCTGCAATGTCACCAGGCACTTCATGCGGCCAGGTCCCCCGCTCTCACCAGGGCGGCAGGTGTGGCCCAGTTCCCTGGCAACTCCTAGACAGTTGGAAAGTGGCCATTTCCTGAAGTTCAGGTTTGGGGCAAGGCGCATCCATTGGCCCTGTCTCCCCTGCTCATCCCAGAGCAGCTGGCAAGGGACGGGACTCAGGCCTGTGTCCCACATCACCCTCCGAGTGGCCGGTGGAGGCCACCATCGCTTGTTAGCCCCAGAGCTTGCTTTCCTCCTAGGGAACGCGGACGGCGCAGGACAGGGCAGTACTGGGCAGGACGGGGCTGTGCTGAGACACCACAAACTCTGCGTATTTAAAGTGTACGGTTCTGTGGGTTTTAACACATGTCCGCGCTGTGAGGCCATCGCAAGCAAGAGGACGGCCGCACCTCCAGCCCAGGTTCCCAGCGCCTGTGGGCCCCACGCCGGCTCCCTCCCCTCCCTCCCACACCTGCCCACCTGCTGCCCAGAGGCTCAGCTCTGGTGCCTGGGGGTAGCTGGCTTTTCTGGAATGTCACTATGCCTGCTGACTTAGGGTCAGTGTCTGTCATTCTGCATGGTCAGTTGGGGATTTGAACCCGTGGCTCATCCCTTCTATGGCCAAGTGAGACTCATCCTGTGGACGGACCACAGTGGCCAGCCCCTGCCTGTTGATGGGCGTCTGGCTGCAGGGATGCCAGTGTGGTGGTCACAGCTGTCACTGCTCATAGAGCAGAGCCCCGTGAATGGCCGGGTTGTGTGTACACAATGTCAAGCTCAGAACCTGCCAAACTCCCCCCAAGGTGTCCCACCCTTAAGGTCTGAGAGCCTGCGTCCAGCCCTCCCGCCCCCCAGCCCCGGGGTGCACTCTTTTCCACTAGACAGTCCACTGGGCATGGGTGGCGGCGCGGTTGGCTCTGATTTGCACACCCCTGTGGCTCCTGGTGCTGGGTTTCTTCCTGTCCTGTCCCTCGCTGTGCCATCCTCTCAAGCCAGGGCTGGACGTCAGGGAGAGGGGGCTCTTTCCTCGTCCTCTGGCTTCTCTTCCTTTCCCTTTTCTCTTGGCCTCAGTCTTAGCTCAAATTGCCACTTAAAAAAAAGAAAGAAAGAAAGAAGGAAGAAGAATTGGGGGACTCACAATCCACGGCCATTCATGTCTCCCAGCCCTGGGGGCTGGAGCCTCCGGACCCCGTGTCCTGACCACCTGCAGACTCCATGATCTGGAGCCAGGTTTCAGCATGCTGACCTGGGGAGACACACTCTTCAGGCCACAGCACCCCCACCCCTCCCCCCAACCCCAGGCCCCTCTGCTCGGCTGGTCAGCCTTCTGGGCATACCACTGTCCCTTGTCATACCCCTCGTGGCAGCCATGGCCCCTGCTCAGCCAGCCTCCTGCTCACACACCACAGGGCCCCCCCTCTATTGGAGGTGCATGCTCTGATGGTCAGCCTCACTTCTCCCTAGCCTGAAGGTCACCCTGCCAGTGATTGAGTCAGCCATTGCTGAGGAGGGCATGGGGCACTCACAGGATGCCAGGGCTCTCCTCCAAAGAGAAAGCGGTATTTGGACTTTCATTTTGGAAAAAGAAAATTTTGTTTCAAAGAAAAAGTAGCATGACCCTGTCCAAGTGCAAGTACCGGTGCGGCCACTGGGCGCAGTCGCAGAACACCCAGGAGCAGCCTCAGCCTGGGCTGGGGGGTCCGGAGAGGTCCTCGCTGTCCAGCAGAGGTGCTGGCAGCAGAGACTCCCTAAACATGGGCACGGAGATGGACCCTGGCCTGGACCCCAGAGCAGAGAGTGGGACTCTGGGGTGGGACAAGGGTGGTGGGAGGAGGCCTGGCTGAGACCTGCACCCCTGCTGCCCGCGTCTGCAGCGGGTTGGAGGCAGCAGGGCAGGCTGCTCAGGGCCCCCTTTCAGGGGCAGGCCTCCCGGGGGACGCGGGAGGCGGGACTCTGATTGGCCAGGCCTTTGACCACGCCTCAGCCAATCCCTGCCACCTGGGAGGCGAGGGAACTCTGATAGGCCAGGGGCGGGTCACGTGGTCGCGCAGTCCAAGGGGGCGTGTCCTGGAGCACCGGCTCTCCTGGCTGCGTGGGAAGGGCCAGCCTGGGGAAGGCTGGTGACCAGGGAGAGAGGGCACCCGGCCGCCCCATAACTGGGGCTGTGCTGGTGGTGACCCCGGCACCTCATCCTCCTGGCGTCTCAGGACCCTGGTTAGCCCGCGGCCCATGCAGGAGCCTAGAAGTACCTTATGGCTCCTGGGATCCACGCTTGCCTGCTGCACCCGCCTGGAATCGGGGCAAGATGCCGTCAGAGACCGGCTGCCAAGGGCCCTGTCATCAGGGAGCCCAGAGACCCGTCACTTAGCCACTTCCCCAAGGATCAGCGTGCACAGTGTCCCTGGGGAGCGCCTGGATCCTCCACAATCACGTGGGGTCCTGCTAACCCTTTGGGGCTCAGATCCCCAGCTCCCCCATGTGGACCACCTGGCCCCCTGACCCATCCCACCCTGAGCACACTGTCCTGGGCAGGGAAGAGGTGGGCCGGCCCTCAGCAGTGTCTGCTCACAGGGAAGGACAGTGAGTGACTCTGGGAGAGTCCGGGACTTTCTCTCCTGCCACCGTTATCCAGGAAGTACCAGTCCCCAGCTTCACAGAGCTCTGAGATGCCGTCCACTGCAAAATCCCTGGCTTGTGTTTACTGATTTTTCTAGGCTCCTGTGAGGAGCTACCCTGGGCCGTGAGATGGGAGCTGGGCGCTGGTTTTCTCTCCCCCACAGCACAGCCTGGGGCTCCCAGGGAGGAAGCTGAGTCAGCCTGAGCTGGGGACGCCTCTGCCCTGCAAGGTTCCTCCCAGCCCCTGCTATGCCCCTGGAAGGACCTGATTTCTAGCTTCCTCCTTCAGGTTTCCCCTGACCCCTGACCCCTGCAGAGTCCCCGCAGGCAGGATTATCGACTCCTCCTGCCACTTCCCCTGGCTGGCAGTCCTTCATAAGCACACCCAGCCTGCAGTTGGAGACGTCCTGCCTGGAGCCATCTCCCTCCCTTCTCACTGGTGACTCTGGTGGCCCATCTCCTCCCTCTGCTTTGGCCTGAATAGCTTAGTCTGCTTTTAGTGCTTGGGCTGGACAGACATACCAGCAACCATCCCCACCTCCCGCCACCCAGCTAGCTGGGGCTTCGCAGCCAGGCCTGAGCTCAAGCACCGCAGGCCAGGCAGCCAAAATGGCAGGCGTTATTGTCCCGTGTCCTCCAGGCGGAGAGTCCAGGATCAAGGTGTCTCAGGCTGGCTCCTCCCAGGCCTCTCTCGCGGCTTACAGACAGCATCCCCCCATGTCCTTAGGCTTGTCCTCTGTGCGTCTGTCCTGAGCGCCTCTTCTTATAATGACAGCAGTTAGATTGATTAGGAACCCTCATAACCTCATTTTAACATAATTGCCTCTTAAAAGAGCCTGTCTCCAAATACAGTCACATTGAGGGGGACTAAGGGTCAGGGTTTCAACCTACGGAGTGGGAGGGGTCACAGTTCAGCCCAAGACAGCACCTGCACCAGATGCTGGGTTGAGCTCCCTGGAAACGTGGACATTCAGCAGCCAGAGTGTTCTAGAAACAATCTGCTCTCAGTGAGGCATGGCACACACAGTGACGTGAGGGAGCCGGGGGTCTCTTTGATCATTTTTGGTAGATGCTGCTGGTGGGAGATTCTTCCTTCTTCCTGTCCAGATAATTAGTGGGGGACTTCAAAGGCTTGGGGCGTTCCTGCTCAGATCAGTTATTCAGATTGATGCCTCCAAAGGCCTTGGAACAGGACACAGGGGGAGGACTGACGGCTAAGTGGTCATGGGAGACTAAATGAATTATTTGGCAGCCTGCCAGGGCGGATCTGCTGTGACAGCCATATGAGCAGCCTCTTGGGGGCACCCGCTATCCGCCACCTCTTCCTTCCCACCCCTGTAGCCACCTGGGTCTGTCCACTGTGATCGTGAACCTCAGGCAGGGTTCAGTTCCTGAGAGTGAGCTGGATGGGGCTGTGAAGGGGCTCTCTGTCCTGCGAGGGCTGGGCCCTTGCTTTTCCTCTCCCACTTGGGGTCAGCTCCTGACAGCATCCGTGAGAAATTAAGGAACATAGCCAGGAAGTTGCTTCTTGTCCCACTGAGCACTGTGCGGGAGTGGATGGCCGGGAGCTTCCGGTGGGCCCCGGTGCATCTCAGCCCGTTTCTCCACATTTGTGTTTTTCTACTGAAAAAAACAAGACACTTGGAAAATTTTACGAATCATCTCTTGTTCTGTATGTGGCCAGGATGGAAAAACAGACCAGACTCACCTTTCCACAGGAAACCGGGAAAAGATGTGAATGACAGCACGGGCATCAGGTGACAAATGACCGTGATTTTTGCAAGATGGGCAACAAATGGGACAAGTCCTGCTAGCCCCAGCTTGCTGGGCTGAGCACTCCCGGGAGCAGAGAAGAGACCACCCAGAGCCAGGACTGCGGGGAGTGAGCCGAGGGTCCTGGAGACCAGGCGCAGAGTGCGCAGGTCAGAGAGCCCCAGAGGGCCTGGAGGACGGCAGCACCTCCCACCCAGGGCTGGACAGTGCACGATGAAAGGAAGCTACCGGAAGGCAGAGAGCGTTGTCCACCCGCACTGCACTCGGGTCGTGCCTCTGCCCACCCCAGACTGCAGCACCCAGTGTCCCTGGAGCCTGCGCAGAGCACCGTGAGGAGTCTGCCACCAGCGGATGGATGGTCAGTCCTAACCTAAGCATGACTTGGGCCCACCTAACAACTGCCCCCAGGTAGCTTCACACCCTGAACAAAGCTCAAGAACGTTTACAAAAAGGCAGTGACACCCACCAGCCAGAGATGGCCTCCACTCGAACTCCCAGGCACCGGGAGAAGCAGGAAAGTACAACCCATATGAGGAGGAAAATCAATCACTCGGGACTGACTGGGGACCTACACAGATGTCCGAGTTACGACTGCATCCACATGTTCAGAAAGTCAACCAGAGGCCTGAAAGGCATTTTTAAAACCCAGAGAAGTGGACATCTTAAAATGGTTAAGACAGTATGCTTTTGTGTTTTGTGCATTTTGTCACAATTAAGAGATTTTCTTTTTTTTTAATTCACTCGAATCAGAATCCCAGAGATGAAACTAGTCTGAAGTGGGAGGCCCAGGGTGGGGTCAGGGAGGATTGCACTCTTCAGAGGAAGAAAATAGAGAACCTGGAGGATCCGCAGGCGAAGATGTCCCGGGAAACAGGAAAAGAAGGGTGTGTTCATAAAAGAGCACAGTGAGACGCCAGACAACCTCAGGCCGCCTACCTGTGCAGGTGGGGTCCAGGGTGGGGGTGGGGAGACAGAAAAAAATATTGGAAGAAATAATCATTGACATTTTTCCAAATTTAAAATGAACTGTGAGCTCTCAGATCCAAGCAGCTCAGTGAGCCCAAGCTCAAGACGCATTGGAAGGAAAAAAAAAATAGAAAGCCAGGCACATAGTTCTCAAGTTGCTCAAAACCAGCGATGAAGACAAAGATCTGAAAAGCAGCCGGAGTGAGGAAAGACCCATTTCAGACAAGGAGCAAAGACAGGGTGACAGCTGCCATCTCATCAGAAGCAATGCCGGCGAGAAGAGCGGAGAGAAACGTCTCCAAAGTATGGAAAGGAAGAAAAAGCACTATTCCAAAAACAAAGGTAAAGTAAAGCAGTTTCAGCATACAAACTGTGGAGTAAGGGACTCCTCCAGCAGCCCAGTCTGCGAGAGAGGACGTCACGCAGGTGTCCAGAAAGCGACCACAGGTGGAGACGCACAAGAAGCAAAGGGCTTAGCTCAAAGTCTTCCCTGGTGATTTAAATCCCTGCAGAAGATGACTGGCTCCAATCAGAAGTGAGGGCGATGTAGCTTGGGGATCGAGACATGCAACACGGGAAGGTAACGTGCACGGCATCAGAAGCTCTAGGGCTGGGGGGAGGGCCACACTCCAGCTCCAAGGATGGCCAATGTGCACTCCAGCACAACCGCTAGAACACCCAAAGCAACCGTAGCTCATAAGGTGACAGGAAGTAAAATGGAATCGTAAGAGATTCCGACCCAAAAGGTAAAATAAGGAAGGAGAGAGAAAATCCACAAGACAGTTGAAATGAGGGGCTGTGCCGGAGCTCAGTGTAAATGTCTGCCTATCACTTACGAGGCCGGGCTTCCGTCCCCAGCACAAAGAAAGAAAGAAGGAGGGGAGAGGAGGGGAGGGAAGAAAAGGACCAGCTTACACCTGAGCGTACTAGTGAACCACACTAAACGTAGATGGTGTAGACACCCCCAGTTAAAAGGCAGTTTTCAAGTTAGATCGGCGCTGGCCTCCAAGGAGCACAGTTTCATTATAAAGACCAAAATGTTAAAAGTAAGGGGCAAGATAACACCATCTTGACATTAATCCAAAGAAAACTGGGATGGCCGTATGCATATCAAAGTGGACTTCAAAACAAAAGGGCTTCACAGAGTAAAGAAAACTTTCATGGTGGTGAAAGGGTCAGCTCCCAGGAAGGACATAAGGGCTCTGAATACATATGCACTTAATCACAGAGCTTCAAAATGCAGAGACCAATAGACCCGCCAGGAAAACTAGATATCAGTGCAGGGACCCCCGGATATTTCAACACCCCTCTTTCAATAACTGACAGAACAAATAGAAACTCAGAAAAGATGCAGAGAACTTAAACAGTGTCGGGCAGCTCCTCCTCACTGACAGCGGAGAAGCCCGAGTACCTGCCAAGTGCACTTGAAATCGTTATCAAGATGTACCTTATTCTAGTCCATAAAGCAAGTCTCAGTAAACTCAAAATCATTCAGCTTGTACTGATGTGTTCTTTAGCTACAATGGAATCTTATTAGAAACCAACAGGAGAAGGATCTCTGGAAAATCTCCAAATATTTGGAAAGTAAATAATATTGTTCAGATTAATTCATGCATTAAAGTAGAAACCAAGTGGGAAATTAGAAGGTACTGGAACTGAAGGAAATGTGCGAGAGGCCTGGAAGGGATGCCCACCGTGCTGAGCAGCCAGGCCTCAAACCCGCAGCCCAGCTGCCATGTCCAGAAGCCAAGAGGAAAAGAGCAAGGGAAGCCAAAAGCGAGCCCAAGACACGGTGGGAGATGGTCCCAGCCCTCAGAGACTCAGGAGCGGGGAAGAGAGCAGGGAGCGGGGAGCCCAAGCTGTTCCCCAGAGGACATCAGCCAGGTGGGTCAGACTCTAGCCAGGCGGGGAGAAAGATAAGGGAAGCCACAGCTTGCCAGTAGTGACAAGGAACACGGGGACAACCCCCAGCCTGAGCTGGCCCCCAGGGTCCAGGTGAGCAGGGCTGCACGTGCTCCACCCTCAGCCCCACCTCCCTCGGCCGCAGCATGGGTCGCGGATTCTCTGCAGCCGCAACCAGGGTGAACCACGTCGAGGTGTCCCCGCTCTGTCCTTCCGCAGCGTGGCCGTGGCCATTCCAAAGTTCTGCGTGTCCACACACGTTTTGCAACCAGCTTCCTTCATGTGGTCAAGGTATTGCGGAGGTGCTTGTGAGGCCGTTGTGGAGTGGGGTGCTCTCAGGTAGCACTGTGGTCCACTGGGCCAGGTCCCGTCCCATGGGTGTGCAGCCCCCGGTGGGCGGTCGGGTGGGAGGGAAGGGGGGCTGTCTCCAGAACAATTGCGCACTGCAGTCTGATCTTCTTCCGCCTGGATAAGGGTGGGGTGGGCAGTAGACACAGTGGTTCCTGGCCACGCCCTCCTGCCTGGCCACGCCCTCCTCCTGCCTGGCCACGCCCTCCTCCTGCCTGGCCACGCCCTCCTCCTGCCTGGCCACGCCCTCCTCCTGCCTGGCCACGCCCTCCTGGAGGACAACGTGACATGCAGGCCAGCAGGCACGCCTGCCATCCCCGCAACTCCAAGGCTGCACAGGAGGGTGGCGAGTCCCAGGCCATCCTGGGCAACTCAGAGAGGCCTTGTCTCAAAATAAAACAGAAGGACTGGGCTGCAGCTCAGGGAAAGTGTTGCCCAGCACGTGAGGCCCTGGGTTCTGTCCAGCATTCCAGGGCTGTGCCCCGAGGCTCTGCTCACAGAAACCGCCTTGTGTCCAGTAGCCACGGGGCTCGTGGAGCACCTCTCAGTGGCCCGTGAGCCCCATGAGAACGGGGACATCCCAGCCGATGGTTGTGGGTGGGGTGCAGGCCCAGGAGGGCGTGTCCACTCTGGGGAGGAGGGACACGGGGACCCTCCTTTCTGGGGTGCTGCAGCCCACCTGGAGCTACTGAGGAGCAGGGTCTATGCAGCTGACGGGGAAGGGGCCTGAGCTCGGGCTTGGCTGCCCACTGGCTGCGCAGGCGCTGGCGCTGGGGCCGGCTCCCCTCGGGCAGTGGGCTGCAGGGTCCGTGCGCCGCGGCTCTCACCGTGCGAACTGCCACCCGCACTCCCCCTTCCTCTTCACCTCCCTGCTGTCCCGGATGCTGCTCTCGCCCTGCGGATGTGGCCACTGTCTCTGTCCACCTCCTGCCGGGAACACTGTGTCACGGCCACAGCGTGGACCTCAGGGCCACAAGGAGGAGGAGTGGCTATGGGTTGGGCTGAGAGCTGGTTCCCTGAGTGGCCCAGGGACCCCAGCATCCTTGCTGTGGGGGGCACTGACGTTGTCCCCGTGTCACAGATGAGGATACTGAGGCCCAGACGGGTAGACCTCTGCCTGGAGCTGCCCAGCCGAGGCACAGCACAGCTGCAGGTTGAACCCAGGCAGGCGGCCCCAGCATGGGCTTGGGAGCCCTGCCCCGCAGGGTCTGTAAGGCCAGCTCTGGGGCGGTGACGGACCCTGCCGTGCCGGGGTGCCATGCTGGCTCAGAAGGGAGCCCCTGTGCTGTGTCCAGAGGGCAGCAGGATGGTCCCCTGCCGAGTGTCCCTGGGCCACAAGCCCACAGCCTGTGCAAACCCCCATGTGCAAGTGAATGACCCACCCAGGAGCCTGCAGACGTGGGGCCGAGGGGCAGCCCCACAGCCCACTGTGGAGCCGGTGGAAACTGCCAGTCTAGAACCCCCAGAAAGACCCAGGCCTCCTTGTTGAGCAGAAGACCCCTGCCTGGGTTTTGTGTCTGTTTGTTGATTATTATTTTGGGGTGGGGGTACTAGGGACTTAACCCAGGGTGCTTTACCACTGAGCCAGGCCCCCAGCCCTTTTTATGTGTTTGGTTTTCTGAGACAGGGTCTTGCTAAGTTGCATAGGGCCTCACTAAGTTACTGAGGCTGACTTTGGACTCGTGATCCTCCTGTCTCAGCCCCCAGAATCACTGGGATTACAGGCTTGCAACACTGGGCCCAGCAAGACCCCCACCTGTGACAGCAGGAGAGTGGGCCCAGGGCTCCCTCCACAGCTTTGCCCCTCTCCCAGCTCCTGGTGGCATTTCTTGGCTGAAAACATGAAGGCTGGTCAGAGTTCCTGGTGACATTCATGCTCAGCTGGTATTTAACACGCTTGCCCAAGGCTGTCATTTTGAAGGGGAATGTGTTCAAATAGTAGCAGTGACTCAGACCCCAGCTCAGCCCCCCAGGAGGGGCAGCAGCAGAGTCCAGCCTCGGGGTCCAGGGTGGGCTCTGCTGCCCTCAGGACCTCTAGACCGCTCACCCTCTGGGGAGTTCCCAGGCTGGCCTGCCGGGGACCACTGGGGAGCTCCGCACCTGCTCGCCTGCTCAGTAGGGCCAGGCCGAGGGCTAGGGTCCTGCGCTCTGCCCGCCCACACACCCTGGCTTCACCTAGACCCTCCTCAGAGCACAGTCGGGCCTCAACGCCAGGCTCTCCCACCACTGGGCTCCCTCTCTGCCTCCAGACCATGCTTCTAGAAGCTTCCCCCGAAGGACACGTCCGTGTCAGTCCCTCCTTTGGGGGGTGACACCTTAGGCTGGCCGGGTCGGACCCTTCCCTGGGACCTTCCTTGCGTGCTTTTGGGAGATGCTGAGAACAGGTGGTGGCTTTGTCCCTGGCCCCAGGACAGGGCTGCGTGTAGGTGGCACTCGGAATCTGAGTCAGGGAGTGAGGAACAGGTGTGCAGGGCCCTGTGCTGCGCCGGGGGCAGTGAGCTCTGGAGGCTGCTGGCCGCGGGGCAGAAGCCACCCACACACCTGGGGCTGCACACAGCACCCGGGAGTGTGGACAGCAGCTGTGCGCAGACCAGGTGCCACCCAGGTGCCCTGCCATGGGGGTGGGCAGACGGTGCCCTGGACAGTGACCCCTGACGGGCACTGGTGGGAGGTGGCTGTGAGCCGGGAGAGACAGGAACTGGAGCCTCTCGGGGAGACAGCAGGCTGCCCCGCTGGCTCAGCCCCGTGACACAGGGGCAGTGAGGGCACCACGGAGGCCAGGCATCAGCCGGAGGACTTTAAGCAGGGGGCGTCCACCTGTGGGCTGAGACCCCAGTCCCACTGTGTAGGGCTGGCAAGCAGAGGGGGTGGCAGTGCTGTCACCGTGGTCCTGGTGAGGGAGAACCTGGGGACGTGGGGACCCAGGTCTGTCTGCACCCCGTGGAGGAGGGCACCCGCAGTGATGAGCCACGGTGAGCACGAGCTGGGTGCTCTGTGGGTCCTCCCCAGGGCGTGTGGCTTGACGAGGCTGTGCCCAGGCCTGGGGACACAGCGCCGTGGTCTCAGGAATGGGATTTCAAGCACTGTTCCCAGCGGTGTCCCTGCCGTCACCCCAGCTGTCGGGGGATGGAGGGGCCTTCTGCAGGTCGGCCTCCCCGCTATGACCAGGGGAGAGTCAGGCGTGGCTGCCACCGGGCGACAGACAACAGAGCCCCCGATCCCCTCTCCCTGGGGTTCCTCTCCCAGGGGTGTGGGCCTCCAGGTGTCACGGCCCCCACCCCACGCTGACATTGGCAGATCCCGAGGGGTCCCAGCCCCGCCTGCCCCTGCCCGCTGCCCCCAGCAGCACAGCTGGTGGAGGTGACCAGCTGGCTTCTGGGAAGTCCTGGGATGACCCTGCTGGTTGGAGTCTGGTGGCCTCAGAGGAGGCGAGAGGCCTCCATCTCCTAAATCAATAGGAGGACGTTCTGGGCCATGAAGACCCAGTTTCTAAGGGATACTCTCATGGGGACAAGTGAGATTGTGAACTTGGTCCCGGGGGTTGGAGTGACCTGAATAAGGACTTTTGTGCTCCTCACACAGTGGAGCACCTCGGGAGTGTGCCCTTCACCTCGGAGCTGCCGCGGGCCAGGTCTGGGGGTGCTTGGGGCTCTCCCCTTCTGGCAGCTCTGGGAAACAGCCCTGTGGGCAGGCGGTGGCCCCAGGACCACGGGCAGGGAACACTCGAGGTTCCATGCCTGCTGCAGCTGCCAGCTTCCTGGGGCAGCTGTGGAAAGTCCCACAGAGCAGGTGGAGAGACCCTCCGCAGCTTCTCTCCATTTGGGGATCAAAAGTGTGGAATCCAAATGTCCATGGGCCCCGCTCCCTCTGAAAGCTCCATTAGGGACCCTCCTGCCTCTTCCAGCTGCTTCCGGCCTTCCTGGTGACCCAGGTGGCTCCTTGGCTCCAGGCCAGGGTCCTCCCATGACTGTCTTCACCCGAGGCATCTGCAGGAGCCCTGCTGCTACGTGGGGTCCCCTCGTGGTGCCCAAGGACCAGGTGTGGATCCATCTGTTTAGGGAACACTGTGATGTTGCTAAGTCGCCCAGACTGCCCTTGAACTTGGGTCCCCCCGAGTCGCTGGGATCACAGGCCTGGCCTTCGCACTTAGCCAGGGGACCCGTCAACCCTCGACAACCATGGCCCCAGCAACATGGTGCAGCCTAGAGCCAGCCAGCCTCCCCCACAGGTCGCACCTGAGCCCCCAGAGGGGAGAGGAGAGTGGACTGCCATCCCCAGGACCCCAGGAGCCCCGGGGCAGTGTGCAGAGGTGCCAGGTGCTGCCACAGAACAGGGTCAGGGGGCAGGACAGGATGCCCAGACTCAGAAGCCACGGCCAGCACCTGGGCAGGTGGTTCTGGGAGGAAGGGGTGTGGGTGGTCCCGGGAGGAAGGGGTGTGGCCGCCAGTTGCTGACACACTGCTCGTGTGTCAAAGGCTCTGCTCGGCAGATCACAGGCTCTGAAGAGACACCGGGCAGCATTTCCAGGTGGGGCGGGCAGCCCACCAGCCACGCCTGGCAGCACACTGGGCATCCACGCATGTCCTCCTCAGCAAGGATGGTGGAGTGGCCCCAGGTACCAGGCCAGGCCAGCTCTGAGGAATCCACTGCCAGCCACGCTGCCCACAGCCCGGGGCCTTCTGGGGCATTCTGCCCGGCTGGCAGGGAGACAGACGGGACCCTCCAGTTCTAGGTGCTTGTCCCCCATAAGCTGGTGACAGGCGAAGCTTCCTCAGGTGCCATCGAGCACAGACTTGGGCCCAGGGGCCTGACAAAACTGTGATGACCAACAGTCACGGGACCAGGCGTCCCCTTGGCAGAGGGGCGCTCCTTGGGAGAGTTCGGCTCACACTTCCACGCCGGCTCTTCTGGGGTCCCTGGAGGCTGCTCCCCGAGGTGGGTCCTCCCACGCAGAGCAGAGGGAGGCGCCTGGGCCACCCCAGGCCGTTCCTCCTGCTCGCGGTCGGCCCATGTGGCGAGTGCAAAGGGAGCGAGAGGTGAGAGAGGGCAGAGCAGAGAGGCCCCACGCACGGCTCCTGCCAGGGGCCACGGAGAGGGAGGTGGGGGCGGGGGGGACCCCAGCACAGACCTGCCTGCTCTCAATGCAGCGTGCACAGTGGTCAGTAGGCGGAAGGCCCAGGAGGAACCGGGGCCAGGGTTCCGGCTAAGCTGAGCAGATGGATCCTGGCCGATGGGGGATGAGGAGCAGTGCGCATTCTTTAGCCGACTCGACTTCCAAGGAGGGGCACAGGGCCTGGTCAAGCCAAGAGTGGCCACCACCACCTGGCGAGCACAGGGCTGGACAAGGCAGACGCCACCCCCGAGGGGGGCTAGCATGCTGGCAAAGCCAGGGCCACAGGGAGGTAAGCCCTGTGTGGAGGCCAGGGAGGCCAGCAGCTGCAGAGGCCAGAGAGCAGAGGGTCACCACTGTGGCCTGGCCAGCCTCGGGCAGAGGGGAGGACCTCAGGATGCAGGGCAGGCATTCTTCAGGACCGCCTGCCAACAAGGTAGGGATCTGGGTGGGGATGGCTGCGGTGAGACCAAAAATAAACATTAGTCCTCGTCTCCATCCCCCAGAACCCAAGGCCTTGGACCTTGCTGTCCCTTAGGGAAGGCCCTCAACCAATTCAGGAAGGGACAGGTGGCCCAACCTCAGTGAGCAGAGGGTGGGGACATGTCTCCCCACCTGGCCTGACTCCCGGGACGTGGAGGGGCTGGAGGCCAGGTCCATCACTAGTGGCCAGTGACTGAGCCGGTGACCTAGCCACACCATCTTGAATGGCCGAGGGTCCCCAGAGAGGATGAGTTCCATGGGGACCCCCAGTGGAGTGCAGAACGCTGCGCCGTGGCGGGCTGTGGCGTGTGCAGGGAGACAAAGGAAGGGGATCTTGAAGGTGACAGGAGGGGGCTCGAGTGAGCTGTCCTGGATACAGTGGCCCTTGGCCCCCGGGGCCGATGCCCAGAGTGGTGGTGGTCAAGGCTGGCGGGCGGTTGCTGGGCAACCCTCCTCGCGTGAGGGTTTGCTGAGACGGCCACGGCCCGGGAGGGTCTTCTGAGGTCGTTTGTGTGATCAGGCGCGTGCCCGGGACCCACCTCTTGGCTTGGTCTTATTGTGAGGTCGACACAGGTGACCCCGGGTTGATCCTGACACGAAGCCTGGAGCTTCCGGGATGGTGGCCCTGGGTCCCCGGAGCCCACGCCTCTCCAGCCGCCATCTTGCCCTGTATGTCTCTTTGTGGCCATTCCTGGCTCAGCCTCTGATAAACTGACCGTCACACAGGAAGCCCTGTCCTAGGTTTGGTGAGTGGAGCCAGGGAACTGTCCAGCTGAAAGGTGTGGGTGGCCTGGGGACCCGTCACCTGCGTTGGTGTCCTGTGGGCCTGGGCCCCCCCTCCCATAGGGTCTACACTAACCCTAAACCCAACCCTGACCCAGAAGCTGGACAAGTGGAGAACTCATCGACGTCTGAGGGACAGGTTTGGTTCCACTCGGGGACGGTTCACTGAGCTCACACTGTGCGCTGTCCGAGGGGTGGCCCTCCTCCTTGCACCGCATCGTCACCGTGCCCCAGGGGTCAGGACTGCCACCAGCTGCTCTCGGGTCGGGAGCCTGAGGCTCAGAGGCTGGACCCGGGCTCCACACAGGCTACAGGCGGACACCTCCCGAGGGAAGGCCCAGCAGCTGGGCTCACCTGAGTGGCCAGCCGGAGCCCATGCAGCTGAGTTCCAGCAGCGAGCTGGACAGCACGTGGCTCTCCAGGATGACGGACCTGTCAGGAAGCTGGTGGACGGGGTGGTCGCCTCTGGCTGGCCCCACCAGGAGCACAGCCACCTGGACCCAGCACCTGCAGAACCACGTCCCTCCATCCTCAGCAGGAGGGGCCGCAGGCTGCCCAGGGAGGAAATGCAGATGCAGCTGCCCTGTGCCCACCAGGCCTGGCCCACGGTGGCTCCTCCAGTCTCAGGCCTCCCCTGCCCCTGCCCCAGCAGGAGACAGCCGCTGGCCCTCAGCCGGGTGGGAGACTCTGCCCTTGGTGTCCAGGTGAGCGCAGAGGGCTCCAGGACAGACCGCCAGCGGCACTGAGGGCCCCAGCCTGCGCCTCCCCAGGGACAGCCCCTCTGGCAGCCACACCTGCCCAGGACAGCCTCGGCCTCACCTGGGCCAGCTGAGGGAGGCAGGCTGGGTCTCCCCAGACCCCTTCCTGTCAGGTCCGGCTCAGTCTGTGCAGAGACGGCAGCTTCTGGTCCTGGGCAGGGGAGGCAGAGTCGAGGGGTGTCCTCCACCTTGGACGGAGGGGGACGCCCTGGCCCTGTGAACACCCTGTGCTGGGGAGGCACTCGGGGCCTGTGGTCTGTGCACCGCCCAACCCACAGTGGGACCTGGGGCGGTGCTTCCTTGGGGCAGAGGCTCAGGTCCTGGGGATCGGGGCAGCGACCTTGGTCCCCACCCCCACCCCGCTGAAGAAGGGCCATGTCACCAGCTGTGTGAGGGTCCCAGGTGCAGGAGCTCCGAGGGCCCGTCCTACCCATCGCAGCTGCAGAAGGGTGCTGCTACTGTCCCCTTTCACAGGTGGGGACACAGGCAGAGGTGCTCTTGGCCCAGCCTCTCTACTGAACGTGGGGGGCTGAGCCAGGCCTGGCACCCCGTGCCCTCCCTGGGGAGGTGGGGGGGGCTGAGCCAGGCCTGGCACCCAGTGCCCTCCCTGGGGAGGTGTGTGGGGGTGTTCTGAGCTGCTCTGTGCGTTCCTGGGGTGTCCTGCGGGGCTAGACTTGCTGACTCCTCCCGGGACGCCACGTCAGAGGGGCTGTGAAGCAGGGTCAGCAGCTCCGCCTCCGCCGGATGTCCACACTCATGGGGGGCTCCTGTGACAGCCAAGCGAGCAGGCAATTCCGCGAGGACACAGCTGGGTCCCTAATGCACCTCCACCCTGATGGAGGTGGCATCCAATCCACAGGCTGAGGGCACCCCTTGAGGTGCCAATCACAGCTCTAGGAGTGACCGACCTCTGACTGACCAGCTGTGAATGGGGGTCCCCGCACCCCTCCTGTGTTCCTTTAAGTTGCAGGGACAGCCGCAAAGCTCAGGAAAGCTCACATGTGCCTGTTTATCCCAAGGATAATATGGGGGCTCGGGGGGTGAAGAGAGGCACAGGGCAGGGCGCCACTCGGGCCCTCTCACATCCAGCTGACTGGAGCTACCTGTCACTTGGGTCTCATGTCTCCAAGGCCTGAGTGCTGAAGGCCTGGTCCAGCCACTCACAGAGGGATTGGGGGGACTTAGAGGGGGCCAGGCACGGGCGTGTCCTTGAAGGGACCCGTGGACCCCACCCTGGTGTGCCGCCTCTCCACAGGCCCAAAGCCGCAGGCCCAGACCTCTGAAACTGCGAGCCAGAGTGACCCTTCCCACCTCCCAGTTGACTGTCTCAGGCGTTGTGTCACAGCAGAGGGACACTGGCTCACACGGGGGCTGCTGGGGGTCAGCTCGGCCTCCCGCCCATCTCTCCTCCCAGGAGGCTGGGGTGGGGCTGATTGGTCCCACGTGGGGCGGGGACCCCCGGCACCCCCTGGCTTTCGGAAGTGCTCTTCCAGAGGAAGGAGGTGGGTGCTTCCCCAGGAGCAGTGGTCAGTGTCTGAGACGGACACGTTCACCCAACAACACCTCGACACGTGGACGTGCCTCAGAGCATCACGACATTTTTATTTTACGTATCCAATAAAATACACTTAAAGCCATAATAAAAATGAGCAAGACGGTCACGTCCCAATTCTTTAAAACACTGAAAACAGCAGCAAAAGACGACTCTTGTCCCTGGGGGTCCGTGGCATGGGGACTGTGTGTCAGGACAGGGAGGGGACTCGGCTCTTCAGAGCACTGATGGAGCCTTCCACAGCCCTGACGCCCCTGCACACCCACGGCCGCCATCCGCAGGACGCAGTGGACAAGGCTCTGTGGGGACCGCGGGCGGAGGGGGCAGCCCCGGGCTGTTCTCCCCACCCCTCGGAGCCCACGTGAGCTCTGTCCTGGGCTCTGGCCGCCAGCTCGGGGCCCAGTGTCTCCCCGGGAAGCCAGGGTGGGCATCGTCTGCCCCGCCGTCATCCAGGCCTGGCCTCGAGGGTCCCAGGCTGTGGCCTCTGATCCCCTGACTCCCTGGGCCCCCACTGAGTCCCCTCGAGAAGGGCCACAGAGGATGTCTGGAAGTCGTCAGCACCGACAGGAGGACAGATGTGGCCCCACAGCAGGGCGCTGGACCCTGTGGGGCAGGGGTGACTCCAGACTGTAGCCCACTAAGGCCTCCATCCCATGGGCAGGACAGTAACCGCGCTGACCCCCAGCCCACCCCCACTCCACGCGCACCCCTGGGCCCCTCCCAGGGCATGAGGGGCCCTGGGCCTGATGGGGGGGCTGCCCAGCCTGCAGAACCCCTCGTGGGTCTCCTGGTCTCTGGCTGCCCAACCCGTGGGAGGGCCTCTGGCAGACGCCCCGTCAATGGCTCCTGAAGCCGCTGCGGGCCTGACTCCCCGGCCTGAGGCCAAGGAGCCCAGAGCTCCGACAGCAGGGCCACACTCTGCCTCTGCCCATGGTCCCCGTGGGGGTCAGCTTTCTGTCACTAACAAGTCCTCAGGTGGTCTGCTCTTGAGACACAGGACACTGGACGCAGGGTTTCTGTCCACACCGTGGGCCCTGGTGCTGCGGGCCGTGGCAGCTTGTCACGCGGGTGTCCCACTGACAGAGCCCCCACCTCATGGTCAGACACAAAAGGGCAAAGAGGAAGGGAGGGGCTGGGCCCCGCCGTCCCCTCAAGGGCACGCCCCAGGCTGGCTGCCGCCACCAGGCCCCAGTTACAAAGGCGAGTGCCACCTCCCCTCCCCCAATCATGCCACGGGCTGGGGACCGGGCCTTCATTTCAGGCCCTGGGAACCCCTGAGTCATCATGGCAGGGACGCGTGAGCCGCCCCAGGCGGCCGCGAGATGACCACAGACGGTCACTGAGAAGCAGAAGAGTGTTCTCCAAGTCCTGGAGCCAGAGGGCCGCGGTCAGCGCAGCTGGCTGACGTCCAGGCGTGGAGGGCCGGCTCCCTGCAGAGGCCCAGGGAGCTCCTGCCTGCCTCCCCAGCTCGGGGGGCAGCTGACCCTCAGGGTGTGGCCACCTCTCTCCACCACCTGGTCTTCATGGGCTCCCGTGGGCCTCCTCCACCCCAGGAAGACGTCCATCTGGGTACAGAACGCGGCAGACCAGGGCGTCTCAGGTCGCTGCCTCCACTTGCAGGTATTTGCAAGTTAAGCCGCCCCGCCCCCTCCCGGCTCCAGGAGGCAGGCCTGGGTCCTCCGCTGACCGCAGCCTGGGCGCCTCCTTCCTCAGCTTCCCAGGCCTGGACTCAGTGGGCTGCAAGGGAGGGATTCTGGGAGACTCGGGCAGGTGCACCGCAGGGCTTGGAGGTTTGGGTGGACAGAAGCCCTGGCGCCTGCGACCATCCTCGCCTGGCCCCTTGGACCACCCAGCTCTCTTCCCCCTCCCTGGTCCCTCTCGTGTCCATTCAGCTGTCACCTTGTCTGCCCTGGGACTTGTCCCCTCCCTCCCACCACCCACAGGACCGTCCACGCTCTCCACCCGGCTCCAGGCCCAGCACGGCTCTGCCGTGCACTAGTCCCTGAGTCTCCCCCACTGTGCAGCTGGCTGCCCTCACCCCGAGCCTCGCCTTCCACCCTCCTCCCAGCCAGGCCACCCTTTGGGTCTCCGTGGTCTCCATCCCCTCCTCTGGCTGCTGACCCCCAGCGCGCCTCGGCTGCACACCCCGGCTGCCGACCAGGTCCCAGGCCGTGAGCCGTCCCCTCCTGCTGGACTCACGCTGCGGCTGACTTTGGCGTGATATGCCGTGCTCAGGTGTGCACAGACGCCTTGGCTAGTAGCACCTGTTCCCTACTGGTCCTGGCAGGCAGGTATCCCCTCCTGGCCAGCCTCCCTGAAAAGCTGGGGTTTATTGGCAATTGATCCCTCTGTGCTGGATAACAAGTTCATCAATTGGGGCCTGGCTTCCACTTTAAAGATAACCTAAGTAAACAGTGACTTTTCAAAAAAAAAAAAAATCACAGGTTAGTTCATCCTTAAATTTGGAAGATAAAAGGTGAAGGCAGCAGTTCAACAAGTCAAAGATTTAACAGCTGAAACCCCTTGGCTGTTACTTGACTGTCACAGATGGCTGCTGAAGGTCCAGCCTTTGCAATCACATCCCTGGCAAGAAGCCCACAGGAAGTAACAGGTTGGCACCAGAATCAGAAAAGCCACTTTTCACTGGACATTCTCAGCAGCGTGACTTGTGCATCTTGCTGGCTTGAACTGTGTCACATGGACTCTTGGAGCATTGCTAGCTAGCCCTGTGTCCCTGGAGCTCCGGTGCTCAGGGGTGCCCAGGGGAAGCAGAGGGGACAAATCAGCCACACTCCAGCCTCGTGGGTGCTCCCTTCCCAGGGGGTACAGGGCCTCCCACATGCCCTGCTCCGGCCTGGCCCTGGTCACTCTGCAGGGCACCTCAGGCCTGAGCCTCAGCTCACCAGTCCCCAGGATAGGAACCAGCCCTGGCAGGGCTCCCATCCACTGTGTCCATCTGGGTTCAAACACATGGGGTGGGGCTTAGACTGGCTGTCCTGCACTCAGATGCCCGGGAGGCCACGGCTCAGCTCCGAGGACACCCGGCCCCCTGCGCCCGCGGCAGGGCCGCCCCAGCCCCCAGAGCAGCCCACACACTGACGCAGCTCGGGCTTAATTTAGACCAAGCCTCGTGCTCAGCTCAGTCCAGCGTCCTGCACGTAAAAAGAGAAGCACAGGAGCCCAGCCTGCCTGCCCCTCACAGCTGCCCACTTCCGGCCACGTGGAAAGGCTCCACATGAGGCAGCGGGGCCAAGGGGGCTCCCACTGACCCCTAGCAGGTTGGGGTGTGCTGAGCCAGGGCGAGGCGGTGGGCTGGCCTGCGGGGTGCCCCGGGGCCCCTCTGACGTGCAGCCTTGGTGGGCAGTGTCCACTCTGTCCAAACCCCACCCTCGGGTCCCTGGTCAGCACATTGCCCCTGCTCACCTGGGCCTGCCCAGGGCTCCCCTGGCTGGCCACTATCCTGCTGCACGGCACACTCCACAAAGCACCCGGCACGGGGGACAGAGGGTGGGTGGAGTAGGGAGGGAGCAAGGGTGATGGTGGACGGCAATGGAGGAGGGCACCTCCCCTGGCGGTGAGCAGGGCCGTGTGCCGCCCCAAAGCCTGTGTGCGTCCTGGTCAGCTCTGACCTGGGCAGGGAGCGAGGGGGCAGCAGGGACCCTGCTCAGATACGGGGCCCCAAACCCGACACTGCTCCCAGCCAGAGGAGCCGTCCACCTGCATCCTGCCCCCACCCTGCGCAGGCCCAGCCCAGCTCCCCTTTCTGTGGGGGGCTTTGGTCAGTGGAACCCGGCGGTGCTGGCCTGGTGGACTTGACCTCTCTCTGTGGGTCCCGAGTGGCTCTGCGGCCTGAAGCTCACCTCAGGAGGCGGACAGTAGGGTCAAAACCCTCGCTGGCCAGTGTTCTTGGGAATGTCTGGGGGTCACCAGGACCGTTGGGCTGCAGGTGACTGTGACTTATAGGAAGGGACACTTTGCCAAAGCAGAGCTGCCTGTCTGTGACTTGGTCATTCCTTGTCCTGTGGACAGCTGCCTGTTCAGGTGAAGAGCGTGTCCGGAGCCGGGTGCGGATGGCGGCTGCGGCTCTGCGAATGGGCCTTGCAGCTGGCCGACTGCTGGGGTGACTTCCACACCCCCCTGTCACCTCCGTTAAACATACAGACATGGAGAAAAGCTGTGGAAGAGGTGGCTGAGGACGGGGAGATGCACGTGGCTCAGCTCAGGGTCCCCGAGAGTGGGCGCCGGGTCGCAGGGCGGCGGCGTGGTCAGCAGCCAGGCCAGGGTTCTGAGCAATTCTGAGCCAGAACAGGGACACTGCGTTTCTGAATCGGAGCCTTGACAGAGGCCTTAGGGGCAGGGCGGTGGGAGACACGGTGACGCGCCCTCCTGCCTTCCGATTCCTGCGCGCGTTCCTCACCCCAAAGGAAGCACGTCCTGTCGGGTCTCTCCCCCTCCCAGCCCCAGGGACACCATCTGGACATGTCCTGGATCCGCCTGGCCCCGTCCCCTCCCCACGCCCTCCATGGCCGATGGCAGCGCCTTCCTTCCCGGTGCAGAGGGGCCACGCGGGCTGTCCCCATGGTTTGGCAGTTGTGACGTCACGAAGCCGCTTCAGAAAACACTCAGAGTCCGTCCGAATTCAAGTCGGAGAGCTGTGTGGACCTGGCCGGGACTGTCCCCCACCTGTAGAGGCTGAAGCTCTGTGCAGAACGGCCTTTCCTGGCCTGGGTCTTGGGAATTTCAGGAGGAAAACCGCGGCTCGGGGACTTAGCGTCATGCAAGCAAGTCAGTCACAGAAGCCGGGAGGGCGGTCAGCACGGCGACTCAGACAGCCACATCTGGGGTCTGAGCAGGGCCCCGACAGCCGTCTCCTGGGCTCGAGCAGGTGGCTAGTGGGGGGAGAATCCACTCCCGAGCCTTGGGTCACACGACCACCGTGTCCCGGGTTGGGTACAATGTGTGGGGTACAAAGTACCGAGAGCAGTACAGGATCAGGACCCAGGAACAGCCTGTGGCAGTGTCTTACAGAAGGCAGCCGACGAGGCTCGGTGGCCCCTCTTGCCCTCCGTCGTCCTCTCACCCGCCACATCTCATTCTACGATCGGGGCCGTGGCTACCCGTCACTGTGGCCTGCACACTTGCTGACGGCGATGATCAGCTCACACCACGACACAGTGTCCTACTGCCGTCCACACCTGCGTGGAGGCCCGTGGGGGGCTGCGGGTCGCAGGTCTGGGGAGCCCCCCCAGCTGCAGTGGCTCTTCCTGGCTGGCGAACGCAGGGGCCTCCTCCAGGGTGACGCAGCAGACCCGCCATCCTGCCCACAGACTCGGGCCTCTCCGGCAGGGCACTCTGCTAGCTGAGGAGACCTTGTGCAGACGGGAAGAGGCCCCCTGGGCAGCCCGCGGAGGCCGGCACCACCCCCAGCGCCTGCGGTGAGCAGCCCACACAGCTGTGCAGGGCAGCCCTGCTACCAGCAACCGGAAGTGGTCCATTGGCACGGGGGGCCCTGCCCAGTGCAGCTGGCACTCCTGAGAGCAGGCGACCCGCACAAGTGTCCCCTTCTCTCTCCTTGGGCAGACCCACTTGGCCCCCGCCCAGCGCCCTGTGGAGGAGACGCTCCACCCGCAAGAGGACGGGAGCACAGGGCCTGGTGAGCCAGCAGGTGCCTGGGCCTTGCTGGCAGCTCCGTGGGGGCTCCAAGGCCGACCCCGAGGCCGACCCCGTGCCCAGAGCTGGGGGCGGGAGGGCCACAGGCCCCTGAAGCGCTGCACAGACCCCGCCTCATCCTCGGGAGCTGCCAGCTAGTGATTGAGGACGAGTGGCGGCCAGCCGCCATGGGACAGGCAGAGCGCAGGACTTCCTCAGGCCCCCAGGCTGTGCTGCCCCCTTCCTGCAGCCCAGAGCAGGACAGCAAAGTGCCTGGCCCACGGCGGGGAGGGGTGCTCCCCTGGGACTTAGCCCATGTGTGTCCTGGACAGTCCTGACCCTCCATCCCTTTCAAGGGCAGTGTCCATGCACAGGTGGTCATTCTGAGCACGGCAGGAGGACCACCACCCGCCTGTGAGGCGTTCCTCCCAGCCTGGGCAGGCCCGGAAGGCCCACTGTGGCCCCGAATGCCCGGGCTGCTATCAGGGGGTGGCCAGGCTCCTGGGCAGCCACATTGGAGTGCACAGCCTGGGGCACTGGGCACCCACCAAGAACAGCCGTCACCACCGCCCACTTCCAGGACCTGGCTGGGGGCCGGGCAGTCGTGGGAGGGTCCAGGTGTGTGTGGAGGCCCCAGGGTGGGCCCCGTGCAGCTCTCCACCCAGGTGGCCCAGTGCAGCGGAGCTCTGCTGCCCAGCAGGGTGCCTAGCGCCTGTGGGGGCCTCCCTGCTCCAGAGGTGCCCAAGCCTCTCCTCTGCCGTCCACCTCGGCCTCCTCCCTCCCTGCCCTGTGACTGGCTGCTGGGGGAGCCCTGGCACACGACGTACCTGGCCTTCCATTGCCATCCAGTGCATCCCAGGGCTGGGAGGTGACGTTCTGGCCGGGTCTGGGCCACTGAGGGGCCACAGACACAGGCTCTTGGCCTCCACTGTCCTGACCCGAGACCGCCTGATGCCCCGCGCCCGCCTCCTGATGCCCCTGAAGCCACTGTCCCTGTGCCCACACCCAGAGGGGCTGCTTCCTCAGGCAGCTCGGCCACTGCAGAAGGGACCAGGATGGCCTGGCTGGGTTGTCCAAGGGCCTGCAATGTCCTGTCCCTCGACAGGCCACGTGAGTGTCTCTGGGCCCCAAAGACTGGCCATGTCTCTGCTCCTTTCCCGACTGTGGAGGGGAGGCCCCTCGCAGTCCAGGCTGGTCTCGCGCCGTGGGGAGGGGTCCTTTCTGGGTGGTGGCCTCCCTGGGGTCCGAGCAGGGCGAGTACAACGCACAGGAACTGAAGTCCCTTCAGGACGCGCCATGGGACCGGCTCTCCCGTCAGGTGGCCGCAGGGCAGCCAGAGTCGCGAAGGCGTTTCCAGAAGGCCGAGGGGAGCCCTGTGGAGTGTCCGGCCCTGAGGGGAAGTGACGGTCACCCCGCCCAGGGCCTGCCCCAGCCCAGCTCGGAACCAGCCTGAGTTGGGCCGGGACCAGAGGAGGAAGGCAGGGCAGGGATGCGGGCGCTGGCCGGCTGCTCGGGAGGCCTCCTGCCGGCTCTCAGAGAGGAGAGGCCCAGGCTCTGGGTCACCCTCCTGGGGAAGGGGCCAGAGCCCAGCTAAGCCCTGAGGCCCCCCGCCCCAGCCAGAAGGACCCCCAGCGGCCAGCGCTGCTGCATCCCCCACGTCGCGCTCAGCAGCCCCCCCTGCCGAGACTCCTGGGGGACAGGTGGCCGTGGGCACCCCCTTCCTCGTCTACGTGGCCTCCTCAGTGTCCACCTCCACGCTGTCCCGAGGCAGGGCTGCTCTGGTTTCCCCATGGGAGAGAGGAGATGTCCCCTCTGTACGTGGGGGGCACCAGCCACCTCTTCGTAGAGTCCTTGTGGGGACTCAGGGACCACCGCGAGGTCCTTGGCACAGGGACAGCCATGGCAGGGGCCCAGCTCCTGCTGGCCCTTGATGTCGCGTGACCCATCACACTCAGGCGTGGCCAGGCCCTCCGGCTTCCTGGGTGCCACCCTGGGCCTAGCCCTCCCCCGACCTCATGCGCCACCCAGCGCGGCCGTGCTCAGCAGGCAGAGCGCTGGCCGGCCGTGTTCCCGCCACTCTGACAGAGAACCTGGGGACAGGGGAGGCTGCGTCTGGGGCTGGTTGGCCCCGGGCTCTGGCCTGGGCGAGGTGGGCATCGCGGCAGGAACGTGTGGTGGGGGAGGCTGTCCCCTCATGGCAGCCGGGAGCCGAGAGATTGCCAGGTCCCAAGATGCCCTGAGGCCAGCCGCAGCGCCCAGCAGCACCAGGGGGGACCAGTCCTGCACACTGAAGATCCAAGTCATGGCGGACAGGAGGAGGCACGGCTTCCGGCAGTGAGGGACGGGTTCCTTGACAGTCACCCCGGCTCTCCGGGGCAGCCTCTGTGTGACACTCCTCTGTGCTTGGGTCTGAAACGACAGAGCCAAGGAGCTGCCGAGGGGCCATCTGCACATGCTCCGCAGGCCGAGACCTCCGCTGCCTGGCAGGACGAGAGGCTGCCGTGGGGGGCTGCCAGGCCACCGCACAGGAGGAGGGACGCTGCTCCAGGGCGCGGGTGGCCTCTGAGGAGGGTGAGCCCCGGGCTGGGCAGGCTCCGGTGGGTGCTGGTCTCAGGTGGCCCTGTGTCTGGGGAGAGGAGCGGGACTTGCTCCCGTCTGCACACAGCCCTGACCCCGGGCTCAGCCTGGCGCCCCAGCCCCTGAGTTTGCCTTTGTCTGCAAGAAAGCTGCTGGGGGGTGCCAGGAGCACCAGTCCCATAACCAGGCCCAGGCCAGGCTGCACGCTGAGGTGGGAGGACAGGCTCCTGAGGCCCCGAGGGACAGGCGGCACGGCCAGCCCGAGCAAGCCCAGGGACACGCCTGGTACTGCGCGCATGCCTTGCTGCAGGAACAGAGAGAGTGGCCACACCTCTGCAGGTGCCCCAGCCCACAGCTCAAGCCTTCCAGCCCTGGGGGGGCTTCTTAAGGGTGTGGCCTGAAGCAGGCCTGGAGGGAGGTGCCTGAGTGAAGGGGTCACCTGTGGCGGCTCGTTGATAGGGCAACAGCAGTCGCCAAGTGAGGAGCCGCAGCCTCAGGCCAGCACTGCTGGGTGGCTGCTGAGGCCCAGGCCTCAGGACTCTCCCTGGCCACTCACCACCCCCACAGCCGTGACCTCTAGGGCCTGCAGGGCGGGGCTGAGGGCAGCCGGAGATGTCAGTGTGAGCAGGTGGCCGCCAGCTGTGGCCAAGGCTGGGCGAGGCTCTA
Source organism: Spermophilus citellus (assembly GCF_964194105.1). NCBI lineage: Eukaryota > Metazoa > Chordata > Mammalia > Rodentia > Sciuridae > Spermophilus > Spermophilus citellus. The sequence goes on along the minus strand of NC_138183.1, from coordinate 254,228,668 downwards.
AGTGGAGCTGGTGGCCCTGGGCTTCAGAGGCCCCCAGGCCGGCAGAGAGGGGCTCCCGACAGCTTTCTCATCAAACCAGGCTTTGAATGAACCTCGACGGGAGACGAGCCGAGACTCAAATCTGGCCCCGTCCTGTACAAGGGAGGCCGGAAGGGAGCCTGCCTGCGGAGGACCCAGCCCCGGCCACCACCCAGGGCACTGCCCGTTTATGACTTTCCATGAGTGCCCTCGGGAGGTTTGATGAGAGCTGCGCAGTCAGACTCGGCCCCGGTCAGGAGGCTGGGGAGAGAGGACGGCTCCAGGCCAGGCTTGGCTGCGCAGAGAGCCCCATCCCAAAACGAGATGTAAGGCCAGGACGCAGCTCAGTGGTAGCCCGTGTGCCCAGAGGCACAGGCCTGGCTCCGTCCCCAGCACCTCCAAAGAAAAGAGCTCTAGCCTGAGCCTCCCCAGAGCCCCAAGACAGCAGGAAGCCGTCTCTGAGGAGGCCCAGGCTGCAGAGGCAGCACAAAACAGAGGCCGTGGCAGCACGGACCCCTGCGGGCAGGCCCAGGAGGCTCACGGAGCCAGGTACCCCGAGGGAAGGCAGCTGAGCCAGGCACCATGGCTGTCGGGAACCCAGGCCAGAAGCACTAGAGCCAGCAGCCCACGGAACCTCGAGACCACTGAGGAAATCGGGAGGGTGTGCTTCACGTGGCCACTCTGATCAGCTGTTTGTGAGATCCGCCAGCAGGGGCCCGGCTGGGTGCCCAGGCTCAGCCCCGGGGAGGGCACGTGGCAGCAGTCAGGGGAGCAGCCTCGCAGGGCTGTGTCTCTGTCTCCAGGATGTGTCGTTACGTGGGAAGGCGAGCGAGAGGGGGTGTGACCAGCAGCTGCTTGGTCACAGGGAGGCATGTTCACACACCACGGCACACACGTGTCATGCACACACGGCACACACGTGCTCACATGCACACATAAATATTTGGTGCTTTCTTCTTTTTAATGTAAGAATAATCCTACAAAAACGACTTGCTCACTGTTCCCTGGGGTGAGAAGTCCCCTCATGGCAGCCGGGAGCCCAGAGAGAGGACAAACTGGTTTTTAGATTTGATTTCGAAATTGGGTAAATATTTCATGTAATTCCAAAATGCAGTTAATCAAAACCATTTTTAAATCTCTAAAATCCAAAACAAAATAATATAAATGAATACAACTGCAGACGGAATTTATGGCACTTGATGGAGAAATCGTTCCTGGGGACAATTTGTGTGTCGCTGCAGATCACAGCGTCGTGTTCGAGGGGATGTTGAAGCTGAGCTGGGAGCTCATGACAGGCTGGTGGGTGAGTGACAGATGACAGGCCGGGCCAGACATGCAGCCATCAGGAACCTAGATTCTCAGCCAAGAGAAAGACCCCCCGTGTGCAGCCCCGGCCACGCTGAGCAGCTGACATGCAGTGCAGCTGGCGAAGGGCCTGGAGGGTGTGTCGCACACAGAGCGAGGGCCACAGGAAGGCCCCAGGAAGCGAGGCGCAGAGGCTGCCCCGACTGGAGCGTGTGAAAGAACAGGGACAGGCCGGGGTCCCCATCCCTAACCCCAAGCCCAGAATGACCCCTAGTGTGAAACCTCAGACCTTGTTGTGGGAAGCAGACGGGTGGAGAAGCAGCACCAGCCCTGGGGGGCAGGAGACCCGGGCCCCAGAATGGAGCCACACCCCGAGCCTGACCCCAGTTCCTCACCACACTCATAGGTCACTGGTGTCACCTACCCTTGGGGCTTTCTTCCTCTTTAAAAAACATTTCCTGATCCTCGTGGTGAAGGCCCGTGCGGGGTCCCCAACATGAAGCACCTCACAGAAACGGGAAGGAGGGCCCTGTTCCCAGGCGTCTCTTCAATCCCCAGTGTGTCTAGACGTCAGCGGGGCAGCCAGACCCGCAGGGCGGTTACCTACAACCCCAAAGGCAGGCCCTGGCTGGCTGCTCCCTGGAGCCGCTGAGATCTGATACCAAGTGCCGTGTAGACCCCCCCGGCCTGCTGCTGCTGCTGCTCCTGCTGCTTTTATTTTTTTTAATTTTATTTTTTGTAACCAGGGATTGAACCCAGGGCCCTCGGCCTGAGTCCCATCCCAGCCCTTTCCTGTATTTTACTTACAGACGGGGTCTCGCTGAGTTGCTTGGGGCCTCCCTAAGTTGCTGAGGCTGGGTTTAAACTTGAGATCCTCCTGCCTCAGCCTCCCGACCACTGGATTACAGGCGGGTGCCACCACACTGGGCCCAGACATTGGCGTTTTGCCGTGACATTTTTATAGTGTCACCTCACAGCCAGTTCTGGTCTGGCCATCACAACATGGTATCACAGCTGGAGCCCCCACACCGTGGGGCGTGGTGAGCACTCACTGGCAGGCCGTGTGCAGGCGCACGTGGAACATGAGGCGGCTCCCCCCTGAGGTTCCCCCACATGGAAACATGGCCCTGTCTGGGAAAACCCAGATCCACAGCACTCCTGGTCCCAGGCACCGCTGGCCAAGACCAGCGATGGCCTCTGGTGGCCTGGAGCTCCGGGGGAGCTGGGAGAAGCAGTCGGCTCACAGGACCACTGCGACAGGGGCCAAGCTGCACACGGGTGCCCAAGGGTGGGCTGCGCACAGCGACTCCCTCCACAGAGCGCAGGAGAGCAGCGGTGAGAGTGGAAGGGCCCAGCAAACAGGCCCCAGGGCCCGGCGACCAAGGCCACCGGCCACCAACAGTCAGGTGATAGCGGGCACCCGATGGTGATGAGAAGGGGCTTCACCGTGGTCCCCCACCAAGCCCGTGCCCTGCCTAACCAAGAGGAAACGCAGTCCCCGCTGGAAGTAGTCTACAAAAGACCTGGCCATCGGGGTCACCAGAACCAAAGACCAAGTGTCCGCCCAGCCAAGAGGACCCTGAAGAGATCTGATACCAAGTGCTGAGTAGAGCCCTGAACCTGGGGTCGGGTGGACATGAGCCTCTCCGGGTGTATGTGGGCCCAGGGGGTGACACGGCGTTTGGGTCTCTGACGACCACCGCACCACAGTCGTGCACAGGAGGTCAGCAGTGGGCGGAGTGGACTGCATCTCCCCAGGGGCTCACAGCACGGCCTGCTCATACACAAAGGACACTGGTCGAGCTCTCGGACTTAACAGATGTGCTTTCCAACACCCCAGGCTCACAGACCGGGTGCATTTTAGAGAACTGGTTGCTCTGGAGGGACCTGCTCCCTGACCTGAAAACCCGTGAATGGAGGAAGCAGGCCTCCCTCTGCCTTCCCACACACTGTCCCCACGGGGCGGCTGGGCAGTTCTAGAGGTCAGTTTCTCTTCAAAATCGGTTCCGACCGGGGCTGGGGCTGAGTGGCAGCGCTTAACTTGCACATGCGAGGCCCTGGGTCCGATCCTCAGCACCACATTAAAAAAAAACAAAGAGATGGTGTCCATGACAACTAACAAAGTACTCAAAAAAAGTGTTCCAACCCAGGGTGGAGGAGGGGAGAACCAGGCTCCCGCACGTGGCAGCCCCGGAGAGGAGGGGTCCCAGGACCCAACGGCCCACACTGGCCAGGCGTCTGGCTGGTGGCACCGGGGCCACTCACAAGTCAGACCACCACAGAGAGACCCAGCCAGACCTCGGGGCTCCCCATGCGGCTGCACACGGCACGCGGGAGCCGTCACACCTGCGTGGGGCCACGCCCCCACCATGGCTGAGGTGGGCCCAGAGGGCCCAGGGAGGCGGTGACGGCATGTCCTCAACTAAGGAGCAGCAGGAGGCAGAGGAAGGGAGCCCAGAGGAGGAGGAGGGCATGCTGGCCAGAGGCAAATGGGGTCTCCGTCAGCCGCCACTCAAATGACCAGCTGTGAACTCAGGACACTGTGACAGGCCTGGTGTGAAGGGTCAAGGGCTCGTCTCAGGATGACAGAGGTGCTGTGTTTGCGTGCGTGAGCGTGCCTTCTAACGAAGATCCTGCTGCATCGCCGGACACGGGTCATGCCTGCAGTCTCGGGCGGGAGGCTAAGGCAGGAGGATCCAGGTTTAAGGCCAGCCTCAGCAATTTGGCAAGACCCTGTCTCAAAATAAAAAATAAAAAGGGCTAGGAACGTGGCTCAGTGGTGGAGCCCCTGGGTTCAGTGTCTGGACCCAAAAACAACCCCCCAAAAGTGCTGAGCTGCTTCAGGTTCCACAGTGAGACCCCGGGCGATGTTCCACTGGGGCAGGGGGAGGCCCTGGGGACCAGTGGCTTTGGACTTGTGATCCTCCTGCCTTGGCTTCCCAAAATGCAGGCGTCACAGGTGGCCACCACTGTGGCTGTGTTTATTCTCCGAGCAGAAGCTGCTCATGGACATAGTCCAGCCTGTCCACTTCCTTTGCGGGTTGTGTGCCTGTGCTGTGTCCGGATGTCTGGATACTCCGAGTCGCGCAGACCTGCTGCTGCGTGGTCGTCAGGTTTACAGTCCCACGGTTCACTGGGACTCCACTCATTTGTTGATTCTAGGAGAGGCTTCGGGTCTGCGTCTAGGTCCACAGTCGGCAGGGGGCCCAGCTCTTCCTGCTGCGTGTGTCGAAGGCTGTCCTTACCCACAGAGCGGCGCTGCTGTGTCCAAGGGCAGGTGGCCATTTCCACGTGGCCTCCTTATGGTCCTCTGTTCCGTCTCGTTGGTCCAGTGGTTCTCTGCCGGTACCTGGCCTTGATTACTGTCGCCTGACAGCAGGTCTTGGAGTCTTGTGGCCTCAGCTGGGGACTTTCTCCTCCTTCGTATCATGTTTCTTACTTGGGATCTTTTAGCCCAATCAGTTTCTCGGTTTCACTATCCTGAGAAATACAGCCGCCGTGGAAGTCAGGTTTTTAGAGACGGGGATGAGGACACCCGGTGAATTAACAGGAAAGGGCTGGTGCACAGGAACACGGCGAGGACAAGGGGAGGGGCGGGTGCCACCAAGCCCGTGGGTGAGGTCAAGGAAGGCACTGCGACCTGTGCGTGAGCGTGCGAGCTCTCCTGCAGGACGTCAGAGGACCACCGAGCCCGAGAGTTAAGGACGTCACAGCAGGTGTGAGACCTCTGAGAGGCGACTGAAGGAGAAATTGTTGAGATCTCTCAGAGAGAAGGAAAGGGTGGGAAATGGAGGGGCGCCTTCGAAAACAAAGGACGGCCCCGGAAGGCCTGGGGTGACCGCGAGGAGCTTCGGGGAGAGCAGGAGGCAGGGACGCAGGAGGAGCAACTGGGGACCCTCTTGGAGCTGAGGGACAGGTTCTCTGGGTGACAGCCACACCAGGCTTGGGGGAGCTCCAGGGACCCTGCAGCGTGGGCTCTGACAAGTCAGCAGATCCCATGCTGGAGTCCCAGGCACAGGACCAAGGTGACCACCTTCAGGCCCTTGGGCAGTCCTGGCCATGAGCGCAGCCTCCGGTGTCCCAAAGAGCGCGTGCGCCTGCTAGATGTGCCCGGCCCCGGGTCCTGCCCTCCTCTTCCCTTCTTTGCGGTTGGCTCCCTTTGGCTCAGGCTCTGCTAGGTGTGGACATCGTGTGACGGTCACGTCCCCCTTCTGAATTTCCTCCTGCCATCATGAAACGTCACTCTGCTCTTCTGGTGCCCCTCCTTCCAAAGGCTCGGTTTGGGCAACTCCAGCGAGGTGGCTGCTCTCGCCATAGCATCAGTCTCCTAGAATGGGCAGCCCAGCGGGGGGTCGCTGATGATCTGTGGTGTGGCCATCGGACACTCTAACCCCCAGGTATATGTCAATGTCACCCAAAAGGAACACCCTGGACCCCAGCAGCTGTCCCCGCCCCTCACCGCACTCTGTGGCCCTTCTGAACTCTGGGCAGGCTTTCACAGGGACACGTGCCACCGGCACTCTTGGGGACATGCCAAGGGATCTCTGGGTTGTAGAGTGACCTTGTATTTAAATTGAGACGAACGCGCCAAAGTGCTGCTCTAGTGGGCGGAAGGGACAGGGTCGGAGCTGACATCTGCCCACCAGGGCCCGTCTCCCTTTGTACCCTTTCAGCCCCTCAGGGCTTTGGGAAGTGCGGAGAAGGCACACTCGGTCTTTCCGATCCACCCCGTCTAGTGCTGATCCCTGGAGTCTTACCCACTGACACCTAATCTAACCCATGCTGTCCAACCACACTTACCGGTCAGTTTCCAGACTGTCTGCTTTCCCTGCCACCTTGGTTGCTGTCCCAGGCTGTTGTGACCTACCCATGGGCTCTCGCGTGTCCTCCACACCTCCTGGTGCTGGCCTAGGGTCACAGCCTTCGCTTCTCCGTCTGAGTGGACTTCACAAAGGATCCGCACCTGGACACATGGTGTGCCCGCTGTGCCTCTGCCCGCCCGTGACTCCCCCAAGACCGTGCTGCTGATCTGCGTCCGTCACGTCTCTTTTGAACTAAGAGGGAAAACAGGCTTCTGTGTCCTCGGGCTCACCAGCTCCGACGGCCCCCCACAACCTCGCCCACATCTCTGGTCAAATCTGTTGGCAACAAATAGCTTTGTTTTATATTTCCCTATAAAGGTCTTAGCTTTGCCTTCGTTCTTTTAAAATATTTCCACCAGGTACAGAAAGTTCTTTCCTTCCCACATTTTAGGGGTGGCCCACCCACCGTCCTCTGGCCTGCAGAGTTTCAGATGTGAAGTCTGCAAGCACTCGGGGCGCCGTCCTGCAAGCTGGGCCCTCTTCTCTGGCTGCTTGAGAGTCTCCCCCTTGCCTGGGCTCCTGGCAAAACATGGCCCTCTGGGGTTCTTTCCTGGTTGGGATTCACTGTTTTGAATCTATAAATTAATGTTCCTCACCTGCCTGGGAAGTTTTTGCCCAAAATATTTTTCTCTGATTCATTTTCTCCTCTACAACTCTAACTTCCCCCCTTCTAGGGCTCTACCCCTATGTTACCCTTTGATATCGCCCCCTAAGTCATAAGAATCTGTTCACACTTTTAAAAACCTGTTCTCCTCTCGTCTTCAGAGTGGACAAGTTCTGTTGGTGGATCACTGGCTCCTAACTCTGTCGTATCTATTCTGCTTTTAAGCCCATCCAGAGCATTTTTTAAATTTCAGCTATTTCTTACTTTTAATGCTTTCAGCTAGTTCTCTCCATTTTATTTCTCAAAATTCCCTATCTTTTATTCATTTTAAGTATATTCTCCTTTATGTAATTTGGTATTGCGATAGTAGCTGGTTCTAAAGTCCTCATCTGATAATTGTAACTTCGGGGGCATCGCTGAGTTAACTTAATAAAGTTTGAATTGTATCTGAATATTGTGAATGCTGTGCCGCGGCCACTCTGGGTTCTGCTGTATTCCCCAGATGAATGTCCATGTTTTTGCTGTGACTGATCATTGGCTTGGTTAGCCCCTGTGTGGCCTGCAGGGGCAGCTCAGCTTCCACACAGGTGTGTGGCCTTACTGCAGTGGCTGATGTCTGGGTCAGCCTGTGCCCACACAGTTGACACTCCCTGGAGACCTGGGGGTGCACACAGAACATGGGGCCACATTTCTGTCCTCTCTGCTGGGAGTCTCCCCTGGCTTTGCCAGCTGTGGCCGCCCTGGGTTCCGCCCTGATTTTCCACACTATAACACTGCACTGCTCTGTCGGAGCTGCCGTCTCTCCTACCACACTGGCCCTGAACTTAACAGGTTTCAACTCCACATAAAATCCACCTACCTCTTTTTGGCCTCCAAAGCCTTTAGATGATTGCTTTCCTTGAGGGTTTAGGTTGGGGATTGTGTTTTGTCTAGACTTTCTAAGTGTCACCTACATAATTCATCTTAGGAGCTGACTTTACCTATCCTCCAACCTCATAATTTATACCCAGCCAAACTATCAATTAAATATATAAATAAAGCCACTTTCAAACAGGCAGTGTGTCCAGAAGTAAGACTTCCAGATTCCTTCCTAAGGAAGTTACTGAAGGGCATCCACACAAAAGAGGAGGTTGTAAAACAAATAAACAAGTGCAATGTGGAGTTTGGGGTTCAATATATCCCTCACAAGAAAGCATGAAAGAAATCCCCAGGATGTCAGTAGGAGGACAAGAGGCAGAAACGGTGGGTTCTGGCCATGAAGAGCAAAGCACAGTCCTCAAGAGAGACTTCTTCAAGCAGACAGACTTGAAATACCAAATGGGTTTGAACATGTTGAAGAGATTTACATAATTAAGGAAGTGTTTGGATCTGAATTACTGTTAAGTACATAGAAAATTAAATCAATAAAAAAAAATCATTTTGCTCCAGGGGAAAAATGTACAGGAAAAAAACAAAGTAATCACAGTTAACTCTATGGCTTAACTATGAATAGATATTGCATAGTCATGAAGCAGATCCTGAGCACTGGTCTACTTAAAATTCTGGTGTATCTGGAGAGTGGTGTGTTGGGAACGGCGGGGGACAAAGGGAGGGAGCCAGGCAGGCGGCTCTCAGCTGGGGGTGCCTCTGACCTCCCCGGGGTGCCTGGCGCTGTTCTCAAGCAGGGTAGAGGCTCTGGCTCAGACATCTGTCCATGGGGTGGGGCTTCCTATCCTGGGGTGAGTGTGACAGGGGTCCCCACGGTGTGCTCTGTAGTCTGTGCCATGACTGAAATCTAGGTTGCATCTCAGGTGCAGGGGTAGCCGTTGGCATCTAGTGGGTAGAATTCCGGGACATTGCTAAACGTCCTACAGTGCACACCCACAACAAAGAACAGGCCCAAAGTACAGTACTGCCACTGTTGAGCAATTGCAAGCTAAGTCATCGTCTTCCAAAGCCATGAGCCAGCAGATAAGAGCTAAAGCGTAAATATAGCAACAACAGACAGGCACTTCAAGACGGGGAGACGCAGAATCGGCCAAGGAGAGGGCCTCTGCCACAACCAACCTGGGCAGTGTTAGTCTCTTGGTCTGGAAGGCATGTGCACAGCTTTGATATCCTGAACAGCGTCAGGAGGGAGCGTTACTGATGAGGAAGGCCTGCGCCCCGCCTTGATCCCTGACTGGCTGAACGCCCTGTGGCTTGGGGTCCTGCCACCTCCCTGGACGTGGCTGTGGGATTCACTCCCTGTCTGTGTGAGGATAACACGTGGAGAGGCACGTTGCTCTCTCTGGCTTTTAACTGGGCCTGGGACTTTTGAGGCTCTCTCTTCTCCAAGGCGGGAACTACAGGAGCCTCAGGGCTTCCCGGAGCCTGGTGTGGGTGCAGCAACTCCCCCTGGTGGCAGCGTGCCAGAATTGCAGGTCCAGGAGTTTGAGGGGCATCAAACCCGTGAGTTCAGGATGCCAAGCGGGCAGGTGAGGCACCAGCAGGCCTCCCTACTCCGGGGCTCGGTCAGCATATGAGCACTCCGTGGCCTCTGCCTTAAGGACAGGCTGGCTCCGAAGACCCACGGCCAGCTAAGCTGGCTTTGTCCTGTCCACAGGCTGGGAGGCGTGGGACTCAGCTGGTGCCCCTGTGCACTTGCTATGGTGGACAGGGACTCCCTGCACAGGTCCTGTGGCATTTCCCACCAGCGAGGCCCAGGTGGCGAGTACGGCGGGCACCGTGTGCCGTCGTCCTGCTCGTCTTTCTTTTTAATTCATCTTTTTAGTTGCAGATGAAGGCAATACCTTTATTAACCTCCCGTGTGCCGAGGCTCGACCCCATGCCTCCCACGTGCGAGGTCAGCGCCCCGTGCCCAGCCCCCACCGCCCTGCTCTTCTTGTGGAGTGTGTGCCCTTCCAGCCGCAGTGGCCTCGCGCGCCTGGGGCAGGTGCCCCAGAGCCCACCCACGCCAGGGCAGAGCGGCCCTGCACCCAGCTCTGACCAAGGGTGCCTCTCCTCTGGGGAAGATAAGCCAAACTCATCTGCTTTCCAGAGCAGGGAGCTCTCCAGACCTGATGGAGGGGAGAGGACGAAGAGAGACCAAGGTCAGAGCACTGCTGCGGGGTGCTGCCACCCGTGTCCCTCAGCTTGAGAAGCCCATCCCTTTGTCCAGGAAAGGGGCTCGCGCTCCCTGAGGAGGGAATCCAGCCTTGGGGACCACTGTGCCACGGCTCACCCCCAGCCAGACACCCCTGCACAGGTGGAGGGAGACGGGCACGTGGACGCGGCCAGGCCTCACTGTGGGCACACATCTCCGTAAGGGCCTCTCCAATCTGGGTGGAGTGGGGGTGACCAGTGCCCAAAGGCCCCAGAGCAGGACGGGCAGAAAGCGGGTAGGGCAAGGAGCAGGCAGGCTTGAGTCCGGGCCTCGGGGCAGCAGGAAAGGTGACCCAGGTTCCACACGGGCAGCAGGCTAGGACGGACCCGCTGCTGTCCTGGGATAGACAGGGAAGGTGTGGGAACCGCCCACCCTGGGCAGGTCCTGTGCCCTGCAGGGTCCCTGGCAGACAGGGCAGGGCACAGGCTGTGGGCAGCCATTTCTCCATCAGGGCCTTCCTGCCCTGGGGACAGCTTGGTGGCCCACCATGTGCTCTGTGCCTTGTGGCCAAGCCTAAGCCACACCTGGAGGGTGTGGAGCAGATGGACATTGAGGTGTCCCCACTAGGCCTTGCTGGATGGACAGGCCAGCTGGGAGTCCTGGCCCCGTGCACTGTGCAAGGCAAGTGTCACCAGGGCTGCGGGCTTCATGCCGGGGCTGCCTGTGGGTGCCTGAGGGGCCACTGCACCGCCTTTTGCCAACACAGTTTGGGCTGAGGTGAGGGGCTCCCCCCAGCGTCCCCAGACCTCACCTCTGTGTCCATCTGGTGTGTGGGGTTCAGAGGAACTTGTGGGGTGGTGACATGTGGCCCCTGCCTCTGTGCCACATGCAGAGAGGCCAACGGCAGGCCCCTCACATGTTCCTGCTCCCACAGAGGGACAGGCTATGGGCACAGGGTGAGGTTCCGTGTGATCCTGGCTCTGGATGGCCAGCACTGGGTCAGCTCTGTCACCTGCACGTCTCAAATTGAAATCAACTTCACAAATGTCCCCTGGTCTGGCTGAGACCAGTTACCTGAAGGGTTCCTTTTGTCCCCTTCCAACATTCTGAAAGTGGCTGGGGCTGCCATGCTCTCCTAATACCAGCTCCTCAGGAGCAGGAGGGTCACCAGTTCAAGGCCAGCCTCAGCATCTCAGCAAGACCCTGTCTCAACATAAAAAAAGAGAAAAGGCTGGGGCTGGGGCTGGGGCTGAGTGGCAGAGCCCTCCTGGGTCCCCTGGGCTCCATGGCAGTACCTCCAGAGAATGAGACTCTGTGGAGCCTCCAAAAGCAGCCGGCACCAAGAGAAGGACAGCAGGACCCTGGCTCAGTGGTGGCTGGGTGGCCGGAGTCCAGCGTCCCTCCTGGCGTGGAGGGTGCCTACAGGGTCCTGAGGTGGCCTCGCTCCTGCCCCTGCTAAATGCCGGGAGGCTAGGGCTCTGCAGGGCCACCACTGTGTGGCAGAGGCCGTTGTCCTGCCCGAGGCCCGGGCAAGGAGCAGCCTGCCTGGGACCTGCTGTCCCTGAGCTGCTTCAGGGAACAGCAGCCTGGCAGACGCCCCTGGGTGTTGGCTGGGCCTGGCGGGTGACCTCCATGTCCTCCTGATGTGGTGCCCCGTGCACACCTCCCAGGACACAGGCGTGCCAGCCGTGGGAGGCGGTGACCTTTGGGGCCCCGAGGTCCCGTCACCGCCCATCTGCATAGGCCTTCGGCACAGGTGCGAGTCCCTGAGCTGCAGGAGAGGCCATTGTTAGCAACTCGAGGGTGGCATCTGTCTCTGACCTTCAGAGGAAAGGGTTCCCAGCCCACTAACCTCCCAGACCCAGGAGTAAGTGTCTGCTTCCTCAACAGCCAAGGTCACTCCAGGGCAATGTCCCACCACAGACACCTGCAGAGAAACTCCGGGGAACCAGAGTTCTAGAGAATCAGCTTGGGGCCGTGAGGGTCAGCGGGTGGCATGGGGGCTGCAGGATGGCTAGAGATGGCAGAATGGTCCTCAGGACCTCTCCTCTGCACAGCTGTTCAGTGGCGCCCAGTGTTCCTTCCTCCCATCTGGCTCTTGACTCCCCATGAGAACAGAAGCTCTGTGTGCAGGGACATGGCCAGCTAGGTTAGCCCTGGCCTCCCGTCTCAGTGGTCACTCATGACCAAAGTACTGGGTGGATGAGTGAATGAGCAAGACTCCCAGGCAGGAGTCCCTGTGGACGGGCTGAGTGGAGGGAACCCCAGGAGCAGGAGGTGCCCGAGGTGGCTGCTGCGCCTGCCCTCAGCCAGCTCTCCATCGCCCACTCCAGCTTCTCTCCTCCTGCATTAGCTGGGTTCCTTGTTTGACTCTTCGCAAGTCCAGTGGTGGCTGGCGGTCACCAAGGGACAGGTGTCAGTACTTCTGCACGTAAATGGTCTTAAACTTGATCCTGCAAGTCTGACCCTCCTGCTTCTAGCTGGAGATAGCGTGAGGTGGGCACAGGGCAGAGCGCAGGGATGACAGGTGTGGAGCCTGTTGTCCAGGTGCAGTGTGGTGGCAGGGGCAAGCAGGTGTGTACCCCACAGCACTGGACAACTGCCGCTGGACCGTGTGCACGGCAGGCACCAGACACTTGCCCCGTCCACCCTTGTTGGTCCTGTGCCATCCAGGAGAGCACACAGGGCACTGCCCCTCCTCCCCGGGCCAGGGCAGCCCTCCACTCCTGGCACCTTGCTGATCCCCATTTTGTGCCACCTGAGGCTTCCAGAAAGGGAAAGAGGAGGAGGGGCCATGTCAGGGTCAGCATGAGAAGCGATTAAGTGCCACAGGTCCCTTTGCTGAGAGGGTGGGCAGCCCGCCCTGGACACGCCTGTTGGGTTCTGCAGGGACCTGCAGGCCATGAGAACTGCCCTCAGCCACAGGGGCGAGCACCGGGCACCCCAGAACCAGCTGTCCCTGGAAGCTGCAGAGGGCTCTGGGCCATAGCCAGGTGACCCCACCACGGGCATTTGTCCCGGTTTCCCCAAAGCACTCTGGCTTCCCACCCAGCACCTGCTGCCTCTGCTCCCGCCACTCAGGCCAGCTCCCTGTCTTCCTCCAGGTCAACAACGAGAATGTCGTCAAGGTCGGCCACAGGCAGGTGGTGAACATGATCCGCCAGGGAGGAAATCACCTTGTCCTGAAGGTCGTCACGGTGACCAGGAGTCTGGACCCTGAGGACACTGCCAGGAAACAAGGTACATCCCCTGCAGGGGCCCTGGAAGGGACGCCTGCTTCAGGTGGATGGGCCTTCCCTTCAGCTGAGTGCCTCCAGACCTGGGGGGCTGAAATTTGCCCCCCACCCCCAGCCATGACATTGACCCAGGGTCTGCAGAGGGAGATCAAGCGCAGGCCACTGGTGGGGAGGAGGGGGAGGCCACGCCATCCTCCTAGCCAGCTCTCCCAGGGACAGCGTGGGACATGGGACACCAAGTCCTGTGACAGCAGGAAGGCTGGGCTGGGGAGAGAATGCCCAGAACTGGAGGAGGGGCCGGGACAGTGGGAGGCCATCCAGCAGGGGAGGGGAAGAGCTCCAGCTGTGCACCGGGAGGGCAGAGCCAGCTCCTCCCAAACCCCGTCAGCTGGAGCAAGGGACCTGTGTCCCCACCGGGACAGGGTGGGTATGGGGCCTGTGCCCCATCTGGCAGGTGGTGGCTGAGGGCCTGCGGCTGCTGCGGCCATCCTGACTGTGCTATGAGTCTCTCGCAGACCCTGGGGACAGGGCTGTGCCTCCCTTTCTGCAGAGGTCACACCTGTCCTCCCCTCCTGGCCCACAGGGCCTCCCAGCCCACCCGAAACACCTGTGAGGTCCTAACCATTGTGGCCCAGAGTCCCTAGGACCACAGGGCCCTGCCACATGACTCATCCTGGGCCTCAGTGACACCTGCCTGGCCTGCCCACCTATCAGCCCTCCCCACAGAACTGCAGGCCCAGGGCCTGGCCCCTGGACAGTGCCATGTCCAGGAGCAAAGAATGGAGAGGTCGGGGGGAGGGGCAGCAGGGCCTGCGGTGCTCACACCTGTCTCCGTCTGCCCATCCAGCTCCCCCACCTCCAAAGCGAGCGCCGACCACAGCCCTCACCCTGCGCTCCAAGTCCATGACCGCAGAGCTGGAGGAGCTGGGTAAGAGCCGCCCCGCCCCGCCCAGCTCTGCTGCCCCGCACGCCCGCCCCTGCACGGCCCTCTGCTGGCTTGCTTCCCCTGGGGTGACGCGCCCTTCCTGCCCTGCATGCCCTGGCAGCTGCGCCCCTGGCAGCTCCTCGGGAGCCCTGCAGGATGTGGTGACCTTTTCTGTTCTCTAACACGTTCTGTCTGGGATTCTGGGGCCTTTCACTGGTGGACAACGGTAAGTGGCCGCAGGGCCCCCAGAGCAGCACGTCCACAGCAGCACCCTGCTTCTAGGGCACCCCACGGAGCCCCTGCACAGGCAGGAAGGGCCCAGACCAAGGCTGCAGCCCACGGGGACCTGCACAGATGGCACTGCTCACCAGGCTCAGGGCAGCACCTTGGAAAGTCTCCAGGAAGCAGACGCTCTGGCCACTTGTCCCCATCTGGTAGACTGGGAAAGGTGGCAATTAGCCACACAAGGCACGATGACCTGTAAACAGAGGTGCCCACATGGGCTGCCCAGACACTGCACAATACCTCACAGAGTTACCAGGGAGCCCAGGGACACCTCTGGAAAGAGGGCGGCTCAAAGCCGGAGAAAGGGAGGCAGCAGTGGCAGCAGGAAGGTGGCGGCCAGGGCGGGTCTCATGGGCAGGCGACAGACCTGGGGCAAAAGCGAGCACCCCTCCTTGACGTCTTGCCTGGACAGTGCCTGTGACCGATGCCAGCCTTCCACCGGACACCTCCAGGCCCCCTACCAAAAGCATAAAACAGGCACAGGCGCCCCTTCCCCGACCTTCCCTGGCGGACACCATCCACAGGCTGGGGCGCTCGGCTGCTGTCCTCCTGGGTCCAGGTGTGGAGGCTGGGGCTAGAATCTGAGGCTCAGAGGAGGCTCAGGCTCTTGGAAGAGGCAGCCCTGCTGCAGGGCACGACCCACCCAGAAACCACAGCCCTCCTCTCCTCTGGTCCCAGCTTGACCTCTTGGTCCCTTCAGAACAGCCCATGCATTCCTGCGGGTGCAAGGCAGGAGCTACAGGCATGCATGTGACCCCTGATCTGCTCTGAAAGGAGCCACGGGGCCAGGCCCTCTTCCAAGGGGTCATGTGGGGCTCCCTCCTGGACAGCAGGCGATTGGTCTTTAAAGGGGGCTGCTGTTGGTGTTGGAGCAGGACCTGAGCTGGCCCCAGGTGCCCTCTGCAGGCAGGCCTGCTCCCCAGTCCAGCACGGGGGCCGGGCTGTGGGCTGTGTGCAGGGTGCGGGAGGAGGCGGAAGGTGCCTTCCCCCCAGCGGCAGGGGGTGGGTTCCCAGGGAGGAAAGAGCCAGCTCTGAGGGCTGGGTAGAGGACCCGCCCGCCTCTCCTGCTGGGCCCCAGACCACCCTGAGCTGGGCGGGGCTTCCTGGGCTGCGTGGCTCAGTGGCTCATGGCCTCCCTTTCTGTTTGCAAGCCTCAGTGCGGAAGAAGAAGGGTAAGGGAAGTGCTTGTCTGTCTCCAGTCCTCCCGCCATCACACCCCCGAAGAGAACCCCTCTGTGACCTCCTGTGCGTCTAGAGTGTGCCGTGAGCCCCTGTCTTTCCTCTGTGTCGGGGCCACCCAAGGCCCCAGCCTGGACCACGTCCTGCTTGGGTCTGTTCCGTCCCCCGGCCCCTCCTGTCTGTGGCCACCCCCAGCGTGCTCTGTATTTCCTCCCTGAGCTTCTCCACATCAGGGTGGTCACAGCCATGCCTGCCCTGGCTGGTGACTCACACTCCCTCTGAGAGCCTTGCCAGAGCCTGGCCACACTGACTGGTCAGGGGGTGCAGGCAGGAGCCCTGGCCCTAGCCCTGACCTGCCGTCCCCTTCACAGTGGGCAAAGACTGTCCCTGTCAACACTCAGTCTCCTTTGTGTGATGGGAAGGGGACTGACGGTGGGGTCTTTCAGAAAGGCTGTTGTGGGCCAGGAGGACAGGCAGACGGACAGCTGCAGTGGCGGTGAGCAGCTAGGACAAGGCCGGTGTGCACCCCAGGAGCAGAACCCAGCCCTCCTCCAGAGCATCCCCATCTAGGGAGGTACCCTGCTGGCCACCGCCCCCCAGCACAGAGCAGGCAGGGAGCCAAACAGGCTGTAGGCCCTAGCATTCAGAACGCCTCTGCCCCAGGCTGGGAGGGGACCCCAGCAGGCTCCAGGCATGAGCCCCAGGCCCCACCAGAGGTAGCCTGTAGATCCTGAAGTGGGGCAGGGTGTTGGGTTCCAGCAAGACCAGCACCAGGGCAGGATGGGCACCGGGAGCAGGCTGCGGTGGCCTCCTCGGGTCCAGAGCACCAGCCTCTCCTGCAGCAGCCCCTACTTCACTGCCATGGGGTCTCGGCTCTCTGACCTCGCCTCCATCTAAGGCACAGCCCTGCTTCCCCTGATGGGAGGCACAGCACCCTGGGCTGCCGGGGCCTGGCCCACAGCAGAGCTGACCAAGGGAGGACCACCATCCAGGAGAAGCCTTAGGACCCACAGAGGCACCTGTGGCCTCCCCTTAGGGGCACCTCACGCGGACTGTGTGGAAGATCAGAGGACAAAGGCGCAGCCGGGCAGAGGGCAGAGCCACACAGAGGACAGGCAGGGGTCCTGGGAGGGAAGCCTGCCTCCCCCTCAGGCAGCAGGCACCTGGCTGCAACTCGGAGCTGAAGTGCCCCACCCCAGACAGCACAGGAGGTGGGGTGTGGCCCAGTCGGGGGCTGAGGGACACCCCTGCTCCCACAGCCACCCAGCACAGCTCAGCCCCAGCTCCCAGCATGCCCTGGGAGCCTTGCCTCACCTGCCGAGGGCACAGCACCCTCCAGCCCCTCAGGGAGTCCTGCCCAGCCAGCAGGGAACACGTCCTACACCAGGAAGGCTGTGGGCCTTGAGCAGGACCCTGGCCTTCAAACTGGGCTTGAGAGTGTGTCCCCCAAATCAGAGTCTCTACAAATGGGACCTTCCTTGGAAATAAGGTCTTTCTGGTGGAGCCGAGATGCCTCTGTGCCGGTCAGGAGGGCCCAAATCCCCAGCCCTGTCCTGGTGAGAAGAAAGCACACGCCAGGGAATCCCAGGGCTTGCAGCAGCCACCGGGAGCTGGGGGCCAGGGAGGACACCTCGCAACAGCAAGGGGACCATGGCCCTGCCCCACACCTCTGCTGTGGACGTCCTGCCTCCAGAACAGAGCAGATAAATTCCTGTCCCCTTGAGCTGCCCGGCTCACAGTCCTGATTCAGCAGCCCCAGGAGACTTGTGGGACAGGGAAGCACCCTCAAATCCCATGACCTCTCACATGCCCTGCTGCGTGACCCCCAGTTCTTCTAGGCACCTGCCCGAGGCCCCAGACACTGGCATAAGCTCCAGGCAACAAGGCCACCATGGCTGGCCCTAGTGAACACACAGCAGCCCAGGGCGGCCCTGGCAGAGGCAGAGGCTGGAAGGCAGAGCGGGCTGGGGTGGGACGGTGACTTCCCATGTTCTCAACACCTCAGGCTGCACCACAGCCTGCCTGGGAAGGAGTGGGCCAGGTCACACCTCCTGCCCCTCACCCAGCTCTTGGGAGAGGAAGCCAGAGGCGGCCCCACAGCAGCACATGGGGTGGCTTCCCTGGGTGTCTGGAGCAGGGTCCCGGAGGAAGCCTGTGCAGTGCTGCCCACTCTTGAGATGGGCACACACACTGCCCTGTACGGGTAAGCAAAACCTATGCCCAGTGCCACACAGCGGGGGAACAGTGGCCCTGGACAGACGGCCCCCAGGCCATCCAGGCCCCAGGCAACAGTGGTGTACCCCATTGCTAGAGGGGCTAATGCACCTGTAGAACTCAGACACTTCCAGAACACCTGGTCTTATTCTCCCCAAGAGCATCCTGAGGAACAAGGGGACATGGGTGCCCGCTCTGAATGGGCCTGGACCTGGAGCTCTGGCTGCAGTACCACCTTGCATGTGGCCACAGGACAAGATGGAGTTGCCCTGAGGGGGCTCCCCAGCAGGTTCTTGTAGCCAAACAGCCCCCTGTGGCACCAGGCTTCCCTGTCTGCCAAGGCCATTAGGGTCCCTACTCCAGGGGCTTGGGGACATCCTCCTGCAAAGCCAGCCTTGTCTGGCTCACTAGGCACAAGGAGAGCAGCATGTGCCCACATCTGGGCACAGTCTTTCTGCACCCACTCTGTCCACCTGAGGCCCAGGTACTCACAGGCTGGGGGACAGGTGGGCAGGTGGGGGCTGCATCACTGAGAAACACCCAGAACGTCTGAAAAGCCTGCCCAGAGCCCGAGCTGCCCAGGGCGGAGTTTGCGACCCCTGCCCAAGGCGTCTGTCTTCTAAGGAGGGCATCAGCTTGCCTGGAGGGTCAAAACAGTCTCGCTCCCTGGGCTGCGTTTCAGAGCCCAGGGAGGACTGTTCCCAGTCACTAAGCACTTCACTCTAGCCTCCCCGTCCAGGCTCTGAACAGATGACCTGGGCTTTGTGAATCAAGCCTGACCCTCAGGGCCCCAGTGAGAGGAGGAAGCTATCATCTACCTTTATGTCCTGGTAAACAAGTTCTGAAGGGTGGGGCTGAGTGGCCAGGTCACCAGCTCCCCTGGGCCCACAATCCAAGAGACAAAGGGGGAGCCCCCTCTTCCAGCTCAACCCCACAAACAGCACTACCTTCAGACACCGCAAACTTAGTGAGCATAGTTAGGTAAAAGGTGAATCCTGTCCAGTATCAAAGAAATTAGCCCCAAACTAACTCTCACCATGACACTCGCTCTATCTCTAGCCCTAACCCTAACAAACCATCTTGCCCTCATGGTTCTGTGGGTCTCAGGTGGAGGTGGGAAGGGCAAAGGTCAAGGTGGCCCCAGCTTGAAGCTCAAGAGACACTCCTCCTGTGGCAGGAGCACACCAGCTCTCTGGGTGTGACTGGTGAAGATGGTGCCCACCAATGCCCACCACCCTGCTCCCTAGCCCACCAGACAAGGCAGGCAACCTGGCAGCAGCCCTAGCAATCCCCAAGTGTGTGTTCTGCTGCCATGGACCCCAAAGCTAGACGACCCTGTCCAGATGGCTGGCAGGACTGGTGACCCTCGCCGGAGCTCAAGTGTACCTGGTCTCCCGGTCCCTCCCTGTGTTACCCTAAGTGTCTCAGACCTCGGGTGGTTTTCCTATAGAATGGGCTAATCTCTCCCCTCCGGGGCCTGGTACTGTTGGTGAGGACAACGTGCCTCTGGCTAACCCTGTGTACCCACCACTTGCAGAAAGCTTGGGGGTTCTCGCGCTGGCCCTGTGGCCTCGGAACAAGACCTGCTGCCCACTCCTTCTGAGCACAGAACACTCCAGGGGCACTCTGAGGTTCAGGGCAACAGGCCCAGAGCGCGCGGGTGGGAGCAGGCCCACCCCATCAGCACCCAGGAAGCAAACCTTGGCTTCTGGAAGGGGCCAGCCCAGGACAGGGCTTCTTGGGACTCCATGGCTCAACTCTCAGCCATAGGAGAGCTGCTCCCCCCGAGTCCTCCACCCCAGGGTGCCCAGACACGGTCCCCAGCACATCAGACCCTGGCCACCAGCCTTTTCTTGCAGAGTCCCCACCAGGGCCTTCAGCAAGGGACACAGCCCTCTGCACCTTAGGTCCAGCCTCTCTGATGTGTTCAGAGCCCCACTGTAACTGCCAGCCACTGAGTTCATCAAGGCCCAAAGGCCAGGCCAGTGCTCCCTGGACCTCCCCCATGTCAGCCTGCCGAGTCGTGGCCCAAGCAAGGTAGCCAGCAGCCGGCAGGGTGCCCTTGTGCACAGTC
Source organism: Spermophilus citellus (assembly GCF_964194105.1). Taxonomy (NCBI): domain Eukaryota; kingdom Metazoa; phylum Chordata; class Mammalia; order Rodentia; family Sciuridae; genus Spermophilus; species Spermophilus citellus. The sequence continues at coordinate 254,208,902 of NC_138183.1, read as the reverse complement.
AGAGGCAGCGGGGCTATGCGGGTGCACTGGAGCCTACATCTGAAGTACCCCACAGTCCCCTGGGCTGAAGTCCTTCTCCTGGAACTCGGCAGCAAAGTCCCAGGGCTGCTGTGTCCCCCAGGCCACACCCTTGGTGGGCGGCAGAAAAGGAGCCAGGGCTAGCACTTCAAGAACTGCTGGTTCTCAGAGCAACTCTGGTTGTCCCACTCACTGCAGTGGTGGCACGGAGCACCTCAGGGCTGGACAGGCCTCGGTCCCCTTCCTTGGAGAAAGATACTCTGGGGCAACAAGCAGCCACCCTCATCCAAGGCCAAGCCAAGAGGCCAAGCCTGCAGGCACAGATCAACGGGCCCCATGCATCCTAGCTGGCTCTCCAAAGCAGGCCACCCGGGCCTCACCTGAGCCTGCCTCAGAGGGACAAGAGAACCTGCGGTGTCGGGATACAGACACTGGAAGGAGGATCTGGGCCCAGGAGCGGGGGATGAGGGCCTCGGTGCAGGGGAGGGTGGCAGAACTCAGGGTGAGGACACAGCTGATTGCAACCCAGGGCACCCCACTGCCATTAGGAACGAGAGTTGGGCGTACACCCCGTCCTGCCCAGCCCCTGAGGGGCAGGTTCTCACCACACACCAGGGGAGGTGCCTGCTCCCGGGGAGGGGAGCCCGCAGAACAGGAGAACCTGGGAGCAGCCACCTCATCAGGAGGGGCAGGAGGACGGTCGGGGCCTCCACACTCCCTGGCACCTTGCAACCCACTCCACTTCCTGCTGGCCAGAGAGCTAGAGTGGGGTACAGACCGGGCTTGCAGACACCTCAGCAAGCCAGGCCGTCCCTGCCTCACCTTCCGTCCCTGTCACCATTCTTCCACTTCTTTCCCTTCCTCTTTGGATAACGCTTTATACATGTGGAACTGCTCTGAGGTCAAGGGCAGGACTGGGCCTGCAGCCGGCCCCCTTAAACCCTGGAATCTCGTGCCGTGACTGGAATCAACCCTCTTCCACGGTGTCAGGGTCTCATGTTGGCTGCTCTGCGCGTTGCTGACGCCCCCACAACCCCTTCCCTCTACACCTGCTCATGGGACTTGGTCTGCCCTTCAGAAGGCCATGCTCTCGTACCGGGAGGCTGGGTGGCAGTGCAGCTCCAGGGACTTGGTGGTGGGTCAGTTTCAAGAAGAAACCAGAATGTTCTACTGTGGAAAGAATGAGTGGGAACTTCCTGTGCAGAAAGTATCACAGTGGGGACTCCTGGGTGTCCCACCAACTTCCTGAACACACTGTCGAAGTCCCAGCCTTGGGTATAGGGCCCTTGTCTTGAAAAATGCACTTAGTTGCCCAAAAGAACCACATTTCGGAGTGTCTTTGAAATTCTAGCAGTCAGTTAACACGGCCCAAAACAGATCCCAGAAGTGAGGATACAGCCTCCTCAGGAAACCCAGAGCCTGAGGTGCTGTGGTCTACTTCGCCACCTGTCCACGTGCACCCCTGGGGAGGCCATGTGGGCGCTGAGGGGGGTGCACGGAGCAGGGAGCGATGCATGGCCGAGTCCCCTTGCTGCTGCACCCTGCCTCCTCCCCACCCAGCCCTGCCCTCCTGCCTGTGCTTGGCCCCTCCAACCTCACCTTGTGTTGCAGATAAACCAGAGGAGACGGTCCCGGCCCCCAAGCCCTCCCGCACGGCTGAGAGCATGGCCATGGAGACCAGAGTGGCCACCATCAAACAGCGGCCCACCAGCAGGTGCTTCCCAGCAGCCTCAGACATGAACGTGAGTGACTGTGTCCCCAGGACGAGGGCTGGCGGTCTAGAGGCACACAGAAGCAGGGGTCAGTGCAGGTGCAGAGGACCTCCCAGGCGTGCAGACCATGCCCCTGCCCTGCCCTGCCCTAGGGGCCTCAACACTGGCACTCGGCCCCCAGCCTCGAGGGTGTCCCCCCATGTGCCAGCTGAGGACTACTGAGCTGTGGCCAGAGAGGCCCTCAGGAGTGCTCCTCAGACACAGCCACTCTGGAGTGGAAAAAGCCTCTGGCCACCACTGCACAGAGGTCCATCCTCTGGTGGACACTGAGGATGGACGACACACCCTCAGCACAGGGCCATACCTGAGACTCACCTCGGCCCCGCCGCAGGCCAGAAGCACTCCCTGCTGGCTCAGGGAGCAGCGGCCAGGCCACAAGGGCAGGGCTTCTCAATACCCGCTGCACCAGGCAAAGGCAGTGCCGCCGGGGCGGGGCCGGGGCCGCGGCTCACTGGCTTCAGTGTCCCCCACCTGGCCCCGCTCTGAGCATGCCCTTTACTACTATGTGGCTTAGTATTCTCGTGATTCCGTTGATCACCACAACGACACCCCAAACTCCCCAAGCCTGATACGGGAGCTCTACCTGAGCCCTGGAACAAACACCACCAAGGATGGCGGGGACCAGAGTGCTCAGCCCCAGTCTCACCTCCCGAGCTGCTGGGCCACACTGTGTCCCTGCGGTGCCTACACGCCCCACCCTGTCCCCCACACCCTCCACCCCTGCCCTGTGGGACAGCAGGCCCTGGCCTCCCTTCCCCAACCTCAGGGAGGGCTACAGAGCGAGATGGATGGGGCAAGGCCGTCCTCGGGTGCCCCCTGGGAGTGCACATCTGGCCTCCCGCTCCTCGGGTGGGGCAGCAAGCTCAGCCTGGCACAGCAGCCCTGGGAGGACCTGTGGAGGGGCTGGTGGAGCACCTGGAACTCAGCCTCGAGGTGGAGGAGGGGAGCTCTGGGCTCCTGCTAGAGCAGGCCTGGGGGTGGGGGGCGAAGCGGGGCCAGCCCCTGGCCACAGGCGGGTAGGCGGCTGCAGGGCCATCCTCCTTGCCAGACAGCGCCCATGCCTGGTCCCCTTCACACATGCTGTGGGGCCAGCATTAGCCCACTGTACAGAGGAGGACTACAGAGGCCCTGCTTGAGGATGTGGCCAAGGCCACAGGGTACAGCCCACATCACACCCCACTGCCACTGTGCTCATTCTCACAGGACACCTGACCTGGCTCCATTCCACAGAGCCTTGTCCAGCTACTCTGGTGCAGGGTGTCCCTAGAACAGCACGTGCCTGCCTCCCACACTGTTGGAGCTGTCGGAGAGGCAGAGGGGCTGCCCGGTCTCCACGCAGCCCCAGCACCCTGGAACCACCTGGGCCTGTGGCGGGGCAGGGACCTCCTGGCTGCCCTCCGGTTGAGACCACCCAGGACGTGTCTCACCCAGCTTTCTGGTTTGCAGTCTGTGTACGAGCGCCAGGGGGTTGCTGTGATGACACCCACAGTTCCCGGGAGCCCGAAAGGCCCGTTCCTGGGCCTCCCCCGAGGTACGATGCGAAGGCAGAAATCCATAGGTAAGAAGCACTACCTAACCCAAAGAAGGGGCCCTTGGGAGGTCTGGCCCCAGGCCAGGCTGTCTAGCTGCTCCCCAGGCCTGCCCCGGGGGGGTGCCCAGGTCCCCCACCAGGCAGCCACTGAACAGTGCAGAGCAGGAAGCCCTCCCGCCCTGCAGACAGGCAGTGTGGCTATGGTCTCTGGTCTGACGGCTACTTATAACAGCGGGGTGAAAGGGCCACCAGCCAGGAGGGAAGGCGGGGCCTGTGGAAAGGGCAAGTGGACCCTGTGTCCTTGTTTGTGGAACAAGCTCACGGGACATGTTCCTCTGGGAGGCTGGTCAGCTCTCCAATGGCAAGGACGGCACGCTGTCCTGGAGAGCAGCTCCCCCCCGCTGGGGCCATCCCAGTTGCTGCCTCGACTCTGACAGGCCAGGAGGCCTGACCCTGGACGCAGTCCCTTTGGGAGAGAATGCAGCCCTGTCCTTGCCCTGTAAACTGCTAGAAGCCAAGGCCACTGCTGGACACGGAGGGCCTGCCACATACACAGGGTGAAAGCGTCCACCCCAGTGTCCGGCTGCCCTGGGGACCCAGCTCTGGTTCTGGAGTTCTGGGGCTGTAGTGTGAAGAGGAGGCGGCGGGCAGTGACAAGGGGGTGGCGGCTGCTCCTGAGCCCGCCCTCCTGCGGAGCTGCCCACACCCGCGGTGTCTCTGATCCTTACTGGTTGATAACGACTGATTTCCTCCCTGTCAGACAGCAGAATCTTTCTATCAGGTTAGTGGATGCCTCCACCTTGAAACCTGCCCTTTATATAAGGTGACTCCTCGGAACACACCTGCCAGGCGTCGGCATGTAGCCAAGGCCACTGAGAGGCGGTCAGCACCCACCTTGCAGGCCACGGCCTTCCTACGGGGAGTGGGTGCCATTTGGAACACCCGTATCCAGTCAAGTTTCCACTGGAATCAATGATTTGTCCTGGGAACTTTTCTAAATTCCGCGTAGTCCACTTGGCTGCCCGACGCACAGCTGTGGTCCCTGGGTCTGTGGTGTGTGTGGCTTCTGTTCCTGTGCTCGTGCCTTGTGCTGTGCTCCAGTCTGTAGTCACCCCAGTCACCGTGCAGAGCATGCTCCAGGTGCACCGTGGTGTCCCCAGGGCCGTAGTCACAGCCCACTCGCTTTCAAAACCCACGAGCTTGGATAGTTGTCTCAGAACGTGGCTTTGAGCTTGTGCCTGGCCAACGCACCTGGGCCCCGGGTGAACATGAGAACCTGCCTCCGCCCTCCACCCGGGCTGCAGAGGGCCCTAGACAGGCCAGTGCGCAGCCTCTGGGCTGAGCCCCGACGGCGCCCTCAGCCCCTGCCTAGGGCCTGCTCAGGAGCCTGTGGCCATGTGGGTTGGAGTCTTTGGTTTGAGGAGGGCTCCCTCCCTCATGGCAGTTCCAGAGCCAAAATGGCCCTGCCTCTGACCAGCCCACTCACAGCCATCCTGCCGGGGACCCAGGGGCTCGCTGTGCACAGCCCTCTGTGCGGCGCCTCCATCTCCCCAAGGCCATCACAGTGATGCCACAACCCCTGTCAGCACTGTGGGACCACCAGGGACACAGCTCTGCTGCTGGCAGAGGGTCTGCCACACACATGGGCAGCAACCACAGAGCTCACATGCCACCTGACCAGCAGCAGCATCTTCAGCACTGCCCACCCACACCGGTGGGCAGACACAGTGGCACCTACTACCCTCAGGCCCCTGACCTCCAGAAGGTGGGTGACAGCTGCAGACCCCCAGGGCCAGGCCACACCTGAAAGGGTCAGGGACAGAGGAGGGTCTGGCTGGTGTGGCCAGCCCACCCCATCTGAGAGTGCGTACACACACAGCTAGGAGGCGTTGGCGACCCAGGCATGGCCTAAAAAGCCACACACGCCCGTCTCTGGGCCCGCCCTGGCCTCCCGGGCCCCACAGTGTACCTGGAGAAGGGCTCCTGCACGTGCCCCCTACGCCCAGGGCCCGCTTTTCTTTCTTTTTGTGGCCCAGAGTGGGCTGCACAGCGAGCTCTGGCGCTACGGCCTGTACCGTGTGCCGTGCCGGGTGGCGAGCGCGGATGCATGACCTGAGACCCGCAGTGGGCTGGGCCGCAGCTGGGATGCCAAGCTAAACCCGCTTTCTGCTCACAGGAATAACAGAGGAAGAGCGGCAGTTCCTGGCCCCTCCGATGCTGAAGTTCACCAGAAGCCTGTCCATGCCGGACACGTCCGAGGACATCCCCCCTCCACCGCAGTCTGTGCCCCCGTCTCCACCTCCACCCTCCCCCACTGCCTACAACTGCCCCAAGTCCCCAACTCCAAGAGTCTACGGGACAATCAAGCCTGCGTTCAATCAGAATCCTGCTGCCAAGGTGTCCCCCGCCACCAGGTCTGACACAGTGGCCACCATGATGAGGGAGAAGGGCATGTTCTACAGACGAGAGCTGGACCGCTACTCCCTGGACTCTGAGGACCTCTGCAGCCGGAGCGCGGCCCCCCAGGCCACCTTCCGTAGCAAGCGGGGCCAGATGCCTGAGAACCCGTACTCGGAGGTGGGGAGGATCGCGAGCAAGGCCGTCTACGTGCCGGCCAAGCCCGCCCGGCGGAAGGGCGTGCTGGTGAAGCAGTCCAACGTGGAGGACAGCCCCGAGAAGACGTGCTCCATCCCCATCCCCACCATCATCGTCAAGGAGCCCTCCACCAGCAGCAGCGGCAAGAGCAGCCAGGGCAGCAGCGTGGAGATCGAGCCCCCGGCCGAGCAGCCTGGCCAGCTGCGGCCCGAGGACGGCCTGGCCTCCAGCAGCCCCTTCGCCGCAGCCATTGCGGGGGCTGTGCGTGACCGGGAGAAGCGGCTGGAGGCCAGGAGGAACTCCCCAGCCTTCCTCTCCACGGACCTGGGGGATGAGGACGTGGGCCTGGGGCCCCCTGCCCCCCGGATGCGGCCCTCCAAGTTCCCAGAGGAGGGTGGGTTTGGCGATGAGGACAGTGCAGAGCTGCTGGTGTCGCCCACGCCGGTGGCAGCGCCAAGAGAGCCCGAGAACCATTTTGTGGTTGGTGGCGAGGCCGGTGCTCAGGGTGAGGCCGGGAGGCCCCTGAATCCCGCATCCAAAGCCAAGGGGCCCGAGGGCAGCCCAGCGGCACCCCCCAAGAGCAGCAACGCCGTCAGCCCGGAGAACTATGTCCACCCGCTCACTGGGCGCCTGCTGGATCCCAGCTCCCCACTGGCCCTGGCACTCTCCGCAAGGGACCGAGCCATGAAGGAGTCCCAACAGGGGACCAAGGGGGAGGCCCCCAAGGCTGACCTCAACAAGCCTCTCTATATTGATACCAAAATGCGGCCCAGTGGGGACACTGGCTTCCCTCCCGTCACCCGGCAGAACACCCGGGGGCCCCTGCGCCGACAGGAGACGGAGAACAAGTACGAGACAGACCTGGGCAAGGACCGGAGAGGTGGGGACAAGAACATGCTGATCAACATCGTGGACACGGCCCAGCAGAAGTCGGCCGGCCTGCTGATGGTGCACACTGTGGATGCTGCCCAGCTGGGCGGTCCCCTGGAGGAGGAGGAGGAGAGAGAGGACATGGATGTGACGCTAGACCACCCGCCCTCCGCGGTGCCAGAAGGTGTTTCCGACACCGAAGGTGCTTTACAGATCTCCGTCACCCCCGAGCCCGCCACCACGCCCGGCAGGACCATTGTGGCCGCGGGCTCCATGGAGGAGACGGTGGTCTTGCCATTCCGCATCCCTCCCCCGCCCCTGGCATCCGTGGACTTGGATGAGGATTTTGTTTTTACAGAGCCATTGCCTCCTCCCCTGGAATTTGCAAATAGTTTTGATATTCCCGATGACCGCGCTGCTGCTGTCCCCGCTCTCACCGACTCGGTCAAGCAGAAGAAAACCGATGCCCCTCCGTCCCCTTCGTTGAACTCCAGCCAGCCAGCCAACCCTGCGGACACCAAGAAGCCAGCCGGCCTTTCCAACTGCCTGCCCGCCTCCTTCCTGCCACCTCCCGAGAGCTTCGACACCGTCGCCGACTCTGGGATCGAGGAGGTGGACAGCCGCAGTAGCAGTGACCACCATCTCGAGACGACCAGCACCATCTCCACGGTGTCCAGCATCTCCACCCTGTCCTCTGAGGGCGGGGAGGGCGTGGACACCTGCACAGTCTATGCAGATGGGCAAGCGTTCGTGGTCGACAAGCCCCCCGTACCTCCAAAGCCAAAAATGAAGCCCATCATTCACAAAAGCAATGCACTTTATCAGGACGCGCTCCTGGAGGAAGACGCGGACAGCTTCGTCATTCCCCCGCCTGCGCCCCCGCCCCCACCGGGCAGCGCCCAGCCTGGGCTGGCCAAGATCATCCAGCCAAGGACCTCCAAGTTGTGGGGTGATGTCACGGAGGTCAAAAGCCCGATTCTCTCAGGCCCAAAGGCGAACGTTATTAGTGAATTGAACTCAATCCTGCAGCAAATGAACCGAGAGAAATCGGCAAAGCCGGGGGAAGGACTGGACTCGCCGGCAGGGGTCAAGTCCGTCAGCCTTGCTCCAAGGTAAGTTCACAGTTGACTTGGGCACACACTGTCCAGTGCTGCCCACGAAAGTCCTGAGGGAGAACCCAAGAGGATGAGAAGAGGGATTCCTAACCCTGTGATGGCCACATTGTCGGCCATAACTGCGTGTCACCCTCCAGACTCTGGGATGGCAGAGTCAAAGCCGCAGCTGTCCTGGCAGGAGATAGCGCTCCCTCCTCAAGACTCCTAATGAGATGAAGGGGCACAAAGCCCCCCGCCCTGGCCTCCAAGATGACCTTTGCCGGGACCACTGCGAAGGCAGGTGGAGGCTCGCTGAGCCCAGGTCGAGGTCAGAGCTGCCTGACAAGAGCAGCCACGGCAGCGGCCTTAGTGAGGGGCAGCAAGGGGGGTTGGGGATGGCGGGGGAGTGTCTAAACACATGCGTGTGGGCTCTTACCCCTCCCTCCATGGCGCATGGGGGGGGGGGGCTGGGAGGTGCCACCCAGGGCAAAGGTCACAAAGGAAAAGCCCCAGCTGGCCCAGCTGCCACTCACAGCGTCCCACAGGTAGAAGTCACTCCCATGTGAGCTGAGGTGACAGAGGAGGAGCCAGCAGGCTGCCCTGGGTGGAGGGTAAAGGCTTGCTGTCTGCCCAGGGCCGTCCCTTGGGGCAGCGTTCACTCGCAGTGACCATGATCTGCAGCTGGGGCTCCCACTGCTCTCAGGGGAGGGTCGGTCAACCCCAGGGTGGGGGCATTTGTCGCCACTGCTCCTGGGCCTCCACCGCCAGTGACATCTGCGAGCACCTCCAGGTGGAGGGATCCTCGTGGGCTGCACCTGCCGGGCTCCCCTGCTCTTGGAGCCCAGGTGCAGGCGCCCAGGTGCAGCCGCCTCTCCCGAGGGCTGAGTGGCTTGCCTGTGCTGCAGGAGCCAGGGCAGGACGCAGACTCCTCAGCACAGGCCACAGACAGGAGGGTGCCAAGAGGGAGTGACTCCGGGGCCAGGGAAGCAGATCCACTGTTGAGGCCCCAGCAGCTCCCCTGAGCCAGGGGAGCCCAGGGACTACAGTCACAGAGGCCGCCAAGCACCTGCTGCCCGCCTGCTCCAGTCCCTGTAGGTGGGACAAGAATGGCTTGCTCCCAGCCAAGTGGGACTCCACCCTGCTTTGACTCTAGGGCCTTCCTGTCTTTGCCCAGGTGGACACTGGGCAAGGAGGAGCCTCAGAGAAGCCGTCAGCTGACGAGACCTCGGCCTGCACTGTGAAGCAGCTGCCTGACGCGGGGTGCAGCCCCACCTGCAGGCCTGTGGTCACTCCCACTTCACCGCCAAGGAAACAGCCAGGGCTGTGGAGCTCGGTCCGCCCTCCCAGTGGGCTGCCCGGTCTGACCCCTGACCTCCTGCAGGAGCCAGGGGCTTCACCAAGCAGAGGGCCAGAGGGCTAGTGGGCAAATGCGGGCTGAGGCTATCTAGGCCACAGGCTGTGCTCAGCTTTGGACTCTCCAGGCAAGCGGTCACCAGGCGGCCCAGGGCCTGTGCAGTCCTTCCTGCTCCCAGCCGAGGGCCGCCCTAGGCGCTGATGAGGCGGGGTAGGCCGCGCTCAGGTGCTCGCTGCAGCACTCCGACCAGCTCTCAGGAGTGCCAGCACAAGCTCTGAGGGACAAGGTCGGGACAGCAGTCCCCGTCACCACCAGTAGGTCCTGGGGTGGCCGGGGCCTCGCTGCCCCTGGCCCTGGGTGCCTGCCTCTGCCAGCTGGCTAACAGGCCTGGGCTTTACCCACGTGGTGGCACACAGGCCACCATCCTCAAATGCATCCAGAAATCAAGAGCTATGAATGGCCCTGAGCAAAATGAGGCTCGGAATTGGGCAGAGAAGCGCCTCCAGAGGAACACGGGCAAGTGTTTCTGGAAAACAGAGCGGGCTTCTGAAATGGCAGGCAGCACGGGCACAGCCAGGAGAGGGCGCCAGCAGAGCAGGGCCACTGCCCGCACACTGTGGGCAGAAGCTGCCCTGATCTGTCCACTGCTCCTAGAATCTTGCCTGACAGCTCTGCGGTGAGACCACCCCTTGCGCATCTTACTAGACCCCAGCACAGGGTCCAGGGACAGTGGGTGTGGTGAAATGCCCTCCTCTTTCCGGGGTACGTCTGACCTAACCTGAGCCAAGACTGAGCCTCTGCTGTTCCCTGAGGTCAGGGTAATGTGGAATCTGGAGACACCTGGACTACAAGTGTGTTGCTGCCAAAAGGAAGCCATCGGGAAGTGTCCTTTAGGACAGCGTTGGGTGAGAAAACCCTGGCCAGAGATGCCTTCCAAGACAGGAGCCACCGGGCAGTTCCCAACCACCAGCCTGATTATGCCAGGGAAGAAATCTCATCGCTGGGCACAGTAGGTCCAAGCGGAGAAGGCACAGGAGTGGGGGCTCCCCCAGAAGCCACTGCCACGGCTCCCCAGGACTACTGGCATGGGGCCTAAGGACCCAGAAAGTGTGTAGGTGCTGGCCTGCACCCTGCTTTTCACCGTTTGTGACCCTGGGTGACATCTCAGTGCACCTGATTTCCACTACACTGAAAGTGTGGCTTGAGTGGTGTTCTTGTCACCTTGCAGACCCAGGAGGAGAGGGCTCAGGGTCTTGGTTAAAGTCACATGCTGGGGACAGACAAGCTACCCAAATGCAGACCTGGAAGATGGGCTGGACCCAGTTTGGGGCTCAGAACCACAGGATGGCCCACAGTGTCCTGAGCCCATGGGTTGGCCATGCTGCTGAGCCCAAGAGACACCAGGCCTGGGGTGGAGAGAGATGAGGAGCGCACCAGGGGGGCTGGGGCTCTTCAAACAGACAGCAGACCTGGCCAGCAGCAGCAGCAACTGCAACTGGTGCCCACGTGTGCCGGGCACCATGCTGAGCCTGGGCTTGTCACTGGTCAGGAAAGCACGCGAGGCCTCTCTTTCTTGGAGGAGCTCGAATTCCCAGAGGAAACCACCAATACATGCTGAACAAGAGACCCAAGTGGACAGACGCAGCAAGGAGCCATGGTTTGCTGGCTGAGCAGCCTGGACAGAGGAGCCACCACTCAGGGAGTGACACTGGAAAGACACAGAATACACAGAGCAGCCACAGTCAGAAACCGAAGCAGAGCTCAGGTGGGGGATGGCAAGGCGCGGGGCGAGCACACAACCCAGGCCAGCGAAAGTGTTCTCCATATCAGGAGACCAGGCCAGGAGGGAGGGCAGGTGGCCCATGGGCTGGCAGCCACCCCAGGGCTCAGCAACGCAGGTGTGACTCCACTTTTGCTTCCTAAAGACACAGAGGCTGCTGCATGGCCAGGGGCAGGGGCCCGCACAGTGACACGGGGCTGGGGGCTGCTGTGGGGGTCCAGGTCTGAAGCAGGACCACAGGGTGATTTGAGAGGTGTGCCAGGAACCTGGAGAGCCAGCACAGCCTGCCCAGGCGTCAGCCTTACCAGTGACCCCAGGCTCCTCATGGCCAGATAAGCCTGCCCTCCGTTGGCACATCAGGAAAGGTCAGGAGAGGCAACGAGGGGCCTCTGGGTCCCTGTGATTCCACCAGAGGGCGGGGCTCAAGCTAGGTGCCCTCTGGACAACCAGCCAGCCCTTCGTGGTGGGCGCAGAGGGATGTCTAGGTTGGCTGTCACCTACTGCGGTAGGGATAGGCTCAGCGAGAGTCATCCCATGGGAGTGAGGTCCCCAAGACCCCTGGGCAGGTTCCAGCTGCCCAGGGAATGAGTTTGGGCCAGCTCTTAGAAAAGCCACCTCCAGCCCCACTGTCCTTCCGAAGGTCCCCACAGTATAGCATCTGCCCCCTTGCCTGTTCCTCCAACAGTCACAGCTCCGTGTTACCCTGACTGGATTTTAAACTGAGTCGAGATGGGCTGTTAAAAACTCTCTGTGCCTGGCTGGAGGTAGAGCCCCCTCCCTGGAAGCCACGTGGAAGCTGCTAATAGGGGCTGCAACGTCAGTTCCACTATGGGGGCCTTCATGACCCCCAGCACCAAGTGACTGGGAAGGCCATGTCAGCAAGTGGCACTGTAGGTGGAATGGTGAATGGCACTGGAGAGGCCCTGGACTGTGTAGCAAGGGGAAGCTCTGTCCCAGGGGCACCGGACTCCTGCTCGTCAGGTGGCAGGCTGAGTGCTCCTTCTGTCCTGGGCCAGGCCCTGGGGACTGAAGATAGAGCAGGTCCTGGCAGTGCGCTGGCGGTTCCGGGGGAGGCACTGTCTTGGGCAACCCCCAAGGCTCAGGCCCAGGGCAGATGGTACCCCCAGTTCCCTCTTCAGTGCCCTACACGTGCAGAGGCTGGAGAGAGTGTAACTTAGGGACAGGGCAGTTTGGAAGAAGGCGCCCACTCAGGGCTCATCTCCAAAGCCATACAGTGAGTCACACAGGGTGCTTGGGCTCAGGAAGGATTTGGGGCTCTGGCACTTGCCTGGCCCGTGAAAGGGCCTGGGGAGCCGCCGTCAATGAGCAGCCTCTGGCCGCCAGGGCTGCTCAGGAGCCCACCTGAGTTTGCAAACATGGTGAGAAGGTGCCTGCAGGCTCACCTCCATGAGCACCTCCATAATCATGTCTTGCCCGTGGAACGTCCCACTTAACTCCTGGGCTGTTCTCTCTCTCTTTTTTTTTTTTTTAAGTCTCATGTTTCCATATGGATTTGATTTAAAAGGCAGACTAGAGAGTGATCATCCAAGAGAGGGGGTGTGTGAGTGTCATTCTAAATCAGGGCAACAGATTCCTGTGTGTTCCGCCGCAACCCAGCGGTTGCTTAGCAACATAATGATCCCACCACAGGAGGATCCAGGGAATCATGCCGGGTGGTGAACCCAGGGAATCGCTGCTGAGGAGGTGGGGGTGGGCCAGCCGGGCCCTCGTTCTGCTGCTAGGACTCTGTGGCCCTCTGCTGTTAGCCACGCTGGGCAGGGGCACTGGCATGGTTAGCCTGGCTGGCTGACATCCCGTGGTAAGACAGCAAAGCCCTGGTCCTGGTGGGGTGGCATACCCGCCACGCATCTGGACGATGCGTCCTGAGCTGTGGAAGGGAAAACACCAACCGGGAGCCAGGGCTGGAACCAGAGCTGGAGAACCGGCAGCAGGCTCATCCCTAGAAGGCACCGGACAGAGGAAGGCACCCTTTGGTGCCACCCTCCAGCCTGTGTTCTCCTGAGTCGAGGAGGCGAGGCCGTGGAAGGCAGGCCTGCGCTGGGTAGCCAGCCAGGCAGGCACTACAGTGGCCAGGGTCCACACCGCCAGGCGCTGCAGTGGCCGGGGTCCATACTGCCAGGCGCTGCAGTGGCCGGGGTCCACACTGCCAGGCGCTGCAGTGGCCGGTGTCCAACCCCAGGCAGGCGCTGCAGTGTCCGGGGTCCAACCCCAGGCAGGTGCTGCGTGGCCGGGGTCCAACCCCAGGCAGGTGCTGCGTGGCCGGGGTCCACACGTCAGCTCATCCCGTCCTGCGGCAGCTCTGTTCTGTGCCCTTTGATTGGTTTTGCAGTGCTGTCTCAGTCGCTCCATGTGTCATTCCCACCCGCTCCCATGCCGGTGCTTGCAGAAGAGGGTCGTGCTGAGCAGAAGTAAGTGCCATCTGCCAAGCTGGGCGTGGTCTGCTGTGTGCTGTCCCCTCCTCTGCCCACCCAGGGGTTGGGAGCCTCATCCCTGCCCCTGATGGTGCAGCTGCCTGCAGAGCCTTCTTCACCAAAAGTCCAGCTCTGCCCACAGGGGCCACGGGGCAACCAGCCACTGTCCCCACAGGAGCCTGATGAGCAGCAGCCAGGTGTCTCCCAACAATACCACACACAGGCTTCAGCCAGTGGCTCTGGAACGAGCTTCCTGCCCCGCCCCCTGCAGGAAGTACAGGGAAGTGTCTCTGGCAGTCCTCACCTCAGACCCCTCCCCCTTCCCAAAAGCCCAGGCTGGGAAAGACCCCCGCAGCCACTCCTGCCAGGCTGCACACCTACTTGCAAGTGAATATTTTAACTTTCTTAGCCCAGTTGTTCTTGCAAAGTAGAAACAACTGGCTCCCCAATGCCACCCTGCAGCTGTGGAGGGGCAGACAGGCTGCTCACCCTGTGGGCTGCAGCCTGTTCTGGCTGGACCTGGAGCAGGGTGGGACTGTGTGTTCCCAGCCCACCTCCCCTGCAGACCCTAGGCCAGATCCTTAGGACGCCCACTCCTCCCCAGCCTGCAGGGCCTGCCGGGCTCCAGGGTCTTCCTTTGACTGAGTCTCGGTGTCTCATTGGGGCGGCCTCAGACCTTCGGGTACAACCAACACACCAGTACCTCTAATGGCCACCGGCCCCAGGCAGATCCTAGATGGGGCTGCCCACCAGGGACACCCACCCTCCAGGAAACTACCTGTGAGCACCTGGGTGTCTGGGCAACCGTGGTCCTCAGGGCACGCCCACCAGCCCCTGCAACCCTTCTCACCAAAGGGCTGCTGCGGCAGTCCACAGCACAGACCTTCCACACCCTGGGACGTCCCATACTTAATGGTGATAATGACCTCAGGGGGGAGGGCCAGTGACTGGCTGGCTGGTGACTTCGTCTAACACACAGTAGCTGAGACAGAGGCCAGGAGCAGAGCTGGAGAGCAACCACAGCCCCTTGCGGCCTGCAGTCCTCTCACTGCTGGGGCTCTGTGGCGGGTCTGCCCATGGGCACTCAGCAGGGCCTAAGCAAGGCTCCCAAGGCCCAGGGCCCATCAGAACAGATGGCCCAGACCCAGCAGTCCACCTCAGGAGGTCTGAGGGGGTCAGGAGCCTGCATTTCCCACTGGTCTCCCGGGAGGCGATGGGGAACATGTGGGGCTCAGCTCAAGGGGTGCACAGAGTGAGGCGCAGCAGGCACCTCTGAGGGCTCCTCCTGAGGGCCCTGGAGCAGGGTCTGTCCAGAGGGGAAAGCAGGTTGTCCAGTCACATGAGAGAGCCCAGGAGGCAAGAAAGAGCAGCTCGCACCTCTGCAGCACTGTGAGCATAGGGTGGCAGGACATCCAGGCTGCAGAGCAGGAACCAGGGCCCATTCGGGGGGCATGTCCTTCCTAGGGGTGGCTAGAGAACTGCTACCAGAGGCCTCGAAAGCCAGCAAGGGACACTTCATTGGCCATGAGCCCCATCCCGGCGAGGAGGGACAGGTCCTCCCCAGAGCTCCCGGCAGCCAGCCATCCCTACTGGGCCAGTCGGGGTGGAATGGAGGAGAGTTGAGCCTGTCCCTCCAGCTCTGAGGGCTTTCCTGCCCACTCCAAGGACTCCCATGGCCACCCCAGGGGAACAAAGTTCCTTCAGATATCTGCTCCACTGAGGCCCACCCACCCTCCCAGCAAGTCCACTGAAGGGGCCCTCAGTGAGTCTAACAGCCCAAGCTGCCTCAGGAGTCCAGTCCGCATCGGGCAGGGCCACTGTCACTGGTCTCTGGTGAAGCTGACCTCTTGTGGTGGCGCAACACACTGACCAGCCGCTCCTCGTCCTCTGGGTCAGGGGAGGGCTTCCTCCAAGCCCAAGTGGCCTGCAGCCAGGGCCCTCTGCGCTGAAGCAGGCCCACCCCTGCTGGTCCTGAGACCAAGGACCGCCGGGCAGCTGAGGGAGGGTCCTCGCCAGTGCAACCCGACTGGCCCCAGCAGAGGCGTGCTGCGCCCTCGAGAGGTGCACCTGCTGGGAGGCTTGTGTGCTGTGGTGTCCCGAGGCCCCTGCTTCCTCTCCTCCTGCCCAGGGCATGGCAAACTGTCTGCTCGTGGCCAGTGCATCTGCCAGGGGGCACTCTGGTGTGGTGTGGTGTGGTGCCTCCCCTGTCCTCTCAGTGACCTGGCTTGTGACAGTTTTCTCTGTTGCTGTTTCAGAAGCCCAGAGGTCATGAGCACCGTCTCAGGGACTCGGAGCACGACAGTGACCTTCACCGTCCGACCTGGCACCTCGCAGCCCATCACCCTGCAAAGCCGGCCCCCCGACTACGAGAGCAGGACCTCAGGAGCGAGGCGTGCCCCCAGCCCCGTGGTCTCGCCAACCGAGATGAACAAGGAGATCCTGCCCGCCCCGCTGTCGGCAGCTGCCGCGTCTCCTTCTCCCACCCTCTCGGATGTCTTCAGCCTTCCAAGCCAGCCCCCTGCCGGGGACCTGTTTGGCTTGAACCCAGCAGGTCGCAGCAGGTCGCCATCTCCCTCCATACTGCAGCAGCCAGTTTCCCATAAGCCTTTCACGACTAAACCTGTGCACCTGTGGACTAAGCCCGATGTGGCCGACTGGCTGGAGAGCCTGAACTTGGGCGAGCACAAAGAGACCTTCATGGACAACGAGATCGACGGCAGCCACCTACCAAACCTCCAGAAGGAGGACCTGATAGACCTCGGGGTGACGCGGGTCGGGCACAGGATGAACCTAGAGCGTGCTCTCAAGCAGCTGCTGGACAGATAAGGCCGGCTGCTCCCACCCGGACTCCCTGTTATAAGTAGAGATGGGCTCACGCTGGGATCTGAAGGCCAAGCGGAGTCTGAGCATCAACCCCACTCCATGGGTTTGTCTCCTGGTACCCAAAGAAATGCTGCGGGCGTCCGTGGTGTGTCTGAGCCGAGGCCTGGAGGCCTAGCTGTCCACGTGGGGTTCCTGGGTGGCTTCTGTCTCAAGGGGACAGGGGAGGGAGTTCTAACATGGGAAGATTCCCAGCCTACCTCCCAGCACACAGGCAGCCTCGCTTTGCTGGGTCCACGAGGCTCCGTCGGTTTGGCGCGGGACCCCTGCTCTCGTAGGCAGACAGCATACTCCAGATACCTCCTGAGCCTCCCTCCTCTGCTTCCTGGGCAGCTCTCATCACCCCAGGCCCCGGCACAAGGCCTGTCCTCAGTCCTGTGGCTTCTCGGAGGATACTCCGAGCTCACTGGCTCCCGCCTCTTCCCTGAACTTGCGTGCAGTGAGATGCTCCCAGAGGCTTGTGGGTGCCCTTCCTGGGCCTGAAAGGTAGAGAAACGCTTTTCCCTGTCCAGATCCTGTACCCATCTCCTCCTGTGATGTGCCTCCATGGCTCTTTGGCCACGAGGTTCTCAGCAGTGGTGGGCATTTGAGTGGGATCGTGCCCGGCTTTGCTTAGCTTTCTTTATTTCTGCAAATCTATTAGCATAATTCCAAGGTGGCCAAACAGATGTCACATGGAGTTAGTCAAAGCACAAAGTCACGATCCCAAGGAGGAAGGGAGGCCTGGCCACGGGAACCAGCCAGCGTGCAGCTGCCTGGGACCCCAGCCTCCTCCGGGACGCGAGCGGCTGCCTGCCAAAGAGCGTCTGCATGGGCGGAGAGGGGCTCTGCCTCTTGGAAGCCTTTTCACTGAAGGCCTGTTGAGCTCTGCAAAGGCCAGAGCAGCTGAGCACCCACTTCAACGGGAAGGACAAGAAGACACGTGGTTTGTGTGGGCATATGCCCCTTGGGGGAGCCATGTCCTCTCTGGGAGCTGGCAGGGCACTACGGCCTCACTAAGCCCGGCCAAGGGCAAGTGTCTGGGCTAAGCCAGCCCTTTTGCTCTTGGAGGCTGGGGAAAGTGGCACTCAGGGGCTGTCCACCTCCTCTCCGGGAGTCCAGGAATCCCACCAGCTTGTCTTAACAGTACAATGCGGTCTTGGGACCCCATGGGCAGGGACTGTGGCCAGGACCAGGGTGGACAGAAGGTGGGCTGCTGGGTGTGGGCGGAACATGGATGTGTGCAGGCAGTCAGTGGGAGGGAGCACTCTGGCCTGTGGTCGGAGCCTGCCCGCTTCCTGCCCGAGCCCTCGTCCTGAAACCATACCTCTAGCATCTAAGGGAGGTCACCCATTGAACATGGGCCACAAGACATCACCAGGCTTCCGGCACATTCTCCCATCTTTGGAGGAGACATGAATGTCAGGTTTGGTTTTATTATGATTTCAGAACTAGCCCAGCCCATCTCTAATTATAAAATATGGTTTTTCCTTTTTTCTTTATGCTCACGACCACGTGTCTGATGAGATCTGGAACTCTAGAATGAACACGTAAACTTTAGTAATTTAAAAATCTTTCTTTACTGCAAGTTTAAATAGGTGTACAGATAGTTTATAAGCACAATATTTTAAGAAAAAAAGTGGCTGGTCTACTAGGCAGCCTTTGTGCACTTCAGTGCTAGAAAGTTAAAGAAAAAAACACTTTTGTGATTTAATGATACTATTTCTGTGGAATAATTATACAAGTATGACCTTTTTAAATCAAACTTATCTGGATGCATCTGAACCAGCAGAGCTGTGTTATATTTTCTATATTTGCTAGAACTTCATCATTGAAGGATGATTATTTCTTCAAAAGTGGTTACAATTCACACTAAACAGTTTCCTCCAAAAACAAAGGCAAAACACACCCCACACACGCACGGGCGCACACACACGCCCTTTATCTGGAAACCCAGGCTGGGCCTCCTGCGCTCCAGACCCTCACAGGTCCATCTTTATAATCTGACCCCTGGGCGTGCCTGGCTGCTGCGGCTCTCTATCCCACGGCTTTGGTTTCCATCTCAAGGTGACCCACAGTGCTCTAGAGAAACCCAGCCCAGACCCACAGCGCCTGCCAAGGCCTTTCAGATGTGTCTCCCGTTGGTGATTTTAGAATGTCAGGGGCCGCTCCTGGCCTGCGGGGGCTGCCCCTGTGCTCAGTGCCAGGCAGAACAAGGCACGAGGCCTGTGGCTCTGGGCCTGCGGTCACTGGGCAGCAAGACAGAACAAGAGCTCTGCTCCCTCAGAGGCTGCCAGCCACGGCGGCTGGTCAGAAACAAGTTCCCTGACAGCCTCAGGGCCGAGATCAGTCCCACCTTCGCACCATCTCATCCTAGGAATAGGAGCCCCTCTCAGACCGGCCCGACCCACCAAACACACCTGCTGCCACGCGAATCGGCCTCTAGCTCTCTTGGATGACTTTGCTACAGAAAGCAATAGTCCCTACTCCAAATTGCCGCCCACTGTTCTCCCCCTTTGGGACACGTCAGGACCAGACCCTACCCCGGGAACAAACTTAAACTGCTCATATAATGATCATGTTAATAGTACTCCAGATTTTCAGATCAACTTTTGTTATATACTGTAATTTAAACAAACTGCATTTACATGCCTAGTTTCTGTAATATTGTGTATACAAACCAAAATCTCTCCAGATGTAAATTATGTATACCTGCCAAGATACCTTCTCCAGGACGTCTGTGCACATTTTAAGTTAATCCATATAATATAAAAATAACTCGATGTGACTGTTGATTTGCTGAATTTACACATCACAAAGTGAATTATTTGTGGTACTTTAGTTAATAAAATGGTGGTCTTTTTCCTGAGTTATTGAACAAGCAAGCATTACCCAGTTGATCTGGCAATGACTTCTCTGTGTGTAGGTCACCAGTACTGATCTTCCCATTGGCAGTTTGTTTTTGTTTTTTAAATACCGTGTCTCCCACTACAGTCTGTGTAACCACACACATTCACACCTCCATGTTGCTCTTACTTTTGTGCTTTAATTCTTTTTAGATTTTATTAAAAAACAAAACAAAACAAAACAAAAAAAGCTCCTGTAATTTGCACTTTCTCCCAATCCTTCAATCTCTTGTACGGCAACCAAAATTACTGTAAAAAAATAAATATACTATTGCACTAAGGTTGTGGTTCTGATTGTGAACAGTGAAAACTGAATGAACTAAACAAAAAGTTGCCAAACTTGCAATCTAATTAAGTTACTGGAGACACCATAGGCGGCTTTACCTCCCTAAAATGGACCAGGTGATGTCTGTCACCAGAGGGGACAAGTGCTCCTTTCACTGAGCTCACTTGGCTCATTTCCTTATTCTCAGTGTCCTGATAGAAATGCGTGTCATTTCAGAGCTGAGCCACATCCGGCTGGCTCCGTGACATGTCTGTGAGCCTGGCACTGAGGCCTGAGTGCTGCTTGTGCGTGGGTGGGAGCAGCACCCTCAAGGCCGAGCCAGGCAAGACAGAGGCCCACACCCACGGGCTCTTCTTCTAGCCATAGGCCCTGGAGCTGCAGGCCTGGACACCCTCTCTGGTTACCTTGAGCAAGCAACATACCAAGTTCTAGAGCAGGAAGGAATTTTGGTTTTGGTGAATAAGCCGGAGCCAGGAATCCCGGGCTGTCCCTCATGCTTTAGGAAAGTGCGTTTAAATTGAGCACTGAGCCACTGAGGCTCTCCAGGGGAAACAGGCCCTGGTTCCTAGAAGGCTCCGTGTTGGCTCACTTGCCTCTACCCAGCACTGCTGCGCTTTGGTCCACCAAGCCCACCTACAGCCTCTGTAGGTGCCTGGTCCCTCCCTCCTCTCCTGGGAGTCCTCCCCAGCCTGTACCCCACAAGGGCACCATCCCAAGGTCTCTCCCAGGCCTCTTTCCTGGATGAGTGTTAGTCTGTCTTGTTGGGGGGGGGGGGTCACTGGAAGACTTTTTCTTTTACTTGAACTTGATTTGAGGCATTTAGCAGCCAGTGAGCTGGATGTGCTCATGTCTGAAGCCATCATGGACATCTGCTAGTGGGGAAAAGGCCTCTCAACACATGTGCAGAGGCTGCCTAGGCTCGGTGGGGACTTCAGCAGATCTGATCACGTCAGCTCTCAAGCCGCTGTGTCCGTGACCTTGCTCCTGTGTGGTCCCTTAACATGGTTCTACATCTCCCAGTCCTCACTGTTTGATGTTTAAAACTACAACAGTCACTGTTCATTGCTTCTACTCTGGAACTCTCTGTTCATAGCAATTCTGAAACTTTAATATGAGCCTTCAAATAAATACAGAAAAGAAAAAAAGAAAAAAAAACAACAAAGTTGTGTGCCTTGGGTGTTTTGAACCTGATCTGCATAAAAACATTGTACTCAAATGCTGTATATTTAATGAAAGGATAAACATACCTTCAATGTATCAATGTAGCTGATAAATAGTCCTAGTGCCTTGTTTTCTGAACTGAGAAGCCCATATCAATGCACAAGGTAAAGACAAAGGCGAGTCGAGCAGTGAAATGTCGAGAAGACCTAGCCGTGGTTTGGATCCTGTCTCAGCCTAAGACTGTGGGATGCCCACAGACGCTTAAGCTAAAAAATAAAAGAACATTGAAACAAGACTGTGTCATCAATTACTTTTCCACTAAAATGCTATCACTTCCGGGACTTTCATTTAATTAAAATACCCACATGCATGAGATTCCTGTGCCGGAGTTTTGACAGCAGGGGTCTGCGGCCTTCCTCCCTTGTGTTGTGGTGCTGGCCAGCAATGCTTATCCAGGTCAGCTATTGATCATTTTCCCAAAGATCCTGTCATGGAGTGGTTTTAGGCCATTCATCACACTATGCCTATTTTTCATAAGTTTAAGGGACTAGTCACACCTGTCTCCTGAAAGGAGCATGATGTAAGCACCCCGTCAGCCCAGCTCTGGCCTCCTCACCACCAGCTCCATCTGCTCAATGGATGCTTCCCTGAGCATGTGGCATCTTAGATAAGTCTGGGCATCTGCCAGGAGCTACCACTCTGCCTGTGGGATTCCTCTGCCAGGAGGGAGCAGTGGCACCCATATTCCTGGGGCCCCTGCAGCAGCTGCTGACACTCCAGAGGGCAGGTGCCTTGTGCTGTATCCTTTGTGTGTCCCTGAGCTGTCCAGCCACACACACAGAGCTCAAGGAGCAGGGGTTCCTCAGATCTGGAATCTTCCCCTGCACCATTAACCTCGCTGGACTGTCAGTACTACTGCTCCCCAGACAGAATCAGCTGTGTACTCAGATTTTGTAGTTTCAGGGACACATGGAGCCAGCAATCTGGGAAACTGAAGGCAGTGGTCAGAAAGGGGCTGCAGCTGCTCAGGGCTCCATTCCACTTTCCACAGCCATGGTTTCCTCTGGGGAAGCATGTGCCAAGGGGCTGAGTCAGAGTGGGGCAGAGCATGACCTGTAGCCACTGGGCAGGATGGCCACCAGCAGAGACAGCCAGGTAGCCAAGCCCTCAGGCCTATGTGAAGGGGACAGCATGGACATGGCGAGGTCGCAGAGCTTGGAGGGCCCTCAGCAGCCATCTGTACCCTTGTCCTGGCACTCCTAGGAGGTAAGCCACCCTTCCACTGCCCAGCTGTAGTCCTGCCTGCTTGGCTGACCAAATCCACACTCTCCCAACCCCAAAGCCCAGAGAGCAGGAAGAACACACAGCATAAGGCAGACACCAGAATCGGACAGCACGTAGCCCCAGAGGTGGTCCAGCTGGACATCACAGTGCACCTACCCAGTGCTGCTGGTGCTGAGCACCAGGCAGAACGCTGCACCCAGAGTATCCAACAGTGTTATGGGGTAGAAACTAAGAAAAAAACAAGCCATACCAAGGTCCACAGCTAATAGAGACCAGGGTGTGTAGTGTAGCCCCCCGGGCTAAGTCCGTGTGCAGTGAGAACCCACAGGTGCCCTTGGAATTGGCACTAAGTCACAAACTGACAGTGACAAGAACACTCCCTCTCCCGCCCTCCTTCTGAAGTCATTTCTGCAGGGCCAGGTTCAGGAGGCAAGCAAAGCAGGAACCCACCCCCTGAGTCAGCTCAGGACTGTGGGAAAGAGAGGCAACTCAGAGGTGATCTGCTTTCCTAACTCCCTCAACCAGGGAACCCTGGCCCTCAGGCACAGAGGACCTTGGGTGAAGACATGGCCACTGACTAATTTTCACAGGGATCCCAAGAGGTAATATCACCAATATCACCATACAGTTGATGATCCCCCTTCTCACAGCGCCACCCGGCATGTCCCTGGCCAGTTATCCACCCTGCCTGGGGCCAGGCAGCGGGGTGCAGCTCCACGGCCTCATCCACCTCGTCCACTACTCCAGACTACAGATGAGGTCTGGAGACTCAGCACCACTCCACAGCTCCCTGAAGACAGCCCTCACTACGAGTGCAGAGTGGCCTGGGGCCTTCCCCCCCAAGCCCTTCTGCTAAGCTCTGCTGCTCAAGGCTGTGCATCACCCAGAAACCTTCTGCCACATCTGCAGTGAGAACCCACAGGTGCCCTGGGAATGGCAGCCAGAACCAGCTCTGGTGCTCCTGACCCACCACAGCATGTTCTCCTCCACACCTCCCTCTGCCAGTGAGGACGGGGACAGTCCCTTCCTCCTCTTCCCTGTCACCTCCAATGTCAGAAAAAGGCCCAGCAAATGACGGGGACACAGGAGTTGCAGGATCACACGCCACCCTGGCTTTGAAGCTTGACATAAAGCCAGAGGCATGAAGCGAACACAACCTTCCTTGCTGGCCTTGGAGCTGCCATCTGGGCGAGCTAAAAATAAATGCCCCATTTCCAAGCAAGAGTTTATAAAATGTGACCAGGAAGGCCCTGAAAGAGACATTGGGACCCGGGGAAAATCACACAACCTGAAACAAGTGGTACCCCGAAGGCAGCTGCCCGCTCAGGGGCAGGCAGCAGGGCCACCTTTCTCGAGAGGGCTTGGAGGAGCAGGGGGTGGCTGCTTCGGTGGACACGTAGGAGGACGCAAAGAGAAGGGAGCACTCAGCATGAAACGCAACCGCGGTGCGCCCTTGGCAGTGACAGAGACGGCCACGTGTTCGCCTGCTCCGTCCCCGGTGCCACCCAAGAGCCTCCCGGGTGTCTGCAGGGCTTCCTGGGCCACAGAACTCGGAGCAGGGCGGCCGCATGGGCACCTCACCTCTCAGCACTGCGCGGGGACAGGCTCCTCTCCGCCGGCCTCGCCTCGGCCGGCGGCTGCAGCCACACCGGCTTCTCCCACCGCCGACGCCGAGGCCAGGGGACTCCGCGGCCCACACGACCACGCTGGGCCACGCCTGCAGGAGCAGCCCTGGCCTGGCCTTCTCACAGCGCCACCCGGCGTGTCCCTGGCCAGTCGCCCACCCTGCCTGGGGCCAGGCAGCGGGGCGCAGCTCCACGGCCTCGTCCACCCAGAACTCTCTGCGCCTGGAGCTCCCGGGAGGCGCGCAGAGCATGCTGGGCCCGCCGGCCACGTGCCGCGCCAACCAATCAACAGCTTGAGCCTACGATTGGCAGGCTGGAGTGGGCGGGGCTCCCTCCGGCGAATCAGCAAGGCGTGCAGGTGGGCCGCAGAGGAGGCCGCCTCTGCCCAGGGAGCAGCCGCTGGAGGCTGAGGACCCGGCCGCGCTCCAAGCTCTAACTCCTTGTCCATGTCCAGGTTCAGGAGCTCCTGAGCAGTGTGGCCAGGACAGCCTGACGCAGCGGGAGTGTCTCCGCTCGGAGGCTGGAGGCCCTCAGACAGTTTAAGCAGTAGATAGGAGTTGGTGCCCTGCTAGACTCGGGTGCGGTGTGGCTCAGTGGTCAAGCGCTGGCCCAAAGTGCACCAGGCCCTGGCTCCATCCTGGCTCCCAAAGATACAGTAGTGGGGGAGCTTAAACGAACGATATTTTATTCCCCTCTGGCTCACTGCCCTAGCACCCAGAGCTAACTGTTCTCAGAAGTGCGTCTGGGAGAAGTGGGTGGTCCCTGGCTCACTAGGGTTCCCAAGGAGATCCTCTCAGCAGCCTTTCCCTCAAATTTATCACCTCACAGCAACCAAAGACTGCTCTTCCTCCACACATTACATTCGTCTCTCCTCCTCCTCCTCCTCCTCGTAATTTTTTATAGTAGAGGGACACAATACCTTTATTTTGTTTTTATAACGTGGTGCTAAGGATCGGACCCAACGCCTCACACATGGTAGGCAAGCACTCTACCAACTGAGCCACAACCCTGGCCCTTCTTATGCAGGAAGACAGGGCAAGACCATGAGAGCCATATCTGTCCCCTTGAACCAAAAGGCAACCAACGCTTTACCAAAAACATCTATCCATATGCCAGGTTTCTTATGGTCACCTCTCATCCCTAGAAGCAAAGTGGGCTGGAAAACTGAGAATTATCTTGAAACAGTGCTTCCAGGAACAGAATGGGGGCTGAGTTAACAAGGCGGGCTAGAAATGGACAACAGGTGGGCAAGCTACAGCCACTGACCAGATAATGCATGGGTGCAGAGTCCTCACTGAGCACTGTACATTCACAGTGTTGTGCAACCATCTCTGCCACCCCAGACACAAAGCCCAGACCTGTAAGCAGAGGCACCCCTCCTCCAATCTACCCCCAGCTACCCCCCGGCCCCTGGCACCAGAAGTCTGCCGAATATCTCTGAATTCGCTGATGCTGGGAATTTCATATGGATGAGATCAGGTGATAGCTGTGCTTTTGTGACTGGCTTCTCTCGCTTACCAAGATGTTTCCAGGTTCACCCATGGTAAAGCATGTGCCAGAGCTTCATTTTTTATCACAACTGAATACCATCTCATTGTGTCGGTAGACCACATTTTGTTATCCATTCATCTGTGGGAAGACACTTGGGTTGTTTCCACCTTTGGCTAATGCCGCAGTCTGGCTGGGCACAAATAACCGGGAGGTCATGAGCCACTTGTAGATTC
The DNA here is from genome assembly GCF_964194105.1 of Spermophilus citellus. NCBI lineage: Eukaryota > Metazoa > Chordata > Mammalia > Rodentia > Sciuridae > Spermophilus > Spermophilus citellus. Next base: position 254,183,611 of record NC_138183.1, on the reverse strand, counting down.
AAGCAGGAACGAACTTTATTCCAGAACCTACACGAACTACACGGGAACTCCACGAGAACTCAACGGGAACTCAATGGAAACTCCACGAGAACTTAAAAGTAGCGGGCACCTGAGGCAGCAGGAGCTGCCCCTTCTGGCAAAATTCCAGGCACCATCTTGACATGGCCGTGGCTCTCAGCATCTCCCCCTTTCTGTTTAATTAAACACCAAGCATGTGGCTTAGGGACTGTGCCTGTCTTAGGTTGTCCAATACTACATATGGTGCTTACCCGTCATTGGATGAGCTGAACTCAAGGCGTCAGCCTCCTGTCTTAGGTTGGTACCATTGTAATTGGATCTTACCCATCATTGACTACTGGCCCAGCATTATTTAGCCATACTTGTGGATAGTGGTTTTTATGCAAACACCATAAAAAACCTGCTACAAGCAGAAAGGGGAGGATACAAAATGCCACAACACCAAGCCAATTGATGGCCCCTTTTGGAAAAATTGTACCACCGATGGCACCATCAGCAAAGATGCCCCAGCACTACCACAATTCGCTGCACCAACAGATAGTTCACAATGCATACAAGTGACACATAGTCTAGGCAAGTTCTGCAAGCAGTTCAAAGCAAAGGAATCCATTAATATGTCCATTTCCTCCCAAAGTAAATCGACTCCTTGATTGAGCATCTTGTTGAGTTATTATTCATTGATGCATCAGTTTATACAGTTTGTTGTGATGGCTATCGCAGAAGCTGTAGTTTGGTTTTAAGTCATCCTCTATCTTTGTCTTCACCAGCACTGGGATGAAGATAGGAATTCTGGCAATGATGGCTAAGAAAAAATTATGTAACATTCCAGCAGGCACTAAAAAAAGCAATTTTCTAAATAATTTAGTATCCTGAATAGAATTAGATATAATGAAAAGGAAAGGTGAAAGTAAACAAACAGATCTGTTAACCACATTTTAAAACAATCCTCAACAGCTATTTACCTAATTTAAATTAAACTGTTTGAATCACGTGAATAAAAAAAATTTGGATCCATTTTTCATAAGCACTCCTCATATATGATAAATGGACCTATGCACATACAGACATACAACACAAAACACAAGTGTTCACACATAACACAATACATAACATAATAGTAAAGGCTTTGTAGTTTTTCACAAGAGAAATCCCCATTGCAATGCTCAAAAACTCCACAGTCAAAAAATAGAACTGATCAGTGCCGCAGTCTCGGCTGGGCACAGAATCACGAGCCACTACACAGCTTTGTAGATTCAAACAGCAATTCTTTATTCCCGAACTCACACCGGCCTCCACACACGTTCTCTCCCAATCCCAGTTCTCCTGCCACCCAATTCACCTACTCCACGAGGCTTCTTTCCCAAAATGCTCTCTGAATCTCACGAGAGTTCAACAGGAGCTTAGGCAGCAGGAACGCCCTAATTCCAGCAGCAATAATCCTCAACATCGAACTTCCCTAAAATCCAAGGTCTTAAACTGGGAACGCCTTAAACTTGTCTTAAACCGGGAACGCCCTAAACCCAAGGATTGGGATACTTCCTCAAACTGCAGGATACACCCTAATCCTGGATCCACCCTCGTCCTTGGGCAGGGTAACCTAACATGCAATGTCAACAGCGAAATTAACATGGGGTACGCTGGCAAGGAAATTTCCTACTTGGTAATGGCCCTCAGCAGATCAGAAAAACATTAACCTAGGTCTGTATGAGCTCAAAAAATAAAATAGAACTTCATGATGTGGGAGAGGGCAATAATAAAATAGAAATTGAAAAAAGCATCCTGGTTACCACCTGGGTTTGACTCTTCTTTGGATATCCCATCCTTCTTCCTGTAACTTGCATATGGGTCTGAAGGTATTCCCACAAGCAAGCCCCAAGGTTTTTTACATTTGAAGTAGGCCTTAATGGTGTTCATTATTCATTAGCCTCCAGGTGTGGAAGAGCCACTGTCTCAGATGTAAGGATATCAGCTGTTATGGATTTGAGCCAAGTCATTTTCTTTTTGGTCTGTAGAAATCGCTTTAGTTAGTCTCTCTGGAATCCAAATCGGCTGCTGTTCTCCCTGTGGAAACACACAAACAGACCCCCGACTCCAGACAATTACTGGGTCAGGACCTTTCCATTGTCCTGTTAGAATATCCTTCCAAAGTACCTTGGGCTTATGTACATTTTTTGGACACATGTAACGTTCCGCAGCACTAAGCCCTGATGAATCCAAATTTAAAAAGTTTAGAGTAAAAAGGGTTATTTTAAGTTTAACTTTGGGGGATATATACCCCTTCCCAATTCCCTCTTTTTGCTTTAATAAGTACATTTTAATAGTTTGATGAGCTCTTTCAACTATGCCTTGTGCCTGTGGATTGTATGGGATTCCTGTTATATGAGTAATGCCAAATGATGAGCAAAATTGTTTAAAAGAGGTAGAAGTATAACCAGGACCATTATCTGTTTTTAACTGTTTTGGAATGCCCACAGTGGCAAAATTTTGTAAGCAATGAGCTATAATATCTCTAGTTTTTTTCTCCGGCATGAAGGGAGCCCATCAAAAATCCGGAAGAAGTATCAACTGTAACATGCAAATATTTTAATTTTCCAAATTCTGGCAAGTGTGTGACGTCCATCTGCCAAATATGGTTAGGTATCAGTCCTCTAGGATTGACTCCAAGATTAACTTGTGGTGAAAAGGTCACACAATTTTGGCATTGTTTTATTATTTGTCTAGCTTGTTCCTTAGTTATTTTAAAACGCTTTTGTAAAGTATTAGCATTGACATGGAACCTTTTATGAAAATTTGTAGCTTCTTCTAGTGTAGAGAAAATATGTATGTCATGTGTAGTTTTATCTGCTAAATCATTGCCCAAACTAAGGGCTCCAGGCAATCCTGTATGTGCCCTAATATGTCCTATAAAGAATGGGTCTTTTCTGTCCCAGATTAGACTTTGTATAGTGGAAAACAAAGAGAAAACGGTAGAGGAAGGGGAAATCCTACCAGCATCTTCAAGGGATACTATAGCATTAACTATATACTGACTATCAGAAAATAAATTAAATGCAGAATCTTTAAACATCATAAAAGCTTGTAAAACTGCATTAAGCTCTACCTTTTGAGCTGATTGTTTGGGTACTAAAAATGTAAAAGTTTGATCAGGGGTAACTATTGCTGCTGTACCATTATTTGACCCATCAGTGAATATATTTGGAGCATTCATGATAGGGGTTTTTCTTGTCATTTTTGGAAAAACTACAGGATGCAATGACCAAAAAGACAATAAAGGATTAGATGGTAAGTGATTATCAAATGAAACATTAGATTTGCACATGATTATTGCCCAAGTATTTAACTCATTAGCTAACTCATCAATTTGATCCATAGTATAGGGAGTAATAATTTTATTGGGAGAAATCCCAAACACTCCTTTTGCTGCTTTTATTCCTTTGAGTATTAATTGTCCTACAGCCTCAGGATACCTAGTAAGAATAGTGTTAGGAGAATAAGATAAATGTATCCACAATAATGGACCTTCTTGCCAAAATACTCCTGTAGGAATATTTTTTGTTGGTAGTACAATAAATAATAGAGGCAAACTTATATCAATTCTATCCAAATGCATATTTTCCATATATGTTTCAATGATTTGTAATGTCTTTCTTGCTTCAGGTGTTAATATGCGGGGTGAATTTGGATCTGATGGACCTTTTAGGATATCAAATAAAGGTCCCAACTCTCCTGTTGGTATGCCTAGATAAGGCCTTATCCAATTTATGTCTCCCAATAACTTTTGAAAGTCCTTAAGTGATTTGAGTTGATCTACTCGTATTTGAATTTTTGGTGGACGGACCATGGTTGAGGATAATAGAACTCCTAAATAATTAATTGGAAGATTTAATTGTACTTTATCTATGGCTATCTCTAGATTATAACTTTTTAATAAGTTTGTAAGCGTGGCATAACATTCTAGCAATGTGTTTTTATCTTTGTGTGCTAATAATACTTCATCCATATAGTGAAATATTTGGAGTTCAGGATTTTGATTTCTAAGTGGCTGGATTGCTTTGTTAACATAAATTTGACACATAGTTGGGCTGTTAGCCATCCCTTGAGGGAGTACTTTCCATTCATATCTCTGATCAGGACCTTCATGATTCAGTGCAGGGATAGTAAATGCAAAACGTGGACTATCCTCAGGATGAATTGGAATTAAAAAAAAAAACAATCTTTAATATCTATAACTAAAACATACTAGGTTTTTGGCAAAGCAGACAATTGGGGAATCCCCGATTGAGCAGATCCCATAATAACCATCTCATTATTAATGGCTCTTAAATCTTGCAATAATCTCCATTTACCAGATTTCTTTTTGATGACAAAAATGAGAGTATTATGGGGGGATACAGACGGTTGTATATGTCCCTCCACTAATTGTTGTTTGACCAGGTCATGGGCTGCTTGTATCTTTTCTTTAGTCAGGGGCCACTGAGGAACCCATACTGGTCTTTTTGATTTCCAAGTAATTTTGATTGTCTCAGTGGCCCTTTCTGAAAACCCAATCCATGTCTATTTATTCCTTGATCTATTTGACTTGGTGCTGCTATACCTTGTTCTTGTTTTCCTAATCTTTTTTCTTTCCTAAAACCTTGTCTAGCCCTAGTAGTGGGCACATTAGGATTGATGTTATTTGTTAATGTCAATCCTAATTGATCTAGGACATCTCGTCCCCGTGAATTTATAGGAAGATGATCCAATACATATGGCTGTATAGTTCCTTCACATCCTTCAGGATCCTTCCAATCTAATACCATTGCACTTCTATGGGGATTAGTCGCCACTCCTAGGCCTCGAAGCGTTTGAGTGCCTTGTTGTAATGGCCAATGTTTCGGCCATTCTTGACGAGATATGATGCTAAGGTCTGCACCTGTATCCAGTAGCCCATTAAATTCATGTCCTTGAATATTTAGTTTTAGCATTGGGCGAGAATCTAAATTTAAAGACAGCATAGCCCAATCTACACCTGTGGAGCCTAATCCCTTGGAACCTCTTTCTACAGTACGACTGGAAAATTTATCATGTAGGCTTGGTATTATTAATAACTGTGCTATTCTACCTCCTGGTGAAATTACTGATATACCTCTTGAAGAACTAGCTATAGTTTTTATTTCACTTTCATAATCGGGATCAATTACCCCAGGACTTATCATAAGTCCTTTTAATGTAGATGAACTACGTCCTAACAATAAGCCTACTGTTCCCTGGGGAAGAGGTCCTTTTACTCCTGTGGGAATGATTTGAACTCCCATCTCTGGAGTTAGTACTGCTCTGGCAGAGGCGCAGATGTCCAACCCTGCGCTCCCTCTGGTTTGTCTGATGAGAGATCTGATGGATAATGTGTCCTGGGCACTACCCTGATGGTGTCACTGGGTCCCTCCAGTGCTCCGTATATTTGTGGTCGTGGGCATCGGAGCATTGGGCCCCCCAGTCCGTTTTTTGGCAATGGAGTCCAACTTTTTCCTCCAGGATATCGTGGATAAACACCTGGTCCTTGTTCGTTTTTTGATAACGGAGTAACCTCTATGGTGGTTTGAGAACGGCATTCATTAGCCCAATGTCTCCCTCTATGGCATCATGGGCAAATACCCGGTATTCTACCCCTTTGATCATATCCAGTTTTGTTAAACCCTCCTCCTATGGGGCAACTCCTTCTAAAATGTCCCATTTGTCCACAATTGTTGCATGTTTTTGGCCTGGCATCTAAAGCCTGTTGTACTGCAGCTGCCAAGGCTTGCCCTTGTTCATTAATGTCTCTACATATTTAATATATGTGTTTAAATCTCCATGTTTCCATGGTCTAATGGCCTCCCTGCACCATCTATTTGCTTGTTCGTAGGCTAGTTTTTTTTTAAAGAGAGAGTGAGAGAGGAGAGAGAGAGAGAGAGAGAGAGAGAGAGAGAGAGAAAGAGAGAGAGAATTTTTAATATTTATTTTTTTTAGTTCTCGGCAGACACAGCATCTTTGTTGGTATGTGGTGCTGAGGATCGAACCCGGGCCGCACACATGCCAGGCGAGCGCACTACCGCTTGAGCCACATCCCCAGCCCTAGGCTAGTTGTTTTATTCATGGCATCGCTTATTCTACATCCCCAAGATTCTAGTAGCTGTTTGTATAAGCCTATCTACAAATTCAGTGTAAGGTTCATTAGCTCCTTGTATTACCTTAGATAATTGACCTTGTAAATCTCCATGCCCCTATAATGTTTTCCATGCCCTAACCGTGGCTGAAGCGATTTGTGAGTATATGGCAGGATCATATCTAATTTGTTGCAGCCGACCCTCTCCTAACAACATATCTAGATTTCTCTGAGGATAACCAGCTGCTGCATTTTGCCTAGCCATCTCTGTGCAAAATTCCTCATTGGCAACCTTCCATAACAGGAATTGTCCTCCATTTAGCACAGCTTTACACATATTAGCCCAATCTGCTAGCGTCATGTCCAAGTTGGTAATGGATTCAACCATGCTTACAGTGAAGGGTGCTTGTGGACCATAGGCTGTTACAGCCTCCTTTAATTGCCTCACTGTTTTGAAATCTAAAGCATGATGAATTCGGTGCCCTCCTGCCTGCTCAAGTACAGGGCATGCTAATCTTTGAGGTCCTGTCTCAGGATCCCATCTATCAACTACGGGGGTTGAGGGCCACTCAGCATATGTTGTCTCTATAAGTGGCGCTATTGGTTGGACACTTACACCCTCTGGAGATAGAAAGGTGTTAGTAGCAGCCTCCTGTTGTAACTTGTCCCCTGATAGCCTTTCCTTCTCTAAACTCTCTTCCCCTGTCTGACTAACTGGAGAGACTTCCTCTTTCACTTGATCAAATATGTCTTCTCCCGACTAAGCAAACAAGATTGTACCAATGTCCATAGTGGTAATGTGCCAACTGGCAGATTTCCTGGGCTTTCCTTTTCTATCCTTTTTAAATCTTCACCATGATGGTCCCATTGTGATATATTTAACAACCCCTCTTTAATGAACCATGGGCTACACCTTTGTATCATCTTAACGTATGCCCTTACTGTTCTTGATTTTACTGAGATGACTCCTTCCTCTAGTAATTTACTTAACACCCTTTCGGTTTGGTTTTTACTAATTTTTAATTCCATATTTCTTCTATAAAGATAACGCAACCCAACAAGATAACACAAAACAAAACCGAAACAAAAACGGAACAAAAATTCATTGTATCAGTTTTTCTATTTTCTTGACATGTGTATCTGTGGTCTATCTCTCTCTCTTCCTCAGGGCCGAACAACTTTTCTAGCATCCTATTTATTTCTAGGGGCAGGCAGCTTGAAACAAAAACAAAACAAATCAAAACAAGAACACATTGTTTTCTGAAATGGCCACCCATTCTCTCGCCCTGCCCTCAGGGGCGAGCAGTTTCACTTACCCCCAAGCTTCAGGCGTTCCCCTTAGGGGCCACCAAATGCCGCAGTCTGGCTGGGCACAAATAACCGGGAGGTCACGAGCCACTTGAAGATTCAAGCAGGAACGAACTTTATTCCAGAACCCACGCAAACTGCATGGGAACTCAACGGGAACTCCGCAAGAACTCAAAAGTAGTGGGCACCCGAGGCAGCAGGAGCCGCCCCTTCTGGCAAAATTCCAGGCACCATCTTGACCTGGCCGTGGCTCTCAACAGGCTAGTGTGGAAAGTGCTGCCCGGAGCATTCGCGTGTTTTGTCTGAACACCTTTGCTCAGCTCTTTGGGGGTGAACCAGACCCACTAGGGTCCTGGCCATCTGGTGTTGAACTTGGTGAGGAACTGCCCATGGTTTCACAGCCCAGCAAAGTGCATGAGGACCCCACCTGAGACACTTCTGGGGAGTCCTGGTCTGTCAGCAGCACCTCTGGGAAGTTGGTCTGAGCCTGATGAGGGGCTCCATCTCCCAAATGTAGTGCAGCCCAGACACTGGAGAAGGGTGTAGGGCAAACGACACTTCTCACAACCCAGCACAGCTGCCCACAGTTGCAGGGCAGTTAATTATTCAGATCCCCCAGAGTGCAGCCCCAGTATTTGGGTGACTTTGGTGGCAGGAGCAGCTGGTAGGCCTGCTGTCTGCACATCCCTGAGGGCTCACAAAGGAAGCACAGGCAGTGGCCCTCAGACCATGGCCCCTGGACTGGCAGCAACTGCAGCCTCCCTGGGAATGGGACAGATGTGTAACTTGTTACCCCTCCTGCTGCCAGCTCATCAGAAGTGCCGGGCAGGGCCCGGTGCTAACAGCCCCCAGGGAATGACCATGCTGGCAGAAGTGAAGACTGCTCCGGACCTCCAGCTGTGTGACACTGGGAGACAGGAGGAAGCTGAGGCCACCTCACAGATGCCCAAGTTCCACACGTGGACACGACAGCTGTGGCACCCCATCTGGTCACACTGAAGCTCAGGAGGGTGCCTTGGGCCTGCAAGCCCTCCATCCTCACTGCCAAGGAGTCGTGGCTCACCAGACGGGGGAGGTGGCCCACTGACACCCCTGCCCAGGGTGGAGGAGCCTCCCCCAGGAACTAGCCACCAGCTAAGGGATGCCTCTCTGTGGGGCTCCCACTGAACACAGCCACAGTCCCTATAACCCCAGGACCTTTGTAAGGCAATGAGGTCCTAGGTGGGAAGTTGCCCAGAAAAGCAAAAACGAATATCCAAAGATACATTGGATTACTTTTCAATAAATAGGTAATAAAACATGTCATGGAAAATTCAAAAGTTATCAGAGAAAAACTTCCCCTCCCTATCCACAGGGTCCCTCCTGAGAGCTCAGGTCTATTTAGGATTTTGTCTAGGGCTAGAGCATGCGTCTGGGAGCAAATATAGATGAATCCTTTGAAAACCCCAAATATAGCTCCCTCCACACACACTCTTGCATTGATCTTTGCTCTTTTAAAACTTTATTATGAAATCCACCCCGCACATCAAAGCAATGGAGAGGTGCCAACACATGTCCACCTGCCAGCTGGACACGGCAAATACCAATGGGAACCCTCCACTGCCACCTGCTTCCCCCATCAGGAGGCCAGGATGCCCTGCACTTAGTCAGCATTTCTGTGCGTGTTTTATGCTCTTATTGCATGCATGTGTCCATAAGCAACATGTAGGGTTAGTGCTCATAGTCTAGAACCTTCCATAGACACTCTACTCCCTGCTGGAGAATGACAGGCTTGCAGCCCCACAGGAAGGTCCTTGGGAAGTGCTGCAGCTGTGGATGCAATCCAGTTCTTGGCGACAAGTCCTTCTCCAGCTTCTCGTGTGACAGCCCAGGATGACACACATCCGCAGGGTTCCTGTTCACAGCCGGACAGAATCACTCTATACGAATACATTAAGATGCATGCACCTGTCCATCCACTGATGGATGCTTACCTGTTTCCCACTTTTCACTACTAAAGACATTTTGGAGGGGAGGATTTTAAGGGTAGTCTCGTAACAGGGGCTTCACATCGGGAAAACTTTGTCCAAATCCACGGACTGTCCAACAGCAATGGTGAACCTCAGGGTGAGCGAAGCCCTCTGGGTGCACACGCCATGGTGTAGGGCAAGCTCCCGCGAGGAGGGCAGCTGTGCGCGTGCAGGGACAGGGTGTGGGAACCGCCTGGATTTTCCTCTCAATTTTGTTGTGAGCCTAAAACTGGGCCCCAAAATCAAGTCTGTAATAAATATTTAAAATACTCTTTTTCAACACAGCGATAGTCCAAGAAGCCAGTCCCAGTGGCCGCCCAGTATGAGACTCCACTTTACCACACATGGGGGTAAGGTGTGGGGGGGGGCAGCGTCACACAGGAAGGGCCCGTGGTGGCCAGAGAGAGGCTGGGGTGGCTGGGAGGGGACCAACTGCTGATAAGAGTTTCTCTGGGGAATGACAAAAATGTGCTGGAATTGAATAGCAGGGATATTTCTGTAACTCTGTGAACACACTAAAAGCATCTAATCGTACACCCAAAATACATGAATTATATGGTGTGCAAATTTTATCTCAATGTATTTCTTTTTTAAGGGAAAAAAAACCAATGCTTTTGTGTGTAATGTGAGATCCTGGATAGGTCCTGGAACAGGAAAAGGGCATTCCAAGACATGCTGGGAGAGCCAGAGACGCTGCCCGTGGCTAAGCAGTAACCGATGTTCGTTGCCGCATGGGTATGACACCACCGAGTCCGGGAGACGTCAATCTTAAGGGGAAACTGGTTTGGGGAAAATATACAAGAATTCTCTATATCAAATTTCCAACTTATCTGCAAATCTAAAACTATTCCAGACTTTTAAGTTTAGTTTAAAAAGCCACGCTGCTGTGAGCTCCCGGGCACGGGCTTCTGGCGCCTGCTGGAGGTCACCCATGCCCAGGATGTCGACCCGCAGCCTGGCGGTGGCTCAAGGCTGACAGTCGCTCTAAGCCATCCCTGTGCAGAGGTCCCAGGGATGGACACTTGTACTGCGACCTTCTCAGACAGCCGCGCGCACGTACCTGGGGTAGAACACACACATGATGGGGCCTGGCCGCTGCCCCCCACAGGTGGAATGGGGCGGGAGCTCCCGCAGGAGCTCGGCCAAGCCTTGCTGGACAAGAAAGACGTCCAGACATGTCCTGCGGGAGCACAGCTCAAGGCAGAGCACACGAGCAACGGGAAGCCCTGGGTTCCAGTCCCAGCACCAAAAAACACAGCGGCCTAAATCGGCCCTCAACGTTCACTGTCCCCTGGGCTCCCTGAGGGTCAGGGGCTGTGGAGCAGGGGCAGAGGCTCTGGGCCAGCCAACTGGAAAGGCCACACGCTTCCAGATGCCCCAGAGACCACGCCCCAAAAGGGCGGAGCTGCAGGCGCTGACAGGTGCGAGGGGGTGGCCAGAGGGCACCGGGGCGGGTGGCCTGTGCCCACACCGCTGTGCCACACCCTGGTTGGGATGGGGCCCTCCGGTTCTGTGCGATGTTCTCATCAAGGGTAACGGACAGAATCTCTGTCACTTCTGATAACTGCATGTGAATCTACCTCTTAATAAAAGTCCATCGGAGAAGCACTTGACGCCACCTATTGGGATGGCTGACATCAAGACAAAACAGAACCAGAAACCAGTAAGCACTGGCCGGGAGGCCAAGACGTGAACCCTTTGCCCGTCGGAGGGACGGTTAGATGCTGCAGTCACCGGGGGACAGCAGGGCAGAGGAAAGACTGAGCTAGAACCCAGAACCCACCCCTCCAAGGGCAGCCCGCGGCCCTGCTTCCCACTCTCCCTGCCCAGCCGCCTGCTGCGCCCCACGCCAGAGAGGGTCTCTGGGCAGCTGCGCGCTGCCAGATGCCGCCAGGGAGGGGGCGCTCAATGGTGGTGCTGCCACGGCCTCAGCCCAAGTTCCCGGGAAGCCCCCGCCGCCAGACCAGGACACACGTGACCTCGGCACCCGAGTCCTACAGTCATGAACTGGGGAACGCTGGAGCTGATCCCAAGCTTCAGGGCTCCTGGCTCCGTCACCTGTGCTTTAGGATGCAGAGCAAAGACAACACGTGCCTCGTACCCTGGGAAAGGACGGGCTGGCCAGTTGGGGTGGCCACCCAGTGGATGCCGGTGGTGCTCAGGGCGAAGCTGTGGCCACTTCTGCATCACTGGGACACAAAGGAAAGTCTGGGCTGCCACAGCTGCCCCGAGCAAGGAACTCCTGAGCACTGCGAAGACCCGGGCTGGGGTGTGCCTTGGTGGGACCCTCACCCAGGGTCCCATCCCCAGCACCAGATGATTCTGCAGGGCTGTCCCACAGTGAGTGTGCCCCAGGGCCTTGCTTCCCGTCACATGATTCACCTCTGTGAAGGCCACCTTGTTTCTCTGGTGGAAGCCCCTCCCCGGGCCAGTCCCACCTTGCAGCAGCAGCCCATGTCACCAGGCCTGGCCAGCCCCAGGCATTGGTTGGGGAATGGGTACACTCCTGGCACTGCAAAGTAAAAGCAAAGCAGAGTCCAGATCCTGATGTCTGCACTAGAACTAGTGGGTTGGAGACACGCCCTTGCTGGTGGGCTGTGAGAAAGAGCTGGTCCACTCAAGGCTGCTTGAGTCTGACTTCAACTGAAGCCCAGGACAAAACAGACCCCCGGGACACAGACCAAGCCTTGAGGACACAAGGGAGATAGTGGATCCAACCCTGCCTGAAGCCAGCTCATATATTTATGAGCCAACAAAGTCCCTTCTTGTCTTCACCAGTTGGATGAGAATTTTGTGCTCGATTCCCATCTGACACAGGAGGTTGGGCCTTCCCCGGTGTGGTAGCCTGCGGCTCTCTGACAGATGCCATTACCACTGGAAGAGCGAGTCCGGGTGGTGGAAGGTGGCACTTGAGTTGTAAATAAGCCAGGCACGGAGGGGGGAGTGCCACATGACCCCAAACACTGGGGCCCCAGGCTGGCTGGAGGAGGAATTGGGAGGTGTTGGGCAAAGACTGGGCATCAGGCAGGAGGAGAAAGTTCTAGAGATCTGTCCTCAGTGTGGTGACTGCAGCTGATGACAAGGTGCAGCTCTTAAAGTGCCAAAAGGGGCGGGGGTTGTGGCTCAGTGGCAGAGCGCTTGCCTAGCATGTGTGAGGTCCTGGTCCAAACCTCAGCACCACGTAAAAATGTAAAAGTAAAATAAAAGCCTTGTGTCCATCTACAACTAGAATAAACATATAAAAGTGCTGAGAGTTCACTGAAGTGTTCTCACACACACACAAAAGAACGAGTGCAAGCCCTGAACAGGTCGGCAGCCATCTCACACACAGCCAAGCATCACCGGCTCACTGTGCGCACACACGATCCTTATTCACCAAGGAACCAGGTGGCCGAACGTGGCTCTGGGGTGAGGCCACCCAGCGTGGGAGACCCTGGCTTCTTCCCCAGCACTGCCAAGAAGTGACGCTGGCGGGGTGACACAGGGGTGCCAGCACGTCCTTCACTGAGCACCCCTGTGCCCAGCATGGACCTAGCAGGAGGGAGAGGACACACGGGGTGTGGTTGGACCGCACAGCAGGACGGGGCTGGGAGAAGCCATCTGACCAGCAGCCAGGGTAGTGCCACTTCACAACCTCGGCAAAGGCAGGGCCTGTCCTTCCCGGGGAAAAGCTGGTCAGATGCGGGCAGGGTGAAGGCCCCTCGCGTCTCAGAAGCGGGCACACGGCACGCCCACATGGCACTTGGAGACACACTCGCTTGCCCTCCAGATGCCCTGCTTGTTGTCGGGCCCCTCTGTGGCCCAGCCGCCCAGAACTCCTGGCCTTCGAGCGCTGGGGCTGCAGGAGCCCACGCCCAGCACCTCCTGCCAAGGTGTGTGTGTGTGGACACCTGACCGGTGACGCTGCTGTCACCCTCCCTTCAGGTGACACTGGAGCTCCCCATCTGCGGGGCAGCCGGGCACCGGTCCATGTGCCAGTCTGCCCAGGAGGGGAGGGGGCAGCCCAGCAGCACTCCACAGGCTCCTCTCAGCGCATCTTCCTGTGGCCAACCCCACAGCAGAGCGAGCAGGACGGCCGGATGGCCGTTACTAGCTGTCTCAGGGCCAGGCAAGTTGACTCTGGTGACACCAGCCCCTCTTTGGACAGGGTTCTCTCCATCCAGAGCCAATCAGTGACCAGCACTTCCTGCAGAACCTGGCTGCCCGTGCAGGCGCGTGGAGGAGGCCAGCCACTTTCTACCCCCACCCTGGCAGCTTGGCGCGCACTGCCCAGAACCAGCCCCTGTGTGTCCCTCAGGCCAAAGGGGCCAGTGGGGGACCTGACCTTGATCAGGTATGGCTCTGATTCCAACAGCAGCGCACAGCAGAGGAAAGCAGGTGTGACCTGGGAGGGTTGCCCGTGCCCGACTCGAGGACCCCGACTGGAGGACACGGCCGAGGAATCAGCAGACCAGAGAGACCTGCCCATACCCATGGCCACAGGCAGGGCCAACACACCCAGGCTCCGCTTCCTGGTCCCCAGCCTGTCCCCAGCCCTCCCCCGTTAGGCAGGTGGCCACAGCAGCACTCTTCTCCCACTGAACCACACGTGGACAGGCCCCGTGGCCCTCCCCTTGGGGTGGAGGGCCCACACCGCAGTGTCACGGGAGGAGGCCGGTCCCCAGGTTTGGAGCCCAGGAACACTCAGGAGCAGCCACTGTGCTCGGGGTGTGGGGTGCCACAGCGGCTCGGGCTGGAGGGAGCAGCAGCTCAGCCTGGGCTCCAAGGCAGGGGCGGAGTGGGAACCAGGACCCCCAGGTCCTGTCACCCCATGGAAACCACCCATCAGCTCTCACCAGATGAGGCCACAGCGGGTGGGGCCCCAGGCCCAGGGCAGCAGACCATGGTGGCCGCCGTACTTCCTCAGGTGCAGGAAGACACAACTCTGCACCCCGGGGCTGCAGCAGACCCTTGAGTCAGCCTGGAAGCCAAGGCCACCACTCTGGCCACAGGGAGAAAGGCAGGACAGCCAGGCCAGAGCAGGGCTGCAGGCCCTGCCTCCAGAGACCAGCAGGACACAAAGGACAGGAAGAGCAGTGGCCACTGCTGGACCTACTCCACCAGGACCTCAGGATGAGCGGTGACACCCCGCCCAGGAGGGAAGGCCCGACACGGAGCCTCAGGCCGTGTTGCTCTACCCCGCGGTCTGAGCGCCACCCAAGGAGAGGAACCATGGAGCTGGCTGTGGACGGCACACAGCTCTGCCCCTCTCTTGGGGGCTTCCCAAGATCAGGATCCCCTTCACCACGGCTGCTTCCTCACTGACCCGCAGCTTTGCCTGACAGGTCCTGGAGCTGGCTCTCAGCAGCCACCAGCTTCTCTGCCCAGGGCCACTGCCTCCTTCAGACTGACCGGCTGTCCCTCCAGGAAAGGCACCCCTCTGGCTGCCCGCACCACCCGAGATGTGAGAGGGCAAGTCAGAAACACTCTTCACCCAGCAGTTTTTGCTTTGTTTTCCTGGGAGTCCTCGCATGAAGAGTTGGTGACTTCAGCTTATAAAGAGCACTTTTTTTTTGAGACAGGGTCTCACTAAGTTGCTTAAGGCCTCACTAGATTGGTTGAGACTGGTCTAGAACCTGTGATCCTCCTTTCTCAGCCTCCTGAGCCACCGGGATTACAGGTGTGCACCGCCACGCCTGGATAAAAGTGCTTTTGAGGAGCACACCCTGTTAAAAATGCCCTGCACTGGCCTGGGCTGCTGGACGACGGGTGTGAGCCAGCCCAACAGCAGACGGCGCAGACACCAAGGAAGCCAGCCACCTCCACCGAGGAGAGAGCGCCCGGCCCAAGCAGACTGCACAGCAGGTGGGTCAGAAAGAAGTTTATTCTGAATATTTGATTTAAAAAAGCCATACCTACGAGGGTGCTACAGGGTTCAGACATGACAACGAGTCGCACACAAAACCCAGTCTGCGTGGGAAAGTAGGCGCCTCGGGGAGCAGCGCCCTGGCTGGGATGCGCCCGGGAGCCAGACGCTCCTGCCGCCATCCGCTGGACTGTGGCACCACCAGGCTGGCCCCACCCCCTGCTGCCCTGCACATGGACAGCTGCCCGGGTACCAGGGCGGAAACGCAGCTCCTCCGTGTCAGCCAGTCGGGCTCTGCGGGAGCTAAACGTGGCCTTCTGGCAGGAGCAGCTCAGCTCCCGTAATGACAGCTCGCTCTGTCCTGGCCTCCCGCGGCCACCCGGCCAGAGGCCGAGGTCAGGCCCGGGCCCAGGGCTGCGAGGCAATCTGGTAGCAGCTGAGGCTGAGCCCGGCACTGCCCCTGGGGCTCGTGGTGGCCCCTTCTCAGGAGACCAGCAAAGGACACGCCACATGGGGCAGGAGGCGAGGCACCACAGCCCTCCAGGGGACTGGGCTGCCAGGGAGTGCACAGGCAGGGACAAGACCAGGGGTGGCTCAGGAGAAGGCTGGGTCTCTGCTGTCGGGCAGCGCAGCATGGACCCGGGGGGACCCCGTGCTCCCCTGTGCCTCCACGGCACGCAGCCCTTCCCTCCTCCTCCTGCTCCTGCTCCACCAGGGCAGCCACACAGGGCCAGAGGCTCCTGCCTGTCTCGATGGTACGTGCCTACCGAGCCCCGAGGACCACAGGCCAAGGTGGCTGCACGTGACAGCTGCCTCGGCACAGAGACCTTCGACAGGCGAGGACACGCGCCCCGCCTCCTCCTAAGCAACACGATTACAATATATTAGCAAATTTGTGGCAGAAACATTTCCAAAAGCATCAGCCAAAGTATTAAATATAAACGTAATGTGTAGACCCAGTCCCACCCTCGAGAAAAAAAAACAAAAGAAACCAAGATACAAACCCCAAACCCAAACCCAGAGAAGGCAGACTTGTAGTGTGGGCCTGGTGCCAGCCAGCATCGGAGGGGGCCTAGGGCCGCAGTTCCACGTAGTTGGCAGGGAAGAGCCCGTACCTGCCCTTGCACACCCCACGCCACCAGCCGTCGTCGATCATCTCGATGTTGGTGATAATGTCGTCGGGGTCGAAGGAGATCTCGTCATCGCCAGCTGGGGAAAGAGCGCAGACCAGGGCGCAGATGGAGCTGGTGGAAGGGCTGGGGAGGATCCCCAAGAATCTGCCACAGCGTCATTCCCCAGAAGAGCCAGCGGGGCCCTTGCGGCGCAAAGCCACGCCCAGCCCCGTGCTCCTTGGCAGGTGGCCTTCCTCCTAACCTCCCTGCAGGAGCTGGCCAGGTGCCACCGCCTAAGGTCGGGGGCCCACAGAGTAGGCCCTTGGTGGGGGACGGCCAGGGAAGGGGTCCTAAAGGTAGGAGGGGAGTGCCAGGCAGCCTGCGGATGGGCTGGGTAGGAGTCTTCTGAAGACCTGCCAGATGCAGAGCAGGGCACAGAAAGGAGCAGAGCTGGGGAAAGGGTCTCCCAAGCAAGGCCAGCTCCCCGTGCAGAAGGAAGGGGGCCAGAGCCACGCTCTCAGGAGGCTGGGGGTCGGAGGAGGTGAGAGCCCAGGGGAGCCCACCACAGCACCACCCAGCGGAGCTGTGCGCTCAGCTACGAGAACACAGAGTGCTGTGGACTGGGGCCCTGAGGGTGCCAGGCAGCCTGGCATGGGAGGCGCCCACAGTTCCCCTGGCCTCCCTCCCTGCCATGGAAGCACAGCCTCTACCCAGACCTGAGGAGGCCGGGGAGCAAGGGGGACAGCCCAGGAACCGGCCCCGAGAGGACAGATGTGAACTGGGTGTCCTGCGGTGTCACCTCCCTGCTGGCGGGGTAGGACCCCATCTCTGACCTCTGGAAATGCACACCAGGGTCTTTAGGGGTGGCAGGGTCCCTGCAGCTCCCTGGGAATTCATGGGTTGCGGAGAGGGAGCTCTGCTGAAGGAGGCACGGGGACTCCGGGCACTGTCCCGCGTCTTCCCGAGCGCTAATGCTATTCCCGAACAAGCCACACTGTTCCCGGAAAAGCCAAGTCCCCAGAGACAGGAAGAGCCCCCCCACCCCCCAATCCCCGCAGCGGGCCTCACCAGCCTGGTAGTCGTAGAGGGCAGTGGCCGTGAGGCCCAGGTCGTTCTCGTACTCGGCGTAGGTGCCGTCTTCTGCAAGCACACCAAGAGCAGGCTGACGGGCCATCGGGTCCGGCCCTGCTCTCCTCCAGGGAGAGCGCCCGCACCACAGGGATCAGGCCTTCCAGGAGGAGGCTGAGAACTCGGCTTCCAAGAGCCACGTCCACAGGCTCCAAGCTCTGACCCCACCCGGGGACATGGTAACAGGCGCCTCGGCCACTTTCAGAGTTAACTTCTACAATTAAAACGCTAACGTGGGGGGCTGGGGATGTGACACAAGCGGTAGTGCGCTCGCCTGGCATGCGCGGGGCGCTGGGTTCGATCAGCACCACATAAAAATAAAATAAAGATGTTCGTGTCCACCGAAAACTGAAAAATACATAAATATTAAAAAAAAAAAAAAAAAAAAAAAAAGCTAACGTGGGAGGAAAGGTTCCGGGCTGCGAAAGTGAGTGGGAGGAGGTGACCAGGTGCCCAGCTGCCCACCTGGAGCTCAAGCCAGACCTTGGAGCTGAAGGAAGTCTACACCCTTCAGCGAAGCCAACCTCAGCATGGCAGAGGCAGGCTGCCCTCGCACCATCGGGCTGAGAAGACCAGCCTCCCCCAGGAGGAGAGGCACCCTGCTCTGGCCCTGCCCCCACCCAGTGCATCAGGGACCCCCCTGGGAGCAGGACAGGGTTGGCTGCTGCCGGGGACTGCAGTGTCTGGAGGAGTCCCATCCCAGGGAGAACAGAGTCAGCGGGAACAGCGCAGGGTGGGATTCCCCAGGGAGCCCCTCCCCCAGGGCAAGCCGGCACAGGACCCTACCTGCTTGGTAGTGGCTGGGGGCCTCTGTGGTTTCATAGGTGGCCTCCGGCGTGTAGGCCAGGCCCTCCTGGCCGTCGACCTCCTGGTAGTCTGCAGCCTCTGTGCTGTACACGGCCTCAGGGCGGCTCTCACCCACGGGGCTTCTGTGGCCAGGCTCTGCCTTCAAGGAGACCGCGTCCTGGGGGCGGGAAATGGGAACTTGCTGCACCATGTGCCCGTCTGACAGCAGCAGCCACACTGCCACCGTGAGGGGCCTCCTAGCTACAGCAGGACGGGACACACCCCCAGGAGCGGCCCCTGGCCACAGCACCCCACATCCCAGAGCCTCCCCGACTAGTGGGAACCTGCCCCTCCAGCAGCACCCCCCAGGCTCGGCTGCTCTGTCCTGGGTTGGAGTGGCTGAAGGCCACAAGAGGCCCCCTCTGCTGCCAGCCCTCCCTCTGGGGCCAACCAGCCTCTCTGAGAGCCCACTGTCCGGGACACCCTGCGAGTGGGCAGCACACTTCTGTGCCAACCCAGTCTGGAGGGCAGAAAGGGGGCCAAGGAGAACCAGGCTCCCTGGGAATTCATGGGAAACAAACACCTTGCTGCTTCAGAGCCTGTGCCCTCTGGACCCCCTGGACCCTGCGCTGCAGTCAAGGGTGGTTTCAGCGGCTCCTTCTAGAGGTGCCCAGGAAGGGGGGGGGCTGGCAGAGGGTCCGAGAGCACCGGGCAGACGGTTCAGAACCCACAGAGGGTGACCGGCAGGGAGAGCCCCAGGAGGCCAAGGACGGCGTCCACCCCCTCCTGGGCACTGAGGGCACAGAAGGGTTCAGGGCAAGGACTGGCCAGGCGGCTTCCCGCTGGCAAGATGGCCTGGCACCAAGGCGACCACAGGGGTGGCAGCCGCTCAAGGCATGTGTCCCCAAGGGCCTCCCACCACACGACCCACCTCCTCCTCCCCCAGAATGTGGCCGCCCCTCCTTAAAGGACCAGTCGCTCAGGACCTGGTCCAGCAGGAGACAGCGGCTGGGTAGGACAGCTCAAGGCCACGTCCACCAGGGAGCTTCCAGGATCAAGTCCCCACACGGGTGGCGTGGCAGCAGGTGCCAGGGAGAGGACCCTCAGTCCTGAGTGCGCACAGCAGGCCACTGTGCCCCACAGCTCTCAGAGCCAGGAAGCACCCTGGCAGCAGGACATTCATGCTGGCAGGAGGGAGGGGGAAGTTAAGTCAGCCTCACTCGCACCGCGACGGGGACACCCACCTCGTACACAGGGCTGGAGGGCGGTCTCTCCTCGGCTGGCTGCGGAGCGGGAGACGCGGGGGGCGTCTGCTTCTGCGCTCTGGCTTGCTCCTGCAGTGGACACGGCAGCCAGGCTGAGTGGGAGCCACCTGCCCACGCTGCCCGAGAGGACGGCCCAGGCCCTAGCCTGGCACAGGAGCAGAAAACCTCAAGCACCCAGGAAAGGAGGGCCAGACGCCTCCAGCCACGACAGCACAAGGGCCTCGGTGGCCACACAGGGAGCCCCTCTGCCCTCCTCTTCCTGAGGACTCGACGAGACCCGGGCTGAGGGGATGCCGTGAGGCGGGGGCTCCCGGGGCCCCAGGCGGGGAGCACATCTGCCAGAGGAGGCAGGCGTGAGCCTGGGGGCGGGAGGGCGAGCTCTGCTGACACAGTACCGCAGGGTCCCCAGCCCTGCCTGACTGCCACCCCACACGCAAGGGTCCCTGTAGACATGGCAGGGTGAGGGTCTGACGGGGGACTACTCTGGGCCATCAGTGGGCCCCGTACTGCCACAGGCCCTGACCCACTGGGACCCAAAGGAGCGCAGCCCCGCTGACGCCTGGGATCCCTCACCTCAAGAACTCAAGATGTGTGTGTGTCGTGAGTGCAGGTGCCACAGCAGCCACAGGAGACTACGGCAGCTGCACAGCCCAGCAGAGCGTGCTTGGGGATGCCCAGCAGGCAGCGGCAGAGCAGGGTCTGAGCCCCATCTGTCCACTCCACCCCCCCGCCCTTCTGTCTGGGGGGACAACAGTAACACTGTCTTCTGTTGACAAGAAAACTGCCCTGGCCCTGGGACCCCGAGTGCAGTTCTCTTCACTCACGTGGCCCAACAAGCCCCGCATCACCAAGACTGGCCACACAGAACCAGCCACAAGGTTGCCACGAGGCCTCAGGTCCTGCATGAGTCCTGGAGGGCAGGACCAGACTGGGCGGGAGAAGACCAGGCCTGCAGCCATAAGTGACCACAGCTGTGTGTTCCAGATGATCAGAACACACCTGCAGGCCACACGCTCCCTAATCAGGCTGGTAGGGACTGGCCCGGGGCTGGACACCAGGGAGACCAAGCTTCTCTGCAGGCCCTCCTGCCAGGGGAGGCACTCAGCACCCTCCTCCTGGGGCTCTCTGCCCAGGGCCTTGGTGTGAGCTCGAGGGGAGGAAGAGGGCACCACAGCAGAGGAGCCCGAGGCTGAAGCACCTCCCTGGACAACAGAGCCTGACCCTCCTCGGCAGGGGCTGACCCCAGCGCCGAGGTGTGGAGGGCGTGAGCGCCAAAGGACAAGGTCCGGGGAGAGTGTGTGGCGAGCCAGCATGTGTGTGTCCTGCAACCAAGACAAGCTCCCCGGTGACACTGGAGGAGGAGGAGGCCTCCAGCTCTGGTCACCCAGCTCACGCTGGCTGCCACTCCACTAGGCGGCTGGCACCAGGCGGCAGGGCGTGCTTACAGCGCCTCGGGTGCCAGGAAGGCCAGCTCCTGCGCCCACACTTCCTCATCCCCGGCTCTGCCCAGAGGCTCCTGAGAGCCCTGACCACTTCTCTGGGGGAGAGCCTTCTCCATCCTGCACTTAAGCACCCATGGCTGCCAGGGCTGGGGGAGGTGCCAGGGAGCAGGGCTGAGCAGGGCCCAGCCCCAGTCGTGCGCCTGTCAAAAAGGCGGTCCTCACCTCCCTGCCCCATGCACAGCCCACACCCACATCGTCCAGTGAAGTCCACCTCCAGGACCACAGGGAAGCGGCAGACGGGACTATGGAGGCTGGGTCTGCAGAAGACACCTCGCTCCTCACGTGAGCCCTCCCGTGGGTCAGGGGCTGGGCTCTGAGAGGCAGACCGCCAACAGCCCCAGACCCAGGGGCATGGCCGGCAAGCTCCACCTCGTGTGGACACACTCTGCACAAGAGCCTTCTGGAATGCCCAGCTAGGCAGGCTGGCACAGCGCAGGGCCCCACCCTGGCCAGGCACAGCAACCTTCCTCCACTCACCTCCAGTGTCCTCCTGGCCTCCTCCTGCTCCTGCCTCTCCCTGGCCACCCGCTGGGCTCGCTCGGCGTCTGCCTTCCGCCTGTCCTCCAGCTCTCTCTCCTTGGCCAGGTTTTCGAAGTTGGCTCTGATGTTGCTGGTTCTGCTGGTCGCTGCAGAGCAAGGGGCAAGCCCGTCTGCCTCTGGGCCCGTCCAGGCTGGCCGCACCAGGGCGGGGAACCCAGAGAGCTGTCTGTCCCACCAGGGTGAGCCCAGTGGCATCTCAGGGCCCCCTGCCCACTCCAGCCGCGCTCCACCAGTCACCCTTCCCACTGCCCACAGGGGTGGAAAACAGACGAGCCTCCCTGACCTTCACAAAGCAGGAGAAGTACTGACTTTAATCAACCTTGACCTCAGGCAGACTTTTTGTTCCTTTGGGTTCTGGCACCAGGCTGAACCCAGGGCCCTTCATCACTGAGCCCTGTTTTTCATCTCCCTGAGCTGCTAGGGCCTTGCTAAGTTGCTAAGGCTGGCCTTGAACTTGCGATCCTCCTGCCTCAGCTCCCACGCACAGCTGCAGCTGCCAGTGGCCAAGGGGCACAGGGTCTCCAAGGCTCCAGGCAGCAGGTGAACTACAGCCACGGGGTCTCCCGCAGCCCTGTCAGGAAGAGCTCCCACAGCGTCCGCTGCCAATGGACAATGTCCAGAGAACCACAGCTGCCTCGGAGCACAAGCGTCCCGCAGACTGTGCGGGGACAGAGGCGCCAGGTGCAGTTCTTCTGTGCGATGAAAGATGTCCCGGGCTGCAGAGCACGACCCAGAGAGCTGGCGTGTCCCCGGGTGAGCCTCAGAGGAGTGTCACAGGACACGGGTCATGACCCCAAGGCTGCCAAGACCCTCCCTTCCCACCTGCCTGTCACGAGCCCCGCTTGAATTCACAGTCAGCCTGACTTACTGCACGGGACAGCCGGGAGACGAGACCCAAGGACCCTGCGTCTCCGCTGCCTTCTGTCCTGAGGCTGCCGCTACTTTTCACAGAGAAGGCTGCTAGGTAGACACGCGTGGTCTTACCCCTTCACACGACTGACTCAGACCTTCCTCTGCTGGTCTGTGACACAGCAGGGATCAGCACGTCGCACCAACATCGCAGGGCTCTCTGGGGCCTCAGTGACTTCCAAAACTGTCCAGTGACCCAGGGCCACAAAGTCCGAGAACTGACCCAGGGCGTCACGGTGAACTGACAGTGACCTTGGGCTTGCTCCTTTTCCAGGTGTGGGGAGTGGGACTGAACCCAAGGGCACTGTGCTACTGGCCCACATCTCTAGCACCTCTCATTTTATTAACAGGGCCTCACTAAGTTCCTGAAGCTGGCCTTAACTTGCGATCCTCCTGTCTCGGCCTCCTGAGCCACTGGGATCATAGCTGTGCCACCACACCTGGCCTTGTCCTGCAATTTTAAAGGGCACCTTCAGAAATAGCATGTTGTAAGGCCTGTTTTGACAGACACTGCCCAAAGCAAAGATGGCTTCACTGTGTCCCTGAGGGTCCCCACCCTGCTTGTGAGTGCACTCTAGGCACCCACGTCCTCTCTGGCTCCGTTCCAGCACTACCTCCTCCCCAGTGCGTTTCCCTGACGGAGCTCGGCTCTGCGCAGGACTCACCGGCTTCGACAGGCACAGTCTTCTGGTAGGCAGGGGACACCTGCGCAACATCTTCAAAGGTGGAGGCGTTCTAGGGAGTCAGGAAGGATATCAGGAGGGCACCCTTCTCCCCTCGGTGCACAGCAGCAGCTGCTGTCTCACAGAAGTTGAGGGCCCCAGATCTTCCAGAAGACCCTGGGCAGCCCACAACTGTCCCCTCTGCCTCAGAGGCTGGGAAACACGTGCACACGCCAGCTGCTGGGCACAGTCGGCTCACACTGCGGGGGCAGGCCTCCTCGGGGCTCCTCCCGAGCCTCCCCCACCTCCTCCCGAAGCCTCCGAGGGGAAGAGCCCTGGGCACACACAAGCCTGGAGGCCAGCTATCCCCACCCTCAGGACCCTCAACCCCGTCCCGCACACATGACCAGCTATATAATGGCCGACCTGGGCACAGGCCGGCAGCGTTGATGGACGCCAGTGCCGGTGCCCAGTTTCACTGTGGCTGGGCACCCGATCTCCACCTGGGCCCACTTCAGCCTGTCTGTGACCACGAGGCTCAGGAGTCCACCAACCCCTTCCCTCTCCCATACACGCCTCTCCTGGGACAAGCACAGGGCGGGCAGGTCAGGACCCTCTGGTGCTGGCCCTCCCCAGCTTCTATAGGCCTGCTCTGGGCCACCTCTGCCATCACCCCAGGTCGGCCGTCCCCACCGCTGTCCCCACTTCCCTGCTCAGCCTTCCTCCCCAGCGAGCGCGTGGCCCGCCCAGGTTGGGCCTCAGCCCCGGCCTCCCTGCTCACTGCCCTCTGGAGCCTGTCCTCCTCCCTCCCCTGGTCCAGCTGGCTCTAGGATCTACTGGGTAGCCACTTTTGTCCTTGAGTCACTTGCCTGTCCATGGTGACCTTGGAAGACCCTCCCTCCTCTCTGGGAAGGAACCGCCGGCACCTCAGCAAACACGAGGTCATCACCCTACCCTGACGGCCGCCACGGGGACCACCGGGGACCCGTCCTCAGCAACCCACCTCGCTCCTGGGGCAGCCAGCCAGGTCCCGGTCACGCCCGGGGCGCCCGGCCAGGCTCCTGCACCCAGGGCCCTGCCCACGGAAGCACTTCCTCCCTGGGTGCTCGGAGCCAGCAGCCTCCTCGTTACCGCCCACACCAACCACAGACACCACAAAACGGAACTGCAACTCCGACCTCAAAGCCGCAGCCTGACTCGCCCGCTGATCCTCCCCCTCCTTCCCAGGGGCCTCAACCCCAGACAGCAGCCCCAGCTCAGCTCCTCCATCACCCGGCCTCCTCCATCACGGGCAGCCAGGCCAGCACTGCCCAGCCCTCCCCAGCCCTCCCCAGGCCACCAACTCCACAGGGCCGCAGGTCTCCAGTGCTACCCAGCCCCACCTGACTCCTCCCTCCTCCCAGGCCTGGGAGCTCCGTCCCTCGCACACCTGGCCACCCGCTCCCCACCAAAGCCCCACTTGCCCAGAGCTGGAGCCTCTTCACAGCCCAGTCTCCACCAGGCAGCCAGCAGGTACCTCTCGGCGAGACTCCCTCGTGCCCCTCCAGCTAAGCCCTTCCAGGGCCACTCCCGTCCCTTCTACTCGGCTCCGACTCTCACATCCTCGGGACCCCTCCCTAGGCCACTGCCCTGCTCCCAGGGCCGTCCTGTGGCAGAGCTCCGAGGCCAGCAGTGCCACCTGTGGCCAGGGTCAAGTGCAGCAAGGAAGAAAGAAAGGGCCAAGGCTGGAGGAGTCGTGGCCGGCAGCCCAGCCTGAACGGGCACAGCCCAGCGAGCAGGGGGAGGGCAGGGCCGCCGGCCTCAGGGAACGGCCCCACCTTCCGCAGCCCCGTGAGGGGCACCCATGGGCTCTCGAGGAGCCCGCGGGTCTCAAACAGCGCTAACGGCCTTGAGAGGGGTGCAGACCTGAAGGGTGCACTTCACAGCTCCGACCAGCTCCCAAGGCCCGACACCCAGCACCAGAGAAGGGACGCCTGGTGCAAGGACAACAGCATGCCACAGCAGTGTCCCTCCTGGCTACAGAGACAGACCCCCTGACCTGCACTGTCCCACAGGCCTCTGCAGTAACCATGACCAGGATCTGTTCTGACCAGAGACCTCACGTGGCCCCAAGCTCTTCAAAGTGGCCAGTGACCTGACCTAAGGCCACCAGTCCAAGTTCACGCAGGCAGGCGTCCAGAGGCCCTCACCTAAACAACCCAGTTCCAGCAAGGGCCGAGCTACTCTGCACCAGGCCACGGCCAAGCACGGAGCTGCCTTGGCCCAGACCCAACCATGAAAGGGACGGGCACAGCATCCAGGCCATGCTCTCTGCACAGGGAGCACAGGACACCATGTGTCAGCACACGCCTGACCCCGATGGTGCACTTCCAGAACCAGGAGCCGAGTGCCCACCAAAGGACCTCCACAGCGCACCCAGGAGCCCCCACACTCCTGCCGGCGGAGAGAGAGACACCCTGGTCTCGGAGCCGTACCTTGTCCATGCGGTCCTTCTGCACCCCGTACTTGCCGCCGAATCCTCTGGAGTAGTCTGCAAGGCAGCAAAACGGAGACTCACTGACTCCAGCAGGGGCAGGACAGCAGGGCATGCTGAGGCTGGGGACAGCAGGGATGCGCCCAGAGCAGACAGAGCCCCGAGGCGGGCTCTCCTGGCAAGGCCAGCTCTGCATCCACCACGGTGTCCAGTGCACAGGCGGGGCCGGGACAGAGGTGCGGCATGCTGCCCGCATTCTCCCGGGGCACGGGTAGGGAAAGGCGGCAGGCTGGCGGGAGGAGGCCAAGGAGGGGGCACAGGACAGGCCTTGCAGCGCCAGGTCGACAGCAGTCCTCCGACCCACAGGGGCCTTGCGCTCTGCGTACCGCACGCCTGCTCTGAGCACTAGAGGGGCTCGGGCGCAGTCTGCTCTCTTGCTTTTCAAAAGAAAAAAAACTCCATGTGGAACTTCTACCAGCCAAAGGGCCCAGCTGCAGCCACACACGCCCAACACAAAAGCCACACTGTCACACGGCCTCCATGCCACAGAGGACCGCCGGCCACCTCCATGCTGTCAGCCGGGCCAACCCAAAGCGCCTCCACCACCCAGGCCTGAGCTCAGCCACAGCTGTCCAGCCCCAGCACCGCTCTTCCTCCGGCTGCGTGTCCAGCTTCCCGTGACACGGCCCAGCTTCCGAGAGGATGGAATAACTAAGGGAAAATGTGCCGGCTGTTCAGACAGCGGAGGTCTGTTTAGAAACGTCTTCCTCCAGCTCCGAGCACCACGGCGTGGCTCTGTGCAGAAGCCACATGTGCATGGCTCCTCAACCCTGCCCAGAAAACACCACCACAAACAGAACACAGAGACCACACGTGACACGTCTGTCCCACGCCTCTGCTGCCCCAGCCTCTGCTGAAAGGCCAGGTGGTGGAGCACTTCTCCCTCGCTCAGGGGTAACAGGCTGGGCTCCGTGGCGCGGCACTCCAGGTTGGGGTGCCTCCAAGACCTGACCGCACCGTGCAGCTGGAGGGACGGGCCCTGCAGACTCACATCTCTATCGAGGCAAGTTGTAGAATGTCGGAGGGAAACAGAGAACTGGGAAGGAAGGGAGCTGTTCCCAGTGTGGAAGTGGGCCGAGGACCCCACGGCGACCAGCAGCCACCCACCCAGAGACACGCAGCAGCACCCGTGGGGAACCCGGAAGCCTGTGCTGGAACTGGCTGCACTGCAGGGGCGCACAGGGGGCAACGGTGCCTTGCTGGGACCCGTGCTGGGCTGGTCACTCCTTGTGACCAGACCCCACAGAAGAGGAGTCCTGCCTCTCGGACTGAACACCACCTGCCTCCAAAACCAGTCTCATAATCTGCAAGTCCAGAGCGACAGTGGGGAGAAGAACCAGAGAGGAAGCCGGTGAGTCAGAGTCGCCATGGCGCAAGGTCGGACACCTCGTCTCGAGAAAGCAAGAGCCCAGCCAACCTCGGGCCGACGGTGGCCGAGGGCTCGGGAACAGGCACACAGCAGGCCACTCCAGGCTGACGCACGCGGCTCGTGAGGAGAGACACGTCAATGCCAGAGACTGCCCACCCACTGGAGCTACGCAGGGCCAGCGCCCGTGGAAGGGTCTCCACACCCTGTGGAAGGAGACGAGCCGCAGCCCACCTCACCGACGAACACCGCGGGCTGGGAGCCACGGCGAGGGTGGGGACACCTGGGGCACCCGCCTCGTGGCACGGGGGCCAACCCAGCTCTGGCACCCACCAGGAGGAGGGGTTCGTCACTGCTCTGCCTCAGGGGTGTGAGACGTGGGACAGATTCCCACAGTGAGGACAGACGACACGTGGACACACGGCAGACGTGACACAGACAGCCGAGGAGTGCACACACGCATGCGGGGAGGGACCTGAGCCAGGCAAGGGGACAGTACCTTTTTGGGACTCATGCAGCTGCAGTTTCTCCTGGTGATCCCAGCCAAGGGCACACTTGTCTTGTCTGTCTGTCTGCACACCAAATTTTCCTCCAAACCCTTTCGCATAGTCTACGTGCACAACAGAAGCCACGGAGCAGCGTCAGCAGCCGCAGGCAGCAAGCTCATTTCCAACGCAGGGGAGCAGGACACGACCACTGAATGACCAGGGCTTGTGCGCACGGCCACGTGGAGGGGCAGGAAACAACCCACAGGCCCCTCAGAAGCAGCACAGCCTCGTGACGCAGAGTCACGCGGGACACGGGTGTGACCAAGTGGCACGGCTGGCTGAAGCCACAGAAGTGTAAACGTGAGGTTTCCTCCTAAGAGCCAGGTCTGGACTGTTTCTACAGGGCTCACTGTGCTGCCCGGGCTGGTCCCACCCCACCTCAGCTGCCCAGCAGAAGTACAGGCCCGAGAGACGTGAGACAGACACCTGCCTGCGGACGTGGGGCAGGGCTGCGGGACACCCACCTTTCTGGGACTCATGCTTCTCCGTCTTGCCTTGGTACTCGAAGCCCACCGCACTCTTGTCCACTTTGTCCCTGTCGATTCCGTATTTGCCACCAAAGCCTTTGGAGTAATCTAGAACCAAGGAAGGTGCTCTCGAGAAACCTGCAGCAGGACCACGGCACCCCGGGTCTTGGCACCTTCGGGAAGGACTGCACCAGTCACAAGCCTCAGGGAGACAGGGCAACTCAAAGGGGCCACGCATGTCCAGGAAAGTGAACACGCAGGGGACAGGCACAGCAGGTCAGTGACCAGGGTCATCCATCCTGGAAGGCAGCCAGCAGTGGTTACTGAAGGCTCCGTACCCGGGAGGGCCCCAGGGTTTCACGGTCTCTGCCTCATCAGCGGAAGCAACCACAGGCCACCCAAGCAGCACCTTCCAGACACGGTGCCCACGGACCACGTTCCAGAAACCTCAGCTCCACACAGCAAAGGCCTTCCAGACACCAATTTCACACTGAAGCACGACCCTCAGAGACGTCAATGGTGCAAATTCTGGGGTCAGTCCCGAGAGAAAGGGCCCCAGGTCCCAGAGGACCCTGAAGTGCTCCAGTGGAGCCTGAGCTGCAGAGGACTGACCCAGGCTTGAGGAGCACTGCCTGTGCTGGCCCAGGAGCCCCGGGAGAGCAGCAGGCCCGTGGCAGAGCTGCCCACAGGCCCACTGGCCCTCCCTCCTCGCAGCAGAGGGGAGCGAAGGCAGCGGTGCCCACGGTGCTGGCACTTCATGCAAACCTGCCAGGCCAGTGTGGCCACGGCCACCAGAGGGTCTTCTACTGTACTTTTCTAAGAAATCTGAGGGTTTTCCTGCGTAAGCACTCGGCTTTCAAATGGTGGCAATCGTTTAAAACACCTGCCACGTGGAGGCAGGCCAAGCAGAACAAGGCATAGGCGCAGGTCACAGGCTCCAAGCAAGGGTGAGCACCAGATGAGCCGCGACCTCAGCAGACACCTGGGCAGGTCCTCTAGGATCACCTATAGGGCTCGGGCCAGGCAAAGGCCACAGCTCCAGGACCATCTGGCAGCACCCACCAATGTAGCACCCTTTGGCCTAGCATTTCTGTTTCTGGGATCAATTTTTTTAACAGGTCCAAAAATATTAACTGCTGTAGATTTTTAATATCAAGAAATCATCAATAACTTAAAATTTACTAAAAAAAATGGTTAAATAGATATGGAATCTTCATAGAATGGGGAACTGAGCAGACATTGAAAATAAGGAAAGTTGCTCAGGAGGCTGAGGCAGGAGGATCACATTTTCAAAGACAGCCTCAGCAAATTGGCCAGGCCCTAAGCAACTTAGTGAGCCCTTGTCTCAAAATAAAATACAAAAAAATCAAAGGGGGGTGCTGGGGATGTGGCTCAAGCGGTAGCATGCTCGCCGGCATGCATGCGGCCCAGGTTCGATCCTCAGCACCACATACAAACAAAGATGCTGTGTCCGCCGAAAACTAAGAAATATTAAAATTCTCTCTCTCTCTCTTAAAAAAAAAAAAAAATCAAAGGGCTAGGGATGTGGCTGAGTGGTTAAGGGCCCCAGGTTCAATGCCCAGTACCAAAAATAATAATAATAAGGAAAGTTGCTGGGTGCAGAGACACATGCCTATAATCCTAGCAACTCAGGAAGCTGAGGCAGGAGGACCCCAAGTTCAAGGTCAACCTGGGGAACTTAGTGAGACCCTGTCTCAAAATAAAAAACAAAAAGGAGGCTGGGGCTCGGTGGTAGAGCGCCCGCCGTGCACGTGTGGGGCCCTGGGTTTGATCCTTAGCACCACATAAAAATAAATAAAGATATCAAAAAACAAACCAAAAAAAAGCAAAAAGGGCGGGGAGGCAGCTCAGTGGTAAGCACCTCTGGGTCCGACCCCAGCACTCAAACTAGAAAGCCAACCAGTCCGTCAGGAGAGTCCACCCCTGCCTTGAGAAGGGCGTGTCTGGGGCCGAGGAGTACCCAGCGGAACCACTTCGACAGGAAGTCCGTCCGAGCGCCCACACCTTTCTGGGACTCGTGCTTCTCCGTCTTGCCCTGGTAGTCGAAGCCCACGGCACTCTTGTCCACACGGTCAGCCTGCACGCCATACTTGCCACCAAAGCCGCTCGAGTAGTCTAGAAGGCAGGGTGGTAGACAGCATGAGCCCTGGTAGGCTACAGGGCCGCCTTTGTTAAACTAAGCAAAACCACAGGGGACCCCAAACATGGCGACCACTGCTCCCCACAGGGATGCTGGGTGGTCTGGGCACTCTCGCAGGCTGGAGGGCAGGTCCTTTTCATGGACAGAAATGCTGCCGCAGGCCTGCCTTCAAAGCTGAACGGCCAGTCAGGGTCAGAGCACTGAGCCGGCGGCAGCTGATGCCTGCAACAAGGACGTGGCGCACCTGCAGGAGGCAACCGACGCTTCTGCGCTCATGGGTGGCTTGGGGCCCAGTTGCGTAGCAGGGGGACTCACTCTGGTTCCTACCCTCAGGGAGGTCGCCAGGTTTTGCCAAAGTCAGAGGAGCTGACTTTACAGGAGTGGCCCTGCTCAGAGGTGGGCGGTGCCCAGGAGACCCTCCACCAGAGCACCCACCGCACAGGGCCCGGATGATCCGGCCACCCTGGCCACAGCCCTCCCACCAGACAGCAGCCGTAGGCCACCCGGCCTCTGCTGCGCGGTGCTGCCTGCCTCCTGCAGCGTACCTTTCTGGGAGGCGTGCTTCTCCGTCTTGCCCTGGTACTCAAAGCCCACAGCAGACTAGGGAATAAAGAGGAGAGTCACTTCCGAAAGCCCGACAACCACCCCCTGAATCCATGACACACACGGAGCTTCTAAAACCGCCAACTCCTTGTTCTTTGACCTTTGGCCTCCTAAGTCAAACGCAGGTCAAGAGGACGCCACGGCCCTGGTACAGTGAGCTCTGGCACCCAGCACCCCCACACTGGCCTCCCCTCCATAGCAAGGGCTCTGAGTGTCCCCGCATAGAGGCACACACGCAGGGGCAGCAGTGATCCCTACTGGCACACTCCTGGGCAGATCTGAGGCTGTGGCCCACACGGGGCTCCCACAGCCATGTGGCAAACGCCTACTGCGTACTACTGTCCTGGCCCAGTGGTCAGCCACACGCTCCGTGTCCCTGGAGGGAACGTGTCCTGCCAGCTCCTATCTAGAGGCCCCTCCCTGCAGCCCCACAGCATCAGAGCACACCGCACCCTACCCCAGTGAGTGGCCCGGAGGACAGACACAGCAGTGGCAGGTCGCGTACAGGGCAGGAACGGCCCCACCCCCAGGAGACCAAACCCAGGGCCTTGGGCATGCTAGGCACACTACCACTGGCCATCACTCACCCCTGCCGCCATCCCTCACCTGGTCCACTCTGTCCATCTGGACACCAAACTTGCCTCCAAAGCCTCGAACCGAGTCCACTTGGGAGCAGTGCTTGGAGAGTTTCGACTGGTACTCATGGCCGACGGCTGACTGCAACAGAGCCCAGACAGAGCCTCACATAGCAGAGCCCACCAGGCGTGACAACCCCCTTCGCCCGCAGGTGGCCTCAGACACACCTGCCCACGCAGGGGCACAGCCCGAGCTCTCCACACCCAGGTGCAGAGCTGCACTGCACCTCCACAAGGGCTGCCCACACCACAGCCCTGGCGCAGGGAGAGGCTGATGTGGCCAGGGATGAGGAAAGGGCAGGGGGGCAGCAGCCACATGTGACTCCCGAGACCCACTTGAGGCCCGGAGAGCAGAAGGGAGCACTGGCCAGCCAGGCGCAGGCCTGGTCCCGAGCTAGGTGCAGAACACACATTCACGTGTGTAGAACCCACCCGCGTGGAGACTGGGCAAGGCAGCGACTGTTTGCACAGTGAGCTCCCTTCGTCACCACGTGACCCCAGAATGGGGGCACTTAGAGACACACACACACACACACACACACACACACACAACTTAGGAATGCAGGCTTCACCCTGGGATCCCCAAGCACCTGCCACACGGCAGGGAGTTGGTGCCACTGCGTCAGTCACTGTGGGCTCACCCCACCCTCCGTCCTGGTGGAGAAAGGGCAGGAGCAGGCCCTTCTGTTCAGGTCAGCTCACCACAGTCTGTGGGCTCACGAGCACCCCCAGGCCTTTTGTCCCAAAGCTCTCCGGATGGCAGTGCCTCTGACAGTCTCGGCAGAGACAGGGGGCCCCCAAGCTGTCCTGCCCTCCACAGACGCTGCTCACAGTGGACAGCACCAGGGACAGCTTCATGGGCACTGAGGACAAGCGGCACGCATGGGCGTGGAGGGCTCAGGAGGCCCATGTCTGTCTCCTCCCACAGCAGGTCTCACACCCCAACCACCGCCATCACTGCAGCGGGAGCAGGCCACGGGCGCGCAGACCCCCAGGAGCTGGCAGGCTGGGGGTGGCCGGCCTCAGCAGGGCCCGCCGGGTGCTGGGCTCAGAGGCCACCAGCGCACGCCCTCCCACCTGGAGCGCGCTGAGCCGTACGGCCTTGTCTTCCTCCAGGACCTGCTGAGGCTGGAGGCCGACGGCCCCCCCTCAGCCTCCAGAGTCAGTGAAGGAACGTACAAGGCAGCCATGCCAAGGGACCCCACACGGTCCCAACACAAAGGATCTCAAGAATCAGGTCTAACACAGCCAGAGCGACACCCTCACGACTGACCCCATGTGCCCCAGAACCACATCTGCACTCCGCCGGCAGACGGCATCTGCTCAAGACACACAGGGCAGAGCCCCAACCTGAAGCCCCCACAGGAGAGTCCGGGTTCTAGGGTGCAGTGGAGATGGGAAGAACAGACTACCACACCCGACCCCAGAAGTACACAGCCTGCAGAGATGGGGGTCACCAGAACCCTGACAGCTCCTGTCCTGGCCCCTCTAGCAAACACGTGCTTGCTCAAGTAGGCTGGATTCTGCGTCACTTTCCTCAATTCTAACATGGGGACCATTTTTATCCCCCGAGTTCCTGGAGCAAGCAAGTTCCAAGCAGCCTAGGCCATTCACACTCAGGTTTGGGATCTAACAAGAGATGGGTTTCAGCCAGATACGGTGGCTCTCGCCTGTGATCCCAGAGGCTCAGGAGGCTGAGGCAGGAAGATGGAGAGTTCAAAGTCAGTGTCAACAACTTAGTGAGGCCCCTAGCAACTTAGTGAGACCCTATCTCAAATTACAGAAACAAAATAGGCTGGGGTTGTGGCTCAGTGGTTGAGTGCCCCTGGGTTCAATCTCCATTACCCCCACCCTCCAAAAAACGATTGGTTCCACGGTGCTCCCACGAGCCCAGAGCTGCCCACACCCCAACACGTGGGCCCCAGGGCCAGCAGGGCTCAGCAGCAGCTGCACCCCTACAGGGTCTGCTGCTTGAGGATCCTGACCCAGCTGGAGATGGGGTGCCCTTCCAGGAGAGTGGCTGGGCACCCTGGGTGCACAACACGGAGCAGCCCTGCACAGTCTAAAGTTCCTTGAGCACCTACAGAGCACCAGGCTAGCCACCAGGAAGGATGAAGAGCCTGTCCCTCTGCAGGCCCAGGCCGGAGCGGAGCTCACAGGCAAAGACAGCAAGCACAGCCGGGACACCCAGCCGGGCCACGTGGCAGAGGCAGGGAGAGGGCTCGCAGGCAGCCGGGGCGAGAGGAGGACGGGCTCCAGAAGGCTCCCTGCACAGGGAGGCCCAGGCTGCAGGTTCGAGGCAGAGGGGACGGCAGCCCAGCCCGAGCAGCAGGGAGACCGGGCAGCGCCACGGGACGGCTCCCGCCCCATCACAGACCCTCCTTGCGGAAGCTCCCCAGCCTGGAGAGTGAGCACAGGCTGGGCACGGGGGTCGCGGCCTGCTGCTCACTCTGATGGTGTCACAGGCTTCTCCCAGAATCCCGGGCAGCCCTTCAGCAGCAGGGTGTCCATGGCTGGCCCAGCAAGCGTCCAGGTCTCTCTCCCGCAGAGCTAGCTTCTTCAGACTCCAGCTAAACAAGTTCTGGGTGCTGCCCAGCCCCCAAGTCCACATGGCCAGTGGACAGTGACAGGGCCACCGCCTTCCACGCCCACCTGATGCGTGGGAGGAGACAGGGAGAATCAGACGCTGGCTGAGCCTCCTGCCTGGAGCAGGGGAGCACCCGTCCAGTCAGAGCTGAGCCGTGTCGAGGGGCCTCGACATGCCCTCCACAAGGAGGTCTGCAGGGTGCTCACGCCATCCACCGCTTCTCTCCAGGAGACAGGCCCTGCCTCCCGAGCTGCAGCCGCTGGCCATGAGGGTGATCATGGTCAGGGTGCCCAGACTGTCCTGCTCCCAGAGCTGGCTGTGGGAACTGACCACCCTCGGGGCCTCGCTACTGCAGAGCTTGGGGAAAAGCAGGGGGGCTTCCCTGGGTGAGCCCAACGCACACAGGCCACTCCGCAGACCTCACTCCGCAGACACACAGCTCGACACGTTCCATCTACAGAAAGGCTGAGGGGCTACTCTGCCCACTGACGAGTGCCAGCCAGGCCACCGAGCCTGGCACGGGCAGCCCCAGCCACTTACTTTGTCCATCCTGTCCTGCTCCACACCGAACTTCCCCCCATAGCCGTGGGAGGCTTTGGGCCCAGTTTCCAGCTCCTTCTCCTTCAGAGTCTGGTGCTCCTGGAAGACGTTCTCTCTCAGCTTGTGAATGCTGCAGGGAGGGACAGGGAGGGACAGCACTCAGGCCTATGCCCGCCTTCCAGCAGCAACACACAACTCCCCGCCTGTGGTGCAGCCCGCGAGGTCTCACCACTCGGGGCTCGCCCAGCCGCCTACGTGAGGGAGAGACACCACTGGCAAGATCCGGAAAGGACCCGGGGGCTGAGAACTGTGTCCACCCCAGGGTCTCCTCAGAGTCCTCCTGCCAGCGGGAACCCTTCAGGGTGGGACAGCCGCCTGGAGGTGCACGGGGATCCCCAGCTCCCCCAAGGCAGCTCTGCTACCGGAACTTCGCATGGAGAAGCAGTGTGCTCAGCAGATGAGCAGGCTGCGGGGCAACTCCACAAACACCATCCAGAGGGAGTGAGACCCCCCCCGCCCCCCCCTCCCACCCCCACCCCCGGTCCCCAACCACAGGTAGGGCCCGGAGGACACACAGAGCTGGCTCCAACATGAGGCGCTCCAGCACTTTGACGCCTTCAAAGACGAGACATTGAACGTGCCATCTATAAGCCACTTTTAGTTTTAAGACCAAGGACAGTGAGACAGACCTCAAGATGTGTCAAAACCGCCTGGGTCTGCCCCAGAGACACCAAGGCCAACCTGGACTTTGGGCAAGCCCAGGAGAGTGGACCGAATACACACCAGGCTGGAACCCAGATGCCCTACAGGGCAGGGAGGCACAGATGTCCCTGCAAGATCCGGGAAGGACGGGGGGGGGCGGGGGGGGGGGGGGACGACACTGAGAACTGTCTCCACCCCCAGGCGTCTCCTCAGAGTCCATCGGTGGATGGACTGTGAGTCCCAGGAGCTGCCCGTGTCCTCCCCAACACATTCTAGAGCCCCTGGGAACAAGGGAGCTGCGGAGAGGCGCTGGCTGACACCACCTGAGTCCCCGCAGCCTAGGCAAGGCCCACAGCTGTGCGCAGCCCTCCCAGGCAGGGCCCAGGCCCCAGCTCTCAGGCTGCCCCTGGGCGGGACTGAGCAAACCAGGGAGGGACTAGTCGCAGGGAGGATCACCAGAGCCCAGAGACCAGCAGGGCACCAGAGGAGACCCCATCTCAGAAATATCAAACTCTGCAGAAGCCGCCACGGGAGTCTGCCTCTCACGGGCTGCGCCTCCAGCTGAAGACGCGGGTGCAGACGCCGCACCAGGGCCCAGCACAGCCCAGACCCTCGGAGCAGACCTCCACCTCCCCGCCAGGCAGCGCCAGTCAGCACTGGCCCGGCCCTCGGCCCTCCTGCCCAGGGTCCTCACGTGTGGCCACGGCACCAGCCCTACCCTTCTGCAGTGCCTGGCCACCTCCAGCCCCACAAGAGGAAAGAGGGCATGTGTGCGTGGGCTCAAGGCCGTGGCACGCCAGGCCCCTCCTGCTCCCAGGAGGCCTTCAGCAGCAGCCCTGGCCGGGACTCACCGCGCTCCCAAGGCTCCTGCCGACGCGGAATCCCGCGGCAGCAGTGCTCAGAGGGGTCTGCGAGGGGCTACGGCGGGAGGGAGCCGGTGGAGACGGAGGGGAGGAGCCTGGCTGTAGAGGGTCCTGGGGACGAGCCCGGAGCTACAAGTCGTCCCCGACCCTCTGCTCTGCCTCCAGCTGCAGCTGCGCGGTGAGCAGCTCTGCAGAGACCCAAGCCACAAGAAGTCTGCCTCCCTCAAGTCCCTCCTCAGATACTTTGTCACCACAAAGAAAACCACCACAGCGACCAGGATGGGGGCCCAGATGGTCCTGCACACACGGACACCCCGCCGAGAGACTGGGCGCGCACCACGGGCACACAGCCGCGCGGGTGGCCCTGCGAGGCCCAACACGAGGCCCGACGGCGGGGACACATGATGCCTCTGCCTGTCCACACAAGGACTTACTTGATGTGCTCCTGGTGCCCCGAGCCCTGCACAGTCTTGGCGCCCCATCGCTGCTCCTTCTCACTGACGTCATTCTGCAGAGAAACAAGGGTGAGCCCAGGCCAGTAGCCCGACCCGAGAGACCAGGAAGCCGGGGGACAGGGCAGCGCGGCAGGCTGAACCCACCACAAAGTCAGGGTCGGTCTCCCAGTCGTCAGCTGCCCCGGTGTCCTGCGTGAGGGCCACGGTGTGGCCTGCAGAGGCCTTCCACATCTGCAAGAGGAGCACCAAGGTCACGAGGCCACACAGCACCCCAGGCCCACAGGGCAGCCTGGGCCACAGCCTCTGGGCTGGCCCCCCCACGGGACTCAAAGGGAAGCTTAAAGATCAAAGAAACTCAGTCCTGTGAGTCCTCACTGAGCACAAGGGCACAGACTCGCTCAGCTGCTCAAGAGGCTAAAACAAGAGGATCCCCGGTGTGAGGCCAGCCTGGGCAACTTAACAAGACCTTGTCTAAGAAAAGGGCTGGGACATAGCCGGGGGCAGCTAGTCCAGTACACAGGAGGCCCTGCATTCAACATCAGTATTGGAGAAAAGTCCTCTAGGCGTGGTGGTGCACACCTGCAATTCTAGAGGCTCAGGAGGCTGAGACAGGAGGATCGCGAGTTCAAAGCCAGCCCCAGCAAAAGCGAGGCACTAAGTAGCTCCGGGAGACCCCGTCTCTAAATAAAATACGAAATAGGGGATTTTATTTATAGGGATGTGGCTCAGTGGTCGAGTGCCTCTGTTTAATTCTTAGTACCAAAAAAAAAAAAAAAAAAAAAAAGTTCTAATGTCGTTGTCAACTGACACCAAAAACATTCCTTGGCTTCAACTCATGAGAAAATTTTCCAGGAATCCACACAGTGGGGTGGGTATGCACCTACTCCGTCCCCTTGAGACCATGCCCTGATCTAGCTCCCGTGAGCGACAGCACAGTTTTCCAAGAAAAAGCTCCACCAGGAGCTGCACAAGGTCACGACCGTGGAAGGTCACGCATGGCGAGCCGCACACTGCGCCACGGCGGAGCTCTCTGCACCTGCTGGAAAGATCCAGCTCCACTGCCCACCAGGGAGCGGCAGACCAGGCCAGCTCTGGCGCCAGCGGGCGGCAGTGACACCCCTCCACAGCAGCCCACAGTGAGGTCCAGCACAGGAACACTGGCACCTCGAGAGACACGGATAAGATGACCCTTTCTGTGACTTTAAAGGTAAAATCTAGCCTAAAAAAATCTGTACGTGGGCTGGGGCTCACTGGTAGAGCGCTCGCCTAGCATGTGGGAGGCACTGGGTTCGATTCTTGGCACTGCACACACATAAGTTAATAAGATAAAGTCCATTGACAATTAAAAAGTTTTTTAAAATTTTATACAAAAATAATTGATCCATTTTCCTCAGAAATTTCAATAAAATTCAGCTGGTGGTGCACACCTATAACCCCAGTGACTCAGGAGGTTGAGGCAGGAGGATGGCAAGTTTGAGGCCAGCCTCAGTAATCTAGTGAGACCCTGTCTCAAAATAAAAAACAAAGGGCTGGGATGTGGCTCAGAGGTAAAGAGCCCGAGTCCAACCCCGGTTCAAAACCAAGTGGTTCACTTAGGCTATGAATGACCAGCCAGCGCTGGGCCCGGGCCTGGGGACAGGGTCCCTCCCTCTGCTCCACAGGGCTGGAATCCAGCCGGCACCCAGGAGCAGCGAGGGCACAGCAGGGCGTATGCTCCCAAGGCCCAGGGCCTTCCAGCACCCACCTGCCACCAGGGGGCGGGCCACCGAACCTCGTCCAGGTGTCCCAAATGGAAGGGCGTCGGAGAGACCTGCTCTCAACAGGACTGGAAGAGCCTGTTCAGTGCCTGTTACCTGCCTTCCATGCCACACCATCCCAGGCAGGGCCTCCCTGTCAGGGGACGGGGTCCCATGGGGCCAGGAGTTGCCCCCTGCACCAGAGGTGAGAAGGGGAAGGGGGCACCTGCTTGTTCCCCCCATACCAGGGACTGAACCCAGGGGCACTCTACTGCTGAGTGGCATACTCAGCCACTTTTTATTTTGAAAACGGGTGTCGCTAAGTTACTGAGGCTGGCCTCAATCTTGAGATCCTCCTACCCCAGCCTCCCGAGTTGCTGGGATGACAGGTACAGCCACGGCACCCAGCTTGTCACTTTTTCAGACTCTTCAAGGAACATCCGGCAGAGCTCGCTGCTCATCTTTTCTGCAGTGGCTTCCCCAGTGGGCAGGGCACAGTGGGAAGAGGCTGGTCCCCACCCACCCAGGAGCGCCTCCAAGTCCTCCGTCCCAGAGCTCTCTGCTCTACACTGCCCAGGCTGGTCTCGACCTTGTCCTCCCTGCAGGCCCACTGGGAGAACACCCTCCTGTTGGAGGGTGCCCGCCATCCAGGGCAAGAGCATCAGAATGCCCCTGGGCACGCACCTTTCTTCCCGGTCACAGCACTCCACCTGAAACACAGCGACAGGGCCAGCAGTGTCCAGGCATCTGGCAATGGTTCTACCTGTGAGGAGACGAAGGGGGACGCTCAGGAGATCTGCCAACAGCTGCCCGGGGCCAACAGAGAGGCCTTTCCAGAACTCAGCCAGCTGGCAGAGGACCCTGAAGGGAGACGGTGGACCTGCCCCTCACTCACGGCCAAGCCACACTGCCCGAGGGCCGCGCCCGCCTGCTGCCACCTGGCTGGCGCTGCTGCGGGGCGCAGCTGGGAACAGCGACTCTATCACCAGGGCCTAGAGATAACACGATGGACAACTCTGAGGTCTGGGAGGAAGACCAGCGCGGGGCAGCCTGTGGAGCAGGAGGAGGCTGGGCTCTGCACAGGGCAGGACTCGATCCCCAGCCACGTCAGACTTGGCAGCCCTCGAGGGGCAAGGAAGCCAGAGGGTCCAGCCAGCCACAGGCAGGGCGCTGCAGCAGCTCAGGCGGCGCTGGCCCTCCCAGCCCTGAGCTTTCACTCCCCGTCCCATTCCCGACCCAACTACTTGCTCTTTCCCTTCCCGTGGTCCCACTGGAAAGCCCAACTTCTGTAGCTGTCAGGGAGGACAGCAAGCAGCTGGAAAAAGCAACCCAAGAACGGCCGGCCCAAGAACGGCCGGCGAAGGCTCCAGTTATTTTCTCAGTATTTTAAATTTTAAAAAATCATGAAAATAACTGAAAAACAATCTTGGGGCTGGGCGCAGTGGCGCACACCTATCATCCCAGCAACTCGGGAGGCTGAGGCAGGAGAATCACAAGTTCAAAGCTAGCCTCAAGAACTAGCAAGACCCTGTCTCAAAACATAAAAAGGGCTGGGTGTGGCTCAGTGGTTAAGCACCCCTGGGTTCAATCTCCAGTACCAAAAACAAGTGAGACCTGGTGCCACACGCCCAGCAGTTGCACAGCTAGCACAGGTCCACGGACACGTGTCTGTGAACACTCCTAACAGCATGATCCATGACGACCCAAAATGGAAGCAATCCATCCGTCTACCAACTCACGAAAGGATGCAGGGCGTGCACTCTAACTCCACATGGGAATAGTATTCAGCTATAAAAGTGAACAAAGTAGGGCTGAGGTAGTGGCTCAGAGCATGCGAGGCACTGGGTTTGATCCTCAGCACCACATAGAATAAAATATATTGTGTCCACCTATA
Organism: Spermophilus citellus; assembly: GCF_964194105.1. Classification (NCBI taxonomy): domain Eukaryota; kingdom Metazoa; phylum Chordata; class Mammalia; order Rodentia; family Sciuridae; genus Spermophilus; species Spermophilus citellus. The sequence goes on along the minus strand of NC_138183.1, from coordinate 254,143,316 downwards.
ACTAAAAAAGAAATACATAAAAGGAACAAAGTACTAACACGAGCTATGATATGAAAGAACTTTGAAAAATATCATGCTGAAGAACACCAAGTTCAAGGCCATGACCCCAGAGAGCAGGCTGGGGAGGGCCGGCCGGGCTGCCCAGGCTGGCCAGGGCTGCGGGCCCAGGGGGTCTGCCACAGGGTGGAGAGCTTCCTCCCCCACCAAAGGGCCTCCCAAGGAGCTGGGCCACAATCACACATTCTAGGGTTTCCTTCTGAAGTGAGGAAACTGTTCCACCGTGACTGTGGTGGTGGTCGCATGCCCAGTGAACGCACTAAACCGCACTCAACTACAGTTTAAATGGGCGAGGGCACGGACCTCAACAAAGCTGTCAGGAAAACTACTGTTCAAAGAAAAGCTGACAGCTCCATCCAGCAGCACCGACATCAACCTCCCTTCAACGTCCCTCACCAACCCATGTCCCTCACCAACCCATGCTGCAGAGACTCCGAGGGATCAGCTGCACCATAAGACACTCTCAGGGGCAGCACAGGCAGGGACCCACTCAGCCTCCTGGCCCTCCCCCTATGGCACAGCAGCAAGCCAAAGGAAAACAGAGGCCCAGGCCCCCTCCGTGCACCCAGCCCAGCAAGCCACTGAAGGCCACCAGGGGCTGGGCCTGGGCACAGGCAGTGGGCCTGCTCACCACAGACACCACGGAAAGGCAGCTGAGCAAACCCCTGTGGCCTGGGGCGGCTGCCCCAGCAGGAGGAGCACTGCTGGGGGCTCCTGCATTCCAGCACCTTCTGTGCGGCACAGGTCAAAGGGCTGACTGCCAGCCGTGCTCACGTGCCCAGTGAGTGCTCACGAGCTCCACTAGGCTTCAACCAACCCAGTCGCCCTGCAGAGGTGAGCTGGCAGGGCCTAACCACAGAGCCGGAACCCAGCTCCCGATTCCAGGACGCCAGAAGCCCACTTCTGGCGGCTTCCCTGTCCCTGGAGTTTCTGATGACTATCTCTCCAGATGGAGGGAACAGGGCACTGACTCAGGCCCTGGAGCCCGTGACTCACTCGGCCCTCCCATCCCACAGCCCTGCTTGGCCAGGGCAGGACAGGGTGCCCGGATAAGGCACAGGACAGGGTGCCCGGATAAGGCACAGTCCAGCCACTTCAAAAGGTGGCCACACCAAGCACCAGGTCTCAGCTGCTGAGCAGAAAACTAAATTTCTCCCCAGGTGGCGGCCAAGGCCTCCCGGACACACTGTCCAGCTGGGCAGCAGGCACAAGTGTGGTGCCAGCCCAGGTGACCCAAATGGGAACAGAACACAGGGCAGCACCCTCTGGTGACTGGCACACACCCAGAAGGGGCGATCCAGAGGCACTGGACCCTCAGGGACCCACAAGCCCACACAGAGCTCTCCACCTCACCGGCCACCTCGGGGACACTGACCCAACCGGCTTCCCCTGTGCCCCCCACGAGGCCCTAAACCCTCAACCCGCCCGGCCCGGCGCCCCGACCGCCCTGAGCCCCGGGACCCCGGGACCCCGGCCCTGCCCCGCACTGCCCTAAACGCCGGCGGTCCACCGCCCTGCCCCCCACTGCCCACTGCCCGCCCCCCACTGCCCTGACCCCGGGCCGCCCCCTGCCCGGCTGCCCACTGTCCCGACCCTCACCGCCCTGAGCCCCGGCCGCCCCCCGCTCCCGGGCCCTCCGCCGCCCCCCGCCCGGCCCCTCGCCCGGCCGACCCCCGCCCTCCCGCGGCCCTGCGCCCCGCCCGCTCCTCCCCGGGCATCCCCCTGCCGCAGGCCGGGACGGCCTCGCCCAGCGCCCGAAACCGCGAGCGGAAGCGCAGCCACCGGCCGCCGGCGCCCGCCCGGGCCGTAGGGCCGCGCTCACCGCCGCCGGGGCCTCCGCCGGTGGCCTGGCTCCCGCGCCCGTCGCGCCCCGCACCGCTCCTTCCGGTTCCGCGGCGGCGGGCGGGCGGCGCACATCCGGGTCCGCGCGAGGCCCCGCCCCGGGCTGCGGGCCCGTCCGGCCGCGCGCAGGGCCCGGGAGCGGGGGCGCGGCGCCGCGGGGAGCGTCCGCGCTGGGCCCCGGGCTCGGGGCGGCCGCAGCCTCCACACGGCCCACCCCAGCGTCCATCCTGCGTCCGTCCTTCTCTGCACCCGCCATTCACCCATCCCCTCCATCCCCCCGCGTCTCCGTGGACTTCACCGACCGTTTCCACTCGGCCCTCTCCCCCGCCCGGCTCTCCTGCACTCTCCCGTCTCCACCCACCCAGCTCTCCGGCCACCAGCCCCCATCCAGTCAGCTCATCCTCACCCGCCCTTCCGTCAGTCCCCCCAGCCATCGGTCCATTTTCCACCCAACCATCCAGCGAAGCTCAGATATGTCAGGGGTCATAGGATTCTTGGAACAGACTTGGTCCTTGTCCTCAGAAGGAGACTCAGGCATGCTGACGTAGATATGAAATTAGGAAAACACTATGAAAGGAGTAAAAGTTATACCATCATATTCGGGAGAAGGCACACCCAAAATCTACTTGGGGAGCAGAGAAAGCTGCTCTGGGCCTAGGAATGTCTGTGGGCATTAATCACCTAGACTGTAAGACTCTAGTGCTGCTTCAGAATTTAGGCCTGGCCAGGTGCAGTGGTGCACACCTGTGATCCTAGTGGCTCAGGAGGATCGGGAGTTCAAAGCCAGCCTCAGCAAAACCGAGGCCCGTAGCAACTCAGTGAGACCCTGTCTCTAAAATACAAAATAAGGCTGGAGATATGGCTCAGTGGCCAAGTGCCCCTGAGTTCAATTCCTGGTACCCACCCCCCTCCAAAAAAAAAAAAAGGATTTAGGCCTGAGCAGGTCTAGTGGTGCATGCCTGTCACCTGGGGGACTCGGAAGTTTGAACTATAACAAGGTGCCTCAGTGTGGGGAGAAGGGATGGGAAGAGACCTGATGCAGACATCCAGGAAAATGTGGCAGCAGGTAGGATGGCATTCAGAAAGTCAATCAGCAGGGTGCAGCAGCCCTCCTGTAGTCTCAGCTACTGGGGAGACTGAGGCAGAAGGCGGAGAGCAGCCTGGGCAAGACTTGTCTCCAAAATAACTAGAATTACATGTGGCCACGGCTGCACTCCCCTGTGAATGTAGGAGGAAGAAAACCCTGACTTGCACATTTTACAGAGTGAACTCCATTTTATGTGAGTTTTACCTCAAAGCTATTCTTACAAAAATAATCTCCACCTCTAAATTGGGTCTCGGTGGCACACACCTCTACTCCCCGCCATGTGGGAGGACGAAGCAGGAGGAGGCAATCCCCCGGCCACCGTGAACAAGTTAGCGAGACCCCCACCTCCAAAAAAAAAAAAAACATGATAAGGGCTGGGAGCGCAGTCAGTGCTAGAGAGCCCTGGGACCAATTCCACTGTCACACCAGTGCAAGAAGAATCAGTCCAGGCATGGGCCTCGGCTACAGCGTCCAGCTGACTGAGGCCTTTGTCTTCTGCAGGGTTGGCGGCCGGCCAGGGTGATCTGGCCAGGAGCATGACTGACGGTCACGCCCACAGTGGCATCCTCTCTGGAGGCCTGCTTGTGACAGAACTCCTCCCAACCAGGGAGGCAGGCCTTGGGGCTGACCCTGCTGCAGAAAGGACACTGTGTGACTTCTGGGATCCAGCCCCCAACAGGCCCTGCAGCCCACCCTCCACTCTCGGAACCTGAGACCATGGTGCTATGGAGAAGCCCAGTCTGTGCCACAGAGAGAGAATGAAGGCTCCCAGGCACCGCCAGCGCAGGTGCCGGACACGTGACTGAGGCTGCGTTGGACCCTCCGGCCCCCATTGGCTGCCAGGTGACTACTGTCACATAAGTGATTTCAGGAAAGACCATCAGGGGCCACTCAGGTTGCAAACCCACTGAACCAGAAGGAACAATGAATTCCTGGTTTTCCATGAAGTTCCAGGGTGGATTTTCACGTAGCAGCCCTTAAGTGACCTCAGCAGTCGGCGGTCTTTCAGGGGATGGTGACATCAGGAAAAGAATCGGCAGAACAGAAGACGGTGCACTCTACACGCGTCTGCTGCCCTGTGAGGAACCACCCAAAGCTGGGGCCAGACGTGCACAGGGCACAGGGGAGACTCGTCCGTGTCTCCTGGGGGCTCCAGGAGATGGGGAGGCTGGCCTGATGGGACGGAGGCCGGGGTGAAGTGTCCGGGGCCTCCCATTTGGGGCTTTGGCTCTGACCGAGGGCGACTTTCTCCTCCTGTCTTCTTCTTGTACCTCTGGGGGCTGCAGGGCCAAGTTGGCTGTTCCACTCACTCGTCTGGCACCTAGAGTCTGATGGCAGGAGCAGCTGGGAAGCCACCAGGCATTTCACCTGCCCAAGGTCTCAAGGAGGCTGGCTCAGCCTCCTCCTCCCATCACAGTGGCCCAGGAGTGGACACCTTCTGCCTCCACCTCCTCCTCCCTCCTCTCATCCTCCCGCCTCCTCCTTTTCGTTTTGGTGCTGGGGATTGTACCCGGGGGGTGCTCTGCCACTGAGCTGCACCCGCCCTTTCTGCTTCCTATCTTGAGGCAGGATCTCACTCAGGTGCTGACCTGGAGCTTGCCACCCTCCTGCCTCAGCCGCGCGGTTCCAGGTGTGCCCCGCGCCCAGCTGAAGTGGAATTCCCACTTGGGGGCTGATCCTTTCAGAGCGAGCCCCCCATAACTCGGGAGGGTGTCGCAGTGCATCTTAGGACCGAGCTTCCGAAGTCCCTGTACACCGTACCTGCTATATTCTTCTGGCCAAGACAGTCACCAAGGCCAGTTCAAGTTTAAGGGGGAGTGGAGCCAGAGATGTGCAGCCGTCTTCAGTGGGCGCGCCTTCCTGTGCTGTGTGTTTCCGTCTAGGATGCCACTGCTTGTGAGGGGCAATGAGGACCTCAGGTGCCAAGAGGTACAGGAGTGGCCCTGGTGGGACTGGACATCGGGCAATGGCCCCCCGCGGGCTGCACTCCGAGACTGCAACTGAGCTCAGTGGTTCCTCAGAGTGAGGCTCCAGAGGCTGGGCTTCCAGGGGCTTCGGGCTGAGACGACCTAGCCCAGGAGCATCTCCCTGACACAAGGGTTGTAGGAAATTCCACAGGAGTCTTTTTGTCTTGGTACGGGATTGAACCCAGAGTGCTCTACCACTGAAGTACACTGCTGAGAGCCACAGCCGGAGTCGGAATGGCCCCTGGCATTTTGCCAGAAGTAATGGTTGAGAGGCGAGCCATTAAGATGACAACATTAAGTTAAGCTGTCTATAATTGCTGTGAGAGCCCTAATACCCAGAGTATACAAAGAACTCAAAAAATTAGACAATAAGATAACAAACAACCCAAGCAACAAATGGGCCAAGGACCTGAACAGACACTTCTCGGAGGAGGACATACAATCAATCAACAAGTACATGAACAAATGCTCACCATCACTAGCAGTCAGAGAAATGCAAATCAAAACCACCCTAAGATACCATCTCACTCCAGTAAGATTGGCAGCCACTATGAAGTCAAACAACAACAAGTGCTGGCAAGGATGTGGAGAAAAGGGTACACTTGTACATTGCTGGTGGGACTGCAAATTGGTGCGGCCAATTTGGAAAGCAGTTTGGAGATTCCTGGGAAAGCTGGGAATGGAACCACCATTTGACCCAGCTATTGCCCTTCTCGGACTATTCCCTGAAGACCTTAAAAGAGCATGCTACAGGGATACTGCCACATCGATGTTCATAGCAGCACAATTCACAATAGCTAGACTGTGGAACCAACCCAGATGCCCTTCAATAGATGAATGGATTAAAAAAATGTGGCATTTATACACCATGGAGTACTATGCAGCAATAAAAAATGACAAAATCATAGAATTTGCAGGGAAATGGATGGCACTAGAGCAGATTATGCTTAGTGAAGCTAGCCAATCCCTAAAAAACAAATGCCAAATGTCTTCTTTGATATAATGAGAGCAACTATGAACAGAGTAGGGAGGAAGAGCAGGAAGAAAAGATTAACTTTAAACAGAGACATGAGATGGGAGGGAAAGAGAGAGAAAAGGGAAATTGCATGGAAATGAAGGGAGACCCTCATTGCTATACAAAATTACATATAAGAGGTTGTGAGGGGAATGGGAAAATAAACAAGGAGAGAAATTAATTACACCAGATGGGGTAGAGAAAGAAGATGGGAGGGGAGGGGAGGGGGGATAGTAAGGGATAGGAAAGGTAGCAGAATACAACAGTCACTAATATGATGGTATGTAAAAATGTGGATGTGTAACCGACGTGATTCTGCAATCTGCATTTGGGGTAAAATTGGGAGTTCATAAACCACTTCAATCTAATGTATGAAATATGATATGTCAAGAGCTTTGTAATGTTGTGAACAACCAATAAAAAAAATAAAATTAAAAAAAAATGCTTGACTGGGTGATGCTGGATTGGAACAGGCTGTGTATTCAATTGTATATTAGACCTTTACTGTCTGCCTACTTTGGAGTTCCCATTGAGTTCTCCAGGGGTTCTGAGGGTGAGTGCGTGTGCAGCCCGGTGGTGTTCCAGGAGAGTGCCCGGGGGGAGTTCCGGTTGGTGTGTGGTGTGTTCCTGGAGGAGCCGCGTGGGTGGGGTTCGGGAGAGTTCCCGGGGAGTGTGCGTGGAGTGCTGTGGGAGTTCGGAAATTAAGTTTGTTCCTGCTTGAGTGGCTCCTGATTTGTGCCCAGCCAAGACTGCAGCATTTGGTGGCCCGTGCGAAGAACGCCTGAAGCTCAGAGGTAAGTGAAATTGCTCGCCCCTGAGGGAAGGCGAGAGAATGGGTGGCCATTTCAAACAACAATGTGTTCTTGTTTTGATTTGTTTTGTATTTGTTTCAAGCTGCCTGTCCCTAGAAATTTCTCAGGCAAACTGGGAAAAATGGTTGGCTCAAGGTTTGAAGTTGTTCAGCTCTGAGGAAGAGATAAAGATAGACCACGAAAATACATTTCAAAAAAATAGGAAAATTGATACAATGCATTTTTGTTCCGTTTTGGTTTCATTCCGTTTCGGTTTTGTTTTGTGTTATCTTTATAGTAGAAATATGGGATCAGAAATTAGTAAAAAACAAACCGAAAGAGTGTTAAGTAAATTGTTAGAGGTCCAGACTATGGGAGAAAACATGTTAGATCAAGCAAAACAGTAGGTCTCTCGAACTAGTCAGAGGAAGAAAATTTAAAGGAAGAAGGGCCATCGGGAGGGAAAGTTACAACAGGAGGCTGCTACTAACATCTTTCTACCACAAGAGGGCATAAGTGTCCAACCAGCAGCTCTACCTATGGGGCCCCCAACCCCCATAGTTGATAGATGGGATCCTGAGACAGGACCTCAAAGATTAGCATGCCCTGTACTTGAGCAGGCAGGAGGGCAGTGAATTCACTGTGCTTTAGATTTCAAAACAGTGAAGCAGTTAAAGGAGGCTGTAACAACCAATGGTCCCCAAGCACCCTTCACTGTAAGCATGGTTGAATCCATTACCAACTTGGACATGACGCCAGCAGTTTGGGCTAGCATGTGTAAATCTGTGCTAAATGGAGGACAATATTTGTTATGGAAGGTTGCCAATGAGGAATTTTGCATGGAGACAGGTAGGCGATATGCAGCAGCTGGTTATCCTCAAAGAAATCTAGATATGTTGTTAGGAAAAGGACCTTATGAGGGTCAACGGCAACAAATTGAATATGATCCTGGCGTATACTCACAAATTGCTGCAGATGTGGTTAGGGCACGGAAGACTTTACAAGGATATGGAGGTTTACAAGGTCAATTATCTAAGGTAATACAGGGAGCTAATGAACCTTACACTGAATTTGTAGATAGGCTTATTCAAACAGCTACCAGAGTTTTTGGGGATACAGAGCAAGCAATGCCATTAATTAAACAGCTAGCCTTTGAGCAAGCAAGCAGATGGTTCAAGGAGGCCATTAGACTATGGAAACATGGAGATTTAAACACATATATTAAATTATGTAGAGACATTAATGAACAAGGGCAAGTCTTGGCAGCTGCAGTACAACAGGCTTTAGATGCCAGGCCAAAAACATGCTACAATTGTGGACAAACAGGACATTTTAAAAGGAGTTGCCCCGTAGGAGGAGGGTTTAACAAAACTAAGTATCAAAGAAGCAGAATACCGGGTATTTGCCCACGATGCCGTACAGGGAGACATTGGGCTAATGAATGCCGTTCTCAAACCACCATAGAGGTTACTCCGTTATCAAAAAACGAACAAGGACCAGGTGTTTATCCACGATATCCTGGAGGAAAAAGTTGGACTTCATTGCCAAAAAACGGACTGGGGGGCCCAATGCTCCGATGCCCACGACCACAAATATACGGAGCACTGGAGGGACCCAGTGACACCATCAGGGTAGTGCCCAGGACACATTATCCATCAGATCTCTCATCAGACAAACCAGAGGGAGCGCAGGGTTGGACATCTGCGCCTCTGCCAGAGCAGTACTAACTCCAGAGATGGGGGTTCAAATCATTCCCACAGGAGTAAAAGGACCTCTTCCCCAGGGAACAGTAGGCTTATTATTGGGACGCAGTTCTTCTACACTAAAAGGACTTATGATAAGTCCTGGGGTAATTGATCCCGATTATGAAAGTGAAATAAAAACTATAGCTAGTTCTTCAAGAGGTATATCAGTAATTTCACCAGGAGGTAGAATAGCACAGTTATTAATAATACCAAGCCTACATGATAAATTTTCCAGTCGTACTGTAGAAAGAGGTTCTAGGGGATTAGGTTCCACAGGTGTAGATTGGGCTATGTTGTCTTTAAATTTAGATTCTCGCCCCATGCTAAAACTAAATATTCAAGGACATGAATTTAATGGGCTAATGGATACAGGTGCAGACCTTAGCATCATATCTCGTCAAGAATGGCCGAAACATTGGCCATTACAACAAGGCACTCAAACACTTCGAGGCCTAGGAGTGGCAACTAATCCCCATAGAAGTGCAATGGTATTAGATTGGAAGGATCCTGAAGGATGTGAAGGAACTATACAGCCCTATGTATTGGATCATCTTCCTATAAATTCATGGGGACGAGATGTCCTAGATCAATTAGGATTGACATTAACAAATAACATCAATCCTAATGCGCCCACTACTAGGGCTAGACAAGGTTTTAGGAAAGAAAAAAGATTAGGAAAACAAGAACAAGGTATAGCAGCACCAAGTCAAATAGATCAAGGAATAAATAGACATGGATTGGGTTTTCAGGAGGGGTCACTGAGACAAAAAAAAATTACTTGGAAATCAGAAAGACCAGTATGGCTTCCTTAGTGGCCCCTGACTAAAGAAAAGATACAAGCAGCCCATGACCTGGTCAAACAACAATTAGCGGAGGGACATATACAACCGTCTGTATCCCCCCATAATACTCTCATTTTTGTCATCAAAAAGAAATCTGGTAAATGGAGATTATTGCAAGATTTAAGAGCCATTAATAATGAGATGGTTATTATGGGATCTGCTCAATCGGGGATTCCCCAATTGTCTGCTTGCCAAAAACCTGGTATGTTTTAGTTATAGATATTAAAGATTGTTTTTTTTTTAATTCCAATTCATCCTGAGGATAGTCCACGTTTTGCATTTACTATCCCTGCACTGAATCATGAAGGTCCTGATCAGAGATATGAATGGAAAGTACTCCCTCAAGGGATGGCTAACAGCCCAACTATGTGTCAAATTTATGTTAACAAAGCAATCCAGCCACTTAGAAATCAAAATCCTGAACTCCAAATATTTCACTATATGGATGAAGTATTATTAGCACATAAAGATAAAAACACATTGCTAGAATGTTATGCCACACTTACAAATTTATTAAAAAGTTATAATCTAGAGATAGCCATAGATAAAGTACAATTAAATCTTCCAATTAATTATTTAGGAGTTCTATTATCCTCAACCATGGTCCGTCCACCAAAAATTCAAATACGAGTAGATCAACTCAAATCACTTAAGGACTTTCCAAAGTTATTGGGAGACATAAATTGGACAAGGCCTTATCTAGGAATACCAACAGGAGAGTTGGGACCTTTATTTGATATCCTAAAAGGTCCATCAGATCCAAATTCACCCGCATGTTAACGCCTGAAGCAAGAAATACATTACAAATCATTGAAACATATATGGAAAATATGCATTTGGATAGAATTGATATAAGTTTGCCTCTATTATTTATTGTACTACCAACAAAAAATATTCCTACAGGAGTATTTTGGCAAGAAGGTCCATTATTGTGGATACATTTATCTTATTCTCCTAACACTATTCTTACTAGGTATCCTGAGGCTGTAGGACAATTGATACTCAAAGGAATAAAAGCAGCAAAGGGAGTGTTTGGAATTTCTCCCAATAAAATTCTTACTCCATATACTATGGATCAAATTGATGAATTAGCTAATGAGTTAAATACTTGGGCAATAATCATGTGTAAATCTAATGTTTCATTTGATAACCACTTACCATCTAATCCTTTGTTGTCTTTTTGGTCTTCGCATCCTGTAGTTTTTCCAAAAATGACAAGAAAAACACCTATCATGAATGCTTCAAATATATTCACTGATGGGTCAAACAATGGTACAGCAACAGTAGTTACCGCTGATCAAACTTTTACATTTTTAGTACCCAAACAATCAGCTCAAAAGGTAGAGCTTAATGCAGTTTTACAAGCTTTTGTGATGTTTAAAGATTCTGTATTTAATTTATTTTCTGATAGTCAGTATATAGTTAATGCTATAGTATCCCTTGAAGATGCTGGTAGGATTTCCCCTTCCTCTACTGTTTCTCTTTGTTTTCCACTATACAAAGTCTAATCTGGGACAGAAAAGATCCATTCTTTATAGGACATATCAGGGCACATACAGGATTGCCTGGAGCCCTTAGTTTGGGCAATGATTTAGCAGATAAATCTACACATGACATACATATTTTCTCTACACTAGAAGAAGCTATAAATTTTCATAAAAGGTTCCATGTCAATGCTAATACTTTACAAAAGCGTTTTAAAATAACTAAGGAACAAGCTAGACAAATAATAAAACAATGTCAAAATTGTGTGACCTTTTTACCACAAGTTAATCTTGAAGTCAATCCTAGAGGACTGATACCTAACCATATTTGGCAGATGGACGTCACACACTTGCCAGAATTTGGAAAATTAAAATATTTGCATGTTACAGTTGATACTTCTTCCAGATTTTTGATGGGCTCCCTTCATGCCGGAGAAAAAACTAGAGATATTATAGCTCATTGCTTATAAAATTTTGCCACTGTGGGCGTTCCAAAACAGTTAAAAACAGATAATGGTCCTGGCTATACTTCTACCTCTTTTAAACAATTTTGCTCATCATTTGGCATTACTCATATAACAGGAATCCCATACAATCCACAGGGACAAGGCATAGTTGAAAGAGCTCATCAAACTATTAAAATGCACTTATTAAAGCAAAAAGAGGGAATTGGGAAAGGGTATATATTCCCCAAAGATAAACTTAAAATAACCCTTTTTACTCTAAACTTTTTAAATTTGGATTCATCAGGGCTTAGTGCTGCGGAACGTTACATGTGTCCAAAAAATGTACATAAGCCCAAGGTACTTTGGAAGGGTATTCTAACAGGACAATGGAAAGGTCCTGACCCAGTAATTGTCTGGAGTCGGGGGTCTGTTTGTGTGTTTCCACAGGGAGAACAGCAGCCGATTTGGATTCCAGAGAGACTAACTAAAGCGATTTCTACAGACCAAAAAGAAGATGACTTGGCTCAAATCCATAACAGCTGATATCCAGAACTCCAGTTTGGCTATCCTTACATCTGCAACAGTGGTTCTCCCACAGCTGGAGGCTATAAATAATGAACACCATTAAGGCCTATTTCAAATGTGAAAAACCTTGGGGCTTGCTTGTGGGAATACCTTCAGACCCATTATGCAATTTACAGGAAAAAGGATGGGATATCCAAAGAAGAGTCAAACCCAGGTGGTAACCAGGATGCCTTTTCCAATATCTATTTTATTATTTCCTTTTCCCACATCATGAAGTTCTATTTTATTTTATTTTTTTAGAGAATTTTTTGATATTTATTTTTTAGTTTTCGGCAGACACAACAACTTTGTTTGTATGTGGTGCTGAGGATCGAACCCGGGCCGCACGCACGCCAGGTGAGCACGCTACCGCTTGAGCCACATCCCCAGCCCATCTATTTCATTTTTTGAGCTCATACAGACCTAGGTTAATGTTTTTCTTATCAGTTCTATTTTTTGACTGTGGAGTTTTTAAACATTGCAATGGAGATTTCACCTGTAAAAGCTACAAGGCCTTTACTATTATGTTATGTGTTGTATGCATTATATTATGTGTGCACACTTGTGTTTTGTGTTGTATGTTTGTATGTACGTATGTCCATATATCATATATGAGGAGCGCTCATGAAAAAATGGATCCAAATATTTTTTTTTATTCACATGATTTAAATGGTTTAATTTAAATTGGGTAAACAGCTGTTGAGGATTGTTTTAATATGTGAACAAAAAAGGAGGTTAACAGATCTGTTTATTTTCACCTTTCCTTCTCATTATATTTAATAATTCTGTTCAGGATAATGTAAATTGTTCAGAAAATTGTTTTCTGCTGGAATGTTACATATTTTTTTTTAGCCATCTTTGCCAGAATTCCTATCTTCATCCCAGTGCCAGTGAAGACAAAGATAAAACCAAACTACAGCTTCTTCAATAGCTATCACAGTAAACTGTATAAACTGATGCATCAATGAATAATAACTCAACAAGTAATGCTCAATCAAGGAGTCGATTTACTTTGGGAGGAAATGGACATATTAATGGATTCCTCTGCTTTGAACTGCTTGCAGAACTTTCCTGGACTATGTATCACTTGTATGCATTGTGAACTATCTGTTGGTGCAGTGTATTGTGGTAGTGCCAGGGTATCTTTGCTGATGGTGCCATCAGTGGTACAATTTTTCGAAAAAGAGCCGTCATTTGGCTTGGTGTCGTGGCATTTTGCATCTTCCTCCCTTCTGCTCGTGATAGTCTAAAATTTTGGGGCCAACAGAGGTGAGGCCAAGAACCTCACCCCCCCACTGGCACCAAGGCCAAATTTGGGGGCCAACAGAGGTGAGGCAAAGAACCTCACCCCCCACCCCAGGTGCAAAGGCCTATCCACAAGTATGGCTGTATGCTGGGCCGGTACTCAGTGACGGGTAAGATCCAATTGCAGTGGTACCAACCTAAGACAGGAGGCTGACGCCTTGAGGTCAGCTCATCCGATGATGGGTAAGGACCATATGTAGTATTGGACAACCTAACAGGCATGGTCCCTAAGCCACATGCTTGGTGTTTAATTAAACAGAAAGGGGGAGATGCTGAGAGCCACAGCCGAGTCAAAATGGCGCCTGGCATTTTGCCAGCAGTAATGGTTGAGAGGCCATTAAGATGACGACATTAAGAGAAAAATAATACAAGTGAAGAAATGATTTACAGTAGAGGGGGTAGAGAGAGAAAAGGGGAGGGGAGGGGAGGGGAGGGGAGGGGAGGGGGATAGTGGAGAATAGGATAGACAGCAGAATACATCAGACACTAGAATGGCAATATGTAAATCAATGGAAGTGTAACCGATGTGATACAGCAATCTGTATACGGGGTAAAAATGGGAGTTCATAACCCACTTGAATCAAACTGTGAAATATGATATATTAAGAACTACGTAATGTTTTGAACGACCAACAATAAATTAAAAAAAAAAAAAGAAAATCTAAGAACCTCATCTTGCATTTAGAGTAAAATCAGAAAATGATACCATATGATAAGTATAATTATATACATATATAATTTATATTATATATATATATATATATATATATATATATACTTTTGATAGGCCAACATCATAAAATACCTGATTTTTAACTGAAAAACAGTGTTATCTTTGTAATCTACTGTGTTCTTATATACACAAATTTTATCTCTTGATGCTCCTTCATACAGAAGTACGTATACATATATATATTTATATATATTATATATATATAAATATATATATATGCGAAACTGAATTTTTCTATTTAGTAAGGCAAATATTTCTGTATTTGGTCCTTATCATAATGTTCTTCTCTTTTTCTGCATGCTTGTTTCTTTCATATTAACCTGAAAATTAAATAAAATTAAGATTCTAAAACATCTCCAAAAAAAAAAAAAAAAAGATGAGGACATTAAGTTAAGCTGTCTATAATTGCTGTGACTGGATGATGCTGGATTGGAACAGGCTGTGTATTCAATTGTATATTAGACCTTTACTGTCTGCCTACTTTGGAGTTCCCGTTTAGTTCTCCAGGGGTTCCAAGGGTGAGTGCGTGTGCAGCCTGGTGGTGTTCCGGGAGAGTGCCCGGGGTAGTTCCGGTTGGTGTGTGGTGTGTTCCTGGAGGAGCCACGTGGGTGGCGTTCGGGAGAGTTCCCGGGGAGTGTGTGTGGAGTGCTGTGGGAGTTCGGAAATTAAGTTTGTTCCTGCTTGAGTGGCTCCTGATTTGTGCCCAGCCAGACTGCGGCAGTACACCTCCAGCCCTTTTTATTTTTTGAGACGGTGTCTAAGTTGCCCAGATGGCCTTGAACTTGCTATCCTTCTGCCTCAGCCCCCCAGGTGCTGGGATTATAAGCGAGGGCCACCATGCCTGGGGGTTGGCATAAGCCCATGAACCCATGACCAGCCTCCAAAATTATCCACATGTGGTCAGTGTTGTCCAATCCCCATCCTGAGCTGTCCCTGGCTGACCTCAGGCACCATGTTATCTCTACACAATGATGGGCTACGCAGCCCCTTTTTGCTCCTGCCAGAGCACCTCACATGGCTCAGCAATAAGTATTGAGTTTCCTTTTTCTTTCTTTTTTGCTGGCACGGACTCCCCCCGGCCCCCAGGGCTTGGATCCAGCCCTGATTTTTGTGCACGTCAAAGAGGCCAGCTCACAAGGCCTTGAAGGAGCTCACAAGGCCTTGAAGGATTTGTGGTGTCTGTTTTCATATTATTTCAGCCTGTAATGGTCATGTGGGGACGCCCTGACCTGCTTGGGTCTGATAAGGTTCCTGGTTGAAGGCCCACTATGAGTCGACGTGAACCACCTGTTTTCCCCTCCTCCTTGCTCCCGCCTACTAGTGGCTTTCTGTTCTATCTGAAAGAAATATATAAGTATGAGCTGAGATAATAAAGTCAGATTCCCCCTGGATGAAGGACCTCGGACTCCTGTGTCTTTTTTAATCCCGACGTCTCCCGCAGGACTCGGCCCATTCGCCGAACGCGTGCGGCACTTTTTTTTTTGTTTTTGTTTTTGTTTTTATTACCAGAGATTGAACCCAGGACACTTAACCACCAGGCCACATCACCACATCACCAGCCTTTTTTTTTTGAGACAGGGTCTTGCTAAGTTGCTGAGGCTGGCCTTGAATTTATGATCCTCCTGCCTCAGCCTCCGGAGCCACTGGGATTACAGGTATTGCCACCATGACCAGCTGATATTTAGTTTTAAGAATGGAAATAGTGGACCATGTGGTGGTGCATGCCTGTAATCCCAGCAGTTTGGTAGGCTGAGGCAGGAGGACCACAAGCTGGAGGCCAGCCTGGGTGACTCAGTGAGACCCTGACACAAAATAAAATTAAATGGGCTGGGGGTGTAGCTCAGTAGTAGAGCCCTCTTGAGTTCAATCCCTGTTAATACACATGCGATCTTACCACCTTTACTTCTGTTGGGAAATGGAGAGGGAATGACGGTTCTGCACGCTGTAAGTTTCATCAACCACAAAGAGAGGCCAAAGTCAGGGCCTCCTGGAGGAGCTGGGAGGCCGCACCTAGCACATCGGCAGGTTACAGTCCCCATGGTCAGGGCAGAAACGAGCAGGACGTGTCCGACTGGTGTGTGCTTCATTTGAACTTAGCAAGCCTAAGTTTTGATTCTGTAAATGTTTTGGTGAAGTTGACCCCAGTGCATTTATCCTAAGTTAGAAATCTTCACCTAAATCTTATATAACCTTTATATACATTTTCATGTATTATAAAATACGTACTTTGAAATGCTCCAATCATTCATGTATTACTTCTCTCAAAAAATAAAACTCTTTTAAAAATGTTTCTTTCAAAAGATAATATAAGTGACCTATTTTTTGCTCATGTAAGTTTTGATAAGTGTCCCCCATCCAGGACGATGGGGCTGAATGGGTTACAATGATGTACATGGTTAAAAGAAAAATCAGAGGGGCTGGGGACGGAGCATGTGCAAGCCCTTGGGATTGCTCCAGCCCCACAGGGTTCATACCCCATCCTAAGCTGATCACTTCCTGAAGGTAGAGCCTAGAGGAGATCGCTGACCGCCCCTCACCAAGAGTAAAGAGTAAGCTGGGTGTGTCAGTGCAGGGTCAAAGGTTCAAGGTCAGCCTGGCAACTTGGCCAGACTGTCTCAAACAGGGTTGCGGTACACTCATACATTGGTGGTGGGGCTGCAAATTGTGCAACCGATCTGGAAAGCAGTATGGAGATTGCTTTAAACACTTGGAACGGAACCACCATTTGCCCCAGCTATCCCACTCCTCAGTCTATACCCAAAGGACTTAAAATCAGCCCACTACAGGGAATCAGCCACATCAATGTTTATAGCAGCTCAATTCACAATAGCTAAACTGTGGAACCAACCTGGATGCCCTGTGGGGAGCCATTCTGACACGCGATTGGGTGACTCCCGTTAAGGGCCTGAGGCGCTCTGGCTGTGTCGGAGCTATCCCGACCCTTTCCTGATGAGAGAGCCCATCCGTGTGGGGGTGTGCATGACCACTGACCCTGGAGACCCAATCACTGACCCTGACCTTGGAGTGCAGCCCCCCCTCAACCTTCATTGGATGGAATTCTCCCCTGAATCTCTTGTTCCCCCAAATAAAAGGCTACTCCCTGGCGTGTTCGCTCTCTCTCTCCTGCTAGCCCAGAGTAATCCTCGCTGCCCTGCTGGGCGGCTAGAGGCGGGAATCAGGGAGGCGAGCCGTCTCGGACCTAGCAATGTAAAATAAGGTACTGTCTGTGTGTTTTATTTTGATCTCTTCTAACTAACTTAATGCCAGAACCTCATTAATGAAACCACTGCGCAGGCCGTGTGGTAGAATGCCCTTCAGTTGATGGATTAAAAAAAAAATGTGGCATTTATACACAATGGAATATTACTCGACAATAAGACTAAAATCATGGCATTTGCAGGTAAATGGATGGAACTGGAGAAGACCATGCTAAGCAAAGTAAGCCAATCCCAAAAAAATCAAAGGCCTAATGTTTTCTCTGATAAATGGATACTAATCCATAGCGGGGGGATGGCATGGGATAGTGGAGGAACTTTGAATTGGGCAAGAGGGAGGGGAGGGGGCATGGGGATAGGAAAGGCGGTGGAATGAGGTACATGTGTGATTGCATGAATGGTGTGACCTTACATCCTGTACAACCAAAGAAGTGAAGAATTGGGCTCTATTTTGTGTACCATGAATCGAAGAGCATTCTGCTGTCATGTATAACTGATTAGAATAAATAAAAAAATTTTTTTAAAGGGCTGTTGATGTGAGTCGTCAGTGGCGGCTCCTGGGTTCAATTATTGGATATTGAAAGAAAAAAGAGTCAAGAACTGGTTTCTGTTGGCTCCTTTGGAAGGGAAGGTGAACAGTGAGACCTATTTAAATATTCCATCAGGGTCAAGGCACAGGATTTGTTGCCTAAGAGGTCAGATGGAAAAAGGAGCCTGTCCCGACACAGGGCAGCGAGCACCAACCAGGGCCCTGAGTCCTGGGCACGGCATCAGTGTTACCCAAGTTGCTGTGCATGCCACTTGAGTGTGAAGACAGCCTGGAGCTGGTCTCCCGGGGCAGCTCTTCCACCCAGTCCCTCCCCAACAGCACGAGGTCCTGGGCTGCACCCGGATGGAATCTGGAATCTTACCCTTTCCTGGAAGGGCAGTCACCCAGCACCCGAAACACGTGGCACACAGCAGGCGCTCACCAAGTGGGCCCGGGGCTGCTGCTGCACGGGAACAGGGGGCCCGGATCTGCAGGGAGGCTTCGCACACTCACTCCAGATGGTCCCAAGAGCCAAGTGCTGTTTTATTTTACAATGTCCTCTGTTTTCTTGCTGGTCCCATGGGTCAGTCTTAGTGGCCTCTCCTCACCTCGCCCCTCAGCAGGGTCTGGAAGCTCCCTCCAGCCCAGGGGTGCTCTCCAGCAGCACTGCGGGCCACTGAGGGCACCCCCCTCTTGGCCTCCTTTGCCTTTATGCGAAACCAGTGGCCTCTGATCCCACAAGGTGGTGGGGCAGGGCAGGGTGAGCCATCTTTACCAGAAACAGTGAAGAGCAGACGGGGGTCCTCAAAAGACACGTCAATGACCAGATCCTGAACCTGCAAATGTGACCTTATTTGGAAAAGGGGTCTGTGTGGATGTTAGGTTTGGATCTTGAAATGAGACCTCCCTGAATGAACTGCATGAGTGGGCCAGAAGAAGTGCCCCGGAGGACGTAGAGGGAAGATATCTACAGCAGACCCCGAGGCAGGCGGAGCAGAGGCCACAGTGCTGTGACCCCGAGTGGAGGAATGCTTGGAACCCTCCGAAGCTGTAGGAGGCAGGAGGGTCCTGCCTCCTCCTCCCAGGGTGACTGTGCTGCGTCTGTGTGAGCCAGCCCCGGGCGATGCAGCCCTCTGTATCATGGCTCCACATCACAGGTTTGAGCATCTTGAAGACGTTCAAGAATGCGCATTTTCTCATCACACCTCACTGCACAGAGCTCCTGAGAGGACTTGGCACGCCAGACAGCGTGCACAGGGAGGTTCCCCGGGACTGGGGACAGTACTCTGTGAACACGGGCAGAGCTGTACTTGGAAAGGCTCGCGCTTTGAGTCCGGGAACGAAGAGGCTACTCATTCTCACCAAGGAAGGAGCCCAGGAAACGAGGAGACAGAAGTATCTGAGACATTTGGAAGTGCAGTAAGTCGCATGTGGGTGTCCAGAATAGCAGCAGTGACCACACCCGTCCCCCCACTGCCTGGAGGAGGGATGAGGGAAGAGAGGCACCCCCACCACCACGGAAACCTGACTGGGGAGAGGCCCACAACCACCCTGGGCAGCAGGCGGCCACGCGTGGCAGCAGTGCACTCAGCTGAGCACAGGGCCCCTAGGCCCCGGGACAGATGATGGGCCACGTGGTGGGTGAGTGAGCAGCGGCAGCTGCCGGGGGACACAGCAGAGCAGGGCAAGCCCAGCGTCCTCGGGAAGGCCCAAAGCCAGCATTGCCGACGCTGCCGTGGGCAGGTGCAGCACTGAGCCCTCAGTGACGGACAGGATGAAGTGCCTGCAGGGCTCAGTCCAGCCAGAGACCACAGGTCCTGAACACCGGGCCAGTGCCCACAGGCCCCAGACAGAACGCAGACTCTGGCCAGCTCTGCCCCAACAGAGACGAGCCAGGTACCTCAGTCCCAAGACGGCATGGTGCCCTCCGGGAAAGCCCGTCGGCCTCAGTGGGGCAGACACCAGCAGTGCCGGCCGTGCCACCCCCAGATGTGATGCCATCCCCGGCCGCACAGGCACTTGCTCTGGCTGCCTGGTTGGCCACTGAGTAGTCTCTCGGCACCCCCCCACGGTCCCTCCCAGGAGCCTGGCTCCCTCTGCCTCACTGGGCTGCTCCGTGACTCAGGACACGTGTGAACCGAGCCCCCAGGGCAGCTGGCGTCCTGGTGCCCAGCACCCATGCATCTGGAAGGGTGCCAGAGATGAGGCAGTGGGTGTGGGTGGGAGAGCAGAGGACACAGGGGACGCATGTCAGGATGCTCATGTGGGATGACACCCGCTCCTCCGCTGCCCTCTTCTGGCCTTCAATGTCCCTTTCAGATGGCAACACTGCCACAGCCCGTTTTCAGCGTGAAGACGGCTTACTCTCAGCATTCCTCACTGGCAGTGGAAAATGCTTCAGTACTTTATTGAAAGAAAGCAATAAATAATACTGTGATAAAAATAGTTCAAAAGTAGACTGTACATACTTTGTTACATAATCAGGAAGTCCACAGAAGATTAATAGAAAAACACAACAGTAACAATGAATTGTACAAGCGAATCAAAAGCAGAAGCCAAATGTAAAGAGACAGCGCCCTCCATCTGCACATCAGCTGCTAATAAATAACACCATGATCTGACTCTCCGGGCTGGCTTTTAATGTGCCCTTTAAAAAGTAAGTTACATCTGCTACTCAGACAATGCAAAATGGCCACACCATCCAAGTCTAAAAATGCACCACGAGGTTCATTCTTTAAACATGTGTACAAACAAATGTAAAAACAAGATTCACACAAGAAGAATAAGGCCTTTGTTAGAGTTGCACGCAGTCTCAGGAGCCCTGCCCTCGCCCTCGCCAGGAGACCACCTCTGGGAGCCAGCGAGCCGCGGTGCTGGACTGGTCCTCAAGAGCAGCTGCAGGGCGCCCCCACCTGCTGCCTGGACGGAGGCGCCCCAGGCCCCAGGTCCCGCTGAGCGGTTCCCTGCGGCTCCCAGCTGCAGTCAGTGCCAGGGCAAGCCTTCAAGTCCAGAGACTGGGTGGGGAAGCTGAGCCAGGGCTGGGGACTTCCACAGTGTTCTCAACCCTTCAGCCCCAAGTTTATCAGAAGCTGAGATTTCTTGATAGAAAAAGTATAGTTAAGGTTGGTCATTAAAATCCAACAGTGATCTCTTGAAATCAAGTCTGCTTATTTCAAAATGATTGTGTGAGCTGGTAAAGGACGATGCTATGACACTGTTGTGTCACGATGATTTTATAAACGCAGTAAAATCCTTCTCTCTGTCCTGGTTTATCATTAAAAAATTAAACAGTATAATTACAATAAGTGCATAATTTACAAAAGCCCTACGTTTGTTCATAGGATCAATACATACAAGCATTACAGTACATTCACGTGAAGGACTGCCATTAGGATAAGCCACGGACGGGAGGGCACCCAGAGTCTGGACCCGGGGGGAAGCAGTAACTACACCAGGAGGAGCGGAGTTCACATAAATATAAGAAACAGTAAATTCTAAAATATTTTCTCTATGATATTCTTGAATTTTTCACTAGTTAAAAACTCTGTAATAAAATATCTTAGGGTCCATATAAGGAGTATCAACAGATTAAAGGTCCACTGAATTCTAAACTGTCGTCTGCTGGATTCAGAAGGCTGGGTCATCTGTAGAAGTAGTGCGGGTACACTGCAAGAGAGAACAAAGGCCGCGCTCAGCACGCGCCCTCCTGCAGCCCCGCCCCTGCCACCCCTGCCCGGCCCGAGCATCACTATGAGCTCACCAGGGTCTGCACTGTCCCCGAGGGCATGCAAAGAAGGCACCAACTAAGCAAGCAAGACCCAAAGCCAACCCAAATCCAGCTAAGATGCCCAGCCAAGCAAAGCAGGCAGCTCCCCCCTGCGAGAGCTCACGGGGCAGGCTGAGGCCAGCAGCACCCTGGACCTGTGGGACAGGACCCCCCACACAGACACATCCCAGTCACCAGAGCTGGCCCAGAGACGGGCTCTGTGCTTCACAGTCAACCTTTAGGCGGACCACTCTGGTGTCACTTGATGCAGCAGCCTCACGAGGCGCATTCCTACCTGGGCCCTGGCCCGCTCCTGAGGATGTGCTCCCCACCAGCAGGCCCCTGCGCGCAGGCGTGAGGAGGGACGGGGTCACACCGCCCTCCTCCTGACAGCCACAGCACCAGAGCCACCTGACAGGTGTACTTCCACAGCAGCAGACCTGGCTCTCAAGGACCAGGGCCCACAGCCTCGCCTGGCATTGAGCTCCGGGCCTGCCAACGTGTTCCCGGGGACGGTGCTGCTCTCTACTCACCGGAGGCGGCTTCAGCAGGAGTAAGTCCTGACTGTAGCAGAATCCAACCTCTGTGCTCCCGATACACTGCCTGCTCCGACCACCACAGCAGGAAGCGTGCAAACACAGCGTGCAGTTAGTGTGGAGACCTCACACAGGGCACATCTCCTCGCCTAGGGTGGGGCCTCCCGGGAGCTGAGGGAGCCTGCTGGAGTGGGGCGACGGCCAGGGCAAGAGCACCAGGGGGCTCAAGAGGGTCCCCCCACCTCCCAGGAGCCCGAGGACACTGGCACCTACTCTACAACCGCAAGGGCGCACTGTGCACACAGACAATGACTCCAGAACACACATGTGCATGAAGAAAGGACGGCACTTAAAGCAGGCACCTGGCTCCTCCTCGATCTCTGCACTTACGGTTAGTGAAACAGACCTTTCCTTTGGCCCTAGCACTAACCTCCAAGAACCCCAGGAGGTGCACCAGCACCTGTTCCTGTGGGATGGCCCCTGCCCTGGGACAGGGCTGCCAGAAAGGGACCAACTCCACCCAGGATAGGGGTGGAACCTGCTGCCCAGCACTCGCTGCTCATGGGATGAAAGAGCAGGTCCAGGGGTGTCCAGCCAGGGCGCAGGCTAAGACAATGACTTCTCTTACTCCAGTGTGTTTCAACTAGAAGCGATGGAGACCACAGAGCGGAGTTCTTGTTTAAGAAACATACCCTGAGGCCCTAGGGGTGAGCCCAACCCCTCGCAAACCATAAGGCAGGTAGGACACCTAGAGCAGGTTCGGCTGCCCCAGCTGCAGTTTCTGGTTTCCCACAGGTACATGGGGACCACTCTGAGCAACATCTTGCCATGGCTGATGGGACTGGCTCTCTCTGTGCGTCTGGATCTCGAGCCCAGGAAAGCTGCTAGAGCGGCCCCTGCTCTCCCTCCCCAGTCAGTCAGCCACCCATCTCACCAGCTGCAACACCTTCAGTGTTTCTGGGAGACAAAGTCTCCTCGGTTTATTTCTAGTCAGTTTAAACTCTTGTTCTTATTGTTGCACTTAACATTCAACAGAGGGAATGCAGTGTGAGGAGGAAACGTACAATGAGAACACAGGCCCAGCGCCCATAGGGACTGTCCCTAGTGGATAGACCAGCAGCCAAGGGCCACGACACAGTGGGCATGGGTTAGCCATCCGCATGCTCCTCAGAAGAAAGACGCGCATCCTCCAAAAGCTGCCAGTTAAAACACACACTGGATTTTGCCCTTTAAGTTTATCACTAAACTCCGGCAAAAGAAAATCCAGCTTTTACCAAAAATGCTGTGCTAAGCCATTCTTACCAAGAGTGTCCAGCTAATAAAACTTCCTATACACGTGCTTTTCCCTGATTTGTACGTATGGCGTGAGAGCAAAACCTCCTCCGTGAGAAGAATCCATGTGACACCCGTTTCACAGACAGGGAAGCTGAAGCAGGGCACAGCTAAATGCTGCCAAGATCGTGACCTCCGAGCAGTGGAACTGGGCTCAGCCCTAGGGTGGCTCTCCTCTCCACACCGCCTCCCATTATTCAGTCCAGGTCAGAGCAGGGCCTTCCCAGGAACCTCCCAGCCACACAACCAGCTGAGTCCTGGGGCCAGAGAGGCCACCCCAGGGAGCAGCCCAGGCCTCTCTGGGAAGCCTGGGGCTGGCCAGCTTGGCTCCACCCAGCCTCCTGCAGGGTCCCGTCTCCTTGGCAGCCCTTTCCTGACAGGCACACGTGGGCTTACACAGAAAGGCCATGGCTGGTGGGCAGAAGGCAGTAGAGGCGGGGCTTGCAGAAACTGAAAACTCTGTCAGGTTTAAAATTACTCCACCGTTTTTCCCAGGATGGAGAGAAGTAAACACTGTGGTCTGAAAGCTGCCACAGTGCGGTCTCAAGAGCTTGCTCGCCAGGGCTGCCTGCCACACCCACATGCCACGTCAAGAGGGCAGCCACAGCCCTGAGCACACCACCGGGGCTTCAATTTATTAGTTGAGAGAATATGCTCAAGATTCAACCAGACAAGATGTTCTTAAAACTCCTCTATTGTTGCTGAACTTTTATGAACGCTTGTTAGGGCTGATTTTAAAACATTGACAACTGGGCATGCAGCCACACTTAAATGTCTGGTAGCACACGAGATGGCCATTCTAGGTAAGAGGGATGCTCATGCTCCAGCGAGTGGTGGGTCACGCGGCCCACCACCTACCGTCCAGCTGCATCTTCTTTGGCTGCATAGAGGGGGAGGACATAGAAGAAGTAACCCGGAAGTTGGCCGGAAGCGTCTCTGCTGACCCGGCCGCCAAGCCCCGGATGTCCTTTGGTCTGAACTTCTTCCTCCACGAAGGTGCTCTCCTGAAGCTTTTGTCATCATCCTGCGACCAAAAACAAGCTTCGTTTCTAAGTGAAAGCACAGGGGGGTGAGGCAGCACAGCTGGGATCCAGCCTTCCCGCAGGCTGAAGCAGGAGGCTCACAAGTTCCAGGCCAGCCTCAGCAACTCAGCAAGACCCTGGGCATCTTAGCCAGACCCTATCTCAAAATAAAAGGTAAATAAAAACACGAAAAGGGCTGGAGATGTAGCGCAGGGGTACAGTGTCCCAGGTCCAGTCCCCCGCACCTACCTTTGTATCTGCCCACCTGCCTGAATGAATAAACAAACACACAAATAAAGGACAGGTGCGGCTGGTAGAGTGACTGTCTTCGGAAGGAAAGTGGGACCTGTGAGTGTGTCCTGGTTCCCATGCAGCACACCCCTTCCTGGGGCGTGCCCTGAGCTCCCAGGGGACGTGCTGCTCCCACTGCACTGCCCGTGTGCGACGTCACTCTCCAGCTGTGGGGTGCACCTTGATTCATCATAAAGAGAGCTGCAAGCTGTAAGCAGCCCCGCCTGACGCCAGGCCACTGCTGACCAGCCTCGTTGTCACAGGAGGTGGCTTCTCCCCCACCCCACTGAGCTCTCCTAAGGCCCAGTGAGGAGCACCTAACGTGTGGGAATGAACGAGCCGCGGCTGTGTGAGAGGATATTCACATTTGGCATTGATATACTCCTGAAACGTGCCTCCATGCACAGCAAAGCACAGGGCTCTGGACCGGGGTGGGAGATCCAGCTGTCCTTGAAACACAACTTATAGGTTACATTCCTAGATTGCAACCAGTTTTATGATGTGAAAACCATTTTTGAGGCGTATCAAAAATAGTAAAAACGAAAACAAGACTGTTCTGTGAAGCCGGATGCAGAATCCCAGCAACTTGGGGAGCTGAGGCAGGAGGATCCTGAGTTCAAAGCCAGCCTCACCCATTTAGTGAGACCCTAAGCAACTTAGCAAGTCACTGTCTCAAAACAGAAAAAGGGCTGGGGATGTGGCTCAGTGATACAGTGCTTCTGGGTTCCACCCCAGCCCCACCACACACTGCACAACTGAAAACTTACCTCATCAAACCTTCTGTCGGTCCCCATGACCAAAAGGTTGTTAAACTCTCTTTCCAGGACAGCTCGAGCCTGAAATGACAAAACCACCACCAAAACTCTCATCATTCTAGTTTGAAGAAGGTTTGCATATTACAATTATCTTTGAAACTGAGACTCGAAAACTCAACCGAACTCCTGGAAACACAGAGCCATGATAATATTTAGCATCAGGGCTTTTGTCAGGGCAGAGGGAGGGACCTGTCACCTCCTGGAAGTGCACAGGAAGTGTGCTGTGTGCACTGGTCAGGCGACTGACAAAAGCATTCGACGTTCTGTAGAACACAAACATCTCCATTTTCAAATGGGCTCATGAGTCAAAAAGACTGACAAAGGTCAGTAAAACCTCTAGGAGGCACACCCGGATATTTCTCTGTGATGTAACAACTGCGTGTATCTCTACGTTGACAAGCAGAACTATAATAAAATATTCTTTTTTTTTCTTTAGCTGTAGATGGACATGATACCTTTATTTTATTTATTTGCTTTTATGTGGAGCTGAGGATCAAACCCAGTGCCTCATATGCCAGGCAAGTGCTCTACCACTGAGCTACACTCCCAGCCCTACCATGAAACAATCTTCTTTTGTTTACTTCAAGAATCTAATGCTTGCATCAGAAAATGGAAGGATGAGAAACAAAAATATTAATAAAGCATCTGCTGATTTTGAACCACTGGGTGAGGGATAGTGATAGAAGAGAGAGCACTAGTGGCTGAGGTCACCTTCTTCTCCACCATTAACAACTGAACACTGCCTGAGTGGGTGGGGCGTGGCCAGGGCCTGGCCTACCTGGGGGTTCTGGGTTGGGATCTGCAACAAGAGTGCCAGTGCGTTGAAATCAAAGGTCTCATCCAAAGCAAGAAGTGCCCCGTGAACGCCGCTCTCTATGAGATTGTTTGCATATTCTTTAAGACCAATCGACAAGATCCAGCGAATCACTCGATCGTTGCTCCAAACAAGCACATCTGCAAAAGAGTGACCCTGTGACTATGGTTTCAGAGAGCCTCTTCACCACACCCCTGAAACGCTGAGGACTGCCACGCCTGGCACCGAGACTCCCCAGGAGAGGGCTCCCGTTGGAGCTCCTCTTGAGCACAAGAGGAAGAAGCTCCTTCTGCAGATCAGAGCGAGGCACAGGCCCCAGCAGGCCCCAGCACGGACCAACGTTTCACACACAGACCCCCAGCCCTGTGACCACCTAGACACCTCACTCACTTCAGCACAAACCCCAGCTTCTGGACTGGAAGTTTC
This sequence comes from Spermophilus citellus, assembly GCF_964194105.1. Lineage (NCBI taxonomy): Eukaryota > Metazoa > Chordata > Mammalia > Rodentia > Sciuridae > Spermophilus > Spermophilus citellus. Next base: position 254,116,692 of record NC_138183.1, on the reverse strand, counting down.
CACTCATGGTAAATATCCTAAACATTTTTCCCACTTTCAAAAGAGAGACTTAAAGACACCACCCAGCATATTAAAGACTTTGGACAGGTTGTGCAAATTAAATTTCAGAATCTGCTCGATTAGAAATCCACTCAGATGCTCACCAACCACTTACAAAGGCCGTTCTTGTTAACTGTGAGGGGATGCAGAAGGGACACAAAGAACACAGCAGAGGACCATGTCCGCTTCTCGCCACCTGGATACAAGGCTGCGCGTACCTGCTCGGTGCCAACGCCAACCTGTGGTCTTTCCCAAGACTTGTGCTGACACAACTGTGAGCAAGTGGCACCCAAATGGCCTCCTCCAACTGCACTTTAGTTTCTCTCTCAGGGAGAACCAGGGATGCAAAAGGCCGTTGCAGGGCCGCAGAGAGGGCGTGGAGGCCTAGCGCAGTGCGGGGGCTGCCGCTCTCCAGGGTGGCTGGTTCCCTCCCACCACCACTGCTAGGATCAGTGACCTCCTGGCTCCACGGGCAGTCAGGGCCTCCTGGGCTACAGCCCATTTCCGTTTCCGGCTGATGGACCTGACTCCTTTCCCCGACAGGCTGAAGGCTGCTCAGGGCCTCATGCTCTGTGAGAGCAGAGCTGCAGGTGCAGTCTGTGCTTCTGCATGTGGCCCTGGGCGAACCCCAGAGCACTGGTGCCTCACACTTCACCCCAGTGACGCAGCACGGGGTGGGGTGGGGGGGGACAGCACTGCTGAGCAGCAGCACATTTGGCAGAGGCAATAGGAGGAAAACTAGCTGGGTGTGGTGGTGCACGCCTCTCATCCCAGCGACACAGGAGGCTAAGGCAGGAGGATGGCAAATTCAAGGCTAGTCTCAGCAACTTAGCAAGACCCTGTCTCAAAATAAAAAAATAAGGAGGGCCGGGGATGTGGCTCAGACCTCTGAAATCCCAGGAGAAAAGCCAGCCCCAGGCATGTGGCCCAGACTGCTGCAGGCACCAGTGCTCTCCAGGGACTGGCATTTGCCCTTCTCTCCTGGGTGAGGCCGGCACAGCCGTCTCCACCTGAAGCCTTCCCTGCCTCCTCTGGGCGCTAGAGATGGCGCCCAGGGCCTGGAGCATGCTCGGCCAGTGCCTGCTGCTGAGCCCCAGGCTTTTTAAGTTCTTGCCCTTGATTTTTTTCATCCCTGAGGCTGCTGTAGAGGCCACAGGGGCATCCAAGCCCATGCACTTCATCCTCTGGGCACAAACACTCACCTTTTATTTCATTCTGACTCTCCTCCCTCTTCCTCTCCAGTTCTTTCCGGTCATAATTCAACCTTCGCAGGCACATGATTCCGCACTGGAAGCTGTTCCTGGTGACCAACAACAGCAGAGATCAGGAGACAGTGGCCGTCAAGTCTGGGCTGGGAGTGGGCCCGTGGTGCCGCTTACCTGTGAAAGCTGTCTACCATCTTCAGCTGCCCCCGCAGGTCCTTCTTGGTCAGGTGGTCCAGCATCCTGGCATCCACCAGGCACTCCATGAAGTAGCTGCGGTACTGAGGGAGGCCCAGGCTGGGCAGCCACTCGTTGCCGATCCACTCGTGGTTCATGTCCCCATATGCGAGCGTCTGTTCATAACGAGTGGATGATAGGTTGGATTTCTCACTGCTACATATTCTTGAAAGCTAAACTAAGGGCAAAACTGCTCTATAATTTCTAAATAACTTGACCTATTCCCACATTTAAAATATGCTAGTAAAATTTCATACAAAAAGTCATTAAAAATTTAACTCATTTATAATAAAAATTTAACTTCTTTACCAAACCACAATAAAATGGTGACGGCCTAGCAGTGTCCCCTGAGCAGCTGCCCTACAGCAGCCCCATGGGGAGGAGGTAACGACTCATGAACAAGCTTGAAGGACAGCAGCCCTGCTCGCTAGGACACCTCGGGCGGGCAGCGGGCTTTGGTCCTGGTGGAAACTGAACCCTGCATCGTTGGCCCTTTCTCTTTTCCATTTTGGGGCAGAGCCTTACTATGTTGCCCAGCTGGCCCTGAACTTGCGATCCTGTGTCTCCCTCCCCGATGGCAGTGCCACCACCCCCGCTTGGTTCTAGCTTTATTTTTCAACCCTTTTCTTTCCTAAGCAAAACATCGGTGTATTTCAAAATCCAGAGAAGTAAGTGTAAAAATAGTTTTAAGGGGCTGGGTTGTGGCTCAGTGCTCATCTCTCGTGTGAGGCCCTGGGTTCCATCCTCAGCACCACATAAAAAGAAATAAAATAAAGGTATTGTGTCAAACTGCAGCTAAAAAGTAAAACATAGTTTTTAAAAAAGAAATAAACCAATAACTAACAGGACTGAATGGGACAAATACACAATTATAGTCAGAAGACATCGACACTCTTCTCTCAATCACTGGCTGGAGAAGACGGTAACGGAAAGGAAGTGCTCCGAAGGATGCACCTAAGACCCCACGTCACCCCCTGCTCTGGTTGCACCTCAGAGCCCTCTCCTCTCCTCCTCCCCACGGTCCTTCCAAGCTGCTGGGCTTGAGTCGGGCAGCGGCATAAGCTCACTGGCTCCTCGGTGCCAAGCGATGAAGATACCAGACTGGCACAGCACAGCACAGCCTGGAGCTGCTGGGCTCCAGCAACCTCTGCCCCACGGAGCAGCAGGCCGAGAGCTGTGTGCCAGGCCCGGTGCAGCAGGAGCCCTCCTCAGATGGTGCTGGGGACTGGACCCTGGGCACCGGCATGCCGCGCACGTGCCCGCCACTGAGGTGCACTGCCTCTCACCATATTTAGAAGCAGGAATCACACAAAGGGTGTCCGCTGACCTTAATAAAATAAATCAGAATTCAACAGGTCAGATGCAGTGGTGCTGCTGCGGTGCCAGCCACCTGGAGGTGGAGGAAGGAGGCAAATAGCTAGAAACTGCCCAAATAGCGGAAAATTAACAATCATGTAAGAATCCCTAACAAAATATTAGCAAGTCAACAAAATATTAAAAAAATAAGATATTATGACTAATGGGGTTCATTATTCCAGGCACAAAGGTTAGTTTAATATTTGGAGGGCACAAAAAAAAAAATCAATGAAGTTTATCCTGCATGAAGAGATTGGAAAAGAAAACCATTCAGCGTGGTGGTGCACGTGTGCAATCCTAGCAACTTGGGAGGCTGGGGCAGGAGGATGGCAAGTTCAAGACCAGCCTCGGCAACTGAGGCCCTGTCTCAAAATAAAAATAAAGAGGTGTAGCACAGCAAGGTAGGGATGACGGAGACTGCCCTGACCTGAGGCCAGGCAGCCACAGATGTCTACAGCTGGCCTCCTCCTCAGGGGAGTAGGGACCAGGCAGTGGCGCCCATCCTACCAGCTCTAAGTAGCGCTGCCCTGGAGGCCTGGCCACCGCTCAGAGCAAGGAAAGAATGAGAGAGCACACTGCTGGGCAGAGACTAAGTCTCCTTACAGAAGACACGACTCCAGGGTCAGGACAGGGGAAGGACCTACGAATCGGCTGTCAGAGCTGACACGCGCACTGCGCAGAGCTCCAGGGTGCGAGGCCGATGCGTGAGAATGAACCGTATTTCTAGGCTGGGCATCATGGCCACCCCTTCAGGGCCAGCAACTTGGGAGGTGGAGACAGAAGGATCCCAAGTTCAAGTCCCACCTGGGCAACTTTGTGAGACCCTGTTTCAAGATAAAATAAAAAGGGCTGGGGATGTGGCTCAGTCATACAGTGGCTCGGGCGAGAGAGGGAAGGAAGGAAAGGAGAGAAGAAAGAGCGAGAGGGAAGTGTTTCTGAATAACTAGCAATGAAGTTGAAATTGAGGTTCTAACACATCATTTGTAATGGCATTCAACTCTGTAAAATTCTCAGATGAATCGAATGTGTGTGAGGTTTGTACAACGAAAAATAAACATACTGCACATACACAGCAGGGAAAGCCCGGGTGCCCTCCAGCCAAGAAAGACCAGGTCACCTTCACAGCAACCTGCAGGCACACACCCCACCACCACGTCCATCCAATGTGATATTTGTTCCAGTCAAGCTGGAAAGAGCGACTCAAATTCCAACAGGAAACAATGCTCCTCTGAACAACTGGGAGTGAGGTGACAGGCACGCTGTGGTCTCACCACCAGTTCACTCTCTCCACCCTCCTCCTGGGCCCACTGCTCACAGCATGGAGGCCGGATGCCATCTTCTGCTCTATAGGCTATGTATTCTTGAATGGGCAGAAAAAGTAAAGAAAATGTCTACTACAGAATTGCAAAACTGGGCCCACGCCTGCAATCCTAGAGACTCAGGAGGATGAGGCAGGAAGATCACAAGTTTGAGGCCAGCCTCTGCAACTCAGCAAGACCTTGTCTCAAAAAAAAAAAAAAAAAAAAAAACCCAAGCTGGGCACAGTGGTGCACACCTGTAATCCCAGCAGCTCAGGAGGCTGAGGCAGGAGAATTGCGGGTTCAAAGCCAGCCTCAGCAACAGCGAGGTATTAAGCAACCCAGTGAGACCCTGTCTCTAAATAAAATTCAAAATGGGGCTGGGGATGTGGCTCAGTGGTCAAGCGCCCCTGAGTTCAAACCCTGGTACCTCAAAACAAACAAACAAACAAACAAACAAACAAACAAACCAAAACACCAAACCACGGCAGTACATGGAAGCAGAACCCACAGGAGCCACGGTCTCTGGTGTCTCGTAGCACATACTCTTCACAGTCTGCATGGCTGTACCGGAACTGCCGGCAGCAAGAAGGGGCTCTCGTCAGAGCACCCCCACACAGTGTGCACTCACACCCTCAGGCCCAGCTGTGCCCAGCGAGACGGAGCTCTGTGCTGGTCCTGCTCATGGAGGCTCCTGGCAGCTGGCAGTGTCCACACAGCAGCACTCTCCTATCTGTTAAGTGCAAGCGCCTCGGTGCGTCCTCCCTGAGGATCCAGGGGCAGCTTACATCTCCTCTTGGCTAAGAGCTGATGCCTGTAATCCCAGCGACTCAGGAGGTTGAGGTAGGAGGATTGCAAGTTGGAGGCCGGTCTCAGCAACTTAGTGAGACCCTGTCTCAAAATAAAAAATAAAAAGGGCAGGGATATAGCTCAGTGGTAGAGCACCCCTGGGTATAATCCCCAGCACCAAAACGAAACAGAACAGGCAGCTGCCACTGCAGGGCAGCAGGGAGAGCAGGCTGTGCGCCTGCCCTGGCCTGGAGTACAGTGACACCAGCGAGGCCGGCCACAGCATGGTGGGCCACCCTGCACCTGCACAGTCCCTAGTCATGGTTCCATGGCCAAGGATACATGTCAAGCTATTTAATGTCTCCTGCATGTCTCTGATGCTGGCAATTTCACATTCAACTGCTGACAGTGTTCAGTGTCATCCCGTAAAATGCCCTGAAATTTAAGCAATTAAGAAATGAGTCCTGTTTTATCCACTGAGAGTCCTTATTGGTCCCACAAAAGACCTAAATGACAATTAATGAGGTTATGCCTGGAGGGAGCCACAGACCCCTAGCCCAGGGTGGTGAAACCCAGCGTCCACAGCCACTCCTCCTTGGTATAAGAGGGACGAAAGGTGGGATAGCGGGGTGCTCTTCTCCTACCTCCCTCTTTCCACGTCCATCTAAACACACGTACATGCACACCGCAGATGGAACCCGGGGTTGCTCAACCACTGAGCTACATCCCGGCCCTGTTTATTTTTTACTTTGAGACAAGGTCTCGCTAGTCGCCCAGGCTGGCCTTGAACTCGCTATCCTCCTGCCTCAGCCTCCCGAGTCACTGGGACAACAGGCATGGCTGCAGCATCCAGTGTCACTGGTTATACTTCATAAGTACCAGAGGAGGAAACAGCTCGCGCTCATTTCCATTCCTTTTTTTTTTTTTTTTTTGGTACTGCAGATCAAATCCAGGACCTTGCCAACGCTAGGCAAGTATTCTTCCACTGAGCTACACTCCCAGACCAAGAGGCTTTATTTCTGAGATCATCAATAAAATCTTTAAACCTACAGTGTTAGGATATTCTTAGTGAAATGCCAACAGAAAGAGAGGAGGAGGCACCTTGCTAGTGCTGGGGTTTTGTACTGTGTCCCATGGTTTCTTGCTAGTTGGTCTGACTAGTGCTACCCCGGATGGAGCTAGGTGTGCACAATCTCAGGAGCCACCTGCAGGGCTGAGTGTGAAAGATCCCAGGTTCAGCTTCCACGGCTCCTCAGGAGGGACATTCAAAATTGTCCATGAGACGCACTCTTTAATCCTATGCTTAACTCGATTAATGTTTTCAGATCATTAAAAACACTATTAGTTGATTAAGACGCTAAGACCCCTGGAAAAGCAAACTGTATGAGTTTTCGTACTCCAACACAGAGCGAAGAAGGTATCATAGAAAAGCTCCAACCTGAGCCCAGCTTCCCTCCTCGTCTTCCTGCGTCACGTGGTTAGGAATGCAAAAGAACATGACCATTAGTAGAAGTGAGCCACGTCAGCTCTGCAGGGCGGGTGCAGCACGAGGGAGCAAACGTCCACAGAATCACACATCATGCAGCACACACCACCAACACCAGCCATGCAGGGAGCAGACTCTCATGCACCACAGCCGTCAAAGGAGCAAGCTGGGGTCAGACGATCCATGGGGCTAAACTGTAGTCTCTCCAAATGCAGAGAGAAATTACAATCATTCCAAGCAGAGTGAGGCTACCAGCTTTAAGTTCCAGAAAAAAAAATCTAAAACAAAGCACAAAATTCTACTTTACACATTTAACTAACAACCTAAGAGGAATACTTATCTGAAACAATTAAATACAAAATAAATTTGATAGTTTTAGTTTTCAACAAAAAGGCAAAAATCAGCTGGACTCAGCGGCAAGCGCACCATGGGGTGCGAGCTGCAGGGTGTGACTGACCGTGTGTGGCGTGGCAGCAAGGGTCTCCATCTCCTCGTGTGTCAACCAGACATTTCCTGTGGTCTGAGGCGACCCAGTGCACCAGCCACGTCCAGGGCAGGGGGAAGCGTGATAGAGAGGAGAGGCACACACATAAGCCACAGGCAGAGAAGGGGCCGAGCAGGGGCTCCTCGCATAGCTCCAGCTCAGAAGCCCACAGAAGTTTGGCAGGACAAACACCCAAGCTCCTCCCACTGAGGAATGACCACACTCTGCCCCACGTGGTCAGCAACACTATGCAGCCTAGGATTTCCTGAGCTTGGATGCCAGCACCTCCCCGCACAGTACCCAAATACAGGCAAAGGAAGACCCACTTGCCACTTCTGGCGAGTCTGAACCCCTAGTGACGACTGACTCAAGGTACTCACAACAGTCTTCCCACACAGACTGTATGCTGGGTGTGCAAGGCCCTGGGTTTGACCCCAGAACCCCAAAAGAAACCCTACCCCAGGGGCTAGGTCTCTGGCTCACTGGTAGAGTGCTTGCCTAGCATGCATAAGGCACTGGGTTTGATCCTCAGCACCACATAAAAATAACTAAGTAAATAAAGGTATTGTTAAAAAATAAATAAATAATATTAAAAAAAAAAAAGAAAAAGAAAGAAAAGAAACCCTACACCAACCTCCACTCACCAAAAAACCTCAGTGCCACGCAGATAGAGTTAACAAGGGACAACAGAGCGGGAGGCGGTGCCGCGGCTCTCCCAAGGCCCCTCGCTGCAAGGGCTCACAGCTGCTCTCAGCCCAATGGCTGAAGCCAGAGGGGGCCAGGGGGCCAGGGTGGGCACTACGAGGCGCAGAGCATCAGGCTAGCTGGAGGCCACGCTGCAGGCCCTCTGAGTACCTCAGGGCAACTTCTGGGCTGGCGCTGGCAGTGCAGTCTGCCTGCTCTGCACTCTAGTTCCTGTCCCCGAGTACAAGCTGACTTGGATCTGGTTAGAGTGCTCCCCCAGGACGAGCACTCTCAGCCATGAGCAAGAACAAGCCTCCTTAGCTCATTTCCAAAGGTCTTTGATTTTAAAAAAGGCAGAGACAAGTAAAAGTATCTCAACATTTTTCTGTAAAGGAACTGTGGCCTCAAGTCAGGCTGGGGCTAGCAGTCTGCTCATCAGAAGTCGGGCTTCTGGGCTCTGGGCTAAAGTACAGGGCAGGGCAGCCACTGTGCCACATCTCAACTCTGCCAATCAGGAGCCGGCCCCCGAACTCAACAACCATCCATGCTCTCCACAGAATGGCTTCTCACCTCCTCAACCAGGGGTCGCTGCTTGGGGACTCTGCTCGCACCCCCCCACCACCACCACATGAGCAGCAATCACGGCGGTCAGACACCCACAGGCCACGACCTGTACTGGGCCGTGAGCGCTGGCCCCAGCCACAGGGGAAAACACTTGTAGGCCAAGAGCCAGAATGAAAGGCTGGGGATGCCCTCACTGCCTCTTAGCTGCCACGGGAGAAAGCGGGCAGTGAAGAATTCTGGGGGACAGTCTGTGGAGGGTCAGCCCACTCTCAGTCATGCATGCGCTGGGGTCAGTGGCGGCCTGAGGAGCCAGGAAGTGCCAGGGCGCCACAGCAGCCCGGCAGCACTCCAGGCCTGCTGCTCCCACACAGGGCATGGAGGGAGGAGCCAGACACGAGAATGAGGGAGCCAATCCTTCTGCACGCAGCACAGGACCAGTCCACGGCTAGCCGTCCAACCGCAGGGGCAGGAGCTCGAGGGCACAGCCCAGGATTACTGGGTACTGCCCTATGTGTGTTCTCTAATAACACCTTAGAACGCTCACACCCACCATGTGCTTTTCCCAAATGTCCTTTTGTACAGTGCAAACGCTAGTCATGTACTTTCCACTATGGAATAGAAAATGAAATTCCAAGTTTTATATAAAGCATGTACTTAAAATGCTAATTTTTTCCCTCCCCAAGAAGCCCTTAGACTGATTCAATTTTGATAGATTCATATTTGTTTATTTTTAAACGAGGCCTTTCCAGCTGAGCTTTCACAGAAACATTTGGCCCAGTTCCTTTGGACCACTCAGCTCCCAGTGGCAATCTCTGGGGCATGTGAGCCACCTGGGTAGTGTGCTTATTAACTGGGAAGCACCTCTGAGGGCAGGGTTCCTTCTCCCCGGAGAACACAAGGACCCTCCCTTGAACCCCCCTAAACGCACCGTTCTCGACGTGGGAGGGGCAGATGGGCTGGTCAGCGACATGATCTCCTGGATGGCCAGCCGCAGCTTCAACCTGTGCAGGGGGTTGCTGATGCCAATCTCCCGCTGAATCTCGGTGTCGGACAGGGCTGACATAATGGCCCCGCTTTTCACGTTTGCTCGGCAGGCAGCCACGTACCAGGCGGGCATCCCAACCCAGAGCTGGAGACAGAGTGGGCAAGGCAGAGTGTTAATGCAGGGGATGAGCACCACAGCTGCCCGTCTGGGACAGGCCCTCGGCTCCACCCCCAGCGCACCTCCAGCCACACGACCACCGTCGGTCCGTCCCACTGCGCGAATGGTAAGCCTTGCCGCCGGGCCTCCTCCAGCAACTCATGCCTGCAAACAGAACAAGGAGACACTGAGGACAGACTGGCACCATCAGCACCCATGTGAACGAGCTGCCAAGTGCCCTTTCTGAGCACTTCAAAGGTGCAGCAGCAGACATTCTCATTCCCCTCAGTCCCCCGCAGCCTGATGCTATCAGCAGCATCCACCGAGGACACTGGGGCGGGGAACAGCAGGCGACCCCTGATTCCACGGAGCCACCGTCTCCTCAGTGGGCAGGAGTTTTCACTGCAGTCCTCATATCCACTTATCCATTCTCTAAACAGTGAAGAAAAATGTCTACGAAGAGGAAACCACGCTTAGAAATGGAGAACACCACAGACTTTAAAAACGTTGCGATCTAAAGCAAGTGAGCGATGACGCCGGGTTTCCTGCACACTGCCATTCGGCTCTGCAGCCTGGGCCAGATTGTGTCCCTGGGTGGTCCTGGTTTGGCCCACAGGCTTCCTCTCCAGCACTCAGGACAGGGTGACGTGAGCAGGCATGTTGGGTGGTAGGACCCTGTCACGACTCGCCAAGCTGCCATCTTCAAGTGACATGTCTACACTGGAGCTAGTACTCTAGGAGCACGAAGAAACCCCTCTGACTTCATGTGGTCACCTACACTGACACTTAGAAACAGGCCAGCCGAGAGGAGGGCCCTGTGTGGGCTTGCCAGCAGGGCACCTCCGAGTCGGCTTTCTCCCTTTAATTTGGTGCCAGGGATGGAACCCATGGCCATGCACGAGCTCTACCATTGAGCCACACAGTGTCCTCCTTGACTTACTTTCATATTTTTTTGGTACTGGGGATTGAAGCCAGGGGTGCGTGATTTATCCCTGAACTGCATCCCCCAACCCTTTCAATGTGTTTTTTTTTTTAATTTTTTAGTTATAGCTGCACACAATACCTTTATTTATTTTATGTGGTGCTGAGGATTGAACCCAGGGCCTCGCACATGCTAGGCGAGTGCTCGACCACTGAGCCACAACTCCAGCCCCCTTTTAATGTTTTATTTCAAGACAGGGTCTCACTGAGTTGCTGAGGCTGGCCTTAAACATGTGATCCTCCTGCCTCAGCCTCCAGAGTTGCTGGGATTACAGGCATGTGCCACTGCAGTAGGCTCAAGTCATTTTAAAATTCCTAGGTTACCTCTAGTCAGCTATCTTTCTGCAATAATATGTGCAGAATATTTCATAAACTATTTTATTGCTAAAGATAAACACTGGCCTGTCAATAATCTTCAACAGTCATGGCCTTTTCTTCCACCCTAGAGGCACAATCACAGTTCACCTTCCTGAGACGCTGCAGAGAAAATTTCAAAAAAAGAGTTCCTGAGGTCACCATTAGGCTTCTGGGGGATAATAAGCGTTAAATTAGCTAACAGCAATTATACCAGAGAAAGCAGTGAGTGTTTTGATCTCAGGTAGAATAACAAACACCAAGGTTTCTGAACTGAAACAAGAAAGCCATTCATGAACAGAGGAAACCAAGGCCAGCAGACGTGTGCCGCGCTGGACAGGAGGGCACGCTAGACAGCAGGGCGCTCTGGACAGAAGGGTGTGGAGGCCCCCAGGAGCCAACCTGGCAGCAGCGAGGGGAGGAGTCCTGCGTAGGCAACCTCCTCAAGCCAGCGGCTACAACCTAATTAATGGCACAGGGAAGCCACACTGCACAGTGCAGATCACTCTTGGGTGAGCCTCCCTGGGGTCACTCCCTGGGATATGTCCTTCATGACGTGGACGAAATAGGTCACAAGCCTTTGGCACTCTGCCAGTGACTTTGATGAGACAGCAGGTGGCAGAATAGTCCCCAGCCCTGGGGCCAGGCACGCGCTGCTCTAGGCAATGACTACAGCACCCTGCGACAGCCCCTCTGGGCTTCAGGGACCAGGATCAAGGAAAGAGTGCAGCTCTGGGAAGGAGAAGGCAGTGGAGGTAGGACACTGCACACCACGGTCCCAGACATCAGGAAGCAGTTGGAACCAACCCAGAGGGGTGCTGGCCCAGGCCTCTGGCCATCCTGGCTGCCTCCCCTACCGGGCTTCCCTGAACCAAACTGGCACCTGACCTGCGCTACCACCCCAGGTGGAAACACCAGAGCTCCAGTTTTCTCGGGGAGAAGGCCTGTGTTGAAGGGCACTGGCATGGCCAGCCCACTCCTCCCTGTGGTGCTGGTGGTGTCACAACCACTGCCCTGCTTTGCAGTGGGCCTTGGAGCTAGGCAGCTGGGTCACTTGCTGCTAAGCGTGCCCCAACACAGGCAGCAACTTTTCCAAATGGTGACTTGTACAGGCTGAACAGCTACACAGAGCACACAGAGCACCCCCATTTACTTGACTGCCCATCTAGGTAAGAGCACCCATCTATGTACGCCATCACGTGTCAACAACAAAACTACCCATTTTCTCTACCACAATTACAAAAATAAGTATGACAGCTATTGTTCCTTTATCTTTTAAGTATCGGGGATCAAACCCAGGGATATTCTTCCACTGAGCCACACCCTCAGCCATTTTCTATTTTTATCTTGAGAGAGGTTCTCACTAAGTTGGTGAGGATGGCCTTGAACTTTGCGCTCCTCCTGCTTCACCCTCCTGAGTTACTGGAATATAGGTGAGTGCCACCATGCCTGGCATTATGATCAATATTTAACTCATTTTTTACTGCTCAGTTTTCAAGAAAACATGAACTCTTCTGGCCATTAGATAGATCCAAAGCTTGGAACACAGTAACAGGACTCTTTCTGGAGTGCCCAGCTCTCTCTGCACCTCAGGCCAAGAGCACCCAATTCTGCTCTAAAAAAACTCAGTAATATGCCACTGTTCCAGGGTGGTGACAAGAGGTGCTACTACTGGCCCCATTCTGTGGCCCCAGAACAAAGTGCCGGAGCTTTTGTGCACTGGTTCTTGCAGCCATTGCTTCCTTCCGGAACAGTGAGATCCCGCATCCCCCGCTTTCTGCGCTCAACACAGGACTCGCGCCAGGGCCCTCTGCACCAGGTGATGAGTGCCAGGCTGCCAGGCCCCATGACACGTGGCACGTGGCCAGGGATATAGGGATCCTTCTCTTGAGATCCAGCCTCTCTGTCAGGACCACATCCTGCCCTGAGGCTGATCTTTAAAGTCAGTGCTCTAATGCAGCCCCACAGGACCTCCTGCTTGACAATGAGAGCTAGAGGGCTGGGGGCAGCTCAGTGGTAGGCACTCACCTCCCACGCACCAGCCTGGGCTCAGTCTCCTGTGGTGCTAAGAAACATTAAGACAAAAATACACCTACAGTTGGAGGAGACCGATGTTTTAGAAATATGCTAAATTCTACGGGGAACAGACCATGTAAAAAAGAAAGACCGAAGCATTTTTGAATAACAACACACATTTTGTAATTTGGGCATAAGCCAAATGGCAAAACTGTCTGTGTCAAGAAGCCTGGGTGGGCTGCATGCTACATGCTGAGCTCCCCACTCTGGGACACACCCTTCCCAACAGGTGCTCTGCACAAAGGCTAGATATTCTCTCAGAGGTAGCTCTTGGTGTGACAGGCACTTCAATGGGCACCACAGCACCCGGGAAGAGATGGAGGCAATGCTCAGCTGACAGGAGACACCTCTGGGGAAACTCAGCTGGAGCCTGAGCCTGGCGACCACCAATGCCCACACCATGCAACCTGGAGCAGGGGACTTACGATCGGTGAGCACACTATAGTGCCACAGAAAAGCAGGAAGGGCACCTCAAGACCGAGTCTTGGTGATGCTACATGGGGATTTCTGGAAGCTGTGCACATAGCCAGATGAGCACCTCGAGTGCCCATTCTGCCTGAGCTCTGTGAGCGTCTCAGGCAGCATGGGATGAGCTCACCAGCAAGTGCCAAGTGTCCTTGGAATGACCCGAGAAAGCAGCAGCAGCACCATGCTGGTTCAGCAGGGAGAAGCTGGTCCCAGGGTCGAGCCACTCCTAACAAGAAGCGCTTCGGAGAAGCTACTTTAATTTTAAAAACCAGTGGCAACAAAGTGTTAAACTATATCCTCTATCACACTGTATCTCTGGATAACAAATATTGTCCACCTTCATAAAGAGAGCAGATCCCCGAAAACCCACTTCATCTCAGTCTACCAACAGAAACACAATGGCCCGCATAGTCAGATGAGCAGCCCCAGCTCTCTGAAATTCTGTTATCTTGATGGGATGTTTCAGAACTTACACAGATGCCCTGTGCCTAACCACAGGACACAAAGAAAGTCACTCTCAGACACCCTGCCATAGGCACACCACCACAGAGCCTGGCATCCAGGGGCAGTGGCACAGATCTGAAGAGCACAGCTCCAGAGAAAGTGGCCTGCCCACCATCATGCACACTTGCGTGACTGCACACTCCTGGTGTGGAAGGGAATGTGAGAAACAGGAAGTCTGGCGGCCCACTGTAGAACACAGCACTCAGCCTTAACTGGATCCAGCTGAGCCATTTTAATTACAGCCCTTCCCTTTGGCTGCCCCAATTTTAAAATTAGCCACTTGTGCAGACTGTAACCCTAAACTCCCCAAGTGAAGGTGAAGGGCAGTGCTGTTAGGGATATAAGCAGGTAGACTACCTGCCCAGGTGTGCTTGCTGGCCAGGTTCCACGTAGTCCTCCTGGCAGGGGTGAAGGCTTGTCCACCACTGCTGAGCACAGCGTTGATCCCCTGGGGCACCCTGGTATTTCTCACCATTCTGGGCCCAGCGTGGAGCTTCAAGTGCGCAGGGGGTCCTGGCACTCCTCCCTAGAGGAGGGCCTTGTTCCTGTGGCTTTGGAGCAGGGGAGGAAACTGTGATCCCTCGGGCTGGCAAGGGACCCTAATCCAAAGTGGAGTGGCAATGCAGGAGGGCCCAAGCAAGCAAGCACCACTGTGACCAGGTGACACTGTGACCAGACCATGGTGGGAATAGCTGCTCTCTAGCTGGAGAGAGAAGCACAACCTTGGTGGCTGGGACATCCAGGGAACCAAATGGGATGTACAAGAAGTTCCCCATTCGGGGGACTGAGCACACAGTGGGTGTGTACAAAGACCCTCCAGTGGTGGTGGGGGGGCTGAGGACACAAGGGAAATTTAATTACAGAAATCTATAAAAAATGGAGAATAAAAATTCTAAGCGTAGTGACAGGGAAGAATAATGGAAAGATTCCATATGAACAGTGGGGACAGTGGGAGTGCCACAATTCATGAACACAGTGCCAACCAGCTTAGAGATCAATGAGTCCTCGTGTAGCAGTGGAGCCAAATGCCTTTCTGCTCACTTGACTTAAACACAGCTTTAACAGAAAGAGTCAACTGACGTCAGTAAGAATAAAGATGTCTTGGAAACTAGTAACCCACATGGTTTTCTAGGTGGCCATCCAATTGCTGGTGAACAGTGTCAGTCAGTGCTCAGTAATCTGAAGTGATGGGCCACAACTGAGGTCGGGCTCAAGAGCAGAGACCACACCAGGAGGCTGACCAGTGGAAGTACTAATGGGCACCATCAAGGCCTTTTTCAACGCAGATGACCATGAGGCCCACCTGTGGGAACACTCCAGCCAGCTCTTGTGAGGTGTGGTGGGGGTGAAGTGGAGATGAGCCCAGATGGGAGGTGCAGGAAGATTTAAACGCAGCCTAAAGGACACACCACAGCCCTGACCCTTTTCAATGCCTGTGTAAATCAATTTTGAGCCATGCTCACACCCCAAAACCATATCAGCCCCAAGCTTGCACACCAACATGGGTGGTTCTTCTTTTTCTTTATTTCCTGGTATCAAGGCCCCTCCCACGTGGCAGGAGTTTTCTCTCTTCCTACTCCACCGACTATTCCCTTCTGTTATTGTCCATGCATTTTATTCTTCAAATTTGTGAGACAAGAACTCACGAGGAAATTGGTGAAGCAGGGACTCATCTCAAGACCCCGGCTCCCTCCTGGAGACCATGGGGGTCTTGGGCAGGGTGAGTGACGCGGGCGAGTGCGCCATCACCTTGCTTTCTCCCCAGAGCCCTGCCCTCCATTCTGTACGTTCTGTCTCCATCAAAACTGCTGGGACCCAGTTAGAGGAGGACAGCCGGCTGCCAGGCCCCAGGCTCTGGAGGGCTGTGCCTCTGACAGGCAGAGTGTGGGGCTCATCTTGCTTCAGTCTCCTTTCACGGCAATCCATCTGATGGAGAAGCTGAGGTCTCTCCTAGAAGCACCCCAAGTCTCTGGCCAGACTACTCCCTGGTGTGAACACAGGGTCTCCAGAGACAGCCACCTGATCACACAGGAGGCTCCAGCTCTGCTTCCGTCTCCTTTCATGGCTTCACACTGGGTGGCGGAGGGAGAGCCTCACTTGAACCGCTCCAGATCACAGGCTGAGGTAGCTTCTCAGAGGGACCTGACGACTCCAAGAAGGACCTTGCCCATCAATCTACCCCTGCGTGAGCAAATCGTTCCCTTCTTTTTCTCTTTCTCTGCAGCAACCTCCTCTTGAGCTCAGCTCAGACCCTGCCTCCCTGGCCCTGGGTTTGGCCCACTTATACTTTATCAGACTACAGGGGAAAATGTTCTTTTTTTTTTTTTAATATTTTATTTTTTTTTTAAAGAAAGAGTGAGAGAGGGAGAGAGAGAGAAAGAGAGAATTTTAATATTTTATTTTTTAGTTCTCGGCAGACACAACATCATTGTTGGTATGTGGTGCTGAGGATCGAACCCGGGCCGCACGCATGCCAGACAAGCACGCTACCACTTAAGCCACATCCCCAGCCCGGGGAAAATGTTCTTAATCTCCTAGGAAAAAATATTGAATCCCTAGGTTTCTGACCCTGCCAGTTTCCCTTATGGAACCGTCTCACAGCTCTCCTTTCAGTTGTTCTAAGACATTTTGTCCACTGCCCTTCTACGTACTAAGTTAAAGGGCTCAAATTCTGGATCTACTACAATGAGGTCATCATCCTTGGGTATATAAATTAGATTCCTTTATACAACAACTAGGATAGAACTTTTTTTTTTAATATTTATTTTTTAGGTGTAGATGGACACAACACAATTCTTTTATTTTTATGTGGTGCTGAGGATCGAACCCAGGTCCCGCCCGTCCTAGGCGAGCGCTCTACCGCTGACTCACAATCCCAGTCCCTAAGATAGAACTTTGGTGGCCCTAATTATGTGGGTGATGGCAAATAGAAACACCAGGAAAGAAATAGAAACACCAGGAAAGGCTGAAAACTTGTCCAGCGCACGTGGCTTCCAGGAACACATCTCTGCCTTAGCACAATAGTCAAGAAAGCTAGTGGCCTGTCTTCTCTGGGATGCTCAACACTGCCTGCAGTCCCTTCCATAGTTGGGGGTAAAGACAGTACAAAGAAAAAAAAAATATCAGGGTTTCTTCATTTTAAGTGGAAAAGAAACACCAGCCATCCACCCACACCCACACCCACACCCAGAAAGAGACTGTAGGTCATGTGTTGGTAAGACTTATCTAAATCTAACCTGCCTAAACCCCAGTCAGGCCTCAGCTGTGACTACTAGTATCCTGCAGATCACAGGAGATAGAGGAAACTTTTTTTTTTTTTTAGAGAGAGTGATAGAGGGAGGGAGGGAGGGAGGGAGGGGGAGAGAGAGAGAATTTTTTTTTTAAAGAGAGAGTGAGAGAAGAGAGAGAGAGAGAGAGAGAGAGAGAGAGAGAGAGAGAGAATTTTTAATATTTATTTTCTAGTTCTCGGCGGACACAACATCTTTGTTGGTATGTGGTGCCGAGGATCGAACCCAGGCCGCACGCATGCCAGGTGAGCCCGCTACCGCTTGAGCCACATCCCCAGCCCGAATTTTTTTTTTAATATTAATTTTTTTTTAGTTTTTGGCGGACACACCATCGTTGTTTTGTATGTGGTGCTGAGGATCGAACCCGGGCCGCATGCATGCCAGGCGAGCGCGCTACTGCTTGAACCACATCCCCAGCCCTAAAAGAAACTTTTGAGTGAGGGGACTTTGAGGGCTGCATCAATAAGGAGCAACTAATGCAGCCAACTCAAGAGTCCCTGTCAGGCCTCAAGGGGTGGTCACCTACAACTCCGAAGTCCACAGCAGATGGAGGAAAGCCTTGTCCCCTTGTCTTCTGGATGGTGACCTTCCACCTGGCACAAGCACTCAGATGCGGATGCCTTGACCTCCAAACCCTGGGGAAAGGCCTAAACTTTCCATACCCAATTCCAGCCCAAATGCCAATTGGAGGACAGGGAGAGATGGCTTGAGGGAAGCACAAAGTCCACCTCCATCTTACAGCTAGACTCGCAGGAGCTAGCCTCAGCAGTGCAGTGCAGTGAGATAAGTCTCAAATGAAAATGAAAAGGGCTGGGGGTGTGGCTCGGTGGTTAAGGGTCCCTGGGTTCAATCCCTGGTACCAAAAAAAGCAAAGCTTCTGAGAGTACTTACCAAGTTGGTGCTCTCCAGACTAAGACCGTCTGTGGCAATGACCTCCTTCAGATTTATATAAAAGAATCAAATTTGGTTGGTATTTATTTATATAATTTCATGTTCTGTAGCTGGATAAAGGTAACCTGTTATCAAATTATATATAAATTTTTGTGTTACTCTTTACACTGCAATGGGAATTTATTTATTTATTGTGTGTGTGTGTGTGTGTGTGTGTGTGGTGTTGAGGACTGAACCCAGTTGCACTCTACCAACTGAGCTATGTCCCTAGACCTAAATGGATTTTTGAAAGGTAATAAGAAGAGCCTGACTTGTAAAACATAGAAGCATTTTGCCACTTTTTCCACAAAAATAAAATTAGGAGCTGTCTTAGTTTCTAATTCATGTTTTAGATGTAATCTTTTGTGTTTTGTCAAGAGCCCTGACCTGAGATGAGGCTCTGCCTCACACCCTGCCCGGTGTCAGGAGGGTTCCATGTAAAGAGGCTAGACTTATTGGAAGAAAGATCACTGTGATTTCTAAATAACCAAGGGATACAATACAAAACTAAGTAAAGGCTTAGGAAAATCATAAAAAGGTATGTGAGGTTGTAAGATAAGAGAGTGTTAAAACAAAGTAAAATTTGTAAAGGGTCTCATATGTGATTGAGTTGATAAATCTGTATGTCGTTGTGGAGGCAATAGATACCAAAGCTATATCACTGTTATCACAGAAATCATGTTTCTTGGTTTAAAGCTATTATACAAACTGAGTATATTTTTCTGTCTTGTTAATTTCATTTTGTACTTTCCTTATAGAACTTTGTAACTTTTAGATGTTAGTGGTTTGAAAGAGGTTCTCCTAAGAGATCGACCTGAGTTAATTCAAGATAATAAGCCATCACATATAGGACAAAGCAGAACATAAGGCTGATCTCCCTTACGAACCCTAGCCCCCGTTAGATGGAACAGATAACTACAAGATCACAGACACTAAAGTCAATGGTGAGGCAGACCTGCTGGATGTTTAAGACCCAAACTTGGGAACCAAAGGCAAGGAGATAAAAGGCCAAGGAAAAAGTATCCAATATTTTGGCCCTTGCCCTCTAAGGTGAGCCAGGACCCAGGGAAAGATGGCACTCCTCTAAAGTGAGAATGCTATAACTCTGGTGAGTCACCTGACCTCTAGATCAAGAGGACCCTAAAGAATGGAAAGCCAACCAGTGGCTTCTGCAAAGAGGAGGGTCACTGGAGGGGGAAATGTCCCTGATTTCCAAGGGAAGCCATGTGTGGTCAGCAAGACCCTGATCCATCCTGGCAGATGGTACAATTGGTAGAGGAAAGGCTTAAGGAGCCTAGAGGCTTCTCACACGGTCCCAAGAGTCCTCCCCATGGAATCTCAGTTGAGCCTAAGAGTAGATAAGGACAAGGTCAGTGTTGACCAACTTGGTCTTTTTTTTTTTAAAGAGAGAGTGAGAGAGGAGGGAGGGAGGGAGGGAGGGAGGGAGAGAGAGAGAGAGAGAGAGAGAGAGAGAGAGAGAGAGAGAGAGAGAGAGAATTTATTCATTTATTTATTTATTTTAGTTCTCGGCGGACACAACATCTTTGTTGGTATGTGGTGCTGAGGATCGAACCCGGGCCGCACGCATGCCAGGCGAGTGCGCTACCGCTTGAGCCACAACCCCAGCCCCCCCAACTTGGTCTTGATCACTTGGGTATAACCAAAGCACATCCATCCATGGGCATTTAAAAGGAAAGACAATGGTTCTTATATTTAATATAACTGGAGATGTACATTTGTGTCAGTCCTCCCAAAAGTAAGTAAAACCTGAAAGTTTAAAGGAAGGGTTTTACAATATGGGTGCCTAACAAATACCACAAAAAGCTCTGTCAGATTCACAGTCTGTTCTGAGTCAATTTGAGACCTATCTGTGTGTCCCCCACCCTGCCGTATGGTTATTATGAGCTGCTGCTTAGAGTCCCCTTCTGGAGTCTGCAATTTATCACTGCCAGCCTGGAGACTTTGTTTGAATCAAAACCTGAAAGAGAAGCTTCAACTAGGCTGGAAAGGACCTTGGCAAGTACTCCTGATCAAAGATGGCTACCCAAACTGCTAGAAGGGGAGAGCTCATTACCATGGATGATTTCCACCTAAAAGTCTAGGATGGATGGCAACACCAAAGTATACAATGAAAATGAAGTCAAGAGGTATAAAAAGAGAAGGGGCTGGGTGCGGTGGCACACATCTGTGATCCGGCTGAGGCAGGAGGATCACAAGTTCAAAGCCAGCCTCAGCATCTTAGTGAGGTCTGAAGCAACTTAATAAGCCCGTCTCTAAATAAAAAGGACTGCAGGGCACGTGGTGCACACCTGTAATCCCAGGGGCTCAGGAGGCTGAGGTAGGAGGATTGTGAGTTCAAAGCCAGCCTGAATAATGGCAAGGTGCTTAGCAACTCGGCAAGACCCTGTCTCTAAATAAAATACAAAATAGGGCTGGGGATGTCAAGCACCCCTGAGTTCAATCCCTGGTACCCAAAAAGGGGGAGGAGGCTGGCTCAGTAGTTAAGCACCTCTGGGTTCAATCCCTGGTATAAAAGAAAAAAGAGAGACAGAGATGGGGGAGAGGAGGAGAGAGGGGAGGGGGGAATCTGTGAGAAACAGAAAGTCCAGTGGTCCATTTTCAGAATATAGTATTCAGCCTTAATTTAATCCAATAGCCATTTTAATTACAGCCCTTCCCTTTGCCTGCCACAATTTTAAAATTAGCCAGTCACACACAGACTATAACCTGAACTCCTCCAATCAGGAAGAAGGGCAGCGATGCACTAGGTTAGAGATGTAAGCAGGTGGCATGCCACCCTGGTGCACCTGCTAGCCCTCTGGCAGGAGTCAAGATTCACCTTGCCTACCCACTTTTGAGCAAGAGCTTGACTTCTTGCGGCACCTTGATATTCCTAACTGTAAGCACACACTGGTGCAGATCAAGGCTGTCCTGAATTTAAGTGCTCAGACACACCTCCAGGGAATCACAGAATAAACTGAGACAACAGTGAAAACTTTGGGGAAACTCATACAATTTCCTGCATGTGGAACATGAGGGTGGGATGAGGGCAGAGGGGGGATGGACGAGTGGCACCACCACAGACTTGCCGTTTTTATTACAGTAAGTAGGAAGATGTGAAATGAAACTCATGAGCAGAATCTAGGGGGCAAATTTTCCTAGCATAGTTCCAGAGGCAAAAGACCTAGTATTTATTTTAAGCTTCACATAGCCAAAGCGAGACTACTTAGGTGATGCAGAACCATTCTCCCATAGTTCAAGGCAGAATGTTCAAATCTGACTGTGTGCTCAAGGGGGTTCTACAAGTTTCCACTTACAGGGGCCAACGTCTAAACATTCCTGCAGTGCTGCTAGCAGATGCTGTTTCACCTGCAGTGACATCCACGTTGTGACAGTCCTCCCAGTTCTGAGTAACAGGAAGACAGCAAGCAGATTCCACAACGGGAAACTCTAGGGGCTAATGGCCACCTGGGCTCAGGCCACGGATCCACAGGCCTCATCACCATCCTGGGGCCTTGGCCCTGAGCACCAGGCCACTGTGGGTTCCTCAGGACGCTGAGGAGTGGCCACATGATGTTTCCCAAAGAACCTGTCAACTTTCACCCTGTCCCAAGGTTGGAGCGACCACCCCACTTTCAGTTTCCTTCCACTTATACCCACCCTGGGGACAGTCACTTGACAGATCAGCTGGGCTGTCTGCAATTCAAGCTCCTGGCACATGCAAGGTCGCACTGTCTGTCTCACTGCTCCAAGGGTTGAGTTCTGCGTTTCCCTCATCAGCGCATGGCAACACTGTGTTCAAGGCAGCCAGCGCACCCACCTGACTCTGGTTCTGAACGTGATCAGCACACACACACCTGCTCCAATCAGAGAAGAGCCAGAGCTGCAAACACACTGCTCCTCCTTGCCCTTGCTCTAGGGCACCCCGATAACTACTGTGCCTCTGTCCAAAGCCATTCCAACTGTTTCTTCTTTTCTGAATCAAGACTTAATTTACTGGGTGGGACAGTGGCACACACCTATAACCCCAGCAACTCAGGAAGCTGAGGCAGGAGGATTGCGAGTTCAAGGTCAGTCTCAGCAACTTAGCAAGGCCCTAAGCAACTCGGCAAGACCCCGTCTCTAAATAAAAAATAAAAAGGGCTGAGAATGTGGCTCAGTTAAAGTGTCCCTAGGTTCATTCCCCAATAGAAAAAAAGAAAAAGCACCTAGAAAGTGAAAACATGGTCAGGAGTGGTGTCAGGACCGCCTATAATCCTGGGAGGAGGATCACAAATTCCAGGTCAGCCCCAGCAACTTGGTGAGAACTGCCTCAAAAAAAAAAAAAAAAAAAGAAATGGCTGAGGACTTAGCTCAATCGTAAAGCACTCTGGGTTCAATCCCTAATACTAGAAAAATAACATTCAGGTGCTTGATTTTTTTTTTTTTTGGTTGGTTGTTTGCAGTATTGGTAACTGAACCCAGGACCTCACGCATGCTAAAGCAAATGCTCTACCACTGAGCTATCGAGACCTTCAAAACTGAAGTTTAGAATAAAACTAAATAATTAAATCACAAAATCTAGAGCATAAAAACAAAAGGAGGAGAAATAGCAGTGTAGCAAGGGCACTCCAGACTGCCCACAACCCATGGCAACAGTCACGGGGCAATACCACATTGCAGCTCCTGCAGGACTTGGTGGCAGAGTTTAGAGCCCTGGGTGTGTGCACATCATCCCTCAAACTGACAAAAGCCACTTGAGGTATGAGCACCGGTTAATCCTGCCTTACAGATGAGAAAACTGAAGTACAATGCGGCTGAGAAACTTCCAGAGCCACAGAGCTGACCCGGGCAGGGCCATGATTCAGACTCTAAGTGTGCAGGGCAGAGCCCAACCCTTCCTCTGCCCCTCTCTAGTCCACCTTCCCAAGTGGACTGGGTATTGACAGGTGAGTTCTTTCAAAGTTTTATAAATGCTCTCGGTCCTTCAAAAAGTGTGGCTTACCCAGGCTTTAGGCTGATCTCTTGAAAAGATACACACACACACACACACACACACACACACACACACACACACACGGCTAGAGGTATCTGATAAAGCTAAAGCACAAACACTGTCAACCCTGGAAACTGACTGTGAGATGGAGAATGATAAAAAGCTTACTTTTTCTGAAGTTTGCGATTTTTTTCAGCCTGTCCTCCCAATTTGCTAAGTCCCAGTGCATCTTGAGATGAGTTTTCTGTCTCTGAAACACCAGCTGCAAGGAAGCAGAGAAGTCCTGCATTGAGAGCGAGTCCATTTGGCAAAGCTGCGTGTTCCCCCCAAGAGGCTGAGTCTTGCAAGTAAAACATGGAGAGTTCCGAAGGCACTCTCAGCGCACCCCAACAGCACACACAACTCCAGGTGGTAAGCTGGTCTCTGTGAGCACGTGGCCTAGAGCGACCACCGCTCCCTGGAGAACCTTCTGCTGGGACAGGTGTGGGGCTCCTGGTCACCCACTGACCTTCCCACCCCTGGCTGTGCGGAAGGCTGCTGCAAACACCAACCTTGTCCTGAAGGTTCCTTGCCAGTCTGTCCAGGTCGGCCCTTTTCTTTCTTGCCAAACAAGCGGCCAATAGACGACTTGATGCCCTTCTTCTTTGGGGCTTTGTGAAGTGAGTCCTGGCTACTGTTGCTACTGCTGGGATTGCTCACAGGGCCATCCTGGGAGCCAGTGGAGCTTCAAGGAAAGACAAGGCTCATTATCAGGGACCTGCAGGACCCAGCACTGCACACACCCTGCACTTGCAGTATTTGATCCTCACACTCCCAGAAACCTTTCCAGCCCTCTCCCACTCAGCTGCCAAACGAAGTCACGTAGGCTCCCCACGGTGCTCCGTGAGACCCGTTTCTGCAAAGCCATGAGGCACTGTGATGTGGCACTTGGCCTCCTGCACAGAGGCTCCTTCCAGCCACTGAGGACACTCCCAGGCTGGCGGAAAAGGGGGCGCAGCAGCAGGAAGAGTACACCCTTGTGAGTTCCCACCGTCCCAGCAGCTCCACCGGCTCCCTGGGGACCGCTCCCGCCAGCCAGAAAGCAGGAGCAGCGCCAGCTACCTGTGGGGCTGTGGTCCAGGCTCCATGTGCGCCCCCAGCACACACTGCCTGGCGCAGGACAGAGGCTCCATAAATGGTAGTGTGAGGAATGCCTGAGCCACCAGCTTACTGACCTCCTGACGGAAAGCACTGAGTCAAGGGTAAGGATGACGTGGCATCGGACCTGGGTGCAGAGGGCACCATCCAGAACCTACCATCTCACTAGCACACTCCATCAGGACAGAAGCCTACTAGAATCTGAGAAATGAAGTTTCCTAAAAGTGCTGATCTTAGGGGACTCTGTCCAAACACATGGTTTCTTCTGCTGGGTGGGCCTATGGCTTTTAGGTAATAATTGTCAACTAGAATCCATTGGTAATTCTCTAAATTCACTTTTTTTTTTCAAGAAAAGATTAATTAACCCATTAAGTCCCAAATTTTCAATTCTGTGACTTTATCAATGAAATTGACACAGGTGCATTTAAAACAGCTTGGAGATCATAAACAGAGCTTCTATATCATGATTGTTATAGTGTATTCTTATAACAATCATATATGCCATGTGCTGTATGCAGTTTTCAGTGGGCCTATTTTCTTATACTGGGGATTGAACCAGGGTGTCCTATCATTGAGCTACATGCCCAGCCCTCTTTACTCTTTTTCTTTCTTTCTTTCTTTTTTTTTGTTTTTTTGAGACAGGGCTGGCTTTGAACTTGCCATCCTCCTGCCTGGGCCACCCAAGCAGCTAAGGTCGTGGGCTGTGCCCCCACACCTGGATACACTAAGGTTTCTCGAGGCATCCGTGTCAGGGATGACGAGCAAAGCAGGTGGGCAGAGGCTCTGAGGACCAGGCAGTGCAACCTGCTTAGGTGTGGCTGCAGACCTCACTGCTTACTTTTTTTTTTTTTTTTTTGGTTCCAGGGATTGAACCCAGGAGTGCTTAACCCCTGGGCCATATCCCAAACCTTTTTGTATTTTATTTAGACACAGAGTCTCGCTGAGTTGCTTAAGGCCTCTCTAAATTAGCAAGTTATGGCTTTGAACTTGCAATCCTCCTGCCTCCACCTCTTGAGCCATGGGATTACAGGCATGTGCCACTGTGCCCAGCTCTCTGCTTACTTTCGTATGTCCCTGACATCCTCCTGGCTAGCTGCATGCAAGGCCCCTCGGTGCAGCCTGTCCAGCCGCAGTGATCGCGGGGAAGAGGGCGGGGAGGTTTCACATTTGATAGTGGCCTTGTCATCTCGTACCTCTTCCCTGGAAGCTGGTAACTAAGGGGGTAAAATAAGAGCAAGATTAGTAAACAGTAGTTTGTTTAAAAGAAAAAAAACAAAGAGCCCTTAGCCTTAAATTATAATCCTAAACCTACTTGAAAACCCATCAGCTACACTTTCTACCCAGCAGACAAGGCTTTGTTCAGTCCAGGAGAAGCGGGACCATGGAGCACCCACAGCACAGAGCCACTGACTCAGAGCCTGCCTCCAGGACAGTGAGCCTGGGGACCCAGGCAGACACAGGGCTACCACGACCTCCTCCCTCAGCCCCAGGCTCTGCCCTCCCCAAAGCCCGAGGCACATCCAGGACAATCACCGAGGAGCAGCCAGGACCTGGTCACTGTCTGCAAACCACACCCTCATCCACTGAAGAGGATAACATCACCCTCAGTGAGGAAGAGCACAGGACGGGTGTATTCATCTCCCTGTGCCGTCCAAGGGAACTCGAGGGAGGGGAAAGACGTTTGTGTCAAGTGCCAGTAGCTGTTTGTTTATGAGGGGAAAAAAAGGCAACGAACAGCCTGGAACACGACCCAGACAATGTGTGGCTTGGGTTTCTCAGGGTCTAGACTGGACACTGGAACCAGAAGCACCGAAAAGCAATTTAAACCGCTTGCTCCTTGTGGCTTAGGTAAACTAATCCTGGGTACGTCATGAGAGAGGGTCTCTCTAACAACAGGGCTCCCTGCCGTGGACCACTGCGTGTGCATACGCACCAAAAGAGACCAGAGAGCGGTGACCATAGCGACAGGTCCAGGCAGTCCTGCTTTGCGGTTTGAATTTTCTGGGCCTGAAGTAGGACTAGAGTCCGTGGAACATACAAGGCAGGGTCTGTTCACACAACAGGACTTGAACAGCGAGCTTCTTTCATAATGGGACTGGGTAAAGTGCACCAATCCCAGTACAGCTCCAGAGTGGCTCCAATAAACCAAGTGGATCAGGGCAACATGGAGCTGAGTTCATGTAAGACATGATCTTTACCAGAAACCTGGTAAACTCTGCATCTTTTCCTAATTTCCAATTGTAATCATAAGACAGAAAAAGCCAGAATGGGCTCAGGTGTAGCTCAGTGGCAGAGCATAGGCTAAGCACAGCCTGCCCTGGGTTCAATTTCTAGCACCCTTTCCCTGCTGCCAAGAAAGGACATGAAGGCCTCTCAAGGTCCCTCAGCAAGGCCTGCCCCACTGCAGAGCTGCTAACAGTAGCACCCTATGGAACACTGTGGCTCACAACCAGGCTGCACTCTGCCCTCTGCACGCCTCAGCAGGGCACGGTGCCAGCACCCACCAGTTCACCTCAGCCTCTTCTACAAGCGCCAGGAAAGTGGGAGTCACCTCAGTCTGACTAGTGACACTGCAGCAGAGCAGGAAGCAATCCCATGTGAGCAGTGCCTGGCCTTTCCCAGCTCTATGTACACACACCTGGGCTGAGCTGACAGCCACCCACTCAGAACTCCTCCGAGCTCCAGGTTGCACACTAAAGTGCCCTGGGTGCTGCTTCCTCACTAAGCAGGCCCTGCTGCCAAAACCCAAACCCAAGTGCAAATCAGCTGAATTGGGGGTGTGCTCCAGCGTGGTGGCTAGTAGGAGCGACTCCTCTCACCATGGGCTGCAGTCACCCTCTGGCACTACTCTGTCACCTTCCCACAGTTTTCACAGTTGGACCTGGGAACCAACAGGGTCCCTGCCTCTCAGGGATGTGCATGAGGGTTAGTAAGACAGTGTGGAGGCCAATTTGACTGCTGCCTCGCAACGTTGTCGGTGAACCATTCTCCCCAAATCTACGCGCTACGGCTCTGCTCCCATCAGGCCGTGTATTTAAATCTCAACTGCTATGTCTATTAGAGCAAAGCATGCAACAATTAGACCCAAAACACTAGGAAAACAGCAAACCCTTCTACTTTCCCAGGGTCCCACAGACTATGTCCAATAGAACAGTCCCATGTGAAGTGCTGGGTTGGCTTAAACATGTCTATTAAAACATAAATTATTCGGGGGGGGTGGGGGCTGGGATTGTGGCTCAGTAGTAGAGCACTTGTCTAGCATGTGTGAGGCACTGGGTTCAATTCTCAGCACCACATATAAATATATTAATAAACAAAAGTCCATTGACAATTTAAAAAAATATTTTAAAAATTATTCATTAACACACAATGGCAGAGCGTCACACTCATGTAAAATGTGATATTCTTCATGGCACGTTAGGTTACAAGTGATTTACCTTTCTACGGTGCTTCCGTAAGTCGCTAGGCTGACGGATGCGTGCAAAGAAATGGAGAGAAGCCAGATTTACTGCACAGTCCAAAGACTCCAGGTTTAGCACAGAGTAAGACAGAATAGCAAAGGCATCCGTGAGATAATTCAGAGAAAAACAGCTGAGATAGAACATTTTCCACCATGAATTTAAACATAAACCAGTTGAGAGTCATCAGAGAAACATTATAAATTACTATCCAGGTAAAATTCTATTTGAACATGTGCAATTTATTAAAACCTGGCATTCTGTATAATGAGGGCCCTGATAATCACCTATCCTAAGCCAAATCTCTCCACCACTTAGTTTTCTTTAGTAATAAACATCGTAATTAAAAGTGTTATTCTAATTGACAAGAAGTCACTGCAAGACCTATTATAAAATCAAACAAACCTAATCATCTACTGGACATTAATGTAAAATCCTTACCTAAAATTTGATTTACAACTTCTCAGAAATAAATCTACCCTGGGGGGGCTGGGGCTGTGGCTCAGTGGTAAAGCACCTGCCTCACACGTGTGAGGTCCTGGGTACAATCCTTAGCACCACATAAAAATAAATAAATAAAATAAAGGTATTGTATCCATCTACAACTAAAAAAATATTTAAAATATAAATAAATCTATTATTTAAAGCAAGGTATTCTGTGCAAATATATAAGAGCCAAAGTTAGCATGGTATTGTGTAGAATCTTCATATCTGATGACTCATGGAAGATATTTTAATTTTAAAACATCTAATACAGGCAGTGGGATGCGTTCAGTGAATTGATGAGATTTCCTATCTTGAACACAACCACCACAGCCATAAAGTGTACCTGTAAAATTTCTACTCACTCTACACTTAGATTGCTTCTTAATACAAGAGACACTTCACTGATGAATCATGCAGCTCCTAAGCAGTTTGAGTAAAAATCACGTGCACTATGCCTGCATCTACTTAAAAATACCCATTTTTTTAAAAAACAAGAGAAAGCCCAACCATGCACTAGCCACCCTCGTCCAGCACAGATGCACTTGCGAGGGCATAGGGATGAGCCAGCAGGAGAGCTGCATGGACCCACCCACTACAGACTGACAGACGCGACAGCGCAAGATGACGCAGGAAATCAAAACCAACAGGGAGGCAGAGAGATTGCCAGCCAGCCCTCTGGATTACAGAACTAGGAGGCAGGCCACAAGCTGCCTGGGAAAGCTGAGAAGAACCACGGATGAGGCTGTCAGGGAGTTTAAAATGTCCCTAACTAGTCAGGGCTGCAGAGTGTGCAAGCTGTGTCAAACACCACCAGTCAGGCTGCCCTTAGCCCACCACTGGCTAACCACTTGCTGGCTCCCGGGCAACTGAAATGGAAAGGCCGGCAACAGGAAAACTGTGCAAGTGCCACAAATGAGCAAGGCCTCAGGCAACCCAGGTGACAGGAGAGCCACTAACGCTCTTCAGGTCTATGAGTGTTGCCAACGGCACAAGGTCCCTGCACCTCCAGGACACAAGGGAGCCAGCTGTTGACAGAAGGTGCCCACCTGCATCTTGGAAAGCAGAAGGCAGTCCGCCGTGAGGGCCACACCTCGTGCTAGCACGGTGGCTCCATGCTGGGCTCTTGCGATCCTCTTTCTGTTTAACTGTCTGACCTCCAGAGCTGGACAAGTGCCTTTTTGTCCGCCTTGGACAAAGCCCATGCCCAGTGCCACAATAATACACGACAGCCTGCTAACTGGCCACCCAATATTAAAGTCACTCGGTGAAGCTGAATGACTGAGTACTAGTTAGTTTGAAAAGTCCTGAACCACTTAGGGTGACAATCATACCCGACCTCCTTTGCCATTCAAGAGGCAAATGCACAGCCAGCAACAGCCACACGAGTGCGCTAGGGCGGGCAGCCCGGAAGGCCCCACTCACCAGTGTCATGACGCCCAGCCTGTCCACCTCCCGAGCGGGGCTGTGAGGGACCCTTCTTGGGGTGGAGCGCCCACTGCCTGGGGGGGAGGAGCCAGCGAGGGAGGAAGCAGGGTAGGGTGGAAGGGAGCTCATTGATCTAAAACGACCAAGGTTGTCCAAGCTTCCACTGCCGACTCGACTCTCTATCTCCTCTGCCCGCTGTTCTGTGTTTTCCTTTTCTTCCTGTATCAACCTAAAACAAAAACAAAAGTGGTCACCTCCCTCTATTAGCAAACAGTCAGATAAAAACTCTGCTCATACGCTGATGACTGCGAGCCACCGCCAGTCGGAAGGGGCTCCGGCAGAATCCTCTACTTTTTATCTCTTTTAACATACTGGACTTAGAGCAAGGAAAGGTAGATCTTCCACTGAGTCTTGTTAGATTGATTCTAGTGGCACCACAGGTCATTTTGACTTATCCACTCCACAATTCTGGAGGATGCTGGCTGGTGATGTTTTCTGTGGCGGTCCCTAATTGAGACAGTTGGACACAGCTCTTACCTCCCTGTCCCCAGAGGGAAGCTGTCCATTTATCCGCACGCACCCTCACTGAAGTCAGGAAGTCTGATCAAAAGAACTGGTGTCCAAGGCAACGAGAGTCTCCAACATTTAACCCACCAGACTAAACAAGGACAGGCTGGGCTTTTCAAGTCTGAATCTGAACGTGACCACTGCCTGACGGACCTCCCTATCAGCCTTGTGTGGGTCCCTGGATCTGTGTCGTCGTCTCAGGCTGCACTAATGTGGAACTGAAGACCAACGTTCTTCCCCACTGCAGCACTGTGCATGAGGGAGTAGCAATTTTAGTACCAAACTATGCTAACACAGAAACCTTGCAGTAACCCTTCCAGAGTCAAGTTCTCTTAGGTATTCTAAGAAAAATCACTATCAACAGAAGGAAATCTACAAGTCAGTGGAGAGACCTTAGCATTTACACCAGGCCGACCTGTAGAGAGAGAACAGTCGCTTTCACCCAGCAGCACGCTGTGAAGAATTAAAGGTAAGGGCCACTCTCCTTTCACACTTCCTGCCAGGTCAAGGCCACTCTCCTTTCTCGCTTCCTGCCAGGGTGGCGCTCCTCTTTCTGAGCCCTCTGGTCTTGAACATGACACCTGCAGGCTGGTCTGTGTCCAGACCACAGGCAGCCCAGTGTCCAGGCAGCAGGACAGCCACCACCCAAGAGGATACCATCCCTCCCCAACAGGGCCTCATGCTGCTCTCCATTCAATACAGGCCAGGCTGTGGGCCCTGACACTGCTGAGTCCCGGAGAGGGCCCTGTGAGCTGCATCATCAGGGGCAGTTCCTGGACTCCACTCCAGCCGCTGGGTTATAAACTTCCTGCTGCCACCACTAACTTGATGTGTGATGAGACACTAATGGTGTACCTCAGGGTGCCACTGAACCTCGTCCTCATGTGCTGTGCAACTCAACACAGGGAAAGGCAAGGAGTGGGAATGCACAACCTCAAGCCCTCCACTGCCTGCTAGCGACACGATGGGCACCCGCACCCGCTCAGCACTGAGGTATCCCGAGTTCAGGGACATGCAGGCTGGAGAGGCTTCTCACAACCAGCCTCACCCTCTGCCTTTGCTCCTGCCTAGTGCCCCTGTTGCCTGGCGTGAGGCAACAGAAGGCTCCAGTTCCTCCCTCCCCGGGGCACACCCAGCCCCTACACAACTGCAGATCTATCCCTCAGGCACACTCCTGCACAGCAGGGGAGCAGACCGGTTCAGGACCCCCACCAAGGGGCACTGAGCACCCTGCACCCCGCCTCTCTCCAGGTGCTTCATGGGTATCTGGGGAAGAGATTTAATACATTCACCTCCCACAGCAAGCAAGCCAGACTACAACTTAAATTCTTAAAGTGGAACACCTACAAGATACCAGTCCCAACTTCCCTGGCTTTTCTGAGCTGACGAGCTCCCTCACATACCTGATCTCCTTGTTGATGGCATCCAGCTGCTCCTGAAGCATCATGGCCAGCGTCTGCGCATCAGCCTGCCCGCTGGGTGATAACAGGTCCACTGAGCTGAGCAGAGTGTCCCTGTCATCTTCCCCATCAGACACATCAAGGTCACTCTCAAATGCTTGTGCCACATTTGCCAAGACGCTGGCTTGCTGGGCACGCTCCCAATCCTGCTCATTGAGAGTCTGTACCTGCAAGCAAGAAAAGTGAAGCTCAGCAGACCGAGGGCAACCACACTCATCAAGGAACTTGAAAGACACTCAACAGAAATTTAAAAACCTATGGAGGACCCAAACTGTTTGGAACAATAGGTCATGCCCATGGTACAGAAACGGGGAGCAGGAGGACACCCTGTTCCCTAGACTGCCTGGTGCTACTAAGGTCCAGGTGTGTGTGTGTGGTGGGGGGTGTTTCTATGACGACCCACAAGTGGGAGATGGCGGAGTCAGACAAACACTGAAAGTTAAGAGTACAGTGGTATCAATGCCCCAAACAGCTTATGAGAAGAAAATGATCTAAATGCTCAGCAGCTGGTATAGTCGGTAGCCTTCACACTTCACAAGTGGCATCAATGACAGAGTGGATCTGAGTTCCCAGGGAAAGCACAAGGAGGGAAGAACCCCAGGGGAAAAGGAGCAAGCCGTGCAGGTGCCATTTCCCAGCACCCAGGCTGTGGTAAGGCAGAGGGTGGGGTTTTCTCCGAAAAATCTAGAAAAGACTCTTGCTGCCAGAACATAGGATAAGCATGTGCACCGGGCATGTCATGCCCCTCTGTGTGATAACGTCATCCCCATGCACACACTCCAGTCCCAGACACAAAGCCCAGATCCCTCCCTTGCCACCCTCCTCTGAAGTATTGTCCCCACCCAGACAACACATCTGCTGTCACTGCGCCCTCGCTCTGGATCACCCCATCAGCATCAGGAAGTTCTCTCTCACTCCCATCTGAAAATGCCAAACAGAAGCCATGAGACCTTTATCCCCAAGTCCTGGTGGCCCCAGTCCACTGTGCCCCACTGAAGTGAAGCTTCCCCAGCTAGCCACTTCTACTGCCCCACCCCTCCCACCCTGGAGCCTGCAAGGTGGTAAGGGACACCCCCACCTGTTGAGCCACTCTGTCCCATGCAGCTCCTGCTCAACCTGTCATTCTGGAGCACGCCATGGTCCATCCCTGGATAGTGACGCGACCTAAGAGCTTCTGAGTATGACTCCAACTTGTCTCATGCCTTTTCTCTACCATCTGTTTGCTCATAACACCTAAGGTCTTTTTTTTTTTTTCTAAATATTTTTAATTGTAGGTGGACAAAATACCCTTTTTTTATATATGGTGCTCAGGATACCCAGGGCCTCATATATGCTAGGCAAGCGCTCTACCCCTGAGCCCCAGCCCGAGCCCCTAACTTTTTCTCTCTACTTCTAGACTGCTCTCTTGGGCTCCAGGCTGTACGCAATGGCCTGCCCCACACTTCCTCCTGGATGCAGGACAGGTCTGTCAACCTGAAATAGAGAGCCTCCCCAGAAACCTGCAGCTTTTCTCACCTGAGAAATAGATCCTGTCCTTCCCAGTGCTGCAGCCCAGTCCTTGGGACACATGGGTCTCCTCATTCCCTCACTGTACCCAACCCTTCAGCAAAGCTTGCTGGTGTTAATGACACATCAGGAGGGCCTCTTTCCTCCTGCCTCCTCCACAGCCCTGCTGAAAGTCCCCTGGTGTGCTATTTAGAATTCCCTTTCTCACTCCACAACTCAGGAGAGCCTGGCTCCCCTCCCTGCTTCTGGCCCGTGCCACCAGCATGCTGGCACAATTCAGGAACACGCCCACTCTCTCCACTGCTCCTCTCTGCGGGAGGTGGAGGACGATTCCTACCACCCCCAAGTGAGGGCAGGACTCATATAACTCACGGGAATGAGGAAAGCAAAATGGGAAGCGATGATGTGAGCCTCCCACAACATGAAAGAGCATGGGCTCTGAGGGGACCAGCAAGGTGCTCTGAGGACCCCAGGGTGCACACAGCAGGGGCCTGAGGCCTCTGGCCCCTGCTGTGTGGGCACCTGGAAGCACAGGCTCCCCCCTGGAGCCTGTACAGACAGCAACCTGTGACCACACGTGCCCTCAAGCTGAGGCCATCCTGCCAGGCTGCGCGTGGCCCCACAACTGAGCAAGGAATGCTCACTGAGCCGCTGGGCTCTGCACTGACCCGCACACAGCACGGCAAGGCCAGCACCGCCACACCTCTCTTTTTCCTGCATGTCCCCACTGGGCTATGCCCTGTCACGGACACTGTGCCTGTTTTGTGCACACAGCAGCCCTGTGTTGAGGGGTCCATGGAAGTGGTGCTCAACTACCAGCAGTTCACAGATGCAGGCTGTACGACAGACCACAGGATGAAGGTGTGGGCCCCCAGCTTGGTGCACTGGACAGTGGAGGAGCCTCTGGGAGGTGGGCTGGGTGGGAGGAACTCAGGAACTGGGGGCTGCCCTCCAGGAGACTGAGGGAACCTGGCCCTTCCTTTTCAGTTCCTGAGGTGAGTGGCTTTGCTCCAACACGCTCCTACTGTGATGTGCCCCTCACCCAAAGCCACAGGGCCAAGGACCAAGGACTAAAAGTCCCAAGACCATGAGCCAAGGTACCCCTTTTCTCTGGTGAGTCCATCACCCCAGGAAGCACACTACCAGAAACACAAGTGCACCCTTTAACTCTCAATCACCCTTCCACAGGCAAGCATCAGCACTGTGCTTGCGAGTAGACTGTTTTTTTTCCTTTAAAAAAAAAAAGGGGGGGGGGCGAGGGCTGGGGCTGGGGCTCAGTGGCAGAGCGCTAGCTTAGCATGCGTGAGGACCTGGGTTCAATCCTCAGCACCACGTATAAATACATAAAAAATAAAGATATACCAACAACTAAAAAATATTTAAAAAGAAAGAAAAAGGGCACAAGGGACTTAAAAGTAGACTCTTAGCCAGAAAGGAAAGTGGGGCAGGAAAAGGCAGAGAGAGACCTATGGAGAGCTCCGGTTCAGGACAAGCAGGCGCCCCTGCGAGCAGAGGCACGCCCACCAGGTCTTGCCTTGGAAGGTTCGTCCCGCAGCGCTGCCAGCCGGCCTTTCTGGGGGCGCCGTAACACTGCACTGGTGCTGTAGGCATCTGTGTGCCCATCTGCCACAGGGAACCTGAAGTCTGGGACACTGCCCAGGTGGGGGCGGCTGAAACAGGAAACAAAGGAGGGTGTTAGAGGAGGGACCTAGCAAGCACCTCTCGACAAGCAGACCCGCCCCTGTCAGAACGCAGGCGGACTGAGGCAGGCACCTCCTTGGTGTGCCCTCAGAGCTGCATGCTGCCTGCTCCCAGCCAGCATTTCCACTCCAGTCTTTCAGGCCTCGTGTGAAAAATGTCAATCACCACAGGAAAACCCACACAGAGGCCACTGGCATGGAGGAAGACAGGCCTCCAACCACTGTCTGCAGAGAGAACCCCTCTCCAGCACAAGGCCGCGGGGCTGCATTTCCACCATACTTTCCCACGGCTGGCAAGAGGTGCACCTGGATACCACTCTGGCCTTGTAGTGCTCTGTGGCTTCCCCAATCATGCCAAGATCCATGGTGTGACAGCTGTCAGACACAAGCATTCCTGGGAGGCCCTGGCTGCACATCTGTGTGGCCTAGCCTGCTGTGTGTCTGTTTCCAGACCTGTATGCAGGTCCGGTGACAAAACCAACACTCTGGGCTGCAGAGTCCTCAGGAAGGAGCAGGCTGGGTCACTGGGTGAAGCAGCTAAGAGACCCGCTGTGCCCACTGGCCAAGGCCTGAGGAGGAGGAGGGAGCATCAGGGGTCAACCACACAGAGCCCACCACCGCCTTCACTGCAGCAGCCCGGAGCCTACATCCTCGGAACCTCTGGATTCTTGTCAAACAAAGGCATTGTGCCTTCATTTCAGAAATCCTTCAGAGGCAAAGATCTGCTCACAGGAAGTCATGCAGGCGAGCCTCAGGACCCTCTAGCAGCCCTGCAGACAGGGCCTGAAAGGCAGGCCAGCTCCTCTCAGGGCTCACAGCCTCTCCCTGCTTGACATCCTGGAAAGATGTCAAGCCCTGCAGCTGCTTCTCACCTGCTCCCTTGCTCCTGACCATCGGCCTGCTCCTTCTTCAAAGGCCTTCTGCAGGCAATCTGCCGGTGGTTCTAGGGGGCACGCAGATCCTGGGGAGCCACCGAGCCTCCTAATCACGATGCCCTTCTCCTGGCTCACCTTCCCCTCCACACAGCCCACAGCAGGCACTTCCCAGGCCCCTGGGGAAGCCCTAGGGCCTGGCACTCCCGGGGCAGGCACTCTCAGCTCACTCCCCCACCCCTCCTCCTGGCCCAACCATCCCCACTGTGACTGCTCCTCTCTAAGCTGACAGGTGTGGACTCTGCAGGCCAGCCTCCGGGGACAGCGGGACCCTCTCTGCCTCGCCTCTTCAGTGTGAGGCGGTCTACCTTGCCTGGCCCCTTGGGCTCCCGAGCAAACATGTCCTCTCCCCATCTTCTTTCCCTTGTCAAACACAGGCACCCTTCTCCATCTTGAAACACTGCCTGCTCTACTGCCTGTCTACCTCTTTGCTTCCCTCTGTTGTTCCAGAAAGCGGCACACACACAGTGGCCTCCCGAGAGTCGTGCGGGCACCAGACACCGCTGACTGGCTCCAACCAGCAACAGCACCTCTCCGCGACTCCTGTCGTGAGCACAGCACGTCCCTCTGTGGGTAGGCGGCCCTCGTCCTGGACGCCCAGCCCCTGGTTTCCACACAGCGTGTTCTGGCTCTGTCTGATCGTGTCTTGTGGGCCAGGCCATGGTACACAATGCCCGATGTCTGCAAGTGCAGGAACGCCCACCAGGCTCCGCACTCTCCCTACGCCACCACTGTGCTGTCTCCTGCACCTGCCCAACACCAGTTGACCGCTTCAGAAACTTTAGCTGAGGTTTAACTTTCACTCAATGACCATTTTCCTCAAAGAAACAATGACCAAAAAAAAAGTACTCTTAATCAGACTGCCTCTGAATGACGAGAAAGAAAAAGACAAGAAGCTCTGTGTGCCGAGCACTTTACTGGGGTCATTCCCAAGACAGGTGACGCAGTCCTCTGCCGGCCAAAGCAAAGTCCTATCTCAAGTGCTTTTAAAATGACCGTATCTCACAACTTCAGTGCCTCAAAACAAGTAGAGCTCCAGCTGGCACAGTGGCGCACACTTATAATCCCAGTGGCTCAGGAGGCTGAGGCAGGAGGATCACAAATTTGAAGCCAGCCTCAGCAACTTAGTGAGGCCCTAAGCAACTTAGCAAGACCCTCTCTCAAAAAATAAAAGTGGTTGGGGCTGGGGTTGTGGCTCAGTGGTAGAGCACTTGACTAGCATGTGTGAGGCACGTGGGCCCACCAACATCTAAAAACATTTTTTTTTAAAATAATAAATCAAATAAAAGTGGCTGGGAATGTAGTACAACGGTAGAGTGACACTGGGTTCAATTCCCAGTACCAAAATAAATAAATAAATAAATAGAAATGCTCCGGCAAACCCGCGAAGGTCAAAGAACCCAAGCTCTGGCTGGATCAGCTCCTCCCTCGGCTGCATCTCCCTGTGCGAATGGCTTCTGCTCCGGGGAAAGCACTGCTTCGCCTCTCACCCTGGGCTCCGTCCTCCGGTCCCCACACCATCAGTGCCGCCCTCCCTGAGGCACCTAAGTTAATATGCCCAAAGACAAGCCAGGCATTCCCCACCTGCCAAACTGCCCCCTGTGTGTCCAGGTTTGCTAGGGCCCTGTCTCCTGGCTCAAGCCCCACCTCTGGAGACACAGTCCCTCTGCACTCTTGCTGCTACTAAGCCACCAATGTCCTGCAGTGAGGCTGGCGCTACACCCAGCTCGGCTACCCACAGGCCAGGACAGGCTAGAACACACTTGCAGGTCTGTCGATACCATACCCATGATGAAGTGAAGCACCTCTCAGTCTCATCTGGTCTAGTTCAGCCCTCAAGGCCTCGATGTTCAAGACGAGCTGGTCCTATAAAACAGTCAGGGACTCACATTGCAAGGATGTCTTTCAGGTTTTCAGACTACTTGCAACAAATGTGCTCAGATATCAAACATAACCCTAACGGGCTAAATTACTAGTTACAACTGCCTAACATTTTCCTTCGGGGAAAATTTTCTCCATGAGCTCCATAGTAAATGTGAATACGGAGATGGTCTGTGAGGTAAACCCTAACGAAGAGAAAGTGACGCTCAGTGACTACAAAGTCACACAGGGGATAAACAGCAGACCATCAGAGGAGGGTTGAGGAGAGAGAGCAGGACTCCCAGGAAGGAGCGGGGCATCCAGGACTCTGCCTGGCCACCCCTGCAGGCCTTCTCTCACTTCCAGTTCTACACTGCCACACAGTGGCCACTGACTGCAGGTGACCACGGAGCCCTCAAAACACAGCCCCAACTGACCTGCTGTGCCCGTGGGGTCCAGAACTCAAAGCGGAACATGAGACGAACCTAAGTAGCTCACTAATGTTTTCCATTAATAAACAAAATCGTGATATTCTCACACACTATTAAATAAATTACTCTTACATATTTATTTATACTTTTTCAAA
The DNA here is from genome assembly GCF_964194105.1 of Spermophilus citellus. Lineage (NCBI taxonomy): Eukaryota > Metazoa > Chordata > Mammalia > Rodentia > Sciuridae > Spermophilus > Spermophilus citellus. The sequence continues at coordinate 254,078,720 of NC_138183.1, read as the reverse complement.
CGTGGATACTAAAAAGTTGAAAATCACATAAGTGGTTTACATTGTATTTCTGCTGGACAGCAGTGTGGTCAGCTGGTTTGTTTCAGTGCTGGGGATGGACCCAGGGCCTGGAGCACACTGGGCAATGTGCTACCACTAAATTGGCCCCCCAGCCCTAAGAGTACTTTTTATTTTTTAATTTTTTTAGTTGTAGACAGATTCAATACCTTTATTTTCTTAATGTGGTGCTGATGATCAAACCTAGTGCCTCACAGGTGTTAGGCAAGGGCTCTACCCTTAGCCACAACCCCAGCCCACACTGTATATTTTTATTTTCTTTTTGGTTCTAGAGGCTGAATTTACCCATAGGCACTAAACCACTGAGCTATGTTCCCAACTCATTTTATTTTATCTTTTCAGCCAGGGTCTCACTAAGTTGCAGAAGCTGGCCCCAAACTTACAACCCTCCTGCCTCAGCCTCCTGAGTTGCTGGGATTCTGTGCATGTGCTACCATACCCAGCAACAGCTCTGTTCCTGATGAAAGGTCTCTGCTATTATATTAGCCTCATACACTTGTATCTCAAATACAAAGGCACACATCTTGTGTTAGTAGCCTAGGAGAGCTGTAAGCTAAGCTTCTCTCAACTTGCACCACATATCTGTGATAACAGTAACTCAGTTCAGCTCTTAACAGGTTTCTCAATGAATCAGAGCATTTAAGTACCTTATCATGTTGTGTTTCTTCTAATTGCTTTTTTGCATTTTCAACTTCTCGCAGTAGAGAATTCTGAAAAAGACAGCATCCATCAGTTGAGACTTTAAAATGTCCCGGGTGACACACTACAGCTGCCTTTGTCTAAAAGACAAAGCAGCACAGGGAAGGAAGGAACTGCTGGGTGTGCCAGGGAGCAGTGCCCAGGCCCAGGGCTGGATGCTGACTCCAAGGTGACGGCACCTGATAATCCTTCTCGCCATGTAAATACCCTCCTTTACTGACCCAGTAGGCCAGTAGGCTCCTAGCCAGGTTCATGGGCAAGTTCACTTTAATCAGATAAACTAGTTTACACCAACTACGAGGCTGTGCAATTTACTGATCAATTGAAACCTGAACTTAAGTTTCAAACGTAAAATTAGAATCAAAGCTAAAAACATTCCTCTACCTTAAAGTGAGCCATTCTGTGTGGCATCTAATGATGCGTTTTGTAACTAGTTTTGTGTAAAATAAACGTGTCCCCTAATGAGGAGTAATTACCACTGATCTTTTCAAATTGCATGACCCAGCTGAGTGCCAGTCTAGGGACACTTCCCAGCTGCACTTCCAGGGACGCACATGTCCACTAGCACACCCAATCCCAGCTCAGCTGGAGACACAGGGAACAGCTCCTGGGAGATGTGAGCCCCAGAGGCAGGGCTGAGACCTCCTTCCAAGCAGGTGAGGAGACGGAAGGCGGGGCCTGGAATGGGAGTGTCTGGTTTTAGTTGATTCCATCTCTCCTACCACGCCATGCGTTGTGTGTATGAACAAGACCAGATCAACTTCCACAGAAGAGCAGAGGAGAGAGGTGGGGCTCAGTGAGATGGCAGTGCAGGCCTGTCGCCCAATACAAGCCAATCAGAAAAAAACTGCACCGTTCACCTGTGAGCTGTCTGCGGCTGCTTCTGTGCTGATTACTAACTAGTGTGAAGTTATTTTATTAAATTATTCATGATTACTAAAATTAGCCTAAAATGCTCACCATCTGGCCCTTTATAGAAACTGCTCAACTACCCCTGTCCTGGAGCCAGAGTGACAGACAACTTGCCACTCATGCTTGAGTAAGGCTGTGTGCAGCCCGGAGACTGCCGTGCCCTCCCCCCACAGCAGAACCCCCAGCCCCACTGCCTTCTCCTGGAGAGGAGGGTAATGGCTGCTCTGGAAGGGAGGCCCTGCAGGGCCTGCCCAGCACCCACCTTGTCCTCCAGCGCAGCCATCCTCTCCTTCAGATGGAGCTGCAGCCTCTCGTTGGATTCTGAAAGGAGCTTGTCAACAGTGTCTGAGAGACGTTTGTTATGTTCTTCATTCATTTTTTCTCTCTGTCTCGCCTAAAATAGGACCAACAAAGACTTGAGACTTTGAGCAGATGTAGGAGCATTACTTTAAAAGTACCAAGGACCACAGCAAGCCATTCACTTGCTATCACGCTCCAGCTGCTCCTTCCGGCTGCCAATCCTGTGGACTTCCATGTGCCGATCAGAACAACTCATGAATATGGAAAACTCAGGGACAAATCTTAAACATACAGCCCTCACAATGTACCTCACATAGAGCAACAGTCCTTATCTAAAGGAGGACACATCACACAGGATACAGAATACCTGAGATTCCTTGTTGGTAGATGCTTGTTTCCTGTCAGCATCTAACTTTTGGCGGGTGGGTGGGGTGGGTTGGATTAAACCCAGGGATGCTTTACCAATGAGATACCTCCTCAACCCTTTTTATCTTGAGACTGGGCCTCGATAGATTGCTGATCTGGCCTTAAACCTGAGACCCTAAGCCCCCAAGTCATTGGGATCACAGGTGTCGACCACGGCATCTAACAACATCTGAGTATTTTTAAAGCAAAACAACTTAATGTTTATTTTTAACTGGTAGAAATATTCCGATCCCAAGGTCTATCCTTCACAACTTCATGAACTGGTTTTGACAGTAATGATGTATGTCCTCTAATACATAATGTCATTCTGCCCATGGGATCAAAGTGTGCATTTGAGTGGCGGGAGAGGGCTGCCTAGGATGCAATCTTTAGGCAGGCATCAAAACCACCTCCTGGAAGCTCTTCCAATGCTCTAAAGTGCACGGCCACGAACACAGAATTTTGGGAAAATAAAACCTAACTGCCTTAAATTAATGTCAGAAAGTTGGCTGAGGTGAGGTGCATCGGCTCGACACTCAGATGTCCGTACCTCCTCCACTCACTTACACAGGTAGAATCCAGCCTGAACTCGGGCCGCCTGCGTCCTGACCTTGCCCTACATGCACCCCCCGCCACCCGCCCAGTTCCAGGAAAACTCAGGACTCAGAGATACACCTCTGCGGCACTGTGTCCTAACGCTCTCACCACAGGCCATCTCGGTGTTCCTCTTGCCCTGAAACGTCCACCCCGGCATCTACCATTGTGTGATAACCCGGGATTTGGGACAGAGGTCAGGCTTCTGACCTGAACTGGGGACTTCAGTGTCACACCCTGAGCAGGTGTGCCTCACCTTGGATGGGGACCTGGCTCTACACTTCAAGGCACCCCCAGCTAGCACACAGCTTTGAGGGACTCCCATGAAGCCCACATGTGCCTGGAGCAGCTCCCTGTGGGCGAGAGAAGCAGAGTCTGCCTCCGCAGACCTGCCTGTGGGCACAGGCTCCTGCTGCCAGCCAGGCTGCACACATCAGCAGGCAGCCTCTGCGCCCTTCGCGGCTCTAGCGTGTACGCACCCGCTGCAGCTCCTGATTCTTCTCCTCCAGCTGCGCCTCCATCTGCCGCAGCCTTTCTTCGATGTTACCGTGTCTCTCTTCAGCCTGTCAGAGACGCCGTGAGTGTCGCACACGCACCTCTGTGGGTGGCATGCTGTGTCCCACTGCAGCAACAGCAGCAAGCGTGGCATGCTCGGTGGGGCGGCCTCACGTGAGGCACACCCTGTGCACACTGTCCCCGCGGCTGCGAGGGCTAACCGTGAGACAACCGGCCCTGAGCATTGTCTCTGAAGCCCGCGGTGCTGACGACGGCTCAGTGCCCCCCACCACGTGCCTGACCTCAGCGACCCGTGACTTCCCCATCCTCAGACTGCTGGTCAGTCAGCACGTAAAGCAGAAAGCAGCAAGCACGGGAAGGAGCAAGGCACACGTCTACCTTCCTAAGCTTGGAAGTAAGTTCCAACACTTTAGCTTCCTTAGCAGCAGAGCTCCCAGAAGACAAAGGGTCAGACTACAAAGCCGACAAGGACAGGAAAGAAAGCAGGAAGAGAAGAAACCGAGAATTTAAAAGGGGATCTCCAAGGGAGCAGGTGGTCACAGTGGGCCAACACTCTTGCTTCATGGGACAGGCTTGCAAGTCTGGCTGCCACCCGCCTGCCTCAAGATTGCCTCAGCCACAGGACACTGCACCTCTGTCCAAGGACCCCTCTCCCCACCTCTCCCCAGTAGGAGACTTCCTCCTAGCCAAGGCGAGCAGGATCCCTGCCAGGGGACAAGGCTGGCTGGTGCCTCCTGCCCTGCAGCACTAAGTACTTCCTACCCCCAGGAAGGCCGGGGGTCTGGCAGGGAGGCCTCCCAGGGCCTGTGTAGATGCCTGAGTTGAGCACCTACTACATCACTCTGGAGCAGCCTCTTCACTGCCTGCTTCTCCCAGGGACCTGAGGACCAAGGGCAGGGAGTGATCCTGCATGTGCCTCGCCAAGAGCTGGTCAACAGAGGAATGGCTGCTACTCAAAAAACTTTTTTTTTTTTTTTTTTTTTTGGTACTGGGGATTGAACCCAGGGGCATTTAACCACTAAGTATATTTAAAACCTTTTTATTTTTCCATTTGAGACAGGGTCTTGCTAAGTTGCTGAGGCTAGCTTCAATCTTGTGATCCTCCTGCCTCAGCTTCCTGAGTTGCTGGGATTACAGGCACCACATCCAGCAAAAAGTCATTTTTAAAGACAGGCATGGTGGCCCGTGGCTACAGCTCCAGGTACTGGGGAGGTCAAGGCACGAGGATCACTTGAGCTAGGAATTCAGGGCTAGCCTGCACAACAAAATGAGACCCCACCTCAAAAACAAAAAAAAACTATACTTTTATTCCAAAAGAATAAAATTAAAAGTTTGACAAGTCTGTCTTTAAAGAGAATGGCATTTTCCTTTTTCTGAGAAAAAACTATCCTCTTTTATGAAAACCTCTAGCCTATGTGGTATGTACCTGAAGGAACTGGAGGGAGGTTCAGGAGATGACAAAGAAGGACAGGTTTGACATTTAAAAAGCATCCCGTCCAGGCAAGGCACTGAGAGCAAATCTGAGCTACACATGGGTCCAGTTGCACTGACTGACAGCTACAGTCCTGCCGTGGGACCAGAGTCACCCGCACACCTTGGAGAGTGCCGCCACCCTCTGGGCCAGCTCCGCTTCCACCTCCGGAAGCGTCTCAGCCTTCCTGAGGGTCTGCTGCAGCTTCTGCTCCGCCAGCTCCAGGCGCTCCTGCAATTGCCGGTTTTTATCCTCTGTCTGTGGAAGAGAGCCCAGCGTCAGAAGGTGGGAATCGTCTAGTGCTTTCTGTCACCACTTGGCAGACTGGGCTATTGAGGGAACGCCGGCTGCTCAGGTGGCCTGCTCAGGCCAGGCTTCTCTGGTCCTGCTTATCAGGTTTGACCTCCAAGCCCCAAACTCCCCTTGACAACCTATTTGCTATTTTCTTTTCTTTAAGGAGAGAGAGAGAGAATTTTAATATTTATTTTTTAGTTTTCGGCGGACACAACATCTTTGTCTGTATGTGGTGCTGAGAATCGAACCTGGGCCACACGCATGCCAGGCAAGTGCGCTACCGCTTGAGCCACATCCCCAGCCCCATGCTATTTTCTTAAGAAAGTGAATTTTTAAGAACAAATGAAGGTCCCTGACCTTAAGGAAAACAAGTTTTCTCTAAGAGCCCCCTCATTCTCAGTGACAAATCAAGGTGGGAGGGGTTAGTACCAACCTCGCCAAAAGCAACCAGCCCACACCTGGAGGCCATGCCTCCTGCCACAAGCCGCCTGTGTGTGGCCCAGGGCTCTTGTGAGCCAGATGAGCTGCTCAGCAGAGTTTCTAAAGGCACATTTCTTCTTCTTTTTTAAAAAACCTTCTTGGGGCTGGGGTTGTGGTTCAGCGGTAGAGCGCTCACCTAGCATGTGGGGGGCCCTGGGTTCGATCCTCAGCACCACATAAAAAATAGAATAAATGGAACAAAGGTTAAAAAAAAAAAAAAAAAAAAAAAAAAAAAAAAAAAAACTTCTTAACTCTAAAAACTTGAACATAGAAGAAATTTTTTAAAACACCTAAAAGTTTTTAGCTGCTAAGCAGCTAACATCTGTCCACATCTCCTTCGTATGGACATACATACATGCTCTAAACCCTCAAAATATATCACACTAGCATAGCCTGGTAAAAGTTATTCTTAATATCCCTTTTAATAACAGCCTAATATTTTATTTTTGGTTAAACAATGCTCCTTATTAAATACCGGATACTTTATTTTCAAGAAGACTGATGCAGGGTTTTCTGGTTAGCTCTCAGTTCCCTGGGACTACAGAGAAACAGGAGTAAATAAGGTTTTCAAACTACAGGAGACACTGATTCTACACACTTCACTTTTAAGTTTGCCAGCAACCCCTGTTATCAACTGGTAGCCAGAGACTTGGAGTTGTCCAACACTCTGCTCTTTCCTACGAGATGAGCTCGCAAGCACCAGGTCAGCTTGTCATGGGAACAGCAGAATCAAGCGCTCCATGAAGTGGTGTAGCCTCAGTTCCTCGTAGGCTGCAATAACCTCCCTCTTGATCGCAATATTGTAAGATCATGAAAAGTGATATTTGGACTTTATATTTTCAACATGAAAATTAGGAAAAATATCTTTATCTTCATTAATAATTAAAGCCAGACGAAGGCCTGTGAAACCCATTACCTGCCGATGCAGAGAGTCTTTGTTTGCGATTTCATTTTCAAGCTTATCATTGAGGTCATGCACAGATGTGGCTTCACGCTGTGCAGCGAGGTAGCGTTTCTCGAGGGTCGTGATTCTCTCCTCCATGTCCTCCTTCTGGGCCATGGCCTACAGAGACATTTCAGAGGGAGGAAGGCAGATGAGGAAAGCGTCTGCGTCAAGCCACACACAGCCTTCCTTCTCCATCTTTTACTAGATGGATAAAACCTCAGGTAACTACAAAATCCAACCGTGTTGTCAAATGCAAACAGAGATCACAGGTTAATTTAACTGGATGCAACCACCCAGAGTGTGTAGCAAAATGAATCCTACACACTGCCCAACGCCGAGACCAGGACCACAATTTTATTCACACAATACCGCCAACAAACTCACCGTTTTTAGGTCCTTCCCTGTTTACTAAGACACTAATGATGACAAAGTCTTAATATTTAAAAGATAGGTCTTGCCAGACACAGTGGCACAAGCCTACAATCCCAGCAATTTGGGAGGCTGAAGTAGGAGTCAGTATGGCACTTAGCGAGACCCCATTTCAAAATAAAAATGAAAAGAACAGAGGACAGCAGTAGAGAGCACCTGGGTTCAACTCCCAATACCCAGGACTAACCAAAAATTAAGAAATAAAAAAAATCTAAAATGAATTTTACTCTTTCTGCCACATAATTTTCTACTGTAGCCAAAATATAATAGGATCTAATATGAGCAAATATTTTCCTTTGTTCTCAACCCTTCCATGAAGTCGCTCACTGATCCCTGTTCTTACATCCACACTGAAGGGTCAAGATGGTCAGATGGTCGTGTGCAGGCACAAAGAGCATGTTAGGAAATGACAAAAGGTGGCATGGCAGAGTGTCCAGCCCTCATTTGATCTATAAGTGTCCCTGGTTTCTCACAGGTGCACAGACACAGACGTTTGTCAGAAATTAGTGTAGCTGCATGTGCTTTCACACGATGATCCCAACATGACCCAAGTGGGACCACTGTTTGGCCTCCGGCCTCCTGAGACGGAGGGAACGTGGGGAGAGGAGGGAGTGGCTGCAGCCCTCCCCGGCCAGTTGCAGACAACCAGCAGCGCCTGCGCACACCGGCTAAGCAGTGGCTAAAGGAAGTGGGTCGGGTGAGGGACGCCAGGCACACAGTGCTGTTTTCCATCCCTGCTGCTCTACACCAGCCCCGAGGCTGGAAGGGACTGGGAGAAGCAGAGAGAAACCAAGTGTCCCACACGCCCCAAAGGTGCCGGAAGCACTGCCATTTCTAGCACCACTCACTTCACGGACATCTCGTTGCAGTTTCGTGTTCATCTCCTCAGACTTGATGAGATCTTTTCTAGCTGTGTCCAGATCCTCCTCCAGCTCCGCCACATGGCTGGAGAGGGTGGCCAGGCGCTCCTTCATCTGGCTCTGCTCCCGTGATTGCTTGTCTATGACTTCCTGGAGCTCGATGACTTTAGCCAGGTCTTCCTCGTGGCTGGAGGAGCCGTCAGAAGATCTCTACAGGAAGACCCACGCCCTTAAGTAGCCTTGCTTGGTGTGCTGTGAAATAAAATGCTTCCAGGAAACAGGGACCATCGAAACTGATTTACGAGCCAGGCGCAGGCCTGTAGCCCCAGCTACTCAGAAGGCCGAAGTGGGAGGGTCACAAGTGCAAGGCCAGTCTGGGCAACTCAGTGAGACCCTGCCTCAAATAAAATGAAAACTAACAATGGCTAAGGGTGCAGCTCAGTGGAAGAGAAATCCCAGTTCAGTCCCAGGCATTGCTCAGCAAAAAAAAAAAAAAGAGAGAGAGAGAGAGAGAGAGAAGGGGGGGGGGGCGTGCACTGTGCTGGCAGCACAGCCTCCCGCTGCTCAAGCTGTGGTGGCACTTTGGCAACAGCCTCCCAGAAGCCCCGCATGCGGTGGCCACAGCAGGGAACGCAGGACTTGCCTTTCCATTGGTGCTGGGCGTGCTCTCCTGCTCGTGGCTTGCGTCAGGCACTCCCCCCGCCGCCACTTTCTTCTGATTATTCTGCTCCTTTAGAATCATCAGCTGAAACCAGAAAGATACAAGAACATGATGACTCTAAGAAAAGTGACAACAGCAAAAGGCCCTTTGGAAAAGCATGACCCTCAGCCGGTCCCCATGGCACGCAGGGCAGCCTCAGGATCAGAATCTGCATCTGCTGGACCAACGAGGACTGGAGATCCTACAACTGCACCAAGTCTCATGGCCTGGTCCTCACACGACCCCAGCCGCTGGTCCTCAATCAGAGAAGTGAATAAAACCCGACTCCCACTAGACAGGCCCCATGCTCCTCTTCAGACTGAAGGATGAGGCCAAGCACCACGGTGCTGGCACAGCTCACCTCCTTGTGTGTTGCTCCCAGCTCTTCTTCCAGGAGACTGCACCTCTCCAGTGCCACTCGCAGTCGCTCTCTCACCTGTAAACCAGAGCACGGGCTCCTGTGTGTGCCAATGCATTCACTTTGTTCTTAGGGTACAGTCACCCTAATGTTAGTGAGTACAACAGAGGACCTATAATGTCTTTCACTGCCATTACTATCAAGAAAACTTCCTTTTTAATGGCTTTAAATTTAAAAACAAAAAAATAGCTGGGAATGTAGCTCAGTGGGAGAGAAATCCCAGTAAAATTCTGCCTCTAAATAAACAGCTTATTTAATTCTTAACAGAAAATTAACACATAGAACTAATCACTGTTAAGACACTTAGGCCAGCGAGCTCTTAGAATTCAAGAAGCTATCTGCCATCTCTGTAGCATGAGAACAGAATGAATGCACTGGCACACACAGGATGAACCGTCAGTCCAGGGCTAATAGTACCTTCTCATCCAGAGCCTTGTGGTGTTCAAACAGTGACTTCAGCGCTTTGAGCACTTCCACCTCACTGGACACACCTGCGGGAGACTGTGCCTGTCTCTTCACCACTGTCATCCTGAGAGAGCGCTCGTGTCTGGAGACCAGGCATTCCAGATGTTCCAGCAACAGCTGAAGCAGAAGGCCAGAGAGACATGTGGGAGCTCACGTTTCACACGTGAGTCCCTTACAATGTCACGCTAAGCTAGTCAGAATCCCTTCCACTCTGTGGGAAGCAAGAAATTCCCCCCTCGGCTGTACCACAGCATCATTAGCTCCCACTGCAAGTTTCAAGCAACTCCAGTGCTGGGCCGACCGAGCACGCACTGCTCAGCATGAGAAGCGTGAAACGGGTTTAAAGGCAGCACAGATGGCCTTGCAGTTCTGGGACAGCAGCACCAGGAGGTCCCCACACGGTGGCCAGAGGCAGACAGCAGTCAGGTGCCCACTGACTCACCCTGGTGTTGTTCCGCTCCGCCTTCAGTTCAGCGATCTCTTCCTCCCTCTCCAGGAGCTGCTCCCTGCAGACATTGAGCTCCTTCGTGAGTGCCGCAAACTCCTGCAAAGCAGCAAAGGGAAGGCAAAGAGAGGGTGACCGCGCACATGAGCGAACAGCGAGCCCTCCTGGGGGACTTCCATCACCTCCTCGGTCCACACGGTCCACACAGTCCACACGTATGGGGTGTGGAGGAGTGAGCCCTGGGGTCCTCCAGAGACCAGGGGTGCCCTCATGGATCAGAGCCCAGGCCAGACCATCGGCGGGGGCACAGTGCTGATGGAAGCCCACGCCTCCACACCCACAGAGGTCACACGTGTCCTAAACTGGGGGGGGGGGGACCTGGGATGAAGCAGACGACATTTTCAAATGACTTGTAGCAACATGACCTACACTGTGGGGGAGGGGAAAACAGGCCTACATGCTGGCCGCCTCCTGCCTAGGCAGGTTCGCCCCTGGGAAGATCACAGGACCCTGGAGACTCCCCTGGGGAGTCAACTGTAAAAATGTCAACTGCTCAAAGTCAACTGTAAAAATGACTTTTAGGCAGGAGGATCGCGAGTTCAAAGCCAGCCTCAGCAACTTAGCAAGGCCCCAAGCAACTCAGTGAGACCCTATCTCTTTAAAAAAAAAAAAAAAAATTATTTTTTAGTTGTAGCTGGACACAAGACCATTATTTCACTTATTTATTTTTATATGGTGCTGAGAATCGAACCCAGGGTCTAGCACGGGCGAGGCGAGCGCTCTACCGCTGAGCCACAACCCCAGCCCCAAGACCTTATCTCTTAATAAAAATATAAAATAGGGCTGAAGATGTGGCTTGGGGTCAAGTGCCCCTGAGCATCTGCCCAGCACTGATCTGGGCTAGCTCTGCACTGTCACACTGGGCACTCCATGGATGCTGCAGACAAGCTGAGCCCAAAGAGTGGGACTCACACTCTCCTGCCAGTCATCACATGGGGCAAAACAGGTGAAACTCAGTCAAGTCACTTGTAGTGTCTCTGGGATGAGCCCAACACTCAGTGCCTCCGCTGCTCACAGTGGGAAGAGCCTGAGGGGGTGGTCCTGGAAGTCAGTAAGCAGGCGGTGCTCCAGGGCACTCCCTGGACCCTCCCACTCCAGCTCATCCTCCCACAGGAACCCGCCACCCCTGGGAGTCTGCTTCTACCTGCTGACAACAGATGCCTGTTGGAGCCACAGTGAGAGCTAAAACCCTCTTCCTGAGGGACACAGACATGCAGCACTGCCACCGTCAACATGGGAAAGAGGAAGATTTACATGTTATGCCTCGAATACTACTTCAGGAGGAGCAGAACGGGAGCTTCCCCCTCCCAGCTCAGAGATAAGGCTCCTCCAGATTCTGGCAGCCAACACTGCTGGTCCCGCTTCCTCTGTGCCTTAAAGCCTAGCACAGACCTGGCCAGGCAGCAAGACTCTTCAGAGGCCCACGCATGGGAAGATTCACCATCACTCCATGTGCCCACAAAGTGCGCCCCTCCGTGGGATCTCCCCTGTAGATGCCAATGCTGTCCTGTGGGAAGCCCTCTGACAGGAGCTCCTCCAGCTCACCATCAGGAGCCCACCACCAAGAAGGGCACACGAAAAATAGATTCTTTTGGAGGCAAGTGAAAGAAAACTGGCCTGTGACTAGCTTAAGCCAAAAGGCAATTATTATTATTACTCACATGACTCACGTCCAAGGCAGAGCTAGAGCTGGCTCTGGGCCTGCCTGAATTCAAGACCTTGAATGTTTATTTTATCACTATGTCCCCTGGTGCTGCAGTCTGGGTCAATTCTGTGAAGTTACCGCTCACTCAGGAATCCTGCCTTTGACTGTGTCCAGACCAGAGTCTGTCATCCCGGCTACCGTCCTTTTCATTTCCTAGAATTCAACTTGGTTTTCTGCCATTTCTTCCTTTTCTGTTTCTGCTGGACGCCTTCCTGTCTGTTCAGGTATATAACGTCTATCTTCAATGATCACGTGCAGACTGACTTTGGCAGTTTTTGCCAGACTCTCCACCCACTTCAGATGGAGCAACTGCACCTCTCTAAGGAGGTAACCCTGTGGAGCACCTCACATGATCCGCCCTTGAGCTCCATGCAGTGTGGCTGCAGGATCGCCCTGATGAGGCCTCATCTGCTAGCACCCCTCATCTGCCTGGATGTCTGAGCCACTTTCAACTACTATGAAACATGAAAAAATAACTTACCAGCGAGTGGGTGGCCAAGAAACAAGACATGCGCTTCTCACAGTTCTGGAGGCTGAAGTCTGAGGCCCTAGCACTGGCAGATCAAGTGTCTGGCGAAGGCCTGACTGCCAACTTCTCACGTGGGGTCTCTTCCACAAGGCACTAACCCCTCAGGATGACTCCACCCTCAGGCCTCATCACTCCAAAAGCCCCACCTGCCAACATTATTGCCTGGGGTGAGGGTTTCAAAGTGACCTTCAGGGACACAGCATAGTGTTCTGTGGTTGCTGTCCTCCACAACTTCCCAGGCCTTAGTCCAAACTAAATGTTCTATGGTGACATGTTTCTGTCACAGAACCATGGGACAGTGTGGCTGTCCACTCTCCCTAGAAATCCCAAGGGTGTCTACGGTGCCAAGTGACCTTCCCTGAGGAAACCTCATCTAAACCCAACTTCAAAAAGCAAGCCTCCGGGGTCTGGGGATACAGGCCAGTTGGAAGAGTGCTTGCCTCGCATGCACAAGGCACTGGGTTCAGTCCCCAGCAACACACACGCGCGCGCACGAGAGCGCCCCCATTAAGCTCCAATCCCACAGAGCCTTCAACCCTGCCATCCTGACCGAGGGTCCAAGGTGCCTGCCAGCACTGCCTGTGGGGCCTTGTGGAGTCACCACCTCCTGCTGCCCACGCAGGTTTCTAGCTGCTTCTAGTACTAGAGGGTCTTCATCTTACCTGGGGCCTGGCTGGCATATGGCCAGTTTGCCTCTCTAAATCTTGCCTGGTCACTACTGTGTACAGTCCAGGTTTGTCAGTCACAGAGTGAGTTCCACCTCCTTCTTGGCAGGAAGCCACAATTCACTCAAGGAGGCGTCACACCTAGCCTACACCAGCCACTGGGCTGCCCACTCCTGAGGGCACTCTACAGGACAGGCAATAGACTGGCAAGTACCTGTGGGGAGGGCACGCAGAGGGAGAGGTGCCAGGTCCCTGAGCCGAGTCTGGACCAGCCACCTGGCCAGTGAGAACCTCCCTCAGGAAAGCAGGAAGAGCCCTGCTGCTGGGCCATGGGCAGGGTGTGGGGACAGTGGGAGGGCTTGCTGGTGAGGCCCTGGACACAGGCAGGAGGCTGAGCCTTGGGGGCACCAGGAGCTGCCTGCTCTATACACTGAGGGCCTTGAACTGGAGTGGGCCAGACTACCAAGGCCTAGGCCAGAGCTCTCATGCAGGAGCAGCCTGCAGCTGGGCGGGAGGTGAGAAAGGGCGTGCACACAGCTGCAGGTCCCATGGAAGGAGGGGGTCTGACCTGAGCTCTGCAACAGGACAGCCACTAGGAGAGAGTTCTCAAAACAAGCACACCCCCTGACACCTGCCAGACGCATGGAGCAGCAGAGCCACAAGAAGCTGCGATCCCCACACTGGGTTCCTGTAGTGAGGTGCTACGCTAAGGGAGGCCAGCATGAACGTCATTCCACGCCAATCACCCAGGCACCAGATGTGGACAACATTTAGGGCCAAGGCCTGGACAGGCTAACATAAAAAGCCATTATAACCTCACTGGGCTTGTCCCAGGAGATGATCACCGTCACGCACAGCACTGGCACGTCAAGCCATCTGAAGTCTCACCGACAACAAGGTGCTGAAGTGGAGGACAACAGTGCCCACGACTCAACAACAGCAGCAGCTCAGCTCAGGGAGGCAAAATGCTGGCCAGACTGAGTGCAAGAGAGAACAGGTAGAAGCGAGGACAGATGCGGGCAGAAGGTCCCCCCACGAACCTTGGTAGTAGAGGACAAAAGGGGGGTGTCAGGAGATGTGGGGTCAAAAAAGACCCTTGGGAAGATGAGGCAGATGTCTGCATGTGGATGAGAATCCAGGGGCGAGAGGAAAGGACAGAGTGGTGGCTCTAAGAAGGTCCAGGCAGTGGCATCTAGTGGCCTGGAGGAGACGACATGCTTTTCTGGGAGCACAGCCTCTACAGAGAGCAAGGGAAGAAGGCAGGGAACAAGCGCAGATCTGATGCGTGGGGAGCTTACAGGGGCTGCCTGAGAGAACAGAGGGCCGCAGGCGCGGGCCTGGGCCTGGGCGGGGGGAGTGGAGGAAGAGGAGGCCTGAGACTGCCTGGGGAGGGCAGGAGGCCTGGGGAAAGACAGGACTGCCGGCCTGGGCACTGGGGCAGGAGGCAGCACAGAGGGCGCCGGGGCTGTGATGGCACGACAGGCACTGGGACTGGGGTGGGCAAGAAGAACGGGAGGCACGGCCACAAGGTAGCAGGGTCCCAGGAGCAAGGTCACAGAAGGGCTGAGCATCAGCTCTGTTCTAAAGTCTACTGTGAACAAACACCATTGTCTTCAAACACAACACCCAGTCCAGGCACAGCAGGAGGACCTAGAAGCTGGGACAGCACTTGGGTGTGGGTGGTATACTGGCTACAGGCATGGGCTCCCGCTTTCCCCACAGCACCCCCTCTGCTCCTCAGGGTCTCTCATCCCCAGATGAGAGCCCCTTTCCTCAAGTGTCCTGAAGACTTTCCTGAGGACCCCACCACCATCGCGCACGCCCAGCAAACTGTCTCCATTCACCTACTGGATTCAACAGTGGGGACTGCTCCAGGGAAACACATCACAGCACTGACAGTCATTTCCCTCAAAGGAAAACCTCTCTCTTTGCTCAAAAGAATTCAGTAGCTAAAAATGCATCAAAGCCATTTTAACTTAGGAGTCGAGATAAACACTGAACAGGAGATTCCAAAGTTTAGGGTTCCAAAAATGTTCCTCTACACATTTGCTTAAATTATTACTGCAGGAAAAATGGGTATGCACTCAACTATGTGCAACCAACAACCCCCTTTATTACTGTACAGGAATCTAACTTAAAAATGTCAACTAAAACAATGCTGTACGCCAAGCAGACCACTAGTCTAAGGTGATGCTGTATTCACTGATATTTTCTGGAATTAAAACTTCAAGTATTTTCTTAAATTGAACAGACATAATAATCACTAGGATTCTTCATTTAAAAATCTAAATCTGGGGCTGGGGATGTGGCTCAAGCGGTAGCGCGCTCGCCTGGCATGCGTGCGGCCCGGGTTCGATCCTCAGCACCACATACCAACAAAGATGTTGTGTCCGCCGAGAACTAAAAAATAAATATTAAAAATTCTCTCTCTCTCTCTCTCTCTCTCTTTAAAAAATAAAAATCTAAATCTGAGAAGTCCAAATTTGTATTTCCATTTGAATTCATCTGGGGTCAAGAGAAAATAACATTAACCACAAAAACTGGTCCAAGAACCTGGTTTATGTAATGCTTGAAAATGTTGGTATTTATCTGTTATGGGTTTTTCTGACCTGAAGGTTCAGGTCTGGATAATGGACACAGATTATATTAACCCCACATGATTGATCAAATCCACAATCAGGGCGATTTTTTAGTTAAGTCTCATGGATGACATGTGACATTTACCTCCAAAGGTGAAAACCTTCCCTCCTGTACTTCCGGTGGCTTCCAGGTGCTCCTATGGGAAGAGGTAGCAGCGACTCATCACCCCCTTCCTCTGTGGACCCTGGCTCCTCCCGTTCTCTCCCATGATCACAACATAGGACATTTCTAATCTATTCCTCATCAGCAGTAACTCCATTTCAGTTTCAACTGCTTTTAATCACTCAATCGCTCAAACAGGAAGAAAACATCACTGCCTGGAATATTATTCAGCCACAAAAAAAGAAAACTCTGGCATGCTATCATTCTACTGAGTGAATGGACACTCACTCCATACAACCAACACTTTCACACACATGGAGTAAAAGCCCTGCACACCCCAGTGTTGCACACAGCCCCTTTTGGTTAAAAGCAAATGCACACTTGTATTTTTGCGACATTCATACATGAAACACAGACATGCAGGCCAAGCTGCTAACACTGCTACACTGCAGCTGGGGAAGGGGCTGGGAGATCATTTATAACCCTTTATTATTTAATTTCTAAACATGTGAAAACAGTAACTACATATCCTCCTTTCTAAAACTTCAGGAACTGACCACATGGACACATAACTTGCTCACAAATACCCCCAATTCTCAGCCCTGAGGCCTCAGATCTTTCCCTTGCTTCCTTGCCCACTTCTGTAGTCTGACTGCAGCCTTGGCTGCAGGACCTATGACTGACAACCACCTCACTCCCTTCTGTTACACCGAAAGGGCAGTTTCTGGCCTCCCCGAACTGGCCTGAGAGGGAACAGCAGCTGTGGTTTCCTGCTCCTGCCCTAATGGAACACAGGAGCCTTTGGGCTTCTCCAGGGTGTTACTCACCCCACAGCTCAGGTCTCGTTTGTTGTTGTTGTGGTTTTTTTTTTTTTTAAACCGGGATTGAACTCTCAAGGGCACTGGACCACTGAGCCACATCCCCAGCACTATTCGGTATTTTATTTAGAGACAGGATCTCACTGAGTTACTTAGTGTCTCGCCATTGCTGAGACTAGTTTTGAACTCATGATCCTCCTTCCTCAGCCTCCCAAGCTGCTGGGATTACAGGCATGGACACCATGCCCAGCTACAGTTCTTATAGGGGCCCCAAACACTCCCCCTACCTGAGCTCATTGCTCACTCCGACCCTGGCGCCAACTCCTAAGGCCTCACCACGGATTGTCCGACCCCACTGTATGGGTCGGGTGCCCAAGGGGCACACTGCCTCCTCCTTCTCCCAGCAACGACAGCTAGGGACTGCTGATCCTACCCCATGAGTGGGGACCACGTGCTTCCCATGGCCCTGCCCTTCCTCCGCCAGCCCCCATAGCTCCTCAGCCTACCACAGAGCTGCCTACTCACCCGGCCTCCATCCTGCTTCCTGATGATCTGTCCTCTACACCATTTGAAACAAACCATATTCTGTGACTTCCTGCTCAGAATCCTTTAGGAACTTCCCACTGCCCTCACGGTCAAGCCCGAGGCCCCTGACACCAATGAGAAGAGCACACACCTGTGGAGCACCTGCACAGACCAGCTCACCAAATGCACCCCCAAAAGGGTCAGAGGGGACACACAGAGCCCCCAGTGCACGTCAGAGCAGCACTCAAGCAGGCACCCCTGGATGCTGGCCCCGCCTCTCTCTCAGCACATCTGTCAAGGACACCCAGTTTCTGTTCCTCTGCTGCCCTTGCATATACGGTCACTCCTACTGACGTGCACTCACGAATCTCCAGCTCCCCAGTCTGCAGCCTCCCTGCTAGGCACTCACACAGCCCCCGTCCCCAGCAGCAGTCTAGCCTTCACTGGCTGCAGGGAGCTGCCTTCCCCGCTAGATGGGGGCTCCTGATGGCAGAAGCCCAGGTCTACAGGAAAGTGCCTGACAAGGGTGTACCCAGCCAATGTGTGCCGAGAGAGAGACAGCAATGGCAGCAAGGAACGTGCGCTCCCAAGGAAGAACACTGTCTAGGAGGCAAGCAAAGCCTCAACCTGGGCACTCAGGTTCACAGGCGGCAGGGCATGGCCATGCCCAGCGACGGGCTGCACCAAGTGGGTGCAGATGCAAGCCCCAGCCTCACCCTCCTCAACCAAACTTTCTGGAAATGCGTACTTTCTCAAAGCTCCCCAGGTAAGTCACCATCCTTGCACGTCTGGAAACAAATGACTTCTATGACCTCAGTACCTCACTCTGCCTATTGTCAAAGGAAGAAGTCACAGACGTGGAACTGAAAGGTGGTGTGCTGGAAGGCCATGACAGCAGGAGTCCCACCAGCTCTCCCAGAGCCCGGTGGCTCACTGGCTGGGACATGCTGGTGATTTCTGCCACTCTGCTAGGATGAAGTCACTTTAACCTTCAAGTGTTAATTCCACTCTTCACAGCAGCATTTTGTTTAAACAAATGCATTCCAACACACAACCCATGTACCCATCCCTCGTAGTCTAGAGGCCACTCTCTGGACTTCCAACCGACCCTCACCCTGACCCATCTTGGCTAAGCAAGTCTTCCCAGAATGGCCTGGCTTCCTGGGTGCTCCTGCTCCCAAGGGTGAAGGAACCCAGCGCCTCTGAGCGCCTGTGCACCAGACTCTCCTGCACCTGTGGGAGGATGGCCACCCACACTCGGCCCCAGGCCTGGGCTACCTTCTAGAACTGGTTCAGTCTTGGCTACATGCTGAGGAGTCCACCGAGGCCAAAAGCAGCTTGAATTTACTGTCAAAAACTGAATTTTCATTTGGAGCAGGAAAAACTTTTTAAGAGCCCTGGGTGTTTTCAAAGGGTGAGCTGAGGGGCTTCTGGCCCAACAACCAAAGAGGGCAGGGTTCCCACTCCCACAGCCCTGCTCTGGGCCTGCCCAAAAGCTTCTTCCGCCTGATGTGCCCGCTAAAGTGGCACTACCAGTGGGCGCTAAAGTGGCACACCCATGCACAGCTTAGAGACACCAGCTTGTGGCCCCGCATTGCAGCCTGCTGGACATCTCCGTGTTTCACTCTTGGGGGAGCTGCGTTACTTCGCAGGAAGTGCAACACGAATGTGAATATTTAATGCCAGTACTTGAAGTCTGCATCATTCACATTCCTCAAATTTATAATAGCCATACTGTTTCTATTATTTAAAATGTTCATAAAGACAAAGCATCACCGTCTTAACTATTTCAAAGTGTAAGGCTCAGGGGTCTCTAGAACATCCTAAGGTGCTACCAACACCTCTGTCCACCTCAGAAGGCTCACCACCAAGGCCATGTCCGCTGCCTCTGCTTCCACCCCAACTGCCCTGACCTTCCAGAAAAGGACTGGACAGGAGGTGACGCCTTCTGTACCCAGCTTTAGGTGCTCAGAAAGTGCAGCCCCGTGCAGTTCCCCCCTGGTTCCTGGTCCTCTCAAGGCTGTTCTTTTAGGCAAGACTGCAATTTCTTCATCGGAGTTAAGTTTTGCTTCGCTTACTTCCATTTTTCTGCTAAAGAGCAAACTCAACCATTTTTGGTTACCAGCATTTCAGTACTTAAAAATGACTGTGCATGTATGTTTCAAAATAACCTGAAATATTAGCATAAATGTATATTTCAGGGAAAAGCCACAAGAAAAATAATCTATAACTAATTTTTAAAACGGTCTAGAGGACAGGGAGATCAAACCAACGAACTAAAATCAAGGGCGGAATTCCTTGGGTCATCAAGGGACTCCTTCTCTAGGTAACCCCCTTAGGGAATCCAAGGCTTGAAATCAGGGGCACTTAACCACTGAGCCACATCCCCAGGCTTTTTAATTTTTTTATTTTGAGACAAGGTTGCTTAGGCCCCCACTAACTTGCTAGGCTGGCTTCAAACCCACGATCCTCCTGCCTCAGCCTCCTGAGCCATTGGGATTACAGCCTCCTGCCATCTTCTAAGCACATTTTACACACTGAAAAACATGTTTTTAAAAGAATATTAGCTGAAAAGGGTTCTAAATGAATTTAAAACACTAGGCAATGGGGCTGGGTTGTGGCTCAGTGGTAGAGCGCTCGCCTAGCACGTGCAAGGCCCTGGGCTCAATCCTCAGCACCATGTAAATAAAATAAAGATATTGTGTCCAACTACAACTAAAAAATAGATATTAAAAAAAAAAATACTAGGCAATGAGATGAAACACAACATGAAGTAGAGTAACACCCAGTTTATGTTTAGATCAGCTTCCCAACTTCCCAGTAAAGCTGGTTTGTGCTGTTGGCA
Source organism: Spermophilus citellus (assembly GCF_964194105.1). Classification (NCBI taxonomy): domain Eukaryota; kingdom Metazoa; phylum Chordata; class Mammalia; order Rodentia; family Sciuridae; genus Spermophilus; species Spermophilus citellus. The sequence continues at coordinate 254,058,840 of NC_138183.1, read as the reverse complement.
TTGCTCATGTTTACAAAGGTGTGAGACACTTTCGTTTTTTAACATTTCGTTCCATTGGTCTATGCATGTGCCGAGAAGTCACTGAATCACAAAGGAGCCATCTTTAAAACATGAGATGAGAAACTGCTGGTGGGAGCTCGACGGTCTGAAGCCATCATCAGGGACCAGGCAAGTGAGACTTCTACGGGCATGCTTGGTCTCCAGTGACTGCCAAGAAACCAACAGCAGCAGAAGGAGAAAGGAGTTTGGGACCGAGTTTGTTTGTTGTTGTTGTTTTTAAAGACTAACTTTTACAACTTGTGATTCCAGCCGTGCTCAGCACACACAGCGGGTAGCTAAAGTTCTGGGTAGGCTCTCATTCACCAGAGGCAGGTAAGAAGGCCTGCTCCTGTGCAGCTGCACAGCACACCACCCAGGGCTAAGGCCGCCATTTAACTTTTCACATGCTGTGACTGGCGCTGACACTCCTACTGCCAAGCTTCCACGCTCACACAGGACACAGTTATGGACAGCCCCGTACGGGGGTCACTGTGAACATGCGAGGTGTGTCTGCAGGAGAAGCCAGACTCTGGGTGAAAGGGCATTCATAACTTGAATACATGCTGAATTACTCCCAGGGCCCGGCGCCCTGAAAACACTGCTTTCCTTGTGACCTGACCGTCCTGGGGATGCCACTAAGCTCTGTAGTCCACCCCCCTTTTGGGATCTGTCTTCCATTCCCTGCTGTCTGACACACAGGGGTCTCCAAGATCTCTGTGTGTTACACTGATTGTGAGCCTGGACACCAGGTGGCAGGAGTTCAGGGCAGAGCATGCTTTCTGTGAGGCTGTCACTCCCCTGACCCTGTCACAGCCAAGGGAATTAGCTGTACTGACTTCACTGGAAATGAGGATGCATTTCCTCCAGTGGACGGTCCACAGCACACATGGTCACAGACTTCTCGTTGACCACATCCCGGCCTGCTGGCACTTAAACCCACTCCTGTCCACAGGGCGGCCACCTCGCTTTGTTCCCATGGTTCTCTCTGATGGCTCTGACCACCACCTCTTAGGCCTAAGCACTCACTCCCAGGAGGTAGAAACATCTGCCTGGTGCCTTCGACTATAGCTGTGCCCGAACACTGATGATGCATGTCACTCTGAGCCAGTCTCCTTTTGTTTATTTTATATTGCAATTAGGGCACCGTATTGGTTTTCTAAAATCATGTGTTTGGGTAGGCTTCTTAAATGAACGTCATTTCATGATAACAAAGAACACATTTTAAAATACTATAAAATGAGGCCCTGGATTCTCTAAGGGGTATACCTAGAGAAAGAGAGCTGTTGGCTCAAAGGGTTGGGTACTTTGAATTGTCAATGTGCCTAACGATATAAATTACACTGCACTAAATGAATATTAGTTTTACTGTTTTCATCATTTCCCCAAACATTTTTAATTTATGGTACAAGAGTTTTTAAATTTTTATTTTGAAAGGTCAGCATTTCCCCATGGATGATTAAAATGGTTTTCCACCAGGTCAGCCTCAAGGCCATTTTGACAGCCCTGCAGTACTGTGCCTTATTACTTTTTTTTTTTTTTTTTGGTACACAGGCTTGAAATCAGGGGCACTTAACCACTGAGCCACATCCCCAGGCTTTTTAATTTTTTTATTTTGAGACAAGGTCTCACTAGGTTGCTTAGGCCCCCACTAACTTGCTAGGCTGGCTTCAAACCCACGATCCTCCTGTCCCAGCCTCCTGAGCCATTGGGATTACAGGCATGTGTGACCACACCAGGATTGCCTTATTACTTTTTAAACATAAAATTTATTTGTTATTTCATTCAAATGTCCACACAATTTCTCTCCATTTAAAATTTTTGCCTTTTTAAATCTTCCTGTGGCAAAAAGGGAGATTTATTATCTTATCATACAACAGTAAAAATAACCATAAACCTATGAATGGTTAGCTTGATATTACAACTACTTTTATTTAAACATCACATATATAATACCTAAGTCCACATACAAAACAATTTTGAATAAGAAGCAATTCTCTTACTTTCTTATGAAAACAACTACCAAAAAAGCTTTTTGGAGCCGGGTGTGGTGGCACACGCCTGTAATCCCAGTGGGTCGGGAGGCTAAGACAGGAAGATCGAGAGTTCAAAGCCACCCTCTCAGCAATGGTGAGGCGCTAAGCAACTAAGTGCTCTAAGCAACCCTGTCTCTCAATAAAAACTACAAAATAGGGCTGAGGATGTGGCTCAGTGATCGAGTACCCCTGAGTGCATTCCCCCACACCAAAAAAGAAAAAAAACCCACTTTTTGGCCACTTTAATATGTACATTTAGAAATGCGGCTTGAAGGGGAGGGGATGGGGTAGGAGTGGGGGTGGGAAAGAGGGTGGAATGAGGCAAACATTATTACCCTGCGTACGTGTATGCCTGCATGAATGGTGACTCTGCATCATGTACAACCAGAGATGAAAAGCCATGCTCCATTTGTGTAAAATAAATAAATAAATGCGGGACACGGCTTGAGCGGTCACACTGACTCAGACTCTGCCTTGAATGCTGAGCAAGAAAAACAGGCAGGCTGGTCGGCAGACGGAGCCCTCTGTCCCAGTAGCGTACTAACTCACTGTGTGCGTCACCCTGTGTGGGGGCAGGGGTGCTGGGGACAGAGCCCAGGGGCCCTGGCGTGCCAGGCAAGCGCCTACTTCATGCATTTCAAACACCTCCGAGAAATCCGTACACTGTTTTCTCCTCTTTGCTGTGTCAACAGCACCTTTTGGTGAGCCATCTGGGCATCCTGTGACACCATCGCTGGTACCATCACCACATCCTCACCTTGAAAGGGAACCATCTGCTCTACCTGCAGGACACCAGGCCTCAACACTGCTGCCATGTCCTACCTGGTGGCTGTGTCTTGTGATGCTGGCAGCAGGGGACACTCGCAGCATGCAGCAAGGCATGGGAACTCAGGAGGTGCCAGCACCTTCAGCTCCTCATATCTGGGGGCTGAGCCACCCAGAGGGCGGAGCAGGCCTTCAGGTAGGCACCCTGCTCTGGTGGAATGAGGCCGTGCTGGCCGCCCCACTCCCCACACCATTCCCACACAGCGCATCTCTCCAGCAGCCTCCTCTAACCCAACCTGGAGGCGGTGCTGGGCCCCCCAAGGTGAGGACTCAGTCCCACAATACTGCCCCACCCTCAGGCAGGTGCCAACTATTGCTCCAGGTTGTGGCCTATGCCTCTACTAAACAGCTATGAATCAGGTTCCCACGCCTCATCCATGGATCGGATCCATTTGCTGAGTGGCTCTCAGAGCTCAGGAAAGGCTCACATTTGCCCATTCATCATCAAGGACAACATCAAGGGACACATGAAGTCAGAAGAGTGCAAGGCAGGGTGCCTGGGAAGGGGTACTGAGCTGGCCTCTCTCATGTCCAGCGGTCTGGAAGCTCCTCCAAGACTGTCTTTTAGAGTTTAATGGAGGTTTCATTATGTGGGTGTCACAATTCAGCCTATGACCCCTTTCCCTCCCTGGAGTCTGGGAGCTAGGACTGAAACTCTCAACCTTCTAATTCTGCCCTGGAATTTTTGGTGACCATCCCTTCCTCAACCTATCTAGGGACCCTCAGCCACCAGTCAACTCATAGAAAAGACACTCTGGCCACTCTGGAGAGTTTTAGGAGGATTCGGGGAGCTGTAGGCCAGGGCAGAGTCCCTAATATATATATACATATATGGGTGGACAGTAGGGCAGTACTAGGAATAGAACTCATGGATTGCTCTAGCACTGAGCAACATCCCTATTCGCAGTCCGATTGAATTTTTTTTTCTTTTCTTTCTTTTTTTTGAGGCAAGGTCTCACTAAGTTGTCCAAGCTGGCCTTGAACTTGCAATCCTCCTGCCTCAGCCTCCCAAGTCACTAAGATTACAGGTGTGCACCACTTGCCAGCTTATATCACAATATCACACTGGCACCACTCAGGAACTGCCTTACAGTTTACAGGTTAGTAAAGCTCTAGAAAAAAGTCTTCGGGTATACACAGGATTTCTCTAATTCAGTTCCAGCTTCAGTTTTCTTTTCTTTTCTTTTCTTCTTTCCCCATTTTGGTACCCAGATGTGCTCTACCACTGAGCTACATCCCCAGCCCACTTTTTTTTTTTTAAAGAGAGAGAGAGAGAGAGAGAGAGAGAGAGAGAGAGAGAGAGAGAGAGGGGAGAGAGAGAGAATTTTTAATATTTATTTTTTAGTTCTCGGCGGACACAACATCTTTGTTGGTATGTGGTGCTGAGGATCGAACCTGGGCCACACGCATGCCAGGCGAGCGCGCTACTGCTTGAGCCACATCCCCAGCCCCCCAGCCCACTTTTTATTTTGAGATGGGGTCTCCCTAAGTTGCCAACTTCTCAAATTTGAGATTGTTTGTACTACCCAGCCTCCAGAGTAGCTGGGATTACAGGTGTGCACCACTGTACCCAGCTCAGTTTGCACTTTTCAGATCTGCAAAGGAAGCCACAATCATCTTTTCTGCAAATGATTAAGCAACCTGCAAAATATTAGGTCAGAAATGCCCAGCTGTAGTATAGTCTGACCCATCTCAAGGCTGTGCCCAGAAGAGGTTCTGAAGACATGACTTGGCACCTGTGCACTTCATGAGTGCCTGCTGACAGAATCACATGACCACGTGTCCCCGGCAGGGGCCACTGAAGACAGCACCCAACACACAACAGGGTCTCCCCCATCATATCCCACGAGGCTCTAGAGCCACAGTGCAGCCCCCCCCACCCCCACCCCTGGGTCTCAAATAACTGGTGGAGGCTGCTGGACAGTCCTCAACAAGCCGGGAAGACCAGGACTGAAAACTCAAGCCTTAGCATACAAGGCGAGGGGGACTGGGTGGTCACTTTTCTTGTAATCTCTAGTCTGGAAGCATGGAGTCAAGGAAGCTGTCTAACTTGACAAGCAGTTATTCTGGAATGAATCAAAGGTCTAGGCATGAAGCTGTAACTGAAAGGCATGTCAGGGACGTCCTCATGGGCTCCACAGCTTAGAAAACGGAAAGGCCCGGAGCGAGTGGTTCCCAAGCACCTGTGCTCCAGTGACAGCAACTTCCTAATGCTCTGCTGATGCGTCAAAGAAACACAGGCACTCCAGTGTTCAGAGCACACAGCTGAGGCTGAATGGAATAAATATAGCCACCCGCGAAAAGGCGCTTCAGTCTCATGCAGTTTTCATAACAAGAGTGATGCTGCCTGCCTACCCGAAAACAACACAACCGATTGGTGGAAATGATAAAAAGAAAAGGCTTATTGTCAACCAAGGAAGAGTCTGGACACGCCCGCTTCCCTGCCCCACGCTGCCTTCCCCAGCCATCCTCCCACAGAAGGTTCTCAGAGGCCCCTCCAGCCCCTGGTGACTGCACTCCTGTGAGCTCACAGCCCTTGGTCTAAAACCCTCTTCCTCCCACTGCTTCCCGGGCAGCAGCCCCTTCCAGGGAGCTAGCCCTCACCTGCTCCTCCAGCTGAGGTCCTTTCCCCACTGCTGCCCACACCATGACCTCCTGCATGCCAGGTCTCACCTCACAGACTGAGCTCTCACCTCCCCGTCCTCGGGAAGACTCTGGCCCTTCCAGCCAGGAAGACCCCGCCAGGTCCTCTCCAGGCAGACATGAACACTGTCCACGGGAGCCGTAACTGCCAACATTTTATGGCACCCTTCTGAGTTTACTTGGACTCTATGCTCCCTAGGGAAAAGAACTTTTCCATGGCTGTTCAAACTCTGTGCCCTGGCAAAGAACCCAGCCCAGCTCAAGGGTCCCCACAGTGTGTGGGTATAGGAGTCAGGCATATCGCACCACCGGTGGCAGCTAATGCTACTGCACTAGTCTCCTTCAACTTCCATGGTTCTGCAATGCAGTGTGACCCGAGAGCCTTCACCACACACGGCTTTCCACTGTACTTTAACAAGCAAGTCTCTCCGAACGAATCAGTCTATGTACAAAACTCACTGAAGGTCCTTCATTGGGAATTTTCTCTTTGTAGAATGGGGTTCCAGCCTTCCTGCCTCCAGCAGCACGGAAGCACAGCTCTCCAGGCAACGGTAGAGGTCAAGCTGGGGCACTCTGAGGTGTGCAGATGGTGGAAGGAGGCCAGGACACAAAGGACACACGGGTGCGGGGTACAGGTGGTACTGAGAATGCACACCGTGGCTGGTGGCTGGAGGGAGGCGGGGAGGAAGGGGCTGGCCCAGGGGGAAGGTGAGCACCACAAAGGAGGGAGGCACAGCGGGACATCTGCGTGGCGGGATCTGGAAGACACTACAGAATGTGGGGCCAGGCTCAAAAGGAGCTGAAGACAGAGAGGCAGCTACACCATCGACAAGAGGGAAGGAACTGCAGGGTAAGGACCACAGGAGCGAGGCAAGTGTGGCGCTGACTTTAGGGGCCTTCTTAGTCACGCTGCTCTATTCACATGAAGATGACTGCCTGAACATGTGGGCTCTGTTTGCTCTTTTGTGGCGTCGGGACGGAACCCAGGACCTTGCGTGCTAGGCAAACACTCCACCACAGGTACACCCCAGCCCCAGTCCACACACCTCCAAAGAGCAAGTGCTGCTTCTCCCTCAGGTCTCTCCCCAGAGTTTTCTTAATGTGGAGAAAGCCTCCAAGTACATCCAGCAGCAGAGTACACCAGGGAGCCAGGAAGGAGGGCACCAATGGACCGCCACCGTCCCACTCTGGAGTCTAGGGGCCTACCCAGAACCTGTTTATTTAAACAGACTGGCAATAGTAAAATTACCTGTTGAGAGAAGAAAGAACAACAGTAGCTAGACACCTGCCGACACGCTGCCGACAGTTTTCAGAGTGACTTTGACTTAGTGCTGCATGTGTCCACATCTCTTCCTGCAGTGGCACTGCAACACACCCAACAGGCTCTTAGAGATGGACTTCTAACGGAAGCACCATAGGTCGTGTGTCAAGCACAAAACACACGCCTTCTACCAGGAGACACCAAGTGACCCTCACAGTGCCTGTGCTGCCGTCGAGGAGAAGCAGCAGTGCTCAGGCCCCCATGGTGTGCAGCAGGTGCACTGTGGGAAAGCCCGCTCCCCGCAGCATCTGGCGCTCTGCAATCTCCACAAACAGCAGAAATGCTGTGGGGCACGAAGAGAAGCAGCAGGCACCGGTGACACACAAACACACCAAAGTCCAGCAGAAGAGCGCACTTTCCAATCACCTCTCTTTTTTTGCGGAGGGTGTGCCAAGGATTGAACTCAGGGGCACTCAACCACTGAACCACATCTCCATCCCTAATTTGTATTTCATTAGAGACAGGGTCTCACTGAGTTGCTTAGGGACTCGGTAAATCACTAAGGCTGGCTTTGAACTTGTGATCCTCCTGCCTCGGCCTCCTGAGCCGCTGGGATTACAGGTGTGCACCACCGTGCCCGGCCTCCAGTCACCTCTTAATTCATCACTAAACACATCTGGAACAAGCATTTCTAAGTTTTGCACAAGAAAATAACCCTGGAACATACATACTTCCAATTTTAAACCTTTATGTTAAGGGCCTTTCTACCTCTTACTGACTGTGAGGCACCCAAAAGACTCACACACATTTCTTGTTTTGACATTTCTCCTACTCTTCTCCTCGAGATGGGCCAAAGATCAACAGAACGTTGATGGACGAAAGGAAATCCAGGGCGGGAGTTGTGGCTCAATGGTGGAGCTCTTGCCTAGCCCATGTGAGGCCCTGGGCTCAATCCTCAGCACCACATAAAAATAAATAAAATAAAGGTATTGTGACCAACAACAACTAAAAATAAATATTTTTTAAAAAGAAAGAAGAAAGGAAATCCAAACAGCTAATAGGGTTTCTAGGGGAGAACTGGCAGGGGGAAGTGATGAGGCCCATCACCGGCAGGAGGCAGCAGTGCTACCCACCAAGGGTAGCACTTGTCCTCCCAGCCTGGCCTGCATCTGCCAATCACCCTCAGCACTGACTGAGGGGTGAAAGTGGCCCCAGCCCACACCAGTTTCGAGATCAAGCAGCTTCCCCAAACCTGCTCAGCATGATGGGGCCATGTGGCCCCCAAGCCTGGCTCTCCCAGCTTCCCAGAGACACTGGGAGCCACTGAAATCCTTCGGAACCTGCTTCCCACAGATCCCACAGGCAGTGTGAAGCGTGCGTGCTGTCCTCACGACTTACACTGTCACAGCCAAGACCTTCGTCCACTCTCAGCAGACAGTATGAATGCACTCCTCAGACACCACCTGAGACTGTGGACCTAGCTCCTGGAGCAGGTGCACCTCAGGCAATTCCATGGTGTTTGCACTTCCCCCCATTGTTCTCCTTTTCTCTTCCACTGGTCATGATTAGCTTTGGAATCATAGGAGAAGCATTCTTCCCCATCCCCACCCTCCATTCCCTAGCTCAAGTGGGGACACTAAAATGGCCACACCTGTGACACATAGGCCCCTTGCAGAGGGCCTCCTGAAGGCAATCTCACACGTCTTCCCCACACGTCTTCCCCACAACTCCTGAGGCAGGTCTCCTGGTGAGAGGTGAGTGGAGGGGGCAACCCAGACTCAGGGCTTTTGCCCGAGGCACACCTTCACAGCTACTCTGCACTAACCAGCCATTCCCCAGACAACACAGAAACCAACACCATAAAGAAAAGTCTTCCAACTGCCCTTCTGACTCTCAGTCCTCCTCATAAACTTCCATTCCTCCTACACTAGGTATGTAGGAACTACACCCTCATTCAAGGGCACCAAATCCCACTGTCAGTAACCAAATGACAAGGACACACCACTCCAGCAAGAACATGCCATAGAGGACAGACCTCAGCACCCGCAGGCTGGATTTCATTCCCAGTGTCCCTCCCATGCCACCTTTGCCAACCTTTTCCAGCCACCAGCCCAGATCTTCTGCAGGAGAATTCTGGAATTCAATGCTGGCCTTTCTGTAACTTGCAGAAAAGAGTGTTCAGGACTCCAGACCATCCCCCAAGCACAAAATCAGAAGCACTGCCCAAGATCACTTAGGTCCTGGGGCTTTTAAATGTCCTCCTAGCACCCTTTCAAGGGCCGGGGTACAGCAGCAGTCCAAGAGGCTCTGGACCAGCTGTGCTGGCTGCTTTAAGACCCCTCAGAGATGGCTAATTCCAAACAGCTTTAAGCGGCAGGGCCTATCCACTCCCTTACTCTGCGAAGTACCCCAGGCCCCAAGAGGTTAACTATGACAAGCCAGAGCCTCGTCTACCTTCCAGCACCAGGCCACAGGCCTCTACACATGGCTCTGCAGTCTGTGCAGGACAACAGCAGGGAACGAGAAAGAGGCTCTGACCATCGCCACAGGCAAACCAGGGTTGGCTGATCTGTCCCATTCCCAAGTGTCACCTCTACTTTCATCTGTTTCTTCTTTGATTTATGTAATGTTGTTATCTTAAACATACTGTCAGGGTTGAAAGTTACGAATTTTAATTTTAGGATGAGCCGAGAGCTGACTGACCAGAAACAAAACCACAGTGATCCACACTTGGTGTGTGGCCAGTGCACAACACACCAAGTCCCCGTATTACGCACTGGGAAAAGGTTTCGGGAAAAGCAAGCAAGAAAGAAAAAGCAGATATTTGGATCAAATCAAGCAGAAGAGCTAGAAACAGAGCTAGACAAGACATCTAAGAACAGGTGCCTGCTAAAGGTTCTGGGCATTAAAGAAACCAACCTCGCACCCTGCAACAGTCCATCATTCCACAGTGCCTCGCCAGGCGCTATGTGCCAGGCACTATGCTCAGGACTGGGGACCCAACAATGCCCGGCCTCGTGGGAAGGTGCCTGCTTAGCCAGAGGCCCCTGTCCCAGGAGCAGAGGAAACTCCTGCCACTGGATGGAGAGGCAGAGAGGCAGCAGGCTGGGAAACAAGGAGCCTCTGCTCTGCGACCAGCACCTGAGGGGTACTGCCGTGCCCAGTGTCACCCCGCAGTTGAGGAACTCGGTAGTGACTCTGCCGGGTTCCAAGAAGACTCCACTACTCAGTACTTGCCAGAGCTGAGTAAGTGCCCAGACCTCTGTCTTGGTGGACGGTACTGATGCGCCCTGTTTTAAGGAGTCCTTCCATGAGGCGTCAATGAGACCACTTCCATAGAGACCTGCAGGCATCAGTGCTGACCTTCACCTCACAATCTCTCCCATCACCCACACACCACGCCCTGGACAGTGCCTGACTGTCCAGCGAACACTTACTTCATGAAAACCAGTAGTTAGCACCCTTCAACCAGTGATGAGAAGACCAAGAGCTCAGAGATGAGGTGAAATGACAGAAGTGACATGGGAAAGCTGGCCCGTGAATCCCGCTGGCTCCCAGTGAAAACTCCACCCAGCCTATCACCAGTGCTCTCCACAGTGACCAGCGGATGGGGATCTTGGGAGGCAAGGGTGGCGGACTGCATCTTAAAGACAGAAAGGATAGAGACGCGGTGGGGGCCGAATGCCTTCAAACAGCATGAAGAATGGAAAGCCAGCTTCCAGCCTCCCTGCAGCGGGAGCCCATGGAGCCAGCGTAACACAGCAGAGCAAAATTCTACACAGGCCTCTTTAACCTCTGGGCGCCAGCTAGACTTCACATTTAGTCACAAACCAAGTCCCTTTTATTTTACAATCCTGGGGACTGAACCCAGGGACGCTTTAGCTCTGAGCTGTCCACAGCCTGTTATAAATTTTATTTTGATTCAGGGTCTCACTAAGTTAAGAGGTGTGCGCCACCACACCCAGCTAGTTTAATGTGCATGATAAGGAATACCACACAGATTTTTCAAATCCATGCTCTGACTACTCTAAACAAGGAAGTCTTGCCACATCTCCATGGGATTCTAGGCTCCAATTGGGCAAAAGCCATTTCTGAGGTGGACAGAGAAAGGGCACTGGCTCCCTATGAGCACCTTCAGGTTTTAAGAAATCAACTGCTCAGAAATACTGACTCATCCCAAGCAGAGCTTCAACTTTTTTATAAGAGTCACCAGTGTCAGAATGCCACTACACTAAATCAGTTTTTTCATTAGTCCTGGCAAAGACTCAGAACTCTGCAGGCAAGAGGGATAATTAGCCCACTAGCAAAGCAGAAAAACTTGGAAACGCAGGATATGCCTCAAGCTCCCAAATTTATTTTTGGAGCAAAATGAAATTTCCTCCTCTGAATAAGAATGAGACTCTGTGAAAAGCAAGAATCTGAACTCTGGGATGGATCTCCCCTGCCAAGACAGCCGCCTTCCACAAGTCCGCAGAACCCAGTGAGTCCTCACTGTTAGCTACAGAGAAAAATCTACACAGTGGAAACATTCTGTCCACATTTCTGAATTAGCATTAGCTGAGAGGGAAGGGGTATTATCACCAGCTGCTCCTGGACAACGCATACAAGCAGGACTACTCCTTTGAAACTGGGACCCACAGTTCCAGTGGGTGCTGGGACAGGGCTGGAAAGAGACTTCTCAGCACACGTATTTACTCAGTTCTGCCTGGTGTGATGTATATTTGAAAAAGAAAAAACTCAGCCAGGCATGATGGCACATGCCTGTAATCCCAGTGGCTTGGGAGGCTGAGACAGAAGGATCACGAGTTCAAAGCCAGCCTCAGTAAAAGTGAGGCGCTAAGCAAGTCAGTGAGACCCAGTCTCTAAATAAAATACAAAATAGGACTGGCGATGTGGCTCAGTGGTTGAGTGTTCCTGAGTTCAATCCTCAGTACCCCCCCAAAAAAATAAAAATAAACATAAACAGAAACAAGCTGGGCTTGGTGGCACATACCTATAGCCCTGGCTACTTGGGAGGCTGAGGCAGAGGACTGCTTAAGCGTGGGCAACACGATGAGACTCAAAAATAAACAGGAACAAACAAACCTAAATATATATACCAAATTGATAATTATTTTATCTATACGGTTTTGTTATATCAAACTGCTTTAAACCCCATTATTCTAACTGTATTTTTAAATGTTTTTTTTTTTTGGTTGTAGTTGGACACAATACCTTTATTTATTTATTTTTATTTATATGTAGTGCTAAGGATAGAATCCACACTGCACACACAGTAGACAAGCACTCGACCTCTGAGCCACAACCACAACCCCTCTAACTGTGTATTCTTTTTTTTTTTTTAAGAGTGAGAGACAGTGAGAGACAGTGAGAGAGAGAGAGAGAATTTTTTAATATTTATTATTTTTTAGTTCTTGGCGGACACAACATCTTTGTTGGTATGTGGTGCTGAGGATCGAACCCGGGCCAGGCGAGCGCGCTACCGCTTGAGCCACATCCCCAGCCCCTAACTGTGTATTCTTAAGATGCATTTATTCTAAGGCCCAAAAGAATTGCTAAGAAATCCAAAAGCTTCATTCAAAAGACTGATTATAAAAACAAGGTATTAAAATGTTGAAACCACTTTACAGACACCATAGGATAAAGAAAATGATGTTAATGTAATTAGAGATCAAGATGGTCAGGATAATAAAAGAAATATATATACAAAATAAAGGACGAAGCAATGCTAACTAAATGAACTCAAGTGAGACATAATCAGGATGGCTCTTCCCGTAAATTACTCCTTCCAGCCTGCCAACAGGAACCTGAAGACGCTGACCCTGGAACAGGATCCTGAAAGGGACCAGGGACATTTTCACATTCGAGGCAGGAACAGCTCAAAGTACCCCAGGTAAGAACTCTTTCCTTAGCAGAAGTCAAGCTTCTGTGTTAAAATCTGAGCTTGTTTGGTTTTTAGTACTGAGGATGGAACCCTGGGCCTTGTGCTTGCTGGGCAAGGGCTCCACCACTGAGTCACACCCCAGCCACATCAGGAGCACTTCTGAGGACCTTTAGACAGGGCAAAACTGGTTCTTCACAAGGGCTGTGCCAGATTACTTCGCAGTAGCTAACAGGAAGAGCTAGAAAGCAGAAAATGGGACGAGGAAGCCTAGCCTAAGAGAGCAATGTGTTGGCACAGAAGCCAGCTGTAAGACATGAGGTACCTATGGCGAAGGCACCACTCTGGTCATCGGGAGAGCTGGCAGAGGCCAGTCCAGGACAAAGTCAGAGAGTTGCAGTACACCACTCCAGGAGACTGGGGTACAGCCTCAGGGAAATGGAGACAAGCACTTTAAGTGGAAAAAGGGCACATTTGCATTTTAGACACCTCCATTTAGAAGCCACCCAAGGACATTGGATGAAGACCCCAGGACACCAGTGCCCAGATCACACCAGGGGTCTCTTGAAGTGATCAGAAAGATGGCAAAGTCCATACCATAGGACCTGGAGACGGGTATGATGGAGTTGGTACAGCTGCCCCCCAAATTCTGGCCTTCCTGACCAGGCAAGAAATAGCACAGGAGCAGGGACAGATCTGAGGGAAACACAGGTCTGGTCATGTTGAATTTAAGGAGTCTAGAGGCTACCCAAACAAGTCCAGTAGTGGGGAGCTAGAGCTATGCAGTAGGGGAGAGTGGGTAGCCACCTGCCCAAATTCTGCCCCCCCCCACACACACACAGATGGTGGCAAGGGTTCCCACCGCTGCATGAGCCCTGCACTTTTCCTGCTCAAACCAAACTGGACAGGCTCTTCCTTTCTTCCACCTCTTTACACAACTACTAAAATATGTGGGCTATGTCACCCTTATTACCTATTGAATATTCAGCACCTCGTTCCTGAAACAAAACAGGCCTCAGTAAAATACTAGAATATGCTTATATGCATAATCACTCACTCACATCACAGAAACATTATGTCTATCACATCAAAATGCTATATGTTGTCAGGCATGGTAGTATACACCTATAATTGCAACCACGCAGGAGGATTACAAATTTAAGGCCAGCCTGGGCAATTTAGCAACATTTTTCTTGTCTCAAAATTAAAAAAAAAAAAAAAAAAAAGAGGATGGGGGCTGAAGACGTAGCTCAGTAATAGAGTATCTCTAGGTTCAATCCCCAGTACCACAAAATAACTGAATTAAATCTTTAAAAAATACCACGCATTTACATGCATGGCACGCAGGAGTGTGTGCAACTCTGTGCTTTGGGTCAGTGGTGCTCAGGGGTCCAGATGTTCGCCCAGAGCACGGCCAGTGCAGCTCAGCTCGCAGGGACACAGCTCTCTCCTAAAGCGGCTTCCAATCCTGTGCCTCCACCCTCAACCACATCCACACAAAACTCGTCCCTTCCCATTGTCCCCAACCTCCCATGAAGCACAAAGGAAGGAAGCCTCCAGGTTTTGGAAAGAAAGCAGACAAGGCCTTGCCCTGGAAGCTGTCTGATCCTACCTCCCCCTGCAAGCTTACCTTCTGTCCAGGTCAAGAACAATGGCTCCATTCCCAGGACCTGAATCAGGTAAGTTCCTCCTTGCCTGCAGCCTACGCCCATACCCTGCTCTTCCTGGCCCCAAGATCTCAACTTGAAAGCGAACCCCTCTGCCTTCTCACAAAATAAAAAATAAGGGGGCTGGGGGAAGCTGGATACAGTGGCACACACCCATAATTCCAGTGACTGAGGCAGGAGGATGGCAAGCTCCAGGCCAGCCTGGGCAACTTTGTTAAGTCTGTTTCAAAACAAAATGAAAAGAGCTGTGGGTGCAGCTTAGTGGCAAGCAACCCCTCAGAACGGCCTGTCACCCACACAGCCAACATCATCCATCCTCCAGCCATCTCCTCCTGTCAGGCTGTCCCAAGTCTGCACACGTCTTGAGACAGGTGTGGGCTGTGAGAGCCCGCTGAGGGCAGGGTCCTCTCTGCCACCACCACTTCTCTGGCAGCCTGTAACAGTCACATGCACACAGGGCTAGACAAAGAATGGACAACTCTGTCTCTCTGCTGACCAGCAGAGGTGCAGGGCCACCACATAAATGATGGCAAGCTGAGTATGTGCAAAAACCAAGGATGTAAACGGCCAGTAGTATTTCAAAAGGTGTACTTAATTATTTCATAAACCCAACACCTTGGCAAGAAGCATGGCATTCTAAGAGGGGTTTTGCCAACTACGTCTTGAAAGCCAGTAGTCAAGCACATTGCAAGGCACCCTCTGACCCACAGTGGTCATCAGTGTCCACCTTCAGGGAAGAGTCAGTAATAGAGTAAGCTACCTTTACCTGATTCTCCCCACATTATTCACTAATCTAGTGTGGCAAGTGACAACAACACTTCAGGATTAAACTATGAAAAAGTGCTGCAGCCAACTCTGAATTGCAGGCATGCTTGAGAAGCGCTCCTGGCTCTTCACACCAGAACTGCTGCCCACATTTGGGGCAGATGAGTCCTCGCTGTGGGAGCACCACTGCGGAGTGCTGGGGAACACCCTTGCCCCAGCTGGGCAGCCCAACACCTCCAAGCACTATCAGCACCTTCCCTGGCCTCCCACTGTGCTTCGCCAGAGCGTCCTCACTCCTGCCGGCTTGTGCAGTGCTTGTTGGGGTCCCCCCCACAGTGCTAGCCCTCGTTTGGGACAGCACCTCTCAGCAGGCTCTGCCTGCTCTTTATTTTTATTCCTTACAGTTGTGAGCTGTGGACTCCTGTCTCAAGGATGAGCAGACGCTGTGAGAGACCCAGATGGGCCCCATCTACAACAGAGCCTGAACAGATCGTCTTTTCTTGTTTTTATATATTGGAATCTCCAAGCGAGAGGTCTTTCTTTAAAAAAAAAAAAAAAAAATCTCATTTGTTACTTTCAATAAGACCATAAAGCCACTGCACTAGACTTCAAGAATAAGATCTACATTTGAAAATACATCTGAGGGCTGGGGCTATGGCTCAGTGGTAGAGCGCTTGCCTAGCATGGGTTCGATCCTCAGCACCGCCTAAAAATTAAAAAAAAAATTTAAAAGGCACTATGTCCTCCTATAACTACAAAAAATAAAAACAATACAGCTGAAACTTCAAATTGAAATTGGAGCAAAACCTAAAAGGAGTAATTTTTTAAGAAAACTCCACAAGTGACTGACTCACAGGAGAGCACAAGGCAACCTGTCTAGGTCCCTAGCTCTTCCTCTGCCACTGACAAGTTGCTGTTGCAGCCCTCTCCTGGGCGGGCAGGGGAACAGGTCGGGACATCCCACACAGGGGACAACCAAGGAGCGGGGGAGCCAAGGACCTGCACCGGGCCCCCTGGTGACAGTCCTTTGATGGGGTAAGTGAGGATTATGATTAGAACTGAACAATGAGTGCCAAGTACGGCTTGGCACTGCTCCCATATGGAATGGCGATGATTGACAGATTTATTGGGACCTTCACAGACAGCTGCAGGTGGAGAACGCGCTGGGTAGCCAGCTGGTGGCGTGTCAACCCACCAAGGAGTAAAAAGCTGAATGCACTTGCTAAGTATGCTGGACAGGCAGCCACAAACCAGAGGGGCGAAGGTAAGCTTCAATCCAAAGCGTATGTTCCCTAGGCAGCCTACTGTGTCCACACCAAAGGGAAGCCTACTGTGGCTGAGTCAACACTCAGGGCATGGGGCAGCACAACAATAAGCTGGGAAGAAAACAGCAGAAAGCCTTAGGAAGCAGTGGCTAAGAGAGCGCGGGATGACCTCAAGGGGCTGAACGACAAAAACTGGAGCACAGGCTGACAGCCAAAGCTAGAGGACTCCAGGGGAAGACAGATGGACAAAAGAACTGGGCTTCAGCACCCCCAGCAGGAGGCCCACGGGGCAATGCCCCAGGGTCTCAGAGATCTGGAGATAATGGGGTGCAGACGGCTGAGGCTGCGGCTCATAGAACCTGAATCCCAGCCTCACAAGGCTCAGTCCCAGCCTGAACTGGGGTCTTCTGTCCCTACTCCAGGGCTTCAGGTGACAGGAGTAAGACAGCATACAAAAAGGTATGTATCAACAAATAGGACTGGGGAAAGAACTAGACACAGGCCCAGCGGTGTACAGAATATCAGAGTTATCAGGTACAAACTATGAATGTTCAAAATTATACGGACAAAAGGAAATGTTTCATTAGAGAACTAAAAGACAAGCACCAAAATTCTAGAACTGAATTTAAAAACTCAACCTAGGGCTAAATTGGACAGACTGGACCCAGCTGAAGAGAGGATCGGCTAGCAGAAAGAAAGGTCACCAAAAATGTGTCTAAACAGAAGTATGAGAAAAGGCTAGACATATGGGAAGGAGCGCAGGAAGCACACTGGACAGGGTAAAAGCCCGGGGCACACAGAGACAAACACCCTCAGACCAGCAGAGCCAAAACGCGAGTAGGAAGTGTCCACAGTCCATGGTCAAAACGTTTCCAGGAAGAAAATGCTGAAAGCCAGGGAGGGAGGCTCTACCTAACTGGGACAACCCCAGGAGCTCGCTCAAGCCCACAAGGACAGCTGGGAGCCAGGATGCGAGCCAGAGCAGGGACACCCAGAGAGGAACTCAAATAACAACGAGGAAAATGCATAAAAAAGAACCCACTCAGGCAACAACAGACGGGACTGAGAAACATGAAGGTCCTCCTTCGGGGGAAGAGGCAGTTCGCAGACGTCACCTGCCAACTGTGAGGAGGCAAGGAACCACCTGACAGTGCCAAAACACATTTAAAGCTCAGCTGCACGCGACATTAAGGTGTGGGAGACTGACTGCAGTGCCTAAGGAGGGAGGAGGGAAGGCGAAGGTAAGCTTCAATCCAGCTCGTACTGTTACCTAGGCAAGAGTGCATGGCACCCCAACCCAACAGGGAAGAGCAGCTGTAAAACACCTGGCGCTTCTACAGGAAGGCGAGGACCAAGACAGGAAACCAGGGGCACGACGGTGACGGTGCCTGTGGCTGTGGGTATCACCACTTATATTTAAGTGGAGCAGACTCTAATTAAAAGACAAAGATCGTCAGAATGACCACGACACCACCCACCCACAGTTCACAGGGGCACACCTTACTTACAAGATCACAGGCAAAAACCCAGAGAAGAAAGCTGATGTGGCAAACGCTGGGCAGTGCCAGGGACAGGGGACTCCTCAGGATGACCATGCTGCCTCTACCAAGGGGATCAAAGTTCTGAGTTTGTACCCAGAACAATCTTAAGACACATAATAATGAAGAGCTAATAGTCAGCTCCACCATCACAGTAATACATCTCTCGGTAACTAAGAGAATGAATACACAAGAAAGTCCAGTGTGACCGTGCTGCCTGTGCGCAGCCACACACGCACTAAACAGCTGCTCCACCTGAAGCTGCACGACAGACACACAGTACACGCCAGGTTTTAAAGAGGTAGCACAAAATGCCTGTGCTTAATGTTGACGACGTGGAAATGACAGGATTTGAAGGCTAAATAAAATATATTATTAAACTTAATCTCACCTATTTCTTTCGGCTTTAATGAGGCCACTGCTCTGAATCACACGACTAGCACAGCTGATCAGGCACAGCAGAGAAGGCTGTGCATCAACACTCACTATTTTCAAGTGCTCAGGAAGCACATAACAGAAGTGACGGGGACTGGCCATTAGGAGAGCCAGTGCATCTCAGGCAGTGAAGGGCTGCAACATGTACTCAGGGATCATGCTAGAAATCAGCAGACCACAAGAACCCCCCACATCACAAGACCAAGTAAGGTACTTCTACAACTTTTTACGAATTAAAAAACTCACCACAGTGAAAATCAGACTCTATTTTGCAAACAAATAGTGAAATTTGACTTATCAAAAACTTGTGGGATGCAGCTGAAATTGTGCTTGAGGGAAACTTACAGTCTTGAATACACACAAAAAAGAAGAAAAGCTGAAATCAGTGGAGTTTCTACTCAAGAAATTAGGAAAAAGAATGGCAAATGAAAAACAAGGTGGAAGGAAGGAAAAGAATACACAATCTGAAAGAGACGATAAACGTGAAATAGAAAAATAAAGCCAACATTGGTTCTCTGGCAGTTTATAAAACTGACGAACTCCTAGCAAGGCCGCTTCAGAGACAAGGTACAAATTGCCAATATCAAGAATTATTAAAAGGGGACGTCACTACAGATCTCGCAGATAATAACGGTACAATAAACCACTTTACACTTATAAAATGGGAAGTCTGGACAAATGGACAAATCTCTGTGGGAAAAATGCCTTGCCTAACAGACATAAGAAGAAATATCAGAAAAATCTGATTGCTACCTATAATTTTTTAAACTAAAAATATATATTATTCAATTAGCATACTTTTATATTTTATTGCTGCCACAAATTGGGTTCTTTAGTAGCTTATTAATTTTGACACACATATATGTATTATTACTCAAGCTAGTTCAAGTAATATTCACTTACAGTATTTTATTCCTATAAAAAATTCCTGAAGTTGGTGATGTGTAAAGAAAAGGTGTTTCCAACAGCGTGGCACTGGTGTGGTTGGGCTCTGGTGTGGGCCTTCTAGCTACATTACAAGGCAGATGGCACCATGGCAAGAGCATGTATGAGACAGGAGGAGAGATTCAGGCCCAGGCATGCTCTTTTTAGAACAGCCCACTTTTATGGAAACTAACCAGAGTCCCAAGGAACTACAGTGCACTTGTCCAAGGCTGATGTCCCCAGTGACCTGGTTTCTTCCCAGTAGGCCCTACCTCTTAAAGGTCCTACCACATCAATTCTACCATACTGGTGACCAAACGTTCAGCACATAAAACTTTTGGGTCACACTTAAACCATAAAATCATAGCAATTGGCCATGACAGAACTTTTCTTCTATAATTATACTATTTTATTTTATGTCAATGATGATATTACATAGTCCATTCCATTTTCTATTTCTGCATAAAATATTACCACCAAATAACAACCTATAGTAATAGACATTATTAATCTCCTGGTTTTGGAAGATCATAAATTCTACTGACCACTCTTACTAGGATAACCCCCTTTTCTACTAATCTAAAGTCAAATGATTAGTAACTTAATCATGAGAAGCAGAATCTCGTCGTATTCACAAGTCAGGAAATTATATGAGATATTCTTACCAGAGAGATTAAATTGGAATTCATCTTCAAATTCTACCTACCACAGATCATCATTTCATTTGAGAAATCAACCTACCTACCTACCCCCCCCCCCACCAGGGACTGAACCCAGGGGCACTTAACCACTGAGACACATCCCATCCCCATTTCCCCACTCCCCCCCCCCTTTTTTTTTTTGAGACAGGGTCTCACTAAGTTGCTCAGAGGCCCAAAGCTACTGAGATTACAGGCATACGCCACCATGCCCTGCTAAATGAGAAAGCTCCTGACTTGTTGGATTTCACATCCTTCATTATGTTGGGAAATAACACACTTATATTCATCCTTTTGGTAAAGGGCTTTTGTCACACAAAAGTATGTTTGTATTTCATTAAATGTATTTTGAGATATTTTGAGATGATGACAATAATTTTTCCTAATTTGACTTTTTGCCATATATGATCACACCCAGTGATACAGTGAAAAGCCCTATAAGTTAAAATGACAAATGTCCTGCATATACGTAGGACTAATGACCTCTACCTATAATATTGATTCTAAAATTTTTCTTTCTCATACGGCTATACCAGCTGGTTCTTCCAAAAATCTGTAGAGAAAAACACCAAGTTCACAGGAAGTCTTCCAAGAAATGTTCCACCTTTTTTTCATGAGACCAGCATAAGCTTGATACAAAACAAGGACTATACAGGAAGCACAATCATCCGTCAGTCTCTTTCATGAGTATAGAGGCAGTAATCCTATATAAGTTCTCACCAAATAAACCCAGCAAAAGAAGACTACAAGCTGGGCACAGTGGCGTGTGCCTGTAACCCCAGCTACCCAAGAGGCTGCAGGAGGACTGAAAATTCAAGGCCAGCCTGGGCAACTAAGCAAGACCCTGTCTCAAAATAAAAAATAAAAAGGGCTAAGGATGTAGCTCAATGGTAAGACATCTCTGGGTATAATCTCTAGTATCAAAAAACAAATAATAAAAAGGGCTAAGGATATAGCTTAGTGGTAGAGTGTCCCTAGGTTCAATCCTCAGTATTGCAAAGCAAAAACAAAAACAGAAACAAGCTAGAGATCATGTTGGAATTGTTCTAGAATTGCACATTTAAAACGTCAAACTGGGTTGGGAGTTCAGTGGCAACGCACTTGCCTGCCAAATAAAAGGCCCTGGGTTCAATCTCCAGCACTGCAAAAACTTTTAAAAAGTTGTATCATCAAATAACAGAAAAAGCACGATTGTTTGAAAAGATGCAGAAAAACAAATGTAAAAAATTCAATAACCACTCATAATTAAAAAAAAACTCTTAGCAAAATAAGAATAAAGAAGAATTTTTATATTTTGATAGAGAATATCTACAAAAACCCTACAATAATGATCACGCTTACAGGTGACATAGTAAAAGCTTTCCCTGATTATTGGGAAGAAGACAAGGACACTATGCTCACCACTTCAACACTACTAAATTTCTCAGCCAGTATAATAAAGAAAAAGAAAAATGGTTATAGCACATGGGGGGGAAAATTGCTAAACATGCAAAGAATCAGTTCTCTCTATAAAAATAATAAATAATTACATAGCTATTATATGTCTGTGGATTACAGGATCAATATTTTAAAAAGATGTCATTTCTCCCCCACTGGTCTGCTGATTAAATGCAGTCCCAATTAAAATCCCAGCACTTTTTTTTTTTTTTTTTTGCAGTGAGATTGCCAAGAAGATTCTAAAATATATCTGAAAATGCAAAGGACCAAGACCAGCTAAGAAAATCCTGAAGAGTAAAGGTGGAGAACTTAAATGACCAACTCTCAAGACCAAGTAAATCTACAGTAGTTTACAGGATGGTACTTGTGCAAATATGACCAAAAAAGTCAATGCAGCAGAGTTCAGAAAGAGATCATACATTCACAGTTACCTGATGAGGTGAAAGAGATGGCACTGTGATGCACTGGGGGAAAGATGGTCTTCTTCATGAATCAAAGCTGTGTCAACCAGACATCCAGAGGTGAAAAAAAATTTTGGCCCGTCTCCCAACACAAACAAAATCAACTTCAGACAGAAGATAAAACAGTGGAGCTTTTACAAGACAACACAGGATAGTATCTTCACAAACCTAGCCTAACTGACTTCTTAAACGGCACAAAGAGCATTAAACATCACTAAAAAAAAAAAAAAAAAAAAAAAAAAAAAAAGATCAACTAAAGCATGTTAAAATTTTAAATTCTGCTTTTCAGAAGATACTACTGAGAGTGAAAAAGCAAACACAAGAGTATAAAACAGTCTGGTGTGTGTTTTGAGATACATAAAGAACTCCTTTAAACAAAATACACAGCTCAGACAACACACGCACTGAACTTACTCCCCTGCAGAGCTCCTGCCCCCTGCACACTCTGCTCACCAGGAAGCAGCAGATCCAGGCAGCGTGAGCTAGACACCCAGACACCTGCAGGACAGCTGACCCACAGGAACACACAACACCCAGTGTGACCAACCTGTGGACAGCTGCCTGCTCACACTGCGAGTGACAGCAAACAGTCACACTGCCACTTTTGGTAGTATATCCCAAGGCTGAGCAAAGCACACACCATCACTCTAAAGTACATTCCCTATATACATGCCACAGAAATTTACCACACCTGCACACAAAACAAGCACGTTCAGGGTGGCATTTATAAAAGCACAACCAAACATGCACAACAGTACAAAGAACAAATCATGGTATATTCATACTCTGACAACAAGCATGCTACGGGAAATGACCAAGTGCATTTCATAATGTTGAGTGAACAAATCAATAAATGAAAATATACATGTCATCTTACTTATAGAAAAACCAAGAATAAAAAGTCAAAATCATTCTGCCAGGTGGGGTGGTGAAGGCCTGTAATCTCAGCAGCTTGGAAGGGTGAGGCAGGAGGATCCCAAGTTTGAGACCAATCTCAGCAATTTAGCAAGGCCCTCAGCAACTTAGCAAGACCCTGTCCCAAAATAAAAAATAAAAAGGGTTGGGGATGTGGCCCAGTGGTGAAGCATCCCTGGGTTCAATCCTCAGTACCAAACAAAAAAAGTCAAGATCCTTTTTAGAATTGGGGGAGGGTCACTGGAATAACAGGAGAGACTTGCAGGAAGCCTGGTGACATCCCACCTCTTAATCTGCCTACTGATCCACAGAGTTAACTTTGTGGAAAGCTCACTGAGATGTACACTCACATCTGTGAATGTTTCTGATGAATGCCCAGGTTTTTTGTTTGGTTGGTTTTTGGTGCCAGGGATTGAATCCAGGGGAGCTTAACCACTGAACTACATCCCCAGCTGTTTTGTTTTTTTTTTTCACTTTGAGACAAGGTCTGGCTACATTGCCTAGGTTGGCTTTGAACTTGCAAACCTCCTGCCTCAGCCCCCACATTTCTGTGGATTATAGCACAGGTGATGTTTTACAGTACACTCTGACTTCCCCATCTGACATGCCAAGAGACACATGCAGTCACTTGACGCATAGACCTAGGTGGTCACTCTATTAGCCACCCAAAGATGAGCCCAATTTCAGGAAATTTACTTCATGGTTCCTGTGCTTCTGAAATGCTGGAATCAGGCGGTGACATCAACTGTTGGCATCATCACATTATCTACCCAGCTCGGCATTTCCAGGTTGCTACAGTGAGCAATCATCTCGCCAGCAGGTGTAGAAATGCCCACAGCCTGAGACTATAAAACTCCTGTCACTTCCCTGCCACGTCCTAGGCACCTATTTTTCCCCAAAAGTACCCTACCAATTACACAAGTATCAGACAAATGCTTCAGTGTGTGCACCTCAGATGACATTAAAACAAACACAAAGCTGCAGGTGGTGCCCACACCTGTGATCCCAGCTGCCGAGGAGACTGAGGCATGGGATCCCAAGTGTGAGCCCCCTCTAAGAATAAAAAGGCCCTGGGGATGTAGCCTAGTGGTAGGGTACTCACGTGGTGTGAGCTCCAGTACTCCCCACCAAAAACTACACTTACAAAAACAAAACAACCAGAAATTTGCAAATAGGGGCAATAAAATCCTGGCCAATACTTTTAGGCCTGCAATAATAAAATCTGATCTAAATAAATTTTTAATTTATAAGATTTTAGTCAGAAAAATCTTAATGATTCTCTAGCCCCACAAAAAGGGAACATATAGCACTCACATCAAATTGTCATTTCTAAAAAGGAAGTTCATTGGCTTATGAATCTTTCAGGAGATTGACTACAGCAAAGAAACACATTAAGGCTAGTAATCATTCATTTGCAGCAGGAGCACCAGCCTATGCCAGCTCGGGTCTACCATATACACCATAAAGGCACCTATTATGAATGAGTAAAATGGCACCCAGGCAGCTCACAAACACCCAAGCAGCCTACTTAACTCCCATGGTGCCACATGCCACACACCTTATATCTCTCCTCAACACTCTCTCCCTTCTCCTATCATTAAATTCTCATTTAACTCTGTAAGAGAAGGCTTTGAAACACCAGCCTGAATGTAACATTCTTAAAGCAACAACCTCAGTTGTCGAAAGCTTTAAAATTCTCACCTGCAAAGGAAAAAAAAAAAATCCTAAGAAATCAACCTCTGGTCTTCTACAAAAACAAAGGTAAGCCAGGCAATGCAAAGTCCTGTGATCCCAGCGACTCGGGGGGCTGAGGACAGAGGAATGTCCCTGCAAAGCCAGGCTCAGGAAATTATATAGCCCTGTCTCAAAACCAAAAAATGAAAAGGGCCAGGGACACAGTCCAGTAGCAAAGCACCCCTGGATTCTGGGTTCAATCCCCAGTGCCAATAAACAAAGCACAAATGTCTGACAAAGGTGGACTGTGAAAACATCTCTGTGAACTCGGTTGTCCATCCAACTTCATTAGAAATTGGAAAAAACCCATGGAAATGCGCACACAGTCCCTCAGGTAGAAGCCACAGAGAGCCACATTCAGGGAGAAAAGGCCCTGACAGGTGGAAGACACCCAGAGCTTGGTTGCTTCATGCCTTTTTTATAAAACTTCCAAGCATTTTTCCAAATCTAGGCGGCTCCCCAAGACAGGAATGAGAGCAATGAGGTATTTGCACATGACTTCGGAGAACACCCGTTTGCCCTCCCTAAGCAGTCTAATCCCTGGGGACTTTGCGTGTGCTTAGGAACACCAGGAACACCACTCCACAGGTCGCAGGAATACTCAGCTACCGCCTTCACCAAGAAGACACCACCAAGGGAGCCGGGCGCTGGGGCCTACCTGGGGCAGTGCGGTACTGAGCTGTCTCTGCAAGGAGTCTCGCTCGTGGCCAACCTCGTGCAGCTTCCCCTGGGTCAGCGCCAGGGTTTCCTGAGTCTCCCTCAGCGTGTCCAGGAGCCGGTCCCTCTCTTCCAGCATGGAGACCATGAGTTGCTCAAAGTGGGAATCCGCGTCTGGCTGCGAGGGGGAGCCGGACCCGTGGCTCCCGCCTCCTCCGGGGGGACCTTCTGCTTCACTGATGGTCGGCATCACCTCGCACATCATCTGGGGACCACAGACCCGAGCAGAGTCACGAAGTGCAGAACAAGGTCCCCACAAGGTGCACCTGCAGGATCCCGGCTGCGCGTCCCGAGTGGCAGCCGCGTTCCCAGCGCGGCCAAGCGGCGCGCACCTGAGCAGCGGCTCCCGCGGCAGCACCCAGCCCCGCGCCGACCAGGCAGGAGGGCCAGCGGGCCGCCCCGGGGTTCTGGGCACTGCCCGTCGCCCCAGGTGCCGGGAGACAGCGCGCCTCCGCCCTCCTGCTCTCGGCGTCCCGGGGAGCGAACCGGCCGCCCAGGCGGTTCCCAGGCGGAGCACGGCCCGGCACCGGCGCTCCCGGGACTCTCGGGCGGACTTCGGTGGCTCCAACGGGCCGGGACTGGCCGAGGGCCGGGAGAGGTGTTCTCCGACGGCCGCGGCGGCCCGACTTACGTAAGCTCCCGGCCACGGAAAGGACCGAGTCCGCCCCGGGAGCCGTGGGTCCGCGGGCCGGGTCGGCGCGGACGGCGCCCCGGGGAAGGCGAGCTGCGAGGGCGCCCGGGCCTCCGGGACGCGCACCTGGCGGGGCCTCCGCGTCCCCGCCGGCCGAAGGTGCGCGCGAGCGGCCACAGGTGCGCGGCCTCGCGTCCCGCCGTCCGCGCTGACACCGGAGCCCGCCCGCCCGCCGCCTCGGTCTCCCGCTCCTCACCTTGCTCGCCGGCGGGCGCGGCCGGGAGGCTCCGCGGCGGGCGCGGGCGGCGGCGCGCTCCGGACGAGCTCGGGGGCCGACGAAGGCGGCCCGCGGCCGGCGTCCGCGCCCCCACGCGCGGCCCGGGCCCGCCGCCCCAGTCACGAAGGCCGGCCCGCGGCCGGACACTGGCGAGCGCAGAGGAGCGGGCCCGGCGGCGCGTCGCCGGCGTCGACGTGCCCGACGTCGGGCGCGTCGGCGCGAGCGTCAGCGCCGCCCCCGGGGGGGGGGGCTCGGAGTACCGCGGCCCGAGTGCGCACGCGCTGCCTCCGCGGGAGAGGGCGGGCTGCGCCTCGCGTGCGCTGATTGGCTGGGCTGGCCCGGAGCCGCGCCCGAAGACCGCGCCCCGGCGGTGGCTGGCGGGGCCGCAGGTGCGAACTCAGGGGGTCGCTGGGATCCTCGCACCGCGGAGCCCGGGCGCTCGGCGCTGTCCCAGGTCTACCCCGGCGGCCGCAGGGTCACGCGGCTCTTAGCCAGCGTCTGCGGGCGTCAGCGCTGAAACAGACTTCGCAAACGTACGTCCACCCCGCTCTCCCGAGCCGTACCGAGAGCCGGTCGGGGCTGCGGTCCGCTGCGCAGAGTCGGGAGCGCGCGGAGCCATCCCTCCGAGCCCAGCCTCCGGCGAACTGTTCCTTCAGGCTCGGACCCACTCACTGAGCGCCGCCTGCGGTACCTCGGGAGGCAGAGATGAGCCGCGCGCGACTTGGAGGCTCCTGGCGGGGTGTGGAGAGGCCGGCTGCGGGGCCCAGGCCCAGCGGCCTCCCCTGCCCGCCGCTCCTTTTCCCCTGCTTCAGGAAGCTGGGCGACTCGGGAAGCTCGCCTGGGACTCAGGGCCTCCGCTGTAGGATGGGAAGGTGACCCAGGCCTGCGACGCAGTGTTGAGAGGTGGAAGTGAAACCCAAGGAGCCGACAGCCTGGCTGGAGGCCCCTGCGCGTCCGGGTCGTCTTTATCCTCCCTGCAAACATTTCTAAACGCCTACTGTGTGCCAAGACCGGGGCTAAATCTTGCAGGCACGGAGATGAATAAATGTACCTTTAATAAACTGAAGAGCGCACACTCTTTGCAAACCCAAATGAAGGCATCTTTGCTGTTCACCAGGGGTCACTGTGTGCAGTTGGTGGTGAGCAGCCAGAGCCCCTGAACTGAGGAAGGACGTGATCCCTGCCCAGGGGGATTCGTGATTCCCACACTGCGAGTTCGCCAAGAACAGGCACGAGTGTACTTGACTTTCGTACACACCAGGCTCAGGTGCACGTCCGTCCATTCATTTTGTTGTTCAAAATTTATGGAATATTTTACTCATTATATGTTGACTGACTGCATAAATGAGCATTCATAAATGCACTTCCGGCCCTCAGCTTTTTGCTATTTTTTTTTAAAGAGAGAGAGAGAGAGAGAGAATTTTTAATATTTATTTTTTAGTTCTCGGTGGACACAACATCTTTGTTGGTATGTGGTGCTGGGGATCGAACCCGGGCCACACGCATGCCAGGCGAGCGTGCCACCACTTGAGCCACATCCCCAGCCCAGCTTTTTGCTATTTTAAAGTTGTACAAATGTTCTGTGAGGTGTTCTGCAGGCACCCCTTGTACTTCCAATCAATTCTGTACAAGTCCCCAGTTCCCCTGGTCCAGGGCCTGGAAAGAAGAATCCCAGGTGTTCTCACAGGTACCTGCTTAATCATCTTGCCCATGTCCTCGTAGAGCCCAGAAGCTTCTATCAGGCTCTATCTCCTAAGAAGGTGGCACAATGCCAAAATGTAGTTGAACAGAGTAAACTGTTCATTCACCGCATGATGGGGGCTTCGCAGAGAAGAACACTCAAGTTTTTCCAACAGAGAAGGGAGAAGCCCTATCATTCATTCCCATGAACTTTTGTTCCCCCAGATTGCAAATCAGTAAGAGGAAAGCTGTAAGCAACCTAAATGTCTCACAAAAAGAGATGGTTTAAATCATGCACTTGCAAGCCACAGAAAATTTGGCTGTCACGGTCATAGTTTAGATAACTGCCTAATGACAGGCATAATTCTGCATCCTGATGGTGGTGGGAGTGACTCGATTGTGTACTGTTGGCAAAACTCACCCAACTACGCTGATATGTAAAGCATGCCCTAGTTTTTATAAATGGAGGGAAATCCTGCAAAAAAAAATCAAGATCAAAACAAGTATCCACAGTGTGTACCTAATTCAGAAAACAGCCTCTGCAGACTCAGGCAGAGCGCTGGCCTAGGAGCTGTGAGGCACTGCATTTGATCCTCAGCACCACATAAAAATACATAAAAGTAAAGGTATTATGTCCATCTACAACTAAACAGGAAAAATTAAAAAACAGCCTGTTGAGGTAAAGAATGTATTGCTTAAAATTTATCATTTTGTATTTGGAAGCACTAGACTTATTAATTAAATAGAACTTTTTAACAAAATAAGTTTTGTATGATATACTTTTGAAAAGTGAAGTTAAATTTCATATCAAATTTGTCAAGAAAACCATATCTATAGATGAAAATAGTGTTCTGTATTCAATTCATTCTCCAGTTCTTCCTCTCTCTCTCCACACTCACACACGCGTGCACACACAATTGTGGTTAGAGTTTTCCTTTCCTCCGTGCTGATCTGTGTCTTCCAGATACCTCATTGTGAATGTGCATTATTTTTATCCTTAGGAAAACCTCCCAAGCACATTACTTTGATAAAGCCAAGGCGAGACAGATGGTGAGGAATTGCCTTCAGGAAGCTGAAATGGCTTTGCTCCACACCACCCAATAAACCACTTCCCCAAAGCTTTTGTCTGAAGCACATTTCGGAGTTGGGTGGTAGCCTCAGAAGGCTCTATCAGAAAACAATGAAGATGGAGAAGCTTTCTGTCCAGTTCTTCTGTTCAAGACGCTGTACAGCAGGGCCGGAGGAAGCAGATCTACTACATACCCGGAGTCTGATCTCCCAGAGGGGCTGCCGCAGAGGCCGCCAGCTGCTCTCTGGAAGGCCTCTGGATGGTGTAGCTACGGTGGGTTGGGTTTGGTCTGACCCTCAAAGGGTCATGTGCTGGAAGCTTAGTCCCCTGCCTGGTGGTCTTCAGAGATGGCGGAATCTTTCAAAGGGGCTAGTGGGAGGAGATGAGGTGGGGAGGGGGCTGGAGGGGTGACATCGTTCTCTTGAGATGCTGGTTGGTTCCCAAGACAGTGAGCAAGAGCAGCCAGGCACTGTGGCACACACCTGCAATCCCCGCTCCTCTAGAGGCCAAAATAGGAGGATGGCAAGTGGGAGGGCAGTCTGGGCAACTTAGCAAGACCCTGTCTCAAAATACAATTTTAGAAAGGGTTGGGGATGGAGCTCCGTAGCCTAACATGCCCGAGGCCCTGGGTTTGACCCCCAGTACCAGGGGGAAAAAAAGAGTAAGCCCTTCCCCACTCTCTGGCTTCCAGGCTGGCCGGCGGTGTTTCACACATTCCCATCACTATAATGCCACCCACTATGAAATCTTTGCAGATTTTTACTCCGAAACTTTGAGCTAAATCAACCTCTCTTCTTTACAAAATACCCACCCTCGGGCATGTTGTTATAGCAACAGAAAAGGGTTGAATGCAGTTATCAACCGCGAGCATTGCAGGACACAGGAGGCTCCTCCCTTCTTGAGACATAAGCAGCCCAAGAAGGAGGACCCTGCTGAGGTTGGGGAGGGGCCCGACCATCCAGAACCGACCAACCAGAACCGAGAAACTCCCTAACAGGAGGTCTGCAGTGACGCTGCTCTGAACTGGGAAAGCCCAGTGGGGTGGGCACTGGACAATGTGGCCCCTAAGAGGAGGAGCCCAAAGCCCAGGGATGCAAACAGGATTTCTCAGGGAACAGATGGCTCAGCTACTGTGTGGCAGAGAGGGACTGGGGCTCTGAGTGAACCTGGGGTCCCTCACTGCCAGGCTATCCCTCTGCAGTGACCGGGGAGTGGTCTCAGCCCGCTCTGTCACTGGCACAAGTCTCCACTGAGCTGTCCTCGACTCTTCCCACGTGGCAGCCCTGGATCAGAGGTCCTGGTGGCTGCTGGGCCGGGGACATCGTGGGCCCGAGTGTCCTGGTAAGTCAATAGTGGGAACAGGGGTCATGGGCATCTGTTGGGGTCAGTCCCGCGACGTGGGCACCCCTGGGCGGGGTGGAAGACCACATCTGCAGCGCTTCAACGTCCTCGCCAGCGGAGCTGCCTTCTCTCTCGAGGGAGAACACGGAGCCTGAGACGGGGCCAAGCGTCCTGCACCCGAGCTCACGACTGTGGGAGCAGGGAGGGGCTCCAGCCATCAGGGGCTCCAGGCCCTCAAAGCTGCAAAGCACCGAACCCGGTGCCCACCGTGGGGAGCGGATCTGGCTCCCGCCACCTGATCTGATCTGTCACCCACCGCCAGGTGCCTCGCCAGGTGCCAGGAGATGCCCACTCCTGGGCCCCCCCCAGAGCCCCCAGTGGGGGTGCTGCGCTGGCCTCACTCCACCTGTAACCGTGCTTTAAAGCTGAGTCCCAAACATCTTGCCGCCTGCGGCTCTGGGCAGCTTCACTGGGTTCACCAAGGAGCCTCCGCAGGGAAGGCCAGGTGGAGCTGGCCCAGCGCAACCTGGGTGTCCTTCACCTCTACCTGGGCCCCCACCTCCGCCCCGTCAAAGAGGGGACTCCGACAGACACCCCCATGGAGCGCTCACTGTGGGCTCCGGGGCACTCCCGCTGGCTCCCTCTGGCCACCTCGCCCTCTCTGGAGGGGCTGTCCACTCAGTGGTGACCTCTCTGGAGGGCAGCTGCCTGACTGGCCTTTGGGCTCCGCATCTTTCTCCGTCGCTGGCTGTGTTCTCTCAGGCAAGTGGCCGCGGTCTCCGGGCTGTGAAGCAGGGATGGCGGCCCATCTCCGATTGCTACAGGGTGGGGACACTCATCACTAGAGGAAGCCCTGTTTCTCAGGTTCATGCTCATCTCACCCGCCCCAAAGGGAATCAGTGTTGTCCCACTCCACCAGCATCTTGTTCCCTTTGCCCTTGGTAGGCTAGGAGCTGAGACCCTGTTCTCATGAGTGATAGATACCCAAGGGAAAATGTACAGGTGTTCTGGGATCTGAATCTCTGATAAAAGAGAGAGCAGTAGAAAGTCTCACTCTTTGGAACTCTGCCCTTGAGGACTGGGGCTGTGGCAGCCATCTTGAGATCATGAGGGACGACTTTGCTCCTTATCTTTCCATAAAACTCCTTCCTACTGTTTCTCAGGACATTTACATTCTTCCCAACCCTAATTGCAATAAAAATAAGGCAAGAGATTGAGAAAAGGAGGCTGGGGTACAGCTGAGTGATAGAGCACCCCTGGGTTGATTCCCCAGTACCATAAAGGGAGGGAGGGAGGGAGGGAGAGAGGGAGAAGTGTTACCACTCTCCTTGGAGACCTAAACTTAACAATGGACACGGAGAGGTCACTGGTTCAAAGGAATCCACTGACGTCAAGTCAAATACAAGGTTGGAAAATGCGGTCACCAGCATTCAAGGTCAAGGCTGAGGACTCTGGAAAGAGCCCCTGGAGAGCACCGGCCAGCCTCCAGCCTGGCTCTTGGGCGTGCCCTGTGGCAGGTGACAGTCTGGCCTGGCCTCAGAGCCCTTCTTGCAAACCAAACAAACCCCTGTGTGTGTGCTCGTCACCAGAGAGAGGAATCCAGGAGGGGTCCTGGAAAGGCCGGCCTCTCCCCTGCCCACTCTGAGTGGCAGGCACCACCAGCCCCAGTCTCCACTCTGGGCCTGGGGCTTTCCCAGATGTAGGTGAAATCCTTTCACATCACAAAAGGAACCCCAGGTGGCCCTCCAAGACCTACAGCCCCACCAGCCCAAGCAGGGGACAGACCTAGTGGTCTCCTGTGGAGAGAGTCCTGACTCTGAAGGAGGGTGGTGGGGGTCCTGGCTGGGGCGGGGGGACAGTGTTCACGCACAACTGGGTCTCTAACGGCTGCAAGAGAGTTCTGGGGTGGGTCGCGCAAGGCCAGGGATGCTCTCAGCGCCACCAGCTGTGCGCCTGAACATGCTTGTGGTGGGAGACTGCGAGTTGTGTAGATTTCACCACGATTGAAATCGGTACCTAGACCCTCCCTATTGCCCAACTCAAACGTGCCTGTGGACGCTCCTAAGGAATTTTTCTGCAGCTGAAATATTTGTCATGAAACAAAAATCAAGATTATCAGATTGGGACGGGCGTGGTGGTGCACGCTTGTGACCCCACAGACTGAGGCTGAGGCAGGAGGATTGTGAGTTTGAGGCCAGCCTCCACAACTTAGTGAGACCCTGTCTAACAACAAAAATTTAAAAAGGCTGAGGGGGGCTGGGATTGTGGCTCAGCGGTAGAGCGCTCCCCTAGCATGGGCAGGGCCCGGGTTCGATTCTCAGCACCACATAAAAAAACAAATAAAGGCATTGTGTTGTGTCCATCTACAAAAAAGATTCATATTCTCTCTTTAAAAAAATTTAAAAGGGCTGAGGATGTAATTCAGTGGCAAAATGCCTCTGAGTTCATTTCTCAGTACCCAAAACATAACAAAAAAAAAGAAAAAAAACCTATTATATTGGACAACTAATCTTTTAAACATTAGATATTTATAGAATTACATACATTTAAATTTTTATATTAGTTAACATTTTTTTGTTTTGCAACTGTCCCCTTATTTAAATGTCTTGTATTATCAAATGCTAGAGCAGATCATGGCTCTCAAATGTTATGAAAACATACCATATTACAAAATGTGTTGGTCTGCAGTAAGTAGAAACCACGTACCTACGAGACACCTATGATGTGTGTATTCAAGGAAAACCTCTGAACCCGCTTCTCATGGTCACTCATTATTATTTAAAAGTCCATATCGGGCTGGGGATGTGGCTCAAGCGGTAGTGCACTCGCCTGACATGCGTGCGGCCTGGGTTCGATCCTCAGCACCACATACAAACAAAGATGTTGTACCGGCCAAAAACTAAAAATAAATAAATAAATATTAAAAAATTCTCTCTCTCTCTCTCTCTCTCTCTCTCTCTTAAAAATAAATAAATAAATAAAAGTCCATATCAACCGCGGTTTGAAAACCTGTGGAATCACCTAGGTTTGTAGAACCCAGTTCTTATTCCCCGGCTGGGAGGCTGACATCAGCTGGGAGTTGGGTGACTGTAAGTGTCATTTTTTCGGTGCTGGGGACAGAACGCCAGCCTCTCACCTGCTAGGCAAGCACTGGCCACTGAGCCACACCCAGTCCTCCGCTGGCTCTTGGGAAGCCGTGCTTACTGCCACCCTGAAGGCAGAGCCCCGGGAGCCTGTGCCTCCTGAGCCACCTGGAGGACACCTCAGAGACGGACCCCGTGCAGGTGCTCTGAGCGCCTCTGGGGGCTTCCAGGGCTGCCGCCGGGCAGCAGAAGAACCCCGGGATGCTCTGGAGCTCCCCTCGCAGCCGCAGCTCCGACAGTGATTTTTACACATTTCATTCACTTGCCACTGCGTGCCAGGCACCAGGCCAGATGCTGGAAATACATCGATAAGTCCAGGTGCCAGAATGCACGGTCCAGGCGGAAGAGCGGAGCAGTGGACAAGGAATCGACATCTGGTTGAAAAGAGCCGGGCTGCCCCCAGCCAGGTGCCCTGGGCGGGAGCCCGTTGAGGCCCAGAGGCGTCCTAGGAGGATGGCCTCTGGTTCCTCGGGGGAGGAAATGAGCGTCCCCCAGGGGGACTTGGACTGGACGGACCGATGCCCAGCCGGGCCCTGGCGCTGGGCCTGGGCATCGGTCCTCTCTGCCACCCGTGTGCTGTATAGTCCCAGGCTGAGGGTTCCCTGTGAGAACCGGCCGTTGATGGGCCTGTGTCTCCGTATCCTCATGGTGTTCCCTGTGGATCTGTGTCCTGTTGCCTCTTCCTCCACCGACCCCAGTCTGACTGGAGGAGGCCGCCCTGCTGACCTCACTTTATCTTAGTCACCTCTTTGAAGACCCTGTTTCCAGCCGGCACAGGGGCACACACCCATGATCCCAAGGACTGGGAGGCTGAGGTGGGAGGATCGGGGACAGGGGGCAGCCCAGGACGTGCCGCCTCTGACACGGACACAGTGGTCATGTGCCCGCCCGCCCTCAGCACCGCCAAGGTGTGACAGCAGACCAGCGTCAGCCAGCACCACAGGGCGAGACCCTGGTGAGACCCGGGGAGAGATGTTCCGCACCGACAGAGCCTGAGCCTGAGCCTGAGCCTGAGCCTGAGCCTGAGCCTGAGCCTGAGCCTGGGCCCTCGCAGGCCTGTGTGGCTTCCTAACCTGGGGTGCTCACATGGGGCCCGAGACTTCCCCACACTTTCAGGTGTCCACGCACCAGGCTGTCCACGGCCCCTCTTTGTACTTGGGTGGGTCTGAACAGGCCTGGAAAGAAGCAGGGATGGGCGTGGCCACCAGAGGCAGAGGCCAGCAGCTGGTCCCCCGCAGGAGAGGCAGCGTGGGCCGCGCGGGGTCAAGCCACAGTCCCTCCTGCAGGGCCCGAGGGACAGCTGGGAAACGCTGTGGTGACCTAGTGCTGCCACTCGACGGAGGGCCTGTCCCGTGGAGACGTGGCACCGGGAGCTGGGGCTTCCGGAACAGGAGGGGACCCTTTAACCTCTGGCGAAACGTGGCCTTCCTCAGGACTGCACACGAGAGGACACGGCCAGCAAGGGGGCCCAGCGGCCCAGAAGAGGGGCCCAGCAGGGGCCGCCTGGGCTGGAGGCAGGACCCCCTCCTCCCCCATGAGCGGGACCAGGGCACAGTCTGTCCCTCTGCGTGTCCATCCGTGTGGGTCCTGGGCATGAAGCAGGTGCCCAGGCATTATCGAGGGGCAGCTGCTGTCCCGGAAGTCCCCGCCAGCTGTGCAGGTGCCATCCTGGGACCCGGGAGCTCCCCAAGGGCTCTGGAGCCTCGGTGTCCCTGCCGTGGCACCCACCGTGGGACCGTCTGGATGGGCAGCCGGCTGGTCCTAGTGGGGACGAGTCCTTTCCAGAGGGAAAACAAGTGACTATCCTGTCGCACCGGACACCATTTTGCACACACCCTGAACCTCCGTGTGGGTGACCCGGACCCCGGGGGGGATGTGGCTTTTGCTTAAAGGCCAGAGTTCAGGGTGCCCTGCCGCGTCCCTGGTGGCTGAAAAACAGGTCCTCCCGGCCTCTGGCCCGCTTCCCACCACTGACGCCCGACTGCGGGAACTGGCCGGGGCAGGCTCCTGCCGCCTGGACACAGGCTGCGTCCCTCGCTCTGCGTTCCAGAAGAGCTTCCCAGTCCTGGCAGCGTCCGCAAGGCAGGAAGGCGGTGGGCGGCGCAGGGGTTCTGGTCTCCAGAGCCCTGCCCCTCAGCCCAGCTCATCAGGCGCCGCTGCTGGCCCTGTGGGGTCCCCCCCAGGCTTCCAGAGCACGCAGAGGGCATCTGCAGCTCACAGCTCCGTGCCTGGGCCTCCCGTGGCCCTCCAACGTGCCACACTGTTCCTGCCCAGGGCCTCTGCACTCTACCTGCCCAGAGCACCCTGCTCGGGCCTTCGTGAAGCTGATGGCTCCCGGCCAGTGGGTCCCCAGGCCTCCTCTGGGAGCCACCCTGCCAGGAGCCCCAGCCCAGCTCCTCCCCCTCCCTCCCTGGTGCTCCTGCCCAGGGGCAGGTGGGCAGGGAGAAGCAGGGCCCTGGGCAGTGAGCTTAGACCTGGAGGGCCCGGAGCCAGATGACCTGGTTCTCTCCCGTCCCACTACATGGGACGGTCTGTGAGGCCAGGGACCGAGCACACAGGTGGCCCTCGAGGAAGACGCGCCGGAGGTAGGGTCCTGGAAGCACGGGGTGGGAGGCGCCCTCTGTGGCGGGGAGGCGGGTGGTCTTCCTGCAAGGGGAGACAGTGAGGACGGATTAGGACGGTCATGTGACGAGGTGCTGGACGAGCCAGTGCAGAGGCTGCCAGGCCCCGTCCCGGGGCCCCGGGACCTGGGGGCAGGACTCACACAGCCAGAGACAAAAAGCCCCGAAGAACCAAGAAGGGAGCCCGTCCCTCCCACCTTTCTCCTGAGGGGCAGCCTGAGGCCTCTGGGAGGCCAGGGGACAGAGAGAAGAGCCCTCCTGCCCCTTTCCCCCAGCCTGACCTGTAGGCGTCTCCGCCCCGTGGCGTCAGCTCGGGAGGGCTGTGTGGGAGCGGAGCTAGCAGGGCCCCTCGCTGGCCTCGCAGGGACTTGCCCAGGAATAATGGGCCCCAGGCTCTCCTGGGAAGCACATGAAGACCGCTAAGGAAAACCCAGACCAAAAGCAGCAAACCTCCAAGTGGGGGGCGGGACGGCCGTGGCCCCCGGGCGGCCGGGAGGGCAGGGCAGGTGGGCATCCGAGGCGGCCTGCAGCTCACCCCCTGGGGGGCCTCGCTGGGGCAGAGCTCCAGGCAGGAGACAGTGGCGGCCATCCCAGCGGGAAGCCCCTGGGTTCAGGGCTCAGGCCCACACCTGCTCTGTCCCAGGAGGCAGAGGGCAGCGCAGGCAACGGCCCCGGGCAGGGCCAGACTGGGCAGCTTCAGGGAGCCCGGGAGCAGAGCCCTGGCCTGGCCTGAATGTCCCCTGGTGGTGCTGGAGCCACCCGGTGACTAGCCAGGGGCCAGCCCTCCGGGTCTGACCCTGGACCCCCACTTCCTGGGCCTCAGGTTTTCTCTCCTGTGATGTAGGACTGACCACAGGCCTCAGTGCCAGCAGGGTGCTGTGGGGCTGGACCTGTGGGCACTTGGGCCTGGCTGGGGAAGGCCTGGCACAGCCGCCAGCTGAGCTCCGCTTGTCACGTACAGTGAGGGGCACTGCTGGCACAGTGGAGGCCGGGCCAGGGGAGGCAGGAGGCTGCCAGGCTGGGCGCAGGTGCCCCAGGAGGCCTGGGGTCCAGGAGTCCAGGTCTGCGATTCTGTTACTCGGCATCCACAGCTGGACCTGTGGGGCGCCTAATCCTCTGGTGACCCCTGACACATTGCTGAGGGCTGCCACCAGCCCTCTCCCCACCATCTGCTCTCTCCAATGGCCATGACCATTGAGATGCTGCTGGCCCCTGTGCTGGGGTGAAGAGTGTGTCCCCCAAACGTGACATCCACCTGGAGCATCAAACATGAGCTGGTCTGCGAAGAGAGCTTTGGCTGAGGCCACGCTGCACAGGGGTGGGTTCTAACTCGGTGACTGGTGGCCTTGTAAGAGGACCAGGTAAACACACAGGGACCAGGCCATGGCCACCGTGACAGGAGCAGGGGTTGTAGTGGCCTGCCAAGAGCTGCTGAGAGCTGCCAGTAGTGGACGAGGCAGCTGGACCCCGAGCCTCTGCAGGGAGCCAGGAGCCTGCCACTCCACGATTTGGGACCCGCCTCCAGATTTGAAAGAACAGATCCCTGCTGCAAGCCTCCTGGTTTGGGGCGCTGTTTCGGCGGCATGGAAAGCCAGCAGGACCCCCACTCTGTCCCCTCTGCCACAGTCTCCTGAGCTTCCCACCTGCAGCCCCTCCCGCCTGCCAGACCCTGCCTCCCACTGGGCCCTTGCAGAACCCCCCCCAGATCTCCCCCCACAGCAGGGCTCATGGGGGGTTGCACCACCGGGGCCCAAACTGAACCAACTGCCACCAGACTCCTGCTGCCGTCCACCCTGCCCTCAGACTCCCGGCTCCGTCTGTCTTGGAGCCAGAGGGAACGTGGTACTGGGAGGCCAGGGACCCCAGCTTCCTCAGGACACACCGCGGGAGCCACACGGCCAGAGGGCAGATGCCGTCCTGTTGGATTCCCAACGTGTGACACTCTGTGGCTGGGAGGAAAGCGTCCCCATCCTTGGGAGGCACACCGAGGCCTCAGGGGCCAAGCGTTGTGTCTGCAATGACCTTCAGATGGCTCTGAGAAAGGAAACCCGCGGCCTGCTGCTTGTTGGAGGGTGCAGTCTCCCCAGAATCTACCGGCAGCTGGGGGCCTCCCACGCCCCCATGGCCTGGCCCGCAGCCCCGCGGTGCCCCACACCTACCTCCTGTCCAGCTGGCTTCCCCAGCGCCTTACACACAGGGCACGTCCCCCAGGCCCCCCACACCTGAATGTGCCAGGCCCCAAGGCCTGCGCTTAGGACTGAGTTCAGATTCCCTCCGTGACCTTGAGGTCCTCTGGGCTCCCCGCTGCTCGGCTCCCCGCTCCAGGCTGGCCTGCCTCCCTGCCTCCTGCCTCCTCCACCCTGGGCCTCGACACGGGCGTCCAGCCCGGCAACAGCTGCACACTGCGGAGTAGAGGCCCTCTGATGGCCTCCCCGGCCGCGTCGGGGCTCAGCACTGGGACCCAAAGACCTGACAGCAGGAGGAGAGGCTCCTGGGGTCTGGGGTCAGAGGTCTCAGGCCACAGAGGCCACCAGTGCTCTGGGCCCAAGGCGGGGCAGAACGCGGTGCTGGACAGCGTCGGAGGAAAGCAGCTCAGGCCACAGCCACCAGGACGCAGAGAGCGCTCCGCTCACCAGGGACAAAACAGAGACCCCAAGGCAGGTCCCCAGTGACCCGCCTCCTCCAGCCACACCCCACCTGCCCACGTCCCTGACCACGACCAACGCACTGAGCAGGCTGAGGCTCCGGAACCTCCCCGCGCCGTCTCACACAGGAGCTTCTGGAGACACTCACATCTGAACCCGAACATCACCTGAAAGTGGTCTCCACGAGGCGGAGGTCTGTCTCCCCTCCCCCGGCACACAGCAGGAGCACGACGGGCAGTGGCTGGGCAGATGAAGTGTGGGTGATGGACAGGGAGGACGCGGGTGGCGGGGGGAGGAGGGGTGGGCGAGAGTGCGGAGGGGAGGGTGCTGGATGGACGGTGGGCAGTGTGAGGAGCAGCAGGTCGCCTCGGCCCTCTGGGAGGCCAGGCTGGATGGGGGAGGCCACGGGAGGAGCCGGGGGGGGGCAGCGGCCCAGGTGGTGGAGTTCAGTGAGCAGTTCCTTTTTTCTGGGCACCAGACCTGACCCTGGGTCCTCACGGCTTGGGGAGACAGGTTTCCCCTTCCGAAGCCTCGTTCCATTGGTCATTATGATCCTAATAAAATCTAAATGGCCCCCTCGCACATGGCGGGACACTTCAAGGTGCAAGAGAACAGACAGGGACAGTAAGCGTCCCCACTGCTCCTCCCGAGACGCCGCAGACTTGGTGGGAGCTCACTGAAGGGGGCTGGACTGAGGGGCATCTTACATGAAGCCAGAGAGGCTCGGGAAGTCGCCGGGGCCTCCCAGCCTTCGCCAGGCCCAGGAGGAGGGGTGAGGGGGCAGCCAGTCACAGGGTGTCGGGGGCAGGGAGGAGCCTGGCGAGGGTGGCGCTGAGAGGCCCTGGGCGCCGGGACAGGGGCGGCACCGCCAGGCCGCAGGGCAGCGCGAGCTGGAGCTGGTGAGGCCCCGCCCGGGACCGGGCCTGCTCTACCTGCTGGTCACTCCCTGGCTCCAGGAAGGAACACGCCATCCTGCCCACACAGCCGGTCGGGCGGCTCCTCCTGCTGGCCTTGGCACACGCGGGCGCCCAGGCTGGGACTGACTCTCACGGGGCCTGTGGGGCTGCCGCAGGAGCGCTGGTCCCAGGTCCCCCACCCTGAGCCTGCACACCCCGAGACGAGGGTGTGGCTCGGGGCGCGGTGGGGGGTGCCCGTCATTTGTCTCCCTGTCACCTCGTCACCTCCCGCCATCCGTTTCCTGAGCCCAGCTGGTCCCGGCTCCCTCCTGGGGTGTGGAAGCAGAAGGTGAATCCACGGGTGGCCAGTCCACCAGGAAGTCAGGCCGTGACAGCCGGCCAGCATCCCACCCGACGCGGGAGGGACCTGCTGGATAAAGGGGACGAGGCTGAGGCTCCATCAGCAGCAGTTGCAGGCCGCAGGCTCCTATCCCTGCCCTCAGGTGGCCCAGGGGCGTGGTGGCTGTGGAGCCTGGACGCACGTGGACTCCCTGGAGGAAGGCCCTCGTGCCCCCACTTCACAGGGAGGAGGACCGCGGGCAGCCGAGGTGCTCACACGCCCGGTCCCCCGGCCAGCTGACCGTGGCACTCGGCCAGGGCGAGGGCCCACAGGGAGGCTGGGTGATGCTGAGGAGCAGAGAGAGAAGCCGGACCCCGAGTCCCAGAGGCTGAGCGCCGTGACCAACACCATCTGCTGGCGGACGCCGGACGCTCGTTACTGCCCCAGGGAGACTGGTGCATGGTGGCTGGGGCCGGAGGCAGAGGCGGGCAGCAGGGCCTGGGAGCGGGGACGCCAGGCGCAGTGCCGTGAGCAGCTTGGCGCTGTCACCTTGAGCCACACGGTGAGGACATCTTTGCCTTTCCATTCCCCTCTGGTCCTTCAGAACAAACTGAGGAAATCCACCTGGGCGGATGACCTCTGTGTCCTCTGACAAGCTGCCCCCGAGGGCTCCAGAACGCCACTTTTTCATGACAACCATCGTTATTTTTACGTTCACTGCAGGGGAGACTGTGTTTCAGTCAGGGTCAGCTTTGTGGCAAGCGTCTGAAATCTGCAAGAGGCAGTGTCTTCAATAAAAGAACTGCCCTTCTCCTGCACAGCTCAGTCCTGCTGTGGCCTTCGAGGGCTGACAGAGGCTCTGTGGTCCTTAAGGAGCCAGGCTCCTTCTCGTCGGTTTACCTCCTCCTTATTCAACAGAGCTGCCTGTGCTCCAGCTTTCATGCTTGCATTCCAGTAGAAGGGAAGAAGGGGATTTGGAAGGGCACACCCCTCTCTTTAAGGGCACTTCTGGGAAGCTCCACACACCACCAGTTCAGCTCACTTAGAACTCGGTCAAATGGCCACACCACACTGCGAAGGGAAGTTGGGAACACCCCTTGAATCTGGGGGGCCGTCTGTTCCACTTAGCCCTGGGGACCTGGCGTAGAGCAGGAAGCCTTGGACAGGGACAGGACACTGGTGTCTCTGCCCCAGAGCACCTTCCCTGTGGGATGGAGCACTTAGTTACTTTTCTAACTTAACTTGGGGCTGGGGCGGAGCTCAGTGGTATGGCACTGGGCAGCGTGGGTGACACCTGGGTCCTTGCCCCACGAAACCTGAGTTAAATTAA
This sequence comes from Spermophilus citellus, assembly GCF_964194105.1. Lineage (NCBI taxonomy): Eukaryota > Metazoa > Chordata > Mammalia > Rodentia > Sciuridae > Spermophilus > Spermophilus citellus. The sequence goes on along the minus strand of NC_138183.1, from coordinate 254,017,629 downwards.
TAAGATTAAGTAAGAGAGGACGTGAGTGAAGGCCTGGGCGGGGCCTGGTCCAGGCCAAAGTGGCCCCTTCACTGTCCACTCACAGGGTTTGGGAAGCACAGGGGCAGCTTGCCCGGGTTGGGGCCAGCTCAGGGGTCACTGGTAGGAGCTCTCTGGTCCCTGGAAGGCGGGGGTCTGGGAGGGAGAGCCCCAGCAGGAGCCCAGGAGGAAGCAAGGTGGTCCAGAGACGGACTGGGACAGCCCGAGCCAGGCAGGCCCTGGGAGGCCAGAAGGCTGGGCACGTGGCCTTGGGAAAGGCACAGGGACAGGCCACCCAGGAAAGCTCAGGGGGCAGGAGGGCAGGGCAGGGCCCTGCCTACAGGACGGTGGGGCGCAGGCCTGTGAGGGGCAGAAGGCAGGGGTGGTGGTAACCCTCTGGCCTGGATGAGTCTGTGCACAGCCGGTGCTCGGCTGGGGCGCGCCAGAGTCCCCCACGTCGGTGACACCTGCAGGTGTCCTTCGTCCCCACTGCTCACAAAGCCGCACGCTCTTCCCTCTTGGAGGGGACGCCGCTCCCTGCTCCGTGTGGGTGCAGACGTGCCCGGCACTCACCCGGGGGAAGGAGTGAGGCCGGCCCGAGCCACCCCCACACCGGCCACGGTGCAGGGGTAGATTTCCCAAGGTGGGCGGGTGCGGGGTCCAGTGTGGTGTCCCGGCCGCGCCCTGACTGCCTGGGCTGCCGCGGGGCTGCAGGCAGGCTGACCTCCCGCACCTGGAGTTGCAGGCAGATGCCCTTGGACCTGGAGTTGCAGGCAGATGCCCGGCGGCCAGCTTTCAGGCTGCTCCCCGCTGTGGGAGCCAGGGTGGCCCTCAGGAGGGGACGGGAAGCTGCCAGGACTGTGGCCTGCGTGGACCGTGACCCTTCCCCAGCTGCGCCCCCTCTGGGCCTGCCACGCCTGTCTGGGAACCCCAGGCCATGGGCCTGGTTGAGGGTGCAGGTGACCCACAGTGGCTCCGTGCCCACCGCCGACCCCCGCAGGCCTCCGTTGCTGTGTCCATCGGGCGGGGAAACGCCTCCTGAAGGACCGGGCCAGGTTCTGCAGCTGCAGCAAGGGGCGAGCCCCCAAGAACTCTGGGAACCACACCACCGGCGGGGCGGCCTCCCAGGACGCCAGAGTCCAGGCTGGGCGGGAGCGAGCGCAGCCCCGGGAAGCTGCTCCTTGGTCCCTCCTTTTCTGAAGAAGGAACACACGCACTGGACCCTGAAGAATGGGCACGCCCGACCGTCCCTGGCCGCTTAGAATGTCTTTATGGATCCTTATTGTCTAAAAGATGGGATCCAGACCCCTCCCACCTCCAGCTCCAAACCTCCTCCTGGACCTGCCTGGAGCCCTTCCCACTGGCCCGCCAGCCGCCCTGGCCTCCACGCTGCGGCTCCCTGCACTGGACCGGCTGGAGAACTCTTGCTCCCACGTGAAACCCCACTCGATGGTCCTCTATGAAAAGGCACTTTGGTGTCCTGGAGGTGGCATGGGCCCCGGGTCAGGGGCCCCACCTGAGACTGCACAGACCCCTGAGCTCTCGGGACTGTCCTGTGCTGGGGATGATTTTCCTGCTGGTCTCTTCCTCCAGACCTGGACTTTAGGCCTGGGAGCCAAGTTCTGTTTACCCCCCCGCCCCCACCCTCCATGACCACGCACAGACCAGGACGCCAGCCGCCACCCGGCTCCTCTCTCTGCCCGGCTCTGCTCTTGCTCCGTGCCAAGGCAGCAGGACGCAGGGGGCAGGTGCACTCTGCCTCACCCTAGGAAATGGGGGCGGGACCAGCACGGCCAGCAGAGTGCCATCCCTCCAGCGGGCAGGGAAGCCCGGTGAGGGCCACAGGCCTGCCAGGAACACAAAGGGGCACACGCCCCCCAAGGAGCTGCGGGCTGCGTGTGAGACCGCGTGGGGACTGGGAATCATGCGAATTCACAAATCGAGGCAGCGCCCAGCAGACTGAGGAGACAGATGGGCTCCAACCCACGCTCCCACGGCTCTACTGCCCACGCCAGGGCCCCTGGAGGAGGCAGGCTGAAGCCCAGGGCTCACCCGGACACTCAGCACTCCCTGGAGTGGCTGCTGGAGCCACACCCATGCCCTGCTGAGGAGGAGACCACCCTGTGGCCTAGGCCTGATGGGCACCTTCCCTCACCTGAGAAGAAGGAAGAGGGAAAGGCGGGCCTGGCCTGAGCAGGTGGTGGGAGGCCACACAGGACAATTAGTTCTAGTGCTCAGCAGAGGCGTGGAAATGGCCCTCTGCCCAGGGCAGTGGGTGACCTGTCCTGGCTCCACCCAGGACTGAATCACTCTGGAGGAGGGACTGGGTATCTCTGAGCATATTTCCAGAAGGCTTTCCACATTGGCAACCTGGGTGCATGTGCTGTGGGGCGGGGAGGGCACAGGCAGGACCAGTCACCACTGCCCCACTCGTTGCCTTGGGCCCTGGTCCTCATGTCCTCTTCCAGTCCCGCCTGCACTCGGGAAACCCTCTGCACCCCCCCAGCACCTCCTCACCCACCAAGCACCTCCCACAGGAGCAGGGCCTCTGCACACGCCAGGCGTCAGGAACTGGCCGCAGCTCAGGTTCTCTCTGTCCTCACCTGCCTCTGTTATGGAGTCCTGGGCCGGAGGCCCGACCCAGGGATCCAACAAATCAGGTCTGGCCACTGCTCCCAAAGCCGAGCAGAACGGTCACCGTGGGAAGCCCGAGAGGAGCTTGAACCTGGGCACCTGTCCTCAGCCCTGGCACAGAGGCCGCAGTGACTTCGAGGATTTCTAGAGGGGATGGGGCAAGGTCGGGGTCTGTGCAGCGGCCAGTGCAGGTGCCTCCGCAGGAGGGACGGGCCGGGGCCTGTCCCCACAGGAAGGCTGCCACTGCCCGGGGTGGGGAGCGCCCTCTCTAGAGGGTGTGGGCCAGACGGACCAGAACAGGCGACCTGGAGGAGAGGAAGAGCCAAGCAGGCCCAGACGCCCAGGCTGCAGTCCCCTGGGTCATTTGCAGGCCGGGGAGGGGGCTGGGTCCTGGCCTCCTTCCGCCATGAGGCCCCAGGCACCCCCACACCCACTCCAAGCCTCCCCACCATCACACCTGGCCACTCCTCGCCTCCCACAGGCCCCAGGCCCCTTGTCCTCAGCCCAGCCTTGACTCACATGCCCACCGCGGCCTCCACAGTCCCTAGCTGACTCCGAGGACGGAGCCTGTGCCCGGCAGCTGCCCCCTGGGGAAGGAGAGCAGGAGGCCTGCCCTGGTTCCAGTGGCTCTCAGGACAAGCGCTGAGGCTGGCCACAGAGGCTGGCCACCAAATGCCACCTTGAGACCTCTGCTGTGCTGCCCTGGGCAGTGGGCATCTCTGCTGCCAGCCTGTGACAAGAGCTTGTCTGACCACTACTTCCAGCCCTGCCTGGGGCTCTGGCTGGGCCACTCCAGCTACCAGAGGCCACAAGCTGGGTGGCGCATCCGCCCGGTGGGAAGAAGGTGCCCGTGGGGGGGGCCGCCTCAGTCCTGGAGGAGGAGGGCTCCCGAAGCCGGTGGGGGGGCCCTCCAGCCTCTGCCTGCTGCGCCAGCGCCACCCTGCCCCTCCCCAGACTGCCCAGCCTTGAGGGCCCTTCAGAGGTCCTGCTCCCTCCTGGCTCGGCTCAGGGTGGGGCACCCCCTGCTCCACCAGAAAGAAAGCGCCTCCTCCTGCCCAGCCCAGCTCTGCCCACTACCACTGCCCGCCCTAGCATCTCAGCGCTAGCACCTTCCCAGCCCTGGCCAGGTCTCCCCATAGCCCTGGGCACCTTCCCTCCACGGGTGACCACACATCTGCCTGTGTGGTTACAGGGAGATGTCTTCTCTCCTGGGGACCAGAGACAGCATGGAGACGGGGACAAGGTCCTGTGGCCCTGGAGAACCTCCAGCCCTGGCACTTAGTAGGTGCTTGTTGAGATCTCCTGCCTCCATCTGGCAACGAAAAGTTTGTGGTCAAGCCTTCCATGGGTGGCCGTCTTTCTTTTAAATTTAATCTTAATACTTTTGACAAGTGACCTTCTGGTTTTGGCACCGGGGCTGGAACCCAGGGCCTCGGCTGTGCAGAGCAAGGGCTCCGCTGCAGCCGCCTCTCAACCTTAGCAGTTGCGGGAATCGGGTTCTTCACGGCCTCCTCCTCCCGGGTCCTGGCCTTCTCCTTTTCCCGTCGTACCTGGTGCGCATCTGGAGCCTATTCTGGCGGCAGGGAGGTGAGGAGGCTCTTTCCCCACTTGGGGACTGACCTAATGGAAACACATCTTACCAGTAGAGTCCCACTGCTGACACGGCGGCCTGGCAGGGGGCTCCAGCCAGGCCCAGCGCCCGCTCACCCCCACAGGGCCTGCAGGGACAAAGGGCAAAGCACCTGTGGCCGAGTACTGTGCCCACCAGAGCCGCCTGCCTGGCCCAAAGCCCCATGTCCCTCCCCTGCCCCCATGTCATTGGGCTAAAAGGCCCCAGGTTCTCTTGTCCTCTCTGGCCTCTCCCCAGGTGAGTCCTGGAGTTCACCTGTCCCAGGTGCATGGCTGAGCTGGACCCGCCCATGCAGTAGGCTCCGGAGCCCAGCTCACCTTCCGTGAGACCCACATCAGTCCCTTCCTGCTCCCCGGGCTCCCCTGCCGCCATCTAGGTTTTTGGCTACACAGATTCCGACCTGTGCGGAGGTGAGTCTACCGTGGTCTGTTGCCACAGCCTGCGGTGTGTGGTCCGAGCTGTGGATATTGCTGGGGCCAGGTGACGGGGGTCCTGTTCCACTGCCCTATGAAGCCCCAGACTCATGGCCAGCTGGTCACGGCTCCTCAGGGAGGGCAGGGGGTTCCCAGTCATCGGACGCCTCCCAAGACCCGGGGGGGGGGGGATGAAGCTGGGCTCCTAAACGTCACACCCGGCTGGCGGAAGGTCGGTTGTTTTAAACCTGCAGCCCCTCAGATGACATGCGTGGCCTGCACCATGGCTGGTCACCCCGGGCCTCTCCACAGCAGCCCTGGAGGAGGAGGAGGCTGAGAGGCGAGGAAATGTGGTGCTGGAGCAGGGGCCCAGCGAGGGGCCGGCCAGAGGGCAGGGGTGCAGTGCCAGATGGCTATGTGCCCTGTGCCCTCTGCCGAGAGTTCACCCATGGAATGAATGAGAGGTGGGGCACCCAGCAGCACCCCTGCCTGGGTGTGGCTCCGAGGGGCTACGGCCACCTAGAAGGTGGGATCCTTGGGGTGGCTGGCTGTGCCTCACAGGGGCTGGGCAGCGTGGAGGGCAAATCCTGGACCTGGCCACTGTGGTCCCTGGGGACCAAGACACTGTGGGATGTGCTCGGGCCGGCCCTCCTGGCCAGGAGTGAAAGCTGGCACCGTTCGCTTTTCCTGCCTGAAGGGAGCTCAGCCCCGGCGTCCGAGGACCTTTTTACCACCAGCCGAACCTCACTCACTAAGACAGAGCGCCTTCCCCCGGCTGCTGCAGCGCTGGGCACGGCCCCAGGGCCTCAAGCTGGGCAGGGCAGGCAAGGCTAGCGCCACAGCGGCATCTTGAGACGGGGGCTGGGCTTGGCCGAGGGTCTCATCTGGGTGGACGCGGAGCCTGGGCGGCCCGGCTCCTCCAGCCAGAAGCCCTTTGGAAGGAGCAGCATGGTCCCAGCTTCTGGTGACACCCAGGTGCTTGTTAATGGTGACACCTCACTACCGCAGACAGACCAGGAGGTGTAGGCTTCCAGCCCTCACCAACCATCGGTCACCAACAAGGCCACCCAGCAGCAGAGGGAGCCTGTGGAAGGTGTCAGCTGACATGACTGAGCACAGGGTGCGGCACCCTCCTGCTCTCTGCATGGGTCCCCAGCTCCGCACACTCGAGTCACCACGCAGCTATCCCCACTAGTGCTGCACTTCTTCTCTGTGGTGCAGAGGGTGGCACCCGGGCCTCGGGCCTGCTAACTGTGTGCCTTTTAATTTTATCTGACTGGGGTCTCCCTCAGCTGCCCTGCTGGCCTCAAGCGCTCCACCTGCTGCTCAGCCTCCTGAGGTGCTGGGGTCAAGGGAGCGTGCCCCTGTGCCAGCTCACAACCTGATTTTGGTGAGACAGAATCGAAGCCTCGTACCCACTGTGTGCCACCGGCAGGCCTGGAGTCCGGGGGGCTCACGCGGCCACACACACACACTGCTACCCTGTCACTTGGCTTTCTGCTTAGCCGGGGCTCCACTCCTCCCTGGCCTGGCCTCGTTGCTGGTGGTGATTCCTCTGGTGGGCGCCTGCGACTTCCCAAAGGGTCTCCACGGAGGGCGCGACTCCAGAGGAAGGCTTCCCAGGTGAAATGGCTCTTCACCGCAGGCTCCGGTGGACGGGCCCTGCTCCGCGTCGGCAGCTATAGAGTGGCCGGCCATGTGGCACATGCCCATGCCACCCTAGTCACAGTTACCATCTGGTTCCAAACTTGGTCCACAAAGGGACTATGTGGTCAGAAAGCGGCCAGCCGGATGGCTCGGCAGTGACCGTGGGAAGAGGAACATGAAGCTAGAATGTGCAGGGGAACCCGGGAGCTTCCAGGAACGAGGCAGGGGTCTGCGGCCTGGCCACCAGAGGGGACGAGCGGGAATCGAGGAGGGCAGCAGAGACTGGAGAAGGGTTAGGAGGCCCCTCCCCAAGACGGTGGAGTAGGGGCGAGGCCCTGCTGGGAACCGGGTGGTGGTGGGGACAGGAGAGGTGGGAAGGCCACCATGAGGACAGGTCCAGGGTCCCTGCTGCCAAGGGGGAAGCGAGTGAGCCCAAGGAGGGGAAGGCCTGTGTGGCAGCAGGTGAGGTCGGGGACAGGCTGGGCACTGGGGGGAGGGGCGCAGTTGGAGGCCTGGTGGCCCCCAGGGATGCCCAGGCTCCAGTCCCCAGGACCTGTGAGCAAGGCCTGACAGGGCAGGGTAGTCATGGATATGGAAATGGGGAGAGGATCCCAGGCCACTCAGATGCTCAAAGTAATCACAAGAGCCACGGTGGCAGGTGGGTCAGAGGCTGGTGCAGACGGAGGGGGACGTGGGCTGAAGAACCAGGCAGAGCTGCCCAGGCTGGCCATGGGGGTCAGGGGAGGCCCCGCTGCTCATTTTTTTTTTTTAAATTTTTAGTTGTAGATGGACACAGTACCTTTATTTTATTATCCTTATGTGGCACTGAGGATGGAACCCAGCGCCTCATACAGGCAAGACAAGTGCCACCGCTGAGTCACAACCCAGCCCCCCCAAACCCTCGTTTTTAAGGTGTCTGAGAAACGAGGCGTACAGATTGTGGGAAGCAACTGCTATTTACTGCCGGCCCTTTAGGACCCCGAGGGCAGAGCCTGGACCTGAACCGGGCCAGACCACAGGCCATGCGCTCCATGGCTCCTGTCCCACACCGGCCAGGTGCCACCAATTTCTCCACCTGTGGAGCACTTTCTAGAGAATGAAAACGCAGCAGGCAGCGTCACCCCGTCAACACTCTCCCAGGCTTCCCTGGCCCTTCTGGAGAGGGACCCTCGGCTCTGGCAGGCAGGCCAGCCTCTGCCACGGAGCCACACGGGCCTAACACTCGCCCTCCCGGGGACTTGTGCCCGGCTACCTTCAGTGCAGCCTTGTGTCTGCAGCACCCAGTGGTGGTGGCTGCACAAGGGGAAGCTCCCGTCTGGCTCCAAGTCCCACCTTCTGGGCAGTGTCTTCTGCAAGCCCGCCCCAGGTCACTAAGCTCCCTGCTCTGCTGCCAGGAGCTGGCCCATCTCCTCCCCGTTCTGGGAGTGTGGACAGCAGCGTGGCCCAGCAGAGGACTTGAGTGTGGGGACTCACCTTACGCCTCATCCTGGGTGGAGTCAAGTCACAAGACTGGTCACTAAAGGCCAGGAGGGAGCCCGGATCTGCTCCAAAGTCCTGCTCCTCCCCTGGGCTAACCGCATCCTGGGAGGCCCGGAGGGCAAGGGCAGGAGCCCAGAGCTTAATGGGGCAGGACCTTGGCCGAGATCTCAGCCCTCCAAAGCCAAGGTGGCACAGCATGGCACATGTGGCTTCCCCAAGGTCATACATGGACAACTGGGACAAAGAATGGCCACTCAGCTTCTTAAAATTTTTTGCACTGTGCCTGGGGTGCTCCCACCTTTCAGTCCTGAGACAGGGTCTCACTGACTGCTGCGACCGCAGGGTGCACCACCGACCCAAACACCTGCCTCCCGAGGGAACACCATGGCGGGAGGGCACAGTGGGGGAAAGCTCTCAGCTCCGGGCAGCTGGGAGGGAGGCAGGAGAGAGCAAGCGAGAGCAAGGGGCCAGGGACGGACACCGTCTCCGAGGCCAGGCACAGGGCGCATGCCCGTCGTACTGGTGACTTGGGAGGCTGAGGCAGGAGGATTCCAAGTTTGAGATCAGCCTTAGCAACCTAGTGAGGCCCTAAGCAACTTAGTGAGACCCTGTCTCAAAAAATAAAAAGGGCTGGGATGTAGCTCATTGGTAGAGTGCCCCTGGCCCAATTCCTAGTACAATAAAGAAATAAAAGAAAACACCAAACTCAGTCCCCAGTACATACCTCCAGGGACCTACTTCTTCCACCCAAGCCACCACTACCCCCACCTACAGTTTCCATTCCTCCCCGTAATCTACCACACGGAGTGTTCCACCCATGGGGTCAGAGCCCGCGGATCCAGTCGCTTCCCAAGAGCCCACCTCTGAACACTGCTGCCCCGGGACCAAGCTCTCAACACCTAAGCATCTGGGAACAGCCCAGGTTCAGACTGTAACACTCTCCCTGCCCTGAAAAACAGGGCACGCTCACCTCACAACGCAACGTCAGTCTACTCCCATGAATTCTAGGTCTTTTTGCTTTATTTTTTCTTTTTAGGACCAGGGATTAATCCAGGGCACTTCAGCACTAAGCCACATCCCCAGCCCTTTTTGATTTTTTTTTTTTGTAAGACAGGGTCTCATTAAACTGCTTAAGGCCTCCCTAAATTGCTGAGGTTGGCCCTGAACTTGCGCTCCTCCTGCCTCAGCCTCCCAAGCTGCTGGGATTGTAGGTGTGCACCCCGACATCTGGTGAATCCCCACTCTTAATAGTTTCAGCATTGCTGAAAAGTCCAGGTTATCTCAGAGATTTAAGGCAGACTCCTGGCTGTGAGCCTGTTTAAAAAAAAAAAAAAATCAAAAGTGTGTCAAATGCTCCCCATACACAACGGCAAAGAAAAGAGTGAGGATGCAGAGAGATGGGGGCCAAGCGAGCCTGAAGCCCAGCCGTGCCAAGACGGAACCCTGGAGTCCACGCCTGGCACCCAGGCGTGTGGCGGCAGGATGTGGGCTCCACAGGGCCGGTGCGGCGCGGCTCCTGGCCTTAGCAGGCGCAGCCTGTGGGGACTCTGCTGGGCTGCCTCTACCCATTGCCTGCAGCTTTTCTCAGCAGACAGTCCCACTCCTGGCCTACCTTGGGGTCCTCACTACAGTGCTGGCTTCACTTCCACAGCCTCCCTCTCGTCCCTGCGCAGTGACAGGGCTCTGACCTCAGCACCTTGCCTGGCCTCCCACGTGCTAGCTCAGCAGAAGCCTGCATCCTGCAAAACCAGCACCACGTGCTGACACCGAGGTCTGCCACCACCTCGAGCAGCAGCCGAGCCTCTGGGGATCCTGGCGGCAGCAGCCTGAGTGCTGGGGGGCTGAGCATGCTGAAAAACTTCCCAGGGCCCCTGTACAAGCAGGATGTCCATTGGTCTCAAAACAAAGGAATTTTTATTCTTACACCCTTGAGCCTCAGATGGGTGATACCTTGCCAGTTCCTAAGATGCCCTCGAACCATCTTTCCTAGTGTTTCTAGGTAAAGTATTTAGTGTTTAGCAGCTGTATTGTGTTCAACACCACACCTTCCTTGACCTCGGTTTTACTCAAAGTTTTCTGGCCAAACTGCAAGTTTTTAAAATCTTTTTGCTTTCTGTTCCCGATTCTCACAATAAACTTGGCTAGAAGCTGCCGGTAATACCCACGCCTCCACACGAAAGCTGTGCTGCCTAGAGATTTCTACTGCCAGACTGGATTCAACCTCACCAAGTCTCAGGACATGGAACACATGCTGGTGTCTTCTTGGCCAGGGCGTCCTGTGAACGGCCTCTAGACCCATTTCCAAGAGTCGTCCTCCTGCTCTGAGGCCTCCTGAGCAGGCTCACTGCCTGCAGCCTCTTGGCATCCTGGTTTTCTGAGCTCCCACCAGAACCGCATATTGAGCCTGGCTTACAACAATCTAAAACTTTTCCAGTTTGCATCTCTAAACTTTTCAAATTGCTCCCACAAACTCCAAAAAGCTCCAAAGCTTCTGAACCATTAATCACAGCATCAACCCATTTCTCGGTACCAACGTGTTTCAGCCCAGCTTTTTTGCCCTGCGACCAAAAGACTGGACGAGAACGATTTTAGAGGAAGAAAAGTTTATTTGGCACTCACGGTTTAGGAGGTCTCAGTCCCTAGACAGCGGACTCCACTGCTTTGGGCGGAGGTGAGGCAGGACATCGTGGTGGAAGAGTGTGGTGGAGGAAGGCAGCTCAGGAGAGGACAGTCAGGAAGCAGAGAGAAAGTTCTCTCACCAAGGACCAAACAGAAGCTCACCATGAGGGACCCACCTGTCCTGTCACACCCGACCTGCTCACAGTCACCACTCAGTCAACCCCTATCAGGGGATCAACACACTGATTAGGTTAAAACTCATGTAACCCAACTATTTCACCTCGGAACTTCCTTGCACTGTCTCACGTAGGAGCTTGGGGGGCACACTTCACACCTAAACCATTAGACACGCTAAACGGATAAACCCACTGGTGAGGTTAAAGCCACATGATCCATGCCGCTTTTCTTTTTTGGTACTGGGTCTCAAACTCGGGGTTCTTAACCACCAAGCTGCATCCCTACCCTTTGAATTCAAGACAGGGTCTTCCTAGGTCGCATCGAGCCTTGCTCAGTTGCTGAGGCTGGTCTCAAGCTTCTAACCCTGCCTCCGCCGCCCAAGTCCCTGCGCCACACACCTGGCCGACCCATTCCTGGTAAAGGCACCACTCCTGGACACTGCTAACAGTCTTCAACGTGGGAGCTCCTGGGGAACATTCCGGAACCATGACCATGTCTGGCAGGCGCAGGCAGGTCCCACAGGTGGCAGACCTGCCTTCTGCAGATCACCTTTTGCTTAGGTCAATACTCTGGCTAGTGGTGAGCGAGCTATTAGATAATCCTGCCGCCATTTCCACAGGGAGAGCCCAGGACGAGCTGCTGACACCAGCTGGACCGAACCCCTCAGAATACGTGACGTGAGAAAGTCATCGTCAGGAGAGGGAATTCTTTGTGACGTGACCTCTTCAGGAAACAGGCTCTTGACCCAACTGGTTTCCAGAGGCGCCTGGAGGGCTCCAGGTAAAGGCACTGGCTTCAGTGGAGGGCTCTGGAGGTCCAGGGTCTTGCCCCTTGCTAGGCCAATGACCGCCTGAATGGTAATTCTGACACAGAACAGCCACCTGCGACCCGGGAACCGGCTCCTCACGAGAACTGACCCTGGCGGAGCTCGGCTGTGCACCAGTTCCTGGGAGCACTCCACAGGCGTCACTGTGGTCACCCTCACAGCCCTGCTGTCGCCGCTCTGTAAGTTAGCCAGGTGTCCTGACTCCTGGACCAGGACAGCACCTCGTGCTGGTGTCCAGGTCTACCCTGTCGCCTCAAAGAATGGGACAAAATGTGCCTTTTGTCCACGGTGGAGTCACAGTGGGACACGCTGGTTAGAAGGCCGTTCTCCGGAGCCAGATGCGCTGTCCCGGTTCTGACCTCCCTCCAGCCCGTTTCCTCACCTGAAGAACAACAGGTAGGACTCAATCTGAACCAGTGCCTTTGTGCCCAAAGCTGCGAGTCTCTGGCTGGCATTCACTGAGTGAAGATGACAGAAGCCCCCTCCCTCACCCGCACTCCAGGCCCCGCCTGGCAGAGGAAGGGCTCAGGAAACGCAGCTTTAACTGTGAAGCTGCAGCATGGCTCTGAGGGGGAGCCCTCTGCCTGGCTCCTGATGGGACTGCCCAGTGCTGGGCATGGTACAGAGAATCAAGTCCCTCCCATGGTCCCCAAGGAGAATGGCAGCCCCATCAAGAAGCTTCTGAGGTGTGAGCGTCTGAGTCCCACTGCACTGGGGACACAGCGTCACTCCCGTTTTGGAGCCGCCGGGCCAGCTGCTCCTCCTCCACGAGGTCGGCCACCAGGTTCATCCGACAGCCCCTGAGCGCCTCGACCAAGCCGGCCACTGTGGCCTTCTCCCGCTCGCTGCTCTTCCACACTCTCAGCGACTCCCGCACCCGCTCTGCCAGGTTGCGGGGGTATCGCTCCTCAATTCCATCGATCTTGGCGTCAGAAACTCCAAGGTGCCGAGCCAGTCTCCTCCAGTCTTTCCCCACGTTATCACATATGATGCTGAAGGCTGCGTGCAGATCTGGGGGGAAAGAACAAGACTTACTGGAGGTTCGGGGAGCACCCCTGACGCCCACAGGATTCTCCAGGCTGACCCGAGTGCTGAGCAGGCAGATTACCTACACACAAGGCCTGCACGGAGGTGAAAGCCACCGAGAAGCTCAGGGACTGTCACAGAGAGCCTGAGATTAACCTCAATTCCCAAGGCAGCCCCCGTGGGACTCAGTGAGCTGCCTGCTTAGGACAGGGGAACTGAGGGGCGGAGGAGCTGAGAAGGAAGTGGGGCTGTTCCCAGTCCTAATCTGCAGCGAGTCGAAGGGCAATCTCCTGAAGCTATGTCTACTCAAGTCCCTGGAACTGAAAATGTTATTTGGAAAAAAAGATCCTTGCAGATGTAAGGGAACATCTTGAGAGGAGTTCACCTGGATTATCTGGGTGGGCCCTACATCTAGTGACCATGCAGGCAGAGCTGGAGGGACGCGGCCACAGATTAAAGATGCTGGGAGTCACCCAAAGTTGGGAGAGGCAAGGAGGGACTGGTCGGTAGAGCCACAGAGGGACGTGACCCCTGCCGACACCTGACCTTTGCAGATTTCTGGCCTCCAGATTACATGATAATAGATTCCTACAGTTTAACCCTCCAAGCTTGTGAAATTTGTCATGGCAGTCCCGGGACAACAGTGCACACCCTAGTTCTTATTTTGGAAGCTACACCAACTGACCGCTAGACTTTGGTCCCTGGCTACTCCACTCCCTGCTGCAAAGCCACTACTGAGATCAGAAAGCAGAGCGCTATGAGCCCAATAAGCAGCTTCAGGAGTGTGTGTGTAGGGGAGCAGGCAGGACAAGGCAGTGCGGGAGGGTACCAGACAGCTGCTCTCACTGTCAGCAGGTGAGCCCACTCCTCCAGCCCCCTGAAAGCACTTGTTGCTGTGATCATTCGGAAAGACGAGGAACTAAGGCACAGGGATGTTAAGTGAATATCTTGGTGTCACACAGCTAGAAACTGACTGAGCTGCGGTTCAAAACCCTGTCACCCTGTGCCAGAGACCATGATGTTAAACCGCCTTTTGTAGGAAAAAGTGCACCACACACAGCATCAACCCACTCTGAACTGCTGTCGACCTGGTATGTTTCCTCCAACACAGTAATTACAAGACTACAGTTAATATCAAACACAGACATATACGTGTCATCTAAAAAAGGTACTGAGTCTATTTTTGAGGCTGTCCTTTATCAACACTTTCCTCATTGCTAAATATCCTTGAAAACATCATTTTTTCTGATCCTTTCTATTTGTCCAACACTGTGTGTGTATGAAATTCTAACCGACAGCCCTCAACAGTGCAGCGCAGCGCACCCACCGTGTCACCTGTTTACGCACTGTCCGGCAGACTGACTGATCGGTTGATTCCAGGCCACAGCCTGTAGTATGCAGGGTGTCCCTGAAGCACTAAACTCCCAGGCCCAGGGGCTGAGGGACCCTAGGTATACACTGGTCTCTTACTCCTGGCACCCCAGCAAGCCAAAGGGGAGAATGGAGAGGGGCTGCTCAGAGTGGACTCCTTCGAAAAGGCAGTGTAGGGCAAAAACCTTATCTGGTTTCTGAGTACCTGCATAAGTGTCATGAGGTATCTTGGGGAAGACCCAAGTACACACATGAAATTCTTGTTTTCATATCTATGCTTCATATTTAAACCTGAAGGTAACTCTATACAACATTGTAAATAACTTTGTGCATGAAAATTTCCATTTGTGGCTTCTCAAAACATTTTGGCTCTCACAGCACTTCCAGTTTCAGACTTCAGCCTGCACCTCCCACCCCAGGCCAGACGGCCTTAGGTGCATCCCAGATCTGCTGTCAGCTGTGCATTTAGGCAAGAACTTACACTTGTGAGCCACTGTCCTCTCTTCTGAAAGATGGCAAGAAAGATGGGAAATCTAACTCACAAACGAACAAGTCAAGTGTGCCGTCGGTGGCACGTGGGAACACTGGGTCAGAGCTACCAAGGGGTGGTGTTGGTCTTCGACGGCCAGGAAGGGGGTCAGCGGGGCACGGTCCCGGAGGCGGACGACCGGATGCAGCAGGCTATCTGACCTCTGCCCATTTTCTCCACTCTACCCCACCCGGTCACTCAGGTCCTTTTTCTTCAGTGAGTTTTCTAATTCACCTGGAAAAAGTGGGGGTGGGGAAAACACTGCAGGCCAGGGGTGGGCATCTAGGCCCGGCAACCTCGGGTGGGTTGCCTTCTCTGGGTTTGGGTTTGCCCATCTGCCACTCCTGCCCCAGGGTGGTTCCCAGAACACCTGGCAAAGAGCAGGAGCCAAGAGACTTGGAGTCCACTGAGGGGCGAACCGGCCCTGCGCCCGCGGCTGGGCCCCCGCGCTCACCTGCCTCCTCCTGCGCGGCCCCCGCCGCCGCCCCCGCCTCGAAGTCGTCCAGGCGCTGCAGCAGGTCGTGGCGCCGCAGCGAGGCCAGCAGGTCGCGCAGCAGCCCGGTGTGCTCGGCCTCCAGGTCCTTCTGCTCCAGCAGCACCTCGAAGAGCTCGTGGCCGCGCTGCACGCGCTCCAGCTTCCTCTTGCCCACTAGCCCCTGGCACAGGAACTTGAGCTCGGTCAGCTCGCCGCTGGACAGGTCGGCCGACACCGAGTGCAGCAGCACCCGGAAGGGGTCCATGGCGGCGCCGGCGAGCAGCCTGCACGCCCCGCGCCCACCAAGCCCCCGGCACTCTGGTTTCCGATCCAAACCCGGAAGTCACCGTCAGTCTTCCGGCTCAACTTCTCGCGAGAGCTCTAGGCTTTGCGCAGGCGTATGGCGCGCGCCGAAGCCTTTTCCACCTGGGCTGGCGACGGCCTCTGCGCCTGCGCCCTGCGGGTCGCTGTGGGTCCCTGAGAGCCTGCGCGGGCAAGTCTGGGAGGTGGTGGATTTGCCAAGCGCGGCGCAGCCCTGCTGTGTGCTGGGGCGGCAACCGCGAGCCCCCGGGTGTACGGTTGCTAGGCCACGTCACGTCAGACCTGTTACCGTTCTACACCAACATTCACCAAGCTTGGAAGTGCGTTCTGTAGGGATCCGGGGGCATCTTCTGTGTGGGGGAGGAAAAAACCCAAAGGACACTACTGAGAGGTTTCTTTGGTTTGAAGGTGTGAATATCTGACTTTTAAAGTTGGGGCTACTCACGAGATCATCCCTTGAGGCCTTCTGTCGGGGCTGGGGAAAGGTTTGTCCTATCCCCAGGTCAGCTGAGGACCAGGGAGGCAATCGGGCCGTGTTTGCACATGGGGTGGCTGTGGTTAGAAATGGCAAGACAGGAGGTACAGTGTCCTCATCCCAGCGACAAGCCAACACAGGTGTCGTCGGTGGTGGGGGCCCTCCTCGCCCTGCTCTGAGCACCCATTCCAGATGCCAGCGAGCGCAGCGGACCCCGGAAACATGCCGATACTAGGTGTCCATTCCCAATGCAACAGGAGAGAACGGTGGCCAGCGGGCAGAGGGGGCCTCCCTGTGGGACACGGACCAAGGGGCACAGGGCTGAGGTCCCAGGAGCAGCAAGAGGCAGGCCTTGTGGGGAGAGGTGGTGGGTGCCAGGAGGGTGTCAGTGAGGAGGGGCCTTGGCCCAGGACTCAGTTTCCCTGCAGAGTGTGGACAGAGGGGTGAGACCAACTGAGTTACCCTGACGTTTTTTTAGTGGGGTTAAAATCCAGGTCATAGAGTTCACCCCTTGGGAGGGTTCGGCTCAAGGTGTTCCTTGTGGTCTAATCCTGGAGCACTTCCATCACCAGCAGGAACCCCTCCGGCACTTTCTGTCAGGGGCCCTCCCCGCTCCAGCCCAGCACCGCTGACCTTTCTGTCTGTGGATCTGCCTGTTCGTGGTAGAGGACCGGCTGTTTCCTGGTTCAGCTTGGAACCTCCTTCTACAGGCTGAACTCATGCTCAGTCACAATTTCTCTCAGGGGAAGATTTAATTTGTTTCCACTTTTTGGCTATTTTTTTTTTTTTTTGGAGGGGGTACTGGGGATTGAACTCAGGGGCCCTGACCACTGAGCCACATCCCCAGCCCAATTTTGTATTTTATTTAGAGACAGGGTCTCACTGAGTTGCTTAGCACCTCACTTTTGCTGAGGCTGGCTTTGAACTCACCATCCTCCTGCCTCAGCCTCCTGAGCCGCAGGTGTGTGCCACCGTGCCTGGCCACTTTTTGGATTTTGAACACTGAATTACATCTTTACAGAGTCCCTCTGATCAACCAGTAGAAGTCAAGACACTCTGCAATCACCCCCACCAAAGATGGGGGTGCCCGGACCAGGGGGTGCAGGCACAGCAGGAGCTTGAGAACACAGCAGCCAGTCTTCTTTGGACTTGGGGCAGGGGTGTAACCAAGAGGAAGTAGGAGGCTTTGCTGGGTTTGAAGGCTGGTGCCTTCCTGGACTGAAGCAGGGAAGGGGTGGGGTGGGGCAGGCTTGGGAGGAAGAGCGAGGGCTGGTTAGGGGCACAAGGTGCCTATTAGACCTTTCGGTAGAGCTGTTGGGCAGGTCAAGGGTTAGGACGGAGATCTGGGCCAGAGATTGAATTTTGGGAGTCCTCTGCAGATAAATGGTATTTTAAGCACCTACAGAATCAGGTCATCCATGAGAGAGGCAGAGAAACTGGCCTGTGGCTCAGTCCAGGGTGTCCACCACTAAGGGGCAGTGGGACGTGGAAGAGTGGGGGAAGGAGGCTGAGAGCGAGCCTTGGGAAGCAGCAGGTGAACAAGGAACCTCTTGTGAGGGGAGAGGCTCCAAGTACCCAGCTGGCCTTTAAGCAACACTCAAAGACATTTTCAAACAAACTGCAGGCCGGGACTGTGATGGGGCTCTGTTGGCACACTCCTTCCTCAGTCGGCCCCACGGCCTCCACCTCTGTGCCTTGGCTCTGTCTTCCCGGTGGCTTTCCACAGTGCAACTTCCCTATTTTGACAAGGTCTGACTGATTGCTTTTTCCCATTATGGATTGTGGTAGCAAGTTTCAGATCTCTTTGCCTAACCTTAGACCCCCACATTTTTTTTCTATTTTCTTGTATAATTGCATAAATCCATGACCCCCTTTACGTTGGTCTTTAAGGTAAGGTGCAGGTTGAGGTGAGGTTCTTTCTAGCTGGGGGGACTGGTGGTTCCAGTGTGTTGACCCCTGCAGGGGGGACTTTTATAGGGCTCGGGGCTTGTGAGTCCCTGAAGGCCACTCACAAGCTGCCCCACAGAGCTCTCCGCCCCGGCCTGCACATCGCGATTTTGACGGGTTGTGTTTGTGTATTTTTCTCTCACTTGGTGCCTTTCCAAGAAAGGCAGACAGGAGAGTGAGCACCTTGCAGGCGTCTCCCTTTCCGGGTTCCCCGTTCCGCCTCAGCCCCTCCCAGGGTGACCTTCCTGCCTCTTTCTCTGTTTGCTTTGGTCTCTCTGGTTTCTGCAGAGGGACTGTCTCCAGAATCCGCAGATCCTCAATCCTCGGTTTCCTTCAAAAGTATTTTGGTTTTTGTTGGAGGGGCCTCCCCGCAGCTGGGCAAGGCTAGGCACAGGCTGCACCCTGGACCTCCAGGGAAACCAGCCCTGCTGACACCTTGACTTTAGCCCAGCGAGGCCCACGCAAGACATCCCAGCCACGGAGCCACAGGGTAATGCTTTTGGGTTGTCTTAAGCTGTGGGGTTTGTGGTCCTTTGCCGACTCCTCGTCCCTCCCCAAGAGCAGCTCCCGAGGTTGCCAGCAGGGGGCAGCAGCCACCAGCAGGAAGAAGCAGGCAAGGTCGTTTCTTCCCTGGACATCAGCATGGGGGTGACTGGGAGGGACAGGGAGGGCAGACACCTCTGGAGCCCCGGCGGTCTGCTTCAGTCCCGGCTACAGACGCTGCGTTGCAGAGAAGTTAATTGCCACACTCTGGTGACTGCTGTACTCACCGATAAAGTGTGTGTGTGTGTGGGGGGGAAGCAGGGAACAAACAACAGAGAGTCAGTTCCTTGGTGGGACCGAGGGGGTCAGACCTGAGCGCCTGCTGGACACAGCCTTTCCCTGTGGCCGCCTTCCCGGCAGGCTCCTGGCAGGGGCAGCACGAACCGTCCCACTTGGGGAGACCCCGAAGGAGCCTGTGCTGGCCCAGGCAGGGCTTCCAGGGCTTCCAGACACCCCCTTCTCCACAGGCTGTGACGAGCAGGGCTGTGTGAGCATGGAGCTAGCCCTCCACGTGCCCCCATGCTCCTTCCATTGGCTCGTGGGCTAGCTTGAGCCTGAGGTCCACTCAGCTGAAGGGCGGAAGGCCAAGTTGCCAGTCTGTCTGCCTTCCACCCGTCCATCCATCCATCCATCCATCCACCCATCCACCCATCTACCCACCCCATCCATCCATCCACCCATCCCCCCTCCACCCATCCACCCATCCTCCAGCTACCCACCCATTCACCTACCCATCCATCCACCCATCCATCTGTCCATCTATCCATCCACCCACCCACCCATCCATCTATCCATCCATCCATCCATCCATCCACCCATCTATCCATCTATTCATCCATCCATCCACCTGTCCATCCACCCATCCATCTATCTATCCACCCATCCACCCATCTACCCACCCATCCTTCCATCCATCCACCCATCCTTCCATCCATCCACCCATCTGTCCATCCACCCGCCCACCCATCCATTCACCCATCACCTGCTCCCTCCCTATTCACCCAGCACTTCCTGGCCCTGCCTGTGCCTGGCGCTGTACCAGGTGCCCCCTCCTGGCCTGTCAAGTGTTCAGTCTCCTTTTTTCCTGTGGTGTCCACACAACGTGGACAGGTACATTAGTACTGTCTGATGCATGGTGACAGACCCCCTGTGGTGGGGTCATTTTAGGGACTCACGAGTGGTTCCTGGAGACCTGTAGATGAGTGTATGTGGGAGTTGGGGTGTGTGGGGCAGGCTCTGATCTCGGCCTTAGGTGGGGACTGCCCTGTCCCAGGCACAGACCTTGGCTAAGGTGTTCCAGGGATTCCCACAGCTGGTCCTGAACCAAGGACAGGGACCTTGGCCCAAGGCTTATGTAGCAAGGCCGGTGACTCCAGGAGGGCCAGCCCCAGCTGTCCCCCAGCCTGTGGACAGTCATGCCTGGCGGGGGGGGGAGGGTGGCAGTGGGGCAGCTGGAGGACAGCTGTCAGATACCAGCGTGACACCATGGCAGGGGGGCAGAATCAGGTGAGTGGCTTTTCAGTAGAACATGCGAATCTGGATTTTGGATGTATATTTCCTTGGATTTAAAAAAATATGTGGGAAATTAACTAAAAAAATTAACAAGTGCTGAGCCCACCGTGGGAGCAGCCTCCACCCTTGGGGCTCAATCCCTCTTCCAGGGCTGTGTGCAGCTGGGCCAGTCCAGGCCTTGGGACCTACCTCCCAACCACGAGGCCCCAGGACCCGCTGTAGAGACTCCAGTGGTCCTTGGTGCCCGAGTCTGGACCGAAGGAAGGTCATGTAGCCATGTGGGCAGCAGAGCCCTGGCCATCTCTGTTCCCATCTAAAATGATGGCACTGGCTGGCCGAGGCTTTTTCATGGCCAGGTCCCAGGTCCTTGGGTCTCTCTGCCCTGGCCCTCCCCAGGCCCCAGCACCGGGGGCCTGCATTTCTCTACACCTTTCTCTGCATCGCCTCCCGCTGAAGGGCCACCTTACAGCTGCCAAGGCAGCGAACCCTCGGCCAGGCCCACGGTTCCTATTCCACCCGCTGCCACACAGATCAGCACGCCCTGTCCTTCCCGAGTTGGCTCTGGCCACCCCCACCGGCACCCCCCACTCCTGGAACCTACTCTCTGCCTCGGGACCTCTGCACGACAGTTCCCTCTGCCTGACCCGGTTCTTTGGGGGAACCGAGGAGGTCAGACCTGAGGGCTTTGTTTGTGGCTCCTCTTTGCTCATGTCGCGAGGGCTTCGCTGACCAACTAGGCCACTCTCTTGACACTCAGAGCCCTTGCCACTTCGTCCTGAGCATCCCTTCCTCCTTCTCCAATCTTTCGGTTCCAGGGTTAGTTTTCTGGTCCAGCATCCGACTCCCTCCGCAGGGTCATCCCAGAGGGAAGGGGCGCGCCTGTTGGCAGCTCCCCTCCCCGCGCACGGCCGTGCCCCCGAGCGCTGCGTCCCGGCCTCACCTGGCGTGTCCTCCCCCGCGGCGCGCTGGACGTGAGCTCCGCGCCGGCACTAGGGGGCGCCGGAGGCCACGGCGGGGCCGCGGCTCCCGGGTGCTGGGGGTAAGCGTCGCCAGGCTTTACTGGCATGATGGTGACCACGGGTGGCGCTTAAAGTGTCCTCGCTTGGCCACGTGAGTACCCTGGCAATCCAAGGGGGCTCCCCAAAAGGTTTGGGAAATTTAACTGAGTTAAGTACCAACGTGCTGGGTTGTGGATTCAGGAGCCCGCAAGAGCCTAGTGAGCTGGCGTGACACCTCCCGCGAGCGGACACCAGGACGTGCGTGCGCACTCAGCGCTGGCAGGTGTGTGGGTTCCACGGTGCGAAGCCCGAGACCACCAAAGCAAACGCGCGCCGCTGCACGCAGGCCCAGAGTGCGGGCGCGCACGCGTGCGCACGCCCGGGACCAGCAGAGGCAAGGCCACAAACACGCCAGCGGGTGCGCACTCGCACACGTGAGCACAGACAGGCCTGGGCACGCACATGAGCCCGTGCAGCCACACACTCGCACGCGGACACACACGCCGGAGCTGAAGTCCCAGGAACACCTAGGACAACTTGCACAGGAAACACACCTTCCTAGTCAATCACACCCAAACGTGCAGCCTCAAGCGAGGACATGTCGCCGACTTTGGGGAGCCTCTGGAGTGTCCTGGGGCACCGGTCATGAAGGCAGCACTCAAGTAAGGAGAGCATTGTGTTTTCAAATTTATTTAAATGAATATTCAGCCACAGTCCTCTGTGGATTTGTGTACATTCAGTTTTTTAAAAAATGGATTCCATAAAAGGAATTTTGGTAGTCACCTAATTCTTAACACAATATTTATATACAAAAACTCCATTTGAAACTCCTACTGTACAAGAGAAAATAGAAGCATCAGTTTGATTTTAGCAAATAAGGAAGACCTGTCCCTGGAGGGGCTCCGATCACCACCAGTCAACTGCAGGAATGTCAATTTCACCACCAGGAAACGCTCAAACACACCATGGAGATTTTCTCCTTAGCCTTGATGAAACGTTTTGTTTCTTGGTGCTTGAGAAATTTCAGATAATTGGTTAGTATAACCAGTGCAAATTTAGATCACTCATATCATTTATGAGAACTTTTTTTTATCTACAAGCTTTTAAAATGATAATTGTCCATCAGAGACATTCCCGTGAGTAAATATAGAGAAATGTTACCAAAATAGAAGCCTTTATTAATAAAAATCTTTGGTAGTAACAGTATTTGAAATTCCTCTCAATGATACTTGGTTAACTAATAAACTTCCACCTTGAGCTACAGAAAAAAAAATCCTCCACATCCCGCAGTTTAGTTTTAAACAACTAAACAAAACCAAGAAGTATTCTAAAGCTTTGAATGACTCTCAGAAGCCTTAGGACTTGGTGATGTCCTTGAACCTCCTTCAGATCACCTTGGAGGTGATCTCCCCTGCCCACCTCCCTGTCACCCTGGTCTCATCTCACAAAAGGGCCTCGACTGATGTCAGCCCAGCACCCCAGGGTGTGAGGCTGGCGCAGGGGTGCTGGTCAGCTACGGCTTAATCAGGACACCTGCACCCCTGGGCTCCAAGGATGGACGGGAGCCCCCGTGCCCCTGTGTGGCCAGGGCCAGGCACCTCTCTGAGCAGAGTGCCTCAGCTTCCGCGTTCACCGGAGGAGTCAGGATCACAGTCCTGGGCTTCTCTGACCTGCGGCCGGCCAGGTGACCCGTTTGGGAGCTGCGTCCCCACAGTCCCTCTCAGCCTCTCTGTCCTTCCCCAAACCTGGCTCCAGCTGGGGCCGGATGCCGTGGAGACCATCTTTCACCTGTCTTAAGGCATCGGTCAGAGGAACAGATCATTTCTAGGGCCTCTGCTCTCTCGCCACTGTGAAGGGGACCCTGGCCCGCTGAGGGCCCTGCGAAGCGCCCGCCCTGGCCTGCTGTTGCCCACCACCAGCCATCACGTTGGTTCACCTTGAATACTCATGATAAAAAAAATCCCTGCATAATGGCTTTGTGCAAAAACAGGAGAAAAACAGAAAGAAGAGAGAAAAATGTCCCATCAGAAAATGGCCCTCCATGTTCCTGGGAGCCACAGGGCCCTGGAGGGGCAAAGTGCGCCCACCCCAGGGCGCCCCCGTCGGGAAGCTGCCGCCCGCAGCGCCGCAGCTACAGCATGCCCCCGCGGTACGCGCCGCCCCGGCCTGGGCCGCCGTCGGGGCGGGGCGTGGCACTGTGGTGGTTGCAGGGCTCCTCGCCCTCGCGGTCCTTCTCCATCCACGTGTCCAGAAGCTGCTGCTTGCCCTGCTCCTCCCTCATGAACAGCTCCACCATGAGCACCTTCTCCTTGTGGATCTGCTGGCTGATGTCCTTGGGGATGTCCGGGATCACCCAGTCCACAAAGTCACTCATGAACATGACCAGGTTCTGCAAGAGGGACGTCACCCACAGGGCGGGAAGGATGCCACTGGGAAGGGCGCCCCACCCGCCTGCCGCGCCTGACCACTCTCTGCTCTTCTTGTGCACCTGCCCCACCCCCTCCCTGCTCCCACCTTCACCTGCCCCAGCCCTCTCCCTGCTCCTACTCTCACCTGCCCCACCCCTCTCCCTGCTCCCACCTTCACCTGCCCCACCCCTCTCCCTGCTCCCACCTTCACCTGCCCCACCCCTCTCCCTGCTCCCACCTGTCACCTGCCCCACCCCTCTCCCTGCTCCTACTCTCACCTGCCCCACCCCTCTCCCTGCTCCCACCTGTCACCTGCCCCACCCCTCTCCCTGCTCCCACCTGTCACCTGCCCCACCCCTCTCCCTGCTCCCACCTGTCACCTGCCCCACCCCTCTCCCTGCTCCCACCTGTCACCTGCCCCACCCCTCTCCCTGCTCCCACCTGTCACCTGCCCCACCCCTCTCCCTGCTCCCACCTGTCACCTGCCCCACCCCTCTCCCTGCTCCCACCTGTCACCTGCCCCACCCCTCTCCCTGCTCCCACCTGTCACCTGCCCCACCCCTCTCCCTGCTCCCACCTGTCACCTGCCCCACCCCTCTCCCTGCTCCCACCTGTCACCTGCCCCACCCCTCTCCCTGCTCCCACCTGTCACCTGCCCCACCCCTCTCCCTGCTCCTACTCTCACCTGCCCCACCCCTCTCCCTGCTCCCACCTGTCACCTGCCCCACCCCTCTCCCTGCTCCCACCTGTCACCTGCCCCAGCCCTCTCCCTGCTCCCACCTGTCACCTGCCCCACCCCTCTCCCTGCTCCTACTCTCACCTGCCCCACCCCTCTCCCTGCTCCCACCTGTCACCTGCCCCACCCCTCTCCCTGCTCCCACCTGTCACCTGCCCCAGCCCTCTCCCTGCTCCTACCTGTCACCTGCCCCACCCCTCTCCCTGCTCCCACCTGTCACCTGCCCCACCCCTCTCCCTGCTCCTACCTGTCACCTGCCCTACCTCTCTCCCTGCTCCCACCTGATAGAGCCCCAGCCTGTTCTCCTGGCCTGGGCACAGCCCTTGGCTGCTCTGGGTGTCCGTTTCCCAGAAGGTCTAAGTGAGGCAATAATTACCCACAGGCCCTCCAGGAATTCCTGTGGAACTTTTTTTTCTTTGGGGGGCGGTGTTACTGGGAATTGGACTCAGGGGTGCTCGACCACTGAGCCACATCCCCGTCTATTCTTTTTGAGACAGGGCCTCACTAAATTGCTGAGGCTAGCCTCCAACCTGTGATCCTCCTGCCTCGGCCTCCCGAGTTGCTGGGATTGCAGGCGTGTGCCTCTGCACCCCACTGTGCCCCTCTTGGGTGGACTTTCTTGAGTGAATATGGATTGAAAACTTCCCTGAATAACTCTGGTGCCTCGGCTGGAAGGCTTCACAAGCAAAGCAAAAATGGCTCACGTGTCACCAAATGTAACCGTGAGTGTTGGGGCCTTAGGGAAGGGGCTCCGGAGCACCAGCCGGTCTGCTGCACCCCGGCCCTGCACTGTCACCATGGCTGACATTGGCTGCCTCAGATGGGACGTTTTGGAGGCCAGGATGTGGGTTAAGTTGGTTTTTGTGAAAAACCAGAAATCCCATTGTTGGTTGAATGTCCCTCCAGCTGAGAAAGTGGCCCCTGTTGGGACAAGGCCGGTGGCCCACAGCTGCCCCCCTTCTGGCTGCTGCAGCCCCCACTGTGGCCAGAATGCCTCCTGCTCAGCCCCTTCCCTGAGGGGCCTCCCACAGCCAGGAACCCTGGCCCCGGGCTCTGGCGGGACGGGCTCTGAGCTCGGAGTGGGGACTGCCCACCCCTGGGGCATGTGGAGGGCAGAGCTGGCAGAACCCAGGTCTGGAGCTTCCTGTTTCTGGGCTCTGGGCCACCACCTTCCTGGCCGGACCATCCTCCCACCAGGACGCAGGTGGCTAGAGTCTCGGAGGTGCCCACGTGTCTCGGGGCGTCCGTGCCACCTTAGCCGCCAGTCCTCTGGCCTGCTCCACGGCCCTCTGGCCTCAGGGGTCATCTCGGTCCCCCTCCCCAGAGACTGGCTGGAGGGGCCAGGTCCCTTTACTGCTGGGGGTAGGGTCATGAGAGCCCTTGGTCTCCTGGCCACTGTGCTGAAATGTGGAGACCAAGGCAGGACGGGGTGCGGCCTCCCCTTCCTGCAGGCTCTCAGGACCACCCACCCTCCCAGATGGGCCCAGAGCCCTGCAGGCGCACGTCCCTCCTGGTTCCCTCAGGGGGGCTGCGAGTGCCGAGGTTGGCCGGGCGTCCCTCTCGGGCGTCCCAGAGCAGCATCTCCGCGTGCCTGGAGGGGTCTCCAGAGCCCGGCACTGACCGTGGGCACCGGGCACTCTCCAAGTGCCTCCTCCTCAAACCTCCAGGGGACAGGGCGACACACCTGGAAGACGATGACGAAGGCCAGCCTGGCTGCCAGGACGGCCCAGAACTCCTTGGAGACGTCGTACTTGTGCCCCGACCACGGGGGCTCGCGGTAGTCCTTGTACCTGTCGGGGGAGGCAGGTCTTAGGCGTGGCGCGGGCTCTGGGCAGCTCGGGAGGGAAGGTGGGGGGCCTGGCCCACAGCCTGGGGCGTCTGTGCCTGCTGGAGGGTGTGCCCCTGTGGGCCCAGCTGTGGCCTCCAGAGGTGAGCTCCGTGTCCCTCTGGTTCACAAGTTTCCAGACTTGGGAACAGTAGAGCCTTTTTAAAAAGTGATCTCTCCTGAAACCCCAGGGCCCCACGTGGGAATGGGGTGGCCTGCCCTCAAGTCCACCCCTGGCCTCCACCAAACTCCAGGAGGTGTCCACGGAACACGGTTTGGAAACCACTTCTCCTCTGAGGCCAAGGGAGTGAGGGTTCGACGCAGCACCCCAACAGGGGACACAACCCTCTGCTGCTCCCGGTCATCCCTCAGCAGCTCTGAGTCGCACATGTCCCCCTCCACCTGGTCGGGTTTAGACAGTGCCCCTGGGTGTCCCACAGGGAGAGCAGGCCCCACACAGGTCCCCCGAGGCCTTACCACTGTCCCAACTCTTCTACAGAGACCTGGAGATGCCCCGAGCCTGTGGGGACCTGTGTCTGTAGGGCCCCCCCAAAAAACACCTTAGCTAAGCTTCTCCAGAAATCCTCACCACGGTTAGGACTGTCAGCAAGAGTCCACGTGGATAAACTCCCTATTTTCTTGTTGCCCTATCTTACATGGCCACTGGCCGGGAAGAAATCGGCACTCCAGGTGCTGGACACACCCTGACTAGTTTCTCACAAACATTTATCCATGTAGCAGTTTGTAGAAGTTGTCAGGTGGGTGGCGGTGACTTAGAACAAAGCAGCCCGCGAGGGAAAGAAACATCAGTCAGGCGCCGGCAGGAATGCCTGTCAATCAGCGAGATCTCCTGACTAGCACCTGTCAATCAGCAGGACCCCTGGCCAATCCTGGAGTTCAGCCAGCTCCCTGACCAACTCCAGCCGGACAAGGGACCCTAAAAATCCTCTTTCCTTTCCCAAGCCCCCCGCCTTCCTGCCGTGAGCCCCATAAAATCTCAGACCCTCTCCTGTCCACTCTGTGGTCTGATCCAGTGAGTCTAAAAAAGCCTCGCTTGGCGGCCTTTTAAATCGGCCTCCTTGGCTTGCTGCCTGCCTCGCCTGATCTTACGAAAATGGGTGAACCAGGCCTCTGGCCTAGCGCGGGCTTCACGGAGATGTCTACATTTCCACCCACTGGGCTCCATAGAGCCGCTGGCAGGGGGAGAAGAAAGGGGAGAAGCAGCTCTCCCTTCTCAGCCGCTCCCCCCAAAACCTACCTGCAGCTGTGTCTGGACCCCTCCTGCCCCTGTGCTGACCTCTGCCCCCGCCAGCGCACAACCACCTGGGCCCCCTCGGGAGATGGGCCTTCCTCTCTGGGTCACGTGGCTCTCCACACCACCATGCCACCTCTGCCACTCCCTGACCAGACTCTGCTGTCCCTCTGGCCAGTGGCTCCTCAGGGAGGAGCTGGACGTGGCTGTGATGGTGGGGAGCCCTCAGTACCACGGCCCAAGACTGCGCCGGGCAGAGGCAGAGGGGCAGCCGCGCCCATGGTCTGTCTCTGTGGGTCCTAACAGCCAGGCCCTAGCCTGCTCCCCGCGTGGCTGGGCACCCTCATGTGAGGGCACAGGGAGCGGCTCCCCTGTCCAGGGCCTGGGACCCCGCCACCCAGGCCTTTCCAGCCCACTGAGTTTCTCCTCTCGCCCAACAATGTCCACATGAGTCCTCAGCGATGACAAAGAGACCGTGTCTCTGAGCATCTTGCTTCTTCACCGTTATCCTCCATTCTACTTGAGTTGAGCGTCGGCTTGCACGGGATCTCAACGGGGACACAAGAGGTGCTGTGCCGTGTGACAGGGTGGCCCTGGCAGTCTCCAGGAGGCCAGCCTTTGCAGTCAGCTCCTGCACACAGGTGCCAGGGTCCCCAGAGCCCTCCTTGGCTGCCAGCTCCCCGGTGCAGTTCCGGAGGAGGCCAGCAGGTGGCGAGCTGGTGCCAGTCATCCTGGGACTTTCTTGTGACTAAGGTCCCCTGGACGCCTACTGACAGGCCTGCCTAAAGACAACTCCCCTTGAAATTTCTCAGCTTTCTGACGGCGTGACGTTTTGTGGAAGCTGAGCCCGGGATCTGATCTTTCCCCTGCCCCGCGGCATGGGCTCCGTGATGCTGGGCACCTGCCCCCAGCCTGCCCAGGATCCTGGGGAAAGGCTGTCCACAGGCACGGCATGGCTGAAGAGCCTGTGGGGCATTACCCGCCCCTGTGCACCAGAAGCAGCTGCGCGGGCGGGTGTTTGAAACTGGAAATGGTCCCCTGGTTGGCAGACCCGGCTGGGGGGTCCCGAGTGCGCAGGCCCTGCCTGGACAGGGGCACGTGGGATAAGCATGTCCATTTTATTCTGTGACTGCCAGCACCACGGGCCCCAGCGGTCCTTCCCAGCCCCTTCCATGTGCTCAACGGCCGGGGGCAGGAGAGCCAGCTCCGGGGCGTGGGGTGGAGGCGGAGGCCCCAGAGGAGGGGCAGGAGAGGGGCCAAGCTACCCCTGGGACCCTCTGTCCCTCCCCAGGCGAGCCCTCCTCTGCACGCCCTGCCTCCCCCCCCCTCCGGGCACTGAGGTCCCCAGCACTGGTGCAGGGCATCTGGGCTCTGCCTCAGTCATCCCCGAGCTGCTCTCCCTGCGACCCCTGAGCACCTGACCTGGAGGCCAAGAGCGGCAGCCTGGTGTCCAGACGCCCCTGCTTTGCCCTGCCCCTCCTCGGGGGCCTTGTTCAAGCCACAACGCCCCAGGTTTCCTTAAGATCCCCATTTCCTGACTGCGACCCCTCCCCAGGCCTGGCCAGCGAGAGTCCTGGAGCCCTGGCCGTGGCTATTGTTCAGGGATAGGCATGTGGCCCAAGACAGGCTGCAAGACTCACACCAGGGCTTTCTATTAGAACAGAGAAGGTTTCCCCGTGGGGACTGCGAGCAGACAGATATAAGGCAGAAGCTGCTGGTGGAGGGTGTCTGCCTGCCAGAAACTGACGCTGACACAGAGGAAGCAAATCAAGGAGGCTGTGCCAGTGTGGGACCTAACGGCAGACTGTAGCTCCTGGATCCAGCCACACCTGAAGCTATCACGGACCTCTTAATTATACCTAACTAGTGCCCCCTTCCAATGTCCCCCAGGCATGTTTTTTTTAAACAAGTTTGAGTGGTTCTGTGACTTGCTTCTGAAAGAGTCCTGGCTCAAACCTGAGTTTCCCAGAAACCCACTGAACTGGCTCTTCAAAGAGAGCCGCTGGGAGTGGTACCTGCATATCTGCACCTCGTAGCCCAGGTCCAGGGGGTCGCTGGGGGCTGTGCCGTTCTGGAAGTCGCTGACGTTGAAGAAGGAGAGCGTGTGGTTGACGAAGCCGTGCATGGTCCCGTTCTGGCTGTACATGTAGAGGTACACCAGGCGCGGGATGAAGTCGGACGTGAAGGAGATCACGAAGGCCTGGCCCGGGAACAGCGGGTGAGCAGGGCCCCAGGAGGGTCGGCGTGCCCTGTCGGCTCCCTGCCAGCCTCCTGGGCGCAGCAGGAAGGCACAGGGAAGGGCACGCTGCCTGCCTTCCACTGTGTGGCAAATCCCCCAACCTCTCCGTGCCTCTCTTGTGTTCCTATTAAAGAGGACACCCCCTGAGCACAGCCCCCCGCCTCCTGGGTGCCACTCTGCCCAGCTCAGTCCATCACGGCCTGCTCTCGTGGTAATCCAAGAGCAGGACCCGAAGCCCAGCAGCCTCTGACAGGCTGTGTAGCTCTGGGGAAGTCACTTGCCCTCTCTGTGCCCTTGCTGTATTTCCTCTAAGACGGGCCCTAACAGTCCCCACCTCCAGGGGCTGTGTGGGCACTGGTGGGTTGGCATGGGAAAGAGAACAGAGGTCTGGAAAGTTCTAGTAGCCCACTGAGTGGTAGATGCTAACACTTGTCCAGTGTCCTCACCTGCTCACAGCACCCCCTCCAGCACACGGGCTGCACCTCAGGGTCCCAGCCCCATCAAGGTAAGCCCTAAGCTCGGGCTCTGCGCTCACTCACCAAGGTGGGACAGACGGCCACAGGTGTGCCCTGTGCTCACCTCCCCTCAACAAAGCCTTTGAAGCCGCCATCTGGGGAGCAGCTGGCTGGCAGGAGGGAGGCCGGGCTCTGAGGCTAGAGTGCCTTCGCCCGGTGGGGATGGAGGCCTAGGCCCTGCTCCTGGAGCACCCTGCCCCTCACAAGGTGTCAGCTGCTGGGCAGACTGGCTGCAGGGTTCAGGACGAGGGCCCTGGGCTCCTCTGCTGTGGACACTCAGTGGCTGCCTGGGTTATGTGCCCGGGATTCAGTCTCGGGTTTTGAGACAGGTGCTGGCCAGCGGGACAGAGCTAGACCTGGGGCAGGGGAATCCACAGGCAGGGTCCGGCCGACCTCCACAGGAGGCTAAGGGGAGGACTGCGGGGACCCAGGTGGTGCCACTCGGAACCCACAGGCCGGCTCTGCGGGAGAAGCCAGGAGGGCACACCGAGTGCTGGGAAGGGAGGGTCCACCACGCCAGGAGGAGACCCAGGGGCACCATTGTCCACAGCTGGGGAGGCGCCCAGGGGCTTCTCCCCTCACCAGTCTCGGCCGCCCCCAGCCTTCTTTAAAGAGCAGGCCTGAGCGTGTGTGTGTGCATGTGTGTGCACATGTGCATGTGCGACTGAGTGTGCACATGTGTGACTGTGCACGCATGCGTGTGTGTGAATGTGCGTGCATGAGAGTGTGCGTGAGTGTGTGTGCATGCGCGCGCACATGCGCGTGTGTGTGATCAGCCCCCCAAAGCAGCAGCGAGGTTGCTGGCTCTCCATCCTGGGTCTCTGTCACTGTCCCTCCCTGCTGCCTCTTGTTCCTTGGTTCTCAGGACCCTGGGGCGGGTCTGTGCGGGGCGCAGGGTGGGCAGGGTGGGCGGGGGGGGGACCTCCCTGCCAGTTTGCAGGAAAGGCTGGGGACGGCCATTCCTCCCCAGAGTGCCCAGCCCCAGATCCAGGGACATCTCCAGAGAGGCTACCCTGTCCCAGGAGCCGAGGGCTGCAGCCGGAGGTGGGGGCCCAGCTCAGCCTCGGGGGGCACGGCCTGCCGCGGCTGGGCAGGACTTGGGTCTGCAAGGTCCCCAGCGTCACTTACGTTGATGATGACGGCCAGCTTCCCAACGCCTCTGAGGATGTTGTACCAGATACCTGGGGAAGAGGAACCAGCTCTCAAGACCCCTCCCCGCAGGCAGCGCCCCGGCGGCCACGCAGGCGCCGGCTCCCCAAGGCACTCAGAGGGATGCGTGTGGCAATGGTACTGTCTGGGAGGCCAGGGAGCCCAGGGACGGCCGGCCACGCTGTGCCTGTGCCATCCACTGTCCCTGAGCCACTGAGGCCTCTGAGAGACGTGCTTGTCACAGGGCCGCTGGGGACCCAGGCCACACCCAGCCAACCCCGAGGCCAGGACCCAACAGGGCCGGGATCTGTGGCTCGCAGGCAGTGCAGGTGTCAGGGACAGGCCCAAGGTGGCTCTGGGGTGAGGATCATAGCCGATGACCCTGCAGCACTGCAGCATGAGCTGTCCCCGTCTGGACACCATCTTGCTTCTGTCACCCCAAGTCCCAGATGGACCACAGGACCACAGAACACGGCGGGGGACACCCTGCTCTCTGCCTCCCATGGAGATGAGGCCCGTGAGCCAGGAAGGGCCCCTGCTCAGGGCCCGGCACCGCGCCTCCGCCCAGGGTGTTCTGCCGACTCCACCCCAGCAGGCCAGGTCCGTGTCCCGGGCCAGCGCTGGACACCCCTGAGCAGCCCTTCTCGGACAGGCTGGGCGGGCCATGCTGGCAGTTACTGTCCAGTGACAGGAACGTGGCAGGCGGCTTTGACAGGCGTAGGCTGCAGGGGGCCGCGTGCTCGGCAGCCCCAGCTCCTGTTTTTGGGGTGCACCCTGGTGGTCTGCAAAGACAGTTCAGTGTCACGGTTCTCAGTGTCCCATGGGCTCAGGTCACCGTGTGAGGGGCCGAGATGGCTCCCTCCCAGCCTGGCCAGTGGCTGGGCCATCCCGGTCCTCTCTGTGATGGGCAGGGGCGCTCCAGGCCCACACGTGGCCAGCAATCCGGGCACAGAGTGTCCCACTCCCTGCCGCCACCTCCAGTCCTCAGGCCGGGCCACAGCCCACTGGAGATGCGACGCCTGCCAAGGCTCCGTCTGCTTCCCACGGCGGGCGGCCCTCGGTTTAGCTTCCTGGTGGCACAGGTGGGGCAGCCATGGGCCCTGTGGGGTGGCACTAGGCTACCCACTCTGCAGGAGGCCACGGGGCAGTGAGCCGGACGTCACGGGGGCTGGGCCCTCCTCGTGATGTCACCACACTTGGTCACGGGTGGGAACACAGCAGCACCCGCCTGCTAAGGGGCCCAGGTAGGCTGTGGACAGTGCACCCCGCATCTCCTGGACTTCACCCCGCGTCCAGTCCAAGGTCAGCGCCATCAGGTCAGCGTCGGCTGAGTGGCCTGAGCGTAGAAAGCCCTTTCCAACAGAGAGCGCAGAGCGGGCCACCAAGCAGGGGCTGGTGGGACTGTCCAGCTGCATGCCCACTCCGTTAGCCTCGCCCATGACTTAAAAATGCAGACTTGCTGCTTCTGAAAGATCCTCAGCCCTGGTCCAGGTGGCGGGCACCACTGTCTCCATGACCACAGGTCTCCATGACAACAGCTTATGGCCCAGGGTGGCGCCCTCTGCAGGCCAGGATGAGCGCCGCAGCTCTGTTCTCTGCACCTGGGGAACCCGCCGCATCCCTTCAGCCCTTTAACAGCATTCACTCCAAACCAGATCCCCTCAGGCTGGGACACAACGCTCAGGGCCCCCAAGTTTCAAGAGACACATAAACGGGCTTGTAGCTCTGGGTCCAGGAAGAACACAGGCCTCTGGGCTCTGAGTCCGGGGCCTTGTTGAGACCTCAGGTGGGTGCTGGGGGTGATACCCCTGGGCCCGGCTTCCCGGGAGGTGGCGCCGGAGCTCAGGGTGTCCTTGGGCAAGTGAGGGTCAGCCCAGGTGATCACCCCACAGGCCCAAATACATGACCACAGGAAACGGTGGGCAGGAGGGCCGGGGTGGGCCGGGCCGGCGAGGAGCCCCCCGGCCTCCTGGAGGCAGGCCCTGCAGGTCTGCAGCCCTGGCCAGGGGTTGCCCTGTGTGGACCCCACACCGTGGGCTGGGGAGCCCTGGTACAAGAAAAGCAGGACCCCGCCCCAGCCTCTCCTGGGGGAGGAGCTGCACTTTGACCCCCTGTTATTCTGACACCGGCTGCAGGTGACTCCTGACTCGGAGGTCCCCGTGAAGGGGGCCTTCTTTTGGAGACCTCTCGGGCTCCTCTCTGGAGACCCTCGAGGGGAACTGCCTCCTGTTACCCACCTGTTTCAAGGACTTTTTTTTTAACCATCCCAGGGGACTCTAGGCCCCATTTCCAAGAACCTGACACAGAAGTGCCTGGGAACCGCACCTGCCCTGTCCCCATGCCAGGCGCCGAAGGCCCGCGGGTTCTCACCAGCGGCCCTGAGGACAGCGGGGAGCCAGAGCTCAGCGCCAAGCTGCAGCCAATTCCCCCGCAGCTGGGCTCCCTGCAGGACCCACTGTGCCCTCGCCAAGGTAGAGGCAGGTGACGAAGCCACTCTGGGACACAGCATCCCCCAGGCAGCCAGGGAGCATGGGGGACAGGTCACAGGGGCCACTGGGCCCTCGGTCCCCAGGGATGCTGGCCCTGCACGGATCACAGGAGGAAAACAAAACCTGTTGAGCAGCAGGTGGCAGCGACGGAGCCCAGCGGAGCCGTGAAGGGCCAGAGCACCCTGTGAGCCCCCCAGACCGTGAGAGGGGGCGACCAGGAGCCGACTGCCCTGGGGCGCCAGTGTCCCCACCCCGGGGCGTCTCCATGTGCTCTTTCACCCTCTGGGTTTCCATGTGTTCAAGGGCCACCGTCTGGGGACAGCCTGAGCCTCTGGAAGCCAGGGATGCCAAAGCAAACACGCCCACGGAGGGTCAGCCAGGGCCCCGGGCAGCGGGAGGGCGCCACTGGGAGGAGTGTGGCCGGGAAGGGCGTTCCTCGTGGGGGACAGAGCTGCAGAGTCCCCAGGATGGCCAGGGTGCACCCAGGGCTCCTCTCTGGGCCTCTGGTGTGACAGTCGGTCACAAGGCCAGCTGTGGCTCCAGTTCTCTGGCGAAGCTCTGTCATCCCCTGGGTCTCGTGTCCCCGGGTGGGGACAGGCAGGATTTGCTCAGGCTTCCTCCCGAGGTTCCCGGGAGGACCCCACGGTTCACCTTGGACACAGGGCTCTTGGTCTTCAGGGTGGGGTGCTGAGGAGCCCTGGGGAAAAGTCTACCGTGCTCCTGACGGGCGCCACCTGTGGCCAAGTCCAGCCTGTTTCCCATGGGCCCCGGGAAGGGACGTCGTGGGGAACAGTTGCTCCAAGACTTGAGGCGTCATAGCCTTTTTGGACCACAAAGTTTAGGACGTTTGCTTTCTGGCCTTTGACGGGGAACAGAATCAGGGGCGCTGGGGCTTGAGGTAGACACAGTCTCGGGCGGTTAGCATGAGGGCCTGTCTGCCGAGTCCCCGCCATCCGGACCAGGTGGTACGAGGACGCCGCAGTGTCCGGGCTCCAAGGGGTGCCCCTGGCTGATCTCCCGCCCTACAGGGGTCCAAGTCTCGCACAGACCCCACAGTACTAACGGGGGCTGCAGGTGACCCGGGAGCAATGGCCGAGCTGATGGTGTTGGAACTGAACATGTTGCCGGTTCCTTCTGAGATGCAGTGACCACTTTATCCTGGAGTCGGGAAGCGGGGACCCACAGATCAGGTCACCACTGGTGGGGGTTGGCCACACCAGGGGGTGGCCATGTCACCAGAGGCCAAAGTGTGGACCAAGGGGCTGTCCATCCACTGCAGGACAGAACCCCGAGCAGGGCGCGACCTGAGGGTCCTCCATGGAGAACGAGCCTGACGTCCAGGGCTGGAGGGGCCCCTCCGCGGTTCTACAAGGGCATGTTGGGTGACAAGCGCCCACCCACAGGCTGTCACCGCTGTGCCAACTTTATTTTGGCAACATTAGAAATAACATCCCCCGAGGAACTCAATCCTGCTTGTCTCAAGACTTAGCGACGCTCTTCTCCGTGAGTTTGTCAAAGGTGAGACGATTTGGGCACCTGTGTGCTCAGGGGAGGACCCATCTCACTGCAGGGTCAGGTGCTGGTGAGTGGCGGTGAGGCTGGGGGCCCGGGGTCTGCAGCCCGCGGACTGGCTCCCCTGACCTGTCCCTGCCTCCTCTGACATCCCGTCTCTCTGGGGATGGGCACTCACCACCCCTGACCCGACCCCCGTGGCCATTCTTTGTGGGGACCTTACACGTGCCTCCCCAGCCGCGAACTTGACCTTGACCTGTGTGGAGGGTCACGCAGGGACGGGCATGGTTCCCGGGTGGGTGACAGTGGGATGGATGCGCCCACGCTTCCCCAGTGCCCTGGAGGCCAAGCATCTTAGGTGACGGTGGAGGATGGAGCTGTGAGGAGCCTCCAGCTTCCAGGCCACCGCCCTCCCCAGGACCCCCGCCCGTCCCGCAGCCGCTCACCTATGTCCTTGGCTCTGACGGCCACTGGTCTCCGGAGCTCGGTGACGAACTTCTTGGCGTCCAGCCGGATCTCAATGATGTTGTTCAGCAGGGCAAACAGCGGAGCCAGCGGGAAGGATGCCACAAACAGGGTGACAAAGCCGAACTGGATGACTGGAGAGGGCCAGGGCCATCAGCACGCGGAGCGGGTGGCCAGACCCACTGTGCCAGTCCATTACTCCCAGGAACCTCCTTTCCCGGCCACTGCAGCTGCCTGGAGGGGTCTTGTGACAGAACCACATGACCCCAGGGACCCCCAGACCAGACGGGACTGAGGTCCACGAGCTGCTCTGACCTCCAGGCTGGACACTGGATGATGGCAGTGCGGCCAGGGCTAGCTCAGGAGGTGGGCACTGGTCACTCACGGGACAAAGCCCCGCAGGTCCACTGTGCCTGAGCTGGGGAGGACGCCGGCAGTGGCTCCCTGCGACGGGAGGCGACCCCCACTGCTGTCCTCAGAGCCCCAGTGACCCCTGCCCGGGCCTCAGGCGCAGGGCGGCCCCCTTCTCCCTGCCAGCCTCCGCCTCCGCCTCCGCCTCCCGGCCTCGGTGCTGGTCGTCCGGCTGGGCGTTGGCTCTGGGGCTCCCGTGGCCTTGGGATAGGAGCCGACGGGGCTGAGCTCCCGGGGAAGGCCGGGGAGGGCTGCTGCAGGGGACCCAGTAGGGAGAGGTCAGGCAGTGCCTGGCAGGACCTGGCCTAGGCTCTCTGTGCCAGACGGTAAACAAGGAAGCCCGCAGGTGTCACCGTGTGCCCGGCCAGCCGAGTGCGGGCATTGTTAGCACTGGGTGGGCGGGGCAGGGGATACCTGGGAGCCCCGGTCCCTGGGCAGTCCTGGTGACCTCAGCTCACGCTGAGGGGTGGGCTGTGTGAGACGCCCCTGCCCAGGAGGTGATGGGCACCAGTTGAGCTGCGTAACCTGGGCCATGCACGTGGGCCTTGCACGTGGGCCTTGCACGTGGGCCGGGGGCTGTGGTCACTCCTGACAACACGGCCTCCTGGGCATTAATGGGAAGAGGAAGGGTGAAGGGGCGGTGAGGCCTCTGCCTGCCCCGGGGCCCAGCCTGGTCTCCCCTGGAGGACCGGGTGGTGGCTGATGGGATGCGGAGAAGGAAGGGCACAGCAGTGGCCTGAGGTGGTCTGTTTGGGTGTGGGCGGCCACCCTGGGTGCCCAGGCCCCCAACTGCTAGGGAAAGGCAACGTGCCCCGGATCTCGGCCTGTCCCAGGCTGCGCTTCTCGTCCTCTGGTAGCCCAGGTCCCCGCAGAAGCCCAGGCCAGACCCTGTAGGCAGGGTGGCCTTGCGCCCAGATCTGCTGGCCAAGGCCCACAGAGGCCCACGTGAGCCCAGCCGCTGGGGAAGGGGCAGCCCAATGGCTGATCTCCCTCCAGCAGAAGGGAGAGGGCCTCGCAGCAGCCCCCAGACCCGCCTCCGGAGTCGGGGCAAGGCACCTTCTGTGCAGCCGCGGGGCAGCTGGCCGCCTCGGGAGCCTCGTGGCCAGCAGGAGGAGCACGGAGGAGGCACTTGGGTGGAGGAACAGCCCAGGTTCCCTGCAGCCTCCCAGCTGAGGCCGGGGGACAGTCCCCGTGCACCCGGGGCTCGTCCCCACTCTGCCACGCTCCCTGGGCACTGTGCACACTGCGGGGTCCCGGGCAGCCCCACGGCCTGCACCCACGGCCTGGGAACCGGCCACCTCCGGCCTCAGGCACTGCCCTCCGGGACTCCCTAGGTGAGTCTTCCTGACTGCGTGCACTCATGGGTTCATTCAGAAACCATACATTGAGCCCCTGCTGTATACTGGAGCCTGTCCCAGGGCCGGGCTAGGAGTGATGAGCAGTAAAGAGAAGGTCCTGCCCTCAGGGGGCTTTCGCCCCACGGGAGGCCACGGGAGGCAGACAGAGCAGGAGGGAGGAGGGATTCAGTCATCTGCTGGGGATCTGCAGCAGTGGGGGGGGTCCTGCCTGTGCTGGTGGTGGGTGCTGCCCCCTTTAACCATGGTCAGGGAAGGTCCCTTTGGGGAACGTTCTGGGCACCGTCTCCGAGGAAGGGCCAGGACATCAGGCTGAGGCGCTCCAGCCAGGGTACAGCTGGTGCCAGGGCCCCGTGGCAGGCTTGGCAGGAGGCCAGTGTGGCCAGAGTGAAGGGAGGCAGAGGGAGAGGGAGGACGTGGGGCCAGGAGGCTCCAGGGGCCACGCAGGCCACATCTGGCCTCTTCCCATCTCTCCTTTGAGCCCCCAGAGAGTGAATTGCCACCTCTCTCATTCTGCCAGGGACATGACTGGGGCTGACTGGGCTCAGCCTGGGCGTCTGCCTGGCGGGGAGAAGGAACAGCTGCCCGGCCTCTGCGTGAGGCTGTGCCCACGGGACCTGGCCTGGGCACTGCAGCCACCTGGCCCGGCCTTCAGAAGGCGGGGCCCCTGCCAGAGGACGAGGTGCAGGGAGAGGGGACAGCGGGGCCACCCCCAGCCCCCACTCACTCATCTCCATGTACTCGGGGGTGAGGCCCGCGAAGGGCTCCAGGTTGTAGTCCACCTCGTAGCGCTGCCGCCTCTTCACGAGCTCCTCGGGGGCCGCCGTGCTCTGCCGCCTCAGCTTCAGGTAGCGGATGAACTTCTTCATCTTCCTGGGGAGATGGGGCGGTGGGCGGCGGGCGGCGGGTGGCGGGCGGGCTCTGGCCCGCTCTCTGCTCTAAGCCTGGACCTCACTTATGGGAGATGGTGATGGTGGCACTGCCGGCGCTGCTCTGCACCCACCCCTGGGGCTTGGTGGCCTCATGAGGAGCCGAGGGGCAGGAGAGCCAAGGGCCACCGAAGGCCAGGGGAGGGCCCAGCAGGTGGCAGGGACATGAGCATGGCAGAGTTTGGCAGTGCCCACGTGGACACTGGTGGGGAGAGAAGCCCAAGGTCCCCCTCCAGAGGGCTGGCTGCCTCTGGGAAGTCCTGGGACACCTGGTGAGGTTTTGGGGACAGTCTGCAGGGTCACCTGTCCTCCTCCGTCTCCCTGGCCACCCCCAGCTCTGGTGCCCCCGTCCCGGCCTCAGTGCGGTCGTCTAGGCACCACGAGAGCCCGCGCCGCTCTGCCCCAGGGACTCACGGGATGCCGATCTCGAAGAGGTTGTTCTGGATGAGCTGCTTCCCCAGCATGATGATGCTGAGCTGGATACACAGCTCCATGAGGCAGCCTCCGGGGGCACACTGCAGGACAGGCAGGGTCAGCCCTGGACGCAGCAGGCCGCCCTGCAGGCAGGGAGGCGCTCCGCGCCATGGTGGACCCGAGCCCTCCACAGGGGCACGTGCGCCTCCCGATGCCGCGAGACCGAGCAGGTTCCCCAGCGGAAAAGGGTCAGACGAAGACAAGGCCGTCCTGGAGTGGGCTGGGCCCCATCCCGCGACTGGTGTCCCCAGGGAGGAGAACCAGGGGAGGCAGGCGCACCCTGGGGCGTGGCGTAGAGACCACCCAGGCTTCCTGCAGCCCAGACGCCGGAGGGAGGACAGCAGGTCCTCCCCGCGCTTCAGAGGGAGCGCGGCCTGCCCACGCCTTGCTCGGGGCCTTTGGCCTCCAGAACAGCGGGCAGCACAGTTCCGTGTCTCAGGCTGCCCCGTCTGGGGCACTCTGCTGGGCCTGCCCTCTAGGCAGGCCGTGGGGCCGGGAGAAGGCTGGACAGGGGCTCACGTTGCCAAGGCCCGGGGGGCTGGGACCCAGGGTCCTCCGTCCCCCAGGTCCACTGCCCAGTCCCCGACACCAGCTCTCCACAGGCCATGCAGCAGCACAGGCTGGGCCCATGTGGCTGGAAAGCCACCCGGTAAGGTGGCCAGTCACCTACTGAGGCCCAGTGCCACTCCCCTCAGTGGCCATGCCTCTGCAGGCTCCTGGGGCAAAACTTTTTATCTAATTAGCAAAAAGTGTGTCCTGGACGCCCTTGAATTCTGCACTTGGTTCTCCTGTAGGAACACGTCTCCCCACTTCTCTCACGTGGCCCTGGATAAAGTACCACGGACACAGAGAAAACGCCAGGCCCAGGTGCACGGCTCGTACAGACTGTTTGCAAATACCCACAACTGCTAGGCCGCCCCCGGGTGCCCAGGCTTGCACCTACGCTGCAGGACCTCCAGGCTGCACCCAGACAGCCAGATCAGCCTGTACCTGATGTCCACCCACTCACACCCTGCTTCCCAGCGTCTCTATTGGGAAGCCCCGCTCCCTTGTTTTCTCGCCGAGCTGCGTTCTTCTGTAGCTGGGAATGTGGGCCAGTTACCCTGAGATCTGACCCCTGACAGCCCGGCTTGGCCCGATGGAGCCGCTGGCTGGGGACACAGTGGAGCAAGTCCATAGGCCATGACTCAGTGGTGGCTGGCGCCAGAGCCGGTGGCCGGCACTGCGTCTGGGGTAAAGGTGGGAACACGAGCCAAGGCCTGTTTCTCCTCATTTTAGCCAGAGACAGAAATGTCGAGAGCTTCACCAAAGAGCCAAAGAGCCCTCGGCCAACGGGAACCCCGATGGGGTTCGCGCTCTTTAGCGCTGAGTTTCTCCTTTTAGGGTCACTCGGTGCCGACACACTACCCAAGATCAAAGCCACCAGCCAGGTGGAAAGGGACCGTCCCCACCGCTGGACAGACCCGCGTCACCTGGTCCCCCAGCCCACACAGGGGTGGCACCACGAGGGCGCTGGGACAGTCCCACTCACCTCTTCCATTCGGAAGGAGCGGAAGATGTACACATAGTCACCCGGGCGTCCCACGAACCTGGGGCAACAGGGAGCTCTCAGAGAGCGGGGCCTCCTGCTGGGGAGGGCCCCAGGGGTGACCGCGCTGCGCTGCGCTCCCCAGCCAGGCCAGAGCCTGCTGCCGGGGTTCCCGCTGCCTGGGGTCCCGCTGCCTGGGGTCCCCGCTGCCGGGGTCCCCGCTGCCTGGGGTCCCCGCTGCCTGGGTCCCCGCTGCCTGGGGTCCCGCTGCCTGGGTCCCCGCTGCCTGGGGTCCCCGCTGCCTGGGGTCCCCGCTGCCTGGGTCCCCGCTGCCTGGGGTCCCCGCTGCCTGGGTCCCCGCTGCCTGGGTCCCCGCTGCCTGGGGTCCCCGCTGCCTGGGTCCCCGCTGCCTGGGGTCCCCGCTGCCTGGGGTCCCGCTGCTCTGCTGCCCAGCTAGAGGTGGCCCTTTCCTGAATGTGTGGCCACAGGGGCCACACTGCCCGATGTGCTGGCCCCAGCGGCCTCCCACCCGCAGGCGGAGGTCCCTACCGGCCCTTGAAGAAGGCCACATAGAAGATGGGAGTGTAGGAGTTGACGAACTTGAGCAGGAAAGCCTTGAAGGTCAGCCTCTCCTCGAAGCTCTTCTCCGTCTTGGGGACCTCTGGGAGAGACGGACAGTGCCGTGCTGACCTGGCCGCAGGCACCACCGGGCCAGCACTCAGCCCTGCT
This sequence comes from Spermophilus citellus, assembly GCF_964194105.1. NCBI lineage: Eukaryota > Metazoa > Chordata > Mammalia > Rodentia > Sciuridae > Spermophilus > Spermophilus citellus. The sequence goes on along the minus strand of NC_138183.1, from coordinate 253,976,973 downwards.
CCAGACAGGTGGCCGGGCATGGGGCGGAGCAGAGGCCCAGGGGTTAGCCCCGGACACGCTGCAGGCACAACCTGGGTGTGGGCCTCACCGATGGTGGTCAGCCACCTGGCTATGCAGCCATAGACCTCGTCCAACATGATGATGACCACCAGGTTGATGATGACCGCAGTGGCCGTGACGGTGACCCGGATGTTGGAGCGCACGGAGGGGGAGGAGTTCATGGCCAGGGCCGCGGCCGTAGAGATTCTGTAGATGATGACACCCAGGACGATGGCGAACGTCACCGCGATCTGCAGAGGGGACGGGGACGCACTGGGCTGGGGCATGGGGTCTCCCGCGGTCCTGACCACCGGCTACTCTGCCACAACCCGAGAGTCCAGCACTGTGCCTTCGTCTCCCCCTGTCCTGAGTGCCCAGTGGCTGTCTGGTGGGCTCCCTGTGGGGGGCTTCTCCCTGGGACCTGGGCACTGACGGTCCCTGCAGGGCCAGGGTGCCAGCACGGGGCCACTGCACCCAGGAGGCGGTGGTGGGCCTGGCTGGACCCCCAACCTTCCCAGCAGCCATGACCACCTCTGGGTCCTCCATGGGAGCGAGCTGATGCTCGCCAGGCCCACTGTGGCCAGAACATTCCAGAAGATGCAGGCTGCTGGCTGCTGTGGAGACGGGCGGAGCGGCTGCTCTGGTCGTCTGTCCCGCCCACCACCGACTGTCTGGGTTCCTTCTCCTCAGGCCCCACTCCCCCGGGCCCACGCTGGCCCCGCCCTGCGTGGCGCTGTGGACGCCCCACACCGAGCCCCAGGACTGCAGCGCAGGGCCAGGCCTGCTGGCCACTTGTGGTCCAGCTGCCGGATGAGGCCCCTGCACCACGTCCCGGATGCGGAAGACCCTGTGCCTGTGTGGTCACGCGTGGCTCCCAGGATGCGCGGGGGAGGCCCGACTGGCCAGTCTCCCAGGGACGCTCAGGGTCGGGGACACCTGCTCGTGGGGGAGGCTATGGCTTCCGGAAGTTTCTAGGGAAGCTCATTTTAAACTTTGGCCTTGACTTGCTTCTGCAGACGTCTGCTGGTGACTCAATGGTGGCCACGCCCACCCTGCAGCCTGTGCCGACAGGGGACAGCCCTGCTGGGAGCCTGGGTTCCGATCCCGGGCAGCAGGAACCAGGCTTCCCTGGAGAACCCCTCAGGGCCCCTCCCTGGCCTGGCCGACAGCCCCGTGCCCGTGTGCAGACTCAGCAGGGAGCCCCAGGATGGCCACGCCTCTAGGATTCAGGGTCCTGCCACCATCTTCAGGACCACATGGGTCCCCAAATGGACAGAGCCAGGGACCAAGCTGTGTCCTCGAAGACGCCCGAGGGTGACTCACTGGTGGCAGGGCCAGCCAGGACGCTGGGGGCAGGCGGGGGAGCTGGCTAGTCCCCTGCCCCACATTCCTCTGCCCTGGCTCCGGCTTCCCGCCCTCCCTGAGACCTCCACGTGCTCCTGGCTCAGCCTCTCTGCAGACTGGCCACGAGAAAGGGTTCTGACTGAGAGGAGAGGCAGAGATCACGGAGGGTCCTCTGGGAAGCCCTTCAAAGAGGGACCTTCTGTCCTGCCCCCAGCCCTTCCCTTGCTTCCTGCCAGGAGACTGGTGGTGGTGCTGGAGGTGGAGCAGCCGTGTTGTAAGCAGAAGGGAACAGGTGCAGGACAGGTGAGCAGTCGGGGACATCAGCACCCTGCTGGCCCCGGGGAACAATGGCAAAGCCCAGGGTCTCCTTTGGCCCTCTGCTAACCATGCTCCTCCTCCACCAGGAGCAGCGGAGCCTGGGGCTGCCTGAGCCGCCTCTCTCCAGAGCCCTGGCCCCCCTGGGGTGATGGCCGACCATGCTCCAAGTCAGGGACCACGTCTTTCTCTGCTGACCCCAGTTCCAGCAGTCACCCTCAAGGCCAGGCTGAGCCCCTCCACACAGAACCTCCTGGGACACCACAGCCGTCCTGCTGAGTGGCTCCCTCCTCCAGGACAGGGTGGGAGGCCCGGGCTGGGGCTGGGGTCTGGATCTCTCCAGGGTCAGCCTCGCGTGGGAGCCTCAGGGGAAACCGAGGCCCGGATGCCTTCCGTTGCTCGCAGGCGGCTCCTCCCTGGGTCTAGAAGCCCCTGCCTGTCTTCTACTCTGAACCTGCCCCCAGGCAGGCTGCTAACTGGCTCCCAGTGCTGGCCGTCCTCAGGGCAGAGGGCCCACCTCTGGCCTCCACATCCTCAGCAGAAGGGTCGTGTGGGCTGGGATGAGCCAGGGGGATGAGCCGGGAGACACTCCCCCGAGGCCCTGGCGTGGAGGCCAGGGGACCTGTCCAGGCCTCGGGGCAGGCGGTTGCACCAGGCTCTGGCTGGAGCTCCCAGGCTGGACAGGACAGAGCCACGGGGGACATCCACCACAGGCCACGTGCAGCCAGGCACCAACTCGGACTCGGCTCTCCGAGGCCGGCTGGAGGCCCCTGAGCAGTGTCCTGCGGCTTTGTCTAGCGGCTTCTTCGGTGGTTTTCCTGAAGACCCCTCGTCTGTCCGGCAGGACAGCTGTGAAGGCCAGGTCTGCACGGTGGGCCTTGAGTAAGGAGCACCCTCACGTGAGAGCTGAGCGTCACCACCTGAGGTGGCTCATGCACCTCCCGCCACCGGAGCCCCTGGCCTCTGTGGGGCCCTGGCGCCTTTCCATCTTGGTGAGGGTGGGCTCGCCCACTCGCCTGCTGCCCCCACGGACGGGCCACTTTGTCCTAGATGACGCTGACTCACCCTGGCCTTGCGGAACTTACCATGAAGACGATGGAGACCAGGTTGGTGAAGTAGGCCGGGAACCGGTCTCTCCAGGTGAGCTTCACCTTGTCTGTCTGCAACAGGAAATGACCCGGTCATCCGCCGGGGACCACAGAGCTGGACAGACATGGGCACGTGGACGACGGGATGACAGGGACACTCAGCAGAACCTCAGTAGAGGTGACCGGCGAGTGCCAGTCCAGGATACAGGGACGCCGTGGGGCCTGTGCCCACGAAGCTGTGCACGTCCACCCACGGCTCCCAAACGCTCCCAGAAGACCCTGGGGACAGTCGCACTTGGGGACCCTCCTTCCCAGCGAGGCTCCCCTCAAGGGCTACAGGATCTGAGGAGCTCTGGGTCACAATGGTCAACTGTCCCCTGGGAAGCTAGTCAAGGCAGGCTGCTGGCAGCCCTGGTGGCAATGCCCAGCAGCACAGCCCGAGAGGCCACAGGGCCAGGTCGGCATGGGCTGGATGGAACCAGGGAGGAGCCGGTCACTGGCACACATTGTGTCAGAGGGGGGTTTTGAACAGGAAGACACACAGGCCACTGGACACTGGCATGGACACAGCGGCAGGGCCACTCCTTCCAGGAGCGGCCACATGCGAGTGAGGGAGAGGATCCTGGGCACTCGGCAGCCCTGGCCAGTGCACACCCGAGTGACCGCACACGGAGACACCCACAGCCATGCAGTGACGCAGCGGGGAGCGGGGGAGGCAGCAAACGTGGACACAGCCGTGGCAGGGGACAGAGACACGGAGGGTTGCTGGTAGACGCCAAGACTCGGGTGGCCCCAACAGGAAGGTACCAGTTTCACCCCGGCCAGGGCCGTCCTGACCCTCTGCTTCCATTTGTTTGTGGATTCCTCCGGAACATGCCGGCGCTTCTGAGGGCGGGTGGGGAAAAGAGAGGCTGTGCCGCAGGGCAGGACGCAGGCCCGGCCGGGTGGGGACCCACGGCCCCGGGCAGCAGCTGGCCCTCCGAGAGGCCGCTGGACTCTGGGAGTTTCAAGCAAGGACAGACGGCACAGGCCGCTCAAGGGCAAGGCCGCCAGGAGGCCAGGGTGGAGCCAAGGCCTCGCGGGGACTCGGCAGCCCTCAGGGCCCGGGCACTGCCACCCCCCTGGACCCCAGTGTGCGGCCGGGTGGTGCCCAGCGAGCCTCTGGGTCGTGAAGGAGGCCACGCCCGGAAGCCCAGGGCGACATGCTAATGACGGGGGCGATGTTCCCCAATCAGCTCATTTAGTGCCACTCGGCAGGGAGCCAGCACCACAGGGCGGCGTGGGGAGCCACGGAGCAGAGGGAGTGAGGGGGCTCCGTGGTCAGGCCTGGGGGCCTCAGAGCCTGGAGGGTGAGCCCTCACCTCTGTGACGCCCCGAGATCTAGAGCCTGGGCCGGAACCAGGCCCTGGGCCACGAGGTGCCTTCCGCACGGGCTGCTGGACCCATGGCTGAGGCTGGCTGGAGCCCTGGACCCCAGCGGCCAGGGCCACTCATCCTCCTTAGGAGGGAACCAAGTACCCATCTGCGCTCCCTCTACAGGGCGCCACCAGACAGCCGCGGGCGGTGCCCAGGCTCCGTGCCGACTCCCAGGCGTCCTGACCAGGCTTGCGGCCCGCGTCCCCCTGAAGGCCCCACAGAGGCTTGTGGGGCCTGAGACCCCGGCGCCCGGGCTGCGCACACAGGAACACGCAGCCCGACTGGCACACCTGGGGACGGACCCTCACCTCAGGGGACGCTCTTGCCGTGTGCTCATCTGTGCCCTCGAGCCCTGCCCAGGCCCCAGGGCTGCTCCTTCCTGTCTGCACCCCTGGGCGCTGCGCTGAGTGGCCCCTGGAGGACCCACCTCGGTGCCCAGGGACGCCGGCGACAGTGAGCCCAGCCACTCTGTGACGGCAAATTCTGTGCCCATGAAGTGACAAGAACAGGGAAACGCAGCTATTTGTCCTGAGGGGACCCAGAGGCAGAAAACGCCGTGTGACAGGAATCTCTGGAGCTGGCAGAGCACCGCCTGCCTGCCTCTGGCCCTTCACAGCCGTCGTGGACCTCTCCACCCGCGACAGGCGGGACCCGTCATCGACTCAGCTGAGCCGCTGGACGCCGGTGGGCCCTGGGCTGCCCCTCAGGGTGGCCGATGAGACGAGGTGCAGGGACAGTGGCCGCAGCACACGCAGAGCCACGCGTGCCCACGTCTGTGGGAACGGAGACCGCCACGTGCCTGGGGCCCGGGCTGAAGTGCTTCCTCCTCCCTGGCCACACGGCACGGGGCGGCAGGTTGGCGGCAGTGACTCAGGGTGGTAGCCTCGCAGCCACCTGCACCTGCTCCGGAGCTTCTGCTGACGTCGAGGTGACCCCCCGGACACATCAGGTCAGGCCCACAGCAGGGTAGGACAGACTCCAGCCCGCGCCACGCCTGGCCCCGACTGTTCTGAGTGATGTTTTACTGGAGCACGGCCAGCCTGGGTGTCACCTCATCAGTGGCTGCTACCACCCGGGTGGCACAGCTCAGAGCCTGAAACGTTCACCCCCTGGGCCGACCCTGGTCTACTGCTGATGTCACTGGGCACCTGCTGACCCAGGTCTATACTAGATGGACACATGGCATTTGCTGACCCCAGGTCTCCACTAGGTGACGCGCAGTGTCTACTGACCCAGGTCTACACTAGGTGGGCGTGGCATCTGCTGACCCAGGTCTACACCAGGTGGGCGTGGCATCTGCTGACCCAGGTCTACACCAGGTGGGCGTGGCATCTGCTGACCCAGGTCTACACTAGGTGACGCGTGGCGTCTGCTGACCCAGGTCTACACTAGGTGACATGCGGTGTCTGCTGGCCCAGGTCTACACTAGGTGACACGCGGCGTCTGCTGACACAGGTCTATACTAGGTGACACGTGGCGTCTGCTGGCCCAGGTCTACACTAGGTGACGTGTGGTGTCTGCTGGCCCAGGTCTACACTAGGTGACGTTTGGTGTCTGCTGGCCCAGGTATATACTAGGTGACACGTGGTGTCTGCTGACCCAGGTCTACACTAGGTGATGGGTGGTGTCTGCTGACCCAGGTCTACACTAGGTGACATTTGGTGTCTGCTGGCCCAGGTCTACATTAGGTGATGGGTGGCGTCTGCTGGCCCAGGTCTACACTAGGTGGGCGTGTGGTATCTGCTGGCCCAGGTCTACACTAGGTGATGGGTGGCGTCTGCTGACCCAGGTCTACACTAGGTGGGCACATGGTGTCTGCTGACCCAGGTCTACACTAGGTGACACGTGGTGTCTGCTGGCCTAGGTCTACATTAGGTGACTCGCAGTGTCTGCTGGCCCAGGTCTACACTAGGTGATGGGTGGCGTCTGCTGACCCAGGTCTACATTAGGTGGGCATGCGGTGTCTTCTGGCCCAGGTCTACACTAGGTGATGGGTGGTGTCTGCTGGCCCAGGTCTACACTAGGTGGGCACGCGGTGTCTGCTGGCCCGGGTCTACACTAGGTGATGGGTGGCGTCTGCTGACCCAGGTCTACATTAGGTGGGCATGCGGTGTCTTCTGGCCCAGGTCTACACTAGGTGATGGGTGGTGTCTGCTGGCCCAGGTCTACACTAGGTGGGCACGTGGTGTCTGCTGGCCCGAGTCTACACTAGGTGATGGGTGGCGTCTGCTGACCCAGGTCTACATTAGGTGGGCATGCGGTGTCTTCTGGCCCAGGTCTACACTAGGTGACATGTGGTATCTGCTGGCCCAGGTCTACACTAGGTGATGGGTGGCGTGGCTGACCCAGGTCTACACTAGGTGGACGTGCGGTGTCTGCTGGCCCAGGTCTACACTAGGTGAGCATGCGGTGTCTGCTGACTCAGGTCTATGTTAGGTGACCTGTGGTATCTTCTGGCCCGGGTCTACACTAGGTGATGGGTGGCGTCTGCTGACCCAGGTCTACATTAGGTGGGCATGCGGTGTCTTCTGGCCCAGGTCTACACTAGGTGACATGTGGTATCTGCTGGCCCAGGTCTACACTAGGTGATGGGTGGCGTGGCTGACCCAGGTCTACACTAGGTGGACGTGCGGTGTCTGCTGGCCCAGGTCTACATAGGTGACATGTGGCGTCTGCTGACCCAGGTCTACACTAGGTGGGCACATGGTGTCTGCTTGCCCAGGTCTACACTAGGTGACTCGCTGTGTCTGCTGGCCCAGGTCTACACCAGGTGGGCACGCGGTGTCTGTTGGCCCAGGTCTACACTAGGTGACATGTGGCGTCTGCTGACTCAGGTCTACACTAGGTGACTTGAAGTGTCTGCTGGCTCAGGTCTATACTAGGTGACTCGCTGTGTCTGCTGGCCCAGGTCTACACCAGGTGGGCACGCGGTGTCTGCTGGCCCAGGTCTACACCAGGTGGGCACGTGGTGTCTGCTGGCCCAGGTCTACACTAGGTGACACGTGGCGTCTGCTGACCCAGGTCTACACTAGGTGACATGTGGCATCTGCTGACCCAGGTCTACACTAGGTGGGCACATGGTGTCTGCTGGCCCAGGTCTACACTAGATGACACGTGGTGTTTGCTGGCCCAGGTCTACACAAGGTGGCACGCGGTGTCTGCTGGCCCAGGTCTACACTAGGTGACACGTGGTGTTTGCTGGCCCAGGTCTACACTAGGTGACACGTGGTGTCTGCTGGCCCAGGTCTACACTAGGTGGGCATGCAGTGTCTGCTGGCCCAGGTCTACACTAGGTGGGCATGCGGTGTCTGCTGGCCCAGGTCTACACTAGGTGGGCACATGGTGTCTGCTCGCCCAGGTCTACACTAGGTGACATGTGGCGTCTGCTGGCCCAGGTCTACACTAGGTGACATGTGGCGTCTGCTGGCCCAGGTCTACACTAGGTGGGCACATGGTGTCTGCTGGCCCAGGTCTACACTAGGTGACTCACAGTGTCTGCTGGCCATGTCTACACTAGGTGGGCATGCGGTGTCTGCTGGCCCAGGTCTACACTAGGTGACATGTGGTGTCTGCTGGCCCAGGTGTACACTAGGTGACATGTGGCGTCTGTTGACCCAGGTCTACACTAGGTGGGCACATGGTGTCTGCTGACCCAGGTCTACACTAGGTGGGCACATGGTGTCTGCTGGCCCAGGTCTACACTAGGTGACTCGCAGTGTCTGCTGGCCCAGGTCTACACTAGGTGATATGTGGCGTCTGCTGACCCAGGTCTACACTAGGTGACATGTGGCGTCTGCTGGCCCAGGTCTACACTAGGTGGGCACATGGTGTCTGCTGGCCCAGGTCTACACTAGGTGACTCGCAGTGTCTGCTGGCCCAGGTCTACACTAGGTGATATGTGGCGTCTGCTGACCCAGGTCTACACTAGGTGACATGTGGCGTCTGCTGACCCAGGTCTACACTAGGTGGGCATGCGGTGTCTGCTAGCCCAGGTCTACACTAGGTGACTCACAGTGTCTGCTGGCCCAGGTCTACACTAGGTGACTCACAGTGTCTGCTGGCCCAGGTCTACACTAGGTGACACGTGGTGTCTGCTGGCCCAGGTGTACACTAGGTGACATGTGGCGTCTGCTGACCCAGGTCTACACTAGGTGAGCATGCGGTGTCTGCTGACTCAGGTCTACACTAGGTGACTCACAGTGTCTGCTGGCCCAGGTCTACACTAGGCGATATGTGGCGTCTGCTGACCCAGGTCTACACTAGGCGATATGTGGCGTCTGCTGACCCAGGTCTACACTAGGCGATATGTGGTGTCTGCTGGCCCAGGTCTACACCAGGTGGGCATGTGGTGTCTGCTGACCCAGGTCTACACTAGGTGGCACGCGGTGTCTGCTGGCCCAGGTCTACACTAGGTGACTCACAGTTTCTGCTGGCCCAGGTCTGCACCAGGTGGGCACGCGGTGTCTGCTGGCCCAGGTGTACACTAGGTGACTAGCAGTGTCTGCTGGCCCAGGTCTGCACCAGGTGGGCACGCGGTGTCTGCTGGCCCAGGTCTACACTAGGTGACACGCAGTGTCTGCTGGCCCAGGTCTACACTAGGTGACATGTGGTGTCTGCTGGCCCAGGTCTACACCAGGTGGGCACGCGGTGTCTGCTGACCCAGGTCTATACTAGGTGACTAGCAGTGTCTGCTGGCCCAGGTCTACACTAGGTGACTAGCAGTGTCTGCTGGCCCAGGTCTACACTAGGTGACTCGCAGTGTCTGCTGGCCCAGGTCTCCTAGGTGGCGCGTGACGTACCTCCTTGTTCTTGGACTCTTTCCTCAACGACTTCTCCAAGACCCTGGCCTCGTACTCGGCTCTGGGATGGTCCTGTGGAGGGAACTGGCTGGAGCTGCAGTGCGCGCAGGCCAATTGCGGTGGCCCGGGGCGGCTGTGGGCAGTGCGCTCCGGCGCCCTGGGGCCAGTTCACGGTGGGCAGCTGGCAACATGTCCGATTTAGAAGCCCCCGTGTCTGGGCCTGGGTGCAGGCCCAGGCGGCTCCCCTGTGGGGACCACGTCCTGCGGGGAGGCCAGTGGACCTGGAGGGTGGTGGGCTGTGGGCAGGCTGCAGTGAGCACCCAGCCACGAACTGGCCCCAGGACACTGTGCGGAGCAGCTGCGGGGCCAGAAGAGACCAGTAAGTACCAGCAAGCGCGGGCAGCAGGCGGGCCCAGGGGCCCAGGCAGGTCAGCGAGGCACTGGAATGGAGAACAGGTGAGGCGAGGGGGGAGCAGAGAGCCCGGCCCAGGTGCAAGAGAGAGAGCCACACGGAAGACAGGCGGGCAGGCGTGCCGGAAGGTCCCTCTCCCGGGAGACAGGCTAGAGGGGGACAGAGGATGACAAGAAATTCCAAACCTTGACGGCCTCCTTCAGGGAACCAGAAAGTGGAGACAAAAACAGAAAGACTCAATTACTCGGGCTGTTTTCAGAACAGGACGCGTCCTCTAGAGACAGTGCTATATATATACACAGGTACCAGGGATTGAACCAGGGACACTCGACCACTGACCACACCCCAGCCCTTTTTTGCATTTTATTTGGAGACAGGGTCTCACTGAGCTGCTCAGGGCCTCACTGAGTTGCTGAGGCTGGCCTTGAACTCACGATCCTTCTGCCCCAGCTGAAGACAATTCTCTTTAAGAATCACCATGAAGGTGAACGGACACCATGGACACAGTGTTGGGGACAGGGGTTGACAGGGACCTGGGATCTGTTGTCCTTGTGGCTTCAGGATGACCTTGTGAGCTGTTCACTTTGTAGCTCTGTTTTTGCAGATTCCCAAGCTAGTGCCAGACTCAGTCCCTCAGCACAGCTGGGAGGCAGAGAGGCCATTCGCTGGACAGAGCTGCTGCTGGGTGTGCCGACACCTGGGCTTCGGACTTCGGGAGGCCCTCCACCTGAGGCTGCTGCCTCCCCCACGGCCCAGGGCAGCAGTGACACGGGGTCGCTCACTTTAGGGAGCCCTTTAGGCGCCCTCTAGGTGGGCACGCCGTGTCTGCTGACCCAGGTCTACACTAGGTTGACCTCAAGGACTGCCTCGAGGACAGGCTCAGGTTCTGACCCGGCTCGGCCTGGACAGCCACTTGCTGCCGGCCAGGTAGCTGGCTGAGCACTTATGAGGCTCCTGCTGTGTGCTGGGCCCGCTCTGAGCAGGCCGGTTGATGGACCCACTGAGCCCTCCCATGCCCTACTGAGCGAGGGCCACTCCTCATGCCTGTTTGGCAAGGACACTGGGGCCGAGATGTAAAGCCACGTCCCCAGGGCCCACCCTCCACCTGCAGGGGGTCGCCTGCTCTGTGCCAGCTGCAGGAATGCCCCTCACAGGGCACTCGGGCTTCCTGGTTGGGGCTTGCTGGGCACGCCATGGCCGCTGGCCGCTGTACGTCCCCCCTTCAGAGCAGGGCGATGCTCGGCCCTGCCTCCCCTCTGCGGTCTCAGGACGGGTCCCCTTGCTGAGCTGCGCCTGGCTGTGGGCAGGGAGCTGGCTCTGAGGGCCTAGGGGCCTCTGGGGACCATGGGCGAGGTGTGCCCTCCCCACACCCTGCAGCCCCCAGATGGGAAGAGGTCAGCGGCACGAGCCTGGGTGTGCGCCCTAGGCCCGCTGGTGGGTGGCGCGTCCGCGTGGTCAGACACCCCGACACCGCGGGTGTCTGGAGCCCCGTGGGGGGGCAGGGGTCGGGGAGTCGCCTCGCCGTGGCCGGGGCACCTGGGGACAGGGGCTGCACAGCGCCCAGCCACTGACCTCCTCCTCCTCGAAGCCCGTGAGGTCCCAGCGGTAATTGAGCCGCATCTGCTTCCGCTTCCAGTGCTCCATGAAGGTGGCGGCTGCGGAGGGAGGGGAGTGGGGTCAGATCCACTCGTCCCCTGGACGGGCAGCGTCCTAGTCTTCAGCAGCCCTGGGAGTGCCAGGCCCACGTCACGCGCGTCAGCCTGCTCCGACCCTGTGCGTCAGGCCACTGGTCACCCCCACAGACGAGGACACCGCCGCGCGCAGTCCAGCCCCGCCCACCCGGTCAAGGCGGCGGCTGGCCCCAGAGCCCTGCCCTCACCTCCCGCTCCCCTGCTCCCCGGGACCCCGCTCACGGTGGGGCCTCCAGCTGGGGGTCGGGCCAGGGCAGGGAGTCTGTGGCCACCACGCCCTGCTGGGCACTCCTCATGGGCCACACAGTTCCAAGGCCACCACCTCCAGGGAGCCACCAAAAACCCGCCTTGGGGTCAGGAAGAAAAACAAAAACTGCTCCTCCGGAGACCTGCTAGGTTGGGACATGGCTGCGTGTCCCTGGGCTTCACTGGTTGAATTCCCTCCCCACCGTGAAGTATCGAGAGGGCAGGAGCTGACTCCACAGGCGTCTGAGGTGAGGCCTCTGGAGGTGGTTAGGGTCAGACAGGTCATCGTGGAGCCCGGGGAGAGCTCTCTGAGAGGGAGGGGCCAGACAGACAGACGCAGCGTGCCCCCTGCCTCTCACAGGAGGCCGAGCATCACCTTGGGGCTGCCAGCAACAGGACATTACCAGGCATAGCCCTTGACCTCGGGCCTCCAGAATTTCAGCCAGAACCAACCTCTTTGCTTTCTAAAGTCACCGGCTCAAGCATTTCACTGTAGGATGGAAAACAGACTAACACGGAGCCCTCCCCACACTGCACCCGTCCTGCTCCTGTGTTGCCACCTTCTGTTCCAATCCCTGTCTCACATTCTGCGGATCTTCTGGCACGTGTGTCCTGAGCACCTGCCCGGGCCTGGCACACACGGACGGTCAGCAGTGCTCACTGATGAATGGGTGAGCTCACAGCTTGCAAATGGAGACACAGGGGCCTGAACCATTTGCCAGGAGTGCTCCCCACAAAGAAGACCAGCAGAGGCCCAGGGACGAGCGAGCACAGGGCTGGACACAGAGTAGCACTCAGGATCCTCCCGCCACTGCGAGCCAGGCATGGCTCCCCCCCAGTGCCTCGCCATCACAGCTGGTGGGCGCTACTTCCCCGTTTGAAGGAGGCTCAGAGGGGCCGGACGGCTCATCTTGAGAAGTGGCGGGACCAGGACAGAGCTAACATGACACGTGGGACCCCAAGTCTCCAGTGCGAATTCACAGGCTCCCAGCAGGAGGCCACATGCCCTGGAGATGGCGTGGGGTGGAGGTCAGTCTGCAGGGAGTTGTCCCTCTTCCAGGGACGAGAACGCATCCCGGGGTTTACACGAGTTCGTCCCCAAGGGTCATGGCTCCTCAGCCAGGCCCAGCAAGCAGCCGGGGAGCTTTCTAGGCCTTGCAAATGGGCAGGACTTCATCCCGTGAGCTGGACACAGAGGGACGAGAAGCCAAGCTGGATATGGCGAGGCCACCGGGGGCCGTCGACGGCAGGCTGTGGGTGCCAGCGTAGGGGTGCCAGCTTGCGGTGTCAACAGCGGTGTTGGAGCCAGAAACGGGCTGCCCACAAGAACCTAGGATGATGGCTGGCGGGTTCCTGGGGGTTTGGAGCCAGGAGGACACGGCCACCCCAGGATGCCCCAGGAGGCAGAGCGGAGGGAGGGGCACCTGGCCCGCCTGCTCTGGTCCCCAGCGGGGTCCCCGGGGCAAAGCCTCCAGGAAGTGGAGGTCAGGGAGCGGCGGAACGCGCAGGTGCCGAGCAGGGCAGGGGGTGGGGGGATGGCCGGTGTGGGGAGGGGCTTTGGACAAGAACGTAAAGGCACAGGTGACAAGAGAAAGGGACAAGTGGGACCCCATCCAAGTACAAGCTTCTGCACAGCACGGGGGGGGGGCCAACCCAGGGGAGGGACAAGCGGCAGGGGACCAGCGCCTGCCTACCGTCCAGGGCGGCAAGTGACACACCAGGGACGAGGCGGAGCACGGGCAAGTGACCCGAGAGCCGTTTCCAGAGGTGTATGAAGAGAACACTCGGCGCCACCAACATGGGAAATGGGACCACAGCACAGGGACACGCCACCGGCCCCAAAGGGACGATGCCCCAAAGGGAGAATGTGGGGAACAGGTGGGAACCTGAGTGGGGCGGCCCCCACGCAGGACGGCACCGAGGTCCCCAGGCCAAAGCTGGCCAACCTGGTGCTGCGGCCGCCCCCCCAGGCACACAGCGAGGGAACGGAAGCCGGGGTCGGCGGCTCCTGCCGGCCCTGCAGCCGAGCACCGTCCCCGCAGCAGGGGGTCCATGGACCTCGAGCGGGTGAAGAAGACGTGGCACACACACATTCTTCAGCCGCGGGGGAATCCATCCTGTCGTCTCCAGCGACAGGGTCGGGCTGGAGCGGGACGTAGGGGGAGCGGCCGGGCACTGAAGCGCCAGGTCTCTCACGGTCTCTCCGCGGGAGCTAGAGGGGCGGAGCTCGGGGGAGGCAGCGGCCACGGGGCAGAGGGCCCGGGAGGAGCGAGCTCTGGATCCTGTGCCAGCTGGTGACAGCAGTGGCACCCTGGGTGTCAGTCCAAAAGCTGGAGAGGGGCTCTCGGTTCTCCCCGCGGGAGGTGATCCTGCTGGGTGACAGCCACCTCCGTGCCCGGGACGAGGACGGCAGAGCACCCAGAGCACCCAGAGCCCTGCGCCGGAAAGACGCAGGGCAAGACCTGCCAGCCCCAGGGCCACGCACGCCCAGGAAGGAGACCCCAGCTGTCTGTCACCACGCCCTCTGGTGTGGGGAACAAGGTGGGGCCGGCCTCCGTCTGCCCCGCACCCAGAGGCCCTGCTCCTATGCCCCCCTCTGGCCACGTGCCTGGCCAGGCCTCGGCCGTCTCAGGACAGAGGCGACTGTTGGACTGAGCTGGCCCAGGAGGGCTGATGCGGGGAGCTAGCTGTCCCTCTCCTGGTCTCTTCCTGGGTGCAGCCTCCGCGTTTCCGTGCCCGCCTGTGGCCTCAGCACTGGTGTCTGATGTGGCCTGGTCACGTGTCAGGCTTCGGGCCAGCACGTGGGGGACACTGGCTACCCTCACGCCCAGGCTCTGGGTGCAGGCCCCACTCCCGGGCAAATCAGCGCTGAGTGCAGAGGGCACACGCTACGCCCAAGGCCAGGCAGAGTGGGACCTGAACCTCGTTCTGTGACACACCAGGGTCGGCCCGAGAGCACCGTGCTGGATGGGCAGGGAGTAGTGACCACAGCCCCGATTGTAAGTCCAGTTATTATGGGAATGCCTGGCAGGGACACTCCTGCCACCGGCCCTCCTGGTGCCAAGCGTGGGCAGCAGTGGGTCCGTGGGTCCTGGTGCTGGGGGTGCCAGTGACACCACGTGGGACACAGCACCCGCCTGGTAGCAGCACTGGGTGTGGTGCCCTCCCCCCAGGTCCACCACTACGGCCCCTCGAGGCCGGATAACGTGCTCCATTTCAGAGACCCACACACTGAGGTCCCGAGGCGGTGGGCCCGTTCCCAAATGGAGGACACCTGGCCTCCGACTTTGAATGTCAAGACCAGCCTGGGCCAGGGGGCCGCTTCCCACCACTGGGCCACGCTGCAAGGTGACCAGAGACCAGACTCCCCCTGAAACCTGGGCCCGAAGGCCAGCACAGTGTGGAAGAGGTGGCCAGAGGGAATCCAGGCCAGGGCAGGAGCCGCTGGGCAGGAGCTACATCCCTCTTTCCTTCAACGTTTGTCTGAGCGACACAACGTCAGCAGCACTCAGGGGCCGTGGGCAGCAAGTGGGCTGGCCCTGGGTCTGCACTGGACCCAAGTGAGGCGTGGGGCAGGACTTGCCTGCTGCCTGGTCTCTGCAGGAGTGTCCCTGAGCTGGTCCCAGCAGTCCCTAGGGTGGGCCTCCGAGTCGCCCCGACGGCTCTCACTACCCAGCCCCCTCACAGGGGCACGGTGTCCGCCAGGAGGCTGCTCGGAGCCAGGCTGCGGTCTCCGCATGGTTACGTGAGGCTCCACAGCGGTCCTCAAGGCAGAGTGGGGGCTGGGCTGGGGTGGAGTGACTGCTTCCTGGGGCCAAGGGGAGGCATCTGGAGGGGGCCTGTGGCAGGACCGGCTGGACAAGAAGAGACACCAGGGAGCGGGCGTTGTCTCTGTCCAGCCACCCCGTGAGGGCCCCGAGGGTGGGCGGCAGTTGGAAAGCCAGGATGTGGCCCTTACCAGAGCCAGACCCCCGCACCTCGCTCCTGCGTCCTCGCCCCCAGGCCCGTGAGCCACCAACGTCTGCCATGGAAGCCGCCAGGTCTGTTTTAAAGCAGCAGCTGAGCTGGCCACACGGACGCTGGGCACTGCACCCACTCTCCCCACACTGTCCCCTGAGTCCCCACCTCGAGGTCCTCGGCCCCCTGTGGTGCCACCGGGAGGCAGGGCTCTGGGAGGGTGAGGTCCCGAGGGTGGCCCTCATGCCCTGGTGAGCACCCTGACAGAGAGCCGCCTGTCCCCTGGCCCCGTGAGGACATCTCTGCACCAGGAGACAGGCCTCACCGGCACTGCTGGGCCCTGCGTGATCGCGGACTTCCGGGCTCCGACTGCAGGGCCGAGGGGGCGCCCCGTGCATCTGTGTCCCAGCCAGGGACTTGTGCTCAGCGCAGACTCTGCCTTCAGGAGCTGGACAGCAGAGCCGGGTGGCCCAGGAACGGCAGGGCAGCGCCCTCGTCCGGCACCAGCAGTGGACGCGGGTGCGGCCTCTGGCTTTGCTTTGCACGGGGTCCCTGCACCCACCTCTGCATCCCCAGAGCCCCATCTGCTGGCCTTTTAATCCCAGCAGATGACCCCCCCCCCCAGCTCCAGGGAACAGCCCCCTCCCCCAACTGTCAAAGCCACCAGGACCTCGGGCGCACTGGAGGCTCCAGCCCCTCTGTCACCTCGCTCACACTGTCACACTGAGCATCGAGCTCGGGCCCAGCAGCTGGGCTGGGAGCAAATAACCCCCTTTGTTCTGCACGAAGTGGACACGCGGCTGAAACCCACCATTACACTATGATTTCAGAAAATTGATCCAAGCAGAGAGCTAAATGGGGCTCAGAGCTGCCTAACGTGACAACCCATCTGAGGCTCTGAAATGTCACCCGCACCAGAAGGAGCCACCACGGAGCCTCCAGGACTGGCGGGCGGCTGGGAAGGCCCAGCTCCCCAGGAGCACAGGGCTGTTCTGGGGGGGCTGCTGCACAGGGAGCCCACTCCCCGTGGGCGGCCACGGCCAGGGGCCCCGCGTCCAGGTGGGACAGGTCTAGGGCTCTCCCCGTCTGTGCGTGCAGTAGTGAGGCCAGCCGGAGGGCACGAGGAGGGCACCGAGCCAGGAGAGGAAAACCGATCCGCCGAGGCCAGGAGCGGGTGGTTGAATGAGGATCAACGCCCCTGCGCCCTGCTAATTGCACTTGGCAGCCGGGCAGCGGGCCAGGGCCAGCTTTGTCCTCTCACCTGCGGGCGGGTGAGTGGGCAGGGCACAGCTCCCCATCTCCCGGGCTCACCAAGCTCTGCTCTGCCCTGCGGCTTGCGTCCAGAAGGAGTGAGCTCCCCACTCCAGCGCGCTGGTGGCCTCTGCAGAGTGGGAGGTGCCCACTGAGCTCGCACTGGATTCCCCACTCCAGACGGGCTCACCTGGTCTCCCTGCCGTGGGGGGGCAGCTGGGGAGGCCAGGGTCGGCCAGGCTCAGGAGGACAGGCCCCCCTGCCCACATTCCTCCCTGGAGCAGGGCTGGCCATTGTCTTTGAGAGGGAAAAGTAGTAGGTACCCAGCGCAGAGCAGCTGGGTGGACAGGGCAGTCCTGTCCATGGTGCTGTGGGTCTAACGAACGCCATCTCATCCCTGTGGGTCCCGGCTGACCAGGCTGCCCTACTGCCTGGACCATCCAGGCCAAGATCCGACATCTGCTCCCCCAAGAGGACACCTAATGGGGGCTCGGAGAACATCTGGATGGAGAAGTGTGACCAGGGCACTCACTTGGACCTTGGATATTAATGGGCCAGGCTGTGGATCTGTGATTAACCGATTAGCTGTGTGACCTTGGGCAAGTCATTTGACCTTTCTGTGCCTCAGCGTCCTCATCAGAGATAACAGACCTCCCTACAGCTGCTGCGGGGTCCCTGAGAGCACAGGCAGGACCTGGTGTGGCCGGTCCCCACGGCAGGCTCCATCGGGGAGAAGCGGCAGTTTTGTGGAGATGGACGGAGAAGCTATTTCAGACAAAACTCTGAGGTTGGTCAGGAGTAAGGGAGAGTCGTGTGACACACCCTGTTGGCCAAGTTGGCTGGTGACGTGGGAGGGGCCAGGGTTAGCGGTCAGGCCCCGGGGCTCAGGAGCCGGGAGGCTGGGGTTCGGGTCTTCCTCTGCTGCTTGGCCTGGTGTAGGATCACGAAGGCTCATGGGCTAAGAGGGGCCATGGAGCCACCTGCCTTGCCGGTCACCGGGGAGGGGTCTCCGCACACCACAGGCTCGGTGGGCACCTGCCACTGGGAGGGCTCACCCCCCCCCCCCACAGAGCTCTTCTCTGAGGAGAGGAAGACGAGGGAGAGGGGAGAGCGGAGCGTGTGTCGGGGGCCAGGGTAGTGGCCAGGTTCTCAAAGCCCGATCTTCTCTGTAACAGCGGGCACCCTACAGGGCTGCTCAGCAGCAGGTCCCCGGACCCCCGGGTGCAGACTGGGCAGAGCAGGACGGTGCCTGGGATCTGCATCCTGTTGTCGGGTTGAACTCGGGGCCTCAGGAAGGCTCTGCCTGAGCCGCAGCCCAGCCCCTGCTGGCTGGCTTCTCTGGGGCCTCCAAGATGTGGCAGACGGACACGGCACATCGGGGAGTCTGTTCCCACATGGCTGGCAGGGGACAGAGCCAGTCTCGGGCCCCCTGCTTGCCTGACCCTACCAGCCATGCTCCAGTCACGCGGGTGAGTCGGAGATGGAGGCTGCCCAAAGCACTGGGCGGTGGCCACACAGGCCGAGCCCGCCGTGGCCCACTTCCAGCTTGGGCAGGGGAATCGGGAGGCTGGTGTCCAGCCAGGAGGTGCCCTGGCCTGGGCGGGGCCTGGAGGAGGGAGGAAAGGCAGGGCTGACCACTGCTGAGGTCCCCAGGAGGGGCA
Source organism: Spermophilus citellus (assembly GCF_964194105.1). Classification (NCBI taxonomy): domain Eukaryota; kingdom Metazoa; phylum Chordata; class Mammalia; order Rodentia; family Sciuridae; genus Spermophilus; species Spermophilus citellus. The sequence continues at coordinate 253,958,754 of NC_138183.1, read as the reverse complement.
GGGGTCTGCAGTGAGGAGCAGCGGGTGAGGGGACGTCAGAGATGATTCCCCAGGGCCCAGGAGGCAGGAAGGGGGGCAGGGGGGGGCAGGGGTGGGCTCCTGTCCCTGCCCGCGTCCTCATCTGTGAGGGGGTGAGGCATCACCTGGGGGATGCGGAGGATGGGGTGCTGTGGCCCACACACCTCGGCTCAGTGGCCCAGGGCCACCGAGATGCCCACCTCAGCTGGAACGCTTCCCAGCATGGGCAGCTCAGCACCCGGCCCCCCGCCCGGCCCCCTGCCCGAGGCCTGTGAGGTGGCCTCTCAGGCTGAGCTTCTCTGAGTCCTTTTTTGCCCACTGAGGGGGATGACCGCTGACCCCAAGGCTGGGCTCACCTCTGCCCCCGTCTGTCTCCTGCTTGTAACCCGGGACCCCGTGTGGCGGGCCGCAGCCCAGGGCTGACGTCGCCTGGTCTGAAGGCCACAGGACCCGAGAGGCCCACTGGAACCCCCTCTCGTCCCCAGGGGCCTTGCCCACCAAGAGGGCTGCCAGCCGCAGCTGAAGTTTCAGATCTCAGAGGAGGGTCCCCATGGTCCCCAAACAGGAAGTCCAGGTGATCAAGGGACTGGTGTCAGTCTAGGTCAGGGCTGGACAGGGGAGTCGAGGGCCCACACTTGGAGAGTCATGGCCCTGGTTCCCAGGGTTGGCAGGTGGGAGAAGACCCCTGCAGGTGGCACTGGTTCAGGGCTGTGCCCGGGCACTTGCCCCTGACCCTCTTCTGGCCCAAGGCTCTTGTCTAGTTGGGAACCCAGCGGAGGCCTGTAGGACCCAGTTTGAGAACCAAGGGGTGACGATGGGTTTTTAAACATTTAGGCCAGACTCTCTGCTCCTATAAAGGGCTGGTCCTGGTCCTCTGTCACCTGGGGACACCCAGGCCGGGGGCTCAGGGTGCTGCTGAGCCCAGCATAGGGGGACCTCACTCTCCCAGGTCCCTCTCCAAACACAGCTTAACCCGTCTGCCCTCTTCAGGGGCAGGCAGGGACCCTGAGGAGAAGGCCGTGGTCAGCGCACACACAGGGTGTGGCAGCCCCTGTGCGGCCTGCAGTTCTTCCTGCGGGTGGCGGGGAAGGTGCAGGGGTGACATGCTGGGACTTAAAAGAGGTGACCTCTCAGTGACCAGGAAGCACCAGTGCTCTGGGCCCCTGGAGCCCGCCCCGCCCCCAGGCTGTCACAGTCCCTCTTCAGGCACAAGGAGCTGGGAACACAGTCACAGCCCCAGGTTCCTCCGTCACCCTCGTTCCCTTCCTCCCCAGGCCCCCAGGGTGGCCAGCGCTGGCCTGGAGAAAGAGAGGAACACCCGGGCACCTGGGGCTCTCTGCAGGCACGGGAGGCCCAGACCCACAGGCCTGGCAGCCACCTGACAGTGACTGTAGAGTCCGTGAAAGTGGACGAGTCTGCAGGCTCACTGGGACAGGGCCGTCACCAGGGGCCACCGACAGCCCTTCTTCCCCAGCCCCAGGGCAGGGTCAGGGAGGGCACAGAGTCTGGCTTCGCCAGGGCCCTAGTGGGACACAGTCGGGGCCTCTGGGGCCAGGGAGAGGGTGGAATGAGGACGGCACCCGGCCACCTGGCTGACCAGGAAAGGAGGCCCTGAGGGACCTAGTGGCTTGGGCAGCCATCACCAGGAGGGTCACCCTATGTGCCACTAGAGGGTGCTGGCCAGCAGCCACACAGCCCCAGGGGCCCCAAGAGACAGCAGAGCTGGCTGGTGACCCAGCTGGAGGGGGCACTGATGGGACTGCGGCCAGCACACCTGAGCCGCGGACACCACAGCCCAGTTAGCTTCCCCTCTAATGGCTCATCAGTCTTTTGGTCACTGGCGAACACACCTCTGTCCTCCACGTGGCCCCTCTGCCACAAACGCTGCCCGGCCACATCCTCAGAACTAGGTCACTCAGGGCCTCCTTTCCTGGTCAGCCAGGTGGCCGCGTGCTGCCCTTAGTCCACCCAGGCCTCCAGCTCTCCTGGGACGTTCTCCTGAGTCCCCTCCCTGGGGGGGACTGCCCTCTTCTCTGTGCCCGGCCCCAGCTCCTATAGACGTGAGCCCCTGGAGATGACGGGCCCTGGTGTCCAGTGTGGGGGTCACAGCCTGCCACTGCACACATCCCAGACACCCAGCTGGCAAGGCCGTGTTCAGCCCAGTTTGCAGAGAAGGGAACGGATGGCACCCTGCTGACCAAGGACACGGGCGGGGCCAACCCCCTGCGCCCAGGAAGCAGCTGTGGGGATCGGGACTCCTGGAGGAGGAACCCGCCTGGCTCTGGTGGCAGTGCAGGCCAGTGGGCAGGGCGCAGGCGCAGGACGGCTGCTCGGGAGCGGGGCCCCCGGGCCCCCCCTGCCCTCTCTCGGGGCCTCAGCTTCCCTTCCTTAAAATGGGCACAGGACACCTGCAGGGAGGCCACGAGGCTCCAATGGGAGCCAACACCCCGGCCGGCCCAGGTCCGCCTCCCCCACGAGGGGCAGCTGTGGTCCTCAGCAGGGCCACTCCCAGCCTGGCCAGCCTGGTGCCTTCCTGGGCCTCCCAGGGCCCCGACGGGTCAGAACCGCCCCTCTGCACCCCGGCAGCACCGACCTGGTGCCCTCCTGGGAAACCCCACCTGCGGAGGCTCCGAGAGGGAGAACCCAGGAGCAGGGAACCCGGGTGGCCTGGGTGGCCGCCCTGCAGGCTCCACTTACCCCAGAGGGCCATGAAGACAGAGAAGAAGACGGTGGCCGGGTTGTCAAAGAGGTGGCTGGCGCGGGCCGTGGCGCAGGCCGAGCTCATCTTCCAGTAGCTGCAGGTCTTGTCACAGAGCGGGCACATGGTGATGTTGTGTCTCTGGTCACACATCTCCATGCTGCAAGAGAGGGGCCGCTTTCAAGTCCCCGGGCCACTTGGACGAGGCACCTCCTGGGGGCCAGGCGGAGTAGCAAAGGCCCCTGCTCCTGTACCACAGGGGACACTGTGAGGAGCAACAGCTGGTGGCAGCTGTCCCCTGTCCCTCCCTGCCACCCAGGGCCAGCTTCACAGGTGTGAGATCCATGCCGCCAGCCTAACCGGGAGTCGGCAGGGCCCCTGCCATTCCCGTCTTAGAATCCCTAGGATCTGAACAAGGGTGTCCCATTTCATTTTGCAAGGGGTCTTGAGACTCCAGCTGGCCCCATGAGGCCCCACTCAGACTGGCTTGGGGCAGGATGGTCCCCTCGGTGACTCTCAGGCAGCAGCCTGCACGCCAGCCACCTCCAGAAGTCTGGAGTCTTGGCGAGCCTCTCCCTGTGACCGGGCAGTGCCAGGGCAAGTCGGTTGGGAATGGAGCCCAGGCCAGGCCCCGGAACTGAAGGAGGACAAGGGTAGCTGGGCACAGTGGCCACCCCTGGAATTCCAGCCACTTGGGAGGCTGAGGCGGGAGGATCCCACGTTCGAGGCCAGCCTGGGCAATTTAGCGAGACCCTGTCTCAAAAGCAAAAAGGGCTGGGGAGTAGCTGGGGGGAGCACCCCACTCAGTCCCTGGGAAGCAGGCTGCCAAGTGCTTGTGGGGCCCTCTCCCCGACACCAAGGAGGGTGGAGGAGGCACCCCGGAATGCTCTCCAGGAGGCTGGGTTACAAGGAACACGTCCCCAAGCTACCTGGTAGCCAGGGGGTCCACCTGGGATGGTGGCCCTGGTGGGTGAGGCCTCTGATCTGCTGTGCAGACAGGCTCGAGGGGCAGCAAGGCCAGCAGCCAGGCTCTCCCCCTCCACTGACTCCGAGAGGCCACCAGCTGGTAGCAAGAGCCTCAGCACTGGCCTGCGTGGAGTGTCCACCTGGCTGGGATCAGCACTGGGGATGACAGAATCAATCCCACCTTCACAGATGGGAAAGGAGCCCAGAGAGGGGGATAAGTTCCTCAGAGCCACACAGCACAATAGACTTGGACCTTGGTCTTTGAGTCTTCAAAGTCTTCTCAGGGGCCATGGGGGTGGGGCTCCTGCCGAGGTGGGGCGCCTAGGCTGGGTCCTTGTTCTACCGTCCTGCATTCTGGGACCCTGGCCAAGCCCTCTAGCTTCAGATCTGGTTTTCTTTCTGAACACCAGGAGGGGCAAGAATAAGGCCCTTCCGGCTGTGGCCTCCCCGACCCCTCCTCCCCGTGAACCTGGCCCAGACCCTCATCTCTGAACAGACGCCGGCTGGAGCCCTCGTCCCCAGAGGTCGGACGGAATCTGGGGCGGAGCTGAGGTCTTTGCTTGGTTTCCTCTTTGTTAGGTTCCTGGAGACACATGGACCTGGGCACAGACGCACACCTGGCCCACCGCGGCCACCAGCTCTAGGGGACCTTCCCGTGCCAGTCAGGGGACATCTGGCTCACTTCCTTCAGCTACAGTCACTGGACCTCCATCCCATGCTGCACCGTCTGCGCCAGACCCCGTCGGGCAGGGAGGTGGGAGGGGCAGGAGAGGCGCGTGGCCGCTGCCCGGGGCATCTGGGGAAGAGTGTGTGCCTGTGGGGACGTGGGGGCTGGGCGTGGGGTCGTGGGGGCTGGGGCGTGGGGACGTGGGGGCTGGGGTGCGGGGCCGACTTGCAGGCACGGGGAGGAACTGTGCTCTGGAGCCGGACACTCTGGGACGGATCTACGAAATCCGCCTGGCCCTGGGCAGGTCACTCTACCTCCTGTGTCCCAGGGTCCCCATATGTGACGTGGATCTGATAATGTGTCATTGGATTGTCGGGAGGACGAGACCACCGAGGCGCATGGACCTCTGCATCGGGGCTGGCGTGTGACTGCTGTAGTCACCGTGGCCACCCCTGGGAGCTGGGGTGATCCCGACAGAAGCCCAGGGACGGCCTTGTGGGGCACCTATTGCCCTTACTAAGCTTCCCTTCGTCCAGGGCCTCTTAGGGAGGCAGCGGGGATGCAGGGGGCAGCACATACCCAGCTGTGCCTGACCTGAGCCCCTCGGGCAGGGAGGTGGGTGGAAGGCCGCCCCACCGTCTTCACTGACCCAGGGCCATAGTGGCCACCGGCTGGAGGGCCTGGAGGCCTGCGGGTGGGCTCAGGTCAGGGAGGGCTGACCTTGCCCAGCCTGGTCTCCTCCCTGCCAGCCTCAGCTCCTGGCAAATGCCACCAGCCGGACACAGAGCCTGCTCCTGCTAGTTCTGAACCCAGCCGAGATAAGGACAAGGAGCTCAGAGGTCGGAGGTGGAGGTTGGAGGTCGGAGGTGGAGGTCGGAGGTGGAGGTCGGAGGTTGGAGTGGAGGTCGGAGGTTGGAGGTGGAGGTGGAGGTTGGAGGTATTCCCAGGGAGGCCGGAGGCTGGGCTTCCCTGCAGGCAGCCTGGGGAGCCTGCGGGGCCTCCCCTTCCAGGCACAGCACCAGGCGAGGCTGGGTGGGGACGCCTGGCCCTGCTTGCCAACCCCCCTGAGTCACTGCATTTCTGACCACGTGATGGCGGCCGAGCTGGCACAGCCGAGGGGATCTTGGACCCTTTCCTGGGCAGTCCACGCCCGAGCCGGCAGAGGAAGGAGCCGGAGAGTCACCTGGCCTGCTCCAGGGCGTCCGCGGACACTCCCTCCCTGCCCTGCCCTTGCCGCCCGAGGCCAGCCCCAGCATCCCCGAGGCTGGGCTTCAGAGATGGTCACACGGCCAAACGGGTGCAGGGGCCTCACACCATCCTCAAAAAGAAAGGACAAGCACCCCTGCCCAGGGTCCCCGGGGGCTGAGCCCGGGAGGCTGTGAGGCCAGCCTGCCACTGGACTCTGCTCCTTGGCGGGGGCGTGACCCTGGGGCTGTGCCTACCTGGGGATGTTCTCGTCCATGGTGGCGCAGCCGTAGAGGAACACGATGACACCGACGACGGAGGCCGGGATGAGCATCTGGGTGTAGGCGCCCAGCCAGGCGAAGTACAGGCCGATCTTCTCCCCAAAGTACTTCCTGCCCAGAGCAGACAGACAGAGGCAGCAGCTCCTTCTCAGCCCACCGCCCGGAAAGAAGGCGCGTCCCTCCCCAGAGGGAAAGCTCTCTCAGGCCACTTCTCGTCCCGGAGGCAGCACGGGGCTCGGAAAACCTCCCCAGGTGGTGGGGGTGCTCTCGGTGGGTATCACCCGCCTCTTTTGGGCCCTGGGAAGGGGCATTGTGCTTGTGCAGGCCACACTGGTGGGCACACTGTGTTCCCCGAGCCTGGAGCACTGGAGTGGACGTGGGCCTGGAGGGGAGAAGACCTGCCACTCCCATCGCCCGTGGGCTCCTGGTGGCTAAGTCGGTTTCCACAGGCCACACTCTGTCAAGTCCCCACAGGACACGCTGCCTGAGCCGATGGGTCCCTTCCTGCCTGGCAGGGACAAAGGTCCTGGGGCCTCTCACAGATTCTTACAGACATTGAGGAATGCAGGGAGCCCCAGCAGTGGACCCGCTGGGCCAGGCGCGGCCAGGGGGGCAGCAGAGACTGGATGTGACACAGGATGTCCATCCTCCAGCGAGTAAAGAAGCTGCTGCCCCAGCGCTGGCTGGGTCACACGCAGAGCCTCCCACACAGCTTCGAGTTCCAACAGGTTCCCAGGTGACTGAATATTCAGAGCGGCTGAGACCTCAGGGACTTCCCGCCACTGACATCCAGCCAGCCACCGCTTCCCACAGCCAGGGCCAGACCCACGGAGCCCACTTACCTGACCAGGTCGATGGGCTGGTACTTGTAGAAGACCCCATAGCTCGCCCACTCCTCGTACAGGAGCTGCAGGAAGAAGGGGGGGGCAGGTGAAGCTGGCACCCCAAGGCTGCCTCCCACCGAGTGCTCAGAGCTGCTGGCCTGGGCCCCCGTCACATCACCTCGCCATCAGCACTCGCTGAGCGCTGGCCGAGCCCAGGTGACGGCGGCAGGGAAGGTGCTCCTGGCAGGCTCTGGCATCCCCCACCTGGCCACCTGACGTGGAACTGACCCACAGTGCCGGCACCGCGCGGCCTCTCCGCGTGGGCTCACCCGTCACGCACCAGACCTTCTCTATAGAAGTCACAAACCCACCAGGGTTTCGAGCAGAGAAATATCAATGGCAAATTAAAAAAAAAAAAAAAGAAGAAAAAAAAAACCTCACGGGTGCAAAAATAGCTCGAGGTCTGTCTCCAGAGATGGGCCCTCGATTAACAGAGTGAATTGCAATAAATGAGACGGGCACGCCCTGCCTCCCCCAGGCTCAGGCAGGGACGGTAATGAGCCTGGTGGATTGGAAGCCTCTCTTGCCCAGGGAGGAGGGCCCCAGGACAGCGCTGGGAAGGCTGGCCAAGGCCGACTCCCCCGGTGTGGGAGGCCCGCGGCCCACCTTCACCCCCGCCCGCGCCAGGCCGCACCCTCCAGCTGCAGGGAGCAGAGCAGCTGCCTCTCTCCTCGCTCAGGCCTGTTCCCTAGGCCAAGCCACCTCCCAAACAGAGAGTCCCAGGTCATGGTGCTGGCCAAGGGACCCTCTGAGCCTTGGTGACTTCTCACAGTCCCTGGAGGGCAGGGACGGGGGCGTGAGGTGTGTCCGTAACTAGTGTGTCGAGCTCCCTGTTGGGCTGATGTCCCACTGCGCCCACCTGACAATCGGGGAGGAGACCTCTGTGCCCTGCACCCATCGGCCCCGGCCCAGGAAGGCCAGGTTCTGCAACCCACAAAGGGCCCACCGGCCGCCACACAGTGCTCAGAGCTGCGGGCCTCACCGGTGGCCCCGAGGCCAGAGGCCTGGCACTGTGCCCAGTGTCACCCAGCTGGCAGGAGGGGGTCAGGCGGCTGTGAGGCCTCTGTACCCCACAGCCGTCTTCAGCAGGGCCAGGGGGGTAGGTGAGGGCTGGATTCGCCCTCAGAAATGAACGATCCGACCCACCAGAAGGGAAGGAGGTCCAGGTGTCTCAGGGGCCACCACGGGCAGCAAGAGGCATCCAGGTCTGTGAAGGGTGTGTGGGGACTGTCCCAGGAACCCTCAGAGTCCTCCCACCGTGGGCTGGGACCACCTCTGTCTGCAGCGGGGAGGAGGGCAGGGCTGGGGGCTCTGTGCTGCTCCTGCTGTCACCTCTTCCTGACATTCATTGAAAAGCTGGAGTGGAGGGGGCGGTCCCACCCGATGCTGCCCTGGAGACGTGAGACCACCGGCCCTCTACCGGGGACCTCAGATTCACCTGTGGACGCGGAACCCCTGGAGACTGTACTTGAGGCTGAGGCTCCCCGAGGCCATCAGGGTTAAGTGACATCATGGGGACGCAGCCCTGCTGCTGGGACTAGTGCCCACACCACAAGAGGGACCGACACCAGGAGGAGGTGCCACCAGAGGGGCTGGCTGCAAGCCAGGAAGAGAGAGTCCCCACAGGGAGCCAGCCGAGGGGCAGCACCCTGGCCTTAGACCTCTGGCCTCCAGAACTGAGGCAGTAAGTGTTGGCCAGCTGCCCAGTTGGTGGCTGCGGCTGTGGCATCCCAAGCTGAGGAGTCCTGCCCACTGACCCAGAGGCCCAGAGCTGATGGTCAAGACTCCTCCAAGCAAGTCTTGGAGAATTAAATGTGGCCCTCGGGTCAGGGGTCCGGCCTGGGGAGCTGTCCTCCGGGGGATTTCTCCCCTCTGGGGCTCTGCAGCTCTGAGAAGCACCCAGGAGAACACGGCGCCGGCTCCGTCCAGTCAGTGCGCACGGCTCTGAGAGGCAGGGACGGGAGCCCTGGGAAGAGCCAGGGTGGTCTTCGCTTCCACAGAGCCCTGCCGTGCACCCCCTGTGGCTATCGGGAAGAATCGGGACACGCAGGCGTCCCTACCCTGCCCAGCAGTCTGCGGGGAGTCGGAGCCTGCTCTGATGTGGGTGTCAGCTCCACTGGGCCTGGGCAGCGGGAGGGCCCCTGTGTTGTACGGAGGATGAGGGTGCGGTCCCCCCTCCCAGGTCACTGCAGGAACCGAGGGGCTCGGCACAGAGGCCTGAGGTGCACAAGTGGCCCCCTGTGAGGCACCCTGAGTCGGGCTGTGCAGATGACAAGGGGCGTCCCTGTGCAAGCTGGGACGTAAGCAGGCCCCACTGGAGCCGGGCTGGGCCTCTGGGGAGGGAGAGTGGCCTGCTTTACAGCACCGTCCCCTGCAGCCAGGTCACGAGAGGGGGGAAGGAGAGGGAGCCAGAGAGATGGACCGACAGAGATGGGGGTGTGGGAAGGAAGAGGGAGGGAGAAGGAGAGTCAGAGAGTTGGGGCAGAGCCACAGGCACAGAGACCCGGGGCAGGCACAAGCTCTAGGAAGAGAAGCACCTGAGACAGGTGGGGAGGGCGGGCCGTGGGGCCCGCACGGCGCACAGCAGCTCACCGCCACGCTCAGATGGCAGACGGAGCCCCCACCAGCTTCCCACGAGGCCACTAGCCTCCGTGGCCTCTCTTCCTGCCAAGAAGAGAAGACCTGCCCATCTCCCTGGACTGTCATGGCCCAGGAACCACACGGGGGTTTCCCTGTCACCACTGGAAGAAGGGCAAGGAGGCTACACTGTCGTCACCTACAGCACGGGGAGAAGCTGGCCACGCAGGCTGAGGACCAGGCCCTTCTAGCTGTGGGCCTGAAGGGGTCCTGGCTCCACCCATGGGCATCTCTCTGGCCAGGGCCTCCCTCCTGCATCCAGAGCTGGCCCTGCACAGCACTGACACCGGCCTGAATTGCTGTGTGTCAATGCCCCTTGCTGGTCCCCTCGAAGGGGGACTAGGTTCAAGTGATCCTCCTCATCCTCAGTGAAACAGGGCCGGGGCCACTGGCAGGTTCCCAGAAAGTACTGATGATGGGCGGGACGACAGGCCGAGCTGCCAGCCCAGCCCGGGGTGGAGTGGACCTCGTCCATGGGCCCAGTAAGCCTTCCTAGAGGTGTCAGCTGTCCTCTGCTCCATGGGGCTCCCGCTGGCCTGGCCTTCCGAGTGCTGGCCAGAGGACACCCTTCTGCGCACACACAGCCTTGGGTGTTCCCTGTGCAACCAGGTCAGTCACACAACAGGAACACGCGGGAGGCCTGCAGGAAGGTGCACGGCCTGAGGGCCCCACTGTCCACGGCCGGGACCAGGCCCAAGGCTATGACCACCTCGGTGGGGACTTTGCTTAAACATGGCTGCCCCACCCCCCAGCTTTCCTTCTGGGCCCCGGGCTTCTGCAACTCACAGGGCAGTGTGAATGGAGAAGCTCCAGAGTCTTCAGAGAAAAGGCAAAAGACTCAGAACCAAGCCACTTAAAACAGAACCCACAGAGCGTGAGAAGTTCTCCAAGACTCTGAGCTAGGACTCTCATGTCCCCCCTCCTTCCCTCCCTCTCACCACCACCACCCACCCATCCCTCCTCCCCCTCCTATCCATCCATCCATGTACCCATCATCTACCCTCCATCCACTTATCCATCCACCCTCCCTCCCTCCATCCACTCATCCACCTCCATCCATCCATCCATCCACGCTCCATCACCCACCCTCCATCCATCCACCCATCCACACTCTGATAACCCCATGGGCCAGGCCTTGCACTCTTTGCTGGGACCCAACATTACTGGGGTGAGGGGACATTCTGGCAGAGGAAATGTCTGTGCGGGACAACCTGAGTGTTTCAGCTGGGCCTAGCACGTGATGGAGCCCAGAAGCATTTCTGGAGTAGCGCCCTCCTGAGCTGGTCCTGGCACTGATGTGACCGTCGGCCACGTGATCTTGAGATGAGAAAGTGGCTGGGGCTTGGGGGGTTGGTACAGGAACCTGTGGCCCCAAGGACTGCATTTGGCCAGAAGAGGATGGCAGGTGTCCACAAAGGAAGCATTTTTGGATGGAGGAAGGGCTCAGCCATGTGGCAGGGGTGCGAGGGAACTGGACTCAGGCCAGTGGGTCAGGGCAGGCCGGCCGAGGGGACGGCACTCTCCAACGGGATTGGATAGGGGAGTTCTACAAGCCACAGGGTCCCAGACAAATGCCAGATGTTACACTAAAAATAACCAAATATGCCATTTTGTGCTAGATCAGATAGCGTCTTGGGGAGGCAAGTTGCCTCAAGTCCCCAAGCCTTAAACACACACGGGGGCTGGGGAGCTGAGAGGAGGGACATTCCGTCCACAGAGGTTCCTGGGCCCTGGGGTTTGGGACAACGCCACCATTGTGAGGTTCTCAAGGAAGCCTCTCCGCCCACCACCTGCAGAAGGATCAGCAATGGGTGGGGGCCAGCAGGGTTGTTTGGGGGATGGGGAGAGGCTGAGGTGGGTGCCAGGGTGAGAGGCCGTGCCAGCCTGGGCGTGGACGGGGCAGGGGCAAGGCTTCCTGGGGAGCCCGGGGCAAGGAGCGGAGATCCCCTGCACAGAGAGGGCCTGGAGAGTGGACGGAGGCCCTGGACAGCCACCACAGAACAAAGGGTCACTCAGTGGGTCCCAGAGAGGGCTCCATGGACCACCGGCTCAGCACCGTCACCACTCAGAAGGGCTCCGGGGAGGTCAGCCTGACACACCGGGGAAGGCGCCCGGTGGCTCTCGGTATGCTGCAGGGCCTGGCTCTGTGCAGCCGGCCACTCCGCTGCCCACTTATTGGCCCAGGAGAGGCTGGAAGGAGGCCAAATGCCTCCACGGCCCGCCCAGGCCATGGCATCCCTCAGCGGGCAATTCCCCAAGGCTGAGCCTTAACCCCGGCCAGGTGTGGTGACCGGCGGCAGGGGCAGGCTTGGAGGACACCCTTCCTGCCCCACGCTCTCAGCCACCTGCCAGGGATGGAGGTTAAGATTCTCCAGAAAGTGGGAGGGGAGGAGGGGAGGAGGGGAGGCGCAGCTTCCGCCGCGGCCAGGCTGGCCAGCTCACCAGGCACACTTGAGGGCCCCTGAGGCCCTGCGCGTCATGTGGTCCCCGACCTCCCTGGTCCCACAGAGCCCGCCCGACGCCACAGCCCGCGGCCCCGACGGCCGCTGTCCGCCACGCTCCGCCTCAACTCACTTTTCGGTCATTCAGCTGGACATTGTCCCCTTCATAGTCCCCCTGTAAGAGAGAGGAGGGAGTCTCACCACGAGGCACAGGCTGAGGTCACACCGACACCCATCGAGGGCATCCTGGGCGGTGTCCCTCCGCGGGAAGGAGTGCAGCTGGCCAGACTCCAGCACCGGGACTCCGCCAGCCTCCCCGAGGGCCGCACTAGCCCCAGGTCCCTGCCTTGGACCTGGCAGCACAAGAGAACGGGGGCTCTGGGGACAGAGAATGGCATCAACAGGTGAACGTGTCCTGCCTGCTGGAAGACCCCCCTTCCTCTCCCACAACCCCAGGGGGACAAGTGACATGTGCCCCGTCACCTAGACCAGGGAGCCCAGCACGCCCATTTCACAAAGGTAACCTGCCGTTCCTGAGAGCCACCAGGGGTCACCTGGGACTCACATCCAGGCCTCCAATTCCGGGAAGAGAAGGTCTAGAAGTCGAGAGTGAGCCCCAAGGTCATCAGCTGAGCCCCAAGGTCAGCGGCTGATACAGTAGCTAAGGGGAGCAAGAGGGAGGCCCTAGGCGGCCGGGAGCGCGGCCAGCCTCCTGTCCCTCCCTTACCAGCCATTGTCGCGACCTCTGCCACCCCCGGCCAGGTGGGAAGACGAGGTCATGTGCCCAGGCGAGCAGCCCAGCTCGGGGGTCCTTAAGTGAAACAGAGAGGGTGCGCCTGGCCCCCTGGCCCTGCACTCCGCCCCTCCTGGCCACTCCTCCCTGGGCGTTTCCCCGGCCTCCTCTCCATGAATGAGCCGGCCCGGGGGTTCCAGGAGAGCCTCGCGCTCACCAGAGGCCCGAGCTGTGACATCCAGGCAGGCAGCCGCCAACCAGGAAGGAAGCCAAAGCCACCAAGCAGCCAACGTAAATGTCAGCGTCCCTGGGTTCAGTGACACACTCAGTTCCAGGAGACTTCCCCAGGGTCTCTGGGCCCCATGACTGTCACTCTCCGCCGGCCCTGCACCTGGCTGAACTGCCTGGGAACGGACCGGCCCCTGTGGGAGAGTCCACGGAGCGGGTGGATGAATGGGCCACACAGGGAGCCCGGCAGAGCGGGCGAGGACACTGTGGGCAGGCCCAGAGGCAGCGAGCCAGCCCCCATGTGGGACAACTTCCTGGGGAGGCAGAAGGATCTGGAAACCACAGGCCAGGCCCGAGCTGGCTTCCCTTCCTGACGCCTGTCTGAGCATCCCGTCCACGCTCTGCCCAGGGGCAGGACGAGTGCCCTCCCCAGAGGGGCCAGCACTGGAGCTGAAGGGTGGGCGCCTCCCCAGAGGGGCCAGCACTGGAGCTGGAGGGTGGGCGCCTCCCCAGAGGGGCCAGCACTGGAGCTGAAGGGTGGGCGCCTCCCCAGAGGGGCCAGCACTGGAGCTGGAGGGTGGGCGCCTCCCCAGAGGGGCCAGCACTGGAGCTGAAGGGTGGGCGCCTCCCCAGAGGGGCCAGCACTGGAGCTGGAGGGTGGGCGCCTCCAGAGGTAGGGAACGTTCCTTGCTCCCTAAGGACACGGGTGCCACGGTCCAGAGCTTCCTGGCTGTGGGCCCCTGGCAGGTTCCTGGGCGTGGCGAGCCTCAGTTTCCCTGTCTGCAGAGCGGGGTCAGACCCCACCAGTGGTGCCCTGTGTCTGGTGCGATGTGACAGTGACTGCAAGCAGGGGCTCCTTGTCCCCGTGTGGGCTCGGAGGTGCTCTCTGAGGGCTGGCCTCTGTCAATAGGCCTGGTGGCCGAAGCCTTGTGCAGTTCTTGAAGACTGCAGGTGGGATCCGTCCCCAGGGGAAATGCAGGACTGAAGACCAGAGAGAGGGGCCACTTAGCCTCCAGCAAAGGAAGAGGGCATGGTACTTCCAGGGGACACAGTAGCAAAGGCTTTTGTCCCCATGTCACCCAGAGCAGCTGTGTGGCCTCGAGCAAATTGCTAGACCTCACTGAGTCTGTCCGCAACAGATTAGAGGAGATAAAGTCCCTACCACCCACAGGAGTGCTCAGAAATGTCGATCTCTCCCCTTTCCTTTTTAAAGACTTGGGGTTTACGCAAAGCAGGCAGGAGGCCTGAGCATTCGGCTCCCGTGTCCTGGCTTCTGGCCAGGGCTGACCAGCTGAAAGGCTGAGGGGCCGGCCTGTCAGGGCTGCGTCCCATGGGCCAGCTGGACCCTGCAGAGCATGGGGCTGACCAGCTGAACAGGACCCCCCCACCCCGGGTCCGTGAGGTCTGAGCCCTGCCCTCAGACCCTCTGGAGAGCACCAGGCCTTCACCAAGGCAGCCTGACTCAGCCACTCCAAAGCCACACCACGTTTACTGAGCACTTACTAAGTGCTATGTGCTGAGGCTTCCTGAGTCAGGAACCCAACAAAGTGGCTGGGCCACGGTGTCTTTGGGGACAAGGGACGTCAGAAGCCCAGGGGGAGGAAGAAATCAGCCGTGCCAGGAGAAACGAAAAGGGAGGCTTGGTGTGGACCCTCCATCTGCCGCGGAGGGGAGCAGGGAAAGGCAAGGCGAGTAGGTGGAACAGCATGTGCATAAGGTGAGGAGCTGGGTCAGGGGCCCCAGGTCCTGGCCTGCCGTGCAGAGCAGGGCCTGGGGGTGGGGGTGGGGCATGGGCAGCAGGTCAGCCGAGTGTCTCTCCTGCCCTGACCCATCCGCTGGGCATGCTGTCCTGCACTATTCTGGCACCTGTGGGGGTCCCAGCCGGTGTCTCATCCTCAAAGCCCTCTGGTACCTGTCCCTGTTCTGATGCCCACTGTGCCCTGGCCACCAGACCTCAAGGCTCCTGGACACCTCGGGGCTGACCTCACTCAAGGCCAATGAGAGTGAGTGGCCAGGACGGGGATCCGGCCTCCTGACTCCCAGGCCCATCCTCCTTCCTCCTGCTTCTGGGCTCTGGGCCTCACCCTGGGAACGTGCAGAGATCCTCTGCCTGGGGTTCCCACACTGCTCGGGCCCCGCGGCCTGATCCCAGCGCCCTGTTGAACTCCAGTCCCCGTTTCCATAGAGACCACAAGACGACGACCATCTCTCTCCACCCCCAGCCACGGTCACGGGCTATATTTATCGGGGGATACCAGTGGGATTTGGAGATTCGGCCCAGGAAGCCGGCCACCTCCTCTGCAGAAATAGATACAGAGCTCTGGTCACCGCGGGAGCCCTGGCAGGGGTCGGTGGGGGCCGGAGCCAGGGAAGACCTTCTGCGGGCCGACTGGCTGTGAGGAGCAGGTACAGCCCGCACAGCCTCGGCCACAGATGCCCTCCGGGGGGACGGTTCTGCCGGAGGAGATGCCCCGTGTGTGACTGCTGGCTCCCCAGGGGAACAGGGCAGGCCTGTGTGCAGCTGACATTTATGGAGGGAGCCAAGCAGGAAGCCGTGACCACAGGATAATTGGCGCTCCCCGGGGCGCGGCCCTCTGGGACTGGGGAGTGAATGACGCAGGAACCGACCGCGTGTCAAGGCTACTCACGTCGTGCAGCGGGTACGCGGCGGA
The DNA here is from genome assembly GCF_964194105.1 of Spermophilus citellus. NCBI lineage: Eukaryota > Metazoa > Chordata > Mammalia > Rodentia > Sciuridae > Spermophilus > Spermophilus citellus. The sequence continues at coordinate 253,943,344 of NC_138183.1, read as the reverse complement.
GTACACGCCGTTGGCCAGCAGGCTGGTGATGCCTTAAAAACAGAGCAGAGCGAGGTCACGGGTCAGGCAGGCCCCCTCCCACGTCTGCGCAGCCAGAGGTCCCAGGGCCCACTGGGCCATGCGGAGCTTTCTCGAAGCCAAATGCACCCGGCTGCGCAGCCCGGCCGCGTCCTGGGCTCTTCCCCAGGTGGCCGCGGTGGCCGGCTGCCCGTCCACGCAGCCGTGGTGACGACATGCTCGATTGGCGGGACCAGGAAGGCAGAGGAAGCCCCATGAGGAAGCTTGTCTCGGAGGAGGAGGTGCCAGCAGCCCCCCACTCGGCTCAGGCATCCCCAGACCTGCGGCTCACCGCGCCCCCGGCGGATGGAGGGCAAGCCCGCAGACCGGAAAGGTGGCTGGCGGCTAGAGAAGCTGAATCACGGGCCCCGTGGAGCAATTGATGGTGTCGGAAACACACATACAATTTGGAGTCGGGCGGAGGCTGATTGGAAGGCGGGGGCTCCTCACTTACCGTACTCCCCACACTTCCGCCTTTTACTTAGAAGGGCAGAGTCCTTCCTTCTTCCCTCTCCTTGCCCTGTTTGTACATCGGCTATTAGTGACACGGAAGGGCCTGGAGGGGCACAGCGGCACGGGGGAGGTGCTGGGGGAGGGGTCTGCGGGGGACGCGGGCCGGGGGCCGGGGAGGGACCATGCTCGGGCCATGCCAGGCGCAAGGCGAACACACCACACCTGCGTGGGAAGAGGGGACTGCAGGGGACCGCGGTGGGGAGGCTCCTGGGGACCTGATCTGGCTCCGACACCAAGGACTGGCCCTGCTGAGGAGCGTCCATGAAGCCCTTGGCTGTCCCCGAGACCCCTGGCTGGCAGAGAGGCTCTCGAGACGTATGTGTGTCCGAGTTTTCACAGTGGCCTGGGCGGCCACCCTCTGTGACTCCAGGAGACACTGGTGGGAAAGTCACTTCCTGAAATCCCCTTAGAGATGGACTGTCCCCTGGGTCCATGATCCAGAGTGGCTAGTGGGCCTGAGGGACACTGAGGGACCAAACCAGAGGACAGGGAGCACACGTCTGGAGCCACAAACATGAGTGAAAAGGTCACCTGCCACTAACAGCCCGGCCCGGGGCGCTCCTCGTCCTTCCCAACGGCTCCTCTCCCAAGTCCTTGACCAGATGTCCTGTCGTGGGGAAGCCCCTGACCCCGCTGCTGTGTCTCCCTGCCCGTAGCACTATGCTCTGCTCCCCTGCTCCCCTTGGGATAGAAACTGCCGGGTGGGCAGCGCAGCCCTGGGGACGGAGCCCGGCAGGGACAGGGGTCCACTGCTACTCTTGAAAGCTGAGTGGACGAGCTTGGAGGTGGGCAGAGCTCAATGTGATGCAGGATTCTGGAGAAGGCACCGGACCTGTCTGTCCCTCCCAGGAAAAGGGGACCAGCCCGCCAGGAGTCTGGCGGGAATCACAGACCCTCCACCCCAGGCAACCCGAGCCGGACGCCAGCTCTGCCCAGTGGCTCTGACCCCAGGCTCTTTACAGACCTTCAAGCAGCCACATGTGATTCTGTGGGACACCATGGGGACAAAGTCCCAGACCCAGCCGGGACCGTGCGTCCCTCTGCCTCTGGTGCTATGTTCAGCTTCACTCTGAGCCCTGAGCTCCCACGGTGCCCGCTTCCCACCCGCCCAGCAGGACCTGTCCCTCTGGAGACCCTTGCCATGGCAGTGGGGACAGTTTCCGGGCTCCTCCTGACGGTGCAGGGGCCCCGGTGCTCAGAGAGAGGACACGGCTTTGAGACTTTAGGCCCAGAAGATTGTCTTTGTGGGTGACCTTGGCCATGCTGGTCAGGACACAGCGGCCAGCCTGAGCCCCGAGGGGCGTCTCCCTGCTGTCCCCAGGAGCCCCCTGTGGAGCCCTGCCCCTTTTCTGGCCCTGTTTTACTTCCTGTGGCACCCCTCCCTTCTTGGGATGCCTCGGTGACACTCTGCTCTTCCCAGACTGCTCTCTTCCCCGTGACCCGTGCCTGGCCCCTGCAGAGGTCTTGTGTGCTGGTGAGGGGCAGCAGGGAGGCTGGAGGGGCACCGGGGCCCAGGGCCTGCTGGATTAGCGACGGAACCCGCAGGGGGCCAGGGAGACGGTCAGCTTCTCAGATGGGGCTTTTGGGGGTTCTGTGAACAGGTCCTTGAGGAGCCCAGTGGACTCGGGGCATCTGCACACGTGGCCTCTGGCCAGGGCAGTGCTTCGCGGGCCTGGGGGCGGGCTGCATCCGAGCCCCTGGGGCTGGAGGCCAGGGCCTCGGCCAGCTGCGCCCAGCCGGGTTGCAGCTTCCAACAGCCCTGAAGAGCTGCCTGGGCCGTGGCCCCCCGTGGGCTCCCTGGCTGCTTCCTGCTGGACTGTAAGGGTCAGGGAGGCCTCGGAACCTGGACTGCTCCAGCCGGCTCCCCGCCCGCCCGCCCGCCCCGCGGGTCTCAACCCCACGCTCACGAGCACATGTGGACTGGAGGGCCCTCATTGTTTAAAAATGCCGGCAGTAAATCTGCCCCCCAAGCTGCCCAGCCCTCCTGCCCAGCCCTCCAGTCTACCAGTCACACAGGCGTAAATCAACCCTGAACACCCCGGGGGTGACTGGCCCCTCAGAGGCCGCCCTCCCGAGTCCCAGCGAGCGCCTACCCATGCTGTACTTGGCCTTGGTACATGTTGTCCTCTTCAGAATTTCATAGACCTGTGGCGGGGACAAGGAGGGAGAGCAGTTACCGTAGGCTCCTCGGCCAGCAGCACCAGCTTCGCTGGAAGGAACCGGTCAGATGTCACAAGGCACAGAGCATGTCCCAGGGGAGGCGGTGGCCCTTGCTAAGGGACGTCCACCGAGCTCAGGATGCCACAGGGTCAAAGGTCTGAGGCTCCTGGGGACCAGTGAGTGACCCTGGAGAACTCCCATCCATGGCGTCCCTTGGCCAGCCACAGCACAGCACTGGCCACGCCCAGCAGGACCCCTCCTGGCACCATAGCTGCCCCCAGCCCTGTGTGGCACGGTCACCATCCCTTTTGGCTGAGAGGTGAACTGGAGCAGGTGCCCTCCTGGACACAGCCCCAGGTGTCCCTAAGGCTGGGGAGGGGCCAAGGGTGGCAGGTAGGTCCTGGGATCCCAAGTCCCACTGACCGGCACCAAAGCACCCAGGGGAGCCCTCTACTCCCAGACAATGCAACCGACCAGTGGCCTCAAGAGCCCGACTGGGAGTCCGCCTGCCGGATCTGAGTGCCCGCTGCCCTCGGAGCTGTGGGACATCAGGCAGCTGGCTCCCACCTGCCTGGGTCCCACGTGCAGAGTGGGGAAGGACGCAGCCAGACCCGCGGGGCACACCTGGAGCGTACTGGGGCTCTGCGCCCGCCCCTCTGCTCCCCTCCCTCAGGCAAGCCAGAGTCCCTCCAGTGGCCACCAGCCTGCGCCCCCCGCCCAGCCTCCACCTGCTCCTGTCTCCTGTCTCTGTCGCCTGCTGTGCAGCGGCTCGGCCTCCTGCCGTCTCTCCTGCCCCTGCAGGGTCTTCCCTGTCCCACACAGGCCCACGGAGCAGCTCCCTCCCCCACTGTCCCCTCCCCCGGGACCTCCCCTTCTGCCCCGGGCTCATGGGCTCAACACCCAGCTGCAGGCACACAGCAGGTGCTCAATAAATACCTGCCAAATGAAGCAACCACTTTGCTCGGATGCTCCTCACATCCCTGTCGACAGCAGATTGCCTTGCCCTGACCCAATTCTCCTGTGACCACCTCCTCCCTTCTACACAGTCACGGCCCCCATTCGCAGCTGTCACCATGACCCCGTGTCAGCCTTTCATCTGCTCTCCCACCATCAGCCCCTGGAAACTCTAGAACAGTTCTGACCTCACCCAAAACCCTGCTCTGCAACTCTCTATGGCTCCCCAGTGCCTTCGGACAGACTTTGTAAGACCCAAGATCAGCACATCGGGCCCCTCCCTGTTGGGTGCTGCTGCTCTCTGACTTCTACCTACAGGCTCCGAATGGCTGGAGGGCGGGGCCGTGAACCTCACACCATGGCTGTCAGGGGTGCCCTGGAGCACACTGGGGTCTGTAGGGAGCAGACAATGGCCCTCCGCCCGCTCAGAAGTGGATGCAGCCAGGGCCCACGGGGTGCTCCCGGTAGCCATCACCCAGGGACCACAGCCTGAACTGGATCCAGCAGGTGCCAGGGAGCTGGCTTGGGGCTGTCATCTCCGCCCCTCCCTGTCAGCAAGGCCGGATCCACACATGTGCACCTGCCCCGAGCGCCTGGGAGGGTTAGGCGCCTAGAGATGGCAGAGGTCAGGGTGCAGAGACGTGCTGAAATGTGACCTGGGACTCCGCTCACCCAGGTGGCTGTTCCAATTTCCCTGTCACCGTGGAGAAGTGTGGTGGTTCTCCCAAGCGGCTGACGTCCGAGGGACGTGCTGGCCCCAAGCCCGTGGGGACGAGGCCCTCGCCCCAGCCCCTTGCTGCTTATTATCACGAGATGTAATTGCAAAAATCCATCAGCAGCTCCATTAGTAATAGGAACCACAGCGGTGCCTTAGTTCCCAGCGCAGTGCCCGCGTGACTGTCCTGCTGGCCGCACCAGGGAGCAGGCAGAGCAGCCTCACCTGGACCGGCGCAGGCTCCAGGACCCGCCTGAGGGCACAGGGCTGGGGACGGGAGGAGGGTGGACAGGACCTGGGCCGCCCCAACGTGACCTGTGCCACAGTCCCGCAGTTGGCCGCCTGCCAGTCTGGGGACGACAGTGGCGAGGGCTGGTTATCTGCCTCAGGTCAACCAGGCAGTGTCCTCTCGGCCCTTGGCCTCTGGCTGGCCAGCAGGCTGGGCGTCTGGGCAGGGAGGAGAGAGCGGCCGTGACTTGGCTGCGAGGCTAATTTCTTGTTTAGATAGAAATTGGGGCCTGAGCCACGCACAGCCCAGCTTGGCGGGGGCACAGTTGGCGGCCGATGGATAAACAGCAGGCTGTACCTTGAGCAGAGCAGGGTGGCCTGCTCGGATTTCAAACTGGGTTTGCTTCTCTGGCAAAGGCCTGGAAATATATCCAAACGCATGAACTTGGCTCCCACGGCCCATTCCTCCTGCTCGGATAGCCATGCCAGGGACCCACAGCTAGGCCTGGGGACCTCGGGAGCTGCCGAGAGGCCCCCCCAGGTGTGGGGACTGCACAGGTCTCCCTCCCTGCCCTCCTGTTGCTCTGTCTTGTGTCAGGCTCCTCCTCCTGCTGGCCATCCCCTGGGTCACTTGCTGCCCTCTCAGTTCATTATCCTAATTATTTCTGTCACAGACAATTAGAGGCGGCTTCCACCCAGAGGAGTTTCACTGAAATGAAATTATGTCTGCCGTCCCCAGGGCCACCCTGCTGGTGAGGCCGTTCCACGGCATGCTACTTACTATGGAGCTCCGGGTTTTGCTGTCGAAAAAGGAATCCTTATCAGAGAGGTCGAATCTGTTGAAAGACAAGGAAGGAGACGGGTCGTTTCTTAGATGTGAGACTGTCACATCCAGGCATGGGCTGTCCACCTGGGGCACCAGGGCAGGCTCTGCCCTGGACATGGCTCTGAGACCCATGCTAGTGGGAAGTGGCCCCAGGGGCAGGAGTGGCCTGAGGCCTCCCTGAAGATGCTGCTCGCCCTCGGTAACATCCTGAGTTGGTAGCACTTAAAGTCTCTGCTTCAGCCCTGGGGGACAGGGACAGTATCATCCTACTGTGACCAGGTCCGGTTTAGAAGACCAGCAGTTGGGGTCTCCACGTCGTGGATAGCACGGAGACTGTCTGAGGCTTCCCGAGAGCAGCGGGGCCTGGGAGGGACCTCTCCATGGACTCTGAGGAGAGCTCAGCCCTGGCCAGGCAGGAGAGGGCACCGCCTCTGGCGCCCTGCTCTGGGCTGGTGGGGGAAGCGGGGCTGGGGTGGCTTCCTTCTCTCTGGGTAGCCTCCACCAGGCCGGGTGGCCCAGCTACGTAAGTGTCCCAGGGCAGCAAGCCCAGTCCTGGGCGAGGCTCATGCCTGCCCTGCCCCTTTGTCCACCCATGAGGCCTGAGGTGGCCTCTGCCCTGGGACGCACCTGACACATGCCCCTGGGTCCCCAGGCCCAGGGGTTGCGCTCCTCCTCTGCCCCCGCTCCTGTTGCACCCAGCAGGCCGGGCAGAGGCCCAGCAGCCACTGCTGACCCAGGTGGCCACGCCCACTGCCCTGGGGAGCAGAGGAGGCAGGAGGTTCCAGAAGGGGCGCAGCACTGCCAGGCAACACCGCGTGGCCATGGGTCCCCAGGGCCGTGGGACTACCCTGGGGACACCTGCTGATCCCTTCCTCCCTGAGCTGCTTGGCTTATGGCTGCCTGGGCCACAGCAGGGGTGGTTACTGACCTGCCCCCCAAGGGCCCGAGCGGGGCAGGAGGAGGACGCCGGGGTCTCTGCTCTGGGGCCCAGGCGAGGGCCCATGTGGTTTTCCTAGAGCCACACCCCAGTGAGCCCCTCCCTCAGCTTCTCAGTGAGCTCAGAACCCACGTCCGCAGCCACTTCTGGGCTCAACAACTCCCAGCCCCCTCAGGACGCGAGCCCTCCGAGGCCCAAGGCCCCCTTTCCTTGGGAGAGAGGCATCAGCGTCACCTGCAGGAGTCACGCTGGAGGCTGGGGTCAAAGAGCGGGTCCCATGGGGAGGGGCCCACTTACAGGTGCTGCTTCTCCCGGGAGAAGGGGTAGGAGAGTCTCTTCATGGTCTGGGGCCTGTGCTCGGCCACCCTGGGCTGGATGGGGTCAGTGATCTTCTGCAGGACAGAGTTGATGGTCTTCAGGAGGCCGCGCGTCTCGCTCATGTGGTACATCTGCAGAGGGGGACAGGCGTCACGCGGCAGAGCCCTGACCGGGGCCTATCCTGGACGCCCCCAAGCTGGGGCGGTGCCTCCTGGGGACAGCACAGGGCTGGGCTCCCTTCTGAACCCACCCTCCACGTTTCAGGAGCATCGGGCAGGGGCTCAGTGTGCCACACTCCAGAAAACCTCTCAGACTTGTTGTTTGTTTCCCAGGAGGGGATCCAAGGGCCTCGGTGGGAGGAGGAGCCGGGCCGACTCGCGGCTGACCCCACGTCAGCCCCCGGCCAGTGATGCCAGGCTCAGCCTCACTGTCCAGCTGTCCTTCAGCCACCAAGTATTCAGAGACCACGAGGACAAGTCGGGGCAGGACATGTAATCACACTGGATTTGATAAACAGCCGAGACCCCCAGGCATTAAAGACCCCTGCTCAGTCTGCTGCGTCTGAGCTTGTGACCCAGCCCCACGGCGGGAGGCAGGCTTCTGTGCGCCGACCTTCGGGTGGGATGTGGTCTGGGGTCTCTGAACACCACCCAGCGCTGGGTCACGTTCTCCACCATCAGGATGTGGACCCCCAGGAGGCTCCGTCACCCCTGAGCCTCGCTGCCCTTCTGGGGGTGGTAATCGAGACCCTGGCTTTTCTGAACAACTCAGAGCCTCGTGGGGAAACACTCTGTGGCCAGGCGTCTGGGTGACACTCAACCCGCGGTGTATTTTGGAGGAGAAGCGTCACCACCAACCTTCTTTGTTGGCATCTTCAATTTCAGAAACTCAGCCTCTCTGCAGAGCACACTCCAGGGGGCGTGGATTTTGACGAAGCCAACCCCGTGGATTTTAGTCTAGAAAGAGAAGGAGGATCTCAGTCAGGGTGGGCCGCGCCTGCCGAGAGCCCCGTGTACTTCTGGGGTCCTGGGACTACGGGGCAGCTCCTGCGTGGGCTGTCGGTGCCCATCACCCACTTCACCCTGGACACAGCTCGAGGCTCCTGCAGGGGTGTCCTCCCTGCAGATGGTGGCAGCACAGGGGCGACAGGGACTCCCCCAGGGGAGGGCCTAGTGGGCAGCACTGGGGTCAGAGGCTCCAAAACCCAAAGGGAGTTTTCAGGGAAATTGAGTCGAGGGCCCCCAAAGCAGCCCAGGCCGCGGACCAGGGCACTCAGGGCCCCCTAGGTCTCTGCCCATGCTCTGGGCGTCTTCCCTCCACAGCCGGGGCCACCTCTGCCTGCTCACAGCTACCTCCTGGGGTCCTTGTCTGCTCAGGCCTCTTTCTCCCGCGAGCCACCGGGTGCAGGCCCAGGCTCACGTCCCGGCCCCCACTGAAGCTCGGACAAGTCTCTTCTCCCTGGTCCTGAATAACGGTGATGAACAGGCCACAGGCGCACCGCGGCGGAGCCAAAGCCTGGGTGGAGGACGTCCGAGAGCATGGAATCTCAGAGTTCACGCCCCCAGCGAGAGCAGACCTGAGGGCACGTCCCCCGGGGCCTCACAGCTTCTGGCCTGGCGCAGAGGTCCTGAGGAGCCACGCGGCCCTGGCGACCCCGCACCAGCCCTGCTGGGGAAGGGGACCCCTCCCTGACACCAGGTCCCTCTCTGCTTCTCTCGTCCTGCCTCTGCTGACCGCCCACCAGCAGGCATGAGTGTTGGTGATGAGACTCACTGTCACACCCCGTGGTCCCCCGGCCCAGCACAGGCCTGGGTGCACCTGGACGTGGCCTGTTCTGCCGACAGAAGCTGGCCACCCACAGCAGGTACCACCCATGGATGGGGTGCATGAAAGAGAAGGACGGGCAGTAAGCGGCCACTGCCATGGACGTCTGCCAGGTGCCAGCGGCCAGCCCCGCCTCGCATGCGTCACAGCGGGTGAGGTAGGCCTGTGGCTGTGCTCACGGTGCAGAAGGGAAACTGAGGCACAGAGGTACCGAGCAGGCCAGCATGTTGCATTAGCGTCCTGGGACCGCTGTGACCCGAGCCAAGGGGCTCGGAGCAACAGAAACACAACCCCAGTCCCCGAGGCCACCACCCATACTTAAGGTGTGTGCAGAGCTGAGCCCTGTCCAAGGCTCCGGGGCACGTGCTTCCTGCCTCCCCAGCTTTGGGGCCTCCAGATGTTCCCTGGCTAGTGACCATGTCACTCCAACCCTGGCTCTGCCATCTCCTGGCCGTCTGCCCTCTGTGACTGTGTCCCCTCTGTTCCTCCGTCCACTGGGTTTAGGGTCTCTCTCCTACTGGGATTGGGTGGGCCTATTGCTTCCAGAAATGCCTCTCTACTTCCCTCTGCAAGACCTTTCTTCCAACCAAGGGCACATCTGCGTGTGCCCTGAGAGGTGCGCACCCCTCCACCCACCCCTCAGGGGCCTGGCAGCTCCAGGCCCTGTAGAGACCTGTGCAGGAGCCTGCCTGAATGGTCAGGGCCAGTGTGCGGAAGCACAGGCCTGGTGGGGGGGCCTGAGCTGCTTCAAGGGCACTCCAGGTGCAGGGCGGATGGCCTGGCTCAGAGGTGTGCAGGGTGGGGCACTCCTGGGGAGCCCGGAGCCCAAGGCTGGAAGGTAGCAGGCACGGCCCTGGACGCCCTCTGGGAACCATGCGTAGTTCTTGGCATGTGCTGGAGGAGGCCTCCCAGGGCCCTCAGGGGTAGAGGCCTCAGTCTTCCAGCTGCCCTGGTTCGATTCCTACTCTGCCCCGTGTGGTCTCTGGCAAGTGGCTTAACCTCTCTGTGCCCATTTCCTCATCTGTAAACGGAGCAATAAAAAACCCAATTGACAGAGCAAGGGGCCTCTGGTGCCCATAGCAGTCCCAACGCAGTGGCCCGACTGGCAGGAGCAGGCCGAGCTCAGGACCGCCTCTCCCTGACCACAAGGCAGCTGAGACCACGCCTGCCCTGCTGAGAAGTTCAAAGCATTTCCCCAGCCCAGCCACAAAGGGTCTCCCGGTACTGGTGACTCATAGGCTGACATCATGGGACTCCCTGAGTCAGGGGAGAGGACCATCCACAGCCCACATGTGGTAGAGTCTGTCTTCTGTTACAAACCCAGATGGATTTCTGTGCACTGCTCACCGCAGGCAGAGACCCAAACCCTGCCCTCAGAGTCCACCGAGGTGTCTGTGGAGGTGACCAGGCCAGCGTCTGCTGCCACCCCTCCCCCCAGGAGAGCGCGCTCCCTGCCTGTTGAGGGGGGTCCCTCCAGGGAAACATCTGGTAAGATTTGGGAGAGGGGTCCTGGGACCGATTCAGCAAAAAAATACGTCTTGAAGCGTGGTACCCAGCATGGCACAGCCCCCCATGGCAGGAAGACCCGGGGACAGCCGGGCCCCTCCATCCCCAGCCCGAGACCCCAGGGGGGCAGGTTCTGTCTGGCTTGGCCCTGGCGTGGGAGTGTTTGAGGCCACAGATCCACCAGAGCGGAGAGTCAGGCCTGGGGTCGGGGGAGAGGGCACAACGCCTGGCCTGTCACCAGCCTCTGTGCGGGACAGCACCAGGACCCTGGAGTCCCCAGCCACAGGAGGTGGGGGGCGTGGGCAGGCTGAGCAGAGCAGAGTGGACACTTCCATCCCGAGCCCAGCGCACACCAGCTCTGAGCTCCCCAGAGCTGTTCCGGTCCCAGTGCCCTCCTCTCAGAAGATCACAAACAAAAACGCAGAGGTCCCTGTGGGAGACTTGTGGTGGCCAGGGACGCCAAGGCGCCCCTCCCCCAGCCCTCCTGCCACCTGTGGGCCTGCACGTCCATCGGGGGCCAGTGGAGGGCTCCCATGGCTGGCTGGCTGGCCTGGCATCCGCCTGCCCTTCTGCGGGCACCGGCCTCGGGTGAGATGTGAGCTGGGGCAGGCTGTGCCCTGGGCTGGAGGGCGGTGTCCGCTGAGCCAGGGGAGAGGGCAGGGGCCACCTTTACAGAGCTCCCTCTGGGCCCCAGCTGGTCGCCCCGGCTCTCAGCCCTCCCCCTCCCCCAGCCCCCGCTGGTACCTAGGTCCAGGGGCTGGGAGGGCCCACAGGGGGTGTCACACAGGAACTCCAGTTGGGCTCCTCCTGCCCTCCACTCACGGTCCCCGAGGGCACGGCCCGGCCTACAGGCCAGGGATGCCCTCAACACGGGGCTAGGGCCTACGTGAGGCAGAGCCCCCGCTAACTGGACATTCCCCGTCTCAGTCATGACTGGCCATGTCCACGCGCACAGGGAGATCTGGCAAGGCTTGGGACAGAGCCACCGGGTCCTGTGTCACGTCCCTCAGGGAGAAGGACCTCCTTCCAACCCCTTTTGGCCCCGTGTCCAGTCTCAGGTCTCAGGGCTGCGGAGGCCAGTGGACATGGTCTCAGGGGTGGACCAGGTGTGCTGCCGGTCTCCACGCAGGGACAGGCTGTGACACCTTCATCCTCAGCCCTCGCCCTGGCTCTGGCCCAGGCCCGCCAGACCACAGCTGGTGCTGCAAGACAGACCTGTCAATCAAAGGCCTTCGCATCCGGGCCTCGCCGTGGGCGGGGAGGCCGGGTCAGCCCCCGGGAGAACAGGACAAGGTGCGGATGAGAAGACCAGCCAGGTACCATGGCCTCCAAGGTGCCCAAGACCCAGGAGGATGGTAGGGCTCACAGGTGACAATGTGAAGGAGCACCGAGTCCTCCTGGGACAGCTACCGACGTGGTCACCTGGGCAGAGCCCAACCATGGGGGCGGGGGTTGGGAGACCTCCCCACATGTGGGCCCTGGAGGTCACTGTCAGGTGCCCCACAAAGGAACAGCGTCCTCCTGTAGCCCCAGGGGCTGAGCAGGAGGCAGGCCTGGTGTGGCTCTTGCTAGACAGTGGTGGCCTGTCCACTCTGTGGAACCGCCAAGGCTACCATCCGCCTGACCCTCCCAAACACAGGCTCGTCACTCTCGTTTGTCCTGAACAGAGAGAGAAGACGGGGGCAGAAGGGGAGGGGGAGAGCCCCCGAGAGGGCACGAGGCTTCAGCCACAGCCCTGGGGCCACCCTCTGGACAGGGCACCTTCATCCCAGGCCTGGGAGCCCTGCAGGGTTCCAGAGGTGGGTGACCAGGATGGGACCCAGGCTGGGGCAGGGTCGGGAGCCCCATCCATAATGCACCTGTGCCTGGGGAGTCAGGCCCTAGGTCAGCTCCCCCCACCTCAAGGAGGAGAGAAGCTAAAGGACAGGAAGTGACAGACGACAGCGTGGCTTGGAGAGGAACCAAGCTGAACTCCCAGGAATCAATGGGGAGCCTGAGGAGAACCGGAGCCTCCTGGGGCCGCAGGCGCCCCCCATCCCTGGTGCAGATGCTCCTGGCCAGCTCGGCTCCCACACAGCGGCCACGGGATTCCTAACCTAAGGGCTGCCGCCTCCTGCGGGGCATGGACACCACAGGCTCTCAGGACAGCGGCCAGATGGCAAAGGTCCCCCAACACCACCGTGGCCCCCCAGACACCATCCACCGGGGACTTTGAAGATACGGCTGAAAAAGAAAAGTCCAGAATCCGCTGCCACAGAAACGTTTCCACGGCACCAAGTCACCAAAGGAGCCACCAGGAGCGTCACGCACAGCTCTGGCCCTAGCAGAAGACTCCGGAGACAAAGCCTGCAGTGACGGGGGTGGCAGAGGCACCACCAGGACCAGGAGAGGCCCTGATGCGCCTGCTCTTCCCACAGGGGGCAGCGCAGGACAGCTGGACAGGGCCGTGGAGGAGCCGGGGCCAGGGGTCAGGAGCCAGCCTTCTGGGCCAGCCCTAGACCAGGAGCTCTGTCCCCCGCACCCCAGTCCGGGCTGGGCAGCCATGGGCCTGGGCAGCTAGCTTCCAGACCCCCAAGCCCTTTTCTCTGTCCTCAGAAGCCAGAGAGACCTGCCACTGGCCGTCAAGGACTCCAACCCCACCTCCTCCACGTCCAGGGCTGTGAGGAGCGACCCGCCCCAGAGCCCAGCAAACTGAGCCCAGACCTGCCTCAAAACCTGCTGTGAGCCGCAAGGATCAGAGGGCCCCTCCCTTTCCCTTTCCCGTGACCAGGGCATCCTGCCTCTGTCCTTCCCAGTCCCCTGGAGGAGGGGGACCCTCACAGGCTTGAGTCTGACCCATCTGGCAGGAAGCGGGGCCCGGCTGCTGCTCTTGCCTGCGCCCTGGGAGTGAAGAAGAGAGGCCGCTGGCCTCGTGGGAGGCAGGCAGATACCTACCGCCCTGCGGCCAGCCCCCAGCCCACGCCAGCCCCTTACCCTGGCCTCCAGTCCAGGGGACTTGCTGCTCGGCTCCTCATTACAAATGGGGACTCCGAGGCCCAGAGAGGGTGCCTCTTAACTCGGGGAGCAGCTGCCCGGGGCTGTGATCTCCTGCAGCGTGGGGTGACAGCAGCCCCCTTCCTCCCACAGAGCCACAGCCACTAGCTGTTCAGGGGCAGCATCTCAAAGATGGGGAGCAGATGCCCCCAGTGACCGACAGCCGGCTAGCCCACCAGCCCCAGGGAAGCCCGCCCAGAGACGGCAGCAGGCCAGCGGGCACAGAGGCCCGACAGCCCCCAGAACAAAAGACTCGGAGGATCCATGTCCTCAACAGAATCCACCAAAGCCAGGTCAAGCCCAGCGTCAGGGCAGTGTGGGCCCTGGCCACCCGCCACACTGCTGGGATTTCAGCCAGTGGCCTGCTCTGCAATGACCCTGGACATTCTTCATGTCCAAGGCTTTGAGGCTGGACTTCACAAGTGTAATGGATTTTCACTGCAAGGAGACATGTTGGCCACCAACTCCTGCTGTCCTCTAATGGGAACCCCATAAGCTGACCCCGCAGGGAGGTGGGGGAGGGAGAGTCGGAGGTGGGGGAGGGGGAGGGGGAGGAGAGGGGATTGGGGGAGGGAGAGGGGAGGCAGAGTGGGGGAGAGGCAGAGAATGAGGGGAGTGGGGGGATGATGAGAGAACGAGAAAGGGAGGGCGAGGAGGGGGAGGGAAGCCCCCTCAGTCGGGCCTCCTGGCCCCCTGCCATTTCCTCGGCTGTCCCAGAGGTCCCCCACCTCTCCAGCTGACTTTAAGAGCCACCCTGCAGGTACGAGTGGCCAGCCCTTTCCTGCCTACCCAAGGCCCCTCCCTCTTCAAGGCATCTGGGACTTCTGTCTGGGACTTGCCACCAGCCCTCAGCGGGCTCTTGGCTCACAGGAGGCAGTGGGGTCTCCGTGGAGAACTGAACAGCGCGGGGGCCTTGGAGGACCTCGGAGCCTGGTCAGAGCCGGCACTGGGACAGGCCCCAGGGCCTCTGGTGCACGCTCTGGCCCTGCAGGGAAGCCACCAGGCCAAGCTGGCCCCACTGCTGCCCCAGGCCACCCGTCTCCCCTTCCCTGCTGGGGCCACGCCTCCCCCAGGCTGGCTGCCACCTCTGTGCCTGGGCCACCCCAGCCACGCCCCCCATCCCGCGGTGCTCAGCTGGTGGGGGGTTGCACGGTATCCCCCCATAGATACCCTGACCCTGGCACCTGTGACCGTGCCCTTAACTGGAACCAGAGTCTTTGCGGATGTGGCCAAGGTAAGACAAAGTCACCCTGGACTAGTGTGGCCCTGAACAGAATGAGGAGAGGGTGCACAGGAGACCCAGCAGAGGGAGGCCCTGTGAAGACCAGGCAGGGACAGGAGAGATGGGGCCACCAGCCAAGGACTGTGAGGCCACTAGGAGCTGGCACGGTGGGAAGGGCTCCCTGCAGCCTGGGGCCCCCGACTCCTGGACTTTAGACTACAGAGCCCCAGAGCTGGGGGGAGACCCGTCTGTCACCGCAAGAGACGACTCAGCTGTTATCTGGTCCCTGAGAGCCACCCCCATTGTCCCTTCAGCCAGATCATCTTCTGGCAGAATCACATGCTGAGTCGCGGGGGCCCCAACGACACCCCTGCCTCAGCGAGAAGGCGAGCCCTGTCCCTGTGACCTCTCAGCCCGCTGTATCCCGGGCCACACTGTCACACACAGGCACCCCACAGAGAGCGAGGCCAGGCTGCTCCTGCACCTGGAGACACCTCCCCCAGGCCACTGAGCCAGGCCACCCATCTGGCCCCTCTGGTTCTTCTTTCTCCTTGCCTGAAGGTCCAGCCTTCGAAGCCAGGTTCCTTCAACTGGTGGGGGCGGGATTCTGGCCCCCAGGGACACTTGGCCATGTCTGGGGACACTCTGGCTCTCCCAGCCTGGGAGTGTCAGCTGGCCAGGCAGAGCCCAGGGGTGCTGCCAAATGCTGAATGCCAGCAGCCGGGTCGAGGACTCCAGCCTGGGGTTTGAGCCTGGGGTCGTCGGGGGTTTGGGAACTGGCCCACCCTGTGGGTTTCTCTACGGAAGTGCACAGAGGCCCCGAGTCCTGTTGGGGAGACCGGGCTCTCCTGGAGCCGCTCTCAGTTCCAAGCCCTGGCTCCTGTCCCCTGAGCACAGCCAGGGGTGGTTCGTCAGAGGTGGTGACTCGACCCGGAAGCGGACCCCCAGCCCTGCCTGCTGACCTTGTTGACGCCGCAGGCCGCGGGGCCTCGGGCCCACTCACCTCCCAGGAGGCTCTGGTCCCAGCGGCCCTCGTCGGGCACAGGCGACCACTTGAGGACTCCGGCTGGGAGGTGGGACCAGCTCCCTTCAGCAGCCTCAAACGCCTGGTCTTGCCCCTGCCCAATCCCAAGTCCACTCCCCAGGGGCCGATGGGAAAGCCAGCTCTAGGCCACAGCACCCATGAAACTCCAGGGTCATCGACTGCAGGACTAAAGTTTTGTTGGTGACAGTGGCCAATGTCCTTCCGACTGCTTTTTATTTCAAATGCAGAAGAGACAACGTGAATACACTAAAAAGTAGACATTTTCACACGGCTTGTAGTGGGACTTGGAAAGGACCCTGTTTTCAGCCCGGCCAGCACCACCCCGCCCCCGGGGGCCAACTGTGCACTGAGCACCTTGCAGGGACACCCATAGCGACCCAGCGCTGTGAAGGCCACTGCCCTCTCCGGTTGACAGTGGTGGACACTGAGGCCTCGCAGTTCCCCAAGGACAGACAGAGGTCGGGCCTCCGCCAGATCGGTGTGCAGGACCAGACCTCAGAGGCCACTGTCAAGCTGGAGAGTCAAAGCTGTCCTCGGGGAAGAGTGACAGAGAGGAAGGCCCTCGGGAGGACAGCTGGAGTCGGCTCCCCCCCCTCGGCCCACCTCCAGGGCCCCCCGGCCGCCTGAGAAGGAGCTAATCTGTTCCTGCTATAAAATGACATGGAATAAACTCCACATAGTGGCCGCATTGTTCCCAAGGCCGCAGGGCTGCGGGCAGAACAATGAGGAGCGCCCGGGGGACCCGAGACCGAGGACCAGCGCTCACCTGTGCTGGCCACAGTCCTGGCATCGGGAGCAACTCCCTGAATTTCATTAGCTCAAATCGGGGCCGGAGCCAGGCCAACGGTTCAAGGCCCTCACACCCCTGGACGCCTCCCGGAGAGGACCCCGCACACACCTGCAGGCAGCCGGGCCGGAGAGGAGCGGACCGGAGAGACCCAGTGTCCGGCAGGCTCCCTGGCCTACCACGGGGGTCCCCGGTGGACAGCCCTGGGTGGAATGCTCTGAAGGCTTTCTGTCACCAAACCAGAAGCACTCGTCACTCGAGGACCCGCAGTTCCTGCCGAGGACACTTAACCCCAAGCCAACCTTGTTTTCAACACCCACGCTGCCTCAGCCGCTCCCCACGTTAGCGGTGGACTCCGCGCCCGCCCTTGGCGTGGGCTGGAGACTTCTGCTCGTTTCTGATGAATCTGCACAGGGACAGCTCAGCCGGGCAGGGGCTTCCCTTCCCCCGCTCATGTCATCAAGGGCACCCGGACACAGGGAGGCACAGAGAGGTTAAGACATCAGCCGAGGAGCACACAGTAATCACCACTGAAGGCAGCACCTGCCAGTCCACCCTCTGCACGTGGCTGCATCTGCAGCGGCCACAGCAGCCAGGCCTGGCTGTGCCGGGGTGGGGGCTATCCAGGGCACAGAGTTCCCCGATCATGGATCTCAGAGCAGGGCCCCAGACCTGTCTCCTCAGTTGACAACCTCAGAAACCGAGGCCCAGAGAAAGGTCAGGTCACCCAGGAAAACCACCAGGACAGCTTCATCCTCTGTCCCTCTGACTGGACAACCTTCCCTGGGCAGCGACGGACACAGGAAATGCCTGGCCCCCGCGGGTCACGGCTCTGCGGCCAGCGCAGGCGCAGAGCAGAGGCGCCTGGGCCGGTGGCCCGGGGCTCCCCAGCGCTGACGGACACTCTTCCCTCCCTCCTGGGTGACGACACTGGCACTGTCATTTGGCCCTTGCCCAGGGCCGGGAGAGCCCCACCCGCGCCCCGTCCAGGAGGGTCCTTACGTCCTCGTCGCGCTCCAGCTCCAGGCCGGCCTCCAGCAGGTGGCCCTCGTACTCGTCCCTGCGGAACCGCTTGTCGTCCTCCTGGTAGTCCACGGGGGGCTCGGGCGCCGCGTCCACCGGGGCCCCCTGGCCGGGCAGCGGGTGGTCCTGCTTCACGCGGCGAGCGCCCAGTGCCGTGTCACTGGCCGGGACCCTCCGGGCTAGGCCCCTGGTGCCCGCGGGCCTCTTGTGGTGGTACACCAGGATGTAGTCCACCTTGCGCCGGCCGTCCCGGAAGTACTGCCCGAACCTGCACCCGGCGTCGGGGTCCACGGACAGCGAGGTCAGCAGCTGCGGGGGGAAGAGGCGGCCGTCACCTGGCTGGCCGGGCCGGGCCCTTGGGGGCCACCGCACACGGCCCCCACCACCCCAGATGGGAAAGGGTCAGGAAGGGCCGGTGTCTGTCCCTAACCCAGACAGCGTCTCCTCCTCATTTCCAAAATGACAGCGCACAGCAGCCCCACGAGGCGGAACGCCTCCGTGCTGGGTGGTCCGGCCCCTAGGAGGGCTGCGCTGCCAGCCATGTGACTCGACCTGAGGGATTCGGGCCCACCCCCTGGGACACAGAGAAGACCCCTGCTGAGAGCCAGGTTCTGTCCTGGGGCTGCCACACCAGGACAGGGGCGGGGTGACATTCTAGAAGGCCCGTTGGCTGCCAGCCACACCCTGCCCTCTGGTCCCTGGGGACACCGCGCGGCTAGACGGAAAAAGCTGCAGAGGGCCACCTTCTAGGAAGGACCCGGCACAGGCCAGCGAGGTCAGGCAGGGCAGCGGCCCTCAGGTAACTGCAGGCGCGATCTCAGCCTCTCACCCCCGACACCGCGCCAGCACGTCAAGGGGAGGCGCTGGCCGGCTCCGCGGAGGCTTTCCCCAGACGGACGGCAGAGCAGGCGGCAGGAGGGGCCAGAGGACAGGCCTGCGGTGGGCAGCGGCTCGTCTGGGGCACCACAGGGGACCCCGAGGAGCACACTCAGCACTGTACCCAGAGAGAGGAAGACGCTGGGTCTCTGCTGCTCCCGGGGCGTCAGGTCCCCCACCCAGGCCCAGCCCAGAGGGTGCCCTCCGGGGAGAAGCAAGGGCAGGCAGGGCTGCAGACACCTGGTCTGAAGGCCTGAGGGCGTCGGGCAGAGCGAGGAGGAAGCGCCAGGCGGGTTGGGAGCCAGCGGTCTCAGGACTGCGACACCCGGGCCCCTCGGGTGCTGCTGGCTGTCACAGCACAGGGGTCAGGACCTCGGGGTGAGGCCAGGCTGGTGCAGCCTGAGGAGCTCTCAGCACCACGAGGGCCAGGGCCACGCAGGGCTGGAGGCAGGCCTCCCAGCACAGCGGCCAGCAGGGGTGGCTGCCCGTGCCCCCCACCCAGCTGGACTCCTCCTTAGGAAGCCTGCCCTGACCCAGTGCCCTGGAGTGCCCCTGAGCTTGTATGGGACCCAGCTGTCCCTTCCCCAGGGCACAGAGGAGCTGGAGGAGAAGTGAGCAGACCCTGGTCCAGGATGAACCTGCAGGCTCTGCTCCCCTCTCTGGGACCCACTGGCCACTGTACCCCACCCCTCCATGCTGCCATGCTCCCCACCACAGCCCCCAGCCACCTCTGCCCCCCTGTCCCACCCTGAGGTTCCCCCATCCCATCCCAGGCCCCTGCTGCTCCAGGCAGGAGGCTGGGAAGGCCCCACGCTGCCTCCTCACAGAGCTCAGCCTCTGCCACGGCCTAGCAGGCGGCCCTGGCCCGGGCCCTGACTGGCCACACAGCACCTAGGAGGCCTCCCTGGGAATAAGGGGAGTCCTCAGGTACAGGCCCCTGGATCCCGGAACGGCTCCCAGCCGTGCACGACGCTGAACAGCTCTTGGCCGGGTGAAGGGCTGGGGGACCTGGCTGCAGCCGGAGGGCAGCAGGCCCAGGGCACAGGGGTCTGCATAGTCTCCAGAACCTGGCACACTGGGCACGGGTGGGGCAACAGGGAGAGGGAGGACAGACTGGGCCTGAGGACCTTGCCTGTTGGGCTGCAGGGCGCGGAGAAGGGGTCGTGGGCAGGTGGAGGCCCGGTCTGCCCAGCCTTCGGTAGGGTTGATGGCAGGGCTTTTGTGCCTCCTGCCTCCTTGGGGCAGGTGGCCCCGGGTCCCCAGCATCTCAGTTTCCCTGGTCCAGGTGCTGCCTCCAGGGGAGGCCGGGCCTCACCACCAACTGAAGCCAGCAGGAGGCTGGAACTGTCCGTCACGTCTGCTCTACGTAACTCAGAGTCCAGCCCACCCCGGTCACCTTCAGAGGACCCAGCAACAGCATGGGACCCTCCAGGCTGCTCCCAGTGGGTCTCCACCCTGCTCCTGTGGGGGACCCTCCCAGGTGCTCATGGCCAGGACCACACCTGTGTGGGCAGGTGGCTTTGGGGGGGGGGTTGAGGACAGGAGATAAGCCCCAGCCCAGGGACGGACTGTGCACCTGGGAGACCACAGTGCCTCACACCTGCCACCAGCAAGGGGCACTGGAGTTCACTCTGGGGACCGAGGCCCAGGCCAGCAGGCGAGGAGGCCCTAAGGGGATGGGGCAGGGGAGGACTGAGCTCAGCCTCAAAACCGTCCCCACGGGGCATTCCAGCCCTTGATGGAGCAGGATTCGGGGTCACCTCCCAGCATGGGCCTGCCATCCTACCCAGTCCCCTCAAGCCACCCGGAGGGCACCCTGATCAGGTCCTGCTGACCAGCAGGGAACTGAGGCTCACGCAGGAAATGCAGTCAGCCTGGCTGCCCACCTACTGGCCCCAGATGCTGAAGCCCCACTGGCCACCCAGTGCCCAGCTCTGCTGGTAAGAGAGGGGTCACCTCCGGCCCCTGCTGCTGGGGCCAGAAGGCAATGGCTAAGTGGGAGCAGGACCCACAGCAGGCAGGTGCAGGCCAGGGAGGCTGAGGCAACCCTTGGCTGCGGGTCCCTCTGGGCAGGCCCAGGCCCGAGTCCAAGGCTGGACTTGGTTCCTCTCCAGCTCCGAGGCCTGGGTGAGGCGCCAGGTCCCTCTGAGCCCCAGGTCTGGCTCTGCAGGACGGGGAGGGTAGCCCAAGCTGCCTCCCCGGCCAGGAGGGTCAGCTGAGCTGATGACCGCCTGGCCACCCTGCCGAGCTCAGCAGGAGCAGGTCCAAAACGTGCCGGGACAGTGCCTGGGGGCCATCCCTGTCACCTGCTCCATCCAAGGCCCAGGGCAGAGGCGCCTTCTCCACATGTCATGAAGGTCAGGGCACAGTCACCGAGCGGGCCCGAGAGGCGCTGTCCCCTCCTCCCTGTGCAGTGGGCACAAGGCCAC
The DNA here is from genome assembly GCF_964194105.1 of Spermophilus citellus. Taxonomy (NCBI): domain Eukaryota; kingdom Metazoa; phylum Chordata; class Mammalia; order Rodentia; family Sciuridae; genus Spermophilus; species Spermophilus citellus. The sequence continues at coordinate 253,922,891 of NC_138183.1, read as the reverse complement.
CCCGATGCCAGGCCCTGCAAGATGTGGGCACGGTGCATGGGAAGGGGCGCACCCCACAGGGCAAGAGGGCACTGTGGACGCTGAGGGCACCTGCTGTGGCCCCCCGGGGCTCGGCTGGGGTCTGGCCTGTGCTTCCTGTCCCCCTGCCCACCTCTCCTTCTTCCCACCCTTCCCAGGCCCTGTGCCAACCCCACGTGTACCCGCCTCGTGCCCGCTCCCTCTCAGCCTTGTGGGGCCTCCTGTGTCCGGGGCCACCTCGGAACCACCAGCTGCACGTTCTCGACCCACAGAGGCCCCAGAGCCCTGCCCTGACACACCTGCACCCAGAACCCAGCTACCAATCAGCTCGGTGCCTATGGGGCCCATGGGACGCTCCTGGTCAGCAGAGGTGGTGGCGGACACTGAACTAGTCAGCAAGCAGCCCTCAGGGAAAGGGGGAAGTGCAGACAGCCACCGAAGCAGAGCAGGGACAGTCCCCAGGAGCCGCCAGGACCCCTGGCTCAGTATAGACAGCACCGCCTGTCCACGGGGCCCTCAGGGAGAGGCACGCTGCCCACCATAGGGCACTTCCCAGCCTGGGGAGGGAGAGGGAGCCAGAGGCCTGACCAAGGATGACATCACCCTCCTGTGCTCAAAGACCAGCTTTGTCATGAGCTGTGCTGCCCCAGACACGGGGCTCTACCTCTGTGTGCTTCCCCATTCCTAAGACCTCCCACATTTGATAGGACCCCCCCAGGGGTGTTGGGAGGATTCCATGTCTTCCATGTCTTACTTTTCATTTTAGAATTTACAATAGGCCCTGCAGCGAGTGAACCCTCAACAGAAGTTTGGTCTCAGTGGGAACTGAGTCACATGCCCAAATAACGAACCAGGGGGGGACAGGAGAAAATAATCTCAGGGTCAGAGTGGAGCACAAGTGAAAGGTGGAGCAGTGACTAAGCCCTGTTGGGGAACCCCGGGGCTGGACCTCACCCTTGATTTGCTATGTGGTCCTGGGTAAGTTGCTTTGTCTGTTTAGGTCTTTAGTTTTATAAAACAGGAAAAAGCCGACTTTGGTTAGGGTTCGTGGACAGCAACCACAGAAAGCGTGGGCTCTCTGGAGCCTGGGTGGCCCCTGGGGCAACTCTCAGCTGGCTCGGGGAGTCGGGGAGCCAGGCACAGGAAGGGTCCAGGGAAGCTGCCCAGCGCCATGTGGCTGTGGGGAGACCAGGACGAGAAGGCAGAGGAATACTGCAGTGAGAGGAACAGGGGTCTAACGCTTGGGAGAGGCTCCGAATCTCTCGTCCCTGCCCCTAGGAATAGGCAGGTGCCCTTGGGACACCTCTTGGGGACTTCCTCACGGTTGGGACTGGAGACGAGGTTGTGGAATGCAGGATGCAGGGAGCCTGACGAACGGCAGGCGCTGGGTCTGGGACCCGTTTACTGGCTGTGGCCAGCAGATGCCAGGCTGGGCCGCTGACACCCGGCCGGCCGGGCCTCAACAGGACACCCCCCTCCAGGAGCCTCAGTTCTGATCTGTGGGATGGGCTAAAAACGTCTCCTGACCAGGTCCCAGGATGCTTGTGGGGCCTGAAGACGTCCCAAGGTCACTGCTGGGTACTCGGGTGGGCAGTGCTCCTGAGAGCAGAGCTCCCCAGAAAAGACAGGAAAACAGCGGAGGAGAGGAGCTCTGCAAGGTCCCAGGGGAGAATGTCAGAGGACAAAGGTCCCCTCACAGCAGGCACATCCTGACAGCCCTGTCCCAGGCAGCACAAACAGGCAGAAAGGGTGGCCCCGCAGCTGGCCCACTAGCCCACACCGGCCACTTCCAGAAAGGTGGTGAAAGGGCAAACCAGGGAGCCCCGTCTGCAGCTCGACCCCCGGGGTGTCCTCACGTTCAACTCTCCCTGCCGCTGGGCCCCCGAGGGAGCTGAGCTCACGCAGCTGGGAAAGGATGGCCATTCTGAGGGAGTCCACTGTGTTCTCAGTCTTGGAAAACAGAGAGCAATGAAACCAGAGACCCGCGGTCGGCTTTTGGTTTTGAGGCTCTTGGAATTTCAGCCTGGAGTGGAACGTGGATTTCAACTCCACTTTGATTTCAAGGAAGTTTTTTAGATGAGGTCATCAGCACCGCGTATGGACTTATACCTCTGGGCACACCTGGTAACAGGCCACCCCCGGTGGCAGAGAAGCAGTAAGTGCGCTCATCTCAGCAGGTGGGCAGATACCTGCGAGCCAGGTGTCTCTGGGTGTCTGGCCCACTGGAGCACACAGATCTCAGGCTGCTGGTGGCCATCAGTTGGAAGGTGAAGACATTCAAGGATTAATGTAAAGCAAACTTAATGACATCGCTGCTTCCACCTGCCTCGGGCCTTAGCGCTATTCCTTCTTACTCCTGCCTCTGTGTAGAAGGCTTTCCACCCTTGAACTTGGGGAGGAAGGCAGACACACAGTGTCTGGGAAACCTCAGCCTGGAGGGGAGGGACTTATTCTGTGGCCTACATGTGTACATTTGGGATGCACATGGGGGACAGGACAGGAACCATGGGAATGCAGCCCACACCCACTGATGGGTGCATGTACAGAGCCCCCTTTGCTGAGCAGCTCTGGGTAGCGACTGAGCAGCACTGGCTAGACGGAGCTGTGCTGGGCACCCCGGAGGCTTTTCCTATCATCCCACCTGCCCTGCACCAACAAGTCCCTGGCCCCAGAGCTGCTGCCCGTCCACAGTCCTCCAAGCCCAGTGAAGACAGTAAGTGCAAGAAAGGCTCGCTGGCCTGGCCCGAGCCCACCCTCATGTTTCTGGACTGTGAATCCCGAGCACAGGGCTGAGCGGCCTCTCTGGACGTGGGGAACCTCACCTGGTCCAGGAGACAGATGTTTGCTGGGTGTGGATAAGCAAGTGGTCCCTGAGCTGAAACGCCAGCCAGGGGCCACTCCCTCAGGCTCCACTTCTTAGCCACACCCAGTCCCCATCAAACCGTGTGGGTCCACACTCCCAACACCTTGGTCTGTTCATCATCCTGCGCTGGCTGCCTGGAGTCCCCACCAGGATGTCCGAGCCCAGCCAGCCCTCCTGTGCCACCTGCCTGTCTCTGAGGCCCTCCCTAGCTGCTGCCCAGCTGGTGAGTGAGTAGGTCATTGTCCCCTCTGGGCCTCAGTGTCCTGGTATGGTAACAGCACCTACCCCACACATTTGTTGTGAGTTAAACAAGCCAAGACACAGCGCTGGCCCAGCACTACAGAATTGTCCTTTGTCACTGTCCCGGGAAATGGGTAACATTCCATCTGTACTCCTCAGGCTCCGGAAGGGCAGAGCCCTCCCCATCTCACTCTGTGGTGCCCAGGGGCCTGTGCAGCCCGCACAGCTCTGTTCAAAAGCTGACCCCAGCTTCTAAGGTGAGCCTGCTGACATGGAGCAGCTCTCCACCAGCACTCCCGGCTGGGCACTCCCTGCTGCTGTCTGCCCAGGTCAGGAGGATTCCTCCCTCACCTGGTGCCCAGGGTTGGGTCTCCCACAGTGCAAGGTCTGACCAAAGCCCAGGTCTGGCCTTCCCGGGAAGACTGCGACTCCTGACATTGCGCATGCCCCGCCCTGCACCTCGCACAGGGCCCTCCCCAAGCTCTCCAGGCCCCAGGCTAGAGGGACAGGCCAGGACAACCCCCATCTCCGGCAGCAGCTAGGTCCTCGGCAAAGTCTGGGAGGAGCCTTGAAGGGGGCTGCAGAGGGCGGGAGGGGAGGGGGATTCTGCTCTTAAGTCCCAGCGAGCTGCCGAGAGCGCCCCCGCCCCCACTCCGGGCGTCACAGCCCTCTCCTGGCAAACTTTTGTCCTTTAAGTCAAACTCCTCTTGGGCGAATTCTGCCCCCAGGGGATCCCTGTGAACTGCTGGGTCCAACCCTGGGGAGTGTAATGGGGCTAGAGAGAAGCTCAGCCAAGGGGTCCCTAAACACTTGACCTGCTTCTGGCCAGCGCCCTGACTCCTCACAGAAAACAATTTCGTGCCCGCCGGCTGCTGTGGGCATGGAGAATTCCCGTGGGGGGCCCAGCGTCCTGGGCAGGAAGAGTCCTGGCAGGTGGGGCTGCCGGTGGGGCCTGGCGGCTGCCAACCCGGCCTCCGCCCTTGTCCCCTAACGCCACCCCCGCTGCCCCCAACGGCACCCTGGCCCAGGCCTGGAGGGGAGGGTCCCAGCACCTGCCCGGGGCCATGCGCTCAGGGTCGGGGCTGCGAGCCGGGACGCGGCCCCTGGGCGCTGGGTTTCGGGGGATGGGCGCCGCGCCCGTGAAGGGCGCACTGGGCCAGGCCGGGGCGCTTTCCGGCCGGCGCACGTGCGCAGGTGGGCGCCCCCCGCGCGGCACCGAGAGGACGCCCGGGAGCCACGCAAGGCCCCGCCGCCGCCCGGCCGCCGCCCTGGGCGAGCGGCGCAGGTGCGCGGCCCGCCCCGCCCGGTCGCGGCCGCCCGCACTCACCGTGCCCTCGGACGGCAGGTAGCCGATGTCTTCGATGGCGCAGATGTTGATGATGTGGACGCTGCGGTCCTCGGCCGGGAGCGTCGAGTACTTCTCGTTGACCCTCATCGTGGCCGCCTGTTCGCTGGGACCGCCGGGCGGCGCGCCCTCCCCATCCACGGCCCCGGCGGCCTCTGCAAGGGAGACGGCAGCGTTCGCGGCGCGCTCGCAGGGGGCCGGCCTTCCCGCGCTCCGGCCGCAGGGGACGTGGCCGCCTCCCGCTCCGCCCGCCCGCCCGGCCGCGCACCGTGCGGGGCGCGCCCGACCCTCCCCCGGGCCGACCGCGCCGCCACCTGGCTGCTGGTGCCGAGGCCGCCCGCGCCCGGTCGGGAACTTGGACGCCCGCCTGACTCCTTTCCTTAAAGATATAAGCGCACTCCGCCCGCTCAGGGCAGGGGCGGCGGCCACGCGGGTCAGATTTTCCGTAGAAATTTAAACACAGGAAGAAGGTATTCCATTCCTTCGGGCCCCTCCAAGTTTTATTTTTATCCGGGGTAAGTGCCCCTTTGGATTTTCTTTTCTTTTTTCTTTTTTTGAGGGTGGAAAGGGTTTTCAGACCAGCGGGGAACTTCTGTAGCCCTACCTTAAATGCAAGTCCCCGCTGGGGTCAGCTGCAAACGCAGGGCAGGGGAGACAGTTCTGAGACTGAGGCCAGGAACACCTCCCTGCCCCTTGCTCTCCACCCCTGGCAAACGCCTGCCAGCTGTGGCTTTTCACCTCCACCACACCTTCACTGGTTTCTTCCCACCACCATCCTCTCTGCCCCAGTGGTACCTGTGACCCCTGTCCCCTGTCCACTGCAGTACCTGTGACCCCTGTCCCCAGCAGTACCTGGGACCCCTGCCCACTGTCCCTGTCAGTACCTGGGACCCCTGATGGAGCTCTTAGTACTCTGAGACCAGGCTCATGCAGTCCCTTCCATAACTTGAAAGTGTCACCTTCTCATCAAACCCAGTCTGCTAAGGCAGAGTGCCACCCCCACTGCAGAGGGGACTTGGGCATGCAGGCCAGGGAGGGGACCCTGAACCTCTGGGGTCGCCAGGGATGCTGCCGGCTGCTTCTTGCTTGCGTGGGGTTCTACTGCCTCCCTGAGGAAGAGACCGTGGCTTGGGCCTCTCTCACCCGGGACCCAGCCGGCCCTGCAGGTGTCCCAGCCTCCCTCCCACAGCAGCCAGGCTCCAGCCGAGCCCAGGCCCACACTGGCTTGGTGTGCTCAGATATCGCCTTCCGTGGGCTGTCGTCCCCCCCACAGTGGTCAGGCCTCGCCGTCTCACTGCCCAGAGAAGCCACCTGCTCCGGGCCTGCAGTACTTCCTGACTCCATTTTGTCCTCCTACAGCTCACGGTCAACCAGTGCTTGTCGAGTGGCCACAAAGGAATGTGTGTGGCCCCCAGAAGTGATTGTAAAGTTGCCTTCCAAGGCCTTGAGTGCTCAGGCCAAGGTTCCCAGGGTAGAATCTAGGTGGATGGGGTGGGGTGGGGCGATGGGTGGGGTCTGGCCTTGCAGGAGCTTCCTGCCCCCGACATGAGCACCAGCTGCAGAACTGCAGCCCCGCAGGCTGCTTTCCGTGGCGGGTGCTGCTACAGCTGTCACCACGTCACCAACTGCCTGCTCCTGTCTCTGAGGCTCTGGTTCAGACCCAGTTTGTAAATTCCTTGCACTTGGAGAGGCGCAAGAAGGCCTCTTGGTCCTCAGGCTGGCCAGGGCCCTTTGCCTGCATCTTGGACAGCAGGACAACCGGTTTGGAGAGTGCCCCCAAGCTGGCCAGATCATATGGGAAGCAGTCCTCTGGGGCCCTGGCCACGCCAGGGAGACTGGCCTGTGCAGTTCAAGTTTTCAGGGCAAGAGAGAATCTCTCTCTCTCTCTCTCTCTCACACACACACACACACACACACACAGGATTATGTAACTGCGTCCTCCTCCCCTGGTTGGGGAACAACCAATATTGTATAACTCTACTGTACTGTTGTTCTCTTATGTTCAGGTGAAAAAAACCCAGAAATCTATGAGGAGTCATTTTTGAAAAAAGAATAAAAATACAATTGGCCAGAGCTGGGGGTGACACGCAGTGGTCATGGCTTGTCTAGCATGTGCGAGGCCTGGGTTCTGTCCCCACACTGCAAACCCAAACAACGAGTGTGAGTGTGAGTGTGCAATATCTATTTTGTATATGCGTGCACCTGGCCAGCCCTGGCTGCATTCGTTGCCGCAGTGTTTTGAAAGTGACCCTGGACTGCCGGCCCTGGGAGGACTCTGGGGCCGGAGTGGCCCTCAGGGGGGCTGCCAGCTGGGAGCCAGTCCCTCGGGCACGGCTGCCCCTCCCCAGCCTGTGCCCTGGGCTTGGCCGGGAAGCCGTGGCCTCTCGTTGCCAGTCGGCCCAGCTGCCAGTCCCACATCTGCTCGCTGGACCACACCTGTCCGCCTCCACCCTGTCCCTTCCCCACTCCTCTCCCTGCCCTCACTTTCTCGCCCCCAGGTGGGCAGGGTGGTGATCTTCAGCAAATGCAGAGGAAATGTGGTGGCCTCTGCCTGGCAAGGCCAGAAAGAACCAGTCTGACCCCGGTCCACCTGTGACTCTGGCCTGGATTCTTGGGGACCAATAAAAGGTCAAAGAATAGCTCCCAAATCAGGAGGGGAGAGGAGAATCCCTCCAAGTCCGGCGCCTCTGCTTGTGTGGTTTCTGGGGCCCCTTCTGTTCGGAGCTGGGTCTCGGGAGGGGCTGCCTGCAGCTTGCTGGGTTTCTCCCCCCTCTGGCCGCTGGCTGCCTGCGGTGGGCCTGCTGCCTTCTCTGCTTCCAGACCCAGGTATTCCACCACCCAAGTCCAAAGGGACACTCACCAACTAGTTAAAAAAAACACAGTCTGATTTGTCATAACGGCACGTTTACCTAAGGGGCGCTCTGGCTCTCACACTCCACCGTTTCGCCATGCTGCCCTTTGGTGGCATTTGGTTCCATGCACCAAATGACACCTGTCTTTGCTGGCATTTTAATAGCCCTTGTGGGGCAGGCGGGAAGTGACACGGAATGCAGGAGCCGAGACTGACAGAGCCGCCCCAGAGAGCCCTCGTTGGTCCGGACCTGGAGGAAGGAGCCCTCCTCTGCCCTGCCGAGGCACATAGCTGACCGCTCCCGGCCGCAGCAACTCGGGGAGGTTGGAGAAATCGAGCTGGAAGGACCCTGTGTCTATGGGGTGCAGGGCTGTGGGGAAGGCCACGGACCCCAGCAAGAACAGCTCCTGGGGCCCCATCATGAGGCCGCGGCTGGCTGCCGTGTCTTCTTGGGTACAGTGGCATGTGAAGTCCTCGATTCTGGGTGCCTGTCAGGCCCTGGCCATGGCGAGCCCCAGATCAGGGAAGTGCCAGTGGAGATCTCTTCTACTGTGGTGCTATGGCCTCGGCAGCTCTGACCCTGGGGGCGGCCAGTGTAGGGCATCCAGGGCCACTGCCCCCACATTAGATGCCAGTAGGACCTTCCCCCCAGCCCCAGGGTGAGGAAGGACCCCAGACATTGTTGAATGTTCCCGGGCGGCATCGCCCCAGCTGAGGCCTGCTGCTCCAACAGATCTCCTGGCTGTGGGCTCTCGAAAGACCTTAGGCCGCCGAGCCTGTCCCGGCTGCCCCGGGTGGTGGAGGCTGGGTCCCGCGTGGCCAGGGGCAGACGTGGGGAGCCTGGCTGCCGCCTCTGCAGGGGGCAGCTCCTGCACAGACCTGTCCTCAGAGGGGCTCAAGTGCTGCCGACTCACAGCAGCCGGAGGGCTGGGACCGCAGCTCGGGAGGAGGGAGTTGCCCATGACTCAGGGCCGGAGGGAGCGCCAGTGGCCTTCCGCTCCCACGCCCTCCTGCTGGTGGCATCCCATGCAGGAGGGAGCAGTGCCAAGCAGGTGGATGACATAAGGTGCTGAAAGCGACCTAGGTGGAGATGATCCCTGGGGTGCCTGGAGTCGGCACTGAGACACAGCGGCCGGACGCTGGGCCACTCTCCTTTCCTTCCCCGTGTGAGTCAGAGCAGAGGCTGCCCAGCTGCAGCTGGAAGGGAGGCTCCGCGGGCCCGGACGCCCCAGCCCAGCTCTGGAACACAGCCAGTCCCGTCTGCCTGGGAGGGGGCTGCTTCCTCCGCAGACTCCATGGGCTCCCGTAGGCCAAGGCCGCTCCCTGAGGTTCCTAGAGCTTTAGGGGACACGCGCAGGGCAGGTGAGAGTCCAGCAGGGCCCCTCCTCCTCAGGGAGCCTTGGTGGGACTCAGGCCCACTGCCCCTGGCTCTGCCAGCCCCGGTCCTGGCTCCAGCGGGCACCTGGTGCCATCTGCCCGGGCCATCTTTCTGCTTCGTTTCTGACTCTTAGCCCCCTTCCCAGCCTTGGCCCCGGGTACGTTTTCTGTTTGTTTATTTATTTCACAAGCAGCTGAACAGAGAGGATCCTAAGCCAGCGCTGTGCTAAGCTCTTTGCAAATATTAACTAACAGTCGCGAGGCGGTGAGCACGGCCTGGGGGACGGGGCCACACATGTGGCCCTCTGGGGCCTTCCTGTAGAGGAGGGATGAGAGGTTCCGATTGTCCTCAGCGTCACCTCCTCTGCCTGCAGCAGGGGGAACCACCGGCCTTCTCACACTACGGCCCCCGGGGAACTGTCCCCAGGACTTGGGAGAATAGAACGACTGCTGCTCACCATTAGCCTGCTGTCCCCTCCACCACTCCCTCCAGGAGAGCCGGGGTCTCCGGCCACACACGCGGGCCCCTTCATCTGGGTTGACACCTCCCTGGAGAGGCCGTGCCTACCTGCTGCTGAGCCTGCCCGCCCTGGCTGAGTACTGCTCACTGCAAGGGCATGGCCCTGGCCCTCCAGGGGCTGAGGGTGCCCCGGGCTCAAGGCCGTGAGCTGGGGCAGGGCTCAGGACTCAGCACGGTTGAGAGCATGTGAACACGTGAGAGCCGCTGTCACCCACGCCACCTCCCTGCTCCCTCCGGGGGCTGAATGTCCCTGCCCTGCTCTGCCTCTTGGGCAGGTGGCCAGGAAGCCCTCAGCTTCCCTAAAGACCATCTCCACGGCCAACACCACAGGTGCCACCTTGCCAGTCTCACTCCAGAGTGAAATCTCCCAGACATGTGACCTCGTCAGCCTCCCTGGCAAAGGTCAAGTGAAGCACAGCTCCCTGGTGGGACTGGCAGGCTTGTACCCCAGGGGCATCCTGGAACTCTCTGGGGAGCGAGAATAGACCCCCAGGTGACCGCGGGGCCACATAGGGTTTTTCCATCACACGCACATTCATGTCCCTGTTGCTTGGCTATGAGCCTCTGTGGTCTCAGGGGGCCCTGCCAGGTCTGGGGGTCTCTGTCCTGCAGCCAGGCTGCTCTCAGGGGGCACTGTGTTGGTGGCCCCATGGGTGTGGAGGAAGCGAACAGGACAATGAGCCCCGAGCTGCCCCACCACGTCCAGGACCCAAGACGGGGTCAGAACCAGAGCCCCCAGGTTCGCCCTCCTGCTGGCGCACGCCTACGTTCTAAGGAGCAAGTTGTGGGCCCCGTGGAGCATCTGGGCCAACAGCAAGGCCAGCCCCGGCAGCTTCCAGCGTCCACGGCCACGTCGTCCTGCGTAGAACCACAGGTCAAGCTGATCGCGCCCTGACACAACCTGTTACGGGAAAGGAGCGTTTGCCGCGTCCGCCGTGCAACAGCCGGGAACAGGCTGCTCCGCTCCTCGTCTCCCGGGCTCTGAATCCTGCGTTGACTCTCACCTCGCAGGTCACGGCTCAGACCACCAGGGCTCAGAGCCACACGTGGTCAGAGGCCACCGTTCTCCGGGGACTACTATTTGAGAAAAATGATTTTGAACGGCTCCTCTTTCTGTTTTATAGTTTTCTAAGGTTTCTGCAATGCCTAGGGCTTAGGTTGGTCACCAGGGGAAGGGTGACAGGGAGCTGAACACCGACCGACTGTGTCACTTGTGGGCTTGCAGCCAACACGGGGGAAAGGTGGCCACTTTAGCAGATCTTACTTGTGCTGCACAAATTCAGAGAAAACCACCTGACTCAAAGGCCAACTGGAGCCACGTTCCTAAAATATCTTGACAGATTCGTCATTAATTATAAAACATGCCCGATGACACAGCTGGTGGCCCAGATGGCGAAAGGGGAGAACCTGGGGAGTACACCTGGGTGTCAGAGAGCATCCTCCAGGCCCAGCTTGGGATGCTGACCTTCTCCACGGCTGAAAAGACACTGAGACCAGAGTCAAGTGCCATCGGTGTGGAGGTGCCACCGAAGACACAGAGGGAAAGACAGACCACCAGGAAGCCAGGAAACGCCAGCAGCGGCAGAAATGTGCAGGGAAGGAGGCAAGGCCCGCGCAGGGGGCACCTCCACGCCTGGCCCCCTGGCAGCCCGCATCCCTGGACAGGTGAGAGGTCCTGGGCAAGAGTCGGGACCAGGTGGGGCCAGGAGAAGGGGGGTCTCAGGCTTCTCCCCCGGGAGATCCAGTAGCGGGGGCTACTCCATCAACACCTGCCATTCACAGAGTCCACCTGTTCATCCACTGACCGCCCACCCACCCACCCACTCACTCCTTGCTCACCCTCTCGGCCCACCCTGGCCTTCCCCTTCCCAACACTGGTTTTCTCCACGGATGCTGTCCTCCTCTGCCCTGCGCCACTCACTCCGTTGCTGGGGCTTCTGTCCACCCGCCTCACCCTCCCAGGCTGGTGCCTGGGCTGCTTCACCACGATTTTATGGCTCGAGATTTTCATGCCCCAAAAGATGGCAGAAGTGAGCCTCAGGGTCTGCGCTCTGAAGGAGCCAGGTGTTCGGAACCTGGGACCCCGTCCAGGAGGGCAGCGCTGGAGGAGGGGGCCATGGAGAACTGCGTCTGGGCCAGGGTGGCTGCCGGCGTGGGCAGACGCACTGGTGACGGGCCGCTGACACTGCCTTCACATGCCTTTGCCACCCACACCAGGACCAGACCCCAGGTCCCCCAGAGTTCCCGAGAAGGCGTGCACCCAGCTCCTCCCCAAACGGCTGAGGATGGACCAAAGCCTGTGCCCTCCCTGCTCACGGTGGATCCCAAATCCATGCAGAGGCTCCTGCCTGCCGGGGTTGGAGTGTCTGGTCACTGCCTGGACCTCTGAGACTCCTCGTCACGTGGAACTGAGGGCCACAGGCTTTGTGGCTCAGGCCCCCGCCCCATGGCTTCCGAGGGCTCTGTGGGGACTCGGCCTCCCTGTCCTTGAACGTGAGCCACTACGTCTGGAGCCAGACTTTCTGGAGAGCCCATGTCCCCTGCTCCCCAGCCCCTCCGGGAGCTGGCTTGCTGCATCCCGGGGGACCCTGGGCCAGAGCATCCAGAGGTTCACTTATGCTCCTTCCCTGGGACCGAGCGGCTTCCCAACCTTCCCTGACCCTCACAAGCCACAGTGTCCTCCTCTGTCCCTCTGCAGACACATGCAGGCTCTCCCAGGCACATTCAGAAGAGGAAGCCACCGCCTTGGTCAGGGACGGCCTGGCCCCATTCTTCCCCAAGAGGAAGCTAGGGGAAGAGGGATCCAAGAGCCCAGGATGCCCAGGCCCCATGTGCCACTCGGCAAAGGGCTTCCTGGGGTGGCCAGGAGGGCATCCTGCCACCAAGGGGTCCCAGGGCCAGAAGCCAAACACCAGACGGTCTTTCTGAGAGGCGCTGAGCCCCACCTGGCACTGGGCAGGGTCTGCTGAGCTCGGGCTGAAGGCAGCTCCCCCGCCACCAGCCCCTCCTGGGATGGGGACCCTGTTCCCTGACATCAGCCCTGGGACACCTGCCATTCAGGCTGCGGGAGCAGTGCCCTGGGGCAGACCAGGCGGGTGTCCGAGGACAGGAGCCTGCCGCCGCCTCCTACCGTGCCCTCTCTCTTGGTCCATAAAACCCCGCGAGCTGGCAATGCCACCTGGGGGCTCTGGCCACTCCAGCCCTCCTCTGTTACCTGAGGCTCCTCTGCTCTCCCTGGGAAGCAGGCGCCTTGTCCTTTCCTGCCACGCTCTCAGGACCCAGCGGGGCTGGGCCGCAGCAGGTGGTTGGGAGAGCAGACAGAGCTGGTGTTGGTCCAAGCCCCGAGCTGCGGCCTGCGAGTGCGTCCCCCACAGGTCAGTTCCTACCTCCCCAGCGGACTCCCCAGGGGCAGGACCGGGTTGTTGTCTTAACATTTTCAGCTGGTGGTGCTGCCCGGAAAGCCGTGCAGGCCGCTGGTAGCAGCCACCACAAAAGTCCCATTCACAGCAGGTGGACGGGGCCTTCCCAGCCTGGTGGCTTCTGCCAGGCGGAGCTGCCGGGCTTCCTGGTAGGACTGGCCACTCTCAGGGCCACCAGCATGCTTACTAAGGTCCTACTGTGTGCCACCACTGAGCAGTGAGCCACTGTGGACACAGAAGGGAAGACAGACCGCCAGGAAGCCGGAGACCGGCCAGCAGGCCTCAGAAGTGGGCAGGTTCAGAGGCAAGGCCCATGCAGGGGATGGCCCCTCGGCCGAGCCCTGCAGGTCCCTGGGAAGCGGGCTGCGGGGTGAGGGCGTCGATGGCTGCAGCAGGGAGGGACTGAGTAGGCAAGTGGGGCAGGTGGCCGGCGCGAGACGGGCAGGCCAGGCCTGACCTGCATCCCTGGGTGGCCGGGGGGCGTCTTCTACCCGGGGCCCGTGGCAAATCTCACACTAAGAGCTGACACCCAACGCTGGGCACACAGATGTCCACAGGCAGTGGCGGGCCTCACCACCATGGGCATCGAACCAGGTGACCCCAGCAGGGCAGTGGGGTCAGAAGTGCCCAGAATGTGGGCCCAGCCAGGGCAGGCTCTCTGCAAGGGGACATGCACAGCCCCTCAGGACAGAGGAGCCTGGGACTTTGACAATCAGGACTCCGTCTTTATGTGACTGAGGATCATTAAGATGGGAGGTGGCACCGTCTCGTGTGAGCGCTGGGCCTAGACCCGACCCACTCATGCCAGGCAAGCACTCCACCCCCTGCCCAACAGCTGGGCACCTCTGGGAGGCAATGGCACCCGTGCAGGCAGGGGGCGGGCTGGGAGGGCGGCTCCCGTCATCACCCCTGAAGTCAGGCGCTGTCTGCTGTGTCCTCCTTGGTGTGGGCACTCGCACTGCATCCTTGGCTGCTCTGACCGCTCCTGTGGCCTGGCCTGGACAGAATCTCCCAGGGCTGGCTCGTCTCTGACACTTGGTCCCTCCTGTCCACAGGCGGCTCTGCTGGTGGCTTCTGAGGTCTTTTAATTCTCTGTGGAGTGGCATGTCCCAGTGGCAGGGCCTGGCCAGACCTCTGACCTGATGTGTGTGCACCCCACTGCAGAGAGGGGTCCTCGCTGTGCCATGACAGGGGAGTCACAGTCAAAGCCAAGGCTGCCACCTCCCTCCCCGTGGGTCACCAAATGCAAGAGGACCTGTGCACTCGGCCCTGAGCACAGCAGTTGCTCAGCAACGTGGAGGACGGGGTCGACCCTGAGGCCTGGTCGGCAGCGTGGCCCTCTGTGGGCCTGGAACTTTCCAAAGACACGATGTCGGCTGCCGGCACAGGCCTCCTCCCTGAGCCCCACATGCCCCAGGCCACTCTGGCTGAGGTGTGGAGGCTCTGGGACCCCTGATTCCAGCTCAGCCCTGCAGGGGACACCGGCTGGGTGTTGGTGAGGGCCACGAGGTATGAGCTCGGCAGCAGGCTCAGGTGAGCGCAGCGCTGGGCGGGTGGGGGGTGCTGCTTGTTGGAGCAGCCGATTATGAGACTTGGCTGTCGGGCCAGGGACCCCAGAGCTGGCCACAGGCTCTCATTCATTCATACCATGGACGGCCATTTGTCCACCTAATACTTGTACATGCTGGGCCCAGAACAGGGGCAGGCCCCCACAGTGGACCACAGAGAAGTCAGGCCCACATTCCAGAGGAGAATTGACCAAAGAGAACCGAAGGTCAACAGGCCCATGATAAGGATCATCGCTGGTGGGGACCAGGGCGCAGGGGAGCCCAGGACGCAGGCCGACAGGGGAGGGCCAGAGGGGGACGGAGGCTGATGAAGGAGGCGGCCCTGGGACGGCCGCAGGAGGTACAGCTTCAGTGGAGGCTGTGGCCAGGGGAGGCCTGAGCCGTGTGCAATGTTGGCTAGTGAGGCTGGAGCCAGTGGCCGGGGTGGTGGCCGTGGGGGATGGGGCTCTAGGGAAGGGGGACCAGGCCTGCAGGGTCTCGAGGGCAGGCAGGGCACAGCCTCCTGCGGTGGGAGGAGGCCTCCGAGGCGTCCCCTTGGCCTGACAGGACCAGCTGGTGGCAGCTGGCCTGCAGGGGGCCAGGGCAGGGCCCAGGGTCTGCATGCAGCCGAGGACCTGAGTGAGCGTCTGGTCGGCCACAGCCCGGCCAGGCACAGGGCTGCCCTGCCGATGGCTGAGCCCAGGGGACCCCGTGGCCTCAATGGAGACCTCCCCGGAGCCACTCAGTCCTGGCGCAGCTCTGCCTGTTTCAAGGGAGACCAGCCCTGAAGCCACACAGAATCATCCTTCACATTAAAATAAATAAAATAAGATGATAAATCAACGGTTTAGTCCAACTGTCTCATAAAACTCCCTGCACCTTCTCCTTGTCCAGCCAGGCAGGCCCAGTTCCTGCCGCCCCTGCCCTTGGCCAAGCCCCAAGCCGCTCTCAGCCATGTATTCTCAGAATTCCTTGTGCTGGAGAAGCTCAGCATGCAAAACAAGAGGCACTTGGCCAGAGCTGGCCAGGGCTTTGGAGACCCCCTCCCGGGAACTGCTTCCCCATCATCCTGTCATTTCTTCAAGAGCCAACAAGAGTCAACAGCTCTAAGATGTTCACTCCCCACTGAGAAAAGCAAGCGATTGGTCTTCTTCACACTACAGTGTGAGTGACTTCCTGCTCCCACCCACGTACACAGCACCGGGCCTAGGGACCTCTGGGGAAGTGGAGGCAGGAGAACTTCCCACAGCAGAGGGAAGAGGTTTAGAGGGAGAGGAACGAAGAACCTTCATTTCCTGCTGCTCTGTCCTGGCCTGACCTGCCCTTCTGACCACGGCCCCGACCACAGACGCCAGCACAACCTGCGTGGGGGCGGGTGCCCGGCAGACCAGGGGAGCAGTTTTAAAGTTCACCTCGGTCCAGGACATCCAGCCAAAGTCTCTCCAGAGCACAACCAGGACAGAGAACAAAGGGGGGCAGGGTGAGGGCCCGGGGGCCACCCAGGGACTGGGAACCTGCTCCTAAGATAAGCATCTGGCCTCTGGAGCGGTCACCTCAGGGGAGGACGGGGCTGAGCTGGAGCGAGGAGTGTGGGGCTGGCTGGGGTTGCTGCTCTCCTGCTCCAGGCACGGGCTGCGAGACCCCAGCACCAGACACATCTTCCCCAGGGCGGGGGCTCCCACCCCGCAGGACACAGGGAGCCTGGCCGGGAGAACTCTCCTCAGCTCCTCCCTCCTCGAGCCATAAATCCTCCCTGGGCAGGAGAGCCCTCTGGCTGTGCTGGGAAACAGCCTCCCTCCCGTGTGGGGAGGCAA
Source organism: Spermophilus citellus (assembly GCF_964194105.1). Lineage (NCBI taxonomy): Eukaryota > Metazoa > Chordata > Mammalia > Rodentia > Sciuridae > Spermophilus > Spermophilus citellus. The sequence continues at coordinate 253,906,897 of NC_138183.1, read as the reverse complement.
GATGGACGGGGGCAGCCCTCCCTGCAGCTGCTCCCACAGCAGGAGGATCCCTCCTCCAGACAAAGAAGAGGAGGGATCAAAGAGAGGAGCGAGGGAGGAAAGGGGGAAGAGAAAGAAAAGAGGAGAAACTGAGAGAAACAGGAGAGGGAGGGTCAGACAGGGAGGCCCAGCTCGGGGGACAGAGGTCTGGACACGCCCACGGCCGGCAGGGCTCTCCCAGGTCAGAGCTCGGTGCAGGCTGTGACCTGGTCCTGACTCATCAAAAGTAACCAACGGGAAAGAAAGGCTGGGTCTGCGCCGCCAGCTCGGATTTCTCCAGGACAACGGTTCCGGAGGAGGAGGAGGAGGAGGAGGAGGAGGAGGAGGAGGAGGAGGAGGAGGAGGAGGAGGGCACTCAGAGCCCATTCTTCAGAGACTCACAAGGGGCTCTCAGGAGACGGGTGTTTTCCTTATCACCAGTAACGCGACACCTAGGCCCGGCTCCACTTCCCGCCAAGGGCACAACCGTGTGGGAAGACCTGCATTAGCACAAACTCAGCTTATCTTGCAGAGAGGTGGCACCTCTCTGCTGGAATGTGCTCTTGCTGCAAGGCCACTGTCACTGGGCGGCAGGGCCTGGGATTGTGCTCTGTGGGGCTGGGAACCAGGCGTCCCAGGGCACTCTCCCTGTCCCTCCCTGCCCCTCTGCCCACCCGATCCCCCACCTCCAAAGTCCTGCAGGAAGGAGCAGACACCACTCGCAGCCTCCCTGTGTTTCACGCACCAATTAAAAATCACCTCACAGGTCAGGAAGCAAAGTCAGATGATTGAGAAGCAAGGAAAACAAACAGAAGGACAACAGAGGCCAAGGGCAGATCCAGTTCTGTCAGGGTCCTCACACACCCAGTCATCTGCTGGAGAAAGTCAACTACGCGTGGGGGGTTTCACCAGAGAACTGGCACCACACAGAACCCAACGGGGATTCCATGGCCAGAAACGAACATTCAGAAGATAGGCACAGCTGCAGGCTAGACAGAGTGGACAGGCCAGCAGAAAATACGAAGATGGAAGCCCAGAGGGAAGGAGAGGTGAGACAGAACAGACTAGAGGCACCAGGCTTGGGAAAGTTGGAGCTCTGGAAACAGAGGAGGCCATGTGGTGGGCGTGAGCCCACATAGGGCTATGATTACAATAAATATAAATGGGCTAAATATGCTGATTAAAGGACAGTGACCACACAAGGTTTGTAAATACTCAACCATACACTATTTATACTCATCAATAAAGACGCAGAAGGAAGCCAGGCACAGTGGTGCACGTCTATAATCCCAGGCTGAGGCAGGAGGTTCAAAGCCAGCCTCAGCAACTTAGAGAGGTCCTAACCAATTTAGTGAGACCCTGCCTCAAAATAAGAAAATTACAAAAGGGCTGGGATGTGGCTCAGTGGTTCAATCCCCAGTACCAAAAAAAAAAAAAAAAAAAAGACTCAGAATGATTAAAAGTCAAAGGAGGAAAAAGATGTATAACATGCAAATAAATATGATCCAGAGAAAGCTGGTTCAGGTATACTCAGAGTGAGTAAATTAGACTTCAGAATATGAAGTTTTACTAAAGGTCAAAAGGGACTTTTTATAATTGCACAGTATTCAACAGAAAGATGCAACAACTCTAAATTATAGACAATCATTCCCCAGTATGATGGGTCGGTCACATGGTAGAATGGCAAAAAAATAGATGAAAACAACCTAATATGCAGTCTTTTCAAATCCTAGGCCTTTTGTGGCATCAGCTCATGGCGATCCAGTGGGCCAGCGGGCCAGCAGGCCAGGAGGCCAGCACAACACATTGCCATAGTTTGAAACATGTCCTCTGATGACGGCGGAAACAGAACCAATAACAAAAAGCCAACTATAAAGAACCCTCAACTGTTTGGAGACTAAGTGATACTATTCTAAATCATCCCAGCAATATTTTGGACTGGACATGATGGAAACACGGTGCCCCATCAGATGGTCGGATCCCCATATGCACCTAGGTCTGCTAGGATGTAGCTGGACTAGATGGACCCAGATCCCTGAGGGGATTTCTAAACATCCCAGGAAGAAAGAACAATGACCTGCCAGACTTTTCCAGGAACAGGGACAGAGCAGGTCCCCATCACTGTAACCCAAGCAGGACATCAAGGACACACTCAGCCCTCACCAGCCCACGTCACCAGCCCACGTCACCAGCACACGTCACCAGCACACGTCACACCCTTGCACGCACCTCAGCCAGCCAACCCCAGCAATGGGCAGCGACCTCCCCACATGGGCTGACCTCAGGAATGCAGGGTTGGCCTGACATTTCAATACAGCCCAGGACAGAACCAGCCACCCCCGGGACAGGTGTCACAAAGTATTTGGTAAAACTTCACGCCTGTTTATGATGCAAGCTCGGCAAGCTCATGAGAGACCTCCCAGGACACTGCGCTGGGGCCCCGCGCAATAAAGCAAGAAAGATGAGTGAAGAGCCCTGGATCGGGAAGGAGGCACAAACCACCCAGAGAGACAAGCCGGGCCTCCACTTCTGATGACCAACCAGAGTCCACCAACAGCTGGGCAGGTCACTGAAGGCGAGATGAATACTCGAAATGCCACTGTCCTATAGACCAGGAACAAACGGAACCCTAAACACTTAGGGAAGGGACCCAGGGCCCTCGTGCTCAGCACATGCTCCGCACACGCTCCGCCATGCTAAGTATCTAAGGACAAACAAGACAGTCAGGCCCTCAACAAAGAGAGCCACCTCACAGGCATCTCACAGACGGAGCCGGGATGACGTTCCCCATGTGACCTGGTGGTCACTGTCAGAGGCACTTGCTTTGTTAAAAGTACATCCCTATGTGGGAACTGCCATCTGGCACTTTTCTGAATGTCTGCCCGACCCCAGTAAAGACGGCTGCAGTCCGTGAGGCAGCAGGAAGTGGCCTTTCACGTGGTGCCTCCCGGGTGGCTCCCAGTACGGCTCCGGGGATGAGCGCCCGACAAACCCTCCGTCAGACTCCCCAGAGCCCTGGTGGCCTCTCCATTTTACAGAGGAATCAAGGTCAGAGACGTGGGGACACGCCCTGGCCACACATCGGGTAAACAGAGGGCAAGATTCAGACTGGGTCTCCCACCTGAGAGGGCCATCCAACTTCAGGGTCCACCCTGTCCCCCCACCCCCTCAGGGGAGATGGATGGTGACCTTGAAGTACAGATTAAAGTGCTCAGCGCATGTGAACTGCCTACAGGGGACACTACTGTGTGTCCCAGAAGACGGAGGAGGAGCCTTGAGGCGGCTGGGGGGAGGGTCCAGGCCCAAGGCAGGATGCTGCTGACCCTTGCACAGGTGGGTGTGGGGTGGAGGCCATCAGAGACAGAGGCTGGGCCTGGGGTGGCTGGGTGCAGTGGGAGGGCTCCGTGAGCAATGGCACTTGGTGCTGAGGCGGCGTGGCCCACGGTGCTGCCCGTCGAGGGAGGAGGACGCTGGAGCAACCCTGCAGCTGGCTAGACCCGCGCACCACGGGGATGGAGTCCGCTCACTGGGCACTGGGCGGGTCTCGGGGGGTCTGCTCTGGAGAAGTCACCACCGGGCCACATGTACGTGCTTTTTGCAGACACGGTCAGGGATGGCGACGTCTTTCCTAAACGCCCCGTGCCAGATCCGCAGGAAGATTCAGTGCAGCCGAGGTGGGCGCGCAGCCAGCGCACGGCTCGTTCCTCCTTCCCTGGCACAGCCCCACCATCCCTTCTTAGCGTGTATCTGGGGAGGCGACTCCAAGGGCAATATTTTAAGATCCATCCCGAGCACCGCAGCAGCTCCTGGAACCCAGTTCACATCACCAACCAAGCCTCTGCCACGTGCCCTAGGTGACAGGCCCTGCCCGCCACGCTGGGTCTCTTGGCCGACCTGGAGACCCTCTGAGGCTGGGATCCTTATTGTCCCTTTTGATGGACGGAGAAACCGAGGACAGAGAGGTGAACCACTTTTCCGAGCCAGAATTTGAACTCTGCCTGTCGGGGGCAAAGCTGAGCCCTTGGCCTTGAGCCCAGGACTCCTGCTGCTTCCGCTGGGTGACGGGAAGCAGTGACAAGGAGCTGGCAGCGGGGCTGAGTCCGGTCCCAGCCGTGCCTGGCCGTGGCCTGCCTGCCGCGCCGGCCTCTGGCACTCTGTGAACCCCAGCTTCTCGCCTCCCAGGCATCACCGCCAGCTGCCCACACAGGCCACCAGAAGTCAACCAGAGGCCGCCAGGGTGGCTGTGGCTGTAGGAACCGCTGTGGTTCAGGGAGAAAACAGGGGCTGGCCTGTCGGGAAGCAGGTTCCCAGAGGCCACAGGGCACACAGCCCAGAGGAACCAGGCGGAGCCCGGGGAGGCAGAAGAACCTGTTTTTGCTGGCGAACACGGCGCCTGGATCCTGTCTGTCCACTTTCTGTGTGTCCGCGAGGCCCCCAGGTACAGTTTCCTCATGAGCAGAGACCAGCCGCCAAGCTGGCGAGGTCCCCGGCAGGAAACGGCACCCAGTGGCGGGAGAGGGAACCGCTCCCCAGACCCTCTTTCCCAGCGGAGGGAAAGAGAGGCAGGGACAGACGCAGGGACAGACGCAGGGACAGACGCAGGGACCTCGGCAAAGTTTACTTCAGGCCTGGGCTTCCTGACCTTCAATCCAACGCCTAATCAATAACCCATGCCCCCCCCCCCCATTGCCTAACTACCAGCTCGACTCGGCGCAGCACAGGGACGGGTCATGTCTCCATCCCGATCTTTGAAGCAAAATCGGGAAGAAAAAGATGCAACTGATTTTAAGAAAATTCTGTGTGACCCTTAAACTTTATTCAACCTCAGAAGAAGCTGAAACATCTAATAAATTGATACAGTTTATAGAAACTAGATAGATTATTAAATAGGAGAATGTTTACTATGTTTCAAAACTTCAAATCCACCCGGTCATCCACTGGGTGAGTGTTTATGTGAAAGTTCAGGGCAAAGTTAAACAGTTGAAATAAAATGGAATTAAGCCTTAACATTTTGTTTTACTCCGAGCACAGAAGGAAGACAAAAATAATATCTCATAAAACGGAAAGTTTCTATTTTCACCAAAATATTTGGAAAGTCATTTTATTTTTAATTTGGATACCTAGATTCAATGTAACTTCTGCAAGGGAGGTTCCAGAGCCGGGGCTGGGGGTATCTGGAACCGGCTTTGGTTATTATTTAAAACATTTGTTGCACAAAGACACAGTTTTGTTACTAAAATGTGCTTCCAGCCAGGAGCTGCCTGGGAGCGGGGCTGGTGGCATCGGCGGGCGGAGCAGGCGGGTCTCCCTTGGGCCTCCAGGGGAAAGGCGGGCCTGGCCTCCTGAGGGCTGCAGGGCTGTCTCTCCTGTGCAGCCCTTTATTATTATTATTATTATTATTATTATTATTATTATTATTATTATTATTATTTTGTTCATGCTCATCAGAATTATTTCAAAGAATGTCATGGAACGGCAAGTGACAAACAGAAGTCACCATAATCCAAACAACTGTACAGAAAGTCATGCCCTTTCTTTCCAGTGAGAGCCAAAATGCAAACGGACTTGCCTTGTGGGAAAGCTGGGTCTTCCTCACCCCGACCTCGGAGGAGCCCTGGTCTGGCCCCTGCCCACCCTCCGGCCCCTGCCTGTCCTGTCTTCACCTTTCAGAGTCTCACATCCTCAGCGAGTTTCGACCTGTTGCAAACACTCTTCTTATTTCTGCATATAATAAAAGCCTTTTTTGGTTTGTTTTTAGATCAGCTTTAGATACACAGAAAAGAGGGGCCTGTTTCTCTCACCCGGCCCCTGCCCCCATCACTAGGGTCTTGGGTTGCTGTGATGTCCCTGTCCCCATGCCCGAGCCTCCTTCCTGAGCTGTGCCCCTCACTCAGACTTTCTTGGTTTTGACCTCATGGCCTCCCTTTGCCCCAGGACCCCACCCGGATCCCACTCGGCATCGTTATCTTTTGTCGCTCGGGCGGCATCTCGTCCTGAGCTGACCCCCTAAGCCTTGAGGGACCTGGCGCAGCAAGAAACCCAGGCTCCTTGGGGTTTCGCCTGGGACCTGGCACCAGCCATTTCTTGAAGTGTCCTGTATGGTCTCATCCACCTTTAAAGGGCCACCATCCAAGAGAAGCTCGGAACAACAAAGGGATGTGTTGTATGTCCTGATTCCGAGCGCTTGACCTGCTCTTCGACATTCTTGTGTCTTCTCCGTGTTCTTTGCCCAGGTAAGTTCTGCGGAGCTCTCGCCTGAGCCCACTACACAAGTCCTGAGGTCCCCGAGCTGCGGTGGCTGTTCAATACCGCCCTCCATTCCACACGGAGCCTTGGGCCCGTGGAGGATCGGCAGCGGTGGTCTGTCCATCCTTGTCCTGGACGCTGATCCAGGAGCCCAGCAGACAAACAAGAGATCCACGCGGCTCCACAGCGAGCCCCGCGCTCACCGAGGAGCAGGGTGGGCAGCCCCGAGAGCCCGCCGGCTCCACACAGGGGCTTGCGCACGCTTCTCAGGCGCCCAGTCTTTCCCCTCATCCATGTTTCTTGCTGGCGTCGCACTGATCCGGGGACAGAGCGCCCCTCCCTGCCCCTCTCCCTGGCCTGGTCTCTGGACGCAGTCCTCCAAGTCAGCCTGACGCAGGGATCCAAGCCAGAGGAGACTGGGCAGAAGTGCACTCCCTGCTCTCCAAAGGCCAGTCCCCTAGTGAACAGAGGTCTCAGCTTCCCACAGCCGCGCTGTCCTGCTTGTGCGTCCTGAGGGCCTTCTGTGTCCCAGGACGCAGGCCTGTTCTGGCTCTGCAGGGTCCATCTCAGGATGCCTGTGACCCCGGTGTGGGGGCGAGACCCTGGGGAGCAAAGGCCTTCCCTTGGAACCCTTCCCTCGGCTGTTGAAGGTGGGGTCAGGGTCGAGGTCACGCCCAGCCCAGGCGGAAGCTCCACTGATTGGCGGGGTGTTTGCCCTGGTGGCCTGGAAGGCGCCCTCATTCTTTGGTGGGTGCCCCTCAGGGCCACCAACAGTGGAATCCTGAGGCCGAGATCTGGTGCAGGGGCTTCCTACTGGAGCTCTTTCTTCATAAGCAGCTTTCTAACATCCAGAAAGTTCCAGAATGTAGCTTCCGGGCATGTTTGAGTGGGACTTCCACCAAAGAGAGAGGAGGGGCAGCTTCTCCAGGACTGGGTTTCCCACGGCACCTGTCCCGTCTGGGGTGGTTTTCGTTGGGCTGTGAGTTCAAGGGTACGGGAAGGGTTCCTGCAGGGCGCGGGAAGCCTGGGCTCTCGGCCGGCAGGCGCCCTGCTGGTGACGCCCCTCCCTCTGGCTCCCCACTCCCAACCTTCCTCTTGCCTTCTTTCTAGCTCATTTTTAAAGTCCATCTTCTCTGGCCTCACACACCCCTCTATCTGTAAGCATCTCCATGTTCTTTTCTCCTGAACCATGAGTAGAATTTGGAGTTGATTTTCTTAGCTAGTCACAGGAAAATCATCAAAATCAGGAGATTTATATTAATATGGTAAGGGGCTGGGGATATGGCTCAGTTGGCAGAGGGCTCACCTTGTATGCACAGGCCCTGGGTTCAGTCCCCAGCACCACACACACACACACACACATGTAGTATCATGGTCTATTTGAAGGCTATATTCAAATCCCATGAATGGTTCAGTAGTATCCTTGGCAGCGGGACTTCCTGGGTCCAGGATTCCATCTAGGGCAGAGTGTTACATCACATTGCAGTGAACGTCTTCTTACTTTCAGCCTTTCTCCCTCATTTGTGACCTAACAGGTTTTAAGGCTGTAGACCAGCCACTGTTTGTGAACTCTATAATTAACAAGAAGTTTATAGGAGGAACTTTACGACCTGGCAGGTATTCTGTTCCTCCTGGAATGTTCCCTCTCAAGACTAGCTGTAGGCTCCATGGAGGACTTCCCTGTTGAAGAACATTATGACCTCACATGCTACTTCCACTCCTGTTGATTTACTTCCATGTGGATTCATGGGTTACCGCTTTTACCCAACAGGTTGCAATCGGTTACTGCCATGATTTATTTTGGTGCTCAAGGTATTCTAGACTTGGCTCCTGGTAGTCCTGACAATGCAACTTTCTCTGTCCCTTTTGTAGGTAGCATACAACTATTGGGTCTTGCCTTTTGACTCAAACGGATAGTCTCTGCCTTTTAGTTGGAGTAAGTAGATTATTTACATTTAGTGTAATTGTTAATAAAGCTGAGTATAAATCTAACATATATTAATTTTTTGATACTGGGGATTGAATTTGGGGACACTCAGCCACTGAGCACATCCCCAGCCCTACTTTATATTTTATTTAGAGACAGGGTCTCCCTGAGTTGCTTAGTGCCTCACTTTTACTGAGGCTGGCTTTGAACTCACGATCCTCATGTCTCAGCCTCCTGAGCTGCCCCAGCAAAATACTCTTTGTATCAAATGCATATTTTTGATTATTTCATTTTATCTTCACTGCTGGGTCGTTATCTCTACCTTTTTGTTTTACTTTTATTTGTAGCTGCACCTGTGTTTGCACCATGCACTTTGACTCCTCCAGGCTGCCCTCAGTATCCTGCCACTTCACATGGAGTCTGAGAATCTTTCAGCAATGTGCTCCCATTTCTCCCTCATCCTGGGTTGCCGTGCATTTTATTTCAATGTGTGTTTTAAGCCCTGTGATACATGACTACTATTTGGCTTCAGTTGTCTTTCACGGACATCGGACACGCGAGGACGTCTGTGTGTAATCTTGTGCTTACTGTCTCCTCCTCCTATGTCTCGTGCTTTCCATCCTTTGGTGTGGATCCGAATCTCTCTGTTGCCATGTCCCTCTGTCCTGAAGAACTCCCTTTACCACTCCTGACTGGGTGCCTCTTTACCTAAACATCCTTTTGCACCACTTGACGTTGTTCCACAGCTCACTGCCCTCCTGTGTATTTTTCCCAGTGTCCTTTCTCTGCTTTTCCTTCTGCAGAGTTTCTGTGGCTGAGTCTTCAACTTCACGGACCTTTCATTTGGCAACATCTTAGCTCCCCCGATCCCACTCTGTGCATCTGTCCACCCTGGGAGCTCCATTTGGATATCTTCTGAAACATCTCTCATTCTTTTTCTTACCTGTTCACAGTTCCTCTACTTATTTTTTATTTTTTTCAGTTGTAGGACACAATCCCTTTATTTTACTTATTTTTGTGGTGCTGGGGATCGACCCAGTGCCCCAGGCAGGCGAGGCGAGTGCTCTGCCCCGAGCCCCAGCCCAGCCCTCCTCTACTTCCTGAGTGTAGGCAGCATGCTTTTAGTAATTGCAAACTTCTCTCTTCTGGACCATCATCTGACTTATTTCTGGGCCTGTTCTTATTAGTTGGCTTTGCTCCCCCCACGGGCCGTGGTTTTCCGGGTTCCCTACCTGCCCAGCAGTTTCGGGTTGGATGCTGGTGTTTGGGGGTAGTTGGGTGCTGGTAGTTGGTGCTGCTGTTCTTAGTTGGTGTCGGCCTCCGTGCTGGAGTGCGGCTGAGTTGCTTGGACTCGGCCGGATCCTCCCAAGGTTTGCACAGGCCCAGAGGAGCCTGTATTGGAGGCGCTGGGATGGGATCCAGGGCCTCACACACCCTAGGCAAGGGCTGGACCCCGGAGTCACACCCCAGCCCCGAGGAGCCCTGGATCCAGGCGGCGGACTCCTGGGGACCCGTGGGTTATGGGGCTTCTCAGCCCGCTGCTCCCAGGCTGTGCTTCCTGAGGCCATGTGGAACATGAGCAGCGAAATCAGGACACGGTTCAGTGGGAAAAGGACAAGATCATGTCTCTTCTAAAAACCCTCCACACCCAGCGGCAGCCGGGTGTCGCCCCAAGTCCTCACTCAGCTTTTCCAGAAGCCAGACCGGGGAGCCCTCTGCACCTGCCCCTCCGCCGCCCCCTCTCGCTCCTGGCCTCCTGCTGAGTGTGGGGGTCTCTCCCTGGGTCTTCCCCACAGAGCACAGGCCTCAGTCATCCCCAACGCAAACTCTCCTCTCCCTGAGCTCCCAGCTCTGTCCCCGCAGGTCCCTCCCTGGGGCGGCCCCTGAGCCTCCCAGGCTCCTCTCAGGCTGCCCCTGTACCATGCGCAGGAGCCACCCGGGGGCCTGAGCTGGAACTCCGCGGGTGACTTCTGAGCACCGTCTCCATCTCAGTAACCCTGGGGCCTCCTTGGGAAGGCGCCTGGGACCGAGGGGCCATGGGCGGGGGTGGGAGGTCCTACAAGTCATCTTTATTCATTTGTTCACTGAAGACAAGCCTCGCGCAGGGGACTGTCAGAGCCAGTGCAGCAGAAGGAGGGTCCCCAGCCTTTGTGTCTTCATGACCCTGAGAGCAAGTGTCACTGACCAGCTTTGTTTACCACAGGGCTGAGTGGTGGCCCTGGTCACCTGGACCCCTGACTGGGAGCTCATTTGGAATCGGGGCACGGAGACTGTAATTCAGGATTCTGACATGAGACCAGCCTGGGTCACCCCAGGGGGCCCTCGATCAAATGGCAGATGTCCTCGCGAGACGCACAGAGGAGACACCGAGCAGAGGAAAAGGCCGAGGGAGACGGAATCGGAGGCTGCAGAGCTGAGCCCCAGAAGCTGGAGGAGGCCGGGCGCAGCCCCAGAGCTTCTGACGCAGTGTGGCCCTGCACCAGCCCGCTCCTCCACCTCGAGAGGACACACCTCTGCCCCCTGAAGCCACCCAGTTTGTGGCCACTTGTTACCTGAGCCCCAGGAAACTCATGCAGGGCTGGGGTGAGAACCAGCCCGGCAGGCAGAGCTCCCCAGCTCTCCTCCACACTGGCTGTGGGTGGACCCAGCTTGGGGCTGGCCACGAGCTGCTGGTGTCTTCATGGGGGACATGAGCAGCTCACAGACCTGAACCCAAGACCATGTCCATCCAGTTGCCACGCAGCTGGGCAGGGTCCAGCCCTGCCGCTGGAAGGCAGCCCCTGTTTCCTTCCGGTCTCTGCCACCCCGCCCTCCGCCCGCCCAGCCTGCTTGGGTACCCCCACGGCAGAGCTCAGCCGGCGAGAGCCCAGCAAGGCAGTGTGTGGCAGCCCCGAGTCTCCCGGTCCCTGGCACCAGGCCACTGGTCACAGAGGAAGGCGTGGCTGCCAGATCCTGTTGTCCTGCTCCTCCAGGTCTAGGTGGCGGCAAGAACAAGGTGTTTGTCAATTCAGCAAATATTTACCGAGCAGACAGAATCCCCGCGGGCCACAGCCGAGCCCAGCGCTCGGGCTCCCCTGCCCCGGCTGAACCCGGGTCTGCGGCTGACCCCGCATTCGGGACGAGTCCACTATTTCCCACATCACCAGTGGGCAACCAGAACTTTCTGTCGGGTTTGGGAGGAATGTTTCATCCACCTGCTGAAGAGGAGCGTTTTCTCTTCCCGTGTGGGTCCTTTGTCCACATCCATCCGCAGAAGCAGCCCCTGAAGCCAGCAGGACCCTGCGGTCACCACCCAGCTGCAGCCTCAAAGGCAGAAGAACGCCGGGTGGACAGAAGTCAATGCTCGATGGCTCCCTTCTCTTCCCAAATGAATTATTTATGGTGGTTTGGACACTTTGCATTGATCAGGGCAGAGGAGAAGCTGGCCCTCCTGCTGGCCTGGTGGTGTCCTAGCTGACCTCGGGCTCTGTGCTCTTGGCCTCCCCGCCCACATCTGGAGGTCCCTGGTGCTGAGGCTGCTGCCGGCCCCTTATTTCTGAAGAATCCTGGGTCCCCAGCTATAAGGGACTTGTGTGCTCCTTCTGAAGGCATCGGCAGGAGGTTCAAGGGGGAAGCAGGTGGTCACCACAGTGATGCGGGGATCTCAGTGTGGGACCTGTGCGACTGTACAAGGCACGTGCCCCAGAGGCAAGCCCAGGTGTCTCTGAACAAGGACCCAGGTCTACAGCACGGGCAGCCAGGCCCAGGCACACGAGGGTGTGTGGCTGCTCCGCAGTGACACTTCATTTATCAGACCGTGAGCCGGAGCTGCCCGCCCTGCTCTACAGCCCTGAGTCCTCTGAAGGCAGGGTGCCCCACCCATGCACCCACTCGTCCAAGCACGGCTGACCACTGACTGTGCTGGGCCCTGGGCTGACCCTGAGGCTGCAGAGAGAGGGCCGGCGCTCTCTGCCTGCATGGATGTCTCAGAGCCCATAAGCACCTGCTGTGCACTGCGTTGGACACCCTGCAGGGGCCCGAGGGCCTGGGGAGGCCTCGTGTCCACACCCCCGGCCCTCACGGGCAGGAGTGAGGACCGAATGCGGGCGTGTTTCGCTGATGCCGACTCCTGGTCTGGGAGGACAGCGGCACCTGGCCATGAGACCACAGGACTCCTCTCCAGGTGGAGGCCGGGGGGACCTGACTGCAGAGGAGAGGGAGCCGAGCCGGGAGCCGCAGGCCAGGGCCACCCGCAGGCCAGAGGCTGGAGAGGCCACGAGTCTGCGGTCAAAAGTCACCAGTGGGTGGACACGTGTTCTGGAGGTGCACAGAGCCACACCCGGTCCCAGCAGGAGCGCTCGGGCCCCCACAGAGGTCTGGGCCACAGTCTGTGACCTCAGGCTTTGGCTCTGTTGGGCAGGGCCACCGGCGGCTACTGGGGTCAGGAGGTTTGCTGGGAGCGAGGCCGTGGCCGCTGGGGGACGTCTCCTGGGGCAGCTCTGTCTGTCCCACCAGGAGCGCCGGCCCCGGGGCGCCCGGGGGCTGACGAGGGCTGAGTGGCCGGCCTCCCCGACCGGGCCCTGGGGTCGGAGCACAGGCAGCTGCGGGCTCAGCCAGAGCCTGGCCCCCGTCCCCAGGGGTGGGACGACCCTTCAGGTCAGAAGGAGGGGACGTGTGCCTGGGCCTGCCTGGGCCTGTGCACTGTCCTGGGGCTCCACGTGCCCACCACCCCTGGGACCGGGCACCGTTCCTAGCCAGGTGCTGAGGACGAGGCGCAGCTCCGGGGGGGTGGGGGCAGGGATGCCCGCGTGGCCCTGCCTCTGGGTAACACGGCGCCCGGCTGGACCCGACCACGAAGGCAGCCCGGCCGGGACTGGCCAGCGCGGGAGCTGAGCACCGGCGTCTGCTGGGCCCGCCCTCGAGCCTCAGGATTGGAGCCCCCGGCTGGTGAGGGGAGGTCTCCTGTGGGCACCATGGGGCCTGGGGCAGGCTCTGGGGCTGCGGTCAGGGACATCTTCGCATACAATCCATCAGTGAGGCACTTCTGTCTCCACGCCGCCTGCCAGGACTTGGGCACTGGGGCGGGGACGCAGTGTGTGGTCCCTGGGCAGACAGAGTGTGGACTTGGGGGCTGAAGACCAGGGCTTGGGACTTGGACCCACTTCCTGGGAGCTGTGTGACCTTGGACAAGTCACTCAGCATCTCTGGGCTCCAGCTTCCTCGTCTCTAGGTGGAGGTGACAGTCTAAAGGTGAGAGGACCAAGGAGGACTTTTGCTATTGCCGTCCGCAGTCCCCCCGGGGCTTCCTGCACACCCCCACCCAGGTTTCCTGCTTCCTCGGTGGCTCTGTCCCCAACCCCCCCTGCCTGGAGGGGACCCGTGTCATGAGCTCCCCGCAGGGACACAGAATGGAGCTCCCACAGCCAGCGTCATCATGGTTGTCACCGTGCACAGTGAAGACGCGCAAGGTGACTAAGTCCCGATCCCACTGCACTCACGGCCACCTACGAAAGGTGGGAAGGGCCTGGGCCATCGGGGACCGGAGCCTGGGTGCCAGTGTGTCGCACGCACACGCCCCTGCCCCAGCCTGGGCTCACACCTCGGAAATGAGAGGAGAGAAAGGTGGCCGGTGGTGGCGGGTGGTGTGGGGACAGGGACCCACGGCCACCCAGGAAGCAGGCCCGGCCCTGCCCACCCAGGAGGCGCCCCGTCCCAGCGCCCGCCTGTCCTCAAGCTGCCTGTGTCGCGCCCTCCTGTGCCCGGCCCCGCCCATGGGTTTCTCCTGAGGGAAATGGTGGCGCCTTAAGCTGCCGTGAAGCCACCTCTCCCTTAACAAGAGCGTCACAGGACCCCGTGGGGACACGGCTCAACCATTGTAAATACAAATGAGAAACGCAGAGGACCCAAAGTAACAGCTGCCCACTGACGTCACACGGACGGGTGCTCCTCACGGGCTCAGAGGCGGGAGCCAGCCCTGTCTACCCGGGGACCCGCTTCTGTCTCCCACGAGGGCCCTGTCTGCACCTCCTGCTCAGGCCTGCCCCACCATCTTTTCGGGGTTCAGAAATGGAATGCTGTTAATTCTGCCCCAGATTGGGGGCCTCTGTGTGCCAGGAAAAACAGAGTCCCCACCCAGTTAATGGGGAGATGGGTGACAAACCACTTGTCCAAGTGACAAGTTCCACGGAGAAAAACCAAGCAGAAGTACACTGTGTCAGACAGGGTGTGACTTGGGGGCCACTATCCCCCTCATAGAATCAGGGGACACCTTGACAAGGTGATATCTGAACAGTGACCTGTAGGGGACTGAGCCACTAGGCTACGTGGGGAAGAGTGCTCCAGGCAGAGGGAATGGCGAGTGCAAAGGCCCTGAGGCAGAGCAGGCCGAGTGCCTGAGGACCAGTGAGCTGGCCAGTGCAGCTGGGTGGGGTGTGCGAGGGAAGGACCCTGGGGCACAAGCCATCTCTGTGGGCAAGGGCTGGGAGCTGGGGAGGAGGAGGGTCTGCGGCTCAGAAAACCAGCGACTTGATGAACCAGGAGCAGAACTCAGACCATGTCTGCCCCTAAGCTCGATCTCCTGACCACAACATGCTTCTCTATCTGAGAAGGTGACCAGGCAGCAGCAGGAGTGATTGTCACCACCACTGCCACAACATCATGGTTGCCATCACTGTCCTCAGGTCCTTATCATCACGGCTATCACTTTAATCCCTATCGTCACCACCATTTCCACCATCTCCTCCATCTCCACCATCCCCTCCATCTCCTCCATCTCCTCCATCTCCTCCATCTCCTCCATCCCCACGATCTCCTCCATCTCCACCATCTCCACCATCTCCTCCATCTCCTCCATCCCCACCATCCCCACCATCCCCACCATCCCCACCATCTCCTCCATCTCCACCATCTCCACCATCTCCTCCATCTCCTCCATCTCCTCCATGCCCACCATCTCCACCATCTCCACCATCTCCACCATCTCCTCCATCTCCTCCATCTCCTCCATCTCCACCATCTCCTCCATCTCCTCCATCCCCACCATCTCCTCCATCTCCACCATCTCCACCATCTCCTCCATCTCCTCCATCTCCACCATCTCCTCCATCTCCTCCATCTCCACCATCCCCACCATCTCCACCATCCCCACCATCCCCACCATCCCCTCCATCTCCACCATCTCCACCATCTCCTCCATCTCCACCATCTCCTCCATCCCCACCATCTCCACCATCTCCACCATCTCCTCCATCCCCACCATCCCCTCCATCTCCACCATCTCCACCATCTCCTCCATCCCCACCATCCCCTCCATCTCCACCATCTCCACCATCTCCTCCATCTCCTCCATCTCCACCATCCCCACCATCTCCACCATCCCCACCATCCCCTCCATCTCCACCATCTCCTCCATCTCCTCCATCTCCACCATCTCCACCATCTCCTCCATCTCCTCCATCTCCACCATCTCTACCATCTCCTCCATCTCCTCCATATCCACCATCTCCACCATCTCCACCATCTCCACCATCTCCTCAATCTCCTCCATCCCCACCATCCCCACCATCTCCTCCATCTCCTCCATCTCCTCCATCTCCACCATCTACACGATCTCCACCATCTCCTCCATCTCCTCAATCTCCTCCATCCCCACCATCCCCACCATCTCCTCCATCTCCACCATCTCCACCATCTCCTCCATCTCCTCCATCTCCTCCATCTCCACCATCTCCTCCATCCCCACCATCTCCTCCATCTCCTCCATCTCCTCCATCTCCACCATCTCCTCCATCTCCTCCATCTCCTCCATCCCCACCATCCCCACCATCTCCTCCATCTCCTCCATTCCCACCATCTCCTCCACCTCCACCATCTCCACCATCTCCTCAATCTCCTCCATCCCCACCATCTCCACCATCTCCTCCATCTCCTCCATCTCCACCATCCCCACCATCACCACCATCTCCACCATTTCCTCCATCTCCACCATCTCCACCATCCCCACCATCTCCATAATCTCCTCCATCACCACCATCATCACCATCTCCTCCATCTCCTCCATCCCCACCACCCCCTCCATCCCCACCATCCCCACCATCCCCTCCATCCCCTCCATCTCCTCCATCTCCTCCATCTCCACCATCCCCACCATCTCCTCCATCTCCTCCATCTCCACCATCTCCTCCATCTCCACCATCCCCACCATCCCCTCCATCTCCACCATCTCCTCCATCCCCACCATCCCCACCATCTCCTCCATCTCCTCCATTCCCACCATCTCCTCCACCTCCACCATCTCCACCATCTCCTCAATCTCCTCCATCCCCACCATCTCCACCATCTCCTCCATCTCCTCCATCTCCACCATCCCCACCATCACCACCATCTCCACCATTTCCTCCATCTCCACCATCTCCACCATCCCCACCATCTCCATAATCTCCTCCATCACCACCATCATCACCATCTCCTCCATCTCCTCCATCCCCACCACCCCCTCCATCCCCACCATCCCCACCATCCCCTCCATCCCCTCCATCTCCTCCATCTCCTCCATCTCCACCATCCCCACCATCTCCTCCATCTCCTCCATCTCCACCATCTCCTCCATCTCCACCATCCCCACCATCCCCACCATCCCCTCCATCTCCACCATCTCCTCCATCTCCTCCATCTCCACCATCTCCTCCATCTCCACCATCCCCACCATCCCCACCATCTCCTCCATCACCTCCATCTCCACTATCATCACCATCCCCACCATCATCACCATCTCTATCATTTCCACCATCTCCACCATCCCCACCATCTCCACCATCACCACCATCATCACTATCATCACCATCCCCACCATCCCCACCATCTCCTCCATCACCTCCATCTCCACTATCATCACCATCCCCACCATCATCACCATCTCTATCATTTCCACCATTTCCACCATCCCCACCATCTCCACCATCTCCACCATCTCCACCACCTCCACCATCTCCACCATCACCACCATCACCACCATCTCTACCATCATCATGGCCACCCGCACGCTCACCCCCACGGTCACCTGACCCTAGCAGCAGACCCTGCCTGCCCAGGTCCCAGGAACGGCTCTGGGGTTTGTGTGCGGCTGTTCATTCCTCAACCACCTCAGGGGCTGATTCTCTGTCACCTGCCTTGTGTGGAGGAGAGGAGGGAGGCTCAGGGAGGGGAAGGGACTTGCTCAAGAGCCTGCGTGGAGCTGAGCCGGGCCCAGTGGGGCTGTGATGTCCCCTGGCCTGACCGTCCCCCTGGCCTGACTGTCCCCTGGCCGGCCGTGCACAGTGTCCCCTTTTTACTTGTCCACCTTGCTCCCTCCAACTCAGATGCTCAGGTGTCCTTGGTGCCCGGGGTTTCACACCGAGTCCTTGCCGCCATCTGTCTCCCCCGCATCCCCCCTGAGCAAGCCCTGTGGGTCCTCACTCACCAGCCCATGGTCAGCAGGAGGAGCTGACCAGTCTAATCATGTGTGAATCGAGGTGCCCATCGAGAGCCAGGTTCCCCTCTCGAGGGAGGCTCAGGCGAGGCTCCCCCCGTCCCCGTCCTGGCAGCCAGCTGAGCCGGGTTTTCTCTGTGGAGTGACTGCTGTGGCAGACACAGCCCAGACGGGACGCTGGAACAATGGTGGCTTAGAACTTGGGGTCCCCAGTAAGGATGGAGGCTCTGAGCCTCAGTCTCCTCCTCTGTAAACTGGGAAGGGGCCCCGAGCCCTGGGCTGCGGGTGGTGGCAGGGTGAGGGCAGATGCCCGGGGTGCAGCCTGGCCCTCATCAGGACAAGACGCCTGGGTTCTCTAGGTCACTGTCTGAGATGTCCTTGAGGAGGCCCAGTCCTGTGGGTGGGGCCGGTTCAGTGGGCCTCTGCCCAGAAGCTGCCCGACGGCCACTGTGGGTGTCTGGTGTTCCTGGAGGGATCACTGCTGCCCCTGGCCGCCCTGTAGTCTAGGAGTGGCCCGTCATAGCTGACCGTGGGGACTCCCATAGGGATGGCTGTAGGATGAGTAAGATAATCAGAGCGGACCCTGGACTCATCTGCTGGAGGCCCAGGGCCTCTCTGTCCACCGGGAGTGCACGCAGTGGAGGCCGGGGGCTGTGCTTTTCGTCTGCATCCCTGAGAACATCTATTCCCTGCAGCGAGGCCCACAACAGCACCTCCCGCTCAGGCCTGCCTGTGCCATCAATATAAGGGTTCAGCAATGGCAACCACTGCCCATTCTTAAGAGTAGGCCCAATTCAAAGAACAGCCCAGAGAAGAAATGGAGAAAGGAGTGTTACAGACATTGAGCTCCTGGATCTAGCTGTACCTGAAGCTGGTGCTGAGCTTTCTATCCCTCATGACCCCAGAATTCCTAAACACACAGGGGAGTGCACTGAACCACCCACATTCTCCTGAGGAGTCTCTGTCTGGTGAGCCCCTCCCCCCACTTATAAAACGCAGATCTCGACTACAGGTCAGATCGAGGGATCTGACGATCAGCAGTCCCCCACCATCATCCACTTTGCAGCCTTAGCTCTTCCTCTGCCTGAGGTCTTTCCCTGCGTCTCAGTCCACTGATGGCACAGGACAGAGTCACGCTCCTAGCAGATTCTGGGAAGAAAAGTTCTCCATGAATTCATTATCAGAGACGAAATTATTTTAAGCCATCCAGTGATGGTTTAAATATTTGACATTTCTTAAAATAAACGGAGATCTTCCCAGATGCATAGTCCCGTGGTCTGAGAAGAGGCTCTGGCCCCCCCACCAGAACAAAAGCCAACCTCCCCTGCCCCCCCGCCAGCAGCTCCTGGGCCAGCTCAGGACTGGGTCCACCCCACCCCGGAGATGCCTGCTGGGGAGGCTGCCCTCGGCACCGTCCTGTCCACTTGGCACGTCCACGGCACCCGAGGACTCTGGTGGGACACTCTGTGGACAGCTCTGCTGGACGCGGCTCAGCTGGGCTCCCCAGCAGGTGGGCTCGGCAGGCAGGGGCTGCTCGGGGGAGTGGAGTCCCGATGAAGAGTGGCCCCCGCCCGCTCACCTAGAGGGACCTGCCCCCGCTCCCCTTCCTGCACCCCACAGGGACCAGGTGCCAGAGTCCCTGAGCTCTACGTCCTGGGTCTGAGTCCCCCTGGCTGACGTCCAGGTGGCGAGGCCGGCTGCTTCCTGGGGCTCCACGGAGCACCGGCCTCCCGTCCTTCTCGGCTTCTGATGGTGCCTGCGTCACCGGCCCGGGGCCTCAAAGCCCAGCGCACCCTCCACCTCCGCTTCGCCCGCGGCTCTGACTCTGCCCCCCACCGGCCAAGACCCTGGTGACCCTGGGCCCCACAGCACGGCCAGCGGCTGGCCCTAAGGCCACGTGTGACTCCTATCCCCAGTGGGTGACTGCGTGTCCTTGTGCTCGGGGACCAGGCCGAGCTCTGCCGGCCACACCCGGCAAGTGTGAGCATGGCGGGACTCGGGGGAGCAGCCGAGCCGAGGGTCTCAGGGCCCTGCACCCAGGCCTCCGCGGGCACACCCCTCATCCAGGTGTCGTCCGGAGCCTCGTGTGCTGGGCCTGGGACGGGCACTGGGGGGACGGCAGCAGGGCAGCCAGACCAGTCCCTGCCCTGGACGACACAGGCTGAGGGGCAGAGGAGCTGGACGCCACCCTGCAGGGCCCCCAGCTCCGCGGTCCTGTCTTCTGGGCAGAGGGCGGGCGGGAGGGCTGGCTTTCCCTGTTCCCAGCCTGGGTTTCACCAGGACCAACAGCAGGAGCTGAGCGTGGCTTGTCACCTCTCTTTTGTGCCATTCAGCTCTCCGGTGACCGCAGCTCGGCTTGAACCCTCCGAGTGGGCTTCTGGGTTTTGGTCACACACTCTGGACCGTCGGTGTCGATAGTGGTGGGCACCCCAGGGGCTCCTGCGGGGCCCAGGACACATTGGGGAGCGCGAGGCTGGGCCAGGACTCGGGGGGGGGGGCTCCCTCTGCATCCCTGGAGTCCCCTGGGCCTCCCAGCCCAGGCCGCAGCCTGACACGTCTCACTGCGGGGACTTCCTTCCTTTTCTGTTTTTAAAGAGTTTTCACGATTCCTTTGGTCTATTTATTTACTTGTACGTGGAGGGTCGAACCCAGGGCCTCACGTGTGCCAGGCGAGCGCTCTGCAGACGGCTGAGCCCCAGCCCCAGCCCCAGCCCATGTCTGCTGGATCTCCCAGACAATCAACACGGGAAGAACCGAAGGAAAGGAGGCTGAGGGAGTGGAGGCCGAGGGAGTGGAGGCCGAGGGAGAGGAGGCCGAGGGAGAGGAGGCCGAGGAATCGGGGGTCAACAACAATGAGGCTGCTTCAGAGGGACCCAGTTCTGGGGAGGGCGCAGAGCAAGTCCCTGATTTAGTTAAGAATATACTTTATCTCCCGTTCTGTCTCTGTTGACTCTTCTGATAGAGCTAAAAATAACCCTCCTCATTCTAAAAACTGAAATTTATATATAGCTTTTGGAGGAGGGAGGGGCTCAGATATAGGTCAAGATGGCCCCGGGACCATGCTGTTCCAGTCCAGGGGCACCATGGGTCGAACAAGTGCGCATCGGGTGGGGGGCCCCGATGACAAAGTCACAATGCAGTGAGGACCCCCCCAGGGAGGACGGCGTGGTCACGTTGGAGGTCCCTTTACGCCCGATCGTGCTGCAGGTCAGCATTTTGTCCTTGGACAGTGAGCCATCGTGGGCCCCCGTGATGCCCTGGGGTGAAGGGGTGCCTGGCCCTCTGCCTGCCGCGCCCTGTTCTGCTAGAAGCCGGTGCCTGGCCCCTCGTGTGTCCCCGTCTGTGGACGGGGGACCCAGGTCTGCAACTGTGTGGGTTTCTGGACTGGTCTCTGCCCAGAGAGGGCGCCTGCCTCTCCCCCCACTCCTCTTCCTCACCCAAGGCTAGGGGGGGCTCCAGGGTCCCTGGTGGGGTGACGACTTGGCTCGGGGACCAGAGTTGGGGGTCAGTCTGTGCTGGCCGGAGCGTCCTGGGCACAGAGGGGTGTGGAACCCCTCCCCCCACAGCAAGGGCATCAGGGCGGGAAGGAGCTGAGAGGGCTTCCTGCTGACCAGGCGGCCCCTTGAGGAGCTGGCCGGCAGGGACGGCCCCGGAGTCGCACTACCAGCTGGTTCTCGGGGTCCAGGGTGCAGGTCCCCTGGGCCTGAGCACCCCACAAACACCTCAGAGGCTGTTCCGTCCTCCCACCCCCGGGCCTGAAGGGGCCAGCCCTGGAGGGCCCAGGGACGCCTGGGGAGGGGCAGGGCTCTGCCTGCAGCTGGGGCCGCTGGGGGCGGCTGGCAGCAGAGCGCTCTCACGGGGACCCTGCGGTTTGATCGTCCACAGGAGACCATGTTTTTGTGATTAAAAGTGGCTGGGAAAACTTTTGTTATGAGATGACCAGAAAGTCCCGGGGCCTGCCCTGGAGTTACCCGGGCTGGGAACAGCCTGGCCGGCGGGGACGGGGGAGGACGGCGGCTCTCGAAGACACAGAGCAGCCGGAAGCACACTGCTAGCCACTGGCTGCTGGGACTTCTCCCAGGGGGCCCGCTTCAGGCTGGCACTGTGGTGTCACCGCAGGAGAGTCAGGGAGACAGGCACGCCGGGCTCAGGGAGCCGGTGGGAGCCGGCCCTGCACACTCAGAGGGCAGGTGTGCACTGGGCAGTGGGTGGCCCCTGCTGCTTCCTCAGGTGGCAGCTACCTACTTTGGTCTCCCTCAGGACGCCGCCCCCAGTTCACACCGCGTGATGGGGTGCGTGAGCGTGTGTGTGTCTGTCTGTGTAGGGACTGTGAATGAGTGTGGGTCTCCTGCCCTCTGCACCCTGAGGTGCCTGGCCACAGGCACCCCGCCTAGACCGCTGCTACTCTCCCGCAGAGCCCTGCCCAGCCCCCAGTGTGTGTGGATGGATGGATGGATGGGTGGGTTGATGGATGGATGGATGGATGAGTGGATGGATGGGTCAATGGATGGGTGGATGGATGGATGGATGGATGGATGAGTGGATGGATGGATGGATGGATTGGTGGATGGATGGATGGATGGATGGATGGATGGGTGGATGGGTGGGTGGATGGATGGATGAGTGGATGGATGGATGGGTGGATGGGTGGGTGGATGGATGGATGGATGGATGGATGAGTGGATGGATGGATGGGTGGATGGATGGCTGGGTGGATGGATGGATGGGTCGATGGATGGGTGGATGGATGAGTGGATGGATGGATGGGTGGATGGGTGGGTGGATGGATGGGTGGGTGGATGGGTGGATGGATGGATGAGTGGATGGATGGATGGATGGGTCGATGGATGGATGGGTGGGTCGATGGATGGATGGATGGATGAGTGGATGGATGGATGGGTGGATGGATGGGTCGATGGATGGGTGGATGGATGGATGGATGGATGAGTGGATGGATGGATGGGTGGATGGGTGGGTGGATGGATGGGTGGGTGGATGGATGAGTGGACGGATGGCTGGGTGGATGGATGGATGGGTGGATGGATGGATGGATGAGTGGATGGATGGATGGATGGGTGGGTGGATGGATGAGTGGACAGATGGCTGGGTGGATGGATGGATGAGTGGATGGATGGATGGATGAGTGGATGGATATGTGAATGGATGGAGGAATGGATACAAAAGTAAGTATAGAAAGAGAGATGGATGAACTGAGTGAGCGTATCTTCAACAAGTAGCAATTCTACCGGCACCGTGTTGTCACCGCGGTCTTGGGCTTTTAAGGTGCATAGTTTCTGCAAGAGTGAGTCAGCACCAGGCTCCCTGCTGAACTTTAGGAAATGATCTAAGAATACACTTTTGAGGCTTCATCGATGAGGCAAATGGTGGACTTCTTTAAATATTTATGTCTTTAAAGTGCTAAGGTTTGGAAACACCTAGAAACTTTGCCTGAGGGCGAGGCGCAGACCGGAGGGCCCTCCCAAGCCTGGGCTACCTGAGAGGGAGACAGTTTGTTGGCAGTGGGTGAAGGACCCTTCGGCAGACCGGGCGTGGGGTGTGGGAAGACTCTGGTTCTTGTCCCCTGGTGTGTGGCAGTCAGCACAAGCCAGGGAGGTGGCCGCTGTGGGCACCAGAAGCCCAAGGGCAGCACCTCTGTAAACCTCAAGGTCACTCAGGAGGCGGGTGGGAGGTGGGTAGGAGGAGTGGGCAGGCGGGAAGAGGTCACAGGGTACGGGTGGTGGTGGGAGGGAGGACACAGGTGGCCAGAGAGTGGGTCCCATGCTGACCCCCTGGTTGTGCACCAGACCCGTGGTGCACTGTCTGCTCCTGGGCACAGGTGGGGCATCTGCCTCCCCAGGGGACAGTCGAGATGTGAGCAGGGGCCGGGGGTCTCCAGGGAGGAGGCAGCTGCAGTGTCAGGGTGGTGCCAACTGGGCTCTCTGCCCGCAGATGAGAGCCATCGGTGCCCACACGTCACGCCACCAGCCACGAGCTGGCAGGTCTCTGGGTTGCCGGGGCTTCGTGCCCACCACAGAGCCAGCGGCCCTGGGACTGCCCCTGGAGACAGGCGTGTCACCGGCCGAGGTTCGAAGCATGGCTTTCAGTTAGATGGGACAGTCCTTTGTGGGTGGCCCCTGCCCAGGGTCACCACCCAAAAGGTCAAAGTCCGCCTCAGAACAGGATGGACCCTGGCTGCTGACAGAGCGTCTAAAGCCACTGCTTCGTGGCCACCGCGGAGAAGCACGGTGCCCTGGACGGTCCCCGCTGGGCCACTCACGGGAACTTTCCATCCGAGTCCTCCGGGGCTGGCAAGCCCTCCGATTGGCTGGCTCTCTTGTGAATCGCGCACAGGAAGTGAAACGAGAGGGCAGAGGCCTGGTCTATTTATAGAAATCTCATTTTGCTGTTCATCAGAAAATAAACACAACCCACCTCACACCGAAAATATGCATCTGAGGATCAACAATGAGGCCATGTTTGGCCGGCTCCACGAGATGTCAAGGCGTAGGAATTTCTCACAGAGGTGCCCTGGGATGATTCAGGACAGGGTGCCAGTGGGCACTTTTTTCACTGACGTTTTAAGAAACATGTCACCTCTTCGCTGATTATGAAGCTGGCCAGGAAGAGCCCAGGGTTCTCAGACGTTAGTTCAAGCTGTGTGACCTCTGCCAAGCTACTCAACCTCTCTGAACCACAGTTTCTCTCCCCTGTAGAATGTGGGAAGTGATATCTACCTTTCAGGGATGCTGTGAGGAGGGGATGGAATAGTAAACCCTTATTAGAGCTCTAAACACTGGAGAGATGTCCAATAAGCAGCAGTGACAACCATGAAGTCCCCATCACGAGGATTCTTGAGTCATCGATTCTGATTCTGCAAGTCAGGGCTGCTCACAGCCTCCTGGGCGGCACGTCAGGCCTCTCTGTGGCGTGAAGGACCGTCTGCTGGTCTGGAGGACCCTGGGCAGTCACGGAAAAGACTATTGCTCTTTTCTAAGGGCAGAGCGTGGGAAGGCGATGGCCACAGGCCCGGGAGACGCGTCCTGTAGGCTCTGGACGGAGCCCCACAGGGCCTGGCCCCCCAGAGCCTGCACAGGAATCCGGGCCACCTCCTCCCAGCCAAGCAACCTTGGAGGCTCCCTCATCTGTACTACGGGGAGCAGTGGCCGCTCCCTTGCGGTTTGGTGACAAATGGCCAGAGATCCCTGGAAAGCATGAAAATCAGCCCTGGCAGAGCCACGGCCATGCAGAGCGGTCACTGTGAGCAGAACAGCAGGCGGCCGCGCCTCCCTGAGTGACCGCCTCATGTTCTGAACCCTGTCTGCTACTCACCACCACGAACCCCGCGTCCACCAAGCCAGGTGCTCCTAGACACCTGGCCAGCCCAGGTGGGACCCCTGCACAGTGAACACCCAAGGGGACCTGGGCCCCACGGGGACTGAGGAGGGGAAGGTGTGACAAGGGGGAGGGGCAGGGGCAGGGCTCAGCACAGGGCAGGAGTCCCTCAGCAGAGCGGCCGCTGGGGCTGTCTCTGCGGCTGGCTTCTTCCAGGAACGCAGCGCGGGGACTGGGAGGCCGGGCAGAGCCCAGGGCAGGGACACAACAGCCTCGTCTTCGGGTGTCCACAGCATCCCACAGCCCCTGACCATGAGCATCTGGGTGGTCCCCGCTTCCCACTGTTTTATGTAGAACAGGCTTTGCCCACCTGCCCCTCAACTTCTTTAAACACACTTCTAGAGTTGAAGCGACTGCAGCCAGCGCTGAACATCTGCTGGTTCACTCCACCCCCATCCACCTGCCCACCCGCCATCCGCCACCGACCCGCCATCCACCGTCCTGCCATCCACCCACCCGCCATCCATCATCCACCATCCATCCACCATCCATCCATCATCCATCTGTCATCCATCCATCATCCACCATCCATCCACCATCCACCATCCATCCATCATCCACCATCCATCCACCATCCATCCACCATCCACCATCCATCCACCATCCATCCACCATCCACCATCCATCCACCATCCATCCACCATCCATCCACCATCCACCATCCATCCACCATCCACCATCCATCCACCATCCATTCATAATCTATCCACCATCCATCCATCATCTATCCACCATCCATCCATCATCCATCCACCCGGCATCCACCATCCACCTACCATCTACCATCCATCCATCATCCATCCACCTGGCATCAACCATCCACCTGCCATCCACCTACCCATCCACCATCCACCCATCCACCATCCATCCACCATCCATCCACCATCCACCATCCATCCAACATCCACCCACCATCCACCATCCATCCACCATCCATCCATCATCTATCCACCATCCATCCATCATCTATCCACCATCCATCCATCATCCATCCACCCGGCATCCACCATTCACCTACCATCCACCATCCATCCATCATCCATCCACCCGGCATCAACCATCCACCTGCCATCCACCTACCCATCCACCATCCACCCATCCACCATCCATCCACCATCCATCCACCATCCATCCAACATCCACCATCCATCCACCATCCATCCACCATCCATCCAACATCCACCCGCCATCCACCCACCATCCACCCATCCACCCATCATCTGTACCATCCATCCCTCCATCCCTCCATCAACCACCCACCCATCCGTCATCCATTCTTCCCTCCACCCACCAACAATTTATTTAGCCCCAGCCCCACGTAAGCCCTGGAGACAGGGTGAGAAGGTCCACTACACTGGCCCCCTGCGCAGAGGACATTCCCTGCAGCCGGAGGAGGACTTGGGAGGTAGGATACATTCAGGAGTTGCTGCTTGAGTGGATTCGCACAGACCTGTGGGACCTGAGGGCCAGGCACTGCCAGGCCGTCCTGAGGCGGGTGGGGTGCCAGCCAAGCGTGGTGACGAGGAGCTTGCTTCCACAGCCCAGGCGCCACGACTTTGTCAATCGCAGGCAAAAGAAGGGAAAAGCCGCCCAGGTGTCTCTCCCAGACCTTGGCCCTTCGCGGGCCAGTGGCCTCTTTCCATCTTGGCCACTTGTCCTCGGGTCCTGGCTGCTTTAACTGATCTGTGATATGTCCACTTTAGAGCCACAGAAATAAACGCCTTCTGGATACTCAGCAAATGATGGCCCTCAGCTTGTTATTCTGTCTTGACGTCCGTCCGGCTCTTGGTGTCGTCCATTTTCCCTGTGGAGCCTGGGGGTTGGCCCGGGCTCAGGAGACGCGCCGTCTCCTCTCCTCTTCTTCTAGGTGTTCACGGTTTTCACTTTCAACTTGAACCTTGGCTTCTTCTGGAGGTCTGTCTGGGGCGGGTGTCAGCGGGACGGGGCTTTCCCCTCCTGCGGGTGGGGGTCCCCTCTGTGCGGCTCACGCGAAGTGCTTCCCCACCTGCTCCTCAGTCCCATGTGAAAAGCCGCGTCCTTGTCCCTCAGTGGACCGAGTGCGGGTCCATGCTGCGTTCCGGGGTCAGCCCGAGGCTTCCTTCTGCTCCTCCAAGTCGGGTCTCTGGTCGGCTGTGACTTCTGGACACCTCCAGCCGGTGACCGTCTTGGTGACCGTTTTAGTTTTGTCTCTGTGATCGTTATGTTCATCACGGTCCTTTTTTCTTGCTGAGTAGCACGTTCCGGAACATTCTGCACCTTGAGGAGTACGGGACGGACGATCCCGCGTCCTTGGCGAATCCCTTATTTCATGAGGCCACTTTCAGTGTGTCACCAGCCCCCCGGGGGCCATCGGCTCTTGGCCTGAAGTCGGTGTTTTTGATCCTGTTACAAACACGTCCTTTCCGTTTCCTGAAAGAGCTTTTAGTGACCAAAGGTGCCGAGCTCATCGACGTCTCTTTCAGAATCAAGTCGGGAAGCTCGGGAGTGTGGGGCGGAAGGCCACCCTGCTCCCACCCTGCCGTCCGCACAGTGCGCCGTGTCCTCGGGCGACACGCTGCTGAGTGGTGGCCCTAGTAAGGCTGGCGGGACGCGGTCAGGACCAGGTTTGAAGTTTGCTCATGACTCGCTGCTCCCCCGGCCACCTGTCAGTTTGGGGAGAGGATGGATTTTCTCAGGAGCCTTCAAAGGCCGGAGGAGAGGGACAGGAATGTCCCAGGGAGGACATGGTGGCTGGCACCCAGGAGGTCTCAGGGCTCCACAGACACTGGCCACGTTCTGGCCGGGTGGGGTCTGGGGACAGCTGGTCCCACGCAGCAGCTGGTCAAAACTCTAAGCCAATGAAGCGTCACAAACAGACTGGCCCACGGTGGCCCTGGGGAAGGCTCCAGAGAGGCGCACGAGGCCCCACCCGCAGACCGGAGGTGCCACCTGGGAAGTGGACCCTCCTGCTGCAGCCAGGCCTCAAGCGAGCCTGCAGCCCTGGCCGGCACTGCGACCACGCCCCTGGGCCAGGTGCCAGACCACCCAGCCACGCCTGCTGCGCGCTGACCCACGGCAAGAAGCTCAGACAAGGACCAAGACGTGGTTGTTCTGAACCACCAGGCCCAAGTCATTGTCACCGAGCAGGAGGTAACAAGGGCCCCGGGACGGGCTCTGGATGGCAAGAGTGCCACCTGGTCCTCCTCCAGGACCTGTGCTCCGGCAGCTTCCTCCCCCCAAATGCCCCAGGACGGCGGCTCCACCTGGGGCACATTGTGGGGCGCGTTCTCCGGAACTGTGCCCACTCATTGGGCGCAGGGAAGAGGCTCTCGGCTCTCGGCCACTCCCTGCACAGGGGCAGGTGGTCTCTGGCCACTGCTCTTCCCCAGGCCTCCCAGAGCAGCCCCCAGGAGCACCCTACGTTCGTCCCCAAGGGGCCAGGATGGGCCACAGCCAAGCTCCCCAGGGAGCCGGGTGCCGGTGCCCACAGCAGCCGCTACCCAAGTCCAGGCGGGAGGAGCCGAGGGACGGGCCTCCTGGCAGACTGTCCTGGGCACCAGCACTGCCCATCCTTCCTGTTATCAGCCCACCCCCCGGAGCCTGGCACACATTTGCCAAAGTGCGCACCCCCCCAGTTCTGCTGCCCACCCGGGTGCCCAGCGCCCACACCGCAGGCTCTCTCCCCACGTGGCTCCCGCCCTTGCAGGCCGTACGGGGGGCGTCACGCAACCTTCTCTTCTGGGTCCTGCCTCCCCTGTCCACAGGGTCTCTCCATGGAGTGGACTCAGGGCCTCCTGCCCACCTTGCAGCCCCCGGGGACGCTCAGGGCTGTAGCTGGGGGCACTTGGGCACTTTGGGTGGATGCGTGGCCTGTCTCTGCCTCGACCCCACCCAGGTGGCCCTGCACATGCCTGGTCAGTGAACAGCCCAGTGGGGGCTCTGCGTGACCCCGAGCTCCCCGCTCGGGACCTTCTGGGGTCTGGCCAGGCCGGGGTACTCCCGCTCAGCTCCGAGGGGGCTGCCCCCGCTGCCTGGTGGTCAGTGCCTCCTCACACGCCCCTTAGGCTTCCTGAGTCGCTCTTTGACCATCTGACCGCAGCCCCTGCGGCCTGTCCCTGGGGGGCAGCGCACCTTCCGCAGCTTCCTCCAAGCGGCTTAAACGCCCCCCAAAACATCCAGCCAGTTGGCGACGGGGAGGGTGGTCTCTTCTTCAGTCCCCCGCAGCACGTGTCTGGCTTCTTCACAGTCACAAACATTTTCTCACGGAAAGTCCCTCTGGGGGCTCTGGGTGAGTCCCCTCCTGAGACTGTGCTGCCAAAGCCAGCACCTGGCCACACCTGGCTCGGGACCTTGTCAGAATGAAATGGTGCCAGTGGCCTCTGTAGAGGTCACTCTGGGGCCTCCTGAGTGGACGAGGGGTGGCCCCCACTCCTGCCCTCACCCCCCACAGTCAGAGGTGGCCAGGGACGCCACTGCTCGCTCCCCAGCAAGGCACACGGGTCCCAGGTGATTGGAGCAGAGAAGAAACCGCAGTGCAGACACGGCACTCACCACAAGTGTTGACTGAGCACCTACTGTGTACCTGTCCCTGTACTGTGTGTTGAAGGTTCAGCAATGATCCAAGAGCCATGGTCCCTCCACCTGGGGTGCAGGCCGGAGAGGAGAGGCGGCATAGATAAGGCCAGTAAACTCAAACCAGTTCCATCCTCAGACCCGCTGGTGGGACAGCCAAGCCCTGGGGCAAACGGGCACTTTCTAAATGGTTCCACAGGACGCATCCCCGATCCAGTTTCTGACTGCAGGCGTGTACGAGAGAAATGGGAACAGAACATGTATCCACAAAAGCTTTCTGTTCCTTGGCTTCATTCGTGACGACTCCAAACTGGAAGCAGCCCCGGGCTCTTTCTAGGACAGTGGCTGTCCACACGGGCTGCGTGGTCCTATCAGGAGAGTGCACATGCAAAGGCCCTGGGGTGCGTGTGTGGGGAGGTCTGGGGAGCCTGTCTGGAGTCAGGGGTTGATATTCATTTCTTGGCCCTGGGCCTGCAGGACCAGCAGTCTGGCTTCTACAGCCCAAGCTGAGCCCTGCCGGCCCCGCCCCGGGGCCAGCTCCTGGACCCTCGTCCCATCATAAGCTGAGTATAATCTTTGGGGGTGGGGGGAGGGCACACAAGGTGACTGGCAGGAGTAAGAGCTGAGCATAAGGTGGGACCGGCAGGGTGCACCTCTCCTCCCACAGGTCTAACAAAGAAGGGGCACCCCCAATAGCAGAGGTAAAAGCAAAAATCTAGACACTGCAGGTGCTTCCTCCCCGCCCCCAAGGGGCAGACGGAGGCGCTGAGTCGGGAGGGGACCCAGTGTCCCTCTCAGTCCCTTGTCCCTCACCCGCAGCCCGATCCACGTTCTCGGGCTGGGTGCACCTTCCACACAGCTGCCCCTTCTGGCTGAGCTCGTCCCCTGGCACCCAGCTACAGGGCTGGTGGGGACACTCCGGTGACGGTCCCATGGTACAGGTGTCTCCAGGGCTGCCTTTCTGAGGGGTTTTAAGGATCACACTCTTGCACTTTAATCTAGTTGAGAGCAGGGGGAAGGAGAGGGAGAGAGAGAGTGCAAGCGCACACGCCCACGCGCACTCTGGACACAGAGTCAGCATACCTGACCAGGAGTGCCACCCAGGCCACCAAACTGCTGTGTGACCTCAGGAATTCCACTCAGCCTCTCTGACCCCAGCTTCCTCCTGCTACCACAATGCAGAGGAGGTGGGACCGGGCTGTCCCACTCAGGGGTCTCTGGAGAGGACCCAGGACATCCAATTAATTTCTCTAGGGACAGAAACGTTCCTGTTCCCGTGATTATTATTGAAATCAATGGGACGATTATTTAAATATTTACTGCTTTGAAATGGAAGCCAGGGAGCCCCTGGGCACATGTGATGTGGTGGACATGGAGCTCAGCTTATCTGTCAGCTGGACACTCTCCCCCCGTCCCCTGGCCCTGTGGAGCTGAGCCACGGAGGTTGGAGATGGCGTCCCCTCTTAGTCAGATGCTGTTTGATCTGTAACCACACCGAGCTGCTGTGGCGTGAGGTCTGCACCTCCCGGGGAGGAGCCAGGTGACAGCATCAGCTCGAGGTGTCTGCTTGAGTTTCATAAGTTGATGCGGCTGATCTAGAACCTTCCACGGGCGGGGGGCGGCCGTGGTGGAGGCTTGGCTGGGGGCCCCGAGGCCTGGGTTCCACCCAGCACCTCGAGGAACAGGTGAACCACCCGCCACAGGCCCCTGAAAACACTGCGTACTGCGGACACCAGGCTGACCTTGGGCGGAGCCGAGGAGTCCCCAGCCGGCCGCCCACAGAGGCTACGCTGATGGCCACAGCGCTCCTCCCCGCCTCCCTCTCTCACTCTCAGGCCACAGCAGCCACACCATGAGAAGAGTCCCAACCGCGGGGCAGTCCACACAGCGTCTGACCTGCGCTCCTGGAAACTGTCCAGGTCAACAGAGGTCAGTGTTGGGCAACCGTCACAGCCAGGGGCCCCTAGGCCGAAGGTCACTGCCGGCCCGCCCGGGTGTCCTGGGTGGAACTCTGGGACACAGAAGGGATGAGGCGACGCCCCAGTGTGTCTCCAGATGAAAGCAAGCTGTGAGCAGCGGGGACCAGGTGTGGGCACGTGGGGGCTTCCTGCAGCATCTTTGCAAAGATCTTGACACTAAAACTGTGGTGACCGGAAAAGTCTATCCAGACAGAGGCCAGAAACCCATGGGGGGTTATGACCCAACCCAGTGGAGGCCGCAGTGGGGGCGGGGAGGCCGGGCCTCCTCCCTCCTGCCTCTGCTCCTCGTGGGAGGGGCCGGGGAAAGTGGGAGGATCCCACCGCTCAGGTCAGCACCCGGGAGAGGCCACGGAGGGACACAGAGCAGCGGCTGGTTCTAAAGTGCAGCACACACGGCCATGGAAGGAGTCGGGGTAGTTTTGATGCAACACTATAAACCAAACCAGGCTTCGTGAGTTTTCTCATTGTGTAAACCATCGCGCTTCTCTCTTCTAAAGGGCTGGTTGATCCCAAAGAGGAAGGGCAGACTAAATGCTGAAAAGTCACACCAATGTGTATAGAGGTTCCACCTACTACACAAGATCTCTCTCCACCCGCCCACCACCCGTCCATGCACCCATCCATCTACCCACCTATCTAGCCATCTGTCCATCCACCCATCCATCCACCCATCCATCCATCATCCATCTACCCACCTATCCTTATATCTATTGATAGATGCATGAATTCATCCAACCCTCCACCCATCCGTCCATCCGTCCACCCACTCATCCCTGTGTCCATCCACTCTCCCTGCGTCCACCCTCTCATCCATCCATCCCAGGGAGAGATGAACACATCCGTGCCCCCCCCTTCACTCATGGAACAATATCCAAAATGAAATGTCTTCCCTGTGAATTTGTGTCTTTCTCAGCACAAAAAGGAACCAAATGGCCCGCTTAGTTCTTCTGAGATCCAGAGCCCTGGGCGGGTTCTCTGGCCCCAGTGGGGGACGCTGAGGGCCCCTGCTCTGCCCAGGCCTGGCTGTGAGGAGTTGAGGACAACTGGGACTTAAAATCCAGTGGCAAGGCCAAGCGCACTCCTGCCGTGTGGAGTTCTCACGGGCAGAGGAGCAGCCACCAGGGTGCACCAAGACACACAGGGGCAGCTGAGCATGTGCCGGGAGGGAGATGGGGCCAGGACACCCGGACCCCAGGGAGGGCCCACGCTGGGGACGGGCCACCGAGAGGGCAGAGTCCAGCCAAGGGCCTGTGTGTCCGGGACCTGGGGGCTGGGAAGGGGGGACCAGGGCTGAGCAAGGCAAGTGGGGGGGCCAAACAGCCGGCAGGAGTGGTCAGGGGCAGGGAGAGCGGGCCCCGGGAGGCAGGTGCAGGTCCCCTGCAGCCACAGCCCAGGGCAGAGGAGCCAGGGCCAGCGGCCGAGTCCACCCCCCCCCCGTGTTGGCCAGGAGGCCCTCTGCCCACTGTGGGGACAGGGTGAAAGGAGCAGGTGGGCCCTGGGGAGCGGTGGGCAGACCAGAGTGCAGGGAGGGGTCACCAGCGTGCTGGGCGCTGAGCTAAGTGTGGGGACGCACACCAGGGGACAAGAGCCCGCGTGTGGCTTTCCTGGAGGACGGAGCAACAGGGATCGGGGGCACAGGCCAGGTCAGGACAGAAGGACCTCCACAAAGCCTTGGCTGGCCCAGCGCATCCTGGGCCCCACCGTCCCCTCACCGTCCCCTCACGGCCCCGTGCCCCTCCTCTGACCGACGGCGGGAAGCCCACTGTGGTAAATGGTGCCCTCACACCCGGCGGCCCCCTCGGCAGCCGCCTCCCCACCCAGCGCAGCTCGGGCTCTGCCCAGTGCTGTGTGGGCCTCCGAGGGTCATGGCGGCCAGGGTGGGCAGGACCCCTCCAGGTCAGGCAGGGGGACGGACTCTGGGGCGTCAGGGCAGGGTCTCCCCCGCAGCCTAGGGCGAAGGGACGGCTGGACGGGGCTGCTTCCGGGAGGCCCTGTGGCAGGGTCCCTGGGCGGGCCTGGTGAGGGGTGGGCTGTGGGGTTGGGAACCCAGCCCAGGCGAGTCCCCGTGAACGGCTCGGAGGGGGCAAGTGCCCTCGCGGCTACAGCAACATAGGGAGCTGGGATCACCAGGGGACAGCCCCCGCTACACAGGTCCCCTCCAGGCGCCAAGTACGTGAGCCTGGTAATTTGTCCACCTAATGGCCACGAGACCCTCGTCCAGTGGCGCTGCGAGGACTTTTAGTGCTTCATTAGGCAGCACGAGAGCCCAGCACTGAGGCCGGGGGCCGCGCAGAGGCAGAGACGGGCGCAGGGAGGGACGAGAGCCTGACCGGCGCCCCCAGGGCCTGGCGGGCAGCGGACAGCCTCCACCCAGAGCCGCGAGGCAGCAGCAGAGCTGGGCCCAGGCTGGGAGCTGGGAATGCAGTTCCAGTCCCAGGGCCAGCCTCAGATCCCAGCGCTGGGCTTCCCTCGGCCCCGGCAGAGGCGGGGGCTGTGTGAGTTCTGCACACTCCTCGGCCTCTCTGGGCCTCACCTCCCATGTCTGCCCAACATCACCGACTTCATGAGCAACGTGACAGAAGCGCAGGGCTCGAACCTCGCCTGCACCCCGAACAGAGCCCTTCAGCAAGAGCGTCGGCCCACCCCATCTGTCCGTCGGTCCCTCCTCCCACCTTGCGTGGCCAGGTCCTGTGTGGGCCAGGAAACCAGTGAGACATGGCCGTCCCCAGGCGCAGGCCAAGTGCACCAGGAGAGGCCCAGGGGGCAGAGGCAGTCAACCGGGGGTCGACTTGCTGCTGCTCTCTGGGAGGCCGGAGCTGGTCCCGCTCCCCACAGCAGCCAGGAGGGGGTGGCCAGCATCCTGGGGTCAGCTTAGGTCCCAGAATTAGAGGGGGTGGCCACGTAAGTGACCATGAAAACCCAAAAGGACTGTGAGCCCCCTGAGGTCAAGGACTGAGGCTACTCTGCCTGCCTCTGGCAGGTGGCTACACTGTACCCCAACGTGGGTGGGGGGAACTCCTCTACTGGATTAAGTCATGTATCCAGCTGCAAAGGCAGAGGACAGAGTCCTGATGACCTACACAGCAGAGGACTCACTGTGTGGCCACATCCAGAGATTCAGGCTCTGCCCACAACGGGCTCTGGCCCATAGCTTTAGGTGACATGGTGGCCCGAAGCACGATACCTCACCCACCACATCTAGTCGCAGAGGGTGGAGGGCCAGCGCCTGTCCAGACAGGTGGCTCTCCCCTCTGCATCGGAGGAACCTGCCTCTGGCTCGTGGACTAGCGGTGTCTCTGTCTCCTTGAGAATGCTCACAGCGCGCCCCAAACTCACTCCAGGGTAACAAGCCACGTGCTCCGAGCGACAGCTGGGGTTCCGGTGTGCTCCAAGTGTCACCTTTTGTGATCGTTGTTGTTACCAACATGCTCAAGAGCAAACCCCTGAAGAACAGCTCTTTCACAGTGTGCAACAGGACAACTGGATACTCGGAGGCAAAAGACGAAGCTGGGTACCCACTGCACTCCACAAATAAAAGCCAACCCCAAACAGATCAATGGCCTAAATATAAGAATGAAACCCATAAGACTCCTAGGGACAAACAGGGCCAAGTCTTTGTGACCTTGGATTTGGCAACAGATTCTCAGGGTTGACATCAAAAGCACGAAAAGAGAGAGAGAGAGAGAGAGAGAGAGAGAGAGAGAGAGAGAGAGAGAGAAAGTAGATAGATTGGATGTCAAAAAAAATTTAAAAATATGTGCATCAAGGGACATTATCAAGAAGGTGAGCAGACAACAGGCAGAGTGAGAGAAAATATGTGCACATAATACAACTGATCAGGCCTCAAGATCCAGGTTACATAAAGAATTCCTGTGACTCAGTAACCAAAAGACAAGCACTCAGTTAAAACATGGGCATCGCCCAGAGAGCTCTTTGGAGATGTTTCTCCCACGAAGACACACACATAAACCTATGGAAAAACGGTCGACGTGATCAGTCATCTGGCAAACGCAAACCCAAACCGCAACGACAGACGACACTGCATCCATTAGGAAAAAAAAGAAAGCAGACAGATGACCCATGTTGGTGGGACACGGGGAGATCAGCACGTGCTCTTGCCGTGGGCAGCTGTGTAGGACACGGCCGGCGGTGCCTCTAAAGGTCAGCGTTAGAATGACTGTGAGATGGAGATTTCACTTCTAGGTTTACATCTGAAAGAACTGGAAAGGGTCCCAAACCACATTTACGTGCACATTCCGCTGCAGCACTATTCAAAAGGCCCACGGGTAGAAATGTCCCAAGTGTCCATTAAAGGACAAACGGGTAAAGGAACGTGGCATTTACACACACTGGACCGTTGCTCAGCCGCCAAACGGATGAAGGGGCTCACACGAGGACGGGACGGCACCTTGGACCTGTCAAGTGAGGTGCTCCAGGCACAAAAGGGCACATGACCCCTTTCCCCTGTCCCGGAGGGACCTGGGGCTGGGGAGGGACAGAGAAGGAAGGCGGACGAGGCTCAGCAGGCGGGAGGAGGACGGGGATGGACAGTTACCCACAGCGAGCGGTTCCCATTTGGGGCCATGAATGAAGAGGTTTGGAAATGGTGGGTGGTGGCTGCAAGTTGTCAGGGTCATTAATGCCACAGAACTTGCACTAAAAATGACAAAGATGCCGAGTCATAGATTTCACCACAATAATAATAATAATAACAACAACAATAACAACAGCAGCAGCGGCAGCCCCTCCCGACCTCCAGGCTGCTCCCCAGTCCCTTCGCTCTCCAGTGGCTCACTCCATCCCAGAGCCCCCGGCTCCTCTCGCCCAGATGCCCCGTCCCAAGGGCTTCACTCCCAGCAGTGCCCTGTGCCTGACTTGCATGGCCCTCGCCCCGGCAGGTCACTCCTGAAGAGCACGAGGGCCAAGGCTGCCCTCCACCCAGCAGCCAGGTGGCCCTGAACCCAGCCGGGTGCCTCTGCTGCTCAGGTGCCTGCAGCCCACACCACTCTGGCCTCCGGTGCCTCCTGGTCCCCTCCTGCCCTCCCTCCTGCCCTCCCCACACCCCTGGGTCCTCGTTCCCTCTGGCTGGACCGCTCTTCCCTTCCGCCTCAGGTGAGCCTTCCCAGCCACCAGGTGATGAGCGCTTCCGTCACCCCCAGAAAGCCACGCCCCTTCCTGCCCTCCTTTCCCGGCAGGGGACTTGCTGCCAGCCCACCCACTGGACAGTCATCTATCTGCGTGCTCTGGGGCGTTTCATGAGGTGCCAAGACTTGCCCTAGCTGTGTGCCCAGCTCCAAGGACACAGAATCAGGTGAGGCCTGGGCATGGTCACTGCTGCCTGGGGCGTGTGCCTCTGGAGGGAAGGAAGAGGCCAACAGCGTGCGTCTGCCCTGGCCACTCATCTGCTGTGTGCCCCTCAGTGAGAGCCATGAGCCTCAGTTTCTCTCCCGTAAGAGGATGGAAGCCGACCCGCTTCTCGGGCGAGTGAGGCCCAGGAAGGCAGCCGGACCAGGGCCGCACACTGACCTGCTCGGTGGATTTCTCCTGCCATCTCCTCCTCTCAGGCCTGCCTGTGCTGCGATTCTATGGCTTTCCTGTCTCCTGTCACCTGCAGACGCCAGTGACAGCTACAGGGTGGCAGGCTCTCCCCGGCACCTCGGCACCTGCTTCCGTGGTGACGCACCAGTGGCAAGCCCAGAAGCTGAGGCTGGGACACCAGTCCCAGGACCTTCCTCCGGACACTGGTGATACCCCTAGCATGGGGGGGGGGCAGGAGCCCGCCCACCTCACAGCCAAGATGCAGGTGGGTGGGCCAGATGGCCGCTCCCCAGGAGTGGAGGCTGTGGTGGTCACTGTCCGCGATGACAGCTATCGTCAGATCCTCCACCGAGGAAAGCTCTGGATCCCACACCGAGGCACCACCTGTGCCCAGACCTGAAGACTGCAAAACCCAGAGTGTGGGCCCTGCGACTCACGCCTGTGCCTGGGAAGCGCCCCAGCCGTCCGTCTCGGAAGCCTGCCTGGGCTTCTGCCTGGGGTGGGGAGAGCCAAGAACCTCGAGGAAGTTAGACTAGCATTCTGGGTCCAGTCTTGGTCCCAGCCCCGGTCCACTATGTGGCTGTCACTGTGTCTGTGAGCTGGGGAAGGTTAGGCACCTACCACGCGGCACTGGACCCAAGGCCCACTGCTGGCCAGATGTTCTAGGGTGGTGAGTTGGGGGCCGGGTTTCCGGCTGGTTACAGAGTGGACCAAACGTTCTACTCGTGAGCCCAAGAAAGCTGCTTGGGGAGTAAGGACCTGAGAATGGGCGCAGGAGGGGCAGGACGGGACCCCAAAACGGCAGCCCCAGGCAGCCCCTGGCCTTGTCTCGCCCTCTGACTGATAGCATCTCTCTTTCTCCTGAGCCTTTAATTTGAGAAGTGTACAGTGTCCCTTCTACAAAGAAGCCAAATCTGGCTTTTTAAGAAGTACACGTCAGAATAAGTTTCTCCACCAAGTCCAAAGACACCGGGGGAGGGAGAAGACGGGGAGGGCCAGGAGCACAAGGCAGGCTTGCTATAGTTAGCAGCTCGGGGCACAGTGGCCCTCGGATTGCAGGGCACAGGATCCTGACCCCTGGGCAGGCTCCGAGGTGTAATTACACAAAAGCGAGTACGCTGAGCCCCGCCACCTCACGCTCCCCATTTATTTAATAACCTCTGGGCTGGGAGGGGGAAATCATCCAGGAAACATTGCCTGGGTCATTTATTTAAAAATTATTGGTATAAAAATATCCAGGGTCGTGATTTATGGGCAGGGAATGGCCGAGGAAGTCAGGGACTCCCCCTCCCGCCTCGCGTCCGAGCCCCATCCGTCTCCGCGGCTCCGCAAGGCGCTCTGCAGTTTCCATTATGACTTGGAGTCACACTAGTTACTTTATATCGCAAATAAATCTCCAGAATAGCACGGAAACATTATGTGTATTAATAGCGCCTGTAAAAACATCCGAAAACTCGCATCCGCCGGCCGGAGCGGTGGACGCGGCCGGCTGGGGACGCTCCCCCGGGATCCGGAACAGCCCTCCGCCCAGGGCACCGCTCCCGCCGGCCTCGGGGGCCTTCCGCGCCGCCCCCAGCCCAGCCCAGCCCAGCCACTCGGTCTTTGGTTTGTCCGTGCCCCAGTGGCCTGTGACCGACAAAGCCCCTTCTTTTTCTCCCTCACTGGGGAGCACCTGGGGGGACGACACCCTTCCACTAGAGATGGGGTCTCTGTCCTGCCCCTCCTACGCCCATTAGTCCTAAAAGAGCCGCTGGCCCGGAGCGTCCGAACGTCGCTGCAACCGCGTTTGGGGTCCCTTGCCCCCCCCCACCCGCCCCTGGGTACTCACGGGCTGCAGGGGCTTTCTTGCGGGGCAGCCCCTCTAATCCGATGTCACCCTCCTGCATGGCGCGGCTCGCTGCCGGGCTCCAGGTGTGCAGCGGACTCACGGGCTCTGGGACAGGGGACGACGAAGTCACCCCTGAAACGCTGCGTCGGCTCTGAGGGCCGGGGTCCGAGCCCAGCGAGGTGGGGACAGTCCCCCTCTCCTCCCCAGAGGCAGGACGCGAAGCCGCGCGCGCCGGAGCCAAACTTGGCCGCCCTCGCGCACAGCCGCACTGCTCCTCCCCCTCGGCTTTTTGGTCCGGGGGTCCCGTGCGGCCTCCCCGCCCCCAGGGGGTTACCTGCGGGCGCCGCCCTCGCCCCGCCCCGCGCGTAGCACGACTCCCCGGCGGCCACCGGGTCGCCTCAGCGAGCCGCGCAGACGCTGGGGACAGAGCCGCTGCGCTCGGCCCGCGGGTCCCGCCCGCCCCCGGCCTCCCGCTGCGCGGGGCAGGTCGCCCCTGGCTGCTTGGACCTGTCTTATCAGTCCGGGCAGGCAGTGGGGCCCCAGGCCGGGTGCGGGGCGTGCCCCCGGCCAGGGCCCCCGCGGAGGGGTACTAACAGGGCAGCCCAGGGCGGAGGGGCAGGGGCTGCGCAGGGTTCGATCCCGAACCAGCAGAGTACCTGGCCCCCGCCCCCAGGCGGCAGACTCTAATGGCCAGTCCACCAATGTGTCAGATGAGGAGGCTGAAGCCTAGAGATGGGGGGAGAGCTGGAGGTCAAAGGTCGGTGGGGGTCCCCGAACTTCAATCCAGGGATCTTTGGCGCATGCTCCCCCACCTGGCCTACTGACCACACCGAACTTAGCCTCTGCATAACTCAGAATTGCCCAAGGGGAGGAGAAAAGCCTGTTAATTTGAAGATTCCAGTTAACTGAGGCTGAGAGAGCTTGCCCGGCTTCTGACCCTCAGCCTGTGGCCCTTCTTCCTGTCCCCACCCTGGGCCACATCAGCTGCAACCCGGCTCAGGGCAGGCGGCCAAGGAGACCCAAGGAGACCACGGTGCAGGAAACAGAGGGCTGTGGGCACCAGGGAGTGTGCAGAACCACAGCAAAGGCCCGGCTCCTTGTGTGTGTACAAACCTCACACTTGTGACATCTCCAAATAAATACCATAAATTCTGAAGCAGAACAACCTTAAACAAAACGTTAAGCTGCTCCCTGACCGCAGGAGGGGCCCGGCGGACGGGGGCAGCCAGCCTGACGTTTTGAAAGATTGTCCTATGGTTTCTGCACCCCCACGGGCAGCTGAGCTGGTGCTGAGGACCAGCCGGTGCCAGGACCCTTGATCAGCCGCCAAGTTAACACCCCACGCTGCTGCTTGCCTGGACCCTGGTGGAGGCATACCCAGCAGCCCTGGGGGACAGGTCACATCCTAAGGGAGGGGACACACACCTCAAGGATGAGCCCCCCTGGGCCCTCACAAGGCCTGGTGGGATTGAGCAGAACTTTGAATGAGGTCCCCTGCCGGTTCTTCCTCCTGCCCCCACCCAAGTACTGTCCAGGGGAGGAGGTTCAGGGACAGGAAGACAGTGACCTGCTGTCCATCTGGTATGAAGCAAGTCAGAATCAGGAGCCGAGACATCGGACAGGAGTCCTTCCCCCTGCAGTGGGCTCGCCCAGGAGGCCTGAGGTGCGTGCTGGGAACCGGCATCTGCCCATGGGGGCGAAGGGGGCTGGACAGGATCAGATGCCCTGGGGGTCCCTCCTGGGGGCCGCCTTTACTTCTGAGAACTTCTCCATCTGACCATGTCATGTGGGACTGGAGATAAAAACTCATTTTTCTTGGAAGGGTCTGATAGCTAATGTGATACATAGCAATAGCCCAGTTGTGTAAATACACAGAGAGAATTTTAGAATTCTTACCCTTGGAATGATGAACTATAAACCAAAAGGCTCAGGAGAAAAATGTAAATACATATGGGGGCTATTTTAACATCATCGTTTACCTCTTGGGGCAGGGATGGCCTCTGGTGTTTCGGCCAGCTCGGAGATGCACATTGCTTAATGCAGTATTATGAGCAGGAACGTGTTGAACGGCCATTAATAGAGGTTGGTTCATTCAGATTGAAGCCTAATTTTCTTCTCTTCATTTTCTTGGCTCCAGTGAAGTTGCTTTCGGATAAAACCCTTCAGCGTGTCCAGCAGATGCAGAAACGCCAGGGGCAGACCCAGCGTTGGAAATTAGTGAGTACCTGAACCAGCTCCTTCGAAAAAGATTGGTCTCGGCTGCTATTTTGGTGAATGTGGTCACGTGGGAAGGATGCCAGGCTGGGGAAGGCCGGGCTGCCCAGGCGGCCGAAAGGGAAGTGGCCTGAGAGGAGACACTCGGAGCCCCTACCCCATATCGGAGGAGCCCCGTGCTGCAGACCCCTGGCCCTGCGCATGCCAGGGAGATATTTATGTCAACAGCAGAGCCCGGCAAGCGGCTGGCGTGGGAAGTGAGACGCCTGTCATTGTAACTCCGCCGTCATTGCCAGGACAGTGATCACACTGCTCAGTGCTTGTGATTATGGAAAATGGTTCCCTTTGGGTGAGGTGGCGAAGGGGAGGAGAGAAGGCAGCTTTTCGTGGGCCGGCGCTCATCCCTGGGCTCGGTCCAGGGTTAAAATAGGACTCCTGCAGGGTGAGGCCCTGGCCCTGGCCCGGACAGCCTCGGCTCTGGGCAGCGGGGCCTTAGCAGACCTCGGGCGGGCAGGACTCTGGCGGTGCACTCCGCAGTTCTGCTGGGCTCTCCGAGCACCTGCTGGGGTCGGGCTCTTCACTCAGGTTGTGGGGGGACCCGAGGTGCAGAGGTGGGCAGGGTGGAGGCCCAGCCTTCCAGAGCGGACCGGGTCTGGAGGAAATGAGCCCAGAGCCCAGCAGATGCACGGAGAAGTCCCCTTCCCCACACCTCAGTGTCTGTGGAGCTGGGGGCTTCTGACTTCAGCCCAGAACCTGGCCCTGCCTGAGGACTCTAGGGCTCTGCCCTTGGCCCCTCCCTGGCTGGGTCGGACCTGGAATGGGAATGGAGCCCTCCACAGGGAGCAGATGGAGCTGGCAGCAGCCCCTGTCCTGGGGGACGGGAACGGTGGGCTCAGGCAGAGACGGAGAGCAGAGGTGGGCTGGGGGGCCTGGGAGCTGAAGGCAGAGCGCAGCAGGCAGGTGAGGGGGGGCTGAGTGGCGGCACCGAGCAGGGCTGAGGTTTTTATTTTAAAAATTTTTAATTGGTATGAATCACATAACATTAAATTTGCCATCTTAGAGTGTACAAATCACCAGCATTTACACCTTCCCAGCACTGTGCCACCATCAACTCCGTCTCGTTCCAAAACGTTTGTGTCACCTGGAAGAAAACGCTGTACTTAATAAGCCGTCACTCTGCGCTGTCCTGCCCTGGCCACCTCCCGCCCGCTCTCCATTTCTGCGGATTGATCTATTCTGCACCTTTGGTGTCAGTGGACGCCTACTTCCGGGGCCTTCGTGTCCGGCTTCTTTCACAGTGTTTTAAGGTTTGTCCATGCGGAGCTGGACTTCTCTCTTTTTATGACTAAATAATATTCCAACACGTGCCTGTTCCTTGGTGGACATTGGAGTGTTTCCCGGGGGTCTTTTGAAAAGAAAGAAGAGGTTCTGCCCATGCTCCTGCGGGGCCTGGGGCTCCACAGGGTCTGAGGGCCCTGCAGAAGCTGGGCGGAGAGCTCAGTGGCCAGGTAGGGCAGGCGAGGGGAAGGGGGCCTGGGGCAGCAGTGGGCTGGGGGATGCCCTCGCCCAGCTCCTGGCAGCTGCTCACTGCTGGTACCAGGGCATGCTCAGCCATGGCCCTCCACCGGGTGCCGAGGGCCCGCGTCTGGGAGGTCGGGAAGTGGGAGTCCTGCACACCTTTGTGGGAACACTGGGGCTCCTGGGCTCTGCTCCAGCTGGTGGGAGTCGACGCACTGTATCTGTGCCCGGACCCCCCGCAGCACGTGCTCTTCTGTCCCCACTCCACAGAGAAGGAAACGGAGGCGCACAGAGGTAAAGCCACTGGCCTGAAGCGGCCGAAGTGACGGCAATGCAGCCCTGGACTGCAGGGTGCCCTGGCACGTGCTGGGAGGTAGCAGCCGGGCGTTTCCCTGGCCTGGGCCTGGCCTGTGACCCCCCATGACTCCTTCCTAGTTTCCTTGGACCCAGCTCACTGTTTCAAGGTCATTTGTAAATCGCAAAGGACACATGACACAGAGGTCACCATTGTGAACACGCTGAGTGCACAGCCCCCAGGAGGCCCGTCCACCCCGCCGGGCACCCTGCCTTCAGAGCTCCCTCACCCCCGGCCTGGGCCTCAGTCCCCTTGAGACACCTGCCCCCAGCCCCCGGCTCCACAGCTACTTTCTGTGTCTTCAGCCTGGTGACCTGGGGTCTCCCGGGAGTGGCGTCCTTCGTGCCTGTCCTTGTCACCAGTGGAAATGGGAAAGGAGGGATCGCAGGCCAGACTGCAGGCGAGAGTTCAGACAGGCACCAGGTGACCAGGGCCGCCCTGCTCTGCCTGGGTACCCTGGGGGTCTGGACTGGAGCCCGACCCTGTCGGCCGGGGCAGAGGGTGAGGGACCTCCGGCCACCAGCTGAGACCTTCCTTGACATCCTCCAAAGACCCCAGGGAGCAAGGGCAGACTGTCCCTGACACCCCGAGGTCTCGTCACATAAACTCGGACCCTTTGGGACAGAGAGTTTTGTGGGCCACCCCTGCTGAGGCGCTGTGCTGGGCAAAGCTTGAACAGCCGTCTCTCCTGCTTCTTTCACAGAGGGACACTGTGACGGTGGCCCCCATACATTCCCTTTAAGACGAAGGGAGATGGCCTGGGGCTCAGAGACCTCGAGCCCCTCAAGGCCACCAGAATTCAACCTTCGCTTTGATTTCCGACTACCTGACCTCAACTGCAGGACGCGGAACCATCACCCCTTTACCACCTTGGGAACAGACCGCGGGGAGCAGGTGGCCTGCCCAAGCCCACAGGGCTGCTGAACGGCAGAACCTGGCTCAACCAGGCCCAGTTGGTGCCACCATTTCCTAGAAAACTCTAGAGCTCTTTCTGCGGCTCCATACGACTTTCCATTGACCTCTG
The DNA here is from genome assembly GCF_964194105.1 of Spermophilus citellus. Classification (NCBI taxonomy): domain Eukaryota; kingdom Metazoa; phylum Chordata; class Mammalia; order Rodentia; family Sciuridae; genus Spermophilus; species Spermophilus citellus. Next base: position 253,862,862 of record NC_138183.1, on the reverse strand, counting down.
TGGAATTTGGAATGAGCCCCGTGGACCCCATGTCCTGGTTGTGACGCATCATTACCAGGAATAGCGAGAAGGTTCGGGCGGCACCGGGGAGACCGTATCAGTCCTCGCCGCGGGGCACGACAGCCTGAGCCCTGGGCACCTTGGCATCTCCTCAAACGCTGGTTTGCTTGTTTGCAGGGACGAGCAGGTGAAAGGCCTGGGGGTGACCGCTGGAACGTTCCAGGTGCAGCTGACATCTAGCAGCCCCAGGGCCCTTCAGGCAGCCTGTCCTGCCCCAGTGCTTGGAGTTAAACGGATTCTAATTAATGGGGCAAATATTTGCCGATGTCCATGTGCCACCAAAGAAAACACAGCCATGCTCCTCAGGTAGCGAGGAGTGTGGGCGCCAAGGCGCTGGCAGCCAAACAGGCGCCCACCGGTCCAGCTGGGTCTCTGAGACGCCGGAGCCTGGGAGGCGCCACGGAGGCCCCTCCTCTAGGGACTGCGCCTGGTGGCCACAGGTGTGTCCCCAGTGTCGAGGAGCGCTCTCAGACTTCACCCCCTCAGGAGGCAGCGGGAAGAGGCCTGGCCGGATGGCCTCCCATCGAGTCCAGTTTAAACTAAGAGGCAGGAAGGGGCCGCCGTCAGCCCCCCATCTGCCGCTCAGACCCGGGGCCTGTCCGAGGAGCTTGGCCAAGAAGCGCCTCCATTCCCTCCGGGGCCTGTGCCCCGACCCTTCCAAGAACGGGGTCAGACTCAAAGCCACTTGGGTTCTTTGGTGCAAGGTAGCAGTTTGTCCCTCGTCCTGTGTAAGTTTGGGCCACGCGATTCCCAGGGAAAGAAGATAGGGGTCAAGCCGCCCTCGGGGCCCACAGGCTCCGCTGGCCCCGCCTGCTGGCCTCCCCTGCAGGGCCGTCGGCCATCTAGAGCCCTTGGGGACGCCTCCCCTCACCAATCAGTGGGCGGCTCAGGACGGCTCTGAGAGCAGCCCCTCACGCGGCCCTCCTTCCCGAGGCCAGACGGCGCCCCGGCCCCCCCCCCCCAGGACAGAGAAGGAGAGAGAAACCCGAGGCCACCGCAGGCCCAGAGCCAGCTCGTCCCACCCACGGCGGGCAGTGCCAGCTCCTGTAGCACAAACCTGCGGTGCTCGCCACCCCTGGGGACCGTCCTGCTAGAAACACGGAGAGGCTAGTCCATGTCCCCAGGCCACCCTGGCAGGGACTGGAGTCGCTGTCTCCATCAGACACTCGAGAGTCCTCCCGACGGCGACCTGCTCGGGCCGCTGGCTGGGCCTCCAAGTCTGGCCTTTGTCAGCAGCCCGAGCGGGGTAGGCCGTGACGCGTCCCACCTGGAGAGGTCCCCCGGCTGCCGCCTGCTCCCAGGGTCTCTCGGCTCAGCTGCCTGCAGCTCAGTGGCCTCTACTTGGTGGGCCGCACACCGGGTGCTCAGGCCAGCCCGCAGGAGGCCCTGGGAGGGCTCTGGGAGAGCCGGTCCACTGGTGGCCACTTTTGTGGGTGGCAAGGACACCCGCTCCATGTGGCACGGCTCCGGCTCCGTGGCCTGGGCTGGGGCTGGCTGACGTGTCCCTGGTGCTACTCAGGGACTCGGGTGCCTCGGGCCCCGTCCTTCTCAGAGTGCCCGTCTGCTGGCCCCAGGGCAGGCCTGTGCCCGCCGCAGCCATGTGCGCCCCACCTCCCGGGGGCTGGGAGCGGGGACCAAGGTGCCCCAGGCTGGCTCCTCGCGAGGTCTCTGACCGCGTCCCCCGCTGTGACCGCACATGGCCCTGTGTGTGCCCCGATGGCCTCTTCTTATAAAGCCCCGTCCCGGGGACCAAGGCCACCCTAGAGACTCATCTTAACGTGATACAGTCGCATAGCAGCCGGGCAGGGGACGGGCCCAGGACAGGGTCTGCGTGCTGTAGAGACCAGGCCCGGGGGAAGGGACATCAACGCATGCTTCAGCCAGAGGGTAGAGGGACATGTGGACACGGTCCTGTCTGGGCAGCGAGCGGGCAGGGCGCCCAGGAGGCTCCGCACAGAGGGTGAGGTCAGCGTCCTGTCCCCCGCTGGACGTGACCTCATAAACCAAAGCCAGGGGCCAACCGGTCCCCTGCCACCGCCTGCCAAGGTCTGGGAGCAAATGTTAGAAAACTGTTTCCCTGGGAGCAGCCAAAGTCCCCCTCAGGAAGGGATGACGACCCTTCAGACCAGGACGGAGCTGGCAGCGTGTGAGTCGGTGGCCCCGACGCGCCGTCCTGCCACCCGGGGCAGCTTGTCTGTAGCCATCTTTGGGGGCCAGTGGACAGCGCAGGGAAAAGTGGAATAAAAACCTCTGAGCCCTCGGATGACCCTGCACAGTCCCCAGGTGAGGACGAAGTGTCCTTGGAGCAGCGCCTGCTGGGGGCTGGGGTGCCCTTGCCCCCTGGGTTCCATCCCCAGCCCCACAAATACGTCCTCATTAAACGTCTCTGCTGCTCTGGACGTTGTCCGTCTGCTGCTCCGAGGGCAACGGAACCCAGTGATCCTCCTGCCTCAGCCTCCCGAGCCACTGGGATCAGAGGTGGCGCACCGCACCCAGCTCTGCTTCTTATTTTGAGGCAGGTTCTCACTAAGTTGCGGAGGCTGGCCTCAAACCTGCAATCCCCCTGCCTCAGCCTCCTGATGGTTAGGACTCCAAGTGTGCACCACCCCATCTGGTTGTAAATTGTAAAATGAAGCAGAGGACACAAATGGTAGCATGCTGTGGACAGGTCAGGAGGGTGTCCCCAGGCACAGGCAGTCCCAGTGGAGGTCTGAACGGGTGGGTAATCCTACAGGTATCTGGGAAGATCATCCCAGAGCAGCAAAGGCCCTGAGGGCAGCTGGCTCTTACAGATAACGTGGTTTCACCCTCGGGGGAGTGCTGTGGGACAGGGATCCCCTGGGACTGATGATTCACGTCTCAGGCATGCCCGGGGTAAACGTGGATACAAGGCGTTTTCACAGAAATGTGTTATCAAAATACGAAGCACAACAGGGCACCAGTGGATGGTGAATGACCTGGTGGCCCGGCAGGACCACACATAGGATGGGAATTAGGGCACCTGACAGCGTCCAGAGGAAACAGAACACACAGTAGGTGTGTGCCTGGGCTCCCACCGGGGAGCGAGGCGGCTCCGTGCCAGGCAGCAGCTCCCACAGCCCCTGCAGCGCTTGTGACCCGACACGGGCCAGGGCGGGGAGGGGTGGCCCTGACCCACAGGGAGAGCTTCAGACCGGACACACCAGCTCACGCTGCCCTTGGTGGCTGCCGTGACCAGCAGGTCCAAGCACAGCAGTGTCTGGGAGCTCCAGACACGAGGTCTCCGGACTGGCCTCGGCCTCCTCTCCGTCGGGACTCGCGGTCTTGGGTGCGCTCTCTGCACCGGCACCCGGACCCCGCTGCAGTCCCTTCTGAGGAGCCAGGAGGGGGGAGCCACGCACGGGGAGGCCGGCCTCCACTGGGCATCAAGGCCACGGGCACAGCAGCCACAGCCTCCCAGGCTCGGGGGGGCGCGGGATCCAGGGCTCCTCCTGCACCCCAAAGCCAGGTCCCAGGAAGCGAGACGGGGAGGCGGCCAGAGAGGAGGCCGGTACTCGGGAAGAAGAAGGAGGAGGAGAGGAAGAGGGAGGAGGAGGACGGGAGGAGGAGGCCAAGGGAAAGGCGGTGGTGTTTGTTATTGTGAGAGGAAAAACAGCAGGCGGCCCCTTGCACAAATCCACCTGCTAAAGCCCCAAGCGTCACCCAGCCACTCAGCACCCGGCCACACGCCAGCTCCACCCTGGGCACGCGGGACCCACAGAGCATGGCACGCAAGACCTGGAGACCCCTGAGGCCAACCGTGTGGAGCAGGGAGTCTCACTGCAGAGGCCAGAGACCCCGCCAGCCCCCAGGGCAGAGAGGAGCCGAGCCACCAGCCCAGGACGAGGGCTCTGTCCTGAGCCTGTGGCAGGGACAGACGCTCCCAATACTATTCTTCACCCTTTTCTTACCGAGAGACCCCCTGGTCATACCCAGGACAAGGACTGCTTGGCCTCCCTTGCAGCTGGAGTGACCAGGGCACTGAGCTCCGGATGGCAGGACGAGGAGAGCATGGGGGTTAGGGCCGGGGCCACAGCTCATGGTGGGGCATTTGTCCAGCATGCTCGGGCCAAGGGGTCAGCCCCAGCTCTGCAAACAAAGGGCAGGTTCCAGGAAGGAAGAGGGCCCTCCTTTGCCTCTTACTTTCCTGTCGGCTGGAATGCAGACTTAATGGCTTGAGCTCAGGCAGCCTCCTGGGCCATGAGGGAGATGAGCAGGCTGAGATGGGACCCTGGGTCTCTGGTGGGTTCACGGAGCCCCTACCGGCCCTGGAGCAGTGGCATTTGGCCTCTGGGCATTTTTTTTGGGGGGGGGTATTGGGGATTGAACCCAGGGAGCCTCTGCCAGTGAGCCACGCCCCCGCCCTTTCGATGTTTTATTTTGAGGCAGAGTCTCGTTAAATTGTAAGGCTCTTGCTAAGTCGTTGAGGCTGGCCTCAAACTTGCAACCCTCCTGCCTCAGCCTTCCGAGTCGCCAGGGTCACAGGCGTGTCCATCCATGCCTGGTACTGGCTTCTGCAGAGGGTATTTCTCGCCCTGCTGGGCAGTTGGCAGGGCCCTCCTCCGCTCCCTCCTCCCTGCTCCTGACAGAGGACAGCAGATGGCCCCAGGAAGGGGCATGGCCTGCCCGAGTTCAGGAGCCGCACTTACATAAACAGCCCCGGGACCTGCGTGGAGTCACCGCTAAGCCCCGGCACCAGCCCCCAGCTCTCCAGCCCCCGCCTCCCTCCATTCCCCAGCAGGACGCTGGCTCCTGGCTGGCTCAAAGGCTGGTGGCACCTCGAAGGCCTCAGTCACCCGCTGGCGACTGCCGGGTCCTCTGCCCCCCCTCCCTGCAGCGTCACCAGGGCCCCGACGTCCTGCCAGGACACGCGACGTGGGCTGCCTCGGCCCCCGCCTGGCCCCGGGGCTGCCCACCCCCCCTCTGGCCTGCTCTGCCTGTGGCAGAGCCTGGCTCTGAGACCCCAGTGTCCCGGCCTGGCCTCTTGTCCCTCTGACCTCGGGACCCTCTGTAACGATGAGTGACATGATCCTCCTGCCACCCGCTGCCTCTGCCCCGACCGCGAGCCCAGTGATGCTTCACTAGCGTCCTCCTGGTCCTCGGCCGAGTCGGCCGCTGAGGTCCTCCGTCCAAGGAAGGGCCGAGGCCGTCCACCGGGAGACCCTGTCCCAGCCCCACGTCAGCCCATCCCCAGGGACGGGCTGCCACACGAGACTGTCCCAAACAGGGCCTCGCCAGCTCCCTGGAGGAGGAGGCCGAGCGCTCAGCGGCTGCAGCGCCACGTGGCGCCCAGTCTCAGAGCAGGAGCTCCGTCCCCCCCTGCCCTGGGGGAAGTCACCCTGGGCCCTGGTGACAGCTGGAGAAGGTGCGGCAGACCTGGGCAGCAGGGTGCCCCTGCTCCACATCGGGGACCCTGCCTGTGGCCCTGTGGCCTTTGCTGTCCCTTGCCCAGCCCCCGGGTGCAGCCTGCTTCCCAGGAGTGCGGCTGACACAGGCCTGCAGCGCCCGGGAGAGGCCAGCGCTGCAGCCGAGGGCTTCGAGGACCCAGGGCTCAGTGACGGCTTCCAGTGCACAGGGACCTCAGGTCACAGCCCCGAGCGGCGGGCAGGCGCCCAGGGCCAGAGCCGGCCTCCGTGGCGGTTGGCACAGGAGTCCCCTCCCCGTGAGCCCGGGAGGGCCGCTGCCCAGAGCGCTGGGTGGGCGGGGGCATCTGGGCCCGCCCTGAGCCGGCCGAGGTGTGAGGGGCTCAGACCTTCGAATCAGCGGCTCCGAGGGACGTCCAGCCGCCCCTGCTGTGCCAGCCCCACCCTCAGATGGAGCGGCAGGTGGCCTCGCTCTAAAGATGCGGCGATTTCCAGAATATTCCTGGGAATGGCATGACAGTGTCCCTCCCTCCACACACCGGTGCCTCGCGACCTTCCATTCCCTGTGTGGCCCCCACCGAGGGGCCTGTGGGTGCTCAGCCGCCGTCCTCCTGGGGCCCGAGGTCCTCGGCGCCCTTGCGGTCACAGCGCCCTGACGCTGCTCGGTGGCCCTCCCCCCATCTGGACTCCGACGCGCTGAGGACAAACCAGGGGCAAAGAGGAGCCCTTCCCGCTCTCTCTGCAGGTCCCCGAGGGGCCCCAAGGCAGAGGGAGCGTCCTGTGGAGTCCAGCTGGGGCCAGAGGCACAGACCTCCCTGGGGACTGCAGGTGTCCCCCAGGAGAGGACGTCCAGCTGCGGTTCTGCTGCTGGAGGGCCAGAGGCGCTTGTTCCTCCCTGGGCTCCCTGGGCTGGAGCTGCCATCGTCCACCATTTGTCCACTCGGGAGACACAGGGCCGGGAGACACAGGGCCAGGTGACGGGCCAGTCAGATGGACAGTCTTGGACTTGATGTCCAGCTCCCCATCAGACCGGGGAGGAGCTTGTCCTCAGACCCCCCTGCCCTGCCCCTGCCCTCCAGCCGGTCCCCCAGAAAAGTGTGTCCCAGCTGCCCCAGGGCCCCCCAAGAAGGATGCTGGACGCAGAATCTGAGCCAGGGAGGGGGCGGGCTTCGGAGGGTGTACAGGCCGTGGGGGCTGCATCTCTGGATTCTCAGTCTCCCTGACGACGTCTCCTCCCACACGGGGCTCTGGGGTCCCTCGCGGCCCCACCCTGGCCAGCGCTGGGCCCCTCGGCCAGGGACTCGACGTCGAGGGCCTCAGCTTTCTCCTGTGCCCAGGGGGGTCATGGCGCTGGTGGGAGAGCCGGCCTCCGTGCAGGGCCCTGGGCGTACCGTCCCTCCCCTGCCTTCCCTGAGCAAGGACCCCTTGAGGCCCTGTCCCCAGCGAGCACCCAGATGGGCGGCAGCTACTCCAGGCGGCCCGGCGGGGCCCAGCCCAGGGGACCCACGAGACAGTCCCAGCCTGGAGACTCGGCAGGTGGAGCCGCCACCTGTGGGGGGTGATTGTGTCCCTGGGGACACTGGGTCATGAGGACAGGGGTCACACTGGCCTGAGGGCTGCCACCATCCTCCTGCACACAGGACGCCCACAGTGCCCTGACGCTGCTCGGTGGCCCTCCCCCCTTCTGGACTCCCAAGACCAAAGTCCTGAAGCTGTCACCTGTGTCGAGGAGGATGAGGGACCCCGGGTTTGTGCCATGTCCTGGGGAAGGCCCTCGGCCACTGGGGAGCTGTCTGCGTGGACACGGTCCCCTGGCACTGCTGCCCTCACCCCCTCCCCTGCTCAGGGGCAGACGGGACCGGGCTGGCTGGCTGTGGCGGAGTCCCCTGTCCCCATCGGCCCGTGGTCCCGCGGTGTCCTTACTTGTCAGCAGGGGCTGCAGGGCCACCTCCTCTGCTGGACTCCGCGTCTCCATGGAGCTCAGGCCCTGCTGGCCGGTTGGGAGCCGGGATCGCACCCTGCGCTGGGCTCTCAGGAGGCCGCGTCCAGAGGCCACAAGGTGCAAGTGAGAGGTGGCAGAGGTGGCAGGAGGTGGCCATGGCTCTCGTGGGTTAATCATTACCCCGGAGACACTTCCCGGGGATCCCAGCAGACCCTGAGGCTGGGCCATCCCCAGCCTCACCCATAGCCTCGCCTGAGGTCACAGGTGACCTGTGACCACCTGAGCCTGTGACCCTTGGGTCAGGCACCCAGGGACCCCTCCATCCTGTGGCTCTGCTTGGAAAACTGGGGCGGCTGAAGCAGAGGGGCCCCAGATCACAGCCCGCTCAGGCTGGCCCCGCGGCCCCGGGCACCCGCTGCCCTCGGGGCCCTGCCGGCTCCCCAGGCTGGGCCAGGCCCACTCCCGCTGCCCGGGCTTGCTCACAACCTCCCGTGGGGAGCAGAGGAGGCCAGCAGTGCCTGCGGGGCTGTCACGAGCCTCAGGGGAGTGAACACAGGTGACACGTGGTGTCCCGGTCCCCGCACACAGCGCGTGGCCAGGGCCGGCTGCTTTTCATGTCCCTGGCTGGGCTCCCAAGACCAAAGTCCTGGGTGCAGGGTGTGCAGCCGGCACTGGGTCAACGCTTGTGGGGTCAGCGATGACGCCGAGGGACTTGGCCAAGGTCGTGGGGCCACAGAGTCATGGCCTGGTGGGCCCAGCAACCAGGGACTCGCTGCTCCGGGAAGTCCCCAGGCCCCGGGGACACCTCACTCAGGTGGGATCAGACCGACATTGCGCCACCCTGGGCCAGACCTGGGGACGGCAGGCCTGGCCGTGGTGGGCTGCAGTGCTGTCCTCCAGGGAGGAGGGGCCTCCCCGCAATGTCACACGGGGCCTGGAGGGCAGGGGCTCCTGGGGACACAGGTGCAGGACTGGCCTGGCGCGCGAGGCTGATGCTGGCTGTCTTCCCTCCGGGCGCATCCGCGTCCTCCAGCTCCGGCGTGCTCTGTGCAGGCCCCGGGCATTCCGGGCCTGGCTGGTGTGAGTCCCCAGGGGCCGGGACCTTCATAGGAGAACCCCGCGGGGTGCCCAGCCAGAAGCTGAGGTTCTGTTTAGCATTTCAACATTGACTCTTGTCTGATTGTGAATGCCGACGACAGCACCCAGCCAGCACCCGGCCAGCACCCAGCCCTACCACCGCGGCTGGCATTTGATAGGTACCGTCGGGCAGGAAGGTGGCGGGGTCTTGGCCAGCGGCCGCCTCGCGTTCTCAGGGGAGAACGCACCGTGCCAGCAGAGCTGCGGGCTGTGCCTTTGCAGAAGGGTCTGCTTTTGCTCAAGCCCCGGAATCACTGCCCGGGGCCCCCCACCTGGAGATGGTGAGCGGAGACTCCGCAGGCCAGCTCTGCGTCCCGGGACTGGGGGCCGGCCGGGTCACCCGGCAGTCTGTTGGTGTGTGTTAGAACTGACAGATGGCTGTTTCTGCAGGGAGAGGACGGGGCTTTGACATCGCTGGGTGCTGGGAACGCACACCCCGAGCTGCCCTCGGCCGCCGCGGCTGCTATAAACAGCCCAATGCAATATGGCCTTATTTGGTCACAGAGCCCACTTATCACGCCGGGGCCGCCTGCCTTTGACTCCGTGAGAAACAATTAATTCCCGGACCTCTCCCTCCAGGCGGGGGGATGCGCTGCGGCGGCCGACCTGCCCTGGCTGGGAGTCGGTACGCGGGTCCCCAGGGTCTATGGCTCTTGCTCCTGGGTGCTGCCCGTGTTGGGGAGGCAGTGTCCCTGCACTGGGGTCCCCGAGGGCTCTGCAGACCCAGGCCAGGTGTCCGTTCACCTGGCTTCTGACCACAGGCTTCAGAAGCAGAGGAGCCGGGACGGGCCTGGACTCGGGTGGTGTCCCTGGTGTGTCCCCAGCCGGCAGAGGGGCGTGGCCAGCAGGCCCAGGCTGGGCGCTGGAGCAGGTGGCCCATCTACTGGTCAGGGAGGGGACCATGGGCTTCTGCTGGGGACTGCTGTGCTGGGTCTCGGACTTGAGCCTGGACCTGGGGACAGCCAGCGGAGAGCTGACCCCACTCCAGAGCAGAGCTGGAGGCTGTCCAGAGGGCCCGGTGGAAGTGCCCCTGGTGGGGGAGCCAGCCTCCGTGGCAAAGTGACACACAGCGACCCTGGAGGTCACCTGGCAGGCAGGCTGACCGCTAAGGTGCCCTCATCCCAGCAGGGCGCGTCCTCGGGCCGACGGGCTCTGCCACAGCCTGTCCTGGGAGTCCTCCCACAGCGGAGTCTGTGAATCACAGGAAAGGGCCGTGACTCACGGGCGACCCAGACGGGGCGGAAGTTCAGGAGCATGACACGGTGAGTGGGGGTGGGGCCGGCACGTCCCCAGCCCTGGGCCCGGGCCCCTGCCTGGCCATGTCTGTGGCTAAGCCTCGGTCTCCTCATCTATGAAACTTGCTCAGGACCTGCCCTGGGGCTGCCGTGAGAGAGACATGACGTGACAGGGGAGAGGGGCCAGTGCTGCACGTGGTCGGTGCTAAGTTGTTACTGGGGATTGACTAATTAGTTAAATGAGAAACTAGAAACTGTCACCTAAGATTTCCAGAATATTCTATTTCACCTTCAGCTCCTTATGGTGGCCTATGAGAACGTGACTGTTAGGAGGTGTCCCAGAGACAGGACCATGCTCATTCCTTCCCTTCTGGCTATGATGGCCGGAGCAACAGCAGCCATTTCAGACCTCGAATTGGCTCTGGCATGGAGTCTTCACAACACACACGAGCAAAGTGGGAGAATCCTGGGTCTCCGGAACGGGGAGCCCAGCTCCGAGAAGCCCTGGAATCTGTGCTTGGAAAACAAACTGACTTCCACTCCGCTCACGGCAGTCACGACAGTGCTGTATGGACCGTTGGCTTCCTTCAAATCCAGTGTCCAGGCGAATGACAGGCCGGGGGCCTCTGCTGCCTCCTCTTCACCTCTGACACGGGCCGCCTTCAGTGGTCCTTCAGCAGCCAGCCCTGTCCCCTGGCCTGCCTCAATCCCTTGGGCAGTCCCTTGGGTCCTTACTCTCCTGGATGCCCGGGTCCTCACTGCACCCTGCTGTGTCCTTCCCCCAGGCCCCAGCCCCCAGCCTGGTCAGACGGCCTCCTGCGGAGCCTGGGGTCTCTCAGGTCTGACCCGAGCAGGGGCTGGGCCCTGGAGGACGCTCACCGCCCCAAGAGCGGCTGCACGGGGCGGGGCTCCTCCCGGGAGCCTGGAGGCTGAGGTTCGGGTCGGCCCTCGGGGCCAGGAGGAGCCCAGCTCCTCGTCCTCCTGTGTGCGGGGCTCAGTGGCCCCGGCTGTGCTGTGGCCGGGGACAGAGGGTCCCTCATCCAGGTGGTCTCCCTGCAGGGGGCCGGGCACTCCGGGGCATGAAACAGGACGGCGGGTGACGCTGGTGTGCAAGCAGCCTGTCGCTGGTGGCCGGAGGGACCAGTTGGTCAGGCTCAGGGACCAGCGGCCACTGTGCGGGGGCCGGTCCTGCTTCGAGCCCTGCTGTCCTGCGCCTCGGGGACCCTGGCCTGGAGGGCGTCTGTGGCCTGCGGCTGCCGTGACACATCCCAGGAGGCTGGGCTCTCGTGGGGACACGGGGCAGCAGGAGGGTCCCCCGCCTCGGAGGAGAGGCCGCTCCCGGGCGGTCCTCCGTTTCCCAGCGCCTGCCTCCGGGTCTGCTCCTGCAACTCGCTGTGGCTTTGCCGTTCCTGTCCCCTGGAAGGACACTCCGCCCTAGTCCAGGGTGTGTTTCCCGACTCAGTTTCATTGGCAGACACCCTTTCTCTAACAAGACCCCGTTTGTGGGTATGGGTCAGGACGCCCACAGGCTCTCGGGGCCTCTGTTCACCCTGCTGTCCTGGGGGACACAGTGTGTCAGGGCAGAGATGATTGACATGGGTGAGGAAGGGAGGGGTCCTGGCAGGTGCAAAGGCCCTGGGGCTGGAGGGAGGCTGGCCCAGGAAGGATGGGAGGAGCCAGAGTGCCCGGAGGGGAAGGAGCCGAGGCACCACCCGAGCCCCCAGGCCACGGCCGCCAGCTACGCCCTGCACAGAGCCAGGCTGGCCGGGGTGTCAGGCGGGGAGGGGAGCTGCCTTGCCCTGACCCTCTGGCTGGGCCCTGGGTAGGTCCTTGGCCGCCCTGGGTGCTGGTCTCCTTGGTCAGGCAGGGCACTGTGGTCCCCGATCCTGGGGGAGCCTGAGCGTGTGGCCAGGCCCAGAACCAGGCCAGGAGGGCAGCCTTGTAGGGCAGCGCTGAGACCTCCCCCGAGCACCAGTCACCCTGCTCGGCCTCCTCCAGCCGCCCCGGCCAGTCCTGGCACCCCTCACCACCCCACTGCCGCCGAAGCCCGTCTGCTGCCGAGGCGGGAGAGAAGCTCCAGCCTGGTCCCGTCCAGTGACAGGAGTCCAAGTCCCCACCGCTGAAGGGACTCCAGGACCCAGCCTCACCTGACCCAGCGCCCGGCCCGTGGGCCTTGGAGCCGGGGGGCGAGCCCTGCCTCCACCCAGGGCGGGAGCAGAGGCCGGGCTGTGTGGACCGTGGGGCTCTGGCCTGGTTCTGGGGAGCAGGACACGCGGTTCCCAGAAACGTCTCTTTGGAAAGTTTTAAAAATCACAGTCCCTCGCTGGCCCCGAGGCGTCCCCACCCGAGGCGTCCCCACCCGGGGCGGACATCTGATCCCAGGGTTTGTTCCTTTTCCAGAAACCCTCCCACCGAGTAGGAGTGGGCTTCTTTCTCTCTGAACTCAGCTGCTGATCATCTTCCTGCCGCTGGAGCTTATTTTGAATCTCCAGCAAGGAGGCCGGCGGGCTGGCGGGACGCCCGACAGACGCTTTTGTTTGGGCGCAGAGATAGGATCGGGGTGTCGTACCCGAGGCCGGGGGGAAATTGAAGGCTGGTGGTTTTTTCCTTCTAAGATACGTTCGAGTTCGGCTCTCTGGGCTGGGTTCCTGGGAAACGCACAGGAGCCTTATTTGGGATTATCGAGTTCCTTGGATTTTATGGGCGCTAAACACTGGCTCTGAGCGCCACGTCTGAGCCTGGGTTTCCGCAGTGGCGGGTGGAGGTCTGCGGTTCTGAGTCGTGGGTGGAGGACAAGGGAGTCGAGGCTCACAGAGCTCCGACTGTGGGCCCAGTCTGATCCAGGGGCCTCAACTGCTTCCTGGGGGCTCACGGCAGTCCTGTTGAGCAGATGAGGAAAGTGAGGTTCAGAGAGGTCTAGTAACCAACTTGAGAGCACACAGCCACGTGGAACCAGGGCTGGAGCCGGGTGGGAAGCTGTGTGGCTTGTCCTGCCTGCCACCTTGCAGTTCCCACTGACGTTGACTCATTATTGAGTGTTTTCAATATTTGAAAAGCCAGCCAGAAGTACCCAAATGTCCCCCCTGGGAATGTAAAATGGGGTGGCCTCAATGTGAGGCAGTATCACCAGGTGACTCAGCAGAGCTGCTCCTGGGTTTCTACCAAAACTAGCTGAGAACCATTAAACAGAAGCCAGTGTGCGGGTCCACCCGGCTTCATTCACAACAGCCAAATGTGTGAAAACCCAGCGTCCACCTACTCAGGGACACCAGGCAAAATATGGTCTGGCACCCAGGGGAGCATTACTCAGCCATGAAAAGGAGCCGGGCCTGGGCATACTTCATCCCGCAGCAGAGCCCGCGACAGAGGCCTCCCCCATGGATCCTACGGGACGGGTGGACCCACAGAGGCCGAGGGCAGGCGGGGGTGGGCTGGGAGGGCTGGGCCATGCCCATGGAGGGACCAGGCTCTGGGTAGGGTGGTGACAGTCCTCTGGTGGTGATGGAGCAGGACTTGCGGCCACTCTGAGTCCCGTGGGGGGTGCACTTGAGATGCCGAACCCCCCGTGAAGCCCACTGTCTCTGAGGTCACTTAGATGGACGTGGTTTCCACGCTGGGACGGAGCGAGGCCAGGGCTCTCCCACCCACCGCAGCTCCAGCCCCGAAACCACTCTCAGATCTTAGAGCGGAGGCCCCAGCCCTGGGGAGGGGGAGGTGGGACGGGGACCGGGACCCGCACGGGAGCCTGCCGGGCTTGGCAGGGCGGGGTCTGCCCTGACGACGCTCCTGGCCTGGCGCAGGCTCCCCCAGAAGGTTCCTGGCAGACCCCGTGACGCAAGCAGGTCACTGCTCTGAGGGGTGACGCGCTGGGCTTGGGGTCACCGGGCTCTGGGGAGGCAGAGCGCTCTCTGTCCAGGCCGCTCCTGGCCAGGAGCCTGCTGGCCGCGGGGAGCCCCTTGGCCTCTGTGCCTCCCAGTGGGGACAGGCGGAGGCCCGGCCTGGGGTGAACCCTGGTGATGCAGAGCCCGGCCTGGCACCTTGGCTCCCTGGACATGCTGTCCCTGGTCCCACTCCTGCCTGGAGCCAAGTGGGGAGAGGGAGAGCTGTGACCGGACCTGGATCCCAGGCTCCCCAGCCTCAGCCGAGGGGCTGAGGGCACTGTGGCCCAGGCTGGCCAGTGGGACCGGCCAGGGTGGGATGCACCTGGAGCTGCCCCCCTGGGGACGGTGACCGGGCCAGCCTGGGTGGAAGAAGATCCCCACCCGGCTCCAGCCTGAGTCGGAGGAGCAGGGACGTCCCCAGTGAAGGACCAGCCGTCCCCTGGTCTGGGTCTCAGCAGGTTTTTGCCGCCCACACCCAGGAGGGACGTGGAGGGACGGGACCTTCGGCTGCCCGGGCTGTGGCGGAGCCCAGGGACCGCTGCCCGCTGCACTGCCCGGGTGGGAGGCAGGGGCAGGGCGGCGGGGGGCAGCGGGCTTTGGGGGGGGAGCTCTTGGTCACCTTCCTCATGTGACCTCTGGGTGGTTTCGGGGGACAGTTCTCACTTCGATGCCACATAGACCTGGGTGTGGCTCCTCCCCACCGGGGACCTGGACGGGGCCTCGCCTGCAAGCTGGGCCCGGAGATGCCAGCAGGCTGCCACTCCTGCTTCGCAGCCTTGTCTCCTCTTCCGGTCCTTCACCCTGTCTGCCTATGAGCTGCAGGGCCCCAGGGCTACCTCCTCTGGGGGAAGGAGTGTGCTCTCGGGGCCAGCGGCATGACTGTCCCTTTCAGCTAATAGCAGTTCTGTCCGGGGCTGTGGCAAACAACAGGGAGACCATCCTTGATGCTGGCCGCAGAGCGTCTCTCGCACCCGGGACCCTCTGCACCACGCAGAGCTCTCCAGGAGGTGGAGGTGCCGGGACCTGCCCCCTCCAGACCAGGCCTGTCTGTCACCTGGTGCCAGCTGTGCCTGCAGCCCTCGCCTGGGCTCGGCTGATGCACTTGTCTAGGAATGCACCGCCCACCGCTGTCAGTCTCTTCCCAGGAACCTCGTGCATTTTGGCCGAAAAGATAAATAAATGCTGTAAGTGCGCTCGGCTGGCCGCCTGGGACGCCGGCATCTGCACACACTGGGTGCACGAGCCCGCGGTGCTGCCAACGGACTTGACTTCTCCCTGATAAAACGGTCTGGGAGGGGCCCAGAGGGCCCGGCAGCTCCCTCGTCGGTCCTGGTGGGCAGCAGGCTGGCCTGGCCTGGCCTGACCCCAGCCTGCTGTGCCTGGCTTCCGCAACCCGACCCTCCCCTGCCCCTGGACCCCTGGGCTGCAGAGAGCGGCCTGGGACAGCGCCCTGCTCTGGCTGGAGTCCCCTGCAGGCCTCCCCCTCCCCCACGGGGCAGAGCCGTCTGGGGTGGGCGGGCTTTCCTGGGGGCCTGGGGATTTGGATAAAAGCTGATTGAAATTAAAACAGACCCAACCAGGCCCAGAGCCTCGAAGTTAAGAAGAAAAGGATGGTGTTAAGTTAAACCTGGCCCTGATTTGACCCCGGGGGGAGGAGCCGGCCGAGCCGCCCATCAGATGGAGGATTGTGACCCAGACGGGCTTGGCGGGGGCAGGTGAGTGTCCCCAGAGGGGAGCCACTGCTCGGGCGTGGGCAGCACGGCCCCACAGCACCCTGTCCTTGGACAGCCCTGGCTTGGTCACGCTCTTAAAGAGCCGACTGTGTCACCACTGACCTCGAGCGTGTGAAGGAGGGGCTGCAGCATTCGCACCTGCAGAGGGCACGGGCCACGGCTTGTGTGCCCCCAGACGCCCATCTGCGCACACGCCCAGGGGCAGAGCTCCGGGACCGTCCCCTGCTGGGCCAACAGGGAGCCTGTGCGGTCAGCGGCTGAGCAGGAGGGACCTGGGCAGTCCCCGAGCCAGAACGCGCTTCAGACCCAGAAAGACAGCAAACACGGGCGGCCGGGGCCCCTCGCTGCATCCCTGACCCGGACGTCCCCCGCCCGGCCTCCGGACCAGCACCTGGCAAGGCGGGGAGGGGCCCAGGACCCCAGGCTGCCCGTCCCTGCCCGTGGCTTCTCCACGTCCAACGACCATAAACGGCACCTACAGCAGCACAACCCGGGAGGGCCGGCCGGTAGGAGCCCAGCCTCGCGCCCGAGGGCGCCCTCCCGCCTTCTGAGCGGGGCCACGTCTTCACTGTGCGCCAGGCTCTGCCAGGGCCACCCCTGCCCCGCGCCTGAGTTCCACTTGTGGCCCTTTCCCCGGCTCAAGGGCACCTCTGCGGAGGACGCCTGCCCTCGCTCCCAGCCCGAGGCCCCGCGCTACCTGCGTGGCCCTCTAGCAGGCCGGTCATCCAGGTGTCACCTGGATTGCAGGGTGGGGTGCCGGGCCTTAGCATAGGCGCCAATGTCCCTAAGGGGGTCCAGCTGGGCCCGTGAGCCCTGATGGCCATTCCCACAGTGTCTCCCCACCTTTGGGGCCTCAGCACCCAGGACCCCACAGGCAGGACCGAACCACCCCAGACGCTTCCCACCAGCGGACTTGGCAGGCCACCAGAGCAGTGCTCCTCGTCCCCATGTCCCTCAGCCTCTCGACCCGGCAGCCCTCCTGCCTGTGGTGGCCACTCAGGTGATGGAGGTGCTGGGCAGGGAGAGGTGGGGACTTCGTCCTGCCCCTCCCCTGCGGGGGCTGCTCCTACCCAAGGGGACACCTCCTCTGGGTGGTCTTTCCTACAGCCCAGCCCCGTCCTTCCTGGCCCTCAGGTCTAGGCCATGATGGTGGTGCTACCCTCATGGCCAGCCAGGGGCCCCGGACAGCACCCTCCTCCTGTTGGACCCCCCTTCACGCCTTCAACGCAGCCCCTCCTTTAAGCCTGGCTCTCTTCGGGGTGGCCGTGGCCCAACACTCACAGGACGGAGCTCAGCCCTGACCTGCTGCGATTGTTTAGAGCTGTCCCTTCTCACGCGTCCCCTTAACTCGAGAGCAGAGCAGCCCTGGCTCTGAGTCACCTGCCTGGCCCTCGGCAGGGCCACCCTGCCAGGCCCTCACGACCGCCTTGCTCTCTGAACACACCCAGGTGACCAGGGTCCACTGGAGGACGCAGGCCCAGGTGGAGCTTGTGCCCCGTGGAGTCCTGAGTGTGGAGGACTGGGAGTCCAGGGAAGGACCTGGAGCCCAGGCCAGGGCCGGGAGCTCCTTCCACCCTTTCACAGGCACAGCCACCGTGAGGGACACAGCCTGACCCACAGCCAATAGGACACAGCCTGACCCCCTGGCTGCACAGAGAGACCTGGAGGGTTTGTCAACACAGGCCCAGGGCCCTGTCCAGGCCGGCAGAACCAGACCCACGGGGGGCCCGGAGACCTCCTGAGGGGGTCGGGTGCAAGGAGGGCCCGGCGTGTGGCCTGGGTAGCCACACAGCTCAGACAGGACCAGGGGCCGGGGGTCCTTCCACTCGGAGCCAAGGAACACCTGGGTAAACGGGACCCCCGTCCCTCAGCAGCGGGCTCAGCCCAGCCAGGTTTCTGTGAACGATATGTCGGGGCACTGAGTTTCTGGGATATTCCAGAAGGTTCCACGTGTTTGGAGGGACCCCAGCGCTCTTAGATCCTCATCTCTTTTCTATAGAATTAGACAATCTGGAGAGGACAGAACCCGGGCACCAGGCGACCGCTGGTCGGGGCCGCTGGGCTACGTCTGGGGGCCGCCAGCTCTGAGACACACCCGGCGTGGCCTGTCCGATGGGAGCGCTGGGTCGAGCCCGCGGCCGAGCGGCCGGGCTGCGGAAGGCGCGCCCTGGAGCAGTGGAGAGAGGCCGCCACAGGAGCAGCCCAGCCGAACCCGGGTGTAGGCGGTGCCACTCCACAGAGGACTGGAGAGCTGCGCTGGGGGACGGGCGCTCCCTCTCCCTACCCCAGGGTGACCGCGACGGGAAGGGGCAGGTCATGAGCGACACCCACAAGGTCACCGGTGCCCTGCCAGACCGATGAGGAGAGGTGGTCCTCTCCCTCTGCCCGCGCCAGGCAAGCCCGCTGTGGGAGGTGGCCGTGGCTCCAGGGCGTGGGTTCTCGAGGACACTGGGTCTGCTGGTGCCTTGGTCCTGGACACCCAGGCTCCAGAACCATGAGGAGCACCAGCCTGTGGCATCCGCGACAGCCGCCGAGCTGAGAGGACAGCTGTGCTCCACACGCCCCCTACCAAATGGCCACAAGTGTCCCCACAGACACATGCCCCTCTGTCCAGCCCCTTCCCCTTCTCTGCCCACGTGCCCAGGGGCCTCTTCTCCATGTCCTCCAGCCCCGGCACAGACAAGGCCTGCACTGGGAGGCGGTCCTCAGAAAGGGATGTCCGCACACCCTCGCCTCCCCTGGCCAGCGGCTCTGTGCAGTGTTCCTCCCCGAGCGCTCCGCAGGGGTGGGCAGAGCTTCCCTCCTCACTCACAGAAGAGCACAAAGAGGACAACCAACCCTGCAGCACTCTCCTTACCTGGAGGCAATTAGTCCACCATTATCACTCCTCTAAAATCATCCCTGAGCCATAGCACCCCTCGCCCACCCACCCACCATTCACTTACCCATGTACCCACACACGGATCCATCCTTCCACCACCATCATCTACCACCATCCACCCACCACCCATCCACCCATCACCATCCACCATCCATTAATCCATCCACCATCCATCAATCCATCCACCCACCATCCATCCACCACCCATCACCATCCACCATTCCCCACCATCCATCCACCCATCACCATCCACCATCCCCCACCATCCATCCACCATCCACCCATCACCATCCACCATTCCCCACCATCCATCCACCATCCATCCACCATCCATCAATCCATCCACCCACCATCCACCCATCACCATCCATCAATCCATCCACCCACCATCCACCCATCACCATCCATCAATCCATCCATCCACCATCCACCCATCACCATCCACCATCCATCAATCCATCCATCCACCATCCATCAATCCACCCATCACCATCCACCATCCCCCACCATCCCCCACCATCCATCCACCATTCACTTATCCATGTACCCACACACGAATCCATCCTTCCACCACCATCATCTACCACCATCCACCCACCATCCACCCACCACCCATCACCATCCATCCACCATCCGTCCACCCATCACCATCCACTATCCCCCACCATCCATCCACCATCCACCCATCACCATCCATCAATCCATCCACCCACCATCCATCCACCACCCACCTATCCACCTATCCACCCACCCACCCACCCCCCACACATCATCCATACCCCAGGCTTTCTGCTACCGTTTCTCTCGAGCTCCACACACAACCTCCACCTGCCCCGCTGTCCTGAGGTCTGGGGTCTCCACCCACCCGCCAGCCCTCCCACCCCCAGATGTCAAGCACCAGGCACCGGGCGGGGTGTGGGGACCCTCCTGCTGGGAGTGGTCATTTTCCAGGGTGACTCGATGTGCGGATCCTCCTTCCACACGAGGAGCAATGGCCTGCGGAGGACCCACCTGTTCAACAGGTGACGCCAGGTGACGCCAGGTGACGCCAGGTGACGCGGGGCTGAAGCCTCGGACCTGATCAGGGCCAGGAGTGGGCTTCGCAGGCCCAGGTGAGACTCCATCCCTGCAGGCCAGGGTGACGGCCTGGGCCCACGAGCCGAGCGAGGACGGCCTCGTCTCCACGCCCTCGTTGCCCTCCTGGGCAGAGGAATCAGGAAGCCCCTCACCAGGGTCCCACCTTCAGCGTCCCCCCCTCGGGCTCAGTGGGGATGTCCACCCAGGAGGTGGAGAGCCGGCCGGGGGCTCCAGGTCCGGAGACCAAGCCCTTCAGGGGCCGCAGTCGGGGGACGGGACGGGTCGAGGACAGGGCCTCCTCGGGCCTGCGGCTCTTCCTCTGTTCTCACAGTGTCTTCCGGGCTTGTGGGTCAGCCCCTTTAATAGCCTCCCCCGGGGCCTGGCCTGTCCCCTGCAGCTGGGGGGCGTGGGAACGCTGCTTGGCCAGGCGGCCGCAGCTCCGCATCCCCAAGGGAGGCGGCAGGGCCTGGCAGAGTGCCACCTGTCTTGGAACTGCCCCCCCCGTGCAGCGGGACGTGACCCCCACCTCGTGTCCAGCTCTGCACTGTTGCTCAGGGTGGCAGGGACCTCGGGCTCAGTGGGGATGTCACATGCAAAGTCCCTTCCACAGGAGCCTCCTGCATGTGGCTTCCCTCCTGCAAGACCAGCCTCTCCCACGGCTGCGGGCTCTGGGTGGAGACTGAACTCACCGAGCCTCAGTGGCCAGCCGCGGCCGTCCCTCTCTGGGGCTGGACGTACCGCGGCACCTCATGGAGGCTGCCAACCCTCCAGCCTGTGCCCCACGGTCTGTGGGGGGCTGCTTGAGTGCTAGTGGCTTTGCCTGGCGCTGCCCGTCTGGCTGCCCAGCTGTCCCTCTGGCAGCGGCTGGACAGGGAGAGTCCTCTGGGCTCAGAGCAGGCCGGGGCCTGCACAGCGGCCAGTGCAGGTGCTCTCCTCAGGTGTGGTCTGCCCTCGTTACCTCAGGAGGGGTCGCTGGGGCCTCGTCCCCACAGGAAGGCTGCCATTGCCCCGGGGTGGGAGCGTCCTCTCTATGGGGTGTGAATCGGGCCAGGCCTGTCTCTGGACTCCAAGGCGACTCACAGCAAAGGACAGCAAAGCAGACAGAGGCCCAGTCTGCAGTCCAGCTGCGAGCCCCTGCCATTTGCAGGCCGAGGGAGGAGGCTGGGTCCTGGTCACCGGGAGACAGACCCTGGTCAAAATATCACACGGAAAATGACATCGGGACTCACGGAGCGGAGTGGCCCCAGGTGCCATGGGATGTGCTCTGAGGGCACAGCTGTCCTCGCAGGGAGGCAGGACACCCTGGGTGGAGGCCTGGAGGCTGCGGGGAGCCACCTGGCCCTTCTGCGTGGGGCGTGGTGGGCAGCGCTGCCTCGGCGGGGGGAGGTGGCCGGGTGGAGGGAAGCCCAGGGAAGGGACAGATGCTTGGGGTCCAGCGGAGCTGAAGCCCTGGCCTGCAGAGCCGGTCCCTCGCGGTGGGTCCTCCGGGCTTCCACGCCCAGCAGCCTGGGCCTGGCCTGGCCTCTGCTCTCTGCCGGCCCCCCACTGGCTCTGCTGAGTTTCAAGGGTCACTGCCGTGGACATGAGGCTGTGAGAAAATCGCTGCTTTCCCGCCGCGAGCCGGGCGGCCCTGGGAGGGGGCACTGCCCACTCGGACTCTCTGCCCTGCGGCTCCGCCCCCTGCAGGCCTCTCGTCCAGCCCTGGCCCACCTGGCCCCCGCCCCACCCTGCCCGACCCAGGGGAGCCCCTGCCCCTGTCCCTGGTCCAGCGGGAGGGAGGGTGAGGGTTGGCCATGGGCATTGGGAAGCAGAGCTGGACATCAAGGTCACTGTGGGCCCTGCCTGTCCCTGCCTCCTTCCTGTGGGCCCCCAGGGACAGCTTGTCTCCCCTAGGGACCCTGGTCTGCACCCCGGGAGCGAGGGGCCTCTCGCGTGGAGAAGCAGGGACAGCCCCCTGCAGCCCACACAGCCTGGGCCCAGGGCCCCCGCCGGCCTCCCGTGGGGCTGCTGGACACGGGCCTCACTGCCGACCTCCTGGGGCAGAGCGCACGGCCCGCGTTCCTGGTCTCTAGTGAAGGTCTGCCGCGGGCACGGGGCTGCCCTTGGGGAAGACCAGGGACAGGGCAGTGGACATGGCAGGGAGGGCTCCCGCCACGGGCACAGCCGGCCCGGAGACAGGTGCGCCTTCCGGGGTGCGGCCCCCGTGGGTCACCCACGAGTGCCATCCAGGCAGAAGGGTGCAGCACGGGCCCAGGGACACCTCTGAGGGACAGCTCTACGGGGTGCGTGTCCCTCGGGCCCCTCCACTTCACTATCTCTGAGGAGGATTGCTGACCACAGACCAGCTTCAAACACCAGAAACAGCCGCTCCCGGGTCACAGCCCTGGGGACACCGAGAAGAGACTTGAAAGGGACGTCCCCTCCCCCTCTTGGCCGGAAACCCCCCGGGTGGCCCCGCTAACGAGCCCTGGCGTCTGCCGGGGCCTGGCCGTCCTGAGGTCTCTCCCAGGACCACGTGGCCCACTCACAGCCACAGAGAGGGGATCATGCAAGGGGGTGGCCTGGCCTGGCCCCAAGAGTGGCCAGAAGGGCCTGAGACCCCCAGCAGGGGCCGGGGATGGCACTGCACAGATGAGTCCTCCCACAGGGACATCAGGCTCCCGGCTTGGCAGCAGACCTCCTGGGGGACGTCGGGTCTGGCCACCACGGGGTAACGGGTGCCCAGCTATGGCTGGGTGGTTCACGTGCAGCCCCGTGGCCTCGAGAACGGGGGGGGGATGCTGGCCGTCCCCAACTTCCTGGGTCCCCACTGGGGCGGGGAGCAGCCCAGACCACTGACTGCTGGGAATCCCGATGACCCTCTGTGGACCCCGGAGTCTGGAGGCCCCGGGGCTGGGGATCTGAAGCTCTCTGATCTAGTGCCCACCCAGGGACACGGCCTCCTGCCCCTGACCCTCCGCACAGGAAGTGTGTGTGCCGGGGCCGCCAGGCTCGGGTCAGAGAAAGAGGCGGAAACCGCCAGGACCAGAGCAGCCTCTCAAGATGGGCGCGCATACAGCAGGCGCTTGATGCTCCTGAGGAGGAGCAGGACGTCAGCGATGACGGCGCCATGACAGGGCCTGGCTCGGCTGCTGCTTCCCTGTCGTTGCTGTTTGAAGAGATCCAGGGATGGGACGGTGCCAGGGGACAGAGCAGCGGAAATTGTGACACCGTCAGCCACTGGGAGTCACATCCACTCTTGGAAGTCAAAAAGAAAGGGACGGGATGGTAGCCAGGGCTCGTTCCAGCAAGGCCTCTCCCGGCCCCCGCCCCCTGGCCGCTCGGGAGGCCCAGGTTCCTGGATGCTGCCACAGCAGTGCCCACTCGGCTCAGGCACCAGGGAGGACAGCAAGAGCCACTGACCAGGAAGGAGGGGGCCCAGCCAGCCGCGGGGAGAGGCCAGCCGGGGCCCAGGGGCCCTGTCCTCCCCAGAGCAGGTGGCGTGGCCATCGTAGGTGCGTGGCCCAGGGCCCTGACTCCCGCAGCCTGTGCACAGAGCCGCTGTTCATGTAGCTTGTGTGTGACAGCAGAATCCTGGGGTGTCCAAATGGGAGAGGGATGGAGGGACGCTGCGGCCGTCCACCCGGCCCGGGCGCCCTGCTGCTCTGGTGAAGTGTGTTCCGGACGCAGCAACCACTCGGGTAAACGTGGGCCAGGGGGCGTCAGGGCAGAGCCAGGAGCAGCCGCCAGGAAGGGAAGACCACGCCCCCAGCACCCTATCGACAGCGGGAGAGCGCAGAGCGCCGTCTTCTGCCCGGCCAGCAGAGGCCAGCGTTCCAGAGGGTCTCTAGTGAGAGTGGCAGAGCGTGTCCGCGGACCCCGGATGGACTAATGAACCATTGTCCTTTTAAGTCCTGTTCTCTTCTCCCTTCTCTCTCTGTGGCTTGATGGAGAGATGATCCGCAGACCATCTCAGGGACACATACAGAGTCGGATAAACAAGCCCAACTTCTCTCAGACTGTTTTCCTCATCCCAAAGAGATGGAGGCCCCTCTAGCAGCTGTTTTCCACTCTTCCCCACCCCAGCCACAGGCAGCACTAATCTACCTTCGGGCGCTGTGCAGACAAAATGGGATCATGTGACCTGGGATCTGTTAAGACTGGCTTTTTGCACTCAGCATAATGGTGCGTGTCATAGTAGTGTTGGTGCTCATCCCTTTTCATGGCTGAATAATATTCCACTTAACCATTTGCTGGACACCTAGGTTGCTTCTGCTTTGGGGGTGGTAGGGCGTTCCTGCGCACAGTTTTGTGTGGATATGTGTTTTTATTGCTCTGGGTTATGGGAACTGCTGGATCATGTGGTAGCTCTGACCCATGCTATTTTTTTGTTGTTGTAGATGAACACAATATCTTTACTTTTATTTGTTTAGTTTTTATGTGGGTCTGAGGATGGAGCCCAGGGCCTCATGTGCGAGGCAAGCGCTGTGCCGCTGAGCCCCGCCCAGCCCTGCTGCACTTGGAACGTGTGGCCTGAGGTCCTGAGCGTCACCCACCTTCTAGCAGGACTGGTAGGGTCTCATCCTTTGTGCCCAGGCCCAGGCTCGCGTGGAGGGGACTTTCGTGCCTGACCTGTGGAGGGTCCAGCCTCCTTCTCGAGGCCAGGTGGCCACATCCCGGCCCCAGTGCTGGCGGGGCCTCTTTCCTGCGTGGAGCGGTGCAGGGAGGCTGCGTGGCCTGTGCTCTTCCGCCCACTCAGCCTGGAACCTGCTTCCCAGGGCAGGGGCCTCACGTCCTGTGGACAACATGGCTGCCCAGACCCAGCAAGTGCCCTCGCCGTGCTGTGGTGGGCGTGTGGCCGGCCCCTGGCCACCCCCCCCCCCACGCTGCACTTGCCCTGGGGGCGGCTGGGCCCTGTGCTGCAGCAGCACCTGAGGGTGGGTGCAGGCCAGCGTCTGCTTTGGCTTCCGGAGGGACTGATGGCCACGGGGACCGTCTCCACCGAGGAGCCTCTGGGTGATGCCCGGGACCCTCCTGACAAGGCCACATTGTTCTTGGTGACTCTGAGACCAGGAAGCTCTGGGCAGAAGTGGCTGCTGTCTGCTCCTGGTGACAGGCAGCAGATGTCAGGCACTTGGTGGACGGCCTCGGGACCTCCTCAGACGCCAGGTGGCCGAGTGCGTGGGCCTGTCCCTGACTCTGCACGGCCTCCCCGGCGGCCTCTCTGTGGCCATGCTGAGCCCCCGCGGTGGAGCTCCCTGGGTTTCCTGGTCGCTCTGGGTCCACTGAGTATCAGGACCCGCTCGGCTTTCGACTGGGATCGCTTAAAAAAAAAAGAATTAAGAGGAAAATGAAAAGCAAAAAAGTATTTTTAAAGATTGTTTAGGTCTGTCCATCAACTTGAGGGATGTTTCCACGTCCGTGATTCTGTCTTCTGCTTTCACGGGGATCTCTTTCTGGGGTTGGAATCTTCCGTTGGTTTCATTTCAACATGTTTTTTTTTCCTCCAAGCAGATTTTTTATTTAACTCACAAAATTTTATATACAAAGAGATCTGGACACGCTGCTTCAAAACCTGATCCTCATTAAGATCCTGAGAGGTGGGTCGAAAAGCAAACCGCTCTAGAATAAATAGAGAAGTACCCGAGGCACCGTGAACGAGTGGCTCATCCCCGCCCCGGGAGAGTTTATAGGATCATTAACAGCAGGACCCAGGCCGGTGACAGGCTGCAGGAGAACGATGACACACAGAGGCCCTTCGGTGCACGGCCACCGTGATGCCATCATGCTGCTGGGTCACAATGTCCCCGTCACCTGATTCGAGGCCACAGGAATATCGGGGCTCCGGGGCTGGCTTGGCTGCTTGCTGGGCTGGAGCAGAGGTGACCCAGGGTGCTCGTGTGACAGGGTCCCGGGCAGCCCGACTGGCCCTGGGTACCTGAGCGCAGGACTCCAGGGCACGAGTCTTGTGTCCTCCAAGTGCAGCTCCAAGGTCACCTCCGTCCCGCTGGACGCCCACCCCCTGCACAATGTTGGAGACATTGTCTTGAAGCCTTTTGTTCAATCTTACTCCCGAGCACTCTGATCTTTTGGCTGCTGTCCCAGGGGGTGGTTTGTTTCCGTTTTCTGGATGATGATTCTTCTTTCCGCTATGTCTTCAGTGGTCAAAACGGCAGATGTTGACGGTGCACCTCGCAGCATCCTGGAGTGGGGGACCACGTGGAATGGCCAAGCTGAGCTGACGGCGTGTGTTATTTCACCCTGGGTGGTTCTCCGTCCCTCCCCCTCCCCATGGGGTTCTCTTGATATTTTTGTGTGTTCGTTGCCAAAGTCACAAAGGCTGCGAGGCTCCGTACACTGGTCTTGTTTCCAGCCACACTGAGCCGATGAAGGCGGATCCCGGGGGGCTCCCTCCTCCACCCTGGTTTCACGCTGTGCCTTGGCCCTGCCCCATCTCCCTGGCTGGCGGCTCCAGCAGGTGATGAGGGCAGCTGGGGCTCGCTTTCTCCTTGTTCTTGGTGGAAGGTGTTGGGACTTTCCCCACCGGCACCGCTGAGCCGAGGGCTTCTCACAGACGCCCTTTGCTCAGGCTGAAGTGTCTTCTCCTCCTGGTTTGCTGAGGCTATTTAATTGTGAACACGTTAGATCGAATCCAGTGCTTTTTCTGCATCTCTCAAATGTGTACGTCGAGTCGTATTCTGTTTTAGAGTTTTGAATTGACATGCTCAAGAGATGGGTCTGGAGGGCGTGTGTGTGTGTGTGTGTGTGTGTGTGTGTGTGTTTTCTGTCTTTATTGGATTTTGTTTCAGTACCTCACTAGCTTTCTGTAAGGACTCTGGAGACCCCCTACTTTTTCCCTGAAACAGTTTAAATGGCATCGGATCACCTTTCTCCCCCGATTGTGACAGAATCCCCACGTGAAATCTCTGGGTGTGGGGTGGGGGATGTACTTCAGAACGACGTTTTTTTAAAGAGGTAATTGGGTAGGATTCTTCGCTGTCTCTTCTGGGGTTAAGTTTTATGATTCATGTTTTCTTAGTCTTGGTTTCATCTGAATCTTCAGGTTCCTTTTCAAGGGGCCGAGCGGCACACTCTCACTTTTCCCTGTGGCTGTTTCTCCGTGTTTTCTTGTTCTGCAGATTACAGGGATGGATTCCTCATTTTTTCCTTGGTTATTTTAACTGAGATTTAACTGCATTTTCCTCTTCTAGAGTGAGCTTGCCTGATCCTTTGGTGTGACTGAGCTGCAACGTGAGAGTCCTCCTGCCTGGCCCCCCGCCCTGCTGTGCGTCTGACCCACATGGGGACTGAAGGTCCTCTGCCTCCTCCTGCTGCCCCCTGGATAAACCTCTTTGATGTCGGGTCCCCTCTTTGCTCTTGATGGACCCAAGCAAACCCCCGACATGGCCGGCTGCAGGGTGGGTGATGGGCCAGGAGGGGTGGGCCGGGGGAGTGACCCCTGCCTGGCTGCCGGGCCTGGGATGGGGGAGGGCAGAGGGGGACAGCGGATCCCAGAGCCCGTGGGGCTGGCCGGACTCAGGGGTCAAGTCGCATGGCCCGCGTTCTACCGTTTATGGCCTCACATTCCTTCCCGGGATCACAGGGACCAGGCGAAGCCCCAGAATCGAGGCCGGAGTGGGATGTCTACCCACAGCCTCTCAGCGAGGGGCCGCGGGGTAGAGAGCAAATGTCCCTGGACCAGCCCGACTGGCCAGAACCCACCACAGGCCGTGCTCAGAGAGACTGGGGGCCGTGGTCAGCTGCCAGGAAAGCCACCAGAGGGTCTGGCCAGCCCTGGGGTGACCTGGTCGGGTGCCCAGACCCAGGGTGCTGACCTGGGGGGGCTGTTGCCCCAGAAGGCTCAGAGGGGGAACCGTGCTCCCCAGATTTTGCCTTTGCTCTATTTTAGCCACCCCATAATATTTCTAGCCTATATTTTGGGGGATAGAATCCGTGGAACCAGAGGAGCCCCCAGAACTTGTCCTAATCATGTGGCCCTCTAGCTGCCTGGCAGAGGGGGACAAAAAAGGGCCCTTCCTTCTCCCCTGCGCCTCCCCGGCCGCGCCCGCTCGGCTTGCCCCCCACTGTCCCCCATCCCACCCGCACTGCGGGGTCCACACGGACACAGGCCCCTGCGCCTCGCCAACAGGGAGCCCGGCAGGTGGAGATGCAGAGGTCCAGGGCTGAGTGGGACCAGGTGACTGTCTCTGCTCCTCCCCCAGCCGACAAGCGCGGCTCAGGGACGGTCACACCGAAGGCAGACGGGGCATCGGGAGCAGACGCCTGCTCGTCCCTGGGGCTGAGGTCACCAGTTAAACTGACCATCAGAGAGGGCAAGCCCAGTGCCTCTGGGACTCCTGCTTCCCCCTCATCCCAGGGCCCAGGGCAGGGGAGGCGGGATCCTCACCAGGGCACAGGGGCCCTGGTGACAGAGCTGAGCGTCACCTCCCCACTCAACCCACTGTTCCTGCATCCTGCCCACCCAGCAGAGCAGCAGGGGCGCCCTGGGCGTCTGGGTGAGGGGCAGTCCCAGCAGGGGCCGGCCACACCTAGAAACCCTGTCATCAGAGTGTTGTGGTCCCCAAACACTGGGACTCACAGTGACTCACTCAAGCATGCAGGCACACCCGGGCTTCCTGTGGGCAGGACCCACGGTGGCAGATCAGGGTGGTGGCCACCCTGGGCCCAGGAGGAGGGGAACCGTCCTGAGAGGCTCATTTGGTGACCGGCTTTCCTGGGGCCCGGCCCACCCTGCCTCAGCCAGCCGGGAGGGACGCCCCCTGCTGGCCCTGTGTCAGAAGTGCTTCTCCAGATCCTCTAGGACTCGAGGCCGGGGAGGGCTGAGCCCTGTTCACAGGCAGGTGTTGTTGTTGTTTGCAAAAATAAGCAGCAATCTCCAGTGATGGACACACCCTGGGTGATCCTGCCGCCTCCTCCACTGGAAAGTCCCACCTCTGTGTGACTCCCTACCCTGGGGCCTGGGCAGAGCCTGTGACCTACTGTAACTAATAGCAGTGATGTGAGGACGCTCCCCTGACGATGTTCAGCTTGTTAGGCCAGAGGACAAAGATGAGGCAGCTTTTCCAGGGGTCCTTAAGAGCCCCCCATTGTCTTACAGTTTACCAACAGAAAACCCACGGTGGGCCTGGACCAATCAGGCCTTCCCTGAAGTTGGGATGCCACACTACAAAGACCCCCGACTGCCCCAGCAAGAGCTCAGCTGAGCGGGTGCTCGGGCTCCTGGTCCTTGGAAACTGCGCTCCTCGCAGAGCGGGAGAGAGCCAGCACTGGGGGCTCTTCTCTTGGGGACAGCTCCTGGTCCCTGCGTAGGCCTCGAGCCCCGGCCTCCATGAGTTCTGGCTGCTGTGTAATCAGGGGCTCTGGGCCACTGGAAGGGCCGTGCCCTCCGCCCCCTGCAGCTTCTGGAGCGCAGCATGTCTGGGCGGGTCCACGTGACTGGCCGGCCCAGAGCTGCTGGCCCCTGCAGGGAGGAGGGGCAGGAACCCAAATTGTGAGTGCAAGGCCCCCGATTCGGCGGCTCAGCACCCCACGCCCATCCCTCACTCTCCAAGGCCACAGGGCTGACACCAGAGGTCATTAAGAGCCCTCCTGTCCCAGGGCCAGCCTCCCAGAGGCTCTGGGGAGGGTCCTTCGGCTTCTCTGCTCCGGGCTCCAGGTGACATGGCTGGTGGTGTGTCACCTGGTTCTGCCTCCGTCTCTGCCTGCCCCTCTCCGGAGTGTCTCAGATCCCCTGCAGGTCGGACGAGGACCTTGTCTACAGGGGTGGCCCCAGCCAGGTAGTCAGGGCCATCTCGCGAGACCCTTCAGTCAGTCACACCTGCCGATAAAGTCACATGTGCGGGTTGGGGGCCGGGGGGACACGGCTTTGGGGCCACTTTTCATGCTGTTGTAGCCCTGGTAGCGTCCTTTCCCCAGGGAAGAGCTGAGCCCTGGACAGCGGGGCCAAGTGTCTCTGCAGAGGGGCAGGAGGGACGGGCACCAAGAGGAGACCACCCTGTGCAGGTTGGGGGTCCAGGGCAGAGGAGGCAGGCAGGGAGGCTCGGAGGCTCGGAGGGTCTCCTGGAGATGGACCAGGGATGCGGGACTAGGGAAGGGTGGTACCAGGGGTGGCGTCCTGTGCTGCCATGATCTGGCCACCCCCTTGGGGCCCTGGAGGCGGTGACCCACTGAGCCTACCTCCTGCTAGATGCTAGGACCCCGAGGAGGGTCAGACAAGGCCCCTGTCAACCGGACAGTGTCTCCGCCACCCAGCCACCTCCACACTAAGAGGTCGGGCAGCAGCACGCGGACACTCCGACAAACCTCAGGCCACCAGGGCTCTGCCACCGCCCTGCAGGGGCTCCCTCCCCTAGGGAGGACCCAGGCTGGCCCATGGACACAGGGGCCTCCATCAGGTGGATGAGCCCCAGACCCGGGTTACCCTGGGGTGTCCCCTTGTCCTTTCTGAATCCCTTCTCTGCTCCATAACAGGGGGTGCCCTGGGGTCAGAGGTGAGGGCTCTGGACAAGCCCACCTGGGTCCTGTCTTTGGGCTGCCACTTCCCGGCTGGGTGACGTGTCCTGTTCCCTCCGTTTTCTCTTGTCATCATTTGATGGTCGAGACACGGAAGCCACTCAGGCCCACATCTGGCTCGTGGGGGCCCCGATTGCACTCTGACCAGAAGCTCACGGTGCTGAGATGACCACGCGGTCAGTCACCCCCGAGTGCCTGAGAGGACCTCCTGCTCACGTCACGTCCGAGGCAGGCAGTGGCGGGAGGGACTCTGCTCCTCGAGGTCAGCCAGGCTCCTGGTGGCTCTTGAGGCCTGAGTCCTCGGGTGAGACAAGAGTCGGGCCCCGGGACTCAGGGCCTCCCTGGGTCAGAGCTGGCCCATGAACAGCCGCGGCCAGGGCTGTGCGACCTGCGGGGCGGGGGGGACACGCGGGCTGGCCGCGGCCACTCTGTCCTGGGGGCGGCTGGGGCAGAGCCTGGGCTTGGTGCGGCCTGTTGTGGTCACAGCTCTCCCACACGGACCAGGAAATCCCCGGCCGAGGTGGCCAGGGCCAGTCCCTGCTCAGCGGCTGGCTCAGGTGGCTCCTCTCATGACTGAGAGCTCTCTTCTCCGTGTCCCGGTCACCAGCCACCTCCTAAATCCCTTCATCTCACTGCTTCGTCCTTTCTGTATTAAAATACAGCGAGCAGAGAGGTTTCCAAAGAGCCCTCCCTGTTTTACCCTGCATTTCCCGCCGGTCCTCTGGGGGCTGAGGGGCAGGTCCCTGGAGCGTCAGGAGGTGGAGCGCTCTGCAGCCCGGGTCCCCAGCCCCAGAGGCAGTGCTACTCGGCCCTGTGCTGGCCGACTGAGGCTCCCGCGGGCCGTGACCAGGCCCTGACCCACCCTGGCCCCCCACTTGTCTGTCTGAAGAGCCTGCTGGCCCGTGTCTCAGTCCCATGTGGCCCTGGGACTCGGGTGGCGGGGCTGGCGCAGGCCCTTGGTGGCCGGGCGCCTCCCTCTCCAGGGGCTGCAGGTGGGCGGCTGGGACTTGAGCCATCCAGAGTGTCCCTAAGGCCAGGTAGCTGCCACCTCCACCAACTTCTAAAACACTTCTTCACCAGGAGGAGACTCTACCTGCTGGTGGCTGCTCCCCGTCCCTCCTGGGCCCAGCTCTGGTGACCACCGATGGTCATTTAAATCCATTTGCTGTTCCCGTGTGGCCTGCCTCCTGGGCTCAGCAGCCACGGCCTCCACCCTGCAGCCTCTGTGGGCCTCCACCCTGCAGCCTGCATCAGCCCTCCACTCTGCAGCCTCTGTAGGCCTCCACCCTACAGCCTCTGTGGGCCTCCATGCTGCAGCCTCCGTCAGCCCTCCACCGGTCCCCTGGCTTCCTACAAGCACTCATCTCCTCTCTGCAGAGCTGGGGCAGGAACTGGCCCCAGGAAGGGACTCTGCTTCTCTCCTGCATCCTGCCCACCCCGGTGAGCATCCAGGGCAGGAACCCACAAATGCATCTCAGATGTCGAGGCAGATGAGCAAACGGAGCTGTGAGCCGCGAGGGGGGCTCTGCCGCCTCCACCCTGAGCCCGGGGGGCCGTGCATATGCCCCTGATTTGGACTCTGAATAAATAACTTCACCTGGACTTGTTTAAAAGCGCTGCCAGTGGACTGCCCTGGGCTCCTCGTGCCCTTCAGTGTCCTTCCGGAGCTGCGATGCTCGCCTTATGTGGGGTGGCCGCCTTCCTGAAGGCAGGGGACCTGGACTTCAGCCAATGCCCGTCCACATTCCTGGGGAGCAAGAAGCCCAGGGACAGGGGTGGACCCTCGATTCCTAAAGGTGGGGCCAGCACACTTCCTGTCCCCAGGGAGCACCGAGTCACCTCCGTCTCCTGCCCCCACTTCCAGGGCTCTGATTGTCACGGGAGGCCTTCACTCACTCCCAGGGCCAGGCACCGTGTCCCCACACGGTCCCCAATTCACTCTAATTCCCCTGGCGTGCGGGGCTGGCATGAAGAGGGCGGCATCCCGGTGCCTGGGCTGGGCCAGGGTTGTGGGATTCTGCAGCAACAGCGTCTCCCTGGGGGCCGTTGCGGGGCCTCTGCCGGGCGCGGGCTCCGGCTGCTCCGAGGTGCACCCCCACCATGGAGAGGAAGCCATTTGTCATCCCCGAGGGATCTGGCTGCTGGCGTGTTTATCTGGAGGAAGGAAATGGACGCTTTTCATCTCCTCCAGGCGCGCCGGCCGCCCGGCCGACCCATCTGTCACGGGGGTCTGACCACGTGTCCCACTCTTGGCAGTACCTGCTTTGTGTCTCGGGCTCTCCGCTCAGGCTCGCCGGTGTCACCCTCCACTGCCGCTTCCTCCTCTAGATAAATCTGTCATAAATTTATTTTTTGTCTGGGCCCAGAGCTGAGTTTAGAAAAGTGTCCCAGAGACAGGGTCCGGCGAGGCCAGGCGGTGTTGCCAGACCCGCACGTTCAGAGTGGGCGCCCAGGGTGCCGGGGCACTCGGGGTGGGGGGGGGCGCCTGCTGAGCCCCGGGGCGGGTGCGGCGGGTGGGGAAGGACTCCGCGGCTGTTGAAAGCTTTCAGTCAGGGAACAAATAGTGACAAAGCCCACAGTGCAAACCGCGTAGGCTTGATGGATCCTCATCACCCTGATCTGGTCACCTGCATCAGCCAGGTCCTTTGGGTGATCCAGCTAGGGGTGCCCCTGAGGGAACGGCCACAGCACTGTAGTCCAGCAAGGAGGAGTGACCAGGAAGAGAGTCTGTGCTAAATGACCATCCCCACCCCCATCCCTCTGTCCACCCACCCATCTGTCCATCTATCCACCCACTCGGCCTCCATCTGTCCGTTTACCCACCCACCCACCTACCACCCATCTGCCCACCCACCAACTCGTCCATCCATGGTCCATGCATCAGGGATTCTTTGCCCAGCCCTGTAAGGGTGTGTGCCCGGCCCTGTAAGGGTGCTGGGACCCAGGGATGACAGGGACAGATCCTGCCTATGGAGAATGGGAGGGGACATGGAGTAATCACAGCAATGCCGGAGGCTGAGGAGGAGGATGGCAAGTTCAAGACCAGCCTAAGCTACTCAGGGAGTAAAATAAATAAAATAAATAGGAGGGGGCTGGGCGGGGCCCCGAGGCTAAGCCCCCCTGGGTTGGCCCCGGGCCAGAAAAAGAGAACAGGGCCCGGGGATAGGGTCTGAGTCTGGGTGTGGGAGGAGTGGAGGGTGGCCCGGGAGGCCAGGGCAGAGCTCGGGGACCACCAGGCTATGACGGAGGCTGAGAGGCTGGGAGGCCGAGGTCAGGAGCAGGTCACCACCCACTGCAGGACCCATCCCCCTGGCCACCGGCCTGGACTAGGGAGCTCCTGTGGCCGCTGGGCCCAGAGCAGCCCGGGGGGGGGGGGCAGTTCACCCCCGCCTCTGCTGCCCACACTGGGCTGTGGTCCCCAGGCAACAGCAGCCTGGGGACAGGAGCCGTTGGGTTTTACGATGGGGTGACAGAGAAGGGAGAAGATGAGTCCTGGATCTCGTCCGGCCACTGGAGGCGGGTCCCAGAGCCAGCAGAGCGGCGGTCAGACTCTGCTCCAGGGAGGGGGTGGAGAGGCCACGGGCCCTGGGTCAGGGCAGGGGGATGCCTCCAGAGACGGCACCGTGGGGTCGCCATGCACAGGCCAGTCAAGCCCGGGGAGCGGGGGTCTGTCTGAGAGGCCCTGGCCGGGCCAGCTGGAGACAGGGGAGGCCAGGGGAACGGAGGCCCAGAATTCCTCCCACCTGTCCTCTGAGCTCAGGCCTCCCCTGGCAGGACCCCGGCCCTGCCTTGTGCACCGGGTGGCGTGGCACTCTGCCAGAGCCCGTGGTCCCTGGAAAATCCAGACTCCCCCAGACATCTGGACTGCGGCTGACCCCAGCTCAAACCTCTGCCGCCCGCCCTCACACGTGGTCCTCCCAGGGGCTGGCCAAGCCCAGCTCTGCGGCAGGCCCTGAGCCTTCCCGAGCAGGGGCTCCCTCGGCGAGTCCCCTGCCGCCCCCTCTGTCCCCTCAGCAGGGTGAGCCTGGGCTCTGGAGCGGCTCTCTCTGGGTGTGGACGTGGACGCTGCTGTGACCCCAGGCTGCCCCTCAGATCCCTGCTCTGCACACCGGGCGTGTCAGGGTCCTCCCCCTTGTGTTCTGGGAAAACCAAGCCGGGCCCCAAGCAGGGACCGGGACACGGCAGGACCTACTCCCGGCTGAAGAGCGGCTTCCCGGGGCCTCAAGCCCGGCAGCAGGCCGCCCTCAGCCGGTCCTCGCTGACACTCCAGGAAGCCCGAGCTCCGCCTCGAGGCCAGGGGCGGCTTCGCTCCGCCAGCAGAGTGGATGGGCGCTCCTGGCTGGCACCTGGGCCGGTGCTCCTGGGCAGAAGGGAAACCGGGTTTTATCGGCCACTTTCATGGAACACACGAGAACATGGAGTAAAGGGGCCGGGCCAGCTCCCCCTTCCCCTGGGGGGACGGCAGGCAGGGCCAGCAGCTGGCAGCAGGGCCACCCCTAGTGGGCAGGGAACTCTGGGGCTCAGCCCCACCACCCTCAGGACCACGGTCACCTTGATGACCCTCGGGCTGGACACCTCACAGGCCGGGACCCACTGGCTAGGGAGTGGGGACTGGGCAGCTGGGTAGAAGGAGGCGGCTCCCTCTGCAGTCCACCCCCCTGCTCCCTGCCCTCACGGCCCGGGGTCCCCAGAGTCCACAGGGTCCCCACCTGGGCTGCAGGGGTCTTCCAGGACTGTCATGGCGAAGTGCCCCCCACAGACCCTGACCCCGGGTCAGTCCTCCCGATTCCCGGGCAGGAGGAGGCTCTGTCCCTGCCCCTCGGTGGTTCCCGGGCTCATGGCCGCCCACTCCAGGGCTTGCTCCTCGCCCGCCGTCTCTGGTTCCCTTTTCAGAGGGCCGCTGGTGACACTGGAGCAGGGCCACCAGCCGCCGTGACCACACCTAAGCTAGTTCCACCTGCAGTGACTACTTCTGAACAAGTCACATTCTGGGGTCCTGGGTTGGGGCTCCGCCGGCTCGAGTCAGCCGTGCCCTGCTCTGGCCGCGTCCCTCCCCGCAGGAAGCGCGACTCGGGGCCTCACGTCCGTCCACCCCCAGCCCTTGCACCCGTGGCCCATGTGGGCCTGTTCTCAGGCACCACGGTGTCCTCCCGGCCCTCCCAGTGGCCCCCAACCCTGGACTCTCGCCTGGAAACGGGGGACAGGCCACCAACTCTACCCTCCACGGCTCCTCGCGCGGCCTCCCCGGCCATTCCCAGCAGCGCCGTCCCCAGGGCCTTCCTGGTGCCCAGATTCCCAGAAGAAACCCCAGGACACAGTTCCTGGAAGGGGCTCCCTGGACTGTGCCAGGCCTGGTCCCCCCCCCCCCCGTGCCCTTCACGTCACAGGACGGTGCTATCCTGCCACCCCACAGGGGAAAGGCACCTTCAGGAAGCCCCGGGGCCCAGCCCACGTCCTGTCCCTGTCCCCCCTGCCCCAGGCAGTGCTCTACAGGTGACACCTTCTGGGCTGGCCACCGTCCCTGGAGCAGTGAAGGACCCCTCCTGGAAGCCCTGTCCCCCACGCCCTATCGGTGTCCCTGGACGTCAACGCCCCCCGGGTGACTTCCCTCGGCACCTCAGTCGGGAGCTGTGCCCTCTTGAGGACCGGCTGGCCCTGCCGCGGGGGCATCAGGACTGTGTGTGCGGTTCCTGGGGAGCGGGGGGGCCCACCTCCCAGATCCTGCACCCCACCCCGCGGCCAGGCTGCGAGGAGCAGGGTGCAGAGGAAGGAGGGGGGACCTGCCCCTGGGGCCAGGCACTGGCAACTGCTCAGGCCACCGAAGGGCTCCGTGAGGGCAGGGGACAGGAGACAGGCCTCAGGGAGGACTCGTCCAGAGGAGGACTCGCCCCAGGAGGGGGACTCATCCTCAGAAGGAGGACTCGGGAGGGAGGGAGGGAGGACTCGCCCAGCAGGGAGGACTCGCCCAGCAGGGAGGACTCGCCCAGGAGGGAGGGAGGACTCACCCAGGAGGGAGGACTCACCCAGGAGGGAGGACTCACCCAGGAGGGAGGACTCGCCCAGGAGGGAGGACTCACCCAGGAGGGAGGACTCGCCCAGGAAGGAGGACTCGCCCAGGAGGGAGGACTCACCCAGCAGGGAGGACTTGCCCAGGAGGGAGGGAGGACTCGCCCAGGAAGGAGGACTCGCCCAGGAGGGAGGACTCACCCAGCAGGGAGGACTTGCCCAGGAGGGAGGGAGGACTCGCCCAGGAGGGAGGACTCACCCAGGAGGGAGGGAGGGAGGACTCACCCAGGAGGGAGGGAGGACTCTCTCAGGAAGGAGGACTCGCCCAGCAGGGAGGACTCACCCAGGAGGGAGGACTCTCCCAGGAAGGAGGACTCGCCCAGCAGGGAGGACTCACCCAGGAGGGAGGGAGGGAGGACTCGCCCAGGAGGGAGGGAGGGAGGACTCGCCCAGCAGGGGCAACCCGGGGAGGGAGTTGGAGACAGCGGGGAGCCTGCCCAGGGCCCGGGTGCGGGTGCGCGTGCTCATACGCGCGTGGGAACTAGTGGAGGTGTCTCCCGCACGTCCGCCTGCCTGGGCCAGAGCCTGTGTGGGCTCGTCGGTGTGCACGCGTGTGTAGGAGTGGCCGGGTCTGCTGCTGTGTGCTCGTGTGACAGGCCCTGGAGTCTGGTCACCCGCGCAGGCGGGTGTAGTGGTGCCTCATGACCTTCCCTGGGCGAGGGATCCGCGAGGCCTGGGCCAGCAGGAGGCGGGCGGGCTAGGGAGGAGGACGGGCAGTCAGGGAAGACGGAGGCGGGTCCCGGCCCAGGATTTCACAGCAGGGAGGCTCACAGTGAGCAGGTCAGTCCCGTGGCCAAAGGCCGTGGGCTGGAACTAACCCTGGCGTCCACTCCTTAGGTGTAGGAGTGGGCAGTGGCCTCCGGGAGGGTCCACATGGGACTTCGCCCTGCCCCGCCCCAGGCACCCAGAGGCCCAGTGGGGAGCGGGGGAGGGTGGCGGTCCCTCTGGAGGGAGCGCGGGCCTGGGCCTGTCCACTGAAGTGGCTGACTGTCCAGGCTCGCGGCCCCTTGGCTCAGCTCTACAGCCAGACGCTCAGGTCACATTTGAAGGTGAACAACCCGAGGCTTCCCGGGCCCTGCTGAGGCTGCACTCCCCAGGGGGGCTCCTGCGGGTCCCTGGCTCTGTTGTCACCATGGCTGCCCGGCAGGGCCACGGCCTGTTTGTAGGAAGGACCCGCGTCCCCTGCGGCTGGGTCTGGATCCCGACGGCCCCACCCGACCCCACCCCCCGCGCTTCGCACTTTCCTGGAGGGAGAGACCAGGCGGGTGGGTGGCGTCGCCGACCAACACGCAGCCTCGAGTGCCCCGTCCACGCGGCTCACCCTGCGGTCCAGGGCCTGGGGAGCTGCAGCCTGGTGGACCTCCTCCAGAGGGGTGGTGTGGTGTGGCCACCCAGGAAGGAGCCCCGGGCCGAGCCTGGGATGGGTCTCGCTCTCCCTGGAGGGTTGGGGCTTCTCTGACCGAGTACCCTGGCCTTGCTGGGCCCCTGTTCTCCTGGGACCAAGGCACAGGCCACCCTCAAGTGGCCCAGGCTGGACCCGGGAGGGGAGAAGCCCCTGCCTGGGGTGCACTAACCTGGGGTGTCATAACCCCCAGGGGCTGTGGTGGTCAAACAATGGCTGCCCGAGGTGGCCACCCTTAAGGCCCAGGGCCAGGACCATGTGGCCTAGGACAAAGGGAACCTGTAGATGAGATGGCGTGGAGGCCGGGAGCGGGGAGTGAGGCTGGACTCCGCAGTGGCCCTACGTTCCCTGGGCCCTGGTCAGAGGGGCAGAGTCCAGACGAACAGCCCTGAGCCAAGACCACTGGCCTCTAGGTGCTGGGAAGGATGGGGAGACCATGCTCCCCGGGCCCCCAGAGCACCACCCTGTCCCCACGGGGCCTCAGAGCGGGTCCAGGGCGGCCTGCAGCTCCACAGCAGAACCACCCAGCGGCAGGAGGAAGCCACCGGGCCACTCCGGGGTGGTCTTGAGCCACGGGGGAGCGGTCCCTGGGGATGGTCTCCACAGCCCCCTGCTCTGCCACACCCAAGGCAGGAGCGTGAGGGGCACGGCGAGCTCCCCAGAGCCCAGGAGCCCACCACCGTCCGAGATCTCAGCCGCAGCGTCGGAGGTGGAGAGAGGCCGGGGCGAGGACCCTCCCCAGTCTGTCCCAAGTGATGGCGGCCAGCACGGGGCCTGCCCTTCCTGTTCATGCCCTCGCCCGCCAGCCTGGCCGCCAGCAGGACCCTTCGCGGCCTCACCTTCTGGGGCAGGTTGAGGGGCCTGGCCCACCGTGTCACTTGGCTGGTGAAGCAGTGGCGCAGAGTCAAGCCCGAGGCCACTGGAGGCCACAGCCAGCCTCCTCCCGTGACACCATGCTGCCCCCTAGAGGCGGGTCGGCTCCCCAGAGAGCGCCCAGCTGACCATGGCTCCTGGAGAGGACAGCACACGTGAATCAGGGGACAGGGCTTGTGCTGGGCATTGCACAGTGGGTGGCCACATGGGGTGACCGGGAGCAGGACCTCCCAGGTGGGTGCTGGCTGCGTGTGGGTGGCCCAAGAAACTGGAGCCAGGAAGCAATTTGATCCAATGAGGAAATAGAACGAGAGCTTCTTTCCTGGGGTCCACGGGAGTGTCCTGAGTCCTACTATGCGCGAGGTACAGAGTGACCTCTCCACAGTGGAGGGGTCAATCTGGAGAGGAGACAGGCAGAGGAGAGGATGCCCACATGACCAGACCATTCCCAAGAGCCCAGACAGCTGGGGAGAGGGGCATGGTGGAGCCAGGAGGGAGGACAGCAGAGGAGTGTGTGAGCAGGCAGGAACAGCATCCCAGGCAGAAGGAGCAGCGTGCGCAGAGGTCCTGAGGCAGGGCAGAGTGTGTGCCCGAGGAGTGTCAGGGACATCTGTGCGGCTGCCCTGGGGTGGGGAGATGGAGGAGGGCTGAGGATGCATGGGTGGGCCAGGCCAGAGAGGCCAGAGGGAAGGAGAGCGGAGGCTGGGCACTGCTGTGGCTGGAAGGCGCCTCGGCTGGAGCTGGCCGTGTGCCTGGGATGACCTTGGTGTCCTCCGCGCAGCCCCGGGTGGGTGGGCTTCTAACAGATGAGGTGCTGAGGCAGAGGGGCTGCGGCCTGCAGCCCGCGGCCAGGCCCTAGGCAGCATCCTGGATAGGAAACCCCATCCCCCGCCCGGGCCTCTCCTCTGGGTCTGGGCCTCCAGCCCTGGTCTCAGGCCGGCTGCCCCTCTCCGCTGAGGGCCTGGTGGCCGCTCCTTCTCTGGTGGCCCCCGTTCAGGCTGTGCGGCCCCCACGCCCAGGCTCCAGGAGCAGCCGCACCAATGGCTGATGGGCTTTGGCTTTGGCTGGCCTGGCATCGAGCTCTCTGGACACGGCCTCCGCGGTGGAACCAGGCCTCCCTCACCACCGCCTCCCCAGCTCCCAGCTGGCACACAGTGCTGAGTGTGTGCCATGGGGAACACGGTGTCTGCTCAGTCTCACTTTTCCTGAGAGGAAGAGTGGGGTCAGCAGGGGGATGGCCAAAGCCACTTTGGGGTTGTGTCCTGGGCTCTCCCAGGACCAACTGCCCCTCACCCCACCTTCCTCCAACTTCTTTCCCCTTTGCCTTGGCTACCAGGAAGCTCCGACCAGTCTTCATGACCCAGGGCCGACCATCTCTCCTGGGCCTGGGGGATGCCCCGCCCTCCCATTCTGCTCCTGCCTCTCGCCTCCTACTGTGTTGCCATTGCCCGCTGGCCGGCGCTCGGCCTGAGAGGCTCCTGGGAAGCAAGCTGGGCGGGCCCAGGCGGGGTCTGGAGGCAGAGGCCGCCCCTCCCGTGGTCCGCGCTTGGCACCTTGATTGCCCACTGGGCCTCCCTGTACCTCGGGGAGCCAGCTCCTGAACCAGCCAAGGACGTGCGATAAGGTGTCACCAGATAAGGGATCCGTTGACCCGGCCCAGGAGGAAGAGGCCCCGGGCCTGACCCTCATCTCCTGGCATCGGCCTCCCGTGGAATGAAAATACCAGGTGTGGGCGGGCGGAGCTCCGGAGAGACTTCCCAGCCTGGCACCGCCTGGCAGGGACGCCTCCAAGGAAATTCCAAACCCACCCCACCCAGCGAGAAGGCCGGCCTCTGGAGCTGGCTGGGCCCTCGGTCCCCTCCTTCACCAGCCGCTGGCCTCCCTGGGCCTCGGTGTCGTCATCTGTGAAGGGGCCTCCCTGGGCCCACAGCCTCTCGGAGGGCTCCACTGACCTGCCCTGCCTGCTCTGTGCTGCCCAGGCCCCTCACAGCCACTGGTGCTGGGGCCTGGACGGGTCGTAGGGAGATGACCCGCTGGGTGTGACCCCTGGGCCTGCAGGGGGTCCTGAGCTGCAGCTGCCGGGGTGTGGACGGCCTGCTCCTGTGAGGACCTCTCAGGCCTGCGGCCCAGCGGGCTGGGGCTGGACGCTGTACTCCTGCTTCGTGGAGCCAGCCGGGCTGGGCCGGGCTGTGGTAGCAGTGAGGGCACGTGCAGGGTGTCGGCTCTCTTGGGGGTGAGGGTCCTGTCACCCCTCCTGTGCCCACCTGGCATGCCAAAGGCTCCTTTCCTGCCAGCTTGCTCTTCCTGGCTCCAGGGCCCAGTTCCGGGGGGCCTGGCAGGGGACACCCCCAAAAGTGTCCCCAGCCCTCACTCCTGTCCCCGTGCCAGCCCGTGGCTCCCCTCACCGGGAGACGACACCCATGTGGTCCCGGGAACAGCCCTGAGGTTCCTGTTTCCCTGGGGCGGGGGCAGGGCTGCGGGAGGTGGGGTGCGGGGACCCCTGCCCCTAAGCTGGGCCCAGGCCTGGCCACACAGGGCCAGCGAGTGAGCACTCTGCCCTGAGGAGGGGTCACGCTGCCCCTGGGGAGAGGGTCTCCCTGGACGACTGTGGGGGCCGTGCAGCCCTGGCAGTCGGCGGGTCTGGGGGCACTTGGGCAGCAGTCGACCCACAGTCCCCTGGGGCAGCACTCTCGCCCCAGGAAATGCTTCCAGCAGGGCCCCGTGTGGACCTGGTCTGTCCCTGCCTGGACACAGCGGCGGGGTCTGTAATCACACCACGGTTTCTGGGGCTGACCTCCAGGGGGCAGTGCCTGCCCAGGGACGGGCTCCCTCCTCCTCCACACACTCAGAGCACGTCTGGGCCTGGGAGTCCTCGGGCCTCTCCTGCCCCTTCAGCGCCCAGAGCAGGGCTGACCCCAGGGGAAGCTGGGCTTGGGGCTGGGAGGCGGTGGTCTCCTCCCCACTCCTGAGCTGGGGGTGGCTCTGTAGTGAGGAGCGTCCCCTGGCTGGGCCTCAGGCCACTGCGCCGTGGCCCACCAGCCCCTGGCGCACCCTCAGGCTGGGAGCCGTGCCTGAGGCTGGTGGGGGACCGGGCTGGGCAGCAGGTGGACCTGGGGAGGCCAGGGCAGGAGGCCTGAAGGGGCTCAGGCAGGAGGTCCCCGAGAGGGGCCCAGAGGTGGGGTCTGTGCTGGGCCTCGGCAGGGCCCATGGGGGCAAAGCTGACTGCCCTGGGTCTCCACACTGGGTAGCAGGGACAGGTGCTTGGCCTGTCACCTCCTGGCAGGAAGCAAGAGGCTGGGGAGTCCCAGAGACCCTGGGGCACCGAGTCCCCAAGAGGGTCCCTTGTTGGCCTGGTGGCCCTGGAACTGGGATCTCACCCAGAGGCTTGTGTGAAGGAGAGGTGTGACGTGGGGCCCCACGTGGCAGGGGGCCCAGCTGGCAGCCAGATGCTTGGTGGCCCCCCAGGAAGAGGGCCACCGGCAGATCCTTGGGTTGTCATCGCTGCCAGAAGGTGGCAGCCACCTCCTCCTGAGCCCTCGTTCAGAGTTCATGAACTCAGAAGCCAGAGGGCGCCGGCCTCCTGTGGCTGGCGAGTTCCCTGCCCAAGGGGGCAGCAGGCGTCAGCTGGAGCCCGTCTCTCGCTCCTTCCCGGGTTGCGGGGGCAGCGGG
Organism: Spermophilus citellus; assembly: GCF_964194105.1. Taxonomy (NCBI): domain Eukaryota; kingdom Metazoa; phylum Chordata; class Mammalia; order Rodentia; family Sciuridae; genus Spermophilus; species Spermophilus citellus. Next base: position 253,821,013 of record NC_138183.1, on the reverse strand, counting down.
AGCCCTAGCCTCTCCCCTGGGCTTCCTCCGGCCTCCATGTCCCATCCGAGAGGCCCCGATGGCCTTCAGCGAGGCTGCCTCCCCAGCACGGCACTGGCCTGCCTGGAGTCTGCCCGGGCCCAGCTGAGAACGTGGTGCCCTAAGTCCCTGTAACCGGTCCTCCTCGGTGGCCTGGGCTCTTCCCCTGCCGGGACAGGCAGGACACACAGGAGGTGTTTGGGGACAGCAGCCAGGTTGGATTTTGGGGTCCTGGGGTGGTGACCTAGAAAGCCAACTGTGTTTGACTCTGGGCCAGGCCGGGGGGCGAGGGGGTGGACACCGGGCTGACAAGGCCACATCACCTGCCTGGGCGCACGGGGGCTGCCAGAGGACTGCTTGGATGTGTGCTGCCTCCACGGGCCTCCACGGGCCTCCACAAGAGGCCCTCCTTCAGGAGGCATTTATGGTGAACCAGCTGTGTGCCAGCGGCCCTGGGGGTGACCAGGATGTAGCCACTGTCCATTTGGGATCACAGCCAGGCCAGCTAGCCCCTGGGGTGGGAATGGGGGCCACTCTTCCACCTCCCAGGGAGGCATGTGACCCAGAGTGGCAGGGGAAGGTCAGTAGGGGACCAACAGAGGACAGAGGCCAAGGCTGCTTCCCCAGCTCGGCCGTCTTACTACCCACTGGCCAGTCCCACTGGGCATCTCTCTGAACTCAGCTGGGCATGACCAACGTGGAGCCAGTGTCCTGTGACAGCCGGCTCCCCTCGGGGTCCACCCAGCCGAAGAGCCCGTCAGCCGGTCCTTTGCTGGAGCAGGAGAGAGGGGCCTCCCCCAGACGTCCCCTCCCCGAGTCCCAACCCCACCCCCGCCCCCACTTGATCTCCTAAATCTAAAGGTCACGTCTCCGAGGCCCTCCCTGGCCTGGCGCCCCCTGGTAGTCCTAGTGGCCTTTCCTCTGGACCCGCACACCAACGTGTCCCCCTCAAGTGACTTCTGAGAGGCAGCAGGGCTCGGCCACCCTCCGTGCTGGGCTCAAGCCCAGGGCTCTGCCCCCCACCCCGGGCTCTGCAGCCACCCCCCGCCAGCCCCCGCCTCAGGCGCCCACGGGCACTGCTTCTGCTCCTCCAGCCCCAGCGTGGAGCGGCGCTGGCTCCTGCTGGCCGGGGGGGCACCCCCTGGCTGGACAGGGGCCCCGCAGCCTGACTGGCCCTGGGGAGGGCTGCGCTGGTCACTGGAGGACACCTTCAGCGGGGGGCGGGAGAGGGAAGCAGTGGCCTCCTCATCCGGAGTCCCGACACCACCCGGCCCAGGCAGTGGGGGTGCAGAGGTGGGGTCACTCTGCGGGGCTGGGGCTGCTTTCCTGTCCTCCGGGGACTGCCAGGGCTCTGGGGTGGGGGACAGCCCATGGAGGGTGCACGTCTTTGCCTAATTCCTGCCGGAGCCGAGCCGACCGGCCATCAGATGGCCATCTGCCTCCATCAGCTCCACCCAGGTGCGTGGCTCTGAGCACCGGCCTGGCCTTCTCAGAGACCCAGGGCCCACCGCAGATGCCCAGAAGGCACGGGCCTGCAGACGCCACCCCCAGGGCCCACTGCCCCCTGCAGAGCAGGAGGGGCTGAAGCGGCCTGTGTGATGGCCAGGGCGGTGCCCATCCCGGAGCGTCCAGGAGAGGCCTGCCCAGAAGACCCTCAGAGCCCAGGGTCCGGCTGGGCCTGGCTGGGTGTCCTCCCCACCACCGGGGCCTGCTCACAGCCCAGGGAGGGTAGAGACCCAGGCGGGGAGGGGACTCTCCCTGATGGGACGGGGGCTACAGGGGGACGTGCATCTGTGTCACCGTCACAGCATTTTGGGACAGAGCCCTTTGAGGTGGGGCCCTGCTGGTGGCCCCATGCTGTGTGTCCAGGGCCGGGCCCCCGTGCATGCGGCTTGGTGGCCAGCAGGGCCTTCTCCTGAGGGCAGGTGCCATTCTTACCCCACGTTCTAGAGGGGAGGCCGAGTCTCCAGCCGCGAGCCCGCTGAGTCGGTGGCAGTGGCCAGGCGGTAAAGCCAGGAGGGCCCTTGGCTCTGAAGAGGAGGCCCCAGCCAGGGAGGGGCGGCCAGGACCCATGTGGGTGGGGTGCAGCCGGGGACGAGGTCAGGCCTCTGTGGACCCCAGGCCTAGGGCAGCCCTTCTTGGGAAGGCTCAGGTGCTGCGCCCGGCCACGCCGCACGGAGGGAGGCCAGACAGCTCCACCGCAGACAGTGGGTGGCTGCAGCCTCACCTGGGGCTGGGGCAGCTGGGTGGGTCCTCACTCTCCCCAAACCTCACAGGACACCTCGTCCAGCCCCAGGCTTACGCGTGGCCCTGGTGGAGGACAGGAGGAGCCCAGTGGGGGCCAGCGTTCTCTGTGGCCAGCACTGAGGTCAGCCGGGGTGCCCAGCCCTGCTTGCTGAGGAGAGCCTAGGGCCCTTCGACGTCTGCGAGCCCCGGGGGGGACCGGGAACCTGACCGGCCACTCCGACGGGGGCCTGGCTGGTGGGCGCCTGCTGCCTCTGAGCCCGCGTCAAGGGGCCACCCAGCGGCTCCAGAGCCTGCCTTCGGGGACGCTCTGAGGAGGCTCTGGGTCTCTGCAGCCTGCCCTGCTCCCAGACCAGACCCCCTTCATGACCACGGAGGGCCCACCTGGCCCAACTCTCTGCTGGACAGGGGCACTGCATTGGGCTCTGCACTGGTCTAGGAGAGTGTGACCGAGGTGACGTCTTCACCCCATGCCTCAGTTTAAGTAGGAGGAGTGACTCCCTCATGGAGGCTTGTGACAATAATTGAGTCACTGAAGGTCAAGGATGGGCTCTGTGCGCAGGAGAGGGCCTACTGACCCCCAGTGTCCTGGGACAGGCAGGGAGGGCTTCCTCGGCTGCCCCGCCTCTGGACCAGGGGGTGGCTGCACCGGGACCTGCCCAAGTCACCCAGGGCCGGCCCAGGGCTGCGGGATTCCAAAGTCCAGGTGGTTTCTGCCTCACCCTGCGCCGGCACTCAGAGCCCGTCCAGTCCAGGGAGGGGCAGTGCTGGCCGTCTGGAGGCCCTGGCACTGCTGGCTCTTTGCAGGCCCCAGCTCCCCTCCCACCTCCGGGAGCCGGGAGCTGGGTGTGAAGCCCCAGAGCCCTGTGGTGTCTGGGCTGCCCTGCCCAGGACCGCGCACTTGTGGCTCAGACACACGTCCATTCTTTGGAGCCACAGTCCCTGCAGCAGGCCTCGCGCCTCCCAGAGGCTTGGGGAGGCTGTGCAGCTACCGGGGCTCCAGGCCTCCACCTGCCTCTCCGGCCCGGCTCCCCACTCCCTGGTGGTGCTCCCCCTGAGGACGGCTCCCAGGTGGTGCTCCCCGTGAGGACCGGTCAGTGGCTTCAGGCCCAGACTGGCCCAGAGTCCTCCGAGGGGACCCTTGCCCTGCTCCCATGTGGAAGGTCCTTACTCCAGATCGGGTCATGTTCTGTGGGTGCTGGTGGAACGTGGGCACGTCTCCTGGGGGACACTGTGCAGCCCCCACAAGGGCCACATGCAGCACAGCGTGAAAATAATTCTGCAGACGGTGGCTGCAGGGCGGCGGCTCTGGTCCTTCTACATTGTCCCTTAAAACACCTTCTCAACATCCCCTTCCTCGGGCCTTGGCGGCTCTTCCTTTGCAAACTGGGTGGGCACAGGACTGGGGTGGACACACCTGCCCTGTGCGCCCTCAGATGCCCCGCACAGGGTGGCCCTGCCAGCCCCCTGGGAGGCAGGTATGGGGTCATGAAGGGACCAGGACACTGGCTGGACCTCTAGGTCCTTCTGTGTGCCACAATGTCCAGGCTGAAGGCCTTGATCACCCAACACAGGGGCACACTGCACCCACCCTTGCCCATGGCTGCCCCCGTGCCGCAGCTGAGCTGGGCACACGCATGTGGCCAGCACAGCTGGACAAGCTCACTCTCTGGCCCTTGATGGGATGAGTTTGCGGACCTGACCTGCGCTTCGCGGCTCTTCAGACCCCTCCCTCGGAGCTGCCCGGGGTCGGGTTGGACGTGGCAGGCAGCCCCTCTGCCCGTGCTGGGCCAGGAGCTCCGTCTCACTCCCACATCTCCTCGTCTTGCTCAGACGTCACCTGCCTGGGGAGACCTCTCCTGGACCCCCGACCCCAGACTGGCCCTCCGCCCCGCGGAAGCCCTCTTCCTGCCCTCCTCAGCACAGCTCCCTGCTCTTCCTGCCGGGCTGGGTCTTGCGGAGACCCCGGCCCTCGAGCCTGGCCCGGCACAGAGACGCTCAGCAGCTTGTTGAGTGGATGGACTGGATTGTTAGCCGCAGGCGTTTCCTGGACTCTCCCCCCACCGAGGAGAGAACTGCAGCTCAGAGAGGGGAGTTGACTCGGCTATGGCCACACAGCGCTCTGGGGGGTGTGAGGAGGCAGGTCCAGGCCGTCCAGGTCCCCTCCCCCCCCGCAGCCTTTCTCAGGGCACGTGAAGCAAGGAGACAGCGCCAAGGGCCTGAGGAGCAGGCACGGCCCTGACATGGACAGCGAGGTGAGGACACCTGTGTCCCTGGACCCGGCCCACTGCCTTGTGGGAACACCTGAGGAGGGTCAGGGTCAGGCTCCAGAGCCCTCAGACCACAGCGGCCAGCTATAGGGCCCTGGACGGAGGCACTTCCTGTGGTCCCCCGGCTGTCCGGCACGGCAGGGCCATCCAGCGCCTTGTGCTCGTGTCACAGGGAAGAAAACTGAGGCTGAGGCCAGCCGAGGCCTGAAGTGCGGCCACCCCCGCCTCCTGCTGTCCGTCAGAGAGCTCTGGGCCCAGGCCAGAGGGTCAGGTGCCCCGGCACGGGACGGGAGACCCCGTGGGCAGCAAGGCAAGGCGTGGGAACGACTGAGCTCCTGGGGACCCCCTCCTGAAGACCTCTTCTGTGGCCTCCCTGCAAAAGCACCAGGGCCCCTGGCTCACTGCTGCCCCTGGTGACCTCCCCTCCTGCGCCCACCCACGCGGGGTCCCCGGCCCACGGCTGCTGCGCCAGGGCTGGCGTGGGGCCAGGGCTTTGGAAGGAGGAATCCACTGCCCCCACCAGGCACCGTGGAGATGGCCTGGCCTTCCCCAGGGGAAGTGACTGACCTCATAAAAGCATAAACCAGAGGCTGCCCTGAAGCTGCTGGAGATAAGGCCACCCTGGCAACCAGATAAGCTGACGGTGGCATCTGGGCCCTACATGTGGTCCAGCACAGGCCCGGGGCAGAGGGCTTGCTGAGGGAGATAAGGGGGAGACCCGGGCTTCCTGGCCGGCCTGCTCCGGGCACGAGGCAGTGGGGCCCACGTGGAAGGGCCCAGAAGGGCCGGGCTGTGGGGCTGGCCATGTCCCTGGGCTTGGGGGCAGTGGGCTTTGTTACTTGTTGGTGTTTTCTTGGTTGCAGGAAAGACAGTCCCCGGGCCTGCAACTCACGGTGACTCTGGTTTCTGTCCTCCTGTCCTCCCCGTCTGGCTGTGCTGGCCTCCCTCTGGGTGGACACCTCCCAGCCACCCTGCAGGAGGCCCACAGACACCTGTGCTGGGCGGTTCTTCTCTCTTCCTTCAAGGTGAAGAGACGAGATAAGAGCGAGGTGACCCAGAGGTGAGCGCAGCGAGGTGACCCAGAGGTGAGCACAGCGAGACACCAGCGTGACCCAGGGGTGGCCACCATGCCACGGCCTGAGAGGAGGGGAGAGTGACCCTCAGGCTGGCCCCGCCTTCTTGCCTTCTTCCTGCTCTGCTGAAGTGGAGTCCCCATCCCCATCTGACAGAGGGTGTCGAGGCCCGAGACTGCGTGGCCCCTCAGGACTGGGGTGGAGCCGGCCTGTCCCCCAGCTCCCTCCGACCTGCGGGTCTGCTGGACGCTGACCTTGCTCATCCTGTCTCTGCTGGCCTCTCACCGGGTGCCGGTGGGGTCACCTGGGCCAGGCTCTGCACACCCCCAAGAGGTGCCAGGGTGTGGTACCCTGGAGGTGTCCAGCTGAGCTGGCCAGAGCCGCTGACCACACACCTCCACACCCAGGGAGGTGTGGGCCTCGTGGGGGCGCTGGACCCCGGACCTGTTTGCTTGGAGGAGCCGGAGGTCTTACTGGCCGTGTCCAGCCCGAGGCCCCGAGCAGCCCTGAGAAGTGTCTTGGTGGCCGTGGGCCCGTCGCCCATCCTGGGTGGCTGCAGATAACCATCCTGTGCTCCAGGAAGCCGAAAGCCAAACGCCCCTCCCCCCGCCGGACCCTGTGGCTGCGATGGCATCTCCTAGGGAAAGGGTGTTCACTGCTTCTTACCTAAGATGAGCTCGATGCGCCTGAGTGGCCCTGGACCTCACCCCAAGCACCAGGTGTCCTGGGGGCACGGCTCCAGCTGGGGAGGCTGTGTCCACGCCGGCTGCCTTGGCTGGGTCGTTCCCGGCCTCCTGGGAAGCTGCCCCGCGCACTCCCATGGCTTGCCCATTCACCCCAAAGTCGCCCGCCACAGCGCACACTCTGCTTTGTGCCCTTGGGGACGGTGCCTGCAGGACAGGCTCCCAGACACCAGGGCCTCAGGCAAAGGCCGACTCCTCAGAGGTTGGTGGCACAGCCCGCTGCCCTCCCAGGGGCCTGGGGCACACAGGGCCTGTGGCTCCAGAGAGAGCAAGTCCACAGGCGGCAGGGGGCATCCTGCTGCTTTGGAATTAAAAAAAAAAAAAACTAAACTGCACAAGAGGTGGCCCAAGCTCGGCTGAACTAGAGTTGGGGCTCAGGGGGGCGCTGGGAGCCTGACTCTGGGAAGCGGTGCCTCTCTTCACGGACAGATTCCTCTGTGTCTCTGTGCATTCCAGGATTCCAGGGAAGCAAACACTTCTTTTTTTTTTGATACTGGGGATTGAACCCAGCTTAACCACCAAGCCACGTCCCCAGCCCTTCTCATGTTTTATTTAGAGACACGGCCTCACTGAGTTGTTCAGGGCCTCACTAAGTTGCTGAGGTGACCTGGAACTCGTGCCCTCCTGCCTCAGCCTCCTGAGTCTCTGGGGTGGCAGGCGTGTGTCACCTCCCCTGACTGGGAAGTAAATATATTTTTAAAAGACTAGAAGTAAATAAGCCCAGAGCTCGAGTGGTCGGTGCTCCGTGGAGGGGTAGGTGACCGCTACTTTTGACTGGGCTCTTCTCTGCAGCTATATTTAAAGAATACTCTAAAAGTGTCCCCTCTGCCACCCCAGGCCTGTTTTCTGGCACCGGAGGTCACCTGGTCACGTGTGGCGGCCCCTGAGTCTGGGTCACCTGGGGCTGTGACCGGCAGGTGACCCAGGAGCCAGACTGTTGAACAGGGAGGCCAGCCCAGGCCGCGGCTTCCTGGTGAGTGGCCTTGCAGTTTGCTCCTGTGACTCAGCGGCAGCTACCGGGCACCTGGGGTGACGGGGACCTGCACCTCTGGGCAATGACCCTGGCTGCCTGGCTCCCGCAGTGCATGCTCCACAGGCTCCTGGGAGCCCCCTCTGCCCTTGGCGGTCACTCCAGCATCGTTGTGGTCACAGCCACCAGGCCGAGGGGTGGCGGGTGTGGGGTGGACCCAGGCACAGGCGGGCAGGGGGGCAGGTGGGGTGAGGGGCACTGCGAGCACTCTCTCTCCTGGCCGGTCGTGTGAGTCCTGTAGAAGTCCCACTGCCCACAGGGTAAAGATGAAGGAAGGAACTGGGCGACGTGGACCTGGGGAGTAGCGTGTCTTTATTTAGCGCAGCGTGTGGTTGACATGGGAATGTTCCGGTGAGGCGTTCCTACTCTCGTTTTTACACTTAAGGTCCCGTGTGCTAGGAGCCACAAGCAAATATACAATGTATGGCACCTTTGGTTGTAAAGTGACGCCAGCTAGCCACTGAGATGATTATGTTAAGATTTACATTCATATGCAAATTGGACTCCCGCTGTTCACCTTGGCCTGCTACCGGACTCATGTTACGGACTCATGTTACCAGACTCTTGGAGAGTTCCCATTGGTTGGGGAAGGATAGTAGGAGGAAATTCCGGGGGAGGTCCGGGGGACCCCGGGGGTTCCGGTCGGCGCGCGGTTCCGGTCGGACACCCTCGTGGGAGGACCGGTTTTTGACTTGCTGGCGCTGAGAGTGTTAGCGGCTTTTTCAAAATAAAGTTTTGTTCCTGCTTGATTGGCTCGTGATTCTGTGCCCAGCCAAGACTGCGGCACCCGTGTGCGTGTTGCGCTGGCTCAGCTCGTTGACCAGCCCTGGGGAGGGGACGGCAAGACACAGCCACATCGTTCTGTCCCGTGGCCATCGATTTCGCCTTCTCTTATCCACAGAAGCCAGTCACTCCTCCAGGGAGGGGCCTCGCTCCAGGGGCCAGACCACAGGTGGCCATGGCCACATCAGCTCCCAGAGACGAGGACAGTGGTGTCCGTGATGGGTGCCACCCTCGGGGCCTCCGCAGATCAGACTTGGCAGAAGAGAGGAGGAGTGGGCGGAGTGGCCAGCTGCAGGGGCTGCGGCAGGCGGCACGCCCAGGCGTCAGGGTCACCCACGAGCACTGCATCCCGTCCACAGTGACAGGCGCAGCTGTCCCCAGAGTGAGGAAGGAGGCGGAGGAAAGAGAGACACTTGAAGATGTTCACAGGAGCTGAAAGGCCGACAGGCCAGGTGACAAAGGAGTCCTCCAGGGGCAAGGAGGCCGGGTGGACGCGCCAGCCCTGGGGGGGGGGTGACGAGCCCCACAAGTGACAGCTGTGGGGAAGGGGCAGGCCCACCTCGCGCCAGGTCAGCATCTAGGAGGCGGTGAGCTGTGAGCGAACGGCAGCCTTCGGTCTCCCTGGCACACCTGTCTGTGCTGTGGGCACACGGGGGACACCTCAGGCTGGGGAAATATGTGCCAGTCCTGTGCCAGACAAAGGGCTGTGCCCAGAATCCAGAAAGAACCCCGAATTCTCAGAACAGGAGAAGAGCCCAATTTGAACAGCAGGCCCAGGATTTTGGAAGAGACTTCAACAAAGACCCGTAGATGGCAAAGAGCCCAGAGGTGCCCGGCGGGCGGGGGAAAGGCGCTCACACCAGGCCGCAGACTGGGCCCCGGAACCTGCCACCGCAGGCGGGGGTGGGCACCTGCGCACTGGTGTGAACGGGAGGGCCACTTGGACGGCCAGCGAGGTCTCTCGGGAAGCGAAGCAGCCACCTGCTCCTGGTCTTTGCCCCAGAGCACTGAGGCCAGCGTCAGAGACATTGTCGGCCACAGCATTGCTGTGACAGCTAGGACCCAGGAGCAACCGCAGGGCCGTTGGGAGGACAGGGGGGCTGTGTGCGCCCACACGGAATCTCTGACCAGGGCCATCCGGACACCAGCAACAGCACAGATGAGTCACAGGGCTGAGCGGACGCAGGGGCCCAGGCGAAAAGCACGTGCCGCCCGAGTCCACTCATAGAAAAGTCTGGAACACTAGTCGCATGAGCTCATCTCCCATGGCTGTAACAAAGCGCTGGAGGCTGGGGGTTTTATACAGAAAAGGGGCTTGTTTGCACAGGGTCTGGGTTTCCAAAGGCTGGTGCAGGCTGGGCTCTGCGGGTCCTCTGGCTTAGTCTCAGGGCGGGTGGCATCTGAGGGCCCCAGCTGTGTGAGGGGTCTGGTGAGCAGCTGCCTGGACCTCTTACCCTGGCCTCCGTCCAGGCCCTGTCAGTCAATGCCACGCGTGTCCCCGCGGTCAGGGAGACTTGCTGGCCGTGGCGGGTTTCCTGGTGGCCGCTTGACCTCGGTGGCCCGCGTGCTGCCCCAGAGTTACCCCGGGTCTCATGACACGCGACTGTTTCCTCTCGGTTCAGACGGAAGGTCAAGCAGGAGGGCCGTGAGCCAGGGTCACGGGGACAGGCTAAAGATAGTCTCCTAGCCACCGACCAGTCAGCCACCCGACCCCAGGAGGCAGCCGCTCGGCTCACAAAGGCCACCGTTTATGGCCGCGGCTGTCACTGCCCTGAGAACACCCGAGAACACGGTGCCCAAGGTAAACAACGGCAGTGGGGCGGGGCGGGCCAGGAGGAAGGACGGCTTCAGTCACTGACCTCCTCTGGCTTCCTGGAAAGGCCTGTGACCAGGCCGCCAGGGCAGCCGGGTTGGTCCCACGGTCAAGGTGGCACCGCTGGAGCCATTGGCGCCAGGAGAAGTGCGTGTGTCCCCGTGGGTGGTTTATGGCGTAGACCGGACGGCCTCCCAGCCGTTACTACATCAGCTGACCCTGGGCCAGAGCCCTGTCCTCTCCGGCTGGGGCCGGGGCTGCTCAGCAGGGGGCCGCTCTGCCCCCCTGCCCCAGGAGACCCCTGCCCCCTGAGACCCAGGCCTTGATGCAGGACCAGGAGAAGAGACGGGCCACCGTGGGGTCGCTGATATCAGGACTTGGACCCACAGTAGACACCTCAGTTCTCGCCCAGTGGGTGGCCACGGTGGCCTCTGGAGGAACGCTGGCCCCCCACCTTGGTTTGTCTGGGAACAGGGGCCATCGAGGGCCACCTGGTGCTGGACTGTGGCAAGATCCCAGATGACCCCAGGCGATCCCAGATGATCCCAGAGGGTCCTCGGGACGGTGCTTATGAGGCTGGTGCAGTGGGTGCCAACGGTCACTGTGTCGGTCATCAGTGCGGCCACAGGAGGGGAGTCAGGACAGAACACAAGGTACCTGCCGCGTCCCAGGACCTCAGGGCGCCATGCGGTTCTGAAGCCGTCCCTCCGGGGCTGCCCGAGGAGCTGGCCTGCCCCCCTGGGAGCAGCCCAGGCCCTGAAGGAGCTGGCGCTCTCAGGACAGGCCTGGGACTCCCTAGAAGCAGGACGTGGGCATCTGAGCTGGGCAGGGCCGGGCCTGCTGGAGGGCGGGGGGGGGGCGCTGGCAGGAGCCCTTGGCAGGCCGCCAGGCCCTCGTTTGGGCTCTGGTGGGGAGGTTTGCCGGTGGGCTCTGAGCCCCCAGATCTCCCACACGTCCCCAGACAGGGGGGCCTCCAGCCGAGAGCCACAAAGGCCACCGTGAACACGTGGAGAGTTGTCCAGCAGCTCCCGGCCTGCAGGGGGCTCGGCCCCGTCAGGCTCCATCGCAGCAGAGCTGCCCAGACCCACCGGCCAGCGCTCTCTGGGTTCCCTTCTGAGGTCCAGGAAGGACGTTCCGTGGTGGCCCCGCAGGTGCGCCTCAGCCCGAGGCGGGCTCCGTCCTCCCTCTGTCTGGCCTCGTGGGGCCACTGTCCCACAAGCTCCCGTTAGAGCTCAATTGGCAATTAGCAACGTCCCGACCCCCTGCAACCCGGCAGGAGCTGTCGGACGGCTGCGAGCTCACGTCTCTCCACAAGGTCTCTCCAGGGGCCTCGGGGAAATTAACTTCATGCCAGCCGAGGAGACCCTTGGAGCTCCAGAGCGCCACTGGCTCCCAGGGAGGGAATCAGACGCGCTACCGACGTTAATTGGTGTAGAGTAAATTATGGAAATGCGAGGAGTCGTGCCTACCGCCTGCATCTGTGAAACCGGGGTCCCTGGTCACAGCGCCCTCACACCCCAGGTGCCCAGAGAGGCTGCAGAAGCTCCTGCCTCCTCCCTTTGCCCTCTCTGAAATGCCCCCTCCTCTAATCTTGGAGATGAAGCCCAAAGTCCAGCGTGGTTAGGATGGGGTAGAGCCCAGTCACCACGTCGGCCTAGTGCACACGGCACCTGAGTTCTGCTCTTTTCCCCCCAAACCTCCCAGGGAAGCAAGTTCATGGCTCCCACCTGACAGATGACGCAGAGAGGGTGTGGGGACCTCTGCAGGCTGCCCAGCCAGGATTCGGCCCAGGCCCCTGGCCCCTCCGTACCAGGCCCAGGTGCAGACGGCAGGCAGAGAGGCACCAAGCTTCCTGGGCGCCCCTGGCTGGCCACAGGCTGGGGACAGTCCCTGCCTTAGAGCTGGGGGTCTTGTGGGGACAGGGTAGCCAGGGCAGGGGAGGGATGCTGTGGGGACCCGGGGGCCGCCCAGACCCCTGTGGTCTTGTTAGGGAGCAGGTCTGGGCCTGGGGGCTGCCTTCCACACTGGTGGTGACAGGGGCCAGGGCCTGTGTGGCCTCAGGAAGCTGCCTGGGTCCGACCCCAGCTGCTTTGTAGCCTGGCCGGGTGGAGACCCCCAGGGGCCCTGGCTTCAGGCCTGACGCAGGAGGGGGCACCCCCCAGGGCTGCAGAGGGCAGCTCTAGGCCCCAGTGGGCATCACAGAGTGGCCCCGTTTCTGCCCAGTAACCCCAGGCCAGCCGGCAGCCAGCAGGGCGCTGGGGTGGCTGGGACTGGCCCAGAGCACCCCGGCTCTCCCAGTAAAGGGTGCCCAGCGCCTGTCCTGGGCTTCCCGCTGCCCCACTGCGTGGCCAGCCCACCTGACGCCAAGCCCGGGAGGGGTGGGGGGGAGGTCAGGAGCCTCCAGGAGAGCGGCTCCCTGCAGCCCCACCACGGCCCCACCAGGTGGCGCTGCTCTGCAGCCCCAGGGCCCAGGGTGTGCCTGCGGGTGTGCTCCAAGCCGACCCGTGGGGGTGAGTGTGCGTGTGTGTGCATGTGTGTGTGATGTGCATGTGTGTGTGTGTGCATGTGTGTATGTGGTGTGCATGTGTGTGCATGTTTGTGTGCGCATGTGTGTCCATGTGTGTGCATGTGTGTGTGTGATGTGTGTGTGTGCGCGTGTGGTGTATGTGTGCATGTGCGTGTGGTGTGTGTGCACATGTGGTGTATGTGCGTGTGTGTGTGTGTGGTGTGCATGTGTGTGATGTGTGTGCATGCGTGTGATGTGTGTGTGTGCATGTGGTGTGTGTGTGCATGTGGTGTGTGTGTGCGCGTGTGGTGTGTGTGGTGTGCATGTGTGTGCGTGGGTGTGATGTGTGCGTGTGGTGTGTGCATCTGTGTGTGGTGTGTGTGTGCAAGGGCACACGTGTCTGGGTCTGCTGTGGGGCTTGAGAGCGAGGAGCCATGGCTCCGGCTTCGTTCCCACTTTCTCCAGCCAACGCCCCTCGTCCTTAGGGCCCTGTTCAGAGGCCAGGCACCTCTGGGCACCAGCTGCCGTGGCCTCCTGAGCCCCAGAGCCTGTGTGCCCGCGGCTGCCCTCGCCTGGCTGCACGGTGTCGTCTCTTAGCCTGTCCTGCCCGCTCCGCTCTGAGCCCTCTAAGGGAAGGTCTGGGTGTTGTTTGCCCCGGGCTCCCCAGACTGGCCCCAGGACCTGGCCTGCAGGTCAAAGCCACCTGGTGACCAGCCTGTGCTGGGACTGACCGGGTGCACCGGCTCAGCCAGCCTGGCTCTAAGCAGTCTCTGAGAATCGGGCTGTCATTAACTATCTTATAATGAAGAAACCAGGGCACAGAGAGGTTAAGTCACTCACCCCAAACCACCAGCCAAGAAGGGGCAGAGCCAGCATCCGCCCCCCATTCTGTTTTGAGTTTAAGGTTGAGGCCAGTAAATGACCCCGCCCCCCGGGGGTCTAGGCAGGAGGTGCTTCATCTGCCTGCAGAGCTGCAGGGCACCAGCCTCTACACCCAGAGCTGGAGGACGCCGCTCAAGTGCCTCTCCCCCAGGAAGACTTCCCGGCTCTGCTCCCCCAGCCCTTGGGCCTCCACACACTGGTCCCAGCGTCCCCAGATCGTTCAGGAGCCTGTGAGCAGGAGGCAGGGAGCCTCCGCCCCTGGAGGGCCTGAGGGGGCTGCCGGGAGCTCTGGATGCGGGTGTCCAGGGCAGACACGAAACGGCCCTGGGCAGGGTCTTCTTGGACTCTGAAGCCCAGTGTGGTGGCTCAGGCTACTGTCCTGAGACGAAAGGGACGCTGTCCAAGAGCAACCAGCCGGCGGTGGTGGGGACAGCTCCGGGAGGCGTTGACTTCTGTGTGCCCGTCGCAGGCCAGGACCCCTGCAGGAGTGAGCCGACCAGGGAGGGGCTTGCTGTCCCCCCAGGGGCCCAGGAGCCCCCACCTGTGGGCCACTGGGGGGCCATGCACCTTCTGGGCAGTGGTGTCCACCAGCCTGACCAGTGACAGCTCTGTCCAGCATCCAGAAGGACCAGAGAGGGCTATAGTGCCCTGGCTTGCTGGGTGCCGGTCCCGCTGCTGCTCTGCCCACTGGCCGGTCAGGGTGCCTGTGGGCCCGCTGTCTGCACAGGCCTGGGAACTCTCACTGGGACAGGCTTCCTTCCTGAAGTGACCCCCGCAGCGCCTCCCTTCTGCGGCCGTGGGTGGCCATCCTGGGCTCTGCCCCCTCGCCCCTCTTCTGAACATCAGCCTCTAGTTGAAATCCCGAGGCCAGGTGCCATCCGCGGAGCCTCCCAGCCAGGGGCCAGCCAAGAGCCATCCCGGGGACCCCCTGCCAGGGACGGCCCTGACTGCAGTCCAGCTTCTCCATTTAGAAATAAGAGCTGACACCCGGCCCTCGGCAGCGGGCTCTGGTGCCAGGTGGCGGCTGTGGGCACACGAGGCTGAGAGCGCAGGCGGGGCCGATGCACCCTGTGCTGGGTTCAAAAAGCAAAGGACATTTCCCCAGGAGCCCCGCAACGAGCCCAGACCCTGCGGGGGCTGGGCCTCCTCCCTCCACACCCTCGCCACCCCCAGGGTCCCCCAATGTCCCTGATGGTCCGTGCCCAGCGGCTCAGACGCTGCTCAGGCCTACGGCTTCACACCTGTTCTCTCTCTGCGGAGAGCCACCACCGGGATCCCTCCTGGCACTTGGCAGACAGAGCTGAACGAATGTTTGTTGATCGAATAAATGAAGTCTGGGCTTAAAGCCAGTGTCCGGGAACCCAGGATGTCCTACGGCTCCAGAGGGCAGGGCTCGAGCTGGCGTTCCGGGCCCGGGGAAGGGAGTGCCTGGTTCCAGGGTTCTAATGGCAGAGGAGGAGGACTCCCCGAAGTCGTCCTCGCCAAGTGCTTGCAGCCCCCGGAATGTCCCCGTTGGTACAAATGAGCAGTTTGGAAACACGGAGCGCTGTGAGGTCTGCCCTCGGTGTAAGGAAGGAGACTGGCTACGCCGAGGAGTGCTCCGACTCAGGGCTCAGAGGCATTAATTACTTAAATGAATAAGTATTAAATCAAAGGCCTGGCTTCAGAAATTAAACTCAGATTAGCCCCTTGCTTGGCTTCCTGTAAAATCAAAACCATTTGGTGGAAGAATGGACACCGGAGGGGTGCCAGGGAGGGAGGCCCTGGATTCTGCTGGGCTGTGGGCCTCCACAGGGGGCAGCTGGAAAGGCCAGGCTGGCCTCTGCTCCAGGCTCCTGCATCCATCCCGCCAGGCAGCAGAGGTGGGCGCTCAGGGGCAGCCCCAACAGGTTCCTGGGCAGGAGGATCAGGGTGGAGCCCGAAGGCTGGTCCAGGCAGAGAAGGCCAGAGACCGCTCCTGGCCAGTCGGCCTGTGCTGGAGCCTCGGGGAGGTGCGGGGGGCTCTCTGATGATGTTTGGTGACTCACACCCAGAAGTTAGGGGTCCTCCCAGCTCTCCCCTCACGTCTCAATCAGACCCTTTCTCTGCCCAAATTCCTCTCCCAAATTTCCTCCACCCACACGGGTCTTGCTTCCCAGCCCAGAGGCTCAAGCTCCTCTGTGACGAAGCCCCAGAGGAGCCCCCAGGCCTGGTGGTCCCCCGAGGCCCCTGCAGCCCGGCCTCTGCTCGCCGCACTCCCCCACGCCCGGCATGGTCCTGGGCGGTCACTCGTCCCTGACCCCTCCTCTTCCCCCTTGAGCTCCTTCCCCCAGATCTAGCCACTTCCTCCCTCCCGGGGCCCAGATCCGTCCCTTGCCTCCTGGGGACAGCCGCGGAGGACAGTGCGTGCTGGGGGTGCTGGGTGCAGTCCTCTCGCCGCCTGTTCGCCCGGTCAGTCCTGGCGGCTGCGGAGCGCAGGGTGCAGTGGCCGCCCCCTGAGGCGGCTCCAGATCAGACCGCACTGAGCTACCATGAAGAGGGGGCCGCGGGGAGGGTGTCTCCAGCTCAGGTGACCCCCAAGGGCTGCTCGGTCAGCCCCTGCCCAGGCTCCTTGGCTGCCCTAGAGGACAGAGCAGGTCCTGTTCCGCCCCTTGGTCTCTGCATCTGGCAGGGCACAGACGATGCTCCTCTCTGCCTCCCGCTCCAGCGGCCGTGGCCACACTGACCCTGGTCACCTCCACTGTGTCCTCTGATGGGCTCCTGATGCCCTCGGGAAGCCGCTGCCCTGCGTCCCCCGCTGTGTGGTCAGCTCTGAGCCCGGCCCTGGTGCAGGTGCCTCAGAGGCGGCCTGGGCTGCCCCAAAGACGTGCGGGCAGTGAGGGCAGGGATCTCCAGAGGAGGTTGCCCTGGGTGACCCTCTGGGCCCAAGTCCGTGACAGGTGTCCTCATCGGAGACCGGGCGGGCGAGGGGGCGGGGCTTGTGGAGGTGGGAGTGATGCCGCCCAAACCAGGAGCAGACGGAGGGTCTGCAGCCCCCGCCCAGCGCAGCGGGCAGAGGCACAGAGCAGTCAGGGGCCCACGGTCTCCCTCAGGACGAACCTGCAACCGGGCAGGGCAGTGGGCCCACGGCACCCCATGAGGCCCGCGGTCAAGCCCCGGCAAAGCGGCTGAGGGTGGGCGAGAGCCAGTGCCAGGGTCAGGGCCAGAACAGGACAGCAGGGTTCCCGATCAGAGGCTCCTGTCGCCCTCCTCTCCCTGTCCTGTCCCCAGGAGCAGGGGCCTGCTGGGCCCCAGAGCCCCCTGAGAGGGGGTGGGCAGCAGCACAGGCCAGTGCTGACCGCCAGGGCACCTGATGAGGAACTTCTGGCTGAGGGGTGAGTGCCGGTGAGCAGGGCCAAGCTCAGGGAAAAGCCTCAGAAAGGAGTCAGGGAGGCCAGCCTCAGGCTTGAGGGCTTGGAGGCTGAGCAGTGGGTGGGCTTGTCCTGGTCACACCGCCTGGGCCCGGGCAGCACAAGCCAGACCTTTTCTAGGTGCCCAGGCCATCAACCTGTCCAGGGCAGCTCTGCCCCAGTGTGGGGAGTGACCCCTGTCCTCTTCTCCCTGGCAAACCTTGGACTCTGACCTGGATCTGGGGAAGCTGGCTGATGGACGGACGGCCAGTGGCCTTCCCCACCCACCCGCATGGCCCAGGAGCCAGCGCCACCCGGAGGCCGAGCTGCCCATCTGAGCTCTCATCTCCTCGGCAGCGCCGTGGGTGTGGATAGGCTCTGGGGCCCTTCAGTGGCACCTGCATGCCCCTCACCCAGCTGGGGCACCCAGAGGCCGATCGGGGCGTCAGGGTAGCCGACCCCAAACAGCAGACCCAGCCCTCTGCCACTACCCCGGACGCCCCCTGCCCGGGCCCCACAGCCTCAGGAGTGTCTGACACTTTCAAGACGCAGGAGTGGCATCTGCCCACTGGACGGCAGGGCCGGGTGCCCAGGGCCTGAGCCGTGGAGAGCAGACGCGGCCTGGCCAGGCCCAGCAGGGTGGCCCCCGGGAAGGCCCACGAAGCCCGAGACGCAGCGTGGGTGGGTTTTAAAGAGCATCTCAGGTCCTTGGAGAGCCTCTGTCTCTTCTTGATCCAGGGCCTCCGGGGACGCAGGCCCTGATCAGTGCCCAGGAGGGGTCACCCAGCAGCCTCCTTGTCCTGGGGAGAGGCCTGTCATCCGTGGTGGTGGCAGTGCGGACAGGGGCTCAGCACACAGGCCTGGGGAGGGGGACACTGTGACAGAAAGCTTCCCGCCCTGTCTTGGGCCTGGGTCTCCACGGGACACCAGGCCTGGGTGACGGGGACAGGGGATTCCAGTGTCCCTCCCCCACCCCAAACCCTGCCATTTGGCCCATCAAAGCCATTTTGTCCCTGGCTGGGCCCAATTCACACCCGGTTGCCGGCCAGGAGCAGGCAGAGGAGGTGACGTGGGTTTATGGTGGGGGCAGGGTGGGCGGCCCTGGCCCTGGGGAGCCGGAGCCGGGGATTTGGCACCTTTTGGAGCCGTTGTTGGACCCCCCCCCCTGCAGGCCCCTCCCTGGCAGCCCCACCGGCCAGCAGGCTGGAGGCCCCTGGAGCCAGCTCCCAGAAGGCAGGCCCGGGACACGGCTGCTGGGTGGGATGCCTGGCCCCGTGCCCTCCTGGGTACCAGTGGCCCCTCTGCCCCCAGCCCAGCTGGCCTCAACGGGCAGCCAGAACGTCCTCCCAAGAGCAGAGCAGTCCCGAGGCCCTGGGCCCTGGCTGCTGGCCTTCTTGGGCTGGGAGCCCCAGCTCCCTGTGTGGAGCCTCGTCCTCTGTCCAGGCCACTCTGGCTCAGCGGATGTCACTCCTGGAACCCCCGCCTGTGATCCCCCGCCACCAAGGACGCCTGGCCTTCCTGGCCACTGTCTCCCCAGTCCCCAGGTGCCCTGCTCCGACCGAGGTGCCCCATGTCCTGACCAGGTAGACCTCTGCCTTCCCAGCTGCAGCCCGGCTCCCTGCAGGACAGTCTGCTTGGCACATGCCAGCTTTGTGTCCCTCACCCCAGGCACAGGCTGGGCAGAGCCAGGGCCTGCAGGGTGACCATGCTGTCCCGGTCAACCACCGTGGGGCTGCCATGGCCTGCTGTGCCCAGCGAGGCCCCGAGGCGCTGGGCTCCTGATGGGGACTTGTCCCTGAAGGACCCACGTTTGCTCCCCAGTGGGCAGGATGTGCCTGGGGCAGAGTAGCCGATGCCCTGGTGAGTGACCTCCACTGTCTATGGACCACGATGGCCCTTCCTGGGCAGAGCTCTGGGCCTCCAGGCCAGGCACCTCCTCCAGAAGGGGCTTTGGTCCCTGCAGCATCTCAATCGGCCACCACGAGGGGACCCGAGCTCAGGGTGGTCAGGGCTCATGGCTGCTGTGACAGATGGCCACAGATTCGCTGGCCTGACCCAACCCAAATGTGGAGACTGGAAACGTGAAATGGCCCCGCGGTGCCGGTGCCCAGGTGTGCCCAGCGGCTGGTTCCTCGGGGCTCCTGTGCCCACACGGCTCTCACCTCAGCTTCCCGCTGACCCTGACCCCCGATGTCCACCTCATGAGGACCCTGTGACCACACTGAGGCCCCGGGTCATCCGAGATCACCACGGGGCAGGTCTCAGAGACCCAGGCCCAGAGGTGACAGCGAACCCCCCCCCACGCTGACCACGACCAGGGCCTCCGTCGGCCTCTCAGTCCCTCCCGATGTGGGGGCATCCTGGAGACCCGGAGCCTGCGTTCCAGCCCCAGCACCTGCAGGGTCAGCCCTGCTCCGGAGGGTCACAGGCCGCCAGCTCTTGCCGCGCCACACTCTGCTCTGCGGGGACACCACTGTTCACACGTGGCCTCTGGTGGAGCCCAGCTCCTGGGACAAAGCTGTGAGGACAGGTGGCAGCTCTCTGGGGGTTCACCTGGGAGCAGAGGGCGGCCCCACGCTCTCCCCACCTTGTTTTGTGGTCTGGGTGGAACCTGGTGCCCCCTGCAGCCTCCAGGCTGGTCTGGGGCCAGCAGGGGGGAGGCAGTGCCTCTGACCACACGGTGGCTGTCCCCGGACTGAGGCCCGGGCTGGCCTGTCACTGGGCACCTGGTCACGTCCAGCTACGTTCTGGAACCTGGAGACTCGGGGTGAACAGCTGGCCAGGGCCTTGGCTGCCGGTTCCCTCCAGTGCGGCACAGGCAGGTGGACACAGCAGGTCATCCAAACCGCAGGCCGGGCCTCCCGCCACCTGCGGGTGTGTGAGGAGGGCACGGGGCGGGCCTCGCGGGCTTGCTGGGCACCGTGGGCCAAGGCCGCTGCCCCAGACGCGGGACCTCTGTGACATGGGTGGGCCCCGGCTGTGGGTTCTGAGGCGACAGTGACCCGCCACGCGGCCGGGCCTGCAGCTGCGGCTGCACATTCCTGTGCATCCGGGAGGGGCCGCGGGGGCCTTTAATCAGCCCAAATTGCTGCCGCTGCCCCCAGAATAAGGCCCATGGAGCCGCGAGGCCGCCGGCCATTAATTCCAGCTTGAGCCAGTTTAATAAATCAGCTAAATAAAGAAACGAGGGGCCTCGCAATTAGCCGGATTCCTCGCTAAGTGGCGGGCGGCTTCCCTCCTAAAATAAGAGTTTTTCCACTGCCTGGTGGAGGGCAGCCGCGGCCCGCTGCAGGCCAGGGCCCCTGTGGCCAGGACGCTCCGTGGCCAGGCCCTCCTGGCTGAGGGACGTGCCCGTGGTAGAGGGGAAGGTCCTGTGGCCAGGGGAGGCCGGTCAGGCTGCGGCTCTCCACAGTTCACAGCAAACACAGCCAAACCCACACGCGAGCTGGGACCCCCTCTCCCTGGCACTGCGAAGACACCTGCATCCCCATCCTGTGTGTCCCCGGGGAGCAGGAGGACCTGTCCCACGCCACCAGGGGCCTCTCCCAGGCCAGGTCCATGGGCAGCGGTGCAGGGGTGGGTGCCCCGGGCGGACCCCGCCCTGCCTGGCTGCATCTGGCGGAGGTCCCAGGAGGCTCACCCTCAAGGCCAGTGCGCAGGGGCCAGGCAGGCGTGGCGGGGGACACCTGCAGCCGGCCAGCTCCGGGCAGTCGTGACGGGAGGGAGGCCTGGGAGGAGACTCGGCTGACATGAGGACGTCCCCTGTGACGTTCCTGGTCTCTCACAAAACCCACTGAGGCCAGGCGAGTGTCGGCCCGGCCTACGGACGGGGACAGAGAGCCCAGGCCACCTGCAGCTGGGCACGCCCGGGGTGGACCCTGCGGAGCACCCTGACCCCTCCCGGGGACTCCGGCCAGGTGAGTCTGACCCTCGGGGACGGCTGAGGCACAGGGAGATGCCAAGGAGAGCCCCGGGAGAGCCAGCCCCGGCACCGGGACCCGGCTGATGCCCAGGTGTCCCCGTACCCTGTGGCCTTCCCTAGGCAGCCTGAGCTGACAGCCGGACACACCGGCTCTTCTCAGGTTCTTCCCGCCCTGCTCACCCCCCCAGCCCGGGGACACGGGCCGACAAGGAAAAGGACCCCCACCCTTAAGTTCTCAGGGTGTGCCCACTACACTCTCCTTATCCCTGCAATCTGGGGGCTACTTCTCAAAATCAGCACAGAGAGGCCGAGTAATTGGCCCAGCCCCACACAGCCCCCGAGCCCTGCTTCCAACCTCTGCCTTCCAATCCCACAGTGGCCAGGAGCAGGGCAGTGAGATGGGCCCAGAGAGGGGCCTGCGTCCCTGGGCTGCCCCCTGGAACTGCACGGAGAGTTCATCTGTTCTGGCCTCTGTGCGCCTCGTTGCCTCCAGGTACGTCTGACCTGAGGCAAAACTGGGTTTGGAAGGTTCTAGAAGCTCTGTCCATCCAGAACAGCACACCAGGTGCCCGAGCTGTGATAATCAACACCACTGCTGAGCAGGTGAGCAGCTGCAGGTGAGCTTGGCTCAGAATCAGAAAATGGGCCTCCGGCCAGCGGGGGCACAGCTATGAGAGGCCAGGCCCAGGTGGCTGCCCTGACCAGCGGCACTCAGTGTCCACTCAGGCCGGGCGTCCTCCTGATGCTCCGCTCAGCCCTCCTGGCTGGTGGGTTCTGAACAGCGAGCAGAGCATTCGCAGCGCAGCTTGGGTTGACAGGACCGTCCAGCAGACTGGCCCCCGGCCCCCGGCGGTTGGCATGGAGTGTTGGTGTGGCCCGGCTGTCGCTGTTGATGACCAGCACCAAACGTTATTCCCCGAAGCCCAGGTCTACGACAGGCTTGCTTCTGATGTCCCAGGGGTCCCTGGGCATCGCTAGCCTCAGCTACCCGGCTCAGTGGGAGGGTTGCTGTGCCAGCCGGGAGGTGCTGGGGCCCATCTCGACCCTCTACAAACACAAGGGGACAAATTGGGCAGGTCCCATTGGAGGGGCCGCTGTTGGCTTCTCCGGGTTCAGCTGGAGAAACTGCAGGGTGGGGCAGTGGTCAGTGCGGGGGCCGTCCCCGGTGTTCAGAGCAGCTGAGAGTGGGGGCGGTGCCCAGCAGGGCCCCCGCGAGCTGACCTGCATCCCATGGGTTCTCAAGCACTTCCCACTGTGGCCCTCTGGGTCCTCCAGCTGCAGACAGAGGCCTCATAATGCTTTGAAAGGGCCTCTGCAGCCCCGTCCTCAGCTGGGCTGGTCTCGTGTCCGTGGAGAGCCTGCTGTCTGACCTGCTGGCCCGCTCAGGTGACATTCCGTCTCACCCAGGAGCCCTGGTGCCCAGTCCCCCGGGCCAGGGTAGCCAGTGACAGGATGGACGGACCCCATGGCGTCGGACCTCCCGCACAGGAGGCCTGGCCTGGGCACTCAGCGGGCTGCAGGGACGGGCGCCTGTCCCTGCCATGGCCCTTTGTGGCCCTCAACCATGCCAGGTCCCTGGGCTCGGGGACCTTTCTGCTGGTGCTCCTCCTCCCTCAGACCTGCAGGTGCCCCCCTCACGGGCAGGTACGAGGCCCCCACCCCTGGGAAGTCTGGCTGAGGGGGGGTCCTGCTGGACAGCCCTGGCCCTGTGGGGACCGCCCATCACTCAAGACCCGCTCCCTGGCACCTGGTCCCCCTCGCCCCTTGGCCAGCCATCGTCTGTCCCCCTCGCTGAGGCTGGGCGGCTTGGCTTCCTGGCCAGTCCCCTGATGGCCCACATCTGGCCCATTTCTGTTGCTCCGTCTTCTCCCGCATGGGCTCAGTGGCGAGTGAGGACCGGGGCAGGCGTGGTCCCTCCTGGGTCCCCGGGAGTGGGCCACTCAGCTCAGGGCTGCCCAAATGGGGGCTCAGGAGTCTCCCAGCAGCCGGGCCCCTCGGAGCCGTGTGCCCTTCACGAGCAGCAGCCGCTCCCCCCCGGTCACACAGGTGGTGCTGACTCGGGCTCCATGTCCTTGAGGCCACCAGGGCTCTGTCCCCAGCCCGCGAGCACAGTGGGAAACGCACCGGGGAGAAGCGCTGGATCCCGAGCCTCGGGTGGTCCCCAGCTGAGACCGGGATGGTCCCGAGTCCCCACGGGAGGATGGGTCAGCCGAGGTCAGTGCCCTGTCCCTTGGCGAGGCCAGAGAAGAGGACGTCCCCGTGTGGCCAAGGACTTGGTGTGGTGGGACGATGGGGCATGTGGCGGGGGCTGGCACAGTCGCTGGCAGCGAGGCAGCAGCTGCCCCACCCTGCGCCCGCGGGGCCCGCGCCTGCAGGCCGCTGTGTTCACGGGATTCTGGGGCTCCGTGGGGTTCCCCGTCATTTGATGTGGCAACTAGCGAGGGGACTTTTGTCCTTTGGAAAGTCACAATCACCCCCTCAACCGCCCTCTTATGCCCCGCAGAAGCCAAACAGCCCCCGGGCAGGTAACGGTGACTTCAACGGCAGAGGCTGGTGGCCTGGAGCCGCTGGCCACGTGTCCCTGCCCTGCCCTCTCACAGCCAAGATGTGACTCTCCCCTTGAGAAATTCCAGCTCATGGCGTCCGTGACAAAGGAGGCGGTGCCTCCCCACGTCCTTCCTGTGTGGACTCGAGGTTGGGGACTCGGGGCCCGGGCTCTGCTCCTGTCCCCCGGGGAGCCCCCGGACGGCGAGCCCTGCTCTGATTCAGACCGAGCTCCCTGGTGGAGGGGACGATGACCTCGCCACATCTGTTTGAGGACAGGGCACATCACAGCCCGTGTCCCCCAGGGAGCCTGGGCAGGCCAGGAGCAGGTCTCGGGCTTGCCCAGGTCACTCCTGGGGATTGGAGCAGCTGGCCTCGGCCATCCTCTCTGCCTCGCGGGCTCGGTGGCTGAGGACCTCGCAGAGCCCCGTCCTTTGTGAAATGGCTCCTGTGGCTGGGCACCGGGGCATGCAGACCGGCTCTTCTCCATGCCTGGCGCCTCGTAGCTCCCAGGAAACGCCCTGCCTGGCTCCCGGCCTGGGGTGGCACCTGCCTCCACCTGGGCGGCTGCACACACGCCCTGTCCCTGGACTCCCAAAGCCCCAGGCTCACCCAGGGCAGCAGAACAGGTGGGGAAGGAAGTGGCTGTGGGGCCCAGGCTGCCCCGGCCCCAGCCGGGCGCTGCCCAGATAGGCCCGTCCTCCTTGGGGAGTGGACTCTGCCTGACACTCACCTGAACCCCCGTGCACCCCGTGCTGTGATCCTGCTTGTGGGCAGGATGGAGAGGCCCTGCCAGGTGGAGCCCACGCCTGGCGGGAGGGTAAGGACACAGAGGACAGGTGGTCCAGGCTGGGGCCAGCGCTCCAAAGACAGTGAGGCTGAGGGGGGGGGTGGTAGTGCGGGAGGCTCCCAGGCAGCAGCTGTGCAGGGGCCCAGGTGACCTGCAGGAGGTATGCCCTCGGCTCGGGGACAGGGAGAGTGCCCGTGTGGTTGGACATGGTGCTGGGCACCAGCAGGCACGCAGGGGCCTGGCCGAGGAGGGCCCGGCCCCCCCACGAGGGAAGCCTGCCCTCAGCCCGAGGCACAGGGGCTAAGACTCTGCTCCAGCCCTGCCAGGCACCCCTCCAGAGCCCTCGGTGGCTCCCTAGGGCTTCCCGGGGGACTTGCACTGACCATCAAGGCCCTGCACAATATGGGCCAGCACCCTTTGTGGTGGAGACTGCGCAGGTGGAGGTCAGAGCCCTGCTGCAAATGGAGGGTGTTGCTCTTGCGTAGCTCACAGGACCGAGGCGTCCCCAAGAGTACCGCATGGTGGGAGGAAAGAGCTGGGGTCGAGCCACGGCTCACCCTTGAACACAGGAGCCACATTCTGACCAAAGGGAAAGGGCCGAGGGGCTGGGGCAGGGAGCGCAGGGCAGGTCCACCCCCAACCCCTGGTCCCCAGCCCCTGGTCCCAGCCCTGGACTCCGAAAACACGGCTGGAACCTGCCCTTTCTCCAGACGAGGACCCAAGGCCCAGAGCCCAGCTCCGGTCCTGGGAGCGTCCATGGCTCAGCAGGCGCAGGGAGGGCAGGTCAGTGTGGCAATGGGGCCTGGCCTCTGAGACCGTGCGTGCCCTGAGGTGGCAGGAGCCACAGGACTCTTGCCTCGCCTCCACCCTGCTGCCTGGCCCCCCCACCACGGCCCCCCACTGGGCACGTCGAGCAGCAATTTTGGGAAGCTGAGTTTTCCGTGCGAATCCCCTTAATAAACAAGGTAGGGGGCCCAGGCTGCTGGCCGGGGTCCTGGGATCCAGGCTGCACCCCCTGGGACAAGCCCATGACACACATGTCACCTGCTCAGCACGACACCACGTCCACCAGGCAGAACCACAGGGGGCTGGAGAGGAAGCCTCGGTGGGGTGGTGCCCGCAGCCCAGCAGGACACGGGACCCGAGCGGCAGGAGTGCTCTGGGGCGGGCAGCGACCTCCCGGCCACCGGCCCACAGCTGGGCTGCCGCAGCCGAGGATCCCGGGCACCGCCCAGCCCCCTCCCCTCTGCAGCTGGGCGGCGGGCAGCGAGAGCACAGCGGCCTCGTCAGCTGGCCCGGGGTCTTCTTCAGTGTCCTCCTCCTCCCCGGGGCTCCAGGACCTTCTCCACAGGCTGCCCAGGCTGACCCCCACAGCCAGACCCTTCCTGTCCCCGGATCACATGCCCCAGCCTGCTGCCCCAGGGACACAGTGTCCACCCCGCCCGGCCTGACCATGATGTGCCCCTGGGCACGGCCCCAGGTGTGGCCGGCCTCTTCCCCACCTCCGGGCCTGAGCGCGTCCCTGAGTGCCCACCCACAGCCGCTCTGGCTCTCGCGTGCCCTGGCGGACACCACCCTGGCCACCATCTCTCCCCGGATGTGAGCTGTGGAAGGGCCCCTGCACCCATGTCCCCAGAACCACCCCCCGGGGCCCCACCTTTCCCTGTTTCCACTTAGCCCAGGACCTGCTGGGGGGCAAGGTGGGGGGGACCTACCCCAAGTCACTCTGTGGGTCTCAAAGGACAGCACAGGAGGGCACCCAGGTCACCTGCTGACCCAAGGCCCCTCTGCCCAGCAGCCCAGGCTGAGAGCGTGGCTCCAGGAGCAGGACCCTTGTGGGGGCCACACCTGGCCCTGGTCTTGAGGGGAGCAGGGAGGAAGGCGGGAGGAGGGGCAGAGGGCTGCGCTGGCCTGGAGAAGTGGGAGGCACCTGTGGTTCTGCAGGCTGAGGAAGCCCTTGGTACCCACTTGTCCCCACCAGCCGAGCTGTGGGACCCCAGGCAGGGGACATGCCTGGGAGAAGCCCCCTGTCCGGGGCCCACCTGGCTCGCCCAGGCCACGGGGCCAGCCGCACAGTCTAGGGCCCTGTGACCTTCGGGGCCTCCTGGGGTCCCCACGAGGATGGAGCCCTTCAGAGCGAGGCCGCCCAGCCTCTGCACTGCACCCCGTGCCTCCTGCCGTGGCAGTGTCTCTGTGCCACCCGGTATCGGCTCCAGAGGGATCTGGGGAGGGCAGCAGGAAGCCCAGGAGGGCTCAGGGACGCGAGGTGCAGAGCTGCCCACCGGGCCCTCGACCCGGAGCTGGGGCACCCCTGTTTGGGAACGGGGGGCAGGGCTTTGAAGCCCCTCCCCAGGAGTATTCCCTAGTGGTCGAGGGACAGAGGCTGCGCCACGTCAGCCAGGGCCACTTCTCCTGTGGATGGGACCAGCCCCGGCCCCCAGCGGGCTTCCTGTGCAGCGGGCGGGAAGAGCCCCCGCGCCCTGTCTGGGTCACACACGGGGTCAAGCCGTACGAAGAACAGGGAGGTGAGTGCCTACAGTCGGGGCTGGGCACCTTCAGGTCTCCTGGACCTGCCTGAGTGTGGAGGTGGGGCGCCATCTCACAGGGGCTCACTGGGCAGTTTCGGAGGGGCCCATGGCTGGGCGCAGGCCCAGCTTCCCGCCCGCGCACAGGGCAGCTCGCTCCCAGCTCCCAACCTGTGAAGGGGAGACGGAGAATTCAGGCCACAACCACGCTGATGGCCATTAACACAAATGACACATGATGGTGGGGTGTGGGGGGTACAAGGGTCCAGCCTGTGTGGGCAACAGTGTGTGGCACTCCCGTAGGATCCTGCTCTCCCACTCCTGGGCCTCCATCCAAAGGAAATGAAGTCTGTGTTCCCAAGAGACACCCAGGTGACCAGATCACTACGGCTCTATTCACAACCACTAGCATGTGGGGTGGCCCTAGGACCATCCACAGAGGAGGGGACAAAGGACCTGAGGTGTCTCTCCACACTGGAGTACTAGTCAGCTCTGAAGAAGGACGAAATCCTGCTGTTTGCAGCAAAGTGGGTGGAGATGGAGGACGTTATGCTGAGTGGAAGACGCAGGGGGACAAGCACTGTGAGGGCTCTCAGAGGCAGAAGCTGAGACAGCGACCTGTGTGCAGAACAGCGTTACCAGGACTGGGCAGGTGAGGGGAGAGGGAAATACGAAGGCACCTCCTTAATATGTGCAGTTAATGTGTGTCCACAAGAAAGGAAAGGACAGTGCTGCTGGCCCCGTGGGTGGTCTCCAGGACCGCGAGAGCAGACGGTAGCTACTAGACGAGTGCAGCCCCCTGCCCTGGCCGCCACACCGGCTCCAGTGCTGGCCAAGGGAGCGGCTGCTGCCCGCGGCTCTCCCTGAGGTGGGGAGCCGAGGGAGGGAGGGGCCTTCTCGGGTGCTGGGCCAGGTGGTGCCCACAGACACAGCCCAGTCTGGGGACGTCTGAAGGCCACTTCTGAAGTTGCGAGAATACGGTGCGGGGAGCGCCGGGGCCGGGCAGTGGGAGCCCCGGGGAGCCAGAGTGGTCCCACGGCCCCTTCAGGGCTCAGCAAAGCCCTCAGCGCTCCGCCCAGCAGAAGGCCCCTGGGACGGGCTTTGATGCCGTCATGGACACGGGCTGAAGCACTGGCCTTTGAGTGCCGCTGCAGGACGGCCACTGGCCACCTCTCGTGAGTTTGATGGATGGGCCAGGGGACAGCTCGGGGGAGGAGAGGCCTGGGCCACCGTGACCCAAGAAAGGCGGAGTGTGTGACAGCCTCCACCCAGCGCCCTGACAGCCCCTCAAAGAAAGTGCCGTCACTGCAGAAGTGACCCACACCCGGCTTTGTTGGCCCTGAAGAAAGGGCCCGGCTCCTGCTGTCTGGGAACGTTGTCCCCAGGGCCACCAGCCACCCAGCCGGCACGCACTGGCCACTCTTCATCCTGGCAAGATTTCAAGAAGCCCCGGGACCAGCCAGGGCCACTGCCAGGCCTGGGTTCTGCATCTGGGCCAGGACGGAGAGCCACCTGGACCCGGGGGCCACCTGGACCCGGGGGCCAGCCCAACCTGGAGCCACCCTTGTGGCTGCACTCAGTTCCATGGGGGGAAGGGGTCCACTGTCTCGGCTGCCCTCCTGGCCAGCAGCGGGTTCCCCAGCACCCAGTCCCTGCTGCGTGGTCACCACATAACGAGTGACCCTGCCCACTTGGCAGAAATGCATCCGATACGTCAAAACTGAGTGACCAAGTGGAGGGGACCGTGGCTCCCCAGGAAGAGGTCCAGTCACCAGGTGAAGAACCAGGAAGAGAGGCAATGACCAGTCGGGCAAAGATCCTCTGATGGAGGCGGAAATGAATGGCTGCGGCCGAAGGAGAGGCAGGTGATGAAGGGTCTGGGCCTGAGCCATTGATTATTAATTAATCATTGATTATTAATTAATTATCATTGAATTGTTAAAAATAGTGACTTTGTAGCAAAACCCCCGTCAAATAGCACTTCAGCAAATGTAGGGTGATGTCACCACGTCAACACCACAGTGTAGCTCCACAGGCACCTGACGTGAGACCCAGGAGGGAGCGGGGACCCCAGGGCCTTCTTCAAGGTGCACGGCCTCAACCGTAGCTGAGAAAGCCCCAGGTAAACCCCAGCTGAGGAGCAGTCTCCGGAGCGCCGAGCCGTGCTCTTCAAAACACATAAGACAAGGAGAGGCTGAGGACGCACGACAAATGAACCCAACACAGCGTCCTTCACGGGCCAAACACAGTGACACACGCCTGTCATCCCGGGACTTGGAGGCTGAGGCCGGAGGATTGCAGGTTTGAGGCCAGCTTCAGCAACTTAGTGAGACTTTGTGTCACAGTAAAAATAAAAAGGGCTGGCATGTGCCTCGGTGGTAGTGCATCCCTGGGATCAATCCCGGGGAACAAAAAGATAAAAAAGACATCAGCGATGACACTTGAAATCCTCGTAATGCCTGCATTTCAATGAAAAGGGCCGCACAGGCCCTGATTTCTTAGTTATGCTCTGCATTCTAAGACGTTGACATCACAGGGAGACCTGCAGTACTGTGCTCTGTGACTTTTCCTCACATTGAAAATTGTTTCCAAAAGTAACTAAGAAGGACTCTACGCGGAGTTGAGGAATTGGGGTTTAACTGTGTCATGCTGATGAGCTGAAAATGACCTTTCTGCTGTCGACAACTAGGAGCGTCACCAGATCTTCAAACTGTCTTTTTAAGGAGTTGGAACAGAAAGTGCAGAACTGTTTTCCTTGAATGTAAAGCATCAGCCTGGTGCTCGCCCAGGCCCTGGGGAAAGGCTGCCGAGGAGCACATTCCCAGAGCAGCAGAGGGGTGTGACAGGCAGGAGCTGGCCAGCAAGGAATCGCTGGCCTGTAGGGGGACGCAATGAAGTCCACACTAAAACAGCACAGAGTTGACCATGTCAGGAACGTAACAGGAGGATCACCTGATGTGCAGAGGGGCAGGGAACGGGACCCACAATCAGAGAGAAAACACCATGAATAGAGCAGACCCAGCAATGACATCAGCAGACGGATAAGCAGCTGTTAGAAATCTGCTTAAAGATTTAAAAGGAAAAATGAACATAATGAGTGCAGAGGTAAGGAACTGTGGCAGATAAATAAAGACTAAAACATAAGTAAATGGAAATTCTAGATCTGAACTACACAACATCCAAAATGAAAAACGCAGTGGACGTTCACCCAGATTCGACACCGCGAAAGAGAAGATCATGAACGTGAAGTCAGCTCGGTAGAAATTATCCAAACAGCAACAGAGAGAGCCGGGTGCAGTGGTGCATGCCTGTCGGCCCAGCGGCTCTGGAGGCTGAGGTAGGAGACTCACAAGTTGGAGGCCAACCGCAGTAACTTACCAAGGCCCTTTCTCAAAATGAAAAATAAAAAGGGCTGGGGGTGTGGCTCTGTGGTTAAGCATCCCTGGGTTCAATGCCAAAAAACCAAAAATTTTAAAAATCCAGAGATGAAACAGCAATTAAGTAAAGATGATAACAGTTGCTACAGGGTTGATCTCATACGAAAAAAAAAAACAATGGCACGGAGGACAAAGTGAGGGGTCAGTGGGGGCACAAGGTGCAAGACACCCTCGAGGTGCATCAGGTGGCACCAGGTTAATCTGAGGTGCATGGTGAGGGCCAAGGGTGCCCACTGCAGCGGCTAGGGCAAATGAGCACAGAAATCAGATGGACACCAACGTAAACAAACAAATGTCAATCAGTCGCTGCAAAAGAGAGGAAAGGGGGAAGGGTAAAGGAACAGGTGATAAATGGAGGCATCTAGCAAGACGGCAACCCGGGCTCAGTTGCCTAAGTCCTGCAGTTAAGGATAGGGTCGCTGGACACAGGGCGAGGCTCAATCCTATGCTCTATATGAAAGATGCCCTTTAACTGGGAGGCAGATAAGACGTGAAACAGAGAGGGGACACAGGTGGGCGGGATTGCAGGGCCACCAGGGAGACCACGGCCATGTCAGACGGCTGGATCTCAGCACGAGGGACAGTAGGGAGATACGGGACATTTCTTAATGACAAAGAGACGAGCCCAGCAGGGAGCTGGGAAGTCCCTCAATTGGTGTCCACCAGACCTCGAAGGCCCCGGGAGGACGCACAGACCCAGTCAGAAGTTGAAGGTCCACCAGATTATTTTCCAACAGCAGGCGAATCTCAGTGAGCCAGAAGGTTTAGGAGATGCTACTGACCCACCTGGACACACCGTCCAGAAGAGTCGGTGTCTGGGGACACATCGGACACCCGCTAGGACAGCTCAGAACTCATTCTGGGTCACGATCCTCAATGTCGTAGAGTTTGTTCTCACCACGATGGATTCAATTTAAAAAAATAATAAAAATCTATGCAGAAATTTGCCAACTGCTCGTAAATGATGAAACGCTTCAACATGGTGGACATACACATTCACACACAGCCACTGCCCTGGTCAGCTCCGAGGGGGCAGCTCAGTGGCGTGAGCCGCATTCTCACTGTGGCCCGACAAGCCACCCACCCGTGTCCAGAACCTCACCACCCTCCCAAATGCGACAGGGTAGCTGCACGTCCCCCTCCCCTCAGCCCTGCCCGGGAACCTTGCTGGACGTGGTATCTTCGGGGTCCGTATCCAAGTCTCAGTCCTCACTAAGACTGACCCTGTCCCGTTGAGTGTGCATCTTGCTTATCCGTCCACCTGCTGACGGGCCTGTTGCCGCCCTCTCCACCCAGCTGCTGTGGCCACTGTGGCTGCCATGGAAACAGACGCATAAACATCGGCTTGAGCCCCAGCTTGGTCCCGTGGGGTGTACGCCTGGGTGGAAGGGCTGGACCGCATGTTCAGCCCATGGTCAGCTTTTCCAGGGACCGGAAAGTGTCTTCTGTAGTGGCTTCCGCACACCAGGGTGCAGCTCCGCCCTCCTCGCCCCCGCCCTCCTCTCGTAGGGACACAGCAGGCCTGGTGTCTGCCGGGGGCTCAGGTGGCCTCTCCCTGGTGGGAGAGGCCTGTCGTGTTCTGTTCTGGGGGCTCAAGCTGACCAAGAGGACATTCCGTGCTGTGGGCACAGAAGTGTCTGGTCTGTTAGTTTCTTGTTGCTGTTGGAACAATTCACTACAAACCTGAAGACTCAAAACCACGCCACCTATTGTCCTCCCATTCTGGACCCAGGAGTCCACAGCCCACGGGACAGGAGCCGAGGCGTGGGCAGGGCTGGTCCTTCCGCAGGCTCCGGGGACAGTCTGCTTCCCTGCCCTTCCAGCTTCCGGAGGCCCCACCTTCCTCCACGCCCATCCTCCCAAGTCCCCTGCCCCTGGTCCCTGCCGCTCTCTAACGAGGACACTGTGGTTCTGTTTAGGGGCAGCTGAATCATCCCAGTTGATCTCCCATCTCAGCATTTTAGCATCTGCAAGGTTCCTTTTACCATATAAGATCACGTTCATACCTGGCCGTCACTGGGGACCATGACACGGCTTGCCACACTCCCTGCCACCACATTGTCTGTCATCTTGTTTTCTTTATGAAGTGTGACGACTTCCAGAGTGAACATCCTTGCATTTGTTAATCAGGATGTTTCTGGCACCCGGAGGTCTCCCTCGGAGGCAGGGGCTGGTGTCTGTCTGTTCATGGGGATGACCCTTGTGCTGGGAACAGGACCACAGACGGAGCAGCAGTCTACAGCCACTTGGAGAATGAGGGGGCGAATTCCAATATTGGGAGAGGCAATGTGGCCAAAGGAAATATGGGGTTCAGCACAAATTCTCATTTCTCTGAGTCTTAGCTTCCTCACCTGCAGGTGGAAGATCCCACAGAGATGTGGCAAGAATTAAGCCACATAAACATGCAAAGCCCCGGCCCAGGGGCTGGCGTGGTAGGTGCTCGGCATGTGGTAGCTCTCCTGCCTCTGAGAGCTGAGGGGCATAGGGGAGGCTAGCCAAGCACCACGGGGCAGAGCCTTGGAAGTGCAAGACGGGGGGGGGGGCACCGTGGAGAGCAGCTGCATGATGCTGGGACCCCTTGGTGCCCTTAAAAGCTCCCCAGCTGTAGAGAGTGCAGCAGCAGCAGCAGGCTCCGGAGTTGAGGAGACAGTCCCCCAAGCTGTGTGAACTAGATTCCAGATTCCTCCTTTGCCGCTCTTTCCTGAGCCCCCTGCTCTGCCCAGTTCCTCAGATACGTGCCTTGGCTGCTTTCCCTGCCTCGATGGTTTTGATTGCTCACCTCCTCTTGGGTGGCCAAGGTCCCCTGGGTACTGCACCCAGCTTGGGCGTCCGCTCACCTGGGTCAGGAATTGATGGGTAAAGAACAGTCTGTGGTGTGTGTGTGCAGGGAGAGAAGCCGGCAGGGACTTCAGAAATATGCTCTCTTTTCCAAACTAGCTTTAGATGTGGGAGGTTTGCCTCCTCACCGGCTGAAGAGGCCCCGGACACCAACTGCTGGAGGGAGCCTCCCTGTGGCTCTGCATCTTAACCTCTGGCCTTGGTCCCTGTGGGGCTCCCAGGGCAACGGCTTTCCCAGGACTGAAGCTCAGGATCGGCTGAGGCCAGACTCTCTGGGCACCTGATGGGGGCTGCGGCAGCCACTCCTGGGCCTCCTGTCCTCCCTCCCGCGGCCTCCCTCACTGGACTCCCTGACCTGCCAGCAACGGCTGTCAAACACCTGGGCGTTTCCACTTTGTCCTTCAAAGACTCTCGGTATGAACACCTCCCACCCAGTTTCTAAATATTTACACACAGCTCCGTCTCCGCCCGGGGCCACGGGGTCTTGCTTCCCACTAAACCCACAGCTGTCCTTTTGTCTGATCAGAGGGACATGGTCACACCCTTCTGTCTTCCCAGGCCCTTGTCACACTGAAGCTGCCTGGTGTGGTGTGGGGCCTGGACGGGCTCCTTGAGACCTGGGGGCGCAGGCCTCTCCTCCCTGGTTCCCACCCCCTTCCAGACACTGCACCTGCCCTCGGACCTCCAGTGGCCTCTCCCATGCCCGGCCTGAGGTCCAGAGTCCTAGGGCCGTGTGAGGCCCCGAGGGATGGGGCCCACCCTCGACTCTGACCTCATCGCCCACCACCTGTCCCGGGTTGGCTTCCTCGGGCAGCTGAACCAGATGACCCCGACCTGGGTGGCCTGGAGCATCAGTCCAAGATCAAGGGCCAGCAGGGTGGCTCCAGGAAGGCTCTGCTCGTCCCTTCTGGCCTCGGTGGCTCCTGGCAGCAGCCCTGCCCTCTCTGCCTGTCTTCACATGGCCTCTCTCCCATGAGGAGACTTGAGATGGCACTCAGGGCACCAGGGGACCCAGGTCCTAACCTCCTCGCAGTTTGCGGTGAGGGACAGCCACTCTCGCCACGGAGCGCCATGCTCACAGGTTCCAGGACCTGAGAGCCACCGTCTGGGCCACCGCAGACCCTAGTGCTCACAGAAGCCCAGCTCCCCAAGCCCTGGCCGCCCCTCCAGCACACAGCACCTGTCCAAAGTGTGACTCCTCTCCAGGGGCCCCCGCTGACCACCCTCTGTGGCTTCACCTGGCTTTGTCACCACTTGATGGTACAAAGCTGCTCTGTGGTCCACTTGCCATCCTCCTGGACCAGCACAAGTGCTCCACAAGGGAGGGTCCTGCTGCTACAGGGGCAGGCCAGCGCGGGCGTGATGGTCTGCGATCACCAGGCCGTCTCTCTCCGTCCACTGCACCCCAGCCTGTGGCTGCAGGAACCAAGAAGGCTGCCCCAGCCCTGGCCATCCTGCAGGCATCTCGGGCAGCGGGGGGAGGTGGAGAAGTATTGTATATATTTTTTAAAGCTGGAACCTAGGCCTCATGAGAGCTGGGCAAGTCCTCTGCCCCTGTCACGAATTGTTCTTGAGGGGAGGGGCATGTGGGCAGGAAAGACCGTGGAATGAGACGGACATCTTGACCCTGGGTACGTCTGATGGCGATGGTGTGACCCTACTTTGGGCACAGTCAGAGAAGGCAAAAATTGTGCTCCATCTGTGTACAACGAATCGAAGAGCTTTCTGCTGTCGTGTAAACTGAGCAGAACACATAAATGAATTTTAACAAAGTGACCTTAAAAAACCTCATTCAGTAAGGTCTGCTCGCATCTCACTGGCCAGGCCTTGCCCCCCGGCCTAGACGAGGACCACAGACTAGAAGGGCCCTGAGGGGAAACAGCAGAGGCTGGTGGCAGACCTAAGCCCAGGCCACCTAGTGTGGGTGTCCCTGAACCCCAGAGCCACCTGAGGTCCGTGCTCCCCATGGCGGTGGGACCAGGAGACGCAGGGCGGGGCGCTGGGAAGGGAGGCAGGGCTGGGGCAGGGCCGCTGGCCTCCGGTGCTTCCTGGCTGTGGGCGCCCATCGAGGGGGAGTTGGGGAGGTCCACAGCAGCAGTGCCCTCCTCCCCGGCCACCCCACGCCACCCCCATCCCCACCGCCACCCCCGCCACTCCCAGGCATCACCATTGATGTCATCTTCATGGTCATCTGTCACCACTGCCACCAGCCTTCTTCACTCTCTGGGTACGTGCACCATGTCCCTGTGGCCACCACCACCCTCACCATCACCCAGCTTACCCCGGCCTCCCACAGACCAGGCCCGGTGCTGACCTGTCCCCCACACAGACCCTCTGGTCCTCACTGACACGATGTCCCCTTCCAACACCACGCCGTCTCTCAGACAAGGAAACTGGGGCTCTGGAGGGTCAGTGGCCTCAGGTCAGTGCCCGCCCAGACCCCGGGAGGGTCCACCTCAGCGCCACCCGCTCTGTGACCCTCTCCAGCAGAGCCCCGCTTCCCCGAGTGCTGACCACAGCTTGCTGACCGCGTGCTTCCCAGGAGACCGCCCCTGCCTTGCCCCTCCTTTGTCCCCCCCCTTGGGACCGGAGGCCCTGCTTTTCCTGCCTCTTCAAAGGCCTCGCGGGCAGGGCCTGCCTATTGATGAGGGAATTACCAAAGGGCTGCATCAAAGCCGGCCAGGGTGGCCTGCAAAAGGCCGTCCACAGAACAAAACAGACCTGCGGGAGGGCGGGCGGGGGCCGAGGGAGGCCCGAGCCCCACACCCTGCGCAATCAGCAGTTCAGACGGGACTGGGCTCCAGGCTGCCCCTGCCTGCGGCCATCTGGAGGGGCAGGCCGTGCCGTCCTGGCAGGAGCAGGTGGATGGGGCTCCAGCCCAGCTGTGCCTCCAGGAGCTCAGGAATGGACACCCGTGGTCATGGCCCAGCTGCCAGGGCCCTCGGGGATGGGGGCCGGGTCCTAGGACAAGGCCCTGAAGCTCTCTGTAGCTGCCACCTGTCCTCCTGGGCCTCACACTGTCCCTTTCTGTGGATCTGGGAGCAGAGGCCTGGAGCCTGGGTTCCTGCCCCTGTGCCTCAGGTGGCTCCTGCGGAGCTGTGGTCGGAAGCCAGGTGGGGCCTATCCCTGTCCCTGTCCCTGGGAGTCTCAGGCCGGTGTCCCCAGGCCGGCTTTATTGGCCTGCCTTGGCTCTTCAGGGCTACTAAACGAGCCACCACTGGACGGTGTTGACGGGCACCTTTCCCTGGGAGTCTTCCTGTGGGGCCAAGTTGAAGCCCCTGGTCAGGAGTCCATCCCTGGGCAGGCACTGCCCTGGCCTTGGGAGGCCCTGAGGGTGTCCACAGGAAATCACTGGAGGATTTCCTGGGAGCCCGGCTCCTTCACCTGCCAACTTCCTGCTCCCAGCACAAGTGCCGGGGTCAGGCGGCCTGTGGCCCAGATGCCAGGATCCTGGCTCCCCGCTGACCGCTGCAGCGTCCATCCTCGTGGAGACCTGGCAGGGACTGGAGGCAGGACTGGAGTCGACTGGCTGCTGGTGGGAGGCGCCTGGAGGCCGCTCTCCTCCCTCGTCCTGCACCAGCTAACGTCACGTGGCCCAGCCACTTACCTGGACTGCCGCGGGCAGGGCCAGGCCATGGCCATCCCGCTCTGCAGATGGACAACCCTGAGGTGGGGGTTGTGCCGCGGCTGCTGCAACTCGTGGCCTCTGTGATGGCGGCAGCTGCTGCTGGTGAGCTGGCAGCAGGAGGCCATGGTCACCCCATTCACCGGGCACCAGCGAAGGTCTGTGGCATGGCCACCCCCGTGCCAGCCCTGGACGGCCAGCCCCTCCTCCAGCGCAGGGCCTCGGGCAGCCCAGGGCTGAGGGGCGAGTGGGCGGGGCGTCCCTGGCAGCCTGGCACAGGGTGCCCTCAAGGTGCGCCAGCTGCCGCTGCCCCCGCCCAGCCCTCTCCCCTGCTTTTGTTCAGCCTTTTGATTGGGGAACAAGGCCCCTTTATGTGGCCGGCCTCGCGGCCTCCCTTCCCGCCGAGGCCGGGGATTTCCTTTTCATCAGGCTCCGGGCCCTGGCTCCGAGCACAACTGCAGGGGCATTTGGTGGTGTCACAGA
This sequence comes from Spermophilus citellus, assembly GCF_964194105.1. Classification (NCBI taxonomy): domain Eukaryota; kingdom Metazoa; phylum Chordata; class Mammalia; order Rodentia; family Sciuridae; genus Spermophilus; species Spermophilus citellus. The sequence continues at coordinate 253,784,119 of NC_138183.1, read as the reverse complement.
ACCTGGTGACTCAGCTTTCAGAGGGGCATTGTGGCCCCGAGGCTTTGATAGTTTTAAGTGGGAGTCGCAACAAAGGGGTGGCTGGGCGGGGCCAGGTAATGGGCCTCCCGATTGCCGAGAGCGGCCTGCTCCCAGAGGGCTATTCCGTTTCGGCAGGAGAACTGGCCTCTGACCCCGACTCTGAGGACGACATTGTGCGGGGCTGCCGCCTCCCACCTGCCTCAGATCCCGACGCCCAGGGCCGCTCTGGCCACAGTCTCCAGGCTCAGCTCCCTGCCGAGCCGCCAGCTAGTGAGACCCCAGCTTTTCTGGGCCCGACTGGGGACGAGAGCCTACAGTGGGGCCAGCCTGAACCTCAAAATGTCACAACCAAGGGAGGCCACAGAAGGCCACCTGTCCCCTTGACCATCACACCTGCTGCAGTGTGCAGGGCCCACCGGGAACGAGTGCAGGTGGACACTGTGGCCGTGGGGCCTCCACCAACGCGAGGGGCTCTGCTGGTTTCCTCGGGGGTGGAGCGGGGCAGTGGGGAAGAGCCACGGAGGCCACACAGTGATCAGAAAGGCACCACCCCGTGCAGCGGACTCTCTCATGCCAGCTGCCCGGCACTGGGGCCTCCCCGTCTGCGGCTGCGCAGGGCTGGCCATGGGGCAAGGAGACGTGGGCCCTACTCAGCCTCGCTGGGCCTCCGTGCCTCCTCTGCTGAGTGGGCAAGGTGACATTAGGGTGAGAGCCCAGGAGAGGGCTGGTGCCGACTGGGCCCGCTTGCTGTCTCCAGCCACACCCGCTTTTCATGACAGTGACCTAGTGTGTGCCCAAGGGCTTGGCAGGCAGGAGTCCCAGTGTCCTGAGGCTCCTGGGGTCACGGCTGGTGTCAGCCCCGGCTCCCTTTCGAGGTGTCCCAGTGGCCTTGGGCAAGTCACCTTGCATCTCTCAGTGTCCTTCTCTGGGAAGGGAGAGCTGGCACCTGGCCCCTGTGCACCACCCTGAGGGCCACCAGCACAGGATGCCATCACTTGGGGATCTCAGCACCAGGCCACTTTGGGAGGGGGGTAGGGACCCGGGTTCAAAGGCATCCTGGGAAAACTGCCTCCAAGGCCAAAGGCCCCTTCTCCAGGCTCACACCCTCTCAGCACGGACACCATGTTCTACGGACGGTTGTGGTTTAGGGCAGGCAGCGGGTCGCGGGAAGAGACCAGGGAGACCTCGGGCTCTGGGCCCTCAGCCGACACGCTCAGCCATGCACAGCCTGCTGTGTGTGTGTGCGTGTGTGTGCGCATGTGTGTGTGCGTGCACACGCAGTGTAGGGGTCGGACCCGGGTCCCAGCATGCTGGGACACCTGCTGCCTTGGCCGGGCGCTGAGCCGCTCACGGTCCTTCACCACGTCCCTGGGGGGAGAAGGGTCCCAGGCCCCCTTACCAGCGAGGCCCCTGAGGCTCGGCCACCTTCATGTCCTCCTGAACCACAAGAGCCAGGGCTCGAACCTGCGCCTGCACCGGGCGAGGGATACCCAGCCTGGGCAGCCGTTCCAGGGACCAAGATGCCCCACCGCCAGGCTGAGGGGGAGCCCCAGGACTTGAACACTGAGACCCCCCAGGGGAGGCTGGGGTGGGGCTCCTCAGGACGCCCTGGAGGCCAAGCCGGAGGACACGGACACTGCCCAACACCGTGGACGTCGGGGCTCTCCAGCAGCCACATGGCTCCTGCGAGGAGGTGCGGGTCCTAGGGCCCCCTGCACTGCTCCCCGGACGGCGGTCTTGGTGAGGGCTTTTAAAAGTGGCCACACAGCAACTCAGGAGGCTGAGGCAGGGCGATTCCAGGTTTAGAGCCAGCTGGGGCGGCTTAGAGACCCTTTTGTAGAACAGACAGAAAAAGGACTGAGGAGCCGGCTGGGGCTGGGCGGGGCGGTAGGCACTGGCCTAGCATGTGTCCAGGCCCTGGGTTCGACCCTCAGCACGGTGCACAATAAGTGAAATGAAGGTCCATTGACAGCTGACACACATGACGTGTGTCCATATGTGTCTATGAAAAGCACGGGGAAGGCGCTCAGTGGCAGAGCCCCTGGGCTCAATCCCCAGTGCCAGGTGCAGGGACACTCCTCCCTTTGGGAGGCTCTGTGGGGGACAGGGGTTCAGTGCTGTTCTGCAGGGTGAGATGGCTGAGTTGCAGGGGTCCCTGGGTCCTGCCCTGCCCAGGACGGCCTCGGTCCATGTAGGGTCCCAATGCCCACTTCCACTGCCCAGGTCTGGGTGCTAAGCCATCCGCACCTCACTGATCACGTGGAAGCTGGTAGCACGGGGACAGCAGTGCTCCCCCCTGGTCACACCAGCCACCTCCAGAATCCCACGGAGATGCCTCCCGATCCCTAGCCAGTGCTCAGAGCCACCAAGCCCCTGCCCCAGTGGCCTAACCAATGGCTGCCCTCACGGGGGGCAGCCTAATGCCTCTGTGGGCACCAGGTTGCAGCAACCTTGGGAGATGTGAAGGTCACCAGCTCCGCCATGCCTGGGATGTGAGCCACCCAGGACCATTCCAGGCTCCCTGTCTCCAGCAGCCGAACACAGATACGGACAGACACGGGCGGCTTGATGATATGTGTGACGTGACTCTGCATCCAAACATGACTGCTTCAACCCCTTAGCAATGCAGCAGTCGGGTCAGAAGCTAATTGACGTCACAGTTGTTCTGCCTTCAGGACCCTGTGTGCATTCCACACCGACACACGTCCCAATCTAGAAGCTCAGTCTTCAAATGTCCCTAGTCTGTCTTTAGAGTTCATAAAATACACCCTCGAAAAATACAGCCACATTCCCAAGTTGTTCCAAACAAAAAGTAAGAGTTCATGACCAAATCCAGCTCCATTTTAAACCTGAATGTGAAGCAAACTGGGAGATCCAACTCCTCTGTAGAACCAGCCAAGCCCTGGGTGGTGGAACCTCTCAGGACCATAAGGGACCGTCAAGGACCGTAAGAACCTAGATGCCTCCTGCTCACCCAGTCGGGTAAACTGAGGCCTGGAGGGAAGCAGGTGCCCGAGGTTGTGTGACAGGCTCTGTCTGCGCGGGGACCAGACGGGCCTCTTGGCTCAGCCCAGGCTGCTCAGTGGAAGTTCCCCCAAATTTTCTGGGTTGGAAACCTAACCCCAAAGTCTATGACGTTTGACGGGCAGCACCCCTGGGAGGTGGCTGGGTTAATGACTGATGGGTGACCCTGAAGCAGCTTGCCATCACAGCAGGCCCCTGCTCGGTCCTGCCTGGCAGGGGACGCCCCACACCTCAGGATGCAGAGCAGACGTCGGCCGCCAGCCCTGGCCTCCACAGTGAGATCAGGAAGCCCCAAGGTGAGAGCGCCCCTCTGCAGCCACGGGAAACCGGACCCTCACCTTCATGAGCTCGCCATGGAGCCCGCTCAGTGCCCAGCACCAGCATCTATCACCTGGAGGGCTCTCCCAGGTAGGGAGGCCATGCCGCCTTGTGGGCAGCGCCCAGGGCTCACTGAAGCCCTCGTTGTCCCACGTGGGGAAGGGGAATCTCAGCCCCTCACCCAGCCAAGGGGCCCAGGCTGGAGACAGAGCCTCGGTCTCTTCACTGTGCAATGGGACAGGATACTGGGACTGTTGTGTGGCAGGACTCACAGCTGGGGTGCTCGTGAAGGGGGTGGCCGAGGGCTCCACAGGAGAGCGTGCGGGCTGACCCTCACAGGGACAGGGTAGGGCCTTTGCCAAGGTGACCAATAAGTGAGGTCAGCCTGGAGTAGAGGCCCCAGCTGAGTGAGAAGAGAGCACAGAGCCAGGGCGCACGGGGCAGGAGGCCAGGCGAGATGGGGGCAGAGCTTGGAGGGATTCGGTCAGGAGCTGGCCCCACCTTGGAAGAGGAGCTGGCCCGTCCACAGCGGGTCTGCAGCCTCTGTACCCAGAGCTCTGAGGCTGAGGTCCGCTGTCCAAAGCCGCCAGGTGATGTGCTTTGCTGTCCCGGCCCCAGGAAGCTCGGACACAGCATTGGCCTCCCGCACCCCCCACTGCCGCAAGCTGCACCCCACTCCGAGCCCTGGGGCTGGGGGCCTGGCGGTTTCTCCAGCCAAAGCAGGAAAGCCCAATGCGGCCCGACGCTCAGCTGCCTGCCCTGGCCAGGGGAGGGGACCCGGTTCTGGCCGCTGCTCCCTGCCATCTCCTCCAGAGCAGGCCCACGACACAGCCAGCCGCTGGGTCCCAATGAGTCCTCATTTAGGCACTTAAGTGACGCTCTCCAGCCACTCTGGAGCCTTCTCTCCTGCCCAGCTTTGAAGAGGACTGATTCTTAAAGACCACAGGGTCCTTTCAAAAAGCAGACAAATGGGGGGGGGGGTGACTGCTAGCACAGGAAGCCCGAAGAGGCTGGGGCTTGGGGGAGGCCCAGGGAGGTCAGGAGCTGGGAGTGGCCTGGGTTCAAACCCACGCTGGGTGCCCCGCGCTCCCCCGAGGCCTGGGAAGTGCCCGTCTAGAATTACATAGGCCCACGGTGAGCGCAGGGCCCTGAGCGGCCGCCTGCCCCGTCTCGGGGGTCACGGGTTTCTTTGCACAGGGTCCGGTTACCCACCGGACGTTCCGGCTTGCCCAGAGAAACGCCATTTTTCTCTCAGGTGATGCGTGCAGAGCTTCAAAGCCCCGCACACAGGCTCCTGTCCTCCGTCCGGGATAATGGGCCTTCTCATCTCCTGCAGGCACCTGACTGAGCCTGGAGAATCCAGAAGGAATTCTGAAGTGACACTTTAAAGGGACCCACTCATGGGGAAATGAGTTATTTTTGTTGTGAAGACAATGGGCAGTGGACAGGAGAGGAAACAGAGGGGAAGGTCACCCCCACCCCGCGCCCCCTGCCAATCACTCCTGGGTCCTGGTCTGCGCCTGCCCTGGCCACAGGTAGTACCCGGCATCGTGTTTTCATAGGAAACAGGGCTACGTCTTGCCTCCTGTTTGTGATGAAATACACACAAAGCTGAACCCTGCCGTCCCTCACTCCGTATTTTACGAGTTCGCCAGGAGTCGGATCGTCTTCAGAATTTCCTGACGCTGTATAACAAGTTGACCTGAGGGGCCCTGGGGCCTGGTGTTCAGGCACCAAACCAGACGCCTGTCCCTTCCTGTGGGTCCTAGCTCCTCCCTCCGTGCTGAGCGGCTGCAGGCAGGTGGCGAGGCCTCTCTGTGCTTCGGTCTTCTCACCCCTGAAATGGGCTAGAAGCGTCCTTAACTGCTGGGGTTGTCATGAGGATTAGAAAACTCCAAGGGCATGACTCGCATAGCAGGCGCTCACATCATGCAACGGATTTTCACCTTTCATCAGACTTTGGGCTCCTGTGGTCGGCGGAGCGCATGGCCCAGCCACTGGCTCTCCCCTTGGTGAGAGGGGACAGCCCTGGGCGGGGGCCCTGGATGCCGAGCCTGGCTCTCCCCTGGCCCGCTGTGTGCTCTCAGCAGCCTGCAGACTCCCGAGCCCTGGGGGCCCAGCCGTGGATGGAGGCAGAGTCTGCCCACGGCCCTGCCCACAGCCATGCCCACGGCCATGCCCAGGGCTGCAGGAGCTCCCAGGGAGCAGGACAGTGGGCCTGACGTGAAGCACGGAGAGGACAGTGGGAGAGGAAGTAGCCCACGGTGTGTGTGGTGTCCAGCGAGGGACCACCCTGCCGGTCGGGCGGGGACCCTGCATGCAGCCTGACAGGCAAGGACATCTGCCCGCCTGCCCCTGGGGGCCTGAACAGACTTGCTCCCCCTTGCTGTCCCCTGGTCCCCACTCCCCACACCTGAGAGCACCTGCCAGGGCCATGCTGAGAGAGCACATCCCCAGCTGGGCAGGGGCTTGAGCCTCCCAGGAGGCCACAGTGGGAGGGCGGGGAGCAGGGGGCAGGGGAGGGGGCGAGCGCTGGCCTCTCCACCTCAGAGTGTGGCACAACCCTGAGTCTCTCACAGAACTCTGTCCTTGTTCCAGCTGGGAAACGGGCAAAGGTGCATCCCTGCTGCCCTCACATCTGGGGCCACAGAGAAAGGGCTGCCCTCCCCCTGGGGAAGCCCCCAGGTCCCGGGTGGGGGGCACAGAGCCCGGCTCTCCCCAGAAGACAGACTGGGACCAGACTCGGCCCTGCCGGGCCCCAGTGGGGCCTGGGGGCTGAAGCCGCTGAGCTCTGCTGAGGACAGAGACCAGCCCGACTCTGCACGCAGGCAGGGGCTCCGGCCAGGCTCACCAGCCTCACTCTGGACCCCAGGTAGCCAAAGGCTAGGAGAGAGAGCCTCCTTATGGGCCCCTGACTGGTCTCCAGAGCCCAGCTCTACAGCAGCGGCCGCAACACCTGTTGTCACCACACCAGTCACGGCCACCATGCAGTCTGCAGTGTGTGGGGGTGATGGGGTGCTAAGGTGGGGGCTGGGGGATACCCTTTCTCTGATTCAAAAAGAGGTGGGGCCAGCCACAGAAGACCTCAGAAGCCCGCCAGACGTCCACTGGGTTAAACGTCCAGAAGCCAGTCTACACGGGCAGAAAGGCGATGACAGGTGGATTCAAGTAGCTGGGGAGATCGGGGAGAGAAGGGGAGACTGCTGAGGGATTTAGGGGTGCTTGGGGGTGATTAAAAGGTCCTGAAGTGGACAGAGACGAGGGCCATGCGGTCACGACTCTCCAATCCCTGCTGAGGTGGAGGGCTGGGCGGGGACTCGGGGTGTGTGGTCGTGCCCCGCAAAGCTGCCACAAAGCCAAACAGGTTGTGCAGCCCAGGGACAGGAGGGCAGTGTCCAGTGGGCAGCTCGGCCAGGCCTTCGACCTCAGGCGGTCATGGAGCACGTCATGGAGCAGCTGGGACCCGGGTGTCTGCTGTGCAGCCAGCTTCCAGGTTTGGCCTTGTCTAGGGAGAGGAAGACCCACTGAGGGTCCACCAAACAGACTGCAGCCAACAGCGAGAGCCTCGCTGTTGGGTAAATGAGGCCCTCGGTGGCAGAGGAACACAGAAGCCACCAGGCAATGGGGCTGAGTCCAGGCCCAGCTGGCTGGCGGCATCTCTCCCCTGTTACTGGGCGCTCTGTGGGTGGGCCGCCTGCTTCCCAGACCCTCCGTGAGCCCTCAGGCATAGGGGGACAGGTGGGAAGGCCCCGGGCTCTGGGCAGAGCTCTCTCCTAGGCCAGGTCCCTCTGGGCCGACGGCCTGCAGCCCCTGTGTCCTGGACAGGCCTTGGTGTGGCCCTGCAGGCCAGGCAGGGAAAGGGTTAAGGGCTGCCAATTTGCAGACAGCAGGAAGGGCAGCTCCTTCCCTCCCAGGCGAGATCAAAGGGAGGCAGATTGGCAGGTGCCCCCGGAAAGCCTACGGCCCGTGAGCTTCAGACCTGCACCCCAAGGGAACCCCGCAAAGAAGTACACGTGGGGGTCAGAGGTCGGGTGTTTGATTTGGATTATGGTGTCGGCTTTTCAGCCGGAGCAAGAAAGCCAAAGAGCAGGATGAGAACCTTCCGGATGGTGTGCAGGGGGTTGGAGGGAGGACTCCTTTGTGAGCTGCCGGAAGGGCTGGCTGCCGAGGCTCAGGGACAGCCTTCACATCTGGGTGCATGTCAAGAGACACACAGCGCGGCCAACAGCCATGCTGAGCCTGGCCCAGGGCGGCCGCAGCCTAAGGACTGCGGGTGAGTCAGCCCATTGTCAGTAATCTGTGGCTGAAAGGATTAGACGTTCTCGAGGGAACAATGTCGGGCCAATTAGCTGCACTGGGACAACAGGTAGCCGCGCCACCAGACGCTCCCTCCTGGGTCAAGTGGGGCTTTGCCTAAGCCCGTCCTCGTCCCCCGTGGATCCAAACTGACCTTCCAGGGCCCGTTTTATCGTGCTGCAGGAGAGGGGACTGGAGGTGGGGTCTCAGGAGCCCTCCCTGGCCCAGGCCCCAGCTTGTCACTCAGAAGGCTGGGGGGGGGGGGTTGCTCTCGCTTGTCCTAAGACGCCAGGCCACTGTGATCTCTGTGGTCACTCAGGGCCTTCTGCTGCAGCTCTGTGTTCTGGAAGAGCCCGGGCCTCCCGACTTAAGCAGTTCCACAGTCCATGCCCCACGGGGCTCCCCCTGCACTCAACACGTCCGGCCCCAGGTAGAGCTGGCGCCAGAGAGGGCACCACAGAGCCCGACAGAGCTCCTGCGCCTGGCTGCTCTGCTCCTTCCCGGCTCCACAGAGCCCAGTCCTGGTGCCCTGTGGGCACCTCTGCCCCAGCCCGGCGCTCTCCTTAACGCCTTGCTCCATCCTCCACGTGACGCCCACACGCAGGGTGCGCCAAGCTGCAGTGAGAGGAGCACCCAAGGGTAGAGGTGAGACGTTCTCTGCCTGCTTACCTGCTCGCCCCAGAGCTGCCACCTCCTGGTCTCTGCCTCCAGACAGTGGGCCCTGCTCTCTGGACACTGTCCCAGCACTTTCCTGGGGCTAACCCATTTCCACCTCAGGAGGACACCTCGGCCTGTCCCTGTTTGACAGAGGAGCAAGTTGAGGCCAGGAGGGTTGACGTGCCCGCTCCACATGGGCCGTAGGTGGCAGAGGGGGATCGGAACCCGCAGGTCACATGGGCTTGCACCCTGCTCTCCGCACGGCTGTGTGTGTCTCCCACAGGCCCCTCAGCTCTTTGCGGTCCCTGGGGCTGCCCCACTGGTGGCCACGGGTCTCTGGTGTGGGGCTGCGAGGACTTCCTGGGGCACGTGTCTTTGTTTTAATATTTGTTTTAGTTGCTGGGTGCTGAGGGCCATTGCCAAGTAGGAATGACGCATCAAAATTTCCTTGCCAGCGTACCCCACGTTAAATGGACTTGCCTTGGAAATTCGCTGTTGACATTGCATGTAAGGTGACCTTGCTCAAGGACCAAGGCGGATCCGGGTTTAGAGCTGATCAGGTTTGAGGAAGTATCCGGGTCCTTGGGTTTAGGGCGTTCTGGGTTTAAGACAATAGGGGTTTTAGGGAAGTTGGAGGTTGAAGATCATTGCTGCTGGGATTAGGGTGTTCCTGCTGCTTGTTCCCGTTGAGTTCTCGTGAGATTCAAATGGGAGACTGGAAAAAAGCCTCGTGGAGTAGGTGAATTGGGGGAGGAGAACTGGGATTTTGGGAGAACGTGTTTGTAGAGGCCGGTGTGAGTTCGGGAATAAAGCATTGCTGTTTGAATCTACAAAGCTGTGAGTGGCTCGTGATCTTGTGCCCAGCCAAGACATTGGCATTTGGTGGTCCGTACGCGGGATGTCTGAAGCTTGGGGGTAAGTGAATTTGCTCGCTCCTGAAGGAGAGCAAAAAAAAAAAAAAAAAAAATGGGTGACCATTTCAAAAAACAATGTGTTCTTGTTTTGATTTATTTTGTTTTTATTTCAAGTTGCCTGTTCATAGAACTTTCTCAGGCAAACTGGGGAAAATGGTTGACTCAAGGTTTGAAGTTGTTCGCCTCCGAGGAAGAGAAATTGTTAGAGGAAGGAGGCACCCCAGTGAGACCAAGAACAGCTAGGACATATGTTGATACAATACAAAAATGTAGCCCATGGCTTTTTAAAGACGAGTTATTAAGTCTATCAATGGGACCATCATGGTATCCTGTAGAAGGATTTTTCTTCAACAAGAAAGAGATGCCTAGTTCTGTTTACTATACTTGTCTAAGATCTTGGTTTTTACAGACATCTGATTAATTTACAAAGCTAAAGTGTTAAAATATCAACCACTAAATATAAAATCAAGTACTCTTTACTTATTAAGTTCCATAAGGTAATATATTTAAACATTATGTGTGTTTTCATAAATTGGTAAATAGAAAAAAGTTTAATATTGCTTTGGTCTATGTCTTTGCTGAAACAAGGTTACTAAGAGTTAAGATTCTATCAGGTGTAATTTATATACAAAGAGTATAAGAAGTTTCAGTTGGGTTTCAATTACAGTATTATAGTACCTTAAAAAACATGAAAGTATTTCATCTTATTAAAGTGGAGTAATTTGTCTAAATCAGAAATTTTAGAAGAGTTGTTTCAGAATGTGAATTTATAAAAAGGGTTAATGGTTAAAAAAGAGATAAAAAGATTCAAGATGTGGAAATATATTTTAATATAAAAGGTTAAAGGAAAAAGAAATGTTTCTAGATGAGATAATCTCTGTGTGGTAAAGTAAAAAGTTGTAAAATGCCATTTATTTTGAGGAAACTAGACTTAATTTAAAAGCTTGAAAGGAAGAAAGAAGAGAAAGATATTTGTACATGGCAGATTGAGACAAAGCTTCTTAATGAAGAAAAAAAAAAAGCCTTTGGTTGAAGGGCAGCCATGTAAACTAACATTTAAGCGATTTAAACAGAATCTAAGCCTCGTTTAAAAGAGTGAAGCTGTAGGTGGTGAAAGGGTACATTTAAAAGTACAGTATAGATGATAATTGGAAGGCTTTAAAAGGTTAAATTGAAGGTGGTCGAGATACCTTCATGGTGGAAAAAAGATTGCTTTACTCATCAAACTATTAAAATGCACTTATTAAACCAAAAAGAGGGAGATGAGATAATCTTTGTGTGGTAAAGTAAAAAGTTGTAAAATGTCTAAATAAGTTGCAAAAGGCTTTAAAAGGTTAAATTGAAGGTGGTTAAGATGCCTTCATGATGGAGGGGAAAAAAACATGAAAATGGGAAGATAATAAGATAAAAGATATTTAGATAAGAAGATTAAAAATTTGAAGTGAAAAACTTTAAAAACAGTACAGAAAGGTAAAAAAAAAGAGAAGATGTAGAAAGATAAAAAAGATATAGGAAGATAAAAAAGATGTAGAAAGACAAGAATTTTAAACCCACAAAATAGGAAACAAAAGAAAACTAGGAGAGAAAAAAGCAACTAAGGGTAAATATAAAAACCTTAGAAGAAAACTAGAAGATAGAAACAAGATAAAAAAAATGGTTGAAAATGTCAAAAAAAGGTATTTCAGATAGAAAATGCAAAAGGCTAAGATAACTATTAGATACAGACATTCAAGATAGAAAAAGGTAGAAGAGAGAAGTTTAAAGTCAAATATTGGATAAAATAGAAGAACAAGGAGATTATTAGTAATTTTTTCAAAAATGCGTCCACGTATGCTCACTCGTCCACCTCTCCAGAGGGCAGAGAAGCCGGGAGGGGAGGCCGGTCCTGGCCTCCTTCGGAGCTCACGGCCCAAGTCAATCAGGAGGTGTGGACTTACCCCAAAGTCAAGGGGCGCTGCCCGGGGCCAGGGGCTGACCCACAGGTCCATGGTGCTGGAGCCTGCCCCCAGCTGCTGCCCAGGCAGCCCGTCAGGTGGGTGCCTGTGGGTCTTGCCCCAGTGGGAGGCGCCTCTCTCAGCCTCTCCTGAAGCAGGGACAGGAGGACACTTCAAAGTAACCTAGGTGTGTCCAGCCCTGACCAGCTCCCTCCTGACGCCCCTCGCCCTGGCTGGAGAGGGCTGCCCGTGGGTCCTGCAGGCCATCAGGAGGCACAGGGTGACCACATCTTAGGGACCTGACAGACGTGGTGAGGGTGGCCAGGAAGGGCACGAGGCCCGATCTGCCAAAACTGCCTGTTGTCTGGGCGACAGAAACCCCGAGCCTCCCCCAGAGCATCTGGACGGGTTTGGGGGTCCTTCTCAGCCTCCTCGAGAGACGCTGAGAGGGGCCGGGTCCTGTGGAGACAGAAGGTCAGGCCCACAAGCCTGGCAGAGCCAGGCCAGCACTTGGCCCCTTTGCACGGGAGACACGCAGCAGCTCTCCACGGCCAGCCCCAGGAGCTGGCCTTCAGAGTCCCTCAGAGTCCCCAGCCCTGCTTCCTGTCCACCATCTCAAATGTCCTAACTGCAGACCATGCAGGATAGTGCGGGATAGGGGTGGACATGGCCTGTCTGCCCTCCAGAGTGACAGGAGAGGGTCTCCAGGTGAGGACGGCATGGGGGGGAGCCAGAGGGACCACTTGCTGGCCTAGGGAAGGGGGGCTTCCTCCCACTCCATGCCGGGTCCCGCAGGGGGGCAGGAGCTTCCGGATGACCAGGTGGCAGGACCCGGGGAGCTGCCCGCACAGGAGGAGATGGGGACGGGGTCACGGGCTGGCGTCCACCCCCACTCCACCCTGACCCCGGAACTCCATGAGGTTCCATTTACACGAAATGGTAGGACAGGAAGCTGCCCAGACAGCGTGCCTAGCGCTGCCTGGAGCAGGTGGAGGTGAAGGAGGAGGGACAGATGACGGTGCAGGTGGGGCTTCTTTGTTTTGTGGCACCAGGATCGAACCAGGGGTGCTCTGCCACCAAGCTACATCCCCAGCCCTTCTTTTTATTTGAATCAGGTCGTCACCCAGCTGGCCTTGAACGTGCTCTCTTCCTGCCTCGGCCTCCAGGATCTCTGGGAGGACACCAGGCCCAGCAGACGGGCTTTCTTTGTAGGGTGACGAGAGGTTCCTGAATGGGTTGGGTGAAGTGTGTGACTCTGAGTACCTTCTGCCTCCACATTCATGGGCTCCTCATCTGAGGATTCAAACAACCGCAGACCAAAATAATCAGGGGAGTCGGCGGGGCGGCCCACCTGTGATCCCAGCCACGGGGGCTGGGGGAGGAGGATGGCAAGTTCAAGGCCAGCCTCAGCAGTTGAGCAAGGCTCTGAGCAACCTAGCGAGACCCTGTCTCAGCAAAACACATAAAAGGGGCCGGGGACGTGGCTCAGTGTTAAGCACCCTGGGCTCAATCCCCGGTACCCCCAAAAAATATCAGTGGAAAAAATCGTGTCGGCATTGAACATACGGACTCTTTCTGGTCCTTAGCCCCTAAACGACACAGTATGACAAGGGTCTACACAGCGTTTGCAGGGCTGGGGCCGGGCTCGGTGGTGAGCGCCTGCCTGGCACGCGGAGGCTCTGGGTTCCATCCTCAGCAGGAAAAAAAAAAGAGGAAAAGGAGAAGAGAGCGTGAGGGGCGTTGTGTGGGGGTCCTGGGTGTCTCCGGCTGTCTTGAGATGGCTGGAGGCGGGGGGGGGGGGCAGGTGGGGGCTGGAACGGACTCCCCCAGAGGTGGCTGCATAGTAAAAATTTGAAGCAAACAGTTTAAAAAGTGGATCAGTATCAGACAGTGAACATGCCAAGAGACACAGCCCGCCTGCTGGCCGTCCCCAGGCGGGTCAGGGCTCCCCCGGGGGGCCTCCTTTGCTGGCCGGTCTCAGGCCACCACCACACTCCAGGTCCCCTGGCCCGACTGCTGATCTGAACCCAAGTGCAGCCCTGGGGACCGCAGCCCGGCAGGGCCCTCCTCTGCCCCGCAGCCCTCCCCGTCCTTGGGCACAGGCAGGTCCAGGGTTCAGGGACATTTGGTGTCCCCCCCAGCAGGTGCTGGCCCAGGGCTCTCATCTGCAGGCCCTGGGCCGGGCTCTGCCTCTTAGGAGCGGAGTGGCCTGGCGCCGCGGGGGCCTGGGTCTGCTCTCCACAGAGTGGGAGAGCCTCCTGGGCCCATGGGCCTGCTCACAGGGGAAGGGAGAGTGGGCTGTCCCCTCCGGGCTGGTGAGAAGGCCCTCTGACTGTGTGGCCTGGGCAGGACCCCTCCGTGGCCTCTACTGGATCTACCGGCAGGGACTACCCCATGGGCCTGGAGATTTGGCCTCTGGGCACCACCCCTGTCCTGCTGCGGCTTGTCCCCTTGCCAGAAGCCAAGGGGGATACTGAGGCGACGTGATGCTTAGGCCCTGGGCCCCACAGCCTGCTGGAAGAGGGAAGCCAGGGGCCCTAAGCTGAGGGAGGAGCGTGGGGATTCCAGTCAGCTTGCCTCCTCTCTGCCTGTGTGACCCTGGGCTAGTCAATTCACCTCTCTGACCTCCATTTCTCATCTGTCAGGCAGGGCTGAGCAGGCCAGCTCCAAGGATTCAGGAGACCCGCTGGCCCCAGCCAGCACCTAGAGGACTGGGTCTCTCTTCTACTCCTCTTCGGGGGCGTAATTAGAGCAAGTTTGGAGCCTGGGGCCAGTACCACATCTGACAGTCCCTGGTGGCTGGGACCACATCACAGGACACTGTCCCCTGTGCTCTCTCCTCCTTCATCTCTGTCCAGGGGAAGGGGCTGGAAGTGGGTGGCCTGGGCTCAGGTACCAGAGAGGGCTGAGAGGGTCTGGGGGCAGGACCCAGAGCAGAGGCCCTGGACTGGTGGTAAGAGGGCGTGGGCCAGGCCTGGGGCTGGCCAGGTCAGGGTCTGGAAGAGACCAATTAGTCAAATGGCTACAGTTGACCATTTGGAAGCAATTAACAGGGTCACTATTAATGTGCCCCCCACCTGGTTCCACGCGGAAGGGGTGGGCAGAGGTGGCTGCGTGGGTGTCTCGGCCCAGCCTGGCCCAGGCCAGCGAGACTTGCCCAAGAGACCCCCACCCTGCAGGAAGCTGTGGAGGCGGCCGGGGCCTCCTCGGCCAGGGCCTCCTCGGCCAGGGCCCGCACCAGGGCCTGGCAGCCCAGTGATGCTCTCGGCCAGGCCCAAAGGAGGGATTCAGGGGGCTCCTTCGGCCTGGGAAGTTGGGTGATTGAGAGAAAGAAGGCCTTACTGCATGTTGAGGGCCCGTGGGCTCTGGGCGAAGTGGGCCGGGTGCAGGCGAGGGGACGCTCTTCGCGGGTGGGCCACAGCTGGCCTGGGACAGGGCCGAGGAGCCTGGGTTTTCCGCCACTCCTAACTTCAGATGCGGAGGGTGCACGGAAGGGCCAGATGTGTGGCCATGAGAGAGCAGGACTTGGCCCAGGGTCTCTGATGCTCAGGTCACTGGAAGAGGACCGCGTGGACAGCCAGGGTCACGGGAGACTCTGGGGGCCAGCACCTGCTGTCGGGGCTCTCTGAGCAGTCTCCCCTCCAGGGACCCAGGGACAAGGCGTGGTCCTCACCTTAGGGCCGCCCTGAGCCGACGCTGATCCCGTGGCAGGGAAATTCGGCAGGGGCCTGTCTCCTGAGGGTTTGGTTCTGAGTCTGCCACATCACATGCCATCTCAGACGGGCTGTGCTGCCTGGCCAAGGCCACCCGGCAGCAAGGAGCAGCCAGTCACCCTCTCACCCTCATCATGGTCCGTCCTGGGGCCCCAGGCTGCCCAGGAGGCGAGGCCTCACTGAGGAGCAGACCAGCACCTCCTAGGGGAGGTGCCCCGCAGTGGGCAGGGCTGGAGACCAGGACCAGGGCCTCCCTGGGAACTGTGGGGAGCCAGGTGTGGAGCAGGAGAGAGGCTAGGCTGCCTCGCCAGGGTTCTCTGGGCCTTTCCAGTCTTCCAGGAGCACCCACAAAGGGGGAAACTGGGGCTGTATGGGAAGCCCCGTTCCCCCCGAAGCCGGCTGCCCCCATGGTCTCTCTCACTTCTCTTTGAACTTGACTCGGTCTCCCCTCCTTCCTTTACTGCCCTCTCCTGAACCGATGCCCCCCGCCCCCCGCCCGCCATGCAGAGGGGCCGACTGACTCCAGAGCAGACTTCTGTGAACCTCCTGTGCTCCCCCAGGAAGTTCCAGTGACCAGAGTGCAGTGCAGGTCAGCCCAGGGGAACCCACGGGGCAAGCCCTCCTTTTGGCCGGTCCCCAGGGCTGACTGCCCACTGTAAAGCCATTTCTATCACTAAGAGCTGAAGCTCCAACAACTATGGCAGGGCCTTTGGACTGGCCAAGGGCTCTGGAGCCAACGCTGGGTGAGCTGCACGGGCCCCGGACAGGACAGGTATGAGGGACAGCCTGGGGTGCTCTCCCCTGGGCACTCAGGCACTGAGCAGGCTGGAGTGGGCCCCTGGAGCACACACTGCTCTGCCTGTTGGGTCACGGTGGTTGCCAATGTGCCAGTAGGTGTGCGTAGCTTGTGGGAGTGTCCTGGGGTGGGGACCCCAATCCTGACCCAAACAGAAAGGATAAGACCACCTCCATCACCTAAGCCCTGGTCAACCTGGAGCCAAGACTGTGGCCTAGATTGACCACTGGACCCCAGAGGGCACCCCACCCCAATCTCCCATTTGAGCCTGCTTGCCTGTATCACAGTGGCTGGGGACGCTGGGGACAGAGACCAGGGAAGCAAGATAAGGGTGTGGAGATGTGGCTTTCCGGGCACTACCGGAAGCCCCTCTTTCTGGGGTCCCTCTAGCAGCAACCTAAGACGCAGGCTGGCCCCTCTAGGGTCTGCAGTGCCATGCTCTGGTGTTGGCACTGCTGCTCGGGGCAGGGTGGGGATGCTGCCTGGCCCTGGACCACCTCTCCTCTCACCCCCCATAGGCTCACCCAGTTTCCCTGTGCTTTCCCTCAGGATCACCACCTCTTGATCCTGTCTCTACCTGACTCTAGGGCTCTGTCTCTGTGTCCCCTTCTCTGGCTCTTCTGTCCCTCCCAGCCCCCTCTCAGGACCCTCGTGGACACTGCCAGCCGGTCTGAGGCCGCCAGAGTGTCCCAACCTCCTCTGTGCACAGAGGTCTGCCGAGTTGGAGAGCTACAAGATAAGCCACTTCTGGGGGGTCCTGGAGCTGGCCTCTGGCGGCTGAGGACAGCGCTGCTGCTCCTGCAGGAAGCGGGGGATGCAGACCCAACCCCGGGTCCCCCACGCGCAGACCTTCCCTCCGCCGCCCGCCGCCCTCGCAGGCCCCGTCGTTAGGCGCCGTCTTTAACGGGCGTCGTTTTCACGACATCAGTCATCTCCACGGTGCCATTGTGCAGGGGGATTGATGGGGGGCGGGCGGGGGTGACAGGGCCTGGGGCGGCCGCCTCAAGGCCTGGGTCTATAATTTTCCAAGGCATAATTGGTCTGGGGGCGGGGGCGGGGGAGGGGCGGCCAGGGACCTCGCAGCGCGGGGAGGGCGTGAGCGGCGCGGGGCGCGAGGCCGAGCGGAGCCGCGGCTCGACGGCGAGCGCCGGGGCGAGTGTGCGCAGGCGGCCCCCGGGGCCGAGCCCCGCGCCCCGCCGGGCTCCCCACCCGCCGGGCTCCCGCCCCTCCCGCGCCTCCGCCTGGGGACCACGTCGGCCTTTTGTTGCCGAACCGTCTTTTCTTCCAGAGCTTTGCGCAGCAACGGAAATTTCCCCGCTCCTGGGTGAAAATTAAAGGTTCTCCCTCCTCCCTCTCCCTCTCCCTCTCCATCACCCCCCTCGCTTTCCCTCTCCCCACCCCTCTTTCCCGCGGAGCCGGAGTCGGCACCGCCAGGCGCGGGAGCCGTCTCCTAGCGCCTCGCCGCGGCCGGGCTGCCGCGCCTTCCATGGGCACCGCGCTGGCCTGCAGCCGCCGCCGGGCGGGCGCGATGCCGCGATGGGCTTGATCTGGCTCCTGCTGCTCAGCCTGCTGGAGCCCGGCTGGCCCGCGGCGGGCCCCGGGGCGCGGCTGCGGCGCGATGCGGGCGGCCGCGGCGGAGTCTACGAGCACCTCGGCGGGGCGCCCCGGCGCCGCAAGCTCTACTGCGCCACCAAGTACCACCTTCAGCTGCACCCGAGCGGCCGCGTCAACGGCAGCCTGGAGAACAGCGCCTACAGTGAGTGCCCGGTGCGGCGGGGTCCGGGTGGGAAGCTGTGCCCTGGGAGAAGGGACGGCGCGCCGACGGTGCCCGCTGCCCCCTGCCAGAGAGCGGCCGCGGGACATCCGCCGCCACGTCCGGGGAAAGAAGCTTGCTCTGAGATCCGGGGAGAGCTGGGGGTGGGGGCGAAGAGCCAGCGATGCGGGGAGCTCAGAGGGGGCACGTGGTAGACGACTCGGGCTCTGCGCTCCGCTGCGCTTGGCAATTCTGACAAGTTTAAGCCCTTTGAATTGGTGGAGAACAGGAGCCCGACAAGGCATTTATCATTCTCTTTATTATTTTGACGACTTCTCCACCTCCTGTTGACCCCAGGGCACACGAGTTCCCCTCTGCCCTCCAGGCTCTTGGCCGCCCAGGTGGCTGCGTCCAGTCGCTGCTTCCGAGCAGGACACTCGCCTGGCAGAGCTAGGTCCCTGGGCCGCTGCGTCAGTCTTCCCTGGGCTCGGATCTGCACCCCTCGGCCTCAGCCCTTGCTCCCGGGATGGCAGGAAGTGTGGGTGTCCCCTCTTTGGGGTGGGAGCGGAGGGTGCAGGCCCCAAGGGCCAGGGGGCGTCCTCCAGGGTCTGGGGTAAGTAGAGATACAAATACACCCTCCCCGAACCCAGGACCAGAAGTCGGACTGCACGCACTGCGAGAGTCCCCCAGGCTCCGTGGCTTGGCTCCTCTAGCCCCCGACCTACGGCCGGTGCTGACCCCTCTTGCCAGAGCAAAAGCTGGGAGTCTAAGCAGCCTGGTGGGAGGGGAGCGGGCGAGCAGAGCTCGGACCGGAAGGACCGCAGCGGGGAGCGTGGGAGGGTGCCAGGACCGCTGAGATCCTCAGTTTAGGCGCGGGGCGCTCCACTCCTGCCCTGGGCGCAGGAAGCCGCGCCGCGGTTCAAGGTGGTAGCGGAAAACCGCAGCTTCCTGGGGGGGGGGGGGGGGAAGCCGCAGCCCTGCGAGGGCGTCTATGGAGGACGGCCATCTAAGCGCAGAGGGAGGACCGCAGTCGCCAGGGATCTCTGCGCAGGACTCTTCTTGCAGAGACACCCCCGCGCAGGTTCCCTCCAAATCCAGTCTAAGTCAACATCTGAGAGCATCCAGTCTTCCTGGTGCAACCCAGCCGGCGCCCAGAGGGAGAGGAGGGTACCCGTTTTCAGCAGTCTCCGCGGGCATCCAGACTGAGCTTTGCTGGTCCCTGGGCTGGCGCTGGGGAGCCTGATGAGTGTGCCGCACACTTGAGAGACCTGCAGTGGCACATGCCGGGAGCAAACCCTCAACTTAGTCCTGCTTTGGGGATGTCCTGGCCACGCAGGCAGCAGGCACTGGCCCTGGAGAGGTGCCCCTGGAAAGGGTGTGGAAGGTAGCCCCAGCTACCCTGGAACTCTGCTGGGGACATGGCCCCACTTGGGAACTATTGTTGCAACCCTAACCCCCGGAAGCTCTCTTAGTGTCTGGAGAGACAGGCACCAGGGTGACTTGACTTCTGACATGCAGTGGCTGGTGGGAGAACCCTGGCCAGCGTCCCTCTGTGAGCTCCAGATTTGGCTCTCCCCCTCACTTCCTGTATCCAAGGACCCTCTGCTTGGGACATCTCCCACCCAGGTCCACGGCCAACTCAGCTTGGGTGGCCCCGCGGTGGGGTTACATTATCCACCTCCGGCGAACCTTCCTGTCCCACTCCAGGGTTTGAATTACCCTTCTGGGAGGCTGACACTTTCCTCTCCAGTGCAGCACTCTCCCCTCCCTGGACCTCCAGCCCCCACCCCCTGTGGGGTGTGGGGTGACCTCACCGTCCTGAGCTGGTGGTGCACAGAGTTTCCTCTGGTTCGGTGGAAGCGGAGCGATGATAGGCCTTCCCAACTTTCCCAGGCATCCTGGAGATTACTGCCGTGGAGGTGGGCGTCGTGGCCATCAAAGGGCTTTTCTCTGGGCGGTACCTGGCCATGAACAAGAGGGGACGGCTCTATGCTTCGGTGAGTCCAATCTCTTGCATGGGTGGGCACTGATAGAGTAGCCATCTCGCTGGAACGACACTTCAGGGGACAGAGGGGATGGGGGTGTTAGAAAGCTTTGCTCCGGGATGTGCAGGACCCAGAACTCTGGGAGGCAGCCCCAGCCGATGGGCCTGCAGGGAGGGTCCTGCTGGGATTCTGTTCTGCAGGTTGGAAATATTCACACCTTGTTGTCTACTGTTACGACCTTCTCTGAAGGTAGCTGAGAGGTGGACCCCGAATTTCCACTGAAATTAATGGACCCAAGCAAACTTGCAAGCATACCCAGAGCTCTTTTGTTGGACAGGACAGAGCTCTCCGGGAGGAGCAGGGCAGGCTCAGCCAGCCAAGGGGCAGGGAGTGGGAAAGCCAGGGCTGTCGGTGCTTAGGAGGGAATTGAGAGCACAGCAGGAGGGAGCCCTGTCCCAGGCCACGCCCCAGCCCAGATGCACCATCCCCTCTACCTACCGCATCCCCTGGTTCCGTGGGCATCGTCCAGGGAACGCCTGGTGTGAAATGCCAGGAAGTTTGCCCCTTCAGCTAATGACCGCGTGCCACTGGCCAGTTGTCCTTGAGCACTAAGACCTCACACAGGCCAGAGGTCACAGCAGCGCTCCCCACAGGTAGTCACCTCCCTCTGACCCACTCTGCCTGGACTGGACGGAAGCACCCCACCGCTCCCTGCCTCTGAGCCTGGTGATCCCTTGTAAGCTGCTCCCATTGTGGGTGGTCAGTTGATTTGCTAAAGGAGGTGCAAACCTGGGTGCACGTGCCTGTCTTCTCCGGCCCAGGGCCCCTGGCCAGAAACTGCGTCTGGAAGCAGAAGCTCTCACCCGGCACCCTGCTCAGTGATGAGAATGTGCTCTCTGCTGGGGTCCTCTGCGGGGGTTGGGCCTGCTGAGCTGTCCCTCCAGCGGGACTGGGGCTCTCTGGAGCTCCAAGCCCCTGGCTCCAGAGAGAGGAACTTCACTTTGATCCTTGAAATCAATCATTCAGAGTGAAGGACACCCCATGGAGGAGGTCTGGTGGCCTTTACTAGTGGCACTTCCTGGCCACAAAGGAGGCCCCCTGTCCCCACCAGGGAGCTCCCCAGAGCAGAGCAGGAGGCTGACCGAGGAGGACCACGCTCTCTCCTCCTGTGAGGGACCCGATCTGACCTGGTGATCCCATGGGTGAGAGGCCACCTGTGTCTTCTGCCCCCAGAGCTCACAGCCCTGGCCTCGGGGGAGGACGGGTTGAGGTCCAGTCCCACTGGGGACCACGAGGCCAGGGATGGCTTGGCAATCCAGCTGGATGGTACGGAACTTTCCAGAGCACCCAGCAGAAAGGGTCTCACTGCCCTGCAGGGGGAGGCAGCTGGGGGCCAGCCTGTCCTCCCCTCCTCCTGCAGACTGCACCCCCACCCCTGCCCCTTGCTGCCTGGGTGCCCTGGATTTGCTGGCCTTCCTTCTCTCCTCCACCGGCCACCTCGTCCACTTCCTGGGCAGGTGACCATTGGATGGGCACCCTGACATCCCCAGTGCCTGACACAGCTTCTGAGTTAGAGATCGCCACCCTCCTTGGGACACCCGAGCAGCTCAGAGACCCCAGGCAGAGGGCAGCACAGCCCACTGGGGCTCAGCAGGCCCCTGAGCCGTACCTCAACCATGGCCCCATAGCCACTCACCCAGCCTGGAGTCAGCCGGGAACCCCCCCTCAGCCCCAGTGCCTACGCCCACCCCCTCTAGCTCCTCCCAGAGGACAGCGTCTGCACACCAGCCTGTTCCTTCCTACCTGGGCTGCGGCAGCAGCTGTGGGACCAGGTGTCTGTCCTATAGCCTGCCTGTCCTACAGCCACCCTCCCACTCACCCGTCTGTCCCCCCAGCTCTCATCCACCCATCCATCTACTCACCTGTCCATCCACCCTGTCAGGCATACATCTCCACCCACTCATTCATCCACCCTCTGCCTACTCCTCCGTGAACATGTCCACCCGCCGTCCATCCGTTGCTCTCCCCTCGAGCCTCCACCCAGTCACCCAGTCACCCAGTCGGCCACCCACCCAGCCATCCACACCCACATACCTATGTCCACCCACCCTCTCTCTCTCCGTCCATTCACCCTCCCTCCGCCACCCAGCCGGCCACCCACCCGTCCAGCATCGTTCACTGACCGGATGACAGACTCTGCCAGGTGCCTGCTGAGGGATCACCCTCAGATCCTCCAGGACCCCACATCTCCCACAGATCAGCCCTGGGCACCCGGCTCCACCCTGGGAGGGGCAGTGCCCGTGCCTTCTCTGCCTCCCTGGCCTACAGCTCCCGCTCCCCCGGCTCGGCTCTCCACACGGGCTGTACCCCTGCCCCTGCTGACCGTCCCGGCGCGCCCTCCTCAAACACCCCCTGCCTCCGGCACTTTCAAGCCACGCCTTGTCCGCCAGGTGTCTCCGAGTCCACTTTGTGTGGTACAATGGCTCTGGAGAAGGGCCTGGGTGGGACAGCGGCCAGAGCAGGCCTGGCCACTGCTGCCAGCGAGTCCGAGCTGGGCTGTCTGAAGTCTGTGGCTCTGGCCCCCCCTGGTCATTTTGGCTACCCAGTGTCACAGGTGCCAGCAGGTCTCTGTGTGGGAACCAGGTGCTGGCACAGCCTGGGGGGGGGACAGGACTGCCCTGACCCCAGTCCCTGGGTCCCCAGAGAGCACCTGTGCAGGGTCGGGCAGAGGCCAGACGGTGCCCTTCCCCCTGGGGCCTGATGCCACCCTGACCTCTGCTTCCTCACTACAAACGCGGGGGCGGGGGGGGGGGGCGGTGGCCCTGGGCAGGGCACCCCACGAGGTGACGCAGGAAGTCCTGGGCATCCCCAGGGGGCAGGAGGGCAGGGAGGGTTTGGGTGATGGGGTGTGGTGGCCCCTGCCTGGTTCCCCTGACCCCCGATCCTGGCATCTCTGGCCCTGGTCACTGCCTGGTCAGATGCTACCCACTCCTGGACCTGGGCCCACAGCCTGTGACCCTGAAAACAGGCTCAGGGTCCTCTGGGTCTCCTTGTCTCCAGAGCTGCCCCCTCTCACTCGTGTGGGGTCACCACACCCCAGAGGGAGATGGCCACTGGGGCCCTGTCCCTGCTCTCTGGCCATTCCCTAGGAAAGGTCCTGCAGCCTGCCCTGCCCTGTCCCCAGCGTGGAGGACCCCAGGCAGGTGCTCCTTGTCCCCCGGGGTTGAGCCTGAAGCCTCAGTGGGTCTCCTGAGGCCTGCCCGCCCCCCGCGGCGTCCACCCCACAGAGGGAGGCCCCACAGGCAGCAGTCCCTGTGGCTGGGCCTCGGGAGCCCGGGTGACATCTCTTCAAGTGCCTTTTGGCTTTGCAGGCTGGGGACGGTGGCCAGGCCTCTGTGCCCTTGGCCAGCGCGGTGCTGCTGAGGGGCCCGCGGCCCTGGCGACACCTCTTCAGCGGGGCTCCCTGTGCTGTGGAGGCAGGACTCAGTCCCTCCCGGGCCTGGTACAGGTCCCAGGGGCCTCTGAGGACAGTGTCTTCCTCTCTGCCTGCTGGCGCCAGAGTCCAGGGCCCCTGTGCTCCTCCCTGGACCAGCAGCGTCCAGGTTCTTACTGAGCACACCCCTCTGACCAGGTTCCAGGCGGGTTGCACCCGTGGGGGGGCACACGGTGCCCAAGACTCTGCCTCTCAGAGGGCCAGGGCAGGGGGACCCAAACCCGCCCCTAGTGGAGACCGGCTCCTGAAGACCAACCACACCCCGTGTTGGGTTCTCCCAGGTCCCCTGTCACCCCCAGTGGTGACACCACAGGGCCTGCTGCCACTCCAGCTCTTCTTGTTCTTTTATGCCATTTCTTCAAAAGAGCTCTGGGTGCCCCCTCTTCTTTGTCCAGCTGTCCAGTCCCTGCTGACCTCAAGGCCGCCGAGGGCCCCTGGGTGGGAAGGTCCATCTCTGCCCCGCAGCCTGTCCCTAAGCTGGGACACCCCACAGTTGGTGCGTCAGTGGGGCGTGGCGGCTGGAGGGCCCAGAGAGGAGAGGCGGGGCGTGCAAGCCCCCAGAGGTGCTCAGAGCACCTTGTGGAGAAAGAGACTTGGAGCCCAGCCCTGAAGGCCATGTTCACCAGGCCAGGGGGCGGCGGGGGGACATGGGAGCAGAGGGCACAGGCTGGACAAAGGCGGGCTGACCCACACGGGTGTCGTGAGGGGTGGTCCCCCAGCCCCAGCCGCAGCAGGCCTCCGTGGCCTCCCGTGTCCCTGACGTGGCCTCTCGCCCGCAGGAGCATTACAGCGCCGAGTGCGAGTTCGTGGAGCGGATCCAGGAGCTGGGCTACAGCACCTACTCCTCCCGGCTGTACCGCTCGGTGCCCGGGGGCCCGGGGACACGGCGGCCGCCCAGCGCGGAGAGACTGTGGTACGTGTCCGTGAACGGCAAGGGCCGGCCCCGCCGGGGCTTCAAGACCCGCCGCACGCAGAAGTCCTCCCTGTTCCTGCCCCGCGTGCTGGACCCCAAGGACCACGAGATGGTGCGGCGGCTGCAAAGCGACCACTCCAGGCCCCTGAGCAAGGGCGGCCAGCCCCGGCGACGGCGGGAGAAGAGCCCGGGAGGCCGCGGGGGAGCCGAGCCCTCGCACATCTGGGCTCCGAGCTGAGTGTCCACCAGCCTTGCCTGCCGTGTGGGGGCTGGGGACATGTCCCCAAGGCCAGAGAGCCCGAGGCTTGCCCGGCTCCAGGGGGCTGCTCTAAGACACTTGCAGTGACGGTGTCCAGGGGCCGCTGAAGGGACCGAGGACAGCTCAGTGTCACCAGGGTGGACGGCGCAGGGTCCCCAGAGCAGACATTAAAGTATTTTATTCTGCTGTCACTTGCCCGACGTCCTGCTGGGGGGGAGACCTCGCGGCCTTTCTGGGCACATGCGCCCCCGTCCAGTCCGTGTCAGCAGAGACGCGAGATGTCACACTGTGTTCCGAGCAGCGGGCTGAGCTGTGTGTGGGCGGAGAGGGGGCCTCTGCCGTCCACGCTGGAGCTCGGGGCTCTTCGTGCCGCACATATCACCCGGGCTCCTTGCATCCCTGGAGGCTGCGTGTGCATGTGTGTGCGCGTGTCCGTGTGTGCGTGTGGCGTGTGTGTGTGTGTGTGTGTGTGTGTGTGTGTGGATGGAGGAGGAAAGGAACTCACTTTGTTCTCGAATCCCACGAGGCCCCTCCCACTGGAAGCTGCATGTCCCCTCAGGCAGGGACTCTGTCCTTCTTTGTCCTTGAAACCTGCCGCTGCCACCCCCACCCCGCCACCGTCTTGCTTAACAGTGACTCTCAGAGGGGCACAGTGACTTGCTGTGAGGAGCCACAGCTGGGCTCCGTCATGGCCCCAACACCTGGCCCCAGCAGTGCTCCCAGGGCCACCCAGGGGACGGCCAGAGGCCAGGGGCTGCGGTCACCTCTCCTGGCACCTGCACCCCCAGAGGACGGTGCTCTTGGTTCCCCCGCCCAGCCAGGGCCACAGAGCCCAGGTCAGCCCGACTGGCCACTCTCTCGGGGGGGCCGATGGGGCTCCACACCCCAGTGGGCAGCACAGGGCCTGCGGGTCGGGAAGAGCTGCCCCGGGCGCTGCCTGCTGAGCGTGCACACTGAGGTCCCCAGTGCCGTCCCGAGGGGGGACGTGCAGTCAAGGGTTGAGCAGAGGCGGCCCGTGGCCGTGTTCATTCAGAGACGGTCACGTGTCACGGTTACTGCCCGTTGTCAGGTGAGGACCCAGAGGCTTGGCACGCGCACGGGGACAGCCGTGTCCCGGACACCTCCACTGTCCACGCTGCATGTCAACAGCTGGTCCCTCTGAGGGATGAGGGTGGGGCGCCTAACTCACAGGAGACGGCTGGGCGGGGCCGGCCTCTGGGGCCACCGTGGGCCAGGGCCGAGGCCTCTGCTCATCACCTGCCAAGGCCCCAGGGGTCGGACCCTCGCCAAGGGAGAGGGTCTGGGGGGGCGGGAAGGCAGCCACTGCCCGGCTGGGGGGAGCTGTGGGCTGGGCACTGCCCTCCGTGGGAGGAGCCCTCTGAGCTGGTGAGGGTGACCGAGGCCCCAGGTGGCCTCTCGCATTCGCCCACCAGGAGAGAAGGGGAGGAAGCGGGGAGAAGCCGGGGGGACTGCGGGGGGGGGTCTCGGGGACTTTGGGTGGACAATCTGTCAGGAGCAGGGTGTGCCACGGCCGGGCCACCGTGGGGGACAGCGGCGGTTCCCGCGAAGGCCAAATGCCATCACCGTGGGGACCAGCAGTCCCTACGCCAGGCAGTCCCCAAAAGGACTGAAAGCAGGAGCCACAGGGGCACCCACAGGTGACAGTGTCGGTCACAGGAGCCCGAGGGCCCGTGTCCACCCCCAGGAAGGAGGAGCAAGCCGGGTCCACCCACAGCCCAACGCCACTCGGCCCGGGGAGGAGGGACTCTGCCTCTGGCCACGGGGAGGCACCTTGAGACCCGTGTGAGCAGAGTGGCCTCGTCCTTGGGGGCCTGCTGGGGGGCGGAGAGCGCTGGGACCCGGGCCAGGGCGGCCGACAGGGTCCAGGGGGTGGTTTTTTTGGAGAGAAGAGCAGCTGTGCATGGGGCCGTGGGACTGGTGGCATGACACTGTCACCGTGCTTAATGCCCAGACTGTGGCCTAGCTCAGCTTGACCCTTGTGGCACCCGACGGTGAATGCCATCGTCACCCTGTGCCATGTCACCAGAAGTGGCTGGGGGAGGGCACCAGAGCTGTCAGTAAATGTGGCTGGACGTGGAGTGGCCCCAGGGTGGCCAGGAAAGGGCAGCCTGGGCAGAGTGGCCCTGTGCAGTGGGCCTAGGCAGGGGCAGTGCTGGGCAAGATCAGGCCCCCTCCCGGCTGTCCCCGGTGCCTGGTGAAGCACGGAGCTGAGCTGTCACGGGCCCCTGAGTCCCAGCCCTGGACGGCACAGCAGGACCCTCCCCAGGGGTCAGGCTGCCCTGTGACCAGGGCACTCCAGCTGTGCAGAGCAGGCCATGTGACCCTGCCAGTCTCGAGCCCTCCCACCTCCCTGGGGTCGGAGGCCAGCACGGCCGTGGAGGGCCACCCTGCCTCCGCAGCACCCCAGGACACAAGGGTTCAGCCCCGGAGCTGGCCCTGTCTCCTGCAGCCTGCAGCACTGGGACGCCATGGCCACCAGCGCCACCCTGCGCCTGCGATGTCCACACCCAGGGGGACGGGGCTTCCGGGGAGGAAGGAGCTGGCAGGTGCCTGCCACGGAGCCTGGCTGTCCAGGGTCAGCTTGGCCTCTGCCCACGCCTGTCCCCAGGGCTCCCGTGGGGTCCACCGAGGCAGCCCAGTGACTGCTCTAAAATACCGGCCACACAGCCCCGGAGAGTGGGGACGCCAGGCCGGGAGAGGCGGGCCGGGTCCTCCTGCAGGCTCTGGGCGAGGGGCTGGGGGTGAGGGGCTGGGGACGAGGGCAGAGTCTTGTGGCTCACGTGGCCTGGGAGTCCCAGGGACCCAGCCTGGCTGGCCGAAGCCTGGTAAAGTGCCTGCCCTTCAGATGTGTCTGCCCTGGGGTCGTCCACGTGGTCAGGAGATTCGACGGCGATTCTCCCTCGTCCTTCCTCCTCTACCAACCGCCGTCCACCTGCTGTCCACGTCAGCACCAAGCCAGGCCGGCCTCCTTGGGCAGCTGAGGTACGGAGGCAAAGCTGCCTGCTTGTAGCTCCACAGGCCGGGACAGCAGCAGGCGGGGCACAGGACCCCAAGAAATTCTGGAAACGCCGGGAGGGCCCCTGCGGGTGTGAGCCGCAGGGTCTGGCCAGCCACAGTCCTGCTCTGGGAGTGCGTGCCGTGGCCAGTGACCCCCAGCGGCCAGCTTGGCGGCCCCTGACCGCACACCCTCCACCCAGCCTGCCAGCCCGCAGAGCAGCCCGGGGTGGGAAGGTCCACCTGGGGGACTACAGTGGAGGCATGGGCTGGACCGAGGAGGAACTGGCATTGTGGGGAGGACAGCTCCACCCGTGAGGCCAGGTGGGGTGCCACTCTGAGCCTCGGTTTCTTCCTCTGCAGAATGCGGAGCTGGTGTGAGGACTGGCTGTGCTCATGCTGGTGGGGACCGAGGCTGGGCCGGCCGGTCCAGTCAGCGGGGCCCTTGTGCCCGTGGCGACCTCACCGCCAGGGACTGGCCCTCTGGAGACCTCTGAGGTGGGAAGGATTGACCGCTCCCTTCGGGGCCAGCCCTTCAGCCAGCTCACTGACCACGCGCACGGTCACTTGGGTCCTCCACACCCTGGGGCAAGACCTGCCTCCCACCTGCCCATCAGGGGGGCTGCTGCCCAGAGTACACGGGGGCCTGGGCAGGCAGCCGGCTCGGGGCCCACCCTCCCGCCCCTGGCCCTGCAGCCCAGCCAGCCCCTCTTGGTCCCCAGGGCTGGGTCCTGAGCTTCTCCTGCCTTGCTCCCTCCTGAGGTGCGGGGACACGTCCATGGGACAGTGGTCTCAGGGGGCACCCAGGGGCAGCTTTCTGGTCTTCAAGGCCACCCCCTCTGGTCACCCGCACCCAGAGCCACCCAGAGCCCCTGTGCCGGCCCTGGCCCTTCCTCAGGCCCACGCTGCCGCCGGATGCTGACCCCCAAGCTCTTCCCACCTCAGGACCTTTGCCCGAGCTGCCTGCTCAGATGCCCCTCTCTCCACCTTCACCGGCCTGGGCCCCCTCCATCTTCTGAGCCATCCGCGGAACCTTCCGGAACCCCGACCCCACAGCGACCCCTCCCACCGTTTTTCACAGTATCTTGTTTTTCCTGCGCAGGATCCACCAGGGCCTCTGACCACAGCCCATGTCCCACCCGAGGGACATGGCCATTTATCAGCAGCCCGGTGCTCCCTGGTGGAGGCTGCTCTGAGGAGAGTCACCCTGATGGCCCACTCCCCTCAGACAGAACCGAGGGCTTGGGACAGGCAGGGAACAGTGAGGCCCGAGGGCCAGGGCCGGACGTCACAGTGGCTGCTGCTGTCTGCCATTACTCCCCTCCTCTGAGGACTGAGACTCAGAGAGGTTCAGCAATTTTCTTTAAGTCACACAGTCAGAGAGGGGTGTGTCAAGGCTGGCTCCAAGGTCTCCAGTCCTGGGTGTGACACATGGTACCCAGGAGGGGACTGAGAACAGGGGGGCAAAGCAAGTGACACCGTACTGTGGAGGTCCATCTAGTGGCTCTTCCAAAGCTAAACAGAAGCCCGGGGCAGCAGCAGGAGCCTGTGATCCCAGCAACCTGGGAGGCTGAGGCAGGAGGATGGCAAGTTCGAGGCCAGCCTCAGCAGCTTAGCAAGACCCTCAGCAAGTGAGTGAGACCCTGCCTCCAAATAAAAAGTAACAAATGGCTGGGGGTGTGGCTCGGTGGCTAAGCGCCCCGGGTTCAATCCCCAGTCCCCCAGACAGGTGCTGGGTGGAGCCCAGTGGCAGGGCGCTGGCCAGCAGGCGCCGGGCCCCGGGTCCCCTCCCCAGTCCTGCGAGAGGAGAAGAGAAGAGAGCTCCACGTGACTCGCACCCAGGCCTCCTGTCCCCAGGAGAAATTACAGCAGCTCCACGGGGGCCGGAGGGAGTCTGACCCTGGCCTCCGCTGGCCACGGCTCCTCAAACCCTCCAGGGCTGAGCGTCAGAGCACTGCCCACAGTGGGGGGAGCAGAGAGCTGACCACTGGCCAGGGAGGAGCCCGAGGGGCAGGCAAGGCCACGGGCCAGGGATGCCCTTTACATGGCCTGTCCCCAGGTGGACGCTGCATGGAGGCTGACATAGGCCTGTGGCCTCCAGGGCAGGGGGAGGGGGGACAGAATCCAGGGGGCACCACCCGCACTGTGCCCAGGACGGCACCTCCACGGGTCACCCGTGGGGCTCTGGCACTTACCCCAGGGAATGAGGTGGCCCAGCCACGGCAGAAGCCTTGCCATGAGGGCTAGCCTGGTCACCCTCTGGGGACAGTGGGGGCTGGGCTGGGGGCTGGGTCGCCTCACCTGGTCTAGGTGGGCCCCCTGGGTGCAGTACTGCAGCCCACCAGCAGATGGCAGTAGTCCCAGGGACGCCCTGGGGTGACCCAGTGCTGAGGACCCGTGGCCAGTCTGTCCCTGCCTGTGGGCAGTGGGGACTCTGCTGGTGACAGCAGGCAGGGACCTCTGGGTCACCTAGGTCAAGCAGGAGGAGTGGGAATGAACTGTGCTTGGCCACCCCGCATGGCCAGGGTGACGTGGAGGACGGGGCTCCCCTCCTGTGTGAGGGCCGGGGCCCCAAGGAGGCGCCGTGGCCTGGGGCCGGGGAGGTAGGTACACAGCCGGCGCCCACTCTTGGCACTGGGTGGGAGATGGGCCACGGAGCCCCTGCAGGAGGGCAGCGTCCCGCCAGGCCCAGCCACGCCTGGCCGCAGGGTCCCCCAGAGCCCACAGGGCCCCCACGGCTGTTCCCAGCGCTGAGCGTCAGTCCCAGAGGGCCCACCCTGGACAGGGGAGGATGGTGCACCTGCCCTGGTGCCCACGCCTGCCCCGGGGCTTGGAGGGGTGTGGCCAGCAGCCTCCACAGACCCCCGGCTCCAGGGGGGGAGGCTGGAGGCCCCGGCGGCTCACAGGCTCAGGAACCAGGCCGCACATTTGCCCGTGGACCCCAGCCCTGGGCTCCGGAGCTGGTAGTCCCCACCCCAGCTGGGGGGCCTGGGCAAGCGGTGGGGCAGGCCCCCCACGGCTCCCGGCCTCTTGCTCGGGAAGGGTGGGCTGCAGCCGCGAGGGGGCCAGGGGCCTCCCTGCCTCCGTTGGGCAGTCATTCGAGGAGGCGCAGCGGGGCCAGCAGAGGGCATGGGCAGATGTGTCGGAGCCAGGTCTTGAGGGGACCAGGGTGAGCCCCAACCCGGTGTCCAGCTGCCAGCAGGCTCCACCCACCTGGAGACCCCACAGGAAGGTGGCCGGGTGTTTGGGGGCCAGAGCTGAGGTCCCGGACTTGGGGCTGCAGGTCCTGGGCAGGATCTGAGCACTGGCCACACGGCCTTGGCTCATGGCTGCAGAGACTGGGGCCTCACGCCCGGACTCGGCTGCCTTCTCCTTTTCTTGTCCCCATTTTTCCAATGAAGGAAGAGCTCAGAGAGGCGAGCCATCTGCCTGAGGTCACACAGCCTTGGGTCTGAGTGACCAGGGCCAAGGTCCAGCAGTCAGACAGACCTGAGGTAGAGCCTGGCTCCATCCAGTCACCTCGACACCTTCAGGACGGTCCCTTTGTCCCTCTGAGCCTCCATTTCTCCCAGAGAACCTGGCGGGGTGGGGGGTTGGGTACTAATGCTTGCCCCTCCCCCACCCAAGGGGAACCAGGCAGCGTGAGAGACTCGAGGTGGGCTCCCCCTGTGGACAGGCAGGACCCGGAGGTCACTGGCCCCATCCCTGACCTGTTGTCCAAGGATGGGCCTGGTGGCCTCTGGGGGTCGGGCCCCCAACAGCCAGAGCTGCAGATGCCGCCGGGTGGGGTGAGGCGGGGCCTGGAGTGTCAGAGGGGGTGGCCTCAGGGTCCAGCTCCAGCGACCTCTCTTCCCAGCCTGCTGGCGCCGCAGGTCTCCACCCAGGAGGACGGTGCTATCTGATGGCCACGTGGTGGTCAGCACTAGAGAGGCACCAGACACGACGGTGGCCCCGGGAGGGACGGCGGCACTGGGCGCTGCCCGTCATCAGGCCCGCCTGAGTGGGCAGAGCGAGCAGGGATGAGGGAAGCCCTGGCCCAGGTGTCCTGCCTGGGAGGCGACCTCCAGGCTGATCCTGAGGGACAAGGAGGACGCTGATCACTGGAGGGGCCTGGGGTGGGCCAGCAGAGGGGCATGGCGGGCAGCGGCCTTTATTCTGAGTGGCAGGGCCGCGCTCTGAGGACGGTGCTTGGGTGGGCCCTGCCCTCGGCCCCTGGGGAAGAGGCCTTGCTGCTCCCACAGGAGCACCCCTCCCGACCCCGAAGGTCCACAGGCGCTGCCCGCAGAGCCCCCTGGACAGGACCATGGAGGAACAGGCCCCACAGGTAGTGAGCCAGGCAGGAAGGGCCCGGGAAGGCCACCAAGAGCCCAGGGACAGGGCGAGCCCACACTGTCACAGAGCTGGCTGCTGCCACCTCCGTACACCACCGAAGGCCAAGGTGGTCCCCAGACGCTGTGGACCAAGGCCAGCGTGTGATGGAGGCCGGCTGGGGGGCGGGGTCCTGCAGCGGGGGTGGGGGTCGCTGTGTGGAGCCCGGCTCCCAGGAGGACCCACGTGTATGTGTCTCTTCAGTGTAGCGAGAGGGCCACACTCATGAGGAGGCTTATAACAAGGGACACTGCACAAGGACATGGAGACACTCTGAACTGTCTGCACCCTGTTCTAGAAATCTGGAACTATTCTAAAATAAGAATGGACGAAAATGAGTCAAACTGGGAGAGACTGCGATCCCAGCAACTCGAGAGGCTGAGGCAGGAGGATCAGCTTGAGGCCAGCCTCAGCTACGTAGCAGGACTCTGTCTCAAAATAAGATTTTAAAAGGCTGAGGATGTAACTCAGTGGTAGAGCAACCCTGGGTCCCATCCCCCGTACCACAAAGGAAGGAAGGTAGGAGGGAGGGAGGAGGGAGGGGGAGGGAGGGAAGCAGGGGAGGAGGGAGGGGAGGAGGGGAGGAGGCAGGGAGGGAGGGGAGGGGAGAAGGAGGAGGGAGGGTAGGAGGGAGGGGGAGGAAGGAGGGAGGGAGGAGGGATGGGAGTAGGAAGGAGGCAGTGGAGGAGGAAGGGAGAAAGGGAAGCAGGGGAGGAGGAAGGGGAATATGGAGGGGGAAAGGGAGGGGAGAGGGAGGAGGCAGGGAAGCAGGGGAGGAGGGAGGAGGCGGGAGGTAAGGGAGGAGGGAGGGAGGAGGAAGGAGGGAGGGGAGGTCAGAGGGAAGAGGAGGTAGGAGGAAGGGGAGGAAGGGAGGGGGGAGGGGTGGAGGGAGGGGAGGAGGGAGGAGGGAGGGGAGGAGGGAGGGGAGGAGGGAGGGGAAGAGGGAGGAGGCAGGGGAGAAGGGAGGAGGGAGGGGAGGAGAGGAGGGAGGGGAGGAGGCAGGGGAGGCGGGAGGGGAAGAGGGAGGAGGGAGGGGAGGCCGGCTGTGTGCAGTGGAAACTCACAGTCCAAACCCCGACCTCGTCCGAGGACTGTTCTGGCGCTCAACCCCAAATTCAGAAACAAAACAGAGGGTTTCTTTAGCACAGGGAGAAGGTCCCCTGCTTCACTGGCGGTGGAGACAAACGTGGAGCCGCCTGGTGTTGGAAGTGGCTGTGGGTGAAGGACCGCAGAGCCGTCCCCCCACAGGGACGAACGGGCACAGAGCCAGTCCTCCCTGGGGTGGGGCGAGGGCACCCCTGGAGCGGGCCCGGCAGCCCTCCTGGGGCTCCCAGCGCAGAGCGGTCTTTCTGGGCACAGCTGGTCCAGGGGGCCTGGCCTGTGGGGAGCCTGCTGGGCAGCTGGAGGCCAGGTCTGGAGGCTCAGCCAGGCGGCCCGGGCTCGTGACCCAGTACTGGGAGCCTGGGGGAGAAGCCTTGGGCCCCGGCTGCTCCGGAAGCCTCTCTCAGGGGCCAGGCTCAGGTTGCCCACTGGCCTCCACGTCGCGGCAGGACCCCTCGCGGTGACCTCGCCCTACTGTGTGACCGCGGCTAGGCAGAGAGGACGCGGCCCCTCCCCTCGGGCCTATCAGGGCTCCATCTCCCGAGACCTTCCTGCAGCCACATTCCTGGCCTGGGTGATCAAGAGGGACCGAGGCCCGGCCCCGTGGAGTGCCACGGTCACTGCTTCTGGCGTGTCCACATCCCCTCCGCCGACGGCTCGTCCCCGGGGACCACAATGGCTCATGAGAAACCAAACATCCTCCCCAGGACAGCACCCGGCAGCCCCTCCCGCCAAGCCCGGGCTCTGGGAAGCACTCAGCCAGGCCCGGGGGTGACAGGAATGACAAAGACGTCACCCTGACCCAGGACAGGAGCCCCGGCCAGCTCCCAAGCTGCCCCAGGGGAGGAGCGGGACATGGGGCAGCCCTGCTGGGCCTCGGGCTCCTCTTCAGCAGACGCGAGGGGCTGAGGCTCGGGCGGCAGCTCCCGGTGGTCAGCAGGTAACGGCGAGCGCGGCTCCCAGAGGTCCCCCTCCAGGCCCCTAAGTCCACAGCTCACGGGAGCCCGGGACCTTGAGCGTCCAGACCAGCTGCTGCCCAGTGATGAAGGCTTCACTGACCACATCTCCCAGACACCCCAGACAGGTGGCCAATGCCCTCTGCCACTGGACTCCCCGCAGGGCGGGCCAGGTTGTCCCCGAGCTGGCCTGGCGTGTTGTCCTGAGACAACCAGGGAACTGGGTGATGTCCACATCAGCGGGAGATGTGCTCCACAGGGGCCAGCGTCCAGGGAAACCGGTTGCTCCAGGAGGACCCTGCCGACGGGCTCCTGGGCGGCATGGCCCCGGGGCTGGGCAGCAGTGCAGGGAGGACGAGCAGAAGACGGGGAGCGGCTCCTGATGGCTGACTCCCTGCCCGCAGCCCGTGGTCCTGGGCTACTCGCTCGCTGCTGCTCTTCTTACAGCCCTTGGCCGCGACACCCAGTGTCCAGGAGAATTCGCGCCAGTGCACTGCCTCACGGACTGGCCCGTTGTCACAGCTCACAGGCACCTAACCTCAGGGGCCTCCGTGTCCCCACCGTGCCGAGAGCTGGCGTAGGGTCGCAGGGGGCAGCAAAACGCCAGCCGCACTCAGTGCGCGGCAAGCAGCATGTCCTGTCACCACGCCACTGCTGGGGGCCTGTCCACTCCTGGGGGCTGGACTGGCGTCTTCTTAGTGGACACTGAAGGTCTGCAGAACAGACGCTGGTGGCTATAGGGACGGAGTGTGTGCACAGAGACCACGGCTGCCCCCCCGCAGCCCTCTGGCAGGGTCTGCAGGCCCACCTGTCCCCTGACTGCTGTCTGTGGCTGGTGACACGTGGCAAGGCTCTGTGGTGGGGCAAAGGCTGTGACCCCTGGGCTGAAAATACTTCCCATGTGGCTCTTCCCCACAGTCCCCCCGGCCTGCCCTGCACCCGGCAGTGGCCACCAGCTTTCACGGCTGGGCCTCTGCAGGGTGGCCTCCGGTCCCTCCTCCCCGCCAAGCCTTGGCCTCCCTGCCCGGGTGCTGTGGGTGGAGGCAGCACCCCAACCTCTGGGACAGCCGCCCGGCCGGCAGCCGCTCCCACCTAGGACAGATTCCACACAGGGCCACAGGGAGGCACGACAAGGACGGCCCCCCGGGGCCTGCAGTGGCTCGGCAGGGAGCTGTCCCCTCCGCTGCCACCTGCACGGCCGGCAGTCACTGGGGCCTCTCAGGCTGCAGGACTCGGCTCCCCCTGCTCCCAGCTGAGAAGCCCCAGGACTCACGGCTGCTGCTGAGCCACCGACCTGTGGGGGCCGCACTGGTGGACGATGGCTTCCCCAGGCTGGACTGTGAAAGGGGTGGCCCCGGGAGCCCCGCCCGACAGGGACCCGTGCTCGGCTGTGCTGATCCCGAGGATTGTGGCCCTCGGGCACCAGGGCAGCACAGGCCTGAGCCATTTGCAACCCGACGGTCACTGGAAAACCAAGCCCTGTCCCTGGTGAGAGCATTGCTGCTGTCTGCCGTGTCCCTGGGCCTGGTCTCCGGGGCAGGTGCCTTTCCCGAGACGGCCAGGTGGAGGTTCACGAGGGACCCACATTCAGGGGCGGAGGGGCCTCCACTTCTTCGTGGGCTCTCTGACCCCTCTTCCAGCTGGCCTGTGACATCACAAAGAAACCAGGAGCATCTGGCCACCGAGCAGCCTGGGCCGTGAGCAGGGCCGCGGTCTTATTTTGGTTTGCGCACGGCGCTCTCGCGGGTATTTCCGTCGAGCCCCCTGAAGCTGCAGATGCCAGGGCTGTATTTAACTCCAGTGGGCTGCAGGGAGAAGCCCGGCCAGGCTGACCTGTGCTCAGGGGTGACCCCTGGGCTCGCTGCGTCTATTTTAAAGGAGCTGCCATATGGTCTTTGCCAAAATAGTTGGAAGAAGACCCCGGAATAGCAGGCTGGGTCGGCCCCGGCTTAGAAGCCATCAGGGGCTTAGGGGCAGGCATGGGGGGGCGTCAGGGAGCGGGCAGCAGAGACGAGGAAAGAGGGGCGCTCGCCACCAAGCCAGGGGCCCAAGAGTGGCCCTGGGGCTGCTTGTGGGCCCAGCGTCCCTGGGCTCACAGGAAGGAGGCCCTCAGAGCAATGACCGCAGAGGCCAGTGCACGGCGCCTGTTTCCAGATGGGGAGGCTGAGGCCAGGGCGAGGCTGAGGCCAGACAGTTTTCGGGGAGCAGAGGCTGCATCAAGCCCAGGTTGGGGTTCCTGCACTCAGTGGCAGCAGTCACAAAGATGCCAAGTAAGGACAGGGCCCTCCCCCAGGGGACCCCTGCTCTTCCTGAGCCCTGCAGGAGCGGGAGAGGCCTATAGGGATCCCGGCCCCGCGTCGGGGCTCCTCAGCTTTCCAGAGGAAGGGACCTGTGTGTGGCCAGGGAAGGCCACCGGGGAGGAAGAGCCACCCTGGGGAGCTGCAGAGGGCCTCGGGAGGCCTGTCCGAGGGCAGAGTGACGCCAGGCCTGGCTTTGCCCCTGCGATCTTAGAGGCCCCCAAGGCACACCCGGCACCGGCCCCCACGCACGAGGGGGAGCCACCCCGGGCCTCGGCCACCCCCGGGCCTCGGCCTCCGCGGTGGGGACAGTGAGCTTGCCTGCTGTCGGGGTTATGGAGTGGTGGGGGAGAAAGCGGGTTCCCACCACCAGCTGGCCAGGAGCAGCGTGGCCACCTGAGGGCCAGTGCCAGGCCCAGCAGCTTCACAGCGTCCTGCCGCTCAGTCGTCCCCACGGCAAAGGCGCCCTTTAAACCACGGGCCCCTGAACGGGGACCCAAGGCGGCGGAGGTGGCTCTGGTCACCCCTACTGGTGCTGGTGCCCAGGCACAGGGAGCCACAGAGCCCCCTGGCAACCTGGGGGCTGCTCCTCGGGCAGGGAGGTGCCCAGCACAGAGCGCAGGAGCCGGGCAGGAAGGCCGCCAGGAGCGCTCTGGCAGGGGGTGGTGAGGAGTGTCCCTTCTCTCTCTGTAAGGCCCTGTTGGGACTCCGGTGTGGTCACCTCCTGATGGGGGATTGGATCTGAGAGGTCACACCTCCCTGAGAGGTCAAGGTTGACCTGAGGTCTGAAAGGCGGAGGAGAGGGACAGTTCTCCAGAGCTTGTCCCCAGGAGCCCTGCCCACGGCCAGTCCACGGGAGGAATGGGCTGCAGGTCCCCAGAGCCTCCTCCCTTTATACAGGAAAGGAGTAAAAGCCTCAGGGCACCAGACACAGGGACATTGACAGGCAGGTGACCCTCCTCCCAGCCTGCAAAGCCCCTGGGCGGAGGGTGGCAACTGGGCCTGGAGCCTCCAAAGACCACGGGGTTTCTGGGAGCGGAGGCTGAGGGCCGAGATCACCCTCAGGGCCTGGCCAGGTCAGCGCTGAAGCCACAGTGACTGCAAGGTCCCAGGCCTGTCCGGAGCCGAGGATCACTCCACCATGCCCAGTGACAAGCCCCAGGTGACTCAGGCAGCTCCAGAAACGTCCTGGGGTCGTCCCCAGCACTGCAAATAAGAGAAAGGACATGCTCATCCCAGAGGCTGGCCACACAGGCCTCCGAGGGGCTCCAGCAGGGACTCAGCGGCCTGCGCTGGGCTTCCTGGCCATGGCCTGGCTCCTGCTTCACATCCACAGAACAGAGCTGCCCTGGGCCCAGCACCCCCAGGAAAAGCCCACCCAGGGCCACGGTCCCCACCCACCCAGGAAGGACCAGAGAAGCCCAGCCCCGAGCACCGCGGGGACATGCCCTGAGGGGCTCCGTTGGAGTCCTTGCCGTGGTGGACAGGCGAGGGCAGGGCGACAGGCCCAGGGAACCCTCCAGAACACTTCCGTCTGGTCACCGTCTTGGTTGCAGGGAGTTGCAAAGGCGTAGTTAATAGAAGGTTCTGGCTTTAAAATCGTGTTGATGTCAGGTGACCTTGGTGGGAAAGAGAACGGAAATACACACAACAGGTGAGCTTGGGGGTCTTTGGTGTTGGAATAAAGCTTATGCATATCCTTAAAATATCGTTTTCTTCTCATGGTGCTAGGGACGGAACGCAGGTGTCACCCGGCTGGGCCGGCATGCTGCCCCTGGCCACGTCCCAGTCTTACGTATCTCCCTTTCTCTCTTGTTTTGCGGGGCAAGGCGAGCACTCTGCCCACTGAGCCACATCCCCAGCCCCGATGTGGATTTTTTAAAAAATAAAAATGGCACACATCAGATTCTTAGGGCTTTAGAATCTATCTGGCACATTCAGAAGACTAAAGAGCGACAGATGAACTTCATTGTAAAACATCAACATTCACAATGTTCTGAGTCCAGGCCTGTGCTACACGCCTGTGGTCCAGCTACGTGGGAGGCCGAGGCAGGAGGGCTGTAAATGCAAGGACCCCGGGTAACTTCGCAAGACACAGTCTCAAAGTAAAAAAAACTGCAAAGGGCTGGGGATGTAGTTTAGTGTACAAGGCCCTGGATTTAATCCTCAGAACCAGGGGAAAAAAAGTGCCAGATTTTCATTTTTTTGCAATTATTTATAACCCATTGTAGATTTCAAGTTAAGAAGGTCTGAGAGCCAACTCACCCGAGCCTGAGAGGATGGTGGGTCGGAAGGGAAGAGGAGCCCGTGCCCCTGGTGGACAACTGTTGCCAAGGGAGGAAGAGAGCCTGGGCCAGGGCTCCCAGCCCTGCAGTCCTGCCCCAGGGGCACCGCGACTCCGGGGTGGGTCCCCCTCCGTTGTCCCTGGCTGGAGTCCTTGTGCATGACTCCTGCTTCCTTGGACAAGGAACCCAGATGTCATCCAGGGAAAAAATCGCCTTTTTCAGCCCAAGGTCAGTCTAAATCCAAATTTGAGCCAGGGCTGGACCTCTCTGGTCTTCAGACTTTCGGGGTCTGTGACCTACTCACTGATGCCAGGTCACACCTTGGTCTCACCTTTCCCGTGAGCAAGGGGCCTGGCAGGGGCAGGGGCCAGCTGGAGCCTGGTGTCCACCTCCCCCATGGTCAGCAGAACGCCCCCCTCTGCCAATGTGCAGCACCGTCCCTAGGCTCCCCACATCAGGGTACCCCTCTGGCACCTCCACTGGGGACAGACGTTTCCAGAAGGAAGAGAAGCCGCGGCCCTCGCCGTCAGCTCTGCGCTGGCCTCCGGGGAACCGGGAACCCAGGACCAACGGGAAGAGGCTCCGAGGGCAGGCCAGGCAGTCCTGGGGACCACGGAGCCTGGGGACGACAGCCAGGGCTCGCGCCATGCCAGCCGGAATAGAGGGCTCCCCCCAAGCCCCCTCCACGCCCTGCATTTTTGGGATCCCCGTTTCATAAGGAGGACCCCCTTTCTAGAGATCCGCCCAGAAACCCGACCAGGGGAACATGGTTATAGGCCCGACTCTAAGGAAAACCAGTGGGGGGGGCGTGTTTCAGAGAGGGTGAGTGACTGTTCCAAAGCCACACAGCCCATCAGGAAGGCCCTGGGACCCAGCCTGCCTGCTCCAGGTCCCCTGACACATTTGGGATGCCATCGTCCCGATGTGGGGACTGAGAACACTCCTCTGCAAGGCAGGTGAGTCAGGCCAGGGGGTGCTTTGGGGTCTTCCTGGCCGTGCTGTCAGGGAAGGCCCACCCTGGGCACAGACACCAGGCACAGCGCACAGCGGCGCTCCCAGGACCTTCCGTCACTGAGTCCCTCTGGGGCAGGGAGGGGCACGTGGCCAAGGCTGGCCTGACACTGGCCTTCCTCCCACCCCCATGGGGACTCCACGGAGGTCCCTGCAGGACCGAGGGGGATGGGGGCCTCACTGCCGCCTCCCTCCCCACCAAGCCCCGCTGGACGGCCTGCCCACTGCCGGGAGCAGACCCCTGGGGGTCACCAAGGAAGAGGGGCCCCAGGGCCAGGCTTGCCGGGAGACCCAGGAGAGAGAAGGAGTGAGGGGCAGAAGCCATGCCCACTGCCATTCCAGGGCCCCTTCCCAGCCTTCCCCGTGGTCAGCCCACCAGGCCCCTGGGTCCCCATGGGCAGGCGGACCCCCTGGGCAGAAGGGTCAGGCCCTGGGTGACCCAGGTGAAGCCCTGTCCTCCCCGCCTCCTGCTGCCTTCTGAGAGCCAGGAGGCCCCGGTGGGACCCTCTGGGCTCTGACAGCTTTGATCTGAAATGCTGAAGAGCCCTGGGCTGGGCTGCAGGGGCTCCATGGTCTCCCACGTGGGCAAATGGACCTGGTGGTCAGCCCCACGCGGGGTTGGTCTCACCTGCTCAGCCCGAGCCCCTGAGGTCTGTGATGAGGCCCCATCGGGGTGGCCAGCTCCGTCTGCAGGAGGGAAACTGAGGCAGGCAGAGCTGTCTGGAGCCTGCCTCGGCACCTGGGTGGAGCCCTGCTCTGCCTCAGGCCACGCGGTGACCTTGTGAGGGAGGCCTCAGGTGCTCTGAGCCCTGATCCTGAGAAGTGGTGCTGATAAGGAGGCCCCGCCCCGCCCTCGGGGGAGAGAGGGTGCTCAGCTCTGTGAAGCCATGGGCTGCGCCCACCGAGCCCTGGACCGCCTTATCTGAAGAAGAGCTGTGGGTCTCAGTGGTGGCAGGCCCCTGGACCAGGAACCTGGCACTTGACAGGCCCTAATTCTTCTAATCCTCTCAGCACCACTGGGAGGTAGATAAGAGGTGGACAGGCCCTGGTCATGGGGTGGGTGAGGCCAGGCGGGCACCTGGCTCCCCAGGCTCGGACAGGGCAGCCAGGCCCCAAGACGACCTGGCCATGAGGCGCTCAGGGGACACACACTGCCCCTGAGGGCTGAGCAGGCCCGCTCCTTCAGATGTCCCAGTGCCTGCAGGCGAGGACTCTGCTGTCCTGGCTCTGCAGATGGGCACGCTCAGCAGGTTCCTTCCCTACTGTCCCAGGGCTGAGTCATTAGAGCCAACAGCCCCAAACATCTGTACCTCTGGGGGACAGCAGTGACAATAAACCAGAAACAGACAGTGCGGTGGGGTCCCCTCACAGCGGTCCCTGGAGCCATTAACTCTTAGCAGGGGGAGCAGGGACTGGGAGGAGCGGAGAGTCAGGGTTTCAAGGGACCCAGCTCCACTTAGGGAACATGAGAAGGTTCTTGAGACAATGGTGGGTCAGGTGGCCAGGAAGGGGTGGGGGAGGGGCCGAGGTAGCTTTCTGAACCTTCTCCATTTTGCTGCCAGTGAGGAACTGCTGTCAGAAGTCTTTTGGACTCTGGAGGGATGGCGCACGCCTGTCATCCCAGTGACTCAGGAGGCCGAGGCAGGAGGACTGCAAGTTCAAGGCCAGCCTCAGCAACTTAGCAAGACCCTTTCTCAAAATAAAAAATAAAACAGTCCCTGATGTAACTCAGTGGTGGAGCACCTCTGAGTTAGTCCCCAATACCCAAAGGAAAATGTCTTTTAAAAACTAGTTAAGGGGGCTGGGCGCGGTGGCCCCGCCTGTCATCCCAGTGACTCGGGAGGCTGAGGCAGGAGGATCATGAGTTCAAAGCCAGCCTCAGCCAAAGTGAGGCACTAAGCTACTCAGTGAGACCCTAAATACAGTACACAATCGGGCTGGGGATGTGGCTCAGTGGTCAAGCGCCTCTGAGTTCAATTCCCGGCACAAAGAAAAAAAAAAGAAAAATAGTTACGGGGTTGGGGCTGTGCTCAGAGGTGGAGCGCGAGCAGGTGTAAGGCTCTGGGTTCCATCAGCAGCACTGGGAGTGGGGAGAGGTGAAAATGCCCATTTTACATCGTGTATATTTCAGCACCATTAACTCTAAAAACAACAACAACAACAAACAGAACCCCCTTCCTTCAGGTCCTAGAGAACGACCTATCTGTTTTCTTGGGGTGCGTTGGCGTCTTGGAGCTGTGCCCCAGGCTGCACCTCCCTGTTCCCTGGAGACTGCTGTAAGGGGAAGCTGCAGAGGGAAGAGTGAGCCATTTGCAAAGTTCACACCGCCCAGTGCCCCAGGCTGCCTGGGTCCCTTGGCCGGGATCCGAACCCAGAGCAGCACTTTTTTAATTATTATTACTCCGAGGTCACGGGAGGTCCTCAAGGCCCTGCTGGTTGGTGGCAGAAGCCCCTGAACTCCTTGGGGGAAGCAGCTCTGCAGGGGAGCATAGGTCATAGGTCATAAAAGGAGGCTTCTGGGCCTGTCCCTCCTCACTCCCTGCCAGCCCTCCACCCACCGGCCTGGGAGTGTTTGGTGGCGCCTCCCACAGAATTAAAACCTGGCCTTGTTTCCTTCACAACGGCCTCCTCCTCGGGGCAGGGCTCCGTCTTGGAAGGCAGACGCCAACTCTTTGCCCATTTCACAGACGGAGAAACCAAGCACGGTTAGAAGGCAAGTGGCCCGTCGCACAACCCACAGGCTAGGGGCAGATGTCTGCGGAGCCCAGAACCTCTGCCTGGTCCTTCCTTGGGTCCCTGGTGGCCACGCTCCCTGGTGCAGCCGGCAGAAGGGCTTCAACCTGAGCTAAGGCCCTATCTCCATCCAGGTCAGCTTTCTCTCCCTGCACTGTGCCCTGCATGGAGGAGATGCTGGCGGAGGAGCACCAAGCCGCGCTTAGCCTGCAGCTGTTTACT
Source organism: Spermophilus citellus (assembly GCF_964194105.1). NCBI lineage: Eukaryota > Metazoa > Chordata > Mammalia > Rodentia > Sciuridae > Spermophilus > Spermophilus citellus. The sequence continues at coordinate 253,742,055 of NC_138183.1, read as the reverse complement.
ATTGAGCACCTACTGTGTGCCAGACACTGGAAAGACAGCTGGGGACCACACAGACCTGCACTTGCTGCATAGAGGTGACAGTCTAATGGGGTCAGTCCACTGATACATGAGGAGGATTCCTAGGGGCTTGCAGAAGCTGTGAGCAGAGAGTCCGGACACCAGGTGTCCCCGAAGGGCTGCTACCTAAGAGCAGACCTGAATGGAGAGAAGTCATGGGGGAAACCTAGGGGACAGTCTCCCTGCAGGAAGGCTGGGGGCAGGGAGAGGGCAGTGTGTAAGAGCAAGGCCGGAGGCAGGCGAGCGGTGGGGAGATGCGGGCGTGGAGAGGGGCTTGTCCCCAGGGTGCTTGTGACAGTTAGGCAGGCGCAGCCTGCAGCAGGGACAGGTGGACCCAGGGGCCACAGTGCCAATGCGGAAGCAGAGTTCCCAGTCCTCTGACCCCAAGAGTCCCTGTAGAGGGAGCGGCCACAGTGCTGGGGGGTCCTCTGCTGCCTGGAGGTCCCCTGTCCAACCACAGGGGTACCAAGGGGCCCAAGCACATCCCTTCAATGAGCCTGCAGGGGAGCCCCGGGCAGCGAGGGCTGCATCCTACCAAGAACCTAGGGAGACATCACAGGCTTCCGCCTGCACCTGTGGGGCTCCCGGCTGGGTGCCACCTCCCCAGGGGAGGTGCCCAGGGGGGTGGGGCAGGCCACATTCCAGGCCATTTGGCAAGTGAGGAGCCAGGAGCCAGACAGAAAGGGACCGACCCAAGCAAGTGAGGGGGCAGGTTCTGACCGGGATGGTCTCCTCAGCACAGATTCTAGGCCCATCTGGGGCTGGGGGCCCAGAGGCTGCCGAGTGCACCCTGTAGCTGTGAGTGGCCCCAAGAGCCTCCCGAGGGTCTGAAGATGAGGTTCCAGATCTGCCAAGGCCCTCCTGGGTCCCCAGGGCCCTCCTTCCCGGGCCTCAAGCCTCCCAAGTCCCTGGAGAAGTAGGAACAGGCCACCTCAGGGGTTAGAGGGCAGGTCCAAGGGCAGGAGGAGGAGGAAAAAAGGCCTGGGGAGTGGTCTCTGCTCACAGCTGTGGCGGAGGTGAAGGGAGGGGTGGGCTCCACACCCTCCACTGCTGGGGCTGGGGCCTGCTCTGAGGTGGCAGCCCAGCCCCACAGGTACCACAGAAAACAGGGATTTTCACACCTAGGTGAGCAGGCATCTAGTGTCCCCTGGCTGGCCCGCCCCTATCAGACCACGATGGGCATGGTAGGGGTCAGGGGTGGGGGCGGGGAGCCTTCCTGAGGCCTGACCTGAGACCTCGGGTCTCAGCTGGGGATCCTGCGGAGGAATCCTAAGCCCTGCATTACCAGTGGGGTCGCAGGGCCCTGGCCCCCCTGAGTGCACCCCACCACCTGCCCCTTGGTTCCCTTCGGAGCCCCCATTTCACCAGCCTCTGCTCAGACAGGCCTCCACCTGGTAGACGGACCCACCTCTGAACCGCCAGGCCTTGGGGACCTGGCCTGGCCTGTGGCCCTCTGGTTGACCCTGGTCCAGCCGCCACAGGGTGGTTGTGCCCATGCTCACCCTCGATCCCAGGCCAGTCCTTAACACCTAGCAAAGGAACCAGTCCCCGAAAGAAGTCGTGCGAGGAGAGACGCCGGCTCCTGCGCCCGCTCAGATAGAGGGAGAGACCACGACAGGGACAGCAGGGGCAAACAGAGCTTTGAAAAGCTTAAGAGGAACCGACGCGAGGGGCGGGACGAACAGGTTCGTGGGCTGGGCGGAGCCAAGGGTGGGCGCCCGGGTCCCCCAGGTGACAGTAGCTGAGCTCATCCCTGGCCTCCTCCCCTCCCCTGCCCCTGATTGGCAGGCGGCCTGCGACCGGGCGCCCAGGCGAACGCGATCAGCCCCCCGCGGGCGCGGGCGAGTAGGAGGGGGCGCCGGGCTATATATATAGCGGCTCGGCCTCTGGCGAGCCCAGCGCGCAGGGAGGCGCGCATCGCCTGGTGGAGTCCCAGCCGCGGCCGCGCGCCCCTCCGCCGCTGCCCGCCGCTCCATGCAGCCCCGGTAGCTTAGCGTCCACGCCGGGGTACCCCGTCGCTCACCGCCCGCTCCTCGCTCTGCCGCGCACCCCCAGCCTGGGCCCAGACCGTGCGCTCCCGCGGGCCCCCTCTGGCGCAGCTCGGGCGCCGGCTTCCCGGGCGCACGGACCGCTTGACGGACGCACCGCCCTCGGGCCGGGATGTCGGGGCCCGGGACGGCCTCGGCGGCTCTGCTCCCGGCAGTCCTGCTGGCCCTGCTGGCGCCCTGGGCGGGCCGAGGGGGCGCCGCCGCACCCACAGCACCCAACGGCACGCTGGAGGCCGAGCCGGAGCACCGCTGGGAGAGCCTGCTGGCGCGCTCGCTGGCGCGCTTGCCCGTGGCCTCACAGCCCAAGGAGGCTGCCGTCCAGAGCGGCGCCGGCGATTACCTGTTGGGCATCAAGCGGCTGCGGAGGCTCTACTGCAACGTGGGCATCGGCTTCCACCTGCAAGTGCTCCCCGACGGTCGCATCGGCGGCGTGCACGCGGACACGAGCGACAGTGAGTAGGGCCGGCCGGAGGGGATGGGTCGGGGATGGGAGCAGCAGCTGCCTCTTCCAACTCACCCTAAGACACACGGAGGCCCAGGGCGGGCACCTGCTCGCGGGCCCTTGGAACTGGGCTGTCTCGGGGTCCTGTCCCGTATGACGCAGGGACTCGGGGAGGCAAGCACTTCTGGCTCCGCAGCCGGCAAAGGGACCGGCTTTGCGCACAGCGGCCGCCGAGCCCCGCCTCCCCGCCTTCGGAAGCCTGGGCTGCGGCGACCGCCGAATTCCAGCACTTTAGCCTGCCTGTGGGCACCCACGGGGCTGAGAAACGCGCTGGGGCTGAGGCGGGTCTTGGAAGCCTCTGCAGCCTCCGGGGCAGCCTTGGCCTTGTGGTCCTGAACTGGGTGAGGGCCCTTGGCCGCCACACCCGCCCTAGAGTGAGCCAAGGTCACCTGCCTTGGTATAACCCGCACTCACTCCCAGGTCTGCTGGAGCTCTCCCCCGTGGAGCGGGGCGTCGTGAGCATCTTCGGAGTGGCCAGCAGGTTCTTTGTGGCCATGAGCAGCAAGGGCAAGCTCTATGGCTCGGTGAGTACCCTGGAGTTGGGCAGGCACCTGTGTGCAGGGCCAACAGGATTGTGACCCTCTTCCAGGTCCATCTGTGCCTGGGCCACCAAGGGGCAGTTAGTGGGGTCACCAGGTCCCAAGGCTGGCAGGCAGCACCAGCCCCGGGGACCTCAGAAGTGCCCAGAGGCAGGCTGGGTGGCCAGGAGCCAGCCCAGACAAAGGGAGCCACCCAGTTACTGCCCTTGCTGAGCAGGCATCCCCTGACCCTGTGAAAGGGACCATTGGGAGCTCCAGTCTGTGCCCAGTGGGTGGGTCCCAGCGGGGAAGTGGAGACGACCTCCCGGGCTGCGAGGTGCCTGGCAAGTGGCCAGCACTCCAGCTGCTGTGGGCTGGCCGTGCCTGCAAGGGTCTTGACACCCTGACTGCCCAGGAGAGACCTCTCAGCCCAGAGTGGGTGGCTCACTGTGTTCCTCCCCCCCAGCCCTTCTTTGCGGATGAGTGCAAGTTCAAGGAGATTCTGCTCCCCAACAACTACAACGCCTACGAGTCCCAGGAGCACCCCGGCATGTTCATCGCACTAAGTAAGAATGGCAGGGCCAAGAAGGGGAACCGAGTGTCACCCACCATGAAGGTCACCCACTTCCTCCCCAGGCTGTGACCCTCCAGAGCCGCCTCAGCCTCCGTGGACTCTGGTAGGAGCACTTTCTCTGGACGGAGCGTGGAATCCAGGAGTAGGTGTACGATATTTAAGTTAATTATTTAAATATGTATATATTGCCATCAAATTATTTATGGTTCTGTGAGTGTGTTTTGTAATTTTTTTCTGGAAAAGAAAAGAGGAAAAAAAAAAAAACTAAGACAACCCAAAAGCAAGTCTGACTTTTCTGGCGTGACAGGGGACAGTCTTGCCGTTGGATTTGCTTTACTCTCAAGAACTTGACATGAGCGTGCTGCTATTTTGTGTTGTAAAGACAGTGACATCGGATTCTGATGGCGCCCAGCACCCTGTCTGGAAGGGCCTGCTGGGGCCGTGGTCTCCAGCGAAGGGGCGCTGGGCCGGGCTTCCTCTCGCCGCCCATGGCTGTGCCCTGTTGTCGGGACATATCGGTTTACTTCGGGTACCGAAAGCACAGTGTCAAGTCCTCGCTGCCGCTCTGTTTTTAGATGGACCAGGGTGACCTTTGAGCTTTCCTGTAGTCCATCTTCCCCCATCTACCAGATGGAAGAGACCAACTTTATAAACTGCTCTTCGCCTGGTCAGGATCAGCCCCCGTCGCCGCAGCCACTGGGGAGAGACAAAGCTGTTCCCTGCTGGGACGTTGCCCCTCAACCCTCGCCTGGTGATGGACGAAGCTCGTGATGGAAGACAATTCTGAAATAGAGGATATTTTTAACAAAATCGACAACAAAAGAACAGGCTTCCCTGTACACGGGAGGCTTTGGACTAGAACCACTATTTAGGCGAACGTCGCGGACGCAGCCCAGCCTGCAGGGACCTGCTGCTCAGACGCATGCTCAGCCTCTACCTCAGCCGGGCCCAATCGCCGAAGGCTTAGGGGGCGCAGCTCACTGTGCCACCCCAAGTGGCTCTTTTTCCATATGCAACCAAAAGGATCGCCGAGAGCGGCGGTGGGTCCCCTGCGAACCTTGTCACGTTTGAGCTATCTTTACCCCATGATTTACTTTTAGTAAGGGCGTTCATGGTGGAAATATTTGCAGACAGCTGTTAGAGTGCACTATATGGTCACCAAGTAACCTTATATTTTTCTTTATATATTTTACAAATGTAACCCCTGTCGTTGAAGCCGAGATGGAAGGGCCAGGGTCGGTGGGGTTTAAAAAAAGTTCTGAGGTGATGGCAAACACTTAATTTTAATGAATGACTTTTTAGTTTATGCAAAGTGACCTTAACTTGCTACCACACATGGTCTGAATGCTTCCTCGAGACCCTCCTCCAGTGTCTCTGAACCATCTCCCAAATTAACTTTATGGGACTCCACAGACGGCAAGCCTGGGATCTGATTCGAGTTTTTGTCTTTTGAATTCCTTTTGCCAAATCTTTGTTCAAATGCAAATCAAGGACTTCAAATAATACTATTCTTAACCCAGCCCACTGAGTGCCAAGCCCCCAAGTCAGGACCACCCATCTGAACCCTTAAGAGGCTGTTTACAGTGTTCTGACTCCACAATGCTTACCTGGCCCTAGACTCCAGGAGGGTGGAGGGTAGGTGGGGAGCAAAGATCGCCTCGCCTCGCCTCGGGGGAGAATGTGCAGTCTTCCTGCTCTTACCGCATCTCAGAGTAAAGAACCAGGATCGTCACCTCTGAGCGCAGTCGGAGGGCCAGGAATGGACGGGCCCCCAGTGCAGAGGTAGCTCATCCACCCGCACAGAATTGTTGACGGTGCGTCTGGCGATGCCATTGTGCCTTTGAAATATTGTACGTTTTCGGGTTGCGGTGATTTTGGGGATTCGAGGTTTCTCTATTTACCACCGTTTGCAGAGTCTGTCTGTAGTTTTATACAGGTGCCGATCAATAGCGTGATGTATGTGTGCTGTGCACATCGAGATGCTTGATGAGCTTTTCACCCTGGAAAGAAAGAACCCCACCAGATGCGGTGCAGATAATTGGGAAAGATATTAAACATGATGGAAACCCGCCTTGAAATGCCAAGGTCTTGCTCCCGCCGTCGTCTTCCTCGAATGGCTGGGGGAGGGGGAGGGAGGCAACTTTTAGCCAGCTGTGTCCACACAGAAGCCGCCTTGAAAGCAGGAGACTTGGGGTGAGGCGTCATCATGACTCTGAACCTTGCAGTTGATTCTCCTTCTTGCAGCGGGTTAATTCACACCGCCCCTGCACTGTCACCAGCCCCCTCTGTCCCTCTGCCCTCCACCTGGGGCTGACTGGGCTCGGGGGAGGGAGGGGCAGAGCTGGCCCTCTGACGCAGTGGAGCAGTGGGGAAACCACCACAGTGACCTGCAACGTCTTTCCTCAGAAGGGAAGGAAACCCACCAGAGGGTCGAGCCGGCACAGATTGTCCTGGAAAAATCGGTCTTAACTGAGTCTCTAGGAGGTATCTGTGGGTGTGGCGGGTCACATGAGACCAAGGCCCACCTGATGGGTCTGGAATCTGATTCCCCTCTCCCCACAAAACACGCCCAAAGGACCCCCAAAGGCCCTCAGGTTGGAGGGGCCTTAGCTGAGCCGGTCAGCTCCCAGGCCATCCTGCTCAGCTACCTCTGTTTTTTCTTCTGTGACAAGGAAGTGCTAGGTGGCCCCTGCCCTAACCCTAGCCCCTCGGCACCTCAAACCCTAGTACCCATCCCCAGTCCCTCAGAACGTGGCTGTGGAAGGGGGTCGCTGCAGAGGGGTCATGGAATGAGGCTACTGGGGCGGGCTGGCCCCCCGTAAAGACACAGCCACCGGTGGCCAAGCAGACCCGAGGGCAGGGGTCTGGGTGGGGTTTCTGCAAGGCCAGGCTGCCGAGGGTCACCTGCAGCACCTCCAAACGTGCCTCCAGGTCCATCCTGGATCTCGGCCTCCGGCCTCCAGGACTGAGGTTCCACGGCTTCCACGATGTCGAGCACCCCTTACGGGCCGTGGTCACGCAGTTCCAGGAGCCTCGTAGGATGGTTCTTCACGGGGCCAGGGGTCCTCAGTAGGCTCTGTCCAGGTCTGTCCTGACCAAAGAATGCTCCACCGGCTTCTGTGGTGAAACCCTCTTCTCATGGGCCGAAGTCCACCTGCCTGGGAGCTTGCCCTTGGCCTCCAGCCCCAGCACAGAGGAAAGATGGGCGTCAAGCCTGGGTCCTTGGGGGGATTGAAAAGGCATTCATTTGCCAGGTGTGGGGGCACGCTCCTGTGATCCAGCCACCCAGGAGGCTGAGGCAGGAGGATGACAGGGGTGAGGCCAGCCTGGGCAACTTTTTAAAAACTTTTTTAAAAACTAAAAGAAAAGGGCTGGAGGTGCATCTCCAGGTGGGCACCCTGGGTTCCACCCTCAGCACCACAAACAGCAAAGAGCCCTTTGGTCATGTCATGTGCTTTTTGGGGACCCACTTTGTGTTGGATATACATCTTTTTTTTTTTTTTTTTTGGTACTGGAGATTGAACCCAGGGGCACTTAAGCACTGAGCCATCTCCCCAGCCCTTTTTTATATTTTATTTAGAGACAGGGTCTCGCTGAGTGGCTTAGGACCTCACTAAGTTGCTGAGGCTGGCTCTGAATGCACCATCCTCCTGCCTCAGCCTCCTGAGCCGGGGATTACAGGTGCGTGTGCCACCACGCTCGACCTGCCAGGCACACTTCTATGTGAAGGACACAAAGATCCCTGAGCCCTGGAGCCCTCATTATAAAGGGGGAGGTGACAGTAAATAAGGGACCTAAAGTACCTGGCAAGTGGGCTGCAAAAGAGGAAGAAGAGGAGGCCGGGTGGGCCTTCCCTGCAAGGTGACGATCATGGGGGAGGAGGCCACCGGGAGGCAGGGAGCGGCCGCTGGGAGGGGCTGAGCTGGGAGCAGGCGGCCACCCTGAGCTCTGCCTGTGCAGGCTCTGTGGTCTCTGGAGGAGGCAGGGGTTGAGGCCACGGAGGTCAGCTCAGGGGCGCCCAGAGGCCACTGTGGCAGGGGGTGAGGGGAGGCAGGGGCAGGGCTGGAGGGGACCTGCAGGCACAGCTTGGTGAGGAGAGAAAAGTCACCTTGACAGAAGAGGAGCTGGGGCAGCCCCTGCACCCAGGCACAGCCTCCTCCTGGGCCCTGGGTGACCTTGAGCACCAGCCGGTGACCTCAGGCTGGCCCAGCCCAGCTGCCTCCCACTGGGTGACCTTGGTCAGACCTGTGGCTCCTCGGGTCTCTGCAGCCTCCCAGGCTCTGAGGGGGAGAAGGTGAGGCAGGTAAGGTGCGGGCACAGCCCAGGTAACTCCGTGTCGTCATTGTTATTCCCCTGGGAGGCTTAACGAGGCCAGAGAGCCACCTTTTCTCCCTGCCTGCAGCTCCTGGGACCCTCCTGTCCCAGTACTCATCACTGTCATGCAGAGAGCAGGCCCTTCCTTAGGGTGTGGCAGGGTCACCTGCCCTTTCTGAGAACAGCCCTTTAGGGAGAGCAGGGCTTTTCAGACACCGCCCAACCCCGCCACGCTGGTTACTCTTGTCCTGTTTCAACGTGGTGGCCCGGGCTCTGGGCTCAGAGTGCAGGGGCTCCCTGTGGTGGCCTCCATGTCTGGGGCTCAACCACCTGGACGTGATTCTGGAAATATCCAGGCACGGGGTGCGCGGAATCCCAGGAACTCCAGAGGCTGAGGCAGGAGGATTCCAAGTTGGAGGCCAGTCTGGGCAGCTCAGTAAGACCCGGTCTCTCCGTAAAAGATAAAAGGGGCTGTGGGTGAAGCTCAGTGTAGAGCGTGTGCCCCCCGAGTTCAAGTACCCCACCCCCCAAAATTGGAGAACACACTGTTCTGAAGGTGCCATTAGTCCTCAGTGACAGTGTGACAGCCACGGACTTGGCGTTCACAGACCACACAGATGGGGTTCCCAGCATCTGGAGGAAGTCTGTCCCCTCAGTTCATCGATTGACTGATCAATCTCTTTTTTTTGGCACCTGACACTCGGCCGCTGGCCGCTGACTGATCAGTCTCGACAGCCTGGGTGTCCGCCCGTGGTCTGTGAACTGATCTCAGCCTTGGTCCAGGGGCCCATGGCCCGGGGGAGAATCAGGGCTGACTGTGTCCTCACCGGGAGCCGTTTGTAAGTCTTCTTGGTTTGTCATTCAAGTACTCCAAGCCGCTGGATGGCATACCAGGCCAGGTCCCTACGGGGGAGGGCACCAGCACAGCCCTCGCCCTGGGAGGGTCCTGTTGCCGGAAGAGCCAAGGAATTATCCTAGGTGTGCAGGGACCAGGACCCCTTCCCAGGCAGGGTGACCCAGCTCTGCCCTGCCCCAGCCTCAGAGCCCAGAGACTCCATCTGCTCCCCACAGGGCTGACAGCCCTCCCTGCCTCGAACGACCTGACCCAGCCGAGTGCACGTCCCAGGCAGCCACAACCCACCTCCAGGAGCCAGGGGCTTGGATGGCAGCAAAGGGCTTCCTGGTGGCCCTGGAGGCCAGGAGTCGGCTGTTGGCAGGGCCAGGCTGGTCCCGCCGGGGGCTCCCGAGGTTGGGTCAGAGTCCTCTTGCCGGCCCCCTCCCAGCCTGCACCCCTTGGCCCACAGCGCCTCGCTCCAGCGGCGGCCTAGACGTCCGACTCTGTCATCACCTGGGCTCCTCCTCTGAGGCCGGGCCTCCGTGTCCAAGTCTCCTTTCCTGGGTACCCTGGTCATTGGATTTAGGAGGACCACATCTGAAAGACCCTGTTTCCAAACACGGTCCTGTTCACAGGTTCCAGGTGGATACGACTCTTGGGGGGCTCTTGGGTGACCCAGTCCACCGGTTCCTTCAGGTTCCTTGTTAAAATCACAAGTGGAGGGCTGGGGATGTGGCTCAAGCGGTAGCGCGCTCGCCTGGTATGCGTGCGGCCCGGGTTCGATCCTCAGCACCACATACCAACAAAGATGTTGTGTCCGCCGAGAACTAAAAAATAAATATTAAAAATTCTCTCTCTCTCTCTCCCCCCTCTCCCCTCTCTCACTCTCTCTTTAAAAAAAAAAATCACAAGTGGAAGATTGTTTGCTTTAGGGACCAAGGGACAGAAGGTGTGGGTGGCCTGCAGGACGTGCTTGCTCAGGCCAGCGGGAGCCTCATCACCCAGGGCCTTCTCAGTGGCCCACCCGGGCTCTCTGGCCTGGGAAGGGGACCCCTCAGCCAGGGCTGGTGGAGGGAGGGGCGAGCCAAGCGCAGGTGAGGCTGCAGGGAAAGCCCGGCCTCCTCTAGGGGACAGTGGGCACAGAGGGCAGTGCAGTGCTGCCCCACTTTGGGGCACAGGGGGCCGAGCTTTTGTCCCCTCCTCCAGCCGGTCACCGGGTGGGCCAGGATCCGCTGGCTGCCAGGGTGAAGGCGCCATCTTGGAGGGCCACTGGGCATCCTCTAAACCCAAACTCAGCTCTTGCAGCTAATGAATTATGCAACCAGAGTCTAAGGCCTTCCTCCGGCCCCCCAACCTGGACAGACGCTCTGGAGGTAAGAGGCCGGCTGGGCTTCACTCCTATCCCCCCAGGGCACTGCTCCAGGTGACTCAGGGGACCACCACGCAGCCTCCCCAAGAGGGACGGCAGCTGCTGCGGGTTGGCAGACACCAGGCAGACACAGGTCGCTGGTCAGGGTGCGCCTGAGCCGGGGCTCCCCACCCAGTGCCGTGCCCCGTGGCTCTTGGAGTTGGAGCATCGGGCAGCGTCTGGGGTGCAGCCCGGTGGGGCCTCCCCAGCATGCGCAAGGCCTGGGTTCCAGCTCCAGCACAGGAACAAGTCCACACGTTAGATAACTCACTCGTTTTCCAGTCCTTTGTCCCTTCGTTCCTTGCATTTAAAGGTGCGCAGAGAAGCCGGGCTCAGGGCCCGCGCCTGTAATCCCAGGGATTCTGGAGGCTGAGGCAGGAGGATTGGGAGATCAAGGCCCGCCTCAGCAACTTAGTGAGGTCTCGTCTCAAAACACAAACAGCTGGGGAGGGAGCTCAGTGGTGACCTAAAAGGGAGTAGGTCACAGTGCTGGTCTGCTCTGCGTGGTCAGGACAGCCGAGGCTTCGGCAGCAGGAGTTAACTCAGGCTGGGAGTCCAAGACCCAGGGGCTGCTGTCCCACAGGGTCCTTTACGCCATTAGCACGAGCCTGGGGTGTTTTCCATGTGAGCTGTGGGGACACTCGGCTGCATGGGGTCTCTGTGCTCCGGGGCTGGTGGACCAGGCACTGGTTTCCACTGTCTAGACACGGGCCTGCGGGGCCCATGCCTCAGGTCCTCACAGGTCGGGCTGGGCCTGATCAGATGTGCAGGGCTGTCCTCAGGGGTTCCTTCAGACCCTGTCACCAAACAGGCTTTCTCCTGGTGACAGGAACAGCTGCAGGGACAGGCCACTGACTAAAGGCCACCCACATCCCTCCTAGAATGGCCTTTCCTGTGGGCGGTAGGGGGTCCTCTGCACTTGAGGCAGCAGCCAAGTGACACAGAAGTTCTCAGGGCAGGTGCTCACAGAGGCTGAGCTGTGACTTGGGTGACCCTGGGTTAGGGAGTCAGTGCTGCACGGCCAGGTCAGCCACAGGTCTGAGAGGCAGACCTCAGGGTCCTCTCCCCTGGAGCTGAGGGGTCTCTGGCCCCTCCTCCACAGCACAGGCAAGCGCCCCACCGGGGACCTCAGAGGCTGGGTCACCACGGGTGATGCTTGGTGCCCTGGGCACCAAGAAGTCGTCCAGGTGCCTGAGGCTGCCCTCCTGGGGGACGTCCACGTGTATGAAGAGGCCACGGGCAGGTGTCCTGGCTGGGTCTGGACTTCAAACTGTTCCAAACTCTTCTGTAAAGAAGCCTGATGGCTCCATCCCCTGCCACTGAGTCTTCCCACGGGGCTCAGTTGTCCAGGAACTGGCCGAGCCAGCTCTGCGTCCACCAGGCTCCTTCCAGCAGCCGGTCACCAACGAGAGGCAACATCTGGTGTTGCTGACTTTTGCAACTTGATTATTCAGCAGGGTGACCAGGACAGAGGCAGGGGAGGGGGTCAGGCACATAGCCACCCCTCCCTGGGACCATAGGACCCTCACGGCAAGAGGCCTGCTCTGCACGGTGCTCCCTGTCCCACAGCAGAGGACAGGGCTGGCTGCTCCACGGGCTGCTCGTCCCCGTGGCTGAGGGGCCAGGGTCAGCACAGGTGTCCCTGAGGCCAACAGTCCCTCTGGACCCTGAGGACCGGGAGGAGGCCTCGCGGCAGGGTGCATGGCTCCCCAGGCTCTAGGACTAGCTGACAGAGGCCACCTGCATTGGTGACCCAGCCTCTGAAAGTGTCCCCCCAGAGTCAGCCAAGGGGGGACAGCTGGCCCCTCCCCTCCTCCTCCCTGTGTGCTCCTGACCCTGGGCGGACTCCGCTGGGCCTCCCTGTCCCAGTCCCCACGTTCAGACAGGGGCGGAGGGAGACACGGGAGGCCAACCTGCCGGAACATGGGAGAGTCGTCACCGTGCGGCCAGCTTCCGTGGGACACCAACGGAGCCCCCCCCCTCCCCAGCCGCCGCCCGGCACCCACCTCCCTGGGCTGCTTCTCATCCTGCAGATGTCCTCTAGAGCGCCAGGAGATGGTCACTCTCCAGCTGTGACAGAAGGTGAGGGCTGCACAGGTGGAGGAGGAGGAAGGGGCTGCCGCCCTCCCACGGCTCAGAGCAAGGTCCCGCCCTGTCCCCACCCGCAGAGGCGTGGCCCCGTGGGGAAATGCAGAAGGGCACCCAGAGGACCAGCCAAGACATGCCGTGAGTCGGGGCACCCCCAGGAGACACACCGGCTCCAAGAAGGGGGGCCCAGGCTCCTCACCTCCTGGGACATTCCCAGACGGACCTGCATCTGGCCAGAGAAAACCTAATGCCCCCCAAGAAAACCGTCACGTCACGGGTGATCACGTGACCATTTAGGAGGACGGGGACAGTTCCTTCAGCACTTGGACATGGGGGGAACCCAACTCTGGTAGTTGTTGAAATGACCCCGATTCTTCCTGGTGTTGTAACTGGTCCCTTTGGAACCCAACTTCACGTTCCCCACGAAGGGGTGGGGTCTCTTTCCTTGTTCCTTGCACCAGGGCTTGGCCACCTGGGCTTGGCCATGGGAACTGCTCTTGCTCACACTTCTGGGGGCCTTGGTGGCTCTCAAGGTGAGGAGGCCTGGCCAGCGGCTGGCTGAAGACACATGTGGCCAGCCATCCCGACCCCTGCCAATGGCTGGGCAGAAGCATGAGGACATCTTGTACCACCTGGTGGCCTGCAGAGCCACCCTGGGGAGGGAGCACCAGCCAGCCCACAGAGGGGAGTGACTAACACAGAGACAGTTACCATGTCACCAGGTGATGTGACGTACTATCCGGAGATTCCCCTGGTCCACGCGGTTGGACGGTCACTATGAGGGCTCAGGGGACCACATGAAGGGTCTGGGGGTGTTTTTTGAAACCAGGGCCACGTCCCAGTGGCACCCCACCCTGTCTCTTGGGCTTTTAAGCCATTAAGTTTCACCCTGGTTTGTCCCACAGCAAGAGCTAGGTCACACGCTCTCTTCCGTGACTCCTGAACCCAAGAGGAACCGGGCATGGACACCCTAAGTCGTGCACAGAGCTGGGAGAGGAACCTACCGTGAGGACAACGGAGGCAGCGCGCAGCTGGCCTTCCTCAGGAGCTCACAGCCGAGAGGTCTCTGTCCTCACAAAACCTTAAAAATAAAATTTATTAGACTTTGAAACGAGGAGAACAGTGAGCTGGTGCCACTGTCTTCAAACCACAGGCCCCAAGACCCCAGGAGCACGTGCGCCTGAGGGCGGGGGGAGCCAGGCTTCCGCCAGGCCCCAGACCAGGGGCGGGGACTCCCAGCTGCACGGGGAGGGCGGCTGTCCCCCCTCCTAGCTGAGCTTCCTCCCCTAACACACACTCCCAGGGAGGCCCTGGGTCCTCTCTGGTGCTGCCACCAGCCTAGGAGGTTTCTAAAGAGAGGATCAAACTGAACCTGAGAGGTCTGAGCCGAAGGCCACCAGGCCACCAGGTAGGAAGGAGCTTTAGAGGACACGTTTGGAGGGCCTGATCCATGTGCAGGGTTAATGTGACGCCTTTGTCGCCAGAATATGTTAACGGACTCCAATACCTTGTGGAGGGCTGCGGGTGGTGCCAGAGCAGCTGTCCCCAGACTCTAGAGGTCTCTGGGGGCTCTGGCTGGGCCTGGGGCCACAACTTGGCCGAAACCCTGATTTGGGTGTCTTCCTGGAGGCCCCAGAGCCCCGGGAGGTGCCGTGACACTCACGGCGTGGGTGAGGCGGGTGGTGCTGTGCTGGGCTCCCTTCACCCGCACAGTCTCCCTGTGGGGACACCCGTTTGACCCCCAGATCTCTTAACCTGGCGTCTCCGAGGCCCCTTCTCACCAGGGAGAGGCTGGAGAGACCGTCTGGGAGGACAAGGAGGCCCAGGTGTCTGGGCCTCATCCCCTCTGACCAGGACAGTGCTGGAGCATGGCCTCTGAGTCCCCCAGGGCGGCCTGACACACACACAAGCTTGGTGGCCTTAAACCACAGACTGATTCCTCAGTGCTCTGGAAGCCAGGGTCTGAAGTTAAGGTGCGACAGGGCGGTGCCCCTCCAGGACTCGGGGAGGCCCCTCCTGCCCCTCGCGGCTCTGGGCTCTGAGTGTTTGGGGTGAGCCTGGGACGGGGGCACCCTCTGGCTCTGCCTCTGCCTTCCCAGCAGCCTCTCCACTCTGCCCCCCTCCGTCCCCTTCCACCTCCTTCCCTCTCTTGGGACACCTGCCATTAGATTTAGGGTCCACTTGAAATCCAAGACAAGCCCCCCCCAGACTTGCCGGCCTCCTATCCCCACCCCTCCTCTTCAGTGGGCTCCCCTGGACTCAGCCCCCGAGGGCAGGTTGCTCCTTTGTCCCCCGGGGCCTGCAGCAGGGGCTGGGGACATCTGCTGAGAGCATGTGTGAGCCCAGAGCAGCAGGGGTCCCCTGGGCCCTGAGGGTCCGCAGGCAGCTCCGGGGAGTGGGTGAGAATTCCACGCTCCTCCCTGTCTTCCTTCCCAGGCCTTTGGTGTGTCTGGGGCTCGGGCGCCAGTTCCTCGCAGATCCTGCCTTGCTCTTTCCAGCCTTCACACCTGGGGCAGGAGCAGCCGGCCCCGTTTGCTGGTCTCTGGGTGCCCAGCTAAGTCCCTTTTGGTGAGAAATGTGCATTTCTGTGACAGCACAGCCCCTGGAAGGCTCCAACTATTCATGTGCAAACACCGGCCGCTGGAGTCCCCAGGGCTGGGGCTTTTTGACAAACAAGGATTGGGACTGGACCTGAGGTGGCTCAGTGGCCAGGAGCCAGAGGAAGACAGTCTGGGGGCTGGCCCTGGTGGCCTCCCTCTCACGTGGCCCTCCTCCTGCTGGATGTGGGGCTGGGGCTGCTGGGCCTCTGCTGCCCTCACACTAGTCTTTGGGCCACAGTTGCTTCAAGTAGAGGGTCACATGCAGAGAGCAGGGTCAGGACACCTGGTTTCAGCCAACACCCAGGGGAGCCGTGGGCACCGCAGCTGTTCCTCCGCTCCCCGGGTCTCCAGGGGCAGGTTGGGCTGATTCAGAGACAAAGCAAGACTGGTACCCTCTGCTCCCGGGAGACGTCATCTCTGGGCACACATGTAGGCATCCCCGAGTCTGGGCACCGTCCCCTCTAGGACTGTCGGATCACACTCAAGACGTTTAAGATGAACGACAAGCGCCTAGTGAAGGTATGTCCCAGGAATTTCCTGGACACACACAGAGATTGCTCCATGTCCACCTGGTCGCCCAGTCTCTCTGCAGGCCCTGCTTGGACTGGCTGAACCTGGCAGCCCTAGTGCCCAGCTCTCCTTTCCGGAGCCTCCAGGATCTCGGGGGCTGACCGGGGATCTCCAGGTCCTTTCCCCAGGGCAGGTCTTGCAGAGGGACTGTGGACCTGCCCAAGGGGGCCCGAAGAGGCGTGGCCAGCTGGGGTTCTGGGGGCAGTTCCTGCATGGTCCTCACTGGGGGACTGCGTCATGGTGAGAGCTCTGTGCCCTGCAGGTCCCCAGGACCCCCTTGTCCGTGCTGGGGGCACAGCAGCTTTCTGTCCAGGGCCTGCCTCTGTCTGTCTCTCCCCAGGGCCACTGGGGAGCTGGGGGAGACCTTGCTCCAAAGCTCTGCCAGGGGTGCCCTCTGCCCTCTCGCTGCCTCCCGAGGTCTCCTCTGGCGGGGCCCCTGCCCTCCACCCTGTCCTAGAATCAGGTGCTGCTGGGCCCTGCCTGCCCTGAGCGGGCAGTTTCAACTCCGTCCCCTGCTCTTCTACCCCTGCCTCTCTGGGTCCCAAAGTGGACTCTGGACTACCGGGCACAGGGACGCGACTTCTCCGCGCCCACCCAGTTCTCGCTGAGCAGACACTTGCAGCTGCCTCCTCACCGCAGCCAGAGAGCCGCATCCTATGGGGCTTTGGGGACTGACACTCCCAGTGGGGGACAGGGGACAGGTGATAGGAAAACAAGAGATGGCATCCGAGAGGGGGAGCTGGCCGGGGAGGAAGGAAGGGGGGGCTGGGGATGCTGGGGGTGGGGCCCGGATGGCGGGAGGAGCTGCAGCCTCAGGCCAAGTGGGAAGGAAGTGGCCCTGGAGCCCTGACCGGCCGCAGCCCCCACCCCAGCACATCCAGGGCACTGCAGCGGGCGGGACCAGGAGGTGGGGGCCGAGGGCGAGATGGGGCCTGGGAGACCTGGCGGCCGCTTGGCCAGGAGCCCCGGGCAGCGCACAGCGGGCAGGGGCCTGATGTGGCCTGTGCCGTGAGAGGGTCTCCTGTCTGTCAGGCTAAGAAGAGGCAGCGTTGGCACAGCCCAGAGGGTCTGTGCGTGGCCAGGAGCAGGGCAGGGGCCTGGGCAGGTGCCTGAGAGGTGGCGGGAAGCCAGCGGCCAGCAGCGGGCCCACTGTGCTGGGCTTGGATGGCTGCGGCCGCTTCAGATGGGAATCCCATTTGTTTGTCTCCTCCTCATCGAGTGACTTCAGTGTCTAACAGTGGACAACACGCACCCACCACCTCTGCCCATGAGCTCACAGACCCAGGAAAGAACGTGAAGAATTTCCCAGCAGGACCGGCCCCTCTCACCCCCCTCACGACCGGCCCCTCTGCCCTGCCGACCCAGCACCCAAAGGCCAGAGCCATGGCCACCCTGTGGGGCCCTCAGACCCCGTGGGAGCAGATTCCAGGCCCCACCATCCACCCTGGCCTTCGGCCACTGTCCCTTGCTGGGCCGCCTCCTTCTGCTCGCTCGTGGGTGTGGATTCCCAGGACGTCAGCTGAGCACTCAGGCCCAGTGGGCCAGGACCCAGCAAGCAGGGGGCCAGGGTGCCCTGCCCGGGAGAGCGGGCTCCCCACCCCTGCTGGGCAACCAGGACTCAGGAGGCTGGGGCGGGGGACCCTTGATCAGGCCACACTGGCAAACCTCCGAGGGCCGAAACGCAGGCCTGCTGAGGGACCAGGGCCCCTCTCTCAGTCACCCTCTCGGAGCCAGGCAGGACCCAAACCCACAGGAGAAGAAGGAAAGAGGAGGCTCAGGTCATCCGCCCGAAGGGAGGCTGGGACTCTGAGGCCACCAAGACCAGAAGGGGCCCTGACAGGCCCTGAGAGGCTGAGAGGTGACTCTGAGTTCCAGGTCCTCCTTGTCCCCTCCCAGTCCTTCCCTGTGGTCCCCTCCCCAGCCCAGGGACCACATAAGGCTGCTTCTAACAGGCAGGACAGTGGCCACCTGACCCCAGCCCAGGGACCACATGGGGCTGTTTCCAGCAGGTAGGACAGTGGCCACGCGACCCCAGCCCTGGGCAGGACACCCCTGGGAGGCCGCAGAGGGGCTTGCAGCGGCTCCGCTCACCAGGATCAGGTGTGTAGGCGGCGCAGTCCCTGGGGAGCCAGGGGTGAGAGAGCGTGGGGGACTCCATCCACCCTGGAGAGGCCATCGCTCTCACTGAAAAGAGCCCGAGGCTGTTGCAGTCCTCCTCAGTCCCCTGCTGGGCCCCGGCAGTTCCGAGCACCCACTCTCTGCGCCCGAAGACCTGCTGGCTCAGTGATGCCCAGGCGTGTGCCAACGGCAGCGTACATCAGTGCTGAGCGCAGCAGGCACAAAGGCCCTGAGACGGAAAGCGCTTGGAGTCCTGGAGGGCAGTGTGGGTAGGACAGGGGACTGGGAGTGTCCAGCTTCTCAGGTCAGCCTTCTGGGGAGCACCGGCTGGCAGGGAGCAGCCAGCAGGGCCTGGGGTTAGCTGTGGTTGAAGCCTGAGCCTGCGGCCCTGGGCCTGGCCCCAGCGGGCCTCAGACACATCAGCCCACCGATGGGAGTCAGGCCTGCTGCCGGAGAAAGGCACCGGCCCTGCCGTGTCCCCAGGTTCATGCAGAAGGAAGGGGCTGCTTGGAGAAGACGCTGGGCCTCACAGGTGAGAGGGTCAGAACCTGCCACCCCTGCCCAAGGCCTCCAGCGGTGCCCCCAGGAACAGGGCCACACGCCTTGTGGCACGGGGTTCTGCCATGCCTTCTGCCCCGTCCATGTCAAACGCATGGGCAATGAGAAAAATGGTTGCTGGCCCCAAATACCAGTGGAGTCCTGCAGAGGACTGGCCGGGGCGGCCCTGGCCCAGCTGCGGTGGCTGAGACGCTCCCGCTCTGGCTTTTCTCGGCACTGAGCCCGGCCGAGTTCTTTGGAGTCAAAATTCTCTGAAGTTCGGCTCAGAGAGAAATAGAAAGGAAGGGCTCCCTCCGCGGCCTCCCCCACCGGCCCCCGACGGCCCACAGGAGGTCCTGGAGTTGGGGAAGAGGCAGAATCAAAGGAAGAACAGAGCCCAGCCGCGCGCGGGGCCCGGGCTGGCTTTGAGGGCCAGCTGTACCCGGGCGTTCGTGGGGCGGGCACACAGCCCGCAGATGGTGCCTGGACGGGCTGCCACTTCAAACGCTGGCGCGCGCCCCATTACCTGCCGCGTCTGTGGGTTTCAAAGAGGAGCCAGGTGAGCGCTCTGTAATCACGGCCACTCGGGAGGCCTGTAAGGAGAGCCCCCGGTCATTACCGCCTTCCGATGGCCTCGCAGCCGCCTGGAGAGGCCCACAGGGCAGCCACCTGCTCAGCCAGCTCTTCCCCACGGCTCTAGGGAGGGCCACGCCCCCGCCTGGCCGCTGTGCTGGACGGGGCGTCAGAGGCCCAGGTTTTGAGAGCCCCGGTGGCCCGCTTGCCGGCCTGTTGAGGAGCCAGGCTCCCTGCTGGAGGACTTCGGGCAGCCCCCTTCGCCTTCAGCCTCTGGTTTAAAACTGTCTCTGGAGAAGAGCGTGGAGCCAACCCCACGTCCAGTCCTGCAAACAGACACACAGACACGCGCCCTGGGTGGACCACGACCCCCAGAATCCCGCGAACCCAGGGCCTCGGGTCTCGGAGGCGCGTGCTCTAGTGCGCCACGTCCACCCGGAGCCTCAGAACGTGGCCTTCTCTGTCGAGGGTCTTGGCAGTGTCCTCAAGCTCAGAGTCACCAGGTGGTCATCCTGGATCTGGGTGAGCGCTCAACCCAAAGACCACGTCCTTTTGAGAGGCAGAAAGGGAACAAATTCAAACGCTGGGCCTGGGGGGACAATGGCCACCTGAAGACACAGGCAGGGTTGGCTGGGACGCGGCCACAAGCCAGGAGCTCCAGGAGCCACCAGAAGCTGAAGAGACAGCATCGTCACCTAGAGCCTTCAGAGGGAGGGTGTCCCCACAGACACCTTAATTTTGATTTCTGGCCCCCCAAACTCTGAGGGAATGAATTTATATTCTTTTAAGCCACTGAGTTTACAGCCCTGGGGACTCAGGAAACATGGAAGCTGATCTCCCTGGGCGGTGTAAGTGCCTCAGGGTTGAGGCAGCTCTGGGCCTCCATGCTGTGTGTCCTCAGGCAGGTGGTGTCTGTCTCTGAGCCTCCTCTGAATATGGGAGGGCTGCTGAAGGCTGGAGACGCTTCACATGCAGCACCCAGGATAGGACTTAGGATTCTAGGACCCATGGGCTCCTCTTCACACTTTCTCACCCACTCAACCCTGTTCATTGAGCACCCCCACGTGGGGATCCAGCTTTCAGTGAGACAGACAGCAGTCCCCCGGCTGGAGCCGACATCGTGGCACCAAGTAGGAGGACGTGGGGCATCAGAGGGGCGACAGGCTGCAGAGGACGCACTGCGGGGGACCAGGCTTCAGGGCGGCCAGAGAGCGGCAGAGGTTTCAGACCTGGGTTTGGGAGGTGGCTTCAGGCAGAGTGAGGGAGGCCAGGGACAGTGTCCAAGCAGGGGGCAGGGAACACACAAGCTCGGGGTCTCTGCCACTGCCCCGCCTGGTCTGGATGCCCCCTCCCGCCTCAGCAACAGGACAGGAGCTTCCTGCCCGTAAGTCACGGGCCTCGGAGGAAAGGTGGGGTCCAGGCCCGCGGGTCGGAGGAGCCCACGGAGCCCACAGAGGCCCTGGCCTCAGTGCGTGCGTTCCCACTGTGCCGGAGGCTGGCAGCCGCGGCATGGACGGCGTGGAGGGGGTGGACAGTGTGGACAGCGCGGACGGAGTGGACAGTGTGGACAGGGCCAGTCCTCCACCTCCTCTGGCTCCGTTCCCCTGTGAGATGAAGTGTTCTTGACCCTCTGAAACTGTCTACGGCATGTGCTGCGGAGGAACTGTGTCCCCGTCCCAAAATGAACTCAGGTCCCAGCAGGGACTGCAAATGGGGTGTATTTGGAGCTGAGGTCTTCGCAGCTGTGGTTCATGAGCTGTGATGAGGTCACACCGGGTCAGGGTGGGCCCAGTTCCATGACTTGTGTCCTGACAGGACAGAACAGAGACGCACAGACACACAGCAGGCCACGTGAGGACAGGCTGGCCGGATGCGTCTACAAGCCCAGGACACCAAGAACGACCACCCGCCGGGTCTAAAGGAGGGACGGAGGAAGCTGGTCCCCAGAGACCTGGAGGAGAGCAGGCCCTGTCCACACCCTGACTTTGGACTTCTGGCCTCGGAACTGAGGGAGGGAAGTGGCCACTGATACTGTAAGTGCCTTCTTCTGGTCCTGTGTTAGGGCCGCCCCAGGAGACTACCTGGGGGGACACCTGAGGAGCCAGGTGCCACGGGTCCTGGAGAATGGAGGAGCCCAGAGCAAGGACATTTGTCACTTGCTCTGGGGAACACCCAGCCGTGTCGTGGAGCAGACGTGAGCGGGTCGTGCTGGGCCTCGCCCAGGTGGTGAAGGGGGATGGCCAGGAGCCTCAGTTTTGGGGTGTAAGACCCCACAAGCATCGGCCATCCCCCAAGGAGCCCCATTGGGTTGTGAAGTCCATGGCTTCAAGCCGCACCCCAGCCCAGACCCACCACCAAGCACACCTGGCGCCTCCCCGGCCACCGCCTGGGCCACAGTTGGCCTCCCCCCTCCCAGGGAAGTCTGCCTGGTGGAGGGGGCTGGGGACAGGAGCCGGGGCTTGCTCTGCTGGGGCGAGGGGCTCCTGCTGGTGCTGACTGGCCCTGGGGAGGCCAGCTGGGAGGGTCCGGGGCACAGACCAGCCCAGGGCCCAGGTGCGGCCTTCCCTTCCTGGCCCCAAGCTGGGCAGAGCTTGTGGAAGGCCTGGAAAAGCCTCGGGAAAGGCCAGCGGCCTGGGTGGGCTGAGGAGGGAGAATTCTTCCTGCAAAAGGTCACCGTCTCCAGCATTCTTTCCCCTGTCCCTGCCACCAGAGAGGCTTGAAAGTCCTCATTCTTCCCTCTTGGCAGCTCCCGAGGCCGGCGGCCTCCCCGCCCCCTTCTTCTCCATCTTCCTGAAGGATGCGTGATGCTTACACGGCACCCAGGACGGGGCTCCGAGCTCCTGCAATGTCCACGGGGCCCTCTGGGGAAGAGCGGGAGATGACCCCGTACAAGGGGACCCTGGGAAGGGCTGGCACAGGCCATTGGCCAGGATGGTCCCAGCTCCTCCCTGAATCCGGATGCGGCTGTGGCCCCTCCCTGCCCTGGGTCCTTGCCATGTCTGGCCGAAGGTGGCCCAAGGGCTTCATGGACTCTCCTCACATGAGAGTGCCTGGTGCCCTGGGCAGCAGGTGTCTGGGCTGGCGGTCCTCTGGCCAGCGAGCCAGGGGCCTGGCTCCCCTCAGCAGCCGTGCCACAACCCGGATCCAGAAACGCACTCTCCAGGGCCGAGGCCACTGGGCGCGTGCCTGCCACAACCCGTCCCTGTGGCCTCACGATGGCCACACTCTGCGTCCTGTGGCCTTCCACCTTCCCTCTGGGTGACCTGGGCAGGGCCCCTCATCCCTCACCAGCCCCCCACCCCACAAGCCTGATGCTCTGGAGGCCTGACACAGCAGTGACCACCTGGTCGCCCCTTTGGGCTGGCTCAGGGTGAGTGTCTGGCACTTTAGCTGGTCACTCAACATCACAAAGAGGGCAGGAGCCCCTGCCTTTTGAAGAGGGTCTTTATGGTAATCAGTGGGGGGTGAGCAGCCTGGATCCTGAGCCCCAGGTAGGAAGCCCCAGGAGGAAATCTAATTAGCACAGAACAAATCACTTTCACCAAACAAACCACTTTCCATCCAGAGACAGATCAGAGTCCAAGGCCACAGCCCCTGGCAGCCCAGGGGCAGGCAAGGGTGGGGGCCAGGCGGGTCCCCAAGTCCCAGGTCCCAGTGGGCCCCGGGTGCCACAGGCCTCCCCCCCACCTGCAGCCGGGGCCGGTTTCCCGGTCCACATTCGGGGCTTTGTCGGGAGGTTCCTGGCCAGGCCAGAGGCCCGGGGCCAGGCAGGGAGCCCTCTGTGCCTGCGGCTGTCAGGGGTGGAAGTGGCTGTCTCCCAGGAAAGTCAGAGCATGGCCCTGAGGGGCGGGTGGTTTGACCCCTGGATCTGTGAGAGGAGAGCACCCCGCACCTGGGACAGGTCACACGTGGGGTGACCAACTCATCAGGGACATCAATGGGCGTGGGACACAGTTACAACTAGGGGCTCCACAGGCAAATCAGGGGCTCCCAGGGCCGAGGAGCTGGGGGGCCGGGCAGGGGTCCACCAGCCAGAGGTCGGCAGCAGGTCTATGTTGGGAGGGTCTCTGGTGGCCAGGCCAGAGGAGGCTGATACGTGGGCACTGCAGGAGGGGCCACCTCCGTCCCCCACAGGAGGCGCTCCACGCTGCCCTGAGCAAGTGCCTGGGCCCTCCAGAGACAGTGCCCGGCCATGGGGAGGGAGGCCCATTTCTCAGACAAGTGACCTAACCCCCCTGAGCTGCATCCTGGCCTGTAGAACCCTCTAGAAGCTTCCTTGCCAGCTCACCTGCTAACCGTGATCACTGTTCACTCAGAAAAGAACCCAGATGCAGTTCTTCCCTCCTGCCGCCGGGTCCCACCCCGAAGTCCACACTCCTGGCCCTTGTGGCCAGGGGTCAGTGGCAATCCTTGCCAAGCCCTCCCTGAAACCTGGGGTGGCAGTGACGTGCTCACCCAGCAAACATGACAAAGTGGCACCATGTGACCAGGAACTGGGGAGAAGCACCTGGAGGAGGATGGCCACCGGGGACTTCGGCCAGCCTGGCCCCCAGGGGACGAGGTCACTTGTGGGAGCCCAGCTGGCCACACAGAGCAGACGTGACCTGACGCGGGCTACGCTCTGGTTCCTGGGGCTCCAGGCTCGGGGATGACAGGCCTCGGCTCCCTGATGCCCGGAGAGGAGGCCAGCAGGGCCAGGGCTCCCTGCGGGGGACGCACGCTGTGCCTTGTCTCTAGGCTCCTTCTGCTTCTCTGACTCTCAATGGTCCTGTGAAGTGGCCATTTGGCCCCTAACTTAGGGGTGATCAGGCTCAATCTCCAATCAGCCTCTCTGATGGTGGCCAGGGGTCCCAGGGGTCCTTTGTCACCTAGAGGTCACCCCTCTGGCCTGCGTGGGCTCCTGAGTAACCTCCAACCTTCAGCTGCTCACCTGCCCCCAGTGATTGGGACCTGAGGGTCCCCACAGATGGCCTGGGTCGCTGCATGGAGATCACTCACACACAGGGACTCCCAGAGCCCTGCGGCCTGTGCCGTGCGGGGCCGTCGGCCTGCAGCTCCCAGGGCAGAGGCCCGCATAGATGCAGCCCCCCGGCCACGGCCCCGTCACCCTCGGCATGGATGCCAGGCTCAGCACAGGGCAAGGCGCCAGCTCCCCCCTGTCAGCCAAGCTCCAGGCCTCTGCCCCTCACCTGTAAGTGGGGTTACCAGGTCCGCTGGGCACCGCAGGCTCAGCTGGCGCAGCCTGTTGCCAGCCCCAGGCCAGCCCACACACCAGGTCGGGGAGCCCTGCTGGGCTTAACTGCTAGGGACCTCCTGGCGCCCCTACCATCTCCCATCTTTGCCCTGGACATGTGTGCGCGTGGGGGCGTATCTCTGGGCAGCTGCACCCACATGCACACAGGCCCCGGCGGGCAGGCCTTGTACAGCGGTGCAGGTAGTGGCCAGGACCAGGATGCCTCTGGCTCACGTCCAGCTTTCTTGCTGCCAGCCACACTGTGTGCCCAGGGCGGGGGCAACCTCCTTCTTTGTTGCACAGACACAGCTAGCAGCCGTGGGGACAGCAGGGGTCAGTCCGCCTGGGGCTCCCTCCGGCCTCCTCTCCGGCCTCATGCCTGCCACCCCAGCCACGGAGCCCTTTCCCCAGCCCCTCGAGGACCAGCCAGCGGGGTGTGGGCCCTGGGCTGCAGGTGCCCTCGTTGTTCTGACCCCTGGCCGACGCCCCTCTGCTGGCCCTGCCCTGGACATAGGCAGCTGTGGTCGGGAGGCAGAGGGAGCCCAGGCCTGCTCCCCACATGCCCTGGGCCCCTTCTCTGGCTGGGTCAGCTCTGCCCAGGAGCTGCCAGGTCCAGGCCGCTGCTCACTCTGACAGAGCGGCCACCACGAGGGCAGCCAGTGGAGGAGGTGACGTGTGGCCTCTGAACTGGCAAGGGATGCACACTTGATACCCACACCCTCCATGGGACAGGGTGTGCCACACAGCCAGGCCACTGAGCTCCTGCCTGGTGCCCCCGGGGCAAAGCCAGAAGGCAGACACACGGGAAGTGGTGACCGGGGTGCGGCGAGGCCCTGGGTCCCAGGCCCCCTGCCACCACGGGGAGATGGTCTCAGGTGGGTGGCTGGCGCGGGAACACAGGGTCTGACTGCTCTGAGGGGGTGAGCTATGCAGCCCGGGATGTTGGCAGTAGGACCGCGGCCTCAGGAGACGGGTGTGGGTCGGCGGGGAGGCTGAGGGGTGCTCCAGGTGCAGGGGCAGGTGTGCCCCAGCACCTTGGTCACCCAGCATCTGAAACCCTCCTGTCCCTGCCTGGCTGCCGCTACCTTGCCGCTGAACACTGCCAGGGCCTGGGCCTGATGGGCCCTCTGATGTGCGGTCTGAAGTCCAAGCCCCTGGGCCTCAGGCCTGAGGGCCTAGCCAGCCACCAGGGAGAGGCCAGTGCCACCCAGCCACAAGGCCCGCTGGCTGGGCAGCACCCACAGCCCCGCCATTCTGCTGGGCCTCGTCCCAAGACCACCTGTGCTCCAGGTCCCCTGCGGGGCCAGAGGGCCTGACTGTGGAATGCCTCACCTTTGAGGAGTAACAGCCCGGGACCGGCCTCGGCCTCCCAGCTGCTGCCCACCTCTTGCAATTTATGGGGTCACAAACCACTTTGAGGGTGCAATTCTCTGCCCTGGTGCCAATTGGCCTCCGAAGAGCTTTACAACCCGTCGCAGCCCCAAGGAGGGAGCAGGCCCCCGGGACAGCCCTAAGCCCTGGTGGCCCCGCCATTTGGCACCCAGCTCAGTGCAGTCGAAGAAGCCGTCCTGAGCTGGCCTGCCACAGCCTCCTCCCGGGCCGTTCCCCCACCCCCGTCCGCGGTCACTCCTGGAGGGGGCCACCAGCACAGGCTCGGGGAGGTGGCCGCGTGAATCCAATCCCACCTTCTCTGTGCTCTGGGCCTTCGGGTGTGAAGAGGGGACAATAAAAGCTGCCTCCGAGATTGTTTCGAGATGGGATTAGACGACAGCTGTCGGGCCTTGGAGTGGTGCCGACTGCATCCACATCAAAGTGGAGACGGCCCAGGTGGCACCTTCCAGAGGCAGGGACCCTCCACAGACTCCTGGCTCTCTCCCGTGGACTGTTCCTGCTCTCTGGGGCCTTGTCCTGCACACTCAGAAGTGCACACAGGGCACACGACAATTCCATAATCTTACAGCAAATACACTGCCGGGGACACACCTAGGCCCCCAGACCCCACCCCACACATGCCCTTCCTGATCCCAGCACAGCTCCCCTGCCCAAGGGAACTGCCCTTCTGACATTTCATTGCTGTTTTACAACCTGGACCCACTCTTTAAAGAATGTCCCGCAAGACATCTTCCCTGTGTCTGAGTCTTGCCTTCTCCTCCTCCATCGATTCATGAGATTTAGGCAAGTGGGTGCAGAAACTCGGAGTCTGTTCAATTTTCTTTGTTGTGTAATATTCCGCAGCGTGACCATGCTGATTTCCATATCCCCTGTGGAGATACATTGGGCTGCTTGGTTCTGGGGCCATGGGGACATCACTGTGTGGGATACCACCGTCCCAGTGCAGCTGGCTTCTGCCTTCACCTGAGGCTGTCTGGTGTTTTGCACAGACGTTTGCTCTGTTACATAAAGATCCCTGAAAAGTAAACATAGGGTCCATGTGTACACAGGTGAGCCAGAGAGACTCCTGCGTGACCCTGGGGGTGTAGCGTGTGTTCAGAGAGAGGACCTTGTGCCCACAACCTATTAGCAGCAGGCTACAGAGAAGGAGACCCCTGGCAGACTCCCTTCTTTATGGCTTACTACCTCCCAGGACCCAGGCAGGCTCCCTGCAAGTCACCTGAACCTGCTGCAAGAAACGGTGGACATGGGTCTGCGTGAGCAAGCACTGTGCTACCAACTGCGTGGCTGCCCACAGTTTGGGTCCCCAACTCTCCCCCAGGGCTGGATATTGAGGTTGGTTCGAATTGTCCTAGATGAGCAAGAATGTGACCACGTCCCCAGAAGTGACTTCCTCACACCTGCTGATGGCCCCCCACCCCCGCCTGCTCCAGAAGCAGCATCTTCAGGGAGAATTTAGAATTTAGAAAACAAGAGGAGGCGGGGGGGGGGGGGAAGAGGAGGGGGAGGGGGAGGAGGAGGAGGGCAGGCCCACCCCAGCCTGGCCCGTGTCCCTTGGCGCGGGGTGTCAAGGCCGTGAGGTGCACCTGGGCCCCAGCTGCCCTCCAGGCCCTGAGTCACCCTGCTCCTTCCGCCTCCTGCCGTCCCCACCCCGACTCATTCTTGCCCCATGTGTGTCCTGGACACCTCTCACGGGCTGGGCACTGGGCCAGCCGCTGCAGGAGCAGCAGGATTCCGGCTGGACAAGATCTCTGCATCCTTGTGAGGTGACCGCGGAAATGACAGTCATGAAGTCAATGTGCAGATACAAAGGTCATGTGTGGGCTGGGTGCGGCTCAGAGGTGGGGCACTCGCCCAGCGCCCACCAGCCCGGCTCCCACGCCCTGCGCCACACACATGCACACACGCACACACGAGGTCACGGTGCCTCGGGCTGGGGCTGGAGGTCGGGCACTCTGTCTGTTCTCTCTCCCGTCCGCCTTTTGGTGGAGCCCCAGTTCCCCAGGCAGGGCCACCATGCTCCACACCTACCCACTGCACAGCCGTGGTGGGGTTGTGTAGTGCACAGCATGTGCGCCTGTGCACATGGCCTTGCACCTGGGCTTCCATCCAGCCCGGCCAGGAAGCTGATGAGCAGGACTCCCGAGTCCTGGCTTCTTCCAGCCCACCTTGCTACCAGTTCCGTCATAAATGAAGCCCCAGGGAAGGCAGGGCTTAGGCTCCTGTGGCCTCTCTGGATGGCTGGCAGACACAAGGAGGGCAAACAGCACCCATGGGTGTTTCTGTGCACCATGACGAGCCAGAACCGTATTCATTTAGTCCCCAGAGTGGCCCTGTTCAGATGAGGAAACTGAAGCTCAGAGAGGACCAGCAGCATTGCGCAGCAGGTCAATGTCAGACCCAGGCTCAGAGCAGCTTGCAGGCCTCCCAGGAAGCCCTGACCGTACAGGGGTCCCCTCCCCCTTGGGCTCAACCACAGGTGGCAGCCCCCAATTTGTTCCCTGCCCATTAACAGCCCCGACCTCTGAACCATATTGGGCGTGAAGGAATTAGGGCAGAGGTATGCCACCTTTTGGGAGCTGACACCCTATTCTTATTCAATTCCACCCCGCCTCCCTGGGTCCCTCCAAGTGTCAGCTGGCAAACATCTGTCCTGTAAATCAAAGAGCTGCGACTCGCCAGGTTTGACGGGGCTCCGAGAATTTCCAGGGTCCCTTTGGAAGAGACACCATCTCAAGCAGCGAAAGAATCTGGAGAAGTTAAAAGCCGCCTCTGGAAGCTCAGCTCTGAGCCTGGCTCCAGGGGTCACAGCCGGCGGGCAGCAGGCGGGAGCAGATTCCATCCCGGGGCAGCTCCTGTGACCCTCTAAGGAAAACACGGCGGGTTCCAGCTGGAGGAGCCGGGCAGAAGGCCATTGTGCGGAGCCTGGGGACTTGTTTGGGACGAAGGTGACATTCGCAACTGCGCCTCTGCACACCTTTGACCACTGGAGCTGCACGAGGGGCTGGTCTGTGGTCACTGGTTTTTTGTTTTTTTTTTTTAAAGAGAGGGGAGAGAGAGAGAGAGAGAGAGTGAGAGAGAGAGAGAGAATTTTTAATATTTATTTTTTAGTTCTCGGCGGACACAACATCTTTGTTTGTATGTGGTGCTGAGGATCGAACCCGGGCCGCACGCATGCCAGGCGAGCGCGCTACCACTTGAGCCACATCCCCAGCCCCTGTGGTCACTGTTGACGGAGTCACTCAAGCAGGCCACAGGACGCCTCTGTCTGTCTGAAATACCTGCTCGCTGGCCTCGGGCCTTCTTGGGCTCCCCCCACCTGAGGGTGACAAAGTGACCCATTTGCTCCGCAGGAAAGAGACCCACACAACCAAAAAATAAAACGGCGGACTCGTTCAGGCTGTTGGAACGCGCCCGCGAGCGCGGTCCTGAGCGCCTCCCTCCTTTTGCACCCTGTGGACGTGGGTGCCCTGCATTCTTCACTGTGTCACCTGTGGGGCTGACTTTCTCGGGGCACCCCAGTGAGGACCCCTCAGGCCACCTGTGGTTGACAGCTCTCCCAATCCGTCTCCTCCTAAGCCCGGGGTGGCCCACAGTGGCCCCTGGCGGGTCCGGCCAGGCACTGCTTACCAGCCATACGCTCAAGACGCTCTTTAGACTTTAAACGGTTTTGAAAAGTCACCAAATAACCCTCGGGACACGGGAGACGTTCTGCCGGGCGGATGTCAGCGTTCACGGATACAGTTTTATTGTCAACAAGCGCATCTGTGCACACATCAGCTGTCCCTGGGTGGGGGGTCCCGCGGCAGGGGGGTTGGAGGGGCCTCACGTCCCCGAGGCGGGGGTCTTCACCCTCCGGGCCTTCTCAGAAGCTGGTCGTGTGTCCCACCGGGCTTCACTGAGCATCTTTGCGTGTTTCCAAAAGGTCGTTATTTGATGGCAACTCCCAGAAGTGGAGCAGCCTGGGGGAGGGGTGAGAGCTGGGGCTCAGTCCGTCTCAGGGGCTGATGACGGGCCACCCGTGTCGAGCCCATGCCCAGAGCAGGGTGCAGCCCGGGGCACCGCAGGCCAGGCCTGCTCTCCTGCACTCCTGGTTCCAAGAAAGCCAGGCCCTGGGTTGGCCACGTTCCCAGGCAGGGACATGCCCCTCAGCCTCTGGCCATGGACACTCTGGAGACCCTCCAGTGGCCCACTACCCCTTCTTTGGGGCAAAGGAGGAAGTACGTGGGGGTCAGTGTGGGGGGAGCAGGCGTTGACGGATGGTGTCCTCGGCAGGCTGAATGGTGGTCCCCAAAACCATGTCTGCCTGGAACCTGGGAATGTGGCCTTATTTGGAACCTGGGCCTCTGTACAGGTGGTCAAGCAAAGGGCCTTGGGACGGGGTCATCTTTACTGGGACGGTCTGAATCCAGTGACCAGCATGTGGGAAGAGAAGGCAGAGGACTCAGAGCCCGGAAGGAGCCCCCTCCTGACCTTGCGGTCTCGGCCCCCAGAGCTGTGACTGCCTGAGCTCCTGGTGTCCCAGTTGCCAGTCTGAGGTCACTTGCTCCTGTGTCCCCCAGGGATCTGCCGTGTCCAGCAGCTTCATCTTCAAACCCCAGCCCTGCTGCTTGCAGATTGTGTGGCCTGGGCAGGAAAACCCGCCTCTGAGGACTGGCAGCTCCTTGGCAGATGCTGGCCGTCACTGGAATGAGCGACCCACACCCCCAGACCCAACGTAGGTGGCAGGTGCTGCCCCTCAGGAGAGTGCCCTGGGGTGAGGCCTGGTGGACCGTGGGGTCAGGCTGCACAGGGCGCCTGGGCTGCCACCACCCCCGGCAGACCCAGCATCCCGGGGGGAGGGGCCAGCAGGGGCGCAGAGCTCAGCCAGTTTCCTCAGGACATCTCGTAAACACGCTCCAGGTCACTGGGCCCGAGTTCAAGAGGAGCAGAGGCTGCGGCTCCAACCATCTTGTGAGGAAGTTTCTAGAAGGAATTCTTAAGACAAACAGAAACCATGGGAACCAGACGCTGAGGAGGAAGGAGGAGGCTGTGTCCACCAGGCAATGATGTCCCCTGCCCCGCTGGGCTCTGCTGGCTAGGGGGACGCCCCTGCCCTCTAACTGGGGGTGGCAGATGTCGGGGGCTGTGGAGTTTTAAACAAGGGCCACCTGGGGCTCGTCCCCACCGAGGCCACCAGAGCTCCAGTGTCAGCCAGGAGCATCTTCAAACCCCTGTCCTAGGACCTGGAGGTGGCACCGGGTCGACCGGGGAGACGGGAGAAGAGACAGGGAAGGTCGGGGCCGTCAGCCTCCACCAGCCAGGCCCACGTGTCATCTGTCCTCTGCTTCAGGCTGGATATGGCCTGGTCAGCCACACAAGCAGATGCCCTGTCCCACGGAGGGCGGGGCAGAGAGGGATGGAGGGAGACCTGCGAGGACCCCAGGGGAGGGTGCCCCTAGCGGTGAGGCCAGGCCTGACCGGCAGTGGCACATGAATTTGGGAAGAGGACCCTTCCTTTCACCGACCAAGCTCGGCTGGAGGTCTGGGCTGGGACTGGTGCCCCTGGCCCGGGAGGTGACCAGCCCCCAGGTCCCAGCCCTGTGTTCCTGGCTGCTCCGGCCACGCCCGGAGGCCCTCACTCTCCACACCCTCCGCAGCCTCGTCCCTGCCCTTTTCCCTGGAAGGGGAAGCCAGTCAAGGACTTGTCCCGAGCCACACAGGGGGCCTTCTGCAGGAATGCGCCTTGATCTGTGGTATGTGAGGCCGAGACCCAGCCGGACTGAGCCCACGGCATCTGTTCCAATGCCTCAACACAGAAACACCGCTGGCCACTGGTCCTGCTGACCTGCCAGAAAGGAGGCTCCCCTTCACCCAACAGAGATGGACGGCACCCATTCCACTCCGGGGCTCCCCCGGCCTGGGCATCTAGTGTCGAGACACGTGTTCACCCTGGCGTGGCCGGGCACCAGGCAGAGGCCCTGGGGGCAAGCCCTCACCCAAGTCTGGATCCCCTGGAAGCCACAGTCGGGCTGCAAGTCAGCAGCCCCCAGCCCCCAGGACGGCTTACTGTCTGCAAGGTGGAGACGGCGCCCTCTGAGCTGGTAGGCACCAGCCTCGGTCCACACAGGGTGCACACAAGCACACTCGGGCTCATGCTCACGTGTGCACACCCACGAGCGTGCACACACACGTGTGCATTAATGAACTCACATCCAAACACATACACAGTGCAGCCACAGCAGGCCTTAGCTAAATGGTGATGATTGTGGGGAATAAAAGCACAGAATGTTCTGGAACAGTGCACAGGGAATGGGCCTCCTCAAGGTCTTTACCTAAGGGGGCCGTTCTCTGTGGTCTGGGCCCGAGAGCAGCCACTTCAAAGAGAACGTGTCTTCCCCAGGCCTGAACACGCCCCGACAGCCAGGTTCGCAAAATTTTCCCATTAAAAAGCGCATTACTTTCCACCCAAGAGGAGGCTACCAAGTGAGGGAAGGCTTTGTCTCCATGGACTTTCAGAGAGCGGTGGGGCAGGAGAGTGTCCTGGGGACAAGTCTGGGGTCATCCCAGAAGGGCCGCCTCGGGAAACAGCCTCCCTGCCCTGGACACTGGGGATGCAACTCGACTCCCATCTATTTGAGAGACACGCCCCCCGGAGACCCAAAATAGCCTGGTTCTCCTCCACTTTTTTTTTTTTTTTTTTTTTTTTTTTAGATTTCAAACCTCCAGAGAAAAATGTGCAACCAGCTGGGCACGGCACGGTGGTGCCTGCCTGTCACCCAGCAACCCAGCCACCGGGGAGGCTGAGGCAGGAGGATCACAAGTTCGAGGCCAGCCTCTGCAACTTAGCGAGACCCTGATATGAATTGGGCTGGGGATATGGCTCAGTGGTAAAGTGCCCCTGGATTTAAGCCCCAGCACCAAAAAAAAAAAAAAAAAAAAAAAGGAAATAAAGAAGCAAGCTCCTTGTCCATCGAGCACCCTGGCCATAGGCAGGTGTTTTTAATAAGGAACTTTCAGCATGAGGGGTTTTCTTCTCTAGAAGACTTTAGTACAGATCAAAAGTGGAACTGGACACGTGTGTGCGTGGAGAGGAAGGGGAGCCCGCTGACTGCATGGACAATTACTTTGCTACTTTGCAGTGTTTCTTAGCTTGTTCGTTGGAGGGTGAGGGCTTGGAGGGGGCCCTGCAGGTCCTGCTGACCCCAGAATTCTGAGTTCATCTACCGAGTGAGCTGCCGCGGCGTAGCCCTGGTCAGCGTGGCTCCCGGAGGGCCTCTGCTGTGAGATGGGAGGCTCCGCGGGTCTGGGGGCCATGGAGGGCACCTGCCTGGCCACTACTTGTTGGGACCTCCTCCCTGACACCTGCCTGCAGGAGGTGTCCTGTCCAGGAGACCTGCTCTCCGGGTGACCGCCGGCCATCCACTGGGCTTCAGAGCTTGCTCGCTGTTCCTGTCCCCACAGCTGTCTCCAGGCTTTGTCCTCTGTAACTTCAGCCCGCTGCAGGGCAGGGCTTAGGCGCAGCAGAGGTGGACGGACGGGACCTAACTCAGAACGGGGGTCTGTCTTCCACCCAGGATGGGCAGGGACTCTCTGCGTCTCTTGCTGGGGAACACAGGGGTCCAGAGTCTGGGCATGGGCAAGTGCCCCCGCAGAGGGATTGTGGGGGGGATGCATTCCCTGGGGGACTCTGGAAAGCTCCACTCACGTGGCACCCTTGGCCCAGACCACTCACGACAGAGTGTGCCCACCAACCCAGGGGCGTCCTGCCTGTGGAGCTAGCCATCCACACATGCCACTCTGGCCCTGGAGGAGCCCGGCCTCGGGGGCACCTCGGGGGCACCAGGGAAGAGGGAAGTCCCTTTGACCAGCCAGGATGCCTGACCAGGGAAGGGCCTGCAGGTCAGAAATGACCGATGGGACGGTGAGAAAGCCGGGAGAGAACAGAGCCAACAGCAGAGTGCCCCCCAGCTCATCCTGGGCACAGGCCCAGGGACAAGGTGCAGGTCATGTTCAAGGTCACCCCGGGAGGCTTTGACCGGGGGGCAGGTGTCAGGGAGGAGGTCCCAACACGTAATGGCCAGGCAGACGCCACAGAGAAGACCTGGCTGGGCCAGGCGCCCTGGGGGGACCTCTCTACTGCTTGCTGGATACTCCGGGGTCTCGGTGACGACTCTGGGAGGCACATGGGCAGCTCCTGGGACAGAGGAGCTGGACGTCAGCAAGCTCTGAACTTGGGCAGGCCTCCTGGCTTTCCCAAGGGATCCGTTTGGTAAAGAGCTTTGTTCAATCCTAACTCCGCTGACCGTCAGTCAAATGCGCTCCCCACCTTCAAAAGAGGTGCCGTGGAAACACCACTGGACACGCGAGGAAAAGGCCTGGATGCGGCCCGGCACCCCCTGCGGTCTTCCTGGGTGTCCCTGTCACCACCGCCACCACAGCCAGGGTGTGGCTCTCAGCAGACTGTGCAGACAAACCTATTTGAGGATCCCAAAACCCTGAGAGGAGATGCAGGGCCGCTCTGCAGGGAAGGAGAGGGGCTCGCCCGTGGGCCCCGGGGCTCTCCGCGCTGCGATGGTGTGCGAGGGTGCCTTTCAAGCCCGTGGTGGTGTGATTCTCTGTGTGGCACTGTGGGCACGGCAGGGCTTCCACTGCGTCCCTTTCTGTCTTCTTCAGGTAGGTGCCTCTTGACGCGCTGCTGCGTCCTGGGTGAGGTCGCCGCACGCACACTGTCACACCTCCCCAGATCAGTGGGAACAGAGCTCCAGGCCTGGCCAGCCCCGGCCAGAGCCATCAGCTCCTGGTGCCTGGGGACACTGCCCTGCCCAGGTGCCCAGGCCTGGGCCTCGATGGAGCCCGGTGGAGGTGCTGACTCCGGCTTCTCTGCCACGCGCAGGACCCTGGGCGGCTGCTGCAGGGATCTGCCCTTGGTGTGGGCAGAGCAGGCACTTCTGGAATTGCAGGAGCACCAGCCCCGCCCCTGCACAGGGACAGGGCCGACCTGGGGAAGAGGACTCAGGATCCACTCCTTCCCTCAAGAGAGGACACGTGTAAGGCATGTCTCCAGGGGCCTCTCCCGGCATGGTCCATGCTCAGGGCTGCTGGGTCCGAAGTTAGGAGGGAGGAGTGGAGGTAAGCTGTACCTTGGAGTTCAAATGCTTTTTTTTTTTTTAAAGGTACATATGCAGGGCAACAGAGCACGTGCCTGTGGTCGCAGGCACACCTGAAAATCCAGGCGGGAGGGTGGAAGTGTGTGGCCAACCTGGGCAGCTTAGCGAGATCCTGTCTCAAAATCAAAAATAAAAAGGGCTGAGGATGTAGCTCCGTGGTGCAGCAGCCCTCCGATGCGTAAAAAATAAAATGAAATAAAATAGTAACCCTACATTCATATGCGCCCAGATGAAAACAGTGGTTCGTAATGCAGGGACGATCCTCGTTTTTAAGTGGTCTTTATTATACTTTGCTGGATCTGCCAAATTTCCCACCATGGCAAGCTCTCCTGCAATTAAAATGCTCAATGTTTTTGGGGTGTAACTTAAAATACAATGCATCCCAGGCAGAGGCTCGGTTTCACGAGATGGAAAGAGAGGAGAGGCACAGTGGCAATGGTTTGCACCGTGACATGTGCCCTGACCCCTTGGGCTGCAGGCTGAAAGCAGTTCAGATGGCCAATCCATGTTGTGTGTGTTTTAACCTGATTTTCAAAACCAGACCAAAAAAAAGATTTATGTTAATGCGTATTTCAAATCCAAACACCATTTAGCTGTAAAATTTAATGGGAATTACTTAGAAACAAACAACGCACCCTCATTTTAAGGGAACAATTCAGTGAATTTTGGCAAAGGTCATCATGTGTGTATTTGCCACCAAGACCCCTCACCCTGGAAACTCCACCCTGGTGACCATGGGTCCGCTTTTTGTCAATGCAGGGTTATCTTTTTCTAGAACAGCCATTACATTTTAAGATAAGAATTTATTAAAATGTTGCCAGGAACACCAGAGAAGAGCACCCAGAAAGAAAGAAGAGACACCCTCCCGGGACCACCTGACCACCCAACCACCTGACCCCCCCCCCCCGGCAGTCTCCATGGAAACACCGTGAGGGACAGAGGTACCTGATTCCCATATGAACCCTGGGAACTCGGTGTTCCCTTTGCCACTCAGCCACAACCCCTGCTGATTTCTGGGCTTGCTGATCGCCTCTTTTTGGAGTAACAATCCATAAAGTAGGAAAAAACAAAGGGTTTGGGTGATTAGTGAAGTCTCGGGATAGAACGTGTGTCCTAGCAGGCTCTGGATTCTGGCCTTGGCTCGGCTCTGCCTCACTTAGGTGCCCAAGGCCCTTCCTGTCACTCGGGCACCTCTTGCTTTCTGAAAAAGGTTTTAACAAATGTTGAGAAACTTCTCCAATTATGAAATAATTTTCAACCACAAGGAAGAGGCAGGGGGCATGGTAGGTTTATGTGCTTAAGCGTGCACAGCTGACCCTGGAATCCAGATTGATTTCATAATGTAGACACCGGACACGAAGCTGTCCACGATTTCCTTAGTTGCTGGGATGCAGGTTTAGAAAGGATGAAAATCTCTCCTTTGCTATGATCAGAAAATAGCAACCTTCACATGCTCAGATGGAAGGACAGAAACCCAAGAAAAAGAATTTAGGGTTCAATAGGCCAGATAAAAAAACAAAACAAAATGAAACAACCTTCCCACCTTCCCAGCTAGGGCTTCATGGTAGAGCACTTGCCTCCTATACATGAGGCCCTGGGTTCCACCCCCAGCACCAAAAAATATCAAAAAACAAACAAAACCTATCAAATCAAACTAAAACTCTGAGCTAACATCATATCCAGAATTGAGCCAGGCAGAGGGGCCAGGGGGTGTGACTGGGACTCTGCTCACCATTGTCCCCACCACTGGGTGGATGGAATCTCACCGGGACAATGCCTGGCTCAGTGGAAGGGAGCAAATCATAGGCACCCTGAAAAAAAAAAACAAAACCCGAGTCATCTCAATCCAACCCCAGGTGTGCTGGAGGGTCTGGGAGAGGGTCTTGCGCCCAGAGGCAGATCACGGCTCTCACCTAGAGAACCAGACGGGTGCCACAGCGCCCTCTTCTGGCCAGTGAGGCCTTCCCTCCACCCACAGCCACGCGGGGGAGCCCGGTGGGTTGCAGTTGGGAAATGCCCAGGACTGGGAACCCCCACCACCTGTCTGTCCATCTGCTTGTGCCTCAGTTTCCTCACTAGCAGGATTCAGCACACACACTTTCAGAGCTGACCCTGAGGATGGGCCATCATCACCCTCTGGTGTGGCCTTGGGTCACTCTGCCACTTTCTGACACCCCATTTTCTACCTGTTCAATGATGGGGAGTACAAGGGGGTCCTAGGGATTTGCTCAGGGAACAAGGACGGGGTATAGGAAGCTCTGGAGGCACTCCTCTGAGCTCCGCATGTCCACCTGCGTTCACAGGCAGCCTGAGAAAGATGGTCCCTAAAAGGGAGCAGAGAGACAGGGTGGAGCCAGATGCTGCCCCTCTGTGCCCCCCCCATTTGGGGCGCGCATCCCGATGCAGCAGCCCCCCCCCCCTCAGCACCCGGCATTTATCAGGGACTTTAAAACGAAAGCTGCAGGGAGGTAATTAAGCTTAATAGGAGCCGCGGACGATTGAAAGCCACAGGGGGGAAGTAATTAGATTTAACAGAAGCCAGGGCTTTCCGAACCCAGCGCACCGCGTGGGAGTCCCTGTCCAGAAAACCTCGGGACGGGCTCTTTTTGTAAAGGCTTTCCTGGTGACACTTGCTCGCGCTCCGTCCTTAAGGCCAGGCACTGGCGGGGTATGAATGTGGCCTGGGCTCACCGGAGTTCACCAGGCCGGCCTTTCTCCCGGTGCGTCTCCACGCTGGCCCCGGACGTCGCCTTTGCGATGGAGTTGGGGGCTTGGAGGAGTGACGAGGAGAATCGGTGTTAAGCCAAAGCCCCTAGGAGGGTCCCTTTTTCCTTCCCCGGGATGCCCATTCCTTTATTCGCGCGACGGCTTCCTGAGAGGTGCCCGCCCAGACGACAGGCGCGCCCATCACTGCGCCTCACCCCTTCCCATCCGGTTAGGAGCTCCCGCCCTCCCTGACCATGCTGCTCTCCCTGGACCCTGCGCTCAGGCACCCAGAGGCCTGGTCACCAACATAAGGCATCTTAAAACAGAGGCGAACGGGTCCCAGTCCTGCCTCCCTGCGCCTCGTGACCGCGACGAGCTGGGCAGGCGCAACCCCCCAGTCCCGCGGCTAGCCGGCCACCCAGCCCGAGAGCTGCCTTCACAGCTTCGAGCACCCTCCCCGGCCCCTTCCCCGCGGGCAGCCGCAGGGCGCGGAGGGGCTGGCAGCCCGCCCGCGCGGCGCAGGCCGAAACTGAGCCTGAGGCGCCACCTAGTGTCCACCCCGTGCCGCGCGCTCCCTTTATGCCTCCGCCGCGGGAGACAGCGCCGGCCCCCAGACCCCGGGCAAGTTCCAGGATGAAGGGGCTGGGGCCTGGGATCGCGAGAAGATAGAGTGGCCGAATGCGAGAAGGTCGACACGGCCGGGGGAATGGACGACGGTGACAGCAGGATACACTCAGGGCTGGGGCGGTCGTGGGAGGGACGGAGTGTGGTTTTTTCGTGGGAAGGGGCCCGAAAGCCGAGGCGCGGCTTCTCCAGACCGCGGGTGGAGGGGGAAGGCTCTGGGCCGGCCAATCTCTGGTCCCGGGGTTCCTGTCCCCCGCCCCTGCTGGGGCCCGGCACAAAGCGCATCCCCCAGGAGCTCGGGGCCTGGGGGAGGGGCTGCAGTTGTCTACTTCATCGCTTAATAAGACTGAACCCGCTCGGCCAAGAACGCCCGAGCTGCCGCGCCGCGGAGAGTCGTTCCAGGGGCATTGTCGCCAAGCGTGGCCTCAACCTCCCGGAGATCCGAACGGCCTGGGCGGGGTCACCGGGGCCTGGAGTAGGAGGCGCGGCCCACCTGCGGGGCGGGGGAGGGGGCTGGGGCCCGAGGCGGGGTGGGAGTGGGTGTGCGCAGGGGGGAGGAGGCTTGAGGCCATCCCGATAAGAAATTCTCGGGTGTCCCTGGGACCTTAACCACAGGGCAGGTCGTCGGGAGTGCTATATAAGGCCGTAGGCCCTGAGTCGCCGAGCCGTCGGAGCAGGATCGTTGCGCGCCTGAGCGCGGGTAGCGCACGTCTCGCTCTCGGGCAACAGACACCCAGCCCCGACACAGCCAGCCCGGCAGCTCTTCCCGGTCGCCGCGAGCCCCCAGGAGGTGCCATGCGGAGCGCGCCGAGCGGATGTGCCTTAGCCCGCGCCCTGGTGCTGGCCAGCCTCTGGTTGGCAGTGGCCGGACGACCCCTGGCCCGGCGCTCTCTGGCTCTCTCCGACCAGGGGCCACACTTGTACTATGGCTGGGATCAGCCCATCCGCCTCCGGCACCTGTACGCCGCGGGCCCCTACGGCTTCTCCAACTGTTTCCTGCGCATCCGCACCGACGGC
The DNA here is from genome assembly GCF_964194105.1 of Spermophilus citellus. NCBI lineage: Eukaryota > Metazoa > Chordata > Mammalia > Rodentia > Sciuridae > Spermophilus > Spermophilus citellus. The sequence goes on along the minus strand of NC_138183.1, from coordinate 253,703,192 downwards.
GCCGTGGACTGCGAGGAGAAGCAGAGCGAGCATAGTAAGAGGCCGCCAGGTGCCCCCCAGCCCGCGCCCCCGACCCACCGCGAGTCCCTTCCCAATGCGCCTCCTGCCCTGGCCTTCCTCAGCTCTTGGGGGTTCCCAGGAACTCCCAGAAACTCCAGTTTTCAGCTCCGTAGCGTTACCTTTCCACAGGGGGCCGACTGCACCCACGTGTTGCGGGTCCCGGAAGGATCTGGATATACCTTCTTGCTTCCCTTTTGCCCAGGTTTGATGGAGATCAGGGCGGTCGCTCTGGAGACTGTGGCCATCAAGGACGTAAACAGCGTCCGGTACCTCTGCATGGGCGCCGACGGCAGGATACTGGGACTGGTAAGTGTCCCCACGCCGCGGGATGCGCCGGGGTGCGCTGGATCAGAAACTAGATTTTCTCGCCTCGGTCCAGACTCAAATGGAAGTCAATGGAGGGAAAGATTGCAAGAGCCGATCAAGCTATTGTCTGATTTTTTCCCCCCTACGGAAATTTATGGTCCCAGGCTGTAGCCACAGAAATGGGAGGCCCGCCATGCAGTTCCCCTTGAACCAAAGGCCAGTCCAGCCGCACGAGGAAACCCCGTTTCGGCTCCTTTGATATTAAACAGGAAAACCCACCTCGACCTTTTCAGCTTGAGGCTTTGCATGTGTGGTCCTCACCTCTCTCTCTCTCTCTCTTTTTCAAGAAAAAGAGAGAGAGTGGAGAGAGACTATCCCCAAATAACATCTTTTTTAAAAAATTATCAAGTTGGAAAGCAAAAAGTGCATTGAGGACTGGCCAGGTTTCTTTTAATTAATTGCTGTGCACCAGGAAAACAGTGCGCAAGGTGCCCACGCGGTTCAGCAGCTCTCGGTCCTGCAGGCCCTCCTACCGGCTCACCTGCAATGCAAATACTTTGGGGCATTTCGGGGGCTGGGGGCTGGGGGTTGGGGGCGGCTGGGAGAGCCCAGGTAACCTCTGAAGGCTTGGGGCTGGAAGCTTGCTAACGCCGGGGCTCGGGCCAGGAACAAAGGCTGGAAGTTCAAAGGACCGAGCTCTGCCCCTCCCGCAGCCGCACTGAGGAGCTGTGTGAGGTCCCGGCGGGCCCAGCGCCTCCCAAGCAGCCCGCTCACTGGAAGGGGCAGGGGCAGGGACAGGGGCAGGAGCCAGAGAGGAAGCGCCAGGCTGCCTGTGGGGGATGCATCTGCCCCAGGAAAAATGCTAATGGTGGCAGTGCTCAGCATTTTAGAGTCTCAAATTCGTTTTGTGGATCTGACGTCTATTTATTCCATTTATCTACTGAAAAGATGGGGGTGAGGGCAAAGGAAGGGGCACGCGGTCCGCCTGCTGAAAGCAGACTCCCAAGGGCTCCAACCTGCCCTGGCCACTTTTGTTATGTTGACATTTACTGTGACACAGATGCAAGTGGGAGGGCCGCCTGGCCACCCCCATTCTGCCCAGTGCACACTGGGGGTGCTGGTGGGAGCTTTCCCCCTAAAACCCTCCCTGCCTCTTTATTTGGTGAGCGTAGCCTAGCCCAAACTGAGGATTGTGCACCTCTCAATCCGCTTTTTTTTTCACCGCCTTTTAAGTAGAAATTCCACATTCTTCTAGAAACTCAAAATCGTTTCATTTTCTGCATGGAGAAAGTTCTCCCATCGTATTGGAATAGAATATTTCCCTTGTTTATTTGAAGTTTACATTTCTCAGAAACTCAGCGCAATCAACTCGGATGTCTGGTGGCTTTGTCCCAGTGTGTCATTAGCCCGGGCAGGAGCAATGGATTCTTGCTATTAGACTCTTATCAGGGCCTTATCAGATGTCACTCACCCACCTGCAGTTCAGTGACCTTTGCAGACTAGGCACAGTCAGACTTGTGTTTTCTGAGCAGTCCTCCCTACTCCCAGCTTTAGGCTGTCCTCGCTGTCCCCAAGAGGTAATGACACTGAACAGTTTGGAACTTGGCACCTCACAACCCTGTGGACTAGGAGTGTTCTAAGACCTGGGACCAGGGACCGCTTCCTGCAGCACACATTTCCGGCCACCCGCTGGGTGCAGGCTCTGTCCTGGGCATGGGGGAGGGGGCTGCGGATTATCTCCGTGTTCCTGGCAGGCTGCCTGGAAGGAGAAGGGGCCGGAGGGGCTGATGCTTCTGAAAACCATCTAACAGGCGGCCTCAAAATGGAAGGGGAGAGCGGGCAGATGCCTGGTCTGGGCCCCAGATGGGGCTGCGTGGAATGCTTCCGACCATCCTCAGAGATTTGATCAGATTCTCCAAGTCCTGAGGGATACAGTGAACTGTTTCAGAGTGAGGGCAGGGTTCTGTGGGCGTCATCACTCGGGACAAGGCTGAATTCAAACAGCAAAATGACTTTGTAGGAAACGCTAAGGAGCTGTAAAAAGAGTATGTAATGAGGAGCTCTATGAAGGGTGTATGTAGCTATTAAGTGAATACGTAATATGTGCATATAGAAGCTGGGCGCCATGGCGCACCCTTTAATCCCAGCAGCTCGGGAGACTGAGGCAGGAGGATCACAAGTTCAAAGCCACTTAGCAAGGTCCTTAGCAACTTAGTGAGACCCTGTCTCTAAATAAAATACCAAAATAAAGGGTGGAGCTGGGTTAAGTGGTTCAGTGATTAAACACCTTGGGTTCAATCCCCGGTATCAAAAAAAAAAAAGGAAAGTATATATACAATATATGTGAAATATATGCCTGCGGTGTCTACGTGTGTAATAGGAGTTTAGCATATTAATATGTCTGTAGTAGTATAATGTCTGTGTTCTCTATAACATAAAAGGTACTAAGTGTCGTCTATGAAACATAGTTGCAAGGAAGTGTACATTAAGCAGACCAGTGATGTGCACACCCACTACTGGTAGCCTCCAGGGGCAGCTGGTGGCTGTGCGGGACAGGAAACAGCACGAGGTCCTCGTGTGTTCTTTCGGGGTCCCTCCCTCTGGTGCTCACTTGCTGTGTTTGTCCCCAGCCTCGGTACTCGGAGGAAGAGTGCACGTTCAAGGAGGAGATCAGCTATGACGGCTACAACGTGTACCGGTCCCAGAAGTACCACCTTCCCGTGGTGCTCAGCAGTGCCAAGCAGCGGCAGCTGTACCAGAGCAAGGGCGTGGTTCCCCTGTCCTACTTCCTGCCCATGCTGCCCATGGCCTCTGCGGAGACCAGGGACCACTTGGAATCCGACGTGTTCTCTTTACCCCTGGAAACTGACAGCATGGACCCGTTTGGGATGGCCAGTGAAGTGGGCCTGAAGAGCCCCAGCTTCCAGAAGTAACCAGGGCTCCGACAGTGCCCGGTGACGATAACCCCGTGTCCCCGAGTGTAGCTTTAGGAAGGATGTTAGAAGTTGTACATAATCTGTGCGTCTTGCATGGTGGCGCCGGTTTCTAGCAGCTAGACTTGCCTGATCCTGTTCGTAGCATTGAAAGCCCCGCACCTGCCCTCCAAGCCCCCGCCCGTCCCTCAGCGCCACGTGGCTCTGCTGGAGGCCCTCTGCTGACGGGGAGCCCACTGTCCCTCAACTCTGCGTGCCACACGGACTTCCCTCCTCCTTTCTTGTCGTTTTTGGCAGATGGTGTCAGCTCTGTGCACCGTCTGGGGACCACGATGCGACCCCATGCGAGAATCCATTCAGATCTTAACTCTGGAAGCTAGTTCCCTTTCCCCACGTGCCCCTGGCCAGAACGGTCAGACAGATTCAGGAGCAGGGGGAGCCAGCAGCCCCAGGAAATTTGGGAGCTCCCCTGAGGTTCTGGACAGAGGACTCCAGGGCTCGCTGCCCCGGCAGCCAGGACGGCTCTCCTCCTGTCCGCCTTGTCCAGTAACCAGCATCCTGCAGAGAGGTGCCTCCGAGCCAGGAGCAGGGCCGGTTCCCCTGGGGGGGGGTGGTGGCCAAGCTGCCACCTCTGCCCCAGCTCAGAGGGATGGGCAGCAGAGATGGTTAGTCCCAGTGGCTCCAGGGGTCCTGGGAGATGGCACCCCACAGTCTGCCCTCTGACGACGCTCCAACACCTCCCCTTGGGCTGTGGATGTCCACCCAGAAAGACCAAGGCGCTCATGGGTCACTCGTTCCTTTTCCCTGGCTCTTGTACAGCCCCTCGTCCCCAGTCATTGTGTGGACAAGCCACTGCCTCGTGGCGGCACCCACAGCTCCTCTGCCAACCCGAGGAAGGAAGGTTTGGAAGCCCCGAGTCTTGCCAACAAGCCGTGGGAGCGTGGGGAGGCTTGATGCTCTGTCCCCAGCACTTAGTTTCCAGCGTGATATTTATGAGTAATTTATTTTTTTATTTTCTTACTTTATTTATACCCCCAAATTATATTTATGTACACGAGGTTTTGTTTTTATACATTAAAGCAGAGCTGGTTTGTATGTGTGCACTCTTTTATCTGAATTGAATGCTGGTCCCCCGAGGGGCTGCCCAGGGCAGGAGACCCCGCTGGGCTCCCCCACGCCTGAAGCTCCCCAGAACCCCTTCTCTGCGGGGGCACTCAAGGGGCCCTTGGCCTAGTTGGCCTTGGGGCTGAATGACCCTGGAGGGAGGACGTTCTTGCATGGGACAGGAGGGACCGCAGCATCCCTGTCCTACCGATGAGGTGCCAGCAACAGCCCCTGGCTATGACAAATAATATCTCCAGGAGTGACGATCTCCCCTGGGGGCAGAGTCACCCCATGGAGAATCAATGGCCCAAGCAGACAGGACTCCTGCAGGATTTCTCTCTGCCCAGGGACAAGTCCGGAGGAATGGACGTGTGCTGCTGGTGCTCTGTGCCCGGGGGACCTGCCCTCTGTGCTGCTCTTGCCGGCTCTGATGCTGTGGCAATCGTGGATCTGCTCAGGGGAGCCAAAGCCACTGCACCCTGGCAACACCCCTGCACCCCTGGTGCCAGGATGGGGTCACACCCCAGCTGCAAGGCAGCCTGGGAAAGCAAGTCCTAAGGGTCCATTGCCCCGCCCAGGTGCCCTGTGGGCTCTGTTGGCAAGGAGGACGCAGAGGAGGTGGGGAGCCACGGAACAGGCCCACCCCATGGAGGAGAGTAAGGGGGGCGCTGGACTGAGCTGGGCATGGGAAGCCCCGATTCTGTCAGTGGGAGCCAGAGGCTGCCAGGGATTTGGAATAGTGGGGCAGTGAGGGAGGCGTGGCTGAGAGGTCTTAGTGTCCTGGACCTGCACCTGCACCCTGGAAGTTGCAGTGTGCTGACCAACGTGAAAAAATAACAGAACTGTACCCGTGGCTGAGATGTCACCCCTGGGGGAGTCGGAGTGAAGGGCACCCAGGACCTCTGTCCTGTCGCTACAACTGCCTGGGAATCTGTCGTTAATTCAAGGACACAGTGGTACAAACTGCCCTCCAGTAGGTCCTGAAGACACTGCTCAAGGATGGCCTGCGGCAGGACCATGAATGTGGGTGGGGAGGCCTGGGGGCTCCGCAGATCTCAGCTCCCAGCCGCTCCCAGAGCAAATCAGTGACCTCCTCCTTCCTGTCTTCATCTGTAATCAGGAGGCAGACTACAGTCCTGAGTCCTGTGCCACTGGACCACGTGGACTTGAGATTTAGGTCCACAGGCTGGAAAATGCTGACACAGCATTCTCCATCCCTGGTTTTGCAGAGGAGAAAGTGCAGGACCAGAGAGGGGAAGGTGCTCAGCCAAAGCTGCACAGCCTGGAGGCAGCATGCCTGGGCGGGGTGTGCACAGGCCAAAGCAGAGATGAATCCCAGAGTCTGTTAACTTGCTGTGTTGCCTTGAGTAAGTCATATAACCTCTCTGGGTCCGCACCCTACTTCACACAAGATTCACAAAGTCTGCCTTGTAGGACTTGCGCAAGAGTCGCAAGAGTCCGATGGAATTGTGCCTGCAAGATGCCCAGTCAAAAGGGGGCCACCAACCGCCAGCAGCCCTCGCCAGGGACACAGATTACTGTGAGCTCTTGGCTGGTTCACAACTTTGACTGCAGGTGAAGACGCCCGGGAGAAGTTTCCACGGTGGATCCTGCTCTGGAGACTCTGGTGTAAGCGGACCGGGTGTGCCCTGACTCAGGACCCTTCAGAGCCCCTCACAGTTCCAATGTGCAGTCCAGGGTGAGAACCATGAAGGACCCGTATGAAGCTCTCCCTTTGTGCTGGAGACACGGTTTCAGGGGGAAATGGGGGAGGAGGCACTGGGTGCTCGGCTCTGTGTAGAGTCTCCTCCTTTCCACATGTTCACAAGAAGACACGGTGACTTTGTGCACTAACTCTCGCCAGAGTGTTGATGGCTGATACATTTTTGCCTGTCCTAGCAGCCAAGTCGCAGGGACTCTGAGGATGAAGCAAGGGGGGGGGGATTATTCGTTGAGGGTGCATCTCTGCACCCTCCCCGCCCCCATCTCTCCGGTGCCTCACCCTCAGCTGCTCACCCTGCCTCGTGTAGTGCTGCCAGAGCCTGTAAGCAAGAACGCCGCGTGCCCCGCGTGCCCCTCGGTCTAGATTGCAGATAAACGATGCCTTTTTTTTTTCCGTGTAAGTGGACTTGTTAGCAGAATTGGCATATATTTATACTAAAAAATCGTTCGTTGTTGATCTAAAATTCAGACTTATCCAGATGCCGTGGGTGTTTTGTCTGACCCTAGCTTTGGATCCCCTAGATCCCCACCATTGGTGTGGGGTCGAATCACGACACAGGACCAGGGACAGACAGTGGTTGGACTGGACCAGTCTGTCCAGTGGGTGAGGACGGGAGCAGAGCAGAGCACCCAAGCGCCAGGCTCTGCTGGTGGCGGTGGGGGGTGGCGAGCGGAGGAGCCTCCCCATTTCGGGCAGGTGACGCACCCTGTCATCTCAGAGGCTCGGGAGGCTGAGGCAGGAGGATCGAGAGTTAAAGCCAGCCTCAGCAACAGCGACTAAGCAACTCAGTGAGACCCTGTCTCTAAATAAAATACAAAATAGGGCCGGATATGGCTCAGTGGTCGAGTGCCCTTGAGTTCGATCCCCGGTACCAAAGTGCTCGCGAGCCAGCAGGGACCTATCCTGTGATACAGACCCCGAGAGCCTGGGGGAGGGCTCCCGCAATTGCCAGGGACAGAAAACCTGCTCCAAGTAGGAAAAGAACTGGGACTAACTGGCTCACATTGGCCAGGGGCTGCCCAGCTTTGAACGTGTTGTGTCCCTCTGGGGACACAGAGGACCTCAGGTGTCTTGCCCTCATGACAGGGACTCCCACAGCTTGGGCTTATCTGCTGTCCACCAGTGGTCTCAGCAGAGATGACAGACCTTCTCCTTACCAGGTCCCAGAGCAGAGCTTCACAGCCCCTCGCTCATCCCAGCCCGGGGACAGGACGCTCTGTCCCTCCTCCAGCCCAGAGAAGAGCCAGCCCCCAAGGGACTCTGGGACTTTGAAAGGAGGAGGTAAGGGGCACCCAGGGACAGAGAGTCCCTCTGGGATCCTGCTTTCCCTCCTCACCAGCCCCTGGAGGGACGTCCCTCTTTTGATTAGGAGATGAAAGTTGGAAATTTTTTAAAAGACCAGAAAGAAGGAGGAGCGGTCAGGATAGGCCCAGAACCCACTGTCCCTCGATGGAGGGCGGCAGAGGACAGCATGCTCCTGGCTGGGGCTCTGGCACTCGCAGCATTTCCCGCACACACTCCTGGAATCCCGGAGTCAGCCTGTCTTCTGGTGCTGCTAACAAGTCCACTCTGCCGAGCCCCTGGCGGCTTCAGGATGGGGCCTGTCACCTGTCACCGAAAAGACCAGGGCAGGATTAGCCCACCCCACTCCCAACCTCCCTCTGGGGAGGCCCAGGAGGTGACCAATGACTCCTAAAGTAGCGGAGCCAGCCTTCCACCCCAAAAGGACAGGGCCAGACATAGGTTTCTGCAGTGGGGGGCTGCCCACTCGCCCCATGTCCCTCTCCATCCATAGCAGGGGCACAGTCTCTGACATGACATCAATATGAGTGTCCCCCAAGCCCTGTGGCCTCTGGAGCACAGGAATCAAACCCAAGGCGCTGTGGGACCCCGGCTGCAGGCCGTCCAGCAAACCCTGCGGCTCCCATGGCGTCTACCGCAGGAGAAGACTGGGGGCTGAGCCTACCCCATCCCCCATCCCCGCCACCCCACGTGGGCCGGGCAGGCTGCTGCCCACCTGCTGGCCTTCCTGGTGGGGGGCGTCCCCACATTTCAGGACCACAGAAGTTGGGAGCGGCATCAGGAGACACAGGCTGAGACGGGGTCCTTACAGACACTCGGACTCCCCAGCCACGGTCGAGGCCACGCGAAGGGTCGAGGCCACGCGAAGGGAAGCCCAGGCTGAGGAGGGTGCGGAGGGAGGTGCCCGGCTCCACGGAGGGAAGGGCGCTCTGGAGATCCAGATCCCGGTGCCCCGCTCAGTGGTCTCAAGTGGACTCCCTGTGGCCTGCTGAGGCACCTTCACCACCGCTGCCTTAAAGTCCTGGTCAGATAAATAGGTCGCCCATCTGATTCACTCGGGTTGGCCTGCGTGGACGGCGTGGACCTGCCTTCTCTTCTCTTCTCTTTCCCCTCCTTCCCTCACTTTCTCTCTCTCTCTCTCTCTCTCTCTCTCTCTCTCTCTCTCTCCCCCCCCCCCCGCTCTACCCCCTTCCCCTTCCCCTCCCCTCCCCTCCCCTCCCTGGAATGGAACCCAGGGCCGCTGACTGAGCCACATTCCCCTCCCTTTTTATTTTTATTTGGAGACAGGGTCTTGTTAAGTTGCTTAGGGCCTCACTAAGTTGAGGAGGCCGGCTTTCAACCCGGTCCTCATACACCAGCCTCCCGAGGCGCTGGGATTACAGACGTGCAGCACCGCGGACACACAGATTTCTTTTCTCTCTCTTTTTTTTTTAAAAAATAATATTCTTCCTGGGGGCTGGGGTCATGGCTCAGAGGTAGAGCGCTTGCTAGCACGCAGGAGGCCCTGGGCTCGATCCTCAGCACCATGTAAAAATAAATAAAGATTTTGTGTCCAACTACAACTAAAAAACTAAATATTAAACAAAATAAGAGTAACATTCTTCCTTCCCTTCTTCCTCCGCCCTTCCCTCCCTGCCTTCCCCCTCTCCCGTCTCCCGTGCTAACTTGATGCTGGGCCACTTGGCTTTACCTTCTGTCATCGCTGGATGAAGGGAGAATGTGGTTCCCCCTCCCCTGGTCCTGCAGCCCCTGGTCTGGGTGCCTGGGTCCTGCCCGCCCAAGCTTGGCCTCCGCGTCCCCACAGAGGGGTTGGAAAGCGTGACACCGCAACGAAGGGACACCGCAACGAAGGGACACCGCAACGAAGGGACACCGCAACGAAGCCACGTAGGCGCCGCCTTGGGTGTCTAGCTCAGCAAATCAGCTGTGAAAATGTAAGTGTCTTTAATTATCGCTGGTGCTGGGGAAGGAACCCAGACTTCGGGCATTTGGAGAACCAGCTTTACCAGCTTCACCAGCTTCACCGCTGAGCTACTCCCCAGCCAAAAGATTTTTTTTTTAACCATCAAAATAAATGGAGGATGTGAGGGGGATCTGGCGAGGCGCCTGTCACCTGAGACCGTGTCCTGTGTCTCCTATGCCGCTCACAATGTGACAGGGTCCATCGCCAGGGCTGATTCGGCTGACCTGGCTGGCTAGGTGGGGGTCCCTTTGCTCCCTCACCGCTCCAAGTGTGGCCCCCCGAAGCTGCGTGCTCCATCCAAGAGGACGACCTTCCCGATAGAGGAGGTCCCAGTGGTTCCAGCGGTCGTGCAGGGCCCAGGCTGGCGGTCCCCCAATCAGCACAAAACCACCCCAAATTTCCAGGCACTGGGTGGAGAGCAGGTTCCACTCCGGGATCCTGTTTTCTTCTCCGTATTGGGTACAGACAATTCAACGCGCTGCCGTGGACCATCACCGCGGCGCCTCCCAGCATCGCATCGACCGTGCCCTGCTGACGTTCAGTGGCCCTCCGCGGTGGCTGGGTCATTTCACCTGTAAATATTTCACCAGGTTCGCGAGCAGATGAAGCTTTGATTTTTAAACATAACGAAACGTGGTTCCTCCCAGCAAACTCACATCAGTACCCGGTGCTCAGCGCCTCCCGTTTATCTTGAGAGCGCGTTTGGAGGTTCTAGCGGAGAACACGGCTCCTCTGTACCCCTGACCGAAGGACCACTGGGAGTTGGCAACCGGGAGAACCTGGCAGCCAAGAAATATTTTTGCAAATTAATAAACATTCTAAATGGAATAAGTTCTGGATACACTGTCCACGTCAGGTCGTGGAAGGGAAGGAGCCCACGTGCCCAGGTCCAGGCGCACAGTGGGGGCTTTGTGAACCGGACTAGTGTGCACTGGGTACTCTTTGCTTCCCGGGGGCTGGTCTGTAGCAGTGGGAGGGTCAGGGTCACCAGCAGACCAGGCTGGTGGATGCGCAGCAGCTGGGTTGGTGCCAGACATTTCCGTGGCTTCCCAGTCCCGACCTCACCCTGTAAGGGGCGCCTTCCTGAAGCTCAGGACCCGCGGGCTCGCGCGCCCGTTCCGTGCGCCTCCACCCGGTGGCGCCTTTGCAGTGTGGACAGGTCCTCTCGGGCCACCCCCCCACAGCGCTTTGGTGCTGGAACCTTCTTCTGAGCCTCCATTGGCCCCAAGCCGACCCCAGGAATGACACTCAGGACCTGTGTTGTGTTGGACCCTATGCTTGGATGACAATTCTCAAAACCACGGATTTGCAGATGGACATTGTTGGCATCACTCAGGGGAAGGTACTGAGACTCCAGGGGCCTCCTAAAGGGCACGTGTCCAAGCCAGCCCCATACCTGGCCACTGCACGCTGCTCTGCCAACCTCAGTTACCACCCCCTCCTCTCTACTGGCCCAGCTGGGACAGGCTGCGGGTCCCCCGTGGGCCTCCCGTTTCCCACCTGGTTGGATTTACAGGCACGTTTGCTAGCGCTGTCATGACAAGATGCCACAGGCTGGGCGCTCAGACCTCAGGGGTCACCCCCTCACAGAGGCCAGAAGGCCCAGGTGGAGGCCAGCTCCCCCCAGGTTCTCCTTGCTGCCGGATGGCTTCTTCTCCGTGTCCTCAACGCCTGGTCTCTGTGTCTCAGAAAAAGCCATCAGTCTTGCTGGTTACAGTGCGTGGCCTCCGTGGCCTCCCGTGGCCTCCGTGGCCTTCGTTACCTCCTAAAGTCCGTCTTCTGGCCGTTCTGAGGTGCAGGGGGCAGGGTTTCTGCTCTGCAGGAATGGGGGACATACTTCACTCACGACGGGGCCCTGCCCAGGACCTGGGTGTGCTGAGAACACTGCACACCACTCCTCCTGCACCCCAGATCCCAGGTTTTTATTTTGGGGGGTGTCGGGGGAGACAGAACCAGGAACTGAATGAAACAAAGGGTCAGGCAAATGTCCTCCGAGGCCCCTCTGGGGTCCTCCCTCCCTTGTCCCCAGAGGCTCCAGTCACCTGCTTCCTGGACTCCCCTCCAGCCACGTTCCCCGTGTGTGGTCCAGAAGTGCTGGGGCGGGTGTGAGCTTGTGTGCACGCGCGCAGCTGTGAACTGCATCTGTGAACTGCGCTGTTAACTGCGCTGGGAACTGCGCCGCAGGGTGGATGTGGGAGGCGGAGGCGCAGTGACAGCCAGCCCTAACCCTCCAGGACTTGAGATGACATGACCTTCTTCCTCGCCCTACGCCCCACCCCTGCGTCCCGGGGTCCCAGCGGTCGTGCAGGGCCCAGGCTGGCGGTCCCCCAATCAGCACAAAACCACCCCAAATTTCCAGGCACTGGGTGGAGAGCAGGTCCCACCCCGGGGTCTTGGTTTCTTCTCCGTGTTCGTTAGAGACAATTCAACGTGCTGCCGTGGACCATCACCGTGGCGCCTAAGGGCATCGCATCGACCGTGCCCTGCTGAGATTCAGTGGTCCTCCGCGGTGGAAGGGTCATTTCACCTGTAAATACTTCTTCAAGTTCGCGAGCAGAGGAAGGTTTGATTTTTAAACATAACGAAACATGGTTCCTCCCAGCAAATTCCCAGTGGTCCTTTGGTCAGGGGTAGCTCCGCTAAAACATCCAAATGCGCTCTCAAGGTAAACGGGAGGAGCTGGGGATGTGGCTCAAGCGGTAGCGCGCTCGCCTGGCATGCGTGGCCTGGTTCGATCCTCAGCACCACAAACAAATATAAATGTTGTGTCCGCCGAAAACTAAAAAATAAACATTAAAAAATTAAAAAAAAAAAAGATAAACGGGAGGCGCTGAGCACCGGGTACTGATGTGAATTTGCTTGGAGGAACAACGTTTCGTTATGTTTAAAAATCAAAGCTTCATCTGCTTGCGAACCTGGTGAAATATTTACAGATGAAATATTTACACGGGGCTGGGATTGTGGCTCAGTGGTAAAGCACTTGCCTAGCATGTGTGAGGTACTGGGTTCGATTCTCAGCACCACATAAAAATAAATAAAGATTCATCAACAACTAATAAAATCTTTTTTAAAAAAGAAGTATTTACAGGTGAAATGACCCTTCCACCGCGGAGGACCACTGAATCTCAGCAGGGCACGGTCGATGCGATGCCCTTAGGCGCCACGGTGATGGTCCACGGCAGCACGTTGAATTGTCTCTAACGAACACGGAGAAGAAACCAAGACCCCGGGGTGGGACCTGCTCTCCACCCAGTGCCTGGAAATTTGGGGTGGTTTTGTGCTGATTGGGGGACCGCCAGCCTGGGCCCTGCACGACCGCTGGGACCCCGGGACGCAGGGGTGGGGCGTAGGGCGAGGAAGAAGGTCATGTCATCTCAAGTCCTGGAGGGTTAGGGCTGGCTGTCACTGCGCCTCCGCCTCCCACATCCACCCTGCGGCGCAGTTCCCAGCGCAGTTAACAGCGCAGTTCACAGATGCAGTTCACAGCTGCGCGCGTGCACACAAGCTCACACCCGCCCCAGCACTTCTGGACCACACACGGGGAACGTGGCTGGAGGGGAGTCCAGGAAGCAGGTGACTGGAGCCTCTGGGGACAAGGGAGGGAGGACCCCAGAGGGGCCTCGGAGGACATTTGCCTGACCCTTTGTTTCATTCAGTTCCTGGTTCTGTCTCCCCCGACACCCCCCAAAATAAAAACCTGGGATCTGGGGTGCAGGAGGAGTGGTGTGCAGTGTTCTCAGCACACCCAGGTCCTGGGCAGGGCCCCGTCGTGAGTGAAGTATGTCCCCCATTCCTGCAGAGCAGAAACCCTGCCCCCTGCACCTCAGAACGGCCAGAAGACGGACTTTAGGAGGTAACGAAGGCCACGGAGGCCACGGGAGGCCACGGAGGCCACGCACTGTAACCAGCAAGACTGATGGCTTTTTCTGAGACACAGAGACCAGGCGTTGAGGACACGGAGAAGAAGCCATCCGGCAGCAAGGAGAACCTGGGGGGAGCTGGCCTCCACCTGGGCCTTCTGGCCTCTGTGAGGGGGTGACCCCTGAGGTCTGAGCGCCCAGCCTGTGGCATCTTGTCATGACAGCGCTAGCAAACGTGCCTGTAAATCCAACCAGGTGGGAAACGGGAGGCCCACGGGGGACCCGCAGCCTGTCCCAGCTGGGCCAGTAGAGAGGAGGGGGTGGTAACTGAGGTTGGCAGAGCAGCGTGCAGTGGCCAGGTATGGGGCTGGCTTGGACACGTGCCCTTTAGGAGGCCCCTGGAGTCTCAGTACCTTCCCCTGAGTGATGCCAACAATGTCCATCTGCAAATCCGTGGTTTTGAGAATTGTCATCCAAGCATAGGGTCCAACACAACACAGGTCCTGAGTGTCATTCCTGGGGTCGGCTTGGGGCCAATGGAGGCTCAGAAGAAGGTTCCAGCACCAAAGCGCTGTGGGGGGGTGGCCCGAGAGGACCTGTCCACACTGCAAAGGCGCCACCGGGTGGAGGCGCACGGAACGGGCGCGCGAGCCCGCGGGTCCTGAGCTTCAGGAAGGCGCCCCTTACAGGGTGAGGTCGGGACTGGGAAGCCACGGAAATGTCTGGCACCAACCCAGCTGCTGCGCATCCACCAGCCTGGTCTGCTGGTGACCCTGACCCTCCCACTGCTACAGACCAGCCCCCGGGAAGCAAAGAGTACCCAGTGCACACTAGTCCGGTTCACAAAGCCCCCACTGTGCGCCTGGACCTGGGCACGTGGGCTCCTTCCCTTCCACGACCTGACGTGGACAGTGTATCCAGAACTTATTCCATTTAGAATGTTTATTAATTTGCAAAAATATTTCTTGGCTGCCAGGTTCTCCCGGTTGCCAACTCCCAGTGGTCCTTCGGTCAGGGGTACAGAGGAGCCGTGTTCTCCGCTAGAACCTCCAAACGCGCTCTCAAGATAAACGGGAGGCGCTGAGCACCGGGTACTGATGTGAATTTGCTGGGAGGAACCACGTTTCGTTATGTTTAAAAATCAAAGCTTCATCTGCTCGCGAACCTGGTGAAATATTTACAGGTGAAATGACCCAGCCACCGCGGAGGGCCACTGAACGTCAGCAGGGCACGGTCGATGCGATGCTGGGAGGCGCCGCGGTGATGGTCCACGGCAGCGCGTTGAATTGTCTGTACCCAATACGGAGAAGAAAACAGGATCCCGGAGTGGAACCTGCTCTCCACCCAGTGCCTGGAAATTTGGGGTGGTTTTGTGCTGATTGGGGGACCGCCAGCCTGGGCCCTGCACGACCGCTGGAACCACTGGGACCTCCTCTATCGGGAAGGTCGTCCTCTTGGATGGAGCACGCAGCTTCGGGGGGCCACACTTGGAGCGGTGAGGGAGCAAAGGGACCCCCACCTAGCCAGCCAGGTCAGCCGAATCAGCCCTGGCGATGGACCCTGTCACATTGTGAGCGGCATAGGAGACACAGGACACGGTCTCAGGTGACAGGCGCCTCGCCAGATCCCCCTCACATCCTCCATTTATTTTGATGGTTAAAAAAAAAATCTTTTGGCTGGGGAGTAGCTCAGCGGTGAAGCTGGTGAAGCTGGTAAAGCTGGTTCTCCAAATGCCCGAAGTCTGGGTTCCTTCCCCAGCACCAGCGATAATTAAAGACACTTACATTTTCACAGCTGATTTGCTGAGCTAGACACCCAAGGCGGCGCCTACGTGGCTTCGTTGCGGTGTCCCTTCGTTGCGGTGTCCCTTCGTTGCGGTGTCCCTTCGTTGCGGTGTCACGCTTTCCAACCCCTCTGTGGGGACGCGGAGGCCAAGCTTGGGCGGGCAGGACCCAGGCACCCAGACCAGGGGCTGCAGGACCAGGGGAGGGGGAACCACATTCTCCCTTCATCCAGCGATGACAGAAGGTAAAGCCAAGTGGCCCAGCATCAAGTTAGCACGGGAGACGGGAGAGGGGGAAGGCAGGGAGGGAAGGGCGGAGGAAGAAGGGAAGGAAGAATGTTACTCTTATTTTGTTTAATATTTAGTTTTTTAGTTGTAGTTGGACACAAAATCTTTATTTATTTTTACATGGTGCTGAGGATCGAGCCCAGGGCCTCCTGCGTGCTAGCAAGCGCTCTACCTCTGAGCCATGACCCCAGCCCCCAGGAAGAATATTATTTTTTAAAAAAAAAAGAGAGAGAAAAGAAATCTGTGTGTCCGCGGTGCTGCACGTCTGTAATCCCAGCGCCTCGGGAGGTGCTGAGGGCCATTGCCAAGTAGAAATGACGCATCGAAATTTCCTTGCTAGCGTACCCCATGTTAAATGGATTTCGCCGTTGACATTGCATGTAAGGTGACCTTGCTCAAGGAAGGCGGATCCGGGTTTAGAGCTGATCAGGTTTGAGGAAGTATCCCGGTCCTTGGGTTTAGGGCGTTTCCCGGTTTAAGACAATAGGGGTTTTAGGGAAGTTGGAAAAAAGCCTCGTGGGGTAGGTGAATTGGGCGGAGGAGAACTGGGATTGCCCCAGAGCGTGTGTGGAGGCTGGTGTGAGTTCGGGAATAAAGAATTGCTGTTTGAATCTACAAAGCTGTGTGGTGGCTCGTGATTCTGTGCCCAGCCAAGACATTGGCAGGGAGGCTGGTGTGTGAGGACCGGGTTGAAAGCCGGCCTCCTCAACTTAGTGAGGCCCTAAGCAACTTAACAAGACCCTGTCTCCAAATAAAAATAAAAAGGGAGGGGAATGTGGCTCAGTCAGCGGCCCTGGGTTCCATTCCAGGGAGGGGAGGGGAGGGGAGGGGAAGGGGAAGGGGAAGGGGGAGGGGGACTGGGAGAGGAGGCAGTGCACACTATTCCGGTTCACATAGCCCCTACTGTGTGCCTGGACTTGGGCACGTGGGCTCCTTCCCTTCCACGACCAGCGTGGACAGTGTATCCAGAACTTTTTCCGTTTAGAATGTTTATTAATTTGCAAAAATATTTCTTGGTTGCCAGGTTCTCCCGGTTGCCACGGGAAGTGGGTACCAGCAGCCTGGGTGGTGAGGCGGCCCTGCTCCGTGTCACTGCCTGGGCCCTGGGGCCTCAGAGGCAGGCTGGGTAAGTCAGGGATCATGGGGCCTGGAAGGAGCCACTGCCTGGCTTCCGGAGGGGGACACTGGCGTGCCGGGAGGGGTGGGGAGGGAGGCAGCTCCCGGCTCTTCTCTGCAGGAAATCCTGCTCCACGGGGGTGGGGAGAGCGCAGCTGGCGCAGGTGTGGAGAGCTGTGAGGAGGCCCAGACAGGGGGAGGCCACAGCCGGGGGAAAGTGGACACCAGAGGCCCAGAGCTGAGAGCCATCTGCAGACGGGGTGTCAGTCACGGGTCATGGGTGGATCCTTGTCATGCCGCCCTCCCCCCATGCAGGATGAGCCCCGCGGGCAGGATGCGGGCAGGATGAGGCCTCTGGATGGAACCGAGCCGACCCGCCCACTCCCCCCCCCCTGGGCTGGATGGCCCCGTCCACCCCGCCCACCATTTCTTCCTTTGTCTCTACTTCAGCTCTGAGTCTGGGACTGGTTTGTTAAAGAAAGGAAAGAAAGCAGCTGCTTACCTGGCTAGCCTCTCTGTGGAGATGCCCTGAAAGGCCACCGAGGCCGATGCTGTGGCCAGCGCTGGCGCTGGGTTTCTGGCCGGCTCACCTCCCAAGGCCCGGAGGTGACCCACACTGCCTTCTCATTTGATCATTCAACGACTGTTTGTCGAGTGCCCACTGCGTGCTAGATCCTGTGCAGAGTAAGTTCTGCTGACATTGAATTGTTACATATTATTTAAGTTTTTTCAAAATTTAGCAAGTTAAAAAAAATCGTTTTCCACTGTTTTTGGTAGGATGTACTTAGGACGCCTCTCTTGGGTGGATGGTATTTTGCTGAGTTGGGCAGGGACAGGTGAGACACATCCCATTACTTTTATTCCAAGGGCAGATAACAACTCCCTCATCTTTCTTCCTTCTCTTTAAATTGGAGAAACTGTATGTTCCTAGAATCAAGGAAAATTTCAGATAGTGCAAAAGCACTTGGCCCAGCCAGAGGTGACCCGGTATTATATGGACTCCTCCATTCCCCCTGGGGTCTGGTGAGGGCCAGTGACTAGCCCCAGACCACAGGCAATTAGGATAGTGTGACCCTTCTTTCTCTCTTTCTCTCCTCAGCCACTGGGGCCTTGCTTCCACAAGGTGAAGGACAGCTGCTCGACCTGTGGCTGATTTTGTATGAGTGGGAAATGGCTCTTCCTGGTTCCCACTGGGATGCAAGGGCTTGTTTGTTTCTGCAGCACAACCAGCCTAACCTGACTGATACAAGGATGTACAGTGGACAGTCTGTCTCCCTGAGCCTTCCCGTCCCTCCCAGTGGAAGCTCCATTGACAGATCCTTGGGCCACTTTCCTAAAATCTCCTCTGCTTTTATGTTAGCATGGACACCCTGAGACAGCCCAGATGAGGCATTCTGGTGGAAGTTGCTGGTTTTCCCCCTTTGGCTTTTGGAACCAGGGCTCTATCCCTGTGGATACGGCAGAGAGGAAAACAGACCCTGAGGAGCTGGAGGCTGGGGTCACACAGGCTGGCCAAGCCTCAGGTCTTGTCCCCCATGGACGGCCAGGCCTATGCCATCCCTGCTGCCTGGGGGTGGGCAGGACCCTCCTGCAGCCAGGTGCTTATGCTCACTGGCCACAGCCACAGACCCCCAAGCCCCATTCCCGGCCTCCTGCTCTGTGGCTGCCAGAGGTTCCCCAGCGGGCGGGTAGAAAGTGGCACTTCTGGGTACCTCCTTTAGGGAAGGAACAGGGAGGAAGTTCAGCCAGAAAGCTCAAGCATGTCTGCTCCCTTGAATTCCCTTCCCACTGCCCCATGGGTCAAACCTGGGCCCCCAAATGGCCTCTTTTCCAGCTGTGTTGTCCTGGTTTATAATGAACATAGGAGATGTATGGCCCTAAAGTGAACTGTCATCTGACGACTTCCTTTTAAGAATTTAAACAGGCCTGGCGCACCCCTGTCATCCCAGTGGCTTGGGAGGCTGAGGCAGGAGGATCGTGAGTTCAAACCAGCCTCAGAAACAGCCAGGCCCTAAGCAACTCAGTGAAACCCTGTCTCTAAATAAAACATAAAAAGGGCTGAGGACACGGCTCAGTGGTTAAGTGCCCCTGAGTTCAATCCCCCATACCAAAAAAAAAAAAAAAGAGAGAATTTAAAGTGGCTTCCCCCTTGAAGAAAGGTCTGCGTGCTTCATGCAAAAGTAACAGACAAATAAAGAGCAGGGGCAGAAACAGGTAAGGGAAAAACAGACCCCTGCCCAGGCCACCTCCCACACAGGCTGCTGTGGCTCAGGACCCCTCCTTGAAGGTTGCTTCTCTACATCTGTGAACACCTGTGGGCGTGCCCCCGGTCCCTCTGGAAGCAGATCACGAGTGGAGTGGATGCATTTAGTTCAGCGCTTGCTCCTCCGCCCTCCTCCAGGGTGCTGCTGCTGCAGTCCCGCCTCTGGGTCAGCTGACTCAGTCTTGCAAGCCTCTGCTGTTTTGCTCCAGAGCTCGGCTTCTAACAAGTCAGTACCTGTTCCTGGACCCTTTTCAAGATTGAACTTTGGATGGATTTGGTTTTTCACTTCAGGTATGTTGACCTGGTTTGTCTCTTGAATTTTTTCCCTTTAAAAAAAAATGTGTTTTATCTTAGTGTGGTGGGTTTCTGGGAATCCATTACGCCATCCCCTTTATACCTTTGGTTAAAAAACTAAATATTTTATGATGGTATTCCTTTTCTGCGGTGCCGGGGATTGAACCCAGCACCTCGTGCATACCAGGCAAAATGCTCTGCCACTGAGCCACAGCCCAGCCTGCTGCCAGGCAGACACAGAATCAGTGCAACTTCCAGGGAAATGAAAACCAGCCTAGAAAAGTCCATGCTCTCAGAAGCTCTCCAGAGTTTTCACTGCACCAATACTAGGTCATTGATACCACAAATCTATCACATTCTCAGGTGAAAATCCAGCTTGTAAGATACACACAAGCAAACATTGCGTGTGTTTTCTCAAAAACTGTCAAAGCAAGGGAGGTGTTCTGATTTTTCCTGCCTACTTTTAATGTGATCAGTTGCTAAACAAACATCAAATTCGGAATCATTTAAGACTTCTGAAACCAATACTATTGGCACTTTTAGTCTTTTTCCAACGTCAGGGCCGTTTTTAAGGTGTGGTTCTTATTTGAAAGCAAAGCAGTTTTTAAACATAACAGTGAAATGCCCAAGATAACACCATCAGGCTGGGCACAGTGGCACACGCTGATGTGAAGGCAGTCTGGGTTTGAACTTGTGATCCTCCTGCCTCAGCCTCCCAAGCCACTTGGGATGACAGGTGTGGGATGACAAGTGTGGGCCACAGGCTTGTTCTTTTTAATTTCAGCTAATAAAGTCCATGCTAAAAAAATGTATTTTAAATATGCAGTAATAACAGAACCGTCCCCTCCCTTGGGCGTTGTTTGAAATATCATGTCAGTGGGCAGGGGAGGGCACAAAGATGTACACGTATTAAGATTCTGGGAAGGGTCAAGAGTAAAGATGTGACACCAATCAGCCGGTGGCCAGAGTGGCCGGGTGGAGGGTGGATTTCCTAGCTTGCTTCCCCCTTGGATTACTAGTGAGGCCTGCTGCTCCATTTTGGCTCCCTGTGGCTCTTCCCTGTGAAATGTGAGTACACTGGTCCCTTCTGTTAGAATGTGACGTCCTCTCTCCTATTAGAAAGCAGGTGTGTCTTCCCCCTGTCAGTCAGCTATTTATAAGCCAGAATTACTGTTCCTTTGCGACACAGCTTTTGTTTCTTCCGGCTTTCCCAGGGCCAAGTTTGCAGTTCCTATGTTGAGGAGGGCTCCTTTTCCTGCTGCCGTTTCACCCGTGTGACACTTTGGACCTGAAGGTGCATCTCCTATTCACCCGCGCCCCCTGGATTTCTTAGTGTTTCTTTCTCTTGCAGTTGGACTCTGATTCATCTGGAATGACTTTGAGGAATGCTATCAGATGTGAGTGGAACTTGACTTTTCCCATGTGGCCGATATTATTTCCATTATCGTTATGGATTGGAACTCTCTCCCCAATCGATTCGGGATGCTCTTTTTACACGTGAGAAGGTTTCACATCTCCATGTTTTCGCTCTCTGGGCCATTCTGGGGGAATTCCTTCGTTTGTCTCTTCTTGAACCAACATACTGAGACTTTAGCTCTTCATGTCTGATACAGCAAGTTCTGTTATCATCTCCCCCCCACCCCCGGCCCCCGCTTTTTTAAGCCTCAGTTATTGTGAACAATTTATTCAGGCAGACAAAATTCAGAATTCGGACACACTTTTCCCAGATCATATGCAGTTCTGCTTGGTACTGATTTGCTCAGTGTCCCCACACAAGTTTGTGGTGTATCTCGAGTTTTCTTCATATAGCTCCTGCCTGAATTGTTAGAAATATTATTTCTAAGAAACTTATTGTAAGTACTGCAAAGCATCCCCCTCACCAGGCCTGCATAGACCACTGTTGATTATGATTGGGATAACAGAAGGCAGGGGATTCTGTTTGTTTTGCTACTTTTTGTATATATTGCTACTTTTGAAACCCTATTAAAATTCTGAGAAGGTGTTACAGGAGGGCTTTGGGTTTTCCAGATGGGTCACTTGCAAAAAATGATGCCTCTGCCTCCTACACTTCCAGGTGGCCTTCTGCATTGCCCAGGTGTGGCACAGGAACTCCCGGGGGCGGCTCTGGGATAAGGCATTCTTGATTTGAGGGACAAGCTTCTGGTGTTCCAGAGGTAGGTTCTCTTGTCGCTGCTCATCTGAAATATTTTTTAAAATGTTGTTCAGAAAATGCCAGAACTAAAACCAACTCCTGTTCTTTCTTTTTTAAAGAAAAGAGTGGATGCCTCGGCTGCAGGGCGGCCTGGGCAGGGTGGGTGCTCTTGTGGGCAAACCCTTCTGTACAACTTGATTCTTGACGTTGCATGACTTACTCTGGTTTTGCTTAAAACACCAACAGCAAGAGCCAGTGCTCGGGGTTGGGGATTTAGCTCAGTGGCAGAGCGCTTGCCTAGCATGCGTAAGGCCCTGGGTTCGGTCCTCAGCCCTGTAAAAAACAATTACTAAAAAAGTATAAAAAAAAAAAAAAAGGATTAAAAAGACCAAAAAAAAACAAGGTAACAGCACACACACAACCTTTTCTTCCTCATCTCCAGATCACTCTTGCATTTTGGGAGGGGCAACGTTTATGACATCCTTTTTTGGGCACCACAGCACCCATCACCCCTGGCCCGGGCTCTAGCCGGTTTTGCTTAAAACATCAACAGCAAGAGCCAGTGCTCGGGGTTGGGGATTTAGCTCAGTGGCAGAGCGCTTGCCTAGCATGCGTAAGTACTAAAAAAGTATAAAAAAAAAAAAGGATTAAAAAGACCAAAAAAAAACCCAAGGTAACAGCACACACACAACCTTTTCTTCCTCATCTCCAGATCACTCTTGCATTTCTCGAGGGGCAACGTTTATGACATCCTTTTTTTTGGGCACCGCAGCACCCATCACCCCTGGCAGCACCCATCACCCCTGGCGGGGGCTCTAGCAGGTTTTGCTTAAAACACCAACAGCAAGAGCCAGTGCTCGGGGTTGGGGATTTAGCTCAGTGGCAGAGCGCTTGCCTAGCATGCGTAAGGCCCTGGGTTCGGTCCTCAGCCCTGTAAAAAACAATTACTAAAAAAGTATAAAAAAAAAAAAAAGGATTAAAAAGACCAAAAAAAAACAAGGTAACAGCACACACACAACCTTTTCTTCCTCATCTCCAGATCACTCTTGCATTTTGGGAGGGGCAACGTTTATGACATCCTTTTTTGGGCACCGCAGCACCCATCACCCCTGGCAGCACCCATCACCCCTGGCGGGGGCTCTAGCAGGTTTTGCTTAAAACACCAACAGCAAGAGCCAGTGCTCGGGGTTGGGGATTTAGCTCAGTGGCAGAGCGCTTGCCTAGCATGCGTAAGGCCCTGGGTTCGGTCCTCAGCCCTGTAAAAAACAATTACTAAAAAAGTATAAAAAAAAAAAAAAAGGATTAAAAAGACCAAAAAAAAACAAGGTAACAGCACACACACAACCTTTTCTTCCTCATCTCCAGATCACTCTTGCATTTTGGGAGGGGCAACGTTTATGACATCCTTTTTTGGGCACCGCAGCACCCATCACCCCTGGCAGCACCCATCACCCCTGGCGGGGGCTCTAGCGAGTTTTGCTTAAAACACCAACAGCAAGAGCCAGTGCTCGGGGTTGGGGATTTAGCTCAGTGGCAGAGCGCTTGCCTAGCATGCGTAAGGCCCTGGGTTCGGTCCTCAGCCCTGTAAAAAACAATTACTAAAAAAGTATAAAAAAAAAAAAAAGGATTAAAAAGACCAAAAAAAAACAAGGTAACAGCACACACACAACCTTTTCTTCCTCATCTCCAGATCACTCTTGCATTTTGGGAGGGGCAACGTTTATGACATCCTTTTTTTTTGGGCACCGCAGCACCCATCACCCCTGGCCCGGGCTCTAGCCGGTTTTGCTTAAAACATCAACAGCAAGAGCCAGTGCTCGGGGTTGGGGATTTAGCTCAGTGGCAGAGCGCTTGCCTAGCATGCGTAAGTACTAAAAAAGTATATATAAAAAAAAGGATTAAAAAGACCAAAAAAAACCCAAGGTAACAGCACACACACAACCTTTTCTTCCTCATCTCCAGATCACTCTTGCATTTTGGGAGGGGCAACGTTTATGACATCCTTTTTTTGGGGCACCGCAGCACCCATCACCCCTGGCAGCACCCATCCATCACCCCTGGCGGGGGCTCTAGCAGGTTTTGCTTAAAACACCAACAGCAAGAGCCAGTGCTCGGGGTTGGGGATTTAGCTCAGTGGCAGAGCGCTTGCCTAGCATGCGTAAGGCCCTGGGTTCGGTCCTCAGCCCTGTAAAAAACAATTACTAAAAAAGTATAAAAAAAAAAAAAAAGGATTAAAAAGACCAAAAAAAAACAAGGTAACAGCACACACACAACCTTTTCTTCCTCATCTCCAGATCACTCTTGCATTTCGCGAGGGGCAACGTTTCTGACATCCTTTTTTGGGCACCGCAGCACCCATCACCCCTGGCCCGGGCTCTAGCCGGTGGCACCTGCCAGCCTCGCCCGCGACCCGAGCCTCCGGGCCCGGGCAGCCTGGGGAGTCGGTTTTGAGACAACTCCTCGGGTGTCTCTCCGAGCCACACTGGCCAACTCGGTCCCATCTACTCATTTTTTTTTTAAAACAGTGCAGACGTGTCCGGTTTCCCCCACGTGCGGCCAAGTGGACGCTTCCGGCGGGAACGGACTGGCCCACTGCGGAGCAACGGGGCGGGGGGGCCGAGGGGGACGCGTGCGTCCTGAACCCTTTTGGGCCTTCTCGCGTGCCGTCCCTACCCAGCCTGCTCCGCGCGGCCGTCCCCGGAAGTGGGCTCGGCGTCCTCGGAAGTGGTGTGTTGCTGCCAGAGCCTCGCGGCGCCGTGAGCCAGGAGCGCCAGTGGCGATGGCCGGGAGGCAGGACATGTTCGACGCCATCGTGATGGCGGATGAAAGGTGAGGGGCACGGCCGGGACCGCGGACGGTGGCCGCCCGCGCCCGAGTGGGCAGCGCTGTCGCGCGAGGGGACCCGGCCGAGCGCCTCGCCGGCCGCCGGCTCCCGGAAGGAGCTGCTGAGCGGCTCCCGAGCGCCGGTCCCGGCGGCGCTGCAGCCGGGGACGGGAAACCGTGGAACCGGCGGCGAGGGCGGCGGGAGGCTCCGGCCTTGCTGCGGGCCGTCCCTCTCGGGCGGTCCTCACCCGCGTCCGCCGTGACCGAGGGGTAGCTTCGCGGGAGAGGGCTGCGGCCGCGGCGGGAACCGGCGGTTGGCCTGAGCTTCGGGCCTCTGCTGCTCGAGCCTGCTCGGCCTGGGCGGGCTGTGGGTGGCACCGAGAGGGAGGGTCTCCCGAAGCACCTCCCTGGGTTTACTCGCTGCCTCGCCTCCTCCATCAGATTCCACGGGGAAGGCTATCAGGAAGGCTACGAAGACGGCAGCAGTTTGGGTCGGATTGAAGGAAGACAGCATGGCGCGCTGCGTGGAGCCAAAATTGGGTCTGAGGTCAGTGGGAGCCTCCGCTCACATGGACGCTTTTCCAGTTTGTAATGTACTCGGATGCTCCGTGTGTTGAGTGGGATACCAAGCTCTGAAGGCCCAAGCCTTGTGTGGGCCTTTCCAGGCCGCCCAGGTCCCTGCGGGAAGTGTTCTTGGGACCCATGGCCGGAGCACGTTGCTGTCTGGAGACCATTAAGTTATGTGGCTGGAGGATGAGAAGCCGTTGGTTGCCTCCACTTGCGTTGGAGGCAGGACGCTGTCTTCAGCCACCTGGGTCCTCTCCCAGAGACCCAGCGCCTGTGTTTGTATTGAGATGCTACAGAACCGCGTTCTTACCTATAAGAGGTTGGCCCTCTTACAGGTAACTGGCCCTGAGTGCAGAGCCTGAGGCAAGGCAGTGAGGACAGCATTCCCTGCGTACCTCTTGCTGAGGTCAGGATGTCCCTCAGCAGCAGTGGGGTCTCCTGAGACTCTGCCCAGATGTCATCCCCCGCTTCATTCTCATCTGAAGGCTTGGCTAGGGCTGGAGGATCCACCCTGAAGGTGGCACACTCACATGACAGTGGGCATGGACCTCTCCACAAAACCCCTCAGGTCCTCCTAGCACTGAAGGGCAAGTGGTCCAAGAAGGCAACACAGGAGTCCCCGTCCCTCTATCCTCAGAATCACACCCTCTCTTTGCCTCCATGTTCTGTGATTGTACAGGCCTCCCTGTGGTCAGGGGAACTGCTCAGGGTGTGAACGCAGGGGAGGAATGAGGGCTGGCTGCCCCACTGATTAGCTGCCTAGTTGCCACTGCCCATGCTCCGTGGGTCCTTCCAAAACACTAGCAGAAGCACAGCTGCCTCCACCCCTCCTGGTGTCTAGGAATCTGGTAATTAGGTTCCGTGTAGCCAGCTCTTGTTAATTTTACTCTCCAACGTCTTTAAAATACAGATTGGGTGCTATCAAGGCTTTGCTTTTGCGTGGAAGCATCTCCTACACAGTGACGCCAGCGAGAGAGACAGGTGAGCTCTGAGCGTCCTTTCCTTTTTTCCAGGAGGGGTGCTTAGTTCACTAACAGTGACCTTGGGCATTAGTTTTCCATTTTCTCATCTGTTAAGTGGAGAAAATAATAATGTCAAACTTAAATGCTGTTAGATTTAAAGGAAATAATAAAGACAAAATGTTGGCACATTGTAGTCATTTGGTGAACACTGGTAGTTTTCAATTCCCTAAAAAGTTCCTTTCCCAGCCTTTCCCCTGGAATCACCAGTGCACCAAGTGCTTGTGGACACCAAGACGGTAAAGTGGTGTTAAAATGTGTACTTCTCACTCCTGAGCTTCTGATGGAACAGATCACTGTCGTCTCAGTGTGACTAGGGCTCAGAAGTGCCCACTCCACGGTCCCCGGTTTAGTATGACCTGCCCAGGTGCGTTTGGCTGTGGTAAACTCATTTCTGACACCAGGAGGTGCTGTTGTCATTATCTGAATGGGTTCAGCCTCGCTGCGTCTGCCTGCCCGAGCCCCTTGTGAGCCTGTCTGGCCTGTCCTCCCCCTCAGGTTGGAAACAGCCCTCCAGTGAAAGAAAGGCACGAGGCTCTCAGGAGTGAGAGAAAGCAGACTTAAGCTTGAACTCTGCATCTTCTGACACCTGGTGTCCTGGCCCTTGTAGGTGGCATCCCTGTTCATGCAGCTTGTCCTTTTATTTGAAATATCTTGAGTTTTTAGAGCCCAGGCCATACCCATATTCAGAAGTCACAACAAAGGTGCTGTGCCTGAGTGGTTCTGGGGTTGCCTGCGCCTGTGTCTGAGCAGGTGGTACTTGTGCAGACTGCTTCTCCCAGCCACAAGGCACCTGTGGCAGCTTGTGTTGCCACCAGGTGGCGCCGAGAGCTGTGCTTTCCACTCAGGGGCCAGGATGAGGAGAGGGAGGGCGCCAACTTGAGCTCCTTAGCCAGATCACTCTCCCCACTTCTTCTTCTTCTTCTTTTTTTTTTTAAAGAGAGAGTGAGAGAGGAGAGAGAGAGAGAGAGGGAGAATTTTTAATATTTATTTTGTAGTTCTCGGCGGACACAACATCTTTGTTGGTATGTGGTGCTGAGGATCGAACCCGGGCCGCACGCATGCCAGGCGAGCGCGCTACCGCTTGAGCCACATCCCCAGCCCTCTCCCCACTTCTAAAGTCTGGCTTTCCTAACTCCTCAGAGCAGCCCACCCAGTCTGTCCAAAAGAAGACAACCTGCTGCCGCTGATGCCAGGCTGGTGGGAACCCTGCCAGCCCCCACACGTGCAGCCTGGGGTCGCTGAACCCAGAGCTTTGTCTGCACAGGTGTTGGGTTTATAAGTCAGTGCAAAGGGCTGGGCATGCAGCTCAGTATGTAGAGCGTTTGCCCAACCTGCACAAGGCCCTGGGTTCCCTCCCCAGCAACACACACACATACACACACACACACACACACACACACACACAAAGAAGTCAGTGCAAATATTTTCTTCTCTTTCTGGTGCTGGGGATGGAACCCAGGGCCTTGTGCACACCAAGCAAGCGCTCTGCCACTGAGCTACGCCTGCAGCCCAGTATGTTTTTTAAAGTGAGAAAGGGCTGCTAGGTGACATTCTACTGCAAGGATGTGAAAGGGCAAAGAACTGCTGTCTGCATGGCCCCGTGAAGGAGCGGTAGCGCAGTGCCTGGGAGGCATGGAGAGGCGGCCCTCAGTCCCGGCATTGGCGCTTGGTCACTCCAAGATGCTGCTATTCCCTTCTTAGTAGCTGGCGACCCCTGCCACAGCGGTGCTGGCAGGACTGCCCACACCTGTAAATGTGTGCCTACCTGAGCTGCCCACCAGGTGTGTCTGCAGGTGCTCCCTGAGCAGGGAAGAGGTCAACCACCTGCAGAGGGGACATGGATGGGATTCTCCCACTCACCTTAGCACCTTCCTCCAGTCTCTGGGAAGCCAGGGCTTGACTGCCTTGCATTGGACTTTCATGGTTTGGCATTTTCCAGGTGAGGTGGTCCTTAGGCGCTGGCTTGCCCTCCGTGAGTGTGCTCACCTGCATCTCTGTGAATACCAGCTCTCGGCCAGCGCGTGGGACCTGGCTGCTCTGAATCGCCATTGCGTGTGTATCCGGCATGCTTCTGTCCTCTGGGACATATGGCCCCGAACAGGGTCATCCTAAGAGTCGCTGTCCCTTGGAAATCCCTGGGCCCCACCTGGATGTGCATTGAGTGATCTTTAAACTGCCGCAGGGGAGCCGTGGTCCCAGGGTCACTGGAATCGAGGACTGTGCACGTCCTCTGTCCTGCAGGTCACACAAATGAGCTAACACTTATAACCCATGAGCTGTTGTCACTCCCCCTTTTGCAGATAGGACAGCAAGGTTGAATGATGGGGGTGTCTAAGTGTCTTGGATCAGGGCCTCTCTTTTCTGCCGCATCCTGTCTCCTTCCCTGGAGAGGCGGCTGGGCGCAGGTGGCCTGCCCAGCTCTGGCAGGGACGCAGGCACATCAACAATTGGGACCCTGCTGTCAAGGCGCTGGGCGTGAGTGACAGCCACGTTGGTAGGTAAACCAGCGTGATTTGATGTAATGAGGAAATCCATTTTCTGCCCTGAGCCTGAGCCTTCTCAGCAGGCTTGCTTCTTCAGGTGACGGTGTGGCCACTGCACATGTTGGCCTTTTGTGTCCCAAGGATCTGAAGGTCTGCTTCTGTGCTTTCAGCAGGAAGATGAAGGTCTTGGAGTCACTGATGGGAATGATTGAGAAGTTCCCCTACGATGACCCTGCTTACGACAAGCTCCACGAAGACCTGGACAGGATCCGGGGGAAGTTTAGGCAGGTCTGTTCCCTGTGTGCCTGTCCTCGGTGAGCTGGCACAGGCCCTGGGGTTCACTCAGTGGTCTTGGGTCTCGTGCACCCCCATGTGTGTGTGTGAGTCATTGGAGAGGAGCATTGTCTCTGTGTCCCCATTCTAGACAGCTGAGGACAGTCTGGGGCCGGTGTAAGGACACACCTCAGGGTTTCTGGTGGGGACGAGAACAGCTATAGCCAAGGGAGGGCTTTGCTCTCGCTAGTGAGCAGAAATGCACGAGATTTTAAAATGCTGCCTTTCTTTTGTGTGTTCAGCTGTGTTCATTACTGAATGTTCAGCCTGACTTCAAGATGAGTGCAGAAGGTTCTGGACTTTCATTTTGAAGATGACAGACGGGAGCGGATAAAACTTCAAGGGACAGATGTCTGCATGTTAAGAATGTGATTAAAGACAAAACTGATGGGGTATTGGTTGTTCTGGAAGTGGGGGTCCCAGTTTGGCCTCCTGCCCCCTGAGGTTTTGTGCCTGGGTCACTGTGGTGCCCTGTCCCCTGTGCTGTGTGAGCGAGACTGCCCACCGCTGCTCTGGTGTGGGATGCTCCACTGGCCTCCAGCAGGGCAGGCCTGGCTGGTCCTGGACTGTCCCTGAGAAGGAGGGCCGAGGTGACTTGAGGCAGGTAATGGGAAGTGGGTGTTTCTCCTGAGAGCTCCATGCCGCAGCCCAGCAGGTAGGTGGAGGTGGCGGTACTCCCCTTTACCCGGGAGGAGACTGAGCCGCAGCAGCAGAGCAGGACTTGCACCCGCCAGTCACGCAGCCCGCAAGGTGCTGCCTCCTGGCACTGTGCGGGTGGCTCCTGAGCACCCGAGAACCCTGCCCTCCATTGCCACTGTGCTGGGCCCTACAGGCTCCAGTGCTCCACCAGGTTCAGTTTGCCTGGACACTCGGCTGGGAAGAGCGGCTGGCCGATCTTGAGGGGCCCAGGTGTGCCCTTCCCGCTGTCCCCAAGAGGGGGATGAACTGCACAGCATTGAGAAGTGGTTAAGCGGAAGTGTTCTGGATCAGACTCGCCACTGAGCTGCTCTCTACAGAGTGCTGTGCTCACCACGGTCTCCTGCCAGCGCTGGGCGTGGGTTGCTGGAATGGGTTCCTGCACCTGGGTGGGTGGGCACGTGGTGGCACGTGTTGACACATCCCCACTTGGTTGTCCCGAGCTCACCACAGACTGCCTGTCCCACTGCTGTTCTAGAGCGTCTGGCAGCAGTGAGGTGAGGGGACATGGTGAGATTTCATATCTGAGGGTGCTGCTGCCCTCTTGCTAGGGACAGAGACAGCAGGTCACGCTGGGAGCACCAGGTGCAGGCCCTGTCCTGCAGACTGCCCGCAGCCATCCAGGCCTCTAGAAGTCCTGCGGCACTCCGCCTCCTGTGTCTCCCTGATCTCTGAGGATCTCTGAGGACCAGCGGTGCTTCCTCTCGGGCACAGGGTCTGAGGGCCTCTGGCTGCTGCTTCACGGTGGGTTTCTCTGTTTTCTAACTTACCCGTTTAATAATGTATTATTTTTCTTATTGGAAAAATAAATAACACTTTAAAGCAAAATTCTCTCTGGGACTGTTTGTAACCACTCCAGCCACAGTGATCCCCCTCTGGAGGGTCAGGGTCTGCCTACAGAGGAGGCCTGTACCCGGGGCGGCCACCTCTCATCCATCCTGCTGCCCTGTCTGTCTGCCTGCCCATAGCCAGTGCAGTGCCCCTGGCATGCCCTCCCTCCCTCCCTCCCTCCTCAGCCCCTTGCCCCCCAAACCCCTGCTGCTGTCCCAGCAGCAGCCACCACTTCTGGAGCCACACCTGCTCACTGGTCATCTTCAAGATTCCTGGACACCGACCTTGACCTGTGCCCTCCTGGCCCTTCCTGGAGTACTGGGCCCCGTGTCGGGGATGCCTGGGTCTCCCAGCCAGACCTAGATTGCTGTGCAGACGGGGCCTCCGTAACTGCCGGGGGCCTCCAGGGCAGAGCCAGCGGGGGCTGCGTCTCGTCTCCTGGCTGTGGAGGTTGGCATCTGTGGGAAGGGTCACCTCGCTCCAGAGAAGGAAGCGCTGTCTCTGGGATGTGACCCCCGGGCCAGCACAGGCAGTGCAGCCAACTGCAGGTGACGAGGCCCTGGAAGGAGCCTGGGCCTTGGTGCCCAGAGGACTGTTGCAGGAATTGGCCTCTCGCTCAGAGCCACCCCTGTCCACTGGCCGAGGCTGTGGTGTTTCCGTTGCTTGCAGACAAGCATCCTGCCCGCTGCCTCCCATCCTGCCCAGCACCATCCTGTCAGGCTGGTCTCTGGGTGGTGATCTTTGTCCGTGAGGCCTTGGCTTGGACTTCATCCCTTCTGGTGGGTCTCCTAGGGCGTGGCTGCCCCTCCTTCCTGTTAGAGCTTCAGTGCGCTTTGTACCACAGCATACGTTTCTGTACCAGTCTCCTGGCTGCCATGACAGAGGCACAAGCCCGTGGCTTGCCTCCTGGAGGCTGGAGGGGCCCATGAGGGTGCCGCAGGGCTGGTCTTCTGGCAGCCTCTTCTAGTCTGCGGACAGTCATCTCCCTGTCCGCACATTGGCGTCCTGGGTCTGCATCCTGATGGTTTTTGTTGGTTTTGCTCCACCACAGAGCCTCCTTCCCTGCCCTTTTAAAATAACGTTTGGGATGGCCTCACTGAGTTGCTGAAGCTAGCCTTGAACTTGCGATCCTCTTGCTCCAGCCTCCGAGTCTCTGGGGTTACTGGTGTGCCTCCCTGCGCCCAGCCTGATTTCAGGACCCTCAGGTATATTAGGCCCTGCCTTGAGACTTCATTTTAACTTTCTTGCCTTCTTAGAGACCCTCTCTCCAAATACTG
This sequence comes from Spermophilus citellus, assembly GCF_964194105.1. NCBI lineage: Eukaryota > Metazoa > Chordata > Mammalia > Rodentia > Sciuridae > Spermophilus > Spermophilus citellus. Next base: position 253,672,013 of record NC_138183.1, on the reverse strand, counting down.
TCACACAGGAGGCAGGGGATCAGGGCCTTAGTGCACCGATTCCGTGGGGGCTTGGTCCAGGCTATCACAGGAGCCCCTCTGGCTGCAGCAACAGTTAACTTGGAACTGAGGGCGAGTAAAGCCACCTCTCCAAAGTAGATGTCGCATGACTGGGTGCTGCAGGAGCCAGTGGCTGGGCATAGGCAAGGTCAGCCCCCACGGGAGCCGAGTCACGGCAGTGGCTAACTCGCAGCCACTCAGCGGTGCTGAACAAGGCCACCTCTCTCTTTCTCTTGATTCTGCATTCTCTCCTTAACACCGTGGGGAGTGGAGGAGGAGGAGGTGGCAGAAGGGCTGAGAAGCCTAGTTGGCCCTGGCTGCTGGCGCCCGGCCCCTTGCCTCAAGTCGCTAAGCTGGCTGCTTCCCTCCGCCTTGCTGGCCGCAGTCTGCCCTTGGCGGTGGTCAGCGGCTGGCCGCAGGCTGCAGGGGGAGGCACACAGGGCCTGAGCAATCTGCTGGTCACTCGTCCCGAGGCCATTTTCCTGGCAAGGCCTCTCCAGTCCACAGCCCGTCATGCAGCCAGTCTTACATCTCGAAGTCTGAGGAAGGGACAGGAGCGGGACCTGTGCTGGCTGCCAGGAGGAGGACAAGCAGTGACCAATGAGCCCTCCGCTGCCCCAGGCCCTGTGGGCAGCTCTCCCAGGAGTGTGTGTGGCCCCTGGGAGTCCAGAGGCCGGGGTGGCCTTCTGCTATGCCTGGGGACGAGGCCAGGAGGCCCCTGAGGAGCCTCCCATTAATCTTCCAGTTGCAGAATCTCTTCACTGCTGCACTGCCCTGGGGGCACCCGGGCCACCTGGATAACAGAACTGAGATTGCTCTGAGCTCATCCCGACGGACTGACCGCCGCAGTGGTCCTTGGTGGATGGAGAGTTGCAGCTCAGGAAACTGAAGACACTGAGCTCTGGGGGCTCATCAGAGCAAATGGGCCCCGAGTTCAGTGTGTCAGAGGACACGGGAGTCCAAGCGAGAGGGACTGCCCCCCAGGCTCAGTGACTTGGTTGTGTGGGGACTTTTCCAGGGAAAGTTGCTCTTTGCCTCTAAATGTCCCGTGATTGTGCAGGGCTGATGATTTCTCAGTGGGCATCGGGCTCCACTGGGAGGGTGCCCTGGCAGAGCTCCCCAGTCCCCTTAACCAACTGGTTGGCCTCTGGTCATGGGGCTTGGGGCCTCTGTGCTGGGCGATCCCTTGCCGGGGTCCTCCAAGCATCAGGCACACGGTGGCGGGACCAGCGTGGAGAGGGCTGGCCTCATGCTCTCAGCAGGGGTACCTGGGCATTGCTGTTCCCCTGCTGGGTGCACCCCAGAAACAGCAGGGGCTTGCTGAGCTTGCTGCTTGGCTTTGAGAGCTCAGCGGGTCTGTTGCCAGTGGAATTGTGTCCTCCAAAAGGAAACACTGAAGTCTCAGCCCTGGCACCTGGGACTGTGACCTTATTTGGAAATAGGATCTTTGCAGCATCTACAAAGCTGTAAGTGAAGATGAGGTTGCCCCAGGGTGGACGGGCCCTCAGTCTACTGTGGCGGGGTCCTCCTGAAGGGGGACACCCCGAGAAGCACAGTGTGCAGACCGCGGCTCCACCACAGAAGGAGGCAGGGCCTGGGCTGAGGGAGGAGGGAGGCTGCCGCCCAGGGAGCTCAGCCATGCTGTGCAGGCCCGGTGGACCCCCACCCACCCCTCGGCTTCTCCTACTCACCTGCAAAAGGGCCACCAAATATTCCTCTGCTGCCTTTTTTGTAAATAAAACTTTATTGGCACATAGCCCCACGCATCCTTCACTCAACCGTCTGGCTGACCAGGCACAACACGGTGCCTTGACCGTCCCCTGCTGACCTGCAGTCACGTACTGTCAGAGTGCAACGACAGGAGAGCAGGCCAGGGCCAGGGCCACACAGCTTACTAGTGTGTCCCCTGCCTGTCACCAGCTCATAGGGCATTCTGGGAGCTGGGGCAGAACTGCTCAGTGGTGTTCAGCACCTCGCCTGGCACACAGTAGGCGCACTATGAACTTGAGCTGCCCCGGCCCCTGCCCATGGTCACATGAGGGTGAGGAAGACGCCCCTGAGGCCCGGCAGGACTGGGGTCTGGGCAGCTGGTCCTGGTTGGGCCACTTAGCTCTGGAGCAGCCGCCACTGGCGGGCCCGCCTCTGCTGTCGCTGGGTGAAAATTAAAGGATTAATGGATGCCGGCTTTGATAGGCTCAAGGCCACCAAAGCCCCTCAGCGGAGAGTTCCACATTCCCTCTTCCCAGTCCTCCTTGTGTGCCCCTGTGAGTGGTGGTGACAATGGCCCCCGGATGTGGGCCCCAAGGCCAGCCGCCCCAGTGCTGCCCGCCCACCCGTCCGCGGGCTATTGTCTGCCCGGCCCTGCAGTGTGGCGCTGGGCTGGTGGGGCCCCGCGGCAGGGGGACTGTGGGAACGGATTAGAGGTCCTGGGCTTTCTTCCCCGTCTTGCATAAACTCTTGATCAAAGACATTCCTGGGATGACAGAGCCCTGCGAGAGGCCAGCCCAGCACGCCCAGCGTGGGGGACGCGCACCCCGTGCCCCTGCCGGCCGGGGCAGCCTGCCGCAGCCTGCTGGCCTGGCCCACCGTGCAGCGTGCTCTCGGCACACGGCCTGCATACGTTGACGGTGACGGAGGGCACAGGCAGAGGCCGCCATCCCAACAGATGTGAGGCCAGGCCCTGCTGCAGGGCCCTCGCTCCTCTGGATGCTGAGGGACACTGCCCACCCGGTCTTCCCCCCAGAAACACGCACGTGCCACTCTGCCAGCCTCTCCCCACGTCTTGATGACCCAGGCTGCTGCCTGGGCCCCGGGAGCCCGACCCTCCTCAGTGCCCACAACTCAGTACAGTAGCTGAGACTGGCCTGAGGTGACCCCCGGAGCCCCTGACATAGGACTGGAGATCCCCAGACCTCCATCCCCTGGAGGGGCTCAGGACCAAAGCGGAAGGTTGTGAGGGTGTGGACGCCCTCACGGAGGCCGCCTTTGTTTTGAGCATCGAGGAACAAGCAGAGATGGTCAGGGGTGGAGGGCCAGGCAACAGCACAGGCCCAGAACCTGGAGCCTGGAGCAGTCGGGCGTGCCCAAAGCCCGGGGTAGAACCAAGGTCCAGGGAATGGAGGCGGGGAGGGCAGGGCCTCAGGGACCTCAGGCCAGCTGGAAGCAGAGAGGCAGCCCAATGGGTTGTGGACAGAGGGAGGGGGGCTGCCTGGGCACTGGCAGGCTGGTCAGGGGGCAGGAGGGCCCCACTGACTGGGTAGCAGGGAGAGCTGACCAGCAAGGCTTCATCTCCAGAGACCCTCAGAGGGCAGGTCTTGCTGTCCTTCTGTGACTGGAGAGACCAGCACCCAGCAGGGCACCCTGGGGGGTGTCAGCTGAGCTTGAGGGCAAGGATCACAGTCTGGGGTGCCAGCGACATTGTGGGTTTCACTGCCTGGCCAAGGAGTGTGCTTCAACGGTCAGCCATCACTGTGGGCACCGATGCCAACGAGGAGGCCATCGGGGAACCTGGCCCTGGGCCCAAACCCTCCTCCACCCGACAGGGGCGCCCTCCCCTGCCTTGCTGTTCCCGACTGGTCAGCAGGACCTAGGACACGCTTGCAGTCACATGGGCCTAGGGTGGGGACCTGGCTTCCTGCCCCAACAGGGACCTAGTTCTGGTCAGAGCTGGGCCCCTGCCATGGTGAGCCGGGACGCTTCACTGTAGGTGGCTCTGCCCAAGGAGAAGGCTGGGCTCTCCGAAGTCAGAAGGAGCCAGGTAGTGGCCTTCCCAGCTCCCTAGAGCTCTTGCTGTGACACTGCCAGGGGCCCCATCTGCCTTCGGGAGCCCCCACCTTTAGGAGAGCAGGGCTGGCAGTGACCATGGAGGCCAGGCGTCTCCTGCACACCCCACCCTCCTCTCAGAAGCGCAGGAGCCCACCGAGCACCACCACGGCCAGGGCTTCCCAGGCCACCCCTTTCCCCGGGGCTGGGACCTAGTCACACCCAGAAGCCAGAGGCAGATGATGCAGGGGTCCAGCAAGGCCCCCCAGGCGCCGTGTGAAAGGCTGCCCTGGTCGGTGGCCCTCATGCTGCGAGCTTTGGCAGCACCAAGGACCATGATTCACCCAAAGCACACAGCAGTTTGCGCCAGGAGAGGGCCAGTGGACACGCCTCTATTTACCTTCCCAGATGCAATAACCCAGGGAGGGCACACTGGCTGGCGAGGGCCAGGAGATGCTCCTGATCAATGGCACCGCGAGTGTCTCTGGCGCCAGCACTGCTGGCTTGTGTGGTCCCAGACGCCACCTGCAAATGCTTGGGAATCTCCTGGGGTCCAAACTGCCCCTCCCTCCTGGCACCCCAGGGACTCCTCCCAGATGTGCACCTACAAGCTGGGTGGGGTCTGGCCCCCACCCATGAGAAATCATTTGACAATGTCAGCAGACACTGCTGGTGTCAAGGGACAGGGCTACAGACATCTAGCAGGTGGAGGTCAGGATGTCACCGCAGAGCACAGGATGACCTGGCCATGCGTCCCTCCCTGTCTCCAGCCGGCCTGGGAAACACACAGGCAACACACTGGGGTTTCACCAATTTTATTTCTAGACTTTTCATGTTTGTTTGTGTCTCTGCTGGGAACGTGTCAGTTCCCTGTCTGTGCTGGGAAGCACCGTGTGTCCACCAGGCACAGACCCAGGCTGCCCACCACCAGACCCTCGCCGGCTCTTGCATCACAGGACACACCGCTGTGCTCTGTGGACCTGCCACCAGCCTTGGGCCTTCAGGCAGTGTTCAAAGACACCTGACCCCACTCACGACTATGGACACACCACCCCCTCGAGAACCCTGCTTGGTTCAGGCAGATGCCGCAGCCAGGGTGGTCGCGGTAAGTGGAAACGGGGCTCTGGAGAGAGGGCGGGCGGCCAGTCCTGTACCGGCACCTGCCAGGCCCCCAGCACAGACCCACCCCTCCGGGGCACCAAGGGTACAGATCCCGGGCACATGGCACTGTGAGCTGGCTTGGTTGAGATTTGGAGTCTTTAATTTAGCATCATGCTGTAATCAACAAACAAGAACAAACACAACACTAGCACATGGAACAGAGGAAACGCACCCGAAACTCCAACAATTCCGGAAGCGATTCCAATCATCCCGATGACGAGTCCTACGGCCCAGCACCACAGTGGCACGTAAGACAGACTGGTATCACAATAATAATAACAACATGCAATGTTCATAACTACACGTCAAGAGCGGCACAGCTGGCGAAGCTATACCACAATGGCACGTCCAGACCGGCCGAGCCCAGCACTACAGGCGCAGGGACACAGCTGGGCAGCGACAGGCCTGCGCAGGTCTCCTGGACGTGGCCCCGTTGGCCGGGGCCGTCTTGGGATTCGTCTGTGTGTCTGTCCACGAGGCAGACAGAGCCGACTGGTGGGTCTACACATGGCTAAGTGAAGCATGAGGTATCGTGAACAGGGACCTTTTTGGAATAGAGCAGTAATCACATCAAGTCAAAATTGATCACATTAAAAAAAACTACAAAAAAGGGCATCTGTAATACAATTTTCTATGAGAAAATTAAAACGAGCACATGGCAGTATATGACATCGTAAAACAAAAACTGATCCTCCCATAGCAGCAAAACAACGTGAAAGAGATACAGAGAAGCTGTGAACAGTTTCCGACTGCGGGAAGTCACTGGTAGCAGCGCGATAGGAAGTGGAGCCACGGCCTGTCCCTCCTGTGGGCACTGCCCGTCCCCTCGGGTGCCTCCCGCCACACTCCTCCCTCACGTACTCTCTCCAGCCTCTGCCTCAGCCTCCACACTCTTGCCACCTCCCCTCAACACGTCCTCAATGCAAAGGTCCAGGGCCAGGATGGGCAGGGGTCCTGGACCCCTCTCCTCTCAAGCACCCTGGCGTCCCTGTGCCTCGGGTGCCTCTAGAGCAGACCACTTTGGGCAACGCCCCACAGGCCGAGGCCAGGTCTGGGCGGTCTCTCTGGAGATCTTCCCTCACCGACCACAGGCCCCATCTTGTCACCTGCAGCTCCAAGGCAGAAAGGGTTGAGTGTTGAAATCCAGGGAGACTGCGTCACTTTATAAGTCATACTGGCCTTACGAGCATCCTCTGCAATAAATATTCTTTTTAGCCTTAACTATAAATTATATATTTTAGTGTTTAAAAACCTTCCGCTGTGAAATACCTAAAAGTAACCCTTACACTACTTGTTCTCTAGGTGAACCTTTGAGGTCCCTACTTTCAAACATCAGTTGGCACCAAAGGATTCCCGCGAACTTCAACCTCTCTACAGGACAGGAAGGGGCCTACATCCTGGCACTGTGACACGGACCTTTTTCTTCTTGACTGGTACAAAACCTTCAGGAACACCCTCTGGCTGACACCACGGTGTCACACCTTTGCGGTCCTGTGCACGCAGGAACGTGAATATTCCCCGCCATTCCACTGGGAAGCCGCCCCGCACGTGACAGCGAAGTTGCTTCTGACTGCTGGACCAAAGTGCTTTGACACGGAACGGTTTAGAATATCAAGAAAGAAAACACAAAACCCCAAAATGATAAGAAGAAAGTAGCTGTGGATTGAACCTGATGTGAACAGGCGGCAGGACCGACGGGTGAGAACCCAGCATCTCACGAGCAGGTAACTACAAAAATAGGAAGATTATAAAAATAGAATCTATCATGTCGCTCTTTGCTTCCCTCCACAGCAGCACATGGTGGTGGACAGCTGGCCTTTCCCGAGCTCCCTGGCTGGCACCTGCAGACTGGTGCCCAGGTGGGGGTCCCCAGGCATAAGAGCCCGGCCCCACACCATGCTGACCCATCGGCAAGCTGCAGAGGTCACACGCCTACCTACCTAGGAGATAAACACACAACGAGTGACTACGTGACGAGCAAGCGGGCACAGAGCTAGGGCTGTGCGAAGCCGTGCCTCTCGGGGGAGCGGGGACACACTTCCTACCTAACCCTCTTCTACTTTAAAATGGTTTTTCAAATTTTTCTTTTCTTTTTTTTTTTTTAAGAAGTTTTTTTCTTTTCTGAACACATACAAAGAATCCAACCTAGCCCTCGGGGACCCTCGTGCGTGTTAATGCTATCCTTACAGAGACACGAGCGCATTCACATACAGCTACTTGATTACGGAGTAAAATCCTCTATTTTGTAGCACAACGCCCCTCCCCCCACTCAAGGTCATGCAAATTCTATCTTTTCTTTCTTTTTTAAAGACAGTTTTCAGGATTTTTTTTCCTTTTCTTTTGCTTAAGTCAGAGACGGAAGGGAGAAAGAGGAAAGGAGGAGACTTTCCCTTCTGTTAGCAAAATGTCCCCGAAAACAGGGACTTTGCCTGGAGCACTGCGGGCGGCCCCTCCCAGGCTGCGGGGCTGCGGCCGGCCGCTGCTGGGTGCTCCGTGGTGCCGCCGGCCGGGCGCCTCAGACGTCCACGTCCCGCACATCGGTGGGCGTGCAGGCCAGGTCGGCCCCCGCCGCCTCCTCCACCTCCTCCTCGGAGGCCTTGGGGTCCAGGTTCTGCTGGGCCTGGCGCAGGCTGGACTCCAGCAGGGCTTCGATCTGCTCCTGGCAGGCGCGGAGGCAGTCCTGGAGGGACGGCGGGAGGGAGGGTCCTAAGGAGGAGGCCCACACAGGACCTCAGCCCCAACGCCAGCCCAGGAACTAGTCACAGGTGCCACTTCTGGTCCCCGGCAGCCCCTGGCCTGCTGACCTCGCCTGGGAATAAATGCTTCTGCTTCTGCCTCTGCCATGAGACCGTGGCGTCTTGTGGGAACGAACACACACCAGGTGTCCCCTGCCTAGCCCACCTCCCAGCAGAGACCCGCTTCTTGGAATCCTCCAGAACCCTCACCCCAGGCCCATAATGCACATGTCCTGAGCGGGGAAGCCCTCTGAGCTCCAGCAAGGTGGCCACCCTGAGGTGCCCCTGGTCTTCCCTAGGTGTGACCAAACGGATGAGGGGAGGCCCAGGCCTCCCCCCTCGGTCCTCTCCCTACAGCTGCATCCTGGGCCCTAGTCCTGCAACTGAGAACCCACCAGCGCAGCCCGAGGCCCCGGCACACGGCCAGTGCGCGAGAGGGGTTCCTGGAAGCCCGCACCTGTGTGCTGGGCTGGGGTCCCCTCGGCAGAGCTGCCCTGCACCTCAGGGTAAGAGGAGCCCTGGACCCCCAGAGCCCTCCGGGCCTCCACAGGAGGCGCCTCCCAGCAGCGCCCTCTAGCTGTTCTTGGTGCTGGGTGGCTTCTGAGTAAAGACGCTGGCTGCAGTGTCAGGCTGTGTGTCCCCAGTGCGGGGGTGTCACAGAGGTGGGCTTCTGAGACCCAGCAGTCTCTAGCCTGGGAAACTCCTTCCCACAAGGAACAGGGCTCGGGGGTCACACGGTGCAGCCTCACATCTCAAGCAGGGTGGCACTGACAACTGCCCCAGGCCAGTAGGACTTGAGGGCCCCAGGGCCACGTGCAGGGCTTGTGCCCCCCCCCCCCTTAGCCGCTCATCACGGTGGATGGGGCGGGGCGGCAGGGGGTGGTGCAGTCCCATCTTACAGATGGGAACACCAAGTCCACAGCCCTGGGCGGGAGCCGTGGCTGCACCCGCCAGCCCTCCAGGCACCTTCTCAGGAGCCCCTGGCGCCCTGGGAGCCCCGTGTTGGAGGGGGCAACTGAGAGGTGCAAGAGTGGCCCCTGGGCTGCCACACCCCGCCTGGCTGTGCGCCCTCCCAGCAGCCCCACTCTGACTGCAGCTTCGATTCCACGCTGAGGTCAGAGTGGGGCTGGACGAGGCCTTCTGGGCACTGTCCTGCCAGGCCTCCCCAGTGGACGGTGCCCTTTACTGGTGGCCAGAAGCCCCAGGCAGGGCTGTCTGCTCCCTGGTCAAGGGGCACATGGACATTTCTGGAACACACCCTCTGCCACACTGGAGTCCTTTGTGGACTGGTCTGCCAAAGGAGGCTGCCCCCAGGAGGCCCGGGGTCTAGCAGGGGACTTGGGGAAGGCAGTTTGGGCCCAGGCCACAGGAGGAGAGGAAGAGCCCGTGTGGGAGTGAAGCCCAGCTCGCCAGGGAGGAGTCCACGGCCTTGCTGCCTGGGGCGCTTTGTGCGTCCAGCTCAGTACGTCTGGCTGGGAAAGCCGACAGTCATTTCAGCCTCAACTGCTCTTTCTGATGCGCGTCATTAACATTTAATTAAAACAGTCTCTATTCACACGAGGGCAGCTGCGGCCCTTCCTGCACCGGCCAGGAGGCACCCACTGTCGGCCAGCGATGTACCCGGGAAGCCCTTCCCGAGCGGCCGCCGGGTGAGCAGCCTCACCCACGTGTTGGGGGCGGGGGGAACCAGGGCCCCTCGTGCTGGGCAGGCACTGTGGAGAGATTTCCTCTCCAGCTCTGTCCTCGCAGCTGGGGGACACCGCTGCTCCCGGCAGCGGCCAGGAGAGGACGCTCACCCCAAGCAGGTGACGCCAGGCGGTGGGTGGGAGGGAGGTGTCTCACCCTCTCAGGGGTCATGCATAGGCTGGGCTGCCAGCTGTCCAGCAGGAACCCCGGGCTGGGGACAAGCAGGCAGTCTGGCTGGGACCCCCAGGAACCCTCTAGATGCTCCACGGCCAAGGGCAGCCTCGGCAAGCCCACCTGGACCCAAGCCAGGGTTACGGCCCAGGGCCACTCCCTCCAGCACACGGGGCAGAGCTGACCCCCAGCCTTGCTGGTCTAATTCACCTGGGCCAGGGCTTCACAAGAGCCCTTTAAGGCGCTGCTCACGGGCCACGCGCACTGTGGTCCAGACACAGCCTGGTGGCGCTGCCCCAGCCCCATGACCACACAGTTCATCACCAGGTGTGCGGAGCCTGCCTGCTGGTGGCTGTCTCCTGCCTAATCCTGGAACTCCTCGTGGGGTGACAGCAGCCTGTGAGGACCCTCTGTCTAGTTGACAAGCCTCAGGCCCCCTGGGAGGGATGGGAGAAGCTGGCCCTGTCAGCTGTGACCATCACAGTCCCTCAGACACAAGTCCTGAGATCAGGGAGCGGTTGGGGGCCCAGGTCCTGCTCAGCACCCTAGACGGTCCTGAGCTGAGCAGGCCCCAGCCGGGTCGTCCCCGGGTCGCCCTAGCACCCCCCCCCCCCCGGCTTTAGACGTCTCTGGGTCCCATCACTCACCGGGTCACACTTGATAACTCTGGAGAGGAAGTGGGTCAGGCGGTAGCAGGACAGGAAGGTGTTGGGGCTGCCCAGGTGGAGGCCCTGCACTGCGGCCACCACGCTCCCAGCGGCCACCATGGAGGGTGGGTTAGAAATGAACTTCACGTCTGCAGGAAAGCAGGAGAAGGGTTTGTGAGTGGGGAAATGGCAGGACCACCCAATTCAGGCATGCTGGCCTACGTTCAGGTCTCCCCAGTCTTCCACACCGCTGGGCGCCCGGGCAGCAGGAGTCGCCGGGGGATAGCCACCCACGCCAGCATGCCTGCCATCAGAGTCTGCTGCTACCTAGGAGCAGGGACTCCAGAGAGTTGGTCCATTCCAGAGGGCCACCGCAAAGCTACAGAGGGTGGACAGCCAGCCACTTCCAAGTCCCTCAGCGACTGAACCCTGGTCAGCACCCAGCAGGGAGGGTGTGATGGGGCAGTCATGTTCCAGCTGCCCCGGGAGGGCCTGGCCTGGCGCTCAGCGAAGGAAGGAACCCTCCGGCCACCCACCTCGGCAAGGCCCACTCCCGCCCTCTGCTGTCAGCTCCGTCCGTCAGCCACGGGACAGCTCTCCGTGCCTCCGGATCTCCAGAGTTGGGAGGCACACGGTTCATGTCGTGGTTGCCAGGCAAGCGGGCAGCTGTGGCCAGCCAAGCAGAGCTTCCCAGGCAGCGGCACTGGGCCACAGCATGCCCACGGCCCAGCCTCCCGAGGCCGTCCCACCCCTTCCCTCCCTGGGTCCCAGGGACCCCACACTCCTGTGCCCCTGCTGGTGGGAGGTAGGCCCCAGTGCTGAGCCTGGTGGCCCATCTCACCTCCCTGAGTCACAGCAGGGACATCCCCTCAGGACGACACTCGGAGGTCCCCCCAGACCACTGCAGTCAGGGGCACCTGCTTCCTTCTTTCCCACCTGCCCCCATCCAGAGCAGCCCCAGGGCCTGAGGGCCACCTTCTTGTTCTCCTCCACGAGGACTTTTCTGGTGGGGATGGTCACCAACTTCACCTAGGAACCTGGGCCCTGGGCCAGGCCTGGACGAGGGAAGGGACAGTGTGAATTTTGTCCACTCCCAAAGCCTCATCTTGTGCCACTGAGCGCCTGGGAACAGGGGTCTCAAGTGAGCTGAACAGCAGCCGGCTGGCCCCAGGGGGGTCCCACCAGCTGGGGTGCCGCGCCACCTGAGGCTTCATGCCTTGTTAAGGGACAGGGAGGTAAAGCAGCCACCTGGGGCAGACCCCGCTCCTGGGTGGCGTCACAGACTAGAAAAAGAAATCTGCCTCTCCCCCGCAACGGAGCCCCTCGGCCAGGCTGGGTAGCGGGGCCCGGAACAGAGACTGCTTCCCCGAGGCAAATCAGGTGCACAGAAAAGCTGCCCCTGAGGGACGGCGGAGAGGTCCGCGCTGGGGGGCGGGGGTGAGGCGGCCTCCACAGCCACCACACAAAGCCCATGCCCCACCTCCAGGTGGAGGGGCAGAAGGGTGGCCACGCAGGCCAGCAAGGGACAGCCAGAATTAAACCCAAAGCTCCGACGTTTACTTCCACAGTGGTCTGATGGGTGAGGGCACACACTGTCGCGGGAGCTGGGGCAGGGCTGGCCCCTGCCAAGACCCCCGTCACTCAATCATGTGCTCATGGAAAACGTGCTGGTCCTGCCTTCACCAAGCTGTGTGCAAACAGGCAGCGCCAGGGCCCGCGAGGAAAGGCACACCTGCGATCCCAGCGACTCAGGAGGCTGAGGCCCGCCACAGAGCCCACCCACAGGCCCGCACGGGCAGGTGCAAAGCTGAAGTGGGGGGCTCCTGTGGAGCCCCATGTCAAAGGCCCTGGAGCAGCCAGGAGACCTGGCCATAGCCTGGGTGCTCTGCACTCCCTGCCAGCATGGGGCCTGCAGGGGAGGCCAGGCCCGTCCAGCGCAGCATCTCTAGGAAACTGCAGCGTCTCCCCAGCCACTTCAGATCCATAAAAGGCTGCCCAGAGCTCCAGAGCCGCTCTGCAGAGGAACTCCAGCCAGAGGCCTCCCTGCTGCCCCAGGGCCAGCCCCAACAGCTGGTCACACTCTCAGAACCCACCCCCGGCCTGGCTCGAGAGGACCTGGAGGGATACGTGCCCTCAGCAGGGCAGGACTGTGGAGGCCAAGCACCCCCTGTACCAGGCCACAGGGCTCTGCTCCTCCGGGTAGGTAGGAGAAGACATCAGCTGCCCCCTTTGATACCACCTTGCCAGTGGCCCTCAAGTGACCCAGGGCGAGCTCCAAACAGAAGTAGCACCTGAGGCCTAACCAGGGCCACAGCCAAGCTGGGGAGGAGCTGGGTCCCCCATCAGGGTAAAGAGGCCTCCTGGACATGGCCTGTGTGGGTCCCAAAATCCGACACGTGGCGGGGGGGAGCAGCGTCAGTGGCAGTGCTGGGGGCAAGAGGCAGCCCGGTTCATCTGTGTGTCCGTCCATGTTGGGTTGGACAGGCTTCCCATCTAGGGTATAGGGCCAGGAGGAGGAGGAGGGCGGGCTGACCCCCTCTGCTGCCAAACAGCGCCCAAGCCCAGGCTGCTCCAAAGGCCCTCCCAGGACTCAACGGAGGAGAGCTGGCCCCAGGCGCCCCTAGCGGGGCCTCAGGCGCCCAGGCTCCTCCACTGGCCGCCCCCGCACAGGGGCTGCTGCTGGCCGCCTGGAGCACGTGGTGCAGGCACTGCCGGCTGCTCTCCCTGCCCCTGCAGGCGCCCCTGGCAGGTGGCCCAGCCTGGGAGGGGCCAGGAGGGGGCCCCCACAGCCCAGGCTCCTTGAGGACACAGGGCGGGCTAGAGGTGGGTAGCGGCAGGCAGCCCAGCGGCCCAGGTAAACCCCTTTTAGCACGGCGTGGCCACAGGGTGCCTGGCACAGGGAGGAGAGGGGGCAGCAACCACTCAGAGGAAGGCTAGACTGTCCTGTCTCGGGTGCACTGCAGGGTGGCCGTGAAGGGGACAGGGCATGCTTCCACCACCACCTGGCCCCTGACCTCTTCCTAGACAGGAGACCCCCCAGAGAGCAAGCCACTGGCCAGGGTGACTTAAGGAAGCCCACGGGGCTCTCCGGCTCTCTACCTGTGGCACAGAGGGCGACAAAGGTCTGTGCATGCTTGCGGATGATCTGTTTGTTCTCCTCGGCCTCTGGCATTTTGGAGAGGAAGTGTTCGATGAAATCGTGGGGGGTCATGGCAGCCAGGTTCCACTTGAGCTTGTTCACCAGGAGCAGCTCCATTTGCTGCGGATAATAGGGGACAGGCAAGTTACTCCCGGGGGGCCCCGGAAGCCCTAGCACCTGGCCTTACATTCTGTTTGCAGACTTGGGGTGGGGCAGGAAGGTTGCGAATGTTCGAGGTGCAGAGAGCAGGGCAACGTGTGACCCCAGACCCAAACAGAAAAGGTGAGAGTAAAAAGGCTCCATCCCACACTGAGAAGGAGACTGCTGGGGACAAAAAGGCCTCCCACCGCCTGGAACCCAGAACTTGTAATCTGCAGTGCAGGCCGCGAGCCGCTAGAGGGCGCGCGCCGCCCACGTTTCGGCACCTTAGGACGCAAATGTGGTGGGAGTCAGGACTCTGGGTGCCCCGCAGGGGTGGAGGCGGAGGGGTTCAGTGTGCAACAACAGAGGCCCCATCGTGTGGACGTTCCCTGGTGGCGCGGGAGACCTGTCCGAGGTGGGTTCGGACTCCTGCCATCTGCACTCCCGCCTCCCCACCGCCAGCGCGGGGTACCGCAGTTAACTGGGCGACAGTGCGATGGGGTCCGCGGTTACCAGCAGCTCGTCGGGTCGGATGGAGTTGTCAGTGTAGATGCACAACTTCTCGGCCGTCAGGGGGATGGTCTCCTTCATCTTGGAGGCCACGAACATGCAGGTGGCCCCCAGCAGCTGCAGGCGGCTCTTCTTCAGGGGCTCCAGCGACAGGAAGCGGTCCAGGTAGTTCATGGCCAGAGGGAAGACCTCCTCCTCGCACTTCTGCTCCTCGCAGACCTGCAGGGGAACCTGGAGGTGATCGCCAATGCCGGGCCCCCGCAGTGCGACCCCGCGCCTCTATCCGGCCCGCGTGGGAGGGCGCAGAGGGTAGAGCGGGGAGTGGCAGACGCTTCGCGCAATGCGCTCCCTGCCGCGTGTCCCCAGTGCCCACCCAACACGAAACTGAAAGTCTGCGCGAGGCAGGCGGGGCGGGTACCGTGGGGTGGCGACGAGGGACCCCGGCCCCGCCCGGGAGCCACGGGACTACGATAGGGGACACCAGGGCGCAGAGGGGCCACGGCTGCCCCGTGCTGGGCGCCGCGCTCGCCGCCCTGCGAGACACAAAGGTGGCGTCTCAGGCCGCCGCGCCGCATTTCCCCAGACGTCATCTTTTCAAAAAATATTTAAAAATATTTAAAAAATAACTAGGTGCCTAAAAACCCCCTGAAAACGCTCCTCGGGCGGCCCCTGGCACACGCTGGGGGTCGGGAGCTGGTTGCGGGCTCCGGGGAGAGCTCCAGGAATTCAAACTCCGGGACCCCCCTGCCCCCGGCGCGGGCGCTGCTTCCCTCTCGCAAGGGCACCACGCTGCACTTTCAGAAATTATTTAAAAATACTTTCGGGCTCCTGAGGCGTTTGCTGAAGGCCTGAAAATGTGCCCTGGGTCCCCAGCTCGTCCCAGAAAAGTCCCTTAAGCAGAGACTCACGCAGACGGGGGGGTCAGTCCCGGGCGTCTCGGGAGCCACGCGACCTTTCAGCCCAGCATGCTCTCCAGCCCAGGCTGCCTGCGCGGGGCGTCTCGGGCCCCATCCGTGAACAAAGGGTCCCCTCCCGAGCCGAGTCCCCCCAAAATAGTCACTGAGCATTACTGGGCCCCTCCCGCTGACCGCGCGGCCCCTCATGCCTGTCCCTGCGCCCCGCCGGCCACTCCCCGCCCCCACCCTGCCCCCAATTATTAATAAACACGTTTGCTTTGCAATAAAAGAGCAAAGATGGCGCATAATACTGGCACGAGTGGCCCTTGCATACGTGTCCATGGATATTAATTTAAAAATCAAATCTATGCCCCCCCCCAGCCGGCGGCTCCGGGCAGCCACAGCCAGAGAGGCGCAGCGGCACTGGGGCGCAGGCGGGGGGCCACAAAGGGCGCCCAGCCTGCACCCTCGAAACCCACGGGGCACCCTGGCACCGGCTTCCCTCGAAGGCACCTCTTCCCGACCGTCCCCCACCAGGAAAGGGAATTTCTAATGCCCCAACCCCCACACCTTCCTTGTTCAAAAATACCCGCAATATCTTATTTATTTTGCAAAGACGGGTTCCTAGCAACACCCCGACAAACTTCAAAGTTGAAGGGGAAGAGAAGGGAGGGAGATGAGGGGGAAAATGTGGGTTTGAGCAACAAGTTGCAGGAAAGTGCTAAGAGAGCAGCGAGAAGCCCGCACCTCCAGCATCCAGGTGGCCACGATCTTCCGCATGGACGGCAGGATCTCCTTCTGCACACACTTGAAGTAGGACACGGAGGGAGCGCAGGTCTCCTCCGCCTTGAGCATGGCCCTCAGCACTCGGTCGTTGAGGAGGTTGGTGTCGGGGTACGCGCGGCGGATGGACTCCACTTCGCAGCACAGGAGCTGGTGAGCCATGGCGGGGGCTCTGCCTGGGCCGCTCCGGAAGGGCTGCGCGTCTGGGTTCGGTCCGCGCTCGGCGCTCGCTCCTGCTGCCCCACGCTCCCTCGCGCTCTTCTGCCCCTAGCCGAGCGCGCTGACTCTGCTGCTCACTGCTACTGCGCCGACAGCCCTCTGGAGGCTCCAGGACTTTGCAACTTCAACAAAACTCCCCTGTAGTCCGTGTGACGTTACTGTTGTTGAGCAGAGATCAAAGCCGGGCAGAGAATGGGACGGGGGGGGAGGGACGGGGGGGGGAGGGACTGGGGCGGGCGCAGGGGGAGGGGGCGCGGGCGCAGCGCGCCGGGAGCAGCGAGGGGCAGAACCCAAAAGCCTGTCCCGCCGCGGAGTTGCCCCCGAAGTTCGGTTTTCATAGAAATGCAAATCGCCCCGCGGCGGCCTTTCTCCCCGCGGGGAAAGAGAGGTGCAGGGGGGCCGTCCTCCCGGAGTGGGTCACCCGGGATTGGGGGGTGGGAGTGGAGGTGGCTCTGTGAAGGAGTATAACTAAGAGAGCGGACAGGCCACACGCAGCTGGGGGACACCGCGTGGAAGGGGGGCTCTGGGGCGCAGCGACACTCTGTATCCGAGCCGGGAGAATGGGCACATTTCCGAGAACGCCACGAGGGCACCCACGCGCGGAGAGAGGGCCAAGGAACCCCAGCCTCTACGTCTTCTTTCATTTTCATTAACACGTGTAAATTTCAGGAACCATCTAGCATGCGGGGACGGGGGCAGAGCACACAACGCCGGTGGCGGCTTCATCCCAGAGCACGGGGGTCGTTGCAAGTACCCAATAGGGCAGCTCTGAGCATTAAAGACTTCAGCCTAGAACGCGCTCGCTCAAAAAATAAAATAAAATAAATGCCCGAAAATTCCAGTGACAAGATGGTGGCCAGCATTTCCTTCATCCTGTCCCTATCTGGGGGATCTGTGGATTGTCTGCCTACCTTGACCCGTCAGACCTTGCCTGGGTCCCCAGATACCTACCCTCCACAGTGCCTGCAATTTATCCGGGAGAAACACCCCTTTGAATGGAAGGCTGAGAAATAGTGGTCTTTGTCCTAACTCATTTTTTAATTAATAAAAAAATAAAATGCTTGGGAATATTAGTCTCCTCTGCCTGGGAAGAGACCACCGGAAGCTTCCCAACTGGTTTTGCCGCGTGTGGAAGTTCCTTTCCCTTTAGAATTTGCCTTAGGGCTGCATTTGTGAGCGCGAGGGGGCTGGCAAAAGCTAGAACAATTAGAATTTTAAATTTTAGAATGAGTGTAGGGATCTGATGATTTTCAACAAAATCTATACGTGTTCCAGGATGCAGGAAAGGGTCCCTGATATTCCCTGCAAATTTAGAGTTTTTATAAGTTCTGCCTCTTTTGGTACTTTCAAAAATTTAATAAAAGGACATCTTAAACATTTTTTTTTAGTTTTACAACATCTACCCCCACCCCCAAATTAAAACTGTTCATTTACTTCTGAATGTAGTTTCGTGAATCCGACCGCCGTATCCCCCGACAGTAAAAAGATCAAAAGAAAACGGATGCAAAACCCCCTCTCCCTCGAAAGGGTGCCTAGCAAGAGGCGACCCCCACCCCCCTTTCAGGGTCCGTTTCTCTCGCCACCCCTCCCCCGCCGAGAATTAGTGTTACTAATATTCCGGGTCCTAGAGGGCACTGACCCCCGCTCCAGCCCGGGAGGTGGTGGGTGGCCCCGGCAGGGCGCGCCATCCGTGTGTCCCCTCCCCGGGCGCCCACGCTCGCGCTTGGCGCCAGCACCGCGGAGCCTCGGAGCACCAGCCTGCGCACGAGGGCGGCCCGGCAGCTTTTTCATTCATAAAATCCGGACCGGGCGGCTGCCCGGGTGATTTATGGGGCCGCACGCTATCACCGGCGGCGCCCGTCCCGGGGGGCGAGGGGTCCGAGCCCCGCGTTCGCCCTGGAGCGGCCAGGCCGGGACCAAGGCTCGCGGGCGAGGGGCATCGGGGCATAAAGGGGCTCGCCCACTCCGGCGACACGGGCTCCGGGTCCCGAAGGGAGCGTCCCCCACCGCGGGAAAGACGAGGAAACTGGAATTAGCATGAGCCAATGGGGGCGCCGTGTTGTTACTAGGCGGACCAGGCAGATCTCGACGAGGAACTTCGTTGATTTCCAGGCTCAGGGACAGGCGCAAAAGTGCAAGCCTCACCGGCGAGCGAAAACTGCCGTCCAGGAACCCGCGGGGGAGGCGCTGGAATTTGGGGCAAGGCCGGGAGCGCCAGCAGCCCAGCCCCCTGCACGGGGCACTCCGCTAGGCGAGCTCTGAAACCCGCGAGGGGTCCACCAACTCCTGGTCCCTGAAGGCCATTACATCAAGAAGTGCAGAGGAAGCACTTTGATTTTGATTTTTTTTTTTAAAGGAGAAAAACCAACTTAAAAAAACTTTTCTGTAGCAATTTAATTTTGCACTGTCTTTTTAAAACCCACCGCGAAGCAGGAACTACGAATTCTGGGCTCATTTAAAGTGCTCTGCGCTAATTTCTTGGTGACCATTTGGAGACAAAGGGCAAGTGACCCAGTCGGAAGGGAACCACGTTGGTTGGAAAGAAAACCCAAAATTAACTTAAATCACCTTCCTGCTTTCCTCCCTGCCCCCCCCTCTCGGTAGCCAAGGCCCGGAGGAGGGTCGCCGGGAGAGGGCGAATCCCGCCGCAGGCGCGTGTTTGCCACCGTCCCTGGCTGTGGGAACCTTCATTCAAGCGGGGGAAGGGAGCGCGCTCATTCAGGAACCCGCGCGGCCCAGACCCCAGGACGTTACGCGGCTGCGCGCCGCCGGGATGGGGGCTTTGGGGAGGGTGTCCGCCCAGCGCGGAGCTTCCGCCGGGATAGAGCTCCCGCCCCGCCCCTGGGGAGAGGCCGGGAGGTGACCGGGCGCACCCAGGTGGGGTCACCTGGAGTCGCATACCTGGCGGCAACTTGAAAGGCCTTGGCTCCTGCCCTGCGAGTTTGCCATTGTTAAGCCCTTAAGTCTCCCAGGAAGACGCTTCCGAATGCCTGCTCAGGTTCCGGGGGCGCTGGGGCTCCCCTTCCCCCACACTGCCTGCTTTGGGGGCGCGCAGGGCGGCCCACGTGTTGTGGCAGCTCCTCCGGGACTGGGAGGCGCTGCTCCTGGGTGCCCCAAAGCCGTGGGCGGGCGGGGGCCAACTCAAGCCTGGATGCCCACCCGGGACAGCCACGTGGGAACCCTGGGGACTGCATCCCCGCCGCCCTCGGGCGCAGACTCGCATTTCCGCCTCTGATCAGTTAATTTGAGCCGCACACAGACTACCCTGTCCCCAGCGCCCCGGCGCGGCCCGGCAGGCTGCGGGGAGACACCCCTCCCCCGGCTGCGGGCCGCGGCGAGGTGTGCGCGGTACAAGGCAAGCCCCTCGGGCACGGTGGGCCTCGGCTCTAGTGGCAGCTGGGATCCCCGTTTGGTGGCGAACGTAGATTCCAACTGCTCGACCCCACCCCCTAAAACGCAAGCCCAGCGTCCGGAGCAATAGAAACCCCAAAGTCCCTAAGAGTCGCCTTCCGCGTCTGGCCCCGGGCCCGCCTTGGACCAGCAGTGGGGAGGGGGCGCACACATGGAGAAGAAAGTCACTGCCACCCCAGGCCAAAAAGTATAAAAAGTCTGGCGGATGGGGTAATGGCCTCTGAGGCCACGTCCGGCCCTGGCTTCTCGGGGTCAAGCAGGGCCGCCGCCCACCCGAAGCTCAGCCGACTCTCGCACCAAACGAAGGTGCGGGCCGCCGCTGCGGGGCTTCCGGGGGGAAGGCCCCGCGCCGAGACCCGGGGGGCGTTCTGGGCGCTCCCACCCGCCCCTCCCAGAAGACGGTCTGCGCGGAGGCCCGGCCTCGGCGCCCCTGCCTGCTGGCGCGAAGCCCGGGGGGCGGGGGTCCGTCATTCCGCAGACCTGGGGGTGGGAGGAGGGCGCGGGGCTTTTTGTGCGGAGCCTGCGAATTCTGGGCCTCCGCACACCGGCCGAGGAAGGAACGGGAGGGGAAACGATCCCCAGGTTTGGGAACGAGGTCGTCTGCCCAGCGCCCGCCCCCTGCCCGGGATCCCTCGGGCCCCTCCACGTGGGCTGACGGCGGAGGCGCGTTCAGACCCCAGGCCGAGTCGGGGCCGCGGGCCGCGCTGGGCCTGGCTCCCCGCTGGGGTGTGGGTGCGGGGCTCTTTCGCCAGGGAGGGGAGGAGGCGCGAGCGCGCGCTGTGGGACCCGCGGTCGAGCGCCGCGCGAGGCCGCGCCGTGCATTCCGCGCATTCCCGCCGGGCCTGGGTTCCGCCGCCACGTGGTGGCCCTGCGCTCCGCGCTTACCGTAAAGCCTGGAGACGGTGCGCACCTCGGCTTCCCAGCGTGAGAGGAGGACCGCCCCGGCACCCACCTGGCTGCGCCGTCCCGCCCCAGTGCAGAACCCGCGCAGGCTCGGGCGTGTAGTAGGTTTAGGTAACTAGAAGAGCTGAACTGCCGTGAAGTCCAGCAGGAAGGAGGGTGGCCAGCGCGCCCCCCCACCCCCGTGTGTGCAATGGTGGGGGGCTGCCCAACTCTGAAACCCCACAGAACCGGACAGGGAACCATCATGCCTTGCCAGCAGCCTTAGAGGCTGGAAAGGAGTCGCAGCCTTCCCGTTGGTCTTCTTCCTTTTCCCTGATGATTCACAATCAGTGGTTCAGTCCCCAGGGGAAGGGAGTCTGGAACGTGCTTAGCAAACAGTCCATAACATGGTTATAACTGATTTTAAAAAAATAGATTCTGAAGGGTCTCTTTTCTGAGGGTCAGTTTAGTCAAGATTCAGCGCTCCCAGGAGTCCTGAGCTGTCACCTGGAACAGGATTGTTGTCTGCCTCGGGGAACTCTGGGGTAATGGGGCCACCAGGGTCCTCCCTGGGTTGTGACACCCCCTGCAAGCTTGGATGGGTCTGGAGGAATTTTGAGAACCCTCCTGGGCCCTCTCTCCAAATCCATGCTTGAACAGAGGGCTCCCTCATACTCACACTCACACGAGGCAGGAACGGGCCTCTATCCCTGAGGGCCTCCAGTGTCCCCAGTCTTAAGGGAAGCACAGCAGGCCCATCTCTTGGGGGGGTTCCACCCACCTCCATGTCCTCTCCCAGGGGGTTGACCAATGGTCCACTGTTTTTATGCAGTTGACGGTGAAACTGAGGCACAGAGGGGCTAGGTACCCTGTCCAGGTTGGCGATGACAGTGGCCCGTCAGAGCCCACAGTCCTGAGCAGGAAGCCACAGCCCTCCACGTCATGGGTCCTGTCAGAGCAAATCTCGGCTCCTCAGAGATGCTGGGGGGGCTGACTTAGGCTTGCAAGACTCCCTGCCAAGCCAAGCCACTTCTTTTGCAGGATGTCAGGAAGTTGGCGACCATATGTAGGAAACAGAACCAGAGTGTCCCCCAGGCCTCCACCTGCCAGGGCCTGAGAGGCAAATGTCCATCCCACCTTGAAGTGAGATGTGGGCCTTCCCTGGCGAGCCCACAGGGAGGGGGATCTAGGTACCACGCAGGAGGCCGGGCAGAGCCACTGGCCGGGCCTCATTCATGCCTGTGTTCTCATGCAGAGCCAAGGCCCGGTGCTGTGTGGAATTAATTAAATGTTTCAATTTATATTCAGACAGGGAATTTTTCAGATGACTTTGTGCTGAATCAGCTGGCTTCTCCAGCGGCCTCCGAGCCGCCGTTCACGCCCATGAGACTTAAACTACAGAGAAACTGAGGTTGAAGTAAGCCCCCCCATCAACCGCCCTCGGGCTTCCTCCTCGACTCTCCCTCTCCTTGCCCTGCAAAAGGGGGACAGGATTTGATTTTAAAAAGACAGACAGACGGGCACCCATGAGGGCCCAGAAGTCAGCGCAGGGGTGAGGGGAGAGGTCTGAGGGAGCCTTCTGCTGGGCACTGGTGGGATCTCTGCCCAGGATGGTCATCCCATTTCCCAGCCATTCTGCTCAGGCAAAGGGGGACAGTCACCGGTGAAGTGGGCCAGAGGTGGGGTCAGCAAGACATGGGGGTGGGGGGAGGCAAAGAGCCACCTGGCCAAGCCAGCTGACGGCTCGTGTCAGCCAGGGCTGGGACCCCTCCCTCCAGGCGCCTCGCCCTCTGTCCCTACAGCAAGGCGGGGAGTCGCGGTCAGACCCCTGGGAGTGAGGCTGCTGGACCCACCAGCCTGGTGGGGGCCCCTGTCCCCCGACTCCCTGCTCCACCTTCGTTGCCCCTTTGGACTCTGGCCACCTGCTAGCCCACAGACAGAGCTGGATGGCCGTCCAGGAGGCCTTGAGGCAGGACGGCCTGCTGTCTGTCCGTCAGCTCCCGGGGACAGGGCCCTGTCTCTGCTCTGACCCTGTTCTGTGCTCGGCTCTCAGGAGCCCCTCAGCAGAGCGAGATGTCATTGCGTCCCACCCTGCAGGCAGCGGGGGTGGGGGTGGGGGGAGGACCCCCTGGAGATCTGACTGAGGCCTGTCAGGAGGAGACCTGGGTCCGTGGGCCTGTCCTGTGGGCATGTCCAGCGGGTGTCAGGACACAGAGCTGAGCGCCCCAAGGAGACTGGGACCTGAAGTGCGTCCCTGTGGTGTCTCCCTTAGCACATGGCCTGAGGGGGACTCGCCCACACCACAGAGGAGCGGGGTGGGGGTGAGCCCAGGTTGTCCTTCTTGTCACAGGACGGGGGAGTGTCCTGTGTCTGCTGTAGCAATGCCCAAGGCGGGGGCTGAAGATGGCAGATTCCAAACAGGCTCAGCTGGCCCCTCCCTCCGGGGTCCGGGAAGACAGGTCCAGCCTCTGCTGGCCCCAGCGTCCCTTCCTGTGGCGGCCTCATCCAGTCTCTGCCTCCATCGTCACTGTGGTTCCTCTTCAGTCTCTCAGAGGGACATGAGGTCACCATCGTGGGCTCTGGGGGCCGCCCCTTAACCCCACAGCTGGAGAAAGGGACGCGCTTCGTCACAGCCAGGAACGGGCCACCAGATCCTGTACGTGCCGAGGCCTTGCTCCGTGTCCCCCCAGTTAGGGCTCCGCGGCAGGGGACAGGGTCCCGGACACACTGAGGTCTGCCTGTCCTCCAGGGGCTTCTGTTGGGGCCCGAGAGACGCGACTGGCAAGGCTTCTGCAGAGGAAAGCTCGGGACAAGGTGGCCAGCACCTGCCGCAGGTGACCTGTGCCAGTCAGCTCTGCTGCCTCCCAGGGGCAGGTGGGCAGAAGTGAGGGGTGGCACGGCTGCTACCACTTGTGGGCCTCTGCTTCTCTGTCCTCAGCCTCCTCACCTGTGCAATGGGGTGATGACGGCGTTGGCCTCCCACGTCCCTCTGAGTCGGAGGCAATGGGCGGGTGGTGTGCCTGGTGCCCGTGAACCCCACTCTCTGGGACTTGTGCTTCCTCCCAGTCCCGCACTCTGAACCTGCATGGGCGGAATGGAGGCCCAGTGGGGAGTCCCGCCAACTGTCTCCTCAGTGGGATCAATCAGAGGCCAGCAGACCAGCAGCCGCCTGCGGTCAGCGTGAAGTCCTGCCTCGCTAGTTCAACGTGCTGCTGGCCAGATGTCCCTGAGTCTTCCCAGGTGCCCCGTTCCTTCTCTCCTTCCAGGGTCTCCTGGGTAGGCAGGGGCTTGCAGCCACAAGAGGGAGGCCACTGAAGGTCAGCGTGGGTGGGGTGCCAAGCTTGGCATCGGCCTGCCACCCAGGTCCCACGCATGGCTCAAGGTCATAGCAGCCCCTGGGACAGAAGAGACAAAGGTGAGGTTGGGGGAGGTCAGACCACCAGGAGGAAGGCAGGGGAGGAAGGAGGCAGTTAGGAGTCTGCTCTGGGCAGCAGCCCCGTCCCTCCCTGAGGAATGCGGGTGGTACTGACCACCCGGGCCACAGACCACCTGGCCAGCTCTCTCCCAGACTCAACATCACTCCCCACAGCATCTCATCTAACTGTGGGAGCAGCCCCCAAAGGAGCAGCCTCCACTGGGAGTCACAATCCTGTTTTACAGAGGAGGAAATTAAGGCCCAAGGTCATTTAGATACAGAGGAGCAGGACAGCGTCTAGCTCTGGCTGCACACACAGAGGAGGGAGAGTGAGTCACCAGCCACCTTCCGGAAAGCCCCCAAGATGCAGTTCACAGAACACACAGTTCACCGAACACACAGTTGACCCGCACAGTGTGCAGTCCAGTGGCTTTTGGCACGTGACAGTGTTCCCGCCGCTGCCGCCGCCGCCACCGTCTCATTTGAGAACACTGTCCTCTTCCCTAGAGAAATCCCCTGACCATTCCCAGGTACTCGCCTGGTCCTTATAGCCCCTGGCCACCGCTGATCTGCTTCTGGCCCTGTGTCCTGGACACTTGGTATAAACAGAGTCAGAAAGCATGTGGTCTCTTGCCTGATTTCTTTCCTTTAATAAAAGGTTTTCAAGATTCATCCACATTGTGGCGTTTATGGGTACCTCATTCCTTTTCATGGCTGAATAGTGCTCCATGGTGTGGGCGGACCACCTTGAGTTTATCTGTTCACTCCCTGGAGGGCACTCGGGGTGTGTGTGGCCGGAGGACGCAGGTGTGCCAGTTCTTCTGTGGACGCCTGTTTTCCTTCCCTGTGTGCACAGGGTCCACATCAGTGTGGACCACTCGAGAGTGGGTTCTGGGGCTTGAGCTCCCTGGGCTTGGGCCCCAGAGAAACCTTGGTCTTTCCGAGAGGACTTCCTCGCCTTCTCTCCCTCCAGCCTGGTCCTCCCCTGCTGCGGTCCTTTCTCTCCCTCTTGCTCACGCTGCTGAAGTCTGCAGACAGACAGCTCTGCAGGAGAAACCGGGTCGGAGCCGGGGATGCTCAGGGGTTGGCACGGCCCTGGCACCCGTGAGGCCCTGGACTCCATCCCCGGCACCATAAAGTGATCGAGAGAGAAGGGACTTGATTATCGCTGTGACGTTAGCTGGGACAGGGTGGCGCCGTCCTACCTAGCAGACGGGTTGGTGGACCCAGCTGTGAGCCGATGCTGCAGATCTGTGAGGTGTCA
This sequence comes from Spermophilus citellus, assembly GCF_964194105.1. Taxonomy (NCBI): domain Eukaryota; kingdom Metazoa; phylum Chordata; class Mammalia; order Rodentia; family Sciuridae; genus Spermophilus; species Spermophilus citellus. The sequence goes on along the minus strand of NC_138183.1, from coordinate 253,647,152 downwards.
GGTCCGATGGTCACTGGACAACCTGCACCTCTGTCCCCCAGAAGAGACCTGGGGTTCTGAGCTACTCAGGCAGCCTCCTCCTCCTGCAGCCTCCTCACCCCACCGCTGGCCGGCTCACCCCGGGGCTGCCTGTGTGGTTTCTCTCCCTACCTCCTGCTGCTTCCCTAGCAGGCACTAATAATCTGGTCCTGTGGGCACCAGGAAACCAAAGATATTCTTAACCTCCTCTCCTCTGCTGCGTTCCCAGTGGCAGGAACCTCAGCCTCCTCTTTCACCCAGGGGCCAAACTGCCATCTGCCCCATCTTGCCAGCTCCTGGGGTTTCCTCTCAGCACAGGTGTGCCAGGCAGCTCTCTGTCACTGTAACAAACTACCCGAAACAACCGCCTTATAAAGAGCAAAGGTTTATTTTGACTCAGTTTTGGAGGGTTCCGTCCAGCTGGTGGTCCTGTGGTGGCGAACCATGGCAGAAGGTGAGAGACCAGGAGGGGGGTCACACCGTCTGTTCCAGGCCACACCCCCACTTGCTGAAGGACCTCCCACCTCTCTTAAAGCTGCACCACCTCTGGTGACACTGAGCTGGGGAGCAGGCCTTAACATGGGGGCGTTGGGGACATCACATTGTACCCTGTGGTGCAGCGTGACCCCTGCTCACTGAGGCTTCACTCTAGAGGACGGACAGGCTCACCCCTGAGCAGCCCGCCCGGTGACGTGACAGGGTGTGCCAGAGCAGGAGGGGGGAGCAGGAGGGGCGACCTCTGACCTCTGCCTGCCAGACACCTCTGGGAGGAGGGTGACGTGTGGCGGAGCCTGCCAGGGTGTGTGCGTGTGTCAGGCACGACTGTGACAGACCACTCCACACAGCACGGGGGCTGCTGTCCTCGGGAGTGCCCAGGAGGAAGCCAGGCAACACGCATACACACGCACACACAACCTCTGTCTATACACATCACACACATGCACACCTGCACACACGCGCACACACACACATATAAACAACCTCTGTCTATACACATCACACACACGCACACACACACACACACATATAAACAACCTCTGTCTATACACATCACACACATGCACACCTGCACACACGCACACACACACACATATAAACAACCTCTGTCTATACACATCACACACACGCACACACACACACACATATAAACAACCTCTGTCTATACACATGACACACACGCACACATACACACAACCTCTGTCTATACACATCACACACATGCACACCTGCACACACGCACACACACACACATATAAACAACCTCTGTCTATACACATCACACACACGCACACACACACACACAACCTCTGTCTATACACATCACACATACGCACACACACACACAACCTCTGTCTATACACATCACACACACGCACACACACACACACAACCTCTGTCTATACACATCACACACATGCACACCTGCACACACGCACACACACACACATATAAACAACCTCTGTCTATACACATCACACACACGCACACACACACACACACAACCTCTGTCTATACACATCACACACACGCACACACACACACAACCTCTGTCTATACACATCACACACACGCACACACGCACACACAACCTCTGTCTATACACATCACACACACGCACACACGCACACACAACCTCTGTCTATACACATCACACACATGCACACCTGCACACACGCACACACACACACATATAAACAACCTCTGTCTATACACATCACACACACGCACACACACACACACACATATAAACAACCTCTGTCTATACACATCACACACACGCACACACACACACACATATAAACAACCTCTGTCTATACACATCACACACATGCACACCTGCACACACGCACACACACACACAACCTCTGTCTATACACATCACACACATGCACACATACACACAACAACCTCTGTCTATACACATCACACACATGCACACCTGCACACACGCACACACGCACACACAACCTCTGTCTATACACATCACACACACGCACACACACACACACAACCTCTGTCTATACACATCACACACATGCACACCTGCACACACGCATGCACACACACACACAACCTCTGTCTGTACACATCACACACACGCACACACACACACAACCTCTGTCTATACACATCACACACATGCACACCTGCACACATGCACACACACACACAACCTCTGTCTATACACATCACACACACGCACACACACACACACACAACCTCTGTCTATACACATCACACACATGCACACATACACACAACAACCTCTGTCTATACACATCACACACATGCACACCTGCACACACGCACACACACACACACAACCTCTGTCTATACACATCACACACACGCACACACACACACACAACCTCTGTCTATACACATCACACACACGCACACACACACACAACCTCTGTCTATACACATGACACACACGCACACATACACACAACCTCTGTCTATACACATCACACACATGCACACCTGCACACACGCACGCACACACACACACACACAACCTCTGTCTATACACATCACACACACGCACACATACACACAACAACCTCTGTCTATACACATCACCCACATGCACACCTGCACACACGCGCACACACACACACAACCTCTGTCTATACACATCACCCACATGCACACCTGCACACACGCATGCACACACACACAACCTCTGTCTATACACATCACACACATGCACACCTGCACACACGCATACACACACACATATAAACAACCTCTGTCTATACACATCACACACATGCACACCTGCACACACGCATGCACACACACACACAACCTCTGTCTATACACATCACACACATGCACACCTGCACACACGCACACACACACATATAAACAACCTCTGTCTATACACATCACACGCACACACACACACAACAACCTCTGTCTATACACATCACACACATGCACACACACACATATAAACAACCTCTGTCTATACACATCACACACACGCACACACACACACACAACCTCTGTCTATACACATCACACACATGCACACATACACACAACAACCTCTGTCTATACACATCACACACATGCACACCTGCACACACGCACACACACACACAACCTCTGTCTATACACATCACACACATGCACACATACACACAACAACCTCTGTCTATACACATCACACACATGCACACCTGCAAACACGCACACACACACACACACACAACCTCTGTCTATACACATCACACACACGCACACACACACACAACCTCTGTCTATACACATCACACACACGCACACATACACACAACAACCTCTGTCTATACACATCACACACATGCACACCTGCACACACGCACACACACACACAACCTCTGTCTATACACATCACACACACGCACACACACACAACCTCTGTCTATACACATCACACACATGCACACATACACACAACAACCTCTGTTTATACACATCACACACATGCACACACACACACATATAAACAACCTCTGTCTATACACATCACACACACGCGCACACACACACACATATAAACAACCTCTGTCTATACACATCACACACATGCACACCTGTACACACGCACACACACACACATATAAACAACCTCTGTCTATACACATCACACACACGCACACACACACACACATATAAACAACCTCTGTCTGTACACATCACACACACGCACACACACGCACACAACAACCTCTGTCTATACACATTACACACATGCACACCTGCACACACGCATGCACACACACAACCTCTGTCTATACATATCACACACATGCACATCTGCACACACGCATGCACACACACATATAAACAACCTCTTTCTATACACATCACACACATGCACACCTGCACACACACACACAACAACCTCTGTCTATACACATCACACACATGCACACCTGCACACACGCACACACACACAACAACCTCTGTCTATACACATCACACACATGCACACCTACACACACGCACACAAGCATGCCTAAACACACACACCACACACCAAAGCATGTGTACACAGAATATACACGTATGAACACGGGCATGCCTGTACACACGTGACACACACTCTTACATCCCCTAACACAATGTGCTACACTCATATGCATGTCTGGACACACAAACACACCACGCAGAACACACACTCAAACCCATACACACAGCCCACCATGTGAACACGGGAGCTGGCCTTGTGGCCGGGTGGCACTGACCCTGGGGATCAGTGGGAGCTGCAGGCGGGCCATTCTTCTCCACTGGGGGCTGGAGATGGGTCCACTGCAGTTTAGAGCTCCAGGTCTCCCCCAGGCCCCTGGGTCACAGGCTGGGGCCCCAGGGGCTGCTCTTGGGAGGTGGTGCAGCCTTTAGGAGGTGCACCCTGGGGGTCCTCAGGTGGGGGTCGAGCCCCTAAAGGCAACTGTGGGGCCCTGGGCTCCTCCTCTTTTGCTTCCTCGCCTTGAAGGTCCACAGTTGGTGGTGCCATGTGCCACCTGCCTTGGCCACCCACACCTCACCCAAGTGCAAAGCAGTGAGGTCACTGAACGGAACAGAAACCTCCAAGACTGTGAGTCACAATGACCCTTTCTCTTTATAAGTTAATTATCTCAGGTGTTTTGTTGCAGCGATGGAGAACTGTCTTCTTCACACTCATGGCAGGTGTATGTGTGTGTGCTGTGCATCTTTTGTTGGATTTCTTCCTAAGTATTTGATATTCTTGAAGCCAGAACTAGAGAGGCAGGCAGTAGAGACAGGTAAACTGAGTCTGGTCGGATCAAGGAGGCTAATTTTGAGTGAGTGGGGGAAGTCGGAGAAAGTCCCCTGAGGGATTGAAATGTTAGTTCCCGGGAGCCCTTCTTCCACCCTGATCCAGACCCTGCCCCTGCCTGTTGCTGAGGTCACCTGTCCCAAGAGGGCCCTCCCTACTGGGAGTCCTGAAGCTGTGGATGACTGTGTCCAGGGCTGTCCACCCTGCCCTTCCCCCTACCTTGAGGCCACCCCACCAGCACTTCCTAGGCCTAGTCACACCCGCAGGAAGGAGGAAGAGAAGAGGAGGAGAGCAGGAGGACAGAGGACCCTAGGACAGATAGAGAGGGCAGCCTCCCTTCTTGGCACACCAGGGTACAGCTATGGCCCCTTCTCCCTCCAGGAGGAGTCTGTGTTAGGAGTCCAGTGCTTTTTAAATAAACCCTGCTTTATGTCCTTGCCTCGGCCTGCTGCTCTAAGGTTCAGACTTCAACACGGGGGTGGGGGGGGGAGCAGGGCACGTCACCAGTAACCCACGATGTCATTCCGATGTCACTAGATCGTATCCTTTACCTGGTTCAGGTTTTTTGAACAAGATTCTGAATTGGGAGCTGGTGGTGGCAGAAACCCGAGAGGGCAGCAAGTCCCGTCTGGTGTGGGGCAGGGAGGGCCGGGCCGGGAGGCAGGACTGTGGAGCTGCTGTGGGGTCCACGGTGTGGTGGGCCCAGCCATGGCAGAGGGGGGCCTGCAGGGTCTGCTCGTGTGGGGGAGCAGGCGGCCCCCTTGCGGAGGGACGTGTGCTGGGCCTGGCTGTGACTCGTGCCTCACCGCGTCCCTGTTCCTGCACCCGTTTCCTGTCTCTGCGCACACTGCCACCTGTATGCTATCAAGAGTCACCCTGTAGTGAGCGACCCCAGGTCCCCGCAGAGGGAAGTGGCACGCGAGGGGACGTCCATAGCCTGCAGAAATATTAAGCCAGAAGGGCCAGGTGCGAAGTGCCCGCCCACCATGAGCCCTGAGCTCGCAAGAGGAGTGAGCCTTGGTGGAAGGGCCGGGGCACAGCGTGAGGAGCAGGGCCCCGGGGGCGAAGGAGGGGACCCCGCTTCTGTGCCCTGTGCTCCCTCCCGAGTGAATGTTACCTATGACTAGAAAACCCAGCCAGGAACCCTGCCAAGAGGGACAGTCCCCCAGCTCCCGGCCTGCTGCCCTGGAGTGGAACCCTGTGGTTTAGCAGGCAGTCGCCACGCCGGGGGTCCCCTGTCATGGGGGGGGCACTGATCAGGTCCCCATTGGCAGGGACCCTGCGTCCTCACGGGACCTTGCTTCCAGCCAACCGGGATGGGATGGGCGGCTGGAGTCCAGGGAGGGGGGAGTTGGTTCTCAGCACAGATGCTGTCCCCCACCAAGGCAGGCGGGACGTGAGGTCACCGGTGGTGAGCACAGGAGGCGGATGCTGCTTCCCAAGATGCCGCGTGGGCTGCGGCCTCTGACCATGGGGACTGCAGAGGCCGGAGCTCAACCCGGGCAGCGCGACAGTGGCCAGGGTCGGGCGAGGTGGGCAGAGCCATGGGCCAGGCCAGCCTGGCTGCAGGGGAGGGACTCGGAGAGGGACCTGGGCCAGGGAGGTGCCAGTCTTCTCTTCAGTGGCTGAAGTGGCGGGAAAATCCAGGAGGAAAATGCCGATGGGGGGGGGCGCTGGGACCGGTCCCTGGGGGCCTGGGCCCCGAGCACCAGCAGCAGCGGGCCCTGGGGGCAGGAGGGTTCACACACGTGAATGGACGATTTGGAAGAGTCCAAGGCCGTCGGGGCTGGACAGGGAGCTTGCGGGAGGCCAGGGACCCACTGGAGGAAAGGGTTGAAGTAGGACCCGCCACAGCAACAGGGACAGCAGGGGACAAAGGAGGCCCAACCAATGTCCATGAGAAAGGAGAGATGGTCTCTCACGTGGCCGTGGGGATCCTGCCGTCCGCCCCTCTGTGGGCCTCCCCTTCCGTGTGGCCTTGCTCAGGGGAGTGGTGGGAGGCCCTTCTGGGGTCAGGCTGGCCCTGCTGGCCCGCCTGGTGCCGCTGCGATGTTGCAGGGACGCTGTGGACGGTTCACATGGCGAGGACCTGACGTCCCTGGCCAGCACCCAGTGAGGTGGCTGTAGCCCCCAGGGCCCTGTGTGCAGCCTGTGAGACACCCAGAGCCCAGGGCCAGCGGCCCCTCGTCCAGCGCCCCCTCGTCCAGCGCCACATGGACCCTGCCATCCCAGAAGGTGCTTTTTTCGGCCACTGGACGCTGGGCAGCTTTGTGACCCAGCGACAGAGAGCGGACACAAAGGGAGGTGACCTTCTGCCCCTTTCTAAGCCCACTTTGGGTCCCGCCCCCGGTTTGCCTCTGGCCTGCCACCCCTGGCTGCCCCACCTGGACACTGCCCTCCGCCTGCTCCTCTGGGCTGTCCTCTGGGGGCTGCAAGTCACTGCCTGCACCTCTGCCCGTGAGCGGCAGGCTCTGGGGATGGGGCTGGTCCTGCTGCGTCCTCTACCCCGCACCTGGGGACCTGTCCCACAACTGGGTGTCAGTGCCCCGGTTCTCTGAGGACAGTCTGAAACAACTACCTCGCTCCCGGAGACCCTCTTCACCCAGTTCCCCTGCTCTGTCGAGCTCCCCTCCTTCTGTCCAAGGCACTGGGTCCCCAGGTGCGTTGTGCAATGGCCATCGATGCCCTCGGGGCTCTGGGGAGGAGGGAGCCCAGGGCTGGCGGCTCAGCTCAGGCCTCCCTGTGGACAGGCCGGCGGCTGAGTCTGGAAGCCAGGCGGGAGCGCAGAGCCCAGGCGTCATGAGATCCAGGGGCTGGTGGCCGTCCACCTCTGGCAGACGGGCCAGGACCAGGGTTCGGGAAGGCAGCCCGTCGGCCCCATTGCCCGGAGGCCAGGGCCACTTCCTTCGCGCTCTCCCTATGCCCTTTGGTTGCTCTGGGTCTTTGCCCAGGGGCCCTCCAGAGAGCATGCAGGGAAATCAGGGGGAGACTGCAGCCCCCGTGCCAAACTGGGAGGTGGGCGCAGTCTGTGGGAGCTGCCGCAGGCCCACGCGGCCGGTCAAGGAAGCTGGCCTTGGGGTCTTCAGCAAGAAGCCTCTGATTGGAGGATGCTTTTGTGGCTTTGGCTGTAGTTTGTGTGCAAGGGATTGGGCGCAGGTAAGGTGACCAGCCGGCCAGCCTCTGCTGGTGACCAGACGTGGGGAGGGCCAGCTGCCCGCAGTAGCCGTCACAGTGGCTCTGCAAACACTGCCCACCTGCAGGGCCCGGAGGGCTGAGCCTTCAGAGCCAGGGAGAGGAGCCCTTTAGGGCCAGATTCAGAAGTTTGGAAACAGAAGCCTTGGCCTTGCTGACCAGCCGCGGCAAAGCGCCCTGCAGTGGAGTCCCCTCGCCGGCCTGGGTGCATGCGCCAGAGGCTCGGAGGCAGGAGGCAGGGCGCCAACTCACCTGGGGTCCCGTGGGCCCCGGGCTCTGCTGGAGACAGGTGTGGGTGGGGAAGGGACAGAGGCCTGATCCGCCTCGGTCAGCCACTCCAGGCCACCCCAGGCCGTGTTGGCCGAGGAACCTCCGCATGCTCAGGGCCGCTCCAGCCCTGGGACTGGGACCCAGGGCTCTTGGTGGCCAGTCACCACCGTGTACCTCTCTCTCGCTTCCTCAGTTTTCAGGATCAGACCCCTGAGAAGGCTGCGTGTGACTGAAACGTGGGCTCTGAACACCTGCTCATCCAGCGGCCAATGAGAAGAGATTCGCCTCCAGGAGACTGTCACTGAACACAGCGGAATCCGTGAAGTCCCTCGGCAGGGGAGTCCGGCTGCTCTGGCCTTACACCCACCAGGTCCTTTTCTTATCTGTAGTCCACTGCCGTGGTCTGGGGCCCTAGAGCTGTCGGCGAAGTGACCTTAAGGAAGGTCCTGAGGTCAGATGAATCGGGCGCCTGCCGCGTGCCCTGGAGAGTCACCGTGAGCGCTGCCCGACAGAGGCACAGGGAAGCCCTGCCGCGGGAGCAGCGTGTTCGGACCCGATGCCCCTTTTTATGCAGTGTCTGTCGACGTCCTTTGGAAGCTTCCAGAAATCCGACTTGGGGAACGCTGCCTGGGCACAAGTTTCCACAGTTATGTAAAAGGGTATAAATAGTCCGTCCTCCCCTCAATAGGAACAGGAAAAGGCTTTGCTGGAGGGGGGTCCAGAAACAAAGCCAAACCACAGCCCGGCCCCCGAGGTGCTGCCCTCCGTCCCCACCGCCCCCTCGAGGTTCGCGAGGTGACAGGTGCTCTTCGTGCTGTCCTGAGTCACCTTCCGTCCATTGCTGGTGAAGCTGCCTCTTCCCGCGTGCGGATGCGCTTCCTGGATCTCCTGGCACTTGCCCTGCACCAGCTTCTTCTCTAGTCATCTATGAACTTGAACCTGGAAGTGGAGCTTGTGGCGATTATCTTGTGGGTGGAGAGTCGTTTCTCTGAGGGGTGCTGGGGTTGGAGCCAGGGACTCCACCACTGAGCCATGTCCCAGCCCTTTTGTTTTTTATTTTGAGACAGGGTCTTGCTAAGTTGCTGAGGCTGGCCTCAATTTGCCATCCTCCTGCCTCAGCCTCCAGGGTCACTGGAACTTCAGGCGTGCGCCACCGTGCCCACAGGAGTTACCTTTTTATTGATGTTCGTTGCCCTTTTTTCTCTCTCTTGTTTTGCTCTCTGAGTGACTATGTAAGAGTTTAAGATTATTTTTATAACACCCCCATGTTTGTCTCCAATGCTTCTATTCATTTAGCCCACCTGTTGCCGTCCCACGGACGGGGAGAAGCCACTGTATTTCCTCCTAGCTTGTTAAAATACACCTGAAAATAAAAAGAATAAAGCAACAGAAAATAAAGAGGAGAAAGCACGTGCAGATGGGAGCTCAATAGGTCTTTCCAGACTTTGCCGACGCGTTCATACGGCACATTTCCACAGGATGCTTGGGCTCGGAGCGGGGGAGTGTGGCGGGCGGTCATGGTCAACGGCTGCGGGTCCTGCACTTGAAGATCGCAAGAGTCTCAAGTGTTCTCACCACAAGGGAAAACATCGTGGCTCTGCGAGGTGGCGGGGCGCTCGCCGGCTCCTGTGGGTGGTTATTTCGCAACGGGCGTGGGTATCGAGCCTCCGTTGTCCTCGGTAAACGCACACAGATCGCAGGTGTCAGAGCTCAGCGGAGCCCGGTGCGTTTTCGAGTGAACCTTTCCGAGTCGGGTCAGTTCTGTTATGGTCATAGTGGTTTTTAAATTCGTTCGATTATTTATTCGATAAAATATTTATCGAGTGCCCGCTGCCCGGCAGGCTCTGCTCTGGTCAAAGGCCGTGGACAGCACTTGAGTGTTTCATACGCTTGACTTTTAATGGATCTAGGACTTCCTGGCACCCGTGGTTCCAGGTCACCCAGCAGCCCAGGGGATGCCCAGCGGCACCTCTGCACAGAGGCCCGGCCTCTGGAGGAAAGAGGTCCTGCTGTGACCCTGGCTGGGGACTGGCCCCCGGTTTGCCGGGGCTCAGGTCACTCAGAGAGCTGAGTCTGTCTTCAGGTGGTTTTTCTATTTCAAAACCCTGAACCACTGTGAATCCGAGACTGTGGTTTATGTCACGTCTTCAGGCCAGTGTCCCTGTGGACGCAGGCGGCCAGCAGGCAGGGACAGGTGCTCCCCACCTGCACCCTTCCCCCCACGGCCCTTCTTCTAACTTCCTCATGAGGAATTTGGGGGCTTCCCAATTGATTTATCACATTCCCACCAAAAACACCAACTGGAAAGAAAAAGGGCCGACATTTGCTCCCCGTGAGGGTGTACAGACATCGGCCCTGGGGGAAGGCCGGCCTGGGCACTTGCTGGTTCCTGGGCTGCTGTTCTCATTGGGCGGGATCTAGCTATGCGGGATTCAACAGATCGACTGCAAATATCACAAATGCTCAGCGATTTCTTTTTTTAGATATATGTCTTTAGTTGTAGATGGACACACTGTCCTTATCTATTTATCTTTATGGGGTGCTGAGGATGGAGCTCAGGGCCTCACACGTGCTGGGCGAGCGCTCGGGCAGCTTGAGCAGGTCATGGAGAGGACGCCCCCAGCAGCCCTCGGCGATTCCTTAGGTGCTGCCTTCCTAAGGGTTAGGGCAGAATTCTGGGTTTTTCCCTGTGTCAACCTTTACTTCTCCATTATTTGGTTTTGAGCATCAATGGGTCTTATTTCCCCGAGGTTTCTGTTGTCCAGTACACATCTGAGACAGTGGGGAAGTGCTTCTCTCAGGTGCCATGGGTCGCAGAAGCGACGTCCCAGGACCTCTGTGGCTTCCTGGGTTTGCAATCATGAGACCACAGGACTGAGGCCGCGGGTCTTCTCCTCCTGTTATCTTATTATCTGTCATTTCTTTTTTCTTATTAGATGGCTTTTGCCAGTGACCTGGTGACCAGGTGGGGTGTGTCAGAGTGACCCAGACTTTTTCATGCTAAGGACTTGCTACTTCTTGGCAATATTGGCTTGGTTTTTGATGGATGCTTTGGCCATGCTTAGAACAAAACCTGTCGTACGTAGCTTGGGATAGTGAATTTTTTTCCAAATGTCTCCTTAACATTATTTGTTCGTTTGTTTATTTGTTTATTTTACCAGGGATTGAACCCAGGGGTGCTTAACCACTGAGCCACACTCCCAGCCCTTTTTATGTTGTTTTTTTTTTTTTTTTTTTTTGACATCAGTGGCTCACTCAGTTGCTTAGGGTTTTGCCAAGTGCTGAGGCTGGCCTTGCACTTGCCATCCTCCTGCCTCAGCCTCCGGACCACTGGGATCATGGGTGTGTGCCACTGTGCCTGGCTACTTGACGTTTACTGACATAGTCGAATGACCTTTTGCTTATTATTTCTCAGCTGAATTGATAAATCATGAAAATGATTTTCCTGGCTCTTATTTGTTCCAGTGCTGGGGACGGAACGCAGGCCCGGAGCACGCTAGGCCAGTGCTGACCCTGAGCTCGCCATCCCAATTGCCTGCGTCAAGCCCCCTGACGTCTTTTGGGACAGGCCCTGCTCGGTTGCTGTGGACACTTTTTATTAATTTATCTATTTTAAAGCCCGGAGCGCCTCTCCTTCTCTGCTGGTATTTGGAATTTTTTAAATAAACGCTCCAATTTGGAGTGAAGGGGGGACTGCGGGAGCCTGCGGGGTTCTGGCTGCACACAGCAGCCTGTTCAGAGGCCCGACGGGGCCGTGCCCGCTCCCGCTCGTCACCGTCACTGGGGCTCGGCTCGTGGGACTGAGCCCACTGTCCTTCGAGGCCCTGAGGGCCTCTCTGCACCTGCTCCTTGCGCATTTGGGACGAGTTCTCTGTTCCTGAAGAGCGCGGTTCCCATGAGCTGGGCTGGAGGGGCACTCGCGGGGACGGGGACGGGGACAGGATGGTGATGAGTCTCGATGACATCCTGAGCCTCTGCTGCTCCAGGGGAGGCAGGGGGAGGAGGGCGGGTCTCTCCTCCCCACCCCTCCTTCCAGAGAACCAGCGAGTCCCTCTGTGACCCTGGGGACAGGCTGGACACTCTGCGGGAAGGTGCACAGTGCAGGCTGTGGGCTCCGTCGGGCCTGCAGGGAGAGGCCAGCTCTGCGTGGCTGGACCCGGCAGGCGAGATGGGGCTCTGGGTAAGGGAGAGGCAGGCCAAGAGCGGGGGCCCCTTGCCCTGTCCCCACAGCAGCAGGTCCCTGGCAGGTGGCACCGAGGGGGACAGAGGAGGCAGAAGTTTCGGGATGGGGCTCACATTAATCCTGTCTGAGCCCACACCCACCTTCAAATGGCCATCGAGGACAGCTCACTTACAAGCCGGATGGACCAAGACCATGGCCTGTCCCCGCCAGCTGCAAAAATCAACCGGACTCTCGCCCACTGCAGAGGACACCAGGGGCCGTCCATGCTGGGGCCGTCCTGAACCTGTCTTCCCTCTGTGACGCCATCAGCCCAGGGCTCTGTGTGCCACCTTGGTCCTGGCCGTCCGCACCCTGGACCCTCCCCTGGCTGCCGGGCCCCGCGGGGCAGCCTCAGGCTCACCTAGCAGGGCCTCCCAGACGCGTCCAGGGGACCGGGACCCTCCCTCCGTCTCAGCGGTGAGACCCTGTTTCCCTAGTTGCTGAGTCAGAACCCACGCTCCTGCCCCTGCCCGTCCATCAGCAACAGCCTGATCTGCAGAGCCCCCTGGCCCCCCGTGGCCAGCCCCTCCAGCCACGCCCTGGTCTGAGTGCACCAGTGGGCAGGGGCTCAGGCGCCAGCACCAGCCGGTCACCATGGGGGAAGGAGGGAAGCTGTGGCTGTCACTGGGCCTCCTGGGGAGGATGGTGCCACCTCCTGTAAGTCTGGAAGAGCCATCTGGGCCTCACTGGGGGCCTGCTGCTCCCTCCAGCCCCTCAGCACTGCCCCATCTCACTCTGAAAGGCCAGAGTCTGTCGAGGCCCGTGGCTCCTGCCCTGGTTTCCGCCTGCCTCAGTTTACCCAGATCACTCCCTCTGGCCTCCTCCCTACGGTGCTCCTCGTGCCCACTCTGCCTGGGCCCTGCTCCTCGGCTGCTCCTCCCTCTGCAGTGTCGCACCAGCTCCTGCCCCCGGGCCTTTGCCCCGGCTGTCCCCTTGCCTGGAAGGAAGGCCCTGTCCCTAGCTAGCTGCCTCAGAGACTTCAACTCTCCCAGGGTCATTTGGTCCCACACTGCAGTGCTCGGGCTGCGGGGTCCCCCTGCCACCTCCCCCTTTTTTAAAACAATTCCCATTTCATTTGCCTTAAACATATAAATATATGGTTGTCCACACTTGCTTCTGTCCAGTTTTCAGTTATTGATCTGAAAATATGAAATGGAAGATTCCAGAAATAAATAACTCATCGGCTGCACGCTGTGCCCATCTTGAGAAGTGTGGTGGAGGACCTCCAGCTGCTCCAACCTGACAACGTGTCCAGTGTTTCCACACTGTATACACTACTCCCCTGGTGGCCACTTAGCACCCGACTCCTCGTCAGGTGCATAGCAGATGAGCCAGGTATCAAGGTGGAGCGAGGGAGAGAGCAGACCCTCACGTAGCTCCGTTACAGTCCTTGTCACTGTCCTGAATTATCATTCATTCATCTGTCACTGTGCCTAGTGGGCGGCACAGGTGGGCGGGAAGAGGAAAAGACCGCGTCTTTGGCTCAGTGCCACCCACTGTGGGTCTTGGGATGTGTCCCTGTGGAGAAGAGGGGACTGTGCCGTCTCTTTCTTGAGCTGCATGTCCCCTGAGTGTCCAAGTTCTCATCTCCAGGACTTCCTGTCTCCCTCTCCGTGTGTTGGGTCAGGGCTGGGAAGGGCTGGGGGGTGGCCGTGCAGCCTTGGCCAGGGCCCGCACAGGGGCTCCTCCATCGGAGACCTCGGGCCATTAGTTGGCAGACGCCATGAGGAAACCCGGGGTCCAGGTGCAGAAGCGGCCAGTGGGAGAGCTGGCCAGGGGGTGGTACGGGCTGGGGGGCGCCGGCAGTTGAGAGAAGAGGCTCCCCGCGCACAGGGACGGTCCGTGGTGCAGGGATCGAAACCCATGTGGTTAGTAGGGATTTAGGAGAAGTTTCACCAAGTGAGATTAAAAAAAAAGCTCATAAAAACCTGTTTGAGCACCTCAGTGAAGTGGTGGCCTGAAACACCACCAGGGCTTCCAGCTCCATTCAGTGAGATTCATATTAACTTAGTTATCCCCCCCCCCCTTGTTTTTTGCTCTCCCAAGTCAAGGCTTTGTCCTGGAAGGCGGAGTCTCACCTGCCCCTCTGTAGATGGCCTTGCTGGGCTCTGACCACAGGGTTCCCTCCTGGCCAGTGTCCTCAGGAGGCACAGTCAGAGTGGTGTGTGTGTGTGTGTGTGTGTGTGTGTGTGTGTGTGTGTGTTGAGCTGTAGGTGGCACGACACCTTCCTTTTATTTATTGATGTGGTGCTGAACCCAGTGCTCACACAGGCCAGATAAGCGCTCTACCCCTGAGCCCCAGCCCCAGACTCAAAGTGGTTCTTTTAAAGAAAAAAAACCGTTGAGTTCTGGGAGCCGCTGGGGCTGCTGCCGCGCAGGGCCTGTCTACACCACCGGTGTCTTTGTTAAAAACACTTGGTAACTAATTGCAGTGCGATTGGTTTCCTCTGTGGTCCTATATATTTTATATTTCACATTTAGAAGCTTTCTTCTGAGAAATTCTGTAGAAGGGGGTCTCCAGAATTTCAAAGTCTGCCCCAAAGGCCCAGAGCCGGGGGCTTCATGTCCCCGCTGGAGGGGCGTGTCAGCCCGAGCTTCCCAGTCACAGGCACCTGATGACCTGAGGGGCCCATGTTGGTGTGGTGGGGGGACGAGGTCACTGGGACAGAGTTGAAGACCTCGTGGGGAACTGCAGTGGCCCACCCACTCCAGGATACACCCCGAGCCACCAACTCCTGGCTCACAGAGGTCCCCTGGGGCTCAGCGCTCTCCCTCCGCCCTTCCAGACCCCTCCCCACCTGTCCAAATGCCCTGCTCAGCCTTTCCCCCAGGAAGCCCGCGAGGATCCCCAGAGGCCCCTGCCGGCCCACGCTGTCACGGTGGGAAGACACCAAGAGCCTGGTCTCTGCAGCGGGGCCCCGGCCTTCATTTCTGGCTCTGAGACACACGGCCTTCCTGGGGGCTTGGGACCCCCTCACGAGGCTCCTGAAGGCTGGAGAAGGGCCCAGCTCCGTCTCTGCACCCACCCCTCAGGGGACACAGTGCACACACTGCAGTGTCCCGGCCTGGAAACGATGGCCCCATTGGCACTGTGGGCCGCAGCTGTTGCTTCCTAACAGTGGGAGTGGGCTGAGGCCAATGACCGCTGGCCACGAGCCTTGAGGACATGCTGGGGATGAGTGCCCAGTCTCTCCCTATGGTCCGTTGCGGTGAGGGGTCCTCAGCTGGGTTTGAGCCCGAGGGCGCAGGAGCCTGTCCTGGGGAAAGAGCTGGGCCGGCTGGTGTCATCAGGAGACCTGACCCAGAGAAGCAGAGTCTCTGTGCTCCAGGGCACAGCAATCCAGCTGTTCTGCCCCCTCCCCTTCCCTCCTGGGGCAGTGGGTGGGGGCTTTGCGACTCCCCTGCCCCAAACATCCAAATATCTTTCTTATTAAAATGCACATTTTTCAGCAAACTATTCTGTCAAAGATGAAAACCCCCAGGATACAGAAGAGGAGGATGAAGAGGAGGCAGAAGAAGAGGAAGGGGAGGAAGAGAGGAGAGGGGGAGGGAGGGGTGGAGGAGAGGGAGGAGGAGGGGGAGGAGGAGAGGGAGAGGGAGAGGGAGGAGAAGGAGAGGGAGGGGGAGGAAGAGAGGGAGGGGGAGAGGGAGGAGGAGGAGAGGGAGGGGGAGGAGGGAGAGGGAGGAGGAGGAGGAGAGGGAGGGGGAGGAGGAGAGGGAGGGGGAGAGGGAGGAGGAGGAGAGGGAGGGGGAGAGGGAGGAGGATGAGAGGGAGGGGTGGAGGAGGGAGGAGGAGGGGGAGGAGGAGAGGGAGAGGGAGAGGGAGGAGGAGGAGAGGGAGGGGGAGGAGGAGAGGGAGGGGGAGAGGGAGGAGGAGGAGAGGGAGGAGGAGGAGGAGAGGGAGGGGGAGGAGGAGAGGGAGGGGGAGAGGGAGGAGGAGGAGAGGGAGGAGGAGGAGGAGAGGGAGGGGGAGGAGGAGAGGGAGGAGGAGAGGGAGGAGGAGGAGGAGAGGGAGTGGGAGGAGGAGAGGGAGTGGGAGGAGGAGAGGGAGTGGGAGGAGGAGAGGGAGGAGAAGAGGGAGGAGGAGAGGGAGGAGGAGGAGAGGGAGGAGGAGGGGGAGAGGGAGGGGGAGGAGGAGAGGGAGGAGGAGAGGGAGGAGGAGGAGGAGAGGGAGTGGGAGGAGGAGAGGGAGGAGGAGAGGGATGAGGAGGAGGAGAGGGAGGAGGAGAAGGAGAGGGAGGGGGAGGAGGGAGAGGGAGGGGGAGGAGGAGAGGGAGGGAGGGAGGGAGAGGGAGGAGGAGGAGGAGAGGGAGGGGGAGGAGGGAGAGGGAGGGGGAGGAGGAGAGGGAGGGGGAGGAGGGAGAGGGAGGGGAGGAGGAGAGGGAGGGAGGGAGAGGAGGGAGAGGGGAGGAGGAGGAGAGGGGAAAGGAGGAGGAGGGGAGGAGGGAGGGAGGAAGGAGAGGGGAGGAGGAGGTGGAGGAGGAGAGGGAGAGGGAGGAGGAGGAGAGGGAGGGAAGGAGGAGAGGGAGGAAGAGAGGGAGGAGGAGGAGGAGAGGGAGGGGGAGGAGGGGAGAGGGAGGAGGAGGAGAGGGAGGGAAGGAGGAGAGGGAGGGGGAGAGGAGGAGGAGGGCTGGGGAGGAGGAGAGGGAGAGGGAGCACTTGCCAAGGCTCTTGCTCCTGGTTGCTGGGGAGAGGTGTTGGAGGAAAAGGAGGCTCTGAGCTACTCAGGGCTGTGACACTTAAGTAGCGTGGTCTGGGATGCCTTTTGTTAAATGGCTCCAGGAGCCTTGGAAAAAAAAAAAAAACGAAACAGGGCTCCAGAGAGCATCTAGCCTCCGCAGCATCTAGAGCTTCCACGTCCTGTAGGGCAGACGGGGCTGAGAATCGCGCCCAGGATCTGATGGGAAGAGTGGCCGGGAGACGGAGCGTGCAGACCTGAGTCAGCACGTGGGGATCCTGAGAGGAAAAGAGGGGGACTCTGGGATCCAGAATGGGAACGCTCAGGTGGATGAGCCTGAAAACCTGCAGCCCTCGATTCCCCTCCACATCCCCAGGAGCAATCTCCTTCCCCAACAGAGGAGAGACGCCTCCTCCGGCTGGAGATTCCACGGAGCCTGTCCTGAGGCAGGTGCCACATGACGCTGGTCCTCCTGGGTATGCGTCCCCACCACCTCCACCTCTGCAGACTGATAAAGCTGAGGTCAGCTCCCGCGTGAGTTGAGTGGGAAACACGTTTTCTGCTCTGAGAGGAAATGGCTCGCCCCGTGGAGGAAGCGGGAGCTGGTCAGTGTGTCTGATGGGAACCGGGCACGTGGCCATGACGGGGGGTAGCCCAGGCCACAGACGCAGGTCTGCCGGCCAACTAATCAGGCACAGGGAAGCTGGGTCCTCTTAGAAGGGACCTCGCAGTGCACCTGCAGTTTGTGGACTTCCTGTCTTCCCCATCTTCCACCAAAGTGACACCTGGCTGTTTACCAAGAGACTGTGCCCGGAGGGAAGGGGACGACCTTGTCTTTTCAGGACTGTGGGATCTGAGGTCTGATGCCAAAGACTGAGCCCCACTCTCCTCCCCTGGGGCCGGTGGAGGCCCATCCTGCCCCAGGCCATCTCAGAATAGAGCCAGCCCCTTATTGTCCAGCAGGGGCAACTAGACTTTCATCGCATTCCCTGGAAGAGCCAAGTGGAAGTCCCTAAATCTGTCCTGTCCTGCGGAGGACAGTAAATCAGAAGTGATAGCAAAAGCCCAGGGGAACTGGGGGTGTAGGACCGCCGTGCATCACCTCAGGAGTGTGCACGCTGCCCCGTTGCACCCACCCGTGCGCCCGTCTGGCCCTGTGAAAACCAGACGGATAGTGGTCATCTGCACCCTGCTGAGGCGGCTGGGCCAGGTGGGTTTGCTGAGGCAGAGGGCTCCCAGCCAGGACAGGTCAGGTGGCTGTCCCCTTCTTCACTTGCTCAGGCTCTCTTCTTCTCCTTGAGGTCCTCCTGTCCACCTGGTGGAATGTCCCTTTGGTCTGAAGGACATCCCATGCTATAGGTCTACTCGTGACAGATTCTCTCAGGTCTTCTTGGTCTGAATGTGACCTTCTGTCACCCTTTCTCCCACTGTGATTTCTGAAGGGCTCTGTCACTGGCTGTAGGATTCCCAGAAGGTGGTTCTCGGGGCATCCCCTTCCTCTGTCTTCTGTCCTGTCTGCTGAGACCTCAGCCGTGGTCTCTGCTCCGTTTCTCTCTATGGAATGGACCTTTCTGCTTCGAGGCTCTCTTGGCCTCCGTGTCCAGTGGTCTTGCCACGACTCGCCAAAGTGTGGGTGGCTCTGTGAGGTTCATCAAGCTGCTTGGACCCGTCCTCTGATGACCTCCATCAACTTGGGGGCATTGTTTTTTTTTTGCCTTGTTCCTTCAACCTCTTTTCTGTCTTGTCATTGCTCTTTTCCAGCTGGAACTACAGTCACCCACATGGAGCCCACGTGGCTTTACTCAGGCCCTGAGCATCTGACAATCTTCCTTTAAAAATGTTAATTCTCCTGGGCTGGGGATGTGGCTCAAGCGGTAGCGCGCTCGCCTGGCATGCGTGTGGCCCGGGTTCGATCCTCAGCACCACATACCAACAAAGATGTTGTGTCCGCCGATAACTAAAAAATAAATATTAAAAATAAATAAATAAATAAATAAAAATGTTAAGTCTCTGTTTGCAGACGGGCAGGTTCAGTTGATCTGTCTTCAGGTTTTCTTCATCTGCCATCTCGAATCTTCTTGTGAGTCCATCCACTTACTTTTCCATTTATTCTGGGCTTTTGAGTTCTAGAATTTCCATTTGATTCTCTTTTCACATTTGATTCATTTTCTCTGTGGATTCCCTATCAGTTCATTCCTTGGGGCCATATTTTCCTTGAAGTCCTTGAACATACATGTAATAATAGCAGTTTAGACTATGGACGCTGAGCACCTCAGGGTCATCTCAGGGTCTGCTTCAGTCGACTGCATTTTCTTTGTATCTAGAACTTTCCTGTTATATTCTGGACATTGTGCAGGACACATTGTAAAGCCTTGAGATTCTGCTGTTTGCCTCTGAATAGTGTTGAGTTTCTTTCTAGTAGCCAGTGCGGTTCTGACCGAGAGCTTGCACTTGGATCTGGTGCTTCATGAGCCCCTCTTGTTGAGTTAACTCATTTTCCAGCTTCTGCCTTCCAGCCCCATGAAAAACTCTGTTGGGACTTGGTTATGGAGAGAGTCAGCCCGTCTCTAGTCACAGCCCTCGCTCCCCAGGCCAGGCTCTCCTGACGCCTCTGGAGTCTGGGACAGGGGTGAAGCGCCGCCCCTGGGTGTGCTGGGCTGCGGGTTCTGCGCTGCTCTCCCTCTCGGGGTCCTAGCAGCAGGGCTGGTCATTGTCATGATGCGAGTCGAGGACTTCAGGTAACCGCTGCCCAAGTTCCCGAGAAGGAGGATCATCTGCTTTGGGTGATCCTGGGTCATTGAGCCATGACCATGTCGAGGTGCCATCTTGGCACAGTGCCTTCCTCTCTGGTGTCCAGTCACGGGGGAAGCCTCTCAACTGCCCCCGCGGCCCTGCAGCCAGGAAACACCCTCTGGGCAGATGAGCTGCTTACCTGGTGAGTCCCCTTCTCTCAGGGACCCCGCTCTTCACCGCCTGCTGTCCAGTGCCTGGACACAGTTGCTCATGTTTGTACTCCAACTTCATGGTGGTGCACGGCAGGAGAGTTGCTCTGCTGCATTTATCCCTGCATCTTGGTCAGAAGTGGAAGTGGGATGGTGCCGGCCACCGACATCGCAGCTGCGTTCTCCACCCTCACAGTGAGGAGGACGGCAGTTCCTGGGCACGGTCTGTGAGCCCGTCACTAACTCTCGGGTTCTCCAGTCACGGGACCTGGGATCCCCACCTTGACGTCTACAGACAGGCTGTCCCTGAAGCTTTCCGCAGCAGAGACAGATGGTCAGCCTCCAGTGGGCTCGTTCCTCAGGGGCACCAGCAAGTTTTCGGTGGCAAATGGGAGCCCTGGTAGCTTGGAGGGGAGAGCAGTCGTCTTTCATAGAAATGATGTTCCTGTCCGTACGAGTCTGCCTTCTCCTCTCACAGTGCCCAGCCAGCGTCAAAGGGGGCAGAATCGATTGCCACCTGATATGAATCCCCTTATTTGCATTTCCCTTCCTGTGGTTTCAGCTGCCTGTGGCCAGCCACAGTGTTAAGTTACATGCTGTTCCAACTAGCGTGATGAAACCTGGTGCCGTCCCACTCTGTCCTACCCGGGAGGCCAACCATCCCTCGGTCAGTGCATCCACACTGTAGGCTACCTGCTCGACATGGTCATGGCTCAATGACCCAGGATCACCCAAAGCAGATGATCCTCCTTCTGACGTACTGTCTGAAGAACACCAGCAGCCCCACGCTCCGTCACAATGCCTGCATCTTTCACTTCACCTCCTCTATCCCGAAGGTATGGTCTCATCTCACCTCATCACAAGAAGAATAAAGGTAGTATCATAGGTATTCTGGCCCGTTGGTTTGCTTAGACCACGTGCTCCAGACGCTGAGCTCCTCCTCCTCCTCCTCCTCCCCCTCCTCCTCCCCCTCCTCCTCCTCCCCTCCTCCTCCTCCTCCTCCTCCTCCTCCTCCTCCTCCCCCTCCTCCTCCCCCTCCCCCTCCCCCTCCTCCCCCTCCTCCTCCCCCTCCTCCTCCTCCCCCTCCTCCTCCTCCTCCTCCTCCCCCTCCTCCTCCTCCCCCTCCTCCTCCCCCTCCTCCTCCTCCTCCTCCCCCTCCTCCTCCTCCTCCCCCTCCTCCTCCCCCTCCTCCTCCTCCTCCTCCTCCCCCTCCTCCCCCTCCTCCTCCCCCTCCTCCCCCTCCTCCTCCCCCTCCCCCTCCTCCCCCTCCTCCTCCTCCTCCTCCCCCTCCTCCTCCTCCTCCTCCTCCTCCCCCTCCTCCTCCTCCTCCCTTCTGCTGACCAACAAGTGGGTCCCTCCTCTGCCACCAAGGCTTCCTGGGAGCCAGAGGAGGAGCGGGCTGAATGGGGGTTTTCAACGCCCGTGCCAGGGCCCTGGGCACCATCCTTCTGGATTCCTTGCTCCTCGCTGACTCTCAAAAGGTCCACCGCCAGGCAGGAGGGCCCCCGGCGTCCTAGGTGAGGCTCACCGACGCGGCCACCGGGGAACAGGTGGCTTAGGCAGGCAGGGTTGGGGGTGCCGGCAGCCGTGTGGTCAGGGGCCCCCGGGGAACGGAGTCTGGTGCCTGATCTCATCTGGAGTCTTTCCAGTGAGGCGTGGACGGTCAGCACTTCCCCAGGAAGTGTGGAAGAGATTTAAGTTCCTTTTCTCTGTCCCCAGAGTCACTTAATTGGGGCCAGTGTCGAGTCCAAGCGTGAGCCTGCCCGGCACAGTACCTCTGGGCGATACCATCTGAGTCACCACCGCTCTGCTGGGCGGGAGTGAGGTGGCCTCCCAGGGCCGCCGAGGAGTGAGATCCGAGTCCCCTGGCAGCTCTCAGGCATTGGGTGACAATGTGGGATGGCAACAATGCATAAACGGAGAGACTGGGGCTGGGACGGCAGGAACGCACTCGGCTACAGCGCAAGTGGAGACGGTGTGTGTCCCCGAGAAAGGCACAAGAAACTTCTGGAAAGATGGTCGCTTCTGTCTGGGGGCACCCGGGAAGTCTGCGGCACAGACAGTGGTCTGGCCGACCCCGCAGGAGGAACGCGAGGCCCTTGGGTGGAGGCTGTGTGAGCTCGTGGGCACTTGATGAAATATCACCGACGGGGCCTCAGCCGCCCACAGCCGCTGTTCCCTGTCCCCGAGGCTGGAAGACGGGATCAAGGTGCCGCAGGCTGGCTCCTCCCGGGGGCTCTGTTTGGCCTGCTGGTGGCACCGCATGGTTGTCCCCTGTGTCTGTGACCTCATCTCCTGATGAACCACATGGATCAGGGGCTCGCCTGTGACCTTATTTAAGCTAACTTCCTCTTTACAGATCCTGCTCCAAACACCGTCCCTGCTGAGGTACTGGGGCTCCGACCTGAGAATATCTGGGGGTACAGTTCAGCTCACAGAAGGAGGGAAAGGGCTTTCCGTGGAGGGGACAGAGGTGGCCAAGCCAGTGGGGCGAGGAAGGTCAGGGTCTTAGGTCAGACTCCTGGGTGCAGAGCCTGAGGCGAGGGTTGGGCCCATGTGGTTTTCGAGGGAGGGTCTCGAGAGTGAAAGTCGGGGCTGGGCTGCAGCTCGGGGGTGGGACAGCTGCTGCACCTGAGCAGGCCCCGGCTGGACGTCCAGCCCCAGAGAGAAAAATGAGAAGGAAACAGTGAAAGTGGGTTGGAGGGAGGGCTCCACCAGGGACGGCCTCGGCGTCCCCACGGGGAGCCCGGGGTGCGGCTGGCACCATGATCCTGCTGTGGACGGCGGGGATTTCACACCCTGGGTCAGGGAGTGCTGGTCGTGGCCTCCCAGGCAGGAGCCCCAGGGATACGCTGGTCCAGGCGGCTCCCACGTAGCTGATGGACAAGGAGGTGACCACCATCAGAGCCTGTGGGATGGACATTCCAGGAAGCCAGTGGAGGGTGTTGGCGTGGGGTGTCGCGGAGAGCTCAGGCAGAGGGCCACCCCGCCGCGTTGACCTGGTGAGGCTGGGGAGGCTGGGAAGTCCATCTGCAGAGCCCAGGTGCCAGGCCAGGGGTGTGGACTTGGGCTGTGTGGCCAGCCCGGCCTCTGGTCCCTGTCATCCGCACATGGATGTTCCCTGGGCTGAGGGGGGAACAGGCTGAGCAGGTCCCCCCCTTAGGTCTCCCAGTGGGGCAGGGAGCTTCCCTGCCCTGCCCCCGGGCCCCAGTAAAGGGGACAGTAGGAAACACGGCAGGCCACCTCAGAGTCCCAAGAGTTACTTCTGTCCCACTGTTTGGGCTCCTACCAAAAGAGGCCATTTAAATCTGATGCAGAAAGGGAATGGGCTGACAGACAATGGACGCGTGCCTCGCGGGAGCAGGGGGCTGCCCAGAGGAAGGCTGCAGCCAGGAAGGAAGGTGGACGCCAGGCTTCTGTGACAGCGACCACCTGGGGGCTCAGGGCCCTTGGAGCAGGAGTGGGGAGCCAGGGCTGCTGCCTTCCCCAGTTCATCATGGCCCTGGTGACTCCTGCTCCACACGGTGGCTCAGCAAACGTGCCCAGTTTTGTCCCCACCGTCACTGCGGGTTGGAGCCAGGGGTGCGCTTGAATCCCCTGGGTGTTGAGAACCGCGGAGACCAGCGGTGGCACAGGGACCACTGCTGGAGGGGTCGCGGTTCTCTGATGTCACCGTCGTTCAGCAAGCTGCTGTCCTCCGTGTGAGGAGCGCCTACGGGAGTCAGAGACGCGGTTCTGCCCCGTGGGCACTGCTGGCTCCTGCTGGGCATGCCAGGTGGCCATCTGTGAACGAAGACAACTAGCCCCACACCTGGGAGTCCCTCTGGGCTTCGAGAATGGAGGAGGGCAGGGCTCGGATCTGCTGTGGGGATGGGGAAGGGCCCAGGAAGTGCCCCCTCCCTGCCCATGGGCCACCGGAGGGACACACTGGTTTTGTGTCGTCCTTCCAGAGAGATGGTCTGCTCACACGGGTGTATTCTGAAAGCAGAGCAGCACACTCAGGGAGAGCGCAGCAGGAAGGGCCACTTTTAGGGAGGCCGCGCTCCACTCCTCAAGGGACCTGGGGCCCCTTTCCTGCCTTCAGCCTGGCGGATGGTGACGGCTCACAGAGGCGCCGACTTCCTGTCCAGCTGGGTGCACTGGGTCTCGTGCCACGTGGGACCATTGAGGACCGAGCGTCCACTCCTTCGATGTTGTAAACGACACCTGATTTCAGTTCTCAGCCGAAGGGCGCAGAGGCCGACCTGCAGGAGCGGGAGGAGGCTCAGTGAACTTGAGAAGCCTGTTTTCCAGAGCGACTTTGATGGCCGGCAGAAGTCGGGGAAGATAGGGTGACGGGTTCAGAAGTGCAGGGCACACTTTTCTTTTGCATCAAAGCCAAGCAAACCTTGAGAGCCTCTCTGCGGAGCCAGGGTTCTCAATGGCTCCCTTTCTCCCCCGGCCCCCCGACCAGCTCCTGGGAAGCCTGGAGGCCCGGCCTCTTAAATAACGCCGGAACAGCGGGCCAATTGTGTGGCGAGGCCGGCGCTGCCCCAGGTAGCCGATAACTTCCTGTGTTGAAACCACCACTCGAGATCTCACGGCGATATCTGCGCCCACCAGGAAGTATCGCCTTACGCCTGCCATGGCTTCGGGGCGTGGCACGGGGCTGTTAAAGCCGCTGTCTGAATTGGGCTGAGGCAGCCAGAGGCCTCGCGGTCTTGGGGGATCTAGTTTCTCTAGGCCGAGGCTCACGGGCGGCCGAGCCCCAGGGAGACGGACGTGCCCTCTGGTGACAGCATCGGCCGTGTGGCCTCATGGCCGCTCCCAAGCATCTCCAGGAGGCTGCTGGGAAACGGCAGAGTGGGCACAGGGACTGGGGTTCTCTCCCCTCCAGCTCAGCGTTGGTCAGCTGGTCCTCGGTGCTGTGAATACAACAGTGTCGGCTGGGCGCTGTGGGTGTGGCCGAGCCAACCAGGTTCCTCTCCTGTCACCTACATCTGGAGGGAAAGTGAGGCCGAAGGAAGGGCAGTGGTGACCCTGCGCAGCCGGGAGTGATCAGCTACAGGACAGGACCGGGGCTCGAGCTTCCTGGACGGCCCTCGGGCCTCTGGGCGCTGGTCAGCCCTCTGCCCTGTGTTCGCTCTGGACCCCTTGTCTAGGGCCAGGAGGAATGAGCCGGCCACGGTGTGATGACACAGGGCTCCGAAATGTGACGTCGGGGTAGCCTCCGGCCCGCTGAGACCCTGCCTGGGACCCAGCTGATTTATTAGTCAGGGACAGGGAGATCAACGCCCGGCAGCGACACAGCCCACCACGGCATCCTCAGTGGCGCTCAGTGAGTGTGTCTCTCTCCCTGAGGCACCTGACTGTGGCGTGGGCCTCGGTGACCTCAGCACGTCACTCGCGCTCGGCTGCAGAGGGAAACTGCAGACAGGGAGACCGGCCGAGTGTGGAGCCGGGCGGAGGCCTGTGCTCGGCCTGGCGCCCCCGACACCATCCTCGTGGGTGCTGGGGCTGAGAGGGACCCACAGGCAGGTGTGCTGATCACCTGGGTGCTGTGCTCACGATGTGGTCCCTGCTAGCCAACCAGGGGGCTGTCACTGCCAGCTGGGGCCGAGACAAGCACTCCTGGTTCTGGGGCCTGGAGGCCCCCGAGTGGCTCACGCTCCTCCTGAGGTTCCCTGCCCAGTTGCAGATGGCCACCTTCTCACTGTGCCCTCACGTGGGCAGAGTGTCCCTTCCTCCTCCTCTTCTCCTCCTCTTCCTCTTCCTCCTCCTTCTCCTTTTCTCCCTCTCTTATTCTTTGGTACTGGAGATTGAATCCGGGGATGCTTTACCACTAAGCTACAGCCTCAGCCCACTGCCCCCGACCTTTTAAAAAAAATGGAGACAGAGTCTCCCAAATTTGCTGAGGCTGGCCTCGAACATGGGATCCTCCTGCCTCAGGCTCCCGAACTACTGCACTGGCTACCTCCTACTTCTGATAAGGCTCTGACCCTATTGGACTAGGGCCTCACCGTGGAACTTCATTTAACTTTAATTACTTCTCTGACGGTCCTGTCTCCTCCGCAGTGGGGTCAACACCTCCACATGCAAATTTGAGGGAAGTGTATTATTAATTTGTGGGAAATGTATTTTTTAATCCACGTTTTGTTACTGTGATGAAACGCTTGAGGCAGGCTGACTTATAAAGAAAAGCAGAACATGTGCTTCGCCTCCACTAGTTTTCATTGCCTCCTGTGAAATGCGAGGCAGGGCGATACTGGCTTGGCTTCTCACACACAGCGGTCCTGTGGTGCCATCAGCACCGGATATTGGGACCTGCCTGTCTACTGCTCCCGGTCCTGTGGAACCTTGCCCAGCTTTGTTGTGGTGAAAATGGACCAGCTTGAAGGCCTTGGTTGGCTCCCAGTGACCCTCAAATATGTGCTCATTTTACAGGAGAGATCCTATAGTGCTCCTGTGCAACACTTTACCCAACCACAGACAGCAACTCACTGGGTCCTCACGGGACCAGGGTCAGGGATGCCAGGCATCAGCCCCATCTCACAGATGGTGACACTGAGGCTGTCCCTGAGCAAGCAATCCAAGAGGGCGCAGAAGCAATGACGGTGTCTTCCCAGGCGTGTGATCCACATCAGCATCCCCAGTGTACCCCAAGCAGTGTGGGAGGGACCAGCACAGGACGGGGGCACCACCAGCTGTGGGAGGCTGGCCACCAGGTCCTGTCACGAGAACAGCTCTGTCCTCTGCTCTCTGCCGCTGGACCAGCAACATGTCCCTGTCCCTGTCTCATGGGCAGCCACTGCACTCCTGAGGCTGCCACACCCCGACTGGTCCCGCCGGACTCAGCTCCCAGGCCTGGGTTCTGGGGTGACTTAGCTGCTCTGTGGGTGTCGGAGACATGACACCATTTCTCTTTTCTGCTTATGGGGCGTTCTGAGAGTATCCAGGGCACAGAGGTCCCTGCATGGTCCAGCCAGGGGATGGCAGTGGCTTCCCTGAGCCCCACCTATTGTCCACGGCCTTCTCTTCCCTTCCACGTGACCAGGCTGGGCCGTGGGACCAACTGTGCACGCTCTCGTGGGCCGCTGGTGGCCCCACCACAGGACGATTACCCACCCGTCCACAGGCTCTGACCAGGTGGGAGCTGCCTCAGCCTTTGGCCCCCAGGACAGTGAGAGGATACTTCTCCCGTCCAGGCCACAGGGGTTGCTGCTCTATGGTGGTGGCCTGAGCAGCCCCACCGTGGACTGGCCCTCCCTACCTGTGGCCCTGCATCCTGAGCCACTCTTGGGAGGGAGGCTGCCCCCTGGGACAGAGGACAGGGGCTACCTGCCTTCCCCTGGGGAGGTCCCCGTGCTCCTAGCCTCTCCCTGGATCAGGGCTGCAGGGCTCTGGGGCATGTCGGGGGGAAAGTGTTCTGGGGAGCCGTAGACGCTAACTGACCACTGTCCCTGTGGCAGGCTATCCACATCCTGGTGCAAACAGAAGTCCAGCTGGGGACCGCTTGGGTCAAACGCAGAAATCCCAGCCTGGGGAGCCCAGACCCCACACCTGAGGCAGCAGCAGAAATTGGGGTGGACTTAGGGTGGACCCAAAGTCACATCGCCTTGTCCTTTGTGTCACCATGGGGAGTGCCAGCTTCGGGCACAACCTGGACAAGCGTCCACCGGTCGGTGAGAGGGGGGAGCCCCGTGGGGGCAGTGGCCCGCTGTCCTGGGTGGGCCCAGCTGCATCCGCCCTACCCAGTGGCTGAAGCCGGGCTCCTTTTCCCTCTGGTCTGGACACTCGGCCACCTGTGCAGGTCCTGCCTGCCCGGCCCAACTGCCACCCAGGGGCCAGCTGTCCCTGGGGCTCGGCAGAGGGTAGGGGTCTGTTTGCTGTCTAGGAAGGGGCTCCTGAGGGCAGGTGACACCAAGTGGTGCCTTGAGGGAGGAGACAGAGTCCAGGCAGAGGGCAGAAAGGGCATCCAGGCGGAGGGCAGAGCATGGGCAAAGGCGGTGCTAGAGGAGGCGCCCAGACAGGGCTTCGGTGGCAGACAGTCACCGCGTCCTGGGGCTGGAGTCCCGGGGAGGTATGCAGGGGATCCTCCTGGGCCTCACACCTCGGCTCACAGGTGGTATCTTCTGCCTGTGTCCTCAGTGGTCCTCTGTGTGGGAGGACACGGTCAGATTGGGTGGGGGCCACCTGATGACCTCATTCTAAGGCCACCACCTCTTTACGGGCCCTGTTTCCAGTTGCAGGTGCATTCGGAGGTGTTGGTGGCCAGGGCTCCAACATTGGGAACTGGGGGGACACGACCCGGCCATCTCACCGGGGAGGCCTGCTGGGGAGGCTGGCCTCCTGACCACTCTAGTTCTCCAGGCCCAGTGGTGCTCAGAGCTGAGCAATCCGAGGCCCAGAGAGGACCAGGGCTCGGGCTCTGGGTCCCGGCTCTGAAGGTCGGGGCTGTGGCTTACCAGGCCAGGCTTCCTGCTGCAGGGCCCCAGGGCTCAGGGACCCGGGCCGACCCCCAGCACTCAGGCCAGAGCCTCCCGGGCCCGTCCACACTCTCCTGCCCGGAGCCAGGCGGCCTGCCCCGGGAGCCCACGTGCATCTGGCCCAGGCGGGTCTGTGGGTGGGGCTGGCGTGGGCAGGGTGGGGAGGGAAGGCACGGCTGAGTCTCCAGAAACGGCTGTGGCAGGGGCCAATGGGGCCAGGTGGGTCCTTCGGGTTGCTGAGGAGGAGGGTCCATGCAGGGTGGCCCCAGGCAGAACCCCCACGGAGGCCCTCACATCCCTCCTGGCTGCAGGCTGCCTGTGCTCTCCCGGGGCTTCCTTTCATGTGCTCTTCCCGCGTGACCTCAGCGGCCCCCAGCGCCCCCTCCTCCCGTTGCCTCTCTGCCACTCATGACCAGACCCTCCCTCTCCTGGGCCTCTCCTCGCGGTCTTCAGTCACCGGTGGCAAGTGGCGGGAGTCCCCACAAACCTGCTTGAGTTGAGGGGCCCTGGTGGACACTTGAGATCATCAAGGGCAGCTGTGGTCATTTGGGGCACACGCAGAGCTGCCCTTGAAGGCTAGCGAGCCTGAGCTCGGCCTGCACTGCCTCCCATGCAGCCCCCATGGGCCCTGGGGGCACAACGGCTGCCCGATGAGGCCCCTGCTTTGGGCGGTTTGTGCTGACGGGGACACAAAGGCTGAAGGTCCAGGCACTGAGAGAGCTTCAAGGAGCGCTCAGCAGCCTCCGTGGGCTGGGAGGAGGCTGGCCAGGGAGGGCCAGGAGTCCCTCCCTGTGTGTTGATGGCCTGGCCCTGGGCCTGGGGACAGAGGGGGCGGGGGCGGGTTTGGGGTGAGGTACCTGTGGACGTGTTCCCATGGCACCAGCACCTCATCTGCCACAGGTCTCCATCACTGTATTCAGCAGGTGCTCACTGTGTGCATGGAACTCGGCTGAATGCACAGTTCTTGCCCTCTGTCCAGTAGACTCACCTGGGGCAGCTTTCCGTGTTCATGGCTTCTCGGCCATTCTAAGATGGTGCCCACCACGTTTGTGAGCAGGGGGGCCTGATGGACCCTCTGTGGACATGCCTGCCAGGCCCCCCGTGTGCATGCAGAAGTCCCCTGAGCCTTAGCAGAAGGTCACACTGTCCCAGGGATGCAAAAGAGGCGCCAAGCGGAGGCCTTGGGCTGAGCTTACGCTGTGACCTAGACTGGAGGGCACCACGCACATGGGCAGCCCAGAGGCCACCCAGGCCAGCTCAGCCCCTCCAGGCCCCACGGCCCCTGCCTGCAGCACTGTTGGGCTCAGCACGCAGCGGGAGGCAAGGGCACCCAGCCACCGCGAGCCCTTCCCGAGTCCCCAGTGCCGACAGACAGAGCAGGAGGGGGCGGGGCCTGGAGACGTGGGACTTCACTCCCAGCCCCCAGGACGTGAGTCCAAACAGGTGACACGGGTCTAGAAAAAGGACACCCGAGTCCCCCGGAAGGACCCAAGCCATCTGGTGATTTCAGCATAGATGAATCTGGAACCTCAGGGTCAATTTCTCTCCAAATGCCCAAGAGCCCGAAATGGTACCAAGAGCAGAGCGTGAGGAACCCGGCAGCTCCGTGGGAATTTCTCCGAGGGCCGGCGGGCAAGGACAGGGTGCTGGGCAGGGCTGAGAGTGGCCTGGGAAGGCAGCCATCCGGGGGCCAAAGGGACCGCACAGTGGCTGTGCGAAGGCTCTGCCTGAGCAGGAGGTGACCGAGCTGAGGGTAGAGAGTCCAGAATGCTGGGCCCAGGGAGAAGGGGCCCGAGATGGGCTGAGGCCAGGAAGGGCCACCTGGGCTTCCCGTGGGCTGTGGGGAGCCTTCTGGGAGAGCTTTCAGGGTCTGTGAGCAAGGTGCTCCCACCTGCAGAGCACTCCCCGCCAGCAAGATGCTCCCACCTGCAGGGCACCCCCTGCCAGCAAGGTGCTCCCACCTGCAGGGCACCCCCTGCCAGCAAGGTGCTCCCACCTGCAGGGCACCCCCTGCCAGCAAGGTGCTCCCACCTGCAGGGCACCCCCCCCCGTCAGCAAGGTGCTCCCACCTGCAGGGCACCCCCTGCCAGCAAGGTGCTCCCACCTGCAGGGCACCCCCCCGTCAGCAAGGTGCTCCCACCTGCAGGGCACCCCCTGCCAGCAAGGTGCTCCCACCTGCAGGGCACCCCCCGTCAGCAGGGTGCTCCCACCTGCAGGGCACCCCCTGCCAGCAAGGTGCTCCCACCTGCAGGGCACCCCCCCCCCCGTCAGTAAGGTGCTCCCACCTGCAGGGCACTCCCCGTCAGCAAGGTGCTCCCACCTGCAGGGCACCCCCCCCCCCGTCAGCAAGGTGCTCCCACCTGCAGGGCACTCCCCGTCAGCAGGGTGCTCCCACCTGCAGGGCACTCCCCGTCAGCAAGGTGCTCCCACCTGTAAGGTGCTCCACCACTCCAGGTACTCCCCACCTGCAAGATACTCCCTATGAGTGAGATACTCTCAGGAACCCTGTGGCGTCTGCTTGGGTGCCCCAAGTTCCACAGGCTGGGTGGCTTCAACAGCAGACACACACTGTCCCATGACTTCAAGGACGGAAGACCAGGATCCAGGCCAGCTCCTCCCTGTGTCCTCACATGGTCCCCTGTGAGTCTTTTCTGTCTAATAAGGACACAATCAGAGTAGGGCCACCCTTGTGACCCCATTTGACCTTGGTCACCTCTTGAAAGACCCATCTCCAAGCACAGTCACAGCCAGCTGCCCCAGCCCTGTGACGTTGTCTGACACCTTCCCTTCCTGAAAGGACCCGAGCACATCGGGACGGAGAGCTTGGAGCTTTCTAGTGAAGCACCTTGGTGTGGTTCCTGTTTTGGGTGGTGGGAGTGTTTTTAAAATTTGGTCTTAAAAAGGATGCTATGTGAGTCGCCTTCGTATGTATCTGCATATTTGCGTGTTTTTCAGGTAGATTCCTTCTTGGATGTGTGGGAGCTGGCAAGAGCATCCACAGTTAGACTTTGATCACAGTCCATCTGAGCCACTGATGCCCAGCCAACGGTCAGTGGCACTGTATGGTCAACTGCCTTTGTCTTTGCCAGTCTTACAGATGGCATTATTCAGTTCCCACTTCCTTAACTAGCAGTGAGGTTGGTAATTGGATTTGTTTTCCTGCGACTGCTTTGCTCATATGTTTTCTACATTTTCCGATATACTTTCCCTCTTTTTTTTTTCATTGCTTTTCAAGAGCTTTTTACATATGAGGGACCCCTCCACATCCCATTGGTTTTACCGTCCTTGGTCGGCCATGAGTTTTGCTGGCGAATGGGCTTTTAAAATAAAACTCAAGCAATTGCTCTCTGGAATCCAGGCTCACTCTGCCAGGCGGAGGCCACGGTGCGGGTGATTCAGCCCTGGGTCATGCGAAGAACTTGAATTTGTCAGTTGAACATCCAGAACTAACTTGAGGGATTTGACTCAACCCTTGTGTCCAGTTCCAACAAGCTCTTCACAGGACTGGAAAAAAAGCCATCAGCCAGAGGACTCCCATGGCCAGGAAGAGACCACCGACCCATGGATTCTGCTCACCCAAATCTGTCTCCCAAGTGGGTGCAGAGGGAGCTTGGGTGAATGATTCCAAGGGGAGGGGGAGAAGCTGTTACGAGTTTTAAAAGTCAAGATTTGGCCAGGTTTCCACCAAGTTGTGTTGATTGCTCCTTTGTAGTTTTTTGGAGAAAACACAGACATGCAGTTGGGACTCAAAAGAATCCCACCCCTGGGTGAGGCCGGCAGTTGCCGGGACACGGTGCCAAGTCCGGGCTGATAGCCGGGCGGAGGCGGGTCACCCGAGGTGGAATCTGCCACGCACAGTCTGGGGGCGTCTTCAAGCAGCTTCAAACACCAGGCAAGTCACCAGGCCACTGTGTCGGAGACCCATCTCTTAGGAAGCCGAGTCTCTGGCCCCAAGCACGTGCCTCAGCAAGGCTGGGCAGGACGGGGATCAGGAGGTGACAGAGGAGTCGTGACATGGTGGTGGAGCCTGCCCTGCTCCCTGGAGCACCGGTGGTCTTTGCTCCGGGGCCTGTCCCTGCGTCAGGCCTCATTCAACCGGACAGTCCTGTGACGACAGAATCGGGTGCCCGTGCTCTGTGGCAGGGTCCCTGCTGTGAGGCACACGGCGGCCACGCTGTCCTGGGGCCTGGGGTCCGGGATCTTCCCCAGGGTGCACACCTGCGGAGTCGGAGCCCGAGCCCCACCTGAGCCCTCTTCCAGGCCCCCTGCCTCCCAGGCTGACCAGTGCCTGTCCTGTCCTCAAAACTCTTCCACGAGGAAGCAGGACAGAGCACCATGGGGCATCTGCTGGGAAGGGGGACAGACTCTGCCACGAATCAGAGGAGTGACCCACCAGGCCTGGGGCAGGTGAGGCCGTGCTGGACCCTGAGGGGAGTGGACTGGATTTGGGTTGGAGGAGAAGGAGGAGGGGGAAGTGGGAGTGGGGCAGGTTTGGGAGGATCAGGGTCAGAAAAAGGACAAGCCACGTCCAGGGGGAGTGTGGAGGGCGTGGCCTAGTGAGGCTGGCCTTGGGACTCCTGTGAGGGGCTCCTGGGGCTGCCCCTGGGGTGTGGCCCAGCAGTGGGAAGCTCCGCGGTTTCTTCAGCAGAGAGACCACGAGACTCGACCCCGGGGGGGGGGGAGAGTGACCACCGAGACTCAGTGGGGTGGGGGGGAGTGGGGACACTCGGTCAGCCTCCTCACCAGGGTCCATTTGCAGAAGGGCCAGCTGGAGTGACCGGCTCTTCTCCAGGCTCACACTGTGACAGACTCCGAGGTGCACTCTCCTGGGTGTGTGGCACTCGGGGCTGGGCTCAGAGGCCCCAGGAAGTGGACGTGCAGACGCGGCCCGCGTTCAGGAGTAACGACCGTCAGCCGTCATCCTGCGGAGTCCAGCTCCTCTGGACGCAGAGCCTGGACATGCTTCCTCCTCCTCAGGCTTTCCACCCACCCAGTGACTGGGCTTCCACAGACACCATTTTTGGGCATGGGTGGCGGGTACCAGGGATTGAACTCGGGGGCACTCGACCACTGAGCCCCGCCCCCAGCCCTTTGTGTGTTTTATTTAGAGTCAGGGTCTCCCTGAGCTGCTTAGGGCCTTGATTTTGCTGAGGCTGGCTTTGAACTTGAGATCCTCCTGAGCTGCTGGGACTACAGAAGTGTGCCACAGTGCCCGGCTCGAACACCTGAAGAAGGATGTGGCTGTCATCAGGGTGTCTGCTGGGGACATCACCTGCTATGTGCTTCTCAGTGAAGGCTGCGGTCAAACAAATCCTCCCACCATCTCCAGGTGGGTTCCAGGACCCCCTGGGTACCAGATCCCCTGATGCCCAAGTCCCTTCTGTGAGGTGGCACATGTTCGCATGTGACCCAGAACCCCCTGCGCACTTTCGGTCATCTCCAGATCCCCTCAAGCCCAACTGTGAATAACCGCTGTCACACTCTGTCGTTCAGGGAACAAGGACAAGCGCCCGCGTGCGTGCTCGGGCGGTGAGGCCTTCATCGCTGCACATTTGGGATGGTGCTTGGGGGATCTGGACCTGGTGTCCCCGGTGCAGGGTGCTTGCTACTCGAGGCTGGGCAAGGCCTCTGCCCTCAGCTTTGCTCTCTGCGTCCTCGTCCCTCGTGGCGCCAGGTTGGCCAGCTTGTGCTAACACTTGGGATGTCCGGGGAGGCGATGGCCTGAGAGAGCCGGAGACGCCCGGCCAGTGGCAGAAAACCCAGCAGGGCTCGTCCCCTCCCGGGGCTCCCCAAAGACGCTGGGCTTGAAAGTGTGTGTGGCAGGACGGCACCGAGAGGCAGCTGGACCAGCCGGCAGGAGCCACTGGCCGCAGGTGACCGGGCTCTGGACTGGGGAGGGAAGGGCCCCGCTGGTTTCCTGGTGGTTAGACACAGGGGGCCAGGCAGCGCCCGCCCGCCCTCCCTCCCTCGGGGCCTCAGAACCAGCGAGCAACGGCCCCAAGCAAGGATCACAAGGAGGAGCCACTGGGCGGGGACCATCCTCCCAGGTGCACAGCAGTGCCCGCCACCCACCCACCCGGCCTTCCCTAACGTCTTTTTGTTTGGGAAAATACACTTTCGTGAGACTGTCATTGAGGCCAGGGTGTTGGGGACCTTTTATTGTTGTTTGGGTTATTATTAAGTGAGTAAACGAATCAGCTAAAACAGAACCGAGTCATCCATAGAGGACAACAGGAGGGACAGACAGTGTCCACAAAGCCAAGAGTGTGGGCTGACCATGTCCTGCCGCGGAATCCAGAACCCAGGAGAGGGGACGACGGCTGGGGCCGAACCCTGTGAGGCGACCCGTTGTGTGTCCCACAGGTGGCTGAGCCGTTTCAGGGGGTCAACTTCACACGTACTCGACCAGGGACAGACGCAGGAGCCGGGGGAGGCCGTCCGTGTGGGCCGTGTGGGGAGGACTGAGGCGGGCGGAGCCACCATCGTGGGCCAGGGCCAGGTCATGCCCCTGAGGCAGAGTGGCCCAGGCAAGAGACTTTGACGGAGGTGTGAGGCCGGTCCAGGTGGAGACCGGTGAGGCCCAGGAGGGTCGTGCCGGATGGGCGACGCTTCTCCCAATGAGGACGGTGACTTGAGACTCGGTGACGGTGCCGCGGCACACACCACGAGAACCGGGGGGACCAGGAAGAAGTCCCCAGGCCTGATGCCTCTTCTTCGTCTCTCGCTTCCCCCGAAATCTTAAAAGTCTATAAAAGACTTCTTCAGACCCGGAGGACCATCGGGAGCACCACTGGCCCTGGACCGCGGGAGAGGCCTCTGGTGTCGCCTGAGCGCGGACGCCGCGTACTTCACGGAGGAAACCCCTGGATTGACGACGGGTCCTGCCCGGCTCTGTCTGGGCTCCTGTGAACCTCCTGCGTTTCCTCTCTGGGGCCTTAAGCTCCCGGGGGTCCGGGTGGCGGTGGACGGTCAGGAATGGACGGCCCCCTCCCTGCACGTGCCCGGGTCTCGCGCCCCACGAGGGGGGCCCGCGCCTCCTCCGGAGGTGCTGCGCACTTCACGTGGACATGAATCACACTCGGCCGTTACCAGGCAGCCAGGTCAGAACTTTGTCACCCACCCACGTGGTCGCTGGAAGCGCTCTTCTAAATGAGGTCAAAGCAGAAGTAAAACTGAAATCGCAGACATCGGGATCCAGGGATGTGGTCCAGTTTGCATTTAGAGACAAATTCAATGCCTTCATGATTAAGGAATAAAGAGGAGCACAAAAAGGGAGTAGGGACGTGGCCGCAGAGAGGAGGGCAGGCCACACGGCTCAGACGGCTGCGGCCGGCGGCTCAGGGTGAAGGGGCAGCCGGTGTGGCTGGGCACTCGTGGTGCGGCTGCTGCCTGAAACAGAGAGGTGGCCAATGAGGGGTTAAGAAGAGGCCAGAGACCTGAGGACCAGACCCATGAAGAACTTGACCCTCATCCAGGAGGGCTCTTCCAAATGGCCAGACTCCGCCAGGCCACCGGGAACTGGTCACACCCGGGCAGTGTGGGGCAAGTGTGAGACTGGCGCAGCCGTGAGACCTGTCATCCCAGGAGCCGGGAGGCTGGGGCAGGAGGATCGTCAGTTCCAGGCTGGGCTGGACAGTGAGCGGGATGGGGTCAGGGGAGAGCACTTGCCTGTCTCACACAAGGGGCTGGGTCCATCCCCAACCCCACAAGACGAACGGAACCCAGGGTGGAAAGTGTCCCTGTCACACAAAAGCAGAGTACAGACGTCCCTACTTTGTAAACATGGACTCGAGTTCATAAGGGCTCCAAATAAAATGACCAATAAACACTTATTTCAAACAATGACGAACCGAGTCCAACAGGACGTCCTCGGGCTCGTGGGGTGACCAGGCAGGTCTTATGGTTCCGGGTCAGGGAAGCTACCATCAGTTCCCCGCGGGGATGGGTTTACACCTCAACCAGCACAAGGCTCATTTCCAGAGAGACACTTGGTAAGAGCCACTCCCTGACTCACGGGAGTGGAGGCCAGCAGTGGAGCTCCACACCGTGGTGAAAACGCCCACTGGAGACCGGTAGCCGCTGGCACACTCGCTGGGCGGGCAGTGCCCACGTTTCCCGCAGAGTCAGGACCGTTCCTGCTCCCACAGGGCCGCAGGGTCAGTAGGGAGGGAACAACGTGACCATCAGCCACCGGCTCCCCGAAGCCAGTGAGACCATAGCGCAGGGGAAAGCAGAGGTGGCCGTGACTGTATTACACGAGGATCCGTGGCTCTCTCAGACACCAGGCAGGACGGGAGCGACTTTGGTGGCCACGGTCCCCGGGCTTGGCCTTCAGGAAGAGGAGCCTGCTCACCCTCACTAGTGAGACCCGAATCCTGGGACAGTAGAAGGCAGCATGAAAATTCGAACTGGGAAGAGGATCTCAGACGCGTCTGTCACAGATCTGTCTCGTGACGAGGAGGCCGTGTTAATAGGAAGTGCCGGTGTGCACAGGAACTCTCACACCAAGACGGAGGCTCAGCGGGGGTTTGTGAGATCGGTACCCCTCTGGAAAATAAAACAAGCAGCACCAACAGTCCACACGCGGGGGAAATAAGTCTAACAGCGTGGGTACCAAGGGATCGCTTCCAAAGAGTCGAACAGCCAGGTGCAGTAGCCACACCTGCCATCCCAGTGCCTCCGGAGGCTGAGGCAGGAGGATCACAAGCTTGAGGCCAGCTTCACCTCTAAGCAAGACCCTGTCTCAAAGTAAGAAGGGTGGGAATGCAGCTCAGGGCTAAGCACCCCGGGTTCAATCTCCTGTCCTCCCCAAACAAACAAAAAATCTAAGATACTTTCCCCAAAGCAAATTTTTAGGTTCTAATAAAAATCACATGCAAACTAATTAAACCAAATAAATTTTTTTAAAAAAAAATCACATATCATTGTCCACAATAAAACGGGACAACGAAGCTCAGACAAGTTAGGTAACTTGCTCAAGGCCACACAGCTACCAGTGGCGAGGCAGGGAGGGTGACCTCACAATTTGGAGCTGGAGCTGGCTCAATTTAATTATTAAGTTAAAACAAACTTAACATGTGCTTTACAGCTAATCCCACAGGTGACTCAATCCCAGTCAATCCCAGTGAACAATGCAGACATTAAACTAGTAAGGCAGAATGTACAACAAGATCCCTGTTTTGCAAACTAAGACGGTGTCCCGTGTTGGCCACGGAGCTGCGGTGACACCCAGGGTGGGTGTATTTCTTGCTCTTTCCCCGTCTTTGTACGTCTGCTCGTTCTGGAGTGATGCGGATTGCTTCCGTAAGAACAGGTTTGGTTTTTAAGGATTGACTGAGAGTGGAAACCATCGCACGGTGGGGCCAGCGATTCCACCACGTGTCCAGGGCAGGAGCACCTGGGTGCATCCTGGCTAGGCAAGGTCCTGTCCCCAGACGTGTGGCTGGTCTCTGTCCAGCTCCATGGACCTGCCGTTGTGTGGTTAGATGTCTCCCAGACGGTGAGATTCGGGAACCTGTCACCAGAGGGCCAGAATCCTGCCTCCAGGGTCCCTGAAGCCACCAGACCTCAGGGGGCCACGTCAGCCACCGTGGTCTCTCGGGGATGTGTCTCTGTGAGGCAAGGGCCACTCCTCCTGGGTGAAGAAGGGACTTCCTGGCCATCATTTCCCAGAGAAGGCTGCCCACCTCTGTCCAAAGTAAGAGAACCTCAGGGCAGTGAACTGCGCAGTCCTGGTCACCTGGCCGGCCACTCTGACAGTGGTCATCTTTATGAGCTACTCATCTTAATCCTCGACTCACACCAGGAAAAAACAACCAAGACTTTCAATCACTCTGAATGGAAAGGGCTGTGTGGCCCCCCCGGCCCCGCCCAAGAGCAGCCCCAGGTGGATCAAGCCCTCGCCTTAAGCTTCCCTAAGTTTTTCATTTTTAATGGAAAGAATTAATTAAACGAGGGGTGAAACGTCACAGGGGCATCTCGCTATATCCCCGCCTTGCCTCCATCCCAACAGATGATATTCGAGCTGCCCGGCGCCTCTCTGGCCTCGGCAAACCACCACTAACTTGGAGGTGTAAGGAACAAAGGTCTGCTCCCTAGTGCTTCTGAGGACAGACGTCCAGAATCAAGGGTGGTGTCTCCCGAGGCCCCAGGAGGCCTGCCCTGCTCTGCAGGCGGGGCTGTGGGGACCTTGGCTGTCTGAGCGCGGCTCTGGTCTCTGCCTCTGTGCTCCTGAGGCCTGTCCCCTGGTGTCTGTGTCTTCTTACAAGGGCATTTGTCACTGGATTGGGGCCCCCTGTTCTGGAACGGCCTCATCTTAGTTTAACCAATTACATCTGCAGATACCCATCCCCCAAAAGAGCCCCCATTGACGGGGCTGGGCCGGGAACTCGACCTGTCTGCCCAGAGGTCACAGTTGGACCGGCACCACCAGCCCAACGCATGTCACTCCTTTCTCACCGTTCCACGTCTGCTACATTAGGTGTCACCGCACAGGGGACAAACAGTCACGAGCCACACCTTCCCAGGAGATAATGAGAGAAGTGTCTCCCAGGTCTCTGGGGGCCTGAGGTCCCGGGACTCGGTGGCCCGCCAGCTGGAGCAGGGAGAGAAATGGCCCCTTGCTGTGCACTGACCCCAGGGAGGAGGCCCAGGGAGGTGACTGGGGCCGTTGTCTTGCTGAAGGCCTTTCCCTGAGGTGCCCTAGTCAGCCCTGAGGTCCGGCTGGGCACCAGCCAGTGCCTGGATCCCTCATCCTAGGTGCCGTGGAAGCACGTGCTTGGGTGCCCGAGGACTGGGGCTGGTCGTCTGACCCTGGCTCAGAGCTGCCCCCACAGTGGCCGGTGGCCATTCTACGCATGGTTTCTCAGAAGGCATTGCCTT
Source organism: Spermophilus citellus (assembly GCF_964194105.1). Classification (NCBI taxonomy): domain Eukaryota; kingdom Metazoa; phylum Chordata; class Mammalia; order Rodentia; family Sciuridae; genus Spermophilus; species Spermophilus citellus. The sequence goes on along the minus strand of NC_138183.1, from coordinate 253,607,695 downwards.
CCCTGGGCAGGTGGAGCGCGATGTCCCCACATTGGAACTCACTGTTGAGTCGCCCCGGTCACGGGGTGAAGAGCAGCTGTTCTCACTGCCCGGTTCATGGCCCCGGCACCGGGGAAGGGGCCGTGGTGCTGTTGGTGCCCCGGGTCCCCTTTATGGCAGGTCTCCACACCCCAGGCCTGACCAGGTCATCATGTGATCCCCTCCCAAGGGCAGCCCACACCAGTGACTGCCTGGCAGGGGCTCCGGGCTGCCCAGGCTCAGGAAGGGCCGTGGGCTTTGTGCCCTGGAGGGTCCCTGAGCGCCAGGCCTGCGCTGGACTTCAGCTGAGGCCACAGCCCTGCTCCACTCCCAGGCCCTCCCCCACTGCAGGCACCTCCCTGCTCAATGACCCGCAGAACCCGGGACCAGCTGGGCACATGCCCGGTGCCAGGCCTGGCTCCCCACACGCTCTGGGCCTGGCCGGCACAGGAAGCAGAGCCCGCACGGTGCTTCAGACTGCCCGTCAAAGGTCGTCCAGTGGCCCCAGGACCAGAGCCATTCCCAGAAGCAGAGAACTGGCATTAAAAGAGTAGATTCAACAACTGGACACAACCTGGACATCCATCCACTCATGGACAAGTGGACAAGTGTGTCTGTCTGTCTGTCCACAACAAGGAATGTGATGTTGCCGTGAAAGAGACCAAATGACGGACACCTGTGTGGGGACGGGAAGATGCGGCACTCCATCAAGGAAGCCAGACACAGACGTGCGCCTAGTGTCACTCCATCCAGCAAAGGGAGAGCCACGGCCACGGAGGAGAGGCACAGTGGCCTGGGCAGGCGGGGAGCAAGGCATTGGGGCGAGGGGACGGGAGGATTGGGTGAGGAAGCCCACCCTGTGTCCGGTGACAGCACAGCTCGGTCAGTTTGCTGACGGTGGCTGAATTGCACACTCAAAGCTGGGGACTTTACGATATTTGTGATATGTTAGATATGTAAAGTAAAACCCCAGGGATGTGGTGGCCCCGGGCACTGCCGGCTGAAGGGTCTCCTGGACACGAGTCTGCAGACAAGACCCACCGCCCCCGGGTTTTGTTTCCTTTAGGGAGAGGCGGATCACATCCTTGGCATGAAATACCTGGTCTGCAAGAAGCATTATGAGGTCTTGGCAATTGATCACCCAACATCAAAGGTCCTCGTGACTTGTTCCCTCTCAGACCCACGGTCAACACTGGAGGGGCTGCACCCCCCACGAGGCTGGGTTCCTCTGACGCAGGGCTCCCCAGACACCTGCACCAAAGCCCCAGGAAAAGCTGGTTTCAAAGGCAGAGTCCCAGCCAGGCAGGGGGCAGAGGCTCCGAGCCGCGTTCCCACAGTGGCCCTCCAGGGTCCTTGACTTGTGTCACCTCCATCCAGGCCACAGTGTCACGGGACTGTCCCCTGGAGTCTTTCCTCTCCCTTCCAGGACACTTGCCGTGGGGTTTAGGGCCCGGGCGGAGAAGCCAGATGGTCTCGTCTGGAGACCCAGCACTCACTCACCTCGGCAAAGACCTTTCCCCAAATGAGGGCCCACCCCAGGCGCCAGGAGTCACCTCCTTACAGAGAAGGCTTAGACGGAGGGAGGGACTCCCCAGCCACATTCCTAAGGTGAGGTGGGACTTCACGCTCTGGGTTCCGCCTACCTGAAAGGGGTTTGCCTGTCCCTCCAGCCACGGGCACCTCTGCCAGACCCCCCAGAGCAGGCGCTGCAGGGAGCAGCCTGCAGAGTCTTCCCAGACGCCTCTCTCTGCGAGCACACACCTGTGAGCACGCACCCGTGAGCCGTCCATGCAGCTGCGAGCACACACCCCTGAGCACACACCCCTGAGCACACACCCGTGAGTACACACCCGTGAGCAGTCTGTCCCCACCTTCTGCATACTTCTGTGACACCAACCTGCCCTTCTAAAGGCTGGCAGGGGTCTGTCCACAGTCCGCTCGGTCATCACAGTGAGTAACTGGATTCCCACGGTCCCCGGGGCCACGGCAGGTGGCTGGCCCTGTGAGCATAAGCGCTGGGCTTCCTGCAGCTCCCGGCGAGGGGTGTCGCTTCTCTGCGCCTCAGTTCCCTCGTCTGTAGGGCAGAGATACCCCTCCCCGCCGCTGGGCAGTTTAGCGGCAGGACCTAAGCCTCCTCAGCCCAACGTCCCCGCTCGGAAGACTCACTAAAGACGTGACACAGACCGGAGGCTGTGGTGGCATTTCCATGTGCCTTTATTTGTCCCCCAGCCCTTTCCTGAGTGCTGTGGCCGCCTCCTCTTCTCCAGGGCCCCGTGGGATGGGCCGCTGCCCCAACTTCCAGCCGCGCGGCTGTTCTGCCCTCCAGTCACTTAAACCCCAGGCCTCGGGCTGCTGCAGGGTGACGCTCCTCTGCTTCTCCTTCCTGCCCTCTGGGATTGCGAGACCCTGCGCCAGGGGCCTCGGTGCCCCCGCCCTGCTTTCTGGTCCCTGTTCATCATGGTCAGCCCTGGGGACTCCGGGCCTTCTGATGTCCAGGGTCCTCTTCACGTTCCACATAATGAAGTCAGTGCTCCAAGACGTCCCAAGGGCAGCCTCGCTGTGACCAGTGCTCACGTCCCCTGGCTCTGGGGGCATCTGACAGACCCCACAGGGTGGAGGCGGCCTGGGCCCTGACCTTCAGGGGCAGGGGGTCCTGCAAGTTGGAGGCCCTCCCGCAGCCTGACCTCTGACAGGGAGAGGCCATCTAATTTAACAGTGTCTCTGGCGTAAGTACCTCACACGCTGACCCTGATGTGGTGGGACAGACAGGGCCTCAGAGCAGGTGGACCTGCATCGAGTCCTGGCCCTGCCCCCGGGAGCACAATGGCATCGCGCAGCACCTGCCCAGCCAGGGCCCCCGCCTGTGCTCGCTGACTCCGGAGCCTCACTCCACCCCTCCTGGCAGCGGCCTGGGCGTGCTCAGAGGCGTCCAGCCTGAAGGGGGGACCTTCACCATTCCACGAGCCAAGAGGTGGACCTGCCCCCTGCAAGTGTGGGGTCAGACTTCCTTCTTTTCAATAAGGCAAGGGGCAGAGGTCCCTGCTCTCCGGCAGTGAGGGACGTGGCATGATGACCCTGTTTGAGGGAGTGGAGGCCGAGGCTCAGGGGCTGAGCGGCACGTCCAGGGTCACTGGACCATGAGGGGTTGTGACTTCAGGACGCCCCACTAGGGCCTTCTGGGCTGCCCGGGAGGCAGGCTGCCTTTCCCGGCCAGCGCTGTGAGCTCAGCCAGGCCCGTGCTGGGCTCCATGCTCGCTGCTGCCATCTTGACACCCCCAGCCGAGTTTGGCTGGGCCTCCCTTCATCTTGGCCGCTCAGCATCACACGGGAGCTGGGCCAGGACAAGACCCGGGCCCCGCCTGGCTCCCTGAGTGGCCTCAGCCGCCTGTCCACCTCTGGCCTCCGCCGCCCCACCTGCAGGCCCAGGGGTGCCTTCCTGATGGGCTTCACAGAACTCGGGGGGCCCTCCCGGTGCCCTGGAACCAAGGTTCTCCAAAACCCGAGTTTGTGAGGAGTTGCAATTCTTTTTTTTGGAAAATCCCAGGGTGGTTTTGCATGTTCGAGAACTGCTGCCCTGGAAGAGGCTCTGGTGCCAGGGAAGTGCCTCGGGTGGCCCATGTCCTGCTGACCAGCACTTCCTCAGACCTGGAGTAACACCTTGCACCAACACCCGGGACTGGCACCTTGCCGGCTGGCTTAGGGCTATCAGTAGGCCCCTTGGCCAGACTCAGGGTCCCTCTGGGCTCTTGCCGTGGCCCAGCACAGGGCCACACTGGGGTGGACGCTCCGGGTCTGCTGAGTCTGGCACCAGTCCCTCATGGTCTGGCTGTCTTGGGGCCCTGTCACCTCCCGAGGCTGACAGCACGGCAGGAAGTTCTGAATTTGACTCTGAACTTATTAGGTGGATTTTAAAACAGGGTGCAGGGCTCACGGGGGACCGCTGAGCCCGTTTTTATGTGCCGTTGGCTGTGGTGTGTCCCCCTGGGAGAAACGACTGTTGAGATCTCGCCGACTTCTAAGTTGGGTTTTATGACTGAGTTGTGGGAGTCTCCGTGCCTTCGGACGTGAGTCCCCGTCGGGTGAGTACCTACTGGACATTCTCTCCAGCTGTGGGCCGTCTGGACTCTCGTGGTGGGGTGCTTTGAAGCACACTCATTTTAACTTTGATCAAGTCCAACGTACCTGGCCGACGTCTCGTGTCCTGGCCTGGCAGGAGGAAGCAGCCAGCTCCCTGGCGTCCCTTGTCTGAGGGTACTTGTCCCCTTGGCCTCGTGGCCCCCAAAGCCTCCCCTCCTGGTCTGGTCACTGGGGATGAGGATCCACACCTGAATTCTGCCTCCCGTCCTCTCTGTCCTCCTGTGGTTCTGGACCCCAGCCCTCGCCCACGCCCGGCCAGCCCTAGCCACGAGCTGCTCCCGGCCCTGACGTGACTGGGGGGGGGGCACAAACCTGGTCCACAGCAGCCCGTCCAGGGGGAGACCGACGGCTGGAGATGACCCTTCCGGAAGAGACCTGTCAAGCCCCTCAACCCATCGGTCCCTCCCCCAGGCCACCCTCCCCTGGGCCTGTGAGTGGGGGCCCAGACCCTCCCCCACAGCTGCAGTGACGCACTTCCTCAGTGACAGTCACAGGCAGGTCACTGCTTCTGCAGGACAGGGTCAGGAGCTGCTGGCACTCACGCTGCCAAAACCATGTGGCCCTGCCTGCTCCTGCCACGGAGGCCGGCGCTCACCTGCAGGCCAGCTCCTCGGCCGTGTGCAGCCACAGAAGCCGCCCCCACCCCCAGAGCGGCTGTGGGCGTCAAGACAGAAGGGAGGCGTGGAGGAGCGGCAGCCCCCACGCACCACGGCGGGAAGGCAGAACCTGCAGCTGCCACGCTGAGCAGTGAGCAGGACCTCGAAACCTGACCCTGTCAGGTGACGCGGCTGTAGGCATCTCCTGAAGCCCAGAATCTTTAGGTATATTTAGGTGTCTCCTAGTCCTGCTTTAGGTATCTCCCCTGAAGAAAGAAAAGCCATGTTCTCCCAGAAGCCTGGACCCAAATGATCAGAGCAGCACAAGTGTCCATCAGCCCAGGGACGGGCAAACAAATGCCGTCTAGCCACAGCCTGGAATATTATTCGGCCATGAAAAGGAAGAAAGATCATGTGGATGAGCCTTGAGAATGTTTTGCTAGGTGACAGAAGCCAGTCACTAAGGACCACGTGTGGTGTAATTCTGTTCATAATGATTATTCAGAATAGGCTGACCGTAGAGACGGGAAGTGGATTCCTGGTTGCCATGGGCTGGGGGGATGGGGAGGGTGGAGGGGTGACAGCTAAGGGGAGGGGTTTTGGAGGATAATGAAAACGTTCCAAAGCTCCTTGTGGCGGATGCAGGGCTGAATGTACGGACCACCATCGCGCTGTACACTCGAGCGGGTGAACGGTGGCGTGGGGGTTGAGTCTCAGTGGAGCTGTTTTGAAGACGTGATCCATGCTGAGAGCTCACCTGGAAGGGGGCTGCAGGGGGGGCACGGTGGGTGGGGGAGGCCTAGGGTAGGGCAGGCTGGGGCTGCAGGGATGAGCTCTCCTGGCTGTGGCCTGCTGTCCACGCCTGCATGGCCGGATGCCGTCATCTTCCTGGGGCCACCCGAAGGCACTGGCTGCCATATCTGTCGAGGGCTGCGGTGTGCAAGGTGGGTGCAGTGCCTGAGGGGGGCAGGCCCAGAGCCGCACCCTCCCAGGCTCTCTCTGCAGCTCAGGAGCATCCCCGTGCTGAGGCCCCAGGCCATCAGGGCTGCCCCTGGGGTCCAGCCTCACCCAGGGCGTCCTCAGCTCCAGGGAGCCGCCCACTAGATCCTGGGAGAGGGCACCCCATGAGCAGCACTGACCAGGGCCTCCTTGGCCTCTGCTCAGGAGTCAAGGAAGGGAGTGGGCTCCTGTGGACCCCAAGCTCATCTGCAGGCTCTTGAGATCTGGTCAACCCAGTGCGTCTGGCCAGCATCTACCCTGGGAGTCCCAGAGACGGTCCGGGTGGGGCCCTCCTGCCTGCCCAACTCCAAAGCGTCCCTCCTGGAGCCTCTTGACCGTGTTGTGCCCACGGCCTCAGTCTCAGAGATCTTTCGCATCAGGAGCCTCAAGTGACCAACCCTGAGGGCCATGGTGCTTGCCCTGCATGGCGCTCGGCACTGTCCTTGCGGATGCCATAGGATGTCAGCCCCCAGCTGGAGGGTTCCGGGCATGGGTCTGAGTGTGCCCAGCCGGTGAAGGCTGAGATGCTTTTGAAGAAACCCAAGGAGAGACGCCCTTTCCCAGCCCCTGTTCCTACACAGGAGGTAAAAGCTCCGACAGGCGCAGACTTCTCCAGGTCTGTGCAGGGGGAAGCGAGCAGCACGGCGGGACTGCCCTGTGCCACCAGGTTGCCTTCCCCTGCCTGGAGACATCGTGTCCCCAAGCACCCCTCAGGCCGGCTGGCAGGTTTTCGTGGGGGTCACCACTGTTATCAGGCCTTGCAATCTGTACAGTGTCCCCTGCGGCCAGCGGGCTTGTTCTGTGGCGCTTCCGAGTGTTTGTGGCCGGGAGGCCCCTGCCCAGGTAGCTAGAGACCCCACTGCGCCTCCTGACGTGGGGGCAGGACAAAGAAGCTGAGACACTGGAGGGAAGGGGATGGACAGCGAGGCAGGACAATGGGGCCCCTGGCACCAGATGGGCCTGGTCACCCTCTCAGTGGTGGCCAAGAGGGACTGTCCTCACCCCTCTGTCTGGGAGGGCAGCAGGAAGGGCCGGTGCACAGGGGTGACAGGGAGGTGAACCCCGGGTGGTGGGGGCCGCTCCCCCACTCACTAACCCAGCACCTGAGGCTCAACAGGCAGCAATGACCTGCCCTGTCCTGCTCACGACCCACCGAAGGGCACAGGAGACATCCTGGGGAAAGCGTGTGGCCAACCTCAGCCCCTGGATCTGCCCTTGAGAGGGACATGGCTTGGCATGACCGGGGAAGGCTGTCCTCATTCCAATCCATGGTCAAGCTCTGGTGTGAGTCAGACCCACTGCCAAACCTCTGCCACCTGTTCCTTCCAGTGACAAAGCTTCGAGAGCCTGATGGAACAGTGTCCTGGGTCAGCCCTGCAGGTAGCCACTAGGACCGCCACCTCCGGTTCATGGGACACCACCCCAGAGCACGTGCCATCGACAGACCCACACCTTTACTGAGGGGTTAGGCGGACGGAGTGGGAGGCGGGGCCAGGCAGGGGGCGGGCCTGGGTGGAGCCTCCGCATTTGGACGGGGTGGGGCTCCATGGGGGCGGAGCCGGGTGGGTGGGGCTGTAAGGGGGCGTGGCCACCAGGGCAGAGCCATCTTAGGGTGGGGCTGGGGGCGGGTGCTAGGGGACTCCATGGGGTGGAGCTATCAGGGGCCACCTGCGGTGTGGGGGCTGGCCGCTGGACCTTGCCTTGGTGTGGCCCAGTCCTGGGTCTGCACTTGGGGAAATTCCACCCAAGCGGATCCCACGGTCCCTTCCTTTCCCCCATGTGACCTCCTCCCGAGTCCCGTTACTTCTGTGCCAGGCCAGGGTCCCAGGCTGGGGCTTCCAGCTCCAATAAAATGCAGTCCTAACTGTGGGCTGGCTTGATCCCTGTTGGGGACAAACGGAGGAAGAGCCCACAGTGAGCTCGGGAGCTGCCCTTGCGGATGGCCCCAGGGGTCCGGGCGGAGGCTTTGAGGACCCACCGTGGAGGGGTTGGCCGGGGGTGGTGGGGGAGATGGAGAGGTGGTCAGGCCAGGACGCCGCAGGCAGAGAGCCCAGAGGCAACTCTCGGGATGAGGGAAGCGGGCGTCAGGGACAGGCCAGGCAGAGAGCGCCTGCGAGGGCCAGCCCCGGCAGCCTAGCCAGATGGCCGCGTGGCAGCCTGTCCCGGTGTTGGTCCATCTTCACCATCTTCACGTGCCCCCCCCCCCCCCAAGAAAAGCTAGAACTCTGGATGGTAAGTGAGGGAGGCCTCCAGACTTCTAACTGTTGACCAGCCGTGCGAAGTACCAAGAAGAGCAGACCGACACTCGTCTCTGGGTGAACCTCAGAGCGTGGGCAGCCAGCGTCCAGGACCTGGTGTTTGTGACGACTGTAACTAGAAGACCTGCGGTTGTTCCCACTGAACGTGTGGGGAATATTTTCCGTGTTTACGTAATGCTCTGAAAGCTATCCCCATGGTTACATAAGCCCGGGACGTGTCATGATTTGCTTTACATTTGTCTCAGGGCAGATGCCAAGGTCTCTAGGTGGAGCCTCCATCCCACCCCAACCTGGGTTATCATCTCTTCCCCAGGAGGAGCCACCTGGCAGCGACCAGTACACCTTCCCCGCCCTCCAAGCCTCCTAGGCCCCAGGCCTTCAGCTCAGGAGGGCACCTGAGGGATCATCTGTCCCCACCCTGCGATTTCTCAGCCTGGGAAACTCAGACCTTGCCCAGCATTACAGGGCAGGGTGCAGGAACCCCTTCCCAGTGAATTCCCTGAAATGCCCTCCAAGAAAGAACTAAAGCAGTGCACTCAGGTGCATTCCTGACACTAGAACTGCAGGAGCTCTGGGCCCATCGGGGGAGAACCAAGATCCTGATGGTATTGAGTCTTTTATCCCACACGGGCTTTACTTGGATCTGTTTTTGGTGGATTCACCCCTAGGTTCCTTACACACACGTATGCACCGTCTCTGTTCTCATGGCTGTTGTAAATGGCAGCTTTTAAAAACTTGTGTTTAGTGAACTGTGACTGCTGCATAGGATGCCACTGAGCTACGTACACTCCATGGTCTTGTGGGTTTTCTATGGAGGCCACACATCTCTGTCACTAATGAGGGTTCCCTGTGACCTCTCCTCCCTTCCATTTCTTGCCGTGTCTCACTGGGAAGGACAGGCCTCGGGTTCATCTGGTATTGGGCCGTCCTTCAGTATTTCTCCCCGTCATGATCATCGTGGGTATTTTTTGGTAGAGGCTCTTTGTCAGATTAAACAAGTTCCTTCTGTTCCTAAGCTAAGGTTTCCTATTGCTTCGATTTTAAAACCACGATTGGACATTGAGTTTTATTGAATGGTTTTTAATTTTATTATTATTTTTTTATTTACACGTGACAGTGAAATGCATTACGATTCTTATTACACATATAGAGCACAGTTTTTCATATTTCTGTTTGTATACAAAGTATATTCACTCCCATTAGTGTCTTCATACGTGTACTTTGATAATGACGACCATCATATTCCACCATCATTTCTAGCCCTACACCCCCCTTCCTCTCCCACCTCTCTGCCCTATCTAGAGTTTGTCTATTTCTCCCATGCTCCCCCTCCCTATCCCACTATGGATCAGCCTCCTTATATCAGAGAAAACTTTTGGCATTTGTTTTTTGGGATTGGTTAACTTCACTTAGCATTATCTTCTCTAACTCCATCCATTTACCTGCAAATGCCATGATTTTATTCTCTTTTATTGCTGAGTAATATTCCATTCTTTATATATGCCACATTTTTTAATTTATTCATCCACTGAAGGGCATCTAGATTGGTTCCACAGTTTAGCTATTGTGAATTGTGCTGCTATAAACATTGATGTGGCTGTGTCCCTGGAGCATGCTGTTTTTAAGTCCTTTGGGTATAGACTGAGAAGAGGAATAGCTGGGTCAAATGGTGGTTCCATTCCCAATTTTCCAAGAAATCTCCAAACGGCTTTCCATATTGGCTGCACCAATCTGCAGCCCCACCAGCAGTGTCTGACTGTACCTTTTTCCCCACATCCTCACCAACACTTATTGTTGTTTGTCTTCATAATAGCTGCCATTCCGACTGGAGTGAGATGTATTGCATTATTTTTATTTTTGCATTTCTTAAGAAAATCACTTGGTTATACAATTCATTTTAATTGGTCATTACAGTGAACTGAATTAATAGAGTTTCTAAACTGATTTTGTTTTCCTGGAATAAACTGGACTTAGTGTAATTTATTACAATTTATTGCTCATTATTTAGGAATCTGAATTTCTTTCTAAGTATTACATCAGTAATCTGTGGCATGGAAACTCTGTAATCACTCAGAGAGTTCTAGGTATTTAAAAAATTTCCGTAGGATTTCTTCCTTGACCTGTAAGTCCTTCGGAGCATGCTGTCTGATTTGCAGACATGTAGTTTTTCATGTAATCTCTCACCTATTGCCTTCTTTTTTTCTTTATTTCTTTCTCTTGCTGGCTGGTGATCTAGTGCACATCTGATTTTGTAATGGATTTTCCTATTAAGTGCCACGATCCTTCCGGAAGCATTGGTTCAGGCTTTCATTTGCTTTTTGATTTTTCTTTATTCTACCTTATTCTCATCTTCTTGATTTACTAGTTATGAGGAGACAAATATCACAGTCTCTCATTATTTGATGAACTTTCCAATTCTCCTTAAAATCTTGCTAATTTTTGTTCCATATATTGAAGCTCTGTTAGTGGATGCATGAAATTTCAAAATTATGATACAATTCTGTGAATTAAACCTCCTTAACACCTTACGTATGACTGTGGCTGAATGAGTGTGGTGTTAAGATCACTGTACCAGCTTTCTTTTGGTCTGTGCAGCCTAGTATGTGTTTTTCTTTTTGTTTTTTGTACCAGGAATTCAACACAGGAGCACTTAACTACTGAGTTATATCCCTAATCCTTTTTTTTTTTTTTTTAAATTTGAGACAGGGTCTTGCTAAGTTGCGGAGGCTGGCTTTAAACTCACGATCCTCCTGCCTCAGCCTCCTGAGTCGCTGGGATTTCAGGCATGCACCACCATGCCTGGGTAGTATGTGTTTTCTACTCTTTGATTTATAGTCTTTCTGTGTCGTACGTATTAGGAGTATCTCAGTGAATGTGTGTGTGCACTATGTAATATATAAAGATATGTATAGTGTGTATTATATATGGCATATATGGTACACATACTGTTGAACATTATTCTGGTTTTAATTTAATTCAATTTTGTTACTGGGGATTGGACCCAGGACCAATCTACCATGGAGCCAGGTTCCCAGCCCCTTTTATTTTTTTATTTTTTGAGACAGGCTCTCCTAGAGTTGCTGAGGCTGGTCTGGCACTTGCCATCCTCCTGCCTCTGCCTTCTGGGTAGCTGGGATTCCAGGCGTGTCTGGCTAGTTCCATCCATTATGCGCACTGCAGTTGCTGATCCTTTAGGGTTATTTTGACCATCAGCTACATACTGAGAATCGGTTCTGATTTTTTTTCTTCCTTTCTTACGCTCTTCTGGATCTTTCTTTCTTCCCATCCCATTTCTCTATCCCTCTATTTTTTGGAAGTTATACACATGATCGATCTTCCTTTACTGTTTTTATAAGCTATAATTAAATTAATAAAGCATAATTAAATTAATGAAGTTTAAAAATAATCAATATTTCTATCTTTTCGAAAATAGTGCAAGGATTTCTGCTCATTTTTATTTCAACTGGGTTTCCCAGTTCATGTGCTGTTGTATGTTGTGTAGCTGGGTTCCCATCTCCCCTCAGGGCACAGCCCCAAAGATGGGACTTCCTCCCACCAGCTGCACCTCTTCCAGTTTCCCCACCTCCCCAGGGAGCCATGCTGCCGACCAGCCCTTCCACGCGGGCCGTTCCCTTCCAGAGCAAACTGGTCCCCCAGTTCTCAGCGGGGGTGAGGACAGCCTCGTGAACACGTGCAGGTACAGTGTCCCCAGGTAAACTCCCAGAGTGGGACTGCGGGATTGTGGGGTGCCTAGGTTGATCTAAGACATACTGGACTGGTTTTCAGCGTAGCTGGATTGTTACACGTCCTCACCCGCGAGGGGACGTTCCGGCCGCCCTGGTCTTGTCTGCGCTGGGGGGTGAGCACTCCTTACCTCATTCTGCTTCATAGTTGATGATGTAGACAGCCCCTCGTGAGCTCCCCTGCCGTCACGGTGTGGGCGCGAGGTGTCCCCCGACGCTCGTGTGAGAGACACTGTGAGACCTTCTAGAGGTGAAATGACCCGTACTTCAGTCCCCGACAGGCATCACCGAGTGGTGACTGTAGGCAGGTGGGGTGACCGGAGGAGGTGCCTTTGGGGTGGGTCTGTGGGAGGGGACTCTGTCTGCTTCTTGGTGGCTACGTCCTGACCTGCTTTCCTCTGCCCACTCTTCCCCCATGACCTTCACCTCACCTCGGGCCCAGATTTACGGAGTCAGCCGTCTGTGGACTGAGATCTCTGGAACCAGGACCTTCCGATAACTTTTTCTCCTCTAAAATCGTTCTTGTCCGATCTTTTGGCCACGCAGTGAAAAAGCCGACTGCAGCCCTGCTCTCTGTATTTGTTCTTGGGCGAACTGCTCCAGCTGTTGAACACTTAAACTTGAGTGCTGTTCCCTACGGTTGAGCTCCGAGCTCCTTATGCATTCTGCACAGGAGTCTTGGCTGGGTTTATCGTTTGCAAATATCTGTTCTCAGTCTGTAGCTTCTCCTTTTATTATTTAACAGAGCGCATTATTATCTCAGAGCCAATGTTTTTACTTTTAATGAAGTCTCAACTTTTTCTTTTATGGGTTATGTTTTTTGGTGTCATAAAAAAAAGAACTCTTTGCCTCACTCCAGGGGACAAAGATAGTCTCATGTATTTTCTTGTAAAAAAAACGGGATCATTTTATGGATCTGTTACCCTCTTGGAGCGGTTTTCACATCAGGTCTGCAGTTTGGGTTGTGGGTCACCTTCCTGCCCGACAGCCCTCCAGCTTCATGTGTTGAAAGACGATCATTTCTCCATTGCTGTTGTAAAACTGGGTAAAGTCGATCATTTTTCAAAGTTATTTTAAGTGATTTTAGTCTATTTGCTGGTCCAATAAATTTTAGAATTTGTCTGTCTCTACAAACAGTCATGCTAGGCTTTTGTTGGAATTGCAGGAAATAAAAATCAATTTGGGGAGAACTGAAATCTTCACAGGGCTGAATTCCAATTCATGAATATGGTATTTCTGTATTTATTCAGGTCTTCTATGACTCCTTTCATCAACATTTCAGTGTTTAGGAGATCCTATACATGTTTTTTTTTATTCACATCTAAATTTCTCACTTTTTAAATGTTATTATAAATGAAATGTTTTAAAGATTTGGTTTCCAGATGTGAGATGCTAGTATATAAAAATACGGTCGTTCTGTGTAGTAAGCCTATATTCAACGACTTGCTCGTTATAGGAAGCTTTCTTGAGTAGATTTCTTGGGATTTTCTGTGTGAATAGTCAAGTTCTCTGAGACTGGGGGCAGTTTTCTATCTTTCTTTTCAATCTGTAGATGTCTTATTTCTTTTTCTTGCCTTGTTGTGTGGGCTGACATCTCCACTGTGGAGTCAAATAGGAGCCTTCACGGTGCCTTGCTTTGATCTTTGGGGCAAAATATTTCTCCACAAAGTGTGATGCGGCTGAGGCTTTTCGTAGATCCCTTTATCATATCGAGGGTGTTCTCTTCTGCTGGTAGTTTGCCAAAACTTCATTCTGAATGAATGCTCAGCGCGGTCGGACGTGTTCTGTGTCGGCTGACATGCTTCTTTCTCTTTAGTTGTTGATGTGGCTGATTCCACTGCTGGCTGTCGAGCACTGGGCTGGCATTTACTCCTAGGTAAATGCCACGGAGCGGTGGTATGGGATTCCTTTTACCTGTTGCTGTTGAGGACTCTGTGTTCATGTCCACGCAGGCTCCTGGCTCACAGCTTTCCTTTTGGTACCATCTTTGCCTGGTTTGATATGGAGGCCATCTAGCCTTGCAGCGCATGCTGGGAGGCCGTCCCTTATCCCTTTTATTGGGATAGATAGTGTAGAATGGCTGCTATTTCTCCTTTCAATATTTGGTGGAATAAGCCAATTAGATGATTTGGGACTGGGGTTATATTTATTTTGGGGGAAATTTTTGAAACCATGAATTGAATGTATTTAATAGTTAGTGGCCATTCAAGTTATCTCCTTCATCTTGGGTGAATTGTCACTTTTGTGTCTTTCAAGGAATTTATCCATTTCATCTAGGAAGTAGGTTGTGGGCATGGGACTGTTTACAGTATTCCTTTAAACAACGTTGGATGTCTGTGAAGTCTTCTTTCTTTTATTAGTGTGATAAAGTATTGTCGATTTTGTTGTTTTTTTTTTGTTTTTGTTTTTCTGGTTCAACTTTATATTGATTTCAGTTCTTGTCTTTATCATTTCCTTTGTTTTGTTTATTTCGGGTTCATTCTGCTCTTCTTTTTCTTGCTTCTTGAGCAAAAAGCTTTGATGATTAATTTGAAGCTTTCACTCTTTTCTTATCCGATGTTCTAAATTTCTAAAGTCCCCTCTGAGCACTGCTATGGCTGAATCTCACACACTTTGATAAGTTGTATTTTTTATTTTGTGCATTTCAAAATGTTATCTAGTCTCTTTGAGGTTTCCTCTTTGGTTCAGTCATAATCTCAGAGTGTGTTGTTTAATTTCCGATGCTTTCTGTTACCGCGACACAGTTTAATTGCAGTGTAGGGCATACTTTGTGTGATTTAAATTCTTCTAAGGTGTGAAGTTGTGTTTTATGGCCTAGGACATAGTCTATCTTGATGAATGTTGAAAATAATATATTTTCTGCTCTTTGGGGGTAGAATGTTCTAAATGACTCTTAGATCTAGACGTTCCTCTCTATCATTGATGCTTTTCTGTGAATTTTGTTTTTGAGAGGGGAGGTTGAAGTCTTCACTGCACTTGTGGATTTACCTATTTTTCTTTTCAATTCCATTAGCTTAGCTTCAAGCCTTTTGAAATTCTGCTCATAGGTTATGAGCATTTGGGGTGGTTGTGTGAGCAGTGAATTGGTCTTTTGTTTTAGTCATAATGTAGTGTCTCTTTTTTTAATCCTAAGAGATTTTCTTTGCTCTGAAGTCTACTTAGTCTGAAATTATAGCTATTCAACATTTGGTGCATTTTTAATTTTAGTAATTATGTATTTAAAACAATTTTTTTTAGTTGTAGTTGGACACAATACCTTTATTTATTTATTTTTATGTGGTGCTGAGGATCGAACCCAGGGCCTCGCCTGTGCTAGGTGAGCGCTCTACCCTGAGCCACAACTCCAGCCCCTGTATTTTTTGTTTCTAGAAATTCTATATTATTTTTTTTCAAACCTGGTTGGTTGCTGTTTATGGATTTCCCTTTGGTTGTGTTTTGAGCGTTGCTTTTATCTCTTTAAACATGTTCAACATTTATATTATTTTTTACATTGATCCGTTGGATTTTGAAGGCTTTGTGGCTTGATTCTGCCGCCTGCTCTTTCGCTGACTTCTGTTAATGCTTTGTGATTTTTGATTGTGAGCTACTGATTTTCAAGTCCCTTCGTCCACAGGAGTTTTGGAGGCTGGGTTTGAAGTTGTACCTGTTCGTCCCTCCCAGCAGCACTGTTAGGGGGAGGTCGTCTTCTACCTTAGAGGTAAAACAAGCTCAGGAGGTCTAAGTGGCTTGTCCAAGATCCCTGGCAGGAAGCGGCAGACGAGGCGAGGGCTTGACCCCACGTTCACGTTCTCTGCCTTGCCTGTCAGGGCAGATCTCCGCACATCCAGGCACCTCCGGCCTCTACTCCACCCCTCCTCCTGGGTCCTCTTCTGCCCTGAGCCTTGTGGATGACATCTGACCTGCAGTCCTGCAATGCAGAGTCACCGGGTCATCGAGTGGTGGTCATCGAGTGGTGAGCTGACCACGGGCTGGCTGGGAGGACGCGCTTTGAGTGGCACTTCTAATTGCAGGCAGTTCTTTCAACCTGTGGCCCTCGGCATGGCCCCTTCTTTGCTGAGTGGGGCGGGGCTGCTCCTGGACGGCTGACCCTGGCCAGGCGCACACAAAGCTCGTGCAGCTCTTGGAGTGAATGATATCACCAGGTTTCCCGTGGGCCTTCCTCCTGTTTCTCCCCGTGGACCCAGATGCCCTGACGCAGCATGTGAGATGTGATTGAAGGCCACAGGAAATGCAGGAGAGGTCGTCTCCTGTGGGCCGATTCTTAAAAGATGGAGTGAGATCATATAAGGTAAACCGGGCGGCTTACTGGGGGGCAGGCCAGTGGCCCTGAGTGCATTCCCCACGTCCTGCCGCCGCCTGACCCTCACCGGCAGCAGCACTGTCCTCACCCCAGAGGACGCCCGGGACCCATGCGGACACATCTTCCCCACTAGGATGCCAGGGCCGCCCCTGGTTGTGCCCCCAGCCCAAGGTGGACGTTGGATAGGAGGAAACGCTTCCTTGCTTTCTCTCCAGGGCCACTTGGAGGTGTGGCTCCCGCTCAGACTCAGGAGAGTGTCTTTGCAGAGTCCCCCACCCCCCCACGGTCACCAAGCTCGGCTTCAGGCCCTGCCCAGGCCCCCTCTGCCCCATAGAGGCCCCCTCGGTGTCCTTGCTCAGGTCCCTGCTCTGGAGCGGGGCTTCGCAGACCGCGGAGCAGAGGAGACCCCTGGGGCTCTGGTCCAGTGCAGGTCCTGCCTGGCGGGGTGCAGCTTCCGGGTGAGGCTGCTGACGGGGCTGCCGCCTTGGCCCCCAGAGGTTCTGGGTGACCAGTGCAGGATGGAGCCCCGGGGACATTGTGCAGTGCCAGCTCTCCCCATCACGCGGGCACAGCTTTGGGTCTCGGCCAGTGTCCTGGGCTGCCATCGGTACGTCCTGTGCACCGGGCGGCTTACAGCAGGAGAAATGATCGTCCCTCAAGGTCTGGCTCCCCGAGTCCAGGTGGAGGTGTCGCGGGTGGGTTCCTTCGAGGCTCTGCAGGAGAAGCTGCCACCTGCCTGGCCCCTGCTCTGGGAGTCACCCCCCCACCCCCGCCGTGGGGCTTGCTCTGTGCTGAGGGTCTCTGATCCCCCCTCTCGTCACGAGGACGCTGGGCCGAGTGTCGGGGCCACCTCCTGCACTAGGACCTTGGCTTCACTTGATCACACGTGCAGAGACCTGTTCCCAATGACGTCCCTTTCACAGGTGCGGGACTGAGATGTGACCACGATGTGACCTCCCCAGGCCCGGCTTCCTGCTGCCAGTCAGAGCAGAGCCGGGCATGGCCACAGGTGCCACCCTTTCGCCCTGCTGCCCGTTCTGGGTGGAGCAAGACCTGCCTCGGGGGCTAGGGGTACAGGAGGGAACACGGAAACCGCCCAGATCAGAGGACTGGGCCCAGGACATGCTCCTGCTGACCCCTCCCTTGAAGGCCCTGCTTCCTGGCCACTCTGGGTCCTGCTCCAACACGCAGCTCAGAGATCCCCTGCCCTGGGCTGGGGATGTGGCTCAAGCGGTAGCGCGCTCGCCTGGCATGCGTGCGGCCCGGGTTCGATCCTCAGCACCACATACCAACAAAGATGTTGTGTCCGCCCAAAACTAAAAAAAATAAATATTAAAAAAGAAATTCTCTCTCTCTCTCTCTCTCTCTCTCTCTCTCTCTTAAAAAAAATAATAAAAAAAAAGAGATCCCCTGCCCTGAGCCTCGACCCCAGGCCAGGTTCCTGGCGGTCCCCATAGTGACCATGGGCACTGAGGGCGGCCAGCAGCATCGCTCTTCAGCAAGCGCACAGACCCTCTTGGGGACCAGGACGTTTCTCCCTCTGTCCAGTCCCTCCTGTCAGCGTGACTGTGACCTGCCTGTGACCAGGCTCCACCCCTCCTGGGACCCCTCCCTGCGTCCTTCTCGCCCTCCTGGGACAGTCCTCATGGTGGCCCGACTCAGCCTGGCGCACACTTGGGCCTGTTTTCAGACTCCCCCAAAGTCCCCAGGCCCTTGCCTCTCGCTCAGCCTGGTAGGAAGAAGCCTGGCAGGGCTCCGGGTGGCCACCTGGGGCCTGTCCTCCTCCACGGCCTCCCCTGGGGGCAAGGGGACCCGCCCACCCCCGACTCAGGCCGCTGCCTCTGTTGCTGCAGGCACAACTCCCCTGCCCCCTGGTCCACTGCACTCTGGGCAGTGGCCACCCGTGAGGCTGTCCCGACCCTCCCAGCAGACAGTGGCTTCCCCGTCCCCCGGGAGCCCTCTCCAGACATGCCCGGACCCGACATTCTCTTCAGGTTCACTTTTTTCTTTAAACCCGTTTCCTGCTCCAGAAATGCAGAGACAGGCCCCGGAACAGCGCCTGTTTCTAGAACGTTCTTGCACCAGGTTAGATGGTGTCCCCACAGAATCCAGCGTCAGTATCCAAGTCCAGAGCCCCAGAACAGGCGGGTAACAGGGTCATTGCAGATGCGGTCTGACGTACTAGGGGAGGTCAGGCTGGGTGAGGTGGGCCGTCCCAACGTGACCTATGAGAAGAGGGACATTTGACTGTGGCATGGAGGTAGAGATCAGGGAGAGGTGGCCACAAGCTGGTCACCCCCACACGGATGATTTCTGTCAGTCCGGGAGCTGGAAGACACGGGTCCTCCCCAGAGCCTTCGGGGAAAGCAGGCCGGCCACCCGGGCGCAGGCTCCAGTCCCCAGAGCCGCGTCAGTGTGTCGCTGTGGTCAGAGCAACCCGGGAACCCCTGTGCGTCTCAAGGATGCGCTGCTGGATGGACGGAGGCCGGGGGCAGACGAGGGGTGGACAGCGGCTTCTCCCCGTGGTTGGCCGTGATCTCTGGGCTGTCCCTCCTGCGAGTTGCTCAAGGCCACTGGGGTCTTATTCAGCCAGGCATCTGAGGCACACAGTGGGCCTGCGGGGGCCTGGCCTGCCGCCCTGGTGACCCAGACCCGCCTTGGTGAACGTGGACGCCCTGAGCGCCGAGGCCTCCTGGAGGGGGTGTGGGGAGCGGCCTGGACCATCCTCAGGCAGCGGGAAGGGCGAGGCCCCGGGGGGAGGTTCCAGCAGACCCCCAGCAGGCTGTCTGCGGTGCGGGCGTCGCCTTTGCCCTAGAAATGGACCCAAGTGGACCCGGCAGCTCTGTCGGCCGCGGTGCTGGCAGGGAATTTCCTGGAGGCCGCGGGGATATTTCAGACGGTTCCCCCAGGGCCTTCTGGGAACCCAGGGGCACCGAGAGCGGCCTCGGTCACACACTGACAGCGCTGTGGCTGGGGGGGCTGTGGCTGGCGGCTCTCTGATGCCCTTCATCACAACCAGAGGCCTTGCAGGCTCCAGGGAGATGGCGCCAGCCACCACGTCTCTGCAAAAGCCCCACCAGAGCCGGCCCCCCGCGGGGTGCCGCTGCTGAGAGCCAAGAGGAGAGGCGGGAGTCGGGGTCTTGGGGACCCCTGCCGCAGGGCAGCCTGACTCCTAGACAGTGGCAGAGGCCAGCAGGCCTGGGGCCGCCAGCGTGTGGGCACTGTGCAGGCCGCGGGCTTGAGAGAAGCCAACCGCCCAGGGACGGGATTAGTCCAACATCTTTTCAAAAATGTTCTGGGTTTAGCGAGCTCCTCGGGACGTGCCAGGCCACTTTGTGTTTAGTTGCTGAGCCGGGGTGTGTCCAAGGGAACGCACCCCCCTGCGCACCCCCCTGCGTCCAGGCCCCACGCCCTGGAGCCTCCTGGGGCTTCCCTGGCGCCCCCCCACCGGCCCTTGTAAACAGGAAGCGGACTTGGGCCAGCTCAGCATGAGCTCCGAACCCCGGAATCTCAAGAGGGCTCTCAGCACATCCAAACATCCTCCTTCCTGCCCTCCTGCCCCTGGGATGGTTCTCTACACGGAACTTCAGCAGGGAGGGGGAGCTGCTGGTGGGGGCAGGGGACCGGGTGCTGGGGCCTGGGGACAGGTGTCTGCTGGGATCCAGAGGCTGGCCTCATTTAGTCCCTGCTCCTGCCACAGGGATCCCAAGTTGAGAGCCCAACTGTTTTCTGCTCAGATGAGCAGTCCCCAGGGTCTGCCTCCCCCTCCCCAGGAACCTGGGGACCGCAGGAGCACCGGTCTTCGGGAGACCCCATCATGAGTCACTCCCCTGGGCCTGGGTTTCCTTGCCCTCAGAATGAGAGTTCAAGTCTCCGTTCTCTGCAGTCTGTCCAGTGTAACTCTACAGGTGGGACGTCGGGTCAGCCAGAGGTCCTGGGCGACCAGCTCCCCGTCTCCATGACGGCCCGATGACTCCTCGGCATAAGCCAAGCCCCAGGGAAATGGCTGCAGGAGCAGGGCTGTTCTCAGAAGGAGCCTGGCCGTGGCTCCTGCCCTGGGACAAGACACCTTGATCTTGACCTCGCAGGAGGGTGTCAGAGGATGAGAGTGACTGGGGTTCCCTCGGGGCCTCAGGGCGCCAGGTGCAGGCTGAGGGCAAGGTTTGGCTTGCACGCCCCTCCCTGGCCAGGCTGCGGGGCCTCTGATCCGGGTGTCCCCTGCAGAAGCCGGGTCATGGCTGCAGCCTCACTGTGGGGGTGGCACAGAGGTTGCTGAGCCCCCGACCCTTTGCCAGGCCTCATGGGGCTGCAGCTGGTTGTCACGTGTGCACAGCAGCATGTCAACCGGAAGCCGTAATGGGACACGGTGGGTGCGGCTGAGCGTGCTGGGGCGTGGGGTTGGGGGCGGGGTCCTGGAGCGGGGCTGGGGTCCCCCCTCTCTGCAGCACTGTCACGGGGTGGTGTTCCTCCCGCAGGCGGAATGGCCTCCCTCTGAGCCCGGCTGGGTTTCGAGGGTCAGCTAGGGGACGAGAGTGGGCAGCACACTCCCGTGGCACAACCCCAGGGGGTTCCCACGGAGCCGCCCAGGGTGCCGGCCAGCGGGCAGAGGGCCTTCCTGTCGGCCAGTGCCAGGGAGAGGCCCTGGGCGTGCTCCTAATTCCCTCTGCCACCCGGGCTGGGACAGCGATGGGTGCCTGGTCCCAGGGGCCTTTGTGATTTGGGGTGAGCTGCTGTGTTCCCAGGAGGGGCTCTTGGAAAGGGGGGAGGTGAGGAGAAGAATCGGCCGGGGCTCAGGGAGAGGCTGCCTTAGGTCCTCGTTGTGGGTTTCCTCCTCTGCTCGGGGCTGGGGTGGCGGCCAGGGAGGGGTCACCGGGATTCTCAATTCCTCCTCTGAGGTTCCGGTCAGGTGGTGCTGGGAGGCTTAGGCCTCGGGGACAGGGAAGTTCATCTGCGGTGGAGGGCCTCGGTTCTGGGGGCCTGGGGCCCGAGGGCCACCCAGATGGAGGGCAGCAGGGCCCCTGTGGACATGGAGCCTCAGCTGCAGCCGCCGGGCCCAGTGGGGTGTCAGGCCTTCCGCAGCAGATTTTGCAGATTTGTAGGTTTGATTCTGGCTCATGTGGTTGGTGGGAGGACCTCGTCCCAGCCCTGAGGAGCGGAGGCAGGATCCCGCGAGCCCAGGAGTTCAGGGACGGTCTGGGCAGCATCGCGGTCCCTGTGTCCCTAACATACCCACACACAACCCTAAAAGCAGAAGTGACAGCCCCATGACATCCCCTGTCCCCACCCATGTGACCATTCCTGTCCCCTGGGGGTGTGTGTGCACCATGAAGACCTCTTGTCCCTGCATCTGGGCAAGGGCCACGTCGTGGTTGGCAGGGTGCCTTTTCACTCAGGCCTGGCAGGGCCTTGAGCCTCCGGCCGCGGGGCCAGTGGGGGTGTCCAGGTGGCTCTGGTGCCGGGCGCAGTAGTGGGCATCGGGTGCTGAGCCCATCGGGGAGAGGCCCCCTGGGTCTTCCTGCTGAGGCTGGTCCACGAGGCGGGCTTCCCAGACCCGGCGTTGTCCCCTCTGCGCTCCCGGTGTGTGGCCGTCCTTGGTGGTGAACAGGGAGGTCAGCTCCAGGGCCACTGCTTGGAACTGCATCCTCACGTGGCCTCAGCTCCCGGCCTTGCCCACAGGCAGGAACTTGGGCCCAGCTCCGGCTGTGCTCACCCACGGGGGGCTGAGCTGCTGGGGTCTTCCTGGACCGTTGGCTCCGATTCCCTCGAGGAAGACTCTGCGGACCTTCCCCAACCAGGAGCCTGGTCTCCATCGAAGGAGTTCCTGAGAGACGGTGAGGACTGGACATGACACTTGTCCTGGGGGGGACCTCTGGAGTCGAGGGTGGCTGTGTCCAATGACAGGGACGATGCAGGAGAGGCCTTTCACCCAAGCCATGCCCACGGCAGGACGCGGGAGGCCAGCCTGGGAGAGCAGGGGACAGGCCCCGAGGGGCAGTGGAGAGGGTCTGAAGGGACGGTCAGGTGCAGCCTCCAGCGCATAGTCCTGTCCGTCTGTGCCCCTGGGTGACAGCCAAGGACACTGAGCGCTCACGGGAGGGAGTTGCTGCAGCTGATGCCTGAGTCAGGGTCCAGCCCCAGCCGCTTGGTCCCTCTGTGCCTTCCCGGGCGTCAGACTCCAGACCAGGGACTAAGGCAGCCGGGGGCGGGGCGGGGGTGGGGGTGTCGGGCTGGCGCCCCAGGGCGAGGAAGGAGAGAGCCACCTTTGTTGTCCTCAACATGGAACCAGAGGACCCTGGGGCGGGGCTCCCTGCAGAGAGCTGGGGGCAGGGCCTCTGGAAGGAGGGGATCCACCAGGTGGCCGAGGCCCCCACATGGCTGTCCCCTGGCTGGGATGAGCAGAGCACCCTGGGGGCCCTCGAGGCTCCCGAACACCTGCTGGGAGCCGGTGGGCCTTGAGCGACAGAGTCTGGGCCCTTGGCACCCCACCCCCATCCCCACCGACCCCACAGACACCTCGACCTCAAATCCACTGTCGGGGACAGCGTTCCTGATACCCAGGAGAGTGCCACAGACGGACGACCTTCATCTGTTTTCACCTGCAACATTCGTGGGGGAAGCGTGACCTTGGGTTCCAGTGGCCTCAGGACCAGGGTCGCCTCTGCTGGGACAGGTGGACTCTTCCTGCTGGCCCCGCGGGTTCTCCCCTCCGTCAGCCCCAGAGCCAGTGTCCACAGGTGCCCTGGGCCCCCACACCGTTCACTGGATGTGGTGCCTGGCTTCACCCGGGGCCCTTGACCCCCCCCCCCCTCGGTGTCCCCGTGTCCAGCAAGCTGGCCACTCAGGGCAGCTCTTTAAATCTTAAAATCAGCATCTTCCTTGTCACAAGAGCAGCCCATCCTACGTGGCCGAGAGGCAGGACTCTCAGGAGACCTTCAAAAGGCCACCCCGGGGCGTATTTTTCCTACATCTGTGTCCAGTTGTATCATCGTGTGTGTGCGCGTATGCGTGCGTGTGTGTGCATGTGTGCGTGTGTGTGCATGTGTGCGTGTGTGTCGTGTGCATGTGTGTGTGTGTGCGTGTGTGCATGTGTGTGCGTGTGTGCGTGCGTGTGCATGTGTGTGTGCGTGTGCGTGTGTGATTTTGATACAATCAGCATCATGATAACAGCACTAATAATCATCATTTTTAAAAAAGCTTTTTACTAACTCTTGGTTGGTTAAAATAAAAGGTGGGTGGCCAAAGTGTCTCACGGTACATAGGACGGTTTGGGGTCTTTTCAGCACAAGGTTGCTGGGGACGCCCAGGTGAGCTGACCTGTCGTCCACCCATCGCCCAGGGCGGGGGCCGCCCTGCACCTGGCTGGCCCGTGGGGGGCCAGGCGGAGCTCAGCCTCTGGTCCCCTCCTGCCGGGACCACTGCTTCTGTCCAGGCGGGGGGCTGGCCCCAGGGAGGAGAGGGGAGCCCAGACCCAGGGGCTGAGGAGTCGGTGGCACTAAGAGCGGAAGGTGTCGCAGCCCGAGGAAGGAGCCCAGGCCAGAGGCCAGGCAGGAGGCCGGGAGGGAGGCCGCGTCAGGCCGCCCCGAGGTCAGATCCAGGCGTGGCGGAGGGTCTTAGGCTTCAGCGGGAATTTGTTTCTCACGTTCTGAGTCTGGGAGTCCCAGACGGAGGAGCTGCTTTCCTGGCGGGCAGACGGCCACCTCCTCCGTCCCCATGGCGTGGGGACAGGGGGCAGACGTCTCTCCAGGTCCCTTCAGAGGCACTAACCCCACTGCTCCGCCCCGATGTGTCTGACCCAGGTCTCGCAGTACCGTCACGCGGAGTTCTGGTGACAACGCGTGAACGCTGGCACCTGCTTGGCCTGTTGTAGCAGGGTCCGCAGCAGCAGGAATGGTCCCTGAGCCACCAACAGGCTCTGACACGGCTGGCCCAGGACGTGCAGGGAGCCCTGGCTGAGACGGTGGCCTGGCCTGCAGGAGGAGTCGGGAGGGGACCAGGACGACGGGTGGAGGCCACCAGGGCTGGGCCACGGGTGCACCCGGAGCCTGGCCCCAGGGGAGCAGGCGAGACGCAGCAGCCCCGCGGGCGAGGGGCAGCACTGGGCTCTGCAGGGCAGGGAGGTCACTGGGGACCACGGAGGCCAGGAGCGGCTCACCGCAGGCTGGGACAGTCTCGCGTCTGCCAGACGGTGAAACAGGAGGACAGCCGTCTCGGAGTCCTTCTTGGATTCCCCAGGTGACATCCTGGGCTCTGAGACCCGCTGCTGAGGCCCGGGACAGGCGGCCCCTCCCTGGCCCAGGTCCCGCGGGGAAGGCGGTCCTCTCCCTCCTGTTCTGCTCTAGCATCTCGACCATGTCCAGTGCACGGCTCAGGGTGCTGGGCCGCCCACCCTGCGGTCACCTCCTCCACCTGCAGCGCTTCCTCGCATCCCCACGCTGTCCATCCAACCCAGCGTCCGCCCTCTGGCCCCGGCTCCACATGCTACTTTCTGTCCCCGGGGAGTTGACCACTGGGGGACCTCCAGGAGGGGTCCTGCTGTGTGGGTCCTCTGTGACTGGCCTGCTTCACAGGGTGGTGTCCCTGAGGCCCCCCCAAGGTGCACCCTACGAGGTCTCCCCAGATGAAGCCCCGAAAGGCGTCCCCCGGGGCCCCTGCCCTTGGCCCCTCCAGGTCCTCTCCCCAGGTCCACCCCTGGGCCACCTTCACGGAACCCCAGGGCCGCGAGCTGCCAGAGATCCGATGGATTGAAGACTGGGTGAGGCAGTGACCAGAGGGCCCGGCCAGCAGCAGGGGCGGCAGGGCAGAGCGCGGCTGGCCGGGCGTTCCCGGGGGTAACCTGACGGCTCTGATAAGCCCCGGCCAAGCCAGGCTGGCGGCTGATACAGAGAGGTGTGTCCCTGGGGTCCGGTCACTGGCTTGTGTTTGGACACTTGGGCCAGGGCGGTGGCCACAGGCCCCGTGGGATCGGGAGTCGGTTCCAGCAGGGCCGGTGAAGGGGGCTTTGCTCACGCTGCAGGGCGCAGGGTCCTCCATCGTATCCACACACCCGGCAGAGGGGAGGTGGACGGGCAGGGGAGGAAGCAGGGCCCCAGTGTGACCCGAGGAGGTGACGGTGGGAGCCCGCTGCCGGGGCAGCCTCGCCTCTGGAGTTGACCAGACTCCTGGACGCCTGGCAGCTGCCCCTGCCGGGCCCTGGTGGAGGGCACCCAGGAGGGCAGGGGCTGGCGAGCCTCTCTGGCCGTCCCCGCTCCTGGGTCCTGGGGACGAGGCCGTGCGTGGGGTGGGGAGATCCTCACCAGCCAGCTGGCCTGGGGCCCTGTGGAGGTCAGTGCTGGCCGTGGGGCCACAGGGGGCGAGGGTCCTTGGGGCCAGGCTTCAGGGGTGTTTCTGTTATTTATTTATTTTATTTCTTAAAGTGCTTCTAGGTTGACGGGAATGTCCAGCAGGAAGGGCAGGTTCCCACAGACTCCCCACCCAGTTTCCCTGTTGGGAGGTCCCCCCTCAGTGGGGAGCATCTTTAGGGGGAACCAGGGATTGAACCCAGGGGCGCTTAACCCCTGAGCCACAGCCCAGACATTTTTACTTTATTTGAGACAGGGTCAAGATGGATCGCCAGTCGGGGGCAGTTAGAAGCTTCCGGAAGCATCCACAGCGTGGCTCCCGTCCACGTCCTGATGGGCCTTGGTTTCGGGGCCCACCTGCGCCTCTTTTCTTTATCATTCAGTGTTGACTGAATAATTTTCACGTCACTCGACCGGCTTCGTGACAGTCACATTGGGGACGGTCTCGAGAACTTCCTCCAGGCGCTGCTCAGCCGTGACTCTGGGTGGCCGTCCCCACACCAGCCCCGTGTGCTCCTGGTCTCTGCCGAGCCCCTGCTCAGGGTCGGCTCAGGAGCCTAATGTGAGGCCCCGGGCCCCCAGCCGTCCCTCTCCCTCCCCAGACAGAGGTGGCTTGGGGTGTGCGTGTGGGTGTCCCCCGCAGGAGGCACACAGACCCCGCACGTGCGCGGCCAGGAGCCCCTGTCTTCCGTGCCTCTGCGTCACCTCGTGGATGTGACTGTGAGGACCGCCCGGCGTCCCCTTACGTGGACCTCCGCCCAGGAGCTTGTCCCTCCTGTCCTGTTTTTACCTTAGAAACATTGAACGGCAATGATTGGTTTCTTTTCCACGATTTTCTAGAAAACTCAGGCGACCACATAGAAGTCAGCAAGTCCCCTGCGGGCCACCTGCCCACGGCGGTGCCACAGAGCCACGGGGCAGCAGCCCGAGGCTGGCGGGGGCACGTCCAGCGGAGCCCCATCACCTGGGTAGGGCAGGCTTGGGGACAGGTGGCCAGGTGTGAGGCTGGGGCAGGTCCTGGCTGTGGGACCCCGTGGGTCTTGGGACACAGCCCCACCCCACGGCCAGCCCTGGGGCCTCCAGTCCTGCCCTGGGCTCTCCACTGCCCCTGTGGGAGGGGGCTTCTCCGTCTTGAGCTCCTGCTGACCTCCTGCCCCAGGGGACCGTCTGTCCCCAGGGTGGCACATGGGACAGGAGCTAGGATTTCAGGCCTCAGCTCTGTCTCGCTAGCTGTGACCTTGTCCCGACCTCTTGGCTTCTTCTGTCTCGGTGTCCCCTGCTCCACCTGAACCAGGCAGATGCTGTGTCCCATTGTGACTGCAAAGACGCCACAAGCCCAGCCCAGGGCTGTCTAGGGGACAGGAGTCGGTGCCCCCTCTCGCTGCCCACCCAGCACCTCCAGGGAGGGGGGGAGGGAGGCTGGCTGGTTGTCTGTCTGTCTGCCCGGCCCCCACTGTGGACTTCCACTCTAACATCATCTCATTAAAGAGCCACCGAGAAGGGAACAGAGTAAGTGGGTACAGAGTCCTTCTCAAGTGGGGAGCGGGGGCCGCGGCCCTGGGAGACGGCTGCTCTGATCTGCGTCCAGCGTGTGGGTGCAGGCCTCTGCGGAGCAGTCCCCAGGCTCCCTCTGCGGCCCGGCCACCCACCCCCGTCCCGGCCAGCCACCCCCGCGCTCACCACGCCAGGCACGCGACACGCGGCTCCACAGTCCCAGCGACTGAGGAGGGAAGCTCCTGCCTGCGGAGCGTCCCTTGAGCAGGTCGGTGGGTCAGGCTGGGCAGGCAGAGCTCCCCGGGGTGACGAGGTCAGGGAGTGCCCAGCACAGGTGGCCCAGCTGCAGAGGGAGTCCAGAAAAGCCCCGTGACTCTAGTACAGTGCGTCCCGGTGTGCCAGACACCACTGAAGTTTGTTTATCTCAAGTTCAAATGTCACCGGGTACCTTAGGGATTTGTGTGTGTGTGAGATTCTGCAAAAGTAATGGAGAGGAGCCTCTGGGGGCTGCCTGGGTGGGTGGAAGGCACGCCCCACTGTCGGATTTGGTGGTGGTAACACGGGTTCAGACCCAGGGGAAGGTTCCCTGGGCTTAGGATGGATCGGCTCGCACACTTAAGACTCACTAGTGCCACCGCATGTGAATGGTGCCTAAGAAAGGCCGGAGAGGGAGCGGCAGCCCAGCTCTGTAGGAGGTGAGTGCGGAGAGAGAACGGCGGCGAGGACTGACTTCAGAACCAGCAGGATGATAAAGGAGTCCGGCAATCGAGAACGCGAGACCTGACACCTGCAGGAGGGACACAAGGTCCCCAGCTCTCGCCCTGGACTCTGGGGTCTGTACCAAGAAAAGATGCCAGTGAGGTGGGGAAGGGATGTTTAGGTGGGATTGGGAGGAGTGGACAGACCAGTGGCCTTGCTGGACTCTCAAGGGGCCTGTCACTAGGGGCACAGGTGACAGAGTCCCCAGGTGGCTGGGTCCATTGGCAGGTAGTGTTGGTTGGACATTGACGGCCCTTGGTAAGGGTAGTTCGGGGGCCAGTGCCGCCCTGGATGGAGCAGCAGGGCCTGTTCCCCTGGACGGTGGGCGGGTCAGCCACGGCGGCCATGTTGCACGGTCGGGCCTCTCAACTCAGTGGACGGCTGCAGCTTCGGGAACTCTCCTGGAGAGGTCCCGGCAGTGCTTTCCGCCCTGCAGGGGATTTCAGAGTGGGCGGGACCCGCCTGTCCTGCCCGGCAGTCCAATGGCTGCCAGCACGGACGGAACAGGGTCAACTGGCCTGGACCTGAGTCCACCCCTCCTGGCACAGGCCACGCCGCCAGGCAGGACCCACAGTCCTGGCTGGGGCAGCTGGACCGTCTCATTTGTCGATGGGGAGGACACAACCCGAGTGGACATGGAAGTGCCCACCACGTCCGCCTCACCCTCCACCCCGTCCCTCTGCCCTCGGTTCACCCTCCCCCACCTCCACGCTCACCTCCCTCGGTGGCTCTTCTGCCAGCCGCCGGCCACGGTCCCCCACCCTCCGCTCCTCCGCCCTCCCTCCCGCCTGCTTCTGGGCCGTCCCCTGCCCTCCACTGTGCCAGGCTGGTCAGACCCTGGCTCACCCAGGGGACAGCTGGGCCTCACTGCCACCTGCGTGGAGTGAGGAGGCGTGACCCAGGCCTGCCCAGGACCCCGAGCCCACAGGACGGCTCTGGAGAGCGGTCAGCCTACCTGGGCAGGGGCAGGAGCAGGGTCCAGCAAGGGAGTAATTCACACAGGCCACCTGTGGGTGGCAGGTGGGGAGGGGGCACAGGGACAGCGGACGGTGACCTGGACACAGCGGGGCCGACGGGAGGGGCCTGGCCACAGTGCGCACATGTGAGAGCCACGGGTGCCGCAGGGACAGGGTGACCACGGCACGGGACGCTCAGCCAGTTCAGGCTGATGTGTCTGGGGCTGGTGCCGGGGAGTGGGGACCCCGGGCTGCCCCCTGGACTTCCCCTTTGGGGCAGGCTCCGGGCCAGTCCCAGGCTGCCCGGCTGGGGCCCTCCGTCTTCCCACAGCTTCAGGACTGGCCCCCGGCTGGCTGTCCCACCATGTGGCCTGGGGCTCCCTCCAGGGGTCCAGAGGAGAGCCGGTGGGAGGTCCTACCCCTAGGGGCAGGAGCAGGGTGACCTGGGTGGGGCCGCCGTGAGCTCTCTCATGTACTTTTATGTCTCGGAGGGTCTCAGGGCCTCGCAAGGGACCTGGGTGCGGCCCAGAGATCGCCCCGTGCCCACTGGGGTCACAGTGGAGCGGTCCACAGGGCACATCAGCCCCTGTGGCTCTCCTTGGCCTTGGTCCCCAGCCCCTGCTGTCCCTAGTCCCGCCCTGGATCCAACGTGACACTTGGTGGGTCTCCTGGCTGTGACGGCTCTCAGACCGCCTTGGTTTGGCGGCCTGGGTGGTTTTGAGGCCCCTGGGTGTGTCACCGGCTTCTCCCTGAGCCTGATGCTGTGGCTCTGGAAGGAAGGCCGAGGCCAGGTGCCTCCGTCACTCCTGCTCCGCGGGGTCAGTGCCGTCGTGGGCTGTCTCTGTGGTGTGGAGCGGCAGGTGCCGTGTCCCACCTGTGGTACAGAGAGCCCGGCTCAGAGGTGAGGTGACCGAGGGCAGGGCCTCTCGTCTCCTCCACCTGCACCGCACTGGCCTGTTCACGGGGACCCTTGGGGTCCACGTCCCACGTCCTGGTGGGTTTCGGGCACCCTGGGTGCAGCTGCCTGCAGATGGGGGCCCTCCTGTGCAGAGGTGATGCCATCTCCGTGGGGACGCCTGGGCCTGCTCTTGACCTCCTTCCGGGCACAGGGACCTCCACCCTATTTCACGACAGTCCTGCTGCCTGGAGGCCAGCCCAGTTCTTGGCATGCGGTCATCATCACGGGGGGTTGGCCAGGCCTCTGCTGCTGTTCGCACACCAAGCCCTGCGCTGGGGCTGTGCCCCCCGGCTGGCATCCGGCACATTCCTGTGGCCCCGGACAATGGCTGCCCTCCCTCTTTGCCGGTGGCCTCTGTGAACAGAGCTCTGTTGACAGCCCAGGCTGCTCACTCCCCAAGAATCCCAAAAATGGAACCACGTACGTGTGGCCTGGGGCTCTCGGGCAGCTGCCCAGAGCAGGGCCCGGAAGGCGGCGGCCGGCGGCCCGAGCTGGGCTCTGCAGGCCTCTCCCTGGGAACCTGGGGTGGGGCGGGGAGGGAGGAAACGGGACAGCGCCCGGGCCTGGACCCCAGCCAGCACCCTGGGGCCGGGTGGTGCCGTGGCACGGACTGCAGTCCTGAGGTCAGGCCCACACAGCCGTGAGTGGCCCCATGGCTCCCAGCCGGGCAGGCAGAGGGGGCTTTGCAGGAGTAGGACCGGGAAGGGACCCAGCCAGAGCCCGACCAGGCTGTGTCCCCAGAACCTCTGTCCCCAGCCTGCCCGAGACCTGCCCCTCAGGACAGCCCTCGGGCACCCACCAGGGGCCAGCCCTGGGAGTCCCTGCAGCCTGAGGATTGGCCACCCCTGGAGTCCACTCCTTCGTCCCTCGTCTCTCCACGGTGGCCACGTTGGTGTTTGGGTCACTCCCCGTGGCGGGGCCGCCCTGCCCTGCAGGTAGAGCTCCTGACTTCTACCCTGGGTGCCACTAGCACCCCAATGGCACCCCAACACCACCCAGCTGTGACGACCAGCTCGGTCCCCAGGCGTCACCAATGTCCCTGGGGCACACTCTTGGCAGCTGAGGGCCTCAGGAGTTCTTGTCCACGCTCAGGAGGTTTCCAAGTCCTCTGATGCCACCCACCAGGACACAGGGGCGGCTCACTCCTTCCTCCGCTGGGCTCCACCAGGGCAGGATGGGGCGGCTGGGCCGAGGGCTCCTGAGGCCAGTGTTCCCTCAGTCTCGGGTCCTAGTGCAGCCTGCCCAGTCTCAAGCCCCAGGCGGCCACGCTGTGGGGAAGCCCAAGCCGCCCAGAGAGGCCGCAGGTGGCCCCCAGTCACGGTCCCAGCCAGGCCCCCAGCCAAGGCCCCAGTCAGGCAGATGTGAGTGGAAAATGTGGAGACAGAGGTCCCTCACCCACCGAGGCCAGTGTCCTCCAGCAAAGGAGGCAGCAGCCTGTCCCTGATCACCCTTGCTCCCGAGTGACCAACTGGCCCTGGCAGCTGGAGTGGTCTGCTGCGTGGCCTCATAGCAAGCCCAGGTGGCCAGGGTGGTCCCATGACCTCACTGTGCAGAGACTTGGCCCGTCCCCAATCACATAGAGAGCCAGACCTGAACCCCTGTACCTCCCTTCCAGAATGTTCCATGACCCTCAGATGTGACTGGGGCTGTGGACACCCACAGCCCATCATCTGTCCCAGCTGCTTCTGGCTACAGCACCCTGCTCTTCCTGAGGCAGCCAGGCCTGCACCCTGCTCAATGCCAGAAATGGGGCTGGCTCCACCCTTAGGCCCAGAGTTGGACACGTGACTGAAGCCAGGGCAACAAGAGCCAGCGAATGTCAGCCCAGGACGTGGGCTCAGACCCCTGGAAGAGAGTCTGCCTGAGCTCATCCGAGGTCTAGTGATGAGCTCCTGGAACCAGCTAGGCCTGAAGCTGTTGTGCCTCAAGTAACTCTCTTCTTGGCTGTAGCCAGTCTACTTTGGCTCTGTCACCTGCAGTGGGAAGGTTCTGTGCAGCTCAGCTTCTCTGTCCAATAGCATGCTGCTGCCTCTCCCCAGCCTCTCGTGGTCAGGCAGAAAGGTGCTGCAGGGGCCTGGCATGTCCCAGCCACCCAGACGGACTTGAGCCTGCTGTGTGTCGACAGAGCCCTGGGGGCTGCAGGCAGCAGGGCACCCACCTCCTTGAGACCCGCTTGCCACCAGCACCCCCCCAGGGGAGGCAGCCACCAGGCCCTGCCCCCTCCCCTTCCCTGAGGCCGTATCCCCCTGCAGGTGCCCAGGCCACAGGGTGCGGGCAGTGCAGGAGTGGGGACTCGGTCAGCAGCGGGGACTCGGTCAGCAGCGGGGACTCGGTCGGCACCCCAGGCCGCAGTTGTCTCCTGGCCTTTGGGCCCTGGGACAGCAGGCGTCTCCACACTGGGCACCTTGGAGTCCAGGAGACAGGGAGGCTGCACTGGTGAGCTCCCCGGGGAGAAAGCCCAGGTGTCCCCTCTGCCTGGATGGACCCTGGGAGAGTCAGTGTCATCAGCTCTGGGGTCACGGGGACCTTGCAGCAGGGCCTGGCCCCGGGCAGCTTCCCTCCCAGTCTCGGGGGCTGCAGCCCTCTGGCTTCCTGCTCAGGGGGGATACCGGCCACTCTCCCAGGCACGGGGATTGTCCATGACCGTCTCTTGATCAGCTCTTGCCGATGCCCAGGCTCAGGGGTCTCATGGTCACGGTGCTCAGAGTGGACCCCACTTGTTGAGGGCCACCGTGTTGGTAGAACCACACAGGCCAAACCACACAGCTCCTCAGGAAAACCCTCAGAGCCCAACTGCCACCACCGGCTTCCCACAAGCCTCTCCACCTCCCCCACTCCTCCTGCTCTTGAGGCCGATTGGTTGGGTCGCGTGGGCGGAGCCAAAAAAGTCCCCCAATGAGCAGCTCCGTGGTCTGAAAGGGCAGGGAAACAGCCCAATGAGCATCACCGCAGAGGAGCCAATCAGCTAGAAGTTGCTGGGGCCGCTGTGAGCCAATCATCAACTGGCAGCTGGAAGCTTGCTGGGGCCACTTCGGCTGTGGCTCTCAACATCTCCTGACTTGGGGCTCCTTGTCCCTCCACTGGGGGCTGGAGGTACTTTGAGGGGCCATTACCATGGCGGGGCCAGCTCCCCAAAGAGCCTCAGAAAGTGCCGGCTGGTCCGAGGGCCGTGGCCACGGCTCCCTGGGTTCTGGGCAGCCACGGGGCTGGCGGCAGGGCCCTGTGCCCTGCAGAAGGGCTGGCCTCCTGGCCCCTTGCCTCCTCCGTGGGGGTGGCCCTGGCCCGGCCACACCAAGGAGGAGCACTGGTGAGACGCTGGATGGCGTCACCGCACTAGAACACTCCGATGGTGACAATGGGAGGAAGGTGGAGGATCTTGTCCCAGGGCTTCCTGGGGCCCGGCTGCCCGATGGGCCCTGATGGTGCTGCCCAGGCTGGCCCCACGGCCGCCCACCGGTGGCTTCGGCCCACACAGCCTGGACCTGTCCCTGCTTCTCCGGGGCAGGGCAGGCGTCAGAGGGCCAAGCCGATGGCTCGGGGAGTGGCCGAGGCGCTCCTATCGGGATCAGCGCTCCGTGGGTTCCGGGGTGAGGAGCGGGGACAGGTGAAGGTCCTCATGGCCTGCTCGCAGGCGGCCCATCACGGCGACAGGGCAGTGGCAACAGGGGCTGTGCCTCCCGCGGTGGCTTCTCCTGACCCGGGAGTCCTGGGACGCAGGGCCTCGCCTTCCCCGGTGTGCCAGTGTCCACTTCCTGGCCGCTGCCTGGACTTGGCAGGAGGCTGGGATGGGAGGGAGGGCCCTTGGGACCTGCGGACCCCTCTGCTGGGCCGCACACCCTCTGGAGCCTCCTCCCCACCCGGGCCTCTGGCTGCTTTCAGGCCTCCCTGCCTCCTGTGATGAGGCCCCAGGGGCACTGGGCGGCCGAGGACTGGGGACTCTGCATCAGGATGGTTCAGGGATCCTAATGAAGGCCCCTGCGGAGGCCGGGATGGGGGGCCGTGGCCAGGCAGGGCTCTGCGTGGACTGGGCTCTCTGCTCAGTTTCGCAGAGAACCTGAAGTTGTGATTCACAGCATGAGAGCCATCCGAGCAAGTCCCCTGCCTGCTTGGGCCTCCAGCTGACATCGCCACCTGCCACGGCGTTCCGTAGGCTCTGCCCGGTATCAGAGGAGAAGGTTCCGGGCGTTCCCGGCACTCGGTGGTGGAGTCCGCACTGCGGTCACGGAGGGTCAGACACAGCTATCTCTCACACCTCCGGAGGCCTGAAGCCCAAGACGGTCTGACTGCGTGGAAGCCCAGAGGGTCCAGGGTCTTCCACTGTGCTGAGGCCCAGGCCATCTCCTGCCCACCAGCCTGCTTCCCCCGCCCGACCCCGAGGCCTCGACACTGGGGCCTCTCGGGCCCTACCTCCTGGCTGAAGCGTCTGGGTGGTCCTTCAGGCTGCCCTTGGAAGAGCCTTGGAAGAGCCTTTGAGCCGGCCTCAGAGCCCTGCCCCCGCTCTCCACTGAGCTCTGCTGACCACTGTGGCCACTTCCTGTGCTCCCAGTGCGTTTCCACCTGGGAAGCAGCAAGGAGTCACTGGCTGGCGTGTTTCTAGGGGCTGCAGGTACTGGGGAACCACGGAAGGTCCAAGAGCAGAGGAGGAGCCTGAAGGGACCTGTCCGTCTCAGCTCGTGGCTGCCCCTTTGGGCTCTCGGTCCTCGTTGTGCACCCACTGTTGACGGCACCCCAGGTCCACGTCTCTGCCGCCTGGCCACTTAGACATCTGCTCACTACACAAGAGGCCACGGGCCTGCTTCCCACCGAGGTGTGTCCTGGCAGGCTGGCCTCACCCCTCCGGGGGCCCAAAGCTCTGGGGAGCAGGGAGAGTCCATGCCGTGCCGGGGCCAGGCCTCCAAGCCTCCTGCGGCAGAGGACTCCCAGGCGGTGGGGGGCGGGCAGTGTCAGCAGCATCCGAGCCCTGGGGACCGAGGCCCAAGCCCTCTGGGCTGGCCTTGCCTGCACTCCCTGGTCACTCCTGAGATGCTGGCCCCCGAGGGCGCAGGGAGCCCTTACTGCCGGCCTCGGTCCCCGGAGGGTCCGCCACAGGAACCCCGAGGGTCCGAGTTCACCTTTATGGTTTAGCAAGTGACACTTGACCCCAGCCCCTGGGATGGACCCAGGGTGTGGACGGCCCCAGCTCCCAGCCCCTTGGAGGCCCCTGACCGAGGGCGCGTGGGAGCCGAGCGCTGAGCCGGGAGCCTTTCCCAGTGCAGGAGGCTATTCTTAACCCGCGGCTGCACCAGGGCTAAAAATACGCCCGCGGCCTGTGGGAAAGCAGCCCCCGCGATTTCCGCTGCTCAGGGCTCAGAGCTGGGACCCCTGGGTGCCGTCAAGGCTGGGACCCCTGGGTGCCATCCCCAGCACTGCTGCAGCCCCTCAACCTGGCTTGGACCCCGTCCCTTCAGGGTTCCGTGGTGTCGCCTGCAGGCTCTGTGGCTGTCCCTAGAGGTGAGAAGAGCCCAGAGTCCTACCTCCTCCATTTTGGTTTTGGGGACACTGGCTCGAGAGGGGAAGCAAGTCCCCGAGGCCCCAGTGAGTCTGAGATGGGAGCCCCGCCCTCTCCACGGAGGCCTGGTCTAGCTCCCCGCTGGGTGGCCCTCGCTGTGGCGGGTCCCAAGCAGTCCCCTGGACAAAGCCTTCTCTTCTCACTACACCTGGTCCCCGTGAGCCTGTCCCCCCTGTTCAGTGGACGTGGCAGAGTGGTCCCCCTGCTGCGTCATGTGCATGCTGAGTCCAAAGCCCAGGAAGCTGGGGCTTAGCTCCAGGTGGCCGCTGCGAGGCGCTGGGCCAGCTCTCTGTCACCAGCAGCCCCATGTGGCCCGACACGCCCGAGCCAGTGTCTTGCCAGGGCCTCCCGTGGGCCCTCCTCAGGTCCGAATCTCAGGGTCCCTGTGTGCCACTGTCTCGTGGGCTTTGTGCCCTCAGATGAAGGCACTGCTCTTGGGCATCTGAGCCATGGCCCGTGGAAGTGGCCTGCCATGGGCCGTCCTGTGGCCAGCAGCTGTTACCGTCCCACCAAGGAAGGGCCCTGCCGGGTGAGCTGCTGGTCTTCCCACGGGGCACGACCGGCCACCAGGCCCCCACCCCTGGCAGCTTCACGGGCCAGCGAAGGGGCCCAGGCCTGACCACAGCACCATGGCTCTTGAGCTCTTGGGCCTCCCCAGCTCTGGACAAAACCCCTCCATGCTGTCCTGCTGCCCTGGGGAGCTGAGGGTATGAAGCCCACCTCGAGGGCTCAGAGGCCCACTGGACGGGCCCTGAGGTGGCCCTGGCAGCTCCCCCATGGGCACTGCAGCCCAGAGCCCACACTTGGAGTGAAGACGTCCCATCTCCTGCTGGCCAGTGACCTCGGGCAGTTGGTTGACTTCTGAGCCTCTATGAGCTCAGGCGCCATCTCGGCCAGGGCCAGTGAGCGCCCGTGGCCATCAGGTGCCCGTGCTCAGGGAGCATGTCCAGGACTCGGGGTGCTCGTGGTTCAGTGAGAGGCGGGAGGGAGCCTCCGCCACCAGGCGCTGGGCTGGGAGCTGGCCAGGGAGAGAAAGGCAGAGCCACCCCTGCTGGCTGCACTGCGGCCGTGGTCGGCAGCACCTGGACCTTGCTCTGGCCCCGGAGGAGGAGCAGGTGGGACAAGGCCCCTCATGTCTGAGCTTGGCTCCCCTGTGCAGGATGAGGGCCTCCGTCTTGACCCTCCTAGGCTGCAGGGAGGATGAGGACCAGAGGCCCTGCGGGCTGGCGGGCAGGTTGCTGGGCCGGGCTCTCTGGCTTCCTCAGGGGGAGGCCTCCAGGGGATTGATTCTCTTGGGACTGGATTTTGCCCCCAGCTTCATGTGGGCCGCGTGGAGCCCTTAGGCCTGCTGGGCATTCCGTGGTGCCCAGCCAGAGGGCAACAGGACCCCAGCACCAGGGCCAGCACCCATGGACACCACGCGGCCCCTTCCAGAGAACAGGCCTGGGCTAGGCCCCGCAGCCTCGCGCCCTCACGCTGGCCGCGCCCAGACACCATCTCTGTTCTCAGGGGAGGACAGTGGCTTCCCGGGCTGGGTGGGGGTGTTAGTGGCCTCCACTCTGCCCTGGGCTAGGAGAGGCCCCTCTTCCCCACAGTCCTACCCCGGCCGGCCCCAGGGGCTCTCTGGTCCCGGCTCCTCCCACCCTCTGCCCTCCTTGTCCTGTCCCTTTCCTCTGCCAGTTCCAAGTCCCACCCAAGCCTGGGGGACCGAGGCTTGGCCTCCCGCGTCCCTGCATGGTTTTGTTCGTGGGACGCCCCAAAATACCCGCCGCGGGAGGCCACCACTGCCCCTGCCCCTGGGAAGGGGCTTGAAAGCCTTGGCCGGGCCACGGCCCCAGGGGGTCCGGGATGGAAGCTCCGGGCGGGCGCAGAGGCGGTGGCCAGGGTCAGCCCAGCCCCCACCCCCCGCGTGGCTTTGGGGTGAGTCCAGAGGAGGCTGGGCTGCTCGGAGGCCAGGAGGGGACCTCAGGAATGCAACGGCTCCATGCTGACACTCACACTTTCCTGCCTGCCCGGCTCCCAGCATAGGGACAGTGGGGACAGTGGGCGGGGCTGGGGACACAGCAGGGACCAGGGCTGGAGTCAGGGGGCCGCATGGAGCCCCAGGGCCACCATTCGTCCTGGGGCTCAGAGCTCTGTGGATGGGCTGGGCCCCAGGTCTGGCAGTGGCCCTAACCTGTCCCCTTGTCCCACCTCGGTCCCCGCAAACCTTCCAGGACAGCTGGGGAAGGCCGGCGCTGTCTGGGCCCTGGGCCCCACTAGAGTCCGCTGGTCTGAGCCCTCAGCGGCTTTGGCTGGCCCCAGGAGGTCCGGCCGAGCACAGGCCGCACGGGGCCCAGCAGGTAGACGGGCGCCACAGTGCTGCCTGGCGGGAGCCGAGCTGGGAGCCCAGCTCCAGGACCCTCCAGCCTCGGAGGGTCCTCCCTTGTCCGCAGCTTGGTCTGCTCCAGGACAGGGACCCGAGACAAGGGGCAGGGCCTCCCCTGGCTCTTCTGGTGTCTGGGACCACCATTTGTCAAGGGAATGACCTTCGTGTCCAGCATTTCAGTAGGTCACCAGCCCTGGCCGAGGACGCTGAGCCTGTCCCATTCTTTCCCACCGGAACCACCTTGACAGAGGGAATGAGGACGTGGGACCGGGAGGGTCTGGGTCCAATTGCTGGCCACACCACAGTCCACATGCCTGCGGGAGAGGCCCTTCACCTCTCTGACCCTCTGTTTCCTTTTCTCTGGGCTGACCTGTCACCTGATTGCCTTCAGGTCACACAAGATTCCGAGTGCAAAGAGCCTGTCTCAGAGGACCAGCCCATGCCTGTCCCACACTCGATGGACACCCAGGCTCAGCTCAGGATGAGGCGTGTTGGGCGGGGTGAGAGGCGAGGTCAGGGCTGGGGGGGAGCTTCTGGTCGGCCATAGGAGACACAGCCCAGCACGAAGACGCGTGGATCCACGCCACCCTCTCCACACAGGCGGAGGCACTCCCGGTGCCTTTGGGGCTGCAGGCGATTCTTTGGAGAGGTGGCTTGCAGGAGGCCTTGAGGTCCAGCGAAGCCCAGGGCTGGCCTGGGCGGGGGCCAGGGTGCTCCCTCTCCTTTGCAGAAATCCCTGGGTTTTTCTGTTGCCTGAGACAGCGCATCTGACCCTTGGGGGCCAGGGAGTCCTGCTCTGGAGGCCGTGCCCCGGGGTGCCTGACCTTGCTGTCCAACTGGACGGCTGGCTGCAAAGCACAGGTCTTCGTGTCAGGCAGAGCTCCAAGAGGAATGTGTCCCCTGGAGCCAAAAAAGGGCTTGCCACCACAGGGGTACCTGTGGCCTTGCATTTGAGAGGCTGAGGCCCAGAGAGGGTGCTGCGGGTGTGGGGTCTGCCCAGGGAGAGGACCGTCTCTGGAGCCCCAGCCTGCCCCCAGGGGGCCGGGGCTCCGCTGCCCCACACAAAGGCTCCTCTTTGAAGCGCCTCAGACTGAGCCCTGGTTTCCGGCCCGGCACCCCCCCCCCCCCCCCAGCAGCTGTCTCTGTTGGCCGCCCCGCCCACCGGGCTGCCCAGCCTCCGTTCACGGTCAGCTTCCTGGCCAGAAATGTGCTCCAGCAACTGCCGCCAACACAGGACAGTCCCAGAGCCTCACGCCTGGCCTTCTCCCTAATAGAGTGGGGTGCGGAGGGGCTGCTCACCCCGCAGCCCCCGCCAGGCAGAAGCCCCCTCTGACCCAGGGCCTGACCCAAAGGAGTCCCCAGGTGCTGAGGTCCAAAGCCACAGGCCCGTCCCAAGGCCACTCTGCCTTCAGCCTTCCCAGTTGCTCCTGGAGACGGAGAACCTGAGACCCTTATTGAGACACACTGACCAAGCCCTGGCCTGTTCCAATTCCTGACCAATGTTCCCCATTTTGTCCTTACTAAAACCTCTGGGTTAGGGACTGTCATTGTCCCATTTTATACAGCAGGAAAATGAGGCGCAGAGGGGGCAAGGAACGGGCCTAGAGACACACAGCTAATGGGTAGAGAAGCTGGGTTCCACCCCTGGCTGGGGCTCCAGTGGGGAGGGGCCCATGGCAGATGGCCCAGAGCCCGACAAGTGAAGGAAGGGGCTGAAAAGTATGGCCAGGACTGCGGCTCTTCTTCCCCAGGCGCCCGAGGCCTGGCAGCGTTGGCCGGCTCCTGGGGGTGGCGCATCTCAGAGCTCCTCCTGTAAGGGCCCCGGCAGGCTTTGAGGTGCTCCAGAGTCAGGGGCATGGTCCCCCATTCCATCCCCATGTGGCGGTTTGGGCCCCAGGACCTCCACACGGGGGCTTATTGGAGGTGGGGTCCTCACATATGTACAAGTTACAGCAGGTCCCCCCGGGGCTCCAAACCAGCTTACAGGAAGAGGGGGTCGGGACACAGGCCACAGAGGACCGTGTGAGGACCTCGACCTTTGACCCCCAGAACGGGGACAATGATCCTTGGGTTTTAAGCTGCGGCCGGTGGCACTTGCCGTGGCAGCTCAGGCCGGTGAGGCAGGCTCTTCTCAGGAGCACGCAGGCCGGAGGGGACTCCAGAGGTGCCTGGTGCTGTCCCAAGACAGGCAGGACGCGTCCCCAGGTTGGTTCTGAGGGTGGCCTGGCTGATCCTGCTCCTACTGCTCTGCAGGACGTGGCCGCCCCGTGTGTGGACAGTGGCTTGCACACAATGACACGTATCTTGCTAGAGAGGCCCTTGGTCCAGGCAGGGACTGCCGGGCTTCCCATGCACTTCTGTGTTCAGGTACTGCCTGGGTGGCTCTGCTGGGACTCAAACCAGCAGCCACCTCCCCTTGCCTACTTCTAACCCATCCACCTGCCGTCCACCCACCATCCATTGTCCACCCGTCCACCCGTCCACCCACCCATCCATCCACCCACCCACCCATCCATCCATCCACCCGTCCACCCGTCCACCCATCCATCCAACCACCCATCCACCCATCCATTCATCCATCCAACCACCCATCCAACCATTCACCTATCTATCTACCCATACACCCATCCATCCACCCACCCACTCATCCATCCACCCAGTCACCCATCCATCCATCCACCCACCCACCCACCCACCTGTCCACCCGTCCACCCACCCACCCGTCCATCCATCCATCCATCCACTAATTCATCCATCTATCCACCCCCCCATCCACTCACCCACCCATCCAACCATCCACCCATTCACCTATCTATCTACCCCTCCACTCACCCACCCATCCATCCACCCAGTCATACATCCATCCACCCATCCCGGATGGGTTGGGCTCTGGGCTCTGCTGGCGAAGGTGCCACGTGTGTGCTTGGAGGGGTGGCCTAGCCTTCGCCCCTGAGCCCAGCACACAGAGGGTGCCTGGCCCACAGTCCACGGTGCTAGTGGGAGGTGCACAAGGCCCCTGACCTGTGGGTGGGGCCTGCAACCTCCCTGGGAGTTGGACAGCCCTGCTGCTACCTGGGCTCCCTCCTCAAGGGGCCTTGTGGGTGGCCTGGGCCACTGGGACGTCTCCAAGCCTCTTCTATGGAAGGGGTTGGGACAGCTGGATTTCCACCAGAGGGACTGCTCCACCCCAGCTCAGCGCATAGCCGGAGGCCACCACAGTGGTGACCTAGCACTGGGACCAGGCCTCCTGGTGGGGGGGAGGAATCCCATCAGGCTGCAGGTGGCCCGCCCTGCTGAGGGCTTCACGGGGAAGCAGGCTCTGGGGTGAAGACTGAGCCCCCATCAGTCCTGCGGGTGGGAGTGTCCCGCAGGGAGCTCAGAGGACTGCTCCAGGGATTCAGATGCAGAGGGGAAGGAGCAGAGCCTGGGGGTGGGGGCTGCAGCGAGACCACGGAGCGGCTCCTGGCTGCCGAGGAAGGAGCAGGCGGGTGCCCACAGGAGTCCTGAGTGCCCACGAGGACCTCACGGCACCCGGGGGCTGAGCGCCTCTCCAGGCCAGTGTGACTCCCGGGAAGTCACCAGGGTCCGAGGACATGCCTTCTCAGGGTCGGGCCTGAAGAGGGAGGGCGCTTGAAGGGGAGCTGACAGGTAGTCCCTGTGCAGGCCCAGGGGGCCATGCCACTTCCCTCCCCTGCCGTCCCCTCCCCTGCTTGTCCCTCCAGAGGCTGCGGACAGAGGCAGCCAGGCCACCAGTACAGTGGCCGCTCGATTGCATGTGGGCTCAGGAGGGCACTTTCAGCCACAGGAGGCCTCACCCTGCTGCCTCTCTGGTCGGGAGGGGACACGGAGTTGGGTAACACGTGGACAGCATTGACCCTCTAGGTGTGGGGCGTGGGGCAGGGAGGAGGGTCAGCGGAGGCTCTGCCTGAAGCCCAGAAGGCCACACCTGAGAGTGACTCGGAGCCAGAGAGGCGGCACGGGGTCTCCTGGCCAGGGGTCTGAGGACGCTTCCTGGGGAGGTGGCTCTGAGCAGGCTGTGGGCCAGGAGTGTGCGCCCCACGTGGGCAGGAAAGGATGGCGGGATACCTGGCAGAGGGACGGGGCCCTGGGCAGAGGTCTGGCCTCAGGGCACGGGGAGCTGGGAGGAGAGGCGCTGGGCCACCCTGGGCACAGAAGTGGCACCCTCACCCTCAACGTCCAGGTCACCCACAGCACCTTCTTTTGTCACCAGTGTGTGTGACCAGGCCTTTTCTGGATAGAAATGGGCACACTGTCACCAGCCCTTCAGAAGCCCCGGAGGAGTGACCGGTCCCCAGCCACCCCCGCCCCCGCTGCCTCCTCCCGCTCCTATTGGCTACTTTATAACATTATGTCACTGTTCTTTCATAAGATTGCCATCTGGTGCTTTAAAAAATATGCTAAAGTGTATCCACCTGGAAAGGGAAGCAGGGTGGGAGCCTGGGGGTCCAGGAGGCTCCCTAGGCTCCGAGCTCGGCATGGGGGTGGGCTGGGGTGCAGCCGGCCGGGTCCCAGCCTCCACTCCTTGGCGGGGCTGAGCCTCCTCCCCCAGAAGCCCTGGCTCGTGGGCCAGAAGTTGGGGAGGCCCACGCTGTCTCGCGCTGTCCT
The DNA here is from genome assembly GCF_964194105.1 of Spermophilus citellus. Lineage (NCBI taxonomy): Eukaryota > Metazoa > Chordata > Mammalia > Rodentia > Sciuridae > Spermophilus > Spermophilus citellus. The sequence continues at coordinate 253,565,597 of NC_138183.1, read as the reverse complement.
CCTGTTCTGGGCTCACGTGGTATGCTCGGGCCATCTTGCTCTCTGCCGTGGTTGGTGTCTCCCGTGGCAAGGGCCTGGAGTGAACAGAGGAGGGCATGGACCGGCTCTCAGCTGCCCAGACGCGCTGAGCCCCCCCCAGCCTGGATCCCCCGCACTGTGAGGGGTGGGTGTGCCACACTGCTCGGCTTGGGGGGTGGGGTCACCGTGGGTCTCAGGGGCTTCAGAAGCCACTAGTGGAGCCCCCCCCCACGAGCCACAGTTCTCACTCGACTCCCACAGCCGCCCAGAGGAGGTTCTCATCTTTCCAGAATGTTCTGCAGGTGAGTTGGGAGCCCTCAGGCCCCGGCTGGCCCCTGTGCCCATCTGCGCCTGAACTGGGACTGGTCCGTCCTCTTCCTCATCAGCCCGACGGCCTGGCCCCGGGGGAGCCCGGGACCCTCGGGCATGCCTATGCGGCTGGGGCTTCCTCAAGACACACTCCAGTGGCCTAATTTGAGGAAACAATGGGCCCCATCCATATTAATGCCCTTCGAGTGACCCCTCGGGCGCCTGTGCGGTGCAGGCTGTAATCAGCAGGGCTCCGGGGGCTCTGGCCTAATTTGGAGGGACAGGTCTTATCATCACTCTTGATTCCAGTGACCCAACCTGACAGGCCAGGCCGCCTGCAGGGCGCGTCCACGTCACAGGCGGCCTCTTCCCAGCGGCCCACCCCGGCTCTCGAGGAGGCGGTGGCCGCGGGGCGAGGAGGGGCAGCACCAGGCCCTGCGCGCTGGGGGAGGCCGCCGGGTGCGGGGAGGGCAGGGCATTGGTCAGCTCAGAGCATCAGGCCCTCCCTGGACACACGCTCTCGACCACCCACCAGGAAGCGTCTGCTGCCCGCCGCCCGCCCGCTGTACCAGGGGCTGGTGGCCACTCGGGCACAGGCTGGCGCGGGGAGGAGCCCTGTCGGAGCTGGGGGATGGTCGGGGCCACCTCTCTGCCACCAGCCGCCCAGGGAAGGAGGGTGGGAGCGCTTGGCTGGCTTCACCCAGGGCCCGGGGAGCTGCTTGGGCCTGGCATCCTGCTTGCACCCTGGGTGCGTGGCACCCCTCAGGCCAGCCCCTACCTCGGCACAGGACAAGGTCCCCATGTCCAGGTCAGGAGCGATCCAGGGCAGGCTCAAGAGACACAGCCGGGGGCCGCTCCTGAGCTCCAGCCCTGTCCCCACCCTGTGCCCCGAGGCCCCACGCATCGGGGCTCGTGTCCCTGGGGTGGAGCTCAGGTATGGGCCTGGGCCTACGAGCTGGCGGTGGCCTGCAGGCTCCTGTCCCCAGGTCCATTCTCTGAAGCCTTAGCCCCAGGTGACAGTGGGTCTCTGAGGTGCCCAGGTCAGGAGAGCGAGGGCCTTGAAAGGAGAGACCCGGGAGCTGGGGCTCCTCCACAGGGCGGGGGGCTGGGCAGGCAGCCTTCTGGCCCCAAGGGAACTGCCAGCACCTTGGCCGTGGCCCTCTGTTCTGACTCAGCAGCCTGAACCCAGGAGGAACACAGAAGCAGTGTTGCGTGGGGTCACAGGGCTCCCCGGGCTGCCCCAGACCTGCTCCGCCTCCTGCCCAGCAGGCCGCCCGGGCACCTTCTCACAGAATTGGCAGAGCCTCCAACCTCTGCTCCGTCACTTCTGCCTCGTCTGATGGCCACACTTTGTCCCAAAGGGGAGAGCTGCCACGTCCCGGGCGGAAGGTGTGCATGGATTGGAAGCCACAGGCATCTCCAGTCTCCCATCGCTTTCAGGACCAGCTCCGGCTCCTCTGTCCTCCCCCACCCTCCTCCCGCCTCCCAACCCGCTGCCTGCGAGGGACCCCCTGCTTCAGGCCTGGCCCCCCAGGCAGAGACCCCTCCAGCCAGACTCCGTCCCCTCCCTGCCCCAGGGCACCTCATCACGGGGCTCCCTGGATCCTACGTCTCCACGGGGCTCCCTCTGTCCCTGGGACCCTGCTCCCTCTCCTCTACCCACCTTTGGACCCACCTGCCCACAGTCGGTGGCCACATCCAGTTTACCTTCCCACCCCAGGGCCTGTAGAGATTCTCATGCAACAGGTGTCCCCAGATGTCCCCCCATTCAGGGAATAGACAGGTGGAAATGACCAGCAGATCCTGTTCTCAAGTGTCCCCGTGAGCAAGGCTGTCCTTGCAAATATGGCTGACCTGTCAGCCCAGCCGAGGCCTGGCCAGCTTCCTGGCCCTGGGCCTGCCTGGTGGGTGGAGACCTGAGGGAGCCAAGCCTGGTCCCTGTCCCAAAGACGTCCCTGGAGATGAGGCTGTGCCCCACCAAATGAGGAAGCCTACGTTATCCACGTGACTTGATTCAGTTCATTTCAATTCGATTCAGTTCATTCAGTTCAACTCAACTGTCTCAGTTCAACTGAGCAAGTGCTTTCTGGGTAGCTCAGGGGCTGGTCTGGTCTGCGCTCACTCGGGGACTGGCCTGCGCTCACTGGGGGCTGGCCTGGGCCAGTCTGAGTTGGGGGACACAGAGGAGGAGTACCTCTCACATGCCTTTTGGGCCCTGCCCATCCAATGGGGCCAGAAGGCCACAGGACAGGAGTGGGCTGTGTCCCGGGGGCAGGTGGCCAGGGCTGGTCCTGGCCTCATTTTCCCGGAGGCAGCCTCTCACCCCTGGGGCTGCCCTGGTCAGAGCCCAGAAGAGACTGTGTGCTCTTCGTCTGTCTCCTGACCTGCCTCTGCCCTTGGCCCTGAAGGCAGAGCCTGGCTGCCCTCTGGGTCTCCCTGGCACAGATCTTGAGGACTGAGGGAACGAGGGAGGGATCCCACCTGCCTGGGGGGCTTGGGCGCTAGACCGGTGCCTCCGCCCTGCAGGCTGGGGAGGTCAGGACAGCCTGGGGTGTCGGCACTGACGCGTCCCAGTGGGGACAGGACAGAGAGGGGAGATGTCCACTGAACTCAGCCCTTTGTCACCTGGTGTGTAGCTGGCATCAACTGCTGTGTAACAAACGCAGGCTGTGTGACGCCGGCTCTGCGGCTGGTCAGGGGAGGCCAGGGCTGGACTTGCTTGTGTGCCCACCATCCGTTTTGCTGGTCCCGCTGGTCTCTCCCATCACGGGGCTGACTGCTGGGCCCGTCTGCTCCCCTCCAGCCTGCGGGCCTCCAGCTGACTGTCAGGGCGGAGCCCGAGGCAGGAGAGACCACGTGCAGCACCAAGGGCAGACACAGCCCTCTGGAGCCCCTCTGTGCTGCAGGCCCCATGGCGGAGGAGCTGGAGGTGGGAGCTTGCTCTCCATGCCCAGGAACGGGGCTGGGGAGGCCCCTGAGTACCTCCGCCACAGCCCTGCTCTCCCAGCCAGCACGTGGCCTCAGGGGCCTCATCTTGCTGACAGCTGGCGGTACCCAGGCCACATGGGCAGGGCAGGGCTGCCCCAGGACCATGCGGGCTCCTAGGAGTCCTCTGTTTCCCTGCCAGCTCCCGGTGGCGGGGCTCCCTGCCCCTGTGATCCTCCCTCAGTTAGGAGGAGCCGGCCCCAGCCCTGCCCAGCCTGGCCCTGAGGGCCAGGTGGTGAGGTGGCCGCCTGTCACTGGCCGACTCTCATCCTGGGCTGGAGGGGCCTGAGGAAACGCCGGGCAGGCTCCTGGGAAACGTGGAAGTAGCTCACGGCCTGCTCGTCCACTCAGCGAGGACAATGAGGGAGACCCCGTGGGGACAGGGCGCTGGCCTGGTGCGCAGCTGAGGGTTTTTTAGGAAAGTGTTATCAGGTCACAACAGGACAGTTTGCTGTGGCAGAGGGCATCAGGGTGGCCAGCACCGGGGCCTCGAGGGTCCCTGGGAGGAGTGGGGTAAGGTTCGCTATAAATCTCCAGGAGCTGTGCCCAGTCTACAGACCAGGACACCAAGGTCCCACGGCTGGCTCTGGGCCAGGCCCCACTGGAACCTCGGTGGCAAGTGAGGGCGGTGCCTGGCGTGGGCCGACCTGGCCAGGGTGGCTGGAGCCTGGTGGGGAAAGGCAGGAGGGAGGAGGGTGACCACAGCTGGGCTCGACTTGGAGACTGGCCCACCGGGACGGCGACATGGCTCATGACCGTGTCCCTGTGGTGGAGGCAGAGAAGTCACAGCGGATCCGGAGGAGGCCAGGCCCAGGCCGGGGGTGGTTTCCGAAGGCTGTGGCTGTGCCCCGGGTGACCTCACCAGGGCCACCTCTCTTGTCCTCTCTGGTCCGTGGGTGGGGACTGGTGACAAGAGGACATGCACACTAGGCCTACTCGAGGAGCGTGGTCCAGGGAGGTCCAGGGACTGCCTGCCGGTGGGGGCCATGGTGAGCCCTTCACCCACCCTGGGCCACCTACGAGCTCAGGAGCGCGCCCACAGTGCCCAGCAGGATCGCCACTGCCCGCCTGCCCCTGCCCTCTGCCTTCCCTCCACCCAAGTCAAAAAGAGCATTTTTCTGGGGATGATGACAGGGCCACCCTGGCTTCTGCTTGGGTTGTCACCATCTTTGGGAACAACCGTGTGCCACCTCCCTCCATTGCCTTCTGATTTGTGTGTTTCGGGGGCCACGTGGCCGGGCGTCCCCTCTGTGGTGCCCCAGGGCTGGTCACCCACTCGATTTCTTAGCTGGCTGGGTGCTCCCTGCTCCAAGATGGCAGGATTCCCCTTGGCCACCATAGGGTCACTGTGGAGTGGGATGTGGAGACCCCGTGTAGGTCCGCCCTCCACGGCCCCCGGGGTCTGTGGGGACCCTCCAGGCCCTCCAGTCTCGGCTGCTCCTGGAGATCCCGGCCGAGCCCCACAACACGGAGAGTCTACAGGAACCGGGCTTGGGGTGGACACCGCCAGGCGGGGCCGCTCCTGCTGCCCCACCCCGGCCTGGGCACCTGCAGCGGTTCGCCACCCGGGGCTTGTTTTGTCTTTCGTCCCTTGTATTTTCTGCTGTTTGTGGAAATTCTTCTGTTCATTTTTGCTGAGCTGCTCTCTGGGAAGTACTGACCCTTCCAATGACCGAGGATCCTGCCACCAGCTGAAGATCTCCTAGCAGTGACTAGGCCTGGCATGAGCTCCGTCATGGGCTGGCGTGCACCCCGTTCCCCCCTCCAGAGTCTCTGCAAGGATGTGGCCCCGAGTTCTGCTCTGTCCTGGGTGGGGGCCGGGGATAGCCTGGGCACCCGGGGGTGTCCATTGTGCCACCCTTAGGGCATCCTTGGCCTAATGGTTACGAGTCAACCTGGTTCCCATCTGGGCCCAGCAGTTAGGAGCTGTGTGACTCTGAGCAACTTCCTTACCTACTCTGTGCCTTCCTTGGCTCATAAGCTAAAGGGGTAAGAAGAGCCCTCCCCTGCGGGAAGGGACAAGAAAGGCCACACCCAGCCCAGAGGGGCTGCTTTGCCCGCACTGAGCGCCCAGCAGGGGCGAGGCTCTGTTCTCTGAGGAGGCCACTGGGAAGAAGCCCTTCTGCCCCAAGAGGTCCCAGGGGTCTCTGTCCCCTGAAGTAGGGACAGCCCTGGGCTGGGGTGAGCAGACACAGGCACTGGATCCGGGTGCCCCTGACTCTCACTGGGCGAGGGTCACCTGCCTGAGGGGCCGTGCTGGGCTGGCCTTGCAGGCGGCCAGTGGGAGTGGACGGGGACCCCGAGGTTGGCCCACCTCTGCCCGGCAGCTGGCCTGACTGATGACCTGGGGCAGGGGCTTCCTGTGAGGATCTCTGACCCCCGGGCTTCCTCCCTTCCTCACCCCGAGGCAGTGGGCTCACGAGGTCCCCTGGCCGGGCCTGCACCTGGGGAGCCTTGGCCGGCTGCCCGGAGTCCAGCAGCCGAGGGGACCCCTTCCCTGGCCGGCGGGAGAAGGCTGGCCGGGCCCCAGCTGTGGGCGGCTGAGGGGCGGTTGCCCTGGAGACCCGGGCTGATGTCCTCCTAAACAGACCCAGGATTGCGGTTTCTCTGTCGGATGCCCAGCAGAGCAGGCCAGGATGGTGGCCGGGAGGGCCGGGGCTTGCAGCAGCGGGGATGGCGCCCCTCCTCGGCCCTGGGCCCTGCCTGGGCCTCTCCTCAGGGAAATGGTCCAAGGACACTGAGATGCGGGGAGACAGGAAGGGTGTGTTCGGAAAAAATGTGCTGAGGTCATCACGTTTGCTTCCAAAGGAGCTTCTGTGGGGGAGCCCGGGCCAGCGCGCTCCTCCCAGGAGCCGGGAGGCTCCGCGGCACCCGCTCCAGCCGGGCCCTGGTGCCAGCGAGTCCTGCAGAGCCCTCGGCCCATGCGCAGGGCCCGGCCGCAGCTCCCTTGTTAGTCCATCTGCCTCTGACGGCCAAGAGCACGTGGCTTCCCGGGACCCCCAGAGCCTCCCAGTCCCTTGCCCAGGAGAGAAGACCGGGCACGGAGGCCCTGACAGCCAGAGGAGCTGCCACTCTGGAGGGGCACCAATGTCCCATGGGGGCAGGAGTCTGGGGACAGGGGAATTGTGCAGTGTCCCCAGATCCAAGATGTGCAGCTGTTTTCCTTTTAAGAAAGTAACTTGATCCAGGCCCCTGAGACCTGGGTGCTGGCTCCGTGGGTGGCGAGCGGGGCTGGGGAGCTGGGTGACTTCCGAGGGCGGGGCCCACGCTGCGGGCAGACCATCAGCCAGTGTGACCATGGAGGGCCCCAGCTCCCCTGGCCAGATGCCCCGTCCCCACGCCCTGGCCGGGTGGGTGGCTGGCGGCACGGGTATCGGAGGGCCCGTGAGCGTGACATCTTCCTGAAACCCCTCCAGCAGGGAGGGAGGGAAGCTCTTCCACGGCACGGAAGCCACTCTGCACATTCTAGAATGTGCAAGAAGACACCCTCACTCCAGGCGCCACCCCTCAGACACCTAATTGACGGAGGGCCGCTCCCTGCAGTCTAGACTCTCCCCAGATTGTCCCCAGCCACGGGCAGGCGGCCGGCATCCAGGGGCCAGGCTTGCTCACGAGAGGAACCTCATGCCCTCCGGCACCTGATCCGCTGCCAGGTGCCCTGACTTCGTGCATGCGGAGGGCACCTGGCTCTGGAGTCTGTGGAGCTGGCACCGGCAGTGGCCTTGCCGTCCGGTCCATGCTCCCTGTCTTTCCCTGGGCTGTGTGTCCCTCTGCTCTCTCAGTGGCCAGACTTGCAGGGAGGCAGTGTGCAGCGGCCATTCCCAACTGACATAGCACCTCAAGGCCACCGAGGTACCCTGTGTGCTCTGCTCTCTAACCACTCCCCAGGTTAAGCCAGCTCTGCAGGAGGACCTCGAGTGACAAGGACACAGAGGACACTGAAACAAGGAAAGGGAGGTGAGAGGACCGGTGCAAGAACACGCAACACAGAGACGGGAGCCAGGCTGGACTCTAGGTCGAAGGGAGCAAGGGCCCGTCTGCTGCCCAAGGACAGGGCTCTATAGAGCCGCCGCCCAGGGCCCGGCACCACCCAGGAAGGGCCCGACTGGGCTCCGTCCTACGTTGCAGCCTCCAGTGGGTGTGAGGGACAGGACCAGTGAGGTTTGTTCCCCCAAACACCTGCTCCCCTCCAGCCGCCTGCGGGGGGCCAAGCTGCAGGGTCTGGGCGGCGCTGGGCAGGCGCAGGCTCCTCCCACTGTGGCCGGGCTCTTTTCCCTGAGCACCTTTGCATTTTCCAGCTCGGAGATGAGGCTCGGGGTGCGTGTGCCTCTGGAATCTGTCGCAAACCTAATGTCCCAGCTACTCCAGGTGCACTCAGAGGACCCCAGCTCCGGCTCAGCACCATTTGGAATGTTCACAGGTTTTGTGGCTTGGGCCTTGGGACAGGGAGCAGCAGGGACGGCCTGTCACGTGTCTGGCATTTGGTGCAGGTTTGGCTGGGCCGGGGCTGCTGGCCAACACCTGGGTGTGGCCTCATCATGGAGCTGGGGCTTCCTCCCAACATGGCTGCAAAGTTCAAAAGTGAGAATGGAGGGGCGAGGGGGCGGGGACCTAGAGGGAGCCACACTGTAATGACCTCGCCTTCAAAGTCACCCAGCTCCACTTCCACCGCCATCTCTTCACCAAAAGTCACAGAGCCCTGCCTGGGTTCACTCCACACTGCTCTCTGGACACGCGCTCCCCACGGGCAAGCGGGCTCTCCTCTGGCTCCGCTGCTGCTCCCCGTCGCTGACTCCCGTCCTGTCGTGTGGGCGGGATCGACGCCCGGGTCCCACCCTGCAAGTGGCCGACGCCCTCCAGACGGGGCTTCCCGCTCGCAGCTCCTGCAAGCCCAGGATAGGGTCCCCCTCAACTGTGCAACCGTGAGCCGCCCCCCAGTAGTGGGCAGCAGAGGGGCTCCTGGCCAGGTAGGAGCAGCCCCCTCTCTCCAGGAGAGGGGCTCCCCGACCTTGGCCATCCTGGCCTGGCCCTGGAACCAGCCCTCGGATTTAGCGGAAAGGACGGGCCAGGCCCAGTGACGCTCTTTGGAGAGACGCGGGCCACGGGCACTCGGTGCTCAGCTCCGTCTCCTTCTCCGTCTGAATTTGACCTTGAGCTGAAGCCTTGGGACTTCCTGGGCCCCCCAGGAATCTGGGAGGGGAGCCTGTGCTCCTCATACCCAGGGTCTCGGCTCCTGGTCAGTGAGGGTCATTCTCACCCCGTGTGGGGGTCAGACGCTGCAGAGCGACCTCCCCTGGCCTCGACTGGGACCCGGGCAGGACTGGAATCCACCCCAGGATTCTGAAAAAAGGCAGAGCAGGGGATGGGAGGGAGCCAGGCCTGGAGTGGGGTCCCACGTGGGGAGCTCTTGGTGTCCCGTTGGGCCTTGGGGTGGGCCGCAGACTCAGGGCAAGATCAGAGATGAGAGTCCAGGCAGCCATAGCTGCCCCTGGAGAGTGAAGGAAAGACCCAGGACATGGAGGAAGGGGTCTCCTAACTCCACACCCCCACACTGGTCCCAGGCTGACCCAGAACCTCACATGCAGGTGAGGACTCAGAACAGCAGAAGAACAGCTCCAAGAACTGAGCGAGATCTCACCCTCACACACGGAGGTCAAGGCGGAGCCCACGGCTGAGTCTAAGCAGGTGGACAGCCAGCTAAGACAAACACGAAGCAGCCGCCAGGGAATACAACGTAACCCAGACTCAGCTCCGCATCTCAGTCCCAACGTCCAGGTAGAAGTCTTTAGAATCACTTGGCGGACAAAGGGCCAAGGAAATGTGACCACTAGCAATAAAGAAATGTTAACCCAAGTGATCCATCTTGGTTTAGCTCTGAGGTGTCCCTCAAGAGCTCATGTGTGAGACCCGGCAGGACATTCAGAGGTGAAATGACCCGGGGATCGTGAGAGCCTGGACCTCCTCATGAGGAGTGGACTTGAGTGGATTCACTGGGGGTGACTATAAGCAGACGGGGTGTGGCCGGGGGAGGGGGGCCACCGGGGACAGTCCTTTGGGGTCTATATTTTGTCCCTTCTGAGCTGAGCTTATTTGTCACCATGAACGGCTTCCTCCACGCCCCTCTCCAGGGGCCCTGCCTCACCTCAGGCCAGAACAGTGGACTGAGACCTCTGAACCTGGGAGCCACAAATAAACGTTCCCTCCTCTACCTCATTCTTGTCAGGTCATTTGGTCACAGTGACAAAAAAGCTCGTGTGTTGGAATTATCAGACAAGAGCTTTAAAAGAACTATTATAATCATGCTTAGTGCAGTAATGAAGATATACTAAAAACGAAAGAAAGACTATAAATCGCCAAAGAGAAGAAATGCAAAGATGACCCAAGAAGGAAATATTTAAACCGAGGCACATGAAGAAGATAGGAAGGGGGAGATGGAAGAATGAAAAATGGAGAGGACAGAGAGTCAGCAGGTAAGAGTTGGTAGGTCTAAATCCCACCAGACTGACAATTACACTAAATATTAATGGTATAAACTTTTTAATTAAAAGGTATGAGATACCTGAATAAAAATGTAAGGCTCAACTATCTGCCTATAAAAATGTACTTTGAACCCAGAGACACGGGGTAAAAGTAAACAGATAGAAAAAAGTACACCAGGTAAGCAGACCGTGGCAGGAGACTAGAGCGGCTGCGTCAGTCCCAGGTAACTTCTACTTCAAAGGGCGACTGTTGAGATAGAAGAGATATTTCCTACCCAGGAAAAGGACAATCTGTTTGGAAGTCGCCCAAGTTTTAAATGTTAGATGCACCTCATAGAAGCTCAAATGTACAAGCAAAGATGACAGAATCCACGGTCAGCTCCACAGTCAAAGCCACACACTGAACTCCACTGCATCAGTGACTGATAGAAGAACCAGGCAAAAATCAGTGAACAGGAGACTTGACGGCGATTGCCCACCCTGACCCATGCATTGAAACTTAATAGAAACTATTAAAAATATTGCTAGATACACATCCTTTTTAAGGGTACGTTGGCCATTCACTGGGACAAAGCAACGATTTTACACCAAAAAAAATGAATAACCATCTTGATGGAATTGAAAAGTCCCTCAAAGAATAATAATTGACCAAAACTGACTTGAGAAGAGGTGGAAGACCCGGAGATATCTACGTCCGTTTAAAAAATCACATTCATCATCAAACATCCACATGAGTTTCTTATAAGTAATTTTAACAAGTTGCCCCCAACTTGGTGGCTTAAAACAATACGGATTTACTTTAGCGTGGCCTAGTGGTCAGAGGTTCCCATCGGAGTCAGCAGGGCCGGGTTCCTCTGGAACCTTCTGTGGCTGCCCTGAGCACCCCCTCCCTGGCTGGCCTCTGGCTCCGTCTAGCCCTCTCCTCCTCCTGCTGACAGGGATCCCTGCCTCTCGTCCACTCCCACTGAGCTGGCCTGGCTGGTCCAGGACACCCCCATCTCAAGGTCCTTAACTGAACACATCTGCAAAGTCCCCTGTGCCACCTAAGGCCACCTCACCATGGTCAGAATGTGACATCTGGGAGGATCATTAGTCCCCTGCTGTGGTGATCTGTCACTTTTCTAAATGCTCAGTGAGGCTGTGGGTCAAGAATCCTGACAGGAACGGGACGGGGACACTCATCTTGACCCCACGCTCCCTGGTGGCTGGCGGCCCCTGTGCCCCTCACGCCCTGGCAGCTGGAGTGGGCTCCTGGCTGAGACCTCGCCCGGGCTGTGGTGGGCGCCGCGGGCAGGCTCCCCCTGTGGCCTGGGCTCCGTGTGGCGGGCTGAGTGCGGGAGGAGGCGGCTCAGGCAGAGAACCAGGGGGAAGCTGGGCCCCACCCGCAGCCCAGGCCCTCCGCGTCTCCTCTCGTCTCCTCTCCCGCGTCCTATGAGGTCCTGGGAGGAGCCGGCAGCCCCCCCGCTCTTCATGGGGGTGGGAGAGCGCACGGGACCAGCTGCCCAGCCGCAGGCGGATTTGGAAGATGTGACCTCCAGGGACGGGCAGCGCTGGCGCCCAGCAGTACTGCTCCTTGACGGGCACTCGTGGTGTCCCGGGGTGGTGCTTCCGGGCAGCCCCGGGAGACGGTGCCATCTCCAGGGCCAGCGTGAGAGTCTCCAGGCTTCTGCTCCCCTCCTCTGGGCCGTTCTGTCCTGGGGCTCTGCTGCCGGGAGGGGACGGGGCAGGTCTGGTTTATGTCTGGATCTGAGGACTATTCTGTCCCCGTGCCAGCACCTGGCCCAGAAACCCAGATCTACATCAGTCCAGTGACCAGCTACAGGTTAGGGGGGGCCAAGGAAAGGGAGGAGACAGGTTCCTCGAGGTTTTGAGGGGAAATATTTCTATATCTCTTAAAAGGGTACCTTTGAAAGAGACAGCCCCCGAGGCCCCAATGCTCAGCCTTCCCTCTGGACACTTTGTGTGGAGGTGAATCTGGTGAGCTATCGTCACCTTGTCCCCAGACTAAGACTGGAACCACAGGTGGGGCAGGGCAGAGCCAGGACGCCTCTTGAGTACCCTGGATCACACTGATCCTGATGTCCACCTGGCCCCAAACTGCCAGTTACATCAGCCAGTGCATTTCTTGATTGTTTAAGTCCATTCAAAACAGGCTTTTTTTTTTTTTTGCATTGGAGCTTACTGCATGTGGTATTTTCCTGTTGTGCGGCTGATGATATCAAGGCTTGGAAAGGGAGCAGAATGCTTTCAGACTCGGAGGACATAAGGCTGCAGAGATCTTGCTAAAGTTCAGAAGCTGAGTCAGTAGCCCCAGGGTGGGGCACTGGGCTCCTGATGAGCAGCTATAATGGGGATGCCACCGGCCTGAGGGCCACACCTTGAGTATGGAGGGTCCCAGGTGTGCCCAAGGCCACACAGCTGAGTGACAGAGCTGGGTTGCCCACAGGTCCGCCTGGCTTACAAGCCCATTTTCTCTCTACCACACCCTTCTCCAGTCACATGTTAGAATGGGGGATCCAAGCCGCCGGGCTGGGCTCCTGTCTGCCGGGAATGTGACCTGGGACCCTGTTTCCTGGTGTCAGAGGAGCCCAGTGTGCTGTTCCAGATTCAGGCTTGTCACCAGGGCAGAACCTGTGGCTGGGGTGAGCCGGGCTCCTCTGCTCAGTAGATCAAGGGTCCAGAGACGAGCCAGTTAACTCCTGCAGAGAACGCGCAGGGGCACAATTCACCTGTAAGTCTTGTCCCCAGGAGCCAAACTCAATGTTGCAGGTAAGCAGCCACTTCACCCAGGTGCAGACTGTCACGCCAGGTGGGACCAAGTTGTTTACAAGATACGTGCATGTGCGTGTGCATGTGTGTGCACGTGTATGCATGTGTGCATACATGTATACACACATCCGTACATATAACCATATATGTGCACTTGTGCAAGTATGCACGTGTGTGTCATGAGCATGCCTGTGTCTGCACGTGTGTGCAGGTGCACATGCCTATGTGATTTTGTGCATGTGCACAGGTGTGCCCGTGAGCGCGGCCTCTGAGGGCTGTTGGGAAGGTGGAGGGGAGCTGGAACCCCCCTCCTGGCTAGAACCCTCGGGAGGCAGCATCACACCAATGTGGGGAGTAGACGGCCCCAGGTCACCTGAACTGCGCATCTGACTCTGTGATTCCAGAGCACACAGGCAGGACCCCTGAGGCACACAGGCAGGACCCCGACACACACGCACCGAGGGGTCCTGTGTGGGTCCAGTGCTCTGGCTGCGATCCCCCGCATGCGGTCAAACACCGGAGCAGAGCTCGTCGGCAGGTGTTTCAGATGAGACGTGCGTTCGCAGGGCAGACTGGGGGAGGTGGGCCTAGTCCAATCAGCTGCCGGCCTAGGGAGGGAGCCTCGGTGCCCACGGACGCCTCACCTAGCGCCTGCCTGGGCTCCAGCCGGCCCTGCAGATGCGGGGCCTGCAGCCTCCACAGCCCCCAGCCAAGCCCACAGAAGAACCTATACCCGCGCTCGCATGCGCACTCTGTGCACCCTGCCCCTCGGCGAAGCCTGACCCATGCAGGACTCGTGAGCGTCTCCCAGGGCTGCTGACTGTCACCTTTTCAGGGCCACCTCTGCAGCTGGCTCCCAGGTCCCTGGCCGGCCGGGGAAGAGGATCAATGGGCTCAGGGGCCAGCGGTCCAGCACAGCCTTGACCCAGGCCAACCCAAGAGGCTGTTTGCGGAGGCTGGGGGGGTGGGGTGGGGAAGCCAGGTGGGGACAGGAAGGCCCCAAAGACTGTGGAGCCTGAGGTTTGGCGTGGGCGTCCATGATAGCCTCACTGTGAGCCGCGGACAGCTGGGAGAAGGGCCGGCCGGGAGAAGGGCCGGCCAGAGGCCCTGGTGGCTGGGAGGCTGGTTAACATGGAGGAATCCTGGTGTGCACTTCTGTCCCTGCATTGGTGGCTGTGTCACCAGGGGCCACGTTTGGACTCAGGTGGCCTGACCCGGTGACTCTGTCCCACCGTCCTGTGCGTCCCCGCAGCGCAGGCCCTTCTGCCAGGCTGCGCCTTCCTAGCCCTGTGGCCTGTCCTCGGGGTTGGAACGGGCGACTGAGCGGTGGCTTCGCTCCGGCTGTCTCTGCAGCGCGGGGAGGAAGGAGCCGAGCCCGGCCTGGCCAGCGCCGTCGGCGTTCCTTGGGCTGTGGCCGCCCGGCTGCCCTGGCAGGTCAGTGCCCTCCTGCCAGCCCTTTGTGGGTAGAGGGCCCCCGGGCGGCTGGTGTGCCCACCTCGCCCCTGTGCGGACTTCATCAGGGAGCCAGGACACGGTGAGCCGGCCTCTGGGGGTCGGCTGTGGACTGTAATGACCCTGCAGCCCCAGGCCTGCCCCAGGGAGCCACTTCAGCCATGGCCTGTGGCTCCTGCCCACAGTTGAGGGGCCTGTGGTGTGGACCTGCGGGTGACCACAGCTGGAGGCGGGGAGCAGAGCCATCACCTCCTCCCACGGAGCCGAGATGGGACGGGTCAGCCCCTTCCGGCCCTCATGACCTCCAGCTCCAGAGCCTTGCCAGCCCCAGTGGCCCCTCTGACACAGGGACCCCCGGGGCACTTGGGATCCAAGCATGGCGACGACGGGGCAGAGCGCAGGTCCTGCCTCCAGAGCCCCAGATGGCTCCATCCCCCAGCTCTGTCCCTAGCACAGTCACGGTCACCTCCACTCCCACCTCCCTGCTCTTCCTGCACCGTGGGGTGTCTCTCTGAGTCCAAAGACTCAGGACCCAAAATGACAGGTTCCTGTCCCCGCTCCACCTATGAGGGTCACCTGCCGCCCACCTGCCATCGTTGGCCCCATGGGGACAACCGTGGTCCAAGGAGGAGAAAGAGCGCCACGTGAGGGGCTCACGGCTAGCTTCCTGCTTTCGGAGTCTGTGTCGTGGCCACCACAGGGCTTTAGGGGGCCTGGGGGGGCTGGGGGGGAAGGGCTGGGTGGCCTTCTGTAGGGCGCAGCTGTGGTAGGAGGCTGGGCCACGGCTGGGGGCTCAGCAGGAGGTGGAGGCCGAGGACACCAGAGTGGATTTGCCCTTGGTCAGATGTGTGGGGAACAGGCTCCCACAACGTAGGCTACAATTGCAGAATGTCCCTCCACTATTTGTCCCTTACATTCAAAAATGTGCCCAAGGGAACTCCAGTGAAAACCACGTGGCTCTTCCTGGCACCCCTCCCCTCCCTCTTCCATCTCCCCCTCCCCCTCCATCTCTCCATCCCCCTCCCTCCCCCTCCATCTCTCCCTCCCCATCCCTCCTCCATCTCTCCCTCCCCCATCTCTCCCTCCCCCTCCCTCCTCCATCTCTCCATCCCCCTCCCTCCCTCTCCCTCCCACCCCTCCCCCTCCATCTCTCCCTCCTCCATCTCTCCCTCCCCCTCCATCCTCCATCTCCCCCTCCCCCTCCCTCCCTCCCTCCTCCATCTCCCCCTCCCCTTCCCTCCCTCCCTCCTCCATCTCTCCCCCCCCTCCCCTCCCCCTCCATCTCCCCCTCCCCCTCCCTCCCTCCCTCCTCCATCTCTCCCTCCCCCTCCCCTCCCCCTCCATCTCTCCCTCCCCCTCCCCTCCCCTCCCCCTCCCCTCCCCCTCCATCTCTCCCTCCCCCTCCCCTCCCCCTCCCCCTCCCCTTCCCCTCCTCCTCCATCTCTCCCTCCCCCTCCCTCCTCCATCTCTCCCTCCCCCTCTCTCCCTCCTCCATTGGCCCCCCCATGTCCCCCATGTCCCCCCCTTCTGGGACCCCTCCAGGCCCTTCCTTCCTTCCTTTGCTCAGTGGCTCTGTGGCCCAGCCCCTGCAGGGCTCTGGGCTCCCCCCACTGGCCTGGTTGAGGACACCGCCACCCTTCTCCCCCTGCTCTGGGGACCCCCCATGAGCAGGCTCTGGCCTGGACAACGGTCCTTTGGAGAGATGGCTCCTCCCGAGAGGCACCCGAGTCCTCCCAGAAGCGGGGCACGAGGTGGGCACCTGGCCATGCTCACAGGCCTGATGGGGCCGGCAGGGACGCGGTTCTGTTCCCAAGCTCGCTCCGCTCCCCGCAGGCTGTCCAGCCCCAACAGAGGGCACCTTGCCCAGCTCCGTCTGGAGGCTGCCAGCCAGGCTCCAGCACATTGTCCAGGAAATCACCTCTGGTGGTTTGGACCTGCCCTGGGAGGGGGCGGGGGCCACAGGACGCCACGGGCCTGGTGACGGCACATAGAGCGTCTTGATCCCTTGTGGGTGTCTCCAACCCAGGGCCCCACCCAACGAGGAATGCCCTCCTGGAAGCGCTGCCCATGAGCAGTGGGGTTTGTCCCTACCCCTTCACCAGACCCCACCTTGTGGGACGCCCCCCCATCTAATTTGCCTGGAGGGTCCTCCAACAGTTCCAGCTACTGCTGACCAGGAGCCGGGCTGGTCGTCACAGGGCAGACCACACAGGCCCAGGGGCTGAAGCTGACCGGTAGAGCACGCAGTGGTGCAGCAGCAGCCAAGTGCCCGTCCCGGCCACCAAACAGGACTCTGTGTGGCCGCTGGTCAGCAGAGATGGGCCTAAGGGGGCTGGGGGCTGCCAGCCTCCTCCCCCTCACCTGCCCTCAGCTGCAGCGGGCTCCGCCCTGTCCCCCCTGAATCTTAGAGCAAAGAAAATAAATAAATAAGACAAAAAAGGCTCCTATGGGATGCCAAGCGGGAAGATAAGGCCGGAGGAGGCTGCTGGCCGAGGAAATCCCTGGTGCCGTCCAAACTATGCGCGGAATGGCTAATTAGCGCTTGGGGGCCCTGGAGGAAGCCATCTGGCAGCGCCTCTCTCGGCTCCACAGGTTTCCTTCGCTGGGGCTTATCTGCAGGAAACGGCTGGAGCTTCTGAATCCGCAGAGAGAGAGCCGCCCATGACTCACCCTGGGCAGCGGACGGGCCTCCACAGAGGGGACACAGTGGCAGCTCAGGGACAGCCTTCCCCGGGAGGTGGCCACAGGCTCCCAGGGGCTGGGAGGAGAAAGCTCCTGCCCCCCCCGCCCCCCCCTCCTGGGTGGACACCTGCTGGGCCTGCCTCGCCCAGGGGGCTCTGAGCACGCTGTGGGCCACTCAGGGAAAGGCACCAGAGTACAAGGGTTCGGGGCCAGATGGTGCCCCCAGCACCCTGGGACACTTGTCCATGGCCTGACCATGAATATGTGGCCGGTTGGAGCGTCCAGATGTTCCGTCCACCTTGGAAATGAGCGTCTTCCTGTGGAGCGGTGGCCCAGAGCCCTGAACTGAGGAAGAAAGGGCTATTTTGGGAAGTGGCCGTCAGAGCCAGGGCTCGGATGACCCGTCCCCTCCTGCCTGCCAACTTGGGTAGGAAGAGCCAAAGGAAGCCCTGACCTGGAGGCTGCAGAATGGCCTGTCCTCCTCCTGGGGCAGGCGGGGCGGGGGCGAGACTCTGCCAACCCCAGCAGGGCCAGGCCCGGGCTCGGGCCACACCCATCTGTCAGTCTCCTCGGCGTGGCCATGTGTTCCCCGGACCCCAGGGCTCATCCCAACTGCCCATCAATGGATGTGCGGATTGGCCGGCGTATGGGCAGCCGTGGACTGGCCTGAGTGTGTCTTGTGACAGGCCCGTGTTTCCCCTGGGCCACAAGCCTGCTTTCTCAGTGTCTAGAGGGGCCCTGGGGTTCAGGGCTCTGGCCCTGCCTTTCAGTGCCACACAGAGGCTGGCAGAGGACAGCCCAGCTTCTCAGAGCAGAACACATCTGGTCCCGCTCCTGGGCACCCCGTCCAGCGCTGCCTGGACTCCTGGGCCTTCCAGGGCAGGGGCCGCTGGCTTGGGCATCGGCACCAGGGCTCCCAGGCCTGCGGACTCTGGCCAGCTGCGCCAGGTTGCATTTTGGGTTATAATTTTTCCAGAAAAGACGCAGCTCCTCTGGGCTGTGTGCTCCTGGACTTTCCAGGGCCCTCCGGCCCAAGCCCGGGTCAGGGGCAGAAGAGCCCGGGGAGCAGAGGCGCAGGCTCAGGAGGGAGGGCCTCACGTCCCACCCCCGGCTGGTTAGACGTCCACTCTCCACAGCCAAGAGCCTCGGTGCCTCCAACAGGACTCAAGTGCCCCTCTCCCGCCCGCCTCCTGGGGCACATTTTTCCCGGAACAGAAAAGTCCCTGGGGCCCAACAGGATCTTTGGGGATGGGGCCCTTCCATCCTACTGGAAGCTGCTCCCTCCCGCGACTCCCTCTCGGGGACCGGAAGCTGCCTGTGGTCCAGCAGGGTGCAGCTGGAGCACAGGCATCAGCAAACCCAGGGGTGCTCAGCTGGGGTGCAGCGGGTGGCACTGCGGCCCAGGTGGCCCGCGGGTTGCGAGGAGACCGGTGCTGATGTGCGGTGCCTTGGCAGCCCTGGGCAGGCCGCTGTGCGCTTCTCTGAGAGGCCCTGGTGGTTCTAAGGCAGCGCTGGGCACAGCTGGGGCTGGGCTTGTTAGATCTCTAGCTCTTTTTAGGGGGTAGGGGGCATTACTGAGGACTGGACCTCGGGCACTTCACTGTTGGGCTACATCCTTTTATATTTTAAAATTTGAGATAGGGTCTCACTGAGTTGCTTAGGGCCTCGCTACATTGCTGAGGCTGGCCTCAAATTTGCAATCCTCCTGCCTCAGCCTCTGGAGTTACTGGGAAGACAGGCATGTGCCACCACACCAGGCTTATGTCCTCCTTGAAAGCTGACTCCAAGGTCAGGGTCAGGGGCACCAAGTCCTTCATCTGGCAAACCTGATGGAGGACCTACTGTGTGCCATGCATTCATCCAGGTACCGGGGTGATACAGAGGTGGAAACAGCAAAACCCAACCTCGAAGGGGCTTGTATTCCAGAGAACAGAAACGCAGCCAAAACAAAGAGAATTCTAAAGTCACCAGGAGGGAGACACAAGCTATGGGGACCATCACACCATGGAGGCAGAGGGAGCCCTGGGCAGGACTAGGCAGGGCTGCAGCTGTAGAGGGCACGGTTGGGAAGGGCTTGACAGTTCCCAAGGAACTGAAAGGTGGGGGGAGGCATGTGGACATGGGGAAGCGCAGGGTGTGCAAAGGCCCTGTGGCAGCAGGATGGCTGAGCTGATCCAGGCATAGCAAGAGGATAGGACCTCAATCCCACTGGGAGCCCCTGCCTTTCCCTCCTGGTGGCCAGGGTAAGTGGCTGGGCTGGTGCCCCTGGGTGCACTTTCTCCCGTTCCCTCTACCCTTCATTATAACCAAATGTCCCTCCTGTTTTCCTTACCTGGGAGCCTCCCCGGCCCTAAGCTTTGGTCCAGGCCCTGGCCAGTGGATGTCGTAGATGTGCCCCGACGCCGTCCCCAGAGTGACAGTGGAGTGGGGGTGGGGGTTAAAACACAGGGTGTTTGGAAGACCCTCCTGGGGCCTGTCCTGAATGGGACCGCGTCCCCTGGAGGAGTCCACGACGGCGCCGCTCTCGAGCCTGGAAGGAAGCTGGAGAACCCGCAGTGTGGCTTCTCTCTGCGGGTGGTGACTTACAGGTGCTGCTGCCCAGGGCCACGAGTCAGCGGGTGGCCAAGGGGCCCAGCAGCGGGGCTTCTTGCTCGGGAGGGCGAGGCCTGAGGCTGTGGAGACTTCCCAGCCTCTGCCTCCTGGGCAGACGGTAGGACTGCTCTCCTCATCTCCCTGGAAGTCAACGCAACGTGAGTGGAAGGGACTGGGTCGCCGTGCACAGTGTCCAGGGCAGCAGAAGCACAGGTAGAGAAGAATTCTCCATGGACCTGGGTCCCTGCAACGTGTTGAGCAGGGACCCCTCCTCCTTAGATGTGGCACAAGGACAGTCAACCTTTGCTAGCTGACTGCCTGTTGTTATAACCTCCTGTGGGGACACAGCCCGCTCACATACGTACTGCCCAGAGCCACTTCTGTGCAATGACAGAATGAAGTTACAACAGACTGGACGGCCCATCTACTTATCCAAACCTTTACAGAAAAACCTTGCCGGCTCAGCTCTGGGCCATCAGGTTTGGGAGGCTGGTTGTTACTGCAGCATGGCCTGGCCCATTCTGACTGATGCGTTTTCAATGCTGCCCACGACTTCTGGTTGCCAGATCATGAGCCACCACATTGTAAAACGTGTGGCGTGGAACGCTGCTCCAACCTGTGTCCACTAGCTGCCCCTGAGCCCCCATCCCAGCCACCAGTAAGCTCATAAGGACAGGGAGGTCCAGGGAGGTATGTGACTGGTCTGGAAGTTACCCGCAGGCTCCTCTGGTCTCTGACCCACAGTAAAAGGGGTCGCTGCGTATTGTCAAGTTTTCTTGGCACTGCCAAGGCCAGAATGCAGAGTCAGGTGGAGAGACCCCAGGCCCTTCGACCTCAACAGCTTCATTTAAAAACCATGAAGAGAGAGGCTCACTCAGCCCAGAGGAGAAATGGGAAGTCCTTGCTGTGACTCCCCTCGGCCTGGCTGGGCCTTCTGCTGCCTTCTGCATTCAGTGGCCTCCCCCCCGCCCGCCCCGGCCATGTGGCTGTGGCAAGGCCAGCTATGTGGGGGCATTGCCCTGCAGGCCCCAGCATTGATTCCCCATCCTGCACCCCTCTCCCCATGGGGTTCAGGGGTGGGGACACGCTTCTCGGCCTACCCCAAAGGTGGTGGCTGTGGGGAGCCTGGGATCCTGCCTGGAGGGGCCCTGGCTGAGTGGCAAGGCCTGGGAGAGGCACCTGCCCTCCCCCTCCCCACCGCCCTGGCAGGGCTCCCTGGGCAGGCACCTCTCCTGGGGCTCATACCGTGAACTCCCCAGCAGGGCTCCAACAGGCCCAGAGCGGGAGTCCCTGCAGCTTGGGATGGTGGCTCTGGATGAAAGTTTGAACAGCTGCAGGGCCACCCGCCCACCCTGTCCAGCCACAGACTTTCATTTTCAGCGGCCTCTGAGGCTTACGCAACACACTTGGAAGTTGAGAGGCCCAGCCTCACTATCGACGGCCGGAAGGCTGGCCAAACACTTGTTGCGAAGAAACCTTTCCATTGAGATCAGTCCCCTGGCACGCGCCATCCTCCCTTCCGTCCTCTGCCACTGTGCCACCATCAACCACCAAGGCTGGTGACGGAGTTCTTGCCAGGCACCGGCCCGTGCAGGCCCCACGCTGGTTATTCTGTGGGGAGCTAGTGACCTACTCAGACTCAGAGGAGGCTGTGGTGACCTCACCCCATACTGCCCGGGGCCAGTGCAAAGGCAGACACCTCCCCGGCCGCAGGTGAAGAGCCAGTCCCCAGGCAGAACTGGACCTGGCAAGTGTTTAAGCCACCTGCTGCGAGGAGGCCAGCAGTCACCGGCCACCTGCCCATGCAGAAAGCAGGCTGTAGGATTTGGGGTCCCCCTTGGCCATGCTGTTGGGAGGCCCCAGGAATCTGAAGACCCAGGACGGGTGTTCAGAGATGGGAGGCCAGCCAAGGGCAGCCCACGTTCCGGGGGTCTCTGGAAGCCACACCCCTGTAAACCCAAGAAGCTGAGGGTGTGGGCACGTGGCAGGCTCCACTGGGCAGCCGAGGGCCCGGCCTCGCGGGGAACTCAGTGGATTTGTCGGGGAGCTGGAAACAGATGATTTCAATCTGCGGGGGGGGGGGGGATGACTTCATGGCCACAGTTGATGAAGGAGGCGGCGATCAGCCGCGGCCCTGCCCCGGAGGCCTTCCAGAAGGCCTGGCCTGTGGCGCAGCCTCCGGCCAGTGCTCCCCGCGCGGGGCCAGCGCTGGGCAGCCGCGGCGCGTCCGGGAGGGCAGGCTGGTGGCCGACCGCGGGGCCGGGGCGGGCGGGAGCGGACGCGCTCCCCGCCCCCGCGGCTCCGGCTCGCGGCGCTTTCATGAATGGCCCGGCTTCCCAGGCCACGGATTGGCTGAGCCCCGGGCCGCGAGGCCCAATCAGCGGCCGTGGCCGCCCGTCTCCGCGGGCTGGAGCAGCTGCCGCAGCCCGGCTGCCCCCTCCCCGGGCGGGGCGAGGAGGAGGGGAATCTCTCTCTCTTTTTTTTTTTTTTAATTCCAGAGACCGTTCAGGGTTGTGGTGCAATTGTGTCATCCGAGGCTTGGCTGCAGCTCCCGACAATAGTCCCGGGGGCTTCCCTGTGGCTGCCAGGGTTGACACTCAAGATCTTGTGACAGGGAAAGGGCTGGGTGGTTAGAAATGCACTTCTTTGCCTGAGTCTCAGATCGGCTCAGATCAGCCCTCCACCATGAGCACCATGAGCAAGGGACAGAGAGCACTGGCTGCTGGGGACAGAGTAGGGGCTGTGCCAGACACATACACTGCTGAGCTGGCCAACCAGGGGTTGGGTCACCCGCCCTGGGTCACTGGCCTGGGGCTAGCCTCACAAGGCGGTGCCTGGAGGGTGGGGGCCTGGGGGAGAACCCAGCCACTGGGCTGCATATCCTGTGTCCTGGGGAAGCGTTCTGTTTGCTGATGTTACAAAGAAGGCCTGTGTTTACAGAGTGTGGTTAACCGGTGGGCTTCCGGCCTCCCGGCCCAGCTGAAGTGATTGTGTGGCAGACACAGAGGGGCCTGCCTTCACCATGGACCCCCTGGCTCAGGAGAATCAGAATCCAGAATCCAAACGCTGGCCAGAAAGCTGTCTTCCTAGAGGGGAAGGTCTGGGGTGGGGAAGGCCTTGAAAGCCAGCCTGGGAATGGGTCTCCACCCGTGGTGGGGTGAGCCAGTGGTGCACAGGGAGAGCCAACCCCCAGCTGGCAGGGACTGCTGGGCCAATCCCCCACCTGCTCTTGGCCGGGCTGACGCTTTGAGGAACTCCTGGGCACTTCTGTTGAGAGGTCTCCCGGGTATTGCCCCCAGTTGAAAGATGAGAAAACAGGCTCTGGGGGAGCTGCAGAGGGTCTCGCAGTCTGGGAGCTGCAAGCACAGGACTGGCCCCCCTTCCGGTGCAAGCTCAGCCTCACCCACCAGCCGCATGGTCAGGGGACCCCTGGGAGGCAGCTGCCGCAGATGCAGGTCAATCACTGAGACGGAGTCCACGCTAAGCCGTGGCCCCCGGGTGTCTAAGGCCAGCCTCTGGCTTCCTTGGATCATGCAGGGCTTGGAGTGAGCAGGGGGCAGCCTGCGGAACCTGCAGTCCCTGCGGCACGGCTCTGCAGGTTGTCTGCACGGCACCTGCTTCTCTCTGCTGGTGGAGTCAGGTCCAGCTCTTGGTCTTGGGGCCCATTTGCATCTTAAAAGTTATTGAGGGCCCTAAAGAGAGTTTATGGGTTTTCTGTTGATATTTACTGTATTAGAAAAGAAAATAGGCCAGGGGCAGTGGCGGGGAAGTTTATGTCGGGATGATCTCAAGTTCAAGGCCAGCCTGGGCAATTTAGTGAGACCCTGTTTCAAAATAAAAAATTTAAAGTGCTAGGGATATGACTCAGAGGTGGAGTCCCCCTGAGTTCAATCCCCAGTTCTGTACACAAATCCAACACAGTGGCAGGTGGTGCACGCCTGTAATCCCAGCAGCCCAGGAGGCTGAGGCAGGAGGATGGCAAGTTCAAAGCCAGCCTCAGCAACTTAGTGAGGCCCTAAGCAACTTAATGAGACCTTGTCCCAAAATAAAAAAATAAAACGACTGGGGGTGGCGCAACCTGAGTTCAGTCCCTGCTACTACTACTACTACTAATAATAATCACAAAAGAAATGAAAAAATAGAAATGTAAGACACACGTTCCATGAGTTCTGATCACTGTGAGAGCAGCAGTATTGCCGTGGGTCAGGTGGCCTCTGGGAGGCTCCACTGTACGGTGACAGTGGGAGACAAAGGAAAAAATAAGCCGTGTCTTAGTGCTGTGGTCTAGGTGGGCCCCCAACGTCCCCTGCAGTGGAAACATGGTCTCCGCGGTCCCCACTGCAGCCGTGTTGACAGGGACCATCAGGGCTCTGCCTATAGGAACAGGTCAGCCCCCCACCCGTCGGTGGCTTGTGGGTGGCCCAGGGTGGCTTGGTGATGGGAGGGTGCTCGCTCCTCGCCCTGCCCTGCCCGCCCCGTGGGGCCCTGCGCCTTGTGCTGCAGCGGGAGCCCAAGGCCGAGCAGAGGCCAGCGCCCACTCTCAGCCTCCAGACGGAGAGCCGAGTGAGCCCCCTTGCCCTATAGATCACCAGGTGTTCCGTGTGACAGCAGACCCGCCTCCCGCCTCCCAGGCCTCCTGGGACACACTAGGAACACGGCGGATTCTGCCCCCAGAGTGAGGGTTGGGCTGCCCCATGTGCCTGGCTGCAGCACCTTCCCGAGGTGCTGCTGTCCGCCCGGAGCACAGGCCAACACAGCCCTGGGCCTGCTCCCGTGACAGCCCTGTGAGCTGGGGTGCTGCTGCGGCGCCCTCGTCTGCTCGGAAGGAGACCCTTTCCTCTCCTGCGTCCGCGGTCAGGGTGGGTTGAGGGTCCACTTGGGCCTGGTGGACAAGGACGCCCCTCAAGGTAGGCACCGTCCGTTCTCAGTGATCTCTGGCCAGTGAGCACATCCCTCAGGGCTCGGCCTTCCTGGGCTGCTGGTCTTGTTGTTCACCTGTCTCTGAGGAGGGTGGCCAGGCAGCAGGCCTGAGCGGGGTGCAGTCCAGCTTCGCTGGTGACCTGTGGGGCCTCCACACCAGCCCTGTGCGGGCTCCTGCCCCAGCCTCTCTGTGTCCTTCCCTCTCCTTAAGGACACCTGACGTTGGGTTTAGGACCCTCCCAGTCCAGCATGGTCTCCTGTTGGGATCCGTAACGTAACTACATGAGCCCAAGGGACCCCGAGGGACCCCAAGGGACCCCGAGGGACCCAGACCCACCTCTGGGGTCACTTTGGTGGCAGAGCCTGGGGCTCCTGGTGGCCCTGCCCGCCGTGTCTTGCCGTGTCTCTGCCCCCGAGAGCAGCAGAGGCCCTGACGCGGGAGAGGCACAGCTCTCTAGAGGGCTTTGGGGATCATTTGCTAAAATCCATGACATGTCAGGGCCACCTCCCCTGTCCAGGGGACCCTGCAAGCTGGACTGAAGTCAAAACAGAATATCTGGTTGGAGGGCTCTGTGTCCATCTGCCTCTCCGTCTCTGTGTGTCTCTCTGTGTGTCTGTCCATCTGTCTCTGACTTGGTCCCACTGTCCCTCCCGACTCTCTCTAAGGCTCCTTCCCTCAAGAGCAGGGCACCAGCTGCCAGGCTGCGGCCGTGGCCTGCTCAAGGGGACCAGGACACTCACCTGGCCAGGTGTGGCTAGACTGGGGGGGGGGGGGTGAACCAAGCCCTCGGTCCCGATGGCCCTGCAGCTTCCAGAGGCCTTGCTCAGGGGCAGTGTCAGAGGGTCCCCGCCCTTGCACTCCTGGGCTGGCCGCGTTCCCACTCAACCTCCTTCACACCAGGCAGAGGTAGCAGGAGTGTGGGAGGACGCAGAATGGCCACTGTCACTCACGGTCACCCAACCACAACGGCCATGCTGCTGGGGCCGGAGATGGCTCCCGGCCATGCGGCATGGCCAGGGCTGGTCAGAGGGTGACACCCTTGTAGGGAGCCGCATGCGGCGGGGCGGGCACAGCTCCTGGCACAGCTGAGCTCAGCCTGCAGGACGCTGGCCTGGTGCCGGGCTCCTGTCCCCTTCCAGCCCCTGCCAAGCTCTGCACTGGCACCCAGGGGTGATGTCCTAGAAGGTGAGCTGTGAGGTGCCTGGGGTCATTCCAAAGCCCTGAGGCCCCCTGGGGCTTGGTGCCCCTGCCCACCTGCTGCCCCCCTGCCCCTTTCTTGCTCCGCCCCGCCCTGTTGGAGTCGGGGGACTCTGCTCAGCGGGGAGTCCCCTGCTCCCCTCTGCTCTCTTCTGATCATTAGGCCTCATGGAGGGCGCTCCGGGCCACTCAGGCGTCCACCAGTCCCACCCCTCACTCTTCCCACTTGCTGATTTGCCAGGAACCAAGCCCAGGGCCTCAGTCAGTGGCCAGCGGGGGGCGGGGAAGAGGTGTCTTCAGAGGGGACCCTGGGACGGGCCGGGGTGGGCACTGCCAGGCTCCCAGGTGGCCTCTCCCCCATCTCTTCCCTCCACGGGCGTCTCCTGCCCAGTCTCCCCTTTTCACAAGGACACCAGTGACAGTGGGTCAGCGTCCACTCGATGGCCTCATCTTGATGCTGTGACTTCCATAAAGGCTCTGTCTCCAAACGGGGTCCGCCTCCGAGGTCCTGGGTCAGGCCCCCGTCGCCAGTGCTCCAAGGTGGGCACCCCTCGTCCAGGGCGCCCACCACTTAGCGCCCCGAGAGCTCGGCCCTTTCTCCTCCACTGGAACAGAAGCCCCACGGGAGGCCTGGTCCCTCTGTCTGTCCACCCACTGCTGTGTCCGCAATTCCTAGGGTGCCCTGCAGCCAGTGCATGGATGGTTGCTGGATGAGTGACCAGTGGCCGTGTGCGTGACACAGTCTGCAGGTTCTTGAGGCCAGGAGGGACGTGGTCACCTTGCCCATGGGTGACCAGGGCTGGGAAAGCTCCCAGGTAAGGCTCGGCCCCTGGTGATGTGGCCAGAGCTCCTGGGCAGGGCAGCCCGGCCGCTCTGGCTCAGAGCACCCCCAGCACTGTGCTCTGGCTGCCCAGGGGCCCGAGCAGCCTCCATCTGGAGGGGTGCAGAGGCCTAGGGAGGCAGGGAGGCTGGGAGCTGGGCCAGGCTCACAGAGGCCACTGCTGGCTTCACTTCAGAGCCTTGGGGTGGGGGGTGGATACTGCAGCAGCCTGAGACCACCCATGGGCCCCTCCTCAGGGCACCTCCTTCTCCCTGTTTCCCAAATTCACTTCCAAGCGGCCTTCGTCTGTTCAGATTCCAGGGAATTATGTCAAAGAGGCTTGCGAAGAATTTGGGGCCCTTTGAAGGCTTCTGACCAGGAATAGGCCTGGAGCTGCCAGGGGACAAGGCCTGGCCTCTTCCTGGGAATGTGGAGGATCAGATTAGAGTCGCTGTGTCTTCCAGACCTGGCCTCAGACCTGGCCGGGGGCAGTGTTTGGTAATTCAAAGGCCCCAAAGGCCTCGGAGGAGGGTGGCAGAAGAAGGGGAGGCCCAGAGGCAGCTGGGAAGAAACCCCCAGGCTGCAACTCGCTCCTGGACAGAGCCCCGGACCAGCAGGGCAGCGCCTGGCCTGGCCCGTGGCGCCCAGGGGAAGGTGGGCAGCCGGGAAGGATCGTGCCCTGTAGGTGCTGAGCTCAGACCCAGGGGGTCTCCCGGCCGCAAACCAGAACCTGGGGCTCACAGAGGGGGAGTGGGCTTCCAGGGTCTCACAGTGGAGGGCCAGTGCCCAGGCCAGGGGCTGTGGCCCCCATGTGCAAGCTGGCTTCATTCCACGCAGGGCCCCCAGCCTGGGGTGGCCCAGGGTCAGCAGGCTCCAGCTCCTGGCTCTGGGGGCAGAGCCCATCCCCACCCCACCCCCCACCCCCATCTGGGCCCTGCTGTGGGGCATTTGGGCCCAGGGTGCATGTTGATGGGTGCCCTGGGGATCTGAGCTTGTGGGCCTGGTCTGTCCCTCCCTAAAGCCCCTTCCAAGCCCCCAGCTCCTGCTACTGCAGATTGGCCTCCTGCCGGGGTGGTCTCTGTCAGCCTGGGGTTTCAAGACCTCAGGTTTCCCACCTTGCTGGGAGGAGCCTTCCACTTCCTGAACCTGTGACCTCCCAGGAGTGGGTCTTCCCGCCAAGCCAGTGGGATTCAGCACTGCCCCCCGCTACCCCCACCCTGTGGAAGGAGGGCAGGGTGGGGGACAGCTCTGTCCCTGGGCAGGGAGGACTTCAGGAGACACCGCTGCACCTGTTAGATCTGAGCACTTAATTTTAATTCCAGAAAAAAGAAAAAGAACTTCAGATGGGGGGAGGCCCTGGAGGCCAGGCCAGGCTTTGGCTTCCGCTCCTCTGACCGGCCGTGTGGCCAGGGCGCCCCCTTCCCCACCAGCCTCAGTATCCCCGGCTGTCAAGTGGGGGCCGTCGAGGCCACTGCAGCCTGGCCTGTGTCCCCGTCCCAGCCGTCTCTCTCCTCCCCAGGACTCCCGCCCTCCGCCTCACCCCCCAGCTGCCTCCACCTGAGGGGGCTCTCACCGCCACCTCTTGTCCCCCAGCAGCCCCTTCTCTCCCGTCCCAGTGCCCTGCCCTCCCTGCCAGAGCACTCCAGTCAGCCCCCACCTGGCCTGGGACCGCCCTCCAGGCCTGGGGCCCACGCAGGAAGGAGGCTGCCCACCTCTCCTCTCCCAGCCCCTCGGTTCCCTGTGCCCCCTGTCCCCACTGCTCCCTCCAGGCCCATGCAGGTCCCTCCAGGTGCCGGGACGTGGGGGGGGTGGTCACAGCGTTGGGGCCTCCTGGGAAACTGAGGCAGCCCCCAGACCCCCCTTCAACCCCGAATCTTGCCCTCAAGTTGGAAAGACTTCAGACACGCTCCTCGAGTGACAGGCAGTGAATTGACGGGACGGGACAGGAAAGGGGACAGGGGACAGGCTCAAGGGACAGAGGGGGTCCTCTCTGGGCCCTGAAGGGACGGTCTCCGTGCCGCCTCAGTTCCTGGAAGGCCCAGCCCTTGACACCATGGAGGGGCTGGGGGCGGGGCACCTCAAACACCCCCAGCCCCCGTCTCGGGGACCTGGGGCTCCTCGGTCCCTTCTTCCTCTCCACCTCGTCTGGGTGACCTCATCAGTTCCCATGATATAAATACCCTTAACGAGGGTTTCCAAATCCGTCTCTCCAGCCCTGACCTCTCTGAACTCCGGGCCGCACATCCGGCCCTCCCCTGGACAGCTCCCTGCGCGTCCCGGCCACGTCCCACAGACTGGCCCCACGGAGCCCTGAGCTCCTCCCCCAGGCCTTTCTCGGCCCCTCCTCCGTCTTCCCATCCAGGAGACCCCAGCCCCTCCCCTGGTTCCACCCAGACACCCCCAGCTCTCCTCGCCTCCCGGGACCCAGGTCCCCTCCGGGGACTCATCTGTGGACGGCTCTGCTCAGATCCAGGCGGGGTGCAGAGCGGGGCCTGCGAACAGCCACTGAGGCCACTCCACCGTGAAGACGGGAGTCCCTCCAGGGACACACAGGGAGCAAGCACGTCCTCCCAGCCCCAGGGTGAGGGGGGGGGAGGAAAGCGGCCCCATCCCTCCGGGAGGCCACTCGGCAGCACAGTGGCCTCCCCCAGGGACACCCTCCAGCAGCGGTCACACGGCCATTAAGTGGGGGCCCCTTGGGGGCTCGCCAGATTCTCCCAGCCATGAACAGTGAGCGGGGAGCCGGCCCCCAGGCCACCCGCAGTTCAGGACCCTCAGGCACCCCTCGTCCCCGCCCTCCTTCCTGCCTTCAGCAGACGCCCTTCCCACGGAGGCCGGGTTTGCAGAGAGGGACCAGAGAGACTGAAGTGACCCGGAGAAGCTTCTGGGCGGAGGGAGGGGCGCCAGACAAGGGGGGTCACTCCGCTGTGACTTGAGCCTCTGGCCGTTATCAAGCTTGGGCCTGCCAGACACCAGACAGGTGCAGGGCCCAGAGCTGCACGCAGGAGGGACAGGTCCAAAGGATGCGCCTTCCCATTGGAAAGGCAGAGCACAGAAAAGTGCGCAGAGTGCCAAGCGGCACCCGCCATCCTGCCAACAAGGAGCAGAGGCCTGGCGAGGCACACCGGCTGGCCCTGGCCACGCTGTGAAGGAGGAGGGCTGGGGCCAAGCTCTGGACCCCCTGCACGCTGCCTACCCCCCTCAGTCCTTCACGCGCTGAGCACCTACTATGTGCTGGGCCCTTGGCTGCTCTGCAAATGAAGCAGGACCAGGAGGAACGGGCCTGCCCTGGAGAAGGTCTCACTGTGCAGGGACAACGGAGAACCACCCAGGTCATCAGTCAAGGACAGCCGCAGAAGTGACCAGGAGTCGCCTGGCAGGAGAGGGAGCCAGGCATGGGAAGGGCATGCACGTGTGTTGGTGTGTGTGTCTCCCTGGGTACACACATGCGTGCCCGGCATGTGTGCATGCCCAGCAGGTGTGCCCTGTGAGAGGCACGCGTGGGCATGGTGCGCAGTCCTCTCTGTTCTCTGTTGCTGTAACACAACACCCGACACTGAATGCTTCAGAGGAAAAGAGGTCTGTCTGGCTCACAGTCGTGGAGGCTGAAGTCTGAGGTCAGGCGCCTCGGCTGCTGGGCCTCTGGCGAGGACTGCTTGGCTGGGTGACACCGTGGCAGAGAGGAACGGAAAAGGCCTCACGCGGAAGGGCCAAGTGCTGGGGTAGCCTCGCTCCACGACACCTGGCCCTGGTGAGGACTGACAGGGTCCCAGGAGCATGAATCCCTCCTGATGGCACGCCCCCGCGACCTCTCACCTTTCAGCAGGCGCCCGATCTTAAAGGCCCGGCCTCCAACATCTCCAGGCTGGGGTCCCAGCTCGCAGCACAGGAGCCCTCGGGGACACACTCAAAGTACACCCAGACCATAGCACGTGTTTCTGTGCCCGTGTGTGCGTGTGCTGAGTGCCGCACGCCTGTAATCCCAGGGGCTGGGGAGGCTGAGGCAGGAGGACCACAAGTTCAAGGCCAGCCTCATAACTTAGTGAGGCCCGGACTCAAAATAAAAAATGAAAAGGGCCAGGATGTGGCTCAGTGGTTAAGTGGCCCTGGGTTCAATCCCTGGTACCAAAAAAAGAGGTGGGGGGAGGGAGCCATGAGGGACTCCCATGAGGTTAGAAAAGGAGTGAGAGGACATGGGGGCCCCGGAGGCCTGCATAGCACCTGCCCAGGTGAGCAAGGAGGGGCCCTGGGAGAGACCCTCACAGAGCTTCTCCCAGGGAAAACTGTAGCGTCCAGGATAAAAGCACCTGGGCAGGGGGAGGCGCGAAGGAGCTCAGGACAGACCCCAAAGACTTCAGAGGAAGAGGCCAAGCACCAGCCAGCACTGGGGGGCTTCCCCTTGGACCCCTGTGAAGCAGGAGGGCGATGCTGGCCACGAGGAGAGGGGCCTGGCACAGCGCTGGTGAGGCAGGAGCTGGGGACGCCCAGCTTTGGGACAGCGCCCCCCCCCCCAACACCCAGGAAGCCGGGGCAGAGACTCCTGAGCCGAACGCACGCACGGGGGGACTCTGCAGTCCCCCTGGAACCACCAGGGACCAGCGCAGCCTCAGAGTCCCAGACACACCTGGTCGGTCCCCTCGAGTCGGAGCAGCCCCCGTGGAAAACCCGATGCCCGGGACAGGGTACAGGGACACACAGGCCAGGGGCTGGCCCGGCCTCTCCCGCCACCTCTGGGAGTCCCCTCGGGCAGCAGCAGCCCCAGGATGAGCCTCCGTTTCTTCCAGTGACATGGGTCCACTGAATGTGGCCGTGTCACCAGGCAGTGGGCAGGATCCATGTGACATCACCCCAGAGTCCCCAACTGAGTGTGGAGGGGCTCCCCACGGGGGGCGGTGAGGGGCCAGGCTCCGGTAGCCCCGCACCCCCGCTCGGCCACGGTGGTCCTGCCGTCAGCAGCCCTGCAGAGCATGGTCAGCCCGGCAAGGAGGAAGGGGGAGGGGACAGCGAGGCCTGGGACTGCAGCCCTGTCCCCCGAGGGCCCTGTATGTTGGGTACAACAGGAAGGGTCAGGGGTCATATTTAAATGCGGGGGAGCCCAGGGCAGTACCTCCTGGCCACACAGTCATCCAAGTGGCGTGGGCGGGCGGTCCCTTGGAAGGTCGGGGACAGAACACCAGGCCTTGGTCACTCATCTGACCAGTCACGCAGGGGCCATCTGAGAGGACAGAGAGGCAGACCTGACCCTAGGGAGGTAGGGACTTGGGAAGATCCCAAAGCCTGGGATGGAGTCCAGGTAGGAGAGCTTGACCCGCACACCATGGGAGTGGGTAGGGGCAGCCGCTGTCCATAGTTCCTGTGCCCTGCCTGGGGGTCAGTTCCACTAGTCCAGGGTCTGTAGCCAAAGGGGGTGCCCTGGCATTGCTGAGAGCCCCACTCCACGTGCAGCCTCAGGCTAGCCTCAGTGGTGCCTGTGTGGTCACATAACTCCCACCGTCCACTATGGCCTCCGGGGGCCACACTGGTCCACCTGGGAGCCCCCTGCCCAGCACGTGCAGGAGCCCAGTTGCGGGCACTGGACGAGGTGACTGGACGAGGTGACTGGCAGGTGTGGAGGATTGAGCTCCTCTCCCGGGCTGCAGGCTCCTCTCCCTGGGCTGCACCTGGTTCAGGGACCTCGGTGAGCTGGCTCTCCAGGGCTGCGGCACAAACAGCGGCTGTCCCTGGACGTGCACAGGCTGGGTGCCAGGGCCACACAGAGGCACAGAAGTGTAGTCGCCGAGTCCCTTACAGAGGACTTGAACAGAATCTGCTCCCCACCCCCACCCCATCCTGTGATCGTCTCTAGTTGACTTTCAGCACCTCGTACAACCTGTGTGCTGAGTCCATCTCATGTGCTACTGTTTAGGGTCAGTGACAAGGAAAAATCTGCGCGTGTTCAGTCCAGATGCAAATTCTTAAAAACACTGCTGACCCATGGTGGGTCGGATACGGGAGCGCAGAACAGCAGGGCCAGCTGAGTCGGTGGGTGGAGGGTGGGGCTGAGCCGGCTCTCCTGTCTCTGGAGGCTGAAATCGAGGAGCCGGCTGGGACTGAGCCTCACCTGAGGTTGAGACCCCCAGCCCTCGAGGTTGGGAAGAGTTCATCTCCAGGCAGCTCGAGGCTGGCACCTCCAGGGCCAGCTGGGGAAGGGGCTCTGACTTCTAGGTGGCTTTAGAGGGCCCGCCTGAGGGTCTCAGCCCCACCCTCCTGTCCCCTTTGGTCGGCTCAGAGTCGGCTGAGGAGGGACCTCAGTCACACCTGCAGACCCCTCCACGCTGCCCTGGAATGGAAACTCGGGGAGCGACACCCCCCAGCATCGCCGTCCTGCCCACAGAGCAGAAGGGACCACACAGGGGGATTCACCTGGGGTGGGGACACTGGGCACCTCTTAGCTGCCACCAGCCATACTCTCCTTGGCTGGGAGCCTGAGTCCCGGCCCCCAAGGGGTCAGTAAGCTTCGTGGGGTGTCAGGGAGGGGGAGGAATGCTGGGTGAGCATCTTCCCTGGCACTGAGACCTCCCCAGAGCTGGGGCCCACATCTGAATCATTGTCAAAGGGTTGCCACGGTAACCAGTGTGGTACCCACCAGGCTTCCAAACCACCTGGGTGAGTGTGGAGGGCTGCGTCTGTCTGTCCCCAAGGCCAGGGCCTGGGCAGAGTGGCCCCCGCCCGTTCCTCGGGGGCCAGGCACCTTGGCAGGTGCGCTGTGCCCCTCCACGGCACCACCTCCTCTGGCCCCTCACGCCCGCCATCCCTACGTGGCACAGATGCTGCCCCGAGGGCCCAGGGCATGGGGCTCCTGGCTGTGACGCCTGTGGCACAGGCTTCTGCCCCACCCTTCTGGGTCTCATCGGTGAGCTGGTATCACGTCACTTGGCTGACAGGAGGTGACACAGGCTGCAGTGCCCACGCCCAGAGCCTCGCTTTGTCCCCAAAGCCGGCCATGAGACAGGTGTTGTGATCACCTCTGTTTTACAGCTTGGTTGACTGAGGCACAGAAGGCCAAGTCACGGGCAGGGCTGGGGACAGTCTGGTCCTCTGCACATAGGAAGGGCCTCCCCCCACCATTGGGAGTCCCTGGGCTCGGAGGGGTGAGCTGAAGACCTGCCCTCCACGTGGGCTGGGTGACCTTCAGCAAGCCACCAGCCCTCTCTGTCCTGAACCTGTAATGGGTTGCCATGGTAACCAGTGTGTGGTACACTGTCCCCAAGTGCCACAGACCCAGGGAGCCTCAGTAATACAAAGTTATTGTCTCCTAGTCCCGGAGACCAGAAATCCACATCAAGAGGCAGCCGGACAGCCCTTGGAGGCCGTGGGGGAGGGCTCTGTCCAGCCTCCCCGGGGCTGGTCCATGCTGGTCTTCGGTTCACACGGTGTCTTCCCTGTGAGCGTGTGTCTCTGGGCCCAAGTTCACCCTTTTCGTAGAGACTCTGGCTGTGCTGGTTTGGGGACTTTCCCAGTGTTCTCATTTGAACCTAAATAAATCCATAAAGATCGTTTCTCTACAAAAAGTGACACTTCTGTTACTGGAGGGTGGGGTCCAGCGTGGGAGCCGGGGGTGGGGAGCTGCAATTCCATCCACAGCAGGCCCAGCTACAGCGGACGCCCTTGCTCTCGCTGCTCCCCGGTGGGGAGTGTCAGGGCCACAGTCCCACGTCCACGGCTGGGGCTTCCCGTTGGCCTCTGAGAGCCCCTGCCAGGCCTGCTCCTCCTGTGGCTGTCTCAAGCTGATCCTCCGCCCTTGGGCTTATTTGTCTGGGTGTCAGGTTTGTGACCAATGTGCATCCCAGACAGCCGGAGTGGGCTGTGCCCGCGACTCCAAGTGGACACGTCCAACCTGGAGAAGGACCTGGTGGGAGCATGTGCCCAGCTGCAAGGAGCCCACGGGCCCGGCCGCTGCTCCTCCTGATGGTGGCTGCCATCAGCACCCAGCCTCGGGAAGTGGTTTCTCTAAAAGCAGAACCTGGGGGAATTCTTTCCTGTGAAAGCGGAAAAGAAAGCGTTGCTCACTGCTCCTCCTCTCCCCAGCCCTCAACCTAAGCTTGGTGCCCTGGTTCACCTGGGGGCAGGGAGGGACAAACTTTTGTTTAGGCTATTTAAAGAGTAACACCTAGCGCTTGTCACCTGCCCAAGGCCCTGGGTTCAACCTGTTTCACAAAAACAAAACTGTCACACTGTCTTTGGCCTTGGGGTCCCAGAGGAGGGGCTGCTCTGGGTAAGGGTCGGGACCTCAACGGTGTTCATCACGGTCCTGACTGTGAAGTGTAAGGCTTCCTCCCGGAGTGGAGACCCGCCGGGCAGGCGCACCCTCCATGCCGGCTGCGGGTCGCGGCTGTCCCCTTTATCCGTGGGCGCGTTCGTCCCAGCCGCCACTCTACCCTGTGGTGAGCGTCGGTTCCTGGCCTGCCCAGCGCCCTGCCACTTCTGCTTTTTCTTCCTTTTTTTAAAAAAAAATTATTAATCTTTTTTGGAGCAGTTTTGGGGTTGCAGAGAAGTTGAAAGTAAAGCGCAGAGCTTCGCACCCATGCCCACCCCGGCCGCGTCCTGGACATGGTGCGCGACTGCCGCACATCTGTCACGGCTGAGGCTGCGACGCGGACACGTCGCTGCTAACTGCAGCCCACAGGTGGCCTCGGGGCCTGGCTGCACCGCACCGGGAGCTCGTCCAGGCCCTCCGCTCTCGGCCCCCACCCCGGCCCCCCTCCCCGCCTGCCCTGGCCACCGCGGCTCTTCACGGTGTCTGCGGTGGGACTGCAGAGCGCAGCCTCTCAGAGGGGCTCCTTCCACCCGGCCACCCGCGCGGAGGCTCCCGCAGGCCATTTCGGGGCTCCCGGGCGCCTCCCTTTTTATCCTGGAAAAACACCTCCTTGTCTGGACGCGCCACTTCTCCACTGGGGACATCGCCGTGGCTTCTGGGCTTTGGCAACTGCGAGTTAAAATGCTGTAGTTACAGAGCCACGGCCGGGCCCCGGGCTGCGCAAGCCCAGGTGCCGAGGTCAGCGGGTCCAGCTCTCGGGCACCGGGCACAGGGCGGACCCGCCCCAGTGCCCGGCCAGCACGAGGCAGGCCCAGCCAATGAGAGCGCGTCTTCCCTCCAGCCACACTGATTGGCTCAGGGACGGCCACGTGGTCTGCGCTGGACCAATGAGAGTTTGGCCTGGGGATTGCGAGCCAGGCGGAGCGGAGCTGGAGCTGCCTAGCGGAGAAGTGGACCCAGGGGCGGCCGTGTCACCACCACTGTGATCAAGATAAGGAACAGTACCAAACTTCTGCTGCCTCTCTGTGGTAGAGCCTTCCCGCTTAGCCCCTGGGAAGCACTAGTTCTGTCCTGTCCCTGTGGCCCTGCCCTTTCCAGAATGTCATGGGAATGGACTCGGCACACAGCCCTTGATCCTGGCTTTGTTCACTTAGCATGATGTGCTTGAAGGTCACCTGTGTTCCCCATTCTTTTTTCTGGCTGAGTAGTATTCCTCTGAATGGATGTGCCACAGTGTGTTCATCCATTCTCCAGCTGAGAGACATGGGGTTGAGAAGAGGATGAACAATCATGTTCAGGATTTTGTGTGCAAGTGAGTTCATGAATCTCCATAATCCAAGGAGGTGTGAGGACTTCCTGTCAAGGCATCTGGGCCCTGGAGGGTCTCTCCTTGGCCTTACTTACTTGGCATTGTCTCCTGAACTCAGGCACAGTCTGGGATGGAGAAGACGCTGCCACACCTGTGTGAAGAAAGGGCAAAGAGGGCTTCTCCAGTCCTTCCTCTGCCCAGTGCCACCGCAGTCAGTGAGCCTCTGTCCAGTGGGGGGCACATGTTGCTTGCTATGTGTTTAAAATATGGAAAGATTAAATGAAGCTAATTAACGCATCTGTTACTTTTTCCTATGTACCTAAACATCTTACCGCACCTGCCCCATAAGTGTCGACACAATTGTGACTTGTCAATACAAAATACTGTGCAGAGGAAGAGAGACCAAAGTTCCCAGTGGACCCAGGATGGGGGCAGTAATGACCATGGTAACAGGACATGGTGAGCTCACTATTCCATGGTGAGACCTGCTGTGGCTCCAGCACCCACATGTGACCTTCATCGGGCCTCAGTGATGGTCCCTAAAGGAGTCACTGCAAAGAGCCCTGGAGCCTGTGATCCTGCGGTGGGCTAATGGAGGGTCACACTTTCGTTCTGTCATGACCCACAATCGGCCCCAGCCCCTGGACAAGTCTACAGCAGTGGGCCACCCAGGGCCCGGCCTGCTGGCCGTTGCTCTTGTAGCTGGACGCCCTTGGGAGCGGCCGGCCAGAGCCCAGGGAGACGAACAGTAACCAGCAAACAGTCAGGAATCCAGGAGAGAGAGCAGGACGGCGTTGGGTGGCGGTCAGTGCCCTACAGAAAGAACAGGGGGACGGAGGCAGGTGGCCGCGGCAGGCAGGGTGGGTGCCGCATGTCCAGGAGCAAAGCCTCCCCCAGGGGGACGCTGGGCAGCGAGGGAGCGACTCCAGGAGACCCGGGGTGCCGGCGGTGGGGGGGAGATGGAGCAGAGGGGCTGGCCCTGGGGCAGGGAACCCGGTGGGCAGTGGGCAGGTAGACAGGACAGCAGGGCCATGGGACAGCGGCGATGGCGGGCAGCACCCAAGCTGCGCTGGCTCTCCGTATTTCAGGGAGGGACTGTTTCTGTGGGATAGGTGTCCGGTTCTTTGGAAGGTGGCCTTCTGCGGCTTTGGCTGGCCACCAGCTCAGCGGGACAGCACCGTGGGCTTCGCCGGGGTCATCTCTCGGGGCTGGCCGAGGACTTGCGCCACATCCTCGCGGGCAGCCAGTTCTCTTGGCTGAATCGGGGTCCTGTCAGCGGTGTGGGGCCGGGCCTTCCTGCTGAGTCACCGGCAGGCCTGCGCCTGGCCGCAGGACATTTTTGAGATTCCAGGGCTGGCTCCGCGGGCAGGCTTCGGCCTCTGCAGGTTGGCCTCACCCGGCCCAGAGTCACAGCCTTGTGGGCTGCGGATTCCCCGGGAGCCGAGTCCCGGGAACTGAGGCCAGAGGCAGGGGAGGGTGGCCACGTGGTCAGCGCCCTCCTTCAGCAGGGACGTGGCCGGGGGGCTCGAGGGCCAGGACTGGCGGTTAGACTGAGGCCGGGGGGCCGGGACCTGGAAGCCTGCATGTGCTTTTGAATTTCACAGAGGAACAGCGGGGACAGACCCGGACGTGGCAGCTCAGTGGCGTGGTTTAGAATGGAAAATGGACAAACGAGAATCGGATTTGAAAAGACGTTTCCTGCCCGCGCCCCCCAACCCGGTTTTCCTGCCCAGAGACAGCAGTCACCAGCTCTGGGACGTCCACAGGGGACACTTGATGCCTCCACGACCCAGAGGCCCGCGTCCACAGGGAGCGCACACGGGACAGCAGCGCACACGCGTGTGGCTCCGATACCTCAGAGGAAACACATCTTCGCCTCGGACAAAGGACGTCCTCGGGAGTAGCTTCTTGGAGTGGTGCCCATCTTGGTGACCAAGGCGGGAGGCCCTGGGGAGTCACGTGTGGCCAGGAAGCCAGTGTGTGGTAAACTTTTCTGAAACCCTCAGTGACCCCAAAGGTGGGCAGCGCCCCTCTCCATTCTTAGGACTGAAGCTCCCTGTTACAAGGGGGGGCTGGGCTTCTGCCCTGTGGCCCGGAGGACCTGGCCCCTCCGGGCCCCAGTGTCCAAGCTGAGGGGCTAACGTGAGCCCTCACGCTGCTAGGGGCCTGGACAGAGATGGCACAGTCCAGAGACAGGGACGGCAGTGTCCTCTGGGAGCTGGTGCTCAGGGGCACATCACTGACCGAGCCCTGGGAGCCACCCAGACGTGCAGGGGCATCACAGAGAGTAGACCTGAGGGTCGAGCTGGACCTCAGCCCGCTATGCACTTCAAAAGAGCTTTCTTGGGGCTCTTGTGGCCAGCCTGTCGTGGACACTGGGTGTCAAGTGAGGGACAGGATGAAGCCCTTGGCTTGGGAGGGGCATCCGACTGAGTCCCTGGAAGCACAGAGCACGTGCGGCCCCAGGCCCTGCGTTCTGAATGGTAGCGCTGCCCTAAGACTCTTTTATAAACTCACCGAAGCCTGGAAGACGGCCCAGGTCCCTCTGATCTGAGAAACGCTGCTGCCCGGACCTCCACAGCCTCCTAGATCCTCGCCTGCCTCCTCCGGGCCTGAGGAAGGCCTGTGCACATGAGGGGCCTGAGCAGGTGCCCGCTGACCAGACAGTGCCCCCCACAAGCCCTGCATGTGGCCCAGAGGTGTGCCCAGGACCCAGCACCACCAACCAGCACGGTGGCCTGAATGGTGGGCAGATCGGGGGCTTCCCTGGGGCTGAATAAAAGGAGGAACCCCGAAGAGGACTCTGTGGGCCGTCCTTCATGCATGTCGCTGAAGACCCGCAGGCTGCAGGGCCGGCCTGAGGGGCCAGGGCGGGGCCGGCACAGCTAGGACACTGGTCCTCCTGGAGACCCTGGAGCTCAGGCGGTGGACACACCTGGAGAAGGAGCCTCGGTCTCCTGCCTGTGGAATGGGGCCAGCGAACTGTGCACCTTATAAAGGCTGATTTTTTTTGTCCCAGGGATTGAACCCAGAAGAGCGGGGGTGGGGGGGCAGACGAAGACCCCAGACTGGCGCCGGCTCCCAGGACCACTGTGTGCAGTAGAAGGTGGTGCGGGTCTCGCTGTCCTTCTGAACTTTCTAGAAAGTGGAACAACAGGTAAAACACGTGGAAATGGTGTTCTTCGAACCCCGTGTCCAGCACATCCCACAAGCAGACACCGTCGCCGTCACCGGGCCCTCTTTTGTGTCCCTTTCTCCTCGGGTCTTCAAAACTTGGGGTGAGTTCTGTCCCTCAGGCACCTCTCAGGTGCTTGGGTGATGAAACGGTGCCATCCCCTTCCCGTCCCAGCGAGGAGGTGGAGGGTGGCCGCCTGAGGCCGCTGTGAGCAGGATCCCCGCCCGCCCCGTCCCTCCCGGGCAGAGGAGAGGGCGGCCTGGGAGCCCAGCAGGCAGGGCTGTCCCTGGGAGGGTCCCGGGGGCCTGCCGCTGTCAGCCAGGTGCTGGGTGCAGCCCTGTCCCCCAGCCGCACAGTCGCCTGGCCGTTCCCCTTGCTACCTGACAGTGACCCTCACCTGGGCTGCCTGGGCCCTTCCTGCCGATGGCCAGCCTGGATTTGCAGGTGTCCTTGGGGACACCACTTGACTGACACCGATGTGTGGCCGGGTGGTCCCTCGTGAAAGTACTGCTGTGTGTCTGGGAGTGCTCCGCTGTCCCCAGTGTCCCCAACGCCCACAGTGTCCCGGCCGCCCCCTTCCCTCAGACCCCAGCTCTGAAGTTCACAGGGATGGGAGGAGAACACGGGAGTGACTGAGAGGCCATTATGCCTGGGGCTGCAAGGGGCAGTGTCCCCAGGGAGGGAGTGACCACTTCAGGTTTAAGGAAGTCCCACTGCCGCCCACAGGGACAGGCTTCTCTGTCACCTGCCACAGGCTGGGCTCCCTCTCCTCAGCTGATACAGCCCAAGCCCAGGGAAGGAGGGCTGGGAACAAGATAAAGGGGTCCACTCAGAACCCAGACTCCCGGGGCCTGCGTGGGTGAAACCGAACCCTGTCCTTACTGAAAGGCCAGGCCATAAGAGGGGACTTGCTGCAGCAGAACCCCCGAGATCCAGGAGGAAATGAAGCTGTGAGATGGAGTTCACTTCACCCGGATCTGAAAGGGAGTCTGGGGAAATGCTAATTCTGAACTTTTCTGCAGCCTTCCTGCCTCTGGGCTCAGCTGATTCCTCTGCACCAGTGAGCCGGGGAGGGCCCACGGAACAAGCCCCCCTTTTCTTGATTAGCGGAAAAGTGTGGCTATTTAAAAAGACGCGTCACGTATTTTTTTTTCCTTTTTAGCATTTCCGAGCTGGGGTGGGGGTGGGGCCGGCTCAGCTGGGCACCCACTTGGAGGCCGTGCATCTGGGCGGGCGGGAGCCCGGCCCTCCTTCTGCATTTTCGGATGAGAGAGGCCATCCTATGTCCACTTCCTGGGGTCCTCTGCTTCCTGGGCCCACCCAGCAGGCGGTACGCTGGTCCCTGGGTGAGAAGCTGTGCTGACCGGGCAAGGGGGCCCCAGCTCCCTGCTGACCGTCCTTGGAGGCCTTGTCCACCCGGGGCTGCTGTCGGTGGGCCCGGGGCATTTGCTTTCAGGAAGGGTCTCCCCAGCCTGAAGGTCTAGGGGCGCCCAGTGTGTGCCAAGCAGTGACAAGGTGGACGCCCCTGGAGTGACCACTGTGTGCTCTGAAGCCTGACGGGCACCACGTCTTGTCTTCTTCCCCGAGTGACACCAGGCCTTCTAGGGACCCTCTGCTGCCACCAGGGAGTGGCCCTGATGGAGGGCCACACACACCACATGGGGAGGCAGGGCTGGCCACAGAGACCCCCAGCCAGTCCTTCTGGGCAGGTGGCCGGCACCTGGGCCTTGTCTGGAGAAGGCGCTGCCCACCTCCGGGTCTCAGGCCCTGCTGGGCTGCGGGAGAGGCCCGGGCCCGGGGATAGGCAGCCCTCACCTCACCAGGTCAGCTGATGCAATGCCAGGGGAGGCCAGTGTCCAGCCTGGCCCCGACCCCCAGCTGTCCTGAGGCACAGGAGAGTGGACTGGGCACAGCAGGGGCAGAGGCAATTCTGGGCTCTGGGCTCGGCCCTTCATGTGGGAGCAGAGGGGGAGCCCAGGCCGCCGTGGGCCACGGCCAAGCACAGGGGGCCCAGTCCAGCCAGTGGGCCCCAGTGCCACCCTGTGCAGGAGGGCCTGAGGCTGGAGAGAGAGGGCTGTCCGTGAGTCGCCTGGGTGGGGACAGGGGTGTGGAACAGCGTCCCCCCAACCAGGGTGCTCAGTTCGCCATCTGCCAGTGACTGCAGCCCCCAGTCAGCACCTCACCCCGGGCCAGGCAGCCAAGGGACCGAGTGCAGAGCCAGGGGCCGGGGGCAGGACGGTCACATACATGGTGTTTCTGGCCGGGCCCAGGGCCCTCAGAAGCCAGCAGGACTATGACAGAGGAGGCTGCAGAATTGAGGGTCCCAGGCCTCTGGAGGAGGCAGGAGGAGGCTGGGACCTGCCCGTGGCCCAGAGCCCCCGTGGGACTTGGCTGCAGGTTTTGGGGACAGTGGTGGGTACAGGGCGAGCGGCCCCGAGTGAGTCCAAGGTTGGAGGAACCCAGGGAGACCTGGTGGCACTGAACGACCCAGAAGGTCCAGGCCACAGGCTGGAGTGGAGACCCCGCCCCGCGGCGGCCCCTTGCCCGACCCTCGGTGACCTTGCAGGGCTCTGGGGTTACCCAGGACAGGGAGGCCAGGGCTGGTTAGGGCCTCTGGAGCTTGGGAACCGGGCAGAGCTGGGCTCTGTCCATGGTGCACCTGGGAGTGACTTGTCACCTCCCTGGGCCTCGGTCTCCCCTCTGTGCCTGCCTCGTGGGTGGCTGGAGAGGGAGAGGTCCAGACCTCTGACCCCTGACCCCGGCCAGTGCTGCTCCGCCAGGACTCAGTGATCAGTCCCTGGAGAGGCCGTGCACACCGTCGGGGGCCTGGCCTCCATCACAGCAAGTGGAAGGTCCTCGAGTCCAAACAAGAGGGTGCCGTGCGCCGCTTCCCATAGCCCTGCCTGGAGCCTGGAGCCTGGGCACGGGAGTGGACGAGCCCGGACCCCAGGCCCAGCCTCCCTCCCTCCCTCGCCCTCTCCTTGGCCCCCAGCTTCCTCCCCTGGCCTCCACCCCCAGCTTCCCTTCCTTGTAGGCCAAAGGAGCCTCTCTGTGCATTTCTATTTCTGCACCTTCCGCTTCCTGGCAGTGGCCGGCTGCTGCAGAAAGTTCTGGAATCCACAGGCCAGCTGGCCCCAGGCAGGATGTGGGGCCTCGGTTTCCTCCCCGCAGCAGCCCAGGGCCTGCCAGGGGCCCCAACCCAGGGTGCGGGAGGCCTGTGGCAGCAGGAGATGGCAGAGAGAAGGCGCGGCCAGCCACCCAGGTCCCTAGGGGTGAGGTCCCCGGGGTGTGCCACACCCTGAGGCCGGCAGGAAGGGCTGCTCCTTTCAGTTATTAGCCATTAGCATGCCAGGTGTGGCCCCGGGTGCTGGGCGTCACACCCAGGGGTAAACAAACTCGCACACTGTGCTTTGGCCGTGGCCGTGGCCATGGTCAGGGCCGGAGTTGCCCGAGTCTCGCAGCCGAGGAACAGGACTCAAACAGGCGTTGGGACGCAGGGAAGGAGCTGCCTGCCACCTTCTTGGAAAATCGGGTGTGTGAGAGACAGACCGGGCAGAGGAGATCAGGTGTCCCCAGAGTCGGGCTCCAGGGCGTGTTTTCCAAAGGCTCAGGGTCTGGCATTTGGGTGGGGTCCTTGCAACACCTCCGGCCCTGGTAAATGGCACAGGTGCTGGGAAGGACCCTGAGCTGCGTCACAGCAGGTCCTGTGCAGCTGCAGTGCTCTGCCCAAAGCCAGCAGGGCTGGGCCTGCACTGGCCACCCAGGAAGCTGACGCGGAGTCTCGGCCTCCTCTCTGGGCCTCCAGAAGGAGCCTGGTGGTCTGCACTGAGTGGGAGCAGGGATGGCCAGGTAGCAACGTGGGACTGGGAGGCTGGCACCCACGCTGGCCACATAAGAATATGGGGACAGCATTCGGGGGGCTGGAGCTTTTTAGGGGTCCCCCACCCCTCAGAGGGG
The DNA here is from genome assembly GCF_964194105.1 of Spermophilus citellus. Taxonomy (NCBI): domain Eukaryota; kingdom Metazoa; phylum Chordata; class Mammalia; order Rodentia; family Sciuridae; genus Spermophilus; species Spermophilus citellus. The sequence continues at coordinate 253,522,636 of NC_138183.1, read as the reverse complement.
CACCTTGGGGTCCAGAGGGTGGGTCCTTCTGAAGGTCATCCTGCAAGTACTGGCAGAGGTGCCGGGGCCTGTGGAGACTGGTCAGGTGGGAACAAGCCCGGCCTGGCCCTGGGGGAGCCGGGACTCCAGCCGCTGCAATGGGTAAAGTCCAAGCCTCTTCTCTCCAGAGTAAAGGTGGACTGGCCAGGCCCGATGGCTACATCAGAAGGGAGCGAGGGAGTGTGGGGCCACCTCCCCGGGATGCAGCGGTGGGGACTGTGAGCGGCCAAACGCCAGCAAGGTGGCCGGCCACCCGTGCTGCATCCAACATGGCCAAGTGGGACTGACCCAGGAATGAATGCAAAGGTGTCTCCACATAGAAAATCAGCCGTGTGACATGTCACTGTAATGGCACAAGGTGGGAGAGCCCATGTGGTCAGCTGGGCGGGTGTGGGAAAGGCATCTAACAAAACCCAGCGCCTTTCATGATAAGAACTCCAAGAAACCAAAAATAGTGGGAAATGGCTCAAGATGACGGCTAACGTCATATTAATGTGGAAAGACCCGAGCTGTTCCACCAGACAGGGAGCAACACAGCGTGTGGGGCTCAGGGATGCCTGGCCAGAGCTGCTGAGGAAGGGAGGGAGAGAGAGAGGGGAGAGGGAGGGAGGGGGAGAGAGGGGGGAGGGAGAGGGAGAGAGAGGGAGGGAGAGAGAGGGAGGGAGGGAGGGAGAGAGAGGGAGAGGAAGGGAGGGAGAGGGAGGGAGGGAGAGGGAGGGAGGGAGAGGGAGGGATGGAGGGAGGGAGAGAGAGGGAGAGGGAGGGAGGGAGAGGGAGGGAGAGGGAGGGAGGGAGAGGGAGGGAGGGAGAGAGAGGGAGAGGGAGGGAGGGAGAGGGAGGGAGGGAGAGGGAGGGAGAGAGAGGGAGGGAGAGAGAGGGAGAGGGAGGGAGGGAGAGGGAGGGAGAGGGAGGGAGAGAGAGGGAGAGGGAGGGAGGGAGAGGGAGGGAGAGGGAGGGAGGGAGAGAGAGGGAGAGGGAGGGAGGGAGAGGGAGGGAGAGAGAGGGAGGGAGAAAGAGGGAGAGAGAGGGAGGGAGAGAGAGAGGGAGAGGGAGGGAGGGAGAGAGAGGGAGGAGGGAGGGAGGGAGAGGGAGAAGGAGGGAGAGGGAGAGAGAGCGAAGGAGGGAGGGAGAGAGACGCCTTCCAAATTGGAAAGAAAGTGGTAGAAAAAAAGAAAACCCTCCCTATTCACAGATGTCATGGTCCTGTTATAGAAAATTCCAGAGAATCCAGAAGAAAGGTGAATGCTTTCGCAGACCTGCCGGCCACACCAGCACCCAGCACCAGTTGTTTCCGGGGCTGGGGGTGCACCTCAGTGGTGGGCCCCCCCAACATACCCAAGGCCTTGGCTTAAACTCCTAGCACCCCCACCCCCACCCAATTCTGTGTGTTTCTACACACTAGTGATGGCTGATCTGAAAAGGAAATTTAAAAAGATTTAAAATACCATTTAAAAGAATCAAATAAAGAATAAATCTAACCAAGGGGCTGAGGATGTGTACCTGAAAGCTACGACACTCGGCTGAGAGGGATGAGGCTCCAGTGAATGGAAGGACACCCCGTGTCCATGGATGGGAGACCCACCTTGGTGCCCACACTAACTGCCGTGTCCTAGGGTACCACACACCTCCACCTGCGCCCCAAGAGCCCTTTGCACAAAATGGAAAAGCCCAGCCTCAAATTTAGATGAGGTTCCAGGGACCCAAACAACAACAACAACAACAAACACTTGAAAATCAATGGATTCAGAGAACACCCAGTTTCTGGGCCAGGACTGACCACAATCCTAGAGCGATGGGAACCGCGGGCCGGGCCTGCAGAGGACACGGAGACGGAGGGAGGGGAGGCCCGGGAGCCCACCCTCACCCCTGCAGCCAGGGATTCTGTTTTAATCTTTGTCAGTTGTAGGTGGACACACTAGCTCTGCCCCTGAGCCCCAGCCCTGGCCAGTTGATCTCTACTTGGGTGGCGAGACCACGCAGCGGGTCAGAACAGTCTCTTCAACAAATGGTGCTGAGAACACGGATTTCCATGTAAAAAGGGTTAAATGTGGATCCTTATACAAAACCTAACTCCTAAGGGGTCCAAGACCTGAACTTCAGAGCTTTAAGAAGAAGACGTTGGGGAGAATCTCCATGAACACACACACCTCACTTTCCCATGGACAGGCCCAGCGACGGAGGAGCGAACGTCCAGGGTCTACGAAGACCTGTGCGGTCCCATGGAAATCAACGCAATCAAAACCAAGACAGGAGCAGAGGTTTCCTTTAAGGAGACACAATCGGCCACGGTGCCCACAGAAGGCGCCTGGGATCCTGGCCATCGGGAGATGCGAGTCAGAGCAGGAGTAAGTGGGACGGAGACGGCCGGTGGCCGGGCTGGAGAGGGACATGCTTGCTTGGTGGGGACAGAGGGTCCATTCGGGAAGGTGCTGCTGCCGACGGGGCTCAACGGTGTGATGGCGGAGGCCCGGGGACTGTGCACTGATAAATGGTCAGATAATAAGGTTTCACGTGTATGTAACGTGACTGAAAAGTCAAGAGAGTTGCTAACGGGCGGGAAAAGTCGAAGTCAAGGGGCAGCTGCTGGCCGGCTTCCCTGCTCACCTCCCGCCCTTCCACCTGCTGGCCTACTGTCCCTGGAGTTGTAATGACGGGAGTGACTGTCCCTCCAGGTGACCGGCCCCCAGATGCTCTGAGACAGCACAGCCGTCCCCAGGCCTCACGGCTCCTGCTGTTGGGCACTTGGCACAAGCTTCATTGAGACATGTGACACACAGAGAATCGGGCCGTAGAGAGGACAGCTAGAAGGAGCAGCCAGCCAGCACCTCCCCAGAAGCCCAGTGTCCCCTCCGGTCACTGCTGCCCTGGGGGAGCCACCAGCTTTGCCCGTGTAGAGCAGTTTGCGCTTTGAGCTGGACACGGGCGGGATGGGCGGGCCGGCCTCCTCACTGCCAGCTGGGGAGCCTCACCAGGTCCACGCATGGCGGCCCTGGGGGGAGGCCGCACCCCCGGCAGGCCCCGGCAACCTTGCTCTCAGCCCTCTGCCCTGGGGCAGGGCTCGGGCACTGCGGCCAGCGGCGTGGGAGCGTCCTGCTGCCCTTAGGCTGACCCACGCTCCGTGTTGCTGGCCTCTTCTGTTTAACCCCTCTGGTGGGGGCGGCTTGAGGTCCCTGACTGTCCCACCCCCTCTGCTGCCACCAGTGCAGAGCTCGGGCCCTCAGTGCCTCAGGGACATGGATCTGTGGCCCGCTCCCCCACACACCATCCTGTGCCGCCCGCAGCAGGAAAGGGCAGCGTCCCGGGCCCCTCAACCCTCAGCACCCCAGCCAGGCAACTCCCAGTCCCCACGGCGTGTGCGACATCTTGTACCCAAAGGCCATGTGTCCCAAAGGCTTGGTCACCAGCCTGTGGCACTATCAGGAGGTGGGCTTAGTGGAAGGAGCTCAGGTCACGGAGCTTGCCCTGGAGGGGTGCTGGGACTCGCCTCCTCACTCCGTGCTCCCGCCGTGGTGCTCAGCCTCACCACAGGCCCAAGGCGACCGCCAGGGGACGACGGGCTGAGACCTTCGAAATGAACGAACCTTTCTTCTTCAGGTTGTTGTCTCAGGTATTTTGTTGCAGCTACAGAAACCCAACCCCTGCACCAGACGAAGTTGATGGTGTGCAGAGGGCTCGGCCCCAGCAGCTCCACGGCCCCACGAGCCCAGGCCAGTCCTCACCTCCTGGGCCGGTGCCACCTCCTCCTCAGTGGGGGCAATGAGCCCGCCGGCCCCTGCCCCTCGGGGACGCCAGACAGCTGTGTCCCCTGCAAAGGCCAGCAAGCATGACCTGTTGTCCCTTTCCAGGTGCCTTGGTGGGCAGGCTGTGGGTGGGGTGGGGCCAGGGACCAGCTGTGTCCCTGGGCGCTGGCTCCTGGGTCCCTGGCTCTGAGTTTCCGACGGGACCCCCTCTCTGTCCCTCCCTCTCTCTTGCTCTCTCTTGGAGTCTCTTTCTCTGACTTGGTGGGTTGGGGGCACTTCTCACTGCCCCCTTCCCTGCATGGGGGTCCCAGGAGGCACCACCCCCCACGGGGGTCCACCGCCATCTCCGCCGCAGCCCCAGCACCTGCTTTGGGAGCCCATGCGCCCTGGGCCCTTCTGCCCGCCAGGAGCACCCAGCCCAGCAGCTCTGGGTGGGGGCGGGAGAGGTCTCCTCGCTGCAGTCCCTGCACCTCCACAAGGGCCACCCCCACAGGTGCCAGGGCCGGGCCAGCCTGGAGAGAGCACCCTGCGTTCTGCTGAAATTAACCCAGGAAGGACGTTGCTTGGGCACTGCGCGTGTGTCCGCCACCCCCTGTGCCAGGCCTGTGCCTGCACCTGCTCACGTGAGCAAGAGTGGTCTTCATGGGGACCTGCCACTGTCACCCTTGGTTTAAAAGGAAGGGAGTGAGGCGAAGGGAGGGAGGCGAAGGAGCCGGCCTTGAGCCACACATGGGCCCTTTCGCCCCCCCCCCCCCCCCATCTTGCCTGGAGAGGACATGGGCAGCCCCGGGGGGCACCCAGCGCATCTGGGAGCTGGGGCCGAGCAGGCGTCAGAGGGAGAATCTCCACTGTGGTTGGAGGGGTCAAGGGAGGCAGCCTGGGCAGGACCGGGCAGCTGGGGAGCAGGGTACCTGGCAGTGGGCACCACAGGGCAGAGGCCAGAGGCAAAGGGGTCAGCTCTGGGGGGAGCTACTCATCACCATGGGGAACTAGAATGTCCTTAGGTTCTGAGTTCCCTCTCCAAATGGAAATATGGAAAATTCCTCTCGTCTTCCCCAGACAGACACGTCCCTGCCAGCCCTCCGCTCAGGGACCCAGGGGTACAGATCTTGCTGGAGCTGCTCCTGACCCACCCTTTCATCCTCCTCTGCCCTCTGGTCATCTACTGACCCACACAGCCACCCACCCACCACCTGCCCATCCACCACCTGCCCATCCACTACCTGCCCACCACCTGTCCACCCACCCACCCACCCTCTTCCACCCACCATCCTCCCGTCTCCCACCCTCTCGACACCCACCCCTCACACCACCCACCCCATCCTGTCTGCCCACTGGTGTGTCGGTGCAATTTGTGTCACTACAACAGAATGCCAAGTGTCATCAGGTTAAGTTTGTGACTTTATTTAGTGGATAGTCCAGGTTCAAGGGGAGGCACAGGCGTGGTCTGGGCTTCTCCTGGTGGGGGGCATCCCGACAGCCTGACAGCTGGGGCATGTGTGGGAGGAAGGGACACGCCCGAGCCAGCGTCAGGAGCCCTTCCGGGGTCCCAGGAGAGCCCTCGCGATCCCCCTGGGCCTACAGACCCTCCACGAAGGGCCCTTCAAGGTCCCCCACCTCTCATGTTGCCACTGGGCACCAGGCTTCGTGCCCCAGAGCCCTGGGTGGACAGGCCACACTCGAGTCAGAGCGACCTGAGCCTGGTTGAGCTCACGCCAGGCCTACCTGTGCGCCCCCACAGACGCTCGCGCCCGTGTGCCAGTGCAGCGGGTTTCCAGGTTGCGTGTCCTGCGAACACACTCCTGGTCCCGGATGTGCAGTCACCTGAGTGCCGGCAGGTGCCCCGTGCGTTAGCTCCGACCCACACTGTGGGGTGACCAGAGGTGCCCGGCCTGCGGCGTCAGCCCACGGGTGCACGGGCAGCATGTGTGAACCCTCACGAGCTGACACGGACATCCGGGCTCACACCCGCAGCCACAGGCCCCCTGGTACCCGAGCAGCCGTGCGGGAGAGTCCCCGCGTCCCTCGGCTGGCCGATTGGAACCCGCTTAACAGCTGTTGAGGAAAGAGCCCGGAGAGAGTCGGCCCACACAGGCTCCGCACCTCGGCTGCCTGGGGACCAGACCAGGCCGGGCTCAGCAATGCCCGGCAGAGGACAGGGAGGGGACACCGTCACCTTAGTGCCAGCCTGCCAGGCCCTCCGCAGGCACGGGAAGGAGCGGGCCTGGCCATGAGCAGGGCACCGGGGCCCCTGCCCAGCCGCCTCTCTGGCTTCCTTTTGTCCCCCGTCTGGGGCCTCTGCCCTGCCCCGCTGCGGCCCTGGAGTGGCAGCCCAGCTTCCCGTGCCCACCGCACACGGGCTGCTCCTGGGGCTCTGCAGGCCCCCGGGCCCCCTCACGCCCACCGCCAGCACTGAGGACAGCAAGGGGTCCCCAACCTGCCGGCCAGCCTGGCTCCTCAGGGGGCTCACTGCCTGCCGGGCGCCCCCTCTCCTCCCGCCGGCCCCTGCTGCACCCTCCTGGGGACTCCACCTCCAGTGCACACCCGGGGCTTCCCCTGGTGGCCACCTCCACAGCCATTCCTGGCCCAGAGGACAGGCACACCATGGTCAGAGGGAGGCTGGAGCCCTTCTGATGCCCATGGTGAGTGCTGCCAGGGCTTCCTTCGGTTGGCACAGAGGGACGCGCCCTCCTCCAGGCCCACGTGTCCCCACAGGGTCAAGCCTGTCCCTCCCACCAACCCTGGTCCTTCTGGTCTTGAATGAGGCACCTTGTCATTCTCCGTGGCCAGTTCTGGGGACACTAACTTGAGTGGTTGGGTCTGATTCCTGGGAGCCGCAGGAGCAGGCGCCCTCATCCACCAGGGGTGCTGAGAGGTCCGGCTGCCCCTGGAGGACACCCACCCAGGGCCCAGGGGCCTGGACCCGGGTCTGGCTTGGCCCTCAGTGACCTGGGCTGTCCCTGTGCAGGGCAGGAGGGCCTGAAGGGTGTGGGTGCAGGATTCAGTGCCTGCTCCCAGGGCCCCATGCCCAGGGGGCAAACCGTGGTCATCTGAAGCACAGAGCAGGGGATGGACCCAGTGGGAGCCGCCTGGACGCTGCTCTTCCCACAGCACCCCTCCCCCGCCCGCTGACCTCCTAGGCCCCTGGGGGAGGGAGCAGAAGCCTCCTCTTTCCCAGGCTGGAGGAGGGGCGGGCCCTGTGGTGTGGGAGGCCTGCCCAATCCCTTCTTTCCCTAGACTGAGCCAGGGGGCTTCAGGAAGGGCTGACCTGGCAGGGCTCCTCTCCTCTTAGCACACCCTGAAGCAGGAAGAGGAGCACAGAGAGGCACATCATGCACCAGGGTCACACAGCACAGGATGGGACCGAATCTGTTCTTCCTCCCAGGTGCTGGAGGCCCGTCTCCACCTCCTGTCCATCTTTCCATCATAATGAGCTGTTTTTCTTTTAAATTCAAGTTCCATTTACATGCGGTGAAACGCGGTTCTGATGTGAAGGCTCATGACTTCCTACCTGGGTCCACACAGGACATTTTCATCACCTGGACAGTTCCCTGGTGCCCTCCTAGTGGATCACCATAGGGTCACTTGGTGGCTCATGGACTAAATGGTGTCTCCTCCTTGGTTCTGGCTTCTTCTGTTGAGCACGATGTTTCAAGGCTTGTGGCTGCTGTGTGTACTGTGCACTGTCCCTTTTTTTCCACTGAGTAATATTCCATAGCGTGGATCTACCGTCTGCCTGCTGGTGGACGTGAGGGCACGTCCAGTGGGGTGGGGTGAATGTGGTTTCTGTGAACTTCCAGGCATGAGGCAGCTCTCCGTGGACGTCTGGGCTTGTTTCCACTGGGCGGTGGTTTGCTGGGCTCTAGGGGAGACCGAGACTTAGCCTATGAGAAGCTGTGAAGCCTTTAGAAATTGCTGTGGAAAATGTCAAAGCAGGGAGGAGCGGGTAGACTCTGGTGGCCACCCCGCCCCTGGGTGGCAGCCAGTGCATCCCCAGAGCCATCTGGGGTGCTCCTAGTGTAGCAGGACGGTCTCTGCAGAGAGGGTCTTGCCGGGCAGACCTTCTCCAGGGAGCCCCCAGCCTTCCGGGGACCCCAGCCGGGGCCACTGACTTCCCTGGGCTGAGGGCCTCTGGAGAGGTCACCCACTCTGGGAAGGCCAAGGGGTGGTGTCCATTGGGCCCCACATGGGACTAAACGGGAGGTGACGTGGGCCCCTCCCCCATTGTGACTCCTCCTGGTGGCCCGGAGGCCAGGGGCGGCCTCGCCTCCCGGCCTGCACCTCAGGCTCCTGCTCTTTGTCCCTGCGCTGCCACTTATGGTCCTGGCAGCCAGTTCTCAGGCAGCTCTGGGATGCAGCTGCTGGTGGTGTTGGGGTATGTGTGTGTGTGTGTGTGTGCAATGCACACTCAAGCCACACCATTTCCTGAGCCCCTGCAAGGGTCCCGCGTCAGCCTCTGCAGGGCACTGGCCTGTTCCCCAGCCAGCAGCACATCCCACCCCCGACGGGCTCTGGGTTCACCTGGTGCCAGGGTTTTGCAGCCCATTAAAAGCAGTGTAAGGCCAGGCGCGGTGGCCCACGCCTGTAATCCCAGCGGCTGGGGAGGCTGAGGCAGGAGGATCTCCAGTTCAAAGCCAGCCTCAGCTCCAGCAAGGTGCTAAGGGACACAGCGCGCCCCTGTCGGGGGCTGGGGAGGGGGCTCCGTGGCTGAGTGACCTTGAGTTCCATCCCTGGTAGCCCCCCCAAAAAAGAAGCAGTATAAGGAGGGACCAGGGCTGCTCCCGCAGAGCCCCCTCCTCAGGGCCACCGTCCTCACTGGGTCCCCACTCGGGGGTCGGTGGCTCAGGTTTCGCAGATTCATAAACGGGGCTGCTGGGGCCCGCGCGAAGCCTCCCTCGCGCTGCTCTGTGTGGCCCCCGACCCCAGCCGTGGAGCCGGGACCCCAGCTCACAACAATGCCCGCCGGGCCTGGGTGGCACCGCGCGGTCCCACTTGAAAAGGGCTTTCGCGGGGGCTGCCTTTTAAGAGGGGAACAATTGGCAGGAGGCCTGGCGCTTATTCATGCAGAAGAGCCATGAGCAGCCCCTGCCGTCCGTGTCAGGGTGGGCAGTGCCCAGAGCAAGGGGCCCGCGGGGCGGCGGGAAGCCCGTCGCTAGGAGACGGCTCCCAGGCATCTCCCTGCGGCCCCTCGGGGCTCCCTCCGGCCCTGGCCCAGCCCTGGCCTGGCCCCGCTCTGTCCCCGCTCTGTCCCACGTGTGTGTGTCGGCCACCTAGCGTCTCCGCTGTGCACTGAGGCCTGAGTGACGACCACCCTCTCTGGGCCTCCGTTATTGGGCCACGTGGGACATTCCCAGCATCCCTTGCTGCTTTGAGATGGAGCCCACTGAGCCCTGGGCCCCCTCGGGTTTCCTCAGCAGGTGTCCCCCAGCCCCAGGAGCCAACCAGGCAGGCCCGGTTCCTGGCCGTCACACACCCACCTCCCACCCCTGACCGCTTTTGATGCTGCCCCTGCATCCACCCTGCTCCGCCTAGCGGGAGGCAGGGCAGGCGGGAGGACCCTGGCCAGCAGGGTTGGCCTCCGAGGCGGGCCGTGCTCTAGGCCATGCAGGGTCCCTTGGGCTGCCGGGACCCTCACCCTTCCCAGGACCACGGCAAGCCACGCTCACCCCTCTCTGGGTCTCAGCCCTCAGGCAAGGCCTCTGGGAACCTCAGAGCACTGGTGGCCAGAACGTGTCTTGGTGGACCCGGATGGGCCACCTCCTCTCTGTCCACCCTCAATCTGGGTTGTGTACCTGCCCCTGCAAATGCCACGTCCCCATGGTCCCCCGCATCCTCTTATCCGACCCTGCGGCCCCTTCCCCTTCACGCCAGCCCCATGGGCCTGGCCGCTGGCTATCTTGTCCCTCTGTGGTGTCCGGGTACAGGGGTGACAGGAATCAGCAGGACCCCTGCTCCTGGCCACCCGGCCTCGGAGGGAGCAGGGCCCACTGCCATCCTGAAGGGTGGAGAGGAGTCAAGTCCCGGGGCCCAGGGCTGCGGGTCACCTGCACTGGCCGGTTCTCTTGTGGGCAGACGAGCAAGAGGCCAGGCCAGCACTCCCCCCTGGCCTCAGGTTCCCCATCGGAAGGGTCCTGTCACATCAGCCGTCCCTGGGCTCACTCTGGGGACAGCTGGCCCGCCCACCCCTGCCCGGCGGACTGCGGAAGCATCGTCTGGCCGCGTGGAATTGAACCAGTGGAGACCTGGAGGCGGCCGTGCAGGACAGAGGTGAGTCCCTCTGGCGGAGTGTTCGGACCAGCTCCAAGGAAGCGGTCACAGGTTCTCAGGACGTCTGGGAACGCTGCTGACCCCCGCCCAGGCTGACAACCCAACATCGTGAGCATGAGATGGAAACAAGGCCAGCAGCGGGCCAGGCCCAGGGCTGCCCAGGGCATTTCACCAGCGTCTGCGCCCTGAGCCACCACCCCTCCTCCACGTGGTGGAGACACACCCAGCCGCCCGGCACTCTTCAGTGACTTCCAACCCTGTCCAGGGACTTTGGTGGCTTGTGACAGGCCACGGCAGAAGTATTGACTCCAAGGAATTGGCCAACCTTGATGGATGGCCTTGTTGACCACACAGCCTTGGGCAAGCTCTAGAGGAGACGCTAAGGTGGGGTGAGCTTGGGATGCGTCATCCTGCAGCCGCCCAGCGTCAACGCAGAAAACCGAGGACAGATTCTTCCAGTGTCCGGGAATCATTACCCAATTCGTCACCCAGTTCTTAGCCGAGAGTCTGACCCGGTCTTGAGCAGTGAGCAGGGGCTGACGCTGGGCTTCTGTTGGTTTACGTTTAGGTGTTACCCGTCAAGGGAAATGTCAACCCCGGCCACCGAGCCACCTGCTCACGGGCCACAAAGCGAGTGGCGAGGATCCCCATAGCCACCTGGGGCTGAGTGACTGTTGGCAGGTTGGGCCTGGGCCCTGGGGGCTTCCTGGTAGAGCTGCTGGGGGTGGAGTGGGTCACCAGGGAGAGCTCCGTTCCTGAGCCACAGTCAGGGGCTTCTCCCCAGCTGGCCACACGCACACTGCCCGTCCCCAAACCAGGAAACAGCATGGCCACAGCCCAGATACCCGGGGCCCGCCTGGCCCCCTGCCCCTGAGGTAAGTGTCTTCTTGGACCCCCATCTTGGCGTGGCCCCGATTCTGACGTGGGCGTTCCTATGAGCAAGACCACGTCGGAGAGGCTCACGCACGCAGGGCCCTGCAGCTGTCCACGTCCACTCTCCAGAGCCTGGTGTCCACCTTGGTAAGGATTCCACGGCTCGTTCAGCTGTCTCTTGTGGGTGGACCCTCGGGTTTCTGGCTGGGAGCTGCTACAAACGGTGCCGTGGTGAACAACCTGCGTGCCCTGGGGTGAGACCGCGTGTGACTGTGCAGCGTGGCCTGGAGGGGCCAGGCCTGGTCGCGGGTTCAGCTTGAGCAGATTCTGCAAAACTGTGTCTGAAGGGTTTGCACCCACCTAGCCCCGCAGGCGCTGGGAGGGTGGGGACGGCCGCGGCACGGAGCCCTGGCTGAGGTCTTGCTCCTCTTCACTGAGGCCCCGGGAGCGAGGGCGAGCTCTTGGCTTCACTGTGAACTTCTCCATGACGGAACACAGGGCCCTCTCCACACAGGGTCGGCCACACGGTCGCCCTCTGCAAGGTGATGTTCAGGTCTGCTGCCCGTTTCCTGTGGCCGTGTGCTGGAGTGTCCAAGGGAGGCCTCCGCCCGCTCCGTGTTCGGGGACCTTGGGAGCCTCCAGGGTGGCAGGTTGCTCCTCGCGGCCCTGGGCTGCTCTTCACACGGAATTGCTTCCGGCCTTGGTGCAGGTAAGTGGAGTGTTCCTCCCGGGGCCGGCACTTCCTGTTTAAGGCATCTCTCTCTGCCCCCTCCAGCCCCCTCCAGATCTGGGTGCTATGTCTAGGGTCAAGGTCAAGGTAAGTCCTTCACTTGGGGACACAAGAGGACTCAAACCCACTCACTGAGGAGGTCCTGCAGTGGCACTTGTCACACACGTTCCTGGGGTCCTGGGTCACCCTGGGTCACCCTGGGTCCCCGTCAACGCCCTGGAGCCTGAGCCTCTGCGGCCTGCGCTGCCCTCGGTGTCTGCCGGGTGCTGACCTTGGACTTTGTCAAGAGAGCTTGGCTGCTTTTGCCCTCTGAAGCGTCCCGTGTATGTGGAATCTGCTTGTCAGTGTCCAGCCAGAGGGACATGGCCAGGGAAACGTGGGAGTGAGGCCGAGCCTGCCCCAGGACGAGGGCAGCATCCTGCCGCCTCCCCGTGTGTCCAGCCCTGCTTTGTCCCAGGCTCTGGGGCTCCGAGTAACCCCCGATGCAGCCCTGGGGACCTCCAGCCACGCTTCCCCGACGAGGAACCTGGGCCTTGGCGCACAGCCACTGACCCGGGATCCCCATGTTTAAGTGCAGAGCATCGTGAGCAGGGCCCGCCTGGGGCGACGCGGCTCACTCCTCAGCCCTCATTCCCAAGGCCCCCGAGGCCCACCCCGTGCCAGGAGCTGGGCCCAGCGCGGGGGCTGCATCCTCACGCCCATCCCCTACGTCCGTCCAGGCGGCCCCAGGACAGAAGCCCGCAAGATGGGACACTCCCCAGGCTGGAAGAAAGGCACACACAAAGGTCCTGGGGCACAAGAGCACCCGTGAGCCCTTGTGACCCATCCAAGGAAGACGGGGACTGCGGTGGTACAGGTCCAACGGGAGGCGGGAGCTGCTCTTTCCTGGAGATATAGGGGCAGCTAGAGGCCACGAGGAGGGACAAGATTCTGGGAGAAGGTGGGGAGGCAGAGCTCGGGTGGCCAGCCCTGTTCTGTTGGAGGTGACGGTGGTCTGATAGAAAGAGGAGAGAGACCACCGTCAGCAGGTCATGGAGCCGAGGGAGGGGCCAGAGTGGGGATGAGGAGTGGGTCCCTGGTGGCAGAGAAGAGCCAGGGTGGGGCTGGGTGGCAGAAGCAGCCGCCCAGACTCCTTGGAGCCAGCTGGAGGCTGCTCGGGTGGCGGGTGGGGGTGGAGCCCAGGTGTGGAGGCCGTCGGGGCACCAGCGTGGGCTCCTCCCAGCGCCTGCTCCCTAAGCTTCCGGGGAGAGAAGGAGGGCAGCCCGCGGTGGCCAGCCAAGCTGCATGGGCCTCCCCAGCGCCTCCCGCCATTCCTCAGGCTCTGGATGTCCTCGGTCACACACAGGCCCTTCCTGTGGCTGGCCACACCCGAGAGGAGCCCCGCCCCCTTTGTCCACCACACCCCACGCGGCTGCAGCAACTCGACACAGGGAGGGGCAGGGCCAGGGCCTGAGCGTCCAGGGCCATGCCTGACCCCGGGCAGAGGCCAACTCGGGTGCCTCCTCCTCCCATTCACAGCCGGGGCAGGGAAGCTGGGGGTGCCCCGTGCCTGGGGTGTCGTTTCTGGCTCCCAGGTAGGGTGGGCGGGCACCACGCCCATGTGTGCAGGGCCTGCCTTTCCAAGGGACCTGCGAGGTCTCAGGCCGGCCAGGGCCGTACGGAAGGCCCTCCTCGCCCTGGAAGCCAGGCTCCACCTTCCGATGTGCCCTGGGCCTGCCTGTACCCAACGAGCGCTGCTCGGCCGCCCCTCCTGCCAGGGTGGCAGAGCTGCCCAAAGCCCCTCTGTCCCCTTGAAGTCTCCGGTCCATTCCAGAACACAGGAAGCGCACGGATAAAGGACAGGAGAAAAGGGTCAGTCAAGCCTCTCCTGGTGGAAATGGCGCCAGTTTTAGCTCCAACATCAGGTCATCTCTGTGCCACGGTGACAGAAAACTAAAGCCACCAGGCCAAGCAGGGGGCTCCAAAATGTGTCTGAGTGAGCCCGCTCCCCAGACTCTGTGCAGGGCTGCTGGACAGAGTGGCCCGGACAGGAGGACCTCAGGAGGCCCGGCTGCAGCCCGAGCTCAGACTCGAGCCCAGTAGTGCAGCTCCCGGCTCCGAGGCCTGGGAGGAGAACCGCGGGCGGCTGCGCCTCAGTCTCCCTGCAGGCTGGGATCCCCGGAGCCCCCACTGTGGGCACGGTCGTGTCTCCTTGGAGAAGTGACCGTGGGAGCCCCTCACCCGGGGCCGCACCCAAGTAGGCTTGAGCCGAGTGCCCGCCCGTCCGCCGCAGGTGCTCGAGAGCTGACCCAAGCACCCACTCCCTGTCCCAGAGTGTCCCCAGGGCCCTTCAGAGGTAAAACCCTCCAGCCGACCCTAGAGCAGCCGCAGCTGGCTGGGCCAGAACAGGGTCTGTCCTGCTAATCCACATGGAACCAGGGGAAGAGCCCGGGCCCCTGTCCTTTGTCCCCCGACCCTCCCACCGTCCCTCCATTGTGTTCCCTGCCCGGCAAGCTGCCCCCAGGCCCCAGCCCCCAGCTCCGCCCTGAGGTTCCTGGGACCCAGGTAGGTGCAGCCTCTCAGGGGCTTGGCAGTTACGGACCCCAGTCTGCAGACCGGTCGGAGTCCTTCGCCGCAGCCGCAGGGGGCCCTGTACCTCTCCTCTTGGCCCTGGGGGTCTCTGGCTGGACCTGCTGGCCGGCCATCCCAGCCCGCCGTCTCCCTCACGCAGCGCCTCGCCTCTCTCAGCACCATGGTGAGTGTCCTCTGTGCCCGGTTCTGGGCTCTCCTGGGGTGAGTCCCGGGGGCGAGGAGAGAGGCAGCCACTCCCCAGCTCCCTCGCGGGCCACCCCCAGGGGCTTCTGGACACCACTACTTTCTGGAGTGAGGGAATCTGGTGGTGGTTTGGGGTGGGGATATTTACAGCAACCCCAAGCCAGACACCCAAGGCCCCTCTGTCCCCTGGGGCAATGGCTAGCGCTGAGGCCCCGAGGCCCCAAGCCTGCTGGTCACCAGCTCCAGATTCCAAGATGGCAGCCAGGTGTCCTTGGCCCTGGCACGGCCGTCCCTCTCTGGGTGGTTCTCTGGGAGTCTGAAGTTTGGTGCCGACAGGCCAGGGCAGGCTTGTGGCCAGAATCTCTGGCGGTGACCGGCCACTGGGGCAAGTGGCTGCCCAAAGTCTCCTGCTCCTCCTGGTGACCCTGGATCCTGCTGGGGGGAGCCAGCTCATTCTCCAGGGTCAGAGAAGGCCACTGGAGAGCCAAGGAGGTCACAGGCTGGGAAGACGCTGGGTCCAGTGGTGTCCAGCCTTCCCAGGCCTGGTTCCCAGTGAGTGGCCACTTGGAGCCAGCCCAGGGCAGGACCGAGGCCAAAGCCCGTGGCCTTGTCTGCCAGGCTGAGTGCGGTCTGCTCCCCTGGCTCACCGAGGTCGGTCCCCACACCGCCCTGGGCTCCAGGCAGAGCCCCCAGGGCCCTCCGTGGGTGCTGGAAGGACCCCGCCTGGGCAGGGGGAGTGTCTCTGGATCTCTGGGTCCAGACAGACAGGGCCAGGACAGGGGCCCCAAACAGGGCCACCTCCACAGCGAATGGCCGCAGCCTATTTGCAGGGAGCTGCCCAGACATCCTTGGCCACAAGGAAGCCACCCAGACAGATGGTCGCACCCAGTGAAGCAGAGTGGACCTCCTCAGCAGCCCACACGGTGCCTGCCCGGCACAGGCCCTGCCCCACGAGGCCACAGAGGGTGGAGAGAGAGCCAGGGGCAGGGAGGCGGGCCCACCATGTCCACTGTGTGGCCAGGCTGGTCCCTCCCCTTGGCACTGGGCTCCTTGTGCAGGCACTGGTCAGGGACAGGGAGGGGGACGGGTGTCCAGGCAGCCTGCACAGGCCCCTGGTCCAGGAAGGTGAAGGGCCTTCCCCGCTCAGCCTCACCTCTGGAGCTGGGACCGGGAGGAGGGGACAGCTGGAGTTGGTGGTGACAGTGACCGTGGCACCTGCTCAGAGCTCCGGCCATCACCCTGACTCAGCAGGGCCCGATGGCCACTCCACGCTGGGGCTGGGGAGATGGGCCCCACCCAGTCTCCATGGACGAGGCGGGACACGGGGTCCCGGCCCCAGCTCCCCCGCTGCAGTGCCCTTGCCGGGTGGCCCTTCCAGGAGTGCTGTGTCTGGAGTCCAGTGACCCTCCGTGTCCTCAAGAAGGACAGAGCCTGGCATGAGGTTAGAAGGGTCCTGCTTCCTGAGTGCCCGCTCTGTGCTGCTCAGTCTCCTTCTTCTGTTTCTTCACCACCCCAGCACCCAGCACCCAGCACCCCAGTACCCCAGCACCCAGCACCCCAGCACCCAGCACCCAGCACCCCAGTACCCAGCACCCAGCACCCCAGTACCCCAGCATCCAGCACCCAGCACCCCAGTACCCAGCACCCAGCACCCCAGCACCCAGCACCCCAGTACCCCAGCACCCAGCACCCAGCACCCCAGCACCCAGCACCCAGCACCCCAGTACCCAGCACCCAGCACCCCAGTACCCCAGCACCCAGCACCCCAGTACCCCAGCACCCAGCACCCAGCACCCCAGTACCCAGCACCCAGCACCCCAGTACCCCAGCATCCAGCACCCAGCACCCCAGTACCCAGCACCCAGCACCCCAGCACCCAGCACCCCAGTACCCCAGCACCCAGCACCCAGCACCCCAGCACCCAGCACCCAGCACCCCAGTACCCAGCACCCAGCACCCCAGTACCCCAGCACCCAGCACCCCAGTACCCCAGCACCCAGCACCCAGCACCCCAGTACCCAGCACCCAGCACCCCAGTACCCCAGCATCCAGCACCCAGCACCCCAGTACCCAGCACCCAGCACCCCAGTACCCAGCACCCCAGTACCCCAGCACCCAGCACCCAGCACCCCAGCACCCAGCACCCAGCACCCCAGTACCCCAGCATCCAGCACCCAGCACCCCAGTACCCAGCACCCAGCACCCCAGCACCCAGCACCCCAGTACCCCAGCACCCAGCACCCAGCACCCCAGTACCCCAGCACCCAGCACCCAGCACCCCAGCACCCAGCACCCAGCACCCATCTTCGCCTGCATCATCCCAGCACCCCCAGCACATGGACCCATTTAAACATATCCAGCAGATCCTTGCTCAAGGGCTTCTCTTCACATGAGGGAAACGGAACCCCACGTGTGGCCCGAGGCCCCACATCAGCCCAGTCCCGATGCCGGCAGGTCAGGTGGGGAGCGCGCAGCCGGCCCAGAGGGCCAAGG
Source organism: Spermophilus citellus (assembly GCF_964194105.1). NCBI lineage: Eukaryota > Metazoa > Chordata > Mammalia > Rodentia > Sciuridae > Spermophilus > Spermophilus citellus. The sequence continues at coordinate 253,505,740 of NC_138183.1, read as the reverse complement.
CCGCAGATGAGGCCCGATGTGGGGTGGGCTGAACAGCGGATCGAGACACCGTGTCCTGAACCCCAGGCCCTGGACTGTGGTCTCCAGGGTAAAGAGATCCTGCAGATGAGCCAGCCCGGGGAGCGGGAGGTGGAAGGGGTCCTGGGTTACCTGTGCCCACGTCACCACAGGGTCTTTGTCAGAGGGAGGAAGGAGGGCCAAGCCGAGAAGAGATGGCCTGGAGTCCAGCGGAGTCCTCTGGAGTCTCCTCTTCGGCAGCCCCAAGGCCTCGCTCAGCCCACCCTCCTGACCCTTGTCCAACCAGCCCTAGAGTCCCCCCCATGTCCGTCCCCAGGAGACTGGGCTTGGCATAAGCAGGGGAACACGGTGCGGTCCCTAGCGGTGGTGGGCCCTGCGCGAGTCCTGAAGGTGTGGTCAGTGCCTGAAGGTTAGTACCTGGGTCACCCACTGGTCCTCGCCCTGTCCTCACATCGGGCCCTAGTGGACTCCTGGGAGGGGTGCAGGACACAGCCGTGGGCAGGTGCTGGGCTGGGGTGGCCACTGCCCTGCCCATCCTTCTCCTCCACCTCCCTTTTCTCCGTGGGTCTCTCTGGGCCCAGAGACTGTGCTGGTCTCTGCCCAGACCCCCCTTAGATAGCCACTCTGAGCCCCAGGGTGGACAGGACCACCATGGACCTGGCATCCCCGTAGAACCTTCTGGTCCGTAGAACCTTCCGGTTGTTCACTTGCAGGGTCAGTGCTGGGGGTCACTAGGAGGGAGGAGTGCAGGAAGGAGCAGTGGGGGAGATGGGGGGTCCGTCCAGGGGGAGGCATGTGGCTGGACAGGGGGGCGAGCCAGGCTCCGTCTTGCCTCTGCTTTTGACCCCTGCTGTCCTTGGGCAGGTCCCCTGCACACTGGGCCGGAGGCCTCTCGGGGGTGGTGACCCCACGTGCTTCCACGTGGGCCTCGGGGGGACTCAGCGAGGGGAGTCAGATGCCGCGGGGTGCTCTGGAGCAGGGCGGCCTGCAGGGGCCAGGGCCGGTGAGCAGGGCGGCTGGGGGCTTGGCCAGGAGAATGCAAGGGCCCCAGAGAGTGCCCAGCGAAGGCCCACTTCCAGCCTGGCCACGAGTGAGGAGAGGGCCCCGGAGGCCCTCCACTCCCCTGGGGCTCCTCAGGGTCACTCTGCTGTCTGAAGGAACACGGCCCCTGGGGCCCCAGGCCAGGTCAGCAGAGCAGCCCCTTCTCCCAGGCAGAATGGAGGCTGCAGGGGCCCCTCGCAGCCTCTCTCCTGGGGAGGCAGGAGGAACAGATGGACTTGGTGCCCAGTGCTGCCTCTCTGTGTCCAGCTTGGCAGGTCCAGTGCCCGAGGCCCACCCTGGGTGAAGGGAGGGTAGGTGCCTGCTAGGCCCAGCCCAGGACAGCAGACACACTGTGAGGACCAACAGGAAGGAGGACGTCCTTGTCCTCGGCAGGGTGACTGCGGGAGCCCCTCTCCCCTGGGCACAGGCCCCTCCCCGTCCACCCAGGGCTCTGGTGCTCTTCTGGAATGAGCCTGCAGATGGACCCTGCCCCGGGACACGTGGCCTCTGCCCCTGGCCCCGGAGTCCCAGGAGGGTGGTCCCTCAGCCCTGCTGGAGGAAATGGATCGAGTGGGGCCCCGCCCCCGAGGCTGCGCTGAGCCCTGACAGTGCCGGACAGGCGCCAGGCCTCTGGCCCCTGGCCTGGAGTGGCCCTTGGCCATCTCCCCTCCCAAGGGCTCTGGGAAAGGCCCTGGCCGTGGGAGGCCCTGCAGGCAGGAGCACCCCGCCCTTTCCGCGCGGCCTCTGCAGGACATCACCTCATCCCTCGTGGGCAGCTCGGCCGCTGGCCAGCAGATCGTGCTGGGAATGCACTGCTCCAGCTCCGGCCGAGGGAGAGCCTCTGGGAGGAGTGGTCCCTGGGGTCCCCAGGCTCAGCCCCCAGTGCCCTCCTGGGTGGCCTGGGGTGGGCAGGGTCCTCCTCTGCCACAGGGTCCACTTGCTGTGACCAGAGACCCTGGGCCACCCCAGCAGCCGCCCGGGACGGGCCTGGATTCAGGGAGTAGAGCAGCCCCTGGCCCGGCCCCGGGCACTGCAGGAAGCAGGCGCAGCCAGAGGAAGCCGAGCTGAGGGCAGCGCCCGGCCTGGGGCAGCCTTGTCCCCTACCCGTGCTCCCCGAGTGCCAGACTGCAGAGGGGCCGCCGCGGCCTGGAGTACCCCAACATGGGCCCCCGGGGATGGCTGGGGAGGTGGCCAGTGCAGCAGGCCCTCTTCCCCTGCGGAGGAGAAGCAGGTGACAGCTGGGTCCCCACCCTTCCCAGACATCGTCCCAAGGTCATCCCAGGGGCCACATGCATGTGGTCTGCTGCCTGGCCCAGTGTCCCCAGGGTGGGTGTGGCCAGGGAGTCGGGCCCTGCTGGGTGCCTGGCCGGGCACTGCCCCACGGAGGGGCTTCCTTGCATGTGGGGCCTGCCCCGTGCTTGTTCCTGTGGCCACCACAGACCTGCAGCATCCACCAAGGACACCCATCACAGTCCTGGGGTCCAGGCCGGCTCCTCCTAGGCCTCTCCCCTCGGCCTGTCCTGACAGTCCCCTACAGGACACCAGTTATGTGGCAGGTCCTACCCTGTGGCTCACTAAGGACGGGGGATCAGGGCTTCAGTGTGTGAATCTGGGGGGCAGGCCATTACCATTCAGCCCTTCACAGTCCCCAAGGAGGCCCAAGAGTCCCTTCCTGCCCTCGCTGGCTCACTCTGTAGACACCGAGTGGACATGACCTCCTGGGGAGCAGGATGTGGGTGGCCTCAGGACAGGAAGGCAGAGGAGAATCACCAGGCCAGGAAGCCAGGAGCCCGGGGTCAGGGGGTCGGGGGTCCTGGCCACCCCTCCCACCTCACCTCTGCTGAGCCCTGCTGAGCGCTGCCCGCAGAACCTGCCGGAACCCCCACCTCCTCACGGCTCAGGCCGGCCCTGGTGCCTGGGCTGTTAAGCTTCCCAGTCCACCAGGGCAGCTGCAGACCTAGGCTCTGTCAGGCTTTGGGGTCCCCAGGGAGGAGGCTGGGCAGGCCCAAGTCTCCCCATTTTCCAAAAGGCAAAAATGAGGCCCCCCAGAGCCAACAGGTGGGAGGCCAGACACCCTCCTGCTCCCGCCTCCACCTGCGTTTCTGGCCAGTGGTGCCACGTGATGCCAACACACCTTCGATCCTGTCCTCCCCTCCCTGGACATGACCCTCAGGAGGTGCCCTTGCCCAGTGTGTGCCCTGAGCCGGCCCTGCCTGCACTCTGTGTCCTTGGCTGGACTTGTCTGGGCCTCAGGACTTCTACGGGAGACGCTGAAACCTAGATCCAAAGAAATGACAGAGTCACAGAGAAGCGGCCAACGAGTCCTCTTGGACTCCCGAGTGGCACTGAGTCCACCCTGGGGGCTGGGGCTCGGCCTGTGACCTGAACAAGGGCTGCATTCCACGAGGTTCGTAGCAGGACTGCCCGGGCCGGGGCTCGTGCGGAGGCCCTGCGTCTTCCCGTGGGCACCCCAAGTGGGCAGCCCAGAGCCAGATGCCGTGCCCATCATAGCTGAGGAACTGCGCTAGGAGATGCGTGCGGTCACAGGGTACGGCGGGCAGCAGCACACCTGTGGGTCCCCAAGACCGCCTGGTTCTCCCTGAAGACAGGCTTCCCGAGGAGGGTGCTGTCTGGAGGTCCCCCAGGGGCAGCCTGAGGCTCGGGGTGAGCGCTGGGCGTGGGCTGGCTGCAGGATGCAGGTGGGAAGGGGCACAGGAACCCCTCGGCCTCGCCAGGGCCACCCACAGGGTGGGCTGAGCCGGCAGGAGCCACCACTTCGCCTCCAACCAGCCATGAGGCAGCCCCCTGCCTCTGTTCTGGACTGCCCACAGCATCGGTGCTGTGGCTGGGAGATGCGAGGGCCACACCTGGAGGGCGACCAGAGGCCCCTCCCTCCCTTCCAGGGCACCCAGCAGCAGCCAGTCCAGGCTCCGTGCTGTCACTCGAGCTGGGGAACGTGGGCGTTGCTACCAGGAGGCAAAGGGCAGGTGTCAAGGTGCCCTGGATGGAACCCTGTGCCCTGAGCCTCACGCCTGGAAGCCCGGGACCTGAGAATGTGACCGTATGTGGACACTGGGTCTTTACAGGAGTCCTCTGGTTAAAAGAAGTGGGTCCTGATCTAAGGTGGCCTGGTCCTGATAAAGAGGGACTTGGACATAGAGAGACCAGCCTAGAGGGAGGGTGGCCGTGTGAACTCAGAGGATCCGGGTGTCGCATCTTCAAGCCGAGAAATGCCAGGGGTGGACAGGAAGCCAGCGGCAGCCCAGGAAGGATGAGGACCCTGCCCCTGCGGCTTTGGAGGGGCCTGGCACCTGGACTCTAGCCTCCCCAACTGCAAGAGGATCCACAGGTGTCCCTCAGTCCCCAGTCAAGGGCTTCCTCATGCAACCCAGGAAGCTCTCACCTGGGGACGGGGGGAGGGTGCAGGTCCCCAGGCCCTGGAAGGGCGATTGCTCTGGGCCCCCCCCCCCCGCTCTGCTTCTGCTCCCGGCGCCCTCTGCCCCCCTCTGACAGTAGCCTCCCCTCACCCTCCTTCCACCAAGAGTTGCAGGGCGCACCCCAACCCGCCCGGCCTCCAGCCGTGAGGTGACCCCTCGGGGCCTCCTGTCGAGGTCCTCAAGCACCAGGCTGAGCCACAGGGGTTGATGGGGCCCTGGCTGGGGTGGAGGACGGTCAACAGGCCCCTAGGGCGGCCCCTGTGGCTGGTCACCATGGCTATTCCTGAGTTCCCAGTCTCCTGGCACATGAGACTCTAGAGGACGGTCCTTCATACCTGTCCCCGGATGTGGCCACCGCGCTCCTCCTCTGCCGTGCTTTCCGCGGCCTCCGCCATCTCCTGCTGCTCTTATAGGACACCTGCCATGTGTGGGAGTCCAGGTGAGCTTCCCGCCAAGCCCCATAACTAGGCCAGGGAGCCGCTTAACAAAGGGAATCTCAGAGGCCACCTCCAGGTCAGCCATGGTCACCAACATCAGAACCCAGCATGTGACACTTAACATGCTACAGGGAGAGGGTCCTGTGGAGGAGGAGGCCCCAAGGAGGAGGAGACCCCGTGGAGAAGGCCCCATGAAAAAGGACGAGGAGTACCCAGGAGGAGGAGGAGGCCCCATGGAGGAGAAAGAGACCCCATGGAGGAGGAGGGGACCCCATGGAGGAGGGGATCCCATGGAGGAGGAGGAGACCCGATGGAGGAGGAGGAGACCCGATGGAGGAGGGGATCCCATAAAGGGGAAGGAGAATCTATGGAGGAGGAGGGGACCCCATGGAGGAGGAGGAGGGGACCCCAGAGAGGAGGAGGGGACCCCAAGGAGGAGGAGGGGATCCCATGGAAGAGGAGGGGATCCCATGGAGGAGGGGACCCCATGGAGGAGGAGGGGACCCCAAGGAGGAGGAGGGGACCCCATGGAAGAGGAGGGGACCCCATGAAGGAGGGGACCCCATGGAGGAGGAGGGGACCCCATGCCAGGAGGAGGGGACCCCATGGAGGAGGAGGGGACCCCATGAAGGAGGAGGGGACCACATGGAGGAGGAGGGGACCCCATGAAGGAGAAGGGGACCCCATGGAGGAGGGGATCCCATGGAGGAGGAGGGGACCCCATGGAGGAGGAGGAGGGGACCCCAAGGAGGAGGGGACCCCATGAAGGAGGGGACCCCATGGAGGAGGAGGGGACCCCAAGGAGGAGGAGGGGATCCCATGGAAGAGGAGGGGACCCCATGAAGGAGGGAACCCCATGGAGGAGGAGGGGACCCCATGGAGGAGGAGGGGACCCCATGGAGGAGGAGGGGACCCCAAGGAGGAGGAGGGGATCCCATGGAGGAGGAGGGGACCCCATGGAGGAGGAGGAGGGGACCCCAAGGAGGAGGGGACCCCATGAAGGAGGGGACCCCATGGAGGAGGAGGGGACCCCAAGGAGGAGGAGGGGATCCCATGGAAGAGGAGGGGACCCCATGAAGGAGGGAACCCCATGGAGGAGGAGGGGACCCCATGGAGGAGGAGGGGACCCCATGGAGGAGGAGGGGACCCCAAGGAGGAGGAGGGGATCCCATGGAGGAGGAGGGGACCCCATGGAAGAGGAGGGGACCCCATGAAGGAGGGGACCCCATGGAGGAGGAGACCCCATGGAGGAGGAGGGGACCTCATGGAGGAGGAGGAGACCATGGAGGAGGAGGGGACCCCATGGAGGAGGAGGAGACCATGGAGGAGGAGGGGACCTCATGGAGGAGGAGGAGACCATGGAGGAGGAGGGGACCCCATGGAGGAGGAGGAGACCATGGAGGAGGAGGGGACACCATGGAGGAGGAGGGGACACCATGGAGGAGGAGGGGACCCCAAGGAGGAGGAGGGGATCCCATGGAGGAGGAGGGGACCCCATGGAAGAGGAGGGGACCCCATGAAGGAGGGGACCCCATGGAGGAGGAGACCCCATGGAGGAGGAGGGGACCTCATGGAGGAGGAGGAGACCATGGAGGAGGAGGAGACCATGGAGGAGGAGGGGACCCCATGGAGGAGGAGGGGACCCCATGGAGGAGGAGGAGACCATGGAGGAGGAGGAGACCCCGGAGAAGGAGGAGACCCCATGGAGGAGGAGGAGATCCCATGGAGGAGGAGGAGACCATGGAGGAGGAGGAGACCATGGAGGAGGAGGAGACCATGGAGGAGGAGGGGACCCCATGGAGGAGGAGGAGACCATGGAGGAGGAGGAGACCATGGAGGAGGAGGAGACCATGGAGGAGGAGGGGACCCCATGGAGGAGGAGGGGACCCCATGGAGGAGGAGGAGACCATGGAGGAGGAGGAGACCCCATGGAGGAGGAGGAGACCCCATGGAGGAGGAGGAGACCTCATGGAGGAGGAGGAGACCATGGAGGAGGAGGAGACCATGGAGGAGGAGGAGACCATGGAGGAGGAGGGGACCCCATGGAGGAGGAGACCCCATGGAGGAGGAGGGGACCATGGAGGAGGAGGAGACCATGGAGGAGGAGGAGACCATGGAGGAGGAGGAGACCATGGAGGAGGAGGGGACCCCATGGAGGAGGAGGAGACCATGGAGGAGGAGGAGACCATGGAGGAGGAGGAGACCCCATGGAGGAGGAGGAGACCCCATGGAGGAGGAGGAGACCATGGAGGAGGAGGAGACCATGGAGGAGGAGGAGACCATGGAGGAGGAGGGGACCCCATGGAGGAGGAGGAGACCATGGAGGAGGAGGAGACCATGGAGGAGGAGGAGACCATGGAGGAGGAGGAGACCATGGAGGAGGAGGAGACCCCATGGAGGAGGAGGAGACCCCATGGAGGAGGAGGAGACCTCATGGAGGAGGAGGAGACCATGGAGGAGGAGGAGACCATGGAGGAGGAGGAGACCATGGAGGAGGAGGGGACCCCATGGAGGAGGAGGAGACCATGGAGGAGGAGGAGACCCCATGGATGAGGAGGGGACCCCATTGAGGAGGAGGGGACCCCATGGAGGAGGAGGAGACCATGGAGGAGGAGGGGACCTCATGGAGGAGGAGGAGACCATGGAGGAGGAGGGGACCCCATGGAGGAGGAGGAGACCATGGAGGAGGAGGGGACACCATGGAGGAGGAGGGGACACCATGGAGGAGGAGGGGACCCCAAGGAGGAGGAGGGGATCCCATGGAGGAGGAGGGGACCCCATGGAAGAGGAGGGGACCCCATGAAGGAGGGGACCCCATGGAGGAGGAGACCCCATGGAGGAGGAGGGGACCTCATGGAGGAGGAGGAGACCATGGAGGAGGAGGAGACCATGGAGGAGGAGGGGACCCCATGGAGGAGGAGGGGACCCCATGGAGGAGGAGGAGACCATGGAGGAGGAGGAGACCCCGGAGAAGGAGGAGACCCCATGGAGGAGGAGGAGATCCCATGGAGGAGGAGGAGACCATGGAGGAGGAGGAGACCATGGAGGAGGAGGAGACCATGGAGGAGGAGGGGACCCCATGGAGGAGGAGGAGACCATGGAGGAGGAGGAGACCATGGAGGAGGAGGAGACCATGGAGGAGGAGGGGACCCCATGGAGGAGGAGGGGACCCCATGGAGGAGGAGGAGACCATGGAGGAGGAGGAGACCCCATGGAGGAGGAGGAGACCCCATGGAGGAGGAGGAGACCTCATGGAGGAGGAGGAGACCATGGAGGAGGAGGAGACCATGGAGGAGGAGGAGACCATGGAGGAGGAGGGGACCCCATGGAGGAGGAGACCCCATGGAGGAGGAGGGGACCATGGAGGAGGAGGAGACCATGGAGGAGGAGGAGACCATGGAGGAGGAGGAGACCATGGAGGAGGAGGGGACCCCATGGAGGAGGAGGAGACCATGGAGGAGGAGGAGACCATGGAGGAGGAGGAGACCCCATGGAGGAGGAGGAGACCCCATGGAGGAGGAGGAGACCATGGAGGAGGAGGAGACCATGGAGGAGGAGGAGACCATGGAGGAGGAGGGGACCCCATGGAGGAGGAGGAGACCATGGAGGAGGAGGAGACCATGGAGGAGGAGGAGACCATGGAGGAGGAGGAGACCATGGAGGAGGAGGAGACCCCATGGAGGAGGAGGAGACCCCATGGAGGAGGAGGAGACCTCATGGAGGAGGAGGAGACCATGGAGGAGGAGGAGACCATGGAGGAGGAGGAGACCATGGAGGAGGAGGGGACCCCATGGAGGAGGAGGAGACCATGGAGGAGGAGGAGACCATGGAGGAGGAGGAGACCCCATGGAGGAGGAGGAGACCCCATGGAGGAGGAGGAGACCCCATGGAGGAGGAGGAGACCTCATGGAGGAGGAGGGGATCATGGAGGAGGAGGGGATCATGGAGGAGGAGGGGACACCATGGAGGAGGAGGAGGAGACCCCATGGAGGAGGAGGAGACCATGGAGGAGGAGGAGACCTCATGGAGGAGGAGGGGACACCATGGAGGAGGAGGGGACCCCATGGAGGAGGAGGGGACACCATGGAAGAGGAGGAGACCCCATGGAGGAGGAGGAGACCATGGAGGAGGATGGGACCTCATGGAGGTGGAGGGGACCATGGAGGAGGAGGAGACCCCATGGAGGAGGAGGAGACCATGGAGGAGGCGGGGACCTCATGGAGGAGGAGGGGACCCCATGGAGGAGGAGGGGACCTCATGGAGGAGGAAGAGACACCATGGAGGAGGAGGAGACCCCATGGAGGAGGAGGAGGAGACCCCATGGAGGAGGAAGGGACCATGGAGGAGGAGACCCCATGGAGGAGGAGGACACCCCATGGAGGAGGAAGAGACCCCATGGAGGAGGAGGAGACCCCATGGAGGAGGAGGGGACCCCATGGAGGAGGGGACCATGGAGGAGGAGGAGACCCCATGGAGGAGGAGGAGACCATGGAGGAGGAGGGTACATCATGGAGGAGGAGGGGACCCCATGGAGGCGGAGGGGACACCATGGAGTTGGAGGAGACACCATGGAGGAGGAGGGGACCTCATGGAGGAGGAGTGGACCTCATGGAGTAGGAGAGGACCCCATGGAGGAGGAGGAGACCCCATGGAGGAGGAGGAGACCTCATGGAGGAGGAGGGGACCCCATGGATGAGGAGGGGACCCCATTGAGGAGGAGGGGACCCCATGGAGTAGGAGAGGACCCCAGGGATGAGGAGGAGACCCCATGGAGGAGGAGGAGACCTCATGGAGGAGGAGGGGACTCCAGGAGGAGGAGGGGACACCATGGAGGAGGAGTGGACTATGGAGGAGGAGACCCCATGGAGGAGGAGACCCCATGGATGAGGAGGGGACCCCATTGAGGAGGAGGAGACCCCATGGAGGAGGAGGAGACCCCATGGAGGAGGAGGGGACCCCATGGAGGAGGAGGGGACCCCATGGCTGGAGGCCCCAATGAGGGGTCTCCTTGACAGAGGCAGTGGAGGTGAGGCCTTGGGGTCAGCGATTTGGGTCGTCAGCTGACCTCTGCTCTCTCCTGCCGCAGTCTGGCTGGGCACAATTCAGGAGCCACTTGTCAAAAGAAACGAACTTTATTTTTAGAACTACAAACGCCAAACAAAACAGCTCCTCAGAAAAAAACCCTCAGAGCCCAACTGCCACCACCGGCTTCCCACAAGCCTCTCACACAAACACACAAGCCTCCCCCACTCCCACAATCCTCCTGCTCTTGAGGCCGATTGGCTGGGTCGTGTGGGCGGAGCCAATGAAGTCCCCCAATGAGCAGCTCCGTGGTCTGAAAGGGCAGGAAAACAGCCCAATGAGCATCACCGCAGAGGAGCCAATCAGCTAGAAGTTGCTGGGGCCGCTGTGAGCCAATCATCAGCCGGCAGCTGGAAGCTTGCTGGGGCCCCTTGGGCTGTGGCTCTCAACTCTCTCCTTCCTAGATTCCCAGGACTCACAAGTCTCAGGACAGCCAGTGCTGTGTCTCCTGGGGTGATGTGGCCTTTCCGAGTGGGTCCATCCTGCCCTGCCCGGTGCCTAAACGTCCTCTCCAAACTCTCGGCCATGCTCAGAGGGACGTGAGGCATTTTTATAGGTAGATTTGGAACTGTAGAGGCCACCACGGCATTTTTATGGGTAGATTTGGAACCGTACCCTGTGTGACCTCAGGTTGTTGGAAGGGAGCAGCCCTTGCCGCGGGGCAGTGGCCATGCCCGTCATTCCAGGGATGGGAGGCTGAGGCAGGAGGCTCCCCAGGTTAAGGCCAGCCTGGGCAACTTAGCAAGACCCTGACCCAAAATAAAAAATGGGATGTGGCTCCGTGGCAGAGCGCCCTGGGTCCACGCCCCGGTACCCTGTCCCCCACATAAGGTGCGAGGAACGGCTTCCCCTGTGGGTAGGGCGTGAGGAGTGGCAGTGTAAGGAACGCCAGCCAGCGGGCGGGCGGGCATCGTCTCAGGGCCCGCGGGCGAAGGGATGCGGGTTTCCGGCCTCTCCAGCCACGTCTGTCACTCTGTGACGCTCTGTTCCTTGGGTGTCAGAGAGCTTCACGGGAACCCCGCAGATGCCCCCCATCCTGCGTGTGCCCACCCCATGCTCAGGCGGGTCCTGCAGGCCTGTTGGGCAGCAGCCGCGTGCGTGTCCCCACACATGCCCCCTGGCCAGGCTGGCCGAGGCTGCAGGCGCTGGGCACAGTCGTCACGGGTCCCTGTCCCAGGGAGCCCCTGGGAGGGGTTGGCAGGGGCACAGCCTGGCTCACCACCCACGAGCCCCGACACAAGACCTGGCCAACGTCTGGCCCTCGTTCAGGCTCCTGCCCCCTGGACTTCAGCACCGAGCAGGGTACGAGGGGCCCATGTGGCACACGGGGAGGCGGGGTGTGTGAGTGTGCAAGAATGGTGGGTGTGGGTGAGCAAGGGTGTGCGCGAGCCGCCACGGCCCAGGGTCGATGCTACCCGAGGAGGGGCAGGGACCCGGGTGGGGAGTTGGGCTTCCCAGCAGGGTGGTCCCCCAGGGGAGCCCTGAGGAGAAAGCCCAGTGATTTGGGGTGCAGATGGGGAGGGTAAGGGTAGCCCCTTCCCAACCCCCAGCCTCCAGCCTAACCATCCTCCTATTTCCTGGGGAGGCTGGGCCTCAGCAACTCCTTTAGCTGGCCTGAGGGGCTGGTGCAGGGGTGTGCCCCCCCAGACCTGTGACCTTTGTCCCACATTATCAAATAATGGGGTCAGAGGGCGCCAGCGCCACAGAGTGCCCGCGACTCCTCTGCTGCTCTTTGTAGCTATACCAGTGTGGCTGCAGGTTAAGGCCACGCGCTGTGGAGGAAGCAGGTTGAAGACGTGGTATTTCCTGGGCACATTGCCCCCGCCACCCTCGAGGCCGTCTACGGGGACGCCGGCTAGCGTTCTGGGCCCTGCTAGATCCTTCCCTGGGCGCCTTCTCGTTCTACACGACCCCCTCCGGCCTGCGCCTCCCTGACCCGCGCGTCTTACAAACTGCCCGTCTGGTCGGTTCTTGGAATCTTTGCCCTTTAACTGGTGTCTTTGGTCCCGTGACGTCTGTGGTACTGGTGCTGTGACAGAGATGCCCCACCGTGCTGTGTCCACCAGTCCGGGCTGTTTGGTCCACCTCCTTTGACGTCTTTCCTTCCCCTTCTACCGATTAGTTAAATCTGACTTAGCCCCTTTTGACTCCACCCACGTGGGACTTCTAGGGTGGACTGCCCATCTTTGAGGGGTCAACACAATTTTGACTCGCGTGTTTGACTTCAGTGTGGGAGGAACGTCCCCTCCACTGCCGGGGAAGTGAGGTCCTCCGCAGGCAGGCCAGTTGGCTCGCCTTTGCTCTATCCAACATCATTTACGTGTCTTTAGATGGGAAGGTCATGAGGGTCACCATATTGACCTGCCAGCCCTGGCTCAGACTTCCTCCCAGGCTCCTCGGACTCTTCCATCTCTAGAGGCCAGCCTCTCCTCCTGGAGACCTGAGTGGTGAGCCCTTAGTGCTGATCTGCTCGCCGCGGCCTCCCCTGTCCTCTCCACATTCTCCAGGGTGAGAGCGCTCCGCTCGACGCTCAGTCCTCAGCAGATGTCCGAGTGTCCAGGATGTACCATGGCGGCAGGCTCAGGGTCACAGGGGATGTCTGGGCTCATCCCTGGTGCACGGTCACAGTGATGGCGGCTCTGGCCCCCTGAGGCTGGCCACCCTGGACTCTGGTGCTGGAGGACCGAGGTGGTCCTTGTGTTCTGTGCAGGATTGTGCCATCCGTGCAGGGCCCTGGGTTCGTCCCCACGGGGCCTCAGGCAGGGCTCCCCCCTTTACTAAGGCTGATTCCTGGCACCGATGGTCCCTTTGACAGGTCCACACTCCCCCCAGCCCCCGGGGTTGGTCAACCTGGGGTGGGTCCCGTTGCAGCGTCCCGCCGGCCACTGTGAATGCTCACTCTCTGCTCCAGCTCCCACAGATGGCCGCTGTCCACCTGCGCCCTGGTGGGTAGAATGGCCTCAACTCCTGCCTTGGATCCCTGAGTTGAGCTGGCCCCTGGGAGCTGGGGCAGGGCCTGGGGCCCTCTGGGAGCCACACCCATGGGTTCTCTGTTAAAGTTCTCTGTTAAAGTCACCCCATCCATCCCCTATTTCAGCAGCCCTGCGGGTCTCGCCCGTCTGAACTTCCCGCAGTGCTCATCCGACCCCACCACCCGCCCTCCTGACCCTCACTGGCTCCCTGTTACCCTCAGCCTGGACCCTGGCTCCACCTTTGAGGTGCCCCAGCAGGGCCTGGCCCTGTGCTGCAGCCCCGGGCTGGACGGGGCTTTTGTACCTGGGAAGTGTCCCCACCTGTGCAGTGTCCCCGGTGCCCACCGGCGCCCAGGGGAGGGGGAGGGAGAGAGGGTGAGAGCCGCGGTCTGTGCTCAGGCAGCAGTTTCAAAAGAGTTTGTTTTCTTTCAAAACAGAATATATCGAGCGTCCGGCCTGGAGGGAACCCTGTGGGCCTCCGTGTGCTGAGTCACATCGGGGACAGCGGCTCAGCTGGACCATGGCAGGTGTGGCCCGGGGTCTGGACCCGGAGCTCGGGGCCTGGACATGCTGTCCCTGTGGGAGACACAGAACAAGGGAGGACGTGCGGTCTCTGAGCGCTAGAGGGCGGGTGCAGTCCTGAGGCCTCTGTGTGCCCCTCAGGTGGGCACCGGGCTGGGCACCTCCCACATTGCCTGGTCACACCTGCTGCTGCTTCCCCAGTGCAGGACGAGGGACAGTGGCCACTGATGTGCCCAGAGTCTGCGGCCCTCTCCAGCCCCACGTCACACACTCCGTTGCCACACGGCCCTGCCTCTGGGCCACCAGCCCCTGTGGCCCTCAGCCCCCAACCTGCCTCTGCACACCGCCCACTCGGCACTGCCTGAGGTGGCCCCGTGCCTGGCCTCCTCTGGGCCTCGTGTTTCAGGGTTCATCCACATGACGGGGTGCTCGGCTCCTCTTGAGGGCTGGGTGACATGCCACCGGGGACAGGTCTGGAGTCACCTGTCTGTTCTCCCCCACAGTCCCCCGCAGATATGATGAAGGTGGGGGACATGCGGTTGCCCTGGCGGGAAGCTGGGGCAGACTCGCCGGGTCGTGGGGTGGTCCTGCTGACCGTCTAGGTTCGCAGCCCCGGCTGGGGAGGGTGGCGGACAGGTGTGTGGGTGAGCGCGGCCTCTGCAGGGCCCTGTGGTCACTGCCCGGCTTCCCTTCAGGTTGGGAAAGGCTGAGGAGGGCGGGGAGGCTGCTCCCCATGGCCTGGGATCCCCCGTGTGCTGCCACCAGCCCTGCCTCCCGGAGCCCAGCCCAGAGTGTCCCCTGGCCTGGAGGGACTAGGACACCATGCAGCCCTCGGGTCTCCCTGCCAGGGCTGCAGCAGCCGCCCCCCTGAGCGACGGTCGGACAGGCGCCTGACCCCGTCCCCGGGCCACGGCTCCTCTGCTTCCAAGTGACCTTAGTCCTGCTGCTCCGTTGGAAGGGACGTCAGCCTGTGTGGGTGGCAGCTGGTATGTGGACCTGAGAGCTTCGGCACCTCTCAAAGGCCTGTGTGGCCCTGGGCCCTCCTGGTGGCCCCATCGTGACCCCAGGCCCCTGCAGGGGTGACTTGGCCCTGTGTCTGGTTCGGTCCCCAGCCCTGGGAGGCAAGTCCCGTCATTGTCCCCACTTCCCAGGCCAGGAAACCCAAGCCTGTGGGGACGACTTCAACCCAGGCTCAGCCCAGACACCAGCGCCTGCTCCCACCCAGGCCCCGGCCCCTACCACGCTGTGCCCCCCTCACGGAGCCCCAGGTCTGCTGGCCACTGACCATGTGCCCCCGACAGCCCTCCATGCCCAGGGCAGGCAGAGTTCCAGAGCCCCCGGCTGCCAGCCCCACTTGGGCCCCAGCACATGGGGTACCACCCTGTGTCCGTGGAGTGGCCGGGAAGCTGGAGGTCCCACAGAGAAGTTCAGAACCAAGGAGTTTTGGGAACCCCACGGTGACAAAGGGAAGATGCCCCTAGAGTCGTGCAGTGCACAACCTACACAACCACGAGCGGGGCCTTGACGGGCCCAGGACAGGCACAAGAGCCCACGGGTCAGGCCCAGCTCATGCCCCCACGGGGCTGCTGGGAGCATGGGCCCAGGAAGCTGCTCAGACAGCCCAGGAGGTGGCCGGCCACCACACGGTTCTCTGATGCTCAGGGTGAGGCTGTAGGGTGGGGGCACCCTATGGGAGCACCCTGGAGCGAGCAGGGGCCTGGAGCCTGGGCCCTGTGCCTGGGTCCCAGCCCTGCCTCATTCTTGCTGAGTGACCAGGGACACTTCACTCCCTGTCTCTGGACACAGCTTCCTTTGCTAGTGGCCACACCCACCACAGGAATGCTGCAGCTGCCCTTAGCATGGAAATGTCAGAACCGGGCAGATGATCCTCCCCAGCTTCCTGTCTGCAGGGCCCTGGGCACTGTCTGGTGCCAGCTGCCCCCTCGACCCTGGAACCCGAACACAGATCAGACTGCAAAGCCGACACTCAGCCACTTCCCCCGAGCAGGAGCTCCACAGCTGCATTTATTTGGCACCAGCTTGGCAGGCCGCAGGCAGAGTGGTTTCTGTGCTTGGCCTGCTGATTCTTATGACGGCCCTCTGAGTAAGTACTGCTCTCCAGACCCCACTTCACAGAGAGGAAACTGTGGCTCAGAGAGGGTGAGTCACTTGCCCAAGGTCACAGAGCTGGCTTATGGCAGAGCTGGGACTGAGTCAGGCCCAGGTGACTCAGGGAGATGGCTGGTTCTCTCTGCTCTGTGCTGCCTCCTAAATGCCCAGCCTGCTGCTCCACAGTAGGAGCAGCCCAGCTGTCCACCAGTGGTGAAACGGACAGATGCCCTCGGTGTGTCCACTCAGTGGGCTCACCCAGCGATGGAAACTGATGCGCTATCTCTATGGAGGCCTGTCACAGACATGTTGGAAACAAAGAAGCTGGTCCCTCAAAGTACCTGCTGCGAGGTTCTGTTGACCCGACATCCAGGAAGAGGCCCAGCAAGCCCCGGCTCAGTGGGCAGAGGCTGGTGCCTTGTGAGAGTGGGCACGGGCTGCACGAGAGACCCCAGAGGACTGGGGACGCTCCAGGCCAACCTGGGTGGCCATCATGTTATGTGGGTCAGCCTGGCTGGCCATGGGCTATCCAGAGGGCTGAGAACCCTTGATGGGTGTGTCGGAGAGGGTGTGGCTCACAAGACTGCCACCCGACCTTGGGCTGAGCTGAGCAGAGACCCTCCCCATCCTCTCAAGCCCCAGGTGGAACAGAAAGTGTCACTCTGTGACTGCCTGAGCCAGCCTGGACCTCCTGCCCTCTGCCCTGCTCTCAGGCTTTGGGCCTCCACTGGAATCCCCAACACAGGCTCTCCTGGGGCTGCAGCCTGCAGACAGCTGGTCCTGGGACCCCCAGCCTCCAGAACCCAAGAGCCCATTCCCTATTGGACATGTGTCTGTCTCCCATCGTCCTGCTTCTGGGGAGGTTGACTGCCAGCAGGGGCACATGGGTGCCCACAGACGCAAAACACACCTAGGCTCCTGCTCCAGGCACCCTCGCAGCCCACACCCACCACCTCCGGCCTCACTACGTCTATATGTTCTGGACAAAATGCTGATTGTGACTGACACATTAACACCTTTCCCCCTTAAGAGCAAGGCAGAGGTAGAGCCGCCCACCTGCTATAGTCTAGCTGGTCAGCCCTGTGCCGGCAATCCTGACCATTGCAATAAGACAAGAAAAAGGAAAGAAAGGGAAGAAAGGTGTGAGGAAGGAAGCATTGAGACTGGGCTTGTTTGCACCTGTTACGATGACTCACACGGAAAGTCCCGGGAAACCCACAAAGCAACCAGCAAGGTCACAGGATACTCAAGTAGGCGTCCAGACCCAATCATCTTCTTACACAAACAGCTGCAAGTAACTGCAGAATGAAAAATGTTGGGTGTCCCATGCAGAGCACCCAGAACCAAGATCCCACACTTGGGGACAGTCCAATAGAAGTATCGTGTTCATAGACTGAACACTAGGTATTAAGATGGCCATGGCTAGCTGATTCTCAATTTTATTTAGACATGTGAAGACCTAAGATGATAAATTTATCTTTATCTATCTATCTATTTATTTATTTATTTATTTTTAGAAAAGCTGCGTATCTGAGCCAGTTGGGTTTGGTGCAGGACAGACAAACCAGTCCATGGAACAGAGGAGAGAAACGGGCCCACACAGATGGCCCATTGACTTTTGACAAAGGAGCCCTGGCAGTGTTCAGCAGAGGGGGAAATCCAAATCTTTTCCAAAAGTGGAGCTGGGAGCGCAGCTCCGGACGGCACACCTGCCCGGCGGGTGGACCCCACCTCACACCCACGGAAGGTCTGGATCCACCCAACCTCCAAGCCCCCCTGAAGCTTGAGTCCCAGGTGGAATTGGGGGGGATCTGCTGGCCCCAGGGAGGGCCGGGGGTTTCCAGACGGGACACAAGAAGAGCCAATCCCTCACCCCAGTGAGCGGCTCCTGCTGCTTGAAATACTCGACAAGAAGGTGTAGGCCCAGGCTGGGGGCAGAGGACATGACGGGCTCACTGCCCCGTGGGCAGAAGGTGGGTCAGCAAAAATGGGAAAGGCACCGAGGGGTTCCAGTGGGGAGCAGAGGTGCAGGTGGCCACAGCCGGGCATCTCAGCACCCCTGCGTGCACCCCGGGGGGACAGCACAGGGAGGAGGTCCCACGTCTAGGCCTGGCTGAAGCCACCATCACCCAGAGGGCGGATGGCCCGCTCCTTGGAAATGCTCGGCCGCCCCTGGGAAGTTTGAGTAGACGCCATGTGCCACCAACTGTCCCCCTCCCAGGGACCTGCTCAAGAGCAATGGAAGCCACATGAAGTCTCATCCCCAAACTGGATACACCCCAAATGCCGGCCAGTGAGGGAGCGACCCCAGACTCCTGCAGGGGGAAGGCCGCCGGCCAGGCCACGTCCAGGGAGCCAGTCCAGTCCTAGAGGACATGCCTTGGACCTGACGTGAACCAGGTGGTCAGAGATGCCTGGGGTGGGACAGAAGGTCAGAGGTCACCATGGCCGAGGCTGGGTGGGCGCAGGCAGCTGGGCGCAGGTGCTGCGACAGGCCAGCCGCGCCCGGGACCTCCCTGCCTCCACGGCTCTTGGGTCGGCCTGGGCCCGATCTGCGCTCGCACAGTGGACACCGCAGTGAGTCGCTGAGGTGGAAGGGAGCCTCAGGGAGGCCGTGAACGGTTCTCAGGCGTCTCTGCCCGGGCCCACTGACCCCAATCCTCAGGCCTCCTGTTGGCCGGGAGCTGGACCCCCTCCCTCCTGGGCCATCGCTCCCTCCCCTGTGGAAGCCGGGGACCCCACGGTGTTTGTCAGGGCCCCAAACCTTTGCAGACGGAGTGGCTTAGACTCAGGCCTTCATGCTCTCAGTCTGGGGGCTGCAAGTCGGGATCCGAGTCCAAGGCTGGCTCCTCCGAGACCCTCGCTTTGACTTGTAGATGGGTCCCTTGTCCTCGCATGGTCCTCTGTGTCTGTCCTGATCTCCTCTTCTCACAAGAACCCCATCTTGTAAGATTAGGCCGCCTGACCCTCATCTTCCCCCCAGCCTCAGTGTAGACCCAGTGTTCCAACAAGGCTGTCCCAGGTCCCCAGGGTCAGGACCCAGCATATATATGGGGGCCACTTTGGCTTGTAGATGGGGCTGAGAGAAGGCCGAAGGGCTGGGGCAGGGCTGTCCCCCGTGGGCAGGACCCTGTGGCCCTCACCTCCCTGCTGGTGCCCCTGCCCATTATAGGGTCAGCCCAGGACCTCGCTGGGGCCCTACGTGTTTGGGACGGAGCACAGGGGGAGGGGAGGAGGAGGACAATGAAGGGCCACTCTGTCCACACCCCTCCAACCCCCTGGGCTGTGGAGGGCGCTGGATCCCACGCAGGGACCCGCCTGTCGCTGAGACCAGTGGCTGTAGAGGCTCCTCGGCCGCCTGACCCCAGGCAGGAAGCAGATCACAGGCTCCGCTGAGCAGCAGCGGTGGCCAGAGCCACTGCTGGACAGTGGGGCCTGTGCCCCTGGGTCTCCTTGGCAAGGGCCACCTCAGACTGCCCGTGCCCAACTCCCCCCGTCTGGGTCAGCGTGGGCTGCTGTGATGGAGGACCAGGACTGGGGCCTCACGGATAGCAGAAGAGTCTCTGTCCCTGTCCTGTGTGCTGGAAGGCCCGGGGCCTGTGCTGCCAGCTCTGCTGCTGGCCTCTTCCGAGCCGCAGCCTGACCTGTCTCCTGTGGCCGCACGTGGTGGAAAGGGGAGAGCGGGCTCTGGGCTCAGGTCTCGGGGCACTGACCCATTCACCCCCGGGCTTGATCACTTCCCCGAGGCCCCCAACACCCACCTGGGGAGGGTCTCCACGTGGGAACCAGGGGCACACGTTTGGCCCATCGCAATCGGCCTGGGGTCCACTGGGCAGCCTGGGGTCAGGCTGGTCCAGGCTGTACCATCTGCATGGTGTGGGGACTCGTCCCACTAGGTCCTGGCCCAGCCAGAGCCATGTCCATGAGCCCCCTGTGGGCACAGCCACTGTGGGAGATGGAGTGGGGTGGCCAGGACCCCACCTCCATTCTTCCCCCTGCACCGTGGCCTGACCTGATGACCAAGGCCTACCACGGTGCTCCTGAGCTGAGAGAAGGGCTGGGGTGGGGCTGTCCCCCGTGGGCAGGACCCTGTGGAGCAGAGGCTCTGCCCCCTTTTGTGGGGACGGGGGTCTGCTCCCGAGGAGCCTGTCTCCATGTTTCTACAGACTCCGCTGGGGGCGCAGGTGGTCAATCAGACCTGCTCCATCAACGCTCAGCACACGTCAGACACACGTCCTGGTCCTAAGTCCCAGCTGGGTCCACGCCAAGGGTCCCAGAGGCCGCCCTGTGACGCGTCTTAAGTCCGGGTTGTCGGGGGGGGGGGGACAATGGCGGCGGACTTCTCCGTCTCTCTGTCCGGGTTCTGCCAGTCCTCTGGCCCCCAGAAGCCTGGGTGTCTGGCCCCGGCTTGGCTGGGCTTGCAGCTGGTAACTGGGCGAGGCCGGGGTGTTTGCCCAGTGTAGACTCTCGCATCTCTTAGTGTGAGTTCTGCAGTCTACACTGCCTGCTGGGCACCTGGCAGGTGGCCTTTTACCCCCACACACTGATTAACATGACCACCGTCACCCTGTGTATCTCTGGCTCTCATATCAAGGCCCCAGGATTAATGGCATCAGGAACCTTGCTGTGGCCCCCGGGTAGAAGCAGGTGGACCTGGGCAGGGTGTGGGCCTCAGCCCCTCTACCTGTAACAGGGGACTCGTGGTGGCTGGGGGCACAGGGCCGCTGTGACCTGTGGCCACATGTCATCACTGGCCCAAGCTCAGCCTTGGCCCTTCCTCACCTGGGGACAGAGATGGACCAGCAGAAGAGCCCGGGGACCCGTCTGCCTCCAGGTGACAGGTGGCCCCTCAGAGCAGGCCAGAGTACGCCCCCAGAGCTGCCACACAGAAGCTCGTGGTGATGTGGTTGACTGGGACCCTCTGGCTGGCTTAGGGTCACCTGTCCTTTAAGAAGGAAGCACCAGGTGTCCGGGGGCCTGGCTGCTAGGTGACTTGGTGACCGCATCCTGGCAGCTTGGCCAGGACCTGGGCCAACTACTTCAGAAGGGCCTGCTCAGGGGCAAGGCCCCCAGGTCCATGGGGACTTCAGCCCAGGCCCCTCCAAGTGCTGGGTGCCACCCTGTCCTGACTCAGGGAGTGTCTTGCCCTCTTCAGGGCCCCAGGCTGCTCTTCCCGGCTCCCCCTGCCCTGGACTTCGCCCTGAGCCCCCATGGCAGGAGCCATGCCCAGGACATCGGCAGGCCACCCGCCTGCTCTGCGCCCGTGAGCGTGAGCTGGAGGAGCCCACCGCCTGGCCTGCAAGACTGACCCTCGAGCGTCTCTGGGCTCCCGTCCCAGCCCTGTAGGGCAAGAGGGCCCCAGACTCTGACCCGCTGTGGCCCTGTGCAGGCCGTGACCCCGGCTGGGCAGCTCCCCTGCCCTCTGGTCCACCCCCGCCCCCAGGCCTGGGCTCTGGCTCCCGCAGCTGCGAGACAGAGCATCCAGACTGGGCGGCCCAGCAGTGGACGTCCATCGTCTCAGGTTTGGAGGTCAAGGCGTCGGCCAGGTGAATCCCTCGGGTTGCTCTTGGCTGGTCCCCGTGTCCCCACGGCCTCCTCCCTCCGTGGTCATCTGAGTCCACGTGATGAGGCCACCTGTGGCACTGGATGACGCTCCACCCCCATGACCTCACTTTAGCTTGGTGACCTCGGCAAAGAGCCTTTTACCAAATCAGGTCACGTTCCGAGGCCCCGGGGTCGGGGCTTCAGCCTGAGAATCGGGGATCCCCCTTCCAGCCCGGAACAGCCTCGAGACTCCTGCAGCCTCTCCTTGGGAGCCTCGGCCCCCTTCAGCCCCCACAGCCCTGGAAACGCTCGTTCCACCGCTCCTCCCCGACGGACCCCGGGGGCGGGGGACGCAGGTTCCTACCTGCAGGCAGCCTTTCCCCAGGAGCCTTGGGACCCTCCTGGAGCCACGTCCCCCGGGGTCCAGTCTCAGGATGTGTTGAAGCCTGCACACTCACCGGAGTCGGTGGACGAGTCGGGAATTCTTCCAATGACAAGCGACAGAGAGCCAATGAAACAACTGAAACTCGGGCTTCAATGTTTTCCTCACACAGAAGTGGCTGCTCCTGTAGATTTGTGGACATCCTCTCTGCTGGCCTCTTGGCTTGTCATTCCTGCTTGTTGCCTCATGGCTTCAAGATGGCTGCCACAGCTCAAGGCAGCCCTCCCACCTTCCAAGTAGGAAGAATCGTGCCCATTGTATTTGTTTGTTTTAATCAGAAAAGTTTTTTTTAAATGTTACCCCCAAATTCCCCCAAAGACTTTTTCCTTATGTCTCAGTGGACAGAAGTGAGGTGCATGGCCAACCCAGAAGCTGAGGGGACTGGCACCTGGAGCCTGACATCTGTCCCCACAACGTGAGGTGGAGGGTCAGGAAGGGCAGGAGGGAGCCGGAGCTGGTGAGTCAGGCAGGATCTCCAGGTGCCTGCTGGACCTTGAGCCCGCGAGGGACCCTGAGCCTGTGCCCCGGCACTGTAGCAGCTGCCCAGGCCCACACCCCACCTCCTCCCCACCCTGAACCTGCGCCCCAGGCTCAACACACCAGGGGACAGACAGAAGCCCTCTCCCAGGCCAGAGCGGCCGGGAAGACCTGAGCAGGTAAAGCTGGGGCCCCTCAGGGGGCCAGGGTGGACACACACGTGACCAGCTCCGCCCTGCCACAGAGCGGATGAGAGAAACGCACTGCGGCCCTGCATGTGAGTCAGCATGCATGGCCCCCAGGCCTGGGGGGGACCACGGAGCCCCCATGGAGGGGGAGTCGCTGCAGGTGACCCTTCCCTGAGATGGGGTGACAGCCCTCCTGGGTGCTGGCCGGTGGCCTCTGCCCCTGCGTGCTGAGCAGGACCGGCTGCACCTAGGAGGGCCAGGCACGGGACAGGCTGTGCGGCCATTGGCCCCTCAGCCAGAGCCGGGAAGAGCCCGGCCCAGGGACGGCTGGCCCTGAGTGGGTCCTTCCAGGTGCCCTTCCTGGCCAGCAGGGACACCCTACGGGGAGGCTGGCCAGCATGCTTCCCCAGAGAGTGCACAGGACACTCAGGTTTCCTCCGTACCCCGAGCACGTGGACCCTGCGCAGCACGCGAGGGACGCTCAGCCAGGGCCAGGGCCCTCCTTCCCAGGGAGGGGGCACTCCCCTCACATGCCAGGGACTGCGCTCATGCTCGCCAACTTGGGGAACCCTGCACTCTTGCCTGGTGTCCCCAGAGCCACACCCTGGCCTGGCCCCTGTGGCACCCCACGGACAGCGAGTGGCTTTGGCCTGGTGCTGGCTTTGGCCTGTGCTGCGAGGTGGGGTCCAGCCAGCAGGTTGGAAAGCTCCAGGACCCCGCTCCCACCGTGTTGGAGCAACTGGCTGCACTGACCTCCCACCTCAGACAGCCACGGTGCAGATGGCCTGTCCACAGCAGCCCTCAGCAGACAGGGTCGCAAGTGGCTCATGTCCAGGAGGGGCGCCCAGAGGTGGGCCCTTAAGGGAATTCTACCCTGAGGCAGCGAATTTTATTGTACCTAAGTCAGGACCCCCAAAAAGCTCATGTTGGCGACATCACCGAGCCGCGTGGAGGGTGGGCCGCGAGCAGGTCATTCCTCTGTGTGGCTGACATCTTTCCAGAAGCCCTGGGCAGGGAGCTGGGTGTCTTGTCCTCCCTCGCTGCCCCAGACCCAGAGAGCTCCCACAGGCAGGTTCGCACACCCGGATCCCGCATTCCCTCTGTGGGGCTGGCCAGAGCCACACACCTGGACACAGCTGGACGGAGCCAGCAGTCAGCCGATGACCAGCACAGCCACCAGAAGGCACATCCTTCGCTGTGGTCACAAGGCGCCTGCACCCCAGAGGCCTACAGTGAGGGTTTGTGTTGGGTGGACAGAGGACTTGAAACCAGAAAGACCTGGAGACGTGGGACTCCCCGCCTTGGCCGCAGGCAGGGGGAGGCGTGGGCGGAGAGCCAGCAAGCGCCCCCACAGGCTGCCCAAGTTCCACGCCTGTCCATTTGGCAAGCCTGGAAGTCAGCCCCACGTACTGATGGGCAAGCAGCCGGGCCATCCGCACGCTGCCCGTTAGCCGCAGCCCCAGGTTGTCCGGCTGGGCTCCCTGCCCAGAGCTCTGCCCTTTCCGTTAGTCCTCAGCTGGGGAGCGGAGGCTGCTGCCAGGCACAGTGTGGCCAAGCCCGGGAGTGTGCATGGAGATCTAGCTGTGGTCAGGGGCCGCGTGGGACTCAGGGGAGAATCCTGTGGCCTTGAGCTCTGTCCTCATGAAGGTGACATCTGTAAGAGCAGGGCCCCAGGCACAGGGAGCATGCATGCAGCAGGTGACTTTAGGACCTTAGCAGAGGCTGCCTGGAGGAGGGGACACTGGAGGTGGACATGAAGTGTTTGTGCAAGTGGGGAAGCCTGATTTTTCTCAACTGTCTCTCGCTGCACACACTCACACAGTGCACACACTCACACAGTGCACACACTCATACAGTGCACTCACACAGTGCACACACTCACACAGTACACACACTCACACAGTGCACACACTCACACAGTGCACACACACAGATGCACACACTCACACAGTGCACACACTCACACAGTGCACACACTCACATAGTGCACACACAATGCACACACTCACACAGTGCACACACTCACACAGTGCACACACTCACACAGTGCACACACACAGATGCACACACTCACACAGTGCACACGTGGCATGAAGGGCACAGAGGTCGGGAACACAGTGACGTACAGTGCCAACGGTCTCTTCACCTGTCTGTGAAGTCGTACCGTCTCACCCCAGGACAGTAGCCCCCAGAGGGTGACTGTGAAGTTCAAGACAAACACCACCCATCCTTTATACACCACTGAAATAAGATGTAACTTAGGAGCTTACAGCATGACAGAATGGAGTAGCAAAAATAATTTGTTTAGTCCCAAAGAAAGCCAAAAGGAGGAAAAAGGAAACAGAAAAAGTGGAAATAAAAATACAAAACCAACAGAATGGTGGTGAAATTAAGTGAGATCATATCTATGATCACATTAAACGTAAATGCATCAACACCACCACTTAAAAGGCAGAGACTGGCAGATGAGATAAAAAGCAAGATCAAATGATATGCTGCCTACAAGAAATCCACGTTAAATATCAACTCAGGAATAGCTTTGAAATAAAAGCCTAAACACAGCATGCTGATATTAATCCAAAAGAGCTGAAGTGGTTTTATTAATAGCAAAGTAGATTTTAGAAGAGAGAACGCTGCCCGAGATCAAGATTCACTTCAGAAGGACAGAGGGGGCAAGAGTCCTCAAGCGGACCTCACAATTCTAGATGTTTTTCAACAAATAAGATCTTCAAATACATGGTGCAAAATGGGCAGAAAAACAGAGAATTAGACAGACACACAATTAAATTTCAGTAGCCCTTTCTTCAATAAGTGATAGAACAAATGCACAAAAGCCAAGAAAGGTGTGGGAGGCTGGGATGGCAGTGTCAGTCAACATGTCCTGACTGGCGGGTTTAGAATCTCCTGCTCAGCGACGGCAGGACGCACTTTCTCTTCAAGTACGTGCGGCTCATTTCCAAACATCTCAAAAAGCTTGAACAGATTCAAGCCTTTCGACATGTGTTCTCTGGCCAAAATAAAACTAGACCCCAACCATAGAAGGAGAGCTAGAAGATCCTGAGATTTGAAAACTGAGACTTCTCAGAAGAAGAGACCCAGAAGGAAAAAAAAAGGCTAAAGACTAGGGTAGAAGTCCACAAAACAGGAGAAGGAGCCAGAGGGAGTCAATGAACAGAGTGGCCATTTGAAAAGATCCGTGCAGTTCATGAACGCCAGAGCCGGTCCGTCCAAAACAGAAGGAAGATACGGTCGACTGAGATGCGGCATTGCTATTGATCATCGCACACATGCTAAAAAATATCATGATGATTTTATGATGAGAAATGTGGCATCTTGGACCTAGAGGACAAGTCCTTGAAAGACAAGAACTTTGGGTAGAAACAGATCATCCGAATCATCCCAGGTTTTAAAAGATTAAAAAATGTCCCACAGAGAAAAAAAAAACTCTAGATCCCAATGGTCTCATGGTTGCATTCTACCAAACACCAAGGAAGAAAGAATCATTCTACCCTAGGTCTCCTGAAAATCTAGAAGGCAGCATTCCTGGCTTATTCTGCAAGGCCAGGTTCACTGTGGTGCATGATGATATAAAAACCCCGGAAGAAAAGAAAGCTGCGGACTGATATTCTGCATGAAACACAGGAACTTCTAAACAAAGTTTTACAGCCAGGTTCAGCAGTATTTTAAAGGGGTGACACATAGGACTAGAAGTCGCTTACTCTGGAGGCAAGGTGGGTTCACATATGACGCAGATATCATCAGGAACCAGCTCACTGCGGTCGGTTCAATAGACTCAGAAAAGGCAGGCTTTCCAATTTTGCTTCCCCTCCAACGGATGAAGAGCATCCACGGGAAGCCCACGGCCACCCTGTACTTGGTAGAGAAAGATGGAAAGTCCTCCCTGAGGGCAGGAATCAGGCAGGACGTCCTCCATCTCCATTTATCATGGTCCTGGAGCTGCCCACCAGTGCAGGAAGCTCAGGAAGGAAAAGGAAATCAGGAGGAGGGAGAGAGGAATAAGATGGATTTAGAATATTTTTGAGGTTTCCAGGCGTCTTTTGTGCTAGGAGCCACAAGCATATATACGATGTATGGCACCTTTGGTTGTAAAGTGACGCCAGCTAGCCACTGAGATGATTATGTTAAAATTTACATTCATATGCAAACTGGACTCCCGCTGTTCACCTTGGCCTGCTACCGGACTCAAGTTACGGGACTTTACGGGACTGCTGGAGAGTTCCCATTGGTTGGGGAAGGATAGTAGGAGGGAATTCCGGAGGAGGTGGGAGGAGACGGGGGGTTCCGGGACGCGCGGTTCCGGTCGGACACCCTCGTGGGAGGACCGGTTTTTGACTTGCTGGCGCTGAGAGTGTTAGCGGCTTTTTCAAAATAAAGTTTTGTTCCTGCTTGATTGGCTCGTGATTCTGTGCCCAGCCAAGACTGCGGCATTTTGAAGTGAAGTGACTGAACTCTCTTATTATCCAGTTGGTCACCTAAATAAAACCTTATGGGCTGGGTGCAGTGGCACACACCTGTAATCCCAGTGGCTCAGGAGGCTGAGGCAGGAGGATCCCAAGTTCAAAGCCAGCCTCAGCAATGGCGAGGCTCTAAGCCACTCAGTGAGACTCTGTCTCTAAATAAACACAAAACCGGCCTGGGGATGTGCTCAGTGGTCAGGTGCCCCCAAGTTCCATCCCTGGTTCCCTCCCTGCCAAAAAACCTTATGGAATCTATAAACCATCACTGGGACTTCTCAGTGGCCTTCATAGATCCATAGACCAAAATCAACTCTGTTGCTGGAGGACAGCAACCCAAAACAATTAAATAAAATCCATTTACTACAGCATCGAAGAGTGAGGACAGGATACAGAGACAGGCTGCAGAAAGCTGTGCAAGATAAATTTTGCTGAGAGAAATGAAAGAACGAAATCAACAGAGATGGGGACACACGTGGAAAGACACCAATGCCTTCCAGACAACACACAGGCTGAAAACCAGGCCAGCAGAACCCCTGCAGCATACCCAGGAGGAGGGAAGGCTGCGCCAGTGCAGGCCCCGCCCACGAGGAGCAGGCCCCGCCCACGAGGAGCAGGCCCCGCCCACGAGGAGCAGGCCCCGCCCACCAGGGGCCCAGTGCCCACCAGCAGCCAGCCCTGCTGCTTCCCTGCCCGGCGGAAACCAGATCAGCCCCTGCCTGGGGACGAGGCAGGGGCACAGGAAGCTCCTGGGCCACCTGCACACTTGCTGTCTGAATGGCGGTGGTGTCTTCGCGGGTGTGTGGACAGTCAAGATGCATCAGCTGGATGGGGACGGGGAAGGCAGGCTGCGGAGGTCTCCATGAAGCCCAGGCCCACGCAGCTGCCCACTGGGACAGGCCCCAGCACACGGCCCCCAGCAGCTGGGTCTGGTGCTTCTGGTCCCCGTTCTCCATCTTCAAGCCGTGGGAGGAGCGGAGCCTGAGGGCAGACAGAGACCCCCGAGAAGTTGTGGCCAGGAGCCGGCGGACCCCTGGTGCAGTCGGGCTTTGGTGGGGCCAGACCTCAAGACACCCTGCTCCCAGAGGAGCTGCCGGGCCTGTGGCTATGGGGTAGGGCAGGGCAAACCCCGAAGAGCCATTTCCCACAGCAGAACACCTGGTCCCCAGCTGCACAGAGGGAGTGACCCAGCTGGAGCAGGGCAGCCTGGATTCCTGTCCCAGCTCTGCCCCTTAGGACGTGACTCAGGCCAGTGCCCTCTCTGCCTCAGTGTCCCCTACAGCATGGGGCGGGAGAGATGGGCACACGTGGGCCCCAGCACGGCAGCCCTTTCTCAGCCTCGCCAGGGCCTGCAGTGGCACTGCCCCATGGGAATGGCACGGCCTCCCGGGACTCCGCAGACCCGGGCCAGCATGTGCTGCCAGCCCGTGGTCGCCAGAGGCCAAGCCTGCCGGGCACTCGGCCTGGCTGCTTCTCAGCACCGGCCTTCCCAGAATGCAGTGTGGGAGGCAGCCGGGCACCCCCTGTCCCACAGGCAGGCACGGAACGTTCCCATGGTGCCACCGAGCTCGGGAGACAGGCCCTGGGAGGCAGGAGCGAGTGACCAGCTGTCCTGCTTCGCCAAGAGGAGGCAGTTCCCAGGATGGGGACTGACCAGGAACGTCCTGGGCGAGCTGGCCCGGCTGTCACCCAGCAGAGCCAGCACCCTCCACGCTGCCTGCTTCTCCCCCTCTTCCTCCCCCTCCTGGTTTCTCTAGAGATGAGGAAACCCCAGTAAGATCCAGCCTCCACCAGGACCTCC
The DNA here is from genome assembly GCF_964194105.1 of Spermophilus citellus. Taxonomy (NCBI): domain Eukaryota; kingdom Metazoa; phylum Chordata; class Mammalia; order Rodentia; family Sciuridae; genus Spermophilus; species Spermophilus citellus. Next base: position 253,477,195 of record NC_138183.1, on the reverse strand, counting down.
AGCCCCGGAGAACCAGGCAGGACGCTCCAGGAGCCTTGGAAACCCTGGCCCCGCGGCTGCCCCTTCTAGGAGGTACCCTCAGCCGCCATCGGGCAGGACCGCAGACATGGGTGCATTGCCTCCGACCTGAATATGCCTCATGGGGACAGGACAGGACGGGGGACCCAGGGCGGAGCAGAAAGACCCCGGGGGGGTGGGCCCCTGGGTAAAGCCACCCCTTCCTTCCCAGCAGGAAGCCGGGGTCTGTACCTGGGGCACTGGGCTCTCTGGAGGCGGGGGCTGGCTGTCAGGTGATGTTTTAAGGTCCTCTGCAGGTGTTTCCCATGCCACTGGGATTGTTTAGGAGAAGACTTGACGGGATCCCCGTGCTCCCTTGCTTCGAACGGAGGCTCCCTGTGAAGGGCTCCCTGGGAGTACGGTGGGGGGTGGGGGCACGTCACACAGATCTTGACCTCTGTCCCCTACACTTGGGCCTGGAACTAGGTCAATCACATCTGTTCCCTGGAAAGAGGACACAGGAGCCAGGTTTGAGTCTGTCAGGACAAGAGTCTTTTGTCCCCAAACTTGGAAGTCAGCTGTGTCATCGATTTTGCTTTCTTGGGAAGGTTCTGAGATTCTAGGAGCCGGAGAAGGCTGGAGGCGTGGGAAAGAAGTCTGTTTGCAAAGTGGAAGCCCAACTCACTCCCCGGGGCGGCTACCCAGCCGTGTAACCTGCGGTTTCAGGAGCGGGCCAGGCTGTCTTCAGGCACAGCTGCATCCAGGCGCGTGAGCAGGGCTGCTGGGATCTCTGGGCCGCCAAGACTTTCTTCTGCTTTCTCCGTATCTCCTCTCACCTGTTCTCGTCTCTGCTGTTCTTAGTCATTTATCCTTTGCCCTCCACTGGGGACAGATACCCTCCCTGTGAGCTGGCAATCTCAGGTGGCTGCCTGACACCTGCCCAGTGACAGCACCCCCTGCTGGCCCTCAGAGAGAACTGGCCCCATCTGCGTCCTGTGCCCATCCCTGTGACCAGGGGTGCCCTGGGTGCGCTGTGGGGACCAGCGTGCCACAGCCTCGTTTGTGCAGACGCCCTGGGAGGCAGGGCCCGCTCCTCTGCTCCCACAAGGGCCTCGCTGTCACTTCAAGCCGGACCCCAGAGGTGCCACCAGTGGCCGTCAGCTGTGGAGCCACCCCTGTCCCCCTGTGGGGCTTGCACCCCCCACCAGCCCCGGGCTCCACCTCCAGCATCAGGTGCACCGACCCTCAGTGGCCTTTGACACCTTCCCCAGAGTCAGGGGTGTCCTGGGGGCCGGCCCAGAGAGACGCAGAGAACTGCACCTTCCTCTCTCGAGGAGCTGGGGGCCGGCCCGGCAGAGGGAGCTGTGCTCCAGGCGCAGAGGCCTGGGGGGCTTCCTGGAGGAGGTGACATTGTGCTAAGAGCTGACAGGATGCTCGGCAGAACACCCCGGGGACAGTACCCCAGGTCACACGGCAAGGGCCCCAGGACCACCAGGACCTGCCCTCATCTAGAAGCAGCAGATGGCCCAAGTGGCAGGACAGAGGGATGGCAAGAAAGGAGAAGGGACCAATCAGGCCAGAGGGTCACTGCAGGCTCCTCGTACCGCAGGGCCCAGGGCGGACCCCCAGGCTCAGAAGGGCCCTTCTGCTGGGCAGGGGACGATGGGGAGGGAGCCGCAGACCAGGCCGAGGGCAGTAGAGAAGGAAGGTGTGACAGACCCCAGGCCTCCAGGGAGTGTCACCAGAACCACCTTCTGAAGAAGGACCCTTGGGAGGGACAGGGAGGGGGTCAGGGGAGATTTGCAGCCCGAGTCTCACCAAGGTGGAGCAGTTTGGAGACACAGATCCGCCAGGAGAAGTCGTGAAAGTCAAGGTCACTACGTTCAGGTCCCGAGATGGAGCCGGCTTCCCACCAGAGCAGACCAGCCCCGCTCAGGGTCGAGAGCAGGATCCAGGGTCGCTGCGGCCTCACCCACAGTGTCCCAGACACAATGACAGTCACCGGACACACAGAGAAACAAGAAAATGTAACTCGAGGTCAAGAGGGACAGGGGGAGACGCCAACAGAAGCCAGTCCTCGAGAGCGCTTATCAACGTGTCCCAAACGTCACAGAAAAACAAGCGGAAAAATTAATGGGAAATATGGTCTTCGTGAGGGGACAGACAGGACACACGCAGAGATGGGGTTCCCACAGAGAACCAGGTGGGAATTCAGAACAGGGAAGAAGGGCGGAAATGAGGGATGCCGCGGCTGGGACCCTGTGCCCCGTCTGAAGGGCTCCCATGCCCGGAGGGTGCCCGCAGGAGATCCACGGAGGGACACTAACGCACGCAGTGGGAAATGTGGGTCTGAAATCAGGAAGAAGCTGGGCGAGGAGAGTCACCCAGTGCCTCACTCCGTCAGGAGGAGGACCACCCAGCAACCCAAGCAGCAGAGAGTCCATGGCCTTCAGGGCAGTCCCTGTGGCCAGCACCCCTCCTGGCCACCTCTCAGAGGGCTCTGTGCCCCACGCTGAGCCTCCGCCAGGCTGAGCCCTCAGGATCCCCACTAATCACCCCCCTCAAGGAGCGAGGCCGTGGGCATGCTTGCTGCTTTGGTGAAATCGCTGTGGATCCGGCTCCTTGCTGGGCGCCAGGAAGACAAGTCCTCCCACGGCCTCCCTCTCGGGAAGGTGCCTGTGACCTTGCATGAGGTGGGGACAGCGGCCCCACGGAGGCTCTCTGCCCCTGGGCTCTGGAATCTGAGCGGCTCTGGGCAGGCCTGGGCCTGTGGGAACAAGGAATGGGCCGCTGGGGGGACGGGGCACTCCCCGTAGTAGACAGGCATCCTTAGCAGGATGACTGGGGTTGGGCACCCGGTGCCAAGCATGCTGCACGGGTGTCGTGACGTTCCGTGGGGGAGAGCCCACATTCAGGTGGGACGCGGAGACCTAGGGACGGGACGGGACAGGCCTCATAGGCTCAGGGCCGCGTGTTCTGACTCCAGCCTGGTGTCCCCGCCAGGCTCTGGGACGGGCGCGGGCCTGCGTGTTCTCCATACCTCCAGAGCTCTGCAGATGGCTGTGAAGGCCCACACAGACCCCGGGGGACCAGCACAGCCGGTTCCTGGGTCCGCCCCGTGGTCCCCACCTGCTCCCTCCCTTGCCACCCCTCCTCTGCCCCTCCCATATATACTGTCCTCTGTAGCCCCCCAAATAGCAGAGCAACCCTTGAAGACACAACCACCCAGTTACTCTCCTGCTAGATGCTTCTTGGCTTCCCATCAGCTCTGGATAAATGTCATGGCTCTTCCGCGGCCTACAAGGCCCTCCATGATCTGCCCTGTCGGTTTCCCCACAATCAGCCGAGGCCACAGGCCCCCTTTCTTATTGTACCAAAAGCACACAGCCTTTGGGAATCCTTGAACAAGCCCAGCCCCATCCCTGCCTCAGGACCCTTGCTCTTACTATTCTTAGTTCTTCTCCAGATCTTCACACAACTGCCTCGTCATTCAGGCTCAACTGGAATGTGACCCCCTCATCATGTGGTGCCCTGACCACTGACCACTCTGACTGACCACTCTGACTGACCACTCTGACTGACCACTCTGACTGGTCCCTCCAGTACTCCTTGAGACAGTGACCACTCAAAACGTCTTGTTTGGACTTCACTTGCTCATTCTTCGGCTTCTCATTTGGATGTCAAGTACCACGAGGGCGGGTCTCGCTCACCCGGTACCTTGCACCTAGTACGATTTCTGGCACAAGGAGACACTGGGCAGCCCTGACTGGATGGTGGATCTGGGTCGATCTATGTAGTCCCCAAGCTCCAGGTTCTGGTTCTGCTGTTTAACTTACTCACCCGTCCATCATCCATCCACGTCCTTCCATCTGTCCACCTCACTGCACACACAGACACTCCCTTACCCACCCCTCCCTCCTGCATCGTCCAAACCCCTCTCCATCCTGCACCCACCTGCTGACCCTTCCACCCAGGATCTGACTGGCCACCCCCAAGGACCTTCCTGTGCTGGGGTTGAGACTCCGAGACGTGGAGACTTCCCTGGAGAAACCCTGAGCTCTGTCCCCGTCCCTTCTATCCCCTCTGTGTCCCCCGGGGGCAAACTCTGGCAGCTTCCGAGGGAGCCGCCCCTGCCCCAGAGAGGTCTGCACTCTCGGGCCACTGAGGGGCTCAGGAGGACCAGCCCGCCCTGAAGGGTCAGCCGATGCCAAGTCCGGAGGGCCTGTGGATGGATCCGTGGACAAGGCAAGGGGAAGGCGTGAGACAGGGCCTGGCTGGTAGGAACCTCCAGAGGCGCCAGGCCTGGAGCAGGACTTCAGGGGGACTCCAGGAGTCGGGGAGAGTGACCGTGGGGCCAGAAGCTTTCTGGGATGCACAGGAGGGATTCTGAAGTTCAGGAGGGCCAGCTGGGAAAGCTGTGGAGGGCTGTGGGCAGAGATTCGTGGTCAGCTGACAGGACTGTGGACAGTGAGCTGGGTTCAGGAGGTTCTGTGGGGCAGTGAGACTAGGAGCCATCCACGGTAGGGTCTGGCGGGAGTCGTTGCCCATCTCCTGAGACTTGTGAGGTTGAGTTGAAAGGCGACGTGAGAATTAGTCGGAGGAGGAAACTTCGAGGCGGGATGGCATTCGGACAGTGGCACGGACATTGCTGGAGCTTTTAGCCAAGTTTGTGTTGTAATCAGGAGCAGAAAGCAAAGCAAGAGATCTGAGACACGCAGGTTGTCCAAAAAAGTGGGAATGAAACTGGGGTCAAGGAAGTTATGATCGTTAAAGGTATCACACCCACCGACGAGATGCTCAGCCCTTTCCACAAGACAATAGCAAACACATCTTGAGGGCATCTGAGGGATGACAAGACCATGACATCGCAAGACTATGACATCACAAGACCATGACATCACAGGACCATAACATTGCAGGACCATAACATTGCAGGACCATGACATCGCAGGACCATGACATCACAAGACCATGACATCACAGGACCATAACATTGCAGGACCATGACATCGCAGGACCATAACATTGCAGGACCATGACATCGCAGGACCATGACATCACAAGACCATGACATCACAAGGCCATGACATCACAGGACCATGACATCACAAGACCATGACATCACAGGACCATAACATTGCAGGACCATGACATCGCAGGACCATGACATCACAAGACCATGACATCACAAGACCATAACATGGCAGGACCATGACATCGCAGGACCATAACATCACAGGACCATGACATCACAAGACCATAACATTGCAGGACCGTGACATCGCAAGACCGTGACATCACAGGACCGTGACTTCGCAAGACCATGACATCACAGGACCACGACATCACAGGACCACCATCACAAGACCATAACATTGCAGGACCATGACATTGCAAGACCATGACATCACAAGACCATGACATCACAAGGCCATGACATCACAAGGCCATGACATCACAGGACCATGACATCACAGGCTCAAGGGTGCAAAACTGGAATTGCACTGAGAAGGGAGCTGGGCGCCCTGTCGGCACAGCGGGACGGAGGAAAGTTTCTCTCGATGTTCAGCCACCCAGGCACACGGAGGCTCCCGCCGTCATGGTCCCAGGAGCCCTGAACATGCTCCAGATGGCGGCAGACCTTGCTCAGCCACATGGTGACGATGCTGCAGGCGTAGAGGGCGCTGGAGTCAGGGGTCAGGGAGGCTCCCACTGAGATCAAGAGGAAAGGCCTGAGGGCAGACGGAGGGCAGCAGGGTCTGGGTCTCTGTGGGCGTCCCCAGAGTGATGTGCGAAAAGGGAGGGGAAACAAAGCTGCCTGCTGTGGGGACAAGATGAAGAGGTGCCAGGAACACGGACCATCTGTGAAGAGAACTCCAGGAACTGAGCAGGAGCAGGGGAGAGCCCTGCGGCTGCAGCCAGCACCCTGTGCAGAGCCCCCCTGGGAGAGCGCGTCTGGGTGCTGGACGGGAGCCGGGGGACTTGCTTGCCCGGCTGGGCCGCGGTCTCGCCTGGTCCCCTCCCTCCTCTCTCTGCCTCTATTTCTTCCTGTGGAGGGGGACGTTCACTTGGTGTTGTTATTTCCTGGGTATTCATGACTCCTTTGGATTCGCACAGGGGCTGGCACCAAGAGTGTCAGAGGAGACTTTGGACTTGGGCTTTGGGGTGAACCTCTGGAAAATGGACTAAGTGTATTTTGCGTTGGGGGTGGGCATGAGGTTTTGGGGTCGGGTGTGGAAGGTTATGATCTAGATATGAGATGTCCCCCCAAAGCCCACTTGCAAGATAACGCAAGGATTTTCGGAGGTAAATGGTTAGATTATGGGAGCTTTGACCTGAACGGTGCATTAACCCCCGATGGACTAACTGGGTGGGGACTGTATCAGGTAAGGTGCAGCAGGCAACCCGTCACACAGGGTGGCTTTGGGGTGAGCAGGACACGCTCTGCTTTCTTGTTGCCATGTCCTGAGCTGCTTCCCTCCCCCACACCCGTCCACCATGATGTCCTGCCCACCTCAGGCCCAGAGCTGAGACCTCTGAAGCCACGAGCCAAAATAAACTTTTCCTCCTTTCATGGCTCTTGTTGGGTCTTTGGTCACAGAAAACAAAAAACAAGCAAACACCAAACCTAAAACGTTTGGTTCATGCCTTCTTCTCCCCCAAGTTGTTGTGGAGATCTATTGACTTTTCTCTGTCTCCTCGTCTCTGTCCCTCACTCACACACACGTGGAGTCCCGCCAGGGCAGGACAGTTGATTACTTCCTGGGTCTCTGAAGCCCAGAAGAAGAGGTGGCCTTGTGTAACCCTTGTACAGATATTAGATGGAGTGATGGATGGATGGATGATGGATGGATGATGGATGGATGATGGATGGATGGATGGATGGATGGAGTGATGGATGGATGGATGGATGGAGGGATGGATGGATGGATGGAGTGATGGATGGATGGATGGAGGGATGGATGGATGGATGGAGTGATGGATGGATAGATGGATGGAGTGATGGATGGATGATGGATGGATGGAGGGATGGATGGATGGATGGATGGAGTGATGGATGGATGGATGGATGGATGGATGGAGTGATGGATGGATAGATGGAGTGATGGATGGATGGATGGAGGGATGGATGGATGGATAGATGGAGTGATGGATGGATGGATGGATGGAGGGATGGAGTGATGGATGGAGGGATGGAGTGATGGATGGATGGATGGATGGATGGATGGATGGAGTGATGGATGGATGGAGGGATGGATGGAGTGATGGATGGATGGATGGAGTGATGGATGGATGGAGGGATGGATGGATGGATGGATGGATGGAGGGAGGGATGGATGGATGGATGGATGAGTGATGAATGGATGGAGTGATGGATGGATAGGTGGATGGATGGATGGATGGATGGATGAGCAGATGGATGGATGAGCAATGGATGGATAAATAGGTGGATGGATGGATGAGCAGATGGATGGATGAGCAGGTGGATAGATGGCCAGGTGGATAGGCAGATGGATGGATGAGTGGATGGGTGGGTAGACGATGGGTGAACGAGTTGATGGGTGTGCATGGTAGCTGGGTGGAAGGAAGGAAGGATAAATGGAGGGATGGATAAGCATACGGAGGGGCAGGTGGATGAGGGCCTGTGATAGATGATGGATGGGGCTGATGCTGGGCACAGACAGGTCCCCACAAGATCCCATGCTTCCAGATCGTGAAGTGGTTAGCATCCCCGGTGCCTTGGTGTGGCCCTTGGAAAGATGGCACTTCTGTGGTCCCTGGGGTGAGAAGGGCTGAACGCTGGGCCCTGCCCTCCCGTGGGAAGCCGTTCCATGCAGTCCTGTGCCCTCCAAGCTCCTTCCCCAGTGACCGCAGCCTGGTCCTCTGCTCCCCCACCCGCTTGCAGATGTTGCTGGCTCTGGCCGCCCGCCGTTTGCTCCCCACCCAGCCGCCTGCCGCTGCAGCTGCCCACACTCAGAGCCCGGCCTGTCGGATAAGGCCCTGCCAGCTGGACGGAGGCACTTCCCGTCTGACGGGCGGCGCTGCACGGAGCCCGGGGCAGCTCTAGTCGGGGCGCAGCACCGGATCTGGAGCCCGCTGATGGCCAGCACCCTCCTGGGCCCCCAACAGGGCTCCTGGCCGAGCCAGGGGCCAGGTCACAGTCCCACAGTGAGGACCCCAGACCTGGGGCTGAGCAGGGCCTTTAACTGCTTGAACCTTCTGGAACCCTGATGCTCCTGTCCCTTAGGAAACCTGTCACCTCAGGAGACCGTGGTCTGGAGCCCCTTTAGGGCCTGGGGGCGGGTGGAATTTGCTGGCCCTTTTCCAGGGGGCAGCCATCAGTGACGAGGCAGAGGTGAAGAAAGAAGAGAATGTCAGAAGGCACGGTCACCGCTGGCCAGAAGGGACATCAGTGTGGGCTGCCAGGGAGGCCAGAGCGGGGGTGGTGGCAGAGGCCAGTCCCGGCAGAGACTGCTGCACCCTTTCTAGAAAGATCAGCAGCTAAAGGTCTCTGAGAAGCCCCAGAGACATTGCCAGCCCCGTCATCTCCAGTGCCCGCCGGGCAGTCCCACAGACTACTGCCTGAGCACCTAGTGTGCACCGGGTGGGCCCCCTGCAGGGACCGCCACGCCCACAGCCACCCAGCGTGGCCGGCTGCGGGTCTGGCTCCTCCGGGAGAAGGATCAGAATGGAGCTGCGGGTGCCTACTCCTCCCCTCCCGGCTAGTCCTGCTTAATGACTTAATTAAATACACAGTTATAATCGCAGTGTTGGTGGCTCCTCTCTGAGGCCGCCCATTCTGGGTGGGAACTGCCCTGCTCCAGTGTTTACTGTGGAGCTCAAACCAGCCCTCGAGGCTCTGGAGGCTCCTAATTGCACATTTCCTTCCTCGCCATTTTCTTTTGACAGTTGACTTTGAGACGTTTACCTCGGAATTCTCCCTGGGGGAGGGGGGAGTGGGGGAGGGGGTAGCCTGCTGGGGGGGGGCAGCCCCATGGGCAGGGCCTGGGGATGAGCACCAGGGGGCCTCTGGGGTCGGGCTGGGACTATTGCTCCCCCACCCTGCCCCCTCAGCGAGGTGTCTCCTGTCCCTCAGGAGTCACGTCACCTCCCGGAGCCTCATTTCCTTTCTGTAAAATGTGACGAGGGACATTCTCTTTGCAAGGCCGAGGCTGGGCCCGAGGGGAGCTCGGAGGAGACACAGGGAGCCCGAGGCAGGAGGGTTGAGGCCAAGGAGGCCGAGCAGAGGCAGCAGCCTCCTGTACCCAGGCCGGGGCAGGGGTTTCCACCCAGGGGTGCACAGGGTGGGGCTCCAGGAGGAATTCCCTGTGGGAACCAGAGACGGCCCTCAGCTGGGCCAGAGCAGCCCGCGACCCGTCCACCCTGCCCAGGGTCAGCCACGGCCCTGCACTGGCCCAGAACTGCCCCCAGCTGTGCCTGGGCTGGGGAGGGGCTTTGCCTTCCTCCCTCTGTGGCCTCTCTGAGCCCCCCTCCACATCTAATAACGGGGTTGCTGGGACAGTTGGTGACAGTGCCCAGTGTGTCACCTGGACGCAGCAGAGCCTGGGCGAGTGTCCCCACGAGGTCTGTGACTCTTAGCCGTTGGTTCCCAGCCTCAGGGCCAGCTAGGGACCAGGCTGGGACAGCAGGCCAACACCAGCTTGGCTGGGGCATGTGGAGTTGGAGGTGACTTCCAAGACTGTATGGGGACATTGAGTGGCACTGAGGGACGACACCTGGGTTTGGACGAGACACTGGTCCTGAGACACCCGGCAGACCCTGTCCAGATTCCCATCTTGGGGCCCCAGGCGGCCCCCAGCAGGGGCAGGGGCCTGCTCCACCCCCCACGGCCTGGCTCCCCTGCAGCCTACCCTGTGGTCTCCCAAGGCTCCAAAGTGGACAAGGACCGACAAGGAAGTCCCTCCAGAACGCAGCCCTTCAGCGCTTTCCTCCTGGCTGCTGGCCGGCCTCCAAAGTGCATCCATCTGTGCAGCCCCAGCCGCATCAGGAGGGCCAGGGCCGCCGGCTCCCAGAACTGTGTGCCGGACGCTGTGCTGTGCGGGGACCTGCAGCTGTCACCAGCTGCTCTTCTGGAGGGACCTCGCCCTCCCCTCGATGAAGCCCTGCGCAGGCCCTGGGCCCGGGCCTTGTTCTCTGGCCTCACTCTCCCCTGGAACCAGGCTGTGAACTGGAGCTGAGGCTCAGCCTCCCCCCTGGGTCCTCTGTTCACCCCTCCCCCCGGGCCCCTCTGCACCAGGTCCCCAGCTGCGAGCCTGGGACACATGGAGCCTGGTCCCCGAGCCTCTGGCTCTGTGGCCTCTGCTCTGTGCCTCCAGCCCCATGTGGCCTGCTGCAGGTGGCCGCCTGCCCAGTGCTCCTCCACCTTCCTTCAGATGGGACCTGCACCCTCCCCTCCCGCTGCCTGGCTTCCCCTGGGCTTGGGCACCACTGTGAGTTCCCCCACCATGTCCCTTGTCACCCTCTGTCCCCTCCAGGCCTGCCCTGGGACCCAACTCGGCCCACCCTGCTGGCCTCCAGGCAGGTCCTGTGTGTGCCCCGGAGGCAGGAGCCTTGTCACAGGCTGCAGCCTAGGTTCACCCAGAGCTGAGCAAGGACAGGCAGGGAAACCTGTCTGGGGGAGACAAAGGTTACCAGGTGGCCCGGGCCTCAGGGACCCTGCAGCCTACACTCAACACGGTACTCCCAGCGAGTGGTCAGATGGTGCTGCAGGCTCCAGGGTTCAGGGGCGGTGGCAGATAGTGGCCCGGGTGGCTCCCTGAGCAGACCTTCACTGGAGCAAAGGCTGCATGGAGGGGTGGAAGCAATTATGTAGGTGTCGGGGAGTGTTCCGAGCTGCACGCAGCAAGTACAAAGGCTCTGGGGTCGGAGGCTGCCTGCACTTTTTGGGGGGAGGGGTACTGGGGATTGAACCCAGGGGCACTGACCTCGGAGCCCCATCCCCCGCCGTATTTGGTATTTTATTTAGAGACAGGGTCTCACCGAGTTGCTTAGCGCTTCGCTTTTGCTGAGGCTGGCTTTGAACTCGCAATCCTCCTGCCTCAGCCTCCCGAGCCTCTGGGATGACAGGCGTGCACCACTGTGCCTGGCTCTGCCTGCACTTTCTAGGGCAGCAGGGAGGCCTCTGTAGTTGGAGTGGAAGGACATGGGAGGTGGGGAGAGGAGGCTGGAGAGGGCTGGTAGGACGCAGAGCGGCAGGCCTGGCCAGTCCCTGCTCTGCCATGAGGCCGCTGGAGGGTGAGCAGAGCAGGGCTGGGCTCAGGCTCAGGTCTCTGTCACAGCCCGTGAACACTGCAGGGTCCAGGCCGGGAGCTGCCTCCTCCAGGGGCTGGGAGCAGGAGGTGGCTAGAGGCAGGTGCTGAGGGCCGTGCAGGTGGGCAGGGCCCGGGACGCTGAGGCCTGGCTGGAGGCACTCATGGGGACAGGAGCTGATTAAAGCCACATGAGTCACCTGTGGCTGAGGCTCAGAAGTGGGGAGCACCTCTTCCCACCAGGACAATGCGCGTGGACCTCCTGGGGGTGGCCTCTGTGCTGGGCCGCAGTGGGGCTGGGGGTCCCATGGTCCCGAGCGGGGAGCCTGGCTCGTCCCCTCCCGGCCTGCTCCTGTCCAGGTCCAGCCTCGCCAGGGCTCGAGTGGGCAACCTGGAGTCGGCCAGGGCCTTGGAGTGTGAGGGGCAGCGGAGGGGCCTGCCCACCCAGGCATGTGGTGACCGTGGCTGTGGTCCTGCGGCGGCCAGGTCCAGCTCTGTCCCCATCCCTCACCCAGGCTATTCCGCCACGTGCACAGACCACACGGGCCGCTTGGGCCCCAGGTCCAGGCTCAGGCCTGCCCAGTTCGCCGAGGGGACAGGCAGCTCTCCAGCCTCAGCCTCCTGCAGCCAGAGAATGGGGGGGCTCGGCTCAGCTGAGTTCTGGGGACCCTTCCCGTTCTGCTCTTTAGGGTCCCTTGGGGGCTGGGCGAGGTCCTGCCGCAGTGCTCGGCATTCCTGCTCACCCTGAAGGCCCCCGTCCAGGTGGACCTGGGAAGAGCAGCCCACTCACGAGTGGCCCTGGGCCCTGGGTGCCGACTGCTAGGCTGATCTCACAGGAAAGGAAACGGGGCTCAGAGTTCCACAGTTGGGGCCGGGAAGAGTGTCATGAAGGAGCCCCATGTGCCGCCTGGCTGGCTGCGGGGAGGCTCTGGGTGGCCCCTCAGCCTGCTGCCCCTTTGGCCACCACCTTGATGGCAGAGGCAGAGCTGAGGTCCCCTGGGGGCGCGGAGGCCCCTGGAGGAGGGCGCAGGGCACTGGGGCCCGGGAGTTTCCCACAGGCCCCCCGGGACACACATCAGGCTGGGCAGCGGGTTCACCGGGGAAGTGCTGCTGGTGCCTCTGGAGAGCTGGACCTTACTGTCTTCAGGCCTGGCCCCCGCCCTGGGCAGGGTGCACGGGGCCCGGGATGGCTGGACAGGATGGCAGGCCAGGCCCTCTTATGGCCAGCCCACGGCCAACAGGGCCTGGGGTGCTCGGAGTCTCGGGCACGGGCACTTCGCTGATGGACGTGGGTCTTGGGTGTCCAGACAGACCCCAGGTGATCTAGGAGACGGGGTCTCCTGGCATGGCCCAGGGCCTGTCGGAGGCCGGGGGCCCACTGACTTCTGGGCCACACGTCCTTGTTCTGGTGACCCTGGGCCCTGTAGCCAGCTTCCTGGCAGCAAGAAGGGGCCGCCTGCAGGTGGCCTGAGCCCTCTGTGTGCCGTGGCACCTGGGTCCCCTGGTGTCCCCAGCAGCAGAGCAGGGCTCCCTTGTGCTCCGGGAGGTTCCTGCAGGACAGCTTTTCCACGTTAACGGACACCGAGGACCACACCCCGGGTCCCCCCACAGGCAGCTGCCGGGTCCCCAGGCCGCCTCCTCCCGCCCCCTGCCCTTCAGAGCAGAACAGGGCTGGGGTGCCCAGGGCGGTGCCCGCCTGCGTCCGGCGTCCTCCTATCACGGTGCCGGTGAGTCTCCAGAGAGGCAGGATGAACCCGGGAGCCCCCTGCAGCCCACAGCCTGCGACAGCTCAGCACCCGGCCATGTCCGCCGACCCCCTCAGCAGACCCCGGGCCTGACTCCACGCCCTGGACAAGCCCCAGCACCTCCAGGGTCACTCCGGAGCCACCCGACACACGGGGACAGGTGACAGGGGACGGAGGGAGCCGGGGCAATGATCGTGATCCGTGGCAGTGACAGTACCCACTTCTGCAAATCACAGGGGGGCGGCAGGGAGGGGGCTGGCAGGAGGGCAGGGCCTGCTGCTGGCCCTTCGCCCAGCTGGCGGGTTCCTGGGCCTGACGCACTGGGAGGAGCCCGGTGCCTCCAACCCGAGCCTCTCAGGACCAGCATCCTGTCCCCTGCCCACCAGAGCCAGAAGGCCCAGGGACATCCCTTGCCACATACCCAGCATGGCCAAGACGAGGCCATCCAGAAATCATGTGTCCCTTCTGGGCGAGGTCCATGCAGAGAGGCACCTGGCACAGTGCAGGGAAGAGGCCCTAGGTCCCTCCTAGGCCTGGACACGGGCCTGAGCAGCCTCAGGGCCTCCCGGGCCCAGCTCCCAGCTGCCTCCTTCACGGCCCTGACTAGGACAGGTCCCTTCTCTACGGGCAACAGAGGGGCGGTCAGGCACTTCTGCCCAGACCCTGCCTCTCCCCACCTCAAGGGAGCCACTTTAATAACAAAACAAGCAGTTTCTTTAGGGCTCTCACACCAAGCTGTTGCTTTATACAAATTCCCACCTCAGCTGCTTTATGTTGACTCAACGTATTAGCTCATTTAACTCTCAAAACAACATGAAGGGCTTGTCATCATCGTCGTTCCTGTTTCACAGATGAAGGAACTGAGGCTAGAGAGCTTGCCCAAGGACACACAGAACCCGAGCCCGGAACAGTACTCTGAACCAATGGACCATACTGCCTCCCTTCCAATAAAGTAGCAAATGCACAGAGAGGCAAAGGGGCTGCAGAAAGTCACACAGCAAGTTATTGGCTACATACAAACCCTGCATTCTTAACTCCCAGGCCTCTGTTCTTGCTTCTACTCCCCCATAATCCCTGCTTTCCATATCTACAAGGATAAGATGGGCAGGTTCTTCGTGGGAGAGAAACACAAAAGAGGTTTCTCCTGCAACAAGGTACTAGTGAGATTCCTGCGAGAGATTAATAAAATCTTATCAAGGAACCCAGGACTCCGCCAACCCAAAGTCAGCCAGGCATCAGCAGGACTGTAATTCCTACCAAACCATAATTAGCTGAATTTCCTTTTGTAATCTGGGAATCCGAGCTGAGCACAGTCTATCATTGGAGCCAAGGGGATAATGATCGGCCGACTCTCCTGCAAAACGGTTAGGAGGAAACGTCCCCGGCTCCCTTTGATGTTTAGGAGGAACCATTAATGCGAAGACATGAAGAGTTAGAGGAATTTCAAATACAAAACAAATGTGGCCGCTGAGCTACGGGTCTGTGAAGGAGGCTGTGGCCAGGCTGCGGGACCACGACGGGGCTTTGGGGACAGCCAGTCCTCCCTGGGCTGTGGCAGAGAGCAGGCGGGAGGTGACTACAATTGCTACAGGGCCAGGACAGCCAGGAGGGCTGAGGGCACAGAGGACTGTGGGGAGGGTGGAGGGCGGAGGGTGGAGGAGGAAGGATGGGGGATGGAGGGTGGAGGGAGGAGGATGGGGGAGGGAGGGTGGAGGGAGGAGGATGGGGGAGGGAGGGTGGAGGGAGGAGGATGGAGGATGGATGGGGGATGGATGGGGGGATGTGTGGGGGGATGTGTGGGGGGATGGATGGAGGGTGGGGGGATGGGGGGATGGATGGAGGGATGGATGGGGGATGGATGGGGGATGGATGGGGGATGGATGGAGGGATGAATGGGGGATGCATGGGGGATGGATGGGGGATGTGTGGGGGATGGATGGAGGGTGGAGGATGGGGGATGGATGGGGATGGATGGGGATGCATGGGGGATGGATGGGGAATGGATGGGGGGATGAATGGGAATGGAAGGAGGGTGGGGGGATGGATGGAGAGATGGATGGGGAATGGAGGGAGGGACGGATGGGGAATGTGGGGGGGATGGATGGAGGGTGGAGGATGGGGATGGATGGGGGATGCATGGGGGATGGATGGGGGAATGGATGGGGGATGGATGGGGGAATGGATGGGGGATGGATGGGGGATGGATGGGGGATGGATGGAGGGATGAATTGGGGATGCATGGGGGATGGATGGGGGATGTGTGGGGGATGGATGGAGGGTGGAGGATGGGGGATGGATGGGGATGGATGGGGATGCATGGGGGATGGATGGGGAATGGATGGGGGGATGGATGGGGAATGGATGGAAGGTGGGGGGATGGATGGAGAGATGGATGGGGGATGGAGGGAGGGATGGATGGGGAATGTGGGGGTGATGGATGGAGGGTGGAGGATGGGGATGGATGGGGAATGGATGGGGGATGGATGGGGGAATGGATGGGGGATGGATGGGGGAATGGATGGGGGATGGATGGGGGGATGCATGGGGGATGGATGGGGGATGCATGGGGGATGCATGGAGGATGGATGGGGATGCATGGGGGATGCATGGGTGGGGATGGATGGGGATAGATGGGGGGATGGATGGGGATGGATGGGGATGCATGGGGGATGGATGTGGATGCATGGGGGATGCATGGGGGATGCATGGGGGATGGATGGGGATGCATGGGGGATGCATGGGGGATGCATGGGGGATGGATGGGGATGCATGGGGGATGGATGGGGATGCATGGGGGATGCATGGGGGATGGATGGGGATGGATGGGGGATGGATGGGGATGGATGGGGATGCATGGGGGATGCATGGGGGATGCATGGGGGATGCATGGGGGATGGATGGGGATGCATGGGGGATGGATGGGGATGCATGGGGGATGGATGGGGATGCATGGGGGATGGATGGGGATGCATGGGGGATGGATGGGGATGGATGGGGATGCATGGGGGATGCATGGGGGATGCATGGGGGATGGATGGGGATGCATGGGGGATGCATGGGGGATGGATGGGGATGCATGGGGGATGCATGGGGGATGGATGGGGATGGATGGGGATGGATGGGGATGGATGGGGAATGCATGGGGGATGCATGGGGGATGCATGGGTGGAATGGAGGGGGTAGCTCAGTGGCTTGCTTGCCTGCCTGAGTCTTGGCCAGGCTGTCCCCATGGGGCTGCGGTCCCTTCTCCTCTGCCTGGGAACCTGTCGGTTACTTTTCCAGACACACCTCAGCCCTGGGCCTCAGGAAGCCTGTCCATCTGTCCTTCCCATGTGGCTGCTCCTCCTCAGGCTCCCATTCGTCTCAGGTCCTGTCTGTCCGTCCCTCAGTCACAGCCCCGTCTCCTGGTCCCCAGCTCCGGGCATCACGGAGCTCACTGACCACAACCCGCCGTCCAGCCCCAGGTCCACTCTTACCTGGAAGCTGAGCCCTCCACTGCTGAGCGGGAGCCCGACCCCGCCGCACCCCACTCACTCATGTGACAGCCAGGGCCCTGGGAAGCCCTGTGTGTGGCAGTACCAGAGTCCATGCAGGGCCACTGGGGGCAGGGATTGCCACCACAGAGCCCTCGGGCCTCCCAGCACTGCCTGGCCACGCCCACTCAGACCCTCCCATGGCCTGTGCCCCAAGGGCTCCGGACGTCAGACACCCCACCCCATTCAGGGCCCTCAGAGGCCCGTCTCTGGTCCCGCCGTCCCTCTCTCTCTGACCAGCTCTGCAGCACCAGGTCCACCCACTGCCCCCACTAGTACGTGGACCCCAGGACGGGGGTGGAGGGGTCTCTTGCACTCAGCTGTCCCCAGCACAGAGGGGCCCTGGTGCAGGCCCTGGGGACAAGGTGGGAAGGAGGCCTGCCCAGGGCAGCTGGTGTCCAGGGCCCAGGCTCTGGCTGTGGCCGATTTGAAGGACTGAGACCCTGACCCACCCGCCAGCCTGGCTGGCCCCTTGGCCCCGCGTGGCAGCCTGTGCTTGGGGTCACTGTCCTGGTCCCCAAGCTGCCACACGGCCCAGGCCCTGGCTTGGGAGCTGCTGGCCTTTGGCACGGGAGCAGGAGGGCCCTGGTCACCCAGTTCCCGGAGGGACAGAGAGACCTGAGAGTCCCACAGCCCCCAGGGCCACACCGCATGGCAGCCCCACTAAGAGGAAGACATGGCGCCCGGTACCCAGGGTCGTGCCCTGCGGCCCACGTGGGGGGCCCTGGCTGCATCCCCGGGCTGGCCAGGCCAGCGTCCGGCCACAGGAGCTGGGCACTGCCCAGCCTGGGTGTGGCAGGCCAGGAGCTGGCCCGGGAGGGTGTCTGTGACTCATCTTCCTCTTCCCCCCATGGACCCCAGGGAGCGGGCGGGGGCAGCTCCGAGCCTCACAGTGGCACCTCAGGGCCACCCCCGCAGGGTGACAGGAGCTCCCGGGCCGGACGGGCTCCGAGGTGTCCACCCTTTCCTGGGGGTTCTGTCGTCCAGCTCTCTGACCCTTCCAGGTTTGGGCCTGACCCAGAGCCTGTCCCCACGCCCTTGGCGACACAGGGAGGTGTCTCAGGGGACAGACGCTGCAGGGACAAAGGAATGTGTGGTAGGAAGTGACCACAGTGACTCAGGGTGACTCAACCCTAACCCTGCCAGGGTCCTGCTGAGCGGCCGCTGTGACCGCGCTGCCTCCGCCTGCCCACCTCGGGCAGCCCCCCGCCAGGGCCCAGCCCTCTGGCTGGCTCTGTGCCCAGACCCTGGGACTGTGGGCAGAGGTGCCCAGCAGCTGCCTGGACAGGGCCCAGGGCCACAGCAAGGGGGCAGCTGAAGCGAGGGCTGGGGCTGGGCACTGCCCCTTCTGCCCGCCAGGCCCTGGGGACCGCTCCCTCCTGGGCCCGACTCTCCTAGGGGGTCAGGCTCCTGACGGGACGGAGGCTGGGAGGGAAGGGGCAGGGTTGAGGCCGGGGCTGAGGAAGCTGTGGGAGCCGGGTCCCGGCTCAGGGCCTGCTGGTCACTGGCCTCCAGCATGTGGGGACACCAGGGCAGGGCTTCTGCCAGACGGGGGTGCTGCTGGCTCCCAGGTCTCCTCTGGAATCACCTC
The DNA here is from genome assembly GCF_964194105.1 of Spermophilus citellus. NCBI lineage: Eukaryota > Metazoa > Chordata > Mammalia > Rodentia > Sciuridae > Spermophilus > Spermophilus citellus. The sequence goes on along the minus strand of NC_138183.1, from coordinate 253,459,059 downwards.
AGTCGCCCGCGTCCCCTGCCTGAGACACAGCCGGGGTTTCCACCGTCCACCCGCAGAGCTCCCTGTCCGTCCCTCCCTCTGTCTGTCCACACCTTCATTACACTCTGCACCCGCTCACCCGCCGCCCACCCCTCCCCCTCCCCCGTCCATCTGTCCATCAGTCCATCCATCTGTCCATCAGTCCTTCCATCCATCCATCCGTCCACGGCCTCCTCTCCTGCCTGAGACCATCCACACGTCCCTGTCCCCACATCCCCCGTGTCTGCGTGGCCCTCTGGCCTCCACGTACTTCTCCGGGGCCTAGTGGGACTGGACACGGCGGAGACCCGGGCTGCCTGACCCTGCTTTCCACACCCTGCTGCTTCCTGTCCAGCCCCTCGGCCTGTCCAGCCCGGCGGGCCCCGTGACCCAGGAGCCAGGTGGGACCAAACCCGCAGAGCCTGTCCAGCGTGGAGGCCTTGGTGCTGCTCCGCCGGCCTCCACCCCATCTCCGCCCGCCAACCACGGGGGCCGCCCGGGGGCTTCAGTTGGGGGCTGGCTGCCCTCAGCACCTGGGCAGCAGGCAGTGGCCCTGGGCTTCGGGCCTGGTGGATTCTGGACCAGCTGCGCCCGGAGGTCCCGGGTAGGAGGGACGCCCAGGCCTGACCACACACCTCCCGGGCCGCGTCCTTCCTGCCGGGTTTCACGCACCTTTCCCGAGGCTGGTCAGGGAGGCTGTGGAGAGGCCACTGGACTCCAGGTCGGGCTGCCTGCAGGCTCCTGCCACCTGGCCCAGGGCAGGACTGGCCTCTGGGGCCCCGGGCTCCTTGGCCATGGAGGCAGAACTCGCCTCTCACCCTCCGTCAGAGACCCCAGCGCAGCCCCCGTGGGTGTGACCAGGAGGCTCAGGCCAGCGGCGCACATGGACCTGGGGCTCCAGAGACAAGAGGCTCTCTGGTGACACTGGCCCTGTGTGGTGACCTGCTCGGCCCTCTCTAGTTCCTCCCCCTCCCTCTCGTCCTCCCCAGCTCTGAGAACTCAGAAGGGGCCATCAAGACAGTGTCCCTGGAAGCCAAGGGATGTGGGTGACATACGGCACCTCAACACGAGGGGACTGAGTGGCAGGGACCACCCCCCAGCCACAAGAGGACCTTGGTGTCACTTCTCTGGGCTCCTGGGGATGGCGGGCAGCTCTGGGGTGGCTGCCCCCACAGGGTTGGCTGGCCCTGGGCCGGTCCCCTTCCCTGTGGCCTGCTCTTCCCAGACTGCCCAAGGGGCTTACATTTCCCTCCAGGGTCGGTTTCAAGAGCCCCCAGAGCCCCGCTGGTGTTGCACCCCACCTGCCAGGCGCGGGGTGGCCCTGTGGCCCTCCCCACCACCCTCCAGTTCTGGCAGAGTCTTGGAGGGAGGGTGGACTTTGACCTGTGTCCAGCGGGTCCCTCCTGCCACCCCGTCCATGGAGGCATCTGGAAGGCCGCCGGCCTTCCTCTCCACCCCGGCAAGGGCCCAGGCGGCCTGGCCAGCCGAGCCCCAGCGCCCCAGCTCTCCCTCCCCTGACCCCTGCCCGGCCTCCACGCTCCTCTCCAGCTCCTCAGCCCCCCACAACCGACCTCTGCCCAGAACCCCCCACCTCTCCTGTCCTCCCAGTCCCTGTCCCCTCTCCCTGGCTGGCCCCTCCTCACCTGCAGGGTCTTCTCAGATGCCCCTCTTCCAGGGACACTTCCCTGACCCCAAACTGGGCTAGCCTCCCTCTCTGGCCTCCCCTCAGCACTCTGCCATCTCCCCATCGGGCTGCCCACTTGCCCCCCATCAGACCGGCGGCTCCCGTGGGTGGGGCCACACGGCAGTCACTGACGTGCCCCGAGACCAGCGTGAGGCCTGCTGAACGAGGACTGAGCGGCTGTGGCGAGACAGGGGCAGGTTCGGGTCAGGCTCGGGGATCTGTGGGGGGCGGGGGCAGCGTCTCCTCTCCCCTTCTCTCCCCCCCAATCTACTCCTGCCTGGGGTGGGCCACGGCAGGGGAGGGACCCCTGGCAGGGGGCTGACTGTCCCCCTCAGCCCATGGCTGCCCCACTCTGCGTGGAGAGGCCCGAGGTCCTGTGTGCCCAGCCCCTGCCCGTCACAGCCCCCGTGGACAGCCAGCCTGGAGCACCATGACGGGCAGAGACGGGAGGCCAGAGGGAGAGGCCCAGTGGAGTCTGGCCTCACGCAGGCAGGAGCCCAGGCTCTGTGAACCTGTGCGCACCCCCATCCCCCCACCTCAGACACCCAGGAGGGCGGAGGGTGGAGGCCGCACCCTGTGCGTCTGGACTGACCACTCCATGACCCCAGGGAAGCTCCAGCAGAAAGGGGGGGCTCCAAAACAAACGTGCAAGTCGTAGAGGCCAAGGAGGGCACGAGGCACCGGAGGCCTGGCCCCAGGGTCCCCAGCCCAGGAATGTCCACCTGCAAGCTTGTCCTGTTCACTGCACCTGGTGCTATCCCCTCCTGCTCCACCAGGGCTACAAGGAGCCACCCCATATCCGTCTAGGCACCGTGACCGCTGGGAGGGATACCTGCCATTATCCTCCCATCATTCCTTCCTTCCATGAGTGTTTATTGAGCACCTCCTACAAGCCAGGCCTTGGGCTATGCACAAGCCAGACAACTGTCCCTGCCCTCCTGCGACTGGCAGTTTGTGGGGACACAAATTAAACAGTTGTGAGTGGTCACGGGAGCCACCACAAGACCAGCAGGGTGATCTGGGGGACATGGAGCCCTAGCAGGGGAAATGAGACCACAATGAGCAACGGGGCCCAGTCCTTCAGGTGGCAGGAGGTCAGCCTGGGCAGAGAGTCAGGACACTCTGACCCACAGAAGCCTGCTGTGGCCCCAGCGCAGGGGCCGGGGGCTAATGCAAGACGAGGGCAGGAGAGGGGTGGTGGCCAGCAGCCCCCTTGCCTGCTGGGCAGATGTGGGCAGAAAAGGTCACTGGACGCCCGGGGACTCCTGCGGGCAGACGGTGGCTTTGGGGAAATCATAGGCTCCGTCCCCTGGAGCGGCAGGAAAGCCCTCCACCTGGGCTCCACGATGGTGGGAGGGGGAGCTGCTCCCCAGTGCCCCCGAGGACCCAGGTGTCCCCTCCCCAGCAGGTTCTTCCCGGACCAGCAGCCTACTGTCCCTTTAAAGGGACCTGGATCAGCGAGAAGAATGAGCCTGACTCATGGAGGAAGGGGTGGTCCCTGCGCTGGCCAGGCGCCAGGGCAGCTGCCTCTGTGCGCCAGGGCGGGAGCCCCAGAACCCGCGGAGGGTCCCCGCGGCAGCGGGTGGGATGAGGCGCTGCACAATGGGGCATTGAGGGCGGCCCTCGAGCCAGGGCTGCTCCCGGCCAGCTGATGCTGATGTCACCTTCCGCCAGGAGTCCCTCCCGGGGACCTACAGATGCCCCAGGAAGCTGAAGGAGGGAGGGGCCAGAGGAAGCCAAGACCCCGTCCTAGGTGATGCCTGTGTCCCACGAGCTTCTGGACACGCAGCGGAGGACAAAGAGCTCATGTGGGGACAGAAGTGCTCAGAGCCCGGTCTAAGGGGGCGTCCAGGGGCAAGGCCACCCGCTCTGAGCTCCCCAGCAGGCAGAGCAAAAAGGAGCTGGGAGGGCTGCAGGAGGCCATCAGCGAGCCAGGGTGGGGACGTCACAGAGAGCCAGGGCCAGGACGTCACAGCAAACCTGGGCCAGGACGTCACACAAGCCTGGGCCAGGATGTCACACAGGCCTGGGGCTGTGGGGAGCATGGGGCCTGCCCATCCCCCATGGTCAGGGCAGCTGGACCCTGGCCTTCACTGCCCTGTCCTCTGGCTGTGGTGGCCTCGTCTGGGCCCTGTATGGGGACTTAGGTGGGAGATGGTCATCTGAGGACCTGGGGCTCAGCTGAGGCCCCTCCAAGAGGCCCTTGGGCAGCTCCCAGAGCTGGCCTGGACTATGGCCCCCGCCCTCTGGCCCCTCCAGCTGACCAAGCAGCCAGAGGCCATCCCTAAAGCAGAAGTCCCCGTCTCCCCTGCTCAGACCCCGGGGCCAGCCGCCCAGGCCACAGAGAACCCAGACTCTGCATCCACCCGGAGTGGGAGAGTCACAGGCCCTGTCCTCCCCGCCTCTGCTCGACCCCGGGCCTTCCACGCAGGCCTCGCCCCGCTGCCCGGCCTGGGGAGCTGCCCGTCGTCCCAGCTCAGTGCTGTCCCCAGACACCTGGCGTCGGGTGGGAGGCCCTGGCCCCTCGCTTCAGGCCAGCACCTGGTGCCTCAAGGACACCTCTGGACCCCGGCCTCTGACCCAGCCTGGTCTCCACGCTCCTGCTCTCGGGCTCGCTGTCCTCCTCTGTGGGGGGGGGACAGTAGTGGGAGAGTGGGAGAAGGAGGCGCAGGCGGCCTGGGGCGGCCTGGGGGCCAGGGCCTCCTGCCTTCCTCTGGGGTCAAGGCGGGTGGAGCCCACGCCCAGGGTGGCTGAAGGCCTGCCCTGGTGAGTCAGGCTCACTGGGTCCCATCTGGATGGGACACAGAGGACCCCTCAGTGACCCCAGAGCACCTGAGGGGGGGCTCGGGTGCTGCCCACAGGCTCAGCCCCAGCCATATCCCTCCCTGGGCATCCTTGACGGCAGAAGGTGCGCATGCAGGGCCTTCCTACATCGTCCACGGTGCTGGCTCTCTGAGAGGTCGTGCCACCATGTCCCCCACCCCGGGTTGACCGCTGCCCCCAGCAGATGAGAGCAGACCGTGGCCGGGACAGGGCCAGGGCCGCGGCTGAGACTTTTCAAGCCCTTTTGGGAAGCCCTGCTGACCCTCTGCAGGGGACTCTGCCTCCACTCCTCGCCCCCTCCCCGCCCACCCCCGTCCCACAGGGTCTACGGCTGGGCACTGGGGGGGCGCAGCGAGGAGGCCAGGCAGCGCCCCAGGTCCCCAGCACACGTGGTCAGGGCCAGCAGAGACTGCAGGTGGCTGCACAAGACAGGACTGGACAGGGAAGAGCCCAGCAAGGCCTCCAGGGGACAGAGGCAGCTGCGCTCAGCCAGTCCCCTGCAGGGTCCTGGTGGCCACCTGAGCCGCCCCAGAACAGCAGGGCCTCGGCCATGCAAGCCTGGTCAGGGCTTTGAACTATATCCCAAGCGCTGAGGACCCTGCATGTGACAAGGACGAGGCCATTGCTGCTTTAGAAGCTTCCAGCTTCCGAGTGGAAGTGTCCGGGGTGGCAGGTGGGAGGAGGCTCAAGGTTGTCCTGGCGGGAGATGAAGGTAGGAGGGACAAGTGGCGGGTGAAGGCAGAGAGAGGGGGCATCCCAGGAGGAGGACAGGACCCTGCCACCACAGCAGGGGTGTCACCCTTCACGGGGCCCACACTGAGCTGGAGACAGCTGGGAACTGCTGCCCAGGTGCCCAAGCATGTCCGAACCGGCACCAAAGGGGCTGGGGGACAACAGCGGGCTCCTCTGCCAGGGCATCCTGGAGGGCTCCGGCCCCTGCCCCCACTGCCCAGCAGCGCCATCTACTGGCTGCTCAGGACAGGCCCCCAGTGACTTGCCAAGGGCAGATCCAGGTCCCAGTGTGTCCCCTCTTAGAGATGAGAGAACAGAGGCCAAGAAAGCAGAAGCAGCTCTTCCAGGGTGACCCCGCCAGGGACAGGACCTCAGCAGCCCGCCTCACAGCTGCTCTCCAGAAAGGCCCTTCTAAGACGTGCAGGGGGGTGCCGTGGGGCAGGACTGGCCTACTCCTGCCTGCTCTGCTGTCCACAGCCTGAGTCCTGGACGCTTCCAGCGCCCTGCCACTGCCCCAAGACCCAGTCCCATGGCCATCTGGATTCCATAGACATTCAGAACCTGACCATGTTGGATTCCCTCCCTCTGTCTCTAGCACTCAGGGTGCTAGGCCACCTAATGAGCCAGGAGGAGATAGTGATGGTGATTGTGATGGTGATGGTAGTGATGGTAGTGATGGTGGTGGAGATGGTGTTGATAGTGATGGTGATGGTGGTGATGGTGATGGTGATGGTGGTGATGGTGGTGGTGATGGTGGTGGTGATGGTGATGGTGGAGATGGTGGTGATGGTGGTGATGGTTGTGATGGTGGTGGAGATGGTGGTGATGGTGGTAGAGATGGTGGTGATGGTGGTGATGGTGATGGTGGTGATGGTGGTGATGGTGGTGGTGATGGTGATGGTGGTGATGGTGGTGGTGATGGTGATGGTGGTGGTGATGGTGATGGTGGTGATGGTTGTGATGGTGGTGGAGATGGTGGTGATGGTGGTAGAGATGGTGGTGATGGTGGTGATAATGGTGGTGATGATGGTGATGGTGATTGTGATGGTGATGGTAGTGATGGTGATGGTGGTGATGGTGGTGGTGATGGTGATGGTGGAGATGGTGGTGATGGTGGTGATGGTTGTGATGGTGGTGGAGATGGTGGTGATGGTGGTAGAGATGGTGGTGATGGTGGTGATAATGGTGGTGATGATGGTGATGGTGGTGATGGTGGTGATGGTGGTGATAGTGGAGGTGGTGGAGATGGTGGTGATGGTGGAGATGTTGGAGATGGTGATGGTAGTGATGGTGATGGTGATGATGGTGGTGATGGTGATGATGGTGATGGGGGTGATGGTGATAGTCATGGTCATGGTGATGAGAGTGATGATGATGATGATGGTGGTGATGGTGTTGATGGTGGTGGTGATGGTGATGGTGATGGGGGTGATGATGGTGGTGGTGGTGGTGGTGGTGGTGGTGATGGTGATGGTGTTGATGGTGGTGGTGATGGTGATGGTGGTGATGATGGTGGTGGTGGTGGTGGTGGTGGTGGTGGTGGTGACGGGGGTGATGGTGATGGTGATGGTGGTGATGATGGTGGTGGTGATGGTGTTGATAGTGATGGTGATGGGGGTGATGGTTATGGGAATGGTGGTGATGATGGTGGTGATGGTGATGGTGATGGTGGTGGAGGTGATGATGGTGATGGGGGTGATGGTGATGGGAATGGTGGTGATGATGGTGGTGATGGTGATGGTGATGGTGGTGGAGGTGATGATGGTGATGGGGGTGATGGTGATGGTGGTGATGATGGTGGTGATGGTGATGGTGATGGTGGTGGAGGTGATGATGGTGATGGGGGTGATGGTGATGGGGGTGATGATGGTGGTGGTGGTGATGGTGATGGTGGTGGAGGTGATGATGGTGATGGGGGTGATGGTTATGGGAATGGTGGTGATGATGGTGGTGATGGTGATGGTGATGGTGGTGGAGGTGATGATGGTGATGGGGGTGATGGTGATGGGGCTGATGATGGTGGTGATGGTGATGGTGATGGTGGTGGAGGTGATGATGGTGATGGGGGTGATGGTGATGGGGGTGATGATGGTGGTGGTGGTGATGGTGATGGTGGTGGAGGTGATGATGGTGATGGGGGTGATGGTTATGGGAATGGTGGTGATGATGGTGGTGATGGTGATGGTGATGGTGGTGGAGGTGATGATGGTGATGGGGGTGATGGTGATGGGGGTGATGATGGTGGTGATGGTGATGGTGATGGTGGTGGAGGTGATGATGGTGATGGGGGTGATGGTGATGGGGGTGATGATGGTGGTGGTGGTGATGTGATGGTGGTGGAGGTGATGATGGTGATGGGGGTGATGGTTATGGGAATGGTGGTGATGATGGTGGTGATGGTGATGGTGATGGTGGTGGAGGTGATGATGGTGATGGGGGTGATGGTGATGGGGGTGATGATGGTGGTGGTGGTGTTGGTAGCGGTGGTGGTGGTGTGAAGATAACTTACCAAGCACACATCTCGTGATGTTACACTATTATGGTCTGAATTAATCAATACAATTAATAGGTTGTAGGTTATAGACTAACCTATAGGTTAATAAAGCAGTGAGTGTAGCCGTAGTGACTCCACCTTTATGGTTCCTGTGTGAAACTGGTATAGAAGCTGTTTTTAAAACGCATTTTAAACAATATCATTTTTCTGTGCCTCATACATCTGCAGCTGCCTCGGGCCCGGGGTGCTTGTCCGAGCTCTGCTCACCGCGTTTCGCAGCCCTGGTGTCCTGCTTGCTTGAAATTCGCAGATTCCACCGGATGTGGTTTTTCCTTAAATCCTGGAGCCACACACAGCCTGGCGCACTTCTCCCAGTTGGGCCTGGCAGACGCGTCCCCGGCCAGGAAAATACAGATAAAGTAAAGGTCTTTGATTTGTTTCAGATTCGGACGTCGCCCGTGACAAGATGGGCGAGTCTCCTGCTGTCCCAGGTTTAGAGAGTGGGGACGGAGGCCCAGGTTGGTTTGTCACCTGACAAGTTGGCACTGGAACCCAGAGGCACCGCAGGCAGCAGCTCCAGGCCCTGGTCTCCTCCCTCCATGGCCTTGGTTCGCCCTCCTCGAGAAGGTCCCAGCGGCTGGAGCCGAGTGCCGGTCCCCCAGGGCGCCTCTAAGGAGGGATCGTGGCTGACTGGCCACGGTCCACAGCACCTCCCTGCTCCGAGGGGTCAGGCACAGCCAGCAGCAGGCACTGGCCAGAATGGCACGTCCCCCATGGACCATGTCCAGCACACAGGCCCGTCACTGGCCACAGTTAAATTCTGGACGATGCTGGAGGTGGCCTTGGTCAGGTTGGGCCTGACAACACGCCCTGGCCCTGGCCACGTCCCGCCCCGGGGAGAACAGAGGCCACACGGCTGTAGAGAACTGTGACAGTGGCCTCGCCCACTGCACGGTCCCCGGTCATTGCTAGAACCTCCACCTCCACCACCCCCCAGCCCCCTCTGCCGGCCAGCGCGGCCACCCCACTTCACAGAGGAGCCAACCAGGCAGGGAGAGTCAAGCGGCTTCCTCAAGGACATGTGGCCCTGGAGAGTGGAGCCATGGTGCAGCGCAGGGCCACCTGGACCAAAGGGCCTCCACGTCCATGCCCACGTCCAGCCCACGGGCTCCTCTGCCAAGGGAAGTGCTGACGCAGAGGCCACATGTCACAGTCCCTGCCTGCACACACACTCTCCCTGGCCCCTCGGTGCACATGTGGAGGACCGCACCCCAGGAAGGAGGTTCCGTTGAGCGTCACAGAGGTCTGTCCACTTTCAGGAAGAGGCACTAGCTGGGAGAGGCTGACCTCATCCTGTGAGCCTGCTAAAAGCCAAGTGCTCTCTCCAGCTGGTCACAAGGGGACAATCGGAGGTTCCCAAAATGTGAAGGCCACCCATCATCATTGGTCTGAGAAAGGAAGGAGACCATGGAGCAGTCCCGGCTGACGCCAGCAAGGACAGGGGACACGGGTTCCACAGCTCGGCCACCAACCAAAAGACCTGGGACAGACCACTGTGACAATAGAACCTCTTCCCTGGTGCCCAGAGCCGTGGGAGGAGCGCAGCCTGGCCGGCACCCTGACCTCCCGCGCGGCCCTGAGCGGGAGCCCGCTGAGCTGAGGACCGCGGGCTGGGAGCTGGTCCTGGCTGGACATGTCACAAGCCACCTCAGGCTGGTCTCTCCGTCCGGAGATTTGTAGGAGGCGTGACTGATGATGCCGAGGCCCAGCCTCCGCTGGCCTGGTGACCGGCTGGCTCCTCGGGGTGCAGCAGTGTCTGGCATCCTGTAAAAGCTGCACTTTGAAGTTTAGATTTGGACCTGGGAGATGACCCGGGACCTCCGGCGGGAGCGATGGATAATCCGCAGTGGACAGGCCGTTCTGCCCGGCCCCTCTGTCCCCTGCTGCCTCGCGTGGGTGTCAGCCCCAGCAGGCGGGGGAGGCTACGGGCCACGCTCTCTAGGTGGGGGAGCAACGGTCTTGGACTCAGGGTTTCTCTGAGTGCGGGGATGTCTCCCGGTGTCCCTAGAAGCCAGCAGGCGTCCGCGTCAGTGGCGGGGGCTCTTGAGACCCGAGTCTCCCTGGGGCAGGGGTGGGGGTGGGGCCCCATGTGGGCTCCTCACCCCAAAGGGCCACAGAGGAGGCAGCCTGAGACCTCCTGCTCCTGGGACAGGGAGGGACTTGCTGATCCACGGCAGCAGAGGCCACCCACGGGCCCTAGGGCCTTGTGGGGCCGACCACCAGGACACTCCTTCAGCAACAGAGAAGGGAAGCTTCAAAGCAGCGGTGGGCCTTGCCTCGGTGTCCAGAGGCTGAGGGTGGACAGGACACCAGCCCTGTGCCATGGGGACCATAGTGTCTCAAATCCCTATTCGTGTCCCAAACCCCAAGAGACCTGCTGGCACGAGGCAGGTGCAAAGTGGAGACTGTCCCCCCGGCACCTTGAGGGCCCTGGTGACGTGGTGCCCTGTGCTGGACTGTCCTCAGGCCCGCAGGACCATCCCCAGCAGCCCAGGCAGGGCCAGCTGGGCCCGGTGCAGAGGCTGAAGCTGGTGGGCTGGCCAGGGACCCGCAGCCACGCTGTGCCTCACCTGCACACAGGATCCTTGGCCCCTGGGGCCTCTTCCCCTCGGGGATTGCTCCCCTAAATCCCAGCCCAGGGGCCCAGGGAGCCTGGGGCCCACTGTGGCCGCCAGACAGGGGAGCGTGGTCAGAGCAAGGGCTCCAGCTCCAGATGGAGATCTCACAGGTGTCTGAGGCCATCGGTGACCCTGGGCAATGGACGGGGCCAGTGTGGGGTTTCATCTCGGGACATGTCACAGGCCACCTCAGGCCCTTGAGATAAGAGAGGCCGATGCTTTGTCGGGTGGTTTCCATGGTTGTTCCTAAATACCATCTGGGTGTGGTTTGAGAGCGGGCGCTCACGGAGGGCAGTGCCCGCGCTCTCTGGCTCTGCACCCGGGCAGGCACGACCGAGCCATCACAGGTCTCTGACCCAGCGCTCGGGCGCTGGCCCTTGGGAGGGTCTCAGGCCTGAGCCAGACCCCTGCCTGGCCCTGGGATCGCTGCAAGGCCCAGGGCTCTGAACCTGCCCTCCGGCCCCTTCTGTCTGATGCGGTTGGCAAGCGCGTGTTCCCAGGAAGCGGAGACAGTGTCTCTGTCTCTTGGTCTCACAGAAAGGATGGCAGAGCCAGGGCAGGCATCCGGAGCCGGCGAAGGACCTGTCCCGTCCGTGCTCCAGCCAGCACCTGGGAGCCAGGCGCTGCCACCTCGCTAGCATCTCCGCTGAGGGCCACGTCCCCACCCCCGACCCCGTGTCTTGGCCAGTCCACTTCCTGGCCACTCGGGCCCTCTGATGGTCCCTCTCCCTAGGACACGGTGGAAGCCGGGGGTGGCGTTCCCTGGGCCTGGAGAATCTTCTCCGTGGGGCGAGGAGGTGGAGCCCAGGCACAGGCAGAGAGGGACAGGGAGAGGCCAGCTGTCCCGGGCACCCTCTCGGCAGCTCCCTCTGGGAAACCTGTGGTCCCCGGAAGGACGTTAGGAAATGGCCCTGCTTAATGTCCCTTCAATCAGAGTGTCTCATCTGACGCTGGCTTGGCCTAGCTGGGGGCAACCCTGCCCAGCCGGACTCTTGCTGACCTGTGTCCATGATGCCCACTGTGGCTACATGGGCACAGAGGAGCAGCGGACCTCAGAGGAGGCACCTCTGTGGGAACCCGGGTCCTGGACACTCTTTCAGAGATAAGAAGATGCCCTAGGGCCGGCCGGGTCCCGGCCAGTGCCGTCGCCCGACAGGCTGGGCAGGCAGAGCGTGGAGGACTGGACCTGCCCTGCGGCGCTCGGCCAGTGGGGACAGGGTGCTGGGAGCCATGGCCCCAGCTCAGTGGGATACAGTGGCCAAGGCCAAGAGCTGGGGCCCGGCCTTTGAGGGAGGGTGGCCTGGGGTGGGACTGGTAAGTGGAAGGGAGCCCCCCTCCAGGGCTTCCTGGGCAGAGCAGAGAAGGTGGCCATGGCCCCAGCGAAGCTGCAGGCCTCCCCAGGTCCACGGCAGGCACAGGCACTTCTGAAAGTCCTGAGGCAGAGTCTGGGCTCTAGCTGGGGCAGACTCGCTCCCCTCAGCCCGAAGCTTATCCCTCAGCCACCCCCAGCATCACTGAGCCCTCCGTGGGCAAGTGCAAAGGCCCTGGGGCCAGAAGGGTGGAGTCCTTGGGGCCACTGGAGGGAGCACAGTGGGACTGGTGCACCAAGAGCCAGGGAGGCCTGTCCAGGGAGGCCCCGGGGGTGGGCCCAGGGATTTCAAAGGTTCTGTGTGGAGACAGAAGGCAGCAGTGAGGGCAGAGGCAGGGAGGGACTCTGAGGTCCCCAGAGGAGGGGTGAGGTGGCCCTGCCAGGCACGACCATCTGGCCGCCTCCCACCCAGACCCCTGCCCGCTTGCAGACCCCCACCCCTCCTGGAGGTCCTCCTCCTCCTCGGGGGTCCTCCGTGACCTGCTCAGGGGTACTCGGGAATCTTGTCCAGAGCCAAGGGGTCAGGGGAGGCTCTCCCTCCAGGTCCATCCCACAGAAGGCCACCTGGCGCCAGGTCCCACACGCCGGGCAGACCCCGAGAGAAAGCCCTGCAGCCGCTGGGGACGAGAAAGGAGCCCAGAGAAGGAAGGCCACGCTGTCCCCCGACGCACCTCCTGGGGTGCGGCAGGACCCGGGGGTCACAGAAAGGGGTGAGCCCCGCCCCAGGTGCAGACGAAGGAAGCAAGTCCCCCAGCAAGTGGCCACTACTATGACCATTTTAGTGGGAGAGAGACTGAGGCAGAGGTCCAGCAAGGTCCCCAAGGCCACCTGAGTCCCCAGTGGCAGACCCCAGCTCTAGTCCAGGCTGCCGTCCCTCAAGGCCCCGGTCCTGTCCTGGCACCTGGTGACCTGCTGGAGGCCCACAGCCACGGGACCCCACTCGGCACCCCTCCCCGCCTCTCCGGTAGCGGGGGTCTGGAGCCGCTGGGGACATGCAGGCGCACTGTCTCCCGGCGCCCCGTGTGGGGTGAGCTTGGACCTGATTCGGCCCCTGTGGCGGTTCTGCCCGGCCCCCCCTGGGATTGCAGCGGACCCCGGGGCCCGGGGCCTTATCCCAGCAGACAGGCGGCAGTCAGCAGGTGACCACCCCAGTCCACCACGTTGAGATGACACAGTAACCGCAGCAGGGTCTGCCACTGAGGGGTCCAGGGCCAGGCCGGGCTGGGACAGAGGGCCATGTTCCTTGGGGGTTGAATCAAGGGGAGTCGGGCCCCCTGCGTCCCCCTCCCCGTGCACACCATCAGGCTCCATGTCCCAGGCAGCCAGGGGGAGGTGGCCTCCACATGTGGCGTGGGGACCAGGTCCAGGCCAGGCTCCCCGGGGCACATCCACGGGGCAGCAGATGGGAGCAGAGCCCCCTGCTGTGTCCAGGGCCAAGCTCCAGGGTGGGAAGGGAGGCTCTGGGGGCCAGTGAGTGCACCTGGTGTCCCTGGACCGCGCTGGCAGTGACGGGGACAGTGGCTGATGAGAGGTGTCTTTGGCTACTACGAGACCCCCGAGCAGGCTGCTCTCTGGGCCAGGGCTGCCCAGCAGCCGCGGAGCCCCATCCCCTCACCCCCTGGGGGTGGGCTGCCTGGGGGGGGGCAGGAAGTATGGCCCTCAGGGGGCTGGGGCCACACCAGGAGCTGGAGGGCAGCAGGCCTCCCGCGGTGCCCCTGCCACCCGTCCAGGCTGCATGGCCCCCACCCCGTGCGCCGCTCACCTGCCCAGGGCCTGGCTGCGGTCTCTCAGGCCACGGGAGAGGCTCCTCCGGGGGGGGGGGCTGCAGCCCCATGGACGCCCCACCCAGAGCCAGTGGCTGCGGACACCAGGCGGACCACTGGCCCTTCTGACCGGCCCTGGAGCCCCACTCCACCGCCGCCCCAGGACACTTTGGGCCACACAGTCAGCCCTGCCCCAGCTGGAGCGGAGAGGTGCAGCTGGACCGGCCCTGAACACCACAGGCCCAGGCCAGCCGCGGCTCCCCCAGGAGACCCTCCTGCTGCTCAGAGGGTCAAGGGGGGTCCAGGAGCAGCTCTGGGGCGCGACCAGGCGAGAGCTCCTTCCACTGCACCTGGACCCGGGGGCAGCCATGGGCCTGCAGAGGGCAAGGAAGGCCACGTGGACCTTCACCACATTTTTAAAACACAAAAGATGTACAGCACGGGATGAAGGCTTCTCAGACTCACGATAGCTCAGAGCACAGCAAGGGCCTGGGGACTGGTGACCACAGGAAGGGCAGCTTGCTTGGCTATGGAAGCAAGAAAGACCCAAACTGTGTCCACTCAAGGAGTAAGTCTCCCCCATCCACTCTGACCCTCAGTCTCCTCCTCTGCAACAAGACAATGTTCCAGCCACAGGAAAGAGAATAAAGCCACATGCATTCAGGGACCCGACATGCACCGAAGCTTCCGGGTCAACTCTAACACAGCCCTGTCCCAGCATCAGAAAGCAGAAAGAGCCACACTCAGACCAGGCCGCACTCTGCCATGCTGTGACCACTGGAAGCAGTGGTCAGACCATTGCCCCACCCCAGGTCAGCCCGAGAGCAAGGACTCTATCCCACCCAGCTGCAGTCAGAGAGAACAGGGCTGAACCCCTTGTGGGGGGGAGGGCCACCAGGAAGACCCTCTAAACAAGCGTCCCCACCTCTCCCTCGCATTCCGGCGGGCACAACCCGGAGCACCATGACTGTCTGTTCCCAGAAGGGAAGTGCAAGTTCCTCTGGCCGGGAGCGGCAGAGCAAGGATGGAAGGATTTGTCCCAACCACCTGGTGTTCGTCACTCCCCAGGATTAACCCACCTTACGTGGCCCTGCTCTGGGACTCCAGGCCTGGACCTAGGAGTGAGGCAGTATGGACGTGCAGGGATGTCAGTGGGTGGGCAGGTGGGCAGCCAAGAATGTGGGGAGATGCCATGGACAGGGGACAATCGGAGGAGGCTCAGGGAACAGAGGGCCCAGGGTGGGATGAAGGAACGGAGGCGGTGGGCATGGGAGGGCGGGCGGGGAATAGTGGGTGGACGGATGGGTGGAGGGATGGATAGGTGGGTGGCTGGATGGGTAGGTGGTGGACGAATGAATGAGTGGATGAATGAATAGATGGATAGATAGATGGATGGGTAGATGGATGGATGGAAGAGTAGTTGGGTATATGTATGTATGGATGGAAGGATGAGTGGGTGAATGGATGGATGGGTAGATGGATGGATGGATGGATGGATGGATGGTGGATGAATGAATAAGTGGATGGGTGGAGGGGTAGATGAATGAGTAGATGGATAGATGGATGAGTAGATGGGTAGATGGATGAATGTATGGATTGATGGATGGATGAGTAGATGAATGGATGTGTAGATGGATGGATGGATGGATGGATGAATAGGTAAATGGTAGCTGAGTAGATGAACGTATGTATGGATGGATGGATGGATGATGGGGACTGGATGGATGGATGGATGAATAGAGGGGTAGATGTAAGTATGTATGTATGGATGGATGGATGGATGGGGACTGGATGAATGGATGGGTGGATGGATGAGTAGATGGATAGATGTATGAATGTATGTATGTATGTATGGATGGATGGATGGATGGATGGGTAGATGGATGGAAGAGTAGATGGGTAGATGTATGTATGTATGGATGGATGGATGGGTAGATGGATGGATAGAAGAGTAGATGGATAGATGTATGTATGGATGGATAAATGGATGGATGGATGGATGGATGAATAGCTAAATGGTAGCTGAGTAGATGAATGTATGTATGTATGTATGTATGTATATATGGATGGATGAATGGGGACTGGATGAATGGATGGATGAATAGCTAAATGGTAGCTGAGTAGATGAATGTATGTATGTATGTATGTATGTATATATGGATGGATGAATGGGGACTGGATGAATGGATGGATGGATGGATGAGTAGATGGGTAGATGTATGTATGTATGTATGGATGGATGGATAGATGGATGGATGGAAGAGTAGATGGGTAGATGTATGTATGTATATATGGGTGGATGGATGGATGGATGGATGAGTAGATGGATGAATGGATGAGTGGATAGGTGGGTGGGTGGATGGGTGGATGGATGGATGGGTGGGTGGGTAGGTGGATGGATGGGTGTCTGGGTGGCTGGGTGGCTGGAAGTGCAGGTGGGTGACTTGGGTGGATGGATGGTGGAGACTGTGGGGGTGGCTGGTGGATTATGTAATGGATGGAGGGATGGATGGATGCAGATAGATCAGCAGGTCATTGGATGGGCAGGTGCAGATAGATGGCCAGTGGTGGGCAGTGTTGCTGCCTGCTCAGGGCACAAGAATCAGGCACCTGACTGCAGGTCTGACTCCGGCTTCCCCAGCCAGGAGCAGGGAAGGGGAGGTGGGGGAGGGGGCTTGCTCCAGGGAGGACGGTCAGAGATGGGCCCTGAGAAGCCAGATCTTTCTTAAATGCTGCTAGTTTGAAATCCAGACACTGAGGTAGAAGGGGCCATCGAGCCACACTGGTCTCACAGGGAGGGACCTGCTAGGGAGAGTCCTTGGGAACCACCCAGCCAGGACCCATGAGAGGCCCCCTTGGCCAGGCCTCCCCCACTTGGCTCTGGGCCTCCCAGGGCTCTGGGACAACGCCTGGCGCACCCTGCAACCTGAGCTCAGCACCCGGCTTCCCCTGACCTCAGGCCCGCCAGTCGAGATGGGGAAGGATCGTGGGCACCAAGGAGGCCTGGAAGTGGCCATGTCAGCCTGGCCCTGTCACCCCAGGGGACAGGCCGTGACAGGGTTCCCATGAGGCAGGCATTTCCAGTCCTCCATGACGGTGAGAGCCACTGCCCTCAGAGCCCAGGGGGCCCAGGAGCTCTGCCCCTGGGGGCAGCAGGGACAGCTGATGGCCATCTGGGCCAGTGCCCGCCCGCCAGCCCTGGTGTTCGTGCCACGCCCCAGACTCTGAGACTGCACACAACCGGTGCTCAGTCAGTGTTGCTCCAGGGGAAGGGACGATCCGGTGTCTCGGAGCTCCTGCCCACGTGTCCTGAGTGCTTGCCGGAGGCCAGGTCCCGCGGGCAGGGGCTTGGGGCTCCCTGGCTCGTTCACCTCCTTCCTTGGGAGGATGCTCGTGGGCGACAGGGAGCTTGCTCCTGGTCACGCGGCTTCAAGTGACACAGGAAGTCCCCATCCCACAGCACCCAGACCAGAGATCAAGCAAAATGGCTTCAAATATCCAGAAACTGACAATCGCTTGCCCCTTGAGCACCTCACCCCGAGGCCCGTGAGCGCCTGGGCCCTGTGCCTCCCAGCGCCCCCAGAGGACAGCCCCCAGGCCCACACGGCCACAGCTCATGGCACTTCTGCTGTAATATGGGTGGAGACCTGACGATGTCTGCTGGCCAGCACCCGGGGCACGCCTGAGTGTGTGGGCTCCCGGGGGACACACAGGACTGGAGAGCTCAGACTCCAAGTCCAAGTGCCAGCTCTTCTCCTGCCAGCTGTGTGACTCGAGGCAAGTCACCTAACCTCTCTGGGTGTCAGTCTTCTATTCCGTGGAATAAAGATCTTAACATGAACTTGGATCTTCGCAAGGACTCAGCAGGGCCATGTTTGCCAAGTGTGTGGTGGAGTCTGGGCTCAGTGGGTGGACCGGGGGCGGGACCCAGGCTCACCTGTGGGTGGCTGAGGCCTGTCCTCCTTGCTGCCAGGCTTCAGCCTGAGCGTGGGAACTGCCCTCTGCTGTGTTTGCCTTGGGCTGTGGGGGAGGGCTATAGGGGAGGGCTGCGGGGGGGGCTGTGGGGGAACTGCAGGGGGCTGTGGGGGAGGGCTGTGGGGGGAACTGTGGGGGGAACTGCAGGGGGGGCTGTGGGGAGGGCTGTGGGGGAGGGCTGTGGGGGAGGGCTGTAGGGGAGGGCTGCAGGGGGGGCTGTGGGAGTGCTGTGGGGGAGGGCTGTGGGGGAGGGCTGTGGGGACTGTGGTAGGCTGTGGGGAGGGCTGCGGGGGGCTGTGGGGGAGGGCTGTGGGGGGAACTGCAGGGGGCTATGGGGGAGGGCTGTGGGGGGAACTGCAGGGGCGCTGTGGGGGAGGGCTATGGGAGGAACTGCAGGGGGTTGTGGGGGAGGGCTGTGGGGGAGGGCTGTGGGGGGAACTGTGGGAAGGCTGTGGGGGAGGGCTGTGGGGGGAACTGTGGGAAGGCTGTGGGGGAGGGCTGTGGGGGAGGGCTGTGGGGGAGGGCTGTGGGGGGAACTGTGGGAAGGCTGTGGGGGAGGGCTGTGGGAGGGCTGTGTGGGAGGGCTGTGGGGGAGGGCTGTGGGGGAGGGCTATGGGGGGAACTGTGGGAAGGCTGTGGGGGAGGGCTGTGGGGGAGGGCTGTGGGGGAGGGCTATGGGGGGAACTGCAGGGGGCTGTGGGGGAGGGCTGTGGGGGAGGGCTGTGGGAGAGGGCTATGGGGGGAACTGTGGGAGGGCTGTGGGGGAGGGCTGTGGGGGAGGGCTGTGGGGGAGGGCTATGGGGGGAACTGTGGGAGGGCTGTGGGGGAGGGCTATGGGGGGAACTGTGGGAGGGCTGTGGGGGAGGGCTGTGGGGGGAACTGTGGGAGGGCTGTGGGGGAGGGCTGTGGGGGAGGGCTGTGGGGGAGGGCTGTGGGGAGGGCTGTGGGGGAGGGCTGTGGGGGGAACTGTGGGAGGGCTGTGGGGGAGGGCTGTGGGGGAGGGCTTCGCCCTTGGGCCGCTCCGGCAGCTCCTACCAGGTAGCCAGGCTGGAAGGAGGAATAGTCCCTGACCCCTGCTTCCTTCAGAGGTGACTTGGCCCCACCCCACCCCTTCCCTGAAGGCCAGGCGGGCCGTGGTCCCCCTCCAGGAAGCGGGCAGCTGGGCAGGGAGAACCCCAGCCTGGCCCACCTCCTGGGCCAACCCCAGCCAGGCCCCTTCCCTGCCCACCTCCCCACCATCCAACGGCCCCCTTCTTCTGGGCCCCAGCACCCCGGACGCGGCCCACCGCAGGGCTCCGACACTTGGCCAAGCCAGGCTCCTCGCCCAGGTGAGACCCCCCACTGGACTCCACCCTGCCTGCGGGGGTCTCGGTGGGCCGCAGGGCACTAGCCGCTGGGGCCACTTCTCCACTAAGCTTGGTCTCCGCCTCGCGCCCTCCACGCCCTGGTCCCGGGGCTGAGGGGCCAGTTCTGCTCCCCCCACAGCCCACGGCCCACCTCCCCCGCTTCAGGGTGGCTGGCAGCCCCAGGGCATGACCCTCTGGCCGCAGAGGTGGCACAGCTGGGGTTAAGGGCAGCTCAGATGGCAGAGCCTCCGTTTCCGACTTTCGGAAGATGCCGATTATTAATGACCATTGTTCTTTCCTTCTGGGGCATGAAAACAGCCGTCCCCTGACAACCGGAAGAGCGGCAGGTCGCGGTTCCCAGAGTATGAAATGTCAGCCTCCAGCGGCGGCAAGGACATTCGCCCAGCAGTGCTAAAAATAGACTCGAGGACTGAGTGTCCAGCCCCGGGAGGCACAGGGCCCAGGCGAGCCAGGGGCGTCCAGCCTGGGCTGTCCCCTTTCTCTTTCTTTAGAGATAAAAAGGAAGGAAGCTGACAGGGTCAGCCCCGAGGACTCGCCATCTTAGACGTGGAACTCAGTGGGACCGCAGACAGAGCCCATCTGCAGGGACCTCTGACCACGTGCAAGTCCCTGGGGTCTGGCAGCACAGCCTGCGGTGCCCCCTGTCCGCCCTCTCCCCAGGGACTGGCCCTGCAGCCTGCCGGGACTGGCACCGCCCAGAGCTTGTGCCATGAAGGAGAAGCTTTGTACGGGCTGCGTCCACTCCAGTACCCACCAGCCACGTGCAGCCAGAGGGCATTTGAAGAGTGGACACCGCCACCCGCGGTACGCCGCTCTTTTGTGTTAACAGATTTAGACTGAAATGGCCATATTTGAATGGTGGCTAGTGGCTACTGGTGTTGGACAGCTTCATGTCCAGCCCAGGGGGAGAAAGCAGCGACGGATTGACAGCCTCTGCCACACTTGGGGTGAGACGGGCAGACCTGAAGGCCATGCTCCTCAGTGACCAGGGGACGGGTGGCATCCCAGGACCTGAGGCCTAATCAGTGACCCTGGGTCCGCCCAGTCTCCGGGTTTAGGAGAAAGCGTGTCTGTGCGCTTTAAGGGGAGTCCCCGTCGTCCAGGCTCGTGGCCTTGGCTCAGCAACCAGAGAGTGTCCAAAACCCTACACCAGCCACGCTCCAGGTTCTGCTGGAACCGTGAGCCAGACCCCCCAGCCACCGGGGCCTCCTCTCCGCCTGGCCTCCCTGGCCTCATCCACTTCACTCTGCCCTCCACTCCAGGGTGGACCCTGCCTCACCCCTGGAGGCCCTGAAAGCAAGGGCCACCTCTGACTCCATTTCGGCATCCCCCACCCAAAGCCAGCCCCCGCCGTACCCCGGGGAAGCCCATGTGATTCCAGTGTGTATCTTCCCATTGTGGCCACCATGATGAGACAGATGCCATTGCCATGCCAGTTCACAGGTGAGGACTGAGGCACAGAGGGGCAGGGAGCTGGGGAGCTTTGGTCAAGGGCAAAAAAGAAAATGGCAGGTGTGAGACTCGGATCTGGGAATATGTCCCACCCAGGACTCGTTCAGCCAATGGAAGTCAAGTCCACTGTGTCCTTCACTGCAAACTCAATAAATGTTAGGTGACAGATGGAAAAGTGAGTGGAAGGGTGAGTGGGTGGGTGGTGGGTAAATGGATGGTCAATGGATGATAGATGGTGGATGGATAGAGGATGAGTGGGTGGTTGGGTGGCTGGATGGAGGGATGGTTGGATGGATGGATGGAGGGTTGGGTGGATGGAGGGATGGTTGGGTGGATGGAGGGATGGTTGGGTGGATGGAGGGATGGTTGGGTGGATGGATGGAGGGTTGGGTGGATGGATGGAGGGATGGTTGGGTGGATGGATGGATGGTTGGGTGGATGGAGGGATGGTTGGGTGGATGGATGGAGGGTTGGGTGGATGGAGGGATGGTTGGGTGGATGGAGGGATGGTTGGGTGGATGGAGGGATGGTTGGGTGGATGGATGGAGGGATGGTTGGGTGGATGAAGGGATGGTTTGGTGGATGAAGGGATGGTTGGGTGGATGAAGGGATGGTTGGGTGGATGAAGGGATGGTTGGATGGATGGATGGAGGGTTGGGTGGATGGAGGGATGGTTGGGTGGATGGATGGATGGTTGGGTGGATGGATGGATGGTTGGGTGGATGGATGGAGGGATGGTTGGGTGGGTGGAGGGATGGTTGGGTGGGTGGAGGGATGGTTGGGTGGGTGGTTGGAGGGATGGTTGGGTGGATGGATGGAGGGATGGTTAGGTGGGTGGATGGAGGGGTGGTTGGGTGGATGGATGCATGGTTGGGTGGATGGGTGGATGAATGGTTAGAAGGTCAGTAGATGATAGATGGTGGATGGGTAAAGGATGAGTGGGTGGCTGAATGAATGGATGGGTGGGTGGATGGATAGATGGGTGGATGTGTGGGTGGACGGATGAATGGTTTGGTGGATAGGTGGATGGTGGGTGGATGGATGGTCAGTGGATGATAGATGGTGGATGGGTAGAGGACAGGTGGGTGGGTAGATGGACAGTTGGTTGGATGATGGGTAGCAGATGGCAGATGGGTAGAGGACGGGTGAGTGGGTGGGTGAGTGGTTGGCTGCTGAGTGGGTTGATGGGGGAAGGGCATAACATGCATGAATAAAAAGACAACCAAATTCCAGAGGAGGTGCGGTGAGAGGTCACGGCTGGTGGCCGGTGGCCGAGCTGATAGCCCAGTTTCTCCAGGTATATCAAAAAACCAGGTCATTCAAAGGGCTCTTTGAGGCTTTTGTTTTTAAAGAGATAAAGGTGGTAAGCTGTGGAGGAAGCCCTGGGCTGTGGGAGGCCGCTTCCTCTCCTCCCCACAGCGGCGCCCCTCCTGCTGGCCGCTGAGCCCCTCCCCAAGGCCACTTTCCCATGGGAAGGCCGAGGAACAATGGCGAGTTCTTCTAAGGGACTCCCCCGCCGCCACAGGGCACACGGTGAGCGATTACATAAGCAGGACATACCTGGGCCAGGCGCTGCGCCAGGGGATTTTAACAGCAGGGGGAGGCGCGGCCAGGCCGGGGCAGGAACAGCCAGGTGGCTGGGAGGGAGGACATCCAGAGTCCCTCTCTGCGGCCGTTCCTGCTCTGCCAGGACTTCTGATGCTCCCCG
The DNA here is from genome assembly GCF_964194105.1 of Spermophilus citellus. NCBI lineage: Eukaryota > Metazoa > Chordata > Mammalia > Rodentia > Sciuridae > Spermophilus > Spermophilus citellus. The sequence continues at coordinate 253,436,996 of NC_138183.1, read as the reverse complement.
TGAGCTCCTCAGCCCTGCTCTGGTGGGTGCTAGAGTCACATCCCCTCAGAGACTCAAATGGAGAGTGAGACTCCTGTGGCCACCTGGGGCAGGTGGGGATGAGTGGACGGAGGCCAGCTGCACACAACCCCTGCTCCTTCTCCCCCCCTCCTTCCCTGTCCCCTCTCCTCCTCCTTCGTACCAGGCCATGCGCCCACTGAGGGTTTGGGTGGTCCACCTGTCACCTGCCCGCGCCCACAGGTCCCCTCCCTCGGTGCAGGACGGACACCACAGAGGAGTCAAGGACAACAGAGTCGAGGCCACTGAGCGTGGGAGTCTGTCCTCGTGGGGAGGGGCGTGGAGGTGGCCTCTGTGGCGTCACATGGTTGGAGGACTCTGTCGTGCAGACCTTCCTATGTGTGGGGACACAGAGGACCACACCAGCTGTCCTCTCCTTTCCTGAGATGGCTCAGGCTCAGGGCCACTCCCTGCTGAGGCAGAGGGGACTGAGGTCCTGGGGCTGAGTGCAGTCCCTGGGAGCCTGGCCTTCGGGGTTCAGGTCCGGAGGGCACAGCCTCGAGCTGGCCTGAGCTGGGCACCCAGGAGCCTGGGCCAGGCGGAGGACCTCAGCCCAGAGCGTTGGCCTCAGCCCTGGAGCCTGTCCCCAGAGCCAGAGCAGCCCTCCTCTGTGACCTGGGACAGGCCCCTGTCCTCTCGGGGCCCAGTCTCCCATCTATAAGGGAAGACGCGGGACGGGCTGTGCATCCACCCAGGTGTGTTCAACAGGTAGCCCCGGACTTTCCAAAGGGTCCCTGAGAGCCAGGGCACGTGGCAGGTGGGGGGTGGCAGGATCCTGGGCCTCCGAGGGGCCCCAGGGAGTATCCCCCTGGGGCAAGCAGCAAGGTGCCTCTGACTGCTGAGCGCCCAGGAGCTGCCAAGCGCCACGCGGCCATTACATAACCGCCTGCCTGCCACCATGGGCCACCGGGTTGCCACGTAAATCCAGCCTGTATTTACCCACCGAGGGGAAGGGACAGGCGGCCAGGTGGATGGGGAGGGATGGCCAGCGGCTCGGATTCCTGTCACGCTCCGAGTGCACACATCCTGTGCCCGCAGAGGGTGTGGGCGGGGCGCGTCACGGAGGGGCCCGGGGAAGCTGCGTCCTGGGAGCGTCCAGGCCTCGGGTTGCAGTGGCAGGGCGGGGGCGGGGCGCCCTGGCAGGAAGCCGGAGGCTGAGCCGCCTCCTCTGGGTGGCAAGAACCTGAGGCCGCGGAGGCCTCCTAGCTTCGGGTGCCAGTCCCCGGCCCGGGATGAACAAGTGGCCATCCGACAGCTGGGCTCCGGCCGGAGGCTACAGGGGCACCCCGGGGACAGCCCTGCCTGCAGCCGTCATCCCACAGGGTGCCTCACTGAGAGCCACTAGGTCCCCGGCAGCCACTGGGGCTTTACCTCGAGTCCCCAGAGCCACCCAGATGTTCTGCTTCAGGAAGAACCTGGAAGGGCAGGGACCAGAGGTGGCCTGTGAGCAGACTGACCAGTGCGTGGACCACGGGGACCCGGTGAACAGTGAGCCAGCGGACGCAGGCTGGGGGGGGGGGAGGAAGTGCACAGGTGGACAGAGCCAGGTGGGCCAGTGGAGGGGTCATGGACACGGGCAGGGCCACTGGACGGACGGGTGGACGGATGGGCCTTTGAATGGACAGGCTAATGAGTCACTCTGGACGTGTGAGTACATGGGTGGGTGGACCCTGCACCTGTGGACAGGTGGGAGTCAGCACAGGCGGCCATAGAGTCCAAGGACAGGGGCTGGACGGGCGGACAGAGGAGGCCGGGCGGGCCAGTGGGCAGGAAAGAGACTCGAACTCCAGGACCCAGCCAAGTTGAGGTTCGACTCTGTGGTGCTGCCTGGTGACCCTCAGGCCACATCGTGGAGCCAACCCTGTGGCAGGTGGACATCACAGTGGGGACTGAGTGCAGCCCTGGCCACGGCGGGGAGGCCCCTCTTCTACACCCGCCGTGTTAAGTCCCAGAAGAAGCCCAGGAGAGCCCTGGCAGGGGTCTGTGGCCTATCCAGGGAGGGGTGCTGCCCATCTCAGGGCTCTGCTGCAGGTGGGCAGCTGCTGTGCCCCCAGGAGGGCCTAGACCTGGCCGCCGTCCCTGCTGCCCTCCCCAGGCCCCAGGCCTCTCTGGGTCCACTGGCTGGGCCCATCTCCAGGGGCCTTCCGGCTCCAGCCACTGGAGATTCCAGCTGAGCCTGACCCCGCAGCCTGGACGGGAGGGAGCTGGCCCAGAGGATGCCCGGTTTGTCCAGGCTCCTGATCTCACCTGGCCAGGGCGTCCACTTGGATGTGAGCTTGGCCAAAGCCTCTGTCCCCCGTGTCATGTTCCCATCATTGATCCTGAGTGCCTGTTGGAAGATGGCCCAAGTTGGGGGACTGGTGATTGTCTAGGGCGGAGTCTGGGAGGCCCTGGGCCTGGGGCGTCCTTCCGCAGGAGCATGGGAGCCAGGGGGCAGACATGCCCCAGAGCTGGGGGCAGCAGCAGGTGGCCCCCAGCCTGGGGTAGAAGGAGAGGGGCAGGAGAACCTGCGTCCCCTCTCCAGGCTCCTCTGCCCAGCAGGATGAAGGCCTGGGATGCTGGCACCACCTCAGGGCCCGCCCAAGGCCATGCTGCCCCAGAGGCCCGGAGGCCCCGAGGGAGGAGGAAGCAGGAGGCTGGGATGTCCATTCCCAGCATGCCCTGCTGGGCCTGCCCCCCACCATGGAGTGGCCCATCACCCCTGGGAGGCGACCCGCAGGCCCTAGACCGTGTGGATCTCAGCAGCACATGAGCTGGGCCAGTGTTCCCATGTCAGCAGCTGCCCATGAGGTCCCCGGCCAGGGCTCCCAGCCCCCTGGCCCCCCTGAGGTCCTAGTGCCCCCATTTCATGCTGCCCACCCAGGTAGCCCACCATGACCCGTCACAGGGCAGACCAGGGCCTCCCGCTGCCCACCCCACCATGTGGAGAGCGGCTTCGGGTCCCACAGAGGCCGTGAGCTAGCCAGGCCAAGCCACTCTTCCAGAAGTTTCTGGGGTCACATGAGGACAGGACGTCAGGGCCAGGGTGGGCCTGGCGGGGGACCCTTCTCACACCCAGCCCTCTGTGAAGACCCCTTGGGCCTGAGATTCCATCTTCCCTGAGCGCTTTCTGAGCCCCAGTATCAGACTCAGTCTTTCCACCTGGAAAAGAGATAAAAATGCACACATGTTATAGATGAGGAAACCGGCTCAGAGAGGTTTAGTGACTTGCCCAAGGTCACAGAGTGAAGTGGAAGAGCTAGACTTCAAACCCGGAACTGGCCTCCCAGGAGCTGAGTCAATGAAAAGACAAAGGGAGGAAGACTGAGACCCACCTCAGGACAGGACGGCAGGGCCCCTCCTGCCCAGATAGCCCAGGACGCCTGCTGCTCACTTCTAGACACGGCTGAGCCACCACCTCCAGTCGGCCCCAGGAGGAGTCCAGTTCCCGTCCCAGGAGCCACCCACAGGGCCCCACGGCATTTCTTGGCCCTCCCAGGCTGCCCACCCCAGCCTTGCTCCAGCCTCCCTCTCTGGCCTCCCTGAACCTCCCTGCCTTGACCTTACCTCCTGGACCCTGTCCAGGTCACTGCAGGTCCTGGCTGGTGTGGCCACTCATCTCCGCTCTGTCCCAGCCATTCCCAGCTCTGAAGCTGAAGTATGGGAGGCCGCTCTCTGTCCTGGCCTCCTTCCGGCCTCCTCCGCACGTGACCATTGCCAGGACACAGGGCCCTCCCCACTTACCTCCTGTGCTCCCTTCCTGGAGGACGAGGCCCCTGCCCACGCCGTCCTGGGGTCAGCGGCGGAGGTGAGACTCCTCTGCTGCTGGCGGAGACTCGGGACCTGAGGACAGGCCAGAGCCTGGGGGACCCGGGTGTCCCTGCCCTGGGAGGCCCCAGGCTCGTGGAGAAGGGGAAGATGGAGGCCATGTGGGAGGCGGGGCCATTGGCCGCTCTGAACGACAGGAATCACAGTCCAGCGAGGAGTCGAGGGGCCTGGAAGTGACAGTCCTCCCCCAGGCCTCTCAGGAGGGGACAGGCGGACGGGCTTGGCCATCATTTCCCAAAGCCAATTCCAGCTCCACCAACTGCTACGGGGACCCAAGTTTGGGGACCACAGGGCACAGCCGTCTTTGCCAGGGCCTTTACCCAGGGGACAGAGCAGGCACGGTGACCTCCAAAGTCCTCCTAGAATGCCTTAAGGGGTGGGGTTCCCTGGAGCCTTCTTTGAGAAGCACAGCCATGCTGTCCTCTGTGCCCTGAAGGCTTGGTCCTCTGATCCTGGACCCAGGACCCGACTGAGGCTGGGCAGAGAGAGCTCCGGGGACAGGCGGGGCCCCAGGCAGGGCTGTGATGAGCCCCGCAGGCCCGGGGGCCAGGGCACCCAGGTGGCCCTCCAGCCCCGCTCCCAGGGAGCTCACCCTCCTGGGTGAGCTGGCTGTCACACTTCCCGGCAGCAGCTGTGACCGGCCGGGGTCCTCATGGACTGATTCAGCCTCTGACCTGCTTCCCCACCTGGTCTGCAAGGGCCGCCTTCCGCCCGTGTCCTCCTGACTCGGCCTCCTGAGGGCCAGCTCCTGCCCCTCCTGACGCCATCTGTCCCTTCTCCTCCCTCCACACGGGCTTCTCCTCTCCAGCCGTGACCTTGCCCCCCAGAGGCCCTGGCTGGCCACCCTGAGTCTGGGTCCATCCTGGGCAGCTTCCCTTCCCCTCTCCCTTCCTGGGTGTGGCCAACTTGGCTGTGGGCTTCCTTGGCCCCAAGTGCAGGGTCCTGGCCTCCGTGGCCCAGTGGGGACACCGTGCTCCAGGGTGGTGCAGAGGAAGGGCCCCCAACTGTGCAGCAAGCCCCACCCAGGGGTGGGCACGAAGCCCCGCCTCCCCTGGAGACAGGACGCGCCCACGCTGCCGAGGAGCCAACGGAGGCCAAAGGCCGGTCTCTGTTGCCCTGGTCACGTGGCGGTCAGTGGCAGAGCAGGAGCTTCTGCCCTGTCGACTGGTAGGTGGGGGCAGCTCTGGCCGACGTGTGGGCCTGGTCTCCCGAGAACTGCTCCTAGCCTGGGGCTCCAGGGGAGCAGCCACGTGCAGGACCCGCAGGGCCCAGTGCAGAATGAACACGAGGCCCGGGTGGTCGCGTGGACCTTCAGGATGGCGGCTGCAGAGCGCAGAGCCCAGGGAGGGCCGGGTCCGAGGCCCGGGCCATGGGCCGGCTCACAGGAACGAGAGGCTGGCCGAGGGCTGGGCGCACAGCCTGGCTGCTAATGAAGTCACTGCCAGTCCCACAGCCTGAAAAGCTGCCCCAGGGCCACCTGGCCCCTTGCCCCTCCCCTGCCCTCCAGGGACTGGCCACTCTCAGCTTGCCGTCCTGCTGTGTCCCTCCCTGACCACCCCTGGCACATCACCCCTCTGACATCTGTTCTCCTCCGTCCTTCCTGTGTATCTGTGTGAGTGTTCGCTGGACTGTTGTCCCCACTGTGGGACAAGGGCCATGCCACCTTCTGTGACTAGGACACACGAGATGCCCACACGAGCTCCTGTTAATAAGGCAGGACCACTCGGAGGTGCAGTGCTGGACTCTGAGAGCAGCAACCTGTCCGTCCACCCAAGCTTGAAAGGACTGACTGGGTGGTCACTGGTGGGGAGTGACCGCTGGGGACACGCTCTGGAAGGGTGCATCTTGCCTGTGCCTTTCCGCCCTCCTGCCTGCCTGCTGCCCTCAGCTGAGAAGCCCCCTCTGCTGGGCCCGTCCCCTGATGCTCTGCCTCACCTCGGGCCCAGAGCAGTGGAGTCGGCTGTCTGTGGACTGAGACCTCTGAAACCGAGCCCCAAGGACACTTGTCCTCCTCTAAGGTGACCTCTTTTGCAAGGTCACACAAAAGCTGACCAAAACACGAGGGTCACACAGTCTGGTCACATTGGCTGCCTTGAGATGCAGCCAAGAGCAGGAGGAGGGGGTTGAACCAATGGCTTAAGGATTCAGAATAGGAAGTGCTCCTCCTCATGGCCGGGTGTGGTCCGTGTCCTCAAGTGTCTTCACCAAACTCTGAGCCCGACAGAGCAGGTGTTCAGTGAATGTCTGTGGGACAGGATGGGGTAGACAGAAGGATGGGTGGATGGAGAGATGGATGGATGGATGAATGATGGATGGATGATGGATGGATGGATGGAGAGATGGATGGATGGATGATGGTTGAATGATGGATGGATGATGGATGGATGGATGATGGATGGATGATGGATGGATGGATGGAGAGATGGATGGATGGATGATGGTTGAATGATGGATGGATGATGGATGGATGGATGGAGAGATGGATGGATGGATGATGGTTGAATGATGGATGGATGATGGATGGATGGATGGAGAGATGGATGGATGGATGATGGTTGAATGATGGATGGATGATGGATGGATGGATGATGGATGGATGATGGATGGGTGGATGGAGAGATGGATGGATGGATGATGGTTGAATGATGGATGGAGATGTTGAGAGCCACAGTCAAGTCACAATGACACCTAGCATTTTGCCAGAGGCAGTGGTTGAGAGGTGAGGCCAGCGAGCCATGGAGATGATAATGGTTAAGTTAAGCTGCCTATTCATTTGTATATAGACCCCTGCTGTGTGCCTCGGCGCCTCCCCGGGGGATTCCTGGGGAGTTTGGTTGGTTGGGGAAGTTCTGGAGGAGGGATTTGCGGATGGTGGTGTTCCTGGAAGGGCTGAGTGGGTGGTGTTCCCGGGAGTTAGGGGAATAAAGGAGTTCCTGTTTGAACCTACAAGTGCCTTGTGGCTGCTCGGTTATTTTGTGCCCAGCCAGACTGTGGCATGGAGAAATGGTTGGATGGAGAGTTGGAGGAATGGATAGATTGGTAGAGAATTGGACAGATGAATGGAGAGGTTGATGGGTGGATGGATGATGGATGGATGGATGGATGGATGGATGGATAAATGGAAAGCTGAAAAAATGGATAGATTGGTGGACAAAGGGACCGATGATGGAGAGATGGATGGATGGATGGATGGAGAGATGGATGGGTATTTCAACAGATGGAAGGACAGATGGTTGGAGGGGCAGGTGGTCAGATAGAAGGATAGAAGGACAGATAGATGGGTGGATGCAAGAAAGCTGGAGTTGATCTGTGTGGATGAACTTTGGAGAGGATATGGTGCTGAGCCTCCGACCACTGAGGTCCTCTTGTCCAGGGAGCAGGGTGGACCATATGGAAGCAGCAAGAGCAGTGAGCACTGAAATTCTGCTCAGACTGTGCCTGTGGGAATCGAGGAGTGGAGGGGACCACAGCCAGGCAGGTGAGCTCCTGGACTATGGTGGAGAGAGGTGACCTGCTGGGCGGGGGTGAGGACGCTCGGAGAGCGGGCAGCATGCTCACCAGGGCTCCTCTCTGCCCCCGTCACTTCACCCTAGAATGTGGGCAGCGAATGGCCTCTTCTGTTCTAATATATAATAGCTTTATTGGGAGGTAATTTGCATACCACAGGATACGTCACGTGTTCTTAGATGCTCAGAGCTGAGTGCCCACATCACTATCCCTCCAAAAAAGAAACCCTGGTTTCCATGGATGGTCACCTCCTGTCTACTCTTGTCCCCTCCAGCCCTGGCAACCACTGATCTTTCTGTCTCTGTAGATTTGCCTGTTTTGGACATTTCCTATAAATGGAAACATACAATATGTGGCGGTTTGTGTCTGGCTGATTTCATTTGGCACAATGTTTCAATATCTGTCAATATTACAGCAGAGTCCATTCCTTCCATGGGCTGCATACTATTCCACTGGGTGGAGAGATCACATTTCATTGGTCCATTCATGGGTTGAGGGGCCTCAGGCACATCAACCTGTGGGCGTGGCCGATATCCTGCTGTGACCCTTCGCATAAAGTGTTTGCACACACCTGGGAGTGGGTCCTGTGCTTGGGTCTGAAGACCTGCTGGGCGTTTTCCAACGTGGCCCTGCCGTCTGGCAATCCCGCCAATAGTGCATGGGGCTCCTCACCTACACTTGTAGTTTGTGGTTGGCAATGTGGGCAGAGGGGCATCCTGTCCCACTCCGCAGGCCAGGTGAGGGGGTCCAGGAGGACCTCTCAAGGGTCCACAGGAGTCCCCTGCATCGGGAGGACCCACGGCCGGCTGCTGACTCTCTCTTGCAGCTGGCCCAGTGAGGGGCTGCCCAGGGACGGCCCTGACAGCCCAGGGGCCAGGGCTGGCCTTGGACACTGGTGTTCGGAGAACGCAAGCCATGGTGGACAGCCAAGGAGGAAAGCACCACATGGGCCATCTAGAAGGACCCTGACCATGAGGTGGGTGGACTCCCAGCAGGAGGGCAGTCTCAGAAGGTCTGCAGATGCTCCTCTGGGGGGCACCTCGCCAGGGCCAGAGAGCCATGCCAGGAGGGTCCCACGGAGGGACGGCCCATAACTTGACATCAAAGGCACAAGCTGGGAAGGAACAGCAAGGCCAGGGTGCGTGGGAACCGTGCCCCACACCCTGCCTGGCCCCTCGCAGGCGGGCAGGAGCCCAGCAGAGGGACAGGGTATCAGCTGGGAAAGGGGTGAAGCTCTGGCATAGAAGGGACCAGGCTCCCTGCGTCCTGGGAGTGGAGCTGTCTACTGATACAGTCACACTTCACCTCGGGCTCAACCTGAGATGCGCCCCCACGTGACCCGTCCTCTAGGCAAAGCAAACTTGTTGTTTATGCAGCTAATTCATGACCAAAACCCATCACGTGGCCCGAGCCACCCGTGAGGGTACTGAGGAGAGCTGGGACCTGCCCCAGACTGGGCAGGAGGCGAGGACGCCCAGGGCTGGAGGCCAGCATTGAAGGTCTGCAGGAGAGGAAGAGAGCAATGGGGCACTTCTCTGCCCTGGGGATTCTGTCCCCAACTGGGAGACCTGTTTCAGAGGCAGCAGGCCCCAGGGAATGAGGTGTTGCCACTGTCCTGTCATCTGGCAGGATTGGGGTCCCTTGCTTCCAGAGGAGGCGAATCAGGGTGCAGGGTGCAGGGTGCAGGGTGCAGCTGCCTGGTGGAAGCCCCAGAGTCCCTCCTCTGCAGATTGGGCCACTCTCATCCTGCTGGGGCTGAGACCTGGGTTGGCTCCTGTGTTTGGGAGCAGCTCTCAGGTGACCAGGGACCAGAGAAGGACCTCCTTCCAGAGGGAGCAAGAAGACACAGCCTTCACCCTCAGCAGCTCTCAAAGCCCTGAAAATCACCCAAAGCTGTTGTCATCTGGCCCTTTAAGTCTTAAAGGGCCACAAGTTCTGAATGTGCCAAGATCTCTATAATGAAAATAATGAAATGCCGTCAGAGAACATAAATCAAGTCCTGAGTAAATAAAGGCAGAGAGACGTTCTTCAAGATGACTTTATTATCATGGTTTGCCAGATCTACAAGGACCAATAGATTTATTCTATCCCTTGGGTCCCAACAAGATTCTGAATTTGGGTTTATGTCATTTTTTTAAAAAACTAGACAAAATCTTCTTTTTTAAAAAAAAAAATCAGACCCTGTGACTCTGATGCTTACATGAAAAAAAAAATCAATCTGTAAAAACTGTCAAGATGGCTTTGGAGACAGGAGGGAGCTTTGCCACCCAGATGTTAGCACCCACGCTGCAGCCACAGTATTCCAGGAGCCACATGGCTGCTCCCGGAACAGATGAGTGGCCTGAGAGAGGGTCCAGAGGCTTCTCCATGCACAGGTGGAGGAGCCCTAACTAGAACAGGGGCAGATTCTTCATTTAAAAGGGTTGGGGCAATTGATCATCCCTTTGGAAGAAGCTGAAGTTGAATCCCTACCTCATTCCACACACAAGAATGGCTTCCAAATGCACTTACAGTGCGTTTTAACTATCAACGTCTGGGGTTAATAAAGGAGTATGCTCCTGTGGCTTCACAGGGCAGGAAGTCTTCCAAAGCAAGACAGGAAACCCAAAAACCATTAAGGGGGGAAAACCAACTCTACAACTGCAAGACTGTGTGACCACCCGGGGAGAAGACAGGATGATGGGACAGCTGGAATTTAGGAGGGGCCAGGGGAGACTGGCCGAGACTCTGTCAGATGCCAGCACGAGCCAGGACAGCAGTCAGGGCAGGGTGGGGGGTGGACATGCAGCTGAGCAGATCCATTTGAAATCTTAACAAGCTGTGGGTTTGAGAAAGGGCCACGATTCCTCTGATACCTAAAATGCAGTTGGCCCTCTGGTTGCAGGTCCAAAGGTTTAACCAACCTTGACTGAAACTATTCAGAAAGAGTTATTGCACCTGTTCTCAGCAGGTAGGGACTTTTTCATTATTCCCTAGATGATACCGTGTAACAACCACTTACACAGCACTGATGTTGCACCAGGCATCCTACGTCACCTAGAGATGATTGCAGGTATAGGAGGTGTGCATAGGTCCCATACAGACCCTGTGGTGCTCTATGTGAGGGCTTGAGCATCCTCAGAGTGTGGTATTTGTGTGTGCAGAGGGGGATCCAGGAACCATCTCCCTGCAGAACACCGAGGTACACTTGTGTCCATCTCAGGAACGTACCTTAGTAATGTGTGACTGTAGCGGGTCTCTTCCCACACTTGTCCAGGATGCTGGAGAGGACTGGTCTCCACCTCCTCCCAGGCCCTCCTGTGCCCCAAAGCCACCACAGGGAAGGTGACGGGAAACTGAGGGCAGCAGCTCTGCCAGCTGCACCAGAGGCCCTGGAGAGCTTCGGCCCTGTGAGGCAGACTGGAGAGGAGAGAGGGATCGAGGACCTCAGACATTGCCACCAACAGAAACCAGTGCTAAGACGCGAGGTCTACCCATGGAAAGATCAACGTCTGGTCATCCACAGCAACATGGGTGGAACCGAAGGGCGCTGTGTGCAGTGAAAGAAGCAGGCACGAGATGGCAAGGGCCACGCATCCTCCTCTCATGGGGAAAAGTTGGCTCCCTGGAGCAGAGCATAGAGGAGTGGTTAAAAGAGGCCTGGAAAGGGGGCAGGAAGGGGGGTAGAGGGAGGTTGCTAACGGGAACCAAAACAGAGCTCCGTGGGAGGAATAAGCTCTGGCACTCCACAGCACAGTAGGCCAACCACAGGTCCCACAGCACAACTGAAGGAGGAGCGTGGAGTTTCTATCACAAACAAGCAGCAACAGCTTAAGGAGACGGCAATGCCAATCACCCTGTTGGAGCACTACACACTGCATATGTGTATCAGATCATCCTGTTGCACCCTCTAAATGTGTACAAGTGTTTTGCATCACTTAAAAATAAAATAAGGGAGAGATACAGAAGGGGTGCTGAACTCAGAAGGCAGGACCCAGTGAGCAAAGGGTCCTCTGAGCTTGGCTCCCTCCCCAACCAACCCCCTGCCTCAGAACTTCCTTGTTCTCCCAGAGATTCCCAAACTAGTGTGCAGCAGGTCCACCTGAAGGACTTGTTAAAGTGAAGATTGCTGAGCCCAACCCCCGCATTTCTTCTTAAAAATAGTTCCAGGTAGTCTGTTACCTATGCTTTTTCATACAAATGTTAGAGTCATCTTCTCAAAAAACAACTTGCTGGGATTGTGAGTGGGATGGTGTTGAATCCACACCTTCATTTGAGAAAAAATGACATCTTAACACTATGGGCTCTCTGATTCCATGAACATGGGCTACCTCCTGTCCATGAACATAGGCTACCTCCAGTCCATGAACATGGGCTACCTTCAGTCCATGAACATGGGCTACCTCCAGTCCAGGAACATGAGCTACCTCCAGTCCATGAACATGAGCTACCTCCAGTCCAGGAACATGAGCTACCTCCAGTCCAGGAACATTGGCTACCTCCAGTCCATGAACATGGGCTACCTCCAGTCCATGAACATGGGCTACCTCCAGTCCATGAACATGGGCTACCTCTAGTCCATGAACATGGGCTACCTCCAGTCCATGAACATGAGCTACCTCTAGTCCATGAACATGGGCTACCTCCAGTCCATGAACATGAGCTACCTCCAGTCCATGAACATGGGCTACCTCTAGTCCATGAACATGGGCTACCTCCAGTCCAGGAACATTGGCTACCTCCAGTCCATGAACATGGGCTACCTCCAGTCCATGAACATGAGCTACCTCCAGTCCATGAACATGGGCTACCTCCAGTCCAGGAACATGGGCTACCTCCAGTCCAGGAACATTGGCTACCTCCAGTCCAGGAACATGAGCTACCTCCAGTCCATGAACATGGGCTACCTCCAGTCCATGAACATGGGCTACCTCTAGTCCATGAACATGGGCTACCTCCAGTCCAGGAACATGAGCTACCTCCAGTCCAGGAACATGGGCTACCTCCAGTCCATGAACATGAGCTACCTCCAGTCCATGAACATGGGCTACCTCCAGTCCATGAACATGAGCTACCTCCAGTCCAGGAACATGGGCTACCTCCAGTCCAGGAACATTGGCTACCTCCGGTCTATGAATAGGTGCTACCTCTCCATTGACTCCCAAAGTCTCTGACTTAGCAAGTTGGTGAGGAGCTGAGACTTTGACTTTATACTCGTGTCCAGATGACATGGACATTGCTGGCCTGGGGGCCGTACTCCGAGAACTACCACCCAGTCATGGCTTTTTGCCTGGTTGGAAATGAAGGGGACTTTGTCCATGTGCAAATCACAAGAGGCCAGTTCTGCTGGGGTTTACATGCAGGTGGCTGGTTTTCCACAGTTTCTAACCCTCAGCAGGTAACAGTGAGTGCCAAGAAAGCACAGATGTGTAGGGTCTGGATATAAAAGCCCCCACAGAAAAGGGATTTTCTCTAAGTATCATATTCCCTGATTTACCAGGAGAGTGTCTCGTCTTTGGGGATTTCCATTCCCAATAAATTGCTTCTCAGGAAATCTCAGAAAATCAGCCCAGTTCCAGAAATAAGGCTGTGCTTTCCTCTGACAGGGCATGGCTGGCCCCAAGGTGAGCCTATTGTGGCCTGGGGCAGGGGCTGAGTGGTGCAGCTTGCAGGACAGCATACCGTGGTGTGTGAGGCAGGCCCTCCAGGCAGAGGGAAGGTGTGGGCAGGTCTCAGAGGCCAGCTCCAGGGCTCATGGTGTCAGTGCTTGCAGGAGGCTCTCTCTCGGTCACTTCTCAAGCCCTGCCATGACTCTGACCCCAGGCCTCACCCTCCCTGCCACCTCTCCTTTCTCCCAAGCTGCCCTTGGGGGTGAAGTCTCCTTTTGGCTCCCCTCCAGCAGGTGACAGCCTAGGCTGGACAGAACAGGGTCAGGATGCTTGGTGATGTGAGTCACAGGTCCCTCGCATGGCTGTGGCCCACTGTCTCTACACTGAAGGGCAGGAAGCCAGGGCAGGGTGGCCTCGGTTTCCACCTGAGGGCCCTGCCTGCTCTCCCACACTCCCCAGGGTATGAGGCCTTCCGGGAACAGAAGCCGCTCCTCCAAGTCCTCATAGACAGCACAGGCCTGCTTTGAGGAGACAGGACCCAGAGGGAGGGCGAGGGCCATGGCTGCGGAGTGCAGGAACTTGCCACGCGATTCTTAGCGGGAAGTGTGAGCAGTGCACGGGGAGGGCCAGAGCCGCCTTCATGGACCCCAGACACAGGACAAGCAGAGGCCACAGACTGCCACCACAGCCAGCAGAGGGCCATCACATGGACCCCACACCCCTAACACCTGCACCCTCTCCCTGCAGTGGGACCCCGGAACCCATAGCTCCTCTGCAGTCCAGCCATGGCCTGGGCCAGACCCCTACCCTGGGGATTGGGAGAGTCCAAGTGAGGTGTGTGGGGTGCAGTCACCTGGAGCTGCCCATCGGTCCTGTGGTCCTTCAACAGTGGCCACAAACTGTCCTCAGTGACCTCCACACACAGGGTCTCATGTGGGCCCCACAGATCTGGACTTGGGTCCCAGCCCTGGGCATGGCCAGACTGGCCATCTGGGAGCAGAAACACAGCCCAGCTGGCATGAGGGTCGGAGGCGAGGTGGGGCCGACACCTGGTGTGGCCAAGGCCGGGTGACAGGGGTGGACAATGCTGCTGCCACCACTTCTGGTTTTGAGCCCTTGTCACCCCGTGCAGAAGTGGGCATAGAGCGGGCACAGGGAGGGGCGGACTGCCCTCTGAGCTGGGCCTCCTCCGTGCAGCTGGGATGACACCGTGGCCTGGCCCTGAGGCCAGGGAGTCCCGTCACCACGCCTGGCCACGCACACTGCTCTGGCCCTCAACAGCATCATCAGGACAGGCATCTGTGTCCAGGGTCCTGCCTGCTCTGTCCCTGGGTCTCCTGTGTCCACCCTCCTGGGCTGCGTCTGGAGTCCTCCCTGTAGACGTGCCAAGGCATCTGAATCATCCACACCGGCCAGTGACTACCACGGCAGGCAGCCACCATCCCACATCCTGGAGCCTGGAAGTCAGTTCCAGGTGCCTCAGGGCTGGGCTCTCCCCCTGGCTTGCAGATGGCATCCTCTCCCTGTGTCCTCACTGGTCCTCCATGTGTGTCTGTCAGATGGACCCAGGCCAAAGACCTCATGTTAACCACCCATTTAAGGGCCTGTCTCAAAGCATGTCCTGAGGGGCTGGGGGTCAGGATCTCAGCATGTGAATTGGGGGGACATAGTAAAGGACAGAAGAGCCATGAAGAGCCCACGTGACCCTCTTCCATCACTGACACATTGTGCCTTCGCTTTAAGAGAAACCCTCATGGTGTATTTGAGCTGATGAGATTGGGAGGTTTACTTGTTAAGGCAGCAAACCCCAGCTTATCTGACTAACCCACCGGTGACACCAGCCAGCGCACAACATGCACAGCACGCTGTGAGCCAGGCACCAAGACAGACATCACTAACCCACCCTGGCACTCTTTCCTACCCATCGCAGCAGCCCAGACCAATGGATCTGTGGACTGCAGGATCGCACTCAGGTGGGTGAGCAATTTGTACCCCTCGATTGACACACAGAGATCAGACTTGGGGGAGGGGGAGCTGTCGCCTTCCTACTCCCTGCCACTCAGAATGGTCAGGTAGGTCTTTTCGCCTATCTGCCTTGGTTGAAGGCCACCCCTGCCTGGCCCCATCCAGCTCCTCAGCCATCCCCGTCAGGCAGCCTTGGTGACTTCAGCTTGGTGATGTCCCCCCTCCCTCTTAGCTGCTACTCAGTAGAACCAAGTAGGAACTTGTTCCTCAAAGACGCTGGAGCGCTCTGGGCTGCCCGCACCCTCTCATTCTTTCTCAGGGTGTGCCCGGCCTCAGATGGGCAGGCAACCTCACTTCCAGGGGGAGGGGGCTCTCCCAGGAGGTGCGCCAGGCCTCGGCGTGGGGCCACGTCCCGCGGTCAGCTCCCTCCCCGCGTCGGACACAGGGAAGGGCCGTCCCAGGACACCAGCTCCCACCAGAGGAACAGCGAGAACATGAGTTTTTACAATGGGGCTTTGATCTGCCTAAGGTCACAAGACAGGCTGGGGACAAGCGCCAGGCTCTGTGTGACTGGTTCCCACAGGAGAGCCCTGTGCAGGTATTCACACGGGAGGTTCTTGGCAGGCCCAGGCCCTGGGTCGGTGCCCATCGCAGACACAGCCCCAGCAATTAGGTTTTGGAGAATGGTGGGTGGGGTCCGTTTGAGGTCTGCTTGGCCAGGGTTTGCGCCTCCGGCCCTAAAGCGGCTCAGGGAGGAAGGAAGGGAGGCGGGCGCCCCCACGGGAACAGGCGCCTCCCGGTGTGAGTGAGGGTGCCCACGAGGAATTCCTGTGGTCAGGGGCGGCCTGCAGGGCACAAGGGCTGGGTTGGCATCCCCGACAATACACACTCTGTCCCCAGCTGATGGTGACCTTCGCCAAAGCACTCAGTGCAGGGCCATGTCGGTCCCAGGTGTATCCCAGCCTCTGCCCCTGAGCACGGAAGAGGCCCGGGCCGTGGGGACAGTTCTCAGGACGTTTGTGACTCTGGTGCCCACGAGGTGCCAAGGCCCATCCTCGGGCTGTCAGGACTGGCTGTCCCCACCTGTGCTTGGGGGCAGTGGTCACACCTGTGCCTCCCCCTGAAGCTCCGGTTCCCTGGCTGTCCCCCCACCCCTGGCTGCCCCGGGAGGTCCTGGCAGCCCCGAAAGGCAGTGGGTGTTGGAGAGGCCGGCCCTCAGCAGGCCCCTCTGCAGGCCAGGTGTGTGGTTGGACTGGGACAGCCTGAGCTTCACCCTGCCCTCCCCTTCCTGACCGCTCCAAGGAGGCCGTCCCCCTCAGGCCGCGTCCTGCTGGATGGGCTCCTCCCTGGTTCCTTAATTCCCAGCAGGCCCCCCACCCGCGTCTGCATGCTGACCTTTCAGTGCACTGAGGTCAGGCCTGGGCAGACACGGCTCTGAACCTACCAACTCTCAGGCACCGTTTGCCAGGTTCTGTGCAAACATTTGTCCATGTGATCCTCTCGAGGACCCCATAAAAAGCTGCCATCAGCAGGGCTCCAGCCCACACTGGGGGAAACTGAGGCTCAGAGGCGAGATCACTCTGCTGGTGACGGCAGCCTGAGTGCAAACCCGCATCTGCAGGCTCCCTCTCCAACCCAGGGCTCCTCGGGGATTCTAGAAGGGAGGCCCTGAGCGCACACCCGTACCTCTCACGTGAGGCCCAGCTCCCCCGCAGGACAGCGCCTCACGGTCGCCGCGGTACTTCAGCACTCAGGCCAGGCCACCGTTGGCTAAGTCAGTAAGAACGTAACCAGCGGCAGCCACGCCACTTCCCAAGCCCCCTGGGGCCAGGCCTGCCCCCCCCCCCACGAGGCTCACATTCCTTATGTTCCCCCTGGAGAAGCGAGAAGCTGGCTTGTCATTCCACCTCACTGGGGACGAGGGTAACAGGACCCCGGCTGAGAGCCCAGTGCTCAGGAATGGTGGAGACCCCAATCCTGCCCTTCTTTGCCCCCATCCTGAGGGAGGGCGGGAGAGACCCCCGGGAGGAAGGGAGCAGGGCTGCAGGTCCCCTGCCAGGTCCCCGTGCACCCTCCACAGTGGTCAGGACCCCTGCTCCCCGCTCATGACCTCACGGCAGCCCCCCGTGTCATCGGGGAGTCAAGGCCGCTGCCCCACTCTCACCCTGCCCGTGGCTGGCCGCCTCGGGACCTCTGATGACCACAGTGAAACCTCACCCTCAGGTGGCATTCCCCAGGGATGTTTAAAGGTGACAGAGGAACTGCTCACTCTGGGAGTTGGCCTGCCACAGCCCTGGCCCTGCACAGAGCGGCCCTGGACCTTGTGTCTCAGCAGTGACGTGCTCAGCTACCAGCAAGTGACCTTGCATGTCCCCGCAGCGCAGGGCGCGGGAATTGATGGGAATTGGCAACCTTGAATGATGCTCTGACTCGGGGTCCAGAGACCACCTGGAACCTGGTGGTGGCCACGTCAGGAGGCCCGAGCGGGCAGGTCTGTTGGTGCCGGGCACTGGGCCAACGTGAACGACCGACCGGAGGGAGTCGTGGAGAGACCCTTGACCAGTGGGCCTTCGGGTGCCTGGGAAGCTCTCACACCTTCTCCGAGGGCCAGACCTGCCTCCCTGGGGGAATGTGGTCACACGATCGGGCGTCAGGAGGCCACTGTCAAGAATCCGGCGAGGCTGCCTCAGCCGCCACGTTCCTTTGATTCACACGCTCCCCGCAGGCAGAGCAGACCGGGCTCCCTGCGGCCCTGAGAAGGCAAACCACCAGCAAGGGACCCCGCAGGCCTGGATCTGCTGCATGGACAGCATGCTGGGACCCCTGCCCGCTTCCCTGTGGACCTGCCCAACCAGAACTCACAAGGCATCTGCTCGGCAGAGACTCCTGGCCCATGGCACAGAGGCAAACAGTGGGGCTGGAGGGTGTAGAGGGAGCCCACTGCCCCATGGCCAGCAAGAAGCAGAGCAGACTCAGAACCAGGTCTGCCCAATGTCCAGCTCACAGGAGGGACGCCGCATATTGAGAAGCACAGGGCAGACACGAGGAAGAAAGCGTAGCTAGGGGTGGAGACCAGGAAATCAGAAAATAAGAGACCACCAGGCCTTATCCAAGGAGAGGGGAGGAGAATCAGGTGAGAAAGTTTATGTTTGAGGAGTGTGTTGGTCACCTTCCGTTACTGTGACTAAATGTCCGAGGTCATCAACTTAAAAGGAAGAAAGGTTTATGTGGCTCACGGTTTCAGAGGTTTCAGTCCACAATCGCTCCGCCCTGCTGTTTCAACAATCATGGCAGGAGTGCGCGGGGGCGGGGAGGGGGGAACTAGTGACCTCGTGGCCACAGGGAAGCAAAATAAAAAGAGAAGAAGGGGCCAGGGTCCCACTATCCTCTCCAAGGGCACTGCCCCAGTGACCTACCTCCTTTACCAGGCCCCACCTCCTAAAATTGCAGCACCTGCCAATAACACTATGGGTTGGGATTGAACATCCAACACACAGCCTTTAGGGGTCATTTCAATCCAAACTATAACACGTGCTTATGACCATGCCCTGTGTGGACTGGGGCCCCTGAGATCGCAGAGGATCAACTGTGGGAAGGACCAGAGCTGTGAGCCTGCATTCCCCCTGCGTCCCTCCAAGTTGAGGAACCACAGGGTGGAGGGAGCAGAGACCGTCCGTCCTACTAGAGGAGCAGGAGCGGCACAGAGAAAGAACTCCAGACACGCACACGCTCTCTGTGGGTCTGTGTGGAA
Source organism: Spermophilus citellus (assembly GCF_964194105.1). Lineage (NCBI taxonomy): Eukaryota > Metazoa > Chordata > Mammalia > Rodentia > Sciuridae > Spermophilus > Spermophilus citellus. The sequence continues at coordinate 253,418,321 of NC_138183.1, read as the reverse complement.
GACCAGTCTGTGCCCAGGGGAGAAGCTGCCCGAGGAGGGCATGGGACAGCTGCTGGTGAGCCCAATGACCAGAGCTCTCCCGGGGCTGGGACATGGGCAGGTTCCTGCTGGCCCAAGCCACAGAGCTTGTGGGGTGCCTGAAGCCATCGGAGGAGACCTGGAGGGAACATGCCTTCGTCACGGAAGAGTCAGTCCTGCAGTACAGGCGACCCAAGAGCAGCCCCAAACAAGCTTCCAAGAGACGGAAAGCACCCACACGTCACTCTACCGCCAAAACAGATGTCAAGGACGCTCTAAAGGAAGAATCCAAACTCAGAACAAGGTGACGCGAACGATGCCGAGCTTCGGAACAGAAATTACTAGACACACCAACAGGCGGCAAAATCAGGACCATGATCAGAAGAGTCCAGAGAAATAGACCAGGTAGGATGGGGACAAAGGAATTAGCAGACAGTGGCTTTAAGAGCTATTAAAAAGCTACTCACAACATGAAAGGAAAACAAGCATTAAAAGGAGGATATACACTTTAAAAACAAATGGAGCTTCTAGAAATGAACCACAGAATGAGAAGTTCACGTTGGAGCAGCGTCAGTCCTGCAGAATAAAGGGTCAGAGATCTCAACGACAATACTGAGGCCCCCCAACGGAGGCAGACCCAAGTAAATGAATGGAGATCAGTGTACATTGAAACACGTCCCCCAGAGTTCACGTGCTGGTGACTCATCTCTGGAGCAAGCTCAGTGGGAGGGGGGCTTAATGGAGGGTGGAGAAAGGGGTTAGTTTTGTGATAAAGAGGACCCGCAGGAGTGGATCAGCTCCTCCCTCTTGCCCTTCTGCCTTCTGCCATGTGATTAGGCAGCCGAAGGCCCTGGTGTCAGCACCTTGATCTTGGACTTCCCAACCTCCAGAACAGGGAGCCAACACATTTCTGTTCATTATGATCACCCAGTCTCAGGCATTCTGACATAGCTGCACAACACGCTAGGTCACTCGGTGTCATCCTGGAGGGATGACATCAAGTGGCATGACACCCGCTGATGGAGCTCTAACCAGACACAGGGAAGACAGTGAGAGTGTTTGAAGAGAGGACGTTCCATATTTGAGGAAAATCATGAACACATGTATAAGGAGCTAAAAGTCCATCACAGCCCTCAATGCAACATCTATAGCTATACATACAAAACTTCTGGTAGGAAAAAGAAGAGCTGAGTCTTTGTAACCTCCGGTGGGGCAGAGATTTCTTTTTTATGACACCCAAAGCACAGTCTGTAAAAGGATCTATGTTTTTTAAAAAAATCTATAAAAGAAGAAATTAATAAGTGAACTCCATCAGAACTAGAAATTTCTCTTCACTGAAGGACACTTTGTTAAAACAAAAAGACAAGCCCCTCACTGGGGGAAAATATCTGCAAACCGCATATCTGATAAAGAACTGTATCCAAAATATCTGAAGAACTCTCAAGACTCAGTCATAAGAAAACAAACTCCACAGTTAAAAATGAGTCAAATATTCGAACAAACATTTCGCCTAAGAAGATAAAGTGGGGGGAACAGCACAAGAAAATGGGTTCTGCATCCCCTGCCTTCGTGCCAGCCAATCAAGCCGCACAGAGACACCACTGCACAGGGCTTTAGAATGGACCATTGTGGTTGTTTGACTTTAAACCCGTGATACAGCGTTAACAGCAAGCCCGCAAGGCCCTCCGGGGTCAAAGCCACTTTGTAAAACAGTCCGCAGATCCTTATAAATGTCCACGCTTAGCCTAGGACCCCAAACCCAGGGATGGAGCCCAAGAGGACGGAGCACCCCGTGCACCCAGAGACTCCGTGAGTGCTTCTTGTGGCTTTGTGCAAAGCTGCCACACCCAAGAACACCCCCGCGCCCTCCGACTCAGCAACGGACAGACAGACAGACAGACAGCAGGAACCAGCCGTGGTCACCGCCCAGTGGGAGAATTCACACTTGTCAGATGCTGGTGCTCAGAGTCCCTGACTCCCAGTGGGACTGAATCTGGAGGTTGAGGTGACGTGAGGTCACAAGGGCTGTGGGACCCTGATCTGCCTCTGATAGGACAGGTGTCCTCGGAAGAAGAGAAAGGGACACTGGGTCACCCCCCAGGGTCTCCATTGAGGGAGCAGCCAAGCCGCTGTCCACAAGCCCGGGAGGCGGGGGCCAGGCTGGGCTTGGGCTGGGAAGGGCAGTGGGAGCCGCTCAGAGGCCCCAGCTCCAGCCAAAGTGGCCTTGACTGGACGGCGTGCAGGGCAGCCACGTGGCAGACAGGGACAGGGGGCATTTCCCCTGCAGGCGTGCAGAGTGACCTCCCACTGCCCAGACCCCAGCTTGGGGCCATCGCCCTAGCCCCAAGCTGATGCTCATCCTAGAACACCTGTCCTGCGGCCGCCATGGGCCAGTGTGGGGGAGTCGGGGGAGTGGGCCCTGGCCGGACCAAGCACCTCGCCACGCCAGTCCCTCAGCCTCTCCTGCTACGGGCCGGCCACTCTGTCCCTGCAGCCCTCCAACGCCGCCAGCAGGCTGGGCCTCGCGGCGCGCTCAGGCTGCAGCTGCCTCCACCTGGCTCCCTCGACCCTGCTCCAGACGTCACCTGCCCCCCCCAGACGTCACCTGGCTCCCTCCCCCCACCCCAGACGTCACCTGGCTCCCTCTGTCCCCACTCCCTGATGTCACTTGGGGCCCTGCCCAGGAGTCCTCACCAGCACAGCCTGCCCCCCCCCCGCTGAAGCCCCCGCACCCCGTCCTGCCCAGTGTCCTCGCCGCCCGTGTGGTGGCCGGGCTGTGGGGGCTGGGGCTGGGAGATGGGGACAGGCAGACTTGCTGCCCCCACTCGCCCGTCACCCCGAGTGCAGAGGCCGATAACAGACCACGGCGGAGACGAGACACCAATCCACAGGTGCAGGGCAGGTCCAGGGCTGGCAGCCATGCGCCCGGTGACTCGGCCTGCCGTGGGCAGGCGCCCGGGGACAGCTTCTCTGAACAGAGCCGTCTCCACTGAACAAAACCCATAGGTGGGCGTTCGACTGGATGGATGGACCGTGGCAGAGTGGCCGAGGTGCAGGGTCCCTCCCCGGCCCCCAGGCCCTCCCAGCCACCTCCTTGTCCCCTGCTCCCACGGGCTGTGCCTTGGCCCACTCCTGCCCCTGCCCATGTGCTGACCACGCACTTCTGTGTAAACGTCACCCATGGAGTGGCCGAGTCACAATAGGCATTGGCTGGCCTCGCCGTGTCTGGGGCTCCAGGCTGTGGAGGGCTGAGCTGGGCACAGCTGGCTGCAGGTCTCTCTGGGGGCTGCAGGGCCCATCCTCACCAGGTCTCTCGGGGCCAGAGAATCTTCTTCCAGGTGGCTCCCTCCAAGGCTGGTGGGTAGGCTGTGGCTGCTGGCAGGGGGCTCAGGCCTCCCCACGGGGCCACACTGTGTCCTTGTGTGTGGTAGACGGCTCTCCCCAGAGATGGGGATTCCTGGGCCCACACCGTGGCCTTGCCGCCTACCGTCCCTCTACTGTGCTCCGTCCAGCACACAGACAACCTGGGCGACGTGTGGGCAGGCGCTTTACAGAGCACGAAGCCAGGAGGTGAGGGACATGGTCACCTTGGGAGCTGGCTCTCTCACCCTGCGCCTATCCCTGGGGCCGAGGCGGAGCCAGCGTCTTGGCCTGGAAATGTCCTGCTCTCGCTCTCTGCACAAACTTCTTGTTCCCCCACAGGGCCTCCTGTATCCACTGCAGGCTGCGCCGAGCTGTCCTGGGCCTCCAGCCTCAGCAGAGCTCAGACCCCCCAGCTGCGCGGGTCACCCCCACCTTCCCTCGGAGTGCGGCTGAGAACTACTCAGGGCTAAGACCGTGTCCGGCTCCCTGTGGCCCCAGCACCCCGCAGACAGAGCTCAACCGGAATCATCGGGGACCCCGGGAGCACCCGCCGGACGGATGGACAGACAAAGGGGCAGGCGGACAGGGAGACGGCGACCCGGGTGCCTGGGTAGAGGGGTCAATGGACAGGGGTTGGGTGGGCAGATGGGTGAGCAGAGAATGCTTGGCTGAGTGTATGGGATGGGAGGGCGAGTGGACAGGTGGACAGGTGGATAGACAGATGGACAGACGGACATCTGACTGGATGGGTGAGTGGATGGGTAAGTGAAGAGAGGCCAGGGTGGACAGATGGATGGTCAGATGGACAGGCAGACACTGGTCTGGACGAGTAGCTGAGGGGATGGACTGGTGGGTAGACTGGTATTGATCGACACGGGGCGGGCTCCTCCTCCACTCTTACGTCTTGGGATCCTTAGGAATCATGGGGTTTTTTTTTGTTTTTTGGGTTTTTTTTTTTTTGGTATTGGGGATGGGACCCAGGGGCACTTGACCACTGAACCATACCTCCAACCTTTTTCATACTTTATTTAGAGACAGGGTCTCACTGAATGGCTTAGGGCCTCACTAAGTTGCTGAGGCTGGCTTTGAACTCAGGATCCTCCTACTTTGGCCTCCCGAGCTGCTGGGATCACAGGTGTGGACCACCACAGGTGGCCACCATAGGTATGAGCCACCACAGGTGGCCACCACAGGTGTGGACTACCACAGGTGGCCACCACAGGTATGAGCCACCACAGGTGGCCACCACAGGTATGGGCTAGATCCTTAGAAATCTTAAACCAAAAGGACCTTAACATTTATCTACAGATACAAGCCCAGGGCTGGCAGTGCCCACAGGCCCTCAGCTATTGATAGGCCTGAATTCTGAGGGCGGGAGGAGAGGGCTGCTGGCAACCATGCCCCACAGGACCCAGGACGTGTCCCCTGTGTGCACACGGGCACACGTGTGTGTGTGTGTGTGTGTGTGTGTGTGTGTGTGTACATGGAGTCATCACACGGCATGACCTCGTACCCCAGACATCAGGAGGCTACCAGGCCTCGTGGGGTTCCCGTGCCCCGCCAAGCCAGCTGCCCCAGGCGTCTTGTCCTGGGCTGGCCAAGGATGGGGCCCACAGACCCCTGGGGAAGGGGAGAAGGAAGGGGCAGAGGTGATCTGGCTCTCCTGCCATCTGGTCCCACCGGGCGCTCCCAGAGCCCTGCCCACCCCCCCTCCCCCCACCCCCCCCTCCTCCCTGCCTAGAGGCCTCCCTGGGGCTGAGTCCCCACCCTCCCTGTGGCCAGGGAACTGAATGCCTGCAGCGGCCTCCTAACCTCCAGGACGGGGACACTCCCCTAGGAAGCAGATTCCCTGTGGGAAAGGTGGCAGCCCTCAGCCTCAGCCCCTCCAAGCTCCCGAGGGAATGGGGGAGGGTGGTGCCCATGTTGGAGGCGTCTGGGCGCGGGAGCCCGAGGGTTCTGCGGATCCGAGGGCCTGTTTAAGAAAAAGAACCACAAGGGACAAGTCCGAGCTGAGTGCAAAGACCATCATTTAGAACGAGAAAGAAGTCACACGAGTGAGAACTCAGAGCAGGACCAGGGCTGGCAGCCCCACGCCGGCTCCTGCCCCCTCCTGACCACCACCTCCTCTGCTGAGCTGCTCTCCACGCTGGGGGCTGTGTGTTCTCGGTGGCCTCTCCGACGACAGGTTTCTGTGTACGTGGGGACGTCCCACGGCACGACCACCAGAGAACACACAACTCTCCAGAGGGGAAGGCCTCTCAAACTGTCCTCCTGGGCCTTTACTTCAATCTGTCACTTAAAAACAGTGAGGGCCAGGGCAGCTCCGGGGTGGAGCGCTGCCCAGCCCGTGTGAGCCCCGGGTTTGATCTCTAGCGCCACAAAACGAAAATAATAGGCGCAGCACCCAGGGGCAGGAGCAGGGAAGGCCAGGCCCAAACCTCTGTGGGAGCCCCCTACAAACTCTGGGAGTTGACCCCCAAACTCACCTCCATCTCCCCCGTCCCATAGACAGGCCATGGGCTGGGTCGGAAAGGCAGGCCCATGGCCACACCCAAGGAAATTGCTGGACGTTCTGCTGGGAGGGGAACAGAGGAGGAGGGGTGCTGGTGAGGCCTCCCCAGGCCCCGGGATTTGGGAGAACAGTCATTGTGGCCCTGAGGCCTTCTAAACCTGCAATTCCAGGCTTTACCACCTGGAGGCGCTCAACCCCCCCCCAGTTGGAGACAGAGCCTCTGCCAGGCTCGCCACCTGGTCTGTAAGAAAATGGGGGGGAGCCGCCCCTGCCCAGCAGCCCGGGCTGAGAACCAGGGGTGAGTGGGCTTCTACCAAGTGTGGGGACTGGGGGAAAGCTCCCGTGCTGTGGGAATGCAGCTCTTCGTTCCAGGTGACCCTACGGACTCTACTGCCACGGGGGAGACCAGGTGCCTGGGCCACCCTCGGGTCCAGGTCACACCCCAGGAAGGACCTGCCTGTGGGTGTGAGAAGCAAGGCTGCAGAGGCCACCTCGAGGGAGGGACTGGGTCCTCATCTGGCCCAGCCACTGACTCCCTGAGCTCCCAGAAGTCCCGCCCCACCCCAGCCCCGTCTCCACCAGTGACATCAACACGCAGAAGGGCAGGGGGCACTGCCCCCCGGGAGCCGCGGCGAAGCCCAGCTTAACCAGGACCCGGGTCGGCCGCCGGCAGCAGCTTGCTCCTGTGGCCTCAGACTGGGCTGCAGCCTGGCACCGTGGTCATCTCCCCAAACCCCGGGTCTAGCCCGGGCCACTCGCTGTGTCCCTGACAGGTCTGGGGCCAGCCGGCTTCTGGGGTACTCTCAGGTTCCCACGTGGTCTGGAGACACGGCCCCTCCTCCAGGAGACCCCTTCCTGGACCATGGATGCAGAAAGACCAGGCCCCGGTCCCCTGCGTCGTCCCACATTGCCACATCGACGAAGTGCAAGAGAGTGACAAGATATTTGTTCTTCCTATTTATTTCTGTGTTTATTTGTCACTGGAGATGGAGTCCAGGAGCACTTAACCACTGAACCACATCCCCAGCCGTTTTTACATTTTGTTTTGAGACAGGGTCTCACGAAGTTGTTCAGGGCTTTGCTAAGTGGCTGAGGCTGGCCGCGAACTGGCGATCCTCCTGCCTCAGCCTCCTGCGTCATGGGGTTACAGGTGTGCACCCCCACGCCCAGCTGTTCTTCCTCTAACAATAGGGGACACTCTGTCGGCTGCTTCTCAGGCAAACCTGCCACCACCGGAGCCTGGCGGGGCCTCGTTGGCATGAGCAGAGCCTGTCCTGACTCTCTGCGCTGGACTCTCTTGCCCACCTGCAGGACATCCTGGAGGAGAAGACGGTGCCCACGGCTGAGCCTGCTGGGCATGCTCACATGTGTCCCCACCTTGTGGGTGGTGGCCAGGCAGAGTGGCCTTTGTGGGCCCGTGGTGCCTTGAAGGCTTCCCTTTGCTGCTGTGTGTGGGGGGAACTAGAAGATTAAAATGTGCCTCCCCACGTTTGACTGTAGACCCACAGAGGCATCTGTCCCCCGCTGACTTCTCGGGACACATGAAGTGTATCCCTCACAGAAGTGGGTGGCCGCCAAGGCTAACCTCGGCCACCAGAGGGTGGGGGACAGGGACAGATCAAGTGACTTATGAAAGAGGACCCTCCGGTCCACCCACCTCCAGACCGGCTGGGGACGTTTCCTGGGGGTGGGGCCGGAGTCCAGATGGAGCCCAACAAATGCGCAGCCCGCGGGAGGGGCCAGCCTTTGATATTTAATCCCCTCCTTGGGCTCAGTTTCCCCTTTTACCCCCTCAGCCCTACGCCCGGCCGAAAGCGATAGGATTTTCTTTGAAAAGAAACTTCCAAACCTCTTTTAATTGTGCTCATTCTGCTAGCGCTGAAGTCATGGGACGAGGGTGACAAGACTTTTTTTTTACTTTTTAACAATAGGGACAAGCTGCCAACTAATTCAAGGGCAAACCTAATCCTGTCGTTTCTGGAAAATTCACTTCCATTTCAGTCAAAAGGAAAAACCTGGCCTCCGAGGTGGTGGGTGGAGCGGCTCCTGATCCTCCAGCTTGAACACAAAGCAGCCGCCATGAGCTCCTTGTCTTTGCAAAGGAAAAGACCTCAAGAAGCCAGAGTCTCCCTCCCAGCCCCGGGGTACTTTGGGGACGGCCCTCCTTCCCATAGCTGCAGCTACGCGTGGACAAGCACAGGTGACTGGACCCACAACGTCCTGCTGCAGGGGGGTCGATTTGAGACGATGAGGAAGAGGGTGACACGCCTTCTGGGGTCCTAAGAAAATGACCCATGGGACGTCCTGTGGCAATCTTAACTCAGAGAAAAGCTTGACCGCCCCAGTTCTCCTGGAATTGTCCAAGTGGACAAAAGATCAAGAGCCACCTGGTGCTGTCGGCAGGAAAGCCAGCCCGGTGCTCACTGAAGGGACAGGGACGGGGAAGATGAGGAGGAACATCTCAGGAGGCTGAGCCAGCCATGACCGTCCCCCAGGCCTGGCGTGGAGTTAGAGCATTTCAGAAAACACCCAGCAAGAGCGGTAAAAACAGAGAGATCTCCAACCACGGTGTCTCACTAGGGGGCAGAGGAGGGGGCATGCATCCAGAGGAACACGTGACTCAACCCGGCAGTCACCTTGACCAAGGGAAACGTCTACAAGGGAAAAGGGCCGTGTCTGGAATACAATGGTCAGGGGACGGCGTGACCCAAACGAGAGGGGAACGCCAAGACGATCCAAAATGAAGTCAAGGAAAGAGACTGGACAGACAGAGGGCCTGCTACCTCCAGGGGGATAGCGAGACCCAGGGGCAGAAGAGAGAGGGTTAGGAGGGTGTTGGCCATCCTCCAAGATGGCCCCAGGGGACCGCATCTCTTGGCAACCCCTTCCACCTCGAAGGGGCTGACTGACGGACAGAACATGGCCATGACCATGCGTGGCTTCTGAACAAGGTCATTAGGGACGCTGTGGCCTCCGTCTCACCCTCTCCTGGACGGAGCACCCCAGCAAGCCCCTGCAGAGGTCCCTCGGTGAGGTCCCAACACTGTGAGATGACTGCAGGCCACCGGGCACCTTGAAGGTGGCCTTATTAAGAGAGACCTGGAGCCAGAGGTGCCGGCCAAGCCGCTCCCAGATGCCTGGCCCCCAAAGCCTGGGTGAGATAATGTGCTTTTCGATTTTAAGCCATGAGGTTTGGGGGTAAAGATGTGTGCAGCAAAAGATGATTGATACAAAGGGAACCGGAAAAAAACGGGAGAAACAAAGGCTGAATTTTTCCCACTGTGATGTGAACTGTGAAACCCCAGAGCTACGGAGCCCGACACACCCCGAGCGAGCGGTGGACATGGGGCCAGTCAGCAGGCCTCGCCCGCGGGGAGAGGGCCGGGCACCCGGGCAGCAAAGACAGGAGCAGCCTTCACGTCCCATCCTACATGCGCCCCTCAGCATGACCTTGAAGGGCCCCGTCCTGTCCTTCGGGATGTAGGCCTCCTCGACACCAGTCCAGCCGAGCGGCCAAAAGCGCCTCCCAGGTCCCCCGTGTCCTGTCTCCGTTCTGTCCCCTTCTATCAATCACCGAGAGACAGCACCAGCCCTTCCGGTCAGGCTGCCGTCTGCTCCCGCTCCTGCAATCTTATCACATCCGATAACCGCGCGCCTGCCCCTTTATGAACTCAAGGCAGATCTAATAAAAACCCCAGTAGGCTGCGTCATAAAACTTGACAAGATGGCCCTAGAATTTATGGGGACGATTAACGTGCTAAGAACAGAAGACGGTCCCAAAGAAGGACAAAGGAGACGGGAGGGAGAGTGAGGGGCCCCGCAGGGCCACCCAGAGATAAAGCCCCGCCAGGCCACCACCGTGGTCAGTCACCTGTGTTCCTGCAGGGAGAACATGAAGTCACAGAGCTCAGATTTAATGGAGATGACACGTAAGGACACGTCGGTAGGAAAAAAAAGAACAAAGGAGCATCGCTCCATCTGTAGGTCTGGGACCGTCCACGTTACAAAGGAAAACAAGGTAAAATCAGATCCGTCTCTACATCTACCAAAGAGAAATTCCCAATGAATCCAAACTTAAATAGGCACAGAGAATCCACATAGTTTTAAAATAAAATCAGTCATCACAAAAAGCACAGACAGGACAGAGACGTGTGACCCTATCCCAGAAGATGCCACAGGAAAAAGTGAAAAGACTAGCCACCGCGAAGCAGAGGGTTCAGGCAATGCTTATCATCAGCAAAAGGTTCATATCCACACTATGTAAAGAACTTCTACAGATCAACAACAAAAAAAAGAAAGAAAGAAAGAAAAAGGCTACAAAGAGTCAAAAGAGACCAGAACAGACACCACCGTCTCACAGGAATCAAAGAAGTAAGAATGGAAACAGCCAGGCCGGGCACGTCCACCCCACCGGAAGCACCAGGTGTTAGTGTGGAGAGCGCCGGGGACCGGGACCCTGCCCAGGGCCAGCACGTCTGCGTCTGGGCGGGAAGGACGGGAGAGCGAGAAGCTCACAAAAGGGTTTGACAGAAGCCCCACCCACGACCCGTCACAGGCCACCGTCCACCCCGTGTCACACTGGCACCCTGCTGCCCAGAGGAAATGTCACTCCTCACCCAGGTCAGCAGCTGCCCCATCTGGGTCTGACAGGGAAGTCACAGCCTGAGGCTCTGGCCTTTGGCCATGCCCCGGGGTGGGAAAAGTGGTGTGGCCCAGTGAGGAGTGCTGGGGAAGCCGTGCCCCTCCACTGGGCAGGGGGCTCCTGCTGCCCTCTTATGAGCCCAGCAGGGAGCTGGGTGGGCAGCCGGGCCAGGAGGCGAGGAGGTGGGCGTGGAGAGCCCCAGCCCCTGCCCGCCAGGCTCTGCCGGCCCCTCCCTGCTCCCAGCCTGGGGTGAGCAAATCCACTGGAGTTGGGCTTCCTTTCTCTGGAAACAACTCCCAAATGCCTGGAGGTCAAAGGTCCCGGGAGGTGGTGCCACCGTCCAGGGCGATGGCCGCTGTCCCTGACGGCCGCGGTGGCCTGTTTGTCGCAGCCCGGCGGCCCTCGGCACGGCAGCCGGGCTGTCCCTCTCCCCCGGCCGGCCGGGGTGATGGGTTTGATTTATTGGAGGAAGCCCTCGCGGGCGCAGGGGCTTCTGGAGAGCCGGTGACAATAGGCATAAAGCACGCATTTAGCCCATCTGAATGGGGACGAGATTTACTGTCTGGGCCAGACGGCATTTTTGTCCCCAAGTCATCTCAGAGTACATTGGCCACTAAAGATCTCAACAGCAGACCGAGGCGGAACAAAGGGAGTCCGTGTTAAAAGGAACTCTGTCAAGGAGTTTTAGATGTCCACCAGATAGAAGGCCGCGCCAGCCCCACGGAAGTGACCGCGGCCCTGCGCGGTGGTCACGGATCAGAGGACGATGCTAATGAAGTCGTTTAAATGCACGTTTGATGGACCCCGGAGAATGGGGCCGATTCCATACGAGGCTGCGGCAAGGTCAGGGAATCAAAGAAGGTGGCCGTCGGATTTGCTGCCGGGGACAAGGCCCCATTGTGAGGCCACTTTTTCAGCCGGGAAGCGTGTTTTCCCTGACCGTGGTGTCTGCCGACGTGTGCGTCCCGGCCAGGCGGCGGGCTGCAGGATTTACGGCCAGAAGCAGACCCCTTAGAGGGGCCAAGAAGCAGCTCCTGCCAGCCTCTGAGAGGGGCCCGGTTCTGAGCGCCCCCCAGCGGCCTGCGCCCCGAGCTGGGCCCAGTGGGCTCCATGGGGGGCAGCGAGGCTGGCCCTGCCGACGGGAGGCCCCACCCCCAAGCCCAATGGCGGGGAGGAGGCCAGAGCGCCCCCAGGTCCAGCAGTTTCAGAGCGGCCGGTGTCACTCCCCTGTCCTGCAGACCAGCCGACCCCAGCCCTCTGGGCCCAGTGGGCCTGTAGGGGGTTGACCGGGTCCCCTGACCTCAAATCGGTGCCCCTCTGACTCCCCGGGGGCAGTGCAGCCTCCATGCTCACTCCAGCCCTGGGCTGGGTTCCATCCCCTGCCTCACCCTCCCAGCTCCCCTTCCTGCAAGCCGACCCTGGGTAGGCAGCCTAGCCGTGGGGAGCTGGGCCCTGCTAGCATGAGCTGCCCTGCCTGCTGCCCGCTGCTGGGCTCTGGCATTTAGGGCCCCTGTGCCTGGCCCTCCTCTCCAGCCTCTGTCCCCGCTGCTCCCTCTGCCTGAGCCACTGCTTCGCAAAATGCAGTCCCCAGACCCGTGGCCTGCGGGTGGCTGGGAGCGGGCGGGTCAGCACATCCCGGGCCCCGCCTCACGTGGACTGAGCTGAACTGCGGGGCTGGGGCCAGGGGCGCGTCCAGTGTCCAGACGGTTCCTCGAGCACTGAAACTCGAGCCTGCTCCCCCTTCCTCCCCGTCCCCCCAGTTCTCTCCAGGGGGTGGCCCGGGGGCTCCTGGGAACAGCAGGCAGGGGCCGCCCTGGGTCTGCCCAGCCTGGCAGGTGAGGCCACCTCTCCCCCGCCCCAGGCTGGGGGCCAGAACCTGAGGCGGGGCCTGGGCAGGAGGGGCCCTTCCAGAGGCTCCGGAGAGTCCATCCCCAGCCCCCGTCCTGCTGTCCCAAGAGTGGAGGAAAGCCCGGCCAATGTGAAGCAGGCCACTTCGGCTCAGGGGCGGCGTGGGGGGTCTGCTTTCCCACCGCAGGGGGCACTTGTATGTTGGTAAAATAAACGTGGTCAGAGCCCTTAAAACCGCTGTTTTAAAACCTTGGTTTAGGAGAAGTCTTTCTTCACAAACCTCTCCCCAAAAGGCCCTGATGTGAGAGATAAAAGGACGGCCGTCCTGGTCAGAGTCCATGAGGGCCCCACCCACGGAGCCCAGGGAGGGAGGCGGAGGCCACAGCCACCGTCAGTCCTGGGCTGTGACAGATTTCCCCAAGCCACTCACAGATGGAGCCTGCGAGGGCGTGGACATGGCCGCCCCTTCCATTCTTGAGTCTCGTCCAGCAGAGTGTCAGACATATGGAGGGTGTTCAATGAATATTGAGCAGAAATAGATTGTGTGGCTCTGAGCCAGCCTCCCGGGTCCAGCCCACTCCCAGAGCTCCCTGGAGAGCTGGTCAGCTCTGGGCCACAAACACCACCACCATCACCATCACTGTCCACAGCCATGGGGCACGAGTTATCAAGTTATGAGGATGACTCATTGCTGAATACGAGTAAAGGACTGAGAACTGGATCTGTGTGTAGTAAATATGCAATGATATTGTTTTCTCCACCACCATCACCATCACCATCACCACCACCATCACCACCATGACCATCACCACCATCACCACCATCACCATCACCATCACCACCATCCCCACCATCACCACCATCACCACCATGACCATCACCACCATCACCACCATCACCACCATCACCATCACCAACACCATCACCACCACCATCACCACCATCACCATCACCAACACCATCACCACCACCATCACCACCATCACCACCATGACCATCACCACCATCACCACCACCATGACCATCACCACCATCACCACCATCACCATCACCAACACCATCACCACCACCATCACCACCATGACCATCACCATCACCACCACCATCACCATCACCAACACCATCACCATCACCAACACCATCACCATCACCACCATCACCATCACCACCATCACCATCACCACCACCATCACCACTGTCACCATCACCATCACCACTGTCACCATCACCATCACCACCACCATCACCATCACCAACACCATCACCATCACCAACACCATCACCATCACCACCATCACCATCACCACCATCATCATCACCATCACCATCACCACTGTCACCATCACCATCATCATCACCATCACCATCACCACTGTCACCATCACCATCACCACTGTCACCATCACCACCATCACCACCATCACCATCACCACCACTGTCACCACCATCACCATCACCACCATCACCATCACCACCATCATCACCACTGTCACCATCACCATCACCACTGTCACCATCACCACCATCACCACCATCACCATCACCACCACTGTCACCACCATCACCATCACCACCATCACCATCACCACCATCACCACCATCAACACCATCACCATCACCACCATCACCACCACTGTCACCACCATCACCATCACCACCATCACCATCACCACCATCACCACCATCACCATCACCACCACTGTCACCACCATCACCATCACCATCACCACCATCACCATCATCACCACCATCACCACTGTCACCATCACCATCACCATCACCACCATCACCACCATCAACACCATCACCATCACCACCACTGTCACCACCGTCACCATCACCACCATCACCATCATCACCATCATCACCATCACCACCATCACCACCACCATCACCATCATCACCACTGTCACCATCACCATCACCATTATCACCATCACCACTGTCACCACCGTCACCATCACCACTATCACCATCACCACCATCGCCACCATCACCATCACCACCATCACCACCATCAACACCATCACCATCACCACCACTGTCACCACCGTCACCATCACCACCATCACCATCACCACCATCACCACCATCACCATCATCACCATCACCACCATCACCACCACTGTCACCATCACCATCATCACCATCACCACCATCACCATTATCACCATCACCACCATCACCATCATCACCATCACCATTATCACCATCACCACCATCACCATTATCACCATCACCATCACCATCACCACCATCACCACCATCAACACCATCACCATCACCACCACTGTCACCACCGTCACCATCACCACCATCACCATCATCACCATCATCACCATCACCACCATCACCACCACCATCACCATCATCACCACTGTCACCATCACCATCACCATTATCACCATCACCACTGTCACCACCGTCACCATCACCACTATCACCATCACCACCATCGCCACCATCACCATCACCACCATCACCACCATCAACACCATCACCATCACCACCACTGTCACCACCGTCACCATCACCACCATCACCATCACCACCATCACCACCATCACCATCATCACCATCACCACCATCACCACCACTGTCACCATCACCATCATCACCATCACCACCATCACCATTATCACCATCACCACCATCACCATCATCACCATCACCATTATCACCATCACCACCATCACCATTATCACCATCACCATCACCATCACCACCATCACCACCATCACCATCATCACCATCACCACCATCACCATTATCACCATCACCACCATCACCATCACCACCATCACCATTATCACCATCACCATCACCATCATCACCATCACCATCATCACCATCACCACCATCATCATCACCATCACCACCATCACCACCATCACCATCACCATCACCACCATCACCACCATCACCATCATCACCATCACCACCATCACCATTATCACCATCACCACCATCACCATCACCACCATCACCATTATCACCATCACCATCACCATCATCACCATCACCATCATCACCATCACCACCATCATCATCACCATCACCACCATCACCACCATCACCATCACCATCACCACCATCACCACCACCACCATCATCACCATCACCACCATCACCATTATCACCATCACCACCATCACCATCACCACCATCACCATTATCACCATCACCATCACCATCATCACCATCACCACCATCACCATAACCACCATCACCATAACCACCATCACCATCACCATCACCATCATCACCATCACCACCATCACCATAACCACCATCACCATCACCACCATCACCATCACCACCATCACCATCACCATCATCACCATCACCACCATCACCATCACCACCATCACCATAACCACCATCACCATCACCACCACCACCATCACCATCACCACCATCACCATCACCATCATCACCATCACCACCATCACCATTATCACCATCACCACCATCACCATCATCACCATCACCATTATCACCATCACCACCATCACCATCATCACCATCACCACCATCACCATCACCATCACCACCATCACCACCATCACCACCATCACCATCACCATTATCACCATCACCATCATCACCATCACCATCACCACCATCACCACCATTACCACCATCACCATCACCACCATCATCACCATCACCACCATCACCATCACCATAACCACCATCACCATAACCACCATCACCATCACCATCACCATCATCACCATCACCACCATCACCATAACCACCATCACCATCACCACCATCACCATCACCACCATCACCATCACCACCATCACCATCACCATCATCACCATCACCACCATCACCATCACCATCATCACCATCACCATCACCACCATCACCATCACCACCATCACCATCACCACCATCACCATAACCACCATCACCATCACCATCACCACTATCACCATCACCATCATCACCATCACCACCATCACCATCACCACCATCACCATCACCACCATCACCATCACCATCATCACCATCACCACCATCACCACCATCACCATCACCACCATCACCATAACCACCATCACCATCACCACCACCACCATCACCATCACCACCATCACCATCACCATCATCACCATCACCACCATCACCATTATCACCATCACCACCATCACCATCATCACCATCACCATTATCACCATCACCACCATCACCATCATCACCATCACCACCATCACCATCACCATTATCACCATCACCATCATCACCATCACCATCACCACCATCACCACCATTACCACCATCACCATCACCACCATCATCACCATCACCACCATCACCATCACCATTATCACCATCACCACCATCACCATCACCACCATCACCATCACCATCACCATCATCACCATCACCACCATTACCATCACCACCATCATCACCATCACCACCATCACTACCATCACCATCACCATTGCCATCATCATCAACATCACCACTACCGTCATCGCCACCATCACCACCACCGTCACCACCACTATCACCATTACCACCATCACCACCACCACCATCATAACCATCATCACCACCATCACCACCCCTGTCACCGCCACCACCACCACCATCCCCACCATCACTATCACCACCATCACCACCACCATCCCCACCATCACCACCATCGCTATCACCACCATCCCCACCACCACCTCCACCACCACCACCACCACCACCACCATCCCCACCATCACCACCATCGCTATCACCACCATCACCACCATCACCACCGCCGTCACTCAGTGTTGAAGAGAATGACCTGTCATGGCCCCCTTCCCCATGGAGTTCACTTGGAACAGAAGCTCTTCCCACATGATCTGGCCCCGTCTGCTCTCTGGTCAGGGTGAGCCCGGCAGAGCCGTCCACTCATTCATTGAGCCGACGTGCCTGAGAGCCCATTGCTGAAGCCGTGGCCAGAGCGAGCCTCTGCTTCGGAGAGCTGGCCTCGCGGAGAAATCACAGAGAGCAAGAGCGCGAACCCAGGCCCACTCAGTGCCGAGGAGAGCAGTCCCGGGGCCCCAGGTGCCTCCGCTCCCTGTGACAGGTGGTAAGGACAGACTGACAGTCACGAGGACCGGAGCACACCCCCCCAGGTACCCCCTCCCCGAGAACCGACGCCGTGGATGGGTGATGAGCCGGCAAACGTACAGCCAGACCCACCAGAAAAGCTGCCCGCTGCTCGCTCCAGAACGAGCTGTCACCACAGACCCCGCGGGCATCAGACGCCAGGACGAGGACTCCAAATCTGACAACTTCTCAGACGCCACAGCTCACCCACTGTGTGCTGATGTGAATGAGGAAATGAATCCAAACTCCCCCTAAGAACCTCTGGCTCAGCTGATTTCCCGGGAAAGAGCTAGAAGCGTTTGCAGAAGAATGGACTCCCAATTCTTGTAGAAAACAGAAGAGGGGGTCACCCATTAGTTCATCTTAGGACTCAGTGTCGTTCTGATACACAGCCAGACAGAGGGAGTAGGGATAAAGAGGGAGGGAAAGAGGAAGGAAGGGCCCGACCGGGGTCCCTCATGAATGTGACACAGAGTCACTGACGGACTCTCAGCCCATGGAATTCAGCAGGAGAGCAGCAAGTTCTACCCCGCAATCAAGCGCAGCTGTTCCCGGGACTCCAGGCTTGCCCGGGATTCCCGAGTCGATCCACTCATCCACACGGCGACAGGCCAGAGACCACACAGTTACGCCAGCTGACTCAGAGGAGCTTCTGAGGCGCTTCAACAAGAGCTTGTGATCTGAAGTCACCGAGGTGGTAGGATCAGAGAGGAACTTCCTCAGGGTGGTAAACGGCATCCACCCAAACCTAAGCCAAAGTGATGCTTGATCGTGAAAGTCTGTCTGAGACTAGGACATGGGGTCCATGTCCTAGTCTCAGACAGACTCTCACCCTTCACGTTTGGACTCATGCTCCAAGTTCTAGACACATCCATAGTGGGAAAGGAAACCGAAGCCGTTCCTATGAGCAGAGATTTTTACGTAGAAAACCCCACGGAATTCACACACATACTCAAACTCCAGAGTTAACAAATGAGCTCATCAAGGTTGCGGGATACAAGATGAACATACAAAAACGGGTTGTATTTCTAAATACTAGTAACAAACACATGTTCATCAAAAAATTTTAGATACCCCTTAAATCCTCAAAAATGAAATACTTAGGTGTAAAACTCACAGAATTGGTACAGGACGAGCATGCTAAAAACCCAGGTTCCCGCTGAAGGCATCAGAGAAACTCTAAGTCAGAACGCACAGAGACGCTACCCACAGGGGAGAGGACAGGGGAGAGCTGTCAGTATCAGGCAGGGATCGACATACAGAGTGTCTGTCCAAGACCCCCTGAGACTCCTGTGGATCTAGACCAGATTCTTCTAAAACGTACAAACACAACGGAAAGAGACTTAGATTAACTACAACGATTTTTAAAAAGAAAAAGGAAAAATCCGTTTACCTGATTTCAAGCTTAAGATACAATCTCACATGATCCAAAACGCTCGCCCTGCCCAGGAGGGTGGCACAGCTCGCTGTGGACAACAGGAAGGTAGGCCCAGCACAGAGCCGGCCAAGGACAGGGAGTGGGGCCACAGAGAGGCCAGCCACTTAGAGCAGGGACGAGGCCCAAAGGGACACGGCCCAAAGGGACACGGCCCCCAGGAGAGTATCCAGATGCACGCACACACAGTGTTAACCCCAGAAACCGTCAGGGAGACGCGGAAGTCATCCCACGGGCTCTCAGAGAGGCAAAGACCAAGACCCGCGGTGCCAAATGTCCGTGGGGGTGTGACGAATCAGTCACCGACACGTAGCCAGCAGGATGTAAAACGGTGCAGACGTGATGAAAACCAGTTTGGTTGATCCTCCCAAAACAGAATGTGGGGGCTGGGAGCGCAGCCCAGTGGCAGAGCACACAGCACAGGTTCAAGTCTTGGTACTGCCAAGAAAATATAAGTAAATAATATGCAAGGGAGTACCTGACCCAGCGACTCAGTCCTGGGCACAGGCTCTCAGAGAAATGAAGACACATTCACCCAAAAACCTGCCTAAAATGGGTGTCCATAGTAGCTCTGTGGCCAATATCCAGGAGCAGGAAGGGAGCCCAGCTGTCCTTCAGGAGGCGGATTATCAACAAAGTTGTCCTCCCAGACTGTGGAATATTACTCAGCAATAAAAAGGGAGAAGCTATGAAACACAGCAGCCTCGGTGAATTTCCAGAGGGTTTTGCTGAATGGGGGGAAGCCGATGTGTTGACATTAAAGTGACAAACTTACTGATTGACAGCTGCCAGAGGCCAAGGCAGGGACAGCGCAAAGCAGGGTGTCCACCAAAGGCTGCAGGAGGGACCTGCGTGACAGCAGCGGCGGTGTCCTGGCCACAATGCAAGATGCTACCAGGGGGACATCTCTGATTGTTTCTTACAACCTCAAGTGAGCCTCCATCTCAGAATAAAAGGACTAATTTTCAAGAGTAAAAAATAAATAAATAAGTTCAAGAAATCAAAAAAGAGTGTTTAAAGGGAGAAAAGGCAGGAGACGCCGTTCACCGCACACCTGGACACGGCTCCCGGTCACCGTCAGGGGCAACGGTCGGACAGGCCTGTGGGGACACGGAAGGCGTTGGGCATGGTCAGCCGCCGGGGAGAGGCATCGTGTGGACAGCGAGTCCCAGAGAACGGCCCAGCCGTGACACATGGACCCAGGCTCAGCTGAGCACCTGGGGCTGCCGAGGTCCTGGGCTGGGCATTGGGGTGCAGCGGGAGCCCCCGACCTGGCGGGTGAGGCCCGTCCCCACGACAGACGCGCGGGGACCACCGACATCCACTTGGTAGCGCCCAATCCTGGCCCAGGCCTGGCGTCCACGAGCGAGAGAACAAAGCCGGGGCCCGTGAGGGTCTTCAGACAACTAGGGATGGACCAGAGGTCCCTGCCCCCAGGAAGGTGACAGGAAAGGTCCCTCTGCAGCCTGCAGCCCCAGAGCCAGGGGCGGGGCTGCGGGGCGGGGCAGGGGAGCCTGGGTCAACCCGACCCCCGTGGAACCCCGGGCCTGGCCTGGACGTGAGGGTCCTGCAGCTCAACCCGAGAGCGCCAGGCCAGCCCGGGCCAGCCCAGGCGGGAGGGAGAGGGGGACCCCCGCCCCGGGAGCGGGCACCAACCAGACCAGGAACTGTCTGGGCCGCGGAGGCCCCCAGGAACAGGAGGGAGCTCCGCCGACTCCTGGCTCAGGTCGCGCCCAGCCCGGGGCGGGCAGGGCACCGCCCAGCCTCCCCCGCACCCAGGAACGCCAGGCTCCCGTGGCTCCGCCTGGACTTGTGAGCTCCCGGGCGAGGCTGAGGCAGGGTGGAGGCTGGGGAGAGGGAACCCAGCCCGCGAGGCCTGGGTGGACACCTGCAGTGGGGGGGTCCGTGGGAAGGTGAGGGAAAGCCAGTCAGTCCCTGGTGGAAAAATCCAGGTCCGCCCCAGGCTGCCTGTGGCTGGCACGAAGCAGCCAGCCAATACCTGCAAGGCACTCCCAGGGCCCGGCTCGTTCGCTGCTCAGCTCCGATCCTGAGGCACCGCTCTGTGCTTTGACTCGTGATGGATTAATGATCGGACTTTGAAATAGTAAGCAAATAAAACTCAGAGTCCAGAGCTCCTCCTACCCTGCAAAAGCTGTGTGACCTTGGGCAAATCATTTAACCTCTCTGAGCCTCCATTTCATCAACCAAATAAATTTCACCCACTTGTTCTTTTTTTTTTGTAATGTGTCTGTGAGGACATGTGACATCATCCACGTAGCTGGACTTGTGTCGCCCTTCCCTCCGGGGGTCAGCTCGGTCTGCCGAGCCCCCCCTCTGGCCCCTCGCTCACCAGCCGTCAGGGATCTGCCGGGATCCCAGGCCTTTCCTTCCTCCCTGAGGAGACAGGCCCCAGGACTGCTCCATCTCCTAGGCTCACCCCTGCACGTAGCAGCCCTGGGGCACACGGGACGTCCCCTGGGAGGGAGGGACCGCGGAGCAGGAGAGGAAACAGGGCTCTGGGTGTCCCCGGCAAGCGCGGGGACGCTGGGGACCCGGCCTTCTGTCCCCACGCTGCAGGGCCAGGAGTGGAAGCTGGACGGAGCCTGGGTGGCTGGGTCCCACGCCCCCTCCCAGGCCCAGGGACGGAGACCCTGGTGTCCCCGGAGCAGGCGGCCCAGCCCCAGGTCGGCCTGAGCAGCAGGGAGCCGTCGGCAGGCCGAGCGAGGCCCAGGCCTCCCATTCTGATACAGACTCCACCTCCTGATGTGAGGGCTGTGTCCCCAGGCAACCCTTCAGGGGCAGGGACCAGGGCTGGTGGCCATGGAAGTCAGCAGGGGCACAGGTCTGCCGAGGCCAGGGCCACCCATGGGCCAGCAGCCTCAGAGGACATCCCCCTGTGCCCCCCAAGGCCCAGCTTGCCCACAGAGCGGGGCAGAGTCAAAGAGCAGAGAGAGTCTCTCGAGGGCGAGGGCTGGACACCTGGACCCGAGGCAGCCCTCAGTCCAGCTGCTCTGAGCAGTGCCCTCTCCTGAGTCTCACCTGCTCCGTCTGTAAGTGGGTATGAGGCCCCGTCCCGCAGGTCCCCCGAGAGGAAACGGGCTGTGGCTGCAAGACCCCAGGACTGCCATCGGGAGAGCCGGTCAGGCCCACGCCGGGCCCCAGGGCAGATGCCGGTTCAGAACCCAT
Source organism: Spermophilus citellus (assembly GCF_964194105.1). Taxonomy (NCBI): domain Eukaryota; kingdom Metazoa; phylum Chordata; class Mammalia; order Rodentia; family Sciuridae; genus Spermophilus; species Spermophilus citellus. The sequence goes on along the minus strand of NC_138183.1, from coordinate 253,396,211 downwards.
GACCCCTCCCTGGGCCTGTCCAGAAAGTGACTCGCGTCCCCCCACTGGGCACTGAGCCCTGAAAGGCGTGTCTGGGAGCCAAGGCCTCGAGCGTGGCAGGACCCGGGTGTTCCCCGGGCAGGGAGGCCCTCGCTGGGGTGTGAAGGTTAAAATGGAGACCCCGTGGCCCCCGGGCCGTCGGCAGGGAGACGGTTCTGGGACCTGCAGAGGGTGGACAGAGGTTTCCCTAAGCCTCCAGGACCCCTGTGTGTGACCTGCTGTGCCCGAGGGCAGCATCTACACAGGCGGGAGGAGGCCAGTGGTCCCCACCTGCCATGGGCCCACACCGCCAGGCAGTCAGGCACCTCCTGGTGACCCACGGGTTTGTTTCTTTGGTTCCTACCGGTGAGCCGCAGGCTGCTGGTTTTCTTGGCCATTTCCAAGACCAAGGGAGGTGCTGGGCAACCTCAGAGACGGGCAGGCTCACGGCATCCGGGCCAGGCCCAGAGACGCCAGTGTCCACCCGAGGCTGTCGCACCGTCAGAATGGTGACCGCCAAGCCCTGGTCTCCCGCAGGCCGGGCTGGGCCAGGGCCTGGGGTAGAGGCCCGTGGCTGCCCCCGGGGCCTCCAGCTCACATCCTCATCCCGTTCAGCAGAGGGGAACTGAGGCCCAGCCGGTGGAGCACCCCAAGACCTGGCTTCCCCAAGAGGGAGAGCAGGCTCTGACTCCCGACCCGTGTGTCCCGCCTCAGCCCTGCCTCACTCCTGCCTCCTCACTGAAGTCACCAGACACACGTGGATGTCACCATAAGGCACAGGATGGGGCCCGGGCCTGGCAGAGCCGTCAACCCCACCCCTGAATGTGAGCGAATAAGTGACCGGGGCCTCAGCTGGGACGGAATTCTAGTGGCTGTCAATCAGCAGAACGTTGAGCCCATCTCCCGGCACCTGGGGTCGGCCCCGGACGGGAAGAGAGCCCAGGCGGGGAGCAGCCCCAGGAACGGGGAAGGGAGAGCCGGGCTGGCGGGAGCAGGAGCTGACCCCAGCCGCCCGCAGCGGGCATCTGGGCCCCGAGAGACACAGGGAGTCTCACCCAAGTCCCACCGGCAGAGCCAGGTGGAGCTGCGGAGCCAGCCCACGCTTGAGGCCCCAGGTCCCGGAGCCGACAGGACACTCGGGAAGAGGCGAGGTGTCACAGGAAGGGCTGCCATCAAGCCGGGCCCAGCTGATGTGGGGCAGGACACAAGCCCCCCGCCCCCACTGGCTCGCTTGTGCATTCCAGCAAGACCTTGGGCCGATCGATCATTTGGATGGATGGTGGGGGGTGGGGAGGAGGGTGGAGGGGTGGGGGAGGGTGAAGGGGTGGGGGGGTGGCCGTGGAGCCAGGTTCCCTGTGCCGTCACAGCCCAGCCTCCTCTGCCCTGGAAATGGGTGCTGCAGACAAGAGGAGCTTCCGGGCCGGGCTGGAGCCAGAGAACCGCAAAGATGTGAGGAGAGACTTCGAGTCTGGTGTGACGGGAGGTGAGGGAGGTGGCCTGGGCCAGGACTCCTGGTGGCCCCACAGCAGAGCTCCAGCTCGGTGTCTGGGCCCGGCTCCTCACTAGCTGGTGACCTGCTCTCCCAGGTGGACGGGGTGTAGGCCCCGCCCTTGAGCTCCACGCTGGACCCCCGTCTGGCCACGTCCCAGGCCACAGCGTCTGGCCCCCGGTGCCAGAATCCGTGGGTGGGGCCGTGGGACCCAGAGGTCCCCCGCTGTGGCTCCTGATGTGACATGCGCTGCTCCAAGGGGCACATGGAGTCCTTGGGAAGACCCCCAGGCCTCTGCCAGGCCAGGCCATCCTGGGAGGCCCCTCCCACCTCCACCACCCACAGGGGCTTCCCCTGGGCCTCCAGCCCCCTGCCGCTGAGTCTCCAGGTCACCCTGTCCCCCACCCCGGCAGCTGGCCTCCAGTGATCCCAGAGGTGTCCCTCTGCCAGGCCTCTCACACGTCCCCACAACCCAGCTGCCCTCCGCTCTGGCCCAAGACCCCCTGCCATGAAAGGCCCTGCCCAGAGTCCCGTTTTCCAGGAGAGCGTCGGGGCTGAGGACACGGACCCCGCAGCGTGGTGAGGGCCGGGATCCGGCCGCCTGAGCAGCTGGCCTCGATTTTGTTGTGCTTTGGTTTTCAGGGACACACGGGTACAGGACAAGAAGCAGAGAGGCCAAGCGCTGAGAGAACGTCCCAGCCCGGGTCAGAGTGGCTTGCCCTCAGTCTGTCCCTTCAGAGTCACCTGTTCAGAGAGGAGGGGGACTCTGCGGGGCTGCTGAGCCCAGGCTTTGGCCTGGGTCCTGGAGCTGGGTGCTGGCCCGAGGCGCGCCCTCCTGCCTGCTGGCCGGGCAGCGGCAAGGGTCACCAGGCACAGGGCAAGGCCCAGGGTCAGCCAGCGCTGCTGCGGCTCCACAGGGTCCAGCACCAGCGGGGACACACCAGGGAGGGACGATCCCCTCCAGGGACCAGAGCTCAGCCTGGGCTGGAGTGGAGGTCCCATGGGCAGAGGGTCGCACGTGGATCACCTTCTGGAGACAAGCCCCCAGGGGGGCCCACGGGGCACCGTCACGGCTAAGATTCCACCAGGGGACTTCCTGCAGGAGCAGGGGCAAGGCCCAGAGGTCCCTGTGTCTTAAAACATTAATGTCCACTTTAAATTGGGTTGGGGGGCGGAGGAGGGGAGAGAGGGAGGCGGGGCCAGGGAGGCCGTCACTGAGCGTCATTCATAAGCCACACACTGGGCCCTTCATCCGGCCCAAAACTCACCCTTGTGGCTAAGCAGAGATTGACTGCAGCCCCAGCGTGGGCTCATTTATTTTCCTCCAAACCTATTTGAAAAGACCGTTTGCCTCTGCCCTGGAGGAAAAAAATGTGCATATTTGGCAAACTTTGTTTGAAAAATCTGCTTGTCCCCAAAGAGGTGGCTGTGTGTTTGCCCAGGACCAGAGGCTGTGTGCTGGGAGGGAGCTGGGGCCGACTCCCTCCCCGTCATCTGCTGGCCAGAGAACAGGACCTCGGACACTCTCGTGCACACGGAGACCCACCAGGGTAGTCACACTGGTACCATTTGCTCCAGGGCTGTCTGTGCTCCAGATAGTCACAAAAGGCAAAAAAACCCCAGAAAACTTGGTGAGGCTTGAAACATTAGCTGACTTTCAGAGAGGAGTGAAAGTTCTACCTGCCCCCTCCAGAAGAAAGAAATGTCATCTGTGAATAAACTCTGACCCTTCTCCACAGCCTTAATATACAAAGAGCTCTTAGGAATCAATATAGACACATCATAATAGAAAATGAGCAAAAGATTCAACTGGGTAGCTCATAAAAGGAAAGTAGATTCAGTAAATATGAATAACACAATGTTCAACTTTACCGTCATCAAAGAAAGGCAGCTTAGAGCATAAATGACTAAAATATCATGGTGCACTTGAAAACCTGCAAAGACTCAAAAGAATGATAGTAGAATTTAGGGAGAGGGGTGGGAGGCAGTGGGGACAGCCCTGGGGCCCCCTTTCTGGATAGCATTTGGCCACCTGCAGCCCAGCCCACACCTAGGCCTGCTCCTGACCCCCTTCAGGAGTCCACAGATGTGCACAGAGCTCTGCTCAGGGCCCTCCCGGGGACTGGGCCTGCCCAGGGGGGCCGTGCTGGTCTCACGGTCCACAGTCCGGGTGGCTGCGGAGGTGGAGAGCTCCGCCCTGGACGGCAGGGATGCAGCTGGGGCTCCGTGAGCCAGAGGAGAGGCTGGACCTCCAGCTGTGGCCACTGGCCTGCCCCGGGCTGGGTTGGGTGGAGGGGCCATCCTGGGAGCAAGTCCTCCGCCCAGCCTCCCATGGCCAGCTCGTCCCAGAGGCCAGGGCAGCCCTGCCCAGCTACCCCGGGGTCAGTGACGCCAGAAGACGGGTGCTGGAGGGACCCCCGGGATGCCCAGCCAGCCCAGGGCCACATCTGGAGAAGTGGGCCCCAGCTCCTTGGCCGTCAGCCAGCTCTTGAGTGACCGGCTCCTTCCCCGGGAGGCCCTGCCTGGCGAGGTGAAGGGGCCCCTCCTGCTCCACAATCAGCACCCGGGGAGCCGGGGACAGACACTTGGGGACCGGGTGAGGGCCTGCCCTGGCTGGAGGTCAGGTGGGCTCCGAGGAGGTGAATGGGAAGGGGCTGTGGGGGGCCAGGGGACAGCTCTAGGGGCCCCTCGGAGCCACGCTGCGCAGCATCGGCCGCTGAGCCCCCGGAGCCCCTGCGAGAGCGCGTCCTACAGTCTGCGGGCACCTGCAGCCAGGCACTGCCTCCTGCTGGGCAGCTCCACACCTGCCCCTGGCGCACTCTCAGGCCCGGCCTGGGGAGGCCACCAAGGAGGGGCAGCTGTAGTCGGCCGGGCTCCCGAGGCCCTGTCCCCTGCAGGGCACCCGCCTCACTGCCCTGCTCGAGGCCCAGGTGGTCACCTACCTGTGCCCTTCCTGCCTCTCACCACACTGTGCACTTGTTCTCCAGGGCCAGGGAAGGGGACTGGGCCAGGAAGCCTGCCTGAACATGGCCACTTGGGAGCGGATACTCCGGGGCCGGCTGAGGATCACCTGGGGACAGAGGTGACTCCCGGGCCCCTCGATGGCCCTGTTTGGGCTCCTGACTGTCCCCGCCCTGTGGGAAGTTGAGGAAGCTGAGAGACACACCCGTGGGAGGGTCCGCCGGGGCATGGGGTGCCGAGAGGAGGAGGCCGTCCCTGCCCACACCGTGGGCCCCGGAACACCACAGGCACTTAATAACTGCTTGGCTACTGACTGTGATAACACCCTGCCCCGGGAGAGCGGCGTGCTGGGGCTGACGGGTGACTGAGGGGGCTCGCCCTCTGACCCCTCCCACAGTAGAGGCAGGGGAAGGCCAAGGACCCAGGTCACAGTCAGGGGCAGCGCCGAAGGCCAGCCTGGCCCCACGGAGGCCTGTGTGCAGGTGGCGCTCAGCACTTGCCTGTTCATGTTGCGCCAGGGGCCCGGCCTCCCCCTCAGGAGATGGTGGCTCCCTCAAGTGAATCTGCCCCCTGGTGCCTCACGAGGGGCTGCATACAGGAGGCGCCAAGCACTGCACAGGGAGCGGACTCCAGCCAGCACCTCCGACAGGCCCTCGGGGACTCCACCGCCTGTCAGGTCTGGGGGAAGAGCATGGTCGTCGAGGGCCCCGCACGCAGGTGGCGGGGAGTGGACAGTGCCTCTCGGGGTCACCCACGGCCTTCCAGAGGAAGGTGGCTCTGATGACCCATGTGGTGGGTGGGCCCGGGGCCCCACTGAGGGGAGCCGGGGCACGAGGGAAACGCCAAGCTCTGCGCCAGAGTGAGGCCCAGTCTGGCCCACAGAGGCAGAGGGGAGGCTGGGTCGGGGCGCGACCTCGCGGCCCTGTTTAATGCCACCAAACTCTTCATAGAGGGTTGAAATGACGAATGGCATGTTGTATTTTACCACAAATTAAAAAATAATAAGACAGTTCTGGCCTCAAATGGGCCTCCCTCAGCTGGGAGCTGTGTGACCATGGCAAGTCACTTACCCTCTCTGTTCCCTGTGTGTAGGGTGAGCGTCACAGCCATGCCACTGCCTCAGCGGTGACCATGGCAAAGCCAGGAAGTGCAGGGTGAGCCCTAACCTGGATCTGGGCTCCCAGATCTGATGGCCCCTCTCGGCCTGTCCTCCCTACCTCTGGGCCTCAGTTTCCTATCTGTCAATCGGAAGGTTTGGTCCGTCCCACCGGCCAAACCTGGGGATGCCAGGCTCGAGCAGAAGCTCCCGGCCTGTAGACTGTCTCCCGGGACCTCTCCCGTCGGGCCAGGCTGACACTTACCGTCTGACCCTCTGCTCCCCCCAGACACGTGACACCTGAGGGACAGGCAGCAATGGCTGATCCACCTGTTTCTGGCATACAGCTGGTGCCTAGTATGTGCTCATCACATGATCCAGGGCCTCAGACTCAAGGGCTGCAAGGTCCCTGGAAGCCCAGGGTTCCAGAAGGGCCGAGCCTCTGTCCACCAGGAAGTGAAGGCCGGGCGTGGGGTGGCCGTGGCCGAGGGAAGCTGCCCTCCCTCTCCCTCCCGCCTGGCCCCGGGGCCGAGGTGGTCGGTGCAGCTCCCTTGTCCAGGGAGGAAGCACCCCTTCAAAGACAGCGGCCCAAGAAAGGGGGAAGGGAGGCCCCGGGGGGCGCGTGAGCCAGGGGACCCGCCTTCAACATGTGTCACAGGACCCTTGTGCTGGGCGGCTAAATCAGGACGGGCTGCACGTGGGCCGCGACATCTGTGAGTGGACCTCCCCCGCGCAGGCTGCTCCGCCGCCTTTCTTCCCTCCAAGCAGATTGCGGGACAGATGATCACATTGTCTCGGCCCATTTCCATCTGAAAACTCGCTCGGCCCTGGCCACTGGGCGCCCTATTAAGGCCCGGGCACCCGGGGCCACGTGGTGTGGCCGGGCTCTGTCTCCCCTCCCTGGGGCCCGTCCCTCGGAAGAGGAAAAGGACCTGGCAGACAAAGGTGCGGGACATAAATTAAGCCCGGCTTTTTAAGTTCAAACTGAATCTTCTTTATTTTTCCACAGCTGTCAGAGGACGGTGGAGATCCAGTAATGCATGTTTAATGTATGAAAAAGGAGGGGGCGAGAGCGAACCGGCCACTCCGAACGTCCCGTCCGCCGTCTTGCACTGGGGACATTATTTCGGGCCAGTGAACGCTGAGCAAGTCAAGTGTGGAGATGTGGACAGGGGCCAGGGACCCCCACCAGCCCTGTCATGTCTACTGAAAGCCCCCTGTCACAGCCGGACGGGGCAGGAGGGGACAAACGTCTCGCGGAGCCCGGGCGGCCGCCAAGTGGGCCCACTCCGCCGAGCCGGCTGGCTGGCGCTGGCCTGGCGCAGCCCACAGTCTCGCCCAGCCGGGCTGCGGTCTGGTCACCCCTCCCAGCTCCTCCCTCAGGCCCAGCTCTGGACGAGGCTGAAGTGGGCCGGGGTGATGTCGGCGGACAGGCACCTGCTAGAGAGAAGCAGGAGGTGCCCGGGCAGTTGGCCTAGTGACCCTGAGCAGGGGCGGCACCTCCCTGTGCCTTGGGTCTGTATGTGCCGGGGACACCGCTGGCCACAGCCATCACGGTCCCCATCACAATGGCCGTCATTCTCAGGAGGCACCAGGCTTGGAGGATGGAGAAAGAGGGGGCGGATGTCCCCGGGGACACCCCGGCCCGCGGTCCTCACTCCCCACAGCTCCCCAGCCCGAGAGCCAGGGTGGAAAGAGCCGGCAGCCCGGCAGCAACCGGGGTCCTCCTCAAGACAGACTTCTCCAGAAGCACTGTCCCCCGTCCACAGCACCGTCCCCCATCCACAGCACTGTCCCCCGTCCACAGCATCGTCCCCCAGTCCTCAGCACTGTCCCCCGTCCACAGCACCGTCCCCCAGTCCTCAGCACTGTCCCCCGTCCACAGCACTGTCCCCCGTCCACAGGACTAGCCCCTGTCCACAGCATCATCCCCAAGTCCTCAGCACTGTCCCCAGTCCACAACACCGTCCCCCGTCCACAGCATCGTCCCCAAGTTCTCAGCACCGTCCCCCGTCCACAGCACTGTCCCCCAGTCCACAGCACCGTCCCCCGTCCACAGCACCGTCCCCCGTCCTCAGCACTGTCCCCAGTCCACAGCACCGTCCCCCGTCCACAGCACCGTCCCCCGTCCTCAGCACTGTCCCCCAGTCCTCAGCACTGTCCCCCGTCCACAGCACCGTCCCCCGTCCACAGCACTGTCCCCCGTCCACAGCATCGTCCCCCAGTCCTCAGCACTGTCCCCAGTCCACAACACCGTCCCCCGTCCACAGCATCGTCCCCAAGTTCTCAGCACCGTCCCCCGTCCACAGCACTGTCCCCCAGTCCACAGCACCGTCCCCCGTCCACAGCACCGTCCCCCGTCCTCAGCACTGTCCCCAGTCCACAGCACCGTCCCCCGTCCACAGCACCGTCCCCCGTCCACAGCACCGTCCCCCGTCCACAGGACTAGCCCCTGTCCACAGCATCATCCCCAAGTCCTCAGCACTGTCCCCTGTCCACAGCACCGTCCCCCGTCCTCAGCACCGTCCCCCGTCCACAGCACCGTCCCCGGCACTGGCAGCGTGTCCCCCGTCCTCAGCACCGTCCCCCGTCCACAGCACCGTCCCCCGTCCACAGGACTAGCCCCTGTCCACAGCATCATCCCCAAGTCCTCAGCACTGTCCCCCGTCCACAGCACCGTCCCCCGTCCTCAGCACCGTCCCCCGTCCACAGCACCGTCCCCCGTCCACAGCACCGTCCCCCGTCCACAGCACCGTCCCCGGCACTGGCAGCGTGTCCCCCGTCCTCAGCACCGTCCCCGGCACTGGCAGCGTGTCCCCCGTCCACAGCACCGTCCCCGGCACTGGCAGCGTGTCCCCACCCACACCCCTGAACCACCTACTGCTCCTAGCACGGCTCCCTGGGAGGCTCCGGCAGCCCCCCTTGTCCAGACAAGACCAGGCTCGGGGAGGCCAGGCCGCGGCCATCACGCCAGGGTTGGGCTCTGAGACCGACGGCCGCTCAGCAGCTCCCAGCTCCCTGGGGGTTCGATGGACCCTGCGTCATGGGGCCAGTCCTTCTGCTGGCCACGCAGCCCCACCCCCAGCTGCAGGCTCACGTGGAGCAGGTCCCCTGCTGCTGTCACCAGGAGAGGGAGGCCCAGCGCCCTGAGGCTGTCTGGGAGCCGGGCTACCCCCTGTCCCTGTCGGTGGCCCAGACGGGCCTGGGGTCCTCGGCCAGGGGAGCCCTTCCCCCTCCCACTCCTCATGTCCCTGGCCCTCAGGGCCTGCTCCTGGGGGCCACCAACCTCACCTGGCAGGACTCACCCGGGGCAGCCCGGGCAGCCGTGAGTCCAGGCCCCGGGCTTGCCAGGCGCCCCTCCCCAGCACCGTCCTCCCACCTAGACCTGATGGACCCAGGGACAAGGACTCAGACCGAGGCCGATGGTTCTGAAACACCCTTCAGCAGGCTCCCGGGGAGGAGGGCGCCCCTGGAGCCGTCCTGCCGTCTGACGTCTCACCAGCTCTTCGATGGCCCAGTGCCACCTCGCTGCCCGCCCAGAAGGACCCTGTGATTCTGGATGAGCAGGGCATGCGTCCCTAGAAGAGTTACCAGCAGCCACTCAGGGGCAAAGCAACGCTGTTGGCGCAGGGACCAGAGAGCCCAGAGCCGGAGTGCCCTGGGTTGGCGTCCAACACTCGGGTCCCAGGTGACCCGACAAGCCCCTTCTCCCTGGGCCTCCTGCCAGCACCTGTGCTGGGCGGGGAGGGGCATTTCTAACAACACAGCTTTGTTTGTTGTTTGTTTGTTTGGTACCACATAGTGAACCCAGAGGTGCCTGACCACTGAGCTGCGTCCCCAGCCCTTTTTATTTTGAGAAGGACCTCGCTAAGTTGCTGAGGCTACTCTTGAACTTGCAGTCCTCCTGCCTCAGCCTCCAGAGCCTCTGGGACCACAGGCATCCCCACGTCCCGCACAGCTTTAAAATTCCATTTTCCTGTGATTCCAAACCACACGGACCTCAAAGGGGCCCTGTGCATGGCCTGGGGTGTGACTCGTTCCACCGCAGCTCACACCCACGTGGTCATCCTCAAAACACCAGGTGGTCGGAGCAGGTGGCAGGGGCCACAGCCCTCGGTGACCAAGCAGCACCCTGAAGACAAATGTCCACCATGGGGGTGAGCTGTGCTTAGAGTCCAGGAGAAAGCCACCCTGGACACAGGGCTACGCTCACGGCTCCTGGCCGTGGTGGACCCTGGGCCTTGGACAAGGACCAGGGACTGTGTGGGAGGCCAGAGCCACGGGGGTCCCATGGGCTGCCCCCAAACCCCCAGGGATAAACCTCCACCAGGCAGACGCCTTCCCGGGGCCCATCCTGGCACAGAGGGGGAGGGGCCGGCCGCAGCCCCCGGCCACTGCAGGACCCAGCCTGTGCTGGCCTCAGGGAAGAACGCCGAGTGGCAGTGGCCATGGGGGACCCCTGGTTGTTCTGGAGTGGCGGCTGCGGCTCAGACCTGACAGGCCACTCCTGCGCATCCCGGTGGGAGCGCCACGGCGTGCCATCACAGGCACCCGGCCCCGGCTTTCCTGGTCCCACCTGCTGTACGGAGGGGGAAACCGCAGCTCAGCAGCGGGTGCCCCCCCCAGGTGGGCTGCGACCCTCCCCCTGGTGCACAGGGTCCCCAGCCCTCAACAGATGCATGCCCGCCAGGTCTGCGGGTGAGCCCCCGGAGGCTGCCCCCGCAGACCCTCAGGAGGGTGGCACTGAGAGCCAGGCAGGAGCTGGGCTCGGGCATCGGCTCCAGCCAGTGCCCTTAAAACATGGACCACTCCAAACTGCAAAACCTGTGGCCATATCCAGGGGACTGTCCAGAGGCAGCCGGTGGGCAGAGGAACCGGGTTGGAAAGCACAGGCAGAGAAGGCTGGCGGGTCCCCCAGGGCCTCCGGAGCTGGAGGAGGGCCAAGGAATGTCCCCCGGGGCCCGTTTTCCTCATCTGTCCTGGGGTGAGGATCCTCTTCCCAGTGGTCACGATGGGAGAATAAACATTGGCAAAATTCCCCACGGGCACATACACCCACCACCCAGGCCACCACACACACGTACGTGCCCAGGGGCACGCACACACACTGTGCCACACGGTGAGCGCCCGGGTGCACCCACAGAAAGGAAACTGCAGCCTGGCCCTCGTCTCCCAAGCTGACCTCCCTCCAAAAACACTGGGTCCCGGCTCGAGAGAGAACGTGCCCTGGAGTCCGGCCTCTCCAAGGGCGTCTGGCTGTGAACCTGACCGAGTCCCGGGGGCCAGGGGCCTCAACTGCGCTTTCTGAGTGACACTTGTAGGCACATCTGGGGGACAGGCTGTCAGGACACACTGGAGCCACAGCCTCAGTAGTTCGAGTCCCCCAGAGGACAGCCAGAGGGCCCCAGCAGCAAGCCCTCCTACCACGTGCTGACCAGCGCCCTGCCTCCTGGCCGGGCACCCCAGGGAAGGCCCCGCGCCCGAGACCCCTGCACCACCTGCCAGCCCCCGGGGAGCGGCTGTGCAAGCCCGCGCCTGGCACGAGGCCCCATTGTCCGCCTCCCGCCCCCCACCCCCGGGCCCCTCCACAAAGTGAGAGGGCGGCCCCCAAGGTCACCTCCAGGGCGCTCCTGGGGGCTTCTGGGCATCTGTCTCAGGCGGTGGGCAGCAGGAGAGGGGCCGGCCAGGCCTATTGTTCGGACCGAGAGGCGCCCCACCCGACAGGAACGGCCCATTGTCCTGGAGCAATCTGCCAGGCTGCCTCCCGGGTCCTCCAGGCAGGGCAGCAACCCCGCACCCAGGAGGCCCGGGCTGGTGGCCGCCTGTCCTTCATGGCCAGGGCTTTCTTCTTAAAACGTAGAAGCCCAAATCCACATCTCCAAACCCCCCGTGGCTCCTGCCGGTGGTGTCCCGGCTTTGAGCAGGCATTCGACAGGCCGAACCTGTCCAGACAGGGACGCCCACTTAGTTCCACGTGGCGTGACGCCTGGTCCTGGCTGCTCCCTCCAGCCTCTCCCGATCGCCCCTGGACACTTCCCTGCTCCTGCTGACTCCTCCGGGCTGAGGGGCACCTGGGCAACAGCAAGAGCAGTTTCCTTGTCAGTCTCAAGAGTTCCACTGCAGAAAGACAAAATGCCAAGGTGGCTAACCAGGAGAGGAGCCCTGGGCCAGCTGGTCACAGTGACAGCAGCGGGACATCAGGCCAAGGCTCCAGGCTCTTGGACACAGTCACCCGCTGACCTCTCCCAGCCAGGGTGAGTGGATTCCTCTCCCTGCATTCTCCCTGGACCTGAGGAACGGAGCCCAGACGCAGGCGGGTTCTGCCTAGATGTCACACCCCACGGTGGGAACCACTTAGACCCAGCAGGGAGGGTACAAAGTGACAGAGAAGGCAGGATCTTCCCAGGCTGAAGGGAGGGGAGATCTCACTCTTCAATCTTAGGAACTAAGAGGCCACTGGTGTCTGCAGGGCCAGGTGCTGGTTACAGGCCGAGCCCGAGGGAGGCCGCACCACACCCTGACCTACAGGTCCCCGCAGAGGTACAGGACCCGGTCCCCACCCTACATCAAGGAGCAAGCAGAGGGCCCACCAGAGAGAGGGCCATCCTTACTGAGAAGGATGGAGAGAAAGGAGGGTGGAGGGACGAAAGGAAGGATGGAGGGACGATAGATGGAGGGAGGGAGAGAGGGAGGCCGGGGGGGTGGGGGGCCAGCATGCCAAGGTCACAGATTGCCCCTTTGTGCTCCTCTTTGGAGGGACATCCAAAGACAAGCCTCAGCTGCAGGACAAGCCACTGTAGCCGGCTGGTCCCTGTGGCGGCCTGTGTCCCTGACTCCTGCCCAGGTCCTCTGTGCACAGAGCGCCCCCTTCACCATCAGCCTCGTGCGCTCTGCTGGCCCCTGCCACAGCGCCTCTCCCTTCCTGGCCAGGAGAGCCCCGTCACGTCTGCTCGGCGGCTTCGCGGCCCAGGGCAGAGGCTGCTTCCTCTTCGTCCTTGGGTGGTGATTCCCTTGGGCTGGTCAGAGACTGGTTGGACCTGGGTGTGGGCGCAGCCCTGACCAGTGAGACCCTGGGGGTACTCCACGTCGGGGGCTGCTCCCAGGAGAGAGAGCACAACCCAGGGACGTGCCCCTCCCACCTCATGTCTGTCCTGCAGGGAGGGGACGCAGAAAGAGGCTGCTGCCACCTTGCAACCAAGGACCTGACCGGATCCCTGAAGCCGTGGAGCACTTGGATCACTGTCCCCAGAGCCATCTTCCTCCAGAGGCTTGCTGGATCCCCTCCGACCAGGTGGCTGTCACCTGCAGCCAGGATCACGGGTCATTGTCTCCCGTCAACCCCATGAAGACTTATCAGTTGTTACCCCCAAGTTAATGGGGAGACTGAGGCAGGCGGGGGCTGCAGGGCCTGCCTCCCTACCTCTGAGGGCAAGCTCAGCTGCCCCATGGCCCCCATCTTCCCGGGGGCCATCTGGTCTGCCAACCAAGTTGCTATCAATTCAGCTGGACCTTGAGGACATAACCCAAAGTGACACCAGCCAGCTCAGAAGGCTGCCCGGCCACGTGGCTCCAGGGCCACGGCACCCTTGAGAGGCAGGTGAGGAGGGGAGGAGACTCAGGGACAGGCAGGGGAGAGGCTGGAGGGACCTGCTGGGGATGGTGGAGACACTCTGCACTGTCATGATGGTCAAGGCTTTGTGGCTTCTTACATTTGTCCAAGTCAGCCCAAGTATACACCTGGGAAGGACAGAGGCCGCCATGTGAGAATGAGTCCTCGGTCCACCTGATGAGGAGCGTCCCTGGCTCGGCCGGGGGTCCTGGGCCACCACTGGGAGCAGTCGCATCAAGGAATAGCCCCATAACACACACACTTTCTGACCAATGGATCCGTCTCTCTCTTTACCTGTGAAACCAGCAGAAACCCAAAGCATTACAGAAACAAACCCAAGCAGAGAGGCTTTCCTTGGCATATCCAGATCCCCCAAGAAGCCCTGGGGCCCCAGGAACTCATATACTGGTACCCTGGGGACCAAGAGCACATCATGCCCTCCTGGACCCTCGCAGCTGGTGGCAGAAGACCTTCTGCAGGAAGAGGACCCCTGTCCTCCCAGGGGCTCAGGCCACTGTCAGGCAGGGGAAGGGCTAAGCCACGGAGACCACCACACAGGGAGGGGCCAGGGACCACCCCCCTGGGCACCATCAGCAGCTGCCAACTAAGAGGTCCAGGGAGGTGGCCCAGCCCTCAGGCTTCAGGGTCTCAAATGCCAACCCTCCCCCGATGCCCATGGGTGACCCTGGGCAGGCCAGGCTGCTCTCTCAGCTGGGTTCCCCTAAAGTCAAGATGGCTGTGGCCACATGCCTAACCTACTTGGTTTTGTGACTGTTGCTGATCATCATCATCACTACCATCACCATCATCATCACTACCATCACCAGCACCATCATCACCATCAGCATCAGCATCAGCACCATCATCACCATCAGCATCAGCATCAGCATCACCACCATCATCACCACCATCACCATCATCATCATCACCATCACCATCAGCATCAGCATCATCATCACCATCATCACCATCACCATCACCACCATCACCATCACCACCACCATCACCATCACCACCACCATCATCACCATCACCATCACCACCATCACCATCACCACCACCATCACCATCATCATCATCACCACCATCACCATCACCATCACTACCACCATCATCACAATCAGCATCAGCATCAGCATCACCACCATCATCACTACCATCACCATCATCATCATCACCATCACCACCACCATCACCATCATCATCACCACCACCATCACCACCATCACCATCACCAGCATCACCATCACCATCACCACCACCATCACCATCATCATCATCACCACCATCACCATCATCACCATCACCATCATCATCACCATCATCACCATCACCATCATCACCATCACCACCACCACCATCACCATCACCATCACCATCACCATCACCATCATCACCATCACCATCATCACCATCACCACCACCACCATCACCACCACCATCACCATCATCATCACCATCACCATCAGCATCATCATCACCATCACCATCACCATCATCGCCATCACCATCACCATCACCATCATCACCATCACCATCATCACCATCACCACCACCACCATCACCATCATCATCATCACCATCACCATCACCATCATCACCATCACCATCACCACCACCATCACCATCATCATCACCACCATCATCACCATCACCACCATCACATCACCATCATCATCATCACCACCATCATCACCATCATCACCATCACCATCACCACCACCATCACCATCATCATCACCACCATCATCACCATCACCACCATCACCATCACCATCATCACCATCACCACCACCATCACCATCATCATCACCACCATCATCACCATCATCACCATCACCACCACCACCATCACCATCATCATCATCACCACCATCATCACCATCATCACCATCACCATCACCACCACCATCACCATCATCATCACCATCACCATCAGCATCATCATCACCACCATCATCACCATCACCACCATCACCATCAGACAGAGCCAGGCATAGCCTAAACACCTCCCCTGCCCCAGGCAGCAGCTGCTGGCCTTATTACCACCTTGCTGCTAGTGCCGGGCTATGCCCAGGGTGAGCAGGTAGCCACCTGTGTACCCCCGGCCCACAGCCTCCGCCGCCCGCCTGAGCAGTCTCATCTGGTTTCTGTTGGGCGTCCACGTGATGGGCAATGAAAGCAGAGCTCCGGGGCTTATGAAGCTTGAAAGCCCTGGTCTCCGGGGCTCCCCACCGGCCACCTGGGACCTGACCACCACTTGCCTGGGGCCTGGAAACAGGCCTGACGCTGTGCAGACACGCTGGCAATCAAAGCCCCTGTGTCAGGAGCACGTTTTCCAAGCACTCGGAGGGTCTGTGAGGACGGGAGGACGGGGGTTATGATTGGCCTCCCGGAGGCCGACCCACCACCTCTGCTCCAAGTGCCCAATTTCCCGGCCAGGGAAGCCGTGTGTTTAATTAAGCCCCATAAAGCCAGCCAGCTAGCAGGGGGGCGGCTTCGTCCACACAGTCAACACCGCATGCGTCTCACCTGGAAAAAGGGGTTTATGCAGAAAGAATGTCCCAAATGGGTTCCATATGCCTGTTCCCCCGAGCTGGGCCTTCCCAGAGCTGGGGCCAGGGCTGGGGTCGCCAGCCCCTCCTCCCAGACACGGCCTCAGCTCACCCTCCGCCTGTAGCCGCTGCTTAAACAGAAGACGTCATGGCAAATGACCTGCGGTGGGTTCCAAAGACTGTTTGATCCAGGGGAACTTGCTCCTGGAGCCAGCTCCGTCCCAGGTAAGCCGCAGAGGCCACAGAGGCCCACTGTGAGGTGACTGTCCACCTCCCGAGGCCCCGACCCAGGAGGGCCCGACCCAGGGGGGCCCCGATCCAGGGGGGCCCCGACTCAGGGGGGCCCCGACCCAGGGGGTCCCTGACCCAGGGGGGCCCCGACCCAGGGAGGCCCTGACCCAGGGGGCCCCTGAACCAGGGAGGCCCTGAACCAGGGAGGCCCCGACCCAGGGGGGCCCTGACCCAGGGGGGCCCTGACCCAGGGGGGCCCGACCCATGGAGGCCCCAACCCAGGGGAGCCCTGACCCAGGGGGGCCCTGACCCAGGGGGACCCACCCCATGGAGGCCCCAACCCAGGGGGGCTCTGACCCAGGGGGGCCCTGAACCAGGGAGGCCCCGACCCAGAGGGGCCCTGATCCAGGGGGTCCCGACCCAGGGGGGCCCCGACCCAGGGGGGTCCCTGACCCAGGGGGGCCCAACCCATGGAGGCCCTGACCCAGGGGGCCCCTCAAGCTGACTGTTTATTGTTGGCTACTCTGTGGCCCATCGAGGTCCCCAGAGCTGCTTAGACTCTCAGAGACGGAGGGATCAAGGGGCCTCTGGCCCCACTCCCCACACACACTTCACAGATGGGACCACCGAGTTCTAGAAAGGGCACGACTAGTCCAAGACTGACAGTCCAGCAGGCCATGAAGAGTGACATGGGGACAGAGGAAGGACGGCTCATTAATGCCCGCCCCTTGTCCAATCCAGATGGTGGCTTCCCCCCACTGCTTCCAAACACCACCTCCTCCAGGGGGCCAGCCCAGGTGCCCCAACCCATCCCATGACCCTGAATCCTCCCTCTGTTTACACATCAATCAATTTGCTATTCACCAGCAAGTGTCTTCCTTAGGGCCAATTCCTAGGGGAGCAGGGACATTTGTCTTATTCACTGTGGTATCGTCATGCCTTAGTCAAATTTTGGCATAACAAGTAGTCAGTTCCTCATTTTCATCTCTACCACCACTACTGTCATTATCACCACCACCACCACCATCACCATCACCATCACCAGCATCACCATCACCATCACCATCACCATCATCACTATCACCATCATCACCATCACCATCATCACCACCATCACCACCATCATCATCATCATCACCATCACCATCACCATCACCACCATCACCATCATCACCACCATCATCACCACCATCATCATCATCACCATCACCATCACCATCACCAGCATCACCATCACCATCACCATCATCACCATCATCATCACCATCACCATCATCACCATCACCACCACCATCACCATCAGCACCATCACCATCATCACCATCACCACCATCACCATCATCACCACCATCATCACCACCATCATCATCATCACCATCACCATCACCGCCATCATCACCACCATCATCACCAGCATCACCATCATCACCACCATCATCACCATCACCATCACCATCACCATCACCACCACCATCACCACCATCATCACCATCATCACCATTACCATCACCACCACCATCATCATCATCACCATCACCATCACCAGCATCACCATCACCATCACCATCACCATCATCACCATCACCACCATCACCATCACCACCACCATCACCATCACCACCATCACCATCACCATCACCAGCATCACCATCACCATCACCATCACCACCACCATCACCATCACCACCATCACCATCACCATCACCAGCATCACCATCACCACCACCATCACCAGCATCACCATCACCACCACCATCACCATCACCACCACCATCACCATCACCATCACCACCATCATCACCATCACCACCATCACCATCACCATCACCACCACCATCACCATCACCATCACCAGCATCACCATCACCATCACCATCATTGCCACCATCACCATCACCATCACCATCACCATCATTGCCACCATCATCGCCACCACCACCATCACCACCTTCACCATCATTGCCATCATCACCATCACCATCGTCACTACACCACCATGATAATCGCAGCAACTGTCTTTCTCTTGTCCTCAGTCTCTCTAGCGCACACTTGACCCTGTCCCCATGTTCTGAGATCTGGCTTCAGCCCTAGTGGCCCGAGGACAGCTCTGAAGTGAGAGGCCCCGCGGCTTGGCAGACAGAGCTGTGGGGCTCCAGGAGGAGTGTCCCCATGGACATCCACTCCTCCTTCTGCTCACCATCCACCACCTGCTGGCTCACACCCTCCCTGCTACAGGCTCAGGAATCTCCCAGCAGGACCTCAAAATTGGGGTGATTCCAGCCAAGTCCCTCAGGAGGCTGCGAATGCCAAGTTCAGGGAAGGGTGTGTCGGGGAGGGGACCTCGGCCAGCAGCTGGAGACCCGAATGAGCTGAACTGAGCCTCGTCCTCTGAGCTGCCTCATGTCCATCTATCCAAAGTGGTCAGACTCCACCCAGTGCCCACTGGAGCTTGGGGCCCTGCCTGAGCTGCTCCAGGTGGTACTTCCCCCCAGTACCAGTGGCTCCGAGCCACCCTCCAGGTCCAACATTTGGAGCGAATCTGCAGTGAAGGTGTGTGGCCGGTTACGAGAGGCCACTCGGCCTCTCGTCAGGGTTCCGGGCAGCTGGCCAGCTTCTCCCTCCAATTAAACACCCCGTTTGGTGGGTGGGGGCCTCTGAGTGGGAGAGGGGACGCACCTGGGACGGGAGGGACAGAAGCACCCCAGGGGGGGAGTTCACATGCCACCTCCCAGGGCTTCAGGTGAGGGACACTCCGTGGATACCTGGGGTTGAGGGGAGGAGGGACAATGATGGGGAAGGGACTGGGGCGGTGCACCCCTCCATCCCAGAGGCACCTGGCCCAAGACCAATGGTGGCACAGAGCCACAGTGGCTTCGGGCAGTGCTGGGTCTGCCGAGCACTCAGAAGGACGCGAGAGCCCAGCCATCCACGGTGCAGAGCACTCTGGGGACTCCTGGGACTGGCCTCTCGAGGCCTCGGGGACCAGGTGGCACAGATGCAAACAGGTTCAGGGGAGCCAGCCAGTGGACCAGGGGCTGGAGCTGGCAGGAGGGGACGGCTCTGAACCCGGGAAAGCCAGCCCCCGGGCCCTCGCTGGCCACCACCCTGGGCTGCTGTCTGCAGGGAGCCCAGGAGAGTGACAGGGAGGCATGGAGCCCACGTGCCCACAACCTGGGCCAAGGACTCTTGCACACGCCTGTGGAGCAAAGGGGGCTGGTGTCCAGAAGGGGAGCAGCGAGCAGATGGACACAGGCGCCTCCTGCCACCTCCGGGAGCCTCAGCAGGGTGGGCGGCCCCCAACGGCTTCCATATCTGGATGCCTGGCCACCAGAGCTGGGCTGGTGGGCGGAGGGGACTCGTCAAGCCGGGACTGCCACCCGGAAGTGGCGCTCTCAGCCTGCGATCTGAATTCCAGATGGGCCTTTTCCCCTCCCCGAAGCACAGGAAGAGTACCCGAGGTCAGGAGAGGCGGCCAGGCCAGCCTCCCTCCCGTCTGCTGTCCACGGCACCCACGGGAGCAGGTCTGGGTATTTATAGGCCAGGGTCTCTTATCAGACACTCTATCAAAGGCCGAGCTGGCCAGGCGGACCCACGGGCTATTTCGGTCGGCCATTCCTCTGAGACACGTCTAACTCTGATTCAAGGTGAAGGCAGCGCTATTTCATGTCAGGCCAGAGAGACGGCTTCCTATTTTGCAAAGGATCTGTGCCTGATTTCAAGGCAAATTAAAGACAACTCGAAAATGTCACCCCCGCTCAAGGCCAAGGGCACGTCCACTCTCAGCCTGGGACTGCACTGCCAAGGCCACACTCCCAGGGCAGGAGTGCTGGGGGGGCCCAACAGCACCCAGGGGACAGGCAGCAAGCTGGGAAACTGCGTGCCCACTTCCCCAGCTGGCCACTGAAGCCCTGTGCACGGTCAGCTGAGTCACTGGCTCTCTGTTCCCCGGTCCCTTGGGTCCCACCGGCAGCTTTTCCCTGCCACCGTTTGAAGTTTCAGATCTGCACCCTGACCGTCCACGTCTCGGAGAGCAGCCCCCGGCCGTCCAGGTCTCCGTCAGCAGCCCAGGCCCTCCTCACCTCCCCCGCACACAAAGCCCCAACACCTCCAGTCTCACCACCAGCGGCCCCACCTGGCTCCCCACGGGGGCTTCACCCTCACCCTTCACTGAGGGACGGCCGCCGCTGGGCCCTTGCCCTGCGCCCTGTGTCCCCCATCTTACGACAGCCGGCGGCAGGCCTGCCGTGCAAGTCCCCGTCCTACAGACAGGAGGATGGAGGCTCGGAGGGGGAGGGGAGGAGGGGCAGGGCCGACATCCAGAGGCAGAGCTGCCCACTTCCAAGCCCTGAGACGCTCCTGAGCAGGCTCTGGGAGACCCAGGACACCACCGTGTGGCCAGCTGAGCCCCAGAGGGAAGGTGATGCCCAGCCAGTTGGCCACCTCCAGCCCAGCTGAACCCAAGCACCCTCAACACAGGGACAGTCACGGGGCCAGTTCCAGTGGTGACAAATCAACCGGCCAAGGTCACCAAGGGCCATCGGCTCCGCACAACCAGCTACCCTCCCCAGCAGGCCCTGGGGCCGCCCTGATGTCTCCCTTTCTCCCTCCCCACCCAGTGGCCCCTCTGTCTGCAGAGGAGACAGGCTCAGCAAGACCCCTCCCCCCAGTGTCCCCTGGCTGGCCGGAGGACTCACCGAGAGCCTGGCCCTGGCCAGGGCAGTGTCCACAGGCAGCGACTCTGCACAGCCCAACTCCAGCCAGTGCCCCCTTTTGTCTTTTTTACTATTATTGTGTTTTCTGTAAAAGGCTCCATTCAATGAAATTTTCTATGATAAATTGAATTGAGTTGTTTTGGTCTCCACTGGTGCACCACGCACACAACAACATGGTTCCCGCATGAAGGCGATTTTCTGGGGACCTCTGACAGAGGCCAGGCACATGCTTGACTTCTCATGCAAATGGCCCCACGCCTCTGCCTGCCCCAGCACAGGCCAGGAAGATGGTCACCTCCCAGGGGGCCTCTGACTTCCAGAGACTGACCTCCTCTCCCCTGGTGCTGGGAAGACCTCTCCCGGGCCAGCTCTGGGGCAGCCTCCAGCTACAGGCACTGCCAGCCACCGGGACTGCCTCTGGGGCCTCTGTCCCTGCCCTGTCTTCCTTCGACCTGTCCAGGATGGGGACTTCAGAGCTGGCCTCGGGGTCTTGAATCAAGTCCCCAGGGAGTTTGGGTCATGCAGGCCTCTCCTGACTCTGGCTCCCAACTGCCCCCAATCCAAGCTTGGACACCCGCCTCCATTCACCAGCCCCAGCCCCAGTCCCGCAGCAACCAGCCAGCGCTGGCCAGGGAGGCCATGGGCACAAGAGGCAAGGGGTCCCCCAGCATCTAGGCAGTGTCACCAGACCTACACGAGTGCCATCATGACTCAAAGGGCTCAGTTAACTCACAGCCCCCTCACAGAGGGGAACTCAGGCACGGAGGTCACGCAGCCCAGGGTCACCCACGTGATGAGGGAGGGCACCAGGATTCAGGCCAAGCAGCAGGCTCCAGAGCTGATAGGCCCTGCGGCGGCTGCTGCCTGTCAACAGTCTCACCCAAGGCGGGAGGAAAACACGGTGTCCCCCAGGGAGGCAGGAAAGCCAGAGAGAAAGCGAGCGGTTGGGACAAAATCTGGCTCCACCAAGGCACTCGCCCAGCCCTTCTGTCCCATCCCCGTCCCTCCACTTCCTCCTCCAACCCCTGAGCTGGTGATCTTGACAGCTGGGGGCCTCTTCCCTCCCACCACATGCCCATCTGTGTGTTGGTGACACCCACCGCCAACTGTGGCTTCTGTCCAGAACACACCTGAACGTCCGCCTGCCTTCTCAGCGGTAGAAGGTTCAGGCAGTGTCTGTCTCCTGTGGCTGCTGTAACGAGTAGCCACAACCCAAGTTCACCCTCTCTCTGTGCTGGAGACTGCACGTTTTAAAGGGAGCTGTGGGCAGGACCACGCTCCCTCTGGAGAGGGACCCCCGAGAAGGTCCTTCCTGCCTCTCCCACTCACGGTGGCCCCAGGTGGCCCCTGGGTCTGTCCGCCTCTGTGTTCACATGGGGTCCTCCCACGTCCCTCCTCTTCTCACGAGGGCGGGTGATCCAGGGCCGTCTCATGTCAAGCTCTTCCCCAACTGTTCTGCCAGGACCCGTTCCCCGAGGGCAGGGTTCACAGGGGGCAGGGGAGCCCCCGCAGACCTGGACCCCGGTTCAGCAGAAGCCCGGGTTCCCCGCCAAGCTCTACAAGGTTCAAGGAAAATGATGAGCCACCTCCGGACGTTTGTCTCCAAAAATGCTCGATTCTAGTCGATTTTCTTGTACCTGAGTCAAGACTGTCTGCTCCCGGGGGAGCAGGTGAGGGACCAGGAGGGGCCAGGCCCGGGACTCGGGATGTCCCTTCACCAGGAGTGCGAGCTGTGGACAAAGAGGAAGCCCCCCAGACAGTCCCTGACGTCCGGGGATTCCCATCCGTTCCAGTGCCGCCCGGAACAGGGACTCCAGGTGCGGTCCTCACCTGGCCTCTCCCTGGCCTCAGGGATCAGGGGCTCCAGGGGGCACTGGGGACACACCATTCTGCCAGGGGTGGCCCAGAGGCCAGAGCAGGACTGCCTAGAGGCCAGCTCACCTCTGTGTCTGCTGGCTGGCTGCTGTCCCTAGGCTCCCTGCAGGGTCCGCTGGCCAGAGCACGCGAGGCCTGTCCATGTGGCCTGGGCTTCCTCACAAGGTGGAGGATGAGGGCCAGGACGGAAGGGCCAGGGACACAAAGTAGCCTTTTGACCTTGCCTTGGGGGTGGCATGCTCCATCAAAGGGACGGTCAGAACAGGTTGCTGTCCACGGGAGGGCGCAGGCCTTGGGTGGGGAGCGGAGCAGGGGGAGAGGAGCCTGCTGTGGGTGCCCTCGAGTCCTCCCCTCCCGGGCGGTGCCAGCCCACCTCACGGCACTCCAGGCCTCACGGGTCCCGCGCTGGCCCTGGCTCCCTGTGTGCAGCTGCCCGGGCCCAGCCCCCAGCTCCCGTGCAGGAAGCAGCCCTGCAGACCCAGGGGGACACCAAGACGGCGGCCCGGCCGCCCGTGATACCTGCGCCCCAGGGCTTTGATAAATGGAGAGATTGGCTGCTAATTCCCGCCACTGTCAGGGAAGGGCGCCCGGCCACGCGGACGGGGCCACTCTCCTTATCATGGGGTCCCCAGGAACATTACCAAAGGCAGGTTACGTCACCCTTCTGAGGGGCTCCAGAGGGGCTGCTGGTCCTAATGGATTTGCCAGGTGGAGATAAAGGCCTGCTGGGTCCTCCGTAATCAGTGGTTCATCAAATAGACCCCAGGAAAGGGGGGGCTGGTTAGCCACTCAGGGACGGCTGGTCTGCTCAAGAAACAACATTCTAGAATATTCCACACAAAAAAGTCTGGCAGGAAGGGCTTCCCTGGGGATGCCAAAGTCACTCAGAAAGGACCAAAAGGGCTGAATTCAAACCCAACACTCGCTGCCTATAAACTGGGAAAGAATTGCTTGTCCACTCTGGGCCTCACTGTCCTCGTCTGTAAAATGGGCTGCCACAGCCAAGAGACTGAAGCGAGGTCCAACAGGAAGCGCACGGGGGAGAACAAACACAGGGCATGGCCGCTTCGTGACCACCAGGGGAGATCAGTGGCCCTGGAGCCTCAGCCTGCATCTGAACCCCAGTGTGGCCCGAAGCTGGGCACGTTAGCTCTCTGTCCTGCCCAGCCGTCCTCCTGAGAGCTGTCCATCAGGCCTGGCCGGCTGTGAAAGTGACGCAGGTGGCAGGGGACTGTGAAATTCGATGCCAGAGTCTGAGGGATGGGTACAGGAGGGACGGACCCGTGCTTGGTGGGTGCAGAGGTTAAGAGGACAGAGTCCTGACCCGGGAGGGTGACACCGGCCGAGTGGGCGGAAGATGAGGGTGCTGGGTGGAATCCGCTCCCCACTCCGGGAAGGCAGGGACCGCGGGTGGGCGCAGAGGAGGCCGCACCTGGGGCTGCACAGCCCGCAGCTCCAGCAACTGGACAGGGGCCATTCGAGAAAAACAGAATTGCAAATTCCAAGCCACACACCCACAGGGGTGTTGTCAAGGGGGATGTCACATGTCCACGTCAGGAAAGCCCACGACGTGGAGCCGCCCGCCCACTCCAGAACGCTGTCCCCTGCCCTGGGTCCACCCGCTGGTCGCCGCTTACCCTGAAAACAGTTTATCGTCATTTTTTTCTGTGAAGAGAATAGACAGATGATCCGGGTTCAGTGCAGAAGGTCCGTGAGGTCTGTCTGAGGCCGAGCAGAGGGTCTCCCTCCAGACCTGGCTCCGACTCCTAGTTTCTGTCAGGATTCAAGAAGAGGGTTCTGGTATGCTTCAAGGGTGCTCCTTGCCAAAGTCACTAACTCTGGAATCGGGAATAATTCCCCAAAATACACAGAACCAAAGTGAAACCGAGGCGCAGGCAAAAGCAGCTCAGAGGCACATCCTCCCGGTGACCTGGGCTCGGCCCTGCGCACCAGGACCCGGTCACGGACACGTGGGTGGAGTGTTGTAGGGGACGGTCCTCCCTGCCTGGGGCAACTCTGTGACCCCCACTGTCCGGAACCCCCGACTGCTCCGGCCGCCACCCGCCGTTCAGCCGTGCCATGTTCCGGGCCGTGAGCCGGGCAGCCCCAGGAGCTCTCCTAGGTTCTCCCCCTCCCCCGGTCCCATCGAGGAGAAAGCAAGCTGTGATGGCCGGTGGTTGGCCACCCCGTCCTCCGGCACCGCAGCCCGACTCCTTCCGCCTGATCCTCGACTCTCGGAGGGGCAAACGCGATACATATTCATCTTCGCCTCCAGGGCCTGGGTTTTCTTCCTGGGCGAGCGGCGAGCACCCTGATGCTCCGTGGAGATGTGGGGCAGCGGCCCAGTGGTGGCCATCTGTGTACTCCTGAGCGGGAACCTCCACTCTGGCCGGACTAAGAACCAAATCACCAGGAGCCACCTGCCCCTGGGTCCCGCAGCAGCTCAGCTGTCCCAGGAGCAACCAGAACGCCACAGCACGCCCTCCCGGCCCCCTCCCTGACCGGGCCTTGTCAATGCCACCGGCTCTCCAGGTCCCCTCCCCAGCCAGGGACATCGGAGAGAAGACGGCAGTTGACCCACTGCCGTTCAGACATCCCTCTCCCACACAGAGAGAAATAACGGGCAGCGTGGAGGAAGGACAGAGAGACGGAGAGAAGGACGCACCTCCCAGCCGAGAGCTGGAGAGAGGCCCACTCCCCAGCCAGCTCAGAGGGCCTGGGCAGAGCACAGCGGGACCCACGCCCCGCAATTCCCAGCAGCCACCCCCCACAGAATGCTTGGAAACAGGAGTGACCCTTGGAAAGCACTTTTCATCAGCCCTGTCCACTGCTAAGCTCAGGCCAACGTCCTCTTTGTTCGATGGCAGCGTAAAAGTCACAGATTCTTCCTCGAGCAAGAAACTGAGACAAGAACAAAAGTAAAGCCTGACTCTGGGCAGGACTCCCCCGGCGTGGCCCTACAGAGCGGCCGGCTCTGCCCTGTACCTGGGCCTCCCGCCCTGGTTCTTCCGGGAGGTCCTGTCCCCTCCCTCTCCACACTGGGCCTGCCTGCGGTTGCTGTGTGGTGACCGTGACGCTTCACAACCAAGGCCACAATAAAGGTCTGTGTTCACCTGGCCCCTGCCCCCAAAGCTACGGCCTGCCTGGCGTGTCCCTCTGGGCCCAGGAGGTCCTGCGAGCAATGAGGGCGTTTGTCATCGATGATTCATCCGACACATCCAGGCGCAACTCAGAGGCAGAGGGTGGTGCCATCTCCGCAGAACCGGCTCGCAGTGCGAATCCCGGGAAGGCGAGAGGTGGTCACCGTCCCGTATCCGCCCTCCGAGGGGCAGTGCCAGGCCGCCGGCTTTTGTCTCCAAGGACACAGCAGCCTGATGGCACCCACCGGCCACCCTGGAGACCAAGATCCGGTGACAGGGGCCTCCGTACCCCAGGAGACTCGCATGACAGGCAGCTCTGGAAACCATCAGAAAACATTAAAGGAGCAAAATGCATCTGGCGCCGCAGCCATCGGGGAGAGCGCGTCCACTTGGTCCAGAGCCGCCGCAGATAAGGCCCTGCTCATTGAATTAGGCCAGGAAATGGAAGAGCGCCGGGCGCAGGGTGGGAAGGCCCATTTCTCAGCAAACCCTGCTCACTGTTGGGGGGAGGCCACGGGAAGGCCCGGGAGTCCTGAGAGGGAGATAACAGGGCGGCCAGAGCAGAGGCAGATGATCCCGCACCCAGGCCCAGGTGACCCATCCATGCACTAACCAAGATTGAAGGGCCACCAGACACAGCAGATGACGCAATGTGGCCCCCGCCTCCCCGTGACAGGGGACGAGCTGCTGATAACGCAGTCCTGCCGGCTGCCCCTGGGCACTGTAATGCCCGCCAAGGCCTCCCACCCTGCTCCTCAGTGCCGCAGGGGACACGGGCCCAACTCGCTAAGAAAACTGACCCACAGTGAATGAGGGGCGGGCATCCCGGGGTGGAGGGTGCTGCCGGCCGACGGGGAGTTTGCGGCCTCTAACCAAGAAGGAGCCCAGAGCTCCGGCTGCTCTCCAGAGGCTCCCAGGACTGGGGTGTCCATGATGGAGGTCCAAGGGGAATGGGAAGAGCCCAAACTGTGGCTCTGCAAGGTGGGTGGCTTTTGCCCACGCCAACGAGCCACCAAGGTCCGACTGTGCCGCGGCTGTGACCTTCACAGGAAAGCTCTGGGGCCACAGGGGAGGGTCACACGTGGACTTGGCAGGGCCACCCACGGAGAGGAAGAAGACTGCACCTACTGGGTGACAGGAAGGGACCTGGCATGTGGGGGGCTGTGTCATCCGGCTGTCATCTCCGTGCCCAACACACCTGACCCACCTGAGGGAGGGAGAGCCTACGGGGCTCACCGTGGAGGCCAGTCCCGGGTCAGCCGGGCCACCTCCCTGGGCCCGGGGTGAAGGGAGCGACATGGCGGAGGGTGCGGTAGAAGAGCACGGCTCTGCTGGGCGCCAGAAAGCAGGGGGTAGGAGGGTCCACAGGGAAGCTGCATCCTTCCAGGGCAGCCCCCAGTGACCCACCCCCTCTGGCCACACCCCACCCACCCGTAGTGACCACCAGGCGTCCGTTCATACTAGGATGGGCCGCCTAGGGAGCGCGGTCATGACCCTACAATTCGACCTCGGAACGCTCCCACGTCAACCCCGGAGCCGTCAGAGGACCCCGCGTCCAGCCCAGTGGGAGCCGGGAGCATCTGGCTTGGAAGAGGAGGAGCAGGCTCCATCCAGCCCAGCGACGCCTGCCCACTGCCACCCATCCACGACAGCCAAATGTCCCCTACCACATCACATCTGTGGCCACTGGGCCCTAACCACCTCCCAGATACCCCCAATACATGAACTTGGGGGGCAGGGCTTCCACACATGCTGAGGGGCGGGGACACCCCCAAGTGTCCCACTGGGCCTCTTAGTAAGAACAAGGACATTTTCTCACACGCCACAGAACAACTACAAAACCCAGAAAATTCACTGTCGGGACGATATCAGGACCTGCCCATGGTCCCACTCAGGTTCCCAAGAACGTCCCAGGGACGTTCTTGGTGACGTTTTGTTTCAATGTAAGCCCAGCCGTCGCTGTGGAACCCTGCCCTGGGGCTTCCTGACCCCACGGGACCCTGTCCTTTCTTTATCCTTGTGGCCACAGAGCTTTGAAGGGCCCGGGAGGTACCTGGGGTCATTCCCTGATGTGGGCCTGTCCACCTGGCCTAGTGACCAGGCTTGGGTGGCCTGTCTCTCTCGGGGATAACACACGGGACTGAGGCGTGTCCCTCTGCTGTGTCCCAGCAGCAGGCACGTGACACCAGCTGGTCCCAGTACTGGTGACGCTTTTCCAGGGAGCCGGGAAGGTGTTTTCCCTGTGACGTTCCCCTTCTTCCTGTGGACACAGCCATCGCCTGCCCTAGGTCACCGTGAGGCCACCGGGAGAACTGCCCCTTCGGAAAGCTTCACCCCTGGGGTGGACTGTCCATGGCATCCTCCTCCAGGGCACGAGCGAGACCTGGACGTGGCATCCAGTGGAGACCCTGACCTGGCTGCAGCCCCAGGGCAGGCCTCCCCCTCAGCCCGGCCTGAGGCAGCTCCGTGTCAGTGGGACGTAGGGGACCCTCGGGGACTGGTAGAGCAGTTCCTCAATGTGTCTGGGATGTTTCCAGAAGAGGCTGGAAGATCTGTCCTCCACGTGGGCAGCTCCACCACCCAGCCAGGCCCGCAGAGAAGAGAGGAGGGAGCGGGGTCTCCCCTCCTGCCCTTGGACAGCACGGTCCAGGCTCGCTGGCCGAGGGGCTGCAGGACTTACTCACTGGCCGCCTGGGTTCTCGGGCTTCAGCCCTGGGTGGGGTCACCCCCTCCTCTTCCCGGGTCCTAGGGCCTGGGGACTTGGCCCGAGCCACACCAGCATGGCTCGGGGTCTCCTGCCCATAGGTGGCCTGCAGGGGACTTCTCAGCAGCCAGGGCAGCATGGGCCAGCTCCCTGGGCAAAAGCGCTTGGTCCATCCGTCCACCACCACCTGCCTCCAAGCCCCTGTCAACAGCAACGCAGGATCAGTGTCCGTTGGTCCTGCTTCTCTGGAGACCAGGATGGATGCAGGGACAAGAAGGTGGCTCTGCTGGGCCAGGAGAGGGGCTTCCTGAGGACCGTGGGAGCCATGGGTGGGGGTGCAGTGCCCCCAGTGCCAGGGCCACGCGCTCGGTAGACGTGGTTCACCACAGGCACAGCTGGCCCCCCGCCCCCGCCAGGCGCCGGCACCAGGACACTCCATGGACTGGGGCCATGTGTCTGCACCTCTCTTTGGAGCAGCTGCAGGAAACGGTCCCCCAGCGGCCACAGACCCACAGCCCCGCACCAGCTGGTGGGGGTGGCTGGCCGGGTGAGCTGGCCACCACCATCGGCACCTAGAGTCCCGCGGCACCACGCCCTGGGCCCAGGAGCAGGCGGACCCTCCCGTGGGTGGCCCTGCAGAGCGCGGGCTGGTGCCCAGGTGCGGGGAGGCCACCGGCCTGGTCTGGCCTCTCCACCCAGTGGGACTCCCAGTGTAGGCCGTCCACTGTCTGAGCACTCATGGGCCAGGATGGACGGCGCTCGCACAGACGTCTGCCAGCCCCGGTCCCCGTCTGGGTCTTGGGTTTCCACGGGGAGGCGAAGGCCAGTGTGGGGAGAAGGGGCCACAGCAGAGGGTGGCTCTGCTTTCACAGAGGCGCCCAGCACTCCCCAGGGTCGGGTGTCTGTGAGCAGCACCTCCCTCACCCTCCCTCTCCCTCCTCCTTCCCCCTCCTCCCCTCCCTCCTCCCTATTCTCCCTGCTCCCCTCTGGGCCTCTGGGGCTGCAGACCGGGCTGTACCAGGACTTGAACAGCCAAGGAGACTTTGCTCCAGTCCACAGGCAGCTCACAGACCAGAGCAAAAGGCAAGGGGCCCGTGACAGTGGAAGGGTGGGGGGTATCACGGGCTCCCAGGGTGGACGGGTCCACGGTTCCCTCCCAGATGCTGGCACAGGAGGGGATGGTGAGGAGCGCAGAGGCCGTGAGAAGGAACAGGAACAGGGAGCCCCCGGGTGGGGGCAGGCGGGGCCTCACTCCCGCAGCAGTGCCACCTGACCTCTCTGAGCCTTGGTGGCAGACTGCCATCAACAGCACGGTGCCACGGCCCCCTTCCCGACACGCACCCTGGAGATTCCACACCCCTCCTTGGAAGGGTAGGAGCTGATTTTCTGGAAAAGGTGGCGCAGAGGTTCCAGCCCAGGTGATGCCCCAGGGGGACCTTGCAAAAATTAAAATTATGTTAAGTGACCCTGTGCATCCTGCGGCGTCCCCACTCAGCCCCCAGGACACCGGCAGCCAGACCCCTCCAGGTGGGAGGCAGAACCTCCTGCCAGCCCTGATTCAACCTGAGAGGAGAATCTGAGGAAGCACTGGAGGATGTGGCCACCGGGGATCCCAGAAACTCCCTGGATCACTCTACAAGGCGGGGTACAGTGGTCATGCGCCCGCCCTGAGCGTCCAGTGAGCTCCCTAGTGCTCTGGGCAGCCAGGAGCTGATGGCCAAGGACGGCCAGACGGCTGCAAACAGGGAATGTGGAGACCAAGGCAACCAGGCAAGACACTGGAAGGACAGAGACTTCTCAGGAGGAAAGGGCTGTAGCAACTCGCTGTCATCAGCATCGCCAGAGACAGCGCACCAAGAACAAGAACAGGGGGCTATCAAAAAGGAACATCAGAGGGTTTTACAAAACCTCCTAAATCTAAAAATGAAAGCCACAGCCAAGGCAAAAAAACTCGAGAGTCATGAAATGAAGTTCAAAATATTCCATAAAGTAAAAGGAAAAACGGAGAAGAGTAAGTGGGAGGGAGAGAGGAAGGAAGGAAGGAAGAAGAGGAGGGCAGGAGGAAGTCAGGAGGGCAAGAATGAGAGGTCAATCAGGAACAAGACCGGTCCAGGTGCAGATCCCACCCCAGACCCCAGAGCTACCGGTGTGGGAGGGAGGAACTCATTGCGAAACACATCGAGAAGTTCCCTGCACGGAAGCTTCCAGCACGGCAGAGAAAGATGGGCTAGTCCTGGGCACCGCCCTGGGAAGCGCTGGCAGACCTGGGACAAAGAGAAGAGTCCACGAACTTCCAGAGAGAAAACCAGGACCGCATACAGCAGACTTCTGTGCACTTGGCCGCACTGGACGTGAGAAAAGGACAAGCAGGGCCTTCCCCAGGAACATCACCTCCTGACCTAAATCGTACGGCCTGCTCCACCGTCCAGCAAGGATCCAGGTGGGGTCAAGACAGCTTCAGACTCGCCAGGTCTCAGAAAGAAGCTGCCCACTGGCCCCAGTTTCCCGAGGAGCCACTAAAGGATGTGCTCCAACCACACGAGAACAGAAACCCTGGGACAGGAGAGTGGAGGGGCAACATGTGAGGGGAAGGGAGTCCCCCAGGTGACAGCAAAGTGCTCAGCAGAGGGCCACTGTCCAGGGGACTCCAGACTCCCGCTGCCACTGTACAGTTTCCTCCCGTGGCCTGCATTGACCCCGTGCTACCATAGCTCCAGGCCTGTCTCCGGCACCCGTGGGGGCGGCTTGCATTTCACCCCTGCCCGTGGCTGAGAGCAGACGGGCACAGCGAGGGCAGGACAGTGATTCAAGGCCACCCCGCTCTCTGCCAGGGCCACGCCAGAGCGTCACGCCGCAGGGTGTGGTGGGAACGAGGTGACCAGGCCTCACCAGGAGAAGCCTCCTGCACAGCCCAACCCAGCCCCTGCGCCATGAGGGACAGTGGAGGACACCAAGGCTGCAGGGGGGCAGAGCCACTGGGAGGGCCCTGGTGCCCCTGGTGACGGTGTGAGGTGGAGGCCTGAGCGGCGCATTGTCATAAACCGGAGATACCCGAGAACCGTGAGCACCACCGGAGGGGTTCTGTTTGTCTGCTGGTTCTCGTGGTCTAGGGACGGAACCCGGGGCCTCTCGGGTGCCAGGCAAGCCCTCGGTCCCCGAGCCTCAGCCAGCCCTGGGTAGACCCAGACTCACCAAGGGTGGTACGCAGGGGACAAAAGCCAGAGGAGAAGACAAGCCATGATCTGAGGCCACGTCCCTCCTACCAAGTGGCATGGACAGCCCCTGCTGAACCAGTGAAGGGACAGGGAGGCCACTCTTCTGTGGCCTTGAAGTCGTGTCTCACAGGCCTGGCCGGCAGGGGAGCCAAGTACCGGAGGGTGACAGACGGGCAGCGAGCTGCAGGTGAGGTTTCCTGCTATTTCCAGGATCAGTCGGGGCGATGGGTGCGTGGGACATGGAGTGGCCCTGGGCACACGTCATGTATGGCATCACGGAACACCCAGGCCTGAGGCCCTCCACACCCACCTCCTGGCCACCACACCAGGGCCTCAGCACTGTCCCCTTCCCCAGGAAGGGCCCACCACGACACACCCAGTGCCACCCACAGGGACACCTCCCCCGTCCTGGGTCCCACAGCTCCTCCACCCCTGCAGTGCCCGTCTGCCCACCAGGACCCGCAGCGCCCTGAAGACAGCTGGCCCAGCCTGGAGAGACGAGGGCCGTCCCCTGTGAGACTACCTGTGTGCCCACTGGCCAGCTGAGGGCTGCGGGCCAGCCGTGTGGCCTCTTGGGGCCCGCCTGTCCCCACGCCTGTCCTCCCGCCTGTCCCCACGCCTGTCCCCATGCCTGTCCTCCCGCCTGTCCCCACGCCTGTCCTCCCGCCTGTCCCCACGCCTGTCCCCACGCCTGTCCTCCCGCCTGTCCTCCCGCCTGTCCCCACACCTGTCCTCCCGCCTGTCCCCACGCCTGTCCCCACGCCTGTCCTCCCGCCTGTCCTCCCGCCTGTCCTCCCGCCTGGCCCCATGCCTGTCCCCACGCCTGTCCCCATGCCTGTCCTCCCGCCTGTCCCCACGCCTGTCCTCCCGCCTGTCCCCACGCCTGTCCCCACGCCTGTCCTCCCGCCTGTCCTCCCGCCTGTCCTCCCGCCTGTCCCCCTGCCTGTCCCCACGCCTGTCCCCACGCCTGTCCTCCCGCCTGTCCCCACGCCTGTTCTCCCGCCTGTCCTCCCGCCTGTCCTGCCCTCGCCTCCTGCCCTGCTGCCATTTGTGAGGCGAGGGAGCCCTCAGGAGAGAGGCCTGGCTCCCCTGTGCCCTCCTGTCCCTCCAAGGACAGGCAGGTGCACTGAAGGCCAGCAGATGGACAGCAGTGCCCCTCAGCCAGCTGACCATGGGCACCAGCGGGGCTCCGGCCGTGGTCCTGGCCTCACGGCGTCCGGGGAACAGCGGCAGGAAGGGGCAGCCCTGGGTCCTCACAGGACTGGCCTGGGTCCTGGGGCCCCGTGAGGAGCAGGGAGTCCTATCTGCTGGGACCAGCAGCCCCCGGGAGGGCGTCAGGCAGGGCCTCACACAAGGAGCCCAGAGCGACGGTGGCCTCCCTGCCTCCACGGTCCTCCCCACACTCCCCCTTGCCCGTCCCTGGACGGTGTTCTGGACGTGGCCAGGTGTGCCTCCAGCCCACTGAGGACAGTGGTCCCCCTCCAGCTGCTCTCTCGCGTCTGACTCGACTCCCCCACCCCCGCACGCCGGCCCACCTGAGGCCAGGTGGTGGCAAGGACCTTGTCCCCCTCCTCACGAGTCTCTCTCACCCACCCACTCTGCACGGCTCTCCCCTGAGCCCTGGGGCCCTGGTGTCCCCCGACCCTTCACCTGACACCACTGCTATACGGTCCAGGCCCTGGACATCTGTCCAGTGCCCCACCCCAGTCACCTCCCTGCTGGGGGCCACGTGTGACACCGACACAGAGGCACAGCCCCTGGCTCAAAGCCCCCGCGCCAGCGCACTGAAGCCCAAACTCCTAGCACCCCTCAAAGCCTCGCAGAGTGACCCAGCTGGTCCCCTCGGTGCATCTCGCCTCCTCCTCAGGCTCAGCCTCCAGACCAGCCGCCCTCCAGCTCTGGGGAGCCAAGAACTCCCCGGGGACGCGGGCCGTCATGCTCGGGGCCCCGCTGGTCACGGCAGCCTGGGAATCGGCCCTGGGACCAGTTCTCCCCGTGACCTGGAAAGCCCTGCTCGGGTCCTGTCCAGCTGACCAGGCCCGTGCTCCACCTGCTCCTCCTGCCCAGGACACCTGCCTTCCACATCGGACTCTGAGCCCCAGGGCCGCTCACAGAGGACACCTCCCAGGAGCTGTCCCCAGGCCCCAGGGGACCCAGTGCCTCCCTGTGCGTCCCGAGGCCGTGTCCCCCGCAGCCCCCAGACCACCTGCCCACGGGCATCGTTCCCCCAGGGGCTCTCCATCTCGGTCCGATGCAGCCCAGGCCGAGGCTC
Source organism: Spermophilus citellus (assembly GCF_964194105.1). Taxonomy (NCBI): domain Eukaryota; kingdom Metazoa; phylum Chordata; class Mammalia; order Rodentia; family Sciuridae; genus Spermophilus; species Spermophilus citellus. The sequence continues at coordinate 253,362,334 of NC_138183.1, read as the reverse complement.
CAACTGGTACCCATCAAGTGGCCCTTGGGGGGACCCCAGTAGCCTGAGGCCTGAGCCTGCAGCAGATCAGGCCCCTCCCTGCTGCCTGCCCCCGCTGCTGGGCACCCCTGGGCAGGCGCAGCTGGCTGGAAAGGGAAGCGGGCCTCACAACGCACTCGCTATATTTTTAGATCCAGTGACTCATCTCCAGGCTCTGGCCTCCACAGAGGCCCGCAGGGGCCGGGCTGCGCCAGCCCCACTCAAGCCCCTGCCCCACCCGTCCACTGAGGTGCCCCTGAAAACTGGCCAGAGGAACCCAAGGGTCCAGCCCGCCGCCCACAGCGCCATGGAGGCACTCACTGAGCCTGACCCTGGACGGCCCCTGCCTGCACCCTCGTTGCCCTCTTTTTCTAGGTGGGCATCCTCCCTCCTCCTCCTCCTCCCTCCTCCTTCCTCTCCCTCTCCCTCCTCCCCCTCCTTCCTCCCTCCCTCCTCTCCCACTCCATCCTCTTCCTCCCTCCATCCTTCCTTCCTCTCCTTCCACCCTCTCTCCCCTCTTCCTCCCCATTCTCCTTCCTCCTCCTCCCTCCTTTTCCCCCTCCCTCCCCCTCCTCCTCCCTCTTCTTCCTCCCCCTCCTCCCTCCCTCCTCCTCCTCCTCCTCCATCCTCTTCCTCCTCCCTCCTCCTCCCTCCTCCTTCCACACTCCATCTTCCTCCTCCCTCCCTACTCTCCTCCCTCCTCTTCCCTCCTCCTCCTCCCTCCCTCCTCTCCTCCCTCCTCCCTCTCTCCTCCTCCCTCTTCCCTTCCTCCTCCTCCCTCCCTCCTCTTCCTCCCTCTTCCCTTCCTCCTCCTCCCTCCCTCTTCTTCCTCCCTCCTCTCTCCTCCTCCCTCCTCCTCCCTCCTCCTTCCACTACTCCATCCTCCTCCTCCCTCCCTACTCCTCCTCCCTCCTCTTCCTCTCCCTCCCTCCCTCCCTCCTCTTCCTCCCTCCTCCCTCTCTCCTCCTCCCTCTTCCCTTCCTCCTCCTCCCTCCCTCCTCTTCCTCCCTCCTCCTTCCTCTCTCCTCCTCCCCTCCCTCCTCCTCCTCCGTCCTCCCTCTCTCCTCCTCCCTCTTCCCTTCCTCCTCCTCCCTCCCTCCTCTTCCTCCCTCCTCCCTCCTCCTCCTCCATCCTCCCTCCTCCTCCCTCCTCCTCCTCCCTCCTCCCTCCTCCCTCTCTCCTCCTCCCTCTTTCCTCCCTCCTCCAGCCTCCTCCCTCCCACTCCTCCCTCCTCCAGCCTCCTCCCTCTTTCTTCCCCATCCTCCACCCTCCTCCTCCCTCCTCCCTCCTTCCTTCTTCCCTTTCTCCCTCCTCCCTCCTTCCCCTCCCCCTTTTCCTCCTCTCCCCCTCCCTCCCTCAACTTCCTGTTAATCCATGTGTTTACACTTTACTTTTGGAGTATCTTTTATGAATCATGTCGTCTCTGTTGCTGATGTCTCAAAAATAATTTATATGAACTAGACTCGTTTCTTGTGGTTCTTAGCCTTTTTGTGGCTCTAGCTGTTTTCCCCCCAGACTTTTAATTTTCTGTATGTTTTCTTCTTTTTCTCCCCCTCAAAAAATCCAACGCTCGGGTACATTTCTCAATCTATCACTTTCTAACATGCATGTTCTCTGTCTTGTCTGTCCTTAGCTTTGTTTTTGATCTGTGGGTTCTAATTTGTGAGCTGTGAGCTCAGATCAGGGTCTTCCTCCCGTCCTGTGAGGGTGTAAGTATTTGAGGCTACGACTTTCCCTTCAAGGTTTGCATTAGCTGCATCTCGTGGGCCTGCTGTGGCCTCTGACCTCACTGGGCCTTCACCCACCGCCACACTCCTCCCACATCACAAAGGTCCAGCACAGGACACCCAAGATAAAACAATGCAAACCACATATGTAATTTTAACTTTTCTGCATTGAAATAAACAGATGAAAATAATCTAAGTATTTTATTCAAATCAATATTCCAAGTCGCTTTCAAGTCGATGCGTAATCAATCACAGAACCATTTCTAGGGAGTCTGTCCGTGTTTTTCTGTGCAGGTCTTTGATATCTGGGACATACTGGACGCTGACAGCAGATCTCAGTCCACACTGGCCCATTTTGGGGAGTGGCAACACGTGGCCCCATGGCAGCAGGCGTCTCTCGGGTCTCTCTGCCTCTCCTACTTGCAGGACGGCCCTGAGCAGGTGCTTTGTCACACCCAACGGGAGCCATGGTCCCCCCACGTTGGAAGCCCTGGAGGAGACACCAAGCCAGTGTCCACACACGTCCCTCGGTGTTGGTCAGCACCACAGGGGGGCAGCTTGGCCTCAGATGGAAGCCCAAGGCCAGGGCTCCCTCAGAGGCCTCTCACGGGCCTGCCGATGGTCGCCCTCCTGCTGGGTCCGTCCCGTGTCCTTGTGTGGGCACAAGCGGAGCCTGACGTCTTCTTACAAGGACTCGGTCATGTGGGAGGAGGGCTCAACCCCTCTGACCCATCGGCCTTAACCACCTCGTCAAAGGCCTAATCTCCAAACTTAGCCACATGCCCAGGTCCAGGGGCCAGCTTCAGCATGGTTTGGGGACACGCTGGTCCCATAGGGTGATCCCGAGCACCTGCCACCTCTGTCCCTGGCCCTCATCCCTCCTCCCACAGGCCACAGCCCAGGGTCACTGCCAGCTGTGGGCAGGGGAGCATCTGTGAATCCAAGGAGGGGACGCATCTGTCCGGGACTCAGGCCTTGTCACAGGGACATCTTATCAGGAGCCAGACACGGAGGCTCCGGCCCCTGACACCAGGTTGCGCACCTGCTGTTCCTGAAGGTCAGACAAAGGAAAACCCAGGACCCAAGGGTGCCCAAGACACACAAGGGCCAGCCTTGTGCAGGACAAGACCATGATCACGAAGAACGGCCAAGGGGCCGGTGGCAGGGCCCACCGACACCACATGGCCCACCTTCCTCAGAGAGAAGCCCCATGTTAGGGTGACAGTGAGCACAGCTAACATGCCACTCCCAGCCACCCCCTCCTCTAGGGGTGCCATGTGACCTCATCCTGGCTGACGAGATGGCCGGGGCTTTTCATCTCTATTGCCCTTTCCTCTCTCTTCCTGCCTGGAACCCCTGTAAGGTTTCTGGAGTAGCAGCAGCCTTCTCGTAGACATGAAGAAGAAAGCCACATTCCAAGGGTGGCAGAGCAGAGCGAGGGCAGAGCCCAAGTCCCTGGAAGTCAGGAGCCACCGCACCACCGCCTGGGAACAGGTGCCCGACATCTTGCTATGTGTGAAATCAAACTCAAGCAACAAAAGCCTCCGTCAGTCACGGTTGTCCACCTGCCCATTGTCACGGCTGGCACAGTGTGTGCTCACAGGGCCATTGCCCAGGAGCCTGAGCCGGGCAGCATCACAGGCTGCAGGTGTCACATGTGGAGCGCCAGAGTCTGTGTTCTCCGGAACGTTCTTAGTTGCCAGTCGGAGAAACCAGTATGAGGTGCTCCAGGGAAGAAAGGACCCTGCTGACCAGGGTCACTGAACCGGGGGTCAGGGGCAGCAGCGGCCATCCTCGCTGGAGGCCTGGGCTTCTGTCCCCACTGGACGGTGCCCCTGGAGCAGGACGTTGCCTCCTACGGTCCCAGCCCAGAGGAGAGCCCCCCGGGAGCCAGAGGGCCCCTCCCGCCCCAGCCCCGAGCCAGGGCCGTCCGCGCCACAGAACAGCGGGCACCCGGCACCCTCTGCCCAGAAGAGACGGGAGAAGTCCCGCAGGGGGCCTGCAGAGAGCTGGACGATGCTCCCTGACAGCGATGGGGACGTCCCTCCCCAGCTCAGGTGACAGCATCCAGAGCCCTCGCTACCCATGGCTGACCGTCCATGGCAGGTGACACTCTGGCCGACATCACAGAGCACAGATCACAGCAGGCCCGGGCCCCTCCCTCCGCTGTCCCCCCACCGTAGTCCCCTTGGGCTCCCAGGTCCTGAGGGAGCTAAACAAGGACTCTTGGGCTCAGGAGAGTGACCAGGAGACACAAGGACAGCAGAGACCCCCCTGGTACTCTCTGTGGGTCCTTCAACCAGAGCTTGCCCCACACTCACCCCCAAGTGTCATTGGCCCAGACCAGGGTGCAGGGAGACTCGGGCCCCCTTCAGGGCAGGGGTCACCTCTCCTGACAGGTGGCCGGGTCCCTTAGGGACTCACAGGAGGCGCCCACTCTACTAGCCCCGGCCCTCGGCTTGGCTCAGGTTCCCGAGGGACTGTCACGCTCCACCGTGTTCTGGGGACAGGGCTCTGCAGCTCCGGCCCCGCCGTCCAGAGCATGTCGGGCCCAGTCCTTCCCCACGGAGCTGCCGAAGCTCTTCCTCCCTCCCCCGGGCCACCAGCCTGGGACGCAGAACCTGCCGGAGGGTCCCAGGGACCACCCAGAGGTGCCGGCTCAGCTGCCTGGGGTGGAGCCGGGTGGCATCTGCCACAGTCTCCCCAGGCCATGGCTGCCCCAGGCTGACCGTTATGCCAGTGGTCACCGCGGCTCATGTGGCTGGGACAGGGTACTGATTCTTGGCCCTAAATCAGTTTCCCGGTCCTGCTGACCCTCTCGGGTGGCTCTTGGCACAGACGATCAGAGGTTGCGGGTGGGCCCCTTGGCTTGGCCACCCAGTTGACCCCTGTGCCTGGACACTGGCAGGTGGCAGGGGCTTTCCTGCCACACCCTTATCCGACCCCCGGGGTGACCACTGAGGTAGGAGGGGCCCGTGAGAGGTGGAGACTGAGGTGTGACAAAGGTCCCCCCAGGGCCAGGTTGGACTCCGGCCTCAGGTCTGTCCGGGGCCCCTTCCTGGGGGCTGCCGGAGGAAAGCCTCCACACCCCCTGGTCCTTGGGAGGCAGGAGGTGGCCCATGGGAGGCCGGAGCCCTGGCCGGGTCACCTGCAGGTGAGCCCTGGGAGCGGTCACAGTTGTCCTGTGTCTCCACCCAGGCCCCCCCGCACATGTGCTCATCGAGAGTTGGAGGCACAGAAAGTCAGAGCAGGACACGCCCCAGGACACTCACAGTGACAGGGACCCAGAGCCTGTGGCAGAGGGTGGAAGCCGGCCTCTGCCTGGCGCGTGGAATGCGGGTCTGTGCCTGCCCAGCAGGTGAAGGGCTAGCGCCGTCCACCCCATCAGGTGGACCCTGGGGGCAGGGAGCATTCCCCAGAGCCACCAGTGGACACAGTCCTGGTCAAATGCACCTCAGCAGAGACCGAGGACACCCTCTGGCTGTGTGTGCGGCAGCCGGCAGCTGATAAACGCGTCTCCACCCTCCAGAGGGTACAGGTTGCCCCTGCAGGAGGCCTGGGGCGGGGAGGGCTTCCTGCTGGGCCCGAGGCCTAGTCCCTTTTGGGTCTGGGGGGCCGGGGCCTTGGCGGGGCCAGCCTGTGGTCGAGGTAGGCTCCGAGGCAGGACCACAGGAGGAAGCGGACCAGCAGGATGACCACCAGCAACACCAGGAGCAGGTCGGGGCCCGAGCCGTCCCCCAGCCAGGAGGCCATGCTCACTCCGGCCTCCGGGGCCCCCGTCAGGCTTCCCTCCCACCAGACTCCAGCCAGGGCCTCCCCAGCGGGCGAGGAGACAGATCGGGGCTGCAAGCGGCCTCCTTGGTCAAGAGGCCCATGTGCCATTCATCCCGAGGCAGCCACTCTCCGGGCCCACAATGACAGCATTGTCCCGAGGCCTGGGGGCGGGAGGCCGCCTGGAGCCCGCCTCCCTCGCTGTCCCCGCGGCCCCTGCCCGCCAGCACTGACGTAATCCCCCAACATCTCCGGCGGTGGCAGCTGCTGGGCGAAGCAGGGCCGCCTCCAGCTCCTCCAGCCGCCCACGCAGCTCTTCCGGCCACCGCGAGACAATCGGGCCCTTTCTGTCCCCAATTAGCTATCACTTCTGGAGCCGGCGCTGCCCGAGGCCGGCGGTCTTTGCAGCAGCAGCAGGCCGGACGGGGCGGCGGCGGCTGCACAAACGGGACCAGGACAGTCGGCTGGCCCAGGGGCCACCCCAGACGCCGCTCAATTAGCACATGGCCCGCATCCTCGTCCTGAGGCCCAGGACATCTTGGGGGGTCAGCGCGGGCTGCAGCAGGACAGCCCAGGGAGGCCCAGCCCCCGGACTTGCCTGATCCCCCAGGAGGCCGCCTGGCTGCCCAGCGCCTCCTTCTCACCCACCAGCCCACCCAGAGGCTGGAGGGGACCTGGCCCTCAGGGATAGACAGTCCTGTTGGTCCCCGCACGTCCCTCACAGGGTCCCTGCCTGAAGCCCCAGCCTCCACACTCACCCAGAGACCAGGGCCAGCCGCTCGGCACTCGCTGTGGCTCCTCCTTGGACCCCGGCCTTGAAGGACTGGGGGACAGAGGCGGCCACAGCCCTGCCCGGGGCACCCCACACCTCTCCTCTCCTAACGCTGTGCACAGGGACAGCACCCTCGTGGGCCTGCCCAGCAGCAGCACTGGCCTCACAGCGGAGCGCCCCCACCCAGCTCAGGGGCCACAGCAGGACCAGGGGGCCTGGCGTGGTCCAGCGCAGCCACACGCTCACCAGGAAACGGTCCGAGGAGCCTCGGAGAGGCGAAGGGGTCTTCCAGGGCTGTGGCCTCGGGGACCCGTCCTTGGCCACCTGATGACAGTCTCAGGATTCTTCTTCAGCTGCAGAATGAGTGCTGGCCCTACTCAGGCCTTCTAGAAAGTTCCAAGCAGGGACAAATGCAGGGGATTGAGGGGACGCACCTCACAGAGGAGGAGGAGGGCGCCACAGCGCTGGCTGGGCCTTCCTCACTGCAGGACCCCGCCCAGGCCCTCTGCTGCCCCACCCGCCCTCCCCACCGCCCTCGGCTCCCTCCCGGGCACCTGCGAGGACCAGGGTCTCTGCTCTGCGCCGTGGGGAGCGTCTGTCCACAGAGAGCAGCCCCCGCTGTCCAGCGCTTGGCAGAACGTCACTCTCAGGGGCACCGAGCTCTGGGTTCTCCGTCACTGCCGACGGCGCGAGAGTCAGACGTTAGGAGCCCGTCCCCGTCGGTCACCGGGCAGGGCGTCTGCTGGACGAGGGCTTCCAGAACTCACTGCGCGCCAGGGCGAGGGACCAGCAGGGAGCAGCCACGCACCTGGGAGGACCGGAGGCCGCGGCTCAGCTGACGTCGCTCACCTGAGAGGCCGTGTCTGGAGGACGGGAGCCGCCCGCCTGCGCCCAGCCACCGGCTCAGGCCTCCTGGGCAGGTGGGGCCGAGGCGGCTCTGGACACAACTCCCGGTGTTTGCCGAGCACAAGTCAACACACAAAGTCAACAACGCCCAGTCACATGGTCACACACAGGGGACTCCAGGGCACAGAGGCCTGGACCCTCCTCCCACTCAGACGTCCTGGGCCTCAGGAGTGGGAAGGACAAGGTCAGCACGCCCTTCAGGGAAGCAGGTGCCCCGAGCTGTCCCTGAGCAGCATCGTGACTGTGCCCAGGGCCATCTCCTCCTGGGGGAGGCAGCAGGGCCACGGGTGTGGGGTGCGGGTGTCCCAAGGAGACCATGAGAATGAAGCACAGCCGGCCAGCACTCGGCGGGGGCGGATGCTCCTGGGGGCTGAGGACACCGTGGCGCTCCCCACTACCAGGGAGGAACCCCCCACCTGGCCCCCAACTACCAGGGACAGTGACCCGCCCTCCACTCCTGTCCCTTGGGCCCTTGGCAGGGCTTGTACACCACCTCAAAGGCCCTTCACCCCCAGCCTGCCTCGGGGTGTCCCGGGCTGTGGGATGTCCACTCCTGGGAGTCACCCGCCTCAACTCCAGGCACCCTTGGCCAAAGACTTAAATAGGGGTGACCGCCGGGTCCCTGGGGCAGGAAGGAGAGAGTTGAGGGCCACTTAGCTCCAGAACTCCCCCCAAGAGGGCAGAGAGAATGGGCTTGTCCCCCTCAGAGGACCTTCGGGGCTCCTCTCCTCCTTCACCCGGGCCACCACCTGTGGGTGACAAGCGTCCGTGGGCACAGACCCAGACACGGAACCCCGAGCCAGCCGCAGTCCACAGAGCTGAGCAGCAGAGGCTCTTGGCCCCTCAGGAAGGCCACACTGGGGGACGAAGGTCACTCCCAGGACTTCCACAAGCCAGGACAAGGAAGCAGGGGCCCCAAGCTGTCCCTGGGCAGCTACACTCAAATGCCAAGTGTAGGAACACTGACTGGGGACAGTCCCCATCGCTGTTCCCTAACGTGGCTCAGCGGGTGACACCTGGCCTCAGGTAAAGTGGGGCAGGGCTGGGGTGGGAAGAGAGTCCCCACGGGGGTCGCCGGGTCCCCACTCTGGACCCTCAGTGCAGGTGAGAGTCGGGAACAAGCCCCAGGGCCCCACCCAGGTGCCTGTGAGGTCTCCCCGGAGCTGTGTCCACCCCGGACCCCTGTGGTGCTCAGGGCCTGGTGTCCTCACCCATCAGAGGGGACAGTGGCCCCTCTCAGCTCTGGAACAGGGGCACTGGAGGGGGAAGCCCTGCTCATGGGCCAGACGCAGAGCTGAGGCCCTGACCCACTGCACCCCTGGGGGGGTCTGCAGCAGCGTCCCGCTGGGCCCTCCGCCCTGTCACCTGGCTGAGTGGCTGGCTCTGGGCTTAGAGCTCACCCTCGCCCGCTCCCCCGCTGAGCTCTTCTGTACCTCTAGAAGGTGGGTTCACACTGAATCCCCCGCCGCTGGGCATCTAGAAGGTGGGTTCACACTGAATCCCCCGCCGCTGGGCATCTAGAAGGTGGGCTCACACTGAATCCCCCGCCGCTGGGCATCTAGAAGGTGGGCTCACACTGAATCCCCGCCGCTGGGCATCTAGAAGGTGGGCTCACACTGAATCCCCTGCCGCTGGGCATCTAGAAGGTGGGTTCACACTGAATCCCCCGCCGCTGGGCATCTAGAAGGTGGGTTCACACTGAATCCCCCGCCGCTGGGCATCTAGAAGGTGGGCTCACACTGAATCCCCGCCGCTGGGCATCTAGAAGGTGGGCTCACACTGAATCCCCGCCGCTGGGCATCTAGAAGGTGGGCTCACACTGAATCCCCCGCCGCTGGGCATCTAGAAGGTGGGCTCACACTGAATCCCCCGCCGCTGGGCATCTAGAAGGTGGGTTCACACTGAATCCCCCGCCGCTGGCCATCTAGAAGGTGGGCTCACACTGAATCCCCCGCCGCTGGGCATCTAGAAGGTGGGTTCACACTGAATCCCCCGCCGCTGGGCATCTAGAAGGTGGGTTCACACTGAATCCCCCGCCGCTGGGCATCTAGAAGGTGGGCTCACACTGAATCCCCCGCCGCTGGGCATCTAGAAGGTGGGTTCACACTGAATCCCCCGCCGCTGGGCATCTAGAAGGTGGGCTCACACTGAATCCCCCGCCGCTGGGCATCTAGAAGGTGGGTTCACACTGAATCCCCCGCCGCTGGGCATCTAGAAGGTGGGTTCACACTGAATCCCCCGCCGCTGGGCATCTAGAAGGTGGGTTCACACTGAATCCCCCGCCGCTGGGCATCTAGAAGGTGGGCTCACACTGAATCCCCCACCGATGGCCATCTAGAAGGTGGGTTCACACTGAATCCCCTGCCGCTGGCCATCTAGAAGGTGGGCTCACACTGAATCCCCGCCGCTGGGCATCTAGAAGGTGGGTTCACACTGAATCCCCCGCCGCTGGGCATCTAGAAGGTGGGCTCACACTGAATCCCCCGCCGCTGGGCATCTAGAAGGTGGGCTCACACTGAATCCCCCGCCGCTGGGCATCTAGAAGGTGGGCTCACACTGAATCCCCCACCGATGGGCATCTAGAAGGTCTCAGTGGATGGCGACGCACGGCCGGGATCCAAGGACCAATCAAAAGAAGCCCCCGTTTCCATGAGACCAGACTGTAAAGCCTCCAGCTGCAAAATAGCCCAAAGTGAGGCATCCTCAGCAAGGCAGGTCCCACTGCAAATCTTCTTTTCCTTTTTGCAAAAGCAAGACACACTTGGTATTAAAAAAAAAATTGGCAGAAATGTAAATGTCAGCTACTTCCACCCAGATGCAGCCAGAGACAGTTGGGACCCCTCCCGGGCCGTGGACACCCTGGGTGGCACCTGTGAAGCTCTCCGGCCGACCCACTCCTTGCCCGGGACTCGGCACCTCGGAACCCAGCGGCTGGCGCACGTCACCGGGTTTCCACTGAGTCGCTCCGGATGCAGACAGGCGGGGATCCATTTGACCCTCCTTGCACCACGGAGCAGATTAAAACCGCCCACCCTCGGGCGGGTGGGCAAAGTGGAGAGCTTCCCCACCGAGGGGACCCTGCGCAGCAGACCCCTGCGCCTCCCTAGGACGGCCCTGGCCATTCCAAACGCCCTGCTCCGGGCACAGAGCCCAGGAGAAGAGGGCACCTGAGAAAGGGTCCCTGTAGCCCCCGCAGCAGTTGGGAGCTGGTGGGTAACTTGTCCCAGTGACCAAACAGCTAGGTGGGGACGCTGTCAGGAGCAGAATGACACTCCAAATAAGTGAGCCTTGTCCCGGAGCTGGTACGACACGGGTGACCTGGGGGGTCCTTAACAGCCCCCTCGGGGCCCCCCACTCGGCCGAGAGCCCCGGACGGGAGGAGGGAACGCGAGCCCCCTGTGGTCTGCACAGACGTGGGTGTGGGAGGGACACCACCGCCCCGTGTGCACAGCATTGGCAAAACTGTGCATCTGGGAACATTTCAGCAGAGACGGTGCACAGTCCCCCAGGGGAGGCTGCTGTCCCCAGAGTCCCGGCTTCACAGTTAGAACGGGGGCTGCAGGCGGAGCGAGCAGTGCCAGCCGCCCCCTTGAGTCTTGGGCTTTGGGCAGGGCTGTGCGTCCTGGTGGGGTCCCGGCAGGCTCTGGGGTCCCTGGACACGGCTGGTCTCGTAAGGCAGTAAGTTGGCAGCAGGTGGCCGAGGGCCAAGGTTCCCACACAGCGGCCAGCACTCGGGGAAGGTGGACCAGGAGCCGGACCCGGCGGCCCCTCCCGGTACACAGGCACACGCGCACATGTGAGCACACGCAGACACCCGCGCGTGGACAAGCGCACTGCAGACACTCCCCACACGGAAGGACAGTCCAGCACCTGCAGCAATCAGGGATGGCGGCCATCAATGCCACAAAGGGGAGAGGCGACACGGAGGGTGTGGGGAAGGACGTTTTTAAGGGTTGGTGGGACGGTAGGTCAGGGCGGTGACCGTGGGAGCCCAGCGTGGGCCACTCCACGGGCCAGCTGCACGGTCCCCAGTGCTTACCCTGCGGAATCAGGTTGTCACCAGGGACCCGCACACCCCTGTTGACGCAGCAGTTCACAGTAGCCATGCTGAGCCGGCCCAGCTGTCCACCCACAGGTGAGGCAGGACAGTCCAGGTGCACCTGGCGTCTCCTTCAGCCACGGAGAGACACTAGTCACGTCATTTGCAGGGAAGCAGGTGGAGGTGGAGAGCAGCTGCCAAGTGACAGGAGACGGACCGAGAGGTGGGGGTGGCGGGTCACCTTTCACATGTAGAAGACAGAGTCAAGGGACCCGTGACACTAGGAGAGAGACCAGCAGGGGTGGAGGGGCCAGGGGACGGAGGCACCGACCAGGTCCTGCTCCGTGAGTGACCAGTCGGCCACCACGGCCCACTAGCACGTGTGGTCTGGATGCACCGAAGGAAACCCATCTGAAGAAGCTTCAAGCTGCGGAAGAAATAGCCAGGGGCAGAGTCAGACCCAGAGAGGGACCGGCAGGAGGCGCGTCTCGATGTCCAGCCAGGACCTGTGGCAACGCCGAGCAAGGGGTCACGGATGCACACGCCATGGGCAGCGGCTGAAGGAAGCAGGTCTGAGCCGTCCCCTGACCGCACAGAGAGGCAGAGACCCCGGGGCAGCTGGCGAGGGGCCCGAGGGACAGGCTGGGGCGACCGAGGCCCAGAGTCCCGGAGAGAGGAGAGGTGGCCACTCGCAGCTCCCGAGGAGGGTGCAGGCCAGGCCCTCAGGCCACCGTGGAAGACCAGGATGGCAGGAGGGCAGGGACAGCAGGGACAGCCAGGCAGCGGGCATCCCCCCATGTGCTGGCGTCTTATGTCCTGCTGGTCGGGGGCCTCCTCGCCGTTAACCGTGACCTTCTCCCGTGAACTGTGACCCACCGAGGCCGGAAGAGCGTCTGGTTAGGGCGCGAAGCACAGGCCAGGGCCCAAGTCGCCACGTCTGACACTCAACAATGTGAGGCCAGAGACCGCAGGAACCCAGCGGCCCTTCCGCCAGGCAGTGGGTGGACCCCTCCCCACCCCGGGGGTGCAGCCGCTCCAGATTGGCCACCGACTGGCCAGGGTGGCCTCCTGTGCTCACGCATCCGTGTCTCCACCCGTAGGGCTCCCAGGGCAGGACAGGCCTTGGCCCCGCTGAGCCTCACACCTAGCAAGGAGCCTGGCACCCAGGTGCTGGTGACCCTGACCAAAGGAACCTTAGAAGGCACCTGAGCCACAGTCATGTCCTCCTGGCCCAGGACACAGAGCCCCATGCCCTGCTTCAGGTCAGAAGGCTCTGGACAGGTGACGGAACACTGGCCTGCTTGCCCAGGGGCTGGACTTGAGAAGCAGTCACCCTCTTACCAGGCATGTCACAGCGGGTGGCTGCTGTCTTCAGACCTCAGAAGCCTGTCAAAGGGTGACACTGTTGTTGGCTTTTATGGAGCACATACTGTATGCACTCATCAATCAGGAGATATCTGAACCTCCTGCCGAGACCTCGCAGTGGAGTTTCACTTCCTTGGCCAACATGAGGCAGCATCTTCCTGGTCCCCCAAGTGCCCAAGCGCCTCTCACCTCATCATCCTGAGCCCACAGATTCTGATGGCCCAGCATGGCTGCAGCGCCACCTGCCCTTTATCAAGGCTCCCAGAGGAGTAAAGAGCCCAGGACAGGAGGCAGGGCCTGTATTAGGAAAGGAAAAGCCCCCAGGGCAAGTCCTAGCCAACTCTCACTCACGGTACTTCAGCCAGAATGGCGACGCGCGCCCTGGATTCCGCGGCAGCTGGATGATCAGGAATCTTCACGGGGCACATTTCCGACGCGCCTGCCTCCAGGGTTCTCTCAGGAAGGGAGGAGACCAGATGGAGGCTGGACAAACGCCACGCAGCCTCGCCCAGCGCGGCACTTCCAGATGGTTCCACAATCATCCCTCAAAGACACATTTTGGGCAGGCGCAGTGACGCACACCTGTGATCCCAGTGGCTCAGGAGGCTGAGGCAGGAGGATCACTCACGAGTTCAAAGCCAGCCTCTGCAACAGAGGCGCTAAGCAGTTTAGACAATTCAGTGAGACCCTGTCCCAAAATTAAAAGTGAACAGGGCCAGGGACGGAGCTCCAGGTCGGGAGCCCCTGAGCTCAGTCCCCCCGAACCAGAAAACAAAAACAAGTCGGGTTTGGGGTTTGGGGGTTGTTTACTGCGTTTTTCTAACAAACTGCAGCCACAGAAGCGGGCGGTGGGCGGGGGTGCCGCCTGGACCTCCTCAGGGCTGGGGGCTCCTCCGCGGCCCCCGGCTTCTGTTCGCGGCTCCTCCAAAGGGGCTTTAGTGTTGCCTTTGAGGAAATTTCTCCCAAACTGTCCTCCAAACACTGTCCTGCCCCCGCGACCTCCAGAGTCAGCAGCAGCGTGGACGCCGCTCTTCTCCATCCTCAGAGATGACCGTCCCGAGGGCCAGCCCCGAAGCCCCCCTGCTCTCTCCCAGATACCCCCCCCCGCCCTGGTGTCGCGGGTGGTGACGTAGGTGGAAGGCTGCTGTGTGGACCGCGGCCGGGGCCTACGCGCCCTGGGTGTGACCCGAGTCCCTCACCTGTTCTGGGAATCTGGCCACCAGAGGGGAGGATGCCAAGAGGGACTTCCACTCGGCTTCCCCTCCCTGCCTCCTCCCACCCAGGTCCCCGACCCCCGAGCGCCCCACCCAGCTGAGCTGGCCTGGCCGGGCGGGCGCTGCGTCTAGAGTTTCCCAGATGGGCCAGTTGCTCTCCGCGGTGGAGCTGGGGACAAAGGGGCCTCCCAGGCCAAGCCGGTTGCATGAGCAGGGAGGGCTCTGGGCTTCAGGCAGCGACCTGCGGTCACAGTGGGCGTCTGTGGGCCAGCGCCCCCCTCCCGCTGGGCTTCGGTCTTGTTGGACACTGAGGTCTGTCCCTGGAGCAGGAGGGGAGCGAGGGCCAGGAAGGAAACGGAGGATTAAGATAACGTGACAGGGCAGTGTCACGTCACCGGAGCAGCCAGCCCCGGCTCCCCACAAGGCAGGAGGCTCTTCCTGAAACTGCATTGGCCCCGCCCCGCCCACTTCTGGGCCACCTGAGCGGTGGCTTCAGGGAGAAATGACCAGGAGGTCCAGCGCCTGGGGAATCAGGTACCGCTGCGTTCCCAAGGCCCAAGGGCGGCCACGCAGGGGGCGGCAGGTGACGCTGTCCAGGAGCCTGGACAGGCCTCGGCTCAGCTCCCACGGGCCCCTGGGAGTGCGAGGGGGACACAGACGTAAGGACTTGTCGGCCGGCCCGGGGACGCCCTCACCAGGGAGCCCGGAGCACACGTCACGGGCAGCTGGTCCCCAGGCGCCCAGGCACGCGGGTCTAGGGGGCCCAACGTGCGGATGGCCGACCTGGGGACGCAGCCTGTTGCGTGGGAAGCTCAAGGGCCCACCCTATCCCCAGCGCTGTCCCCGTGCGCCCTCGACGACAATTCAGGCCCTTCCAACAGCCGCGCCACCAGAGAAGTGGGCCCAGGAGCCCCGGTGAGCGGCCATGAGCCGGCAGGACGTCTGTGCTCGGGCCAGGCGGCTCGGCCACTGCCCCAGAGGGACAGGAGCCCCGGCCAGGACACGGGGACGAAGCGGCCGGAGCGGAAAGAAGGCAGAGAAGCCTCGTCCAGAATGGGCATCCTGGACCCAGGGCAGGACTCGCCTGGGGTCCCCCAGGAGGTCACCTCCCATCTGAGGGCAAGTAGCCAGGCAGAGGCCAACCCCAGTGCCACATACCCCAGGCAGCCCGAGGCTCCACGTGTGACCGAGCAGCCTCAGCCAACCCGCTGGACAAGGCACCATGACAAGAAAGGCCTGGCTGGCCACGGGAGGCACACGAGGTGGCCCTGGGGCACCACGGGCAAAGGCCAACTCGGCATGGGCCACACGTGGAGCTCAGAGACAAGGGTGACCCTAAACCAGCCGGGCCCGGGGACGGGGATGCGGGGCAGCCCGAGCTGGGAGGCCGCGTCCGAGTTCTGAGAGCCTCACAGCCCACAGCAGCGTCATGGCTTGTCTGTGGGGAAACGGGAAGAGACACTTCATGAAAGAAAACTGATGGCAAATGGAAGGACACGGAGCACGGTGGCACAGAGGGACATGCAAATTAAACCACTGCACACTTCCAAGGAGCTAAGATGTTTAGTCTGACCATAGCAAGTGTGGACAAAGCTGAGGAGCCTCAGGACTCCGTGTGGGACTGCTGGCATCGACGCAGCCATGTTGGGAAAGGAGTCAGCCATTTCCGACATGCGCATCTAACACACAATCTGGTGACAACCCCGCTTCCAGCATGTCCCAAGAAAAACGAACCCGTTCATGGACAGTCTGAGTGTCCATCAACTGGTGGTGCAGCCCTGCATGCCTCAATATTCAGGCGCCATTCAGCAACAAAAAGGGGACTGAGGACAGACAGGTGCCAGCGTGGACAGACCCGCCGTGCATTATGACCGGAGCCCCACCGAGGCCGAGCACTGCTGGTCCCACTTACAGAACATTCTGGAAAAACATGGGTGGAAAACAGACCCATGTTTGTACGGATGGGGTCCTGGCAGCAGAGGGGCAGCCTGGGGGGCCTGGGGGGCAGCGCTCGCCAACTCGACTGTGGGTGCTGGTGTACCCGCTCAAATGGCGCCAGACTGTCGGGGCAGCGCCCTTCCTGCCAGCTGTACCTACACCCCACACAAACCCCAGTCTTCAACACTGGGGGAGGCGGCCCACGCACCAGGCGCCTGCTGAAGGTGGGGAGCAGTGTCCCTGTCCAGTGGACACACCGTGTCCCCCATCCTGCAGATGACAAACCGAGCCCTGGGGAGCCGCGTCACCCAGCGTTGCCCACCAGGACTGACTCCAGGGACGCCCCCATGTGACTAAGGCTGTCCTGGGGGACACCTCAGGGGCCCCCAAGCCCCCATCACCCGTTTTCCAGAGGGAGGGCTGAGGCCTGGGGAGTGACTGGCCCAGACGCACAGCAGGGAACAGGTCCCAGGCCTCCTCTGTCAACAGACCCCCCTGTGCGCAGGAAGTCCCCTGCTCCTCGGCCAAGGTCACCAAGAACAGCCCACAAGTGCAAACACTCCCCGGGACGCCACAGCTGACCAGGCTGGTGGACGGTGACGCCTTGGGCCTGTCCCAGGACCCACCCCCGGTGGGGCATGCCACCCCTAACCTGTAGAATCCCAAGTGGGTGCCACCTGACGCTGGGTACCGAGGGCTGCAGGAAGGGGCTGAGGTGGGCAGCCGGGCCCAGAGCTCCGGTGCCGAATGCCCTTGTACCCACCGCGGTTCTGACGCGGATCTGGCTCAGAAGGCAAAGGGGGCACCCAGCCCTGTGCTCCCCCACCCTGTCCAGTGCTCCCCCACCCTGAGCCCCCCACCCTGTCCTGTCCCCCACCCTGAGCCCCCCACCCTGAGCCCCCCACCCTGAGCTCCCCCACCCTGTCCTGTCCCCCACCCTGAGCTCCCCCACCCTGAGCCCCCCAGCCCTGAGCCCCCCCACCCTGTGCCCCCCCCAGCCCTGAGCCCCCCCACCCTGAGCTCCCCCACCCTGTGCCCCCCACCCTAGCCCCCCACCCTGAGCCCCCCCACCCTGTCCTGTCCCCAGCCCTGAGCCCCCCCACCCTGAGCTCCCCCACCCTAGCCCCCCACCCTGAGCCCCCCCACCCTGTCCTGTCCCCAGCCCGGCAGGCCCTGGAGCAGGAAGACCCTTCAGCCCGCGCTGGGAAGGAGGCTCGGCTCTCTTGACGGCGGGTGGGAGGCTGCAGGGGACAGGGGTGTCCTGTTGACAGTACCCCCGACCCCCCTCCAGGTTGGTGCCAGGTGCGGCCCCCAGGACAGACGGCAAGTGCTGGCTGAGGCGCTCGGACCGGCCAGTCTTCCCTGCCCCGAGCCCTGCAGAGCCCCGGCTTCTGCACAACCTGCCTCCAGGCTCCCTCCGAGGACAGCGCCTGGGTTAAGGTCACACTGGAGGCTCACGGAGGTCACGTCCCTTCTCAAGGAGCCAGCCCTTATGGCAGGGCCACCGGCCCAGCAGAGTCCCTCCCTCAGGAGACACCCCCTCGCCCGCCAGCCCGCCAGCCTGCCCAGCTCCTGGCAGGACAGAAAGCTTCCCACAGCCACCTGTGGCCTGGACACGCCTCGAGGACAGCGTCTTCCATTAGGAAAACAATAATGAAAACACTGTGTATCCCCACTGTGTGGGACGGATCACGTCCCCTGCCCCACTTCCCAGGGCTGCGTCACCTCCCCACACCAGGGGCTGGAAACTAGAATGGACACCGAGTGGACACAGCTCTGGGGGTCAGACGCAGGCAGGGGAGGGTCCTTCCGGCCTCTTCAACTTCAGTGGTCACTGTGTGCCTTGGCTTGTGGCACGAGCTTCAGACCCGTGTTCACGTGTGTGTGCGTGTGCAGCGTGTGCATGCGTGTCTGTGGACTTCCTAAGAACACAGCCTCTGGGTCAGAGCTCACCACTGCATGTGACCTCACCTTGACCAGGGACATCCACGAAGGCCCTGCTGCAAGCAGTCAGGCAGGCTCAGAGGCTCTGCGCGTGAACTCTGGGGGACACTCCCCACGTGCCTACCACGAGCATCCCTCCACCTCGGCCTGTTCCTCTCTGCTGACCATCGTGGGCCCTCCAAGCCTCCTGGGCCAGGTGCTGTGTGTCCTGGAGAGCCACCCTGGTCTCTGTGCTCCCCAGCACCTGGCATGGCCACCTAGCTCCTGGACAAGCCCTTGCTGCCCCAGCCCCTTTCAGGGTGGGCCTCGTCAGCCAGGGAGCCCTGCTCACAGGCCTCCCGGCTCCAATCTTCCGTCCCGGGCACCTTCCCGCGGGCCGCCCTGTGCAAACAGCCTGCTCTGGCCGCCCCCGCCCGGCTCCAGGCTGCTGATAGGAAGTCGCAGGGCGGACTGTCCTGACGCCACTGTGGTCTCTCACAGCAAGCCGTTACCAAGTGCGTTGGCACCTGGGCCGGGCTCCACCGTGACTTGGCAGGGCCCACACAAGCTGCTGGCCATGATGGATGTGTGCCCCTGGGCCCCCCCACCCGCCCCGGCCGACGGCCACCACGGTGCCAGCCCAGGCACCATGGCAGCCAGCCCCCAGCAGCTGCCAGGCCCGCGTGCCAAGGCGCAGAGCAGCCCTTCCCAGCGTCCAGTGGCCCGGGAGGGCTCCCTGGCCCGCCTCTGGGAGGCCACACGGTCTCTCCTCTCTCCTCTCCTGGCCAGGCTGCTAGGAGGGCGCAGGCGGGCAGGCGGTACCTGGGGTGCTCCCACCCACCTGCCGCGACCCTCCCTGGGCCCCAGCTCCAGGGGAGGTCACACAGAGAGTGGACGCAGAGATGCCCAGAGCTGGAGGACCCTGGCCACCAGGAGGCCCCAGCCATCCACGGAGCAGCTGGGGGAACTGAGGCTGGACCAGGAAGACAAGGAGCCCAGAGCGGACCGGGGTGGCGGCTGTGACGGAGACCCTGGCTCAGCAGCTCCGGAGCCGGGGGCGGGCAGACCCCAGCCTCCTGTTACTCTAACTGGGCAAATGGCCTTCCCTGCGCTCAGCCTCCCCAGCCAGGGTGGGGACGAGGCGGCACAGCCCCCAGGGCTGTGTCAGGGTGCGGGTGTCCCCCGGTGCAGGGGCGTGCCCCTGCTGTCAGTGGCCCAGGTGGGGGCCACAGAACCCCTGAGTGGCAGGGTCCCCAGGAAAGTCAGGGGGGCCCGGGGCCGAGGAAGAGGCTGCCCCCAGAGGCCAGCACCCCTTTGTCCACACATCAGCCACTATGAAGCACCGACTGCATGCAGGCATTGTCCTGTGCTGCTGAGATTCCAGGAAGCCCTGAGTCCCCAACTCCAGGTGCTGGCCTCCGGTGACACTACAGAGCAAGAAAGGGCCGAGGGGACGTCAGAGTCCTGCAGATGGACCCGGAGTGGCCTTCTCAGCAGTGACAGCAGGTGTTTGGGCTCAGAGGGTGCCACTAATTCTCTCATCTGGCTGCTCCCCAAAGCCCAGAGGCCCCAGAGGTGGCCCCTGAGCGTCCCCTCGGCTCCCGCATCAGAGGGTGGACCTCGTCCTCCGGCAGGTGGGGTCACTGAGGCCTCGGGCGAGGCGGGCCACCAGCAGAAGCACAGCCGGAGGGCAGGAGACCCGCACGGCAGGGCCGAGAGGAAGGAGGGTACGTGTCCTCCTGGCGGCACCGGCCAGTGCGGCGGCCAGTACGGCGGCCTGGCCACACGGGGCCGTCAAGCACTTGGCAGGAGGCTCTGGAGACCCAGAAAACATGTTTAAAGATGCTTCATTTTACTGGATTTAAATATCAAACTTGAAGCCCGTGAAGTGGCGTTAACTGCACGGGGACTGTCCCCTCTGCCTGGAGATGGGGGAGGGTCCCCGGGGCTCTACGGACGCACGACCTCCCCTCCGTGTCCTGGAACGGAGCCACCGGCTGAGCCTGCTGCAGCTCACCTCGTCAGACTCGGGCCACTTTTTCAATATGGCGGATGGTGATTCCAAACCCCCCAAGCGACTTGCCCCATGCGCCATGGACAGGGCTGCTCTCCAGGAACGACGGGTCCCCGCGGCTCCCACATGTGAAGGTGACAACAAGGAGCCGTGGCAGAGCCCTCGCCACACCCCACAGGGCTCAGGGCTGGCCAGCTGTCCTACTGCCTCGGACCCTGCCAGACGGGCTCCATGGATCCCCCCGGGCCCAGAGAGAGATGGGACTTTCCCCAGGTCCCACAGCAAGTTGGGCAGGGACCTACAGTTCACCGCCCCACCCAGAGTGCAGGCCCTGTGCAGGCTCCCGCGTCCCGGGCACCTGGCACCCAGGCGATCCCACCCTGGAGGGTCTAGCCATGCCTTGGTCCCTGCCACAAAACCCCCTCCACACAGCGGAGCTTCCTCTGGCCACTCGTGGGAAGCAGGGAGCAGAGGACGGAGCCAGCCCCAGGGGCCCTGGATGGAGAAGGAGAGGGACTTGGGTGGCAGGGGGCAGCCAGGAAGGCCACGGCGCCGGACACTGCAGGGGGAGGGAAGATCGGGGAGGAGGCCGAGGCCCCTGTCCCCCCATCCCCCAGCCCAGGGCTCGAGGTCCTGAGGCACCCCAGTGCTCAGCGTTGGCCCACTGCCCTGGCCTCCCGCAGGACAGGCGCCTCCCACCCTCCCGGCTGAGTGGGACACCCGGGAACGCGGGGCCACGAAAGCCGGGGTCCAAACCCCGGGGCCAGCAGCGCAGCCCTGGCCCCAGCAGGCGTTGAAGGTGGGCGTGGGGAGGGCCTTCAAGATGGCACAACTCCGGGCTTCCTCACCAGGGCAGAGGGCCCAGGGGCCCCGGGAAGACTGTCCCCACCATGGGGACAAGCAAACCCAGCCCGGGCGTGCCCTGTTTGTCTCCATCCCCTGCTGGAGAGGTCCCGGCCAGTGGGGCTCTGTGGCCCCGTCTGCAGATTCGCAGAGTCCCCCCGCATCTTCCAGGGGCCACTCAGCCGGGCCGAGTCCCAGAGCTGCAGGGCAGACCAGGGGTGGGACGGCCTGACTCCGTGGAGCCTCCCTGGTCTGGGTCAGAAGAACTTTCCCCAGAGGGGTGGCCGAGGCCCAGAACCCGCACCCACTGGGACCCGGGGCAGGAGCGTCCTCGCGGTGGCCAAGGGGCCTCGGGCGGGTGACGGTGGCCTCTCAGGAGCCCCAAACGCCTCCTGCTCCAGGTACAGAGGGCTGCCTGGCTGTGGCCAGGTGAGCCTGCTGTGGGGGTGGGCAGTGTTCGCAGGACACAGCAGAGCCCTGGCCAGCTGCGGCAGAAGCTGGAGGCCCCGGGGGGCAGGCTGAGGGCCACCCTGCAGGCAGAACCCGGGCCTGCCCGGCACAGCACCCTCCGTGGCCAGCCTGGTCACCGCTGAACCAGGCCCAGGAGGAAGGGTGGCCCTGCCCTGGGTCACTCGGGCACTCTGACGGGCTCTAGACTCCCTGCACAGTGCTCTCGGCCAAGTGCCCCTGGGACCTGGCCGTCCCTACAGGTAAACTGACCTTTGTCCTGGTAATCGGTGACCTCACCCCCCGTTCATGCACAGACTCCAGTGGGCACGGGACCCCCGCCCAGCCACTGAGCCCCTCTGGGCCTGGGGGCCACTGTGGGAGTCAGCACAGAGGGCCGCTCTGACCTGAGGGTCCGTGGCCCCTCTTCCCACGCAGAGGCTGGGGCAGGTGGACAGGGCCTGCAGGTTCTGGAGGTGGTGAGCCAGGCAGGCTCTCCCCTCCTCAGCCCTCGGTCTCCTCATCGCCCCGTGGGGACGGCGGCCAGGCCGGGGCGGCTGGGAGAGGAGAGGCCCGACTGCCCGGCACCCCGGAGGCCGTGGGAAGAGGCCACTGCTGTCACTGCGGCGACAAGAATGAGCACACACCAAGGGCCACCGTGGGCTAAGGGAGCAGCTGCACAGGCCGCACGGCCCTCCAGGCTCGCGTGGGTCTCGTCGTCACCCTCGCTGTTCACGTGTGCTCAGTGGGGGCCCGCGGGACCTGGGGACCCAGCCACCCTGACCTGCCTCGGGCGCAACCCCATGGGCTGAGCCAGAGTCCCTGTAACGGACCCCTGAGGAGACCCACGCACAGAGGTGTGCCTGGGATCGAGTGTCGGGGCTCGGCACACGTCGGTGGCCCCCGGGGTCTGGGCCTGTGGTGAGGCCGGGCACCGCGGCTGGCGCCTGGCAGAGCATGGGGCTGCCCTCCTGGCGGGGCCTCCACGGGGAGGAGCAGGGCTGGGCCCACGGTCCCTTCGGGACACGCCCCCGGCCCCGTCTCGAGGGCTCCACGGCCTCCCAGTGGTTCCCCCCAAGGCCCGGGTGTCCTGGTCAACAGCAGGTGCCACATCTGTACACTGGGAAGAAACCGCTCAGGAAGCCCCCAGAGAGCACACGCCGCGCCAGGTGCACGCCAGGCAGACGCCACGCCTTGGCCCGCGTCATGGCCTCGTGGCTGCAAAGGTGCCGGGCAGGTGCGCGGGGCCCCTCAGCCCACGCCTCCCACGGGAGCACACCGGGCTCGTGTCAGAGGGAACACCGATGGCTGGGAGGAGGACCAGGCTGACCGGGTCCTCGGGGCAGCAAGGGACCTGGGCACCAAGAGGGAGAGGTGGCTCTGAGGTCCCACAGAGCAGCCCGAGGGCCGGCGCCGGAGAAGCAGGAGCCCAGCTGAGGCAGGACGGTGGAGCAAGGGCAAAAGGCAAGGGGCAAAGGGCAGGCACCCCCCAACCAGGAGCCAAGGCCACGGAGAGAAGAGGTGGGACCCGGGACCCAGGTGTCCTGAAGTCCAAGAGAGGCCAGAGGGAGGCCAGCGGGACCAGGACTGAGGCCAGACAGGAACCCACTGCCCTGGACCAGCAAGGCCACTGCTCCCAGGAGACCTGAGGACCGACGGGCCGTGGGGAGGGGCGGGCTGAGGCTTGAGGACCTGGCCACATTCAAGGGCCATCCGAGGGGTGCAGACCAGGCCCCCTCCCCACGCTCCCTTTCCATTTTGGTCCTCTCTGAAGGAGGGGAAGGCCACCGTGGCAGCACAGACAAGGACAAGCCACCAGGCCCAGGGAGAGCTGCACCAGGCCAGGTGGCCACCCTCGGGAGACCTGCGCCCACGATGGACAATACAGACTTGGCCCAAGGACTGGAGTCCACCTGCCCAAGACTGCTCCCCACCAGCTGGGCCACGGGAGCGGCAGGACCCTCCACCCTCCAGGGAGCTCTGAGCGTCCAGGACCAAAGTAACCCAAAGACACAGACACCACGCAGAGGACACGCAGCGGCTTGGGGACCGGCCACACCGTGCTCCCCGGGCCTCCGCCCTGAGGCGGATCCAGGCCTCGGTCACGGGGCCCACCGACGATCCCACCGCCCACAAGCAGGTGCTCGTCCCAGGGGACACCCAGGAGCTACCAAGGACCAGGGGCTCGGGGGCCACTGCCACCACATGTGGAGGGCAGCAGGGGCCTTCGGAGGAGCCTCTGGCCCAGTGCAGCGGCTCGGGAGGCCGGGGCAGGAGGACCATGAGCTCCAGGCCAGCCTCAGCCCCACAGCAAGGCCCTGAGCAGCTCCTCGAGACCCGGACTCCAGATACGTATAAAAAGGGGTTGGGGGTGGCTCGGGGCTAGGCGCCCGGGTTCAATCCTCCATGGCGGAAAGAAGGAAGGAAACCCCTGCTCCTGGCTTCAGCACCCCAAATGCCCTGAGCGGGACACACCCCACCAAGGGGACTCTGCCTACCCACCTCTGCCTGCCGGCCCCGCCACCGCCCAAGAGCCCCGAGAGCCCTTCTTCCACATTTGCTGACCGGGGTCCCCCTTTCTGCCTCCTGGCTCCTCCCTCCCGGGGACCATGACAGACTGGACCCCAGAAATCCACAGGTGGAAGCCCTGGACCCTCGGCACCAGAAGTGGCTGGTCTTGGGGACGAAGCCTTCCCGGAAGGCATAAGGGGACTTAGGATGGCCCTAACCCATCTGTGTCCTTAGGGAAAAGGCGATCGTTACACGGACACACAGAAGCCCATGAGAGGACACAGGGAGCAGATGCCGTCCGCCGGCCACGCAGAGGCCTCGGGCGGAGCCAGCCCGCAGCCCCCGGTCCCGGACGTCCAGGCCTGTGCACCCGGCCTTGCCCAGCCCGGCCCACCAGCCGGGAGTTGGGGGACCTGGGAAAAGGACAAGGGCCACCCAGGGCCACTCCCTCGTCTCACTCCAGCCGGATGCCAAGGCCCAGCCAAGGTCAGGGTCCCCACTGGTCCCCAGAGGAGCAGCCCTGTGGCACGCTCTGACAGGGGGCAGCCACACTCACGCCAGCCCCAGGAGCGGGAGGTCACTGTCCCATCCCACAGGTGTCCCTTGACGGAGGTTGCTCGGCTGCTGTGTTGGGTGGGGAAGCCCAGCCAGCACGGCTTCCCCTCGGGACATGCCACCCGGGGACACCCAGGACTCCCAGGGCTGCCGTCTCCCTGCCCTGCCTCTGGGCTGGGTCACACCCCAAGGGACTGGTGCTCTTGGGGCTTCGCTGATAGATGTGTCTCGGATCCCTTGAGGATGGGGACCGCAGAACCAGTCAGCCTTGCCAGCCACACTCGGTCGGCGCTGCACACGGGGGCGGCAGAGGCACTGGTGAGTGCGGGCCTGGGCGCGGCAGGGGAGGGGGGGGCCGGCTGGTGGCTCCAGCGTGGCGGCCTCTGCACCCAGGGCCCCTCCCGGTCTTGGGCCCAGGTCTTGCTTGGGTTGAATCTTTGCTCCACTGCTGGGTCCCCACAACCTTACCTCCCGATCCATGACAGGACAAGCTGCTGCCCAGGGCCCTTGTGGCATTCAACGGGTGAGACCAGTGCTGGACACACAGTCCTGGCCGCCATCCTCCAGGTCTCAGGCCGTGAAGCCAGTCTGCCCAGCTTGGCCCTAGCTCCCTGGATGGCCTGCCCAAGCTGCCCTGGTGAGCTCCTCCAGGCCCTTAAGTACCCTCTTCACTTGCTCCAATCCCATCCCCATGCCACAGGGGATGTGGAGAGATCACCCAGATTGTCAAATGGATCAATCAGAATGAAATCTGACCCCATGTACCCCTCCCATCAAGTAAAATATGTCTAGGTAAAGGTGATCCATGGCTCCAAGAGGTCGGAAGCTGCCACTTTCCTTCTAACTTACTGGTTCACCACCCCTAGTGTGTGACTCTCATCCTCATAGTCCAGAATAGCTGCAAGAGCTCCAGCCATTATGTTCATATTCAAGAAGTCTGGTGACTTGCTTGTCCAAAGGGACAAGAATAAACAGGATACAAGCAGAGGTCTGAAAATCTTTTGTGAATTTAAGCTGCCAACTTGGAGCTGGGGTGCTTTGCCCAGGCTAATTTCCTGGGATAAGGGAGCATTAGCTATTGGAGGTGAAGCCCTGGCATGGGGAAAGACATCCTCCATCCAGCCAGGCTGGATCCGTCACTCAGCCAACTCACAAAGCAGAGAAAGTGATGGACCCTCCGTTGCTGTCTTACGCCACAAAGCTCTGGGCTGTTTGCTATGCAGAAAAAGCCACAGGGAGGCTCAGAAGTGTCTATCAGCTGGGCCACAAGGCCCTGAGGGTCTGTGACGTCAGGGCAGGCCTACAGCAGCCCCCACCCCAGCAGAAGGCCAGGTGCTGCTCCAGCCTTGCCACCCAGAGTCCCCGTGGAAGAGAGGTAGCCTTCCCACCCCTCACTGCCAAGATCTTCCCTGGCTACTATGACCTGAGTCACGTGAGGAGGGAGGCTCTGCTGAGGCCACACGGAGGCCTCACCCCCCCCAGGTGGTCAGTGGAACAGCCGCTCAGCGTCCACCTACTCAGGGGTTGCCCCACAGGGTACACTGGGCCTCCAGGGACCAGCAGCCACTCACCCTGAGCCGCCTCGGTCTGCCTGACTGTAAAATGGACTGCCCTGACCAGGTGTCCACCAGGCCCCCTGTCTTGGGCTGGGCTCTGGTCCCAGCTCCTATGCAGCTGTCCCCGATGGCGGGCCCCTGCACCCTGCGTGCCCACACGCCCATCCTCTGCAGTCCCTGCCACAGGGCAGCCCTCACCCATGCCGTGCCCTGACCAGCTCCCGGTGACCTCAGGGATGCAGAGGGCCAGAGGCAGAGCCCCTTCTCCTAGCTCGGGCCTGAACGTCCGTAGGGGCACATGGAACGGCGTGATCTCTGGAAGCTTCCAGGGCGACTTGGGAGGCAGATGCTGCCTCCGGGTCCCAGCGTCTCACATTCCTTCACTTGGCCTTCAAGGCCACGCTGACCAGGGATACGCCCAACCAGCGTGGCTCAGCCTCCGAGGAAGACACCACCCACGGCTGCTCATCCCAGGGACTTGAGCCTCTCCGGATCATTCAGCACAGCCACCCTGGGAGACGGGGACAGGGGACACCCCGGGGGACTTCCACGTGACAAGAGTCCTGATAAAGGGAGGCTGGTGGGGGGGCAGGTGGGGGGCGCTCGGCTTCCGGCCTCACAGCCACCCCCAGCCACCTCCGTTTGCCTCTGTGAAATGGTGGGGAGACCCGATCAGGGTCCCAGGCGGGCAGGGTGCTGTGGCCAACTGGCAAGTGCCCTCCCACTGGGGGGGCAGGGGCTTCCCCCGCAAAGCACCCCCCCCATCGCTGCTGGAGAAAATGGAAACTGAGTGGGAGCTCCTCCAGGGGGCTGGACGGTGGCCCCACAAAGAAACGTCCACCTCCTGACGTTATGGGCCGATCCGAAAGTCAGGTCAGGAGAGCCCGCCCTGCTCCCACAGCTCACCCTGCGCCAACTGGCCCCTCCCGTGAGAGCCGCCTCGCCTAGAAGCTGACCCCCACCCACCTGCACCCTGACCACGTGCCCACTGGGGCCAGCTTCCTTCCTGAGTGGGCACGGGAGGTGCCAGTTCCGAGGACGTGGTGACACTTTGTGAAATGGTCTGAGGACTGTCCTTGCCCCTCGGGCCCCCCCTTTGTGGTTCTTCAGTTTAAATGGCCCCCCACCTGCGCTCAGCGCCTGGGTGGGAGGACTCTGCTTTCTGCTCCCTCGGGCCTGGCCAGAGGTCCTTTGTCCCTTCTTCAAAACACCCCGAGTTTTATTGGGGATTTCAGAATCGCGCCTTGACACTGCCCCCAAACCTGTCGGCTGCCTGTGTTGGGAAACAGGTCTTCACAGCTGGGGTCCAGTTGGGGACCTAGAGACGAGATCCTCCTGGGGAGCCCGAAACCCAACAGCGTGTGTCCTCGTACGGGATCAGGGGACACACGGGAGAAGCAGACTGCAGTGACGTGGCCACAGGGCAGGGGGCACCTGAGCCTCAGGAGGTGGGAGGGCAGGAAAGAGCCTCCATTGGAGCCTGTGGAGGGCGTGAGGCCCTGCAGATGCCCAATCATGGGTCCCTGATTCCAGGACGGGAGAGTGGCCATCTGCTGTCCCCGGTGGCCGATTGCAGCCGCCACGGGAAGCTCACGCTCCCCCGGACTGGGGCCAGCCTTTCCCTTGCTGCTGGGCAGCCAGCCTGGCCCTGGAAGCCCGGGTCAGTGGGGTCTGGGCCCAGCTCTCAGGGTGCAGAGGAGCTGGGGGACGTTGCCGGCCTTGGCTGCCCTGCAGAGTGGAGGGGGTGACCGTGCCCCCGGGGCTGGACAGGCTGCAGCCTGGCACACCGACACGCCCTTCCAGGCCTAGCAGCGGGACCTATTGAAAGGCCTGCCATGGCAGCGGGCGCCCCTCGCCCAGCGCCGCCCTGCCCGGGCCTGGGGCTGCAGCCTGGTCCTCCTGGGGAAGGCAGCGCCGTCACATGGCGGAGGTGCCAGGCTGGTGAAAGGCCACCCCCTCCTGGCACCACCGTCCCTGCAAATGCCTGGCCAGAGTTGGTGCCAGCAGCTCCAGGGGCCGTCATGTGCCCGGGCTGCGGGCGGCATCCGGCCAAGGCGCCCGCCCTCCCCTGGACACACCTTTGATTCCGAGGAATGTGTCGCCCTTTTCATTCCTTGAAGGGGAAAGCCCTCCCCCTGCAGGACTCTCCCTGGGACCCCGGCTGCGGGCCACTGCCAGGGGGCCTGGGAAGGTCATGGCCTGCAGGACCCCCACCCGCCCTCCCCAGGCCCACAGTGCCCTCGAAAGCCCTCACATGGGAAGGACACGGGGCAGGGCTTAGGCCCGGGTCCTGGAGGTCACCTGGCCCACTGCCGACCTTGAGCCCCCTCCGGGGACGGGAGTGCGGCCCAGGGCCCCTGGGGCACCCAGTTAGAGAACTGCCATCCTCATCGCCCCACCTCATGACACCAGAGTGACAGGCGTCCACAGGGGCCTGGGGCCGGCTGGGCTGTCTGGCCAGCTCTGACGGAGTCAGACCACGACCTCAATCCTGGCGCGGGCTCCTGGCGCGGGCGTGGCGAGCAGGGCAGCCCGACGGACACTGCTCCTCTGCCCCAGCCGGCGCCGCGGGCCTGTGGCCGGCCCGCTCTGGACCTCAGCCTCCCTGAAGTGGCAGTGGCCCCTCCCCCAGCGTCCGACCCCGGAGGGAGGCTGCCCAGGCCACACGGGCAGCCCCACCGACTCCGCGTGGCCCTGCTGCAGGGACCCCAAGGCCTGCCCTCGAGATGGGCCTTCGGGCACTGTCTCCAAACCAGCCTGGCAGGCCAGGGGCAATGGCACTCGGGCCGCTCCGGGCCAGCTCCCCGAACTCTGGGCGGAGACCCCTTTCCCGGTTGGGAGGCTTCTCCCCCGAGCTGGGGGTCATGAGTCAAATGTGCACATTTCACTGGGGTCACCTGGGGGCCTTGGAGCAGGGCCCAGGGGCTGCCCACCCAGGCCACAAGGCCCCACGGTGAGAGGCTCAGCTTCACCAGGGGCAGCTCCTAAGAGCCCCCAGGAGCGTGGGGACAGAGCAAGAGGTGGCAAAGCTGGATCTGAAGCAGCCTTCCCCAAGAGACAGCATCCGTGCTGGGCACATTGGCTCGGCCAGGCGTGGGGACAAGGGGACAGCACAGTGACAACATGTGAACACAGAGGGGACCGGAGGCCATGTCCAGGGAGCTCAAAACAAGAAAGTGACTTCCGAGTGTGCACATGCGCACAGCCACCCCATGGGCAGGCGGCCGGCTCTGCCGCCACCCGCTACCTTGGAGATCGTCAACCCTTCAAGAGCTGCACTCTGCCAGGGATCCTTGGGGACAGAAACGTCAGAGACACCAGTGTGCGATGAGGACGGAGCCAGGCCCAGGCCAGCCAG
This sequence comes from Spermophilus citellus, assembly GCF_964194105.1. Classification (NCBI taxonomy): domain Eukaryota; kingdom Metazoa; phylum Chordata; class Mammalia; order Rodentia; family Sciuridae; genus Spermophilus; species Spermophilus citellus. Next base: position 253,333,377 of record NC_138183.1, on the reverse strand, counting down.
TGCCCAGCGTGAGAAGAGGGCGCCTGGGCCCTGCTGTCAGGGGCACAGAGCGTCCCTACGTCACCGCTGGGAGAATCATGCCAAAGTGGGGATGAGGAAGGGGGCCCCTGTGCCTTCTCGGGGTGGACGCCACCAGCTTGGGGAGACAGCTGGACTGGAGGCCTCACGGGCAGGCCAGGCTTCCAAAAGGACATTGGCATTTATGAGTCATTGCCGCAGGGCCCCCGCAGGACCACGGACCTGGCACCAGGGGAATCCGCCCCGCCCGCTGCGGGAGGCTGGCCGCCCAGCGTGGCCCACGGGTCGGGGGACTCGGCAGGCTGCGCTGAGCTCTCGAGGACCAGGATTTGGAATGCCACACGGAGCAGTTAATGATCAACTGGCCACCCCCCCAAGAGGCCCGGAGATCACAGGGCTATAAAGTGCGCCCGGTGTCTGCCCAGACCGGACAACCAGGGTGCCGGAGCTTCCCGGGCTCCCCTTCCCGTGACCTTGTGCAGCCCGCGGCCGAGGGGACCCCACGCGGGGTGGTCTCCACTTCCCTGCCCTCCGGCCCCTCTCCCCTGGTGGCATCGTGAGGGGACACACTCTTTCCCAAGCTGCAGGTTTGGGGACAATGCCTGCAGTTTTAAAGTGTGCCTTTGCCACTGGAAGGAAAGGCGGGCACAGGGATGGTCACTGCCAGCCTGGCCGTCTCTGCCAGAGCTGCTGACTTCTGCCGGTTTCTAGGCCAATTCCAGAAATGTTCAGTAAAAGCTGAGGAATGTTCCAAAGGTCCATGGAGAGCGCAGGGCAGTCGGAGGGCGCTGGGAACCTGCCCGCGGGAGCTCGCGCCCAGCCCGGGTCAGCCACGTGCTCCCTCAGCTGACCCGGCCAAGGCGAACCGCTTGGGCGTCAAAAGCCGGCAGTGCCCATCTTGACCTTGAGCTCAGCTTCCTGAGAAACCCTTCAAGGAATCAAGGACTGCAGGACAGAACCGGGGCCCGCGGGTGCCCAAGTGTGTCAGACCCATGGAGCACCGCCTGCTCCCAGCCCCAGTGGTGTCCCCAGCCTGGTGTCCCCACAGCCACACCCAGGGCTCCTTCTCCCCCACCTCCCCAGGACCCTCCCCCTCCACGGGCTTTGCTCTTCTGCTCCCACCGCCACCTGCTCCCTTTCTCCGCCAGGTAACGGACTCCTCTGTCCATCTGGCTTAGTGGTGCCCTGGTGAGGGAGGCCCGCCCAGCAGGGGAGGCGAGGACAGATGGGCCACCCTCCAGGAGAGATTCACTGTCCCCAGCACCCCTCACAACTCTGGTGGCAAAACTGTCTGTGCACTGGGTTGTTCCATGTCCGAGCGCCTGAGAGCAGGAAGCAGTCGACCGGGTGCTGACCACCAGGACCCAAAGAATGTGTGTCCGGGACCACAAGGAGGAAAGGGGAAGGAGTCTGGATGGGCAGATGGATGGACAGTGGACAGATGGACGAGTGGATGGGTGGGTGGATGGGTGGACGGACGGATGGAGATTGACCGGTGGTTGGACAGGGGGCGGTGGAGCTACCCGTCCTGGGGGAATGACCTGCATTTCCCGTGTCCCTCCCTGGAGCAGAGCAAGGACCCACCTGGGCAGGGGGGGCCGCTCCTGCTGAGCCCTGGAGACGGGGGACATGGCAGGCGACTCCCTGGCCTCCTGTTCTTGCTTCTCTGGGCACGGCTCACACTGTCCCTTCCTAGAGCGCTGCCCCTCCACATCCCGTACCCAGACTCGCCCTCCAGCTCGTGCCCGCTCCAGAGACAGGCTGAATGACCCATGCTCTCTCCACCAGGCCCCGACCACTGAGTGTGAGGGACGTATGCGCAGGACAATTGACAGCCCTGTCCTTAGACCCCTCGGCCTGAGCCCAAGCCGACAGCCTCTTCTCACCAAGCTCCTGGCTGAGCCTCAGTCTGCACATCTGCAGAAAGGCACCTAGTGGGGAGTGGGCAGGTCACAAGGGCAGTGCCTGGCGCAGGGAGCTCAGCGCAGCTCTGCCAGGTGGACAGGTTCACCTGAGGCACAGAAGGGGCAGCCGTCCAGGGAAGAAGGCTCAGGTGCCCTCGGACACGGCAGGGCCTGTAGACGACCTGGCCTGCCCTGCCCGTCCCCTCCTGCCCTGCCCGTCCCCTCCTGCTCTCCCTCCCAGCACACTGCAGACTTGGAGCCATCCTGGAGGCGTCTTGGGCTCTCACTGCCCTACTGTCCACCACAAGAGCCAGTGTCCAGCCACCAGGGTGAGCCTTGAAAACGCTCCCTGCTCCACTCGGACTGTCGGCTCCCCACCTCCCGCAGCACATGGCAGAGGCTCACGCAGCCTGCGGAGCCCAGGAGCACCACCTCCACCCCAGCTGCCCGCTCGGCCGCAGCCCTTCAGACCAGCTGTCTTCACCTGGGCGACTGTCCCCAGGTCTGAGATCAGCTCCCACTGCCCCGTCCCTGCCACAGCCACACCCACGGGTCCCCCTGGAGACCCTGCTCTCGCCGCTCCCCGGGACGGCCGTATCCCAGCCCCTGGGCCCCGAGGGCCACTTGGTAAATGGTGACGGGGGGATGAGAGGAGGGAGGGGGGGAGGGTGACATGACCAGAGCTGGCATCGATCAGCAGAGCCCGGTGACAGCCGAGCCTCAGGCTGTGACTGAAAGGGTCCGCCCCCGTCCTCCACAGTGGGCCGTACACGTGTAACTGATCAATCAGCCAACGATCAATGACTACTGCACCGTGACAGGGCAGGGTCAGTACGTGCACACAGTGGCTTGGACGTCTGCCCAGAGGGGCGGGGCGGCTGATGGGCACCAGGGGCTCCTCTTGGGTCTCGGTTAAGACGTGGACGATCCCTCAGGACGAGGCAGTTCAGGCCCAAGGAAGGCGGGCGGGTCTCCCGGGGCTGCTGTCACCAACGGGCCAAACTGGGTGGCCTAAAGGTAGACCTCTGCTCGCAGTCTGGGCACGGGAGCCCAAAAGGGGCTGTGGGTCCCTCGAGGGTCCTCGGGAGGAGCCCTCCCACTTCCTCCAGGTTCTGGGCCCCCATGTTCCCTGGCCTCGTCACTGCAGTCTCTGCCTGTGTCTTCTGTGGCCTCTTCCTCTTCTGGCCCTCACAGGACACTTGATGCTAGGCCCACAGGATCATGCAGGATGACCTCACCCCAAAGTCACTTGTATTCATCCACTTCCTGTTTGCCGATAACAAGATACCACAGACCGGGTGAGTTACAGAGAAAAGAGGTTTATTTGGGCTCACAGTTCTGGTAGAAGGGCAAGACACCTCCTCTGGTGGTGTTCTCATGGGTCCACCCTGGTGCCCTCAGCTCGCCTGGCCTCCTCCCCAAGGCCTCGCCCACTGAAGCCCCACAACAGGGCCGTGGTCCCCACATGAGTTGGGGGGAGGACAGCCCCCACCTGTATCATACCTCAAAGACCCCTGAGCCACGCCCACCAGTCCCGGGGGTCGGGACTTCCACGTGTTTTTAGCACGACAAATGCCCTGAGCCCAAGAGGCATGGAACAGGACAGTGACAGGCAGGAGCTGTGACCCAGGCTGCTCCTGCAGGCCCCGCCAGGGCTGGCTTCACACCGGGGAGGGACAAGGTCCCCAGAGGTGGTGGGGCCGTGGGGCCAGGTGGAGACGTGGGCACGTCCACAGAGGGCTGCGGCATCTCGGGCTGGCAGGGGGCAGGGAGGCCCGGCCCCCAGCGCTGCTGGCAGAAGAGCTGGGGTGGGCGCGGCTGGGGACCCTCCCGTAGCCGAGGAGCCCCCTCCCACAGACGTGGGCTGAGGGGTGGAGGCAGCCGTCCGGGCAGCCCGCGGCTGTGCTGCCAAGTTCACAGCCAGCTCCAAGCAGATCTCAGCCACCGCTGCTCAGAGGAGGGGCAGGCAGCACCTAGCCAGGGCCGTCCTCAGGATTCTCAGCACCCAGCCTGGACGCGCCCTGGGGAGCGCTGGGTGTGGGAGCCACCAGCTCCCCTCCCAGCAGGGGGACCCAGCCACCCCTGCCATGGCAGAGCTCGGCCCGGCCCCCCAGGGGCCTCACTAGGCCCCTTAGGCCCTTCCCATGTCCAAGACCCCAACTCCTGAGAGACCAGAGCCTCGGCGGCTTGGGAAACATGCTCACTGGACGGCCTCAGACAGGGGTCACCAGCTTCCCCAGCAAGGGAGCAGCCCGGGCTGCTCACCCTGCTCAGGACTCCGCCCCCACGGGGCCTCTCGGACACGGACAGGACACGGCAGCCACCCGCCCAGGCCACCCAGCTGCCCCTCTCCCGCAGTCCCCTCTGCTGTCATTCACGGCCAAGATCCTCTTTCTCCTTCCCAGAAATGGAGGTCCCCAAAAGCCCCCAGCTGCCATTTGCTGTCTCCATCTGGCTTTCTGTGGCCAGCCCCCATGGAGCTGGACAGTGCTGCTGTCCCCTGACCCAACCACTGAACAGGTGAGGACTGGACCCTGGAAGCCCCTGGCCTGTCCCCTCCGGGGCAGTCTGTAGAAGGCAGGAGGCTCGAAGGGGCTTCTGTACCCCGACCACAGGCTCAGAGAATCGCCCAGAGGCCCTTTCCCACCCAGCCTGGGAGGCAGGGCCAGCCGAACTCCAGGACTGGACAGTTGGGTTTTGCTTCACAGACCTGGATAAACTGGAAACACAGAACCAGGCTGGGCAGCCGAGCCGAGAGCAGGCCCGGGCGGCTGGTTCACATGGCCACAGCCAAGCACAGCACTGTCACTCAGGCCACCTGCCTGAGGCCCGTGCACCAGCCTCACAGCCGCCACCAGCCGCCACCCAGACCCGGCACACAGAGCCCCTCAGCAGCGGGGAACCAGGGCCTGGCCAAGTGCAGGCCTCCATCCGTGGCAGATATTAATCAAACGCATCCTGATAGTGATCAATGGAGGGCGCTTGGCAGACTGGCCTGGCCGGGCTCCAGGCTCACCTCCAGCATCAGGACGCAAAGGATGGCAAATGTGATTCTTGGCAAGGGACAGCACATTGTCTCCTGGCTGTGGGAAAGTGCACAAACACTTCCTCAAAACGGGCCCACAAGGAAGTGCTCAGGATGGGCTCATTAAGACCGTCAGCATGGCTGAACAGGACAGGAGGGACCAGGGCCGTCCGGCCCGGAGCAGAGGCAGCACCGTGGAACGTCACAACCCAAGAGGGCGGCAGGACGAGACTCCCTGGCGCATCCTAGGTCTCGGAGCTGGCGGCAGCGTGCAGGCCAGCTGGGCATGCAAGGCCACCCCACCACTGACCCCAAGCTCGGGGAGGCTTGGGAGGCTTAGGAGGCTGCGGGTCAGGCAGAGCAGGGGCTCCGGGGCCACCACGCAGGAATTTGGGCCCTGGCTGGGTTTCTGAACCTGCCATATGGCTCTGCGTCCTGGGCCCAGGCTGGTAGCCAAGGAGGAGCCAGGCTGGACTGAGTCGGCCACCCTCCACCAGAGCAAGGGCCATTTTTCAAAGGTGTCTCCCAACAGCCTCGGGCGGAGGAGCTGCCCTGAGAAGCAGGCTTGGGCCGGGGCCAGGCGGAGATGTCGGGGGCTTTTGGCAAAAGCAGCCGCCTCCAAGGATCAAAAAGTCCCTTTCTTGGAACTGGCTGCCTCTCTGTGCCAGGTGAATAAGTGTGGGCACCAGGCTGGGCAAGGCCAGGGCTGTCGTACCCAGATGGAGGGACGGGGTTGGGGCTGACCACAGGGCGACCGCCCATCCACTGAAACCCCAGCCATAGCAGGCTTGAAACAGGGCTCCCTGAGGACACTTGTCCAGGCCCATCCAGGGAAGTGGACAGCGAGGGGACTCACAGGTCCCTGCCTAGGCGTAGGGGTCCTGTGAAAGTGACGGGAACTTCTCTCGCCACCACAGGTGGGCGGGCACAGGGCAGGGCGGGCCTGCAGTGGCATGGCGAGAGCATCGTCCGCTGGGGTCACGCTGGCTCAGGGCTGTCTCCTCACCACAGACAAATTGGTAGCCGCTCCTGGGACACAGAGGCTGCCAGGCCTGGGGTCCTGCTGGCCATCGTCAGAGAAGGACTCCAGGACACTGCTAAGCAGGAGGCCCTGCATCTGCCACTCATCAGGCCAGCTCCATGCAAGAGGCCGCAGAGGCCAGGTCCTGGCTCCACAGTGTGGCTGGTTACCCCAACGCACTGGCCACTAATGCTGCCCACAGGACCCACAGTGCCCTAAGGAAGGAGCGGGATCCATAAGGGCCCCTGACCGTCTGAGTGGCCGAGATCCAGAGCCCACACTGATCTCTGCAGGATCCTGGGAGGACACTGCCCTATTCTCCTCTGTCCTCACCATGGGTCAGCGAGGGAGGGACTGTCCCATCCCAGGCCTATGGGTGCGGCCACCGAGGGGCAGAAGCCTGTTGCAGGCAGCAGGCAGAGCACGTGGCCACCTCCAGCGCAGCTCTCAGCCCTGCTCAACCACTGCCGTGGCCCGTCTGCTTCAGGAACCAGCCTGGAAACAGAGTCGGGGCACAGTCACTGGCCCAAGGCCAGACAGCCACAAAGCAGCAAGTGGTCACCCTGCCCTTGATTCCTCCCTCCTTACCTGTCCACCTCCCCGCTGGACACTCAGCCATTCCAAGGAATGCTGGGGTAAGTGTCCCACGTGTGAACAGGGAGACACACTGCCAGCCAGTGAACGTCCCCCAGAGTCACGTCCAGATCTGGAAACACGGTGGACTCAGCAGAGACCACCTGGAGGAGGGTGGCCCTGAACCCAACATACCTGGCGTCCTCCTAAGAGGAGGGAGATGTGGGCCCAGACACCCGGGGGAGGTGGCCCGACGGTACCAGAAGCAGAGCCTGCAAAGGTGCAGGCACAAGCCCAGGAGGGCGGAGGACACGGGAGCCACAGAAGCTGGGGGACCAGGCAGGGTCCTCCCAGCGCCTTCGGAGGGGGGCACTCCCACAGCCTGACTTTGCGCCTCTGGCCTCTGAAACCATGAGAGGACATGCTACCATAGCTGAGGCCACTGGCCTGCAGGAGCCCCAGGAGACCAGCCCGGCACCCAGCACCCTGCGCCTGAAGAAGGGCGTGGGGTCAGCCCCCACCCGCCCACTGCACGCTGGGCCTGGCGTGTGCTGACCGGTTGGGGGTGGGGTGAGTTCTCTTCTAGGAAAAGCCAGCGCAGCCAGCACTCTGCCAGGGGGCCCAGCCCCGGAGGCTGGAAGGGGCACTTCCTGCCCACTCCAGCTGGGCAGAGCCCCCCCGCCCTCTGCCAGTTTCGATCCCCCCATTTTCCACATCAAGCCTGGGTTTCCCCGCTGCTGGCCACTGCTGCTGGCTGGAGCAGAGATCACTGCCCCACACGCCCGCCGTCACGCGGAGCCACTGCTGTTCAGGTATGTGGCAAAACAACTCACCAGGTGGAACGCAGGACCATCGGCCCCAAGCACCCCAAACATTCCTGGCATCTCATAAAAATGCCAAAGGCATCTGACCCAGCTAAGACTGCCTCCCGGGGCACTCCACAGGCCAGGACCCTGGCCTCCAGCCTGCAAGAGCCAGCGACTTCTCTACTGTCCACCACAAGCCAAGGGGCTCAGGCTGTGTCCCTGCAGCCCAACCCTGGTCACCACGGCCCGCTGCCCCCTGAGCACCAGAGTGGTCCTAACTAGTGTGCAGGCCCCACACTTCCTCCTAACCCTACCACTTCCTGACCCGTTCAGAGCCTAACAGGCTCAGCCCACCTGAGTGTGAGAGGTCCCTCAAGCCACCATAGTCACAGTGCCACCACCATTCGCAGACACCCCATGACAACTTCCCTCGTTCCCCGTCCTCACTAGGGACAGTCCCCAACATCAATGCCATTCTCCTGTCCGTGAGTGGCTGAGGTGCACAGAGACGGGTGTCAATGCTGGGGGTGTCCACAGCACCCCGAGCTGCACTCTCTTCTGAGACAGCCACAGCACACTACAGAGGGCCCCCGACGGCCAGTCTGAGCTAAGGGTCCCGGACCCTCCAGTGCTCGCGTGGCCCAGAGGCTCACCGGACCTTTTCCCCGCAGCACACACAGGCCCCTGGCTAACCTCCTCGTCCATGTCACAGGGCACAAATGGCTGCCAGGGCCACCTGCACCTCACGCCCCACGGTGGGTGCCAGCAAAAGAAGGGCACCTGGGTCCTCACCCACCCAGCAGGTCAGCAGCACGGAGGCACAGGTGGCCACTGCTCCTGTGTCCATCCGTCCACAGAAGCTTTCTGAGCACCTCCTACACGCCCAGCAGGACCCAGGGCACAGCCCCCAGGGACTCGACCATGGAAAACAGAGTCTGCCCTCCAGACCACGGCACAGCCCGGGAAGACCAAGTCAGGCAGCGGGCGGAGCAGCCTGCACACCAGCCCCAGCCCACTGCCCTGCCCACCTCCCTGTTCAAGGGGAGTGTCCAGCATGGCCTCTGACCCCAGGCTTTCCCCCAGGAACAATGGCCCTGCTGCAAAAACGAGATCCCTGGCTGACCCCCACTGCCAGGGTCCCGGATGTGGACCCTCTCCTTTGCCCCAACAAGCTGACATGGGCCAGGTAAGGGGCAGCTAGCGAAGCCACCTGAGACCACGCTTCCGGGGAAACAGGGTGGAGGGAATTGGAGTCCACAGATCCCCAAGGCCTGTGCCACCCGCTGCCCAGCACCCAGACTCCCAACACAGGTCCCTCCAGAGGGGGACAGGGATCTGAGTGCCTCCACAGTGGCTAGCAGGCAGGGCAGGCCAGGGGCCACCCCAGGCCCACCCAGAAGAGTCCCTGAGCCAGCAGCCCTGGCACTGCCCTGCACCCCGTGGCCAGCGAGCTCAGTGGGGGAGCCCGCAGCCGCCTCATCATACCGTCCCCCCACAGAGAGACCAGCAGCCCCGAATTCAACACTGTTGGCATGGCCTCCTGCCAGCCGTGGGGGCACATCCCTGCCACACACAGATCCCCTGGGTCCCTGGGGCCAGAGAAGTGAGCACAGGAGAGGAAAGGTGGAGGCCGCAGAGGGCGCTCCTGCCCAGGTGTGGGGCCCAGGAAGGCCCCTCGGAGGACTCCCTGCCCTGGTCAGAGGGAGGAAGGAGGGCCAGAAGGTGGCTGCCCTGCCCTCTGCCTGGCCTGTCCCAGCGCCTGCCACTGGAGCTCGGCTGCCCTCTGCTGGCCTGTCCAGGCACTGCGTGGGCCCTGCACGGCAGCTCCCCAGGTGTCTGTGCTGCCTGACCCTGCCTGGCCTCAGGGCCTCGGAGTCCCTAAGCCCTCACCTGTATGCAAATCATCTCTAAGCACCTGGCCCACTGCCAGCAGGATGTCACGAGGAGCCCGCACTCACCGTCACCCAAGCCGCTCTGCAGGCGTCTTGTGGGTTTGGAGGGTGCTGGCGATGCCGGCCTGCCCGGGCCCCACTGGGACCCGCTGGACAGCAGCAGCACCTGCCCTTGGTCACTGTGTCTGCATGCAGGTGCTGCCAGCACACCTCATCTTAGGGGGTGCTCAGCAACCTCAAGGGGCATGACCTGCTTTTGAGACAGCTGACGTCAGGACCCAGACCCGTGTGCAGGCTGCGGGGGGCAGTGCTGGGGGGCAGCACAGCCCTGCCGGGGTCCTACCTTAGACTACTGTGGCTGAGTGCAACATCCAGCAGCTGTGGGGGCTTGCTGGAGATGCAGACTCCCTCCAACAGCGCCTCCCCGGGAGCAGCTGTCAGCACCAACCAGCCACGTGCCCAATGACACTTCCCAATGACAGCCCCCTAAGTCACTGCAGGGCACCCCTCTGCCCAGGGGGCATCACTGACCAGACCCAGGCAGCCTTTGTGGGTACCTTTTTGAAAAGACCAAGATACCCCTCCGCCAGCCCTCAAGAGCTCCCCCTGGACCCAGGCTACTTAGGCCAGGGGTGTTCCAGAAGTTTCCCTGGGTCACCTCAAGGAAACAGCAGGAAACAGAAATGTTAAGATGGCTGTCTCGACTGCTGTCCCTCAGCACTGCCCCAGCACCTGCCGTCTGAGTCCTGGTCCCCCAGGGCTGTGCTCAGGGCTCAGGGCTGCCCTAAGAAGCCACCCCACACAGGCTGGCCCAGGGCAGGCAGCTGCTCACCTCAGCTCTGGAGGCCGACGCAGAGAACCACAGCGCAGGCCCGCAGGGCGGGTCCCCCTGCCTCGGCCTCGGCCTCCATCTGCACACAGCTCCTCTGTCCTCTCCTCCTCCAGGGACACCAGTCACTCTATGCACAGTCCACCCTAGCCCAGGCCACCGCATCTCTAGACACACAAAGACCCCACTCCCAAGTAAGGTCATGGGCATGGTACTGGGGCTTAGGACCCAGACCTCTTTGGGGGTCACCACTTTGCTAGCATCCCACAGCTGTGCCAACATCCTCAGCATCACCGGGTGCGGGCTGGTGATGGCCCAGGCCCACTGACCAGAAGCCCAGTGGGCCAGCAGGGGCTCCAACAAGACTGGAGAGCACCACAGGCCAGAGAACGTCCCTCCCACCCTCCACAGCCCCCCAACGCATCTCGGCTGACTGGACGGGGGCCAAGCTCACTGGCTAGTTTGGGGGGAGTCAAGGGGCCTGGGCCACCCCCGTCCCGCTGTGCCATGGCCCCTGCTGCGTCTAACCACAGCGGGCTACAGCTGAGCCCGAGACCAGAGCCCGCTCCTCACTCCCTCGCCCTCCAGAGGGGCTGGAGTCCTGAGCCAGGCACCAGCCAGGCCGGGCACCAGGGTGGGAAACCAAAAGCATCACCAGGGCCCACGCTGCGAGTGGCAGCCAGACCCTGAGGAGTGTCCGCAGTGCTCTGGCCAGGGCCAGTTGTCAAAGGAGCCTTCCAACACGGGCCACCACAGCGACTCCCCAGGGCCCCACCTTGAGCCTGCTCCGAGTAACTGCCATGCAGCTGCCATTCTCAGCAATGGCCCACGCTCTGCCAGAGGTGGCTGTCTCCGCCTCTGTGCACTGTGTGCCAGACTCAGACACTGTGGCCACCCTGGTGCAATCCAGAAGGTGCCAGGTTGCTGCAAACACCTCTCCACCCTCAGGAGGGGTGTGGGAGCGGCCAGCGTTCCCGGGTCCTTGGGGCTCAGCATGGAGGGTCCACACAGGGAACAGCAGCCTTACAGGCACCAGCCCCCCCCCCACCACCACCAACCAAGCCCAGGGATGGCCGTCAGGGTCACGCACTGCGGCTGTTTCCAGGAAAGCACGCCCGTCATTGGACCGCAGACCAGTGCTTCCACCTGCGGTGGGACGGCCCCAGCCAGAGCTCTTTTGAAACCAAAGGGATTTACGAGGGAGACGGATACGACCTGAGCCTGATTCTTAAGCGCTGTCACCATTGGGACGAGGCACTGAGGGTCCGAGAGGTGGGATGTGCTTCGGGGTGTGGCCATCCCCACCAACACCAAACCAGGGACAGATAGGGACAGCAGCCAATGCTCAAGTAGCCCCACCATGCAGGCAGGGAGGCGGGCCAAGAGACAGGGTGGCAGCGGCTCTGGCCTCCAGCCAATGGGCCTAGGGACACCTGAGGCTTCTCGGGGCCAGACTCAAATAGGGAGAAGACACTGAGATGGACAATGTTAAGTCCTGTCCAAGGGACCCTGGGAGGACGCAGGCTCCAACAGCCAAGGATGGTGCCACAGCTGCACACAGGAGGTGGCGGGAAGGAGGGAGCCTCCGCAGAAGAGCTGCCCAGACACAAGCCCAGGCTGCCCATCTGCCACCTCCACCCTCCCAGGACAGAAGCCCTCAGCCTCGGCTCTCAGCCCTCCTCTGCAGCCACTCTGAGGAAGAGGCGGTGGAGGAGGTGTGGGGGAGGGAGTCACAGGTCCCAAGACGCAGGTCCAACCAAGTTCCTTGGTCCAGCCGTGACCCCCTCCCCTCCCCTCCTCCTGAAGGTCGGGGGGCCCCGGCCTGTACCAGGACTCTGGGACACCCTGATGTTGCCTGCAGGCAGCGCTGCCCATCCTACATCACCAGAAGTCCTACTGGGAGCGGCACCAGCTCTCCAGCCCTCTTCACTCCGATGCTTGGCACTAGAGGTTCTCCCAAGGCGAAGGCCACGCCACAGACGGGGACGGCAGGTGAGCCACACTCCGTCCCCCCTCCCACCCCCCCATCCCCGGTCCCGAGCTCACCCCTCCTCCCTGAGCAGGCAGCAGACGCCTCTGAGAACGCGCGGCCTCACTGGTGGCCCTCTCCGCGGCTCCCGAGCAAGGCAGAGGCCTGGGCTGAGAGCCCCTGGGTGAGCTGGGCCCAGCTGGCCCTCGTGCCAGAAGCCCCATGGGAAGGCCCTGGGCTCAGGGTAGACAGGGCCGCCCGGTGGTTGGCGTGGGCCCGGCCTGCACGAGGCCCTGGGTTTGCCACCCAGCCCGAGACGTCAGATACAGACACAGACACCAAGGGCACCCCGCTGGGCCTCTCCGGTGCTGGCTCGGTCCTTGCCAGAGCTGACCTCTCTGTGATCAGGAAGGAAGGTGTGGGGAGCGACCTCTGCCCCCTGGTGTCACAGAACCAACAGAACAGCCCCAGAGAAGGCCGAGGCCTGGGGCAGCCCTCCCTGCTTCCTCTGTCCTCGGTTTCCCCAGCAGTAAAACGTAGATGGTGGCTCTGTGGCTCCAAGGCCTTCCACATCTAGAGTTCTGGCCTCTGGAGTCCCACTCCCTTGAGGAACCCTGGGCCTGAACCGCCTCCTCAGGGTGGTGAGCCTCCCGTCCCCCCTCCGAGGGAAGGAGGAGCTCATGAGTCCAGGGGCAGAGCTCTCAGGCTGGGCAGGGAACCCTGTGGTGGGAGCCCAGCAGCCTGGCTCTCATCTGGTGTGTGGCGGAGCCGGGGGTCAGCCAGGCACAGCTGGGGCCAGGGAGAGGGGCCCCAGAGACAGGTGTAACCACTCCAGGGGCACAACACCTGGGGGCAGCCTCCACTCACTGGGGGTCCACTGGACAGCTGAGGACACAGGCACAGGGATGCTGGTGGTCAACAAAACCACAGTCACCGTGGCTGAGCCCAGGCCCTGACCACTTGGGACCACAAGCGCGCACTCCACGGCGGGGTCAGCTAGCAGGACTTCCCCGCCCACCCTCCTCCTCCATCCTCCAGAGGGCACAGCTGCGGGGGCAGGTCACTGCTTTCCCAGACCCAGTCCTCGACCCCACCAGGGCACCGCAGGCTATTTCAGATGGTAGGCAAGATGGGCAACCCCACCTTTGCCCTCCTCATGCCCAGGGCCTCCTGCTGGCATCCTGGCCAGGGGCATGACAGGGCTCACTGAGGTGCTCTGTGCCCAGCTGTGCACTTGTCACAGGCCCTGAGCCGAAGCGAATGGAGGGGAAGGAATGCCCCCAGCCCCTGCTGGCCACCACACGTCCCTCCAATGGGGTGGCAGTCACAGCAGCACCAAGCCAGGAAGCTCCCCTGAATCCTCTGCCTAGAGGGAACCACAGAGGGTTATTTGGCCATCTGGTCACTTGCCCTTTCCAAAGGACTGCCTTCAAAACTCTCCACCAGCTGAGGGCTTCTTATTTGCTGAAAGGAAACAGGAAAAGGAGAGGGAGGGAGGGAAAGAGGGGCGAAGGAATGTCCACTTTGCCTGGCCAGTCTGGGACATCCCTGGGGACTTATTAAAAGTCCAGGTCCCCAAGGCCAGAGCCCTGGCGCAGGGGGCTCTTCCCTTGAGCTGGGCACATGACCGGTGCTGGGCTTCAGACCTGGGTTCAGCCAGAGTGGTCTTGACTGAGGACCCTGCTGACAGCAGCTCTTTCTTGTCTCCCCCCCCCCCAGGTCAATGACCCATCTGTGGTGACTAAGAGACAGCCACAACCCCGGGGGCCAGGGAAGCCGAGAGGCAGAGCGGGCTCACCTGGCGACAGGTGTGGCGGGGGCCGGGCCCAGGCCTGGATTAGGCAACTGTGGTGGGAACCAGGCCCGCCAGGCCCCCGCAGATGTGGGCCCCACCACCCTGCCGAAGCCCCGATTGAATTACCCAGAAATGTGATCAGAGGGAGGGCACCGCCTGCGGCTGCACGGCCGTCTGCTGGCCACTTTGATGTGGAGGACATCATCCGAGCCCCGCCGCCCACTCTGGTTTTTAAGAGCAGTGTGGTGCGCGAGCCCCACTTTTCTTTTCACGGCCGGCCGGGAGCTGTTCTAACCTTTGCATAAGAACCGCCAATTACCTGGCAGCAGGAAACCCAATCCAGCCCCACTGGGGACAGCCCTCCTGCTGCAGGGAGCAGCCAGACACAAGAAAGGCCAGCCTGGCGCACCAGGAGCGGCTCCCGGGGCCAGAGACAGACGGGGCACAGTCCTGGACCCCATCCAGCCGCCTGCACAGCTAGGGTCCAGGGAGAAGACCCGGGGCCTCAGCCTGCTCCTGTCGACGACACTGGAGCTGCAGAAACCCCGCCCTGGCCAGCCCTGCCCTTGGCCCCTGGGTGCAGAGGACCCCTAAGCCACCCCTGCCTCACGGCTGCCCCCACCCTCCTCCACAGCCACTCCTGGTCTCTACCCCCTCGTACTGCCCGGGCCCTCACCCGCTGGCCAGCGCCTGGCCCTGCTGCCCCTCACACCCTCCCACAGCCCACAACTGCCCCAGGATGAAAAGGTGGCTGGGGGCTGGCCACGTGCTCATCTCCGTGTCCTCGCCTCTTCCTTCCTTAACACATCGTAACACGCGTCCCCAAGAGCTCCCAATGGCAGCCTGTGCGCCCTGCCAGACGGTCCCCCCCCCACCCCTCTCCCCAGGAGGGGACCACTCCCTCATCTCCCCTGATGCCGGCGGGCAGGGGTTCTTGGAAGGAAACTGCAGGAGCACCCTGGGGCTGGGCCCAGGACACCCCTCACCCACCAGGCTACCCGGCTGCAGGCCCTCGAGCGCCCTGGGTCACGGGTGCTGCAATCAGCTCTGGATCTCAAACCCCAACGGCATCACGCCAGGTAGAAAGCATCGACAACGGGATGAGCCCAGTGTGGTCTCAGTGCTGCTCGACGTCCTCAGTCCTCGGCCGGTTCAATCCGCGGATGCGCAACCCACAGAGCAAAGCGCTGGCTCGTGTGGATGGACGGGGGCGGTTGACGACAACAGGCAACACCTGAGGTCCAGACCTCCTCCCAGAAGTCCCTGCGCTCGGCCAGCGGGGGGGGCACGAGGCACCTGCCTGTCCCTCATCACCAGTGAGGCAAGCCAGCCCCTTCCCATCCCTGGAATCGCTAGGCCACAGGAGGGGCTTAGCTCTCGATTCTACATGTCCCCGTGAACGTTTGACCACTTATCAGGTGTCCTGAAAAGCAGTCATGACGTGTGATCACAGCTGCGACAGACCTGGGAAGGCGGACGCTGCTGCACACCAACTCCTCAGCTCAAACACAGGAGAGCCCCAGAGGGCAGAGCCCGGGGGACCCCAATGACCTCCCATGGGAGTGGGCTGGATGTAGGAGGGTGAAGCCACTCAGAGCCTGGGTGACACTCGAGAGCACAACTGACTAGCAGGGGTGACCATCCCAGTGACCTCATCTGGTGACACTTTAAAAGCCCTGGGCTCCCTCTGAAGAGCCTCAAGGGTGCAGGGATTGGAGGTGAGGGGCCCTCTGAGGGTGAGGGGCGATAAAGCGAAGGGTGAAGGTGGCCTCTGGCTCCTGAGAGCAGCCCCTACTGGTGGCCAGCAAGGACACAGGGACATTGGCACACAATTGGAAGCAACGCAGCAAGCCAAGACACAGACTTGTCCAGAGCCCCGGGGACGCGGCCCCACCCACACTTGATCTCAACAATCGCCTGGCACCCCGAGCAGAGAACAGGCCGCGCCAAGCTGGACGGGGCCCGTGGAGCCAGGAGCTCAGGGAGGGCCATGTCAGGCTGCTGACCAAGGCAGTGGTTGGAGGCAGGGTGATGGACACACCATCGCAGTGGACACGGGCACTGGGAACTTCCTGTGTGCAGGCCTGCGGTGTCCTTCGTGATATCGACTTTCAGGACCTCCGGGCACGTACCCAATTATGGCGTCTTTCAGGACGCAGCTTCGAGAGCCTGCAGCTGTGGTCGGGAGCACCTGAGGGCAGCTCCTGGCCATCTCTTCTGCTGAGCTCACACTACTTTTAGTAACTGCGTTTTTTTCTGAGTAGACAGTCGCCGTCCGAGGATCAGGGCCACTCTCTCCTGCTGTGCTTCTGCCATGTTCTGTGCCTCCTGCCTACCAGGGGGCTCAGGGGAGGCTCTGCAGAGCCACATGCCCCCAGTGCCCCTCACCTGCTCATTCTCAGGTCTTAGGGAGCTGGCGGGACCTGCTACTCCTCATTCAAGAACCTGACCAACTGTCTCCACATCTGGAAAGTTCTTCCCTGGAGGCAGCAGGACAGCCCATGGATGGAGGCCTCCGTGCAGAGACACAGAGCCAAGCCAGGTGAGGGGGTCTGAATGGGGAGGGGGTGGCACTGATCCAACCAAGAAATTACGGAGAATGAGAACCAACCAGAGAAGGGGCCTCGCAGCCAGGCAAAGCCACAGGGCACCGAGGCAGTGGTGAGGGCGGCCAGAGCCATCTCATGGCCAGCAGCCAATAAACCGACGAGCGTTCTAACTGTCCCCGAGGGAGCCCGGTTCAGATGGCAGCATCAACCTCCTGCCACGTCCAACGGCAGACACTCCTCTCATCTGAGGGACGTCCCCACAGCTCCTTGGAGATGGCCCCCCAGACGACAACGAAACAGGGCACGGGTGGACGTTAGAGAAGCCCTGAGCATCTCTTTGTGCCAAAAAGTAAAGAGACCATCAAAAGGCAGTGGGTGCAGAGCCGAGGCACACAGCAGCCAGGAGGAGGCCCCTGCCACGAGGGCCACCCCGGCACCCAACTAAGCTCAGGCAGGACAGAACCCACCAGGCAGAAGAACAACCAGGACCCTCCACGAGGACGGCGAGGAGCAGGCGAGGGCGCCCCCAGGGAGCAGGAGGCAGGGGGGGCACGGCCGGTTCCACCACAGTCCCACAGGCGCGTCCAGAGCCAGTACTGGGCAACCTGCCCGACGGGGCCATTCCCGAGTCACGGCTCACAAAAGCCACGAGGGCTGAGCACATCCAGGAGGCTGGGACACAGCCACAACGCCACGACTCGGGAACAGGGGCAGTGGCCAGCGTCACCTCCCCCAGAGGGCTCAGGCTAGCTCGCTGCTGCCCTGGCAACTCTTCCCCAAGACCGCTGCCGCCTCCGAGTCACTGTTACCAAACACGAGCAAGACCTAGGACCTCGCCCTGGACCTGCTCCACGCCACCTCAGTCACAGCACCTGTGCCTTGTGCCATCCGCGCAGAGCCAGTGGGGCCCAGCAGCTCCTGGGGAGGAGCAGAAGTGAGAACAGCCCCTGGTGGGTGGGGTGTGCGGGTGGGAGCAGGCCCGCACCCGCCTCCCCAGCATGGGGCCAGGAGGCGCTCCCAGGGGCTCTGCTGGCCATGGAGAGCCAACCCTCCCAGGTCCAGCGTGGCACATGAGGCTTTCAGGCCATGGGGCTTTGGTGCCTGCCAGAGTGGGTCCCCTCAGTGGCCTCATGTGCTCCCCAGCTGACCCCACACGTCCCGCCCCATCATGAGCTGCTCAGACCCACAACCGTGTCGCTCCAGTGTGTGCAGCACAAGCCCCGCGTCCAAGCCACAGGTGCCCACACCCCCACCCATGGCCCTGACAGGCTGCTGTCCCACGTGAGCCCCAGCCTCTTCCCCTCACCTGCCCTCACATCTACAAGCCCAGCTGCCTCCATCTCTGTCTCCTGCTGACCCTGCGGACACAGGCCTTCTTGGCACCCAGGCCCAGGCCCAGGACCCCGCTCACCTCCCCTTCCTCTGGCCTCCTTGAGGGCCGAGATTCCAGTTTCAAACAGTGCTGGGTGAACCTACGATCCAGCAGGACAAGCCCCGACCCTGTGCCCAGCCAGAGCACGGAGGTGACCATGGGAGACGGCTGGAGACGCTCAAGGCTGCTGCAAGGGCCATCAGGGGCCAGCACACTCCTCAATGGGGTGCTCTCCATCACAGTTGCATGGCCACCACGCTCCACAGAGCGCCTGCTGAGAAGGAAGAGGGTGGACTGGTCACCACACCAGGGCTGCCCCCTCCCCCGGTCAGCACAGCCAAGTCAGGGCCCACCTTTGTCAAACTCAGTGCATATGAAATTTTCAGGAGCCCCCAGAATGCCCGCAAGACCTCAGGCCACAGTCCACAGGCGCCAGCATGCCCAGCCAGGCTCCTCCCTCCCCTCCACACACTCCTCCAGGGATAGCAGCTCCCAGCGTCCTTCCTGAGGGCAGCAAGCCCTGACCAGTGCCTAGCACAGGTCGCCCAGAATTATCCACCACCTGGCAAGAAAAGCCACAGAGGTGGCTCTGCACACAGCCCAGACACAGGTGGACAGCAGGGCCAGGGAAGGACAGGCACAGAGGCAGGACAGAGGGCACAGCTGTCCATCCCACAAGTGCCCTGAGGACTAGGCTCATTTGGAGATGGGACACTCCACAGTTCAGACAGGTCAGACCAGCCTTGCCTCTCAGAGGACTCGGGAGACGTCCACAGGGAAGGAGCCGCCCAGATGGCAGCAGTGGCTTACGGGGTCCCAGGGCCCACGGCATATTGGAAAGAAATCAGCGGAACCCATGCCACCACTAGGTGGCGCCCGAACCTTAAGAGCAAGGGGTGGCAGGCCCCACCCTGTCCCCAGAGCGGCAAGCGGCCCAGCCCTGGGGGTCCTTCTGCCCTAACCAGCCCCCCTCCACCCCCCCCCCCAGGCAGCCTGCTCCAGGAGGCCCAGCGACCAAGGCAGAGTGTCAGGCACAGGCACAGGATTCCAGGGGACACCAGGACCCACAGGAAGCCAGCTTGTGCAGTCACAAGCACTAGATCCTCACGGTCCCACATTCTGGGGCTACTCAGTGTCCCTGGGCCCCTTTCCAGTATGTCATCCTCAAATCCCATCTCCACACCAGCTGGCAAGACTAGGGTGGCTGTGTCCTGCCGGGCGCTCACCCTTCAAGCCCACGGCAGACCTCACTCGTCCACCCAACGCTCTCCTCCATGAAGGGGCTCCAGGAATAGGCAGCAACCCCCTGAGCTGGTGCCCCATCGAGAGCCCTGGGCCAACCTGGGTCCAGAGTGGATCGAGAGACGACATGGCCTGTCACACACACTCACTTCACCCTCCCCACCCTGGCCCAAGCAGGGCCACCTCGGGCTTGCAGGCCACCGTGCAGTGGCAGGAAGCCCCTCAGCCAGGTGTCCTCGCTTTCCCGAGCAGCCCTGCCCCAGCAGCAGGCCCCGCGTAGGTAGAAAGCACAGACGTCTCAGGCTCCGCGGGCCACCGTGGAATTATTGGCACTCTGATCCACAGAAACACCCGGCCCCCATCACGTGCACAACCCGTACGTAACGACACACCCAGGTTCCCCCGTGTACGGCCACCAGCACCCCCAGGCCCGAGGCTGCAGGGGACCTGCCCAGCCCACGCGGCCCTGTCCCTGGAGGCCTCCAGCAGTGAAGGCACCTGCTGGCGCAGGCGGCACGGGAAGGCCACCGCCTCTGGCTTCCAGGCTGGCTTCAAGGCCCCAGAGTCACCTCCACAACAGAAAAGCAGGAGCCTCCCGGGAGCAGCTCGGGAAGGACGGCAGCAGGGCACGGCCACCTGGAGAGCCCGGCAGCGCAGCAGCTGAAGGGCAGCAAGAGGGACTGGCTTCCTTGTCCCCTGCTGTCCCCTAGGTGGTCAGTCAGAGCAGAGGCTTGTCCTGCTTGGTCAGGTGCCGTCTCATCCTCAGCCAGCCTCTCTCCTGCCGGTTGGCCAGGGGCCGTCAGAGTGTCACCTGCAGAGCCGCACGTGCGGGTGGTTACGCAGCCTGTGCATCAGCTCCTCCTCCTTGGGCTCCTCCAGGATGTCCCTGTGAGGCAGAGGACCACGGGCACCTCAGGAGCCTGGACCAGGCGCTGGGAGAGAGCCACAGCTTAGGGGAGGGTCCCCAAACCAGACGGGCCAGAACGAACACACAGGGACTGGGACCCCAAGGACCAGACCCAGTCTCGGGACAGATGCAGGGCCTCCAGCAGCACCACCACAGGCCGGAAGGGCACTGCTGGGGCTCTGCGGTGGCTCCGGCCCCAGCAGTGCAGGGAAGCAAAGACCGCAAAAGCCCAGACATGCACTGGGCACAGCTGGCGCCTGTGCAGGAAATGAGACCCTCAGCAGGCCACCTCCAGTGTGACTGGCCACCTTCCTGGACCAGTACAGAGACACTCAAATGGTCACAGGAAGGAAGGTCACAGGAGCACCCAGAGGCCAGGAAACTGAAAGGGGGGCTCTTTCACATTCTGGAGCCGCATCGAGCAGAGAGCCCCAGCCCGCTTCTGGCCCTGGCCCTGAGCTGCTGTGACCTACTCAGCTGTGGCTCAGGAGAAAGGGACATGATGGCAGGGAGACCCATCAGAGCCTGCTGCTGCACTTCACCCCAGGAGGCTGCTCACAGCAGCTTCCCACGAACGCACCTGAATATGAGCTCTGCGGTCAGCTGCATCCCCGAGAGGTGCCGCTCATGACTGCGGGGGTCCCACCTGTAAAGGAAGTTCTGGGGAGCGGGAGGGAGGAGGGCGGGCAGTGAGTGTGGGCCCTGTGTGAGGCCAGCCCTGCTGCTCCTGGGCCCAGGTGGCCAGCATCACTGCAAGGGTGGGCATCTCACCCTGGACGCCTGGGCACCGGCAGCGATACTCACTCCTGCCATGGCAAGGGCTGGGGCCCCTCCTTCAGCACCAGGCCCAGGCCTGAGCAGCACCACCATGCAGCGTCAGGCATTCCCAAGAAAGCCCAGCAACCAGGGCAAGCAGCACCCACGGCCAGACCAGCCCAGCACAGCCATCCAAAGACCAGGAAGGCCCAGCCCCAGCTTCCCACCAGTGACTGACGCGCGAGAAACCAAGACAGGCCTGGGCAGGGACATCCGGTACCTCCAAAAGCAGAGCCAGAAAGAGGTTGACCCAGATGACAGACGACACCAGCCACCACAACACGAAGTAGACCAGTGACCACCTGTGGGGGACAGGGGCCGCATCCTGGGGCAAGCAGGAGGGGAAGTCCAGTCCTGACCCCACCATGCACGCCTGTCAGGACCTCATCCACGCCCAGCTGGTGTGTAGCACTGGTGTCCCCACTGAAGACCCCCTGCCACAAGCTCACGCAGGAGGGTCCAGGCCACGAGCTCACGTGGGAGCTCAGCACCACGCACACCTAGGCCTCCAGGCCAGGTCCTTGCTGGGCTGGGCTGGGCTGTCCTGCCATCTCCCTGGCCCAGCCCACGGACTTCCCGTCACAGCAGGCCACCAGCGCCTCCACACCACACCCGGGAGAGAGTACCCACGTCCTCGGCCATCGCCCAGGAGCAGCGTAGATGGGACACGAGGTCGGCCAGGATGCGCGGCCAGCCACCCCGCACTGTGGAGCCAGCTGGGGCACCTGGAGCGGAGGCGGCGGCCATCTGGGGGAGCCTGGCTGGGGGTGGGGCTCACCCGCCTGCGTAGCGCTTGTAGGCTTCCAGGAACACCTGCCAGTTGTTCACCACCATCACGTTCCACAAGGTGATCAGGGCGGCCTGCGGGGCAGAGCAGGGTTGGGAGAGTCCTGGGGGGCGGGGAGCAGGCCTGGGGGGGCCTGGGGGCAGGAAGCCGGGACTGGGAGGGGTCAGGCCACAGGACTCACCGCAAAGTCATCAAAGTTGTTGGCCCAGTACTCCAGCTGCTCGAAGCTGCCACAGGGCGCTGAGCCGTTGTCGTGGGCCAGGCTGGGGACACAACACCCCTGTCAGCACTCAGCACTGCCCTAGCCCCCTGCTCAGCCAGGACCTCCCTCAGGCCCCTGGGAAAAAGGAGGAAGAACAGAGTGTCCCCCAGGCAACAGGACCACGGACACAGCTCCTCTGGGCTCCGGGGCCACAGTGGGGCTCCAGGTTCTGGGCCTGTACTGCCCACCCCCCAATCCCACCCACTTCTGCAGCCTGGACTCAGAGAGGGGTATGGGTGCCGTGGTTCTCAGGAGCCCCAGGCAGGGCACCCGGGGGGTGGGCACAAGGGGAGCGGGGACCCCTCACCTGTCATTGCCAGGAGCCACGATGACACCTTGGAACAAGCTGATCCCTAAGATGGCAAACACGTAGTACACCACCTAGGAGTCCAGCAGCCCCGTCAGCCTGACTGGCCCACAGCCAGCCAGGGTCTGAGAGGCCACAGCCTTCTGCCCTGGGCACAGGCTCCCAGCCTGGCCGCTGCCCCCAGCCATGAGCACCACTACTTCAAAACACTGTCGACCTCCGGGGCCAGGTGACCTCAGGTGCCAGTGGAGCTGGGCAGGTGTGTCCATGCTCCCCAGGGGACCTGGGTGCTGCCTACCAATGAAACACGGCTCAGGGACCCCAGCTAGCATGGGGCCCTCCTCCCAAGCTCAGCCAGCAGACAAAGCCATCCAGTCCCCAGTGTCAAGGTGGCCCTGGGATGGCATCCCAGACTCCTGGCAAAGGAATGCTGATCCAGCCCCACCCATGACAGCCCCAGGTCCCGCCTCCAGGAAGGGGAGCAACCTGGCTTCCTGCCCAGCCCTGCACCTCCCTGGCCTCATCTCCCTGCTGATGCCCCAAGCCGGGACCCTGCTGCCCACAGGGCAAAGTCGACCAGTCCACCCAAGTCCACTGCCCAGGGTCCCGGTCCCCCGCCACTAGCACCCTCCAGGACTCACCACCAGGATGCCGCCAAATGCCCGCAAGTTCTGGACAAGGCCCAGGATGGTGCTGGCCACCACGGCCATCAGCTGCAGGTAGGAAGAAAGCACAGCCCCTCACTCCTCCCGCCCACTGAGGAACACCAGCACCCACTCTACGACCCTGAACAGAAAGGCAAGGTGGACACCAAGCCACAAGCCACACACCCACAGGCACCCAGCAGCCACCCACACACACCTGGCCACAGGTGGCCACACCCTGCAGCTGTCCCCACACTGCTCACACACCTGGACACACAGACTCAGCCCACAGCTGCCCACACCCACCGGGACACACATGTACACACATCCTGAAGCCAGCCACACACACTGGGACACACCTAGACAGGTGTTGCATGACCTCCCACACACACCGGGACACACCTAGATGTGCACCTGGCTACCCACACACCCCCTCACCTGCACACACCACGCCACCCATACACCTGTCCACACACCACACCTACACCCATCAACACACATCCACACCTCGAATGCCCAAACCCACCTGTGCCAAGAACTCCCCACATGGCCAGCCGCCTCGCAGGCCTAGTCCTGTGCCCCTGGGCAGAGACCCCATGTCTGCCTGCCCACCCGTGGGGCCAGGGCAGCTCCGAGGAAATAGCCCTGGATGTGCCCACTAAGACGGATCCCCATTGGCCAGCCAGGCCTGCAACCCCCCCGACTGTAGGCAGAGGGGCGCCAGCAGGTGGACACCACAAGGGCGAGGGTGCAAGCCCACGCAGACACCCACATGCACACAGGTGCCTGAACAGTGTGCATGTGACACCGTCCTGAGAGCATGTGTGACATGGCAGACCTACAACCCACATGTGTGCGGTGTGCACACTGTGGATGATGCAATGACACACACGCATGTGCTGTGCTGTGAGCACGTGACTGCACATGGTTATGAGGACATGTGACTGCATGGGTTATGTGGACTTGTATGTGACTGCACCTGCTTATGTGGACATGCATCACTGCACATGGTTATGTGGACATGTGTGTGACTGACGTGGTTATGTGGACATGCGTCACCGCACATGGTTATGTGGACATGTGAACGTACATGGTTACGTGAACGTGTGTGAGACTGCACGTGGTTATGTGGACATGTGTGTGACTCACGTGGTTATGTGGACATGCGTCACCGCACATGGTTATGTGGACATGTGAATGCACATGGTTACGTGAACGTGTGTGTGACTGCACGTGGTTATGTGGACATGTGTGTGACTGACGTGGTTATGTGGACATGCGAACGCATACGGTTACGTGAACGTGTGTGTGACTGCACATGGTTATGTGAACATGCGTCA
Organism: Spermophilus citellus; assembly: GCF_964194105.1. Lineage (NCBI taxonomy): Eukaryota > Metazoa > Chordata > Mammalia > Rodentia > Sciuridae > Spermophilus > Spermophilus citellus. The sequence goes on along the minus strand of NC_138183.1, from coordinate 253,309,319 downwards.
CTGCACATGGTTATACGGACATGTATGTGACTGCATGTGCTCTATGGCTGTGTGCAAGAGTGCCGTCTAGAGTTCACATGGTTGCACATGTGTGCCCTGCAGTTGCATGCAGCCGTGTGTGCACAGTGTGACTCCATGTAGACACATGTGTGTGCATGCATGTCCTGTGCAGAAGGCTCCAGCTCAGCAGCTCCATCTGCACCCAGGACCCCAGCCACCTTCCATGGGAAACCCACTGCTGCGGCGAGCACAGGGGCATGGCACACCCTCAGGAGAGGTGGGAGGAAGGAACAAGACACCTTGAAGGGGGTCTGACCTCCTCAGTCTCACCTCTCCCAAAAAGAGCTTAGGAGGGGAGCAGCGCTCTGCCTCCACTCCAGGGGCTGCGCCTGAACCCACTGGCCACCTGCCTGCCCACGGGTTGCGGCTCCTGAGGGCACATTAGAGAACCAGGGGCTCAGAGAGGCCACCAGCACCCCCCACCTGCCCCTCACTACCACACCCTGGAGCCCAGACCAAGCCTTTCTGCCATCTCCAGCACGCGGGCTCCTGGGACAGCCGAAGGCACGCACACCCGATCTCGGCGGCCCTGATCCTCACCACACGCAGGGCTGGACCCGCCTGCCTCTAACTATTGCCCCACCTCAGATGCAGGCATGGCTGAGGTGTGCCCAAGGGCGTCTGGGGTGGTGGGGATGGTCCGTGGCCTCAGACTTGCCTGTCCCAGAGCCACATAGTGCTGAGGACGACGAGAGAGGCCAGCACACGCACCTTCATGTTGGGGATGATGCGCAAGAAGCGGAACACGATGAGGATGTTCACCAGCCGCATCATGTCCCACAGCGACAGCAGGCCCCGCATCTCTGGCTTCCTGGGGAGATGCATGGGCAGAGTGGAGGCCAGAGACCCACCAGGGGACGGAGGTACGCAGGAGGGCATGGCCTGCGACAGCCACACACAGACCTCACGGCCACACCACCCAGCACAGCCTCCAGGCACCACAGGACAAAGACCCAATCTATAAAGGTCACTGAGGTCCTGAGCTGAGCGCTCAGGTCCCGGCAGAACAGACAGGCCCTTCCCCGACCCCATTTCCAGACCCCCACCTCCACTGCTCCGTGTCTCCCACCCCATTCCTCGGCCCCTGACCTCCAACCCTCTTCCTGTGCCCCTCACCCCAGACCCCATTTCCTGTGCTGTGACAGTCCCACCCCTTGACCTGGCCCTGCCCCACCTGGCCCTGCTCGGGGTTTCTCTGTGTGCTCCTTGCCCAGAACGTCCACCCACCACTCCCCGGCAAGGACCAAGAAGAGGCAGGGTACAGTGCACACTAGAGACAAGGGGACGCCTGTCCTGGGGTGCAGGCAGCACAGACTCTTGCCACCAAGGTGCTGGCCAAGCAGCTCCTGCAGGGCACCCAGGTCCCAGCACTGTGTCCTCCTGCAAGCTCTGGGCCCATGCCAGCCCCCAAGCACCCCCACGACGGGGCCACCTGTCCTGGCCTGCACTGTGCTCTGGGACAGGCTCGTGGCACCAACTGGTTACTGACAGATCCTGGGACAGGCACCACACCAGCAGAAGTCCTGGTGCAAGGCCAGGACCCACCAGCCCACCACACGTGCCCTCTGACTGGCCAGAACCGGGGCCAATGGGCACAAGCCCTAGCCCCACCACTATACAGGGGTAGACTGCGGAAGGGGACAACCAAAGGTCCCACACAGGACAGGTGCTCCCGCCAGGACCTTCCTGGAGCAGAGGGGCCCACCTGATCCCAGTGATCACCAGTCCCCAGGCCTGAGTTTGGGGGCTCAGGAGTGTCTGCTTCTGGCCCTCAGCACCTCAGGGGCCACAGGCCCATGGCAATGCTGGGACAAGGAACCCCTGCTGCTCAGGAGGGCACCTCAAGGGGCCACTGCCCAACGCCTGGGACACCCAGGCTACAGAACAGACCCTCACGAGCACAAAGAGGCTGCCCCCCTCCCATCAGGCAGGCCCCGCCCTGGCCGAGCTCGCCTGCTGCACCATGCAGAGCCCTGGGCAGGGCCTGGGCCACCGGAGGCACAGGGTGGGGCTGCCCATGGGGCCCCCAGGGTTCTCCTGGGTCACATACCAGCCTCGGTAGGGGAACCCGTACACAGCCAGCGTGAGGATCTCCAAAACCTTCAATGACAAAAGAAAGCCTTGTAGAGCAACGCCAACCCGCAGCCTGCCAACCACCACGAGTTGGCGGGCGACCAACGCCTTCTCCCCAAAGGCAGAGGTCAGCTCCGTCTGCATCCCCCTGGTGTGGCTCCAGATGACAGGAATTGTGTCACTCTGGCCTAGGAGTTGCAGACACAGGAGCAGCTCAATCAAGGACAGACGGGAAGGCCCCGGGTTCTCCTGCAGCATGGTCAGGGGCAAACGCTCCCGTGGACCACTCCAGCGTCCTGCTGTACCGCCCCCAAGCCCAGCATCTGGGGAAAGGCGTGGACACTCCTCTGAGGGCACCCTGAGCACCTGAGCACACCAGCAGGCCTTCCCCCACACCCAAGGTCACACTGAGGGTGGAGTGTGTGCGGGCCTAAGGGCCACTCACTCCACTGCACTTGGACGCTGTAGAAACCCACCTCCTGCAGCCCCCGGCACCTGCCAAGCAGCTCAGCTGGGCTAGGCCGGCCCCGTCCCTTGAGGCAGGAGCCCAGCTCCCTAGGCACTCGGGTCCTCAGCAAAGCCTCAGACCAGCACAGCCCAAAGCCACAGGCCGAGCCCACACCACGCGAGAGGATGGCCGGGGCATCTCCAACTTTACCAGCAGAGCCAAGGTGACGAGGCCGTCGAACAGGTTCTCGGGGTAGGACAGGTAGCCCCACGGGCCCAGGGCGAAGGCCTTGAGCAGCAGCTCCAGCAGGTAGTACATGATGAAGACACAGTTGAGCACCTGAGGGAAGAGGCGCTTCAGCCATCGCAGCCCTGCGGCCACACCACCCCCTGCCTGACACCACAGCACCCGGCACCCCGCTCTGCCCCTCTCCCGACTCAGGCCTCCCCAGGGCTCCCGGCTCACAGGCGGCTCCCCAGTCCCTGGTGAGAGTTTGGGGGGGCTCCTGGTCAAAGGTGGTCTCCACCAGTAAATAAAATAGCCAGTGGCTCTCCCCTCCAGGCAGCCACAGGACCCCTCCCACACCACAGGCCCACAGCCTACAGGGAGGCGCAGGTCACGTTTCCAGGTGTGTGGCCTGCCTCCTACTCCCAAGTGAACATGGCCTCCGTCCTCCTGGGAGGAGGTGACCACTGAGGAGGAGGAACAAACACCCGACTGCACGGAGGCGGCTGCATGGAGGGGCTGGCATGGAGCCCCCTGGAGGGCCAGAGCTGGCTGCCTGCGGGTCCGCCTGGGGCCCTCCCGACAAGCACACTGCTCCAGTGTGGAGAGCAGAGAGGAGCAGGGCCTGAGAGGCGGAGGCTGGCCTGGCACGAGGAGGCCCAGGCTTCACCCCAGCACAGAAAGACAAGCAAAGCTAAGACGGACAGACAGACACAGGCCTGCCCCAGGCTCCTCAGGAGGAAGAGCAGCCAGCCCCGCACCACCCTGCCCTCAGGGCCCGGGAGCCCCCTGGCGCCAGGCAGGGAAAAGCCCGACATGAAGAAGGGGAAAGAGGGAAACGAGGTCTTCCCACGAGAAGCGGAAGCCTGAAGCCTGGGGAGCGCCACCCCCACACTGATGGAGTGACACCCTCCACTCCAGGCCCCACGTGACAACAAGGTCACTTTTTAATTTGGCAAATCAAGCTTCATTCTTAGCTTTATTCTTAGGGAACGTCATGGTTTCAGGGACTCGGCAGACCCCCTAAGGCAGGGGACAGCAGGGTGCTGGTGGCTCTACCTACTGCCCGGGAGAAGAACTTCAGCTCTCGGAGGGATTTAACAAGAGCTCTCCCCATGAGGTGCAGGGCCAACAGCCAGCTGCCAGCTGAGAGCGGAGGGCCAGGAAGACCCTGCCCACGGGCCCCCAGCTCTCCCGGCTTCCCGCCACGGCGCCATGCTGTGCTCTGCACCAGGCCACCCTGCCTCACTTCTCCTCAACACAGCGGACGGCCTGCCGGGCCAGGGATCCCAGAGCTTACCCCTAGGACAAAGTTGTCCCGGTCACTGGGGGCCACGTCCTCATCCAGCACCAGGAACACCTGCGAAGCCAGAGCAGAGGGCGGCTCACAGCGCCAGCAGGACACATGGCAGGCAGCACGGCCAGGGCAGGGGGCCTGAGAGACCCGCCTCCCACACCAACAGGGGCAGCCAGCACTCACGCAAATGGACACGAGGTTCGCCAGGGTGATGCAGTTGCCCAGGTAGTCAAAGTAGCGGTGGCCGAAGAGGAACTGGGCGCTCTGCAGCAACGGGGACTGGTAGCAGGGCCTCGGCGGGTGCTAAGGAGGGAACCCGCGGCTCAGAACCGCACGGCGGCAGGCCCGGCCATCGAGGAAGCAGTCCCAAACCGCCTCCCCGCCACCAGGGAGCCACGACCCCACGGGCACCTCAGCAAGCCACGATGGGACCCACGGCCATGTTAGGTGCGTGTACGGCTCACAGCCTGACACAGCCAGGCACAGCGGGAGCGCCCAGGGCAGCAGGAACCCAGCGCCGCCGTGGGAGTTCCAGCCTGGCCCCCTCACGAGACCAGCACTTCCCAAGCTCCGTGGCCTTGCTTCAGACACCTCCCATGTGCACAGGATGGGGACGAACAACCCGGCAAACCACACGGAAAGCCAGCGACTCAGCAGGGAAGGAGGTGCCCGGGTGTCCACGGGAGCCGCCAACCACACGTGGGCATTTCCTTTCAATCCAGTGAAGTTTAGATACCATTTCTGTGGCAAAGGCCACATGTCAAGTGCCGGGCAGCCCCACATGAGAGGCCACTGCGGTAGGTGGGCAGAAAGAGAACACTTCGTCCCCACAAGGGATTCCACACACAAAAAGAGAAGATGCAGAAGACACGGAGGCAGAGGAGGGGCTGCAGGAGGGGAGCACAGGGCCTGCACTCGGAAGGCGCAGGGGCTGCCGTGGCCTCACTCACGCAGCTCAGAGGCCAACCACGCCGGGCCATGGGAACAGAGGCCTCAGCATTCAGGTCCCGTCCCTGGGCTCCCAATTCATCCTTCACCACCCGCCCCATGGCGACAGGCCAGTCCCCAACAACGTCCCTGGCCACCAGTGAACATGAGGAACGCTGGACATGGTGGGAGTGCAGGCTCTGGGTGCCCTCTGGAGTGGGGCAGGGGTGTGATGGGGGACATCCAGAGTCCTCCAGCCACATGGTACTCCAGGTGACCCAGAGCTGCAGCCTGACCTGGCGACGTGGAGGCCAACGCCCAGAGGCCACCTACCTCCAGCACACCCTGACCACTGCCTCCTGCATGCCCACCACCTGAGAGCTGAGCCGCAGCACAGAGGACTGAGCAGCCTGGGGAGGGGTCCACTCTGTACCTGACCACACACGGACACCTTGGCCAACAGAGTTGAGCACCCCATCACAACCACACAGCCACACGGAGAGAGCACTTCCATGCTGCATGTGACATGGAATGACAAATCACGTGATCGGATGGGTGGCCTCCAGGGGCAGCGAGGGGGCTTCGCCACCCTTTGTTACTGTCTACTACAACCACCACTTCGTCTTTAACCCAAAGCCCCTCGTTAAGAAGACAGGCTTCTTTGGAAACTGGCAGGGAGGTCTCACTTGCAGCTCATCAGCAGCTCATCAGCATGAATGGGCCAGCAACCTGGGCAGGGCCAGGATGATGGACAGGAGCTGACCTCCCGAGTGCCCATGACTCTGAAGGGGCCACCAAAAACCACAACCTGCCCACCATGGTGGTGGACGCCTATGATCCTTCTGGAGGCTGAAGCAGGAAGATCTCAAATTTCAAGGCCAGTCAGCACAACTTAACGAAGCCCTGTCTCAAAATAAAACCGTCCAAGGGCTGGATGGGTCGCTCAGTGTGGACCCCTGGCCTGGCATGCTCAGGGCCTGAGTTCCACCTGACGTCCAGCCTTCCTGCTCCTCACTCCAACTGAAATACGGCCCCTGCCCGCAGCCTGTGGGGAAGAGGGTGGCATCCAAACAAGCTGCACGACAGCTCTCAGGACTCTACCCATGGAAGAACAAACTGGCAGACGGGGAAGGACAAGGCCAGAGCAGGGACGTGGCTCCAGTCCTGGGCCTTCATGGCCCTAGCCCGCCCTAGCCTGCTGCCCTGGATCTCGACAGCCACAGCCCATCTGTCTTCCCTGCCTCCTGGAGGCAGCACCCCCTCATGGACACCCACAGGTCCTGGCACTGGGAGAGGGCAGGAGAGTGAATGTGACTGTGACCACAGTACCCACAGGTCTGCAGACAGCTGCCAGGGACAGCCAGAGACCAGTGGGCATCACTGGGAGAGCGGGGAACCAGAACCCTGGGTGGCCAGCTGCAGGTGAGATGACGCCCACTACACACCCACCACGCTCCCGGCCCTGGTGCTGCGGAGGGGGCCTCCACCTGGGGCAGGAGCCACCCCCTGCAGCAGGCTACACAGAGGCCTCCTGGCCGAGGCCGTCCCCAATCCACGCCGACGCCAACCTCCAACACACTCACTCTGCACCTCCAGGTGACTCCACCTGACAACTCAGTGCCACCCTGTCCCAAGCAGGGGTGTGGTAGCTGAACACAGCGTCCCCTGCTGAAGTATCACTAGCACTGCCAGGCCCCAGGAGGGACACCCCAAACGATGACAGGGACAAGCTCACACCATCCCACGCAGGTCGAGGTGGCCTAGAGACACCTGAGGAAAGCACGTCCTGAAGAAAACACGTGACAGGCTGAGGCCACGGGGGCCGGCAGGGGCCTGGCTAGCCGACGGCCCAGGGCAAGCGCTGCCTCCCAACTGTCCTCCGCTCAGCGCAGGCTGGGACCCCAGGGGCGGCGGCACTTGGAAATGGGGCTTTTGAGAGTTCAGCAAGTGAACACAGGCCTTCACGGTGAGGACCACGTAAGGAAGGCTCTCGCCACCTGCAACCCAAGGAGAAGCCTTGGAGGAGCCAGCCTGCCAGCCTTGATCTCGGACCCCCAGCCCCAGGATGTCAGAAAAGACCCTGAGCCTGAAGCCCCTGGTGCAGGCTTATTCCCGTGGCCTCCCTGCACGAACGTAGCAGGAGCCCGAAAGCAGGACGCAGAGGACTCTGCCTCCTGCCCTAGCCCTGCTCAGGTTCCTGCAGGGTCCCCAGGCCAAGTAGTGGAAATGGCAGCCCCTCCACTGCCCCTCTGCTGCCCAGGACACCTCTGCTCCTTCCAAGCACCTCCGCCCACCAGAACCTGTCACAGCCTCTACACAGTGCTGAACTGGAGGCCAAGGTCCATGGTAGGATGAGAGGTGGAGGCTGTGCAGAGACAGTACTCCACCTCCAGGGCGGACAGGACCCCAGGAGGCAGCTCCCCGGGCAAGCCTGGCCCAGGCCAGCTCCCAGCGCTGGTCTATTTCTTCAGGTGAAAAAGTCTCCCCAGTTTGCAAAAGCCAAATGACCTCCACCCACTGCCCATGAGGGGAAACACCCCGGCAGAGAGCTTTAGAAGAACGCAGAGTCCCTGCGCACCCTGATGGCCCTGGGCTGGGCAGGCGGCACAGGCCCGCCCCGTTACCTCTCTGACCACACCTCTGTCGACCTCACTGAAGATTTTCTGGAACTCGTCAGCTGACAGCAGCACACCATCAAGGGAGCGCACCTTCTGCGGAGGCAAGCCTGTCAGCAGGCCACAAGGGGACTGCCACGCCCCAGCCCCAACCCCATGGGCCGTGAGCGCTGGCCTTGGAGAGCACAAAGGCTGGGCAGACATGGGAGCAGCTACCTCCATGATGGCCTGCTTTTGGGAACTGCTCAGCTGGGCTTTCTCAAGCACCTGCAGGAGGTCCTGGGGCGTCACCCCGACTCTGTGGGAAGGAAACCCGCCAGTGAGCACTGCCCGTGGCAGCCCTCCGCAGCCTCCCCAGCACTTGTCCTGAATACCCTCACTGCCCTGGGCAGGGCCTTGCCTGAGGGGCACCTCCCAGCAGCACCCCCTGCAGGTGTGGTACAGCCACCATCATCTAAGACCCAGGGACACACTCGTCCCCTTCAGAGGAGCAGACTCCACTGCCACCAAGCAGCAGGTCCAGAGCGCTCTCAGTGATGCCCTCGAGCGTCATCTACAGCACAGCAGAGTGGCGCCTGGTGAGGCAGGAGCTGAGGCAGACATGAGGACAGCAGGGGCCCAGAGAGTATTTTCAGGATTCCAGATGAACCCGAGCCCGTGGCCAGGCAGCAGGGGCTGTTGGGGAGACCCCTCGGGGATGCCCAGACCCCACCCAGGGCCACAGCCCCTTTCCTGGGGAGAAAGGGCCCTGGCCACACTCAGGCCTGCAGAACCCCAGCCTACCCTGTCATGGAGCAGAGGACTTCGTAGGCAGCACGGGTCCCCAGCCGCCTCCGGAACAGCGAGGTCTGCAGAGATTTCTGCAAGGAGGACGCGCTGAGCAGTGGACTCCCCCACACCCCGCCGGCCCCTGCCCCTCCCCCTCCCCCAAGGGTGGACAGACGGGAGGCCCCAGCAGCCTCCAGGGAAGCCAGCCATCCTTGGCCTCTCCACCCCTCAAACAGGGGATGACAGACCCCAGGGGGGCTGTCCTCAAAGGAGGGAGGTGGCCAAGGCCCAGGGGAAGTGAAGCCCACTGGCTCACTCCTGTGTGGGTCCCTGGCAGCTTCACTCTAAGGTTTGGGACAGCTCTAGGGACCCTGGGTAGCCACGGCAACAACTCCTGCACTCCCAAAATGACTCAAGGCAATGACACAGGGTGTGTCCCAGCTGGTCACGGGAGGCAGTGGCCCCTGCCTGACCTACATGGCCTTCAAGGCTGAGGGCTACCCCCTGGCCAGCTGGGGCCACTCCACGCTGGGTCTCAGACACTTCCAGACACAGCCCGCAACACAGCTCGCCTCACCATGAGGTAGCCCCGGAACTGGTTGTAGATGATGGCGGTCAGCAGATTCATCAGGAACAGGCTCCCTGCCACAGAAAAGCCTCGGTCAGCTCAGAGTGGCCTGGAGCCCCAGCATGGCAGGTCCTACACACACCCCTGGGCAAGGTGAGTGGGCACAAAGAGGACTAGAGACCACAGTGGCCAGAAGACTCCTTGCTCGCAGCAGGACAAACACCTCGAGGGCCTCACGCCCCGTCTATCAGTGGGCACAAGCAGGCCAGGCCCGCACGGGTGGAAGGATGGACGAGGGGTGGCAGCCAGGGGTGGCAGGGCAGCAGGGACCGGGCGGGGGAGGTGTCTGCGGGGTCCAGGTCAGGGCACCTGAGCACCGGGGCTGTGGCTGGGAGGCTCCGCCCGACGGGGCGCTCACCTATCAGGGTGAAGACAATGAAGAAGATGGCATAGGCCCGGTTCTCCGAATACACGGGGATCATCACTGAGCAAGGAAGGGACCAGAGACAGAAGGCTCGAGCCTGCGGGGACCCTCCCAGCTCCCATGTGACTCGGGCCAGACGCCCCACAGCACAGGAGGCTGTGGGAGAAGTAAGGCTTCTGACTCGAACCCCAGCCTGTCACCTTGGGCCCTTCCCGGGACAGGAAGGTCCCATGGAGGTCCATGGAGGTCCATGGAGGACAGTCAACCCTGGGCCAAGCTAAGATCAGCCTCCCTGCGGCCAGACCCCCTTCCCCACAGAGACTAGCTGGGTCTCACAGCACAGGGGGACCAAGCTCAGGGCAGGGTGCTTGGCTCTCCCGGGTGAGCATCCCAGGCTGCCCGTGGGGAAGGCCTCATTGGTGCGAGCATCCCTAAGCCCAAATGAAAGACACCAGCCAGCGTGGCAGAGCCACAGCCAAGCCCACGAGGCCAGAAGCCTCTCCTCTGGGTACAGTTGCACCTGGGCAGGTTGGGGACCTGCCAGCACCCATCGCAGCCAGCCAAGACCCCAGGGTCTCTCGCATGCAATGCTCCCCAGCAGCACGCACCTCACGCTGGGCCTGGGCAGCGGCAGGGAAAGAGGCAGGGCCCCAATGAGGCTGCCAGAGGGCCCACTGACCACCGCCATTCATCGTCACACAGAGAACACGGCTCACAGTCAGCTTCACCGAGGAGAAAGGAGGCAAGATGCAGGGAGCAGGAAGCAGGAGAAGCAGGAAAACAAGGAGCCAGACAGAAAGACAAGCAGCAAGAAGGGAGAAAGGGGTGAAAACAGGAAAAAAGGACAGAGGATTCCAGAGTCACCCGTCTCCTGGTCGGACAGCCCTGGACGCTCCCTCCAGGCCGCGGGGCTCCACCCAGGCCGCCTGCCCTGCCCACCCGCACACACCGTCAGGGTTGTTGGCCGTGGTCAGCAGCACCAAGAGGGAAGTGAAGGCGTCCAGGAGGTTCTGGAAATAGGTCAGCCTCTCCTTTTTCTCATGTTCATCCTGCCGAGAGCAGAGGAGGCTCTGGGAAGCCACACAGGCCTTCACCCCACAGCTGGGCCTCCAGTCGGCCGACCTGGGGACCCAGCAGCCAGGACCATCCACCAGGACCATCCACCAAGCTGTCCTCATCTACTGCTCCTCCATCCACCGCCCAGGTGTGCTGAGCATGGACAAGCGACTGGTGGTAAGGGCACAGGGGCCTGTCTGGCACACAGCCCCCGCAGGGCCTCAGCAGGGCCAGGATGGAGCAAGAACGCGAAGGGCCAGGGGGTGGGCAGCAACTGGATGTGAGCTTGGCCCTCCTGGCTTGAAACAACCCACCCCCCAGGCCTAGCTCGGCGGGCTCTGAGCTGACCAAGGAAGGCCTCAGCACGGCACCTGGCTCCCAGCGCACAGCACCGGCACCGTTTACAGACAAGGCCACCCCTGGTGGGGCAGCTCCCCAGGAAGACAGGCACCGCCCAGGGCCTGAACCCAGCAGGGCTCCTGCCACACCTCTACAGTCAATTCCTGTGGGGGCCGCCCCATGTGACCCTCCGACCCCAAGCCCCCACCCCAAGGCCCACCCTGTGGGGGAGCAGAGGAAGCCTGAGCACAGGGTTTCTGCCCCACCCACTGCCAGCAACGACAGGCTGGCCTGGGGCACGTCTAGAGGTGGGATGTACACTGCTGCATGGGACCAAGGCCTTATACCAACCCAGTCCTCAGAAACACCTCCAACCAGACTGCGTGGGGACAGCCCGCATGCCGAGAAGGCTGGCCCTGGACTGTGCTTACCAAAGGGCTGAAACGAGGTCAGGCACTGGGACAGTGGGCACGAGCAGGGGACACTGAGCAAGGCCACCCAGACCTGCAGGCGCAGGTTCCCAGCCTGCCTTCCAGGCCATGCTAGAGAGGGTAAGAACCTCACGGGGGCCAGTCACCACCGCCCGCCCCGCCCACTCCAGCCAGGCAGGGAGCGGAGCTCTGCCAAGACCAAGGGCAGCATCCTCCTGCGGGTGCTCAACGTCACCCTGCTCAGCCAGCTCCCCTGCTGGGCCGAGACCCACCTGGAGGGGGAGCCACACTCCCAGAAGCCGGGGACACTTAGCACTCCCAGGCTAGAGGCCAAGGACACCTCCACCCCACACTGACTCCGCCTCCCCTGGGCTCTGGAAGCGGCAACTGACTACCACCCTCATGGGCTTGGCCCTCCTGGGGGTCAGCAGTAGGGCCACCTTTGCAGTCCAGCACTGCCCTGTCACCGAGGGACACACCCAACAGACACAGACACACCCCAGACACAAGCACGGAGGCGCACACAGGCACACTCACACAGAGACATGAAGACATGGAGCCGTGGCTCGGGTTGACCCCTCTCCCAGGTTAGAAGTGCACCTGGCTCCCCTCCTGGGCAGCACAGCCCCAACCCTAGAGGTTCTTCAAACTCACAAAAACCAGCCCTGACTGCTGACCACGACCAGCCACATCCCAGGACAAAGGAGTAAAGAAGCAGGGTGGCCGAGGCCTGGGGCAGACAGTGACCCCAGCCCGGACATGAGGGCAAACACAGAGGATGGAAAGTGGGGGGCCCACAGCAGGCCTCGAGGCCAGGTGACAGGGGCACACCCTCATACAACACTAACCTGCTGGGGGTCAAAGGCTCAGCTGGGGCTGGGCAGAGCGGGGATCAGGGTCAAGGGCTGGAGACAAGGATGTGTTGGCAGGGGCACTCCCAGAAGCCAGTGCAGACCCAAGGGGCCCCAGTCAAGGAGGAGTGCAGAGGAAGGCTCAGTGTGAGGCTGGGTAGCCCCTTGGGGAGGGACCTACGAACTACCCCCTGGACAACTGGCAGGAAGGTGGCAGGGGTGGGGCAGGATGGGAACAGTGGCCCCAAGCCCAGGAGAACTGGGGCCATCAGGGCCTCAGCAGTGGGGTGCTGGGAGCACTAGGGCCCCTGAAGGTAGACCTTGGGCTCAAGGTGGCCGCGTGACTCCTGGGTACACCGTTCAGGCAGGGCCGCGCGGCCCTCACTCCCTCCAGCCTAGTGACTCTCCACAGACACCTGCACAGACCTTGCTGGAGGGTTAGCGAGTGCAGAGGACAGCCCAGCCCCACCTCTGGCCACGCCCACCACCTCACCTCCTCGCCCACGGTGAACAGCAACGTCCCAAATATGGTGAAGAGGCAGAGGTGAACAACCAGCAGCAGCCCGATGCTGGGGAGAGGGCGGGGCTCAGCACCCACCAGGTGTAGGCCCCCGCCCACTGGCCTAGGGGGCACCTGGGGCAGAGTCAGGCACAGCCATCCCCTCCTGTCCCCAGAGGACCTGCTGAGCACTCAGCCCAAGAGGCTGGAAGACGGCCTGCTCCTGCCTCGCAGAGCCGGCCTTCTGCGGTGGGACAAAGACAACCCCAGGGGCATGACCCAGGGCCCAAGGCCACCTCCATCCTTCTGGCTGAAGGAGAGGGACATCAGCCAGATGTGCCACCAAGGAAGGGATTCAAGGCAGAGAGAGGACCATGAGTGACATTTCTGTGGGCAGGGGAGGGGACTTATGGAGAGCTAAGACTGGCCCCAAGAGCCCCAACTTTCTGGTGATGACAAGACTTGCAAGCAGGGACGCCATCAGAACTTTTTAACACCCAGCAGCAGCCACAGAACTGCGGGTGGAAAGAGTGGAAGGAGACGGCGGAGCAGGGGCAGGGGACCACCACGGGAGCACGGGGGCAAGCAAAGACCCGTCAGGGGGCACCCCAGTACCAGCAGCCACAGGGGAGGAGCAGCAGGTCTGCCAGGGCCTTTAAGGGGGCCGCCAGATCCAATGACCTCCTCGGAGCGCCAAAGCACCTGTGGGCCTCTCAGGCAGCACTCTGGGCAGGAGTGCCCAGGCCAATCCTCAGGCCCTCAGGCTATGCACTTGCACAGGAGCCCTGCAGCCCCAGGAACCCAGAGCACACCTGGCCATCTCTGGCAGCGACCACCGGATGCACTTCAAGGTCTTCTTCATCATGGAGGAGTTCTGCAGCAGGAAGAAGGGGCGGAGGAGCCGGCGGATGCGCAGACGCTGGAAGAGCCCAGGGCAGACTCAGAACCCTGTCTGTGTCCTCACTTGTACCCACCCCTGCCATCCCAGGGGCAGACATCCCAGGGGACTCAGGCCCATCAAGGGCCCTGCTGGATTCAGCACCAGCCTGCCAAGCTCAGTGGCACGTCACGGCCATCCCTTCCTCTCTAGCTTGCCCTGGTCCCCGTTGACAGAGCCAGCTGCACTATGGAATGACACCTGGGTCTGGCGTTCCTCAGGGGTCAGCAGCCTCTCCCTCACACAGAACCTGGGTCCCACTGGATAAGGTCCACCAGCACCCGGCACAGCAGGCCCTCTAGAGGGACCCATCCAGGAACTTGCTGGCCCTCTCTGGGTTGCATCTGTCATCCTTGGAAGGGCCCCAGCCCCGGGCATGGGCTGAGCAGGCCAAAGGGAATGGAGGTGACCTAACTACAGCTAGGGGCTCCAACCTGCCCCGGCTCTGCAGGGGCATGGGTACCCCGCATGCCCCAACGCAGTCACAGGCTGCCCATAGGCAGAGGCTCTGGTCTTGTGGTCCAGCATCACAGGGCTCCCCCCAGAGGCCATGCAGTATGACATTCCCACTCAGCAGCAGGGAAGGACAGAGGTCAGTTAGGATATGACCAGCTGGACAGCCAGGGCTGTTTCCGTGCCGTGCACGGGTCCCGGCAGGCGGCGGCCCGTTAGTGCTTACCAGTGGACTCTTCCCACCACCCCTCCTCGCCCTTCTCAGTGAGGTTAGCTTGGTAAGTCAGCCAGTGGGTTAGAATATCTGCTGGCCAGTCAGGCAGATGCCCTGACTGTCACTCAGCTTCACGACTGCTGGGCCGTCCTCCCCTTCTCAGAAGGGAGAAGGGCAGCACTTATGGGAGAGCCAGAGGCTGCCCCTCATAGCCGCAGGAGGCCATGGAGGGGGCTTTCCCTCTCGGGCAGTGGCTCCCTGCGCTCATGGGCCTGGGTCTGCCAGCTGGAGGTGGGAGGGCACCGCACTCCCCCCCTACTGCATTCCCAGCCCCCGCTGGGCCACCCCTCCCAGAAGTCCAAAGGCAGGGAGGGTCCCAGCTCTGGAGTCCCCTCCCAGGGGCTTCAGGTGCCAATATGTCAACAACCCCCGGTATCTGCGTGGTCTTTCTCCACTTCTCCCTACAACAGCACCCGATGGGTCTCCTTCCCCCACAGACCCTGACAGACGCGGCTGTGAGCGGCCAACCTGTCACCGCTCGACACCACCAAGGCACCCAAGGGTGCTCTGCAGGGAACAAAGGCCCTGCGGTCAGAACTCTGGGGGTGGCTGTGCAACACGGCTAGGTTGCACAGAGCTTGGGGTATGGCTCTGGGCATAGCAAGGGAGCAGGGTGGCACTTCCATGGACACCCAGGCAAGTGAGTCTGGCTGCCAGGCGGGCTGAGGGCCAGGAGCTAGAGGCCCAGGATGTGCTCCCAGATCATCCTCTCATGCTCGGGATGCCCAAGGACGCCTCCTGCCTTCTCCAGGCAGCGGGTCCCCATGCGCAGGTGGGAGCATGGCTCCCTGCCCAACAGGAGCCCAAGGGCTACCGGGCGAGGGCAGCGCTAGGCAAATGGACAGCAGCCGGACCCCAGACAGCAGCACCTGTGCCCCACAACCCCAAGGAGCTCCCGCCATCTCAGAATGTCCTCACCACGCACCTCCTGACAAAGGAGACAGAGGGACACGGTCCAGTCCACAAGAGACACAGCCAGCACCACGATGTAGGCCAG
Organism: Spermophilus citellus; assembly: GCF_964194105.1. Taxonomy (NCBI): domain Eukaryota; kingdom Metazoa; phylum Chordata; class Mammalia; order Rodentia; family Sciuridae; genus Spermophilus; species Spermophilus citellus. The sequence goes on along the minus strand of NC_138183.1, from coordinate 253,294,077 downwards.
CAGCCACACATTCCTCTGGAACTGGGCCCGCCCGACCAGGAAGCACTGCGGGAGACAGGGGAGCAGTGAGCAACGCGCCTGCAGCCAGGCGGGGACGTCAGTGCCCACGGAGGAGCCCACAGAGCAGGAGACTGCCCCACAGGGCCACCTCCACGTGCTCAGGAAGTAGCCTCTGGCCAAGAGCACCACCACTAGCTGTGCAACCTCAGTCTCATGGGCCTCAGCGTCCTCCCTGGTCACAGGGTTCCCAACGTGCCCATGCAAGCCACCAGTGCAGGAAGGCAGGCTGGGAAGGCATCCTGGGGGGACGGACAAGACAGCGCCCAGCACAGGGCACCTGGACCACAGCAGGAGGTGACGTGGGCTGGGCGTTAGTCTGCTCTTCCCTGTCCTACCCGCCACTCCCACCAGCAAGACAGCCTCCCGAGGTCACCCCTGCAGATAAGAGCACGTGGCCACTCTCGTCTAAAGACCACCAAACACACCAGCCACTCAGAACAGCTCACGTCAACTTCTTACCAGTTTTGGTTCCAGTTTAAAAATCCCCAGACCTGTTGACCGTTTGTGGGTGAAAAAGAGATGGGGAGGGCTGGGCTAGGGCTCAGGGCACAGCGCCTGCCTAGCACGAGGGAGGCACTGGGTTCCAGTCTCAAGACCACATAAAAGCAAGATAAATAAATAAAAGTCCACCAACAACTAATAAAAACATTAAAAAAAAAAAAGATGGAAGAACTGCCAGGGCCTGCCTCTCTCTGCACACCCCCCAGCGTCCAGCCACGCAACCCACCCCTCCCAGGAGGGACTGCAAGGCAGGCTCCCAGCAAAGGTACCGCACCACCAGGAGGCCACGTGCAGCCTGACCCAGGCCATGGGGGCCCTGGGACCACAGTTCTGGAAGGCTTCACTCAGCCTGGAGAGTGCCGGCCCTTCCGTGCCCAGTGGGGGAGTTGGAGGCTCCTAGGCCGACAGAGCCACAGGCCCACATGAGCCACAAGGGCCACCTGCAGCCTCCAGAGGGATCTTGTCACAGACAGAATCGAGAGTCAGATGTGCAGCAGCCACTGTGTGGGCAAGAGACCCCTTTCTGTCCCACACCCTCCTCTTTAGGGGATGACAGGGTGCCCTTAGGTGAGACCACTCAGTCCTCTTGTGTACCCACACTGTCCCCCCACAAAGGTCAGCCCCTGAGTACTCCCAGAGGCACCCCGGCCGCCCACCGTACCTTCACAGACACGTCGGCCATGAAGACCAGCAAGCACAGCCCCTCGACGCCCTCGGTCAGGCCACAGGGCGGCTCCCAGTGCAGGGAGCGGTAGCGCACGTCGGCAGTCTTCGTGAGCGAACACGGGGTCTCAATAAAGGCCAAGGCCAGGATGCAGAAAATGGTGAAGTTCAGGATCCTGGGAAGGAGACAGAACATGGTTAAGGCACAAGCAGCAGCTGCCCTCAGAGCCAAGAAGTGCCTGGCAGGCAAGCGGCAGGCCACTCGCGGTCAGCAGGGGCTGGCACCTCCCGGCCCAGTACTGCCCCGGGCTGGCCGAGCATCCTGAGAAGGGAGCTCTCATCACCCGGAGCCCCACCGCCCTCACCAGGGCTCCTGCCTCAGGGAGACTAACGCCCCCTCTGAGCCCACAGGGAGGGTGCCCACCTGGACAGAGGCAGGTAGAGTCTAGAATGGGTGAGGCCACCACCCCCACCAAGCAGGACATGGAACCCCACACGCCATAGGTGCACTCTCACCGTTGGCACGCGTTCGAGTAGTAGCATCGGTAAAGCCGCATCGAGCCGGCGTCCATGCGGTGGGAGATGGAGCGGTACTGGGAGGGAAGGGTCACAGGGAGGACGTGAGCAGGGCTCTGCAGCAATGCAGAAGTCCTGACGGCGTCCCCACATTACCACAGGCACAGCCAACACAGGGCACACCCAGCCACCGGCTCGGACAAGCCCAGGGGTAGGGATGGATTCTGTCCCTCTCAGGCAGGATCTGTGTCGGCGCGTGGACCCGGCCCAGGTGCCCCCCGGCTGCAGCTGTAGACCCTCTCAAGCTGCCAGATTTGCCAGGCAGACCGAGTTCCCCAAAGGCCAGCTGTCTAAGGGGACACTGGGGAAGATCTGCAGAAGACACAACTATGTCCCTGCCTACCTACGAGGCTCTTCTATGTGTGAGGCCTGCCGCTGTCCCCAGCACTACGTCCTCCTCTGGGATGTAGCCCCACCTAGGACCTGGAGCGGGGAGGCCCAGGGCAGGCCCTGGCATGTGGTGAATCAACACCTCAAGGGCCGCAGTACCCAGTCACCTACCTCTTCACAGCAAGAACTCCAGGACAGCCACCAGGCCTAGGGCCCGCTGACATGCTACTCTAACTCACAGGCCAGCAGCTGAGGCCTTGACCCAGGACAGCAAGGACTGGAGGGGCAGGGAGATGCAGCAGCAGGGAGCCCACACTCACCTGCATAGCATCTTCAATGAACACCACAGCCTGGTCGATGCAGAGGTCCCGACTGGCCACGGCGGCTGTGGGCAGAGGGGACACGTCCAGTGACCATGTAGGATCATGAGGCTTCACCCTCCATGGTGGTCTGACAGAAGAAGACCACTAGCCACAGATCCCTCCACCCTGAGCTCAGCACCTGACACCTGGCCTCCGCAGGTCCTCACCAGAAGAGGAGCGTGGCAGCCTGAGCTCCTGGCACCAGGCCTAGAGAGAGGCAGCTCTGCCCTCAGGACCACCACTGCCCAGAGGACAGAGTGCCCCCAGCGAAGCCCTATGGAGAGCAGCAGCACTCTGCAGAGCCCCAGTGCTAGACTGGGGTCCAGAGACCCTCTCCCACCCGGGAACTGGCTCTGCAGATGTCTCCATTCTGCCCAGCAGGAGTGCTGACAGCCACTGCCCAGTTCTGAGAGGACGCTGTGAGGTACAATACGGAGTACGAGAGCCCCCAGCCAGTCTGGCACCCAAGTATGATCCATGACAGGGCTGTGTCACTCCTTAGCCGCTGGGTCCCACCACCAGCCTCCTGCAGGTCCCCAGCATCCCCAACAATAGAATGGGCTACCACGACCAGCCCACTCCACCCACCAAGGTCACAGAATTAACACTGACACATAAAACGGAAAGCATCGAGTACAGAGACCAAGCAGAGTCCCACTCCCTCCTGGTCCCTGCCCTCAGGACCAGGAACCCAAGTCACCCCAGGGAAGAGCCCAGGCAGCACCCAAATGCCAGGCCTCTTCCAGGCCCTCCCTGGCAAAGGGAGCTGTGTCCTTCACCATGCACAAGTTGGTTCTCGGGGCACAGGAGGTGGGGCCTCCTGGAGGCCCAGGTGATGGACACAGCCAGCCCCTGACTGAGGGGGCTTTCAGGAAGAGCCTGGGCCAGCTGCTCACGGGCACCTCCCGCCCCTCACAGCACAGCCAGCAAGTCACCTCCCCCAGGCTGACTGGCTCAGTCCCCACACATTCAACCACAGGCTCAGCCTCAGGACCCTAACTGTTCCCACAGAGGTGCTGCGGTGTCCCAGAATGGCTGTAAACAGACGCTATCTGGCTCTGTGCCCAGCACACAGCAGACCCCAAAGCTGACTTACCCAGTGGGCAATGAACAGCCCAGGAAGCAGAGGGTCTGAGAGCCCAGCCCTCACGCAGGTCCCTAGAGGAGGGACGGACACCAAACCACACTGTCCCTGTGGTTCACTTCACCTGGTTTCTGGTGGTTGGTCCTAAGATTCTGGGTCCAGCCCATCAGAGCCCACCCAGCCCTCAGTATCAGGAAGGCAGTCCCACCTGAAGTCCCAAGGGATCTTGTCACAAATCCTGGGAAGCCCACACAGCATCCCACAAGTCCTCCAGGGTCACACTCCGTCCAGCCTGGTACTGCAGGGGGCCCCCTCTACCCACCACTGGCTCGTGCTGCTTCTCCACCCTGTCCCCCACCATGCCATTCATTGTGAATGTGGCCCCGCCAAGCCCTTACCCAGGCTGCTGCCTCTGCCAGGGGCACCGTCCCACCTTGTGGGAATGGGATCTCACCCTGGGCAGCTCACCTGCCCATCACGGTGGCAATCATCTGCCCACACCCCATCACCCCACTAAATGTGGGTCTGCAGGCTTGGGGATCCCTCACTCCAACTACTTCTCCAGCTGTAGAAGGGAGATTCTGACCCGGGGGGAAAAGCACTCTTCCCAACCTTCGATGGAGCCCTGTTAGGTGGGCTGAGCCAGAAGGACCTGGCCACAGGGCCCCCCAGGTCCTTGGGCACTCTATAGCAGCAGCTCCCCTCCCTGTGGAACACAGGGGCCATCTCAGAGCCCAGCACAGTGCTGGGACAGAGGCAGAACTGCCCTCACCACAGTGACAAGGCCAAGAGCCCTGAGACCCCCTCATCAACACTGTCCACCCTGGCTCCTGTCTCAACAGCCAGGGTCGCACCTGCCAGAAGTCCACTCGGCCAGGCTGGGACCTGCAGCTTCCCGGCTCTCCTGCCCTGGACGGACAGCAGCACCCACACCACCTCCCGGATGCTCTCTGAATCACACAGGCCCCTCCACCTGTCACGGCCCCCTTTTACTGAGACCCAGAATGGATTAGCAACTGCCATCCTCACACAGCCAAGAAGTAGCAGCCCCAGAGAGGCACCCAGCCCTCCAGACACAAAGCCTGTGTCCCCTGAACCATTCATGTATCCTGTCCTAGCCTGGCAGGAAGGATGTCTGGTCCCAGGAAGCAACTTAAGAATCTCCCTGGGGGCAGAAACAGTGTGGCCAGCTCAGCTCTCGTTCCCTTATCTCCTGTCAGGTCAGGCACCTTCAAGGATCCACCAGCCCACAGGTGGTGGTCACTATCCCAACACAGTCCCCTCCAGGGCAGAGGAGGAAGAAGCCCAGAGAGGGAAGTGGCAAGGCAGGACTGTCCAGTGTGTTTCTAGCAGCAGCCACCCGTGACCTGGGGCAGTCTCGGGGCCTCTCCAAGGCTGTTTCTTCCTGAATAAGATGACACAGCTCCTTCTGCCTCTGACCCAGCACCTAATTCCCCTGCTGTCAGCCAGGGATGGTGGACTCCACCCTGGCACCCTCCTAGAGATTCTGCAATCCCTGACCAGAAACAGGAAGGGCAGGAAGAGGCTGGGGAGGGAGAAGGGCCCCAGGCCCACCAGCTGCTGGGGCCCACCTGCTGTGACCAGGCCAGGAAAGTCACTCCAGGAGTCTGGAATCCCCATGAGCCACTCCTGGCTTGTGACCTTGAGTGACACCTCCTTTGGGCCTCAGTTTCCCCCACAAGAAACAGGGAGAAGGAGGGGATGAAAGCGCTGCCTCCTAGGAGCCTTAAGGCCACCACGGAAACGCCGCCGTCTGGCCAGCCCTGCACCCGGCGGGGGCTGCCCGACGTCCTCTTCCCCGGCCCCTCGGGGCTGGCCACGACCCCACAGCGCCCCGACTCCGCCGGGCTCGGGACAGCGGCTCCCCTGCGCCCGGCCGCGCTCGAACGCCGGCCGAGTTGGGGACCGCGGGACCCTCGCGGCATCCCGGCCAGCCCGGCCCCCTCACTAGGCCCGGGCCGCTCACCAGGACCAACTTGGACGCTGCGGCAAGTGGGCAGCGCCTGAGGGCAATCGCCGTCACCGCTGCCGCTACGGGCCCGGCCCAGTAGCGGCTTGGACTCGGCCTGGAGCTCCGCCATCCAAACACCACGCGCGGGACCCGCGAGCGCCCCCTTCACTGCGCAGGCGCGAGGCACGGCCCCTGGCGTTCGGGAGGAGGAGCGAGCGCACTGTGACGCGGGGAAGCCCTAAACTGGCAGCCAATGAGAACGGAGGCCTCGAGCGTGGGGGCGGAGTTTACAGGGCCCGCCCCTCTGGCGGGACCAGTGTCCTTCCCGGGAGGGGCAGCTCCTTGGGGCTTCAACTACCTCCCGGGGCTGGGAAAGAATGCATTTCCTAGTACTGTTGGGACCAGAAATTGAGCGTCCCCTGGGAACTTTTTAATAATGCAACTCCTTGGGCCCTCCCAGACCTCCTGAGTGGGGAACAGGGCCCAGGACTGCGTTTTAACACGCATTCTGGGTGATTGTGATGCGTGTGAATGTTGGGTAGATGGGACATCCACAAAAGTCAATCCCCAAAGTGGAACTTGAGTTTGTCTTCGGATAATTAGAGAAGGTAAATGTAATCTAGGGTAAAGTTTAAAAACACAATTGACACACTTGAAAAACTACAACATATACAAAAAGTGTTTTCAAATATGTAGAAATCTCATGTTGGTTTTTCTGCTGCTGAAGTGACAAATTACCACAAACTCAACTAAAACAGCTCCCATTTATCTGGCAGTCCTGGCAGTCCAAAGTCCAAGGCAGGACTGAGTTCCTGTCTCCGGACCTCCCGGGCCACTCTGGGGTCTTAACCTGTAGACTGAAAATGGACTCCCAGCCTCTTCAGTATGCTGCGGAATCTGTTTGCTCTTCGCCAGCACTGAAGCTCACCTCTACTTGCTGGATGTTGGCGGCCGGTGGTTCTCAGCTCCTGGGGGCCATCCCGTTGTGGCCCACTCCATCACCACAGCCAGCAGGAGCATATTGAACTTTTCTGCTATGACAGTGGGAACCAGGGTTAGGTCCCTTTTCCTCTTGGAATCACAGAACCAATAAAGGAGACCAGCCCAGATCGAGCAGGGAAGGAAGGTTTTTTGTTTTGGTTTGTTTTGGGGGGCTTTATTGTTGTTGTTGTTTGTTTGCCAAAGAACAGAAGAAGCAGAAAGAAAGGCTTGCAAATCTGTTCCTTTACCCGTGGGGTGGGTAGGCTAATAAAAGAAATGAGGAGGAAGGACAGGCTAATAAAGGGGAGGAGGTCAGACACCAAAGTGGCAAAGTCCTGTAATCCCAGCTACTCAGGAGACTGAGAAGGAAGATCACAAATTCCGGATCAGCCTCAGCAATTTAGCAAGACCCTGTCTTTGCAAATACAAAGGGCTGAGGATGTAGGTCAGAAACAGGGTGCCCCTGATTCAATCCCCAGTACTACAAAACGGGGGTCAGAGGAATATTTATGTCTTCTGGGAGTGGGGCTGGGGTTCATAAAGCATGCAGATGGGATTAAAATAAAGTTAGAGATTGCCTGGAAACCATCTTAGACCCAACCAGTTCTGGCTAGTGCATCAGAAGAGGGACCTCTAGCCTTCACACATCCTTTCCTAAAAGATAAACAAGATTTGGTCCAGATAGGAGTTCAGCTAGGTCCCTTAGGCAAGGATGCTTCTTCGAATGGGATGCTTCAAAATGCAGCAAGGAGCTTGAAATCTGACTTCTCCTTCTGCCACATCTCTGCCTTTCTTCCCCCAGTTCAATGGGATTAAATGCATTCATAATATTACGCAACTATCACCCCAAAGGGAGGAAGATGGCGGCATCTAGTGGTTCTCAAGTGCAGCCCACCCCCAGCAGAGCAGAACTTGGCCCAGGAAGAAGAAACCCGCTATACCCTGCAGACAGGTGCATACAAAGGGAACAGCCCTGAATTATCCCTAGCACTGAACACGCCCACTGTGCCTTTGAAATCACTGTTACATCAGGTGTCCCCACATCCCCAAACTGCCGTCCACGTCCTTCCAGCTCCTGACTCTTAGGACCCTACCCCGACTCATACCTCTGACTGACAGTTCTCTTCAAATTGATTTGAATAGACTCGTTTTCTCTACTTAGTTGTGTTGCAAGCAATAAACACTACAAACTCGATTTGAACTGCTAGTCGTATTTGTTCCAAGATACATCAAAATCAGTGTATGCATTAGTTATTCATTGCTGAATAATGGTTTCAAATAATGTTTATTATCTTCCCATTTTTTCGTAGTCAGGAATCTGAATGTGGCTTAGTTGGACTCCATGGACTCTGGGCTCTCAAGAGGTCTCAGCAGGAGCGGGGGTCATCTCAGGATTTACAACCTGTTTTACTCGCACTTCTGACACCAAATGTGCTTGGGGTTTTCCAAATGCCAACCAACTCACTGGACACCAACTTGATTGTCACACTGTTTACAGTTAGTGCAGACCCACAGGCTATGGCCCACAAGACTCCCCTGTTTCAGACACGAAGAGCAATCCTTGGTACTTCTGTACTTCTGACCAATTGACTATTGCATCAAGGGTTCCTACAACCCCCTTCTAAAATTAAATAATTTGCCAGTATGGTTCACAGAATGCAGGACAATAATCCCAGCTACTCAGGATGCTAAGGCAGGAGGATCACAAATTTGAGGTCAGCCTACGCAATTCATCAAGACCATCTCAAAAATAAAGAAAGAAGGAGGAGGAGGAGGAGGATTAGTATGTAGGTCAGTGGTAGAGTGCTTGCCTAGCAACTGCAAGAGCCTGGCTTCCATCCCATGCACAGCAAAAAATAATAAACTAATTAATTAGAGCACTCAACTCAGGAATACCCAAATAGCAGAGATGCCTAGGGCAAGATAGAGGAGGGAATTTTCATGACTTCTCTGGACTCTCTGCCTTCCGAGCACCTCCAAGGATTCTTCAACCTGGAAGCTCTTTACACACTGTCATCCAGGTTTTATAACCCAATGGCAGAAGTGTCATCCCATCACTCTATACTTCTATGTATGGGAAGCAAGTACCAGGTCCAGCCCACCCTAGGGGAGGGGATCATGCAGGTATGATCACCAGGAGCAGGGGCTCCTTAGGGATTGTCTTAGTCCATTTTGAATTGCTGTAACAAAACGACTAGGGCTGGGAACTGTATAAAGAGAAGCGGTTTATTTGGCTCATTATTTGGGGAAGCAGGGTGGCCTCACTTTGTAACAGCAGCTCCAAAAATAAATAAACAACTGCCCCAAACCACTCCTCAATTCTTACATAGAACCGCTTGTCACGGGAGAAGAGGCATCTTCAGAGAAGTTCGGGCAAATTCGACTCAGGATGAGCAAGTTTCTTGTCATATGTGATGGAAAAGAATTTCCACCTGCACCAGTCAGGACACAGGCAGAGCTCTCTCTAGGAGAGCAGGAGCCCGTTCAGGGAGAATGTATCATCTGAGGAGAGAGACGCCTTTGGGGTGAAGCAAGGAGCATGCATTCAAGGGAGAATGCAGACCATCTTGGGAACCAGAGACACTTGGAGAGGGGTGGGCAGGTGTAGGTATGTAGGGGTGGCCTCAGTCTGGTGACCTTAAGATGGCTCATGCTGGTCTGGTCAGTCCCAGGATCCTGATTATGCTGGAAATCCCCTAAATTATAGGTTTCTGAAGACATCATGCCTCTCTTTGATTAATCTAGTTATTGGGGGTTTAATGAATAGTGCACAAGGTGGGGTTCCCAGGAATCCGGCATTGGTGGGCTGGAGAGGGACTGGCTTGGAGAGGGACAGGCCTGGGGACGTCTGGAACTTCTGGACTGAATCTGACTTGCTTGTCCCTCCTCTGGGTCTCACACTCCACCCAGGTTGCATTTCTTCTGTCCCACCCCATGTGCACGAGGAAGACGCCCCAGACCAGTCACCTCCTAAAGATCCCTCCACCTCAATGATACCCCACTGAGGACCAAGCCTGGCGCCCTGGCGCCTGGGGGCTCGCCACATCCAGACATCCAGGTTGTCCAACAGGCCAGCCTAACACAGGAGAAGCAGGAAGACCTGATCCTGACCCTCATTTCTGGGCCCCCTGCAGTACCCCCGTGGGCTTAGTTCTCATGCGGTCGGGGGAGCTGTCACCCTCTCGGTTGGCAGATGAGGAAACCGAGGGCAGAGGGGCTCTCTGTTACTCCCTCCCAAGGAGGGTCACCCAATCAGCCCAACCAGCTGGGATGGAGCAGGGAGCAGAGCCCACCCAGACGGGCCCACCACCTGCAGCCTTGGGACCGCCATCAAGGGCCACATCTCCCTCTGGCAAGTGACTGGCCCAGATGAAGCACCAGGCAGAGTCAGCAGCAGCCCAGATGTAGACCAGCAAGGGGGTCCTAGAGGGACCTCCCCTCCCAGGCATGGAACAGAGCAGGAGGTTCCCAGGGGACCCTGTCCTCATGTCTCCCGTCTCCAGCCCACCCCACGCCACAGCTGAGCCAAGAAGCCACCCACACCACACAGTGGGTCGCACTTTCCAACACTGATCCTATGTCCAGCAGTGCACCCTGGAAACTGCAATGGACCAAGATGTCCTCTTGGTGGGGACACTGAGGGTGGCTTCGTGTGTCCCCAGGGAATCTGCTGGAGGCTCCCTCCATCACCGTGAGCTTTTCCTCCCAAGAGAATAGAGGTCAGGCCTCGCTTGGTTGGAACGTCGACGCACCCCCTCGCTTCCAAACACTGCTGGGCTTCACTTGGGGTGAAGTGCCCACCGGCCCTGCGTTTTGTTCCCCCCCACACACACCCCGACGTTTTAGACGGGTCTAGGGGACTGAAGAGGAAAGCACCAGCCCCAGCTCAGGGAGGGCCACCTGAAGGACACAGCACAGCCATCGCCCCCGAGGGACCCCCAAGGGATCCTGAGCGTCCTTGCATCCTGGAGCCCTGGCCATCTAGGTCCAGTGGCACTCCTGCTCCAGACGCCTCAGGCACCCGTGCTCAGGGAGCTGGGCTTCCCATCCTGCTGCAGGCAGAGGCTGCACCCAGAGCCTGGGCAGCTTCCTGGGCTTAACCCCTTCATTCCCTTGTTCACAACCACATCCGTGGAGCACCCAAGAGCAACCGGAGCCGCCCTCGGCAGGACTGAGAGGGCAGAGGGGGCTCATTTTAAGTTTCAAATGATTTCTGAGATGATTTGGAAGAAAGCAGAGACCAGGCCTGTGGCCAAGTGAAAAAGACGTGGTCCTGACGGTGCCCCACTGCCAGCCCCAACCCTTCTGTTCCTGCACCCTTAAAACGAGGGTGACAACGTGAAGTGTCCCGGTTTGCAGAGAGTGGGCACACAGTGTGGGTCCTGGGCCCTGCCTGCTTGGCCACCCCTTTCCTTCAGGCCCGTTTCCAGGTGGATAGCAGAAAGGTGTTTTGAAACCTCAAAGCCTCCCCAGGCCCCGGAGCCACTTTATCCATGAAAGGGCCACAAGACCAGCCCTGCGCTGCGTTTGGAGAAGCAGAGGCTCGGGGCCACACATGCTGTCCGAGGCCCACAGTCAGCAAGACCAGGGGACGCCAACCCTGGCCCCAGCCTGGAGGAGAGCAGGAAGGCCGGGCACAGAGCCCAGAGCCAGGCGTCAGGGGACCCACCCTGGAAAAGCCAGATGCTGCCCAGCCAGGCCCGGGCCGCACTTGCTATTTTGAGCCCTCTTCCCCGGGGCACAGCAACAAGAATCTGGGGGTCTGGGGGGCTTGCTATGCTGGGAACTGGGCAGCCCGGGGTGGCCTACAAGGGAGGGCTGTGGGGACGGGGGTCTCCAGGGTGGGGGCAGGAGGGCCAAGGGGCAGAACCTGGGACCTTGCAGGCCAGATCCTCACACATGTGTCCTCTTAGGTCAAGAGGGCCTGGGACAAGGGCTGGCGCCCCAGTGGCTTGTGGGAAGAGCCGGAGGAGTGGTAGGGGGGTTGGGCATGGGCAGGGACAGGGAGGAAGCCAAGAAAGGGGTTTTCAGATGGTGGCAGCTGGGGTCAGCCTGGGGACCTCTGGGGGAACATGTAGAATGAGCTCAGCGGACCTTCTGCCTAGGGGCGAGAAGCTGGAGCTCCCCTGCTCCTGTCCAGTGCCAGCTGCACCTAGGGCCTGAATCCCCTGCATGGAGAGGCACCCTCATTGTCCCCACGCATGGGTGACAACATGCTTGGACAGGAACCAGTGGCCTCTACCACCCAGCTCAGACCTGGTCTTCACATCTGTTCACCAGCCCCGTGTGCCCAGCACCAGGCCTGCCCCGGGGACACAGTGGGCAGCACACGGCTAGGCCCTACCCTCTCGAAGGGGACTGATGAAGAAAAGTGGGTCCTGCCACCAGGGCCCTGACCTCAGGTGACACCAGGGCAGCCGCTGAACCTGGGAGGGAAGGACGCACCCTTGCTGCGCGGCGGGCAGTCATGAGAGCACAGCTTGGAGGGTGGACGTGCTCGTGGCCACACGGCCTCGGGATGCTAAAACCTCTGCACTCTGCACTTCAGGGCGAGCTTGGTGGGGAGTGGATCATATCTGAGCACAGGGGCGTCGGGCCGTCTTCCAATGGGCTGGGCAGGCAGGGACTTGGGATTTCAGCTGAGGTCCAAGGGGTGGGGGTGGCCTGGGGCAGGTGTGTGGCACAGAGAGGGCCGGGGAAGGGGAGGGGCAACAGAAGGTCTGGTCATGCGGCAGGGTCCCCCCAGCGCCTGGGTATGCTGCAGAGTGCAAACCTGCCTGTCTGAGCATTGGAAGGCCGGGGAGGGTCCAGCAGGGGCAGACAGTGGATTTGTGCTTTTGAAGGGCCCCTGGGGGTGGTGTGGGCAGGCAGGAATGAGAGGGAAAGGCAGCAGATACCCTCCCATTCCCATTCTCAGTGCCACCTGAACCCCTCCTGGCAGCTGGGGTCACCTGGAACAAAGATGTTCTCAGACTCAGCCTTCAGGGCTGTGGGGGGCATCGTCCACTAGAGTGGCCATTGGAACTCCAAGGTGTATTAAGGGGGAGGGAGAGAAAAGTGAGGGTTGCTGTGGAAGGGAGGGGCTCTGCTGGGGTCCCCCACTGGGGCATTGAAGATGTGTGAGACATGGGGTGGGGTCAGGGACAAAAGCAGACGTGAGACTTTGAGCTGCTGCTGGCTCTGAAGACCCTAGGACAGTGGGACACGCCCAAGGACCATTAGGGGCAGAAGCCCTGAGGCTGGAGGTCAGAAGGGGAGGCCCCAAGGGCCTGGTGGTGATCGCCACACAGAGGGCTGGTCCTTCCTCAGCATGCAAGGGGGCTAAGCCAGGCTAGAGAGCCTCTGTCACCTCACCTTGCCTCTGGGCTCACAGAAGCCCCCACCCCCACCCCCACCCCCACCCCCTGCAAATGGGCCTCGTAGCCCCTCAGAGGGTGGCCACGGCCAGGCCCATATGCATCGCACTCTGCTCTCTGTGGCGGCACGTCCCACTGGAGAGCAGCCCACGGGGCCATTGTTGACACTTTCGTTTTTAAAATGTTTCTGCTACTGTTTGCCGGTGGGCTGCGGGCAGCTCGGAGGGGAAGGGGCCACAATGCTGTCTTAATTGCCCAAACTTCCCTGCGGCGGAGCTCCCGGGACAGCAAACCCCAAACGCCCGTGACAGGGCCTGTGGGCGGCAAGGGGTCCTCTGCCCACAGCGGACGAGCGGGTGGGAGGTCGACAGCTGCAGCTGCGGGGGGGAGGGGGATGGCGGGGGGGGGGACGCAGCCCTGGTGGTCCTGAGAACCCAGAGACCCCGGGCTCCAGCAGGTGCTCCCTGGAAAGTACTACAGTCCCCTCAGGGGACAGGAGTGACCAGTGGGAGTGGGTCTGGCAGCTCCCTCTGCAGGCGGGGGAAGAGCCCAGCGAGGAAGTCAATGGCCCTGTGACAGGAGGGACAGACTCTTGAAACCAACAGAGCAGAGCTCAGCCCTGGGACTGGACGCTGCGGTGGAATCCAAACAGGGCAGGGCAGGAGGGGGCGGAGAGGTCCAGAGGTCAGCAGGGCGGAGAGTGAGGGAATCCAAGCAGGGCGGAACAGTAGCCAGGCATCCCACCACCTTTTCTCTGAAGTGTTCAGGAAGGTCATCTCGCTGGGGGTGGAAAGGCGCGACGGGAAGAGCTGCCCAGGCCCTGTTTTGTTACAGCAGAGCGGCGGAGGCTGGGTAGTGTTAAAGAAAGGAGATCTGCTTCCAGTGTCCTGGAGGCCCGAAGGCCAGGTGGAAGGCCTGCATCTGGCGAGGGTCTCCTGGCTGCTTCGTTCCTAGGGGGGGAGGGCAAAGGGCACACGGATGGGGAGGGTGGGGCCCAGCTGGCCTGCAGCAACCCTCTGCTGCGGCAGCACGCCTAACCCCGATCCAGTCACCGCATGGTTTCCAACACAGGAACCTTGGGGACACATTCCCACCTCATGGACAAAACAAGGAAGCAGCATGACCACCCTATGATCCAGAGGGGACATACCAGAGGGATGCACCCTCAACAAGACCACAGCTGTCACCTCACCATCTCAGAAATGAGCCACTATGCCATACACCAGGAAGGTGTGGAAAGAGCCGGAATCAGAGCTAGAAGACCTCAGAGATGAAGCAGTCGGAGGAGAGAAGAACTCGAAGAGAGGAATGTCGATAACAGAGGAGACTAAGAAATGAAGCCCCAGTGGCCCACGCCCGTAACCCCGCTACTGGGGAGGCGAGTTCAAAGCCAGCCTCAGCAACTTAGCAAGGCCCCGTCTCTAAACAAAAAGTAAAGAGGGCTGGGGGTGCGGCTCAGGGGTTAAGCGCCCCTGGGTTCCATCCCCAGACCCAACAACAACAAAAAAAAAGAATTGAAGACAAAAGTGGGAAAGAACCGAAGAACCCATCATTGCTACAAGTAGCTCCGGAAGAGAAACAGAACAGGGAAAGAGGAAGCGTTTAATGTCGATAAGAAACATTGAAACAAGGTCGAGGGGCAACATCAGGCAGAGAAGACAGAGAGCAGGACCCAGGGTACCATCGGCAGCAATCCCCGGAGAAAACCAAAGCCACAGCACAGAGCACGTGAAAAAGAACTCAGGAAAAAGTTCCTGAAGTGAGAGCCTTGAAGGTCACAGTCAGAGAGCCGCACAGCTCAGAGCGGGCGGCCGGCAGCAGAGGCGTCCAGGAGAGGGCTGGGACACAGCATGAGGAGTTGGGACGGAGGACCACGAACTCAAATGTCGACACCCAACCAGAACAGAGGGGGCGAGAGCGGGGCTCCCAGCACACCTGGTAACCACGATGACCCCACGAGCACACCTGGTAACCACGACGACCCCACGAGTTCACCTGGTAACCACGACGACCCAAGCACACCTGGTAACCACGACGACCCCACGAGTTCACCTGGTAACCATGACAACCCCAGGAGCACACCTGGTAACCATGACAACCCCACAAGCACACCTGGTAACCATGACAACCCCAGGAGCACACCTGGTAACCATGACGCCCCCACGAGTTCACCTGGTAACCACGACGACCCCAGGAGCACACCTGGTAACCACGACGACCCCAGGAGTTCACCTGGTAACCACGACGACCCCACGAGTTCACCTGGTAACCATAACAACCCCAGGAGCACACCTGGTAACCATGACAACCCCAGGAGCACACCTGGTAACCATGACAACCCCAGGAGCACACCTGGTAACCATGACAACCCCACGAGCACACCTGGTAACCACGACGACCCCAGGAGCACACCTGGTAACCATGACAACCCCAGTAGCACACCTGGTAACCACGACGACCCCAGGAGCACACCTGGTAACCACGACGACCCCAGGAGCACACCTGGTAACCATGACGACCCCAGCACACCTGGTAACCATGACACCCCCACGAGTTCACCTGGTAACCATGACGACCCCACGAGTTCACCTGGTAACCGTGACGACCCCAGGAGCACACCTGGTAACCACGACGACCCCAGGAGCACACCTGGTAACCATGACGACTCCACGAGCACACCTGGTAACCATGACACCCCCACGAGTTCACCTGGTAACCATGACGACCCCACGAGTTCACCTGGTAACCATGACGACCCCACGAGTTCACCTGGTAACCATGACGACCCCACAAGTTCACCTGGTAACCACGACGACCCCAGGAGCACACCTGGTAACCACGACGACCCCAGGAGCAAACCTGGTAACCACGACGACCCCAGGAGCACACCTGGTAACCACGACGACCCCAGGAGCACACCTGGTAACCACGACGACCCCAGCACACATGGTAACCACGACGACCCCAGGAGCACACCTGGTAACCATGACAACCCCAACACACCTGGTAACCATGACACCCCCACGAGTTCACCTGGTAACGATGACGACCCCCAGGAGCACACCTGGTAACCACGACGACCCCACGAGTTCACCTGGTAACCACGACGACCCCCAGGAGCACACCTGGTAACCACGACGACCCCACGAGTTCACCTGGTAACCATGACGACCCCACGAGTTCACCTGGTAACCACGAGGACCCCAGGAGCACACCTGGTAACCACGACGACCCCAGGAGCACACCTGGTAACCACGACGACCCCAGGAGCACACCTGGTAACCATGACGACCCCACGAGTTCACCTGGTAACCATGACGACCCCACGAGCACACCTGGTAACCATGACGACCCCCAGGAGCACACCTGGTAACCATGACCACCCCACGAGTTCACCTGGTAACCACGACGACCCCAGCACACCTGGTAACCACGACGACCCCAGGAGCACACCTGGTAACCACGACGACCCCACGAGTTCACCTGGTAACCATGACGACCCCAGGAGCACACCTGGTAACCATGACGACCCCACGAGCACACCTGGTAACCATGACACCCCCACGAGTTCACCTGGTAACCATGACGACCCCAGGAGCACACCTGGTAACCACGACGACCCCACGAGCACACCTGGTAACCACGACGACCCCAGGAGCACACCTGGTAACCATGACGACCCCAGCACACCTGGTAACCATGACGACCCCAGGAGCACACCTGGTAACCATGACACACCTACGAGTTCACCTGGTAACCATGACGACCCCAGGAGCACACCTGATAACCATGACGACCCCACGAGTTCACCTGGTAACCATGACACCCCCACGAGTTCACCTGGTAACCATGACGACCCCCAGGAGCACACCTGGTAACCATGACACCCCCACGAGTTCACCTGGTAACCATGACGACCCCACGAGTTCACCTGGTAACCACAACGACCCCAGGAGCACACCTGGTAACCATGACGACCCCACGAGTTCACCTGGTAACCACGACGACCCCAGGAGCACACCTGGTAACCATGACGACCCCAGGAGCACACCTGGTAACCATGATGACCCCACGAGTTCACCTGGTAACCACGACGACCCCAGGAGCACACCTGGTAACCATGACAACCCGAGCACACCTGGTAACCACGACGACCCCAGGAGCACACCTGGTAACCATGACGACACCAGCACACCTGGTAACCATGACGCCCCCAGGAGCACACCTGGTAACCATGACGACCCCAGCACACCTGGTAACCATGACGCCCCCAGGAGCACACCTGGTAACCATGACGACCCCACGAGTTCACCTGGTAACCACGACGACCCCAGGAGCACACCTGGTAACCATGACGACCCCATCACACCTGGTAACCATGACAACCCCAGCACACCTGGTAACCATGACACCCCCACGAGTTCACCTGGTAACCATGATGACCCCACGAGTTCACCTGGTGACCACGACGACCCCAGGAGCACACCTGGTAACCATGACGACCCCCAGGAGCACACCTGGTAACCACGACGACCCCAGGAGCATACCTGGTAACCATGACAACCCGAGCACACCTGGTAACCACGACGACCCCAGGAGCACACCTGGTAACTATGACGACCCCAGCACACCTGGTAACCATGACAACCCCAGCACACCTGGTAACCATGACGCCCCCAGGAGCACACCTGGTAACCATGACGACCCCAGCACACCTGGTAACCATGACGCCCCCAGGAGCACACCTGGTAACCATGACGACCCCAGCACACCTGGTAACCATGACGCCCCCAGGAGCACACCTGGTAACCATGACGACCCCAGCACACCTGGTAACCATGACGCCCCCAGGAGCACACCTGGTAACCATGACGACCCCACGAGTTCACCTGGTAACCACGACGACCCCAGGAGCATCCCTGGTAACCACGACGACCCCAGGAGCACCCCGGTAACCATGACACCCCCACGAGTACACCTGGTAACCACGACAACCCCAGGAGCACACCTCGTAACCATGACAACCCCAGCACACCTGGTAACCATGACGACCCCACGAGCACACCTGGTAACCATGACACCCCCACGAGTTCACCTGGTAACCATGACGACCCCACGAGTTCACCTGGTAACCATGACGACCCCACGAGTTCACCTGGTAACCATGACGACCCCAGGAGCACACCTGTTAACCATGACGACCCCACGAGCACACCTGGTAACCATGACACCCCCACGAGTTCACCTGGTAACCACGACGACCCCAGGAGCACACCTGGTAACCATGACGACCCCACGAGCACACCTGGTAACCATGACACCCCCACGAGTTCACCTGGTAACCATGACAACCCCAGGAGCACACCTAGTAACCACGACGACCCCAGGAGCACACCTGGTAACCATGACGACCCCACAAGTTCACCTGGTAACCACGAGGACCCCAGGAGCACACCTGGTAGCCACGACGACCCCAGGAGCACACCTGGTAACCTCGACGACCCCACGAGTTCACCTGGTAACCATGACGACCCCACGAGTTCACCTGGTAACCATGACGACCCCACGAGTTCACCTGGTAACCATGACGACCCCACGAGTTCACCTGGTAACCATGACGACCCCACGAATTCACCTGGTAACCATGACGACCCCACAAGTTCACCTGGTAACCACGACGACCCCAGGAGCACACCTGGTAACCACGACGACCCCAGGAGCACACCTGGTAACCACGACGACCCCAGGAGCACACCTGGTAACCATGACGACCCCAGCACACCTGGTAACCATGACAACCCCAGCACACCTGGTAACCATGACACCCCCACGAGTTCACCTGGTAACCACGACGACCCCCAGGAGCACACCTGGTAACCACGACGACCCCACGAGTTCACCTGGTAACCATGACGACCCCACGAGTTCACCTGGTAACCATGACGACCCCACGAGTTCACCTGGTAACCACGACGACCCCAGGAGCACACCTGGTAACCATGACGACCCCACGAGTTCACCTGGTAACCACGACGACCCCCAGGAGCACACCTGGTAACCATGACGACCCCACGAGTTCACCTGGTAACCATGACGCCCCCAGGAGCACACCTGGTAACCATGACGACCCCCAGGAGCACACCTGGTAACCATGACGACCCCACGAGTTCACCTGGTAACCATGACGACCCCAGGAGCACACCTGGTAACCACGACGACCCCAGGAGCACACCTGGTAACCATGACGACCCCACGAGTTCACCTGGTAACCACGACGACCCCAGCACACCTGGTAACCACGACGACCCCAGGAGCACACCTGGTAACCATGACGCCCCCAGGAGCACACCTGGTAACCATGACGACCCCACGAGTTCACCTGGTAACCATGACGACCCCAGGAGCACACCTGGTAACCACGACGACCCCAGGAGCACACCTGGTAACCACGACGACCCCAGGAGCACACCTCTGACGTGGCCATGTGACCCAGCATGCCCTTCACGGCATGGCCCTGATGACAGGGGCTTTCAAGTGTGCATGATGACCGTCTCTCTGGGCTCTGGTTGCAGATGCCCAGAGCCGGACCCTCGCACCCTGGAGCCCCTGCAGCAAGGCCTCACTTCAGCAAGCCCTAGTGGCCGCTCTCCCCTCCCAGCCCAGATGGGAAGGACAGAGGGGGACCAGGAGAAGGGACCTTAGAGAGGAGGTCCTGGGAGGTGCCCTCTGGCCGACGACAGGAAAGGCGTGGACTCCGTGGCCACTGGAGCAGGGACCTGCTAGTCACCACAGAGCGGCCAAAGCAGCCCCTGGAATCATTGCTACTGGGCACAGGGAGTGAGTGCCACGGGTGCCGACCACAGGGACCACAGCCACAGCCACTGCAGGAGGCCTGCTGGTGAGGCCTCCATGGGGGGCCAGGGTGGGCTCAGCCTCCCCCAGCTGCCCCCGAGGACTTGGTGGGAAGTCTGTGACCACCCAGCGCAGGACCTGGGAAAGGGGCCGGAAAACTCCCTCTGCCGCCCCAGCAACTCGTCCATGTTTCTTGTTGCCACAGAGTCGAGACCTGGGGACCAATCCACGGGGGCTAGGCCCCCGGACCCCACAGACACCAGGGTCCTCAGGGCTCAGGTCCCCGTGTGAAATGGCACCTCCTCCCGGGTGCCCTGAATCATCTCAGTCCCACCTGGCCCCTCCCAAGGTGAGGCTCTACACCTGCTGCCCAAGACCCGACTCAGCTGGCCACAGTGGACACCCAAGGCCCCTCACCCAATGCCCAGAGTTTATCCAGAGCCCCTGAATGAAGGGGAGGCTGGGTCTCTTCCAGGAAGGACCTCGTCATGCTACCAAAGCTCATGACGCACACGCCCCCCACCTTCCCCAGAGAACTGGCGCTGTTACCTGGGAGGGGTGGATAGAGAAAAGAGGTTCTCAGATCTGGGGGAACACCAGGCCTGGGCCAATGCCAACTCTAGCTGGCACGAATCACCCTATGACCCGCAGTCAGAGCGGGGTTTGAGGAAGCCAAGGAATTGGTGGCTTTGGCTCTGAGCCATCTCACGGGAGGCTCATGGTGACAGGCTGCTGCACCTGATCCCGTAAAGCAGCGTGGAATAGACCCCCCCCCCCCCCCGTGGTTGGCAGAGTCCTGACTGTAGACGGGGACTGCTCTGCAGAAACAGCTGGGCAGAAGCCACCAGGACACCTCTCTTCCTGTCTTGAAACAGAAAACCACGTCACACTGTGAACTTCATAAGACTCCAATTTCATATGGTCTCCCGGACCTGGTCACCCTTTGCTTTGTCTTGCTGTTCTGGGGATTGAACCCGGATGCTCTATGACTGAGCCACATCCCCAGATCTTTTTATTTTGAGACAGGGTCTAGCTAAGTTGCTGAGGCTGGCCTCAAACTTACCATCCTCCTGCCTCAGCCTCCTGAGGCACTGGGATTACAGGCGTGCGCCACTGTGCTCGGCTTAGAGACGGTATCCTGGGTGGAGAAGATGAACACAGCTTCCGATACCTGGCAATTTCTGTTTTCTATACTCTTTACTGAGAAGTGGGTTTCCGCCCGGCAGTGTAGCTCACCACCTTCCCTTGGACCTGTCAGCACTCCAGCCCTGTCACACATTGGCCCACGGGACATCACTTACCTCTGCATTGCACAGGACAAGCTGCTCCAGTACGCAGTAGGACCCCTCATTCACAGTTCTGCTTTCTGTACTCTCACTCCCCTACCGAAAACCATGGTCTACAAACACTACATGGAAAATCCCAGAAATAAACATTCACAAGTTCTTGATGGTATGCCCTTCACCCAGGACACGAGCCATCCTCTTGTCCAGCGCATCCGACCTGTATATCCTACCTGCCCAGTAGTCACCGCTATGGCTTGTCCCCCGAAAGCCCAAGTGCAAAGGCTTGGTCCTCGGTCAATGGCACTACTGAAAGGTGGTGGGACACTTTGGAGGTGGGGCCTAGGGGCAGGAAGTCAGGACCTTGGGGACATGCCCTTGAAGGGGCTATTGGAACCCGGTTTCCCTCCTATCTCTCTGTCCTGGTTCTCCGCCACCGTGAGGTAGGGGACTGGCCTCCTCCCACCATGTTGTTCTGCAGCCCCACAGGCCCAGAGCCACAGGGCCAAGCGCCCGGGGAGTGCCACCTCTGAAACATGAGCCGGAAGAAACGGTTTCCTTTCTGCGTGTTCTCAGGTGTTCTCTTACAGTGACCGAAAGCTGGCTCACCGTCCCCCGTCGTAGTCAGATCCTCCGTCGCAGTGTCACAAAGCTGGTGTTTAGGAACCCTTGCGTAGTCACCGAGGTCATCACCTCATCTTGTCATGCCGACACTGAACCAACTCACACTGTCCTGGGGGGGCTGGAGGCACAGCCCGGCCAAGAGCGCTTGCCTGGCTGTGGGGGCCCCGCACGGCAAAGAGAAGACCCCGCTCACGACTCTATTGCAGGACACTGTTGTCACTTTTCTGTTTGGTTTTGGTGGTGGTTGGCCCTTGACTGCGCCTGCTTTCCAGCCTGTGTGGGATCATCTGCCGGTTCAGGCATCCCGGAGGTCTGGGATGGTCCCCCTCAGACAGCAGCATGGAGTTGGGCCTGATGGGCCACCCAGGAGTCTCGGTCACACACAGGTGTGTCAGAGTGCCCCTCAGTGAAGTTTCAGGGTGCGAGGGTCGGGGTGTGCCGAGCTGTCCCCTCCAGGAGGAAGTACCCCATTGCTGCACCAGGCGCCTCTGACTCAGGACACAGCTGCCCGGGGCCTGGGTGTGATCCGGGTGTGACACATTCGGGCTTTAGGGTGTTCTGCTAACCCTCGAGGCCGCGTGTGGAGTAGGCCTGGAACAAGAGAGGGCTCTGGACACGTCCAGCTGCTGTGCAGCTGTTGTACCCTCCAGCCCGGTGACGCAGCAGATGCACAGATCATGAAGAGTCCAGTGGATTCGTGCGGATGCCCTGG
Source organism: Spermophilus citellus (assembly GCF_964194105.1). Taxonomy (NCBI): domain Eukaryota; kingdom Metazoa; phylum Chordata; class Mammalia; order Rodentia; family Sciuridae; genus Spermophilus; species Spermophilus citellus. The sequence continues at coordinate 253,271,721 of NC_138183.1, read as the reverse complement.
CGGGCTCCTGCAGCTGCACCGGGCGGATACCAGACCTGGAGCGGGACACATCCCCTTCTGACAAAAACGAGTCTCCTTGGGAGACCCGGCTCCAGCCTGGCTGTCGGGCTGCAGGTGAGACCCAATGCCACCCTGGGGTGTAACTGCCATGTGGTCCCATGGTGACCTCCCAGCTGCCACCTCGAATGGGTGGTCACCAGCCCCACAGGCTATGACGGTCGGTCCACACATGCCACAGCTCCAGCCTTAGCTGTGAGGTCAGACGTGAGCAGGTCCTGGGGACACGAGCTAGGGACGTCCACTTCACTGCACGGACTTCTCACGCACAGCCACACAAATGACCCCATGGGGATTCCCTGTGACCAACTGACAGAGGAAGAAGCTGGCCTGCCCTTCCTATGACTGTGTCCAGGCAGGATGTTCTCCCCGGGACACAGCCAGCCCTGGGGAGGTTGGTGTCATGGGGCCACTTCCATCTTCCATCATGGAAGGGACAGCGGGGACTTCTCCTGGGAAAATCAATTGCTCTACTGTGGATTTGTCTTCCCTGCCCCCAACACTTCTCCAAACCACCACCCCTAGACTTGGGGAGCCTGGCGGGTCGGATCAAGGGTGGCGCTTATATCCGCAACCTGGCCTCTGGTCAAGGATCTCCTTTCTCCACGTGCCCATTGAACACGGCCTGTCTGAACACTTCAGAATGCAGGAGTGGCCTTTCCAGGCCTGGTGACGATGCTTTGGGGCCACAGAATGAGGTACAGTTTCTAGGCCTGGGTACCGAGGGAGTCCCCGTCCCCACTGGTGTGCCCAGTCCCAACCGTGGAGGACACTGGTTGTTGGAGGCCATGGTGCTCCCAAGCCTGGCACCCAGGAGACGGAGGCTCCCCTGTCCTGTAGAAAACGCGTGGGGAGCCACGGGAACTGAGAGAGGCAAGCCCACCCTGGCCGGACCCGGTGGGAGTGAAGCTTTGAGCACCCGCCCGGCAAAGGACCCCCACCGCCGAGGGCACAGGGCGTGAGAGAGAGGAGGTGGCACCTGCCTGGTTGGCGCCTCAGGAACCAAGCCCCACTGTGGCCACACCTGTGTCCCTCTCGCCTGAGGTGATTGTCCTTGCAGGTGACTTGGTGCTCGTCTGTTTACTTGATGGGGAGTGCAGCAGAGAAGCAGAGACCCTTCCGACTAGTATTCCAGCTACAGAGTGTCCAGGGGGCAGCCGGGGGAAGGGGGGTGAGCGTGGGAAGGGGGTGGGGGCCTCTGAGCCCCTCTCTGAGTTGCACAGGGCCATTGGCTGTGTGAGCTGGTCCCCCACCCACCGTCCCCCTTTCTCAGAAGCCGTGCAGGCAGCCATGATGAAGTTGGAGTCGCTGGAGACGGCCGGGGTGGGGTAGGGATGCCAGGACTGTAAAAGGCCCCAGCAGCAAATGACCCAGGGGACTCATCATATGACGCCACAGGACACACATCCCCCTCCCTCGTGTGGTGGGCAGTGGAAGGAACCCCTGCTGGGAAGGGAGGTTGAAGACTCAGAGCCACCGATGGGCACCACCAGTCCCCACAGTCCACCACAGGGCCACCGTGCTCCTCCGTAGATTTGGGGGCACCAGCCGCTTTCCCAAGGCCACCCAGGCAGCCGCAAAGCTCCCAGGGTCGGGGCTGTCACATGACCCGTGGGTGGCGCTAGGCCGGAAAGAGCAAAGTGACTGGAGCTCGCAGGCCCCTGCCCCAGGTGCCCACAGCACAGGCGTCTGACCCCCGCCAACCCGCCACCCCGAGGTTCAGGCCTCCGGCTCCACCCCAGCCCAAGGGCAGCCCAGAGCCTGGCGTGAGGGTGCCGTGCAGCCTCCCGCGCCCTCTCCCAGGGCTGGATCTGCGTCCTCCTGCCTGCGCTCCTGGGGATGAGCCTGCCCGACCGACAGCCCTGTGGGCCGGCCGTGCCATGCCCTGCCGTGCTCTGCCCTACACTGCCCTACCCTGCCCTGCCCTGCCCTGCCCTGCCCTGCCCTGCCTCTGCACACAGCGACCAGGAATCTCCGCCCACCTCCAGCAACACTCCCACCAGGTCCTACCATGGAACAAGCAGGAAATGACAAGCTTTGGGCTGGATGTGGCAGCTGGGCTCCCCGTGCACCATGGGTGGGTGTGTGAACCTGAGGAGAGAGGCCCAGAGGGCTGGGGGCTGCAGGGAGGAGAAGGCCGTGTTTCATGGGGACCTTGAGCAACATGAAGAGTTCTGCAGAGGCTGGTGGTCACAGTCCCACAGCCACGTGCCCGGGAATGCACTTAGCACCCTGAGCAGTGGTTAGGAGGGGAGAGCCCGTGGTCACATACATACACATTTTCAAAAGATCCTGGAGTTTTAAAATAATTTTTTTGTTTGTTTGTGGTGCTGGGGATGGAACCCAGTCTCCACCACTGAGCTATACCCTCAGCGCAAAATTAAAAAAAAACAACAACCAACATGGTATACACCCTCAATCCGTGTGACCTGTCCAACTGCGAATGCAGCCAGGCACCGGGGAAAGTCCAGGTCACAGAGACCCAAGAGACCAGGTCTGGAAGCTTTGGTTGGAAATAGCTCCTTCTGCCCAGACCCACGCACACACCTGGTAAATACTCTTCCACTGAGCCACCCCGCCAGCCTGCGTGGCCTCTGACAGAGGGCCCTAGACAGCTCAGAACCAGAGAAACTCGACAGTTGGGCACTAGCCCGGGAAAACGTGGCAGGCTTTGGTGTGGACATCAGGGCGAGTTTATGTGTGCGAGTGTACAGGCCTGGACAGCAGTCAGACTGCGATCCCAGCGTTGAGTGCGAATTCACCCTTGCCCTGCTCTCAGCTGCACCCCAGATCTGGAGAGGGTACCTCATGGCTGCTCTCAGCTGCACCCCCGGATCAGGAGAGGGTACCCCATGGTGCTCTCAGCTGAACCCCCGGATCTGGAGAGGGTACCTCATGGCTGCTCTCAGCCCACCAGGCAAGGAGCAGGAGCGGGTAGAGCCTCAGGAGCCCCTTGCCGGGGGCGGCCCTGGGTTGGCAGGTGCCTTTGTCATGATCCTCGGAGCAGGCGGAGGAGGCAAGAGCCAGCTGGAAAGGAGACCCCCAGAAGCAAGGCGGGCCTGGGTTCTAATCCTCCCTTCCCTTCCCGTGCCCACTCCACCTGTAGCACTTCCTGGGGACGTCGCCAAATAAACCCCTGCATCCCCTCAGAAGTCCAGAGGGACTGCTCGGACAGAGGGCAGATGCCACATGCTGTGGCCCTCACGCCCCATCCCAAGCCTGCAAACTGTGCTCCCCAATGTGACAGGAGGGCTCGGGACTCTCCAAGAGAGGAACTGGGGGAGAGCTGGAGGTGAGTCAGAGGGGCCAGTCCCCCAGACCAGGGGCCTCACCCCCCCTCCAGCCCCTGCTCCAGGAAGCCACGTGGGCCAGCTGCTGAGGTGGGCCTGTCACCACAAGGTCCCTAGGAGAAGGAGCAGGAGCACTCCCAGCTTCTGCGTCCCCGCGGCAGGTTCTCCAACCCTCTGGCCACAGCCTCCCCGGCTTCCCTGCCTTAACCCCGCACACGTCCTGTGCTAAACCCAGTGGAATGGAGAAGGATGGAAAGGAGAAAGAGGGGAGGAGGACGGAGGAGGGAGGAGGAGGGAGGAGGAGGAGGGGAGGAGGGGGAGGAGGAGGGGGAGGAGGGGGAGGAGGAGGAGGGGAGGAGGGGGAGGAGGAGGGGGGAGGAGGGGGGTGGGAGAGAGAGACCAGGAGAGGAGTCCAGCTGCCGAGGACCCTGTCGACCAGCCACCTTGCTGGGCCCCGACGCCCACACAGGTGTAAAGCAAATCCGAACGCTGACTGGGTACGTGATGGCCTTGGGAACCAGCACTCATCACTTCTGGGAGTTAGGAGGCTACAAGCGCCTTTTAAAGGTGGCTTTTGCTGAGTTTGGGCCAAAGTGGTCACAGACCCATTCTATGGCGCCTGGGGCTCACTTAGGGCAGAAGTGGTCCTGGTGCAAGAAGGGCGCAGGGTGTGGATGAGGACAGGTAGACCAAAGCTGGTGTCGAGGCTGACCGCGGGTTGGAGGACAGAGGAGCTGCCATGCTGGTCACACAGGCAGTGGCCCACCTGAAGGAGGGAGGTGTGTGCGAAGCTGGCGCAGGGACTCGAGGTGCTCCTGCCTCCTTCTCCTAGGGACCTTGTGGTGACAGGACCACCTGGGCAATCCATGACAACGTTGCCACAGCCACGTGCCCGGGAAGGCACTCAGGAACTTCACCTCATGTGTCCCCAGTCTCTCTGGCCACAAGTGAGGCCTCGCGTTCTCAGGGTTTGTGCATTAGGACATCTTCAGGTGGCTGCCATTCGGCCCGTCTCCCTCCCTCCTTCCCTTCGGCCAGCGTCTGCCGCCATCCTCACTGCAGGAGCCCAGGCGGAGAGCAGTGGCCGCCGGCCTTCGGGTCATCTCCTGCTCCCACTCCTCCCCCTCGGCTTCCCCCACAATTCTTCCCCGGCACCAACATCGCTGGTCTTCTATAAATAAGTGTTGACCAAAGATAAGAATGGATGGCTAGGGGATGGACGGTCAGTGGGTGGACAGATGGGTAGGTGGACGGATGTACACATGGGTGGATGGACATGTGGACGTATGGATGAGTGGGTGGGAGGATGAGTGGGCAGACGGGTGGCTAAATGTGTGGGTGGCACGTGGATGGATGGATGGACGAGTGGGTCGTGGCTAGAAACGTGGATGGATGGATGCTGGGTGCTGGGAGGATAGGTGTGCCTGTGGATGGAAGGGTGGGTGTGTGGATGGGTGGGTGGGTGGGTGGCTGATGGATGTGTTAAAAATTAAGGTCCTTTCTACTGGGAGGGGCAGGGAGGGCACAGGATGGCAGGTGGTTGCCATTTGGAGCCTGGGGACAGATTATGAAAGCCAGTAGAGCAGGGCCTGTGTCTAGGTCACCACGTGGGCTGGCCCTGGACTGGACACCTCACAACTGAGCCCTGAGCCTGGTGGGCGAGTGAGCAGTCCCACACACGGAGCCAGGGCACCGCTTCATGAGGAAACCAAGGCCCAGGCAGTGCCCCCAAATTCCTGTGTTGGAACCCTCCCCCCAAGATGGTGGCATCAGAAGATAGAGGCTTTGGGGGTGACTAGGCCACAAGGGTGGAGCTGTCCTGAGGGCGGTTGATGCTCTTGTAAAAGGGACCCCAGAGAGCCCAGGTCACCAGGAGAAGGCACCCTCTGTGGACCAGGAGTGGGGCCCTCAGCAAACAGGGAACTGCGAGGACTGGGTCCCGTTGTTCAGAAGCCGACGGACCCGGACCCGACTGTGGCAAACGGGACGCTGCGGCCCAGGCAAAGGCGCCGCTCCCATCCGAAGCACCTCTCTCGGGTTTAGAAGGAAACAAATTTCCATACCAAATAAGGCGGCGGAGTCCAGAGCCTCTGCCCACTTCACGCAGCTCCTTTTAAGTGTCCAAAAGCAATTACACTTGGAACTTGACTGGCTTCAGCCTCCCTGGCCTCCCCTGGCCTCCCCCAGCCTCCCCGTGTAAACAAGCGGCCCAGCTGGGTCCCAGCTGCTGCCCTGGGGAAGGCGAACAGGTCACCACCCTGCCTGCCCAGCCTCTGTGGGCCTCGGGTGTGGTCTGGGTGTCCCAGACCCGCTGGGCAATGCAGACCCCAGTCCCAGGCTCCCTCCTCCTCTTGCTCTGGGGCAGAGACAGCAGACTCCTCGGGCCGGGAAGCTGGAGGCTCGGGGCAGGTGCAGGGAGAGTCTCTTGCGGTTTCGGTAAGAGGCCCACAGGGGCCCACAGCCCTGCCTGGGCACCATTTGCTGAGGCAGGGAAAACGGAATTCCCTTGGGCTCCGGGGCCATGAGAAAGTGGGCCCAGGGCAGGAGAGTCATTTCTTGGTGCCTCTGAAGGGCTCACCACCAGCACTGACGGCCCACCCTCCTGCTCCCCGTTTTGGGCTGGGTGCCCGGACCACTGACACGTTCCAGGACCCCCTCTCTGGGGGAGGCTGACTCATCCCGCTGAGCAGCGCATGCACCAGGCCCCGCGGCCGCCAGCTCCCCTGCTCGCCCCAGGCGGGCGGTGATTTTCCACTTACTCCATCTGATTGCTATTAGGGCTGGGAATTCCTGGTTCCAGAAGGCCACAGGGGGCCTCCCCGGCACATTCCAGGGTGGGCAGGGGGAGTGGACCTGGACGCCACCTGGGGGTGCTGCAGTCCCTCCGTGGACTCTATGCCTCCGCCAGGGAGCCCTCTCCTCTGCGCGCCCAGCTTCCCCAAGCCAGCCCCTCCCCGAGTGGAGACGGCAGGGTGGGGACCGCCCATCCACCCCAAAATGCCCACTGGGAGCAGACCCAGGGCGCCAGGCCAGTGGACAGCAGAGCTCCCTCTGCAGGACAGGACAGATTTGGGGGGCCCTAGGATACAAGGGAGGTTAACAGCTGGACTCCGGCCGCAGTGCTCAGCGCTCGGGCCAACCTGACGTCACCAGGCAAAAAGATGAGTCCCCTGTGGGGCTCTGGGGGTGCTCCTGAGCGAGGCATTCCTTCCCGAAGCCTCATCGAGCGCAGCCCCTCCTCCTCCTCCCTCCCCTCCCCCTCCTGCCGGGCCTGGAATTGGGTTTGGGGCGGGTTCTGCTTCCAAAGCCATCTCCTGCAGCAGGCAAGGGCTCGTCCCGTCCTCCACCAAGCTCCCGTTCCCGAGGCTCGGGCAGCGCTTGGCTGGCCTGCTGCCCTGGTGGGTCGGCCAGGCGGAGGCAGGGATCTCAGGAGGAGCCCGTCACAAAGGGAAGGACTCCGAGGACCAGGACAGCGGCAGGTAGCTCCCTGTGTCCAGGGACCGAGGGAGGGGCTCGGGGAAAGGGGGTCTGTAGGGTGAAGGCCAGGCAGGGAAGAAAAATGAGGTGGACGTCTTCAGGGCAGGGAGGTGGGCACTGTCAGGGCAGGAAGCTCCCAGAAATCCACCTCTTGAATCAGGAAGCCCTGAGATGCCAAGGCAGGGCTGTCACCCACCAGGAGGTCTCTCCCGCCACTCAGAGGCTGCAGGGTGCTCAGGGACAGCGAGGAACTTTGAGAGTCCCCTCCTGTGTGACCATGCCTGGCCAGCTGGCCTCCCCCAACCCCCAGCCCCAAGCCAGCCTCAGCAGCCAGCCCCTGCTCTGTCCTCCTGTGGGTGGGGGCTTCCCGTCCCTCCCCCAACTTCACGTCCAAGAGAGCTTTCTGGAAGGGCTAGAAGGGAACACCCAGCGGGCAGCATCCCAGCAAGAGGAGAGGGCTCCTGCGCTCCCACGCACACCAGCTTCTGCGAGGCTGAATCCGGGCTGGAGCAGCTGCAGGGCCAGCCCCACAGTGGACATGCTGGGGTCAGGAGGCCGGGCAGCTGGGTCCCACCTTTTCCCAGGCTGGCGGAGCCTGGCACAATGTGGGGTCCACTGAGGAAGTCCCTGCGATGTTCTGCCAGGTCTCCATCCCCTTGGATGAGCCCCTTGGATCCAGCTGTCAGCAGGGACCCGGGTCCTAGAGTGGGAGACAGGCTCTGTGTGTCAAGGGCAGCGTCAGATAGCCCCTCCAATGACTGGTGCTCTCAGGCCCAGCCCAGGCGGCCGCCAGGGGAAAACCAGAGACTTTGGGTCCTGGAGGGCTGGGGTGAGCCAGGCTGGGGGAAGCAGGCGGTGGCCGCACTGTCCTTGTTTTGAGGGGAGTGTAGGCGGGGGCAGGGGGTGCTGGGCTGGCAGCTTCCTGGTCAGCTTTGGTTGAAGCCAGCGCTGATTAACACGCAGCACACGCACTCCACACGTCCCTACACATGTCACACATATGTCCTTAATGTGGCCCGTCTGGGCTGCTAGATCTCTCTGCGCATCAGTGAAGTCGCTGGGCGTATCCTGGTAGGGCCAGGACCAGGGGACACAGACGGTCAGCTCCATCAGCGTGTGGGCAGGGGCTCTCCGGCATGCTAGCCTGTGCTGTGGGCAGGCCAGCCCTCCGCCCCAGGGTCCAGCCTGACCAGCGTGAAAGGGTGACACTTTCCTGAGTCCAGGCTTCCCCCAGGGGAGCTTAGGGCCTGGTGTGGAAGGCTCTGGAAGGGCCTCGAGAGGGCTGGGAGCAAGGGGGGAAGCGGAGGTTGCTTACCTGGGGCCGGGTGGGTCTGGGGTGCAGGCAGGGGAAAGTCTGGGCAGGCTCCCCGTGGGGAGCATGCAGCCTGTCCCTGGCCATGGACAGTGGACCAACTGGAGTTAGGCGTTGCCTTGAGGCGGGGGGTGAAGATGCCCACTGCCCAGCACCAGGATCTGTGCGTGGCACCACACACAGGGGCTCCCACCCGTGACCACGTGGGCCCCACACTGAGCCACTCCAGGCACATGTGCCCCCACCAAGCTCCGGGGCGCACCCGCAGCCTGGGGGCAGGAGGGCAGGAGACCTGAGGTGGGCGCAGGCCTGGGGCGGTGCTGGGCCCTCCACACCCCGCTGCACAGCTTTGGCCCTCGGGGTGGTAGGGTTCCCACCAGATCCTGGAGGCCAAGGGTTAAAGAAGGGGCGGGCAGCTTGCACAGATGGACACCCTTTGCAGCCAGTGACTCACAGCCCAGCTGGGACAGGCAGAGAGGGGAGGAGGTGGCGGCGGCAGCCAGCGGGTGGACCTGCAGAGGAAGGAATTTCTGGGGAGTGGAGGCCACCACACTGCCCAGCAGTCCCTCCAGGGAGGGGAGGGCTCCAGCCACCTGTGGCTGCACTGTCCCCTGACAAGGCCTTTTCTCACCCTCGACCTCAGTTTCCCCACTTCCTGGGGGGGAGCGATAGGAGATCTGGTTGAGGGACAGGTCACTTTTAGCAGACACAGGGTAGGCAGACCCATGATCTGTGGCCAACCAGGGTGGACCAGTCTCCTGCTGGGTAGTCCCCCCCAGCTCACCCCCCTCCCAGGCTCATTGATTGGCAGCCTGAGGCTTCCCCCCACTCACCGGAGTCAGGGCCACGGCATGGCCTCCTGGCTCGCTCCCCAATCACCCCTCTCCTCCGTAGCAGCTGCAGCCCCAACAATAGACAGATGTGCTGGCCGCTGGAGAGTGACCTCACCCCTGGATCCTAGGTCACCTACCAAAGGGGAATGAGGGCAGCTGCCCTGCAGCTGGTAATAAGGCCACACCCCACAAGGGAGAGGTGGGGTGGCAGGTGCTCAGCCAGCATTCGGGGTGCTGGGGTTGGTGGGGGGGGCGATGCTGTGCCTTCCAGGAACCTTTAGGGGAAAGACCAGATGCAAGGCCCAGACAAAGACCTCCTCCTCCAGGAAGTCTCCCTGCCCAAAACGACCTGCCTGACCTCACCGCGCCCCTCCCCTGCCACCCAGGGCCAGGACACATGGAGGTGCTCGGGAAATGTATCTCCGAAACCTTGCAGACCAAGTGGAGGGGGGGGGTGAGGGGCTTCCTCCCTAGTGAGCCACAGTGGGCTCCATGGGGCCCCGAGGGTCTGTATGAGGGGTCCTCGGGCAGGAGGGGTTGTGCTCGCAGGACAGTCCTGCCAAGCCCTTCTTCAGGGAGCTGGGGATGGCCTTTCCGCCAAGGTGAGAGCCACTGGCCCAGAGAGCCCAGGGGCCTGGGGACGGGGCTGGGAGGTGGGATGGGGGCATTTCAGAAGGAGTCAGACCCACTGTCCTCATTTCACCCTCTCCCCGGGCTGTTGCCAGGTGCCAGGTGGGCGTGCCAGCTGGTGAGCTGCGAGCAGGGACCTGGACCCTCCGAGCCTGGAGATGGCTGGGAACTGCTCCTGGGAGACCCATGCCACCAGCAGGAACAAGGTAAGTGCCACCCGGCAGAGGAGGCCACTGGCCCGCCAGGAGACGGCAGGTGGGGACAAGAGGTCCTCCCACACCTGCCTCCCAGGCCACTCTCCAACTCTGCACTGGGGTGGGCATGGGGCTGGCCCTGGTCACCAGTCCCCAGGATCCCAGTGTCCCTTCAGGGAGGTGAGCAAAGGCACTGGGTAATTGGAAGTCCCCCCTGATGCTGACTCTTGGCCATCCTTTGCCCCTTGCCTGCCCTGCAGAGGGGGCAGTCAGCCATTATGATGGCCAGGGCTTGCCCGGAAGGCCTGCCTGCCGGCTCCTAGGTGACCCCGATGTCATGTGCTCCACAGAGCTATGTCCACTCTGGGCTACCCCCATCTATAGGCACTAGCCCTCCTGAGACTCTGACAAGCCCTTCAGGCTGACCCGCCACCTCCTGCCCTCCCCCCTCCCTTGAAAAGTCTGGAATTTTCTTCAGAATCCTGGGTAGCATACTCTCCGACTGGAAGGATCCCTGGAACTGACCGGCTCCAACCTCCTCACTGAAGAAACTGAGGCTCACAGGGGGGCAGTAACCTGTCCCCTGCCCAGGCCAGCTCCTGGGATCCCACCCTGGCCCTAGCCTCGATCCCTTCTCCCCAGGGTGCCCACTGTGAACTGCTGGCCGCCCAGGAGGCAGAGATTGGGTTGCTGGGGGCGTGTCCAGGAGTCCCCAGAGCAGAGACAGCGCTCAGGGAGGGGCAGGCTCCAGAGCGGGCCTTTCACAAGGGCCTTGTGTGGCTGGGAACAGCTCCCACCCAGTGACTCAGCCGGCCCCCCTCCCCTTCAAGGAGGGGATTGCACGATTTTTCCAGCTTGCAAAGGCTGGAGTGCTCTGACATGGCTCTGTCCACCCCTGTCCCCTGCAAGTAAGTTCCCTCCCAGTGGCAGAGCTAGTCTCCCCTGGACCTTCCAGATCCTGAGTCTGTCCCTGCTGAGTGGAACTCCCAAGACTGTAGTTCTCAAAGTCACCCCAGGAAAGGAAGCAGAGGGCAAGCTGAACAGTGGGATTTGGTGGTCAACAGTGGCAGGCAGAGCTATGCTGTGTTTGGTGGTGGGCAGGACCCCATAAAGGACTTTCCCTGACCCGAGGGCCTCCCCAAGTTCTGCCAACACCTCCAGTTCCTGTTTGCAGAATCCCTTGAGGGGTCCGGGCCAGAAGACCCCACCCTTGGTTAGGGGAAGTCAAGAACGATTTCTCTGGATCCTGCCAGAGCCATCTGGAAAGTGGCAGAAAGGGTTCCTTGTTTTTTGGGGGTGACGGGAGTGGGTACCAGCCTTTGGGAGAGAGCTGGTGTGGACTGATAATGTCTGCAGGGGTGTAGGGAAGGGGCTTGCTGGGGCACCTTCGCCACTAGGAATGAGAGGTCAAAAACCACCCTGATGGGCTGTGTTTGGCCGGCACGGTGATTTTAAGTGTTCACACAGAAAGCTCAGGGTGTTTGGCTTCTCTGGGAAGGGGAGAGGGGGACCGGCCCCACTAGCCGGGCCCCTGGCACCCGCTGGCTGGAGCAGAGCAGGCTGCCCACCTTGATCGGGATGGGTACTCTTGGGTTTGAACCGTGCCCACCACTCACCAGTTTCTGAAACGCGGCTCAGGCTTGTGCATTTACCCACCTACCCAAGCCCTGCGGACAGGACTGGTGTCCGCTGGGCGGCACCATTTTAGGCAAAACAGTTGTAAAATACTGAAGTGCTTCCTGTAGCTGCTGCCACAGGCCCCACCCCCTGCCAAAGACCTCCTGGGCTTTCCCACAATCCAGAGCCCCGAAGAGCAGCCCCAGCCCACAGGGCACCACCTCTGATCCCCAGTTCTCCCTGGCCCCACTGTGGAACTGGGTCCTGCTCCAAGTTCCACTCCATTTTTTTTTACAAGTGATTTTAATTTCCTTAGAAATAAGTACTTTCACTTTTTAGTTTTGAAACAATGCAAGAAAATTGCAAGAACAGGAGGCTACCTACTAAGTCCCTCCCTCCCTTCCTCCATTGCTGATCTTGTGCTGAATGTGCTGTGTACCCCAGAATCACCCCAAAATAACTGGCAGACACCAACTCCCTCTGCCTTCAAATAGCCAGACTGGTCTGAGAACAAGGCCAGAGCTCAGGTCCAGGTTCAGAAAACGTAACACTGTTGCAATCCACGCCCACATCCTGAGCTCTCCGAGTGGCCTGGCAATATAGTGGTCTAGGTCCAGGGTGTTTGGATCCCAGCCTGCAGAATGGGTCACGGCTCTTTGGTCTCCTTGCATCCAGAAAGTGCCCTCAGTGTCCCCTTATTCCCTTATTCTATGATAACAGTCCCTTCTTCTATGACATGGACATTTTTGGGAGAGTCCATTCTGACCGTGGGAAGCCTGGAGTGCTTATAGGTGGCTGACAGCCGTGGTGTCCCTCCTGGAGACTGGCCACTCCGTGCTGTTAGCTCTAGACTCCGGAACAGCGTGAGCCTCCGGTGGGCTGTATTCTGCTCTGGTTGCCATCAGAGCCAGTGGCCCTACAGACCTTGGACCCAAGTGTCTGGTGGGGACCACCAGGCGGGGCCACAGGTGCAGGTCTCCGTGGAGGGGGAGGGGCAGCCAGCACCACCAGGTGTCTCCCCTCCACACCTGCACAGATGTGTCCCGGCCTGAGCGAGGCCCCGGAGCTCTACAGCCGCGGCTTCCTGACCATCGAGCAGATCGCCATGCTGCCCCCGCCGGCCGTCATGAACTACATCTTCCTGCTGCTCTGCCTGTGCGGCCTGGTGGGCAACGGGCTGGTCCTCTGGTTTTTCGGCTTCTCCATCAAGAGGACCCCCTTCTCCATCTACTTCCTGCACCTGGCGAGCGCCGACAGCGCTTACCTCTTCAGCAAGGCCCTGTTCTCCCTCCTGAACGCGGGGGGCTTTCTGGGCACCTTCGCCGACTTCGTCCGCAATGTGTCCCGGGTCGTGGGGCTCTGCGCCTTTGTCGGCGGCGTGAGCCTCCTGCCGGCCATCAGCACAGAGCGCAGTGTGTCCGTCATCTTTCCTGCCTGGTACTGGCGCCGGCGGCCCAAGCGCCTGTCGGCCGTGGTGTGCGCCCTGCTCTGGCTCCTGTCCCTGCTGGTCACTGGAATTCACAACTACTTCTGTGTGTTCCTGGGCCACGCAGACTCCGGGGCAGCCTGCAGGCACATGGACATCGCCCTGGGCATCATCCTCTTCCTGGTCTTCTGCCCACTCATGGTGCTGCCCTGTCTGGCCCTCATCTTGCACGTGGAGTGCCGGGCACGGAGGCGCCAGCGGTCGGCCAAACTCAACCACGTCGTGCTGGCCATGGTCTCTGTCTTCCTCGTGTCCTCCATCTACTTGGGGATCGACTGGTTCCTCTTCTGGGTCTTCCAGATCCCGGCCCCCTTCCCCGAGTACGTCACCGACCTGTGCATCTGCATCAACAGCAGTGCCAAGCCCATTGTCTACTTCCTGGCCGGGAGGGACAAGTCGCAGAGGCTGTGGGAGCCTCTCAGGGTGGTCTTCCAGAGGGCCCTGAGGGACGGCGCCGAGCTGGGGGAGGCTGCAGGCGGCACGCCCAACACGGTCACCATGGAGATGCAGTGCCCCTCTGGGAATGCCTCCTGAGAGGCCTGCGCCCGGGGAAGCCTGGGCCAGACGTGGACCCTGGCCTCCAGAGACTCTTTGCCACCGACAGGAACAGGCGCCTGCCTTGGTGCCCACGTGGGAGGACAATCTGGCTGGGCCCCTCCTGCCTCCTTCTCCCAGGGATGGAGGCCCTGGGGGTGGCCAAGAGGCCGAGCAGCCACCAGCACCCCCCAGCCACTCTGCCTCAGTGACCCACTGTACCAAAGTCACCCCCACGCGGTGGGGCCCTCCTCGCCCTGGGCTGGTCGGCACAGGGGAGGAGGTGGCCGCAGCCCTGCCACCTCCTGCCCTACAGCCTGGTCCCCAGGGGTGGACTGTTCTCGAGATTCTGTCCCCGGGGGGGGGGGAGGGGAGCAGGAGCTGACCTGAACCAAACGGTGCTACCTGGGAGAGGTGTCCCTTCATCGCCTTTCAGCCAGATCTTTCTGCAAACAACATCCCTGTCCCCTTGGTAAGTCAGTTGGTGACTTTAATGGGGAAACACCTGGCCCTGGGGCCACTCGAGACAGGAAGGATGGCCTTTTCTAACTCTGTGCCTGGCCAGCCCTGGGCAGCCTCCCAAGCACTCTGTGTCCTCCAGGCCACTGTGGACCATATGGGCAGTTCCTGGACCGAGTCCCTAGGCTCTAGCACCACCCAGAAGTGGGCTCTGGCTCTGTCCTGTCGCCTGGGGACTGGCACTGTGGTGCCCAACAAGCACAGTGGCCCCATGTAGCCACAGGGAGTTCTGTAAGACAATAAAGTGTCACCAATAAACGTTTTGTACCTTGCCGCGAGGCAGGCTGAATGCCCGAGTCCTCTGTCTCCCACAGCGAGGATGGCCAAGGGCAGGGGCAGTGGCCCGGGCCTCCCTGCTGGCTCTCCAGGGCCATCTGCTCCTGTCCTCCTGCCCCAAGCCTGGTCTTCTGGCTGCTTCTGTCTTCCCTGAGGCGTGCCCGCCCCTTTCCTGGTGGTTGCCAGAGTGAGTGCCGGTCCCAACCCGGGAAACCTGTCCATGTATTCTAGTTCAGCCCTGCATGGACTGACATCGTCCCTCTCCAAGAGGGACATAGTGGCCCCACGGGGGCTCCCTGGAGTGAGTGGCTGCATCCCTTCCTACTGCTCCTCCCTGCAGAATGTCCCCCTCTGCCCTGACCCCCAGGCAGGGGCTGGCCCCTGTGCCTGGACACCTCTCTGTGCTCCTGCAGCTGGCTGGGAGCCCTTCCAGGGTACCACCTGGGCCAGGCTGGAGGGCAGGCCCCTGTAGACCATATGGGCAGTCCCTGGACCAGGCCTCTGCTCAGCCCCCACAGAGGACATCCTGGGCACCTGGTCTAGCCTGGGATTCTCTGGGGAGATTCTCGAGGGGAACTTGCTCACTCTGAGGCCTGAGGAGAGAGCCCAAGGCAGAGGCAGAGGTGGCCAGTCAGGAAGCGTCGCTGATGGAGTGGGGCCCCTTCTCTGAGCCAGGAGCAGACGAGGAAGGCATGCCTGCCAGCCGGCCCCCAGCACCCCATTCACACACCTCGAGCCTGCTCTGCCTTAACCTGGGCCCAGGGCAGCAGCTGCAGCACCAGCCCTCGCAGGGCTGACCCCGCCAAGCCCAGGAGCCTGATGGCCCACACCCAGGCACCGACTTGGACCTTCCTGTCCACTCTGGCTGTGGACTGTCTCTGCTCTCTGACAGTCCCCCTGGTCCTCCCAGCCAGGCCCCGAGCTCTGGGGAGAAGGGACTGTGAGTGGACGGAAGGAGCCGTGGTCCCAGGGGCCTCGGGGAGGAAGGTCTGTGCCACCTGCCCCATGCTGCGTCCCCCACGCTGCGTCCAGATGAGCCCCACCACCCTCCCCGTCTCCCCCGTGCTGCTCAGTGAATCCCAGAGACAAGGTGTCAGATGAGGGGCCTCCAGCCGGGCAGGTGATCACTGAGGACACACAGCAGCAGCAGGGCTGGGGTCCCCTCAGGGGCAGGGCTGGGGCCCACTCAGGCATCTCCCTCCACATGGACAGAAAGGCCTCCCAGTGCTGAAGGTCGCCCAGACTGGCCCAGGGCCAGTGAGTCCCACTTCCTGGGAAGCCACTCTCCTCTCAGGAGCCCAAGCCTCCAGTCCTGAGTCCCCACAGGGAGCTGACCCCTGGAAGGGCTCTCCCTGCCCGGGTCTAGCCCGAGCGCTCAGGTCCCAGGGCCCGTGAGTGGATGAGCAGTCGGATGAGCTGGGCCACGGTCCGAGGCGGCATCAGCCTCACCGCGCTGCAGCGGAGCGAGGGGTGAGCTTCGGGCTTGTCCAGGCTCTGGGGCCTTGTGCAGACCTTTGCAGTCTTGCTAGGAATTTGGCCTTTTCTCCCACAGGCCCCGAGACTCCCAGAGGAGTCTGCCCCTCCCAGATCCCCTCATTTTCTGTGCTAATGGCACAGACATTAGAGGAGAGGAAGGCCCACCACTTCCCTCCCTCCCCAGGTATTTGATTATTAAAGTGGCAGGGAGGAGCCGGCCGCAGGCGCCAGGGCTCCGGCTGCCCCCATCAGGGTGGTGTTTTGGCAGCCCCCCGTGTTTGGTAAGAGCAGGAGGCCAGGGGCCTGAGCAGCGCAGATCTCTGTCCTGACACTTTGCAGCAAGGCCGTTCTCAGAGACAGCCACTCCACAGCAGAACGGCACAGCTCCTACTGAGGGACTGCTGGGCTGCCCCGGGTACCAGCCAACCACTCCCACCCAGCACACGAAGAGTCGGGAGGGCAGGCAGGAGGGACTGGGCCACCCTTCCTGCACCCACCACCTCTACAGAACCAAGCAAGAAAAGACGCACCGTCTTTTAGATGGCGCCAGGGATGAGCAAGGCCAGATTTGAAGTCAAGAGCGAGTCTCTGGGAGGCGGAGGGCTGCGACCTGCCAGCCACGGACCTCAGTCTTGCTGTGCCTCGGTTTCCCTGGAGGGCACTGCACGGACCTCACAGAGATGGCAGAATTGCTTGTATCGGTGCCCAGCACACCCTGGTTAGGCATCAGGACAGGGACTCGGCGGGTGGAGGGGACGAAATGGGTGGCCAGCAAAGGAGAGAAGTGCCCACCAACAGCCTCTCCAAGCTCTGACCATCAGGGCCATGACTGCCATCTGTTGAGACCCTGGGCCCACAGCCTCAGGTAGGGGTCTGGTTTGATCTTCAGAGCAGGGCCACACGGGACCTGCATCAGTACCAGTTGGGGAAGTTGGGCCTCACCCATGGATCTTCTCACCAAGGTCAGCCACAGCAGGTGGATGACCAGGCTGGAGCCCCAAGTCACCACCCAAAGGCTCCCCATGGTGGCTGTCTAGTGGCCCTGCAAGCTCAGCCTCTGACCTTGGCATCTCCCATCAGGAAAGTGATGCAGTTGGAGACACCTGAGGTGGACAGGCCCAGCACAGCCCCCGGTCACTCTCCAGCTGGTAGCCAGAATCCAAGATGGCCCCGGCAGTCACGCTCTGGTGAATTCACGCCCTTCCCTGGATACGCAGGCTGCACGATCCATGGGACTCAGCCAGGTGCCTGGGTGCGTACGGTTGTGACGATCTCCACTGGTGGCACTAGTGAGCCCGCTGCCATGTGGGGAGCGGTGACATTGGAAAAAAGCCAGAGAGCCTCTGGCCACCAGCCAGGCAAGGTACTGAGGCGCTCAGTCCAGCAACCCAGGGGGAACGGGTAAGACCCAGCAGGGACCACTCGGGTGGTACAGGTTCAAAGGTCAGGGGAGAGCCCAGGGTGTGCCCTGAAGCTGGGTGGCTGACCATGAGCCTTCTTAACCCCTTTATAACTCTTGGCCTCTTTGCTTTTGGTCAGTTTCATGAACCAGTAACAAACACCATGACCCCTCTTTGATGGATGATCCTTGACCTAAAGCCCAGCCTTAAGCATCACCTGACCAAGATCTTGAAGACAGCTGTCCCTCTGGGCTCAGAGGACATGGCCTCCTTGGAGCTCAGAGCAGGGAAAACGGACAGCTGTGGGAGTGGGAAGCAGAGCTGGGCCACCTGCCACACACGTGGCCCAACACAGAGAGCGGGCCACAGTGTCACCCCCCAGGACCCCCCAGTTGCACTTTACCACGCAGCAATTTGCAAAGTGGGTGGTTCACCCTTCTGAAAAGTGTGGGTGTGGATGGGCCCAGGCGTCCAAGAATCCAGAGGCCTCTGTCCATCAATCAGGAACGGCCAAGATGCGCACAGTAGGTACAAGAGCACGGCCACTCCTGCCTTGGGAGCCTGATGCCTCCTGAGCCTCTGTCCCTATCTTTGGGTCCAGCTCTCGTGTTCTCAGCGGGTACCAAGACCCCCAAACAGCAAGCACAGAATGAACTTCCTGTGGCTGTCACTGCAGGGCCAGGAGGACCCTCCTCCCCTGGGGTTGTCCCAGCAGACCAGACACCTCTGTCACCAGGGTCAACATCTGGCCTCCCCACCTCCCTGCGTCCTCCATTCGTATTAAGCGGGTGCTCACGTCTCCCACACCTACTTCTCCACGGCAGGGCTGGCCCGCCCAGCCAGAATTAACACAGTGGTGGCCCCGGGCCCTCCAGGGCCTAAGCCATTGCTGGTGGCCCAGCTGAGGCGTCCACCTCCCTCCCACCCTGAGGAGCCTCGTGACATCGGGACTCTTCCTCACCTGGGAGGAGGCGCATGTGGCCAAGGCGAGGCGTGGGGGCAGAGGGGAGCATCTCCGTCCCCCCCCCGCCCCCGCGATCCCTGGTTCTGAGGGGGTCAGGGGCCAGAGAGGGCTCATGAGCTTTCAGTGAGGACTTTGGGGCTCGGAGGAGTCACCCAATTCACAAGTGGCAGAAGCCGGAGTGGGAATGAGATTCTGCACCCTGGACCCCGGGCTCCTTCCTCCCCGTCCCTCGGCAAGCAGAGCCGGGCGAGTCCATTAGCCATAATGCCTCTGCACGCAGGCCGTCGGGGGCCCTAATGGCCTTTCCCAGCCCACAAGAGCCCCCACTCCTTCCACGCCCCACCCCAGCTTCCCCACGGTGGGGCCTCCGAGAGGGAAGACGCGGCCGAGGGCCAGGAAGGGTGATCCTCCCGCTGCTCCCTGCGGGCCCCCAGCCTCATCCTCCTCGTCCCCTGGGCAGGGATGGGCCCATTAGCCCTTGCCTGCGAGTCCCACCCGGCTCTGCGGCACCCACCCACGTGGGAGGCCGGGGGCCTTCCTGCACTTAAGCCAGCTCCGCCTCCCACTTCACAGAGGGAGGCCAGCCCAGGTTTGCTGGGTCCTGGGGTCAGGCTCCCGAGGAGAGGGCAGTGAGGGGAGCCGGGAGTGAGGGGGCAGACACCCAGGGCTCGGGCCTGGGCAGAGACAGCAGGACCGGCGCACGGACCTGGGCCACGGAGAGCTGCTGGGGCCTCCAGGGACCAGAGCCACAAGCCTGACACCCTTCCTCGAGGACCAGCACCACATCCAGGGGCAGGTGAGAGGCCCAACTTTACAATCTGGGTGGAGGTGGGACAGCCTAGTGGTTAGGAACGGATGCCCTGCCACCTGCTAGACACAGGGGAAGCCCCTGCTCTGCTGGGGCAGCTGGGCATCCTGAGCAGGTGTCTCAGCCTCTCTGAGCCCTCATCTCCTAAGGAAAGCAGGGACGATAAAGCAACCTCACAAGCACCTAAAGCCATGGTGAGCGCAGGACATTAACCCTGGTGCCTGCCACCCTTGGAGGTGATAGCAGAGCAGGGACAAGGGTGCCAAGGAGAGCAAAGTCTAAGGAGAAGACACACCCCATCGTGTGTTTTCAAAAAAGTCACTGTGGACCAACCAGGCCGGGTCCTCTCACTCACATAAGAGGATACGCGCTTCCAAGTCCACGCACGCACGGCAGAGAGGCCTCGGGGGACCCAGGGCACCCGGGCGGGCACAGGGCAACTTTCTTCCTTCACATTCGCGTGGTTTACGGTGAGACTGAATCGGCCTCTGTGCGGTTTTTGCAAAGGTGAGTGTCCAAGGGGAGTGGACGACAGCGCAGGGGCCATGCTGTGAAGACACCAACCCAGTCTGTGGCCGAGGAGGCAGACGTGTACAGGACAGGGAGGGAGGCGAGGCTGGCCCCGAGGAGTCTGGGCCAAACCCTGGGGGACAATGAGGGGAGGGTTTACTCATTCACTTACTTCTTGGCCTTTGTTTTCATGTTTTCTTAGTTGCCAGTGGCCTTTATTCGTATGTGGTGCTGAGAATCGAACCCAGTGCCTCACAAGCACTAGGCAAGCGCTCCACCACTGAGCCCCAGCCCAGCCCCAGCCCGGGACTTACTTATTTTTTACTAGAGGAGAGTCTGAACCTCCGTGCCTTCTCCAACACACACTCACACACTCACACACACACACACACACACACAGACTGAGACCACAGTGAATCTCAAAATTGGGGAGAAAACAGAAAACCCTTTTAAGATGGGAAGTAGTTTGGACTCATTGACCTGGGAATGGAAACAATCCACCAACACCCAAAGGGCCAAACCCCAGGAGAGGATGCAGGGACCCACCCAGGCTAGGAAGCCCACTGAGATGGCAGGGACTCCCAGGCCAGAGCAGTGGTGGCCTCCGTCCCTGCTGGCTGTTTACCTGTGCCGAGGACAGAATTGATGTCCCTGGGGACCCACCAGCCCCCAGGGGGATGGGGAGCAAGCCCTGAAGCCGGCTCTCGGAGCCCCAAAGCCAGCCCAGGGGAACCGCGTGACCCCAAGGGCCCCTCAGGCACCCTAAATCAGCTGAGTGCTCACCCGAGCTGGGGCAGGGACCAGCCCGCTCCCTCGAGGAGGCTGCCAGGGTGGGGCCACCCGGCCTCAGGTCCCGCTGCCCTCGCTCCCCTGACACAGCAGTACTGGCCCACGGTTTGGCTGCAATTACCCTCCCTCCCAAGTCCAGGGCCAGCGCCCAGCAGGGCCGCCACGTGGCCACGGCACTGTGCTCTCGACAGTGGGCAGCAACCGGATGTTTTCCGTGGCTACCCGACAAGTGACACAAGTCAAGGGCTGGAAACAAAACGTCCCGAGGTGGAGGCCCAGAGTGGGGGTGTCAGCAGGCCGTGTTCCCTCCAGGGGCTGCAGGTCTTCCCTACGTGCCTTGAGGACACATAAGTCCCTTCTCTACCTGTCCTCATGGGACCCCCTTCTCCCGTGCACCCCCTCTGTGCGTCCCCCAACCACACCTGTCCTTGAACCATGAACAACCCAGGATGACCTTCTGAGATCCCTAATTCAACCACCTCTGCTAAGAGCCGATTTCAGGGTAAGTCCCCTGAGCAGGCCTAGAGCAGGGCCAAGTCTTCCAGGGCCCTGGTTGAACCCGCTGCGGACGCTGACCGGGTGCACGCTGTGTTCACAGGCTCCCTTTCTCCCCGTCGTCGAGTCTGTGTTGCACGTTGCACCCTGCAGGCCTGGTGCCAGGGACAGGGTGGAGAGAGGGCCACAGCCAGACCTGGCCTGCCCCTGTGGGCTTCAGAGCCTCCCGTGAAAGCCCGGGTCAGGCCCCTCATCCTCCCAGCTCCCTGGAGCCGCCCGTGCTCCTTGCTCTTGGAGTCCTCCTGCAGACCTCACCGCAGGGGCCGAGGCTGGTCTCTCTTCCTGGCGCCCCAGCCCTGCCTGGAAGAGCACCTGGGCACAGTGTTTCCCACGGGAACTTCCAAGTGACACTTAGGGAGAAGCCCAGGTGCCCCAGGCCTGCGACCCTCACGGAGCATCTCTGTCCCATCCAGGTGCCTGGAGCAGGGGGGGGGGGGGCGATGGCCTGGGAGCACCCATTGTACATGAAGCCTGGGGCACAATGATGTGTGTCCCCTCTTCTCTACTCTGAGGGGACAATGCTCTCCCCTCGCAGAGGACTGCCCACGCACCTCTTAATCTGGCATTTGACATTTTAAAAGATTTACCTGTGAAGAACAATAAAAACACTGCATATCAGAACTCATGAAGCACCTACAGGAACACTTAGTGTGTGTGACCCTAAATACCTGCTACGAAAAGAGCGAGCCTGATCGGCTGCCGTGGTGCACGCCTAAAACCCAGGAGACTGAGGCAGGAGAACTGCAAGTTCAAGGCCAGACTCAGCAACTCAGCAAGGCCCTGTCTCAAAATAAAAAGTAAAAAGGGCTGGGAATGGGCTCAGTGGTTAAGCATCTCTAGGTTCAATCTTCAGTTCCCCAATTTTTTTTTAAGTTTGAAAAATTGCCTAAGCATTCAATCCAAGAAAAAGAACCCCAGGGAAAGCCCAAATATGGTAGAAATGAAAGTACAAATTAAGGAAATGGGAAGTAAAGAAACCCAGACCTGATTAAAGCAAAATAAACCAGCTCCTGAAAAAAAAAAAAAAACAAAAACGAGCATCTGAAAAACAGGAAAAAGAGGAAGAAGAAAGGGAAGGGGAGGAAGAGGAGGGGCAGCGACAGGTACTGAATCGAGTCACAGTGACAAGTGTAAATCCAGAAGCAAAAAAATGATACAGGAGAAAATATCGACGCTAACTCAGGGGTTAAAAGTCTAAAACCTTAAACATGTTGGATTTGTAGTGTGCTTTGAAGCATATGAACTTCCACTCCCATAAAAATTACCGGACAGATGGTTTTACCTTCTGCCCAACCTTCAGAGGAAGATGGTCCTCACAGGACACCAATTGTTGTGGAGGGTAGAGGAACAGGGTGATCTCGCTGACTCACTCGGAAGCAGTGTAACCTCACAACTTTGATGTTAAAACAGACAGGGACAGTACCAGGAGGGAAAGCTGTGGGCCAATATCACTTTTGAACATGGATGGAAGTGCTCTAAATAAAATCAGAGCAAGCTAGAAAAAAACCAGGAAAAGATGGTAGTTCATCCTGGAAATCGAAGGGTAAGTAAATGTCAGGAAACCTATCGATACGTATTTAGCACATAAAAGACGAGGACAGTGACCTCGAGAGAAGGCAAACGTGAGAGGCCAGTCCCGGATGAGCCTGGCTTTCTGCCTGGAGGTATTTTCTGGATCTAGCATAGGACATGGGAGAGGCCAGGCAAAGCATGAGCTGGAGGTTCAGATCATGCCTAGGGAAGACGGGCCGTTGGACTGTGTGAGCCAGAGGAGGAGCTCCAAACTTCTACCCGGGGGCCCCTGCAGCCTTGGCCTGAGAACTAAGCTGTGTACAGGGCAAAGTGATATGGAAGTGGACAAGAAGCAACTGCTAATTAACTGTCTTCCGAACAAGTCCCAGAGCCCACCCAGGGCCAGGAGAGGTTCAAGTTCTGAGAAGCCAGAGGATATCTGGGGCACTCGGTAAGAATCCCAGAGAAACCACTCGGAGAGCTCCTTTAATCAGCTCTCAAAAGGATCACATTTATCTTCAAGCAAATCAAATACTCACCAGAAGAAAGCCTACCACTCTTCCAGGAAGCAAAAAACAACTCCAAACATTCAATAACGTAAAACAATATCCAGCATCTCATCAAGGATCCTAGACACGCGATAAGCAGGAAAATGGAATGAGAACTGAGAGTAACATTAGCAAATGCAATGACACAAGAGGAGATGAGCAGATAAGGAGTGACTAACAGTTAGCATTAAAATGCCCAAAGACTTAAAGGAAAATATGAACACAATAAGGAGAAAACAAGATACAACTCAGAACCAAAGCAGCTTCCAGAGCTGAACATATAGTGTGTGGAACAACCAGACAAACAGTCCAAACCCCCAGATCCAAGAAGCTTGGAGAACCTATGATCCCAAGGAAACCACACCAAGGCACAGCCTGTCTCTGTCCCGGGAACCAGTGACAAAGGGAAGGCTTAGAAACTGCCAGAGACAGAGAATGAAGGTGAGGAGGGCTACAGGAAACTGTGCAGGACAAAAGACCAGGGACCAATAGGAGACGGGAGGGTTGTGAGTTTGAGGCCAGCCTAGGCAAATTAGCAAAACTTGTCTCAAAACAAAAAATAACGGCCAGGCCTGGGGGCACACCCCTGTAATCCCAGCAACTCAGGAGGCTGAGGCAGGAGGATTGCAAGTTCAAGGCCAGCCTCAGCAATTTAGCGAGGCCATAAGCAACTTAATAAAACCCTGTCTCAAAATTAAAAAAAAAAAAAGTGCCCAGGATGTACCTCAGTGACTAAGTGCCTCTGGGTTCAATCCCCAGGACCAAATACTAAAATTAAAATTTAAAAAATATATAAAAAATGAAAAGGGCTTGGAATGTAGCTCAGTGGTTGAGTTCCCCTGGGTTCAATCCCGAGTACTGTAAACAGAAAGGAGACAGGGAAGGAATGGTAAGGGGAGGTGACACACCACATATAGAAATTAACTCAAAGTGGGTCAACAACCCAGATATAAGAGCTAAAATCATAAAATTATTAGGAGAAAAAATAAGGTTAATATCCATGACCTTGGATTTGGCAATGGATTCTTAGGCATGGCACCAAAGATATAAGCAACAGAATAAAAAATTACATACAACAGACTTTGTCCAAAGTAAGAATCTTTCATGCCTCAAAGGATGCAGCAGGAGGCCAACTCAGAGAACAGGAGAAAGCTATCTGCATCCCGTCTCATAGGGCTTAGTTCACAGTCTACAGAGAACCCCACAACTCAATGACAGAGCAACGGCCCTTAACAGAAAGGACGTCTGAACAGATCTTCTTCCAAAGATATGCACATGGCCATAAGTGCACGACAGGGATTCCAATATCATCAACACAGTAGGGAAATGCCAACCCAGACCACAACGCATCCACTTGACATTACCCCGCTGACAGCCACAGTCAAAACAGTGATCACCACAGCAGGGAGGAACCCGGAGCCCCTGCGTATCGCTGGTGTCCAGTTTACCCAGGGAAAGGGCCTGGACAACAGGAACAACTCACCAGGGTCTTGGGAAGGAGTGAGCCAGGAGTGAACAGTTGAGTGCAGGGACAGGTAGGACCCACCCAGTGCCCATGACGTGAGTCTCATGGACTACACCTTCAACACTGCCACTGCCCCGGTCCGACACCAGCATCAGCGCCCTCTGGCCTCCCGGTCTCCACTCTTGATCTCATAAACCTATTCTCCACGCAGCCAACTCGGTTCAACCAGTGATTGTGCAGTTCCAGACAGGCCTGCTGGGGCACGCCTGCAGTCCAGCTATTCAGGAGGCTAAGGCAGGAGGATCCCAAGTTCAAGGCCAGCCCTGGCAACTTAGTGAAACCCTGTCTCAGAATAAAAGAACTGGGATGTCATCGTGTCTCAAAATAAAAGGAGTTGTAACCCAGTGATAGAGCACCCCTGTGTTCAATCCCCAGGACCACAAAAAAAAAAATCACAGTTATGGATTGATGTAGGGAGAATGTCACAAAGCAATAAGTATCACTTCTATGCATCAGAAGTCCAATAAAAACTATAAATAAGTAAAAAAAAACTCTATATGTAATATAACATCATAATTATAATTATAATATCAGGAAAAAACATTCAAACAGGGCTGGGGTTGTAGCTCAGTGGTAGAGCGCACACCTAGCATGTGTGAGGCCCTGGGTTCGATCCTCAGCACCACATAAAAATAAACAAATAAAATAAAGGAAATGTGTCCAACTATAGTTAAAAATATATATATACTAAAAAAATCTTTTAAAAAACACTCAAACAATATCTAGAAATTAACACAACAAAAATGTGCAAAACTTTTGTGGATGTAAGAAAGATCCAAGGCCAGAGAGACGTTTCAGGCCATGGACACAATGACTTGGCATTATAAAGTGATGAATCTCTTTTGTCGTAATCTATAGCTGCTGTGAACTTCTACTGAAAACTTGGTAGGAATTCTTGAAATTTACTCTAGAGTGTATAAGAAAAATAAAGATTCACAAATGGGTCCTTCAGTTTTGAAAATGAAATGACGCATCACGGAGCCACACTGAGCGGCAGTGAGTTGCTGTTGGGGAACAGAGAGGCAAACAGGGTGCAGGGGGTAGAAGCAGAGCTGTGTGAACAGGGAACTTTACAAGGCTTTAGAGCAAGCTCTCTGGGGAGGGCGTTGACGAACCTGGTCCATAGATGGAGGAAAACCCAAGTTGTCTCCTATTTCATTCCTTTGGGGGGTGGGGGGCGGAATAGATTCCAGATGGATCCCGGCTCAAATCAGAAAGGGAAACGCTATAAAAGTAGTAAAAGAAAAAATAAGGGAAAATCTTTTCCACCCAGGGATATGGGATGACTTAATATCCAAAAGGTGTAAGATTCAAGGGTGGAAAATGTTCGGGAGCTGGCTCCCCCAAAACAAGTCTCTCTGTCCACCAAATTTCACTACAGGTGAAGATGAGTATTTGTAATTATCTGTGACTATTTCTATTTCTATGGTTATATATTTGTGGCGAGCCAGCCAGGAAAAAGGAACAGCCACAGTAAAGAGAGTTTTCAGAGAAAAACACCTGCAATGTCTAAACCCAGGGAGGGTTGAACATGTAGAAATACAAATGACAGACACCTGTTGCAAATCAGGAAGGAAAATGAGGGAAACCCAGTTTAAAAAAGAGAGAGAGAGAGAGAGAGAGAGAGAGAGAGAGAGAGAGAGGCAGCAGATATGAACAGGCATTTCAAAGAAGGAGAACCCAAAATGCTACCAAATGTACGGACAATGTTCACGTTTACTGTAACCAGAGAAGCGCAAGTTAGAGCCTAGAGATACCCTTGTGTAACCCTCAGATTGGCAAAACAGAGAGATGCGCGTAAACCACGAGTGGGTGGGGCGCGGGGAGGCGGGAGCCTTCCTGCCCTGCTGATGGCGGTGACGCATGGAGCAGCCCTTCCGAGGAACTACCAGAGTAAGTGAGTTAAATGCTCCTACGTCCTACGACCCAGCCATCCCACTCTGGAACGTTTGTACCCCGGGAAAGTTCTGAGTCTGGTCCAACAGTCCATGCATGAGGATGCTCCGCGCAGTGTTCTCATAATGGGAACTGTGGAGCCATCTGAGGATTCACAGTAAGTAAAATGGGGTCAGCGAATGTCATGAAACATTGCCATGATGGGACAGCCATCTGGATCTATCCTAAAAACATTGTTGAATGGGGAAAAAAACCCGTAAACTCTAAATCGACATTATTTACATTTAAAACATTGGTGGGGGCTGGGGGTTTATGGCTCAGCAGCAGAGCACTTGCCTAGCACGTGTGAGGCCCTGGGTTTGATCCTCAGCCCCACAAATAAATAGATAGATAAATAAATGCATACTGTCCACCCACAACCCCCCCCAAAATTAAAAAAAATAAGACATTGATGGGCGGCCACCCTATTCTGAAAGATCCGCGACTGTCCAAGACTCTGTTAAGTGGAGTAGAGCAGGTGTGAGTCGGGAGGAGAGTGGGGTAGAGACAGGTATCATAAATGGACTGCCGGGCACGGCGCACCTCAAATCCGTGGGTGGAATCAATTCTACTCTTTGCCCCTGAGGTCTGATTTTCAAAACATTAATTGCAGGATTCAAAGATTATAGAGACAAACAGACGATCTCAAGAGGGGCAGGAAAAGCAGTTGGTAGTGCTGGGGCTGTAGCTCCGTCGCTCACCCGGCGTGTGAGGCTCCGGGCGCCGTCCTTAGCACCGCGTTAGAAATAAACATGTGAAAATAAAGACGTCCCGTCCACCTGATCTACAAACAATTAAAAAGAAAAGGCAGTTGGTAAAGTCAAGGCCCCTTCATGATGGGAAAATAACTGAACTCAGAATAGAAGGGGCCCCAACCGAGCAGGGCACCCAGAGCCAGTGGGTGTCCATCACGGCAGAGCTGATGGTGGTCAGGCTGGGCACGGGCCCCAGGGTGACGGTCACGGGCAGGGCCAAAGGGGCCTGGGATGACAGCCCTGAATCAGAAATGTGGGGGGAAGAAGCTCCCAGAAGTCCCCAAGGTCCAAGCCACACAGAATTTCACGCTGGTCCGTTTTCCTCTCCAGGCATGAACCAGACCCTGAACAGCAGCCGGAACCCGGAGCAGGCTCTGAGCGGTTCCGAGGTCGACGCGCTGCACGTGGTCTACCTCACGGCCAGTTCCCTGGCCATGTTCACCAGCGTGTGCGGGGCCGCAGGCAACGGCGCCGTGGTCTGGCTGCTGAGTGTCGGCGTACAGAGGACCCCCTTCTGCATCTACATGCTCAACCTGGCTGTGGCCGACCTCCTCTTCCTCTTGTGCATGGCCTCCATGCTGACCCTGGAGACCCCGTCCCTGGCCGACTCCCACACCAAGGTCCACGAGGTGGTGAGACGGGTGATGTACTTCGCCTACACCGCCAGCCTGAGCCTGCTCACGGCCATCAGCGTCCAGCGCTGCCTGTCCGTCCTCTTCCCCCTCTGGTACAAGTGCCGCCGCCCCAGGCACCTGTCCGCCGTGGTGTGCTCCCTGCTCTGGGCGCTGGCCCTCCTCATGAACACCCTGACCACTCTCTTCTGCCTCAGGTTCTGGCGGCACGACGAAGGCCGGTGCTTCATGGTGGACACGGCCATGGGCACCCTCATCATGGGGGTCTTCACGCCTGCGATGACTGTGTCCGGCATCACCCTCTATGTCCGGGTGCGGAGAAGCGCTCTGCTGTGGCGGCGGCGGCCCCGGCGGCTGCTGGTGGTCATCCTGGCCTCCATCTTGGTGTTCCTCGTCGGCTCCCTGCCACTGGGCATCTACTGGTTTGTGCTGTTCTGGCTGCCCCTGCCCAGGGAGGCGAAGCTCCT
Organism: Spermophilus citellus; assembly: GCF_964194105.1. NCBI lineage: Eukaryota > Metazoa > Chordata > Mammalia > Rodentia > Sciuridae > Spermophilus > Spermophilus citellus. The sequence continues at coordinate 253,243,620 of NC_138183.1, read as the reverse complement.
GTACATCTGCTTGTCGCGCCTCTCCTCGGCCATCAGCAGCAGTGCCAACCCCGTCATCTACTTCCTGGTGGGCAGCCAGAGGACCCGGAGGCTGGCAGAGTCCCTGAAGGTCGTGCTGGGCCGGGCGCTGCAAGAGGAGCCTGAGCCCGAGGGAAGGGAGACGCCGTCCACGGGACCCAGCGAGGGGCTCTGAGGTGGCCCACGCCCAGGCGACCGGCCCAGAGCCCCCTCCAACCCCTCCCTGCACACCCTGGCTGGCCTGCTGCAGGGGCCCCGAAGCTTTGCAGCCCACCGTGTTGGGGTCACGTTCCCATCTGCTAAAGCCCCCACACAGACACAGCACACTGGGTCCCGGGCCTCAGCTGGGGGAGGAGGTGTGGCTTCCTGTCCACAGTGGATCACAGGTTGGCAGGTCCGTGTGAGCGCCGTCCTGGTTAGAGCTGCAGGCGGTCACAGGCATCCCGTGGGATGTGAAAGTCCGTCCTTCCAGCCGCCCCCTCCCTGAGCCGGCATCTTTGTGTACGTAGTGGGCCGTGCCTCGTGGCTGTGCTGGGGGCATTGACCGGTCACTGAATGCGTCTGCAGTCCACTGAATGGCCATCACCGACCCTCATCTCACTGGAGGAGGGTCCTGAGACTCCCTCTTCCCCCACCGGGCCTCTGACCTGAGCCGTGGGGCTGGCTGCCTTTCCCCAATGCCCCTGGCCCCCTGGCCCCCTGTTGGCTTTCCTCCAGAGGCCGTGAGGCCCAGGACAGGGGCCAGGCAATGGATGCCGGGGAGAAGATGACCACCGAGACCATGGGGACAGAGTCCGTCAGTGGGAGGCCAGGACTGAGAGCGGCTCTTGGGGAAAGGGTGGGGAACCCGGTCACTTCCAGATCACATGGAGACTGCCCAAAGTCCCCTTGGGGGCTTCATGAGCTAACTCACCCTAGAATGGCTGTTACCCAAATGACAAAAGGTGACAGGTGCTGGCCAGGATGGGGCACGTCAGTCAGCACAGCCACCGTGCAAAACGTCACAGAGGTACCTCGAGACCAGAGCAGCCTCGTGGGGTGCAGCAATCCCTCCACTGGGAAGCCCTCCAAAGGGAAGGAGAGCCACCCGTCAGGCAGAGGGCCACAGCCCAAGTGGACAGCACGCACACAGTGGCCGGGTTTGGAGTCCACCCAGGTGTCCATCACAGATGGCTGGATGAAGGACATGGAGAGCACAACAGAGGAGCATTCAGCCCCAACAGTGAATGAAAGCCGAGGATGAGCTTTGTCAGACCCAGGGACACACACACCACGTGTTCCTACTTACTGGGGGATCTAAAGAAGTCCGGCTCCTAGAAGCAGAGAGGGGGTGGGGGCTGAGGTGGGGAGGCCGGGGCAGGCCGGGGGAGGCGGGGAGGCGGGATTGGGTGGTCAGTGGATACAAAGTTCCAGTTGCCCGGTTGGGCAAGTCCTGGAGTTGCATGCACAGCAGGGCGGCTGGGTAGACAATCGTGGGTTGTCTGTTTACAAAGAGCAGGAAGAGAGGATTCTGAGTCTCAGCGGGAAGAATAGATGTTTAGCTGATGGGACTGCCCCTTACCTTGACCTGGTTAGTACACGTGTATCACACGCCAAGAGGCACCCAGAAACCTGTGCGGGTATGATGTGTCCACTAAAAATAAAACAAAACGAGCAGAATAAGAAGGATGAAGCAGCTTGGGTTTGTCTGCCCCCGACTGTGGTCTGTGGAGGGTGCTCTCTGCGGTGGCCTGAGCCAGATGAACAGTCCCAAAGCCACCTACTTCCACCCTAAGCCAAGCCTCCCCTGCCAGCTCGCCCGGCTGTCCTGCCCAGGGACTCCTCCCTGGAACCCCTGTGGTTGTCAGGCCAAGCATTCTCCACCCACAGCCAGGGTGGCACGCGGTGGCCTCAGGGGGGAGTTGGGGCCAGGGACACTCACATAACCGGGAGAGAAGAGGCCAAGGGAAAAGACTTTGTACCTTAGGGCAGCAGGAGACGGGGCCTCTCCCTTGCTGGGTTGGTCCCCATCAGAGTGCGGAGAGCAGCAAGGGCCACAGTTGCCATAAGGGACCAGAGAGCCCTGGGAGGGAGCTGGAAAGGCTGGGGACTCCGCGGAGGAGGCAGGGGCTGCTCAGGCCTGAAGGACCAGGACACCTGGACAGGGAGGACCCCAGAGCAGGGGACCAGTGTACCTGAGAGCCCCCACCCAGGGGTGTCTGATGCCACGTCTCCATCACATGCAGCACTCACGGCCCCCCACTTCCTGCTCTGAGTCCCTGGATGGCCATCTTGGAGGTCTGTCTGTCCTTCAAGCTGAACAGAGGGGCAGGTCTGGACGGGAACCTAACCCGGGCATCGGCGCCTCGCCAGGGGCAGGTCTGCCCTTTCCTGGGCATCCTGGGGGCCCCTTTCCTCCTGTTCCGGTGTGTTTGGTTATTAAGGGACTAAGAGGAAGTGCAGAGGGAGAAGGACGAATCTCGAAATCTAAAGAGGTTCCTCTTTGAGATGGAGAGCAGATGGGAACCCAAAGCCATCCATTCGTCAGGCCAGAGTCCACCTGCAGAGTAGGTCTGCAGACCCTCGGGGGTCAGTGACACCATTAGCAGAGGAGTCCTTCCGCCAACAGACGGGGAACCCTAGGTTGTCCTGCTGATCTGACGTCCAGGAAGACAACCTGAAGCCCTGACCCTCTGCGGCAGCCAGGCGTCCGCAGACAGCCGGCCATGGGGTGGCTCAGGTCAAAGACGGCTTGGGACCAGTCACCGTCCAGGAGAATCCAACCACCCCACTGCCCCATCTGGGAAAAAGCAAAAAGCTCGATACAGGTTTTCCCAAATCTGAGACAGCCCCACGATGTCTAGGACATCACCAGAAATGAAACTAGGGAAGGCACGAAACATTTTTAAAAGCACAAAACAAATTCTGACCAACCATGCGTCTAAAAATCAAATGACAGGGTGAGGGCCGGGGCTCAGCGGGAGAGCCCTGCCCAGCACATGTGAGGCCCCGGGTTCCGTCTCAGCACCACATGAAACAGATGAATAAATAGAGGCGCTGTGTCCATCCACAACTAAAACAGATTTTTAAATTAAATGACAATTCAGTTCTCTCTGTGAAAAATGATCAAAACTGTTGACACATGGGAAGTATGAAGCTAAAAAGGAAGAAAAAAATCATAGGTCATTTCTTTTCTTTCCATCCTGGGGACGGAACCCAGGGCCTTGTGCTCGGCAACTGTCACCACCCCCGTCAGGCCACAGATGATTTCCTGTGTGTTGCATTATTTGTGACATTCGTCAGGTTTTAAAAACTGGTCATTTGTTGGGGTTTCTTGTCACGTCCTAAATAAATATTCACTGTCGTACCTATTTTTTTTTTTTTTTGGTACCAAGATTGAACCCCAGGTGCTTAATCACTGAGCCTCACCCCAGCCATTTGTATTTTTTCTTTTTTAATTTTGAGACAGGGTCTCCTTAAGTTGCTGAGGCTGGCCTTGAGCCTGCAATCCTCCTGCTTCAGCCTTCTGAGCCACTGGGATGACAGGTGTGCGCCACTGTGCCTGGCTGCCCCCGCCTGTTGATCAAGAAGCCTTGGGTCCACCAACTTTGTCCCTGGGTGGAAACTGGAGGGACGCAATTCAATGATCAGCAGGACCCATGGGTCAGCCAAGGACAGCTGGGCAGTGGGGCTCCTGCAATAGATGCCCACAGAGGAGGAGGCTGTGGAGGCCTGGGCCCACAGGCCGTGGGCTGCTTCCAACAGCACTGGATGCGGAAGCTGACAGCAGACAAGTCAACCTCTTGTCTCTTGTTTTGGGATCCGGACTGAAACTCGGGCCTTTGTTGTTTTGTTGTTGTTGTTGTTGTTTTCTAGCCTGGAGGCTGATTTGGAGGAACATTAAACAACCCTCACATGCTCTTCTGTAATCCCTGAACTCGAACATCTGTGGGGGCCTGGCTGAGCACAAGGGTAGCGCACTGCAGGATGGCGACGAAGCCCCATTGGATTCTCAGCCTGGTGGGTTTGTTATTCCTTCAACAAACATGTCTGAGCACTTAGGGAGAGAAAGGCCTGGCCCCCAGAGACCACGCATCTGTCCTTGCAGAAAGAGGGAACCGGAAGTTCTCCCCCGGCCCACCCTCACCTCAGGCTTCCGCCTCTGGAACCCAAGAGCACAAATGCCTGCCAGAGGCGTCCTGGCCACTTCTGACCTGCAGAATATCTCTCCAGAGGGTTCCAGGCACCAGCAGAACAGCCCCTCCCCGACATGCTTCTGATGAATGTCGTCTTTTTATTTTTTCTTTAAGTCACACAGGCTTGGTCATGACCCAAACATCCACAGGTTATTGTCATTTGGGGAACTGCAAGTGTAGATGCTCTGGGCGCAAGCAAAGGACAATGAAGTCAAACTGGATAAAAGGGACGAGGAACTCACTGGTTCTAGTAACTAAAATCTTCAAACATGGCTTCAGGCATGGGTGGATCCAGGTGATCAGACAGTGTTATCAGGAATATTCCTTTCCTGAAGCTCCGATCTCCCTCTGGACTTGATGCTCAGGCAGGTACTCACCCTCCGATGGCTAATGGGCTCCTACGGCTCAGGTTTCATTTCACCAGAAGAGGGTGGCACCTCCTTTTCCTAAGTTTGTACCTTAAAACTCTTGGGATTGACTGTTGCTGGACAAATTGGACCGGGGTCCTCTTGGACTAGGCTCATGTACTTTGCCCCAGGTGATCATGGAGCTGAACACTTATCTCTGGAGCCAGCTTTGCAGTCAGACCCCCCACACACACACACACCAAGAATCACCTGGGGCTCGTCTCTGCAGCGAGTAGCCCTGGACCTTGGCAGGCCAGGCTTGGGGCTTGGTGGCCACCAGCTCCCTTGAATGCATGATCCCTGGTGGCAGGTGCACGTTCCACCAATGCCCGCCCGCCTGGATCAAAGCCCAGGCCCTGGGGAGGAAGCGGGTCTTAAATCAGCACAGGGCCACGGCACTCCTCCCCCTGCCCAGGAAGGACGCCCACTGCAGGCAGGATCCCGGGGTGAGGCGCCATGGGAACTGGCTGAATCTCGCCTCCGAGCAATCACCAACCCTGTATACCGCCCACAGGTGACGGTGGGGACCATCGAAGGACAATTGATAGCCAAGAAAATCAGGATGTCACAGGGAACTATCAACACAAGGTGGAAGAACACCCCCTGTTTACTAAAGTCAGGTGATGGTCACAGCTGTCCTTCATTGCAAACCTGCCGTAGCTTGGAAGCCACGTGGGGCCACCTCCCTGTGTGCAGGGTTGTGTTGTTCCTTGTGGGTGCGGCTTAAAAACGAGCCTTCTGTGTTTACGAACGGTGCGCTCTACTCAGCCTCCATTTCCATGTCTCCACTAAAATCCCACCCGCCCTTCCCTCCTCCCCCAGGTCCCAGTGAGGGCACAGATGGCGCTCATGGGGGACACCATCCAGCTCCTCGGGCAGAACGTGTCCACCTAGGGACCCTCCCAGGTCAGCAGGGGACTCAGGGCTCCCGTGAGTGGGGTCACTTGAATCTTAGCTCCTGGAATTGCAGGGCGGGGCGGAAGGGGCCCCTCCGGAGCTTTCTCCTTCCCACCTTGGAGACTGGCTTGTGCCTAGGGACCTTAACTGAGGGGCCCCAGACGCTCTGACATCCTGATCTTTCCCCTATTGCTCCGAGGCTCTGCAGGTGAGCCGTGTCCCTGTGATGGAAGTCACTTGATGGACTGAGAGGCCCGGGCCCCTGCCCTCTTCCAGCGTGGACTCTCGTGGCGGCTCGGCGGGCTCCTCCAGGTCTTCAGTCTTGGACAGGCTGCAGTGTTGGTCCATCTTGTTCTGAGGCTCCAGCTTCTTGGACAGAATGGCTACTAGTTCCTCCAGCTCAGCAGCTGCAGAGGGCCATGGTGGACCGTCCAGCCTCTGACCCCGCGAGCCAGGCTAACGCTTCCCCTTTTGAATCACACGTGCACATTCTCCTCTAGAGAACCCCAATCCCCCCCACACTCCTGTTAAAAAAGTCCTGACCCCCAGAACCTCAGAGTTAGCTGTGGAGTTAGGATCAAGAGGGGATCCCATTAAAGGGTTCCTAGGGGGGGCCCTAATCCAGTCCTACCAGGGTCCCATTGGAAGAAGAGATCAGGACACAAATGCACACAGACGACCCTGTGAGGACACAGGGAGAAGAAAGAGACGCCGTCGGCCATCGAGGAGCCAGGCTTGGGGTGGCCTGGGGCTCAATGTCCTTCTCTGTGGCCTGCATCTTAAAACTCAGACGGCTGCTCTGCATGGCACCGTGGCCTGTCTTTGAGGACATAGCCAACTTCTATTTGTTCAAAGAAAAGAAAGCTAGTCCACTTATTGATTGGGTTATTTGTTGTTTTGGTGTTAAGTTTTTTCAGTTCTTTATATATCCTGGAGATTAATGCATTATTGGAGGTACATGTGGTAAAGATTTACTCCCAATCTGTGAGCTCTCTCCTCACATTATTGATTGTTTCCTTTGCTGAGGAGAAACTTTTAAATTTGAATCTATCCCATTTATTGATTCTTGATTTTACTTCTTGCACTTTAGGAGTCTTGGTAAGGAAGTCAGACCCTGTGCCGACATGGTGAAGATTTGGGCCTACTTTTTCTTCTATTAGGCACAGGGTCTCTGTTCTAGTGCCTAAGTCTTTGATCCACTTTGATTTGATTTTTGTGTAGCATGGGAGATAGAGGTTTAATTTCACTTTGCTACATATGAATTTCTACTTTTCCCAGCAGCATTGAACAGACCCTTCACAGAAGAAATAGAACTGATCAACTAGAATATGAAAAAGTGTTCAACACTCTAGCAATTAGAGAAATACAAATCAAAACTACACTAAGATTTCAGCTCACTCCCCTCAGAATGGTGATCATCAAGAATAAAGGCAACAATAAATGTTGGAAAAGATGTGGGGGAAAAGGTACACTCACACATTGCTGGTGGGACTGCAAATTGATGCAACTACTCTGAAAAGAAATATGGAGGTTCCTCAGAAAATTTGGAATGGAACCACCATTTGACCCAGCTATCCCACTCCTGTTTGTACCCAAAGGACTTAAAATCAGCATAGTACAGTGACACAGCCATGTCAGTGTTTGTAGCAGCTCAATTCACAGTAGCTAAACTATGGAACCAACCTAGGTGTCCTTCAATAGATGAATGGATAAAGAAAATGTGGAATATATATTCAATGGCATTTGCCAGTAAATGTTTGGAGTTGGAGAATGTTAAGCTAAATAAGCCAATCCCACAAAACCAAAGGCTGAATGTTTTCTCTAATATGTGGATGTTAATTCACAATAAGGCGGGGGACACTAGAGAAGAAGAGTGTTACCTTAGATTAGGTAGAAGGAAATGGAGGGAGGGGAGGGGATGTAGGGATAGGAAAGATAGTAGAATGAAACAGTCATTATCACTGTGTGTATAAATGTGAGTACATGACCAATATGATTCTGCAACATGTACACTCAGAAAAATGAGAAATTATATCCCATCTATGTATGATATACCCAAGTGCATAAATGCATTCTACTGTCATGTATAACTAATTAAAACAAATTGAAAAATTGAAAAAAAAAAAGAAAAGAAAGCTAAATTGAAAGAGCAGAATATTTTTTTTCATCTGCTTTAATGGAACAGAGATGGAAAATATTGATTAATGGAAAAATGGCCCAAAAAAGCTGATTCTGGGTGATTTCTGTTCCCTTCCTAGTGTTGCTCTTCATCAGCACAAGAGTGAACAGCGCCGTCCCCCACCCGCGGGGTCCCCTGGGAGATGGTGTATCTTGGAAGCCAACAGAGGGCCTGAGGCCCGACTCCGGGCAGGGGACCGAGAACATTCCCTGGGAGCCGGCCTCGGGCAGGGGCCCTCCTGCAGGTGCCCTCGCCTGCTCCCCTTACTGAATAAACCATGGGGCTGTGCTCCTGCAGGGTCCTCGGGGTGGGGGGAGGGTGTCACAGAGACTGTCCACTCACACAGGGAATTCCTCACCGACAGGCCCTGGGGTGGCTCCCTGGGGCAGGGGTAAGTGCCGACCACAGGTGGACAAGAGGCTCCTTCCCTGCCGGCGTTGCACTGGCCGCTCACGTGGTTCCTACTTCATGGGGGCGACACTGCCCTGGACTGGACCATCGTCCCCAAAACCTTCGTCCACGTCCCAATCCCCAGGACCTGCGAATGTGGCCAAGTAGCTGGTACCACGTGATTAGTGGTGTGTCTGGGAGGGTGTTTCTGGAAGAGCACTGGAGTTGGTGGAGGAGGAAAGAAGAACTGACGGGTCCTAGTTGAGGTGGGTGGGCCTCGTCTCACCACCGAGGGCTAGGACACAGTGACTGGGCGGAAACGTGGACTCTCTTCTTGAGCCGTGACACTGCCCTTGGACATCGTGGCTCCTGGATCTCAGGCCTCTGGACTCAGATTGTCTTGCAGCCCCCCTCTGCCCCTGCCCCACCCCCTGATCCGTCCCCACCCCTTCACCCAGCCCCCTGTCCAGCCGCCTCTGTTCCACCCTCTGCTCCACCCCCACTGCCCTGCCCTACCCCTTGTCCCACCCCCTCTGCCCCGCCCCACCCCCTGCTCTGTCCCCACCCCTCCGCCCCGCCCCCTCCGCCCCGCTTTCCTGTTCTCCAGCCTGAAGCTGGTGGGTAACAGGCCGCCCTCACCGCAGGGGCCAGTTCCCATGATGGGCAGATGCGGAGACGCACTAGACAGCCCCGTCCCTCGCTGTCTGGAGCACCCCGACCTACACCCAGATGTTGTCCGGTGAAGGGTCTCGAGATGCAATTCTCATCGTGGATCACCCTGGACTATCCCATGGCTCATCCCTGTTGTCCGCGTGTCCCTTCCTGCCTTCGGTCTCCTCCCCACCCCAGCCCAGCTCCTGGGGATGGCCACCCCTTTCCAGGTGAGCGTCCTAGGGCTGACACTGCCCAGCACTCGGACAGGGCACCCCCTGAGGGGGACCTCTTTGCCTTCCGTGACCATCAGCCTGCTCTCCTGCCACCTCCTGGTGCCCCACCGCCCTGCATTCACCTGGCTCCCGTCCCTCTGGGTCTGGGCGGCTGGCAGGGAAGCCCGGGTTCTAACATCCCATCTTGCTTTTGTTCATGGTCAAGATGGTAACTCGTGGGACCCTGCACTTGCTCAGTGGCCAGGAACCGCCAGGTGGGGACAGCAGGGCACCCACCCAGCGGCTCTGTGTGGTGCCAGCTGCCCGGCAGCCCTGCCCCCAGCCTGTCGGGCCCAGGGGCGCCTGCTTCACCCCCAGCTCCTCTGGCCACCCACAGGTCCCTCTGAGAATGGCCACTCGCACCCACTCGGTCCAGCTGGAATCTCTCCCTGCCCACACCTGCAGCTGGGAGGCTGCCCTCCACCATCTCCTCATTGGTCACCCCAACTCTCTGCCTCCATCCCCATCCTGGTGGCCTCCTTTCCCGGCCCCCGCCCCGGGCCTCAGGACTGCCACGTGGAGCAAAGCTGGAGACTCTGGCCTTGGGACCCGGAGACTTCCCTACACGCCCGCCACCAGCTCCGTCACCGTCACTTGGGTCCCGAGTCCTCTCTGCTCCTGCATGTCCTGGGTGGGCAGCAGGCCCTGAGCGACAGTGGGACAGAGAGCACTGTCCCCACCCTGCAAGGCTGGCCTCAGGCTCCCTTGAGGACCCTCACACCCAGCGCGGCTCCTGAAAGCTCCCATGGAGGCTGGGGTGTGGGCGCGTGCCAGCTAAGCCCTGTCAGGGGACCCTGGGCAGGCCCAGGAAGCCCTTTCTGCCTCAGGGCAGAGGTGGGACAGCACCACATAGGAGGCCCACCGTCCCCCGCGCGCGGACACCGGCAGGCTCCCCAGCTTCCCAAGCACCAGCTCCTTGTCTGTGAGGTGGACACCATCCCACCCTGTCCCCCACCCAACTGCAGTGATGCCATCAGATCCCCCAGCAAGCAGTCGCTGCCCGCTCCAAGCTGGCCCTGGGGACAGGGCTCACGGTGGCAGCCACGCTGACCTGGGAGACAAGGGGAGCAGGGACAAATGCAAACTCAGCCTGCCTCGGGGACGGTCCTGCTCCCGTGAACGTGACCTGGTGGCCAAAGTCGCAGCACAGCCTCGACTCCAAAACTGACGTGCAGCCTCGGGTGGCAGTCAGCATGGCAAACTGTGACCTCCCGGCACAGCCCTGTGGGTCAGGGAGGTGGGGCCCGGGGCCCGAGCGTGGGTGGCCAGTGCTTCATCTCCCCGGGCGTTGGAGAAGCAGGTGGCCATGCTTGGGTGGGCTTGGGTCCACCTGCTTGGAGTTGGTCTCTGGTGCAGCCTCAGGGGGGCCTCGAAGGGGTTCTTGAGGTCACGGTGCTGCCTCAGGAAGGGGTTAGGGTGGGCATGAGGGAGTTTCTTGGGGCCCTGGTTGGCTCTGGAGAGAGGGCTGTTTTAAAAGAGCAAGCCCGCCCTTCCCACTCGCTGGCTTCCCGTCTTGCCATGTGATCTCCCCTCTCACAGGCTCCCACTGTGATGCCATCCACCAGGTGACACAGCCACGCGGCCCTCGACGGCTGGCACCAAGCTGTGTGGACTTTCAGCCTCAGAACCATGAACTACATAAGCCTCTTTGGGGTATAAAGCACCCAGCCTCAGGTACTTTCTTACAAGAAACAGAAGATTGACAAGTAGAGCGGCCATGCATGGATGGCAGGCCCAGGGCTGCCCTGCCCAGCCTGCAGACCCCAGCGCAGCAGTCCCGGCCTGGCAGACAGCGAACACAGACTCTCCCTCCCAGAGCCCTTCCCGGTGATGCGTCTCCATCTGGGACTCCTTCCTCCCCTCCAGCCTCTCCTGCTGAAGCGGTCCAGTGGACAGATCCACCTGGCCACCTCCCTCCCACAGCCACGTCTGGGCCCACACAGCAGCCTCCCTGGCCCCAGTGCCAAAGCCTGGCTCAGCCCCTCCTGCCCTCTGGGCTCCCCTGTGAGTGAGACGCGGCCCTGTGTGTGGATCCCATTCCAGAGCTCTCCCACAGCTCCCGGGAGCCCCTCACTGGCTCAGAACTGCAGCTGCCCCCAGATTGGTGGGGGGACCGTGGGCAGCAGCAGCTTCTCCAAGGAAATTCCTTCCCAGGTTCCCCCCTGATCCCCAGCTGCCTCCATCCTCCATCTCCAGGGGACCCAGGGGTGAAGCCTCAAGGGACTGTTTCCTCCGCCCAGCCGCACGCTGGACACTGGCCTTCTGCAGCCCGTCACGTGGAGCCCAGAGCCAAGGAGGTCACCAGCAGCACTGCTGCCACCGAAGCTTGGCGGAGCTCCCGGGGGCTGTGCCGCGCTCAGGGCTCCCTGGTGGCCGTCTTGCAGCTCTCCATCCTCTGGATTTGAGTCGGGGCCAGTGAAGTCCAGCAGGTGGTGGAACACGCCCTGCTGCTCCCCTGAGCCTCCTGAGGCCTCCATCTCTACTCGGGAGGCTCTGAAGAGCACCCCTCAACTACTGGTCTCCCTGGGCTTTGCTCCGGCTATGGTCTGAACATCCACGGCAAAGCCCACGCCGACCGCGGATCCCCCTGAGAGGGGTTAGGGTGGAGGGAACGCAGCCCACAGGGGGGTGGAGGCAGAGCCTTGGGAGGTGGTGAGGTTGCATGGGGCCCTAAGAGCAGGCCCCTGATCCCATGGATGGTGGCTTTGGCAGAGGAGGAGAGAGCTGAGCTGGGACATTCTGTGGGATGCCCTGCACCACCAGGTCCTCTGCAGAGTCCCCACCAGCAAGAAGGCTCTCAGCAGCTCTGGCTGCCTGATCTCGACCTTCCCAGTCTGCAGAACCGTGAGCTAAATAAACCTTCATTCCTTACAAATCACCCAGACTCTGGTATTCAGTTTTAGCAACAGAAAACAAAGAGTTGTTTACCTTGCTAATCTTCTCTTTAGCTGTGTCTGATCTGCTCCTGAGCCACCTACTAAAGTTCTATTTTAAAATTTCAGTTAGGGGCTGGGGATGTGGCTCAAGCGGTAGCGCGCTCGCCTGGCATGCGTGCGGCCCGGGTTCGATCCTCAGCACCACATACCAACAAAGATGTTGTGTCCGCCGAGAACTAAGAAAAAATAAATAAATATTAAAAAAAAAATTTCAGTTAGAGTTCTAGTTTCTAGGTGTTCTATTTGGTCTTTTAATAAAACTCCTTGTTCTTTGCTTATATTTTTTTATTAACCCTCTATTTTATTTCTTTTTTTTTAAAAAAACATCGTTATTGTTTTAGTTGTAATGGACACGATATCTCCATTTTACTTCTTTAATGTGGTGTGGTGGTGAGAATGGAACCCAGAGCCTCACCCAGGCTGGGCAAGTGCTCCACCACCGAGCCACAACTGCAGCCCTCTCTTTTATTGCTTGAAAAGTAGGAAACATTTCTCTCTGGTGGCCACTTCAGGAACCCTGTGAGCCAGTGAGGGCCCCACAGAACTTGGGGGACAGAGCGGAAGCCCGGGGACCCAGGGAGCGTGTTTCTGTGGGTCTGACCTCTGGCTCACCTCCCAGTTCTTTGGGTCCTGGGATTTCTTGTCACCAGCCATTTCTCTTGCCTGAACCTGTGTCAGTGGAGAACTCTTTGAGGACTGCGGTTTCAGGAGTGGCGTCAGCCCAGACCCACTTCACGCTGACCTCACATTGAGAGGGGAACAGTGGGATTGGGCTGTGTCTGGGGACAGGTCCTAGGAGTAAATCCTGAGGGAGACAGTGTCCCACCATTTCCCCAAAGTCAGAGGCGGACGGCCACTTGCCTGTGTGTCGAGACCCACCCCCCCCCACCCCCTCCAGCACCGCTGTCTGTTCTAGGGCTGGGCAGTGCTTGGCCTCCAGTTAGCCTGGGTGACTCACCTGTAAGACCATGCAGAGGCCAGCAGCCTCCAGTCAGCGCTGCTCCTGGGCTGCAGGAGGGCAGCGTGCGGGCAGGGACGAGGATACCGCTCCCTGGCGCTCTCACCGCAAGGCCCTGCGCCTGCTGAGAATCACCAGCTCCTTGGCCCTCGGGGTAACGACTGTTCCACGTTACAGAGGGGAAACTGGGGGACCACAGGGGGCCCTCTGCTCAACGGACCCTCATCTGTGACCACCAGCAACCAGGACCAGCATGCAGGGCTCTGCTCCAGGAGGGTCCCCTGTCGGGGCAGGTCCCCCAGGAAGCCACCTGTGCCCAGCACCCACGCCCACCCCAGGCTCCCACACACCACCTGTCAGCGGCCAGCAAGCCTCGTCCTCCCCGTGCGAGTCTCCACAGAGGCCTCCTCCTTTTCCTCCTGCCCATCTCAGTGGACGCTCACAGGAGGCCAGGAGGCGGGGGAGGCTTAGGCGGCTCATGGCACCAGGACAAGGCCCCCAAGTGGTGGAGTCTACAGCGTCACTGAGGGGCAGGGCTGGGACTTGCCATGTCCCCACTCCAGGCCAGAGCTCTTCCAGGTCAGCCCCAGGGGACGTTCCAACCCCAGCTGCCCCAATATTGCTTTGCCCTCCATCCCCTCCACGAGACCAGGGACTCAGCTTCAGGCGAAGTCAGGCCATGGCAGGTGCCCGCCCAGTCCTCTCTGGCCTCTGAGCCCCCGACCCGCCATCGTGCTGCAGCTGAGCCCCCCTGGTGGCCTTCCTGGTGCTCCCTTGCTGGGGAGGCCCTGGCTGGCCACACACACCCCACCCTGCTCAGGGAGGCCAGCAGGGCTCTCACTAGGTCCCAAGGGCGGGCACACAATCGGGAGGGGAGTCAGAAGGGGCTCCACCTTCTCCAGCCTAGTTCGGGTCCACCTCCCACCCAGGAGGACGGAGGCCACCCAAGGCTTGTGCACGGTGCTCACGGTGTGCTGCTTACAACAGCCAGGACAACCTGCAGACCGTCCAGGGAGGCACGGAAAACACGCGGTGGTCTATGGAGCCTTGGAATACCACGTGGCCATGAAAAGGGAAGAGGTTCTGAACTTGCGCCCAAGCACTGGTGGTCACAGATGAGGGTCCGTTGAGCAGAGGGGGCCCCTCTGGTCCCCCCAGTTTCCCCTCTGTGCACTGGGGTGGCACTGACAGCTCCCAGGGAAGGACGCTGCGGGGCAGGAAGCACAGGGTGAGGCCCGCCCACGCCCACCAAGGAGCCTGGGGTTCTCTCCTCACCTCTGCCTGCCGCCGCGTCCCCCCCCTGAGCCCCAGGAGCTGGTGTGCCACAGCTGGTCTCCGGTCTCTGTAGACGTCTCAAGGTCACCCTCAGTCACACGACAGCGGCGGCCCACGCGGGCTTCGTCCAGTCGGGGGATTCCCAGGCTGGAGCCCCTCTCTTCGGACACCCCTCCCTTCCTAGAAGAAGCTTCAGGAAACCAGAAGTTTCCACGGAGCAGACACCCAGCTCCTGCTGCCCGCTGCGGGGCGAGCCTCGTGGCCCTTGCCTGTGGCCAGAGCTGGTGGCCAGGGACCCTGCCCATAGTGGGCAGTCCCTGTCCCCTGGGCAGCTTTCTTGGGGAGGTCAGGACAGGTGAGGCATCAGCCTCTGGGGCATGTCGCCCCCACCCTGTGGGGCCAGGAGTGAGAGCACGGGCCTCCTCTGAGGTCCCACAGTGCAAAGGACAGCAGAGCAGGCCAGGCCTGGCCAGGGGCAGCCCTCCAACATGGATCCTCCAAGAGAGGACCAAGCCTGCAGGCCAGGCCACAGGACCTCCGAGTCCCGGAGCAGAGGGCCGAGGCCCATGGCCACCCCCTCCTGCTCTGGCCTGTTTTGCATCTGTGAGACGGGAACAGAGACCCCGGGCGGAGGGCTGTTGGGGGGTGCCTCAAGCTGTGAGTGTGGCCCCTCCTCCCTGGACCCCTCCTCCCCGGGACAGAGTAGCCCAGACCCCAGGCCCAGGCTGTGGGAAGGAGGCCGAGAGGCCAGCCTGCAGGCCCAGCCGCGTTTCCCTCTGGTGGGTCCAGGCCGGAGGGACCTGCAGCTGTTCTTGAGGGGTAGGAGCAGCTGGGGCAGAGTGGGGTCCCCCAGTCAGGAGGGAGCCAGGGCCACTCTCTCAGTGCCTGGTCCCTAAAGCTGCCTTAGAGAGTGGGCAGGACAGGAGGGACCCAACGGTGCTGCGACCCCAGCTCCCTCCCCCGGGGCTGTCCCTGGAAACCTCCTGTCACACGCATTGCCATCCCGGGACATCCAGGGTGAGAAGCCGTCCTGGGGTGCTGGGGCTGACCGGCCTCCGGTGTCCCATGTCCCCACCCTGATGACCACGTGCAGCTCCAAACGCGGAGGGGCCTGGAGGAGACCAGGGCAGGGCCAGAGGCCGTCAGGACTCGACACCCTCCTCCCAGGAAGCGGGCGCTGGGACGGGTGGTGCTGGCATCCAGTGAGAGAGGCCCCTGGGGTGGCCGGGGGCAGGAGGAGCTGGGTGACACCAGCCGGAAGGGCGCCCTGCACGGGGCTCTGCAGGCCAGCCCGGGCCTTTGCTGTTGGCCAAGCTGTCCTGACGCCGCCACGTCCCTCCCCAGGCTGAGAGGTCAGATTCCCCGAGGGTCCTGGCTGCGCCTTGTCCAGGAAGGCAGCCAGGTGGGTGGGCGGCAGCGGCCTCCTCCTGCAGGCTGTCTGGCTTCTGGTTTCCGTCTGGACCCTCTCTCAGAAAGGGCTCCACGTCCCACGCCCCCTGGGAGTCCCCAGGCCGAGAGGTGACTGGTCAGGCTGCATCCCCACCCCACGCAGGCCTGTGCAGAGGGGCCGGGGACCAGCCAGCTCAGTGGAACCGACTCATCGGTGACACACAGCAGGTGGGGGCCTGCAGCAAGTGACCCAGGGGGTTCTATCGCTGGTACAGAGAAGCAGCCTTGGCCTGGGCTCGGCCATCCTCGTGGCCAGGAAGGGAAATGCCGGGCCACCCTGAGGTCCCTGCTCACAACCTGAATTAGGGGTGCGGAGGGACCTGGGGTGCACTGACAGCTCCCGGGAGGGGAGAGGGGTCTGGCCAGAGGAGAGGCCAGAGGGTCTGGGCCAGGCCAAGGAGGGGCTGGACGTGTGAGAAAACCCAGCAGCTGTCCAGAGGCTCCTCGGGGAGGGGCCGCTGAGCGGGAGGAGGAAGGAGCTGCTCAGAACAGGGCAGTGCCCAGGCCAGGGGCCTTGACCCTCATCCCCAGAGAGTGCCGCTGGGTGGGGACAGATGAGAAACTGCACCCTTGGTCACTAGAGACGTCAGCCTCTGAGGGGGACAGTTGTGCCCGCAACCCCCATCCCGACCTTCACCGGGACACGGCAGTGTGCAGGGCTGGGGACGCCGGCAGAGGAGGAGCCCTGCACTGCCCGCCCGGCCAGGACCTCACTTCTCTCTCCTTCCCCGGGATGGCAGACGCCCTGCTCCTCAGTCCTGAGGAGAAGCCCTCCCACCTGGCCCAGGGGCGGCCCCGCCCTGGCCATTTTCACCTGTGTGGGGCGCAGTGGGCAGTGGGCAGCTGGTGTGGCTGCTGGGCTTCTGCATGCAGAGGCGCACTGAGCATCCAGGTCCTCAACCCGGCGGTGGCCGACCCCCTCCTCCTCTACAGTCACCTGATCCGCCACACGGCAGCCTGAGAAGCACTTGGCCCACACGGAGAGTCCGTTGGTGGCCCTCGGGGCCCGGCGCTGTCTCCGCATCCTCTTCCCTACCCACCTGGTACCACCAGCTGGCTGTGCGTGCCCGTGGGCCCTGGTGTGCACCAGGCCCTGGCCGCTGTCCCTCCTGCTGACCACGCTGGCCTTGTACTTCCACAAGGGGCCCTGGAACCTCCCTGCAGCAGGGCTCCACCATGGACACCACCTTCCAGACCTCATGCTGGTGGCCTCACACCCACCATGACCCTGTCTAGCGTGGTCCTCTAGGTCCAGTGGCCCACGCGACTGTCCACAGTCATCCTGCCATCCCCTGTGTTCCCGTCTGTCCCTCTCCCTGGGCATCTCCAGGCTCGTCCTCCACAGGGTGGACCCACCCCAGTGGACACAGCCTCTACTCAGCAACTGCAGACACCCAGCCTGGGCCCTGGACAGCAGCAGGCCCGCCGTCCACTTCCTCAGGGCACTCGGGGCAGGCAGAGGCTGGGGGAGCCCTGGTGCTGAGCTTGGCCGAGCCCTTCAGGAGGTGCCCGCGCTGGAGGAAAGGGAGTCAGCCTCCTTGGGCCTCAACGAGGGGGTGGGCGGGCAGCACCCAACACCCTGGCCCTGAGACGCCGCCCTCTCCTGCTCTGAGGCCTGAGCCCACGGCTCCCCCTTTCTTCTCGGAGCATCCAGTGGTCACTTCACTGGCCAATAGTGTGGCTGGGCGTGGGGGTGAAGGGGAGCGAGACCTGGTGAGGGTGCACGAGGCACTGGGGTGGTTTCAAGTCTCAGCAGCCAGGCTCGGCATGGGGACGCACACCTGTCATCCCAGCACCTCCGAGGCTGAGGCAGGAGGACTGCCAGGTCAAGGGCAGCCTCAGCCACTTAGAGAGACCCTGACTCGAACTGAAGTAAGAAGGGCCGGGGCTGAAGCCCAGAGTGGGCTCCTGGGATCAGTCTCAACGGCCAGGAGGTGGGGGCCAAGCACCGGAGGCGGCTGTCCGAGCCTGGCGCTGGCCCCGTACCAGGCGCCACCCCTGAGCCTGCTGGAGCACGAGAGAGGTCCTGGGCTTGGGGGAGGGGCCCTGGGGAAAGGGCTGGTCACAACCAGGGCAGAGACAGCTCCATATGCAGGGTAGGTCACACTGAGTCCAGCACGGTGACCAGCTGAGAGCTGGCAATGTGGCTCCACCATCTGAGCCACACAGATGGCCTGCACAGGGCACAGCGGGGCTGGGAAGGGCGGGGGTGTGGCAGTGAGCAGGCTGCACTGGCCTCTTCTCCTGGCTGAGTGGTGGCAGAGGGAGGCAGGGCGAGGTCTGGTGGCCTGGAGGGGAGGGCACCAGGCCACGGGGTCCGCCAGGACCAGGCAGGGCTGCACTGGCCCTCTCCACCCAGATGCAGGCCAGGAATGTGTAGCTGGGTGTGCCCTCAGTGACCACCACCACACTGGGCCAGTGTCCCCAGGAGATACTCCCTAACCTTAGTGGGTAGCCAGCTCCCAGCACAGACCACGCATACAGCAGGCATTTAATATGTGCTTGATGATGTAAGAGTAGCTCTCCCTGGTGTGGGGCCCGATGGCTCACTGTGCCCTGTGCATGCAGGGTGACTTTGTTCCTCCTGCCTTGGGGACCTCTTTCTGCCTTTCTGTGTGGACTCCTGTGCATCTCTGAGCCTGGTCTCCTCACCCTCCTTCCACCACTCCCTCCCTCCACCACACCTCGGGGCCTTTGCACTTGCTGTTCCACCCAGAATGCTCCTTCCCCAGCATGCACAGCCCTGCCCTCACCCCCTCAGGTCACGGCTCAGATGCTACCTCCTCAGAGGCCTTTCCTGCCCACCGTCCAAGAGACCGGTGGTGTGCGCACATACACGCACGCACACGCACACACACACACACATGCGCACAGACGTGCCCTCCTGGGCCCTCCCACTTGCTTCAATCCCAGAGTATCACTGAGAGGTACATGCTCCTGTGTTCACCACCTGTACTGGTCACTGCGGTGCCTGGGTCTGGGAAAATGACCAACAAAGAGTGCTCAGGACACATTTGCAGAACACCCACGTGGCAGGCAGTCCCTGAGGCCAAGGTCTGGGAGGGTGGAGCAGCCCTGCAGGCAGCTCCAAGGGAGCCCCCTGGACAGCGCAGCCCTGCAGGGACTCTGGGGTCTGTGTGCACACAGGTGTGAAGACGAAGGACGGTCTGCCTGTGTGCGTGCTGCCCACCGCCCTCCTTGGCCAGCACTGGCCTTCAGTCTCCAGCTGTTGAGGGATTCTGAGGTTCCCCCCTCCTCTCCCCCTCCCCCCCCCCGACTCCCTGGCGCTATTCAACCTGGACAAAGAACACGATCCATTAGAAACAACCCGGCTTCTGGCATGAAAAAGAAGGTCCCCTCACGCTGCCACTCTGCTTTACTCGTCTGGAGACGATGTCATTAGGACGCACAAATGCAGCTGTGTCTTCTGGAGGAGCTGGAGCTTTGGCGGCAGGTCCAGGACCTCCCCTCATTAGCCCTGTGTCCACCTCGCCCGACTGGCACCACCTGCCCGCTCCCTCGGTTGGCACCTGCCGGTGCCTCCTCTGGCTGCCTTGACTCCCGGCTGTTCCGCACCCTCGCCTGGGAGTGGGTCCCTGGTAAACGCTCCACCTCGGGCTGAGCTGTGACCTGCAGTAAGCAGGTGCCCACTGCCCGGGCCACCCAGAGCCGGCCATGGGTGGCACAGGTGCAGTGGGAGGGGCCACGGCCCCTGGGGGAAGGTCTGACTCGGGATTGTGCCCCCTACGCAATCCAGTCCCCCTTGCCATGTGGGTAACGTATCCACAGGTCTCAGGGAAGGACGTGGACGTCACTGGGGGACACTGTCCTGTCTATCACATGGGAAGCGGCCTGCCCAGGAGATGAGACCTACAGACAGCGGTGCTCAGGGCCTTCCCCAGGAGACTCCTGTCCCTGGCAACTCACCCACCCACAGCAGAGCTTTGCCAGCTCTCAGTGCCGCGCCCCTGAGAGTAGGAAGCCAAGCATTTCCAGATATGCAGAGGGAAGGGAGTGCAGAGGAGCGCCAGGCAGAGACTGGTCCCAACCAGAGCCACTCCGCCAGTCCCAGCACCACGGGGTGGGTAAAGAGAAGGTCACCCTTCACCTTCCACTTGCTCCTGAGTGCGGGGGCCGCCTTCCCAGGAGCTGAGCACCTCTCAGCCGTGAGCCAGGGGTGCTGGTCGGGCAGCGCAGGCCACACGCTGTGTAAAGCAAGGGGCCTCCAACTTCACTCAGCAAGGAAGCTTGCTCTGGCCCTGGACTTGGGCGTCCCCCAGTGGGGTTGGACAACCCTCTTGAACCCTATCCCCTGCCTACTTGGTGAAGAACATTCCATCGAGGCTCCTTCGCGTGTCCCCGTACTAAAACAAAGAGATTCTGGGGGCTTCTGCCCCAGCACATGGAGGCTGGCCTGAAGGCCTCGGAGCGTCCACCCTGGACACGAAGACTGCTTCTGTGTCTTCGCTTCTTCCCTGTTTTTCGTGGCTTAACACTGCAGCCGGCTCTTCTGAACCCAGTTCATCTCGCCAGCGTGGTCGGCGGCGAGGACTGATGGCAACAATGAAAAGAGGTTTTTCAGTTTAGGAGATTGTCTGGGTGGGAAATCAGGACAGTACAAAGAAAACCCAGCAAATAAGAAAGATCAAGGCACTTGTCCACTCTAGGAAAAACAAAGAGCTGTCCTCCATCCCAACTTGTCCACCCATGGGCTCACGGGGTAGGGTCACCTCAGAGAGTGGCTGCGGAAAGGTCGCAACAACAAAACCCGTGGGAAGGAGCTGGCCTGAGGGCAGGTCCATCAACAGCCCTGTGCTCTGGCCCCTTCCGTACTCTGTGCTGTCCTCTGGGCACTGGCTTTGGTCCACTGGCATGTTTACAGTCACAAAAGGGCTGCAGGTTTCTAGACATCACGTGTCCCAATTGCATTCAACGTCAGGAAGCATTAGAGAGGCCAGGGCCCCTAGAGCACCCCAAGTAACTCTCCTGTCAGAAAGAAGGAAGGACCTGGCCAGCTGGCCTCCTCTTATCTGTTTGTTGGACAGAACCAGGCTCCCAGCTCCCCCAGAACCAGCAGGGCTCCAGGGGACTGGGCTCGCCAAGACCAGCTCAGACCCCCGACCCTGTGCTGGAGACACAGAAGCACAGAGGGCACCACATGTCAGGGCCAGTGCGGCCCAGAAAAATATCCCATCAGATAAACACGGGCACTGCCCGAGACGGCTGGCCGGCAGGAGGCCAGTGAGCACAAGGGGCTCCCACGGTGGGTCAGCCATCCTGGCTTCTGCCCATGCGCGGGGCCACGGCAGGTCCCCGGGGAGTTGGGCAGACCCTTCGCAGGCAGATGCCGGCCAGCCTGACATCACGGGAAAACCCAGAGCTCTCCGGCGCCGGCACTCTGGGGCCGCAGGCCTCCCGGGCAGCTTGTGCAGGTCACGGTGACAGAACAGTCGTCATGAAGGACGCCCTAGGCCGCCCGTCCCTGAGCCAAGAGCCAGGAACATGCAGATCTTCCAGGTCCTCGCTCCCAACGATCCCCGCGGTGGGGCAGGCGGAGATTCTGACTCGTGAACACGCCCCTCGTCCGCCCTGACTCTTCCTGGTGACAACTGTCCCTCAGACGCCTCCTTCACCTATCTTCCCCTCCTCTCTACCCACCCCCTCTCCTCCCACCATGAGCCCCAGGCCCACCCCAGCCCATGGTCCCAGAACCCAGAAGGGGAAGTGGAGGACCAGGCCGGCTAGTGTGGGGACCGGGTAGATGGGGCTGCAATTAGGAGGAGGCGTGAAAGGAGCCAGGAGTCGGGGACAGCAGAAGGGAGGTCGTCAGGCTGGGGAGGGGTCCTTGCGGTCCAGGGGGACTGTGTCCTCCGGGAAGACGAGAAAGTGCCACCCATGGATGGCGGTGACGGCTGCACCGCAGTGGGGAGCTCACAGGCCCCAGAACTGTGCACTGATTTTACGTAAGGTGCATTTTACTGCAATTTAAAAAAGTGATCTGAGGATGAAACCCCCATGCTACCCGGGAAGCTCCCGGACGGTGGGTTAAGCCCAGGCTGGGGCTCACGAGGAGGGGAGGGGAGGAGCAGGGACAGCTGCAGGGTCCCCACCCAGCGCCACGCCCTCCTGGGACATCGGGAGCCTGACGTCCGCGAGGAGAGACGGAAGACAGACTTGGCAACTGCCCAGCTCCGGGTGGGGGCTCCCTCCACAGAGAAGCCGTGGACCCCGAGCCCCGGCACATGCTCCTCCTGCCTGGGTGGGAGCGCGCCCGAGGCCAGCCGGGGTTGGGGACGGAGCGACACGGGATGAAGGAGGTGGCAGCTGGTGACACACCAAGGACTCCCAAGAGGGGCGCGGAGGGCGCGGAGGGCGCCTAGACTGGAGCTCAATGGAAGGTGCTCCAACAACGGGCGGAGGTCATGGAAGCCAGGTGTGGTGGCCGACCCCAAAATAGGGCTGGGGATCCCCTAGAAAGGAAGCAGAGGGCCCAGAGGCGGAGAGAGGAGGAAATGTGGGAAAGGGTCGGTGTCTCCGTCCAGAGGGGAACCGCGCCAGGGGACAGAGGTAGCCAGGAAGGCGGCCCAGGCTTCCCACGGGAGGAGGAGACCTGCGAGGGCCACCAGGCAGGGGACGCCTCGGCGCTGCCGCTGCCCACCAGCAGGAGCCGCACTGCGCAGGGCTCCTCTGGCCCCTGTGGGAGCGACTCTCATCCTAAAGACAGAAGTGACACTGCTGGCCAGGATGCGGGAGGGCAGCCTGCGCGTCCAGGACCTCAACAGTCCAAGCAGAGCGGCCACCGCCCGGCCCCCACTCCTGGTGCCGATGCCAACGGGAGGACATGGGGCTGTGGGAGAGGCCCGGCCACAGGCACCTTCACAACAGCCCAGAAACGGAAAGAACCGAGTGCCGGTCCCCAGGGGGACAGATCAAAAAACCAGGTCACACACACGAGGAAGATGGGTCAGCAGGAGGAACCCAGCGGCAGAGAAAGGGACACTGCACGCCCCCCACAGCTCTCACCGGAGGCGGAGGCGGAGGCAGGAGCGGAGGCTGGGTGAGGACCTCGGCGAGCGGGAGGACAAGGCTCCGGGCTCTGCGCCCTGGGATAGCGACAGCTGGCGAACATCTACTGTGCCTTTCAAGACAGCTCCAAGGGAGGGCTGTGGCCATTCTCATTTCAAAGAAATAAGCCTTGAGGACTCGGGAATGTTCACCACCCGGCTTCACCGCCGCGCGTCGGGCTCGAGCAGCATCGTGAACACTGCCCCCAGCTCCCATCTTGCCCCCAGTGGATGTAGCCCCAGTGAAGAGGAAAACAGGCTAGGGGCACAGCTCAGGGGACAGCACATGCCCAGCCCTAGGCCCCGAGTCTGTCCCCAGCACTGGAAGCCAGGTGTGGTGGCCCACGCCTGTTATACCAGCCCCTTGGGAGGCTGAGGCAGGAGGATCACAGGTCTGAGACCACCTCAGCAACTCAGAGAGACCCTTCTCAAAATAAATCAAAAAGGGCTGGGGATGTGCTCGGTGGTAAAGGGCCCTGGGTTCAACCAAGGACTGGGGGAAAACAGAAAAACCCTGGGTGCCACAAACCAAGGGCCAAGCCCTGAGCCGAGGGGCAGAGCTGTAAGTGGGCCACTTGCAAACCTCGCCCTGGCTCCACGGTCCTCCCTTTTCCAGTCAGCGCAGGCGGGTGGCAGTGCCCGGAGCTTGGCAGCATTTCCAAGGAGCCCTCTGACGGAGTTTCTGTGAATGGTGGGAGGCTGGCACTGGGCCTGCCCTGGGCATAGGTCAGGACAAAGGGCAAGCTCACGGGGAGCCTGGGGCAGGGGTCCTACAGGGAGGTCACGTGGGGCACTGCATGGGAGCCCCGGGAGGAAGGAGGGGGACACATGGGGCACTGCATGGGAGCCCCGGGAGGAAGGAGGGGACCCGATTCAGGATGCAGAGCCCCAAGCACAGGCCTCAGATGAAGGCGCTGTGGATGCCCCACGGCCTGGCAGCACAGAAGAAGCCTTTGAGAGGGGCCAACCCCAGTGTGGAAGTGACAGGGGACAGGAAAACACAGGCCCAAGTCCCTCTGCCACCCCGGGCGCCCTCTGGAGGCACAGAAGTCCAAGGACATGGCTGCAGGGTCTTGGCCCAACTTCAGAGCTGGGCAGGGAATGCCGGGTCTGCGGCAGCCGGGCAGAGGCATCGGGCAGGTGAGGGGTGGGGGCGTGGGGAGCCCAGCAAGGCCGGGGCTGAGGGGCTGAGGGGCAGCAGGGCCCGGCACGGGTGGAAGGCACAGCACCGGGACCTGCAGACGGGAGGGGCTGACGGAAAGCCAGGCGCACGGGACACTCAGGATGGGGACAAGCAGCGGAGATGGCTGCAGACTTGGAAGGTGTGGTCCTGCGGCTGCCGTGACGCAGGGGGCCCTGGAGGTGGAGGGCCACCCCCAGCTCCGAGTGGTTCTGCGCTCCTGGCTGTGGCCACGCCACCCTGATCTCTGGCTGCGACTTCCTCTCTGAACCTCTGGTAAGGACACTTGTCACGGGCACAGGGCCCACCCAGGCAGTGATCTCAGGATCCGTAAGTGCAACTGCCCAGGCGCTTTCCAAATAAGGTGGCCTCCATGGCACCAGAACAGGGCGGGTCTTTGGGGCACCATTCAGTCCACTCCCCAGGGTGCTCAGGCCCTCGGTTTGGACGTGGCGAGTGTGACGAATTACGTACCTCCGTGGGGACAGGTGCACGCAGTCAAAGCTGATCATTGTCACCTTCACGTCATCAGCAAGGAGCTGGCACCTGGCTAGGCCCAGAGCCGGGAGCGAGGAGAGGCGCAGTCCAGAGCACAGCCCCAGCAGGACGCACTGGACTCACTGGGGACCCCCTCACTGGGCCACAGGCAGCTCCGAGCAGCCATGGTCTCCGCGGGAGACTGGGCCACTCTGGCCCCTCGGGCATCTCTGGGCCCAAGGTGCCCTCTGCATTGGTGCCCCCTGGAAGCAGGCCGCCAGCCTTTGAGTCCTGTGTACCCCTGAGCTCCGTCCAACTCCCGAGCACGAGCCCCTCAGCACGATCAATGGCCGCTTTGTGCCTGGAGTCGAGGAGGGTCATGCAGCCATGGCAGGGGCACAGCCTCCTCCCTGGGTGAGTCAGAGCCCCGCCTGGGCACCCGGTGCCCCCTCCAGACGGTTCCTGCCACCCCTGCAGCTGACCAGGCCAGGACCCAGCAGCCTCCTCGTCCCAGCTGCCCTGCCTCGTCTGGGTCTGGCACAGGGGTCCCTTTGGAGTGTGGCTACCGGCTCTACACGGCTCCCAACGGCTCCCTCTGTGTCCCCGCAGGGGCCACCTCCACTGGGGGACCAGGGCCCATGGTGGAGCCTGTGGCATCAGGGGGACACACGGGTCAGGGGGCAATACTGAGGATCTGGACGGGGTGCTCGAATGCCACCCAATGGGGAAAGAACAGGACCCCCAACATCGCATGCAGAGAAAAAGCCGCCACACGCGGATGTGAGCTGGGACGGATGGCAGGCCCGGACGCCCGCGCTGACACCACGCAAGTCCACCAGAACGCACGGCCCAGAGGCACAGCCCCGAGAACAGGCCTGGGAGGTGGGACAAACTGGACCCCACGGGGTTAAAACCCTTTATGCTTCTAAAGATGGTGTCAAGGGCTGGGGATGTGGCTCAAGCGGTAGCGCGCTCGCCTTGCATGCGTGTGGCCCGGGTTCGATCCTCAGCACCACATACAAACAAAGATGTTGTGTCCGCCAAGAACTAAAAAATAAATATTAAAAATTATCTCTCTCTCCCCCTCTCTCTCCTCTCTCACTCTCTCTTAAAAAAAAATTAAAAAAAAAATAAAAAAAAGCAAAGATGGCGTCAAAGTACCAACACCCGCGAGGCAGAGGACAATGCCTGTGCCCAGGCACCGGATGAAGACTGTCACCCAGAACACAGGGACGCCCCTCAGTGACCAGGCCAACCGCCCACCCAGAGCAGGCACGGGGTGGAGCGGGCGCCAGGTGACGCGGGGTCCTGGTTCGGACCTCTTCCGTGAAGTATCCACTCACATGGCTGCCAAAAGGGGGGTGAAAGATGGAAGGGACGCTCCGTGACAAGTGTCCTTACCAGAGGCACAGGGAGGAAGTCACCCGAGGAGACGCAGGACGCGGGGCCACGTGGGAGGTGCCTGACACCGTCCGTCTTTAAGGAAAGGCCAGTTCAGACTCCGGCTCCCCCGTCCGCCCAGCGGCCTCCCTGCTTGGCCACTCCAGAGAGCCCCACAGCTTCCTGGACGGTCACCCTGGACACAGAGACACCCCATCTAGGGCCCAGCCAAGAGAAACAGAAAGGGACCCATTCACACCAGCACGGGGAGGCGGATGCTCGCGGTGGCCTGGGTCCCCCACGGGCAGCAGACCGCGGCCTGCCCACGCGGCAGAACGCCCGACCACGACACAAGCACCCTGCGCCAGCCACGACCGAACTGCAGGCGCAGCCCCGAGCACCAGGCCGAGGACGAAGGCCAGCGAGGCCCCAGGAGCCCCCAGGGGACGGGCTGATGGGCGCACGTGACAGATTCCACCTTACTGTCCTCAGGAGGGATGGGGACCGGGCTCAACGAGCTGCGTGACCAGGGACTCCCAGGGAATCTCAGGAGCCCCGAGAGCCAGGCTGCGGTTCCGCCGAGAGGCCCGTGCTGCTGGACGAGGCAGGCGGCCAAGGCAGGGAAGCAGGCCTGGACAGCACATCCACGCTGGGAGCCGGCCACACGGCTGCCCGCCAGGAGAGGGCCGCTGCCCTGCTGCCCCTTTCCTCCACTCTCAGAAGTTTCCAGACCAAATAAGGCCGCAGCTCCCGCCGCGCTCCTGGCTCCCAATGAAGGTCCCCCTCGGTGCCAAGGCTGTGACAGAACCTCCCAGCAGCCCTCGGGCCGGGCCTCCGGGCAGCGCCCCGAACAACCAGGGTAAACACAGCGGGGCCGCTGCCAGCCCGGCCTTCCACGGGGGCCTCCGGCCAGGGCGCCCTCAACCCCACCACAGCAGGACGCCAGGCTGCTCGCCATAGCCCCGCATGTCACCGCAGCCTGGCAGGGTGACGAAGGCGACGGCGCTGGGCACGGTGGCCAGGGCTCTGCACAAAACCCCATCTTCAGAACCACCGTGGGACGGTCCCACTGCCGCCCGGTTTTACAGACCAGGGACCTGGGAAGGACCCGGTCCTGAAGCTGGGGCTGCGACTGCGCTCACCCTCACCACCAGGGGACACAGGCAGGTGCCTCACGGACAGGAGTCCTCAAGGGACCCCTCACCCCCATGGAGACCAAGCAGCCCACCCCTCACAAGGGGCTGAACTTGGTCCCCAAGATCTGGGAGGCGCTCCTTCTTCTGGGGCTTACCTCCCTGCCACCAGGGCACTGTCCGAGCCACCCACACGAACGCCTTCCTAGCGAGGTCCCAGGAGAATGCTCCTGGTCACGGCACCCCAGCAAGCAGGGAGGGCACCTCCTACCCCTGTGCCCAACAGCCCTGCACTGAGCCTCACCGTGGACACCTCCGGCCTCCGAAGGACCCTTTGCAAACACTTTACCCTGTTTCAGGGACACGAGCAGCACCGTAAGCCATCGGTGTGTGACGCTCAGCACCACCTGCACGTCCCAGCGCTGGGTCTTCGCTCACTGAGGCTCTTACAAAGCACAAGGAGGTGCCGCACATGGTGGTGCACCCCTGTGGCCCCGGGAGGCCACCCTGTCCCAGAGCAGTCTGAAGAGGGCCGCAGCACGGAGAGGGGCAGAGCACCCGGGCTCACTCCCCAGTGGGCCACTCAGTCCCAGGGCTACTCTGGGAGCAAGCCAGGACAGCGTCCGGCCGGGGGGAGGCCAGGCTGGGACACTGGGTGGGGCAGGATGGAGAGGGTGGCCTGCACTGGCAGAAGCAGAGTGGCTGCAGCCAGGGGCCTGGCGGGAGGGCCCTGGGGACAGCACAGCAGCCCCCTGCAGGCCCTTGGAGACCTCCTGAGGCCCGGAGGAAAGGTGGGCCCGGAGGCGGAGAAGGGAGGCAGCAGCTTGACAGAGCTCAACTCTCCAGTCAAGCCAGGGGCGCCCTGACCTGCAGGCTGCACACCCCGCCCCTCTGCAGCCCCCGCCTGAGGTGCGGTTGGCTCCTCCCACCCCAGGACAGGGACATGGGAGCCAGAAAGAGAAGAGGCTCCTCTCAGACAGAACAGGCATGCCGGGCCGGTGCACACGGTTTTATTTCATCTTTAAATAACTTACACACCTTGGAAACAAAAACCCGGGTCTTAATGACATCAATGAGATTCTGGCATCAATGAGATTCTGGCAAATAGAGTACGTGGCAGAGAACAGCGGAGCGCGCTCAGAGCGGGCCTGGAGCAGGCGTCGGCCACGCAGGTGGTCTGGGACGCTCCTCCGGGACCGTCAACCAGGAACAGCCATTTCACCCAGTCCCCAAGCCCAGCGAGAGGAAGGGCAGGAGCAGGCCAGGAGCCTTCCTGACAGACGGGGGCCCCAAGGGACGAGGGTCGCTGCAGGCACAAGGAACAGAGCCAGGAGGAAGGCCCTGGCCAGCGGCTGACAGGACCCACCTCAGCAGCCTCCCCAGCTCTGCAGCTGACAGCTCGAGGTCCAAGCCACTCATCAGGGACATGCTGCTGTCCCAGCCCTGCCCCAGGTCACAGCCAGCCTGGGGACGCAGCGTGGGCCCGCGCAGGCTCTTCCGGGTCACGTGCCCCTCTCCTTCCTCCTGCTCGTCCTCTGGCTGCTGAGCTCGCCCAGCTTCCTGTCCAGCTTGCTCTGCAGCTGAGCCCTCTTGGCTGGATCCAGGGACCTGTCCTTGGTCCCGCTGCCTGCATAGAGGACGCCTTCGCGGCTGATTCTCTGCCGGGCATGGGCACGAGCCTTCTCGCCACAGCCGTGAACCTGAGAGGGACATGAAAGTCAGGGTGGGACAGGAGCCTGCAGACCTGCTGCCCAAGGGCTTAGGGACCTTGGGAGCCCCATGTGAGGCCCTGGACAGGTTCCCTCCTCCCAGCAGGTCTGGCCTTCACTCTGGAGGCTACAAGCCACCTGGGGCTGGCAGCAGGCCCGTCAAAGTGTGTGGACAGAAAATGGCACCCCTGCTTGACCACACGGTCCCCACGGCCACTTCCTGCTGCCTCCAGCCTCTCCAGGCCGCAGTCTTGCTGCCCAACTTCTCCAGGCCGACCTGGCCTCTACCTCCCACCTCTACCCAGCCTCAGCCCACCCCGGCACCCCGGCACCCCGACTGGTGGGGGCCGCCCACTGCCTCCGGTGGCTCCTAGAGTGCTGGGCACTGGCCCTGACCCCTGTGCTGTTCTCGTTCTCAAGCCAGCACCAGGCCCAGCACCTCCGGAGGCCCCTGCCTGGCCTGGTGCCCACAGCCCCCATACCTGGCGGGGCTTCCTCACCCAGTCGTGCTCAAGGAACAAATGCAAGTCACCAGGGCCACCGTGGGCCCCACCACACATCCCATGTCCCCCTCCTCTGAAGCAGACTGTCCCATGGAGGAACCAAGTCCCCACCAGCATGGCCATGACTCAGCAGGACGGCCTCTGACCTGGCCCAGGTGTCCACCTGAGTCTGAGTCCAGGTCTGACTGCTGTAAAGAAAGCACCCCCAGGACAGTGGGGGCTGGGGGAGCAGGTATTTCCACTGGGTGGGTCCCCAGAGCTGCCCCCCACAAGAGGGCCACAGACCTCGGGCAGGTGGTGGCTGAGGCAGTAGCGGTGGCCACAAAGCTGGCAGAGCTGGCCGAGGGTCACGACGCTGGCCGAGCACTTGGCGAAGGCACAGGTGCTATCGGCCTTCATGGCAGCCGACAGCAGGGCATCAAAGTCCTCCTCGGCAGGAGCCGCTGGGGCCGCACGTCCTGGGGACAGAGGGGTCACTGAGGCAAGTGGGAAAGACAGGCAGAACAGCCTGCTGGGCACCCAGGCAGAGTGGCTGCGCCCATCCCACCCTGAGCACGGGCTCCTGCCTCCAGGTTTGGCACGGCGCCGACCGTGCTCAGCAGAACCCGCTGGGTCCAGGCCACGGGCCCCGCGACTCCACTGGCCCTCGCTCCTCGCTGACCAGTGGCCTGAGCCCTCCTCCTGCTGAACACCCACAGCAGGGCTGGGAGCAGCGGCCAGCGCAGATGGAGTCCTCAGAGGGCCTCACCAGAAGACCCTGCCCCAGGGAGTGCAGCCCGGGTCAGCATGCAGGCCAACTCCAGGGGCAGCGGGGTGACCACACAGGGGCACAGGTGGCAAGACCACGAGACTCTCGACACTCTAACAGGAAGAAACACTCTGAGGTTAAAGGAAGATGCTCATGAGTAGAAAGAGACGCCAAGTTACACGTGGGCACAGCCTGACACACCTCCACACTCGGGGACACTGAGTGCTGGCCCCGCAGGCTCTGGGCAACCAGGCGGGCCTGGCCTCCCTGTCCCTGTGCCCCACATTGTTCCCTACTGGCAGGTGGGTGCCCTGCGGTGACCAGGCTCCCAGGGTCAGGATGGTCAGCCTCAGAGGTGGGCAGCACAGGAGACCGTGACCTCAGCTAGAGCCTCACTTGCCAGTGGCTGGTCCCTGGCAGCTGTGCACACCCCAGGTGCTGCCTGTGCACGCCCCCCCTTACCCACCTCCTGAGAAAGGGCTGCGTCCAGGTTCACTTGCCAGTGGCTGGTCCCTGGCAGCTGTGCACACCCCAGGTGCTGCCTGTGCACGCCCCCCTTACCCACCTCCTGAGAAAGGGCTGCGTCCAGGTTCACTTGCCAGTGGCTGGTCCCTGGCAGCTGTGCACAACCCAAGTGCTGCCTGTGCACGCCCCCCCTTACCCACCTCCCGAGAAAGGGCTGCGTCCAGGTTCGCTCTGCTGTGCTCCCACATGGCCCAGTGGCCACCCAATCAGGGGAGGGACAGCGCTGACCTTGGCCAGTCCCAAGGAGCAGAAGCGACCTGGCCTGGAGAGGCCTGGGGACCCCGCTGACCTCAGGCTCCCCTCCCTGCAACGTCCCGCGGCACAGGTGTCCTCGGGAGACCAGGAGGGCAGGGCTGGGAGAGCCCATTCAGGCCCCAGTGGGGGTGACATGGCAGGGTGCAGTGGGTCACAGAGGACAGCCTGAGGGACCACAGAGCCACCCAAAGCCAAGGGCACAGCCTGTGCAGATGGCCAATGCCACCTCTGTCACGGGGGTGGCCCAGGCCTGGCTCCGGCCGCCTCTGCGTCTGGCAAAGCGGGGGCTGAAGACATGCTGCAGAGGGAGAGCGGCCAGTGTCCTGGAAAGCGGACCGTTGAAGCGTGGGTGGGCAACACGGCGCTCCCCCAGCAGGCAGCTGCCCATGCTGCCCCAGGGCCTAGTGCCTGTCCTCAGGGAGGGCCCTTGCTGGAAGGTCGCCTGCGGGGCAGGAGCACAAAGCCAGGTCCAGATGAGCTGGACATGCCACGGCCTCCGGCTCCGGCCCCAGGAGGCCGCTCCACACCAATACACTGAGCACGTGCGGCCTTGCTTCTGGGAACAGAAGGACCGCCAACGAGAAGACCTGTCACCACCCTGCTGACAGGGATGTGGCTGTAACACGCGGCCCGAGGTGCCCACAAAACCCAGGCTGAGCCAGGCACGCCTGACCACCTAGGGGCCGGTCACCCAGTGGAAGCGGGGACAGTGCAGGACGGACAGAGCGCAGGGCCATCCTGGGGCTTCAGTGGGGCCGCGCACACTCCGCCAGGGTGTGTGCTATGGGTGGGCCTGGCCCCCACGCCCCAGCCCGCAGCGTGGCAGCCTCTGCTGGGGTACACAGTGAACCCAGGGGCGCCCTCTACTGGGCACTGCCGAGGCTCAGGGACAAGAAGGTGCCTGTGATAGTCACTGCCCCAGGGGAGCCAGACCTGGCTAAAGACGCATCACCTGCAGAACTGCCCAGAGCCCTAACTCCCCCAGGGGGTCGGGGTGAGTGGGGACATGGCGACTGCACCCCGCGGACACCACTCACCCTTCTTCTTCCTCTTGTCTGGAGCCTTCGGCAGCCCCACGCCCACGGCTGGTGGCCCCTTCCTGGCTGGTGATCCCCTCCCGGCTGGTGGCCCCTTCCCGGCTGGTGGCCCCTTCCTGGCTGGCTGCTCGTGGCCACTCTTCTCCAGGGGGGGACTCTCCAGGGACAGCGCCTTCAGATCTAGCTGAACCTGGCTGTGCGGCTGCCTGGGGGGCTGCTCTGTTTGGGAGGCGGGCTGGGGGGCTCTGCGGCCAGCCCCCGCCTTGCGCAGGGTAACTCGCCGCACCCTGCCCTCCCCGGAGCTCTCGTGCCGCAGCCCAAGCTCCTCGGCTATCTGGTGGACGCGCAGCCGGTCGTGAGAGCTCAGGGAGGCGGGAAACTCCAGCTGCGTCTCCTCGCTGCCCAGGAACTCCATGATCGTGGCCCTGAAGCGCTCCGTGCCCCCTGCGCCTCCTGCTGCCCCCGGGTCCTCACCGTTGAGGTGGGGCTGGGGACAGGCTTCAGGGCCCCCAGGCTTCGGGCCCCGCCTCCTGCGGCTGGCAGCTTGTGGGCCTCCCTCTTGCCGCCCACCTGGTGGGCGTCCAGGTGGCCTGGCTGAGGCGGGGCCTGGGGGCTTCGCAGCCTGGCTGTGGGAACCCTCGTGGGAATAGTTTTCGGGGACGATGTCGTCGAGGTACTCGAAGGCCGTGCGCACCTCCCCGTGCTCTGTGAAATAGTCCACCAAGGTCTTCAGAAAGGCGTGGTTGTGGACGGTCCGGGAATCGCAGACCACAGCCACGTGGCGCCGTGCGCGGGTGACGGCCACGTTGATCCGCCGGTCCTCGGCCAGGAAGCCCACTTCACCTGCGAAGGGCCAGCTCTGAGGGAGGATGGAAGGCCACTCCCATGGTCCAGTCGCAGTGCCACGGGCACCCTGCCCTTCGCCTGCCCTCAGCTGGGCTGGGGACGGCCACACTGCTCACCGGCCACGCTCTCTCACAGGCACCCCTCCTCCAGGCCTAGCCAGCCACCGCATCCCCAGGCCACCTCCATATCTGCTCCCACCCCTCTGGTGAGGACGCTTCACCCAGCCGCTGGCCAACACTGCGCCGCCACCAACAAACCCAGCCACAGAAATCTGCCTTGAGGCGGTGACTAGCAGGCCACTGTGACTGCCAGCCCAGCCACCTACCCTCTACCGGCTCCCTGACCCCACGCTGGGCTCCCTCTGCCTGTGACACACGCCCCATTCTCCAGGCTGACAGGGCTCTTTGTGGAGAGCTCCGCTCAGAAGTCCCCTAGCCAGGCCTCTGCCCCCGGCCCCTTCCTCGCTGGTGGTTTGGTCCTCCTGAGCTTCCTGAGGGCAGAGGCTGCCCGGCCACGCCCTGGGACCCAACTCCTTCTGCACTGTCCCCACAGGACTCTGGTGAGGCCTCGCACCTTTCCTATTGGACCTGACGAGGGACAGGACCACGGCCTCCTTCTCGCGGCCCTGGAAGCCATCCACAGACCTGATCTCCAGCTCCGGGTGCCTTGGCGCGAGGCTCTGCCTGAGCAGGTCCACCTGCAACCAAGCAGGCCGCGGCCTCAGCGCCCCAAGCCCAGCGGCCTCGGGACCCAGCCCCCGCTCAGCCAGGGCTCCTGCTGCAGAACTACCCCCCCAGGGAGCCCCGCAGAAGCCCAGGAGGAGGTGCCCGCCTCCCCTGCCCAGGCATGGCGTGAATAGACGGGAGCCATCTGCTGGCAGATGCCCTGCCACTGGATGCTGTCATTTTTCCTGGCTCATAACAGCCACCAGCCTCAGCGGTGTGGACACTGGGAGAGGGAAGGTGGCACCTGCTTCCTGGGCACTGCCCCACATGGCCAGAAGCTTCTACAGGGCGGGCACAACCTGGCCAGAGACTCGGCCGCGGCTGGAGAGGCGGCAGAGGGACAGCTGTCCAGCCAGGGCCACTGTGGAGGGCAGCATCCATGGAGGCTGCTGGCCACCTGGAGGCCACCTGAGAGCCAGACCCACTCTGGGGACTCTGGAGGAGTGATATGTGGGGAGGGCAGAGTGAGGTGACACAGACAGGCAGCTCTTGCTGAAGTCCTCTGCCTGGCCTCTAGTCACGCGAGGCCAGGACTAGCCAACTCACAGGCCACTACGTCACCCTTCTCTTTGGGCCTGTGAGTTGGCTGAGTCCCTAGGGACAGAGGGAGAACAGGGCCCTCACACCTGGAGGTTGTAAGGCGTGATGACAGCAATGTCCCCTGCCTGGACGCCAGCATCCACCAGAGCCTGCACGTGGAGGGTGACGAGGCGGACTTCACCTGGAGGGAGGAGAGCGGCTCACAGAGGGGGGACGAGCCTGGGCACTGGGCCTGTGTGACGCACTCCCCTGCCAGCTGTCCACAGGGCGCATCCTGGGGGCCGGCTCTGGCCACAGGCCTCCAGGCCTAGCAACCAGAGTGCAGGACTCCGGCTAACCCGCCCTTCACGCCACGGTGACGGCAGCCCATCAGCACCTCGAGGAGCAAGGGCTGCCTGGGACTCACCTTCAGGGCGAGACGGGAAGACGTGGCCGCCCATGGACGAGGAGCCATCCGCCTGCCCTTGGGAAGAGCAACCATGCTGCCCCCCAGGCATGACCACTCCAAACCCCTGCAGCCCACGGGAGCCTGCGGTTGCCCATCAGCACCTCCAGGCGCTAGGCCGTCTGAGTGACCAGCTGGCCCAGACAGCAGGCTTACCTGGGTTCCCCCTCGACTGCTCGTCATCATCCTCCAGCTCCAGCAGCCCACAGCCGGCAGTGTCCACAAGCAGCAGAGGGATGCCCGTCTCCTCCGTGGCCACCACGCCTGGGAGGTCCCTAGCACACAGGGGACGAGAGCTGTGCTGGACTCCCACACCACAGCACTGGCCCTTCCCACCGGGAAAAACAGGGGCTGACCCCTGGAGCCTGTGCTGGGTGCCAAGAGCATGAGGCTGGGCAGACGCGGTCCAGCTCCTGGGCAAGGCCACAGTCCCGTCTAGAAAATCAGTCCCTGGCTGACCTGAGCTACAATCCCCAGGACACGTTCCAGTGGGGGGAGCTTGAGGGGGGACACTCACCTCAGGAGGTGGCCGGCCACGGAGGGGTGGGCGTCGAGCTGCCCGCCATACATGACCTCGGAGGCCCAGCGCATGATGGCCTGGTGCATGCGGTACTGCACGGTCAGCATCCGCACCGCGCTCGCCCCCTGCTCCTCGGCCAGGCGCTCCATCAGGCTGCGGGACAGCCCAGCCTGCGCGGCCCTGCACGAGGGGAGGAGGGAAGCAGGGCCCAAGCCACCGTGAAGCCATGTGAGCCACCCATCATCCTGTGACTCCTACCCAGGGGGACCTGGGGGTCGGCAGTCAGACCCCAGGATGTCCCCAGAACACGCCCCTCACAGGACCAGAGGAGCTCTATGGACAGGGAAGGACCCTGGGTCACCGGGCAAGAGCCACAGGGCCAGGCTGCAGAGAGGCAGGAGGGCCAGAGTCATAGGTGCCATGTGACAGGGGCCGGAAGATGCCACACTGAAGACCGGGGGCCACACTGCGGCCCCCAGGGGAGAGAGCCTTGCCACACTCCAGTGTGAGCCAGGGAGGCTACCCGGGACACTGGACCTCCAGAATGGGAGACCACAAACCTAGGCCAGCAGTCACCACCAAGGTGTGCCCAGCTGTCACAGCAACAACAGGAAACCAGTGCAGACGCACCCCAACATCTAGGTGCGCCAGCAGCCGACCCCACAGGGCACCGCCTGTGAGCCAACCCCTCATCCTCACTGGACCTTCCGATCCCCACATCACACAAAGGAGAGGGAGACAGGAGAAGCCAAGGCCCGAGCCTGCCCAGCCAGCTGGCCGAGAGCCAGAACCCACCTGGCCACCCGGCTCCGAGCCTATCCTCGGGCCCCCTGGCACAGAATCTGTCCCCAAGTCGACTGGCAGAACCACTGGGCAAGTGCCCAGTCCCTGGGGGTGACTTGAGAGCCGCCCTCTGGGAATGCAGAGGGCCTCTGCGTCCTTAACCACTGCTCCCCAAGGGACTGTCACCAGGAAGTGAGCCTAGGTGAACTCTGGCCCTGCAAACGCCGCAGGGCCCCACCAGAGCCCCCCAGGTCTCCTTTTCTCTCTGGGGACACACAGGGACCCACTCCCACGGAGGCAGTTCCAGCCTGTCCATCTGAAAGCTTCCTGGAGGACAGAGCCCCTCTCAGGACGCCTGGAGACCCCTGCAGAACAATGAGCCTCCTCACCCAGCTTCACCGACTCCCAATTCCGCATTCCCCTGCGCCCCCATCCCACCGTGACGCGCCTGGAGGGGACGACATCAGTCAGTCCCCATTTCTCTGAGGCTCCTGGCCAGAGGTCCCAGCCCATCAGCAGGCCCCAGAGGTCCGACCCCTCCTTGCACAGCGTCTGGCCTCCAGCTCCAGGCTGGTCGTGACTGCACCAGAGAAGCACCAGGTCCAGACAGCAGCCCAGACCAGCCCGCAGATGGGGGACCTCGACACTCTGGGGGACTCGCTCCTGGGCGGCCTCACTGGACATGGCCTGCCTCCTGGAGCCGGCCACTCAGGGCCGCCTCCACGGCCGACTCTAGGGAGACCCAGCGAGCCACAGAGGCCCTGTGCAGCATTCTGATGGGTAGCTGCGGTTGGGGCTGCCCGACACCCTGGGGACCATAGTCTAGGAGGAGTGGGCAGGGAGGCCCACAGAGGCCAGGGTGAGGAGGGGACGAGGAGGGTAGACAGACGGCACCTCCTTCACCAGCAGGGCCTGTGTGGGGTCCCGGCACCTGCACCCCTCCACAGGGAGAGGCAGGGTCCCCAGGGCCTCTGCATTCTCTGTCCAGGGCACCTACCAAGTGGCCTGCTACCCCACCAGGCCACACTCGATGAGCACCAGGGACAGGCAGGCCCTGAGCATCATCCCGAGGCCATCAGGCTGGGGCACCCCTTCCCTGCCAAGGAGCACAGTCCAGCGGGTCAGCTGTAGAAGCCAGCGAAGGCATAGCACGGGACGTGGGGAGAGGAGGTGTGACCCTGCACAGATGTCCTGCTGGACCTGGAAGGGGCCCCGGGGAGCAGCCTTACTTGTGAGAGACTATAGTGGGCGGCAGCTGCTTGTGATCTCCGGCCAGGATGCACTTTCTAGCCTTCAGCAGGGGGATCCAGCAGCTGGCCTCGAGGGCCTGGGCACACTCGTCAATGACCACCACGTCAAAGTAGCTCTCGGGCAGCAGCTTCAGGGGGCCGTCGGCAGAAGCTCCTGGTTGGGACAAAGACCTTCGGTCTACAGAGTGTGGTGGCGGCTGATCTGGTCTAGCCACAGCCGCAACAGATGCCCAGCAGCACCTCACCGGCCAGCCTTGCACAGCACTGTGTGCAGCAGGCTGGCCCCGGGAACACCAGCCAGGGGGACTCGGGATCCTCGTCCCATCCACCTGGTACTGATACAGCAACAAGTGTGAGCTCTGAGCACCGGCCATTCCAGCCTCCGGTCGCTGACACTACCCGCCCTGGACCGTCTCAAGCCACAGAATGCCCCCGTCTCCGCAGGCCCTGGCTGCAGCGTCTGACAGGAGGCCTTTTTCCTTAGCCACACAGAGGAACTCGTGACCGGCGCCTCAACACGAGGCCGCTGCACAGCTGCTCCTTCCAGGGGCCAGGAGCAGCACGGTGGGAAGGGTCCAGGCTGTGAGCAGGAGGCCCCACGGCAGCCCTGGCACTCGGCAGCAGGCCCCTTCCCCAAGCCACACCCAGGCCTCATCCAACTGTTACCAGAACAGGGTGACAAGTGTGGAAAGTCCCAGCAGGAGGTGGTGGTCCATGCTGGCCCTGCTCCTCCCAGCCTGAGTGCACCACGCTAAAGACACGTGGGTGAGCTTAACACCAAGAAACTTCCTGCCGGACCTTCCAGAGATGGGCGGGACACCCGACCGCACAGGACAGAGCTCCGCTGGCCTTGGGACCACTAAGGATGTGTGCAAATCACGGCTGTGACTCACAGTGCCAAGAGGAACCAGAACTCGTTCATTCTTTCTTTCCTTTTCCCTCCCTCCCTTCTTTCTTCCTTCCTCCCTCTCTCTCTCCCTCTCTCTCTCTGGTGCTGGGGATGGAACCCAGGGCCTCAAACATGCTAGGCAAGTGCTGACCACTGGGCCCAATGCCCGCCTAAAACCAGACACCTTGATGGACACAGCTCCAGGACCCCATCCCAGCTCCCCTCCCAGCCAGGAGAGGC
Source organism: Spermophilus citellus (assembly GCF_964194105.1). Classification (NCBI taxonomy): domain Eukaryota; kingdom Metazoa; phylum Chordata; class Mammalia; order Rodentia; family Sciuridae; genus Spermophilus; species Spermophilus citellus. The sequence continues at coordinate 253,205,761 of NC_138183.1, read as the reverse complement.
CTGAAAGGCCACACGGCCACCAGTGGCCTGTCTGACCTCTAGCAAGCGTAAAGCCAGAGGTGTCTGTGCAAATGGCAGAGCCACGGCCTCTGTGGACTCTACTCCACTCTGCAGAAAGAGTGCTGGAGGATGGTCAGGACCGGCTCTGCCAGACCCCTGGAGACCCACCCATCCTCTCGCAATCCAGGGAGCAAACGTTCATTCAAGGAAAATGGCCGCGTCTCAGCCAGGTGGCCCTGTGCAGTTAACCACCCTCTCCACGCCCTGACCCTTGAGACCAGCAGCCTGGCAGCCACTCCTGCAAATCCCCTTCCCAGAGGCTGGCCATCCAGCCTGCCCAGCAGACCCCACTCCAAGAACACCCTGATCCGATCCAGCCCCCCAGACCAACGGCTTCTCCCGCTGTGTCATCCCACGAGCAGACAGTGGATGAATGTCCTGAGGCAGGGGACCCCAGCAGGAGAAAACAATGGCCTGCAATGGCCAAAGAGCTGGGCCCATGCCCAGCCATGACCTGGAGACCCAGGCTCTGCCCCGGGTTCCCCTTGAGGTTCAGCACAGCAGGAAGGAAGACTAGGAGCCGCACCCAGCCTGGTTCAGTCAGAGAGGAGCCCTCGGCACAGACGGGGAGGCTGTTCCAGGAGGCCGGAGGAATCTGATCACTAGCTGGCCACCAAGAGACTTTAGTGGCCACAAAGGACCACAAACGCAGGCTGTAGGTAGTTCAGAAGTGACTCCCCCAACCCCAATGTCAGGGCTGCCTCATTGCTGTGCCTCCAACACTGTTTCCAACAAGAACGCGCCAGACGAGAGGGTCAAGAAGAGGGCCAGACGTGGGGAAAGGCAGCCAGAGGCCAGCCGGGGCGGGGCGGGGGTCTTACTAAACGAGAACTCTGAACACCAGCTCTTTTAAATACGTTCAAGGAAAAAAGGAACCAAATACAAAGAAGTATGAGGCTCTATTTTACTAAACAGAGTAAAAGCGAAGAGACAAAAATGATTGAAAAAGAGAAGAACCAAGTAGACCCGCCAGCCGAAACGCGCACGCGCAGTTCCCCAAGGCCTCAGCAGCGACCGCGCAGGACAGGAGGCGAGGCCACTCAGCCTGAGGAGCACAAAGGGGCTCAGGCAAGTGACAGAGCCACATACGCATAACACCGGAGAAAGGTGCCGAAAAAATATTTGAAAAAAAATAATGGCTGAAAATTCTCCAAAATTTATAAAAACATGAATCCACACATCCAAGGGGCTCCACAAATTCCATACAGTTTTCTCAAAGACATCCACACCTCGACCAAACTGTCCACATCATAACCAAGCCGTCAGAAAAACAAAGACCAAGACTCTTGAAAGAGGAAAGAGGCACCCGTCCCTCACAGGCGTCCTCAGTAATGTTAGCAGTCGGGGTCTCGGAGGCAGCAGGACAAGCGACGTGACCAAGTGGGGAAAGGAGCCTGTCCACCAGCCAAACCACCTCCAAACACGGATGGAGAAAATAAGACATGGCCCAACCAACAAGAGCTGAAATGACCCGTGACTAGTGGTCCCACCCTTCTAGAAACACTAGAGTCCATCAAGTTGAAATGAAAGAACGCTGGACGGTAGCGCAAACACACGTAAAGAAGAGCACCAACGGGGCGACCACAGAGATAGTGTAAAGTGAGTGTGAGTCAGTGTGAACTTACTTTCATAAGTTAAAGTAATAACTTACTTTCCTGCAACCTGATCTGAAAAGACCTCTGGGTAAAACAATGATCACAACGCCTGCGAGAGCCTGGCCTCTGCTCCTCAGAGCGCCCATCACCTGACAGACGTGACCAAGAGACTCCCAGGCAGCCCAGGACCCTGGTTCCTACCGTCACACCTTGCACGACCCTTCCCCTTGGGTACAGTGGACCTGGCACTTGCTGATAGCCAACAGAACACGGCAACAGTGATGAGCTACCCCGTCCTCAACGCCAGACAAGGTTCGAGCCTTCCTGCTAGGAGACTGTGTCCTTACGCCATGTAGTGAAGTCTACTAGTCAGGTCTTTATCACTGTAATCAAAATGCCCAACAAAAACAACGCAGAGGAGGAAAAGTTTATTTTGGCTCACAGATTCAGAGGGTTAGTCCAATGACCAACTCAAATGCTCTGGGCCCACGGTGAGCAGACATCATGTGGAAGAGCAAGGTGGTGAAGTGCTGCCCCATCACGGTGGCCAGGAAGCAGAGGGCGAGCAAGGGAAGGGGCCACAGGAAAGAGGAAACTCCTGGGCACATCTCCACTGACCACCTCCTCTGGCCCACCTGCCTATAGTCGCCGGTCAGTCCATTCAAACCAGGATGGCCTGATTAGGTCACAGCTCTCATGATCTGATCATTTCATCCCCAAATATTCTTGCAATAACACAGAAGATCTGGGGGTCACCTCATATCTAAACCCCAAGAGCAGTGTCCAGCCAACAATCAGCAAGAAACTCAGTTCCACAGCCCACAAGGAACTGAAGGTCGCCAACAAGCACCTGAGCTCAGAAGCAGACCTTCCTAGGCAAGCCTCGGACGGCGTGCAGCCTGCAGACCCTGAGTGGGGCTGACCAAGCTGTGCCTGAACACGGGGCCCACTGGGGGCTGCTCTAAGTTGCTACATTTGTGGTGATGTTGTCAGCAACAATAAAGACTTCAGACACACAGCCGTGCCTGAACCCCCAAATGGCAGGCTGACCGCATCCTCCACACCACCACGAGGTGCCAGGCACTGTCCCACAGCTACTCCAGGGAGCAACAGAGGACCAAGGCTCATACCCAGGTGGAGTAACGGGAAGGGCGCACGCATGCTCTCTCTTCTCTCTCTCTCTCTCTCTCTCTCTCTCTCACACACACACACACACAGTCACACACAAAAAAAGAAAACCTGAAATAACACTTCAAGACCCTGGACAAAGGAGGTGGGTGACTCGAGGCTGCCTCCCTCAGCCATCCTCAGCACCAAAACAAGTGAGCCCTAGAAATCTCCTGCACAACACTGTGCTGACAGCTACGTATGAAGACAGAGCTCATGGCAGGAGTTCTCATCACAACTTTAAAACAGCAACAAAAACACCTATAGCAAAAGAAGCTACCCAAAATGAGAACCTGGCACCCACCCACAATCCCAGGAGGCCAAGAAAGGAGGATCACAGATTCAAGGCTGTTCTCAGGAGCTTAATGAGACCTTATCTCAAAAAGTTGAAAGGGCTGAGATGTGGTAGAGCAGCCCTGGGTTCAATCCCCAGTAGCAAAAAATGAATGAATGAATAATAAAACACAAAAGAAAGAACACTAAAATACGAAAAAAAAAAAAAAAAAAAGAATCAGTGAGCTACAGAGAGGTCTCAAGCAAGGAAACTAGAATCTCCCAAACACACGGGAGACAGGGCCAGAATAAGGGGACTGACGACAGATGGCCAGATACACGAAGAAGATGCACTGAAGCACATCAAAATCACCTCACTTGAAACCAGGGACGAGGACAAAAATCTTTAAAGTAGACAAAAAATGACATTATGTACAAAGGAGCAAAGAAGAGGAGGATGCAGGATTTGTCTTCAGAATCCCCCATGCAGATGACGGTGCACAGCTTTAGAACACCGGGAGAAAATGTGTCAAGCTAGAATTCACACCTAGCAAAGGATCTCACTCAAAAAGCAGGCCAGATCAAGGTACTGCCAGACACAGCGAAGTCCAAAGAGTAGCAGGCGCAGAGGCCCACACCTGTCACCCCAGCATAGTGGGAGGCTGAGGCAGGAAGATCAGAGCTCAAAGCCAGCCTCAGCAATGGCAAGGTGCTAAGCAACTCAGTGAGCCCCTGTCTCTAAATAAAAATAAAACAGGGCTGGGGATGTGGCTCAGTGGTTAAGTGCCCCAAGTTCAATCCCCAGTACCCCCCCAAAAAAACCTCAGAGTCCATTGAACGTAGACACACACTACTAAGAAACAAAAGGGAAGGAGAGCACGAGAAATCTGGGTCTAACCCAGAGGAAGGCAGAGCCCCAGGGGTAACCGTGTGGGGAAATGTAGAAGATAAGGTTCTTATTGTCTGAATCTCTTTAAAGGAAACACCCCTAGAGCAGTACCCAGTATCACAGGTCTGTGACACCCACGTGACAGACAGGAAGAGCACTCGCACCAGGAGGAGCGCTGTCAGTCCCCACCACAAAGGTCTCAAGCTCCGTGGCGACAGGGGGAAGCCCCGGGGTTGGAGCAGCACTGCGGCCCGCAGCCCCGGCAACACGGAGCCCCAGCCCGCACGCCCTCCAAGACAGGAGCAGAGACTGGGAACTGCCCCTCGACTCAAAAGCAACCAGAGAGGAGGGAAAGGACTAAGGGCCAAATGGGACACATAGAAAACAGAGAGCGGAACAAGAGGCTTCAGCTCCTGTACCAGATGCAAGTGCTCTGAACACCGCGGGGGCAGAAAGGACCGAACAGGACAGAAGAGAAAACCCAACGCGTGCCTGCCAGGAACACCAGCGGCCCCCACGAACTAAGAGACTGCAAAGACACCTGGAAAACTCCACTGTTTAAAAACCACGTGGCAAAAAAGAAACCAAGAGTTCAGGAGGGAAAAAAAGAAATCAAAAACCAAATCAGCATTTGGAAAGGAATGGAAATGAAAACACAAAATTTCAGAACTTGTGGGGAGCCACAAAGACAGTAGCTAAGCACTTATATCAGGAAAGAAGAAAGGCCTCAAACCAACGAGCCACTCCCACCTAAGACGCTCGAGGAGAAGAGCCAACTGAGCCCAAGTCACCAGAAAGGAACAAACAGGGAAGGTCGGGGCGCAACCCACAGAAGGGAAAGGGAAATGGGGAACCGGAGCTGGCTAGCGGGCGGGGGCAAGGGCACGAAAACCATGGCCTGCAGGTCACTGTCACCGCGTCCTGCAGAGGGTCTTCAAGGAACAGAGAAGTCGCACCCTCCAAAGAGCCCCAGGGCCAGAGGCCACCAGCCCTCAGGCAGGGGGCGCTGCAATGCCACATAGGCACTCAGCACACGCAGCGCCACACACTCAGTGCCACGTGGGCACATCAGCACACGCAGCGCCACACACCCAGTGCCACGTGGGCACACTCAGCACACGCAGCACCACACACCCAGTGCCACGTGGGCACATCAGCACACGCAGCGCCACACACCCAGTGCCACGTGGGCACATCAGCACACGCAGCACCACACACCCAGTGCCACGTGGGCACACTCAGCACACGCAGTGCCACACACTCAGCGCCACGTGGGCACATTTAGCCCCGCCCGCCTGCCCCGTTCAGGCCGGGGCCGCACCTGTGTTGGTGGCCAGGACCACACTGGCCTGCGTGAGGCTCTCCACCATGGCGGCCTCTTCCCGCTGCTTCAGCTCCTTCCTTAGCAGCTTGATTTCATTCCAAAAATTACCCCTCTCTCTCTTGTCCTGGGTCTTTCTGTTTTTTACCTGCAAATGGAAGCAAAGAGCGCCATGACTTGCCTGCTTCGCACTCCCTGCGCTCCGAGCGCCGTCACCACCTGCTCCAGCACAGCGAGCTCCTCAAGAGGCCACGACACTCGGCCTCACACTCCACTCCACAGGGAGGAGAGGGACGCCCATGTCCTGGGGAGACGCGGTGGGGACAGGACGGCCGCCTGCAGGGACCAGCTGTTGCTGCCGGCGTATCACCCACGTTTTTCAAGAGATCAAGATCAACATGTTTCAGCCCATAATCACCCAACCACACCCACGTTCGGCTGCTTTGCTTATCTGGAATCCGCAGCGGGAGGAGGTACCCCACCGCCTGATTCACTAAGCAGCAAGGCCCGAAGCGCTGGCTTCAGCAGGTACAAGGACACGACATCGTCCACACCAGACAGAGCGAGAACCATCAAGCACGTCCCACACCACCTTATCCAGCCTCCGTCCACCAGCAGCCAGAGCTGTCCATCTGCACCAGGGCAGCCTCGCCTGGGCTGTGGGGCAGGACGGACAGCCTCCGAGCCCCTCCCTGCGGCCATCACTGCTGGGCACAGAGGGCGCTGAGGAGACGGCTGCTGGGGGCAGCAAACGCGGCCAGGGCGGAAACTAGACCAGAAGGCAGAGGCCTGGGACCCTGCCACCCCAAGGGGACCTGCACCCCGCGTGCCCCCTGCTCCTGGCACCGGCCACCAGAGAAGGTGGTGTGGACGAGGACTCAGGAGGCTCACTGCTTCCTCTTTCTCCTCGGCTGCTTCCCGCTGGTGCCAACACTCTCTGCCAGGCAACGGGAGCAAGGGGGGCATCCAGGAAACGCTGCTTCCTGATGGGTTCCTCGCCCCCGGCAACGCCTGGAGCAGGGCACCCCGTAAATGCCGAGTGCAGCTCGCTGTCAAAGACGAGCATGGAGGGAGAGGGCAGCCCACTTTTTAATGATTCAATGGCGGATGGAGGCGAGAGACCAGGAGGAACAGACTGCAGGCCAAGCCACACGGGGACGCCAGGACGCACCAGGATCCGGTCGATGTCCTTCCTGATGTCTGCGACGATCTGGGTGCTGTCGCTCCGCGCCAACACCGCGTCCAGAGAGTGCTGCTGAATGGACTCCAGCAGGCGGGCAGGGTGCCCCAGGCGCAGGATCCGCTGCTTCCAGTGGGCCAGACGCTCCACCAGATTGTCCACCGCGATGTTCGAGGGGGCACAGCACAGAACCTGGGCGACGCAGTGGAATCAGGGCTGGGCGACCTTTTCTGAGTCTGTGCTACAAGACAGGAAGGCTTCGGCCACAGAGGAAGGAGCAGAGCGTGCGACAGCCAACCTGCAGCCCTTGGGCCACGGAGGACGGAGCCCTCAGCACCGCACCCAGCACGTCTGCCGCCCGGACCCAGGCCCCCGAAACCTGTCAGTCTTCAAAGCACCAAAACGTCACGTGACTTGCAACTGCAGAAGAAGGCCCTAAGATTCAAGTGTGCACTGGAAGACCAGCCACCAAATCCCACCAAGTCATTTTTACATCTGACCAACACAGGGTGCAGTGGAATTTCCACTCCACTGCAGGAACACAAGACGGCCAGCAGAGGGAGACCCACAGCCCCCACCCGTCCCCCAATCCCCACGGATGTTCAGGGCACACCCAGCCTCGCTGCTCGATGAGCACAAGGAGCCTGCCAGGTGTGGTGGTGCACACTTACGACCCCAGCTACACCGAAGGCTGAGGCAGCAGGATCATGTCTGAGGACGGCCTCAGCAATTCAGTGAGACCCTATCTCAATATAAAGAATTAATTAAAAGGGCTGCCGATGTGGCTCAGTGGCAGAATGACCCTGGATTCAATCCTCAGTGTTGCATGCACAAAGAGAGACACTCAATTATAAGCCACCAAAGCCGCTACTTGTTCAGTAAGTACCTTTTCTTGCCAGTTTTTAAACAGCTGCGTAGACACCCATCCACAGGGAGGAAACCTTGGACACTGATTTAACTAAGTGGCAACAACCCTTGCAGCTCTGAAAAGCAGCAGCTCAGGTAGGCACAGTGGTGCACACCTGTGATCCCAGCTACTCAGGAGGCAGAGGCAAGAGGATTGCAACTTTGAGGACAGCCTCGGCAACTGAGCAAGACTGTCAAAATTTAAAAAGGGCTGGGGATGTGGCTGGTGTTGAGTCACTTGCCCTGTATGTGCAAGGCCCTAGGTTCTGTCCCCGGCACTGCAAACAGCATAAGGTAGCAACTCTGCCAGTCAGTGCTGGCTTTGCTTCTCACTGGCGTGACGGGCAGGTGACCCTGTCTGGGTTTCCTTGCCTACAACCTGGGCTGCTAACAGTCCCCAGCAAGCAGGGTAGAAGACACCCAGAAGGCCGTGGGTTGGAAGCGGCACCAGCACAGGCCGATCTACCAATGCCGACCACTGCCACACCAGCTCTTGCCCGGACCATGCTGCCACGTACCAGGAGGGACTGTCTAACACACCTCCTGTGTCCTCGGGTCAGGATGACTCAGTGGATGTGAAGACGAAAGACCCTTTCTGGACCACAGCAAAGACAAGGGAGCGAGGACGTGCACCCTGGACAGCCCGCGATCCATGCATCGCGCATGCATCCTGTCCACTAACCAGGCACAGGGTCAAGGGCCTGGTCAGCCACACACCCCAGTATGGGCCTGAACACAGCTGGAGCCAAGGAGCTTGGGCAGGGACACCCACGGGTGGCTTCTGCAGTGGGAAGGGCTCCAGGAGCCTGAGCCACACTGTCCACACAGGGGCTCCTGGGCACTCCCCTGACCCGAGGGGCTGTCAGACATCAGAAGGGCCCTGCCAGCCCGCTGTGTGTGTGTGATCTTGGGGACTGAACCCAGGGTCACTCTACCTGAGCTACACTGGACCTCAGCCCCCTTTTTTTTTTTTAATCTTTGTTTTGTTTATTTGTTTATTTTACATGGTGCTGAGGATCAAACCCAGTGTCTCACGCATGCCAGGCCAGCGCTCTACTGCTGAGCCCCAGCCCCAGCCCCAGCCCCTCAGCCCTTTTACTTTGAGACGGGGTCTCACTAAGTTGCCCACGGTGGCCTTGGACTTGCCATCCTCCTGCCTCAGCCTCCTGTCTCTGGGATTACAGGTGAGGGCCAGGACACCAGCTCCAACCCTCGCTCCTAAAGGTCCAGTGAGGTTCCTGACCAACCCTACCAGAACTGTGGCTGGGATCCCACCAAGTGCCCACTGAGCACGGCGGGGACCCGCAGACAGTGCCCCACCTTCAGGCCCTGCTTCACAGCCTGCAGGATGATCTCGACCAAGGTCGTGGTTTTCCCAGTGCCCGGCGGCCCGTGGATGATGGCGAGCTCTTTCTGGGACAGCGCAAACAAGACGGCTTCCTTCTGGGAGGGGTCCAGGGTGGCATTGAAGAGCACCAGGGGGCCTGCGGGGCAGCAGCTGTCAGGCCCGGCCCTGCCACCCGCCTGCTAACCTCCTCACAGGGCGCACACGGGTAGCACGCTGGACTCGGCTGTCTACGGAGGACTTCCAGAACGGGCCACGGCTATTCAGTTACATGCTGCTGGTGGCTGCCACAGCAGAGGCAAGGCATGGCCCCCATGGAAAAGGTCCCCGACCCACCGTCTGGGATAACAGGCAAGAAAGAAAGGTTTTTGGAGACGCGCCGATTTCCATCATCTCACCCCTTTTAGTTAAATGACAAAAAAAAGAAAGAAAGAAATGCTAACGAATTCCAGAGTGGTATCTCTACTCTAGATTGGAAAACTAACAAGCTTCTTATGCTCTGTGCCCGCTGTGCCCACCTGTGCCAAGTACTGCCCATGCCTGTGGCAAAGCCCCCGACTGACACACAAGCACACTGAGCCTGCTGGCCAGGGGTACTGGTGCACTCATGAGAACAAAATGATTTGTGAACAGTCCAGGGGGGTCACGGGCAATGAACCCACCACCAAATCTGAAGTCCCCTGCACATTCCACTACCCCACACCAAATCCCCTTTCCCTGGACTACAGCCATGATCAGGACATGCCACAATCCTCACACAGAGTAAATAAGCCATGAGGGTGGCCATGCCTGCCATCCCAGAGGCTAAGGCAGGAGGATCGCAGATTCAAGGCTAGCTTGGGCAACTTAGCAAGGCCCTAGGCTACTCAGCGAGACCCTGTCTCAAAAACTCTAAAGGGCGGGGATGTGGCTCAGTGGTTAAGTGCCTCTGGGTTCAATCCACAGTACTGCAAAAAAAAAAAAAAAAAACTATAGTAAACAAATTTCTGGTTCAGTTTCCAGCCCATAGTGCCCTGCACAAAATATCTGACAGAAATAAAGTATCATTGAAATACGTGTACCTTTAGAATTTCCAAAAAAAAAAAAAAAAAAACGTGGAGAGAAAATGAGTATCCATAAAGCCGTGCCATGAGGAGTGCGGACTGAAGCAGCCCGGGTCTGGGCTCTCAGTCTGCTGTGCCGTGGCGCTGGGTGAAACATCGGGGCCGCACCACCCCACCCACATAGGTTTTTATTTCGAGATGGTCTTGCTAAGTTGCCCAGGCTGGCCTGGAACTAGGGATCCTCCTGCCCGAGGCTCCGGAGCCTCTGGAGTCACAGCATGTGCCACCGCACCCGGCAGCCCTGTTTCCAAGCTACTCAACAATGGAGTTGTTAGCGGGTACAATGACAGACGGGGTTGGCGCGTGGCTCAGCGGAGGAGCGCGTGCCAAGCAGGCACAGGGCCCTGGGCTGCTGGTGACCCGGCACTGGACAATCGACAGAAGCCCCCCGTCTTCAGCAGTGCTGACACACGAGCAGCCGTGCTGAGTAAAGCCCTCTGACAGTGGGCTTCCGGGACATGCTCCTAACTGCACCCTCACACTCAGGCCCACGGTCAGACCCTGCTCGACAGCTTCAGCAACAATTAAAGAAAAAAGTCTTCACCTATGTCACCGGCAGGGCTGGGGGCGGATCCGTGGAAGATCAGCTCTATGAGCGGGGACGCTGGCCCCGAGTGGAACTTCTTCAGAGCCACCAGAGCCCTGTGGGAGAGACAGCACCGAGAGCTCGGGGGAAGCCAGCAGCTCAGGCCAGTGTCTCACACGGGGCCCGGGCCAGGGCCGCAGCCCGGGAGCCCACCTGCCTCCACACTCACGCCTTCAGCCGCTTGTACGTGACATCATTGGCGAGCTTCAGCAGCCTGTAGGAACTCTCTCGATCCAAGTCCAACTGGAGGTCCTGGGACTCGTCAAAGGCCACTGTGACAGACTTCTGGGTGATACGGGTCAGGATCCCAGAGGCCAGCTGACCACCTTCGTGGGCAGCACCATACAGACCCACAATGTCACCTGTGAAACCCAAGCCACATCGCATCAGAACTGGAAAAAGCGAGGTACTGTTTTGTGTGATAAATTCCAGGACGTTTCAAATGTGACGCCATCGTGGCTTTCTCCTCCTGCCTTTGTTTCCTGTGCTCGAGTCTCTGCCTCCCCCGCCACACCCCTGGCCACTGATGGGTCCATAGATCCACCGGGGCCCCAGCTGGGCACCTGGACGGAGACCCACAGCCGCCAGCTGGGCCAGGCACTGAGGGCGCAGGGGGAAAGCCGTGTCCGCAGCCCCAACAACAGGACAAGGGCGCAAGACCTCAGCCTGCCGGGGCTGCCCCAGCTGTCCCCACATCGCCTCCTCTCTCCAAACCCAGCCAGGACCCCAACAACCACTGGGGCAAGGGTCAATCACAGCACTGTCCCCACAGAACAAGGCAGAGACTGACGGTGCAAAGGACGTCGTGACAGCCCCTCTCCGGGTTCCCTGGGCTGCGGCGTCAGGCAGCAACTACTGACTGTCCCTCCTGTCAGGCTGTGAGCTCCGCAGAGCCTGCCCAGCAGGGGAAGGTCTGGGAGTCCACAGCTGCCCACCCTGCACACCCAGCCATGGGGACCAAGGCCAAAGCCACCCCCTATGTGACAAGAGTCACAGGTGACTTCTGGGCCGCCCCTGTGTGACAACGGTCACAGGTGACTCCAGGACACCCCTGTGATAACGGTCACGGGTGACTCCTGGGCCGCCCCTGTGTGACAACAGTCATGGTGACTCCTGGGCCGCCCCTGTGTGACAACAGTCATGGTGACTCCAGAGCTGCCCCTGTGTGACAACAGTCACGAGTAACCAAATTTCCTAGTAGCTACATTAAAACGTGAAGGAAGCTGAGCATGGTGGGCACGCTGTAATCCAGCTGCTCAGGAGGGAGGCAGGGGGACCAAAGCTCAAGGCCAGCCTCAGCCACCGAGCGGGACCCCGTGTCCAGGTAAAATAAGAAGGGCTGGGGGCGGCGTCTGGTCGGCATCGAGATACACACCAGAAGTGAAGCTGTTGCTGGGAAGCACCCCGGCAGAGCCACCCCTCCTGGGCTCCAGGGTGACCAGCAGCCGTCCGTACAGCCCCGTGCGCTGGCTGGACACCTGCAGCTTCAGCAGACACACGCCCCGGCTCTGGAGCTCCTTCAGAGAGATGCTCTCCTGCCAGGACCTGCAAGACATCCAGGTCAGGGCTTCCGGCTGTCCCTCACCAGCTTCTGCTTCCCCACCCACGTGAGACAGGGGACAGAGACAGGAAGACAAGCGTCTGCACAGGCACGTCCTCTCAGAGAGCCGAGCCTGCCCGGCCCCAACTGGCCCTCCCCATCCTCCAGGGCAGCTGATGCCAGGACCTCTGGGCTTTGGCTCCCACCACGCCCTGGTCCTCATCAACACTAGGTCCCACTGGTGCCCTGGTGCCCTCGCCGCCTCTCATCCTCCATCCCTGGCACCACCTAGGGCCACTACTGCTAACCTGGACTAAACTTGGCTCCTAACTGCTTATCTCTGGGCTTTCCCTGCCCAGCTGCCCCAGGGCAGCGCAGTGCCCACCGACCCATCCCCTCAGCTGCCCTCCCTCGCCAAGAGCCATCCCCGGTGCACAGTGGCAGGATGAGCCCCTCAGTAGGCCCTCCTGAGCCTGGCCCTTCCCTACTTTCCCTGATGGTCGGCAACAGCCAGGGCCATGTGCAGCCTCTGTGCTTGATGCTGAGCACCTGACGCAAAAGGAAGGGTTTGTTCTCAGACAAGGTGTGGGGTGGAATCGTGCCGTTTCGCATTGAGGTGAGGCAGGCTCAGAGACCACCTGCGAAGCCTACCCACCATAGTGCAGGAGCTGGGATCCCACTGAGCTCCCAGCCAGCAGGGTCAGAGGCCTCTCAAGCAGATCCTGCCAAGGGGTGGGTCTGGAGGCAGACTGCCCCGATCCGCGTCACCCTGGGCAAGCTCCATGGCCCCTCTGTCCCTCCTTGGACAGGACAAGAGTCACAGCTCTGTAGGGCTGGCAGGAGGTCTTAAGGAGACTGACACCAGGTACTGCTCGTCTTGCTTCAGGCAAAGGGATCCCCAACCAAGGCCCACCTCAGGTTGTCCACACCTCCTTCACCAACTCTCCTGGGCACCACCCAACGCTCACTCCTCCTGTGCTCAGCACCGTCCTCCAGGAAGCCCCCCTGATGTCCTCCTAGGGCTCTCCAGCCAGCAGTGGCCATGCTGCTTGGGCACAGGGCTGTTTCTGGTCATGCTTTCTGTGCAGACACTCTAACTTCCTCATCTTTTTCTTTGCTTGGTGGGGAGCAGGAAGGGGACAGGGGTTCCTGGGGTTGGCCAGAGACGGACACACATGTGCCTGTCCTGAGTGACTCCATGGTGTGTGGAATAGCAGTCTTCAGGCTGCACCTGCCCTGAGTGACTCCATGGTGTGTAGAACAGCAGTCCTCAGGCTGTACCTGCCCTGAGTGACTCCATGGTGTGTAGAACAGCAGTCCTCAGGCTGTGCCTGCCCTAGTGACTCCATGGTGTGTAGAACAGCAGTCCTCAGGCTGTGCCTGCCCTAGTGACTCCATGGTGTGTAGAACAGCAGTCCTCAGGCTGTGCCTACCCTAGTGACTCCATGGTGTGTAGAACAGCAGTCCTCAGGCTGTGCCTACCCTAGTGACTCCATGGTGTGTAGGACAGCAGTCCTCAGGCTGTGCCTGCCCTAGTGACTCCATGGTGTGTAGAACAGCAGTCCTCAGGCTGTGCCTGCCCTGGTGACCCCATGGTGTGTAGAACAGCAGTCCTCAGGCTGTGCCTGCCCTGAGTGACTCCATGGTGTGCAGAACAGCAGTCCTCAGTCTGTGCCTCCCCTGAGTGACTCCATGGTGTGCAGAACAGCAGTCCTCAGGCTGTGCCTGCCCTAGTGACTCCATGGTGTGTAGAATAGCAGTCCTCAGGCTGTGCCTGCCCTAGAGACTCCATGGTGTGTAGAGCAGTCCTCAGGCTGCACCTGCCCTGAGTGACTCCATGGTGTGTATAACAGCAGTCCTCAGGCTGTGCCTACCCTAGTGACTCCATGGTGTGTAGGACAGCAGTCCTCAGGCTGTGCCTGCCCTAGTGACTCCATGGTGTGTGGAATAGCAGTCCTCAGGCTGCGCCTGCCCTGAGTGACTCCATGGTGTGCAGAACAGCAGTCCTCAGTCTGTGCCTCCCCTGAGTGACTCCATGGTGTGCAGAACAGCAGTCCTCAGGCTGTGCCTGCCCTAGTGACTCCATGGTGTGTAGAACAGCAGTCCTCAGGCTGTGCCTGCCCTAGTGACTCCATGGTGTGTGGAATAGCAGTCCTCAGGCTGCGCCTGCCCTGAGTGACTCCATGGTGTGTAGAACAGCAGTCCTCAGGCTGTGCCTGCCCTGGTGACTCCATGGTGTGTAGAACAGCAGTCCTCAGGCTGTGCCTGCCCTGGTGACTCCATGGTGTGTAGAACAGCAGTCCTCAGGCTGTGCCTGCCCTAGTGACTCCATGGTGTGTAGAACAGCAGTCCTCAGGCTGTGCCTGTCCTGAGTCACTCCATGGTGTGTGGATAGCAGTGCTCAGGCTGCGCCTGCCCTGATGACTCCATGGTGTGTAGGACAGCAGTCCTCAGGCTGTGCCTGCCCTGAGTGACTCCATGGTGTGTAGAACAGCAGTCCTCAGGCTGCACCTGCCCTGAGTCACTCCATGGTGTGCAGAACAGCAGTCCTCAGGCTGCGCCTGCCCTAGTGACTCCATGGTGGGTAGGACAGCAGTCCTCAGGCTGCGCCTGCCCTAGTGACTCCATGGTGTGTAGAACAGCAGTCCTCAGGCTGTGTCTGCCCTGGTGACTCCATGGTGTGTAGAACAGCAGTCCTCAGGCTGTGCCTGCCCTAGTGACTCCATGGTGTGTAGAACAGCAGTCCTCAGGCTGCGCCTGCCCTGGTGACTCCATGGTGTGTAGGACAGCAGTCCTCAGGCTGTGCCTGCCCTAGTGACTCCATGGTGTGTAGGACAGCAGTCCTCAGGCTGCACCTGCCCTGAGTGACTCCATGGTGTGTGGAATAGCAGTCCTCAGGCTGCGCCTGCCCTGAGTGACTCCATGGTGTGCAGAACAGCAGTCCTCAGGCTGCGCCTGCCCTGAGTGACTCCATGGTGTGCAGAACAGCAGTCCTCAGGCTGCGCCTGCCCTGAGTGACTCCATGGTGTGCAGAACAGCAGTCCTCAGGCTGCGCCTGCCCTGAGTGACTCCATGGTGTGCAGAACAGCAGTCCTCAGGCTGTGCCTGCCCTGAGTGACTCCATGGTGTGTAGAACAGCAGTCCTCAGGCTGTACCTGCCCTGAGTGACTCCATGGTGTGTAGGACAGCAGCTCTCAGGCTGCACCTGCCCTGGTGACTCCATGGTATGTAGAACAGCAGCCCTAGGGCTGCACCTGCCCTAGTGACTCCATGGTGTACAGAACAGGCTGTGCCTACATCTGCTACTCCATTTTGTAAAGCAGTAGTTTGCCATGAGCTGCTCTGTTTTGAATTTAAGTGCACATCTTGTTTGTACAACTAAACACCCACCATCTGCCTGGCACGAAGTAATCATGCTAATAAGAATGACTGCCCATGAAATCATCAAATTAATCGGAAGCACTTGGATGCACGGGTATATCAAACTCAAACGGGAAAAACCTGACCCATGAGCTTATGGAGCACACTAGACCACCAAGTGACACAAAACCCCTCCCTTGAGACCCTTAAAAAAAGGAGTGTCCCAAGACTGGACACGGTGGCACCCTGACCCCATCACCTGGTCACTTGTGAAGGGCCTTATGCAGGAAATTCTCCACAGGAAGGAGCTTGGGAATCTCTGCCCTCTGCCTTTAGCAGAACCCGGTGCCTCCTGCCCGTGATGACCACTCAGGCCCACTCACGCTTCCATTGCACGTGCACTGTGAGACTGCGTCCATCAGGACCTGGGCCTAGAACAAACTCCTGTGCTCCTGAAGCCAGAATTAGGCAGGCAGGCAGTAGAGACAGGTAAACTGAGTCTGGTCGGATCAAGGAGGCTAATTTTGAGTGAGTGGGGGAAGTCGGAGAAAGTCCCCTGAGGGATTGAAATGTTAGTTCCCGGGAGCCCTTCTTCCACCCTGATCCAGACCCTGCCCCTGCCTGTTGCTGAGGTCACCTGTCCCAAGAGGGCCCTCCCTACTGGGAGTCCTGAAGCTGTGGATGACTGTGTCCAGGGCTGTCCACCCTGCCCTTCCCCCTACCTTGAGGCCACCCCACCAGCACTTCCTAGGCCTAGTCACACCCGCAGGAAGGAGGAAGAGGAGGAGAGCAGGAGGACAGAGGACCCTAGGACAGATAGAGAGGGCAGCCTCCCTTCTTGGCACACCAGGGTACAGCCATGGCCCCTTCTCCCTCCAGGAGGAGTCTGTGTTAGGAGTCCAGTGCTTTTTAAATAAACCCTGCTTTATGTCCTTGCCTCGGCCTGCTGCTCTAAGGTTCAGACTTCAACACGGGGGAAGCAGGGCTCGAACCGGTAACCGGCGGTATCACTCTGCGTCTGGGCGAGTTCTGGGGCCGGTCCCCTCTCTTACCTGACCACCTGCCTTCTGAGCCCTGCGTCGCCCTGACCCCGTCCTACAGCTCCGCAGCCTGCACCTGCCCCCCTGGGGTGTGCCGCGTGAATGGGGTTTGGAGACCACAAACTGAAGCTGGAAGAAGACAGCTGCGCGCGCCGCCGCCAGAGCCCGCGGCCGGGACTCTGCGGCCACCGGCAGGTGCCCACGCTGAGGAGACGCGCACCTGCGGACCGGGTGACACGGCGGGCTCCCCACAGCGGCCTCGCGCCCGCCGCCTACCTGCGCTCCTCCACCTCCGCGTCCCTCTCCAGTTCCAGCAAGTCCAGCTGCTTGGTCACGAACCTCTCCACAGTGGCCGAAGCCATGGCCGCAACGCCACGGACCCGCTGCCGCGCAGCAGCCGCGTTCCCCGCCGGGCTGGTGCGTCGCCGCACAGGGTCCGCGCCGCTTCCACTTCCGCTTCCGGCCGAACCACGCGAAGATGGCGGCGGCCGCGGCGCTCACGGGCCCCCTCGGGCGGCTGGCGTTGGCCTGCGGCCGCAGCATTCTAACACCCTGGCGGCCCGGAGCGGGTGAGGCCCGGACGGCCGGGTGCAAGGAGGGGGCGGCCTGGGCAGGCGACGTCCCCTTGGCTTCCGAGGAGGCCCGGGAGTTGGTGGCTGGCCCCGGCGGCGGCGGGGAGGGACAGGCCGCGGAGCCCGAGCGGGGTCGCCGGGGGCCGGTCCCGGTCGCCGGGTTTCGAGGCCCTGCTGCGGCCGCTGCGCGCGGCAGACGCCCCTGCGTTCCCACGCCCTGGTGACCGCGCTCTCTTCTTCCCGCAGCCGCGCTCGGGCCCGCCGCGCGGAGACTCGGTTCGCAGAGCCCGTCGCCTCCAGCAGGGTAATAGCCAGATGGGGTCTGCGCCTCGCCTCCCCCTCGAGCCAGGACTCCCCTCGCCCGAGAGTCGGAGAGCGCTTAAGCTCTGACCTTTTGACAGTTTTTCTCAGGCCTTAGATTAGTTCTCAGCTCCGCAGAACACCTGGTAGGGAGAATACCAGACCCGGCCACTGAAGGAGACCCCGTCGTCCCAAAGTAAAAAGAGAAGGGGCTGGGATCGAGTTCAGTGGGCGAGCCCCCAGCTCCCCTCCCCAGGCTGCGGGTGTGGGGAGGAGGGAGAAATACACACAGATGTGCCTACCTCCCGCCAGAATGCTCAGCAGCAGCAGGAGCAGAAGCTGAAAAACTCAATCTGAACCTAGGAAGAAATCCAAAGTGGTGTTTTACTAGAAGTGTCCTGTTATTCCCATATCGCACATGAAAGGTTCTGGCTGTCTTTGCCAGGCCCCATTTATCTGTGCTGTTTTCTTCATGAATATCACACAGGACAGAGAATTAAGAGACTGCTCCTCAAAGTCACTGCCCACCCGCAGATCATGGTGTGTTGTTCCTAGTGCCTCTGAAACCAAGCATGGTGGGAAAATGCCTATTAATTTCAGATTTGTGTCAAGTTCCCCTGTGCCCCATCCTGGGCCTAGACATTGGCATGTTTTCCCGTGGAACAGAATGCTTAAGACACTCGTGTTACTAATGATTGATCAGCCACTGCCATTGAAATACATCATAGCCCTCGGGGTATGTAGGAGACTCAGTGTTTGACCAGAGAGGTGGGAGTGGTCCTAAAGGGGCGGTGTTACTGTTGCTCAAGCCCCTCTCCCTCTCCAAAGCAGGTTTGCACACACACGCCCAGAGCTCTGTAACTCCCAGCACCCGCCGCGCCACCTGCCAGTACGGCAGTCTCTTTGCTGTGGTGCACATCAATACAGATGTCCAGTGCCTGTGAGAGGATAGCTCATCTTGACCACAAGCGCAGCATCTCTTTCTTGGGGATTTTGAGCTGCCTTTCATGTGCATATGGTACACATTTATGAAATGTTTTCACAGGTATGTTCCTAAAACGTCTCTGAGTTCACCACCATGGCCAGAAGTTGTTCTGCCAGACCCAGCTGAGGAGACCAGACACCACATAGGTAAAGACTTGCAGGGAGGGGGCTGGGGTTGTGGCTCAGCAGTAGAGCACTTGCCTAGCACACACGAAATGCTTCAATCGATTCTCAGCACCACATAAAAATACATAAAAAAAAGGTATTGTGTCCAAATACAGCCAAGGAAAAATATATATATTTTAAAAAAAAAATCCTTGCAGGGAGTCAAAACAAGGGGAGGTACCCAACACTGCTCTGGCCAGCAATCAAGGTGGCCACTGCCACAAAGCAGGGTTTCACATCCCAGGTGCTCAAGGGCATAGCATGGTGTGAATCCTCATGTCCATTTTTGCCAGTAAACACCAAAATTCTAAATGCTCGTTCATAACCACACACAGTGGTGCATGCCTGTAATCCCATGACTCAGGAGGCCGAGGTAGGAAGATTGGTAATTCAAGGCCAGCCTTGGCAACTCAGCCAGACCCTGTCTCAAAACAAAAAGGCTTGGGATGTGGCTCAGTGGTAGAGCACCCCTGGGTTCAATCCCTGGTACAAAACAACAACCTCAAAACCACCCAGTGTTCAAAATGTTGGTTCATTCATTCAGCAAATAGCTCTGGAGCAGCTGTCCTGAGGCAGGTCCCAGTACCTGCCCTGGGTCCCACCTGTCTCCGTGTATTCAGGAGCAGCTTCTCCCCTGTCTGAAGAGCAACGTTGATGAGCAGAAGTGCTGCCCTGGGTGCTGGAGAAACGTTCAGGGTGTGGGGAATTGCAGCGACCCAGAGCCCACGTCAGGAGGAGGAACACCATGGCTGCCACTGTGGCCAGGAAGGAGCCAGATCCTCAGTTTTCCAGAAAGCTGGAAACCTATGTTGTTGAATAGACCCTTCTGGTATTTTAAAGTATGTTTAGGGTATTATACAAGATAGCCACGCATGGTGGTGCATGCCTGTAATCCCAGCAACTTGGGAGGCTAAGGCAGGAGGATGGCCATTTGGAAGTCAGACTCAGCAGCTTAGCATGACCAGATCTCAAAGATGGGCTGGGGATGTAGCTCAGCGGTAGAGTGCTTATCTAGCATGGGCAAGGCCCTGGGTTCCATTACCAGGTCCACAAAGGAAAAAAGACGGCGTACAGGTGAAAGTAGTCATTCCCCAGTGTCTGGGGGGGATGGGCCTCAGGCTGCCTGCGGGTTCGGAATCCTCAGATGCCCAAGCCCTGAAGTCTGAAATGGCTAAGAGTTCACATGTCACCTATACATGTCCTCCCGAATATGTAAGTCATCTCTAGGCAACTTATAATGTCCGGTGTAACACAAATGCCACGTTAATTCTTCTGTCGCTTAGGGAGTAAAGGCAAGAGAAAAGGTCCATTATCTGTTCAATACAGATGCAGCTTTTTTCCCTGAATTTTTTCAATCCGAAGTTGATTGAATCCAGGGATGCGAAGGGCTGACTGCACACCAAGACTTCTGCCCTCGCTGCCAGGTGCAGCTTCTGGCTTTGACTCTGTGTCCAGGGCAGGAACTGCCTTGTCCTCCTGTGTGTCCAGCTGCAGGCCAAGCTGGGTGTCTGCTCAGTGAGCCCCTATTCAGAGCAGACCTCAAGGTCTAGCACACGGTGGCCTGAGTTCGAGTCAGGGCTGTGAAGATAGCAGAGGAGCCAAGTCCGGGAGGCGTGGCTGGAGTCTGCCTGCCCCCAGAATGTGATTCTGGGTGCTCCTTGTTGGGAAAGGCTGTCCTTCCCTTCTTGGTTTGGCCGCCCCCTGCCACTGCTCCTTAATGAACAGCAGTGGAAAGATGAGGGTTCCTCCCACCCAGAGCCGTGGACAGGCAGGGGGCTCATGCTCAGGCCAGAGAACCGCAAGAGGCAGTTTGGGCCTGCTGTGGGGCCTGAGGGCACCCCATCTGTCAACCCCACACCCAAGGGGCTGGTGCCTCTGGGAGCAGCAGCTGGGCCTCCTCCTTGGCACCTGTGCTTACAGGGTGGACAAGACAGGGTTAGGCCGCCTGCAGTGAGCTGCCCTCACCAGGTGCCAGCGGGCAGCAAGTGCTCCACATCACCCTGCGGTGGGGGGTGAGGGTGGGCCACCTGTGCCTTTCCAGTTGGGGTGACTGCCGTGCTCTTCCCCAGACGTCGTGAGGAAGGTGAATGAGCTGATCGCCACCGGCCAGTATGGCCGTCTCTTTGCTGTGGTGCACTTTGCCAGCCACCAGTGGAAGGTGACCTCCGAAGACCTGATTTTAATCCATAATGAACTAGATGTCAAGTGTGGGGAGAGGATTCGATTGGAGAAGGTGAGGCTGTTGATTTCTCTGTCTATTCAGCGACTTGCCACCAAACATGCAGTCCCACCCGCTGGGCCAGAATGAGCAGGAGGCCAGCTAGACCGTGGCGCGGGGTGCCCGGGCGGGGCTCAGGAAGGGAGGGCAGCCCCTGGCGGTCTCACTCACAATCTCACAGATGCTCGCTGTCTGGGGTCGAGCAGCCTGTGCGGGGGCATGAGCTCACCAGGCCCTGATCGTGGGCAGGAGTGGCAGCTCCAGGTAGAGTGCTGCCCTGGCGTCAGCTCTGGCTGCCAGGGTGGTCCCCAGCCTTTGCCTGGCTGTGGTGCACCTTGCACTCGACGGCTGGTCCACCCAGGTGGCTGAGCACATCTCACCTTTGGTTCTAATTCTGCCTGCTGTGTTTGGGGGGCATTTGTTTGATTTTTGCCTTCTCCGTTTATAAAACTATAAAGGCTGCAATAGACATTTTTCTAGGATTTCGTCTGGGTTTTCTGCGCTACGGGGGATTGAACTCAGGGCCTCACATGCTAGGCAAGTGCTCCACCACTGAGCTGCATCTCCAGCCCTTTGTATTTTTAATTTTGAGACAGGTTCTCACCAAGTTGCCTGGGCTGCCCTTGAGTGTGGGATTTTCCTGCCTCAGCCTCCCAAGCGGCCAAGATCACAGGCGTGCGCCACTGCATTCACCTCTAGGTGACTTACAGTACCTAATACGATATAAATGTGTGCAAGTAGCCAATCTACTGTGTTGATTAAAGAATAATGACAAGGAAAAACTCAAGAGCTCAATGTAGACAGGGTCATCTTTCCAAGTTTTTCAGTCCACAGTGACCGACCTGCCTCTGCTGAGGTAGCACCCAGTTCCTTTACCTTGAAATGTTTCCTATAACCAAAAAACGGTGGAAACCCCACCTAGTGGAGGCTGTTTGTATGACTTAGGAAGTCCAGTGGCAAAGAGCACTTCATGCTGAAATTAGTTCAAAAACTACTTTTGTGATTTGTCATTGTCTGACCTGTGTCATTCGTTGTGCTCTCGTGGAACTTTGTCTTCATGTGTTTGCCCCAGCACGCCTGGACCTCTTTCTGATCAGCGAGGTCTTCCAGCATCTAATGCAGACTCCGCTGCTCCTGGAATGCACAGCACTCCCCACAGCTACACCTTGGCATGGCTGTCCCCACATGGAACGGGGCCTGTGTGCAGCTCTGCAGTGGTTGAAAGATCACCGCTGGCCTGAGTCTTGGCGCTGTTGGAGCACTGAGAACCGCCTCCACAGACCCGTGGCACGATGGGGTGCAGTTCAGTGGTGGCCCCTGGACTAGAACGCGTGAGACCAGAGTCAGTGTAGGTGAAGTTTAGACAAGAGCTTAGCAGTTGTCTGGGGCATAACTGTTGCATCAGATGACCAGACTCTCTGCATGCGGCTTCCAAGGGCCCAGGCATTTCACTGGGCAGCCCCCCACTGTTTAAGTTAAGGCGATATTAGCAGGCAGATTCAACCCGGGATTGCTCCCTTAGTTCCAGGTAACTAGTGCTCCGTGTTCTACGGGCCCTGGTGCCCACTCCTGTTTGGGTGACTGTGTGCCACTTGGTATGATGACTGTTCCTCCTTAACTTTTTCAGGTCCTGCTGGTTGGGGCGGACAACTTCACGCTTGTTGGCAAGCCTCTCCTTGGGTAATGCAACACTGAGCGCTGGGCAGGGGGGCTGGGGTGCAGGCAGGACAGGTGGGCTGGGCCAGCTGGGGGGTGTGCACGCTCACCGTCACAGCTGAACACAGCAAGTTTCTGTCACAATCTGGCTGTCCCATGTCTCATGAGGAGTTGTCCAGCCCAGACTGCTAGCCCATTACCAGTTCATCATAGCACAAAGGCATGCAGATTTATTTGAAGCCAGGTGTGGTGGCACACACCTGTCGCACTAGCTACTCAGGAGGCAGAAGGAGGAGGAGCAAGAGTTCAGGGCCAGCCTTGCAACTCACCAAGACCCTGTCACAGAAGACAAAATAGAGGACTGTGGACGTGGCTCAGTGGTAGAGCACTTGCCCAGCACACACGAGGTCCTAGGTTTGATCCCAGCACCACAAAATATAGTAATAATAATAAAAGTAAAAGTAAAATTTAAAAAATCAAACCAACACACTCCACAGAAAGTTCTTTTTGTGCTTTTTTTATGGTTTTCTGAATGTTTACAGTGAGGGCATATTGCCTTTATAATCAGGAAGGAAGGTAACTCTTCAGGAACTTTGTTAAAGTGTTAATACAATTTTAGGAATTCTCATTTTAGGAATTTTACTAAAGTGTTAGTAAAATATTAAAAATAATCAAGAAGGCACACGAGGGCTGGTAGGGCACGTGGGAGGCACTGGGTTCCATCCTCAGTACCACACAATGATGTTTTGTGTCCCTGTATACCTAAAACAATAAACATGAAAAATGATCTTTAAAAAGGCACCTGGTTGTTTACTTTCCTTCTAGAAAAGACCTCGTTCGAGTGGAAGCCACGGTCATTGAGAAGACAGAATCATGGCCTAAAGTCAACATGAAATTCAAGAAAAGGAAAAACTACAGGAGGAAGAGAAGTGAGTGGGGAGCATGGCCTGCACTCCCCTGCCGTGGCTGTCCCCGGGCGCCCCTGCTCCCTCCTGCAGCTGGGAGAGGCCCTGCCCACCCAGGCCAGGGTGCTTACTGGGCCTCGCTTGGCCAGTCACAGCAGCAACTGACCTGAGGGACATCAGTGGCATCTGGGGTCACATGGAACCCTGGAAACAGGTCACATCCACTGTGGAGAAAGCTGGAGCTGGTCCCTTGGTGGGGTGTCATTCCGCCTGCAGGGAGTGTGCGAGCAGGGTCTCGGGCTGTGGCAGGACAGAGCCACCCCAGGAGCCTCAGCGGGGGCAGACCTTGGCACCATCTTCGCACAGCACACAGGCACAAGACGGCCTGGGGGAGCTCAGCGAACCCAGCGTCCACACTGTGGCCACCCCTGCAGGAGGCCAGGGGAACCGGCAGTAAAGGAGTGGGCAGGAGGAGGAGGGGCTGATGCCTGTTTCAAGGTGGCTGGTCCCAAAGGCCAGCTGTCGGGCTAGTTGTCAGCTTGTGTCTTACTGAGTGGGCGCTGCTGGGCGTGTCCCTAGCCTTGCCTGTGGGCTATGCTGTGCCCCAGCCCAGCCGTAGCCAAGCGCAGCGCCCTCTAGAGGCCATCAGAGAGGGGCT
The DNA here is from genome assembly GCF_964194105.1 of Spermophilus citellus. NCBI lineage: Eukaryota > Metazoa > Chordata > Mammalia > Rodentia > Sciuridae > Spermophilus > Spermophilus citellus. The sequence goes on along the minus strand of NC_138183.1, from coordinate 253,181,938 downwards.
GAGAAGGGCCCCAGGTGGGCCAGGGTGGGTCAAGGGGCTGGGTCACAGCTAAGTAGCATGGGGGCTCCCCTGGAGGAGGAAGCACTTCTGGGGCTGGAGGTGGGAGAGGCCCAGGCAGTGGCCACCAAAGGGCACTTAGAGAAGGACGAGGCCAGGGACCTGGATGCCATGGTGGGGAGCTATGAGGGTGGCTTTGGCACAGGTTGGGGGGGTTGGAGCAGAGCGCTGGAGGTATCAGCAGGTGTCCTGCAGGTGACCAGACAACAGCAGTAACAGGAGCATAGCTGCAGGGGAGGGGAGGCTGCTGGTGGCGAGACAAGGGCAGGTGGGGTCTGGGGATGACTTCACAGGGTGCCAGCCTTGCCCAGGGCTGCCACATGTTTCCCCGTGAGCATGCACAGGACAGGTCACCGAGAGCACAGAGATGACCAGGGCGTGGTTAGTAAGAAGTCCCCAGGACGATGGTCAGCCAGGCTGGAGGGGAAGGGCTGCTGTCGGGCGGCTTTCACAGGCTGCAGGTGGGGGGGGGGGTGGCCTGGGGACAGGAGAGGCACCAGGCTCCTGCATGCCGGTGAGAATGGGCCCCTGGCAGCAGAGCTGGTGTCCCTGTCCTGCTCTGAGGGGCAGTGGGCCGTGGAGCGGACAGGATGACCTCCCCTGCATCCCAGGGGGCACCTGACAGGCCTGACCTTGCTGTCCCACTGTCTGCCACCTGCCTTGTTCCGATTACAGGCACCCGGCATTGCCCTGAGCAGCAGACAGGAGCATCCACAGGACACCCCATCCCCACAAGATGGCCACCTGAAGGATGGCACCACAGGGCCTGGGACAGCCAGGGCTCTGGCTCTGAATGGTGTCACTCACAGTTCTGTTGGGACAGCTGCTGGTGCTGCTCCATTACTAGTCGAGGATGTGATCATATGTGCTTGTGGGACAGTCTCTCCTGTCTCTCTGACACTCCCAGGTGGCCACAGAATTAGCATTTCACTCCTCATGGTCCAGACCCGCAGTGGACGTGGGGCAGAGGTGGCCACTCTATCCTAAGGCCTCAGCCTTCCAGCTCTGCTCCTGCTGATGCAGCCACAGAGCAGTCAGCAGCCATGATGGCCCAGATAACCTGACCAGGCATGGCGGGGCAGCATCCAAGGCCTGTCTAGGGAGTGCAAGCCAGGACAGAGCCCTGTGCACGGGGCAGTAGCACCGGGAAGGCAAAGCTCATTCCTGGTGGCCAGCCTGGTTGGGCCTGTGACAGTGTCCTCTCTCTTCCAGTCATTGTGGCCCCACAGACCGTCCTCCGGATCAACACCATTGAGATCGCTCCGTGTTTGCTGTGATTGCCAAGCCAGTGTTGAACCAAGTACCAAATAAGCTCCTGGTGACCTGGGGTGCATGCCTGTCATCCCAGCCACTCAGGAGGCTGAGACAGGAGGATCCAAGTTCAAGGCCAGCCTGGGCAACTTATCAAGACTGTGTCTCAAAATAAAAAGGACTGGGAGTGCAGTTCAGTGGGAGAGCACTGTGGAACCCAGTACTGCAAAAAATAAAAAATACACTTGTTTCCGAGGAGACCAAGCTTCTGCTTTGATGTGCAGGGCTGTGCATGCCGGGAAGGTGAGGTCTTGGCCTAAGTGCCTTCTCCACTAGTGGCCGCCTTCCTGAGCCAAGGAAGGCCCCTGGGGCTAGTGCCTGTGGAAAATAGTAGTTTCTGCAGCCCTGCCCCCACTACGGTGGGCCTGGGGAACACGCTGAGATGAGCCGAGGGCAGGGGACACCTGGGTTCCCAGGGGTGGGATGACAGGAGCAAGCCCTCCTCTGAGTCACCCAACACCTGTCCTGGTGATTGGCTGCTGAACTCCTCCTTCCTCAGCTTTTTTTTCCTCCTGTGATCCAGCAGGAGGCGCCACCACACAGCGTGGGACACTGCAGCGCATGTAGTGGCAGCCAGGAGGGCCAGGCAGGCCAAGGCCCCAGGATGAAGAGGGACAGCTCAGAGACAGGCACAGCACCTTCTGGGGACTGGACACAACAGGAACGAGGACAGAGCAGTGGGCACAGGGGATCCTGGACTTGACCCTGACAGCTGCAAACTACCTGGAAAGTCTTCCAGGGCTGCCAGGTCCATTGCTGCCAGGGTCAGGCCACTGGGAGGACCTGTTGGGAAGCTAATCCAGGCAAGAAGGGATGAGGTGGTGACCCAGAGTGACCGAGGCGACCAGCAAGAGGGAGGGGTTCTGGGTGTGGGGAGGGCCACCCTTGAGGAGAGAAGCCTGGCCTTCTAGTGGCACAGAAGAACCTGGGCTCGAGCTGGCAAGTACTTCCCTCCACGTTCCCCAAGCACCCTTGAGGAGCCACCCTGAGCTCTGGACATGAGCAAAGAGGGCAGCCTTCCCACCAGGGCCTCTCTGGTCAGGTGCCCGCGTGCCCTGCTGGTCACTGGCCCTGATCACCCAGAGACAGGAGGATCCAAGTTCAAGGCCAGCCTGGGCAACTTATCAAGACTGTGTCTCAAAAAGGACTGGGAGTGCAGTTCAGTGGGAGAGCACTGTGGGACCCAGTACTGCAAAAAATAAAAATAAAAAATACTCTTGTTTCTGAGGAGACCTGTGTGTGCAGCAGAGGGCAGTACCCCGGGGCATGGCTCGTCCCTGCAGCCTGAATGTGGAGTTGCTGGGGAGCCAATGGCTCCCCGTTGACCATGGTGACTCTGGGGCAGCTGCAGGCAGCGCAGCCTGGTATAGAATGGACCCCTGTAACCCAGCCACCTCTGGAAGTCGTAAGTTTCCAAGGCTGTGGCACGTGCTATCCTTGCTCCTCTAGATGGCCACCTTCCCTCGCTCGGCCACGCACCCAGATGCTGCCACCATGCAGCAGGAGTGACCTAGAACCTTCCTCGGAGTGTGCTGTGCGGCTGGATGAGCTAACGCGGCCCTGGGCTTGGCAATGCGGCCAGTATGGCACTACTGAATGGTGCTGAAGGCCGCCCGCCCTCCGCCCCGCAACTTCCCACCCCTCAGTTTTCCATCTCCCATCCTCACCCCCCAGCCCTAGCACCCACCTGCCATTTTTGTTCAAATGAGCCACCACTGGCTGCAGGGGGCAGCTGTGGCCACCCTCCCATGATCCCCTGAGGCCTTGAGGGGCAGGAGTGTGGCTGCCTGCCCGTGTCACCTGTGCACATTTATGACTCTGGTACATTTGTTCTGTGATCTTGGGAAAGCCACACAAAGACCCTAAGTTTCTATTTCCTCCTTTGTGACAAAGAATCCCAGCATGACCCTGGTTATTACTAATCAGTCTATTAATTACACGGTGGGCTTAATGCGATGAGAAAGGTGTCCAACAGCCATTGGTCGGGTCTGTAACAAGGTGGCTGCCTGGACAGATGGGCAGATGCTTTGGCCAGTGACAGTCGGCAGGGCCACAGCCTGCTCCGGTGGCAGAGCTGAGGTAGGTCTGCTGTTCCAGCAAGGTGCCATCTGGTCCCCTTCTCTCTTTCCTCCTGCTGTCAGCTGCCAGACAGGGGCCCTCTGTCAGGGCGCGGGACAACTGGTCATAAAGTTCAAGACTAGCAGTGCCCTTATCAGATGTCTCTGGAAATGGCCTCAGAAGAGCAAAGGTCACTTCATCAAGGGATCATTTTAAAGTAAAGTCAGGTTGTTCAGGGGCTGCCACACGTCCCACAGGACACAGTGGGAGAGAGAAGAGGCAGTTCCAGGACACAGCAGGTGCTGCCCGGGGTCTGGGAGCCGAGCTGGGCTCGTCTCCTGGGGCTCTGGTACTGTTGACTGAGCATGTCCTTTGGGCTCTGGGCCAGGACAGCAAACACACACTGTTCCTCCAAACTCCCTGCCCAGAAGCCCCATGAGAGGGGCCTGGTGACCTGCCACGTGGAGAGAACCCAGGGGGCGGCTCGGCCAGCTCACCTCTGGCCGTACTTCAGAGCCCTCCACCTGTCCTGTGCAAACCCCTCTCCGCTGCCACAGCAAATAAGCCCTATTCCCAGGGGCTCAGGGAAACCTGGTGCAGGTTAGGCAACTGTGGCATGATCCAAAATGCGCTTGGTCTTCATCCAGGTTTCCTGGCGCAGAGCTCCTACCCTTGGGAATTCCTGAGTGACTGGGGTGTCTTTGTTATTCATAACGAGCCCCTGATCATACCTGAGTTTGTGCTACTGAGGTGACTTGGAGGGGACAGCCAGCCGCAGGATGGGGCCCCTCAGCAGAAGATCAAGTGATTCGAGGGTGTTTGCAGCACCCCCTCAACCCCTGGGAAGGATGGGGCTGGAGCTGAAGCTCTGTTAAATTCTGTAAACTCTCCAACAGCAAGCTTGGGAGAGCTCCCAGGGGCAAGACCACGGAAGTCCTGGCCCCTTCACAATGACTGCTGGGTCCCTCTTCCTTGGATACTTGTGAACTGTGTGCCTGGTAACAAACCAGTTGACACAAGTGAAGTCCTTCCCTGAGTTCTGTGAGCCGCTCCAGCAGATCACCTGACGTTAGGAGGGGCGGCGGGGCCCTCTATTTCCAGCCAGCCAGGGGGAAGCCCTGAGTTCTAGGGCTGGGGGCTGGCATGTGCAGGGGACAGGCTTGTGAGATGGCGCCTGCCACCTGTGGGTCTGCTCCAAGACCAAGTCCCTAGGACGTGGATCTAGCTGTAGGACACCCAGTGGGTTCTCAGGGGTTGCTTAGTGTGGACAGCCACACATCCGGTGTCAGGAGCGTTGTGTGGGGAACAGAGAGTGGCTTCTCAGACTTCCTAGAAGAGCCCTGGCTACCAGAAATGTGGCCGGGGGAAAACAGGGTAAAGAGAGAGGCGGAGAGACCTTTGATTCCTGGGCAGCCACATGGTCACCTGGCTGTAGCAGCTATTGGTGAGGTCACTTCTGAAGGTGAAAGTTGCTGTGGAATCTAGAGGTGACCCAACTCCCAGGGAGGTGGCTCACTGGGTACATAAGGAAATGCAAACTGGGCAGAAAGCAGTGAAATATCCAGCCCCGCAGTCATTCTTCCAGGGAAAAAGTGAAGCAAAGGTAGAGGAGCGCCCGTCAGGGCGAGGCCGGACCACACCTGCAGACCAGGAGTCTGTGCACTCGGCGTTGGCCTGGGAGCACCGCCACCCCCAAGGCAGATATCAGACAGGACCACAGCAAGTGCATCCAGGACCTCTAGTCGCCAAGGTCCCCTGCAGGAGGGCCAGGAAGAAGGTGACACGAGAGGGCAGGAGCCTTGCGCTTGGTCGAGGTGTGCAGGGCTCTGGAGAGCCTCTGTGGACACTGTGGCTGAGGTGGCTCTGGGTGGAGAGCCCGACACCACCCACATAAGTAAATGAATAAGATGAGTCCTGAGGGAACTGAGGGCCAGCGTTGGGGGACACCGCTGTGAGCTGAAGAGCCTGTGTGGGTGGAGGCAGGGGCCACGCTCACCCTCGACCTTCACAGTGGCTGCACGAAATGCGGACTCGGAGGTGGCTCTAGGGCCCAGCCAGTCTGGTGCACTAGACAGACGCCACTGTGGGTCCATGGACCCTGTCAGGCAGGACTGTCCCCTTCCTTGTCAATGCCAAGTGGCTTTCTATGCAGGCCACATGGGGCCTATGATGCCCCAGAGCCACGAGGAATAAGCCATTCCCACTATGAAGGCCGCAGCTGGGGCCCTCGCACAGGCGCCCAGTGACTCCGCAGCTGCAATGGAGCTGCTTCTAATCCAGGAGCTGTGGAAAGGGCCTCTGCTTCCTCGTGGGCAAAAATCAAATGAACAGCAAGAGTCAGGTTAGCCAGAGAGTGAGGAAAGGGCAAAGGGCACTGGGGGTGAGAGAGAGGGAGGGCGCTGAGCCGGTCAGGCCACACATCCCAGACTCAAGTTCCAGGCAGCCTCCGCCACACACAGACCCGGCTCAGAACCAGGAATGGCTCAAGGGGCCCTGGGGTGGCTCCCAGCACAGGGAGAAGAGAAAGGTGTGGAGGAACACAATGGACATGGATAAGATCAAGGCAGATCTGATTCAAGGGTACAGGGACTGTCACCTGGACAGTCGGATGGGATGGCACACGGGGTGGGGGAGGCGGAGCTACAGCTGCAGTCGCAGGATCCCCTAGACAAAGTCACAAAGCAGCCCTCTTCTACCTCAGGGCTGCAGGTTGGGGAGAGCGCTGGAGACCCCAGGGGTGTTCCCCAGGGCTGGGCCCGTGGGTTTTCACCAGGCGTGTGGCCTCACCCAGCTGCACGGGGGCTGGGAAGGGCCGTGAGGAGAGCCAGGGTGGAGGACGAGTTTTCGCCGCACACAGGCGCTCTTCACACCACGGCGGGGTTGGATCACGACCATTGTCCAGGGCCCAGATTTGATTCACTGGGCAGGTGGAAGCCCTCACGGGCCCTTGCCAGCACTGGACCCTTGAAAGCAGTCTACCCACCTGGCGAGGATGTGTCCCCACTTCCGCTTCCCCCCCCTCCCCGAACCCTGAGCAGATTCACCTCACAGGCCTCCATTTCCTTATCTGCAAAGTGGGTATACAAACGGAACCCGCCCCGACTGGCCACCATCGTCATTGTCCTCCTGATGGTGTGTTCCCAGAGCACACAGTTTTGTAGAGCTGATGGCTTTTTGCCTTCCAGGAAATGCCCTTCACAGATGAGCAGCGCACACCAGGGGGAAGCAGCAGAGACCTGACTTCCTGCTCTTTAACCGCAGACTCCTGGATCCTCAAACTGTCCTCCAGGTGAAAACTGGCATCTCACCAGTTTCGAGTTTCTGATGGAACTAAAGAGAACATGTTCTCCCGGAGGCCAGCCCAAGGCCGGACCAGAAGCCCAGGGCACACTGCCAGACCCAGCTTGGCACTGCCTGAGGCCCTGGCCCAACTTCTGTAGTTTAGGATGCAGTGCCTCCAGGATTGTTCAAATCAGATTAAAAAAAAAAATGCTTAATGCTCAGAGAGAAGCATCCAAAATGGAATTGTTTCTGGGCTCGGTAGCGCACACGTGCCACCCCAGCTGCTTGGGAGGCTGAGGCAGGAAGATTGGAAGTTCAAGGCCAACCTGGGCAAGTTAGTCAACTTAGTGAGACTCTGTCTCAAAACACAACCAAAAAGAGCAAAGTGGGATTATTCCAGGAGGTGGAACCCGAGGCTGAGGTGTGGAGCCATCCCGACCTCCTAAAATTACCCACCACATATACAGTTGCCCACAAGATCTTTCACCCCCTCCCCAATTATTATTAATTTTTTTTTGGTACCGGGGATTAAACCCTGGGTGCTTAACCACTGAGCCACATCCCCATCCTTTTTTTTTATTTTGAGACAGGGCCTCACTAGTCGCTAGGATCTCTCTAACTTGCTGAGGCTGACTTTGAACTTGTGATCCACCTGCTTCAGCCTCTGGAGTCACTGGGATTACATGCGTGTGCTACAGTGCCCGGCTCAAACGACATCTTTAATGTTACTATATTCCTTAGTCCATTTTGTGTTTCTCTAACTGAATAACATAGACCCGGTGATTTACAAGGAAAAGAACCTTCTGGAGGCAGGGGAGGCCCAGATCAAGGGCTGCATCTGGTGAGGGCCTTCATGCCGGTCGACTCCTCGGAGCCTCAAGGTGATGCAGGCACCGTGTGGCAAGACATAGCAAGGTGGTGGTTCAGCTCTCTCTTCCTCTTCTCCTAAAGCCACCTCCATGACCTCTTCTGCATCCAATTACCTAAGGCCCTGCCTCCAAGTTCCATTACCATGTGACTGAGAATTAAGTTTCAATTTGAGTTTTGGGGGCAAACCCCTAGATGAGGCTCTGCATGGGGGCTGTACGAGGCTCCCCTAGACCCCTCCACACAGCGAGGCAGCTGAGGGGCTCCACTCCCCCCTCAACGCGTGGCCCTGAGCAAGTGGTCCCACCCTCCAAGCTTCAGCTTCCTCCAACGGTGACACCAGCACAGCCCCATCACGTGCCCTGTGCTGTCTGCCATTGGCTTCATCACCCAGGAAGGCCACAGTGGCCTGTCCCTGGGCACCTTTGATGCTTCTCCAAACCCTGGCCACCTTGTCGGCTGGCCACCGTGGTTCGTCCCCTCCTTGCCTGCAGGAACGCCACCGTTTTCCATGTGTGATGTGCCATAGTTATTCAGGAAGAGCAAGGCCAGCAGCACCAGGTGCCTGGGGACAAATTAATAAAGGGAGTGCTGAGAACAGCGGCCCAGACACAGGTGGGGAGGGACAGAGCCGTCCCCTAGAAGGCCGGCCAGGCAACGCCTTGCTGCAGACGGGACGTGGGTGGTGGCTCCTGGCATGGGACGAGCTGGGGGCAGAGTTCCCAGCAGAGGAAATCAAAGGCACAGCTTCTCAGTCTCTAGCTGCAGGAGGGAGCTCAGAGCACCATAGGGACTGTGCTGGGAGAGGTGACACAGGTGGCCAAAGAGATAACTGCTCCTCAGATTGCTCCAAGCCCAGTGAGCTGGACGGCATAGACTCCCTGTGGTCAGAGCGAACCTGGGCCACCTTGCAACTGTCCTTGACGTGCTGGGCTGACTCCTCTATCTTGGGTGGCATCTGAGTAACTCGGAGCCCACGTAACCCAAGGGGCAACCTGGGGCCAGTGACGCCAGCAGAGCCAGCCAGGGCCCCGGGGAGCGTCCTGAGGCTCCGGCTCCCGCTGAGGTCCAGGCCTCAGGACTGAAGTCTAAGAATCTAGTGGACACGCAGGACCCCGGGGCATAACCAAGCTGAAGAGCATGTGGCTCCTGGTCTTGTAACCAAGGGTGACAGGCAGGAATCTTAGACTCTTGCTGAGCCTCTGGATGCTGCACGCACTACCCAGTGGAAAGCCACGGACGAGCCCTGACTGTGCCCTGGTGGGGACGCTCGATTCTGCTCCTTCTGCTAGCCCAGCTCCGGCACTGCCCCACCCCAGGAGCTGCATCCAAGGCCTCTGGCTACTCAAGTCTGGGGCTCAGGAGGGGACGTCACAGCCCCCTCACCTGAGCATCCAGAGTGGACAGAGCCCTGGTACTCCAGGGCCACCCAGTAAAGGAAGCCACCAACCAGACAATGACAATTGGGCTCTGTGGCCCACACCTGCGATCCCAGAGCTGGGAGGCTGAGGCAGGAGGATCACAAGTTCAAGGCCAATCTGGGCAATTTAGTGAGATCCTGTCTCAAAATAAAAATAATAAAGACTGGGGATGTAACTCAGTGACAGGGTGTCCCTTGGCTCAATCCCAGCGTCCCACCCCAAGAAAAGGACAGTGTGGGATGTTGTAGCGGCTTGGCTTCCCCTTGACTCCTGAGTTGAGGTGCTGACCCCAGCATCTCAGGGTGCCACTCTGGTCATTGCAAACACGAGAAGTTCAAATGAGGTCATGGTGGGGTGGGGTGGGGTGGCCAGCATGGCTGGAGGCCTTCTCAAAGCTGGGACCACAGCAGGGACAAGGCCATGCGAAGACAAGTTCTGTTCCACAAGCCCAGAATCTGCCGGAGGGGCCGGGACAGACCCTTCCTCAGCCTCCAGAGGTGGCGGAGCCCTGGCCACACCACTCATGGGCTTCTGGCCTCTAGTGCTGCAGTGGGTATTTAGAGCAGCCAGGTTGTGATCCTTTGGGACAGCAACCTTGGAAACCAAGAGGGAGGTGAGAGGAGTGGGGTGACCCCAAGGCCCAGTCTCAGGTCTGCCTTGAACTTGAGCCCAAGCCACAAGGTGTGCCCCACCCCACGCGTGGAGGCAAGCCGGGCTAGATTGTGGGCTCCACACGGTGCAGTTTGTTTCCCTGGAGACCTGGTTCCCCTTTGTCCTGGTGGCCTGCCTGACACAGGGCCGCCCCGGGCAAGCCTGCACGTGAAGGGCAGGCCAAGGCAGCCCGAGGCTCTTCCGCCAAGCCACACGGCCCTGGTGCTTGGTCCTGACTTGGGCCCTGGTTCTCAGAAGAAACCTCCACCACAGGACGAACCTGAATCCTCTTGTCCGACGCCCTAAGGGCAGGTAAGAGCAACTGAAAAAGGAATGACTGGCTGGGTGAGATGCACACGTCTGTAACCGCAGCCACGGGAGGCAGAGGGAAGGAGGATCACAATTCAAGGCCAGCCTCCGCAACTTAGTGAGCCCCGTCTCAAAATAAAATAAAGGTGCTGGGGATATAGCTCAATGTTCAAGTGCCCCTGGTTCAATCCCCAGTACCAAAAACACAGCTTGTGTGTGTGTGTGTGTGTGTGTGTGTGTGTGTGTGTGTGTGTGTGAGAGATGCTGGGGTCGAACCCAGGGCCTTGTGCATGTGAGGCAAGCACTCTACCAACTGAGCTATACCCCCAGCCCTCTGTGTTTTTTTAATAAATTACTGTAATTACTATTACCCCTTCCTGTCCCAATAGCTTTGGGGACTTCTGACCCCAACCCTGTGAAAACCATCCTCACAGGGTGGAGTTGGCGGGTGCCAGAGTCTCTGGTGCATTTTGGCCTCATTCTAATCACACTGTTTGGCGAAGGGACGTCACTCTTCGGATGTCGGGAGGCCTTGGGTAGCTAAGGACCCCAGGACCTTCGGGGGTTCTTCCCCCGGGAAGGCAGAGACGGGGCTGAGAAACTTGTGAGCAGACAGAGGCAGAGGCAGCTCAATTTTTCTATAGAGATTTATTTTATTTCATTTTTCTATTTGCCATCATCTCTACCATATCTGGAGCAAGGTATTTTTTATGTGTCGGTTTGTGGAGGACAGTGATACGTGAACGGTGTTTCCAGTTTTGTTGTATTCTTAGATTTTTAATTTTTCCTTGGTGAGTATTCTTCCTCTCACTTGTCTGTTTTCCTGGATTCTCTTTCTAACTTCAACAGCCAGTCTCTGTCGGCTTCTCTTCCCCCTCGGGAACATCATGTCCTGCACTACTTCTGTCATTGTCCACCGTTTGAAATGTGAACCCTTTCAGCAAATCTTCTGTTTATATTGTAGACAGTGATTGGACTCATCATTTCTGTTTATTGAAAGTCAGCCCTAGAAACCTTAGTGGGAGCTTTAGGGTTAAGGCTGTATATTGTTTATGATGGGTGCTGTTGATATTGGTCTCCCCCTCAAAGGCGAAGACCAGGAGAATTTCAGGGACAACACAAGTCTACAGGGTGGACTCTGTACAGCCCCAGATCCATACCATAGGAGGGAAAACACACAAACAACAAGAAAAAAAACAAACAAACCAGGATGCTCCAATAACAGAATCCACTGACAGCACAGTAGAAGAAATGTCAGAGAAGGAGTTCACAGCGTACATAGTTAAGCTGATCTCTGAAGTAAAGGATAGTATAAGAAGTGAAATCAAAGAAAAATACAGGAAATGAAAGATCACCTCAAAAAGAGTTAGAGATTCTAAAAAAAGAAGCAGAAATCCTCAAAATGAAGGAATTAATAAACCAAATTATAAATTCAATGGAAAGCGTCACCAATAGACTAGACCACTTGGAAGACAGAACTTCAGGCAATGAAGACAAAATATATAATCTTGAAAATAAAGCTGACCATACAGAGAAGAATCCATAAACAGAACATCCAAGAATTATGGATAACATGAAAAGATCCAACTTAAGAGTTGACGAGATAGATGAAGGAGCAGAGATACAAACCAAAGGAATGCACAATCTTTTCAATGACATAATGTCAGAAAATTTCCCAACCCTCAAAAATGAAACGGAAAATCAAATACACGAGGCTTATAGGACCCCAAATGTACAAAGTCCTGGTAGGCCCCCACCAAGACCAATCATACTGAGAATGACTCAAATACAGAATACGGATAAAGTCTTAAAGGCTGTGAGAGAAACAAAACAGGTTACATACAGGGGGAAACCAACTCAGATCTCAAAGATTCCTCAGCCCAGACCCTCAGAGCCAGGTGTTTCTGAAATAGTATAGTTCAGGCTCTGAAAGACAACGGAGGCCAACCAAGAGCTTTATATCCCCCAAAATTAAGTATCAGATTTGAAGATGAAATAAAACCCTTCCATGATAAACAAAAGTTCAGGGAATTCATACATAGAAGTCCTGCACTATGGAATATTCTCAGCAAAATATTCTATGAGAATGGAGCAAGGAAAAAAAAGGGAAAACCAGCAAAAGGGAGGAGCGACACCATGAAACAGCCAACCAAAGAGAGACCAAGTCAGATTAAAACCAGAAATAAACCAGAATACAGGGAACGCAGAGCATGTCCCACAACAACCCCGAACGTTAACGACCTGGACTCACCAATCCCAAGACACAGCCTGGCAGCCTGGATTCAGAAACATCACCCAATAATCCGCTGCCTTCCAGAGACTCATCTCACAGACAAAGACATCCCCAGACTGAGGTGAGAGGGTGGGAAGAACACCTCACTCCTGTGGGAGGGCAAACAAGCAGGAGTCTCCACCCTCCCTCCAGTAAAGGTGGGCTTCAAGCCCAACTTAATCAAAAGGGACAAAGAAAGGCATTCCCTACTGCTTAAGGGAATTATAGATCAGTGAGACGAAACGAATATTTATGAATATTTATGCCCCAAACAGTGGAGCATCTGTGTACGTCAAACAAACCCTCCTCAATTTCAAGCGTCAAAGGGACCACAAAACAATAATACTGAGTAGATTTAACATGCCTCTACCACTACTGACAGATCTTCCAAACGAAAACTAAATAAAGAAACTATAGAAATAAATAATATGATCAATGATTTAGACTTAACAGGCATATTTAAAATATTTCATCCATCAATGGGAAAATATACTTTCTTCTCAGCAGCACACGGATCATTCTCTAAAATAGACCATATCTTATGCCACAAGCAACTCTTAGTAAATACAAAAAGTAAATTAAAAAAGGAGCTAAGGCCCTGCATTCTGTCAGATCATAAGGAATGAAATTAGAAATGAACAATAAAATAAAAAATGGAAGCTACTGTAACAAATGGAGACTAAATAATACACTATTGCATGATGAATGGATAGTAGAAGAAATCAGAGATGAAATAAAAAAAAAATACCTAGAGGTAAATGAGAACACTGCTGTGACATATACAAGACCTTCATAGAATACTTAACACCAATATCCTCAAATTATTCCATGAAATAGAAAAGGAGGGAATCCTTCCAAACTCATTCTATGAGACTAAAATCATCCAGATACCAAAACCAGACAAAGACACATCAAGGAAAGAAAACTTTAGGGCTGGGGATGTGGCTCAAGCGGTAGCGCGCTCGCCTGGCATGCGTGCGGCCCGGGTTCGATCCTCAGCACCACATACCAACAAAGATGTTGTGTCCGCCGAGAACTAAGAAATAAATATTAAAAATTCTCTCTCCCCCCCCTCCCCTCTCTCACTCTCTCTTAAAAAAAAAAAAAAAAAAAAAGAAAACTTCAGAACAATACCCCGATGAACATAGATGCAAGAATACTCAAGAAAATTCTGGAAAATTGTATACAAAAACATATTAAAAAGATAGTGCACCACAATCAAGTGGGGTTCATCCCAAGGATGCAGGGTTGGTTCAATATTAGGAAATCAATACACATAATTCATCATATTGATAGACTTAAAAACAAGAATCATATGATTTTCTCAATAGATGCAGAAAAAGCATTTGACAAAATACAGCACCCTTCATGTTCAAAACACTAGAAAACCTAGGGATAGCAGGAACATACCTCAACATCACAAAAGCTATATATGCTAAATCTAAGACCAGCATAACTCTAAATGGAGAAAAATTGAAAGCATTCCCTCTAAAAATTGTCTTCCTTCACCACTTTTATTCAACATAGGCCTTGAAACTCTAGCCAGAGCAATTAGACCGAAAAAAGAAATTAGAGGGATACAAATAGGTAAGGAAGAACTATTTGCTGATGACATTATTCTATATTTAGAAGATCCAAAAAATTCTGCCAGAAAACTTCTAGAACTAATAAATGAATTCAGAAAAGTAGCAGGTTATAAGATCAACAACCATAAATCAAACGCATTCCTATACATCAGCGATGAACCCACAGAGAGAGAAATTAGGAAAACTACCCCATTCACAGTAACCGCAAAAAAAAAAAAATAAAAATAAAATACTTGGGAATCCATCTAACAAAAGAGAAAAGACCTCTAAAGTGAAAACTAAAGAACACTAAAGAAAGAAATTGAAGAAGACAGCAAGACCTCCCATGCTCCTGGATAGGCAGAATTCATATTGTCAAAATGGCCATGGTATGAAAAGGCACTGTACAGATTTAGTGCAATTCCTATTAAAATCCCAATGACGTTCTTCAGAGAACTAGAAAAAGCAATCATGAAATTCACTTGGAAAAATAAAAGACCCAGAATAGGCAAAGCAATCCTTAGTAAGAAAAGTGAAGCAGGAGACATCACAATACCAGACCTTAAACTATACCACAGAGCCACAGTAACAAAAACAGCCTGGTGTTGGCACCAAATAGACACAAAGACCGATGGTACAGAATAGAAGACATAGAGACAAACCCACACAATACAGTTTCTCATACTAGACAAATGTGCCAAAAGCATCCACTGGAGAAACCATAGCCCATTCAACAAATGGTGCTGGGGACTCTGGAAAGCCACATGTAACAAAATGAAAATAAACCTCTATCTCTCACCTGCATGAAACTCAACTCAAAGTGGATCAAAGACTTAGGCACTAGAACAGAGACCCTGAGCCTACTGGAAGGAAAGTCTTCACCATGTCAGCTTAGGACCTGCCTTCCTTAACAAGACTCCTAAAGCACAAGAAATAAAATCAAGAATCAATAAATGGGATGGGTTGAAACTAAAAAGCTTCTTCTCAGCAAAAGAAACTATCAGTAACGTGAAAAGAGAGCCTACAGATTGGAGAAAATCTTCACCACATGCACCTCAGATAAAGTACCAATCTCTAGGATATATGAAAAACTCAAAAAACTTAACACACACAAAAAAAAACAAGTAACCCAATCAATAAATGGGCAAAGGAATTGAACAGACACTTCAAGAAGAGATACAATCAAATGAACAAATATATGAAAAAGTGTTCAACATCTCTAGCAATTAGAGAAATGCAAATCAAAACTACTCTTAAGATTTCAAATCACTCCAGTCAGAATGAACTGAATAAGAAGAATAAGAAGAGGCCAGGTGCCGCAGTCTGGCTGGGCACAAAATAACCGGGAGGTCACGAGCCACTTGTAGGTTCAAACAGAAACTACTTTATTCCCGAACCCAAAGGGAACTCTCCAGAACTCCACAGAAACTCCGCGAGAACCAATGGGCACTCAACAGGAACTCCTCGAGAACTCAAAAGTAACGTAGCGGGCACCCGAGGCAGCAGGAGCCGCCCCACTGCCGGACAGCAGAGGTTCACACACACAACTGAATACACAGCTTGCCCTAATCCAGCATCATCCAGTTACAGCAATCAGTCACCATCCCAATAATTATACACAGTATAACTTAATCACCATCATCCCAATGGCTCGCTGGCGTCACCTTCCAACCACTCCTTCTGGCAAAATGCCAGGCGCCATCCCGACTTGGCTGTGGCTCTCAACAGCCAGGGGAATTTACCCCAGGAAGTAGCCGTCACAGGAACGAGCCAAGGTGTGCACGGGTCAAGAACCCAGGCAACAATGACTGTTGGCGAGGATGTGGGGGAAGGGCACAGTCAGACACTGCTGGTGGGACTCAAATTGGCGCAACCACTATGGAAAGCCATCTGAGATTCCTCAGAAAACTTGGAATGGAGCCACCATCTGACCCAGCTGTCCCATTCCTCGGTTTACACCCAAAGGACTTAAAATCAGCAAACTACAGTGACGCAGCCACATCAATGTTTAGAGCAGCTCAATTCACAATAGCCAAGCTATGAAACCAACCTAGGTGCCCTTCAACAGATCAACGGATAAAGAAAATGTGGTGTATATATTTGATGGAATATTATCCAGCTTTAAAGAAGAATAAAATTAGGGCATTTGCCAGTAAATAGTGGAGCTGGGGAACATTATGCTAAGTGAAATAAGCCACTCCCCCAAAACAAAGGCTGAACGTTTTGTCTGGTGTGCGGATGCTGATTCACAATGGACGCACTAGGGAAGAACAGTTACTTTACATGAATTGGAGGGAAGAGAAGGGAGGGGAGGGGACATGGGGACAGGAAGGACAGTAGAATGAAACAGACATTATTACCCTAGGTACATACATGACTGCGTGACCGATGCGATCCTACAACAGGTACAATCATAAAAATGAGAAATGGTACCCCATCTGTGTAGGATATATCAAAGTGCATAAATGCATTCTTCTGTCATGTATGACTAATCAGCACACACACACACACACACACACACACACACACACACACACACAAAGGGCCAGGTGACTGCAGCCCGGCAGGAGGCTCCCTGGAGCGCCCCACTCCTCGCCTGGCCAGCATTCTCCTCCCCGGGGCTGGCTGCCTGAGGGCTTTTTCCAGCCCCATGCAGGGCAGCTATGCTGGGCAGTGAGCCCCCTGGACAGCTCTCAGTCATGATACCCTTGAGGTGCAGGGTGAAGACTGGAACATTCTGTCCCCAAGTGGCCAGAACAAGCCTTGTGCCTCTATGTCTCCCAGAGGTTCTCACTGGGGCTGGGCTCCGCTGCCTACTTTGGTGACCTGTTCAATAACTGACCTGGTCTTGCTGTCCTTTCCTTGCTCTCTCACTTCTCCACCTCCCACCCCCAGATCCGAGGGCATCTCCTAGACCCAGAACTTTCCCTGAGATCCGTATCTTGAGGTTGGCTTTGAGGGGAACAATTTGGAAGAAGCTCTATTGACACTTAGCTCTGATGGACTGTTAAGTGAAACCAGAAGTCCCACAGCAGCACATATTAGGATATGTGTGGCTGCTGAAACACATACTCTGTTTACTGGTGCTCCTCAGCCTGGGATGCTTCTACCTATGATACTTCCACTTTGCAAAGGTGTGACAGCAACTTGATTTTAGAAACTGTGCTTTGAATTTTTTTTCCGGGGGGGGGGGGTAGTGGGGGTGGGAGTACTGGGGATTAAACCAAAAACACTTAACTACTGAGCCACATCCCCAGTCATATTATATTTTTATTTTGAGAAAGAAACTCACTAAGTTGCTTAGAAACTTGCTTAGTTGCTGAGGCTGGCCTTGAACTTGCAATCCTCCTGTCTCAGCTTTCTAAGTCACTGGGAAGACAGGCTTATGCCTCTGTGCCTGGCTATATGCTTTGAATTTTGAATTTTGATCCTTTTCCTGGGCTATTGATACTTTCTCCTGAGTCTCCAACGGTAGGCTACGTACTTGTTCTGAGCACATTAAACCCATTTTATCCCCTAGTCCTAGATGTGGGACACTTAGAAAATCTTTTTTTTTTTTTTAAATATTTATTTTAGTTTTCGGCGGACACAACATCTTTGTCTGTATGTGGTGCTGAGGATCAAACCCGGGCCGCACGCATGCCAGGCGAGCGCGCTACCGCTTGAGCCACATCCCCAGCCCCTTAGAAAATTCTAACCTGACAATAAATGTATCACTGATGGTAACTTTGAAATAACATTGAAATATCTATTATGTTCACAGGATTGAGAACGTGAGAGTTAATGGGTAAGGTCTGTGAGCTCTTCAGTGGTCAGGGGAATTAAATTGTTTCTGAGCACAGTATTTTCAACTGACAGTGGGTCATTGGGACTTGCCATCACACACACACACACACCAAACATACACTCAGGCTGCTCTGAGCGTGTCCTCCTGCCTCCGCCTCCTCCTGGGCTGCTGGGGTCACAGCGGGGCCACCACACCTGACGAGCTCCCACACTGGATCCAGGCAACTCCGTAAGCTCCTGTCTCAAAATAAAATCAAGACACTGGGGATGCAGCTCGGCCATGGAGGCTCGTCCTGCCGCCCAAGACCCTGGCGGAAAGAAGAGGAAAAGAAGAGTCGAGATGGAAGCAGGGCCCAGGCCGCACAGAACAGTAACAAGAAGTGAGTGACCCACGGGTACAGAGGGACAGGCTTGGAACCATGGCCCAGGTGTGTGCAGCAGGGGACGTGGTGGGGGGGATCAGGCTGCGTGGCTGAGCAGTCCTCAGGAGACAGCAAGGAGGGGGGTTGGGGAGGGGAGCCCTGGGACCCCTTCCTCTGGGGGCCAAGGGGCCTTCCGGCAGGGCGGGGCCTCCGCCTCCTTGCCTCTCAAGGGCCCTGCATGACAAAGCCACCCTGCTGATCCAACTGGAGGAGGCAAGCAGGCTTCTTGGGGTACCCCATCCTCCCACTTGGCCACAGGAACCTGGGGAGAGGGGAGCCTGGGATTGGCACAGGCCGGGAGAGCAGGGCCTGTCTCGCTGCCCCAGCAGGAGTGCCCATCTGGGCGTGAGACCGCGCACACGTGTGTGTGCAAGTGTGTGTGCGTGGGCATGCAAGATTGAGGGTGGGTGCCAACAACCTCAAGGTGCCACCTGCAAGGGTCTGTCTTACCTGGTCACCATCACACCAGGTCAAGGGGAAGCGGCAAGACCCTGCTGTGCCACTGTCCCCACTTACACTTTCCTCGATGACTTTTGCTGCAACCGACCAGGATGGATGTTATTACTTAATATTTAAAATTTCCCTTACTTTTTTTAAAAATATATATATATTTTTAGTTGTAGATTGACACAGTACCTTTATTTTACTTATTTATTTTTATGTGGTGCTGAGGACCAAACCCAGGGCTCCATGAGTGCCAGGCAAGCTCTCCACCGCTGAGCCACAGCCCCGTCCTCCCTCACATTTTAAAATAACTTAAAATCCTACTTTACCCAGATCTAAGTCATTATAGCTGTGCAATTCTGGCCTTGATGTAATAGTTACTGTGTGTGTGTGCGAGTGTGCATGTGCATGTGCCTGTGTGTGTTCACCCATGCTGGAATAGAACCAGGGCCTCACACATGCTAAGCAAGTGCTTTACCACTGAGCCACATCCCCAGCCCCAAACTCTACTCACTGACACATACTAAAGGCCTC
This sequence comes from Spermophilus citellus, assembly GCF_964194105.1. Taxonomy (NCBI): domain Eukaryota; kingdom Metazoa; phylum Chordata; class Mammalia; order Rodentia; family Sciuridae; genus Spermophilus; species Spermophilus citellus. The sequence continues at coordinate 253,162,959 of NC_138183.1, read as the reverse complement.
AGTCCAGGTATGCTGCCATAACAAAATACCTGAGATGGGTAAACATTAAACAACAGAAATCTATTGTTCACAGTCCTGGAGGCTCCGTGTCTGAGCCCAAGGTTCCACAAGAGTCATCCTCTGCTGAGGACTCACTCCCAGCTCCCACCGGGGCTCCTTGCTGCACCCTCACATGGCAGGAGGGCCAGAGAACTCCCCCTGGCCCCTTTGTCGAGGGTACAAACCACTTCCCCAAGGCACCTCTCAATACCAATATACTGGGAGTTAGCTTCCAGTATATGAATTCCGGTTAACAGCAACATTCAAATGCTACTATTGAATAATACCTGGCCTGCAAATTTAAAAATGCGTTTCCATATCGCCCAAATCATGTCCTGAGTCACCTGTGGTCACCTGCTGGACAACAGTGACCTTGGGGCTGAGCGGAGCTGTGCTGGTTTCCTCTCTCGCTGGCCTGGGGAGCTCTTCTGTTTTGCTTGATTTCGGCTGCGTATTGAGCCCAGGGTCCCTGCGTGCTCGGCACTGCACACTGAGCTACCCCAGCAGCCATGGGGTTAAGTCAGCACTTGACCTTCACTAAGCCTCCTCACCTTCCACACCAGGGCAGCCGGCAGGAAGGTCAGCTCTGACAGGTTGAACCTCTGCGACCTGCTCTTCTGCCTCGGCCTTCCTGCAGACTGAAATCTCCGTCTCCCAAGAGCCCTGTGCCTCAGGCTCCTGTCTGTGTCACAGGAGCCTGCGGATTGCAGCTTGAGCTGTTCTGGGTTCAGAAGGCCCCAGACAGGAGCTGAGCTGAGGGAGGACTTCAGAGGGCCCCAGGCCTGCTCTGGCCAAGACCCCACCCAGGTTCTGGGTGCTTTGGGATCCCGTCAAGAGGTATGTGGGTTCCTTCCCCAGCCACAAAAGTGCCTTTCCAAAAATAGCCAGCCCTACGTCCAAGGCAGAAACCACGGAGACGTGTGTAGAGAACGAGCCTACGCTAAGAGACGCGGCTTTCCTGAAAGGTGACCAAATGAAAAGTGAACCTGGTGGCCACGGTACCTTGTGCTGAGGTGTTTGCAAGTTATTGCAAAAGTCGGCCGTTCCTAACCTCTGGTGGAATCTGCCTGGAGAGAAGAATCAGCCACAGGGAGAACGGGGAGTTTCAGGACGCTCGTCCGAGCTGCATCAGAAATAGCCAGACAGACCCACATGGCTGTCCACCGACAGAGGGAGGTGCACGTGATTATGGGATGGCCACCTGAGGCACGCGCCTTCAGAGGCAGGGCATTGCGGCCTGGGGCGAGGGTCGGAGGCTCCGAGGCAATGAAGTTGTGGGTAGTGGAGATATTGACCATGCTGATTGTGGTCATGGCTTCAAAGGTGTGGACAGACATCAAAACTCTAAATAGGTAACTTACTGCAGGTCAACTCTATTTCCACAAAGAAGTTTCCGCTTTTTGTTCGTTTTTGACCGTGCAGCGGGCTGCGTGTGGCTCAGTGGTGGAGCGTGTGCCTCTCATGCCAAGGCCCTGGGTTCCACCCTGGGACTGAAGTGGGGGAGTGGGGAAAAGCAATTATTGAAAAGCCTGCTTCCAGCCGGGCGCAGTGGTGCACGCCTGTCATCCCAGCAGCTCGGGAGGCTGAGGCAGGAGGATTGGGCGTTCAAAGCCAGCCTCAGCAAAAGTGAGGTGTTAAGCAACTCAGTGAGACCCTGTCTCTAAATAAAATACAGAATAGGGGTGGGGACGTGGCTCAGTGGTCAAGCGCCCCTGAGTTCAATCCTCAGCGCCCCCGAAAAATCCTACTTCCAGAATATTTAATAAAATGGCAAATGTTATTATTTCAATATCCATAATGTGAATGAAGAGGGGAAATGGGCTCATACGCCATTCTGCAGAACAGTGGGAAGCTGTCTTTCCCTGGCACCTGCAAGGCTCCTGTCCAGGTCTCATAGTGTCGGGGAGGCTCTGAAGACCTCCCCAGTGGTCTTCAGCACTGTCAGACCCACAGCATGACCCAGAGGGAGGAAGTTAGGTCAGGGGCATGTCCTTAGAAGACTCAGCCAAGGAGTGAGAGTCGGTGGGATTAAAGCATGCTCACCCCACACTATTGCCCCTTTTTCTTGTGCTGGGGATAGAACCCAGGGCCTTGCACATAACAAGCTGCACCCCAAGAAACGATTCCCTCTTCTGCATTCCTTTCTGACCTCTTTTCTATTAAGTACCCAGCCTCATGTATTTTGTTATAGTAACAGAAAATAGCCTAACATGCTTGCTCAACCTTGGGGACCTTGACTCCTGAGCCCTCTTCATCTGCATTTCTGTCACATCCTAATGCATGGCTCTTGCCTAGACACATTAAGCTCTCTCTGCAAGAATAACCTCCTCATATAGGGCCCCCTGACCATCTGACCAAAATCCTTCTTTACAGGGTGCAGAAACACACCCAGCACAGCTTTTGGAAAAAAGAAGAAAGTTGGATGTATTTGACATCATACCCAGCATAAAATCCAAATGTATCCAAGTTTTAAATGTAAAATCTGAAAGCATAGAAGTACTAGAAGAGAAAGGAAATTTTCTTTCTAAAATAGAGGGGACAATTTTATCTGTGGCACAATATTCAAAGCCACAAAAAAAAAAAATAGCACCTTGGACTACAGAAAAAACTTACACTAAAAAAAAAAAAGCTGGGTTCAGTGGCACACATCTGTAATTCCAGCTTCTTGGGAGGATGGCAAGTTCAAGGCCAGCCTGAGAAACTTAGTGATATCCTGAGTCAAAATAAAGTAAGAAAAAACCGGGGAGGGGGTGCTGGATGTGGTGGTAGGCGCTCTCCTAAGCACGTGCGGGTTAGTCACGGGGAAATGCAACTCAAACCCACAATGAAACACCCTCACACCCCGGGTGGCTGGAGTCAAAACAACACGTAATAACAATAATTCAACAACCCGAGGTATCAGTGGGATGTGGAGAAGGTGGATCCTGGCTCCCGTGGGGGAGGGGGTGTTAAATCGCACAGCCGACCTGGAAAACCTCTGGTAATTCCTCAGAAGTCTCCGCAATTACACTCCAGAGGCCTCAAAACACAGGTGTGCACAGAGCTGTGTGTAAAGACTCAGGGTGACGTCATCCATGATAACTGCCAAGTGGGAACAAGCCAGATTTCCACTCACAAAAGGAAGAGGACCAAAGTAGCTGATCACGCTGAACCTCGAAATAGGAGGAGTTCAGACCCACGCTCCACCATGGGTGCAGATACCAACTTAGAAACCCGACCCCAGGATCTGCCTGCCTCTGATCCCCTTTCCACAGACACAGGGAGCAGATCGGCGTCCCCTGGGCTGGAGGCCTCGGGGAAATGGGAGGCAGCCGCTAAGGACAGGTAGTTTCTCACAGGGTAGTGAAACGTTCTCTTCCTTCCTTTCTGTCTTTCTGTCTTTCTTTTTGTGGTAGTGGGGATTGAACTCAGGGTTACACAGGCTAGGCAGCTGCTCTACCACTGAGCCACATCCGCAGTCCCTTGGCACCTGAATTTGAGACCCTGTGAATGGCATTCTTATGCCTGGGTGGGGGCAACCACAAACCAGGACAACCCCATGCGGGGTGCGCTGGATAAATCCACCTGACTGGGCCGCAGGGTGCCCCGGTTCTTGGTCAAACACTACTGGGAGTGTGAGGATATTTCTGGGTGAGAGTGACATTTAAAGTGATAGACCCAGCAAGCAGACCGTCCTCCCCGGGGCATCTGGGCCTCTGGCCCTCAGCTGAAGGCCTGGATAGAGCAAAAAGGCTGGCCCCTCCCTTGGCAAGAGGCCTGGGAGCTGGGCGTCTGTCTCTTCCTGGACTCTGACTCCCAGCCGGCCCTCCCTGGTCTGAAGCTGCAAACCTTCAGGCTGCCACCGCAGGTCTTGGGCCTCGCTCGCCAGCCTCCACAGTCGGGTGTGTCAGTGCCTGATAATCTCTCATTTATCTGTATCTCGATCTAAATATCCTGTCAGTTCTGTTTTCCTGGAGATGAAAGTACAGACGACAACTTCACCATATACCTGTACTGTCTGCACAGGGCCTTGACCCGGCAATCACACCCCAGGATCCGCTTTCGTCCACCTGCAGGTGGAGAGTTGACCTTTGTGCAGACTTACTCATGGCAACGCTGTTTATAGGAACAAAAGCCTGGCAACATCCACGGGGCCACAGGGGACAACCAACAGTGGTAAAATAAAACAGTATGAGCAATATATAAATAAATTTAAATGACGAGGAAGCCCCAAGTTTACTGAAGAGGAAATGACTCCAAGACATAAATAAATTTAAGAAGGCAAGCACACAGCAAGGTAGAGCATGCTTTTTAATTTTTTTTTTAAAACAAAGGACACACATATGCATGTGGCTTATATTTCCTTAAGTGCATTCTAGAAAGATGCACAAGACACTGTCAGGTGTGCAAGAGTGGAGGTAGGCTTTCTTTTGCCCACTGGGGATGGAACCCAGGGCTCATGCAGGCTAGGCATGCCTCTACCCTGAGCCACACCCTCAGTCCTCTGGATACTTTTTTTTAAATATTTACTTTTTAGTTGGACACATACCTTTATTTTGTTTATTTATTTTTATGAGGTGCTAAGGATCCAACCCAGGGCCCCAGTAGTGCTAGGCCAGTGCTCTACCCCTGAGCCACAAGCCCAGCCTTTGGATACTTTTTTGATGCTTGAGCTTCTCATGATTCAAACATATTTCCTACACATACACACACAAATAAAATGTCCCACCTCCAATGTACCCCTTACCCTAGGCCAAAAAGTCACCTACATGGTCTCAATTAATCCTCATAATAATCTTGAGAGTCGAATGAGAGGAGTCCTAACCTGAGCCACCGATGGTGAAATTTCCTGGCTAGAACCACACACTACTGCACTAAGGCACGTCTCAGTTCCTGCTGCGGAAACTGGGGCCCAAATGCCATGAAATTCAGAGAGGAGCTGGATCTGAAGCCAGACCCACTCTTGCATCCTCCGCCCTTGCCAAGCTCCTTTCTGCTGTGTGTTTGGCATCCTCTGTGAGATCAGGACCACGACACTCAAGCTCCAAGAAACAAGGCGGATTCGCTAAGGCGGTTAGCTCTGGGAGGCAGGACTGCGGCAGGGAGGCCCGGGAACGCGCGCGCTGGGCAGCGTGGCGCTCCAGGGCGAGCGCTGGCCCAGCGCAGGAGGGTCTGGGTTCCACCCCCAGCGTTGAAAAAATAACAATAAATAAACAAAATTTTAAAAAGTGACACTAGGTTTTCTGAAGCGAGCGGCCATCAGGCCCTAGCTGATCTTCACCTACAGGATTTCTGGCAAAGGTCTGAGTCGTAAAACTGGTAGGAAGTTGGGGGTGTGGCTCCCTGATAAGGCGCTGGCACAGTAAGCGCCAGGCCCTCCGAGGTCCCCAGCATCAAGCAAAATAAAAATTAAAAATAAATAAAGTGGAAGAAAACAGAAAAAACTTATTCATATTCCATGTGACTTTCATCTTATAAATGTGCACAAGATCAGAAAAAATAAATAAAAAAGCCTTAGTGGCCCAGACAAAAGACAAAGGAAACGCAGAGAACGTCGAGCAGATAAGGAGATTCCAGGCGGGTTACGGGCTGGGCGTTTCCTGTTTTCCCAGAGGTCAGGTCCATTATGTCGGGACGGCTGGACAGCCCGCCCTGGAAGCGAGCACCTGCTCCCGCCCCGACGGGTCGGCCGTCCTGGGGCGCGGGGCGGTGCGCGGGTCCGCCGGGGCGAGCTGCGGTGTGGACCGGGACCGGCCGGAAGCCGCGCCCGCAGCCGAGCGCAGGCCTGGGGCGAGGAAGGGCTGGCTCCGCGGTGGGGCGCGCGGGGCGGTCCTCGACCCCGTCGGGCTGGTGGGATACCCCGGCGGGGGGGACCCCCACCTCACTCCCAACGCCGCATGGGGCCAGGGGGCGACTTCACATCCCCGCAGGGTGACTGCGGGGTGACACGGGGTCAGTAAGGCCGGTGCCGCCGCGCTCGGTCCAGTACGACCTGGGCCCGCAGCGACCTGCGGTTGGGCGGGGGGGTGAGAGCCCCGCGGAGGCCGCTGTCCTCCTCCCCCTGCTCCCTCCTCCACCTTGAGCTCCGAAGAGGCCTCGTGCGACCCTGGACGCCAACCCCGGCTACTGTGGGCGCCCACAGGAGCGGGAGAAGCCGGGGACATCCGGGTGCCCGCTCCCCGACGCCACTCTCACCCGAGGGAAGGACCTCCCCGGGGCTGCGGGGACCCCGAAAGGAGGCCCCTCAGCGCCCGTGCAGGCAGTTGGGGGGCTGCAGCCTTTGGATCGTCCAAACACCACTAGAGGAAACGGGGCAATAGGACCTTTTAAAATTTAAACTGCTCCTCTTGGCTGCGGGTCTGCTCTCCGCCCCACCTCCACCCACGCTCCTGCCCCAGGGGACTGTCTCTTCCTCCACCCATCCACTCCCACTTCCCAGGAACTTGAAAATTCCCAGCTCTTCCCGCCTCCCTCCAGTGCCCTCCAGGAACCAATTAGCCTATCTGGTGGCACCTACCCATCCCCTCCTTTCCAGCACCTACCCATCCCCTCCTTTCCATTGCACAAAAGTTCTGGTGGATTGGAAAATCTCAGGGCCCCTGATCTGGAGTGGGCGAGGGGGGCGCTGCGGGACTTAGAAAGGCAGTGTCCTGGGGCGGGGCCCTGTTGGAGGCCGCGGAGAAAGGGATTGCCAGAGCCGGGATTGGGTTCAGGTTTGCTCCCACCTCCCGCGGGGCATCTCATCCACAGCTGGGCTGCACACACAGGAAGGCATGAAGGAGGTGACATTCAGGGTAGAGAGAACAGGTGCCCAGGGGCAGAAGGAGGTGGAGTGAGGTCTTGAGCGGAGGCAGCACTGTTAAGAAGGCCCATTAGCCCAGGCTGGATGCTCCCTCTGGAGCAGATCTTGGAAGCTCTTGCTGGCCTGCCCAGAGCCAGGGCCAGCTTCACCGACATGTGACTGGTGCAGTCACCCAGGGCCAGAGCTTAGAAGGTTCCAAAATTGGTTTAATGCTCTGCTGTCACTGTCTGAAAATTTTTAATAGGTTTTGAACAAGGGTCTCCACATTTCCTCTCATTTTGCTCTGACAAGTTATGTAGATCGGTCTATCTGGAGGCCACAGAATGCAAAGGTGTTGAGACATGAAGGTGACCATGAAGGAGGACCCTCAGGAGCCAATTGGAGGTGGGTGAGGGCCTGGGGAGGCAAGGCCAGAAGGAAGAGCACCAGGCAGCTTAGTCTGTCATGTCCCCATCCATCCATCTGTCCTTCCACCCTCCCATCCATCCATCCATTCATCCATTTATCTCTCCATTCACCCACCAATCCATTCATCAACCCACCCATCCATCCACCCATCCCTCTGTCCTTCCATCCACCCATCCATCCATCTGTCATTCAGCTAATATTTCTGAGGCCCTGCTATGGATCTGTTCGAGGATCCCTCCGTCAGGAGCTTCTGTTCTCTTGAACATATAGACCAGTCTTTAGCCCTTTCCCACCAATACTCTGACCCACTCTGCTTTATTTTCTCCTTTGCTCTTTTCACATGAGTCTCTTTATGTCTTGCTTGTTTCTCCCACTAGAATGCAGGCTCCTGAGGGTAGGCTCGGGCTGGCTGCTGTGCTCCCTGGGAGCCCCAGTTTCTAGGACACATAATCGTAGGTGCTCGACATATTAACTGCCAAACAAATGAAGGGAAGAACAAATGCATGAATCTGGGTAAGACCAGGGCTGGATTCAGGTCTTTCCAGGCCCCACGTACTAAAAATATTCTGGCCATTTCTTGTTGCAGTTGCAAAGATCTATGTTAAACTGTAAAATGAGTATTTAAAACGTCCATCAAGCTTCTCACTTCCCCTTGGTGTCTATTTGCTGCTTTCTTCAGCAGGCGTCTTGTGCACACCATTTTTCTCCTGTGGTCCTACTAGGCTGGTCACTGAAGCTTGACCTCTGCTGGTGGGTGACTCGGCGGCAGAGGCAATCGAATCCAATCATTGCCCAGCCTGGGGTGGGGTCCTGATGAGGCTCGGAGGGAGGATGGTATGGAGAAGCCAGTGGAGCAATGTGGGGACCCACAGAGACCCAGGCTGGTGCCAGTGGCAGGCCAGGACCAGAAGCCCAGGACCCCATCTGAGCCAGAGCTGGGGGGCAGATGAAAGGGAACCAGGAAGGCATCTGGGAACAGGTCCAGGGGAGGCGAGAGCCAGGGGCAGAGGTGACCCCAGGGAGTAGCAGAGAGCTCCCAGGAGGAGGGGGCAGCAGTGAAGAGCAGCAAGGAGGCCAACGGGACCTGCCTTTGAGAAGGCTGCAGGGGACAGTGGTCACCCTCTGGTTTCAGGACCAGAGTGACATTGGAGGAGGAGATGCAGGATAAGATGGAGCCAGTGGAGGCTGGGAAGCATGAGTGTCTGCAGGACACTGCCCACACCACCCTCCAGACCTCCCATTCTGCAATCATGTTTGGCTTGTGGCAGAGTGCCCAGCCAGCACATGCCAGGCTCTGGGTTCCATCCCAGCACCTGCCAACAGAAGGAAACGGAAGAAAACAAAATGATTTCCTGCTCTTGTACCTGGAAATGTGTGTCGAATGAGATTTCCCACAAGGTAAAAATGTGATACACTGAGCTCATGTCAGAGATTTAAACTCCGATGGCCAAGTAAGTCAAAGGAAGACCCTAGCAGCTGAGTCTAGAAGCTCTGGAAGACAGAGAGCTGGAGTACAGTGCCTTGGAAACTGGCCGATGTCCTACAGGGCGTTAAATGTCCTACAGGGCGTTAAATCTTGACTTTGGGGAATACGCATTTTTTCCATTGATCAGGAATTGTTTAGGTTCTGATGGACCAAAGCCTACCATTCTCACATGACCTCCTGGACCCTGGAGCCTGTCAGCGATCCATTTCCCTAAACACAAGCTGATCCTGGATAGGTCTGTTAGCCAGTGGAACCCTGCGAGGACATTCCGACAGCCCTTTGCCCTGCTTTCAAGTTGGGGATAAGTTTTCTTCACTGTGTGGGCAGGAGTGTAAACGCCCGCTTTGGAAGGCCCATGACTGAAATTACTCACTTCCTTGCATGTGCATGTGTTTTTCTGAGGAAGGGATTTGTAGCTGTCATCGGGCTTTCAAAAACTCAGTGCTCCACCCAAACTTAAAAGCTATAATGACTCAAATGTAACCTGCCCCGCCCTCCTCCTCCACCGGTGCCTGCAGAGGGGAGGTTTATATCTTTTTTTTTATTTTTATTTTTTTTAGAGAGAGTGAGAGAGGAGAGAGAGAGAGAGAGAGAGAGAGAGAGAGAGAGAGAGAGAGAATTTTTAATATTTATTTTTAGTTCTCGGCGGACACAACATCTTTGTTGGTATGTGGTGCTCAGGATCGAACCCGGGCCGCACGCACGCCAGGCGAGCGCTACCACTTGAGCCACATCCCCAGCCCGGAGGTTTATATCTTGATGTGGGAGGGTTCTGCCAAGATTCTTCTGAGGGTACTCAGACACCTGCTAAAAAGGTACTAGTGGAGGGTCATGTCCTCCCTGTCCCTTGGGTCCCAATGTCCAGCTGTCTGCAGTGCAGTCACGGACAAGGCTGGCCTGGCTGTAAACCAGGCAACAGAATCCACTAAGTCACTGCAGGCTCTGAGCCCCGCATGCCACTCCTGTGCCCACTCTCCAGGTCTGCACTGGTGGGGACATAATGATGACCTCTGAATTATTCTGGCCATTTGAAAGGGCCTTCGGGAGGGCCATATGTGTCTAAATTCACCTGTGTGGATCAACACAGCCAACCCTTTTGCTTTTGGTGGCAAGACAAACAGGTCTTAGCAGTCACCGTTGATAAGCAACCGATAACTACCTATTGATCATAAACTCCAGCTGATGCCTGGGTCTGTTTCTGATTAATAAACAAGGAATAAACAGGCCTCTCGTTAACTGTACTATTTGTAGATAGAGGTTTTAAAAAACAGGGGCTCCACAGAGGGAAAATAATAATCATAGCTGTTGCACATAGGGTGCCTACTGTGTGCCTGGAAATGGTCTCAACACTTCCCATCAGTTACTCGTGTCCTCTTCAAGCAGATTGTGCAAGGGGGCTGGGTGTGGAAGCTCACACCTGTGAACCCAGCTTCCTGGGAGGCTGAGGCAGGAGTTTGAAGCCAGCCTGGGCAACTGAGCAAGACCCTATCTCAAAATAAAATACAAAGGACAGGCAGGTGGCGCACGCCTGTAATCTCAGTGACTCAGGAGGCTAAGTCACAAGTTTGAGGCCAGCCTCAGTAACTGGCAAGGCCTTAAGCAACTTAGTGAGACTCAGTCTCAAATAAATAAATAAATAAATAAAAGAGTGGGGCTGGAGACGTAGCTTGGTGGTAAACCACCCCTGGGTTCAATCCCCAGTGCCAAATAAATAAATAAATTAAATAGAAAGGGCTGGGGATATAGCTCAGTAGAGAGTGTTTCTGAGGATGCATGAGACCCTGAGTCCAATCCCCAGTACTGCAAAATACACGAATGAATGAATAGATAAATAAATAAGGGAGGACACTGAGGCTTAGAGGGGACAATGAAGGGGCCACTTGGCTGCTCCTGGTCTCTGCTCTTGCTTCTCGACTATGCAGCCTCCTCAGGAAGGTGATCCCTGTGCTGCCAGGGGCTGTCAGGGTGCTGGGCACTGGGAACCAGGCACAGAAGAAACAGAGGGGGTCCTTGTCCCTGAGGGGAGGAGGAAGGGCACCTGGACAGGACACATTCTCCAAGGTCCCTTGAGTATGTGTCCAGCTGCGGGCTCAGCGGGGTACAGGGCCCGCCTACTGGTTAGGGACGGGTTTGTTGTTGGATCGCTGTGCTGGACGTGTGTTGGATCCTCTGGCCTGCCTTGCGTCACCAGCTTTGTCCTCGTGGGCCCCTGGTGATGCTGGCTGAGCAAACACCTCCTGACGTGGAACCGCCACCATGTACTCAAAACCAAGGTTCAAGTTCGGGGGACTCCAGGCTTGGGGAAGTGGGGGAAGGGCAGCACTATGAGATTACAACATTGTTTCTTATGGGGCCTGGGAGCCCATTTCCCCCAAAAAACAAAAGATTGACGTTGGGATCAGAACCTGCCAGCAGCAGAGAAGGCCTGAGAGAGTGGGCCCGGGCGTGCCCCTCTCAGGCCAGCCAGGTGCACACACTTTGTAGCATCTGTTTTAAGTAGGACCCTAGCATTGCACTTGCTTTAAACAAAGAGTACTTGGGGCTGGGGTTGTAGCTCAGTGGTAGAGCACTTTGGTACTTGCCTAGGCTGCCTATGACCTGGATTTTGTCCCCAACACCATAAAAGAAAGAAAGAAACAAAACCACACACGCACATGCACACACACACACCCCAAACCCTTATTCTTTAGAGATTCATACTAAAGAATCCATAAGAAAACCAATAGGATATCTGGATTTGTTTTAAAATAATCAGCAGGGACTGAGGTGTGATGGCAAGCACCTGTAGTCTCAGCTGCTTGGGAGGCGGAGGTGGGCATCACCTGAGTCCAGGATCTCCAAGACTGCCTGGGCAACATAGGGAGACCCCAGGTTCAAAAGGAATATGAAAGAGTGGATGGGAGCCCCAGCTGGGTAATCGCGGAACCTGAGTTTTGGTTGTATGGGCCTTTATTACACTATTCTCATTGAATTTTTTAAAAGTTTGAAGTTTTTCATAAAAAGATATTTTTAGAAGAAAAAACAAATCTCTTAGCGATAAGAAAAATACTGCATGCATCTTTTAAGTTTCCTTATTCTTAAAAATGTCTTCTCAGTAAGCACAATATTTGATTAAAATTGGGAAAGAATTCGGAAAAAATATCTCCAACAGAGCTTGAGAAACATTATTCTAGTTTCGGAGTCGGATACTGGGATATTTTTGGCCCCCAGGGAATGTAGACTCCAGCTCCCCAGGGTCCTGGTTCACTGGCTCCTTATTAATAGCTGTCCCTGGGAGCTGCAGTCTGCGGGGAGGAGAGAAAGTCTGCGGGGAGAGAGGTGGACCCGGGAGCAGAATGAAGCTCCCTGGCGCGCACGAGTTGCCGGCAGGCACGGCTCAGCCCGGGACAGGTGAACGCGGCGCCGCGGCGCTCCCACGGACGCCGTCCCCGCCCTGCCTCGCCTAGCCTGCCGGTGGCACCCAGGCGGAGCGCGGGGAGGGGCGTGAAGGACGCAGAGCCTTCGCAACAGACAGGGCGCAGGGCCAATCCGAGCGGGGCGCGCCACAGGGCACTGAGTGAGGGAGGAAGTGACCTTGAGGCAGGGACCTGCCATCGCTGGGGTTCCAGGGAGAGGACGGAAGGGCATTTGAGGTGAGCGGCGCAGTCCAGCTTTCATGGCGCAAGCCGCAAAGGCCCACGAGTAGGGAGAGGAGGGCAGTTGTGCCCTAGCCCAGACCACCTGCCTCTTTGGGCCCAGAAATAAGCAGGAGCGGAAACTTCCAACTTCAATCTCAAAGACATGCAAATTAAAAGAGGGACAGATTTCCCCTTTTAGGATTTACAAAGATTCGAAGAATTCCCACGCGCAGACGGAGGAATGGATGTTAGGAAACAGATAGGCAAGTGGCACCCTAATATCGCACGCGCCTGGGTGCTTCACTTCTAGGGATCGGTTCTCCAGGAGAACCCGGCGCTCAGAGAAGGACGCCAATGGCTTTGTAAGTTTTGCTTGCACTTGCGGTGGTGCAGAAGGGGGGACACTCAATGTCCGTTGGGGGGCCGGTCGAATGCATCACAGCATATCATCTAAAGAAGTACTGCCCAGCCGGTAAAAGGAGCAGGTTGTCTGTGTGCCCCCACAGAGAACTATGTCCACGACAGTGACCAACATATCGTCTTCCCTTCATTTGAAACAATGAGCGTGGAACACGCAGCAACAGTTAGCTGCAGCGGGGGGGGGCGGTGCTGCGCGAGGCTCAACCCAGAACTTTCATTTTCTCTTCTAAACCCTTCAGCTTAACGGCCGCAGAGGAAGATGGAGGCAAACTCAGTCTCCGTAACCAGGAGTGATAGAAGTCTGAGAGTGCAGGTTTTGTTCAAAAAAATCAGTGCATTTATGGAGCAGTGGCTGTATGCAGAACCCGTAGCTCGAGCCCAGGAGCAGTAGGAGCCTGGGAAGGTGGCTCACCCGGCTGACCGCTCTGCCCCCTCCTGGCTGTCCCTTTGCTCCCTTTCCCCTAAACCTAGAAGCCTGACATCGGCTAGACACCCGGCCCCTCTCCGGAGGGGTCACACTGCACCGGGCTTCAGTCACTCGGCTCCTGGCATCTATCATGTTCTAGACGCAGGAATAGTAATAATTGAATTTATTTGATGTGGATGGCACTCAGGGCCTCGCACATGCTGAGCATGCGCCCTACCACTGAGCTACACCCTTAACCCTCAATTGTTTCCCCAGGTCTTCCCTAAGTCCTGCAAGGGAGGCATTTTTGGCCCCGCTGGATGAGGAGGAGCCCATAGCGTGTTGGCTCCAAGAGTGAGGTCCGAATTGGGGCTGGGCTCACTTCTCATTTATCAGCCGTGGGATCTTGGGCAAGTTAGTCATCCTTTTTCTGTTCGGACTCCTTGACTGTAAAAAGGGGTGGGAGGTAAACAGCATCAGCCCCGCAGGGGTGCCTCGAAGAGCACGCGGCAATGCCTATAAACCGCGGGCATAATAAGCCGGGCACGGCGCGAAGTGCTTTCATGTGCACGGCCCTAATGAGCTGCCCATCTGACGAGGAAGCCGAGGCTGGCGAGGCGAGGAGGCTCGTCCCGGACCCGCGCTGTTAGAGGCTGCGGTGGCGTGCTCTCGCCGGCCTCAGTTTCCTCGCCGCCCCCTCCCCTCGGCGCCTCGCCCCGACGCCACGCCCCGCCCCCGCCCAGGCCCCGCCCCCGCCCCGCCGCGCGCGGGGAGCCGCCGGCCCGCCCGCGCCGCAGCCCGGCAGCCTCAGCCAATCGGCGGCGGCCGGCGTCGGAGCGATCGGCCTCGCCCGCGGCCCTCCGCCTCCAGCGCCCGCTGGCCGCTCACTCATTCCACCGCCGCCGCGCCGCCGTCCGCCGACTCGGTAAGGCCCGGGCGCGGGCGCGCACGGGGAGGCTGCGGCGCCGCCCTGCGGGCCGCGGCGGTCTGGGCGGGGGGGCGCGCGAGGGCTGCCGGGACGCGGGCGCGGGGCCGCTGCCGGGTGGACAGGCGGGGAACCCCAGCGCGGTCCTCGGACGGCGGGGCTCGCGGAGAGCTCCATCCCGGGACGCAGCTGAGCCCCCACCTTGCGCAGTGGCTGCGGTCTAGGGTCCGCGCGGGTGGGTCTGCCCGTAGCGGGAGTGATGCTCGGCCCCTGGCACTTGGCTGGACACCTCCAGCCCGGGGCCAGTGGCGCCGCTGGCCCGTGTCTGCCGTCGCTCTGTTTCTCCAGCCCCGCGATTGGATTGGGTCTGGGGTCTGCGCGAGGGTCGGTCTGCCGGCGGCCGAGGCTAGAGAAGCAGCGGGAGGGATGCTCTGCTCCAGGGACTTGGCGGGATGCCTTTGACCCGGGGCAGAGGTGGGGCCACCAGCTCCTTTTCCCCTTCCCGACTTCTCAAATGAATTGGGTCTGGGGTCCACCCAGGGTCGGTCAGTCGGCGGGCAGGTAGAGTGCTACAGCGGGAAGGATGCCTGGCCGGGACCCTTGGCGGGTTGCCTCCACCCCCTCCCCGCATCGGTCCCCGCAGCCCCTCTCCCCGCGCCCACCCCTTCCCCGTCAGTGCAGGCCATCAGGACACGCCCTTGGCGCAGGGACTCTCCGCGCGGTGCTACGGCCGGAGTGAACGGGACGGGGTCCTCAGGTCCAGGCTGCGACGTGTGAGCGCCTCCCACCCTCCACTGTGCGTTGAGGGGTCAAGGGCAGGTGGGTGCGGAGAGGTTGCCCAAGGTCGTGCCAGGCGTGGAGGCGGCCGACCTGGGAGGGTGGGAGGCGACACGTGACCAGGGCTCTGCGAACTTGGCCCTGGAGCCCGACGGCGCGGTCGGGCCCTCGGAGCAGCCCCCTGCTCCGCACCACCGCCCGGGCAGCCAGCAGCGGGTTCCTTTCGTTTTGTTGGGGCAGGCCGAGGGTCAGCGGCTTTCTGATGTAAATCGGTGCCTGGCTTTCTTTAAACCCTAAGGCAGGGAAGAGGAGGGATGATTTTTCTATTAACCTTCACAAGAGTTAAACCTTACAAGTAATTACTGGATTAAATACAGAACAAACTTAATATTCCCAGCTCCAGGCAGGGAATATTAAGTTTGTTCTGTATTTAAGGGAAAGTAGTAACTTTGTTAAGTTACCAAACAAAATGAAAATGAATTCAACCTTTTGAAACGTGTATTTTGTTACACCATTTTCTTCCACGGGCGTCTGGTTTCTGGTCATTCCAGATATTCAAGCATGTTTATTTCCGTCAAAGCCACAAGCTAAGTGAATTTAAAAAAAAAAAAAAAAGGCTGAATAGCACTGGCCTTCCCACTGTGCCAGCAACATCCACCTTTCCAAATTATCGGAAGACCAGCTGCCTGAGTAAGGAAGTCAGAAACGTGAGCCACTGTGCGGGTGAGGATGCTGTGGTGGAGGCCAGCGGCTAGGTTAAGGGGGTCTGGGCACCATCAGCATTCAGACTTGGTTCTTTGGGTTGGTTTTGCCTTAATACCAGGAGCCAGTGGGCTCTTTTTCACATGTAAATTGCTGTTTCTTTCCTACAAAGCATGGCTGGACTTGATTTTGCACTTGAACTCCATCTTACAGACGCTGGAACCACACGGGGCCAGGTTTTAGGAGCGCACATACTTTGTGTTAAAGTGGCGGCTATTGGCATCATGCACAGGCCCCGGAAAACAAGCCACTTAACCTGGAGATGAAGGGAATTAAACCAGCGTCCCTTCCGCTGCTGCTGCTGCTGCTCTCTTGGCCGTGGCCCCAGACCAGTGGTCACCGAGCGGTCAGAACTGGGTCTGCAGGGAGTCTTGGGGCACTGGCCAGCGCTTACCCAATACTGGCCCCGTGCTCATTCATAAAAACACCGTTAAGTTTTTCTTGGGCTTCGCAGTGAACCCCTTTCAGACCTGCTCTGGGCTTGTGTGGGCACAGTGCCAGGTGGCTGGTTTGCTGGATGCCGCATCCGACAAACGGAGCTCGTAACTGTCCCGGGGCTGAACACGGCAGGGCTCGGCCTACCCCCGGAGAGGTGCATTGCATTTCGCGTGCTGTCGCTGGGATGGCAGCGGCCACCCGCGCCTGGCTCCGGAAGATCTCCGTGGGCATGGCCGGTGGAACCGGATCTGAGCGCCGGGACGCGCCAGTCCGGGGGCGGGGCTCCGGATAACCTTTCCCCTACTTTTCTCAGTCGTCACGTGACGCCTGCCCGCGGGTGGGGGAAGGGGCGTGGCTTGGAAGCCGCAGTTGCTGGCGGTGCCCTTCCGAGGACGAGGACGAGGACGCGCTCCAGGCGCTCTAATGAACATCTTGCGGGAATCTAAGGGCGGTGGGAAGGTGGCGCCTTGGGAGGCAGAAACGGTGCCTGATCAGGCCCAGGGCGCTTTGCACTTTGATCGTTTGCATTTTTTGCTTTTGCTGGAAAACTGTTTAGTCACTCTGCATGGTTATTATTGGCAGTCCAGAGTTCTGTGGTTGGTGGAAGCCTGAACTTCCCGGAAGAATTGGTGCTTTAAGAATAAAATGGTGATTCCAAGGTGAAATGTTTAAGTGTCGCGCGCATCAAATCCCAGCTACTCCAGAGGCTGAGGCTGGAGGCTTTCTTGAGCCCAGGATTCAGGACCAGCCTGGGCAACAGAGCCAGACCCCCTTCCCCCCAAAAAATAAAGAAAAGAAAGGAGGGGGCGTACTTGAGAAGTGGAGCACTGCTTAGTTAGCATGCACGAGGCTTGGAAAAGAAAGATCATCTCAGGCTTGAATCAGGCTTCAGGCCTCAACCGTCTTAGGCTGGTTTATGCCAGCCTTGATCTTTTCTTGCAATGATTTTTTTTGTTTTTAAAATAAGCAATACAGGCACGCGATGCAAAGTTAGAAAGGCCCAATTGGGAATAGAGTGCGAGTAGCCCCTCAGTGCAGTGCCCAGATGTCCAGCATTAACATGCTCTTTGATACAGAAATTGTCTAGACAATTTGGTTTTAAAAATATCTGTTACCTAATGCAAGTAGGGAATTTGTTCCACTTGTTTATTTCAAATATTTGTTGCTGTTTGTAACCTTCAACTTTAACCCTGTACAAATATTGAGTGGACACTGGGTTCCCACAGGCTGACGCCAGCATGCCCTGTTTGGGTAACGCGGCAGACCCAGTTCTGAGCAATGTCCACCTTTGCCTTTCTTTCTGTGTGGGTTGTGTTTACGTCCAGGAATGTTTTTGAAAGTTAATAATGAAGTCGACTGCCGTGACCCAAGTGTCCCCCTCACTGGGGTGATTGCCATCTTGGCAGTCTGGTTCCCTGAGAATCATAGGACAGGGAGCTCCTTAGGTAACAAGGAGAGGAGTGGGACATACTCCTGATGCTGGGGGTTTATGGTACCCGTTCCTGGATCCTGAGGGTTATCTTGGAGCCTCTCTGTCCCCTGACCCCCAACCTGTGGTTGGGACTTAAGTCCTGCTCCTCCTGCACACCCGCTGTCCTCGGTGTTTCCCTGACCCAGGGCAGGCCTGCAGGCCTTTGTCGAGGAAGGACGAATGTCGGTGCTCCCTTTCTCCCCAGGGTGCTGCAGCCTCCCAACATCATGGGGCTCCTTTGGGGGCATCGTGAGTTCTGTTTGCACCCCTGGAAGTTCCTGAGAGGGCACCTTCCTTCATGTGGTCAGGACTTCTGGACCTGAGACCACCAAGGCGCCAGCTCTGCAGTGACCCTCTGCTCCCAAGGGCTGGCTTCCTCTGGGCTCTGGGGCTCTCGGGCAGTTGCTTCATGCAGAACATTCTGGGCCATGAGTGCCACAAGGACGGGGGCATTGGGCGACCCCTCTCTTTAGAATACCTCGCCCCAAACTAAAAAGGCAACACATGGGTTAAGG
Organism: Spermophilus citellus; assembly: GCF_964194105.1. Lineage (NCBI taxonomy): Eukaryota > Metazoa > Chordata > Mammalia > Rodentia > Sciuridae > Spermophilus > Spermophilus citellus. The sequence goes on along the minus strand of NC_138183.1, from coordinate 253,144,914 downwards.
TAAACACAGAGGAACCTTAATTTTAAGACATAATCACATGCCGTGACTCAAACTTTGGCTTTTTATGAAATTATCATTCTTTCGTGTAAAGAATCACCTCTAATTTTCCAAGTGTTAGCTTCTTTAGTGTCCTGAAGAAGTCCCACTCCCCAGAGGTTTGCATTTTCTCCTCCTCGCCACGCACACCCCGTAGGACTCTGGGGACCGTGAAGGTGTGCTGGAAGAAATCGACTAACAGCTGGCAGCGGGGTGTCCACGTGAGAATAGGGGCCGTGGCGGCCAGTGTGGCAGGGAGGTCTGGCCCTGGGTGGGAGCTGCCAGCAGGTTCTGAGGGCTGTGGGCAACCCGCAGCCCCCACTGGAAAGGTGCTGCGCATGTTCTTTTTTTATTTTTTTTTAAGAGAGAGTGAGAGAGGAGAGAGAGAGAGAGAGAGAGAATTTTTAATATTTATTTTTAGTTCTCGGCGGACACAACATCTTTGTTGGTATGTGGTGCTGAGGATCGAACCCAGGCCGCACGCATGCCAGGCGAGCGTGCTACCACTTGAGCCACATCCCCAGCCCCGATGCGCATGTTCTTGCGTGGAAGACCTGATGCACGTGGGCGGGTGCGCGGCCCTCTTGTGGTTCTGTGTGATGGGGTGCTGGGCTCACCTGGTGTGCCAGGGACGGTGGCCGAGAGCAGATGACATCTGTGCAAGATCCTGTGTCTGAGGAAGTGGTAGAGCTGGAGTTCCAACCCAGATCTGTGCTGTCCCTCCCTGTCCTGCACTGCTCCAGATCACTGGCAGCCGGGGGACGCCCAGCACACACCAGACTCAGGTAACTGCAGATCAGAGGGAGCTCCGGGGCCTTGGTTCCTCATCTAAGGGTCAGTGAGTTCTAGGAGGCTCCAGGGAGAGACCAGACGTGGAAACAGTCTGTGCATGTGAACGATTGGGGAGCCCCTCCTGAGCGGGGCTGCGCTGCACAGTGGCGTGAAAGCCATACACTTGAGTAGAAGCTGCACTTGGCATTGAGTTTGGATCTCCTCCTGGGCTAGTGATGGGTGGTACAGTGCCTGCCGTCCTGGCAGTGGCAGGGGGGCGGCCAGCAGCACGGGTTCCGCACGGTTCCCTCTTGCAGAACTTTCAACCTGCCGTGGGCTTGTTGGGCACCCCCCAACCCAGTAAATTGGAGCCTCCATAAATACAGATCCTGGCAACCAGCCTTGGGTCTGTTGGTGGGTGTTATGGACACAATTGTGTTCTGCTCTCAGTTACACCTTGTATGCAAAGGTGAGGAGTTTGTGTATGAAATCATCCTTGTAGCTTTAGGGACATTTGTGAGAACAATATCCTGGTAGAGAGGTTTGGGATCTCTCTCCTTTTTTTTTTTTTTAAACTGGGGATTGAACCCCAGAGACACTCTACCATTGAGCTACAGCTTCAGCCTTTTCTTCAATTTTAATTCTGACCCAGCCTTGTGAGGTTACCGAAGCTGCCTTGAACTTGCAATCCTCCTGCCTCAGCCTCCCCGGTCCCTGGGGTCACAGCCATGGCTGGTGCACCTGGCTTGGTGTTTTATAGAAGTGTGGTCCTGCGTGGCTTCCCCTCATTCTTTTTTGCTAAGATCCCATTTCTCTGTATTTATTTGATTGACCACTTCCTGCTGCTGTGCGTGTCCTATTGAGGAGCACTGAACTTGAGTCTGCCTTATTTCTGTAGTCCCCGGGTAGGTGGGAGCTGTGTTGCTTCTGAGAGCTGTTGACAAAACCGTGAGGATGTATCTTCTCACATGGACTGACCCCTCCTATTGACCCTGTCAACGTGAAGGTGCAGGTGCAGGTACTTCCTGTCTCTGCAGGAAGTCCACTGTAGGAAGTTCACGGAGGGTCAGTTTAAATAATGCAAATGTTGGATGCTCAGTCATGGAACTTTGTAAGGGAAGCTCCTTGGTGTGGTTCAGATGTGGCTTGTCCCCACCAAATCTCATATTGAAATGTGGCCTGTGTAGCTATGTTTGGACATGGGGCCTTCGAGAGCACGTTAGCCTCTCTCATTCCACTGGATTAGTTTTCACCAGAGTGGATTGTTATAAAGGGGTCAGTTCCTTTGTCCCCTCCCTCTTTTCTGCATGTGCCCACCCGCCACTCTCACAACCCTCCCACCAATGAGATGCCATCCGCCCTCATTCGTGGCAGCAGGAGACCCACGCAGTCAGATTAGGCTACCTGATCTCAAATTTCCCAGCCTCCACAATTGTGAGTCAAATAAACCTCTTTACAAATTATCCAGTCTCAGGTATTCTGTCATAGCCACAGAAAACAGACCGAGACATTTTCACCTCTTTTACCTGAGACCCACTCAAAGACATCAGGTGAGTTTTGAGTCTCACATCCTTGTTCCCAAGGCGTGTCCGTCAGATGTGGGAAGGGGTGTTTCTGTGTGTGCACTCACTTACTGAAGAAGTACAAGATCACTGAGACACACAAATGTATGTGAGGAAGGATACTCTTGGGAGTGCGCAGGGTGTGTTCCCTCCCGTACCAGCCGGCAGGAGCCGGGGGTTTATTTTTCCTCCCATCATTTCTGGTTCTTCTCTGCTCCCTACTTCAGAAGAGGCCTGGCCCTTGCTGCACAGCCATGCCCGTCCTGGGACAACCCTGGGCAGGCGTTAGCTTTACAGAGCGATCCTGGCCCTTTCCACGCATCTCTGGGTAGCAGTGCAGTGGCCAGCCTGAGTTGCGGGGCCAGGGGGGGGTGTCGTGCCTGGCATGGGTGTGCCTTCTCCCCTGAGCCTCCCCCCCAGCAGGGAGCCCTGGGCCACCTTCACTGTGGGGGATGTGGGGGTTGTGCCTAGGTAGCCGCCCTGCCGCCTGCTGCAGCTTCCTCCCCGGAGGCAGGCAGGCAGGCCTGTCCCTGGGCCCAGCTGGCGGCCACCCTGTGGCTGACCTTTCCTGGGGGATGCCCAGCACGTTGTTCACTGCTGGCCAAGGTAGGTGACGGGCTACTGGGCTTCAGTGGAGGGCAGAGCTCCGTCCGTGTGCCCAGGAGTTACACAATCCTAGAGGGGAAAGCGGGACACGGGCATCGCTGCGGAGCTGGCGCGGAGGTGTCTGATGTCACTGTAGTTTTACTGGCGTCTGTGATGCATCCTTCTGGTTACAGGGGTGACCTGGTTCCACAAGTGTTGTGACTTCAGGAATCTCAATAGATCTGCGTAGCAGCCCCTTCTCGACCTCGGTAGGTAGGAGCATGCCCGTCGCGGGTGATCCTCTGTTCTGCTGCGTGCTGGCTGTGATCCTGGGCACGTTTCTGACATTTAAACCTCCGACTTTCTCATTACCCAGTGGGTGACACTAGTAATCATTGCCTAGGCTTCTAGGGAGTGTTGCAGGTCAATATATTAATAAAAAATATGCCATTGTCCAGCATGTGCCAGGTAGTTTGGTAAAATGAAGTGTCTGGGGTTTTTTTGTTTTTATTTTCAGTCCCGGGAATTGAACCCAGGCCTCATGCATGCTATAGAACTCTGCCACTTAGTTAAATACCCAGTCCCCACTTTAAAATATTCTTTAAATTTTGAGACAGGATCTCACTATTTTATGGAGGCTGGCCTCGGCTTATAATCCTCCTGCCTCAGCCTCCCAGAGGCTGGGATTGCCGGTGTGCACCATCACACCCTCCTATATATTCTATTTTTGTTGTTAAAAGCACAAAAACAGATCTGTGCCCCCTGTGTAGGCCTCCCTCCTCCTACCTGTTTTTCCCTCTACCTCCCCACCCACCTGTCCACATTGTGTGCTGACTGCCAGGCTGTGTTGAAACACTTTGTCAAGCATGGAATTTACGCACATAATTTGGTTGCTGTAAAGACCATTTTCTTGGAAGCCTGTTGTCCTGTAGCGGGTTTGTGTTTGATTTACGAGACCCAGGCCGTTTCCACACACCGGTTCTCCTGGCAGGCACTGTGCCTCATGTTGCCCTTCCTCTCCTTTCCACCAGGGCCTTCAAGGATGGCAGCGGCCACTCTGAGGGACTAGGTCTCCGCCTACAGGACAGGGGCCTGGCATGAGGGTGGCGGGTGCCCACATGGCCAGTGTCAGGATTCGCGGCCTTGGCTCCCGAGGGAAGAGGCCCCTGTGAAGAGGAATCCAGCGGCCACGTTCCAACAGCAAAGTGCCCAGCTGTTTGTTGGCTGTGGCTCAGGCAGGCGGCAGGCGGGGACGTGAGGGTGCAGGCAGTGTTGCTGGAGCGGAGCAGGACGTGTCCCAGGTCCTCGTGGCTTGGTTCAGAGAAGGAGCAAGCGTGGCATTCTGGAGAAGCTCCTGGGAGGTTGAACTCCCGAGTGGCCAGCCGTGACTTGCAGGACTCTTGCGCTTTGGGAAGGTGGGTTGGGGGCGGCCAGGGCAGGTCCCAGGAGTCGTCAGCTGGGTTGGGGAAAGGGGAACGGCAGCAGGAACAGGGTGGTGACCCCGGGGCCTGGCGAGGTGGAGGTGGCCAGGAGCCTGGCTTGGGGAGTGTGGGGGATACCCTGGAGCCTGTACCCCTGGGCTGGAGAGGTGAAGTTTTAAAGTCGTGAAAAGTAGGTCACGTTCTCGGCCCGGCGTCTTATTTTGCATCTTGGCGGTACTCTGGGAGCCGATTACTGTAAGGTGCTTAAGGCTCTGTGTGGACCTCAAGGTGAGTCTCTCCCTGAGGCTGCTGTAAGGCACGGAGGGGCCCGGGGGTCGGAGGGCGCCCAGGTGGGTTCCAGGCATGGAGGGTGAGAGCCCCTGCTCAGGTGGGGTTCTGGGTGGGCGGACCCCTCTGTGCAGCCTCCCGGGGTGCGTGTCCATGGAGGGACTGAGGGGCAGAGGCGAAAGCCAGGCCCAGGAGTCGCCTGAGTCTCAGAAATGGCTGTGGCCCTGCAGTGAGCACAGGCCCTTCTGCACCCCCCGCGCCAGGCCCCGCGGCGGAGGGAGGGGTTTCTGCCTCTGGCCTGTCGGACGCATTTCTGACTTTCCCAGCAGCTGGTGGTCACTGTCACAGCACCCACTGCTGGTTTCATCCTGAGCCAGTCTGAGGACACAGGGCGAGAAGTGGCCTTGTGTCAGGAACAGTCCCTGGGGGCCCTCCCTGTGCTACCTGCCAGGCCTGCCTCTGGGGAGGGGCAGCCAGCCTGTTTGCCCAGAGGGTGCGTCGCGATGGCTCTGTCCCTGGTTTGGAATTCCAGTCCAAGGGCTAGAATATTTCTGGAAGCGTTGCTCAAGGATTGGAGGGCACAGGTGAAGGGCAGCGAGAGGTCAGGCCTCGCCGGCCTCTCTGTGTGGTTCTTTCTCAGTTTTGTTTCCAGTGTTTATTTGTTCTTGCCGGTGGCCGTCCTTGAACTTGGAGTGCAGGTGTATTCTCTGCCACCCGGCTGGATCCCGTGGTCATGCTGAAACCTTGTCCCCAGGACACTGCCTCTCTCCACGCTGGGCCCAGTGTCTCAGAACTGGGGACTGCAAACGGCTGTCCCTGGGGGTGACGCACACTGCTGTGGGCAGGTCTTCTGGGAAGTCCTGGAGGCTGGACCCCGGCTGTGCCAGCTGGTGTGGGGCGCGGGGCACAGGGCCCCGGGGGGCGGGCATCATGCCTCCCGTCTCGGGAGGGTCCGGTGCCTGGATTCAGCGCACATGGAGAGTGGGCAGGGGCAGGTTGGCTGCCCTGGTGAGGCAGGTGCCGCTGCCGGTCAGTGGGAGGAAAGCCGGGAGGGCGCAGACCTGTGGGAGGGGCGGTCAGTTTTCAGTCTTGCTGCCTCCTGGGGACTCCGGCTCCAGCACCATGAGCTGGTGAGGGTGGCCCTGTCTGTGTGTCTGGTGACCTCAGCCAGCAGGAAGGAGAAAGTGGGGCTCCTCTCGCCCCGACCACCCAAGTGCCCCGGGAGGTGGGGCCTGGCAGGGCCCCCCAGCGCCAGGAGGAGGTGGCGGAGGTCCTGCCGTGTGCTCTCTGAAGCCCTGGGAGCTGCAGCCTCGGGCACCGAGGGATGAGGCAGCGGCCAGCCGGTACAGGTGGCCAGCATCCAAACACAGCTGGCCTGCCTGAGGGAGCCGCCGGGCTGCCGTCCCCGAGGGCCCTTCTCTTCGCTGTGCTGACACGGAGCCAGGGCCACGGTGCTAGCCTGGGCATGGTGTGGCTGGGACTCAGGGAGGGCCTGCACTGGTGCCCTTGGCCTCCTGCCTTGCCGAAAGGTGGCCGGAGGCGGGCAGGGGAGGGACCTACAGGCAGGTCACACAGGGACGACCTGTTCCCAGGCCCCGCAGCCAGGGGAGAGGCGCGCACTGCAGACAGGAGAGGGAGGCAGCGAGGGACAGGCAGGTGGCTGACCCGTGGCCCCGGGAGGTGAGCCGGCAGCCTGGGGGGCTGAGCCGGGGACACTGGCAGGTGGGCCTGGCTTCAGCGAGGGCGCTGAGGGCGATGGTCTGGTCACAGGAAGCTGGACCCTGGGCAGAGCAGAGGGGGCAGACGGGGTGGGGGCACCATCCCTTTTTCTGGGCCCCGTCCCGCAGATAAGGATAATGCTCCTCCACACACAGGTCACTTGCCAGCTCCTTGTTTGTGAAGCTAAAAGGTGAAAACACCCCTGGGGAGGGACGGGCACTCTGGATTCTGCAGGGCCAGAGCCGTGTGGACTGTCACAGGGCCACCTCCGGACACAGGCAGGCTCGGGGACACGAGTGTGTGCCACAGGTGGGCCACACACATGGGCATGTGCACAGGCAGAGGGGGTGGGGAGCCCGGATGCTCAGTGTGCCAGGGGAAGACGCGCCCACACGTGGGTGTCGGGCGGTGTCGTTGGGAATTTGGCCGTGGGCATCTTGACGGGGACAGCAGGACACCCTTCTGCTGGCTCCAGGAGGGGTGTGGAGGAGCCTCTCTGCTGCCCTGTGTGTGCGGTCCCTTGAGCATTCAGGACAGACTGCTGCAGAGCCCACGGCCGTCTAGGGCCCCGGGAGCCTCCCCGAGGTCCTTGCCTCCCCAAGTCAGGACTAGCTTCCTCCCGCCTCACCCCACCCACCCAGCGCTGCCCCGCCTGGTGCCCTGGTGCCCGCCTGGCCTAGTCTGTGGGGGCAGGTCTCTTCAGCAGCCCAGGTCTGGACGCTGAGGCCGGCACATGGGGCTGCTGGTCCCTTAGCTTGAGGGCCCGTTGGCTCGCAGTGTTTCAGAGAGCCAGTGGGGGGCAGGCTGGCCTTCCGTTGGCAGCGATGCCCAGAGCCCGAAACCAGCCCGCTGACCATCCTTTCTCAGGGTTTTCCCATGCCAAGCCCTCTGCCCTGTAGGGCCTGGGGGGCACTGGGGAGCAGGAGGGTGGCGTTAGGTGGGTCCTGGCCCCTGTGTGTCTGAGGAGGAAGCCCCTGGGTCCCTTTGACTTTGCAAAGCTGTGTCATATGTCACTGTGCCTGCTGTGTCTGGGCCACTCTGCCCTCCCACCCACCCACTGTGGTTGGGCTGGGCTCTCCACAGGAGGCAGTGTGACCATCATAAATGACTTAAAGCACTGGGTGTGACAAGGGTGGAGGGGAGGGCGGGGTTGGCACTCAGTAGATTTGCACATGGAAGTGGGTGTGTTGGCACACGCCTGTGGTCCCGGTGACTGGCAGTGGGGGTTGAGGCAGGTGGATTGGCAAGTTCAAGGCCAACCTGGGCTACGAAATGAGACCCTGTCTCAAAACGAGAGGGCTGGGGACACAGCTCAATGCCCGTGTCACCAAGAAAAAGAGGGTATGGCTTCGCAGTTGGCCGGGCTACGGGAGCTTGTGTCACGCCTGCTGAGTGGCACTCAGTGTGTCAGGTGCCGTGCAGATTGCTCCAGGCCGAGGTGGGGCCACGTGCATGCGGCTCTGCCAGCTTGCTCTTCCCAGGAGACAGAGGTCCAGAGGGTCTGGTTCCCAGGTGTGTCTTCCACCCTGGCCTCATTGCCAGATGCACCTGTGTCCTGGGATTTCTGCCCAGCGGCCCCTGGTGACACTTCAGACTCTGTCCACACTGAGCCCCTTTCCTGCTGGGGAGGAGACTGCCACGCCGTGGCTGGAGCTAAGGCCCTGGGGTGTGTCCCTGGGGTGCATCTCAGCACGCCCAGCCCAGCTGCCTCGAAGCTGAAGGCAGCCTAGTGGGTCCTCTCCCAACTGCCACCACCCAAGGCCAGGCCGTCTGCCCTCCCCTGTGCAAGACGGCCTCAGTGTCTGTTGGCCTCCCCTCCCCTCTGCCTCCTCGCTCCTTATGGTGGCTGGGGGTCTCCAGAGCAGACATGGGAGCAGATGCCCCTCCTGGAAGCCCCTGCACAGAACCCAGCTGCCTCCAGGAGCTGTGCCTCCTGTCCCTGCTCACTGGCCACAGGTGGGCCACCTGCCTTTGGTCCTGAGGGGCTCCTGGGCGTCAGGGGCTCCTGGGAGTCCTGCCGGCACCCGCTTTCCTCCCTGCACCCCAGTGCTCCCAGGCATTACTTGCTTGATCATTCCTTGCTGCTCTTGCCTGGGGGGTACTTCTGCTGGGGTCTGGGCCCCTCGTACTGCCTGCGGGAGGCCAGCGGATCCTTGCTGAATGAACGAGCCGGGGCCTCTCCAGCGCTTGCTGATGTGGAGTCTTTTCTGTGTTCTGATGGCTGAAGTCTAAGCCCACTGGACCTCTGTGGCCACCTGTTGGTTTTGGTAGGTCCTCCTGGTGGCCTTTGGCAGGCCTCGGCGGGCTCAGCTGGCACCAGCGGTCACCAACGAGGGTGCACACACACACACCCAGTGTAGATCTCACTGTGGCTCTTGATAATTTTCTCCTTTTACCTTTTTTTTTAAAATCCATTTAGTGCTTTGTGGTGTACAGCTTGGGGGGAGATGGGGAGGCCACACACCCTCAGAAGTGGGGTAGCAGGAGCGGGTTGGGCCTGCCAGGGGACATGAGGGAAGAGGTGATGCTTCTGGGTGTGCTGAGCAGGCAGGATGGCAGTCGGAGATGACTGCAGGAGTGAGGGCAGCTGACCATGGGTTCCTTCCCTCTCACCCTGTCTTTTGGGGATAGGGTGCTGGGGCTAGAGCCCAGTGCCTCATGCATGCTGGACAAGTGCTCTGCCACCGAGCCACATCCCCAGCCCTTTTATTTTGAGATGATCTCTAGCTAAATTGCCCAGGGTGGCCTTGATTTTGGGATCCTCCTGCCTCGGCCTCCAGAGTTGGAGTCACTAGGATTGCAGGCGTGCGTCACTGTACCTGGCCCACCGTGGACTTCTGAGAGTCCTTCCTTAGGCCACCAGGGAAGCTAGTGGAGCAGTGCAGGTCTGGGACAGAGTGCTTCCTGATGAGAGGCAGAGAGGAAGAGGAGGAGGAGGAGGAGGAGGAGGAGGAGGAGGAGGCAGAGGAGGAGGAGGAGGCAGAGGAGGAGGAGGAGGCGGAGGAGGAGGAGAAGGAGGCCCGCTCCGTCCTGTGGCATGTGGCACGTGTTTTGGGGGATTCTGAGAGTGATCCCCACGGAGTCCTTGGGTGCTGTCCGGGAGCTGGGGTGGTTTCTCAGAACAGGACAAAGGCATTTGGTACTGGATTGTGTCCCTGCCTGAAGACCAGGGCGCAAGGCCGCTGTGGCCGTACTTGTGGGTGCTCGGTGCGTTCCGGCTGCCTCCGGGGCTGGAGAGTGCCTGTTCCTGCCATGGCTTCCTGTGTCTGCCGGCTGGGCTGGCGTGCTGGCGGGGGCGAGGTTCCCTGGGATGGTCAGGGCACAGGGGCACCGGGACACTGCCGTCATCTTGGGCCTCTCAGTGAAGGCCACGACTGTACCGTGCTGGTCGCACGATGGTGTCACGGGTGGGGACATGAAAAGCGTGAAGTCCGTTAGGCGGGGAGGAGGGACATCAGCACTGTCCCCTAACGCGGGGGCTCTCCCGGCCTCTGGTAACGTGCTCCACTGTGTTTCCCGTCCTCCAGGTAACCTCCAGACATGGCAGAGGCTCACCAAGCTGTGGCCTTCCAGTTCACCGTCACTCCCGACGGGATCGACCTCCGCCTGAGCCATGAAGCCCTTAAACAAATCTGTCTCTCGGGACTCCACTCCTGGAAGAAGAAGTTCATCCGATTCAAGGTTTCCGATATTTAAGTTCTCTTGACACCTTCTGTCCGCATGCCAGTGGAGAACCACTGTTTCAGACGGGTGGTCCGCACTGGATTCCTGTCCCTGGAGTCCCCGCACAGCTATATGAGTGGACTGAGTTCTTGGCCACATTCTGAGAGGCAGGGAGAGCCCAGCGGCTCACTGGAGGGCAGGTGGGGCAGCCGGCTCAGAGGGGAGTGGCTGGCCCAACACAGCAGCCCAAGCCAAGACTGGGACACACGTCTGTCCCCTGCTCTGAGGCGGAATCCTGTGTGTCTTGTTGGGAAAAGGTCTTTCCAAACTGCAGTGAGTTGAGTAGCTGGCCTTGCTGATGAGGGGTCCTCATGGGATTCCAGCCCAGTTCAGGCCACGTGTCCTCAGCCACGGTGATCCAAACAAGTAGGAACTTAGTCCTTTTAAAGTAGGGGTCTTGATTTTTTTATTTTTTGCTTTTTCTTTTTTGCGGTGTGCGGTTGGAACCCGGGCCTTGAGCACGTCAGGCAAGCGCTCTGCCGCTGAGCCACACTCCCAGCCCAATGTTAGTTCACGTATTAAAGGTCCCAGCGGGAATCAACGTGTATTCAAACACATTCAGGCTACGACATGGAGCCGGGAGGGAGCCCAGCCCTGCCCCCCCCAGCGTGGCTTCCTGGCGTCCTTCTGTGAGGGGGCTCTTGGGAGACCCCCTGAGCTAGAGCAGGGGGCAGCCAGTGAGCCCCTGGAGCCAGCCCTGCTGCACGGGTGTCCCTGGGCTCCAGGTGGCCTGGCGGTGCTCCACCCAGCACCGCGGAGGTGGGGGGGCCGCCTGTGGGAGCAGCCAAGTTTGGCCCACTGATTCTTTTATATATGTATTTTTAGTTGTAGATGGGCCCAATACCTTTATTTTATTTGTTATTTTTACGTGGTGCACTATTCTTGCTGAGAGCGGCAAGAGTGGTACAGGTTCAGCCACGTAGGATACACCCTGCGGACGGGCCAGCTTCTGCACCAGGGGCCACCAGGGCCGCCAGGGCTGCGCCAGGCGCAGACCTCGGTGTAGATCTGGGGCTGGGCAGACCTGGTGAAGAGGAGGCGTTTTATTCTAGCACCTTCCTCGTCTGGGCAGTTGTAGGTCAATGCTGCTGACCTTTGGGGGTGCCTGTGCCTTCTGAGCAAGTTGAGACCGTGCTGGGAGTTTGACCTTGTTCTCTGGGTCAAACCAACGCCTTCCTAAGAGGCTTTGTTGTGGGGTGGTTCCTGAGGTGCTGGGATGGAATCCTGGGCCTCGTGCTTGTAGGCAAGTGCTGTGCCACCGAGAGACCCTGCTGCCGGAGAACGTCTCTCAACTGCTCCCCGAGTGTTCCAGGAGCCCTCGCTCCACGTGGGGCCCCTGCTGCTGCTCCTGGTTTCTCGGGGTCGACATTTCGCCAGTTTTATTTCAGGGGATCCTTTCCCCTCAACGCCGCCTTCTGTCCCATGTGGAGCGAGGGCTCCTGGAACACTCGGGGAGCAGTGCAGGGTGGTTTTGCCGCTGGGGTTCGGGCATCCTGGGCAGTAGCAGGTTGGGGTAGGACCTCACGGTGGCCCAGGGATGTCCCTCACCAGCCGTGAGCCAGACTGGGAGGAACCTGGCATCTGTATGGTGAGCTAGTGCCTGGGACGATGGGTGTCCTGGGTCCCTCTTGGGGACTGTGACAGGGAAGGTTCTGGCTGGAAAGTTGAGGAAGACTGGACGCGGGGGGGAGCAGCTGTGACTGACGGGCTAGCGCTAGGGCGCCCGGGTGCCCACGTCCTCCCGAGTGCCCGGCGTCCGGGGTGCAGTGGTGGTGGCCCTGGAGGGCGTGGCTCACGGCTGGCCTGTCTGTCTAGAACGGCATCATCACCGGCGTGTTCCCCGCGAGCCCCTCCAGTTGGCTCATCGTGGTGGTGGGCGTGATGTCCTCCACGTACCTCAAAGTGGACCCCTCCCTGGGGATGATCGCAAGAATCAACCGGACCCTGGACACCACGTGAGTGACCCTGCCCCATCTCCAGCCGTCCGGAAGGCTGCTTTCCTACTGTCCACGTTCCTTGTCCCTTCGGATGCAGTGACCGTCACTGCTCCGCGGGAGGGAAGCTCGCAGCTTGGCTTCTCCCACTTCCTGGGCTGGAGTGGAGGTTCCCCTGGGGCTGGGGACCTTGTGGCCTTTCCTCTGCAGACCAGGGTGGGAAGAGTGGTGAGGGCCGGTCCCTGCTGGAGGTGTCTGTCTGCCTGAGGCCCCTCAGTGGCCGTGCACGTGGCCCACAGCGTCCTCACAGGGAGTTTCTGCCCAGGGCTGGTTCCAGCGTGGCCACGTCTGCACATTTGTGGTCAGCGCAGCCCAGGTTCGAGGTTCCTGCGCTGACTGCCATGGGGCACTTGGGGCACCTCGGCTCCCTTAGCTCCCTCTGGAGTGGCTTAGCGCCCCCCGGGAAGCCCCCGCCAGGCCTAGACTTGGAGTCAGATTTTTCTAGGCGCTTGGAAACAGGCCCTGCTCCACCAAGAAATAAGACCCAGGCTGGTGTGTGAGTCAGTAATTTTCTTGAAAAAGTCCCTCGGTCCCCAGGGTCTCCTGCAGCCACATTCCACACACATCTCTTCTTCCTTCTGTGGTGCTGGGGATGGAACCCAGGGCCTCACATGTGGGTGCTGGGGCCCGAACCCAGGGCCTCACACATGCTGGGCAGGTGCTGACCCCTGAGCCGCAGCCCAGCCCTTGCACGCATTTCTCAGCCACCTGTGGTGTCTGTTGTGTGCCCAGTTCCCAACAGGATCCTGACCCCACACGGGGTCTTCAGGTCAGACCCTGTGCTACAGTGACCTCTCATTAGGGTCCCCTGCTACCCACAAGGAAATACTCAGAGATGCAGGGTGCCCTCAGGGGTCAGGGAAGGAGGTAGTGTGTGGGGTCCCTGGGATCCAGACCCAGCTCTGCCTAGTTCTGAATCTGTGCCTCCTTCCGCATCCCTCAGAGCCCTTCCCTTCCCACCAGAACCTTCCAAGAGACAAACCACAATCCAATCAGCTGCCTCAGTGACGTCCACCTGCTCAGATGCAGAACACCTGGGCTTCGGCCCCTGGTGGCCTGGTGCCTGGCACCCGAGCACCTGAACGCACGTCTTTGTTCTCTGGTTTGAAAGCCCTGCGGTGTCAGGAAGGGTCCCTGGCTGTCCCCCACCAGGAGTTCCATTCGGCCGGTGACCAGAGGAGTAATGACCCAGGTCCTCCTGGGGCCCGGGCCTCCTCTTTGGGCCAGCAGCACGTGCGGAAGTGCAGCGCCCGTGGCGGGTGGGAGGCGGGCCACGCTGAAGCAGAGCTCTGGGTCTCCTTCATGGTCTCCCCGCTCCTGGCCCTTGTTCCCTCAGAAAGGGGTTAGAAATAACCTGGCCAGTGTGGCCAGGGCTGGGGGCTCAGCCTGCAGGCCCGCCTTCCTCTGTGCCCAAGGCCCCGGTTCCACCCCAAGTGGCCACAGGTGGACAGTCTCAGCAAACCACTGATTTGGTTGTGCTGACAGTGTGCAGTGCGCGATGAGGTGTGTCAGCCTGGCCCTGTGGGTACTCCCAGGACACTGAATGGTGCCCCGGCTCTCGTCCTCTGCTTTTTGAGGGGTCCGTGCGGGAGTCCGCTGCAGCCTGCTCCCTAAGCGGACATTCAGAGTGAGCAGGAGGGCTGGCTCATGCCTTCAACAGATGAACCTTCCCAGTCATTTGGGTGGCACACGCCTGGCCTGGGCCCCGGCCAGCTTCCTTGTCTGCCAGGGGGCTGGGAAGCCGTGGTAGGGACTGCTGCTGTCTTGTCACCACAAGAGCACGTGGCAGAACTTGCCTGTGGCCAGCCTGCCTCCTGTCTTCCTCCAGCCAGGGGCCGTGGCCCTGGGACAGCTCACACAGCTCACAGCTCATGTCAGTCAACGAGCTGGCGGGAGCTTGGCCCGCCTCCCTTCGTGCTGCCTGGGGTCAGACACTTAGTGTGCTCCCTCGCGTGGGCGGACTCTCCCACCTGGGCTCGGTTTAGAATCCGCCAGCTCTTTACAGGCTTTCGTAATCTGGCCGTTACAAGATTTGTTTCTTGTCCCTATTTTGGTAAACTGGGTCACCCCTGGTCCAGATTTAGAAAGGCCAGGCTGAGGGTCAGCATCTTTCAACCCCAAGTGCTGTCCTGGAACGTCCTGGGGAGCTCCAGTGACCGAGGCTGCTGCTTTTTCTTTCTTGGCCGTGCTGGGGGCGAACCCAGGGCCTCATTCCTGCTAGGTAGGCGCCCTTCCCTGAGCTGCACACCCTGCCCCGGGCTGCCACTTCCCAAGTGCGGGCCTTTGAACCGTGTGGGTGTCATCTCTGTGGCTCCTCATCCTTGGCAGCCTGTCGTCCTCGGCAGCCTGACAGGGAGCATGTTCCTCAAAGGAAAGCCTTTGCCATCCAGGTATCTCTGTGTATGTAGACAGAATTCTGAGCATATTACTGAGTGCAGCGGTGCACGCCTGTAATCCCAGTGACCCTGGAGGCTGAGGCAGAAGGACTGCAAGTTTGAGGCCAGCCTCAGCAGCTTAGTGGGACTGTGTCTCAAAAAGTAAAAAATGGCTGGGGATGAGGCTCAATGGTTAAGCACCCCTACATTCAATCCCCAGTATTAAAAAAAATATATTGAATATGTCATTTATTTTTGTGAATTGAACCTCTAATATAGTAATGTAGTACCTAGAAATCTAAGATATAAATAATCTTAAATATAGCTTCTTAAATCCCTAAATCTAGGTTTGCTTATACATCAGATTATCAGAAAAGATTGTGTCGTTTTCAAGTAAAGACTACAGTTGAACACTAGATTTGACAGTTTATAGAAAAATACAAATTTTTAAGCAAATTTGTATTTCACCTTGAAGATAATTTGTTTCTGGGTCATTGTTGAATACATTGTTAAACTGATGGCTTCAAACATTGGATATGTTCAAGTTGTATAGATTGTTTGTCATTTGAAAAACCTTTTTTCAATATCTTGCAGTTTCTAAGCAACTAACACTAAAAACCACCAAGTAGCTGTATTTCATCTATATTTTTTCTTGCAGTATCTGCGGTTTTGTTTTTAACTCTCTCGAGTCTCACAGTCGCACTATCTGGCCATTTTGTGAGTGGCGAATCTCCTCGACTTCAGTCCCCGTGAGGGTTGGCACCATCTCGTGTTTCAGGTCCCACTTTTACCATGAAGCACAACCTTTTCTGTCTCAAAGGAAACATTTTTCTTTTTCTGCATAGTATTTGAATGATCATCGTATGTGATCCAGTCATTTTTTATGCATGATAAATATTCTATCCAGACCAAAACAAGCTCTTTGGATACTAAATAGTTCAGGTAGTACTTGTTTTTTTAAATTTTTCTATTTATCTTTGACAGCAGAATGCATTACAATTCTCATTACACTAGAGCACAATTTTTCATTTCTCTGGTTGTATTCTGAGTACATGGACACCAATCTGTGTCTTCATACATGTACTTTGGATAATGATGCCCATCACATTCCACCATCCTTGCTGACCCCCTGCCCCCTCCCTGCCCCCCCACCCCTCTGCCCTGTCTAGAGTCCGTCTGTCCTCCCCTGCTCCCCTCCCTACATTCGGCACAGGTGGTCGTTGTGACAGATGATTTTGTGTGAGCAACATCCAAAGGTCCCTTGGAGTGGGACAAAATGATCATGAGCAGAAGAAAAAGGCTTGGAATCCCAGTGCGCACCTCGGCTGGCCTGCCCCACCCTGTGGTTTCCCTCTGGGAGGCCCCCGACACCCAGGTGGCCCAAGTCAGCCTGGGTTTGTTTGGACCCCACCCAGGCTCATGTGCGGGTCATTGCGTCTCTCTGGGGTGCCCAGGCGGGTCTTGGACTTCCGGGCTCCCGGTAGCTGGGGTGCAGGGCCATGCGGGAGGTCCTGGCCAGGAGCTGGTTCATTTTGGGGGAGAGGGCCGGACTTTGAGTCTTGGAGGGGATCCTGAGCTGTCTTCCCTGTTCTCCCGCGGAGCGGCTCTGGTCCAGGCGGGCGGCCTTCTCCCGTTTCTGTTCCTGGAAAGGGCAGCTTCGCCCCGGGGGCTCGCCCCGTCTCGCCGCCCCTCCCCCACCCCACACTTTGGCGTCCTGTGTGGTTTGTCCCCCCAGCAACTGCATGACCAGCCAGACGAAGAAAGTGGTCAGCGGCGTCCTCTTCAGTACGGGCCTCTGGGTGGCCCTCATCGTCACCATGCGCTACTCCCTGAAGGTGCTGCTCTCCTACCACGGCTGGATGTTCGCGGAGCACGGCAAGATGAGCCGAGCCACCAAGATCTGGATGGTGAGAGCACGTGGCCTCAGGGGACCTCACGGGCCATGCCACGGCCTGACCCCTGGTGGCCCTCCCTGCAGGCTGGGGGCAGTCCTCTCACTGCTGACCCGAGCTCCGCCTGCTCCGTGGGGACTTGCTCAGGTTTGGTTCAGGCCCCTGCCCGGGTCTGGGCAGCGTTCCCCACGCCATGCCGTCGGGCACTCGGGGTTTCCTTAGCTGGCCCCTGCTGCCCTGGCCCGGACCCAGCGGTCTCTACAGGTCACAGCTGGGCTCTGCCTGGGCCTCTGTCCAGCTGCAGCCCTTCCACTGTCTGCATGAGCTCAGTTGTCTGAAGGATCACCCGTCCTCAGTGGGACTCTACTCTTAGGACTTCTCAGACCTCCTCTTTGGGGTTCGGCCCCTGTAGGCCACCACAGGCCCCTGAGTGTCCCCGAGTGTGCCTGTCCTCTTGTTGCTGGGTCCGTGGGCACCAGGCTCTTCGAGCCCAACCTGGGTCTTTGGAGCTGGGTGCTTCGTACAGAAACAGAACTTGGTTGACCCTCACTGTCTGCAGCGTCCTGAACGGTTTTCTTGAACCTGGTCACAGGGAGAGTCTCTCCAAGTCCCTGGTCCCCTGGAGCTGTCCTTGGTCTCCACGACGTGCTTGGAATCAGTGTGTGGGCGCTGCTCGCCCATCTGCCCTGCGGTCAGCACCTGACTGTTCTGTTCCGTCACCATGTGGCGGCCCCAGCCGTGGGCTAGGCCTGCTGCTCGGGCCTCCAGGGAGTCACCTTGGTGCCCACCCCCCCCCCCCAGGCTCCACTTTCCCCAGGACCTCGGCTTGGGGAAGCTGGACACCTAGACAGGAGGGGGATGGTGGCCCACGCAGAGTGGCCCGATGATGTCTCCTCGAGGGGCTGATCAACGTCCCCTACTGTGGCACCTGTGGCTGATTGACACCCCCCAGGTGGCACTTGGGCCAAGCCGAGTCCCATGTGCCTCAGCACTGGGGCCGCCCTGCCTTAGGAGCACCTTTGTTCCTGTCGGCACGAGGTGACCTCCAGCAGGTCCAGGCCGTTCACCAGGCCCATGGGGAGGGCGCGTTGTTTTCCTCCGGTTGAGGGACAAGGGGACTGCATCGTCCCCCCGGGGTTGGCTCCAGGGCCAGGCCAGGGCTGACCTCAACCCCTGTTCCCGGAGCCTGAGCTGCCCCACACCCAGGGCTGCAGGGGAGGGTGGGCGCAGTGCGTGTGGCAGCCTGGCGGGGTGGGGCCCCAGCTGACCCCGCGGGACACGGGCAGCGGCATCTCCACGCTGGTCCAGCCTGGTGTGTCTGGGTTTCTGTGTGTGTTTGCCACGGCCAGCGAGGGAGGGGGCAGACCGTGGCCTGGAGGAAAAGCACCCCCTGCAGGTCCTCGTGAACCGGTGGCCACGTCCACGTCGGGAACTGGCCTTGGGTCTTCCCCGTAGCCACGTCTTTAAAATGTCACCTTTTCCTTCAGAGCATGGTCAAGATCTTCTCTGGCCGGAAACCCATGCTGTACAGCTTCCAGACGTCTCTGCCTCGCCTGCCTGTCCCAGCCGTGGAGGACACTGTCAGCAGGGTGGGTGTGGCCGGCGGTCCTGGGGTCCGGGTGCATCTGGTTCTGAGTCAGGTGGCGTCGCCTGCTCTGATTGGCTCGCAGCACTGTGCCCTGTGGGGCCGTTGGCATCGGTTCGCTGTGTGGTTGTGTCTTGAGATGTTTCGGGGAAGGTTTCACGTTTCATAGAGAAACTACGGGGGGCGGGGGTGTTTTCTTCAGCAGCTTCCCTGAGATACAGTTTACTTAGTTAAAAAAACGTTTTTAGCTGTGGATGGACACCATGCCTTTATTTTATTTATTTATTTAATGGGGTGCTAAGGATGGAACTCGGTGCCTCACACGTGCCAGGCGAGCGCTCTGCCCCTGTGCCCCGCCATGGCCCGAGACACAGCGTACATCACGGACAGCTTCCCCGTGCAGTTCCGAGGTTTTGGAGTCTCACGTAACTGTCTCAAATGTAGCCTGTGTATGCTGCACGTGTGTGTGTGTGTGTGTGTGTGTGTGTGTGCACTTGTGAGACACGAGTCTCTGTCTTCTCCTTCTGGAGCGTGGCTTCGGTGACATTGGTTGTGTTCACCTCTGTCTGTAGGCAAACTCTCTCGTGGTCTCAGACAACCCTAAACCATTGAGCCATGGCTCCCGCTGCCCTCCCCCAGCCCTAGTGACCTCTGTCCCACTCTTTGCTTCTGCCTCTGCTATTCAGGACATTGCACATAAGTGCCGTCTCACAGGGTGTGACTTCCTAGGCCTGGCTCAGTCCACTGAGATGTGACTTTCTGTGTCCTGGAGGTAGAGCCCAGGGCGCTGCACACACTAGGCAAGCGCTGCCCCTGAGCCGTCCCCAGCCCAGCCCAGTGACCTCAGGTCCATCCATGCGTGGCCTGCGGATGCGTGTTCCTTCTTTGGCTAAAAGCGTTCCTTGGTGTGGCGGACGGCAGCTCACCCTCCGTGGACGGTCGTCTGAGCGGTTGCCACCACTCGGCTGTGGAGCATGATTCTGCTGAGTGTCCACGGACAGCCTTTTGTTTTCCAGTTGCTGCTGGCCTGGGGTTATGTCCAGGAGAGGAGGAGTGTCCTCTGCTGATGGAGGGTAGTTCTACATAGACGGCTGCCCGGCTTAAACCCTCACCAGCGTCTATGAGGGCTCCATTGTTTCTTAAGCTGGAAACTTCTGGGAATCAGGGTTTGGAAATAGTCCCTATTTTCGGCAGGTCCCTTCCCATCTGTGCTCTCCTGAGTCCTCCCCTCTGTGGGGGCTGAGGCCGCCCCACCGCCCGCACGGCACAGTTGCTGTCTCGATAAAGCACTTGGAGTAAGCCTCCAGACGGGAGCAGCCGGCCCTTTTCAGAGGCAGGCCCTGCCCTCCAGCACGCAGCTGGGCCCTGCGTTCCCAAGGCTGTTCTGGCCCCAGTGGGGTAGTCGGAAGTGAGCTGCTCACGTACGTGCAGGGGGGAGTGTCCGAGTGCCCTGCTCCCCGCTGCCCTCCGTCCAGCGTCTGCTCTGTTAAAGCAGTGCCTGTCGGGTGTCTGTGCGCTGAGACCCTGACCCTGGAGCCTGGCCTGGGTCTGTCACGGTGGAGACAGCGCTGTCCTGTCACCTGCCTGGCCCTCCCCCATCTCACGGGCACCACCCCAGGTCATCATAGCGTAGGTGGAAACAGACCTTTGATTACAGGCCAAGCCATGGACAAGGGACTCTCCTGAGATCTCTGTTCACCAAGCGGTGACCTTGACGCTGTAGAAGTGACCCTGGTGGACTGGTGGTGATACAGGATTTGGGGCACTTTTTAAGCTACTGAAGGATGAAAGGGTTTTAAGTGTTTAGTTGTCATTAACCCCCAGGTCCTTCACCACCAGAGCAGTTAACTTTGGGGGCTGGTTGAGATCAACCCGGGGAAGGTTTTACAGTCTTTTGAACACAGTGTGACTTCTGTAGGCACAGGTGGGGGGCGCCAGGCCTAGATGCCGGTGTGTAACTGGCCGATGTTTCCTTCTCTAACCAGTATCTGGAATCCGTGAGGCCTCTCATGAAGGATGGGGACTTCCAGCGCATGACAGCACTTGCCCAAGATTTTGCTGTCAACCTTGGACCAAAATTACAGTGGTACTTGAAATTGAAATCCTGGTGGGCCACAAATTATGTAAGTATATACATAATGTTTCTTTTTCTTTTTTTCTTTTTTGGTACCAAGGATTGAACCCAGGGGTACTTAACCACTGAGCCATCTCTCCAGCCCTTATTTGTATTTTATCTGGAGATAGGATCTCACTGAGTTGCTCAGGGCCTTGCTAAATTGCTGAGGCTGGCCTTGAACTTGGATCCTCCTACCTCAGCTTTCAGAGCCACTGGGATTATAGGCGTGTGCCACTGTACCCAGCTCCCAGCCCTTTTTATTTTAAGACAGGGTCTAATTTGCTTAGCGTCTCATTAAGTTGCTGAGGTTGGCCTCAACCTTGCGATCCTCCTGCCTCAGCCTCCTGAGTTGCTGGGTTTACAGGTGTGTGCCACCACACCCGGCAACGTAACATTAACTTGATGAAATTTTTCCATATGAAAATACAGATTTAGGGGCCAGGGATGACAGAGTTGAAGCCACAGTGTAGACTAGCCAGGCTCACCCCGGAGGACCTGTATGCAGAGGTGGTGACGGTTTGGCCTGAGAGCAGGTGTGTGGAGGAGGGATATTTACACCTGTGGTCTGTGCTGCGGAACTGTTCCTCCTGCAGCATCGGGGCGCGCTGTCCGGCCACCTGCTCCTCCCCTCTGGTGTGGTTCCTTTGCCCCTGGAGCTTCTCCTCGCAGCCCTCGGGTCAGGGCTGGGATGCGGCTGGGTCCCGCCCAGCTCTCGCCCATTGGCGGCTGCTCCAGGATGGCGTCTTGGCAGTCTGCGCCAGGACCCGCTGAGCTTCCTCGTAGGCAGGGAGGCCAGGGGAGACGTTTGGGGATGAAGCAGGGGGCACAGTCCAGGCCTTGAGGACCACTCTTGTGCAAGAGGAGGTGTCAGAAGTGACCCAGGTGGAGCAGGGGATGGTGCCAGTCGGGCGTTGTGGCTGGGTGGGCCACTGTTGGGTGGGACAGTGTCTGTGGGTGCTGAGGAAGCGCTCCTTGGGTGACATCGGGTCGTTAATTTTAGAGAACAAGATAACGCACAGGCCTCTAGTCCAGGGCCATGGCTTTGACCGGTGCCGGATCAGAACCAGGGAGGGAACCCAGACTGCGCCACGTCCCCAGCCCTTTCCATTCTGTTTTGAGACAGGGTCTCGCTCAGTTTCTGGGGGCCTTGCTAAGCTGCCAGGCTGGCCTTGAATCCTCCTTCCTCCGCCTCCCAACCTGCCGGGCTCCGGGCATGAGCTCTGCACTTGGCGAGATGCAGGCTCTTCTGGGGATACCCGGGGAGGGGGAAGCCATCTGCAGGGCAGTTTGGGATCTTATCTCCTTGTGCTGGGTGTGGTGCAGCGTCTCTGCCTGGACAGTGCTGGCTACTCAGAGCAGGTCAGCAGGCCGCTGTCACTTGTGTTTTCACCGTCTGAGAAATGGAGGTGACCCACCTCCTGGCTGGGCCTCAACTTGAGACAGTGCAGTTCCCACTGTCCTGCCATCTCTTGGTTTAGGGGCTCCATGCTCTGGATGGCCCCGGGAGACACTGAAGTCTGCCAGCGAGCACCATGGGCGTCCAGAGCCGTGGCTCCCGCTCAGCCTCTGGCTGTCCCTGTTTTATTGCCAGGTGAGCGACTGGTGGGAGGAGTACATTTACCTGCGAGGACGGGGACCACTGATGGTGAACAGCAACTACTACGCCATGGTGAGTCGGCCAGCCGGCTGCCGTCCACAGGGTTGTGGGGTAGCATGCGTCCTGCACAGGTGATCTCGTCAGGGCTCTGCTGGGTGCTGGGTGCTGGGTGAGCTCAGGGGCTGCACCCCTGCTCCTGTTTCCCCCGCCCAAGGCTTCACCCCCTGGGGACGCCAGGCCTGCTTTCCACACCAAGGACCACGTGAGCATCCGTTTGTATGGGAGGTTGCTCAAGGTGCTGAGTTGCTGCAGAGAAGTCTGGATTGCAAATACAGGCTTCCCGCGAGCAGGACTTCCATGCCCTGTACCAGTGCCGCTGTTGCGTAACTCAGCTCGATGACATCTGCCCCACTCGCCCTCCGGGCTCATGTCCCTGCCTGCACCTGGGCTCAGCCCGTGGCTTGGCTGAGAGCTTGCACCAGGTGCTGACCTGGGCCCTCTTCAGAGTGAAGGCAGCTGCTGAGGAGCCGGGGCCGTGCTTTCCTGCCGCAGCCTTTGCCTGTGGATGTGTGGATGACTGTGCGGGGCCCCTTGGTTTGGCTCCAGGCCTCTGTTCAGTGACCGGCTGCAAGTTCCTCCTCCTTCCCTTTCTGTTCTTCGCTTCCTTTATTTCCTCCCTCTCTTCCTTATCGCTGTCTCTGTCATTTGCTTTTTCTTTTCATTTGTTTCTTTTGAAAAGTTTCCTTTCTCTCCTTTTCCTGACTGAGGAGAAGAAGTGCCGGCAGAGCCTCGTGCTCTCTCCCCACTCGTCTCCCCACGCGGGCTTCCTGCAGGGCCAGGCCGCGCTCTGCAGTGCCAGCTGCTCCTCTGCCCTTCCATCTGTGGAGAAGCGAGTCCGTCTCGCAGGCGAGCTGGCCACGCCCTGGACATGATCCTTCCAACCTCGGGTTCCTTCTCGTTCGGGAAACTTCCCGATGGTCTAGCTGCTCCTGGCTGAGTCAACTTGGCTCTGCTTTTCTTCCTGTGCATGCCACCAGGACATAGGAACAAAATAATGCGCCCAGGGGTGCTCAGGGGCTTGTGTGCTTTCAGAGCATGAGCAAAATAAAACGGGCTAGAGCAGGCGGTGCCACCGTGAGGCACAGGTGGAGCAGGTGTGGTTGAACCCTTGGAGGCCGAGGTGGAGCTGTCTGGTGTCCGCCTCCCATGACCCTCTCTTTGCCGTCGCCCCCCCCCCTTCAGGAGATGGTGTACATCACCCCGACTCACATCCAGGCCGCGAGAGCGGGCAACACCATCCACGCCATCCTGCTGTACCGCCGCAAGCTGGACCGGGAGGAGATCAAGCCGGTGAGTGGACA
Source organism: Spermophilus citellus (assembly GCF_964194105.1). Classification (NCBI taxonomy): domain Eukaryota; kingdom Metazoa; phylum Chordata; class Mammalia; order Rodentia; family Sciuridae; genus Spermophilus; species Spermophilus citellus. The sequence continues at coordinate 253,121,889 of NC_138183.1, read as the reverse complement.
GACTGCCTCAGGAAGGTCCCCTGGCAGGGCTGGGGCTGGGCTCAGAGGCAGGGTGCTTCCCTGGCGTGTGTGAGGCACTGGGTTTGGCCCTCAGCACCACATAAAAAGGAATGAATGAATGAATAAATAAATGGTGTTACGTCCATCCACAACTCAAAAGGAAAAAAGGCGCCTTAGCCGAGCACGGTAGCACTCATCTATGAAACCACAACTCAGGAGGCCGAGGCAGGATGACCACAAGGTCCCGGTCAGTCTGGGCAACTTGGTGAGACCCTGTCTCAAATTTCACAAAGGGCCAGGGCTGGGCACTGTAGTGTGCCACTGTGAGCCCAGTGGCTCGGGAGACTGACATAGGAGGATGACGAGTTCAAGACCAGCCTCAGCAGCTCAGTGAGGCCCTAAGCAACTTAGCAAGACTCTGTCTCCAAATAAAATATAGAAGACGATCTGGGGACACGGCTCGGCGGTAAAGCACCTCTGGTTCCATCCCAGTATAGACGATAGCAGTGAACACACGAAACGAAGGGTCCGGCATTTTAGGCATGTTTCGAGGGCAGGGTCTGGTGAGCTCCTTGCCCCTCTGCACCATCACCACAGTCGGGACAGAGTCTGCACGTCACCGGGAGTTCCCTCTGCACCAACCTGACCTGCTCTCTGTCCTTCCGATTCATCATCATCACCAGGGCTCTGTGCGGAGGGGAGGAGGTCTGCACTCCCTTTATCTGTTTTTTTTTCACCCTCATGGGGTCAATATTTGAGGGCTTCTCTCTTGGGTGCCCCGAGTGGCTCCATCTCTCGTCCCTGAGTGCTGCGTTTTGTCCTGTTGGCTTCTGAGGGGACTGACACTGCGCGAGCTACTCAGGAGAAACCGTGTTCTCCCTAGATGTCCTTTGGCTCCAGTGTCAGAGTGGACGGACGGGTTTGGATGTGTTATTGTGAAGAAGCCGCAGGAGGTTGTGCCCCGGCCTGTGCAGGATGCCCCCTGCGACGCCCGCCCCGGGGACGATGGGGAGACGCTGGGCGAACCCAGGGGTGGGCCCAGAACACGGCCCTGGTCACCTGTGTGGTCTCGGCAGGCTCCTTTAAGACCTCCTGTGGCATTTTTGCTTGTTTGTTTGAAAAACGCTTTTGTTGCAGATCCGCCTCCTGGGCTCCACGGTCCCCCTGTGCTCCGCGCAGTGGGAGCGCTTGTTCAACACTGCCCGGATCCCCGGGGAGGAGACAGGTGAGTGGGGCCTGCCAGCTCCCTTTGGGAACCAGAGTTGCCACCACTGGCTTGGATTAGGAGAGGGCCAGGAGGCGGGCCAGGGCCCCACTGAGTGGCAGGGCCTTTCCGAGAGTCGGGCCTCCCTGTCTGTGAGGCGGGGCAGTGGGCCTGCTCCCAGGTTCTGGTCTCTGGCGAGGGCCGTCTCCTCAAGCGCCATTCCTAGGTCTTCCTTGGGCTTCCTCGGGCCCGGCTGCGGGTGTGTGCGGGGCTTGTTGCTGTGTGGATTGTGCTGCCTGGGAGCTGCACCCCGGGACGGGCGTCCACCACCAGCTGCTGGGTAGCACGGAATCTACTGTCCCCAACAGGACACCTTGATGGTGACAGGGAGGGTCAGCCGGCTGGCAGTGCTCACACTGTGCTGTGTGGGAGACCCCATTCCCCGCCGTTGCAGGTGGGGAGGTGCAGGTGGGGGGACATGGGCACCTGAGGAGCAGGCCCATGAGACCCCAGCAGGCTGTCGTCCTGCCTGAGCCTCACAGCAGCCCGTGCGCGTGCGAGCTCTGAGTGCCCGGCCGCCCAGGGCTGGTGTGCCCTGGGTGCCACGGGGCCTCAGTTTCCCTGTACAAAGCTGAGCCACTGAAGCACTCCCTGGGGCGGTATGCAATCTCCAGGAGGAGGGGACGGTGCATGGCTTTTGTGCCAAGGGACAGAGCGGGTGGGTTTTGGTATCAGCGGGGGTCTGGGACGGCCCTCTCGATACCCAGGCACGACTGTTGTAGCTTACCTTAGGCCCCTTCCTTCTGGGTTTTTCCCCCTTCAGTAACTTTTTAGGTGTAGAATGGAATTTTCACCAAAATTTAGAAAGAAGACAAAGCACTGTTGTCACCGTGCCAGATTCACTGTTGACTTTTGGGGGGTTTTTGGTGCTGGGGAGCCAACCCAGGGCCTCCCCCGTGCCGGGTGGGTGCTCTGCCCCGAGCTGCCTCCCAGCCCCTCATCGTTGACAGTTTGGGGAGCTTTGTCAGGACCCAGGACATTGCAGGTTCCTCGCGCCCTCTCCCGCCCGCGGGCTGCGGCAGATCTGCGCCTCCCTCTGGGAGTGGCTTGCCCAGCCCCCAGGGAGGGTCCCTGGGAATGGACCTGCTGGGCTGGGCGGGCGTCTCCAGTCTCATTGGTGTTGACAGGTTGCCCTCCAAGCGGTTTAGCCCACGTCCCCCGCAGGCTCAGATCCTCTGGTCCTCTCCTGCTGACACCAGGCTCCCAGGGAGAGCCGCTGGCCATGCTGACTGCTGGCTTCCTCCACTGAGCTTTGTGCGCATGGCGGGGGCACTAGGGATCGAACCCAGGGGCATTTACCACTGAGCTACCCCATCCTCCAGAGCCTTTTATTTATTGTGAGGCGGGGTCTTGCTGAGAGGTTGGCCTTGATCCTCCTTCCTCAGCCTCCAAGTCTCTGGGATTACAGGCATGCACCACCCTACCCGGCCCTTGGTCATTTTCATTCCTGTGTCTCATGCACTTTAAAAAGAAAAAAAAAAAGAATGGCAGGAGCCGGGGTTGTGGCTCAGGGGTAGCGAGGCCCTGGGTTTGATCCTCAGCACCACATATAAATAAATAAATAAATAAAATGAAGATATTGTGCCCAACTACACCTAAAAAATAGATATTAAAAAAGAATGGGTGGCGTGTCTCACTCTTCGTGCCGAGTGGGGGTCTTGGCATAACGTGCAGCCACTTGGGGCAGCAGATGCACCGTCCCTGTTCCCAGTCACCTCTTCTTTCTAGAGCACTAGGTCTCCATCTTTAATCATGAGTACGTTAGTGTTAAAACTTGGGTGACACTGGTTCATGGGTCCCTGCTCTGGGACTCCTGTCTCTAGGGGCCCTTCCCTCCTTCTCCACAGGCATCTGTCTTTGCTCTGTTTATCTGTGGCTCTCCAGGTGCCTGGATTCGGCTCCCACGTGTGGTGTGAGCTGTGGCTCCGACTTTGCTCTCCACGTGGCTGGCCGCGTCAGGCCTCACGTGGGGAGGGCAGTGCCCACAGCGGTGCTGCCTCGGGCCTGTGTGCGGCTGACTCTGGGCCTCGTTCAGTCTTTCCTCCTTCCTTCCCTAGCGGTCTTGTCCAGACGTCAGCCTGCCGCTCCCTGCGGCTGTCTTGTTGGAATGGCCTTGGAAGGTGGAACGGGGTGGCGGAGAGTCGCCCCTGCCCCATCTGCCCACCTGCCACAGTCCTGGTTTCCTCCTCTGTTTGTCTGGGTCTTCTTTTAAAAATGGTTTTGTAAATTCTTGTGCTTTCTCCTGTGGGGTCTTGCGTGTCTTTGGCTGGAGTTGCTCCTGGGTTCCTTGTTCTTCTTTGGGGGGCACAGGATTGAACCAGGGGTACTTAACCACTGAGCCACATCCCCAGCCTCCTTTTTTTTTTTTTTTTTTTAGTATGTATGAGAGACAGGGTCTCCCTGAGTTGCTTAGGGCCCTGCTAAGTTGCTGAGGCTGGCTCGGAACTCACGATCCTCCTGCCTCAGCCTCCCGAGCTGCTGGGATTCCAGGCTGCCCCACTGTGCCTAGCAAGGTTCCTCGTTCTGTTCCTCTTGAGTATACTTTTGAACTGTTGCTCCTGCCTGCTGTGTTCTGGGGCTGCCATTACAGATACCACAGAGGTGGCGGCTGAAACTACTCAAATTCTCCTCAGCCGGCTGGAGCCAGGATCCTGTGCCGCAGGCCGGTTCCTCCCAAGGCCTCTCCAGGGCAGGCAGATGGCGGCCTCTCCCTGTGCCCTCTCACGGTCCCTGTGTGTCTGTGTCCCATCTCCTCATCTTACAGGGACCCCATTCCCATTGGCTTGGGGTCACTGTGGTGGCCTCACTGTCCCTTCATTGCCTCTTTAAAGCAGCTGTCTCCCAGGCCGTCCAGTCTGAGGCCCTGGTGGCCTGGTGGCAGCCAAGGGGGTGAGTGTGGGGTCCTGAACGGACCTCCCACCTGGCAGGAGCCTTGCTCCTTTGGACAGCGGCAGGCGGTTGGCTTGGGCGTCCTCGTGGCTGACCGTAGCTTGCAGACGTCAGGGTGTCCGTCCCCTCCCGGACCTTCTCTTCTCTTGGTGTTTCGCTGCCCCTGTGGGTCTCAGGTGGGACCTAGACAGCTGCAGCGCTGCGTGTCCGGTCTCTGCTGCGAGGTGTCTGCTCCCTGTAGCTGGTGGAGACCCTTCGGCCAGTTCAGGGGCTTCCCTGTCCCTGGTGCCAGAAACCCCTTCAGAATGTGCCCGTGGGGCAGGTGCTGGGGCTGTGTCCAGGCTCTGGTGTCCCTTCCTGGGGGCCTGGCCGTGTCTCAGGCGAGGTTGGCCACCTCTCCTGGCACTTGCCCTGTTGTTGGTGGCGGGTTCACCCCGTCCTCCCCTCCAGTCCTTGTGGCCCCTCAGCAATGCCCATGCGTCCCCCTGAGCGGGCCCTGAGTGGGCTTGAGGCCCAGCCACAGAAGGACGAAGTCTGCGGCTTTGGGGACGCGTCACTGCGTTCCTGGATGAGGAAGCTGAGCCTGGGGAGGCCGGGCAGTTTGCCTAGAGCCACACCCCAGCGGGGTGCCAGGCTCTGGGTGTCCCTGCACAAGGCTTGCAGAAGCCACCGCCTGGGCTCCGTCACCTGGGAGGAGCCGTGCGGCTGGGCACCGCTGGCGGGGTGGGGTGGCGCAGCTGCTGCCCTGACCCGTATTCCGGTCCCCCCCCCCCCGCGCCCCCCAGACACCATCCAGCACGTCAAGGACAGCAGGCACATCGTGGTGTACCACCGCGGCCGCTACTTCAAGGTGTGGCTCTACCACAGCGGGAGGCTGCTGACGCCCCGGGAGCTGGAGCAGCAGATGCAGAGGGTCCTGGACGACCCGTCAGAGCCGCAGCCCGGGGAGGCCAAACTGGCCGCGCTCACCGCGGCCGACAGGTGTGTGGCCCTCGCGCTGCCCCATGCTCTTCCTCACCCGGGTCTGCTCTGTGGGTGCGGTGGTGGCACCTCAGCGGGACTGAGCCGTAGTGGCTCTGCCTTGCTCCATAGTGGCAGGCTCCACTCCCAGCTGGTGGCTACAGGCGCAGCTGGACTCTGTAGGGTCTTCTGCTTCCAGAACTTACTTAGGATGCTTCCCGGGGAGGGTGGGTGGGGCTGGCAGCCTGGGCGTGTGTGTGCCCCTGCCGGATGCGAGGCTTGGGTCAACCTGCACCGGACCTGTTCCGTGGACATTCAGTGTGTCAGCATCACGTGCCAGGCTCGTGCCCTGCCCTGGAAGCCACCCAGGGGGACAGTGAGCTGTCGGGTATCTGTTCTCACGACTAAAAGGCTCAGGGGTCATTCCAGTTGAACTGGGCTGACCGGGCTGCACGAAATAACCCCACAAGAGACAAATACCTTTTTCTTTGGAGTCGCTGTGACGGCTCCTCTGACCTTAAGGGTCTGCAGGAAGAGAGAGAGCGAGAGCAGGCGCTGACCCCTTTTATTAAGGAGAAGCTGTTCAAATGAGGCAAGGGGTTAGGTTTCAGGGGGCTGAGTCTATCTTCATGATGTCCACTGTCAGCAGGTTGACTGACACCTGGGTAGGCCACACCCACGGGCACAGTAAGAGAAGGGGACACACCCAAGGCACTTCCATGGAAGATTCTATCCTAAACAGGGCAAGGGGTTATGAAGGAACAGGTGAGCGAAGCTTCACCCACGGGGCTGTAGCAAGACACACCCATGCAGGGGACACCGACCCTCGAACCCAAGAAGGGTGGGGAAAGCTCTGCCACATTTCTGTGACTGAGCGCCTCAGCACCCAGCTGGGGAGTGTGACTCAGTCACTTGCAAGGTTGGTGTCCCACAGTGAGCCCCTTCCAGCACACGGGGCAGCACTGCGGGGGGCAGCCAGGAAGGTCCTGGACAGGCGTCTGATGCAAGGGCCGTCACCAAGCTGCTGCAGGCACGGCCATTCCCAACCCTATTTAATTGTCACCGCAGAGTACCCTGGGCCAAGTGTCGCCAGGACTATTTTGGACGTGGGAAAAACAAGCAGTCTCTGGACGCTGTGGAGAAAGCCGCGTTCTTCGTGACCTTGGATGATACTGAGCAGGGGTACAGGCAGGAGGACCCGGAGGCGTCCCTGGACGGCTACGCCAAGTCCCTTCTACACGGCAAGTGCTTCGACAGGTACCGTCTTTCCTCCCAGATCGGTGCTCCCTGTGTCTGGGTACCCCCTCCCCAGGGTCCACTTTGGAGCAGCGTGGCTCATCTCCTGCCCTGCACCTCAGGGAGCTCACAGCCCAAGCCTGGCAGGTCCAGACCCCCTCACCAGGCCCCAGGCCTTCCTGGGGGTGCTGGTGAGGGGTAGTGGTTGCCCATTCCCTGGCCAGGAGCAGAAGGGGTGGACAGCACAGGGTGGGGGCGGACCTGGGAGTCAGCTTCGGCCTGACCTGCGGGTTGCAGGACCTTTGCCAGGCTGCTGCCCTCTGAGTCCTCCACTCCTTCTCTGTGAAGTGAGGCCCACCACTGGCTGAGAGGGACCCCCGTCTCCCCACTGGCCTGCTCTGGTCTCCAGGACACAGGTGCTCACGTGACCTCAGCCTGGTGCGGGGAGCCACGGGTGCCTTGGTCCTGCTGGTGCCTTATCCTTGCTCCCCTGGAGCTGTCTGAGGGGTGGGGACAGAGCCGCGGCTGTCCAGAGGGAAGCAGCTTGCAGGTCCAGGTCACCGCTGTCACTTGGACATGAAGTCCATGGTCACGTGTGGGTCCCACAGGTGGTTTGACAAGTCCATCACGTTTATCGTCTTCAAGAATGGCAAGATGGGCATCAACGCGGAGCACTCCTGGGCAGATGCACCCATCGTGGGCCACCTGTGGGAGGTGAGTGCTGGCCGCTGTCACAGAGACAGGCGCAGGTGACCAGGCCGCCTGGGAGAACCCCCGGCCCACGAGCTTGGTCCCTGGGTCTGCTCCTGCAGCAGGAGCCCGGAGTCAGTAGATGCCTCTCCCTGTGGGGACAAGCAGTGGCCACCGGGCAGCAACCCGGTCCGGACTGCAGCTAGGCTTGCTCTGGAATGGTGACCTCTCCTAGTTTTAGGCAAAACAGAAGCCAGCGTACTAAATTTTGGTTTATAAAAAGGTGGTTTGCCCAGCACAGTGGCGCACACCTGTGTCTCAGGCACTCAGGAGGCTGAGGCAGGAGGATCTCAAGTTCAAAGTCAGCCCCAGCAAGTAAGGGAGACCTGTCTCAAAATAAAAATAAATGGGGCTGGGGATGTGGCTCAGTGGTTAAGTGCCCCTGGGCCCCCCACCCCCACCCCACAAAGGCAGCTTGCATATTATTGAAAAGTATCATTTTCATTCTTAAAATTACCAGGTTGTTTTAAAGCCACCAAACCCCTGTCATCCTTGCCCTGAGCCCAGCATTTAAACACAGTGTGGGCTGGGGTGCAGCTCAGTGCAGCTCAGCGCGTGTGCCCAGCTGCTCAAGGCCCTGGGCTCCATCCCTAGCCCTGAAAAAGAAAATTGTAAATACACAGGGCTTAAAAACTGGTTGCTCTCCGACTGTTCGAACTGCTCCGTGTTTGGCATGAAATATCCGGGGGTGGGGGGGGGTGGGGGGGTGTTGCCTTAACTCACCGCCAGGCTCTGGCTCAGAGAAGCGCTGCACTCCGGGCCCCGCCGCAGTAGCTTTGCACGGAGGGGACAGTGCTCACCTGTTGTCATGAGTTGGGGTGACGTCCACAGCAGGCAGTCCCTTGGAGGTCCACTTGGACAGAGAGGCCGTCTTTCTGCATCCCGTATCCCCTGCTCCTGTGGTGAACCACGTGGAATTAAGGGACCTTGCAGGCGCAGCCGTGGGGGGTCTCAGCTGGCGGCCTGGAGGCCAGCTCCTGGTCTACCCTGAACGTGCGTGAACCGCAGACCGCGTGGCAGACTTGCCAGGGCACCCGCGTGCTGCGGGTGAGCGTCCTTGGCCCAGAGTGCTTGAGACCGCAAGCGTTTCAGGGTCAGTTTTCTGGGATTTGGAATGTTTGCGTAGACCTTTCGGGTGGAGCGCCCCTGACCTGAAAGGAGGAGATCCGATGCTCTGGAATCCGGGACTTGCTGACCGCCCACAGGATGTGCCAGTCTCCTGTCCTAGAGGCTGGTGGGTCGGCTTCTCAGGGAGGCTGCACCGGTGCCCGCCCTTCTGCCCTCCCGTCTGTGAAGAGGCTTCGGGTCCCAGTCCTTTTTCCACATGGTGCCTGTCAGTTTCCTTGTGTGGAGCTCACAACCCTGGAACCGTGCTTTGTCCCACCCTCCTGAGGGCAGGGGTCTTCCCTTGGGCCTCAGCCCACCCCTCCCCCGGAGGACCTCACCGTTGGCTCATCTGGACCACCTGTCCTGCTTCCCTTCACCTCTCAGCTGACCTCTGGGTGGGTGCAGGACCCCGGCAGCCACCCCCCAGGTGGTTTTCAGCATGGGAGAAGCAAGGCGTTCCAGCTTCTCCGCAGCCTGTGGCCCCAGGACCCTGACCCCTGAGGAAAAGCAGCCGGGGCTCTTCCCACCAGGCCCCTGCAGAGGCCCACTGAAGCCCAGGGCCTGTCAGCTGAAAATGCAGCAGGCGCCCCTGGCCACGGCGGCGGAGGCCCACCCCAAGTCCATGCACAGCGCTCACGGTGCAGCCTGCCGGGTCCTGCTCCAGGGGCCCTCAGAGGACCCTGAGCGCAGGAGCTGCTGTTGAGCAGGGAAGCGGCACCCCAGGCAGTCTGGCTCACTCGGGCACGGTCATCAAGGAGGGAATCCTGCAGGATACTTGTCAGGCCAGGTTGATGTTTCTAGGCATTCTGATTAAGGTCAGGATGAAGGGGTCCAGTCTCGGACAGGCCGATTAGAAGTGGTGTCTAGCTGTTACTGTCCGGCTGACAGAAGGGCCAGGGGCCGGGGCTCTCAGTGTGAAGGCTGGTGCTGCATTCAGGTGGGGCTGACCCAAGCACGCAGTGGCCATCAGCAACAGGTCTGGTGGAGGTGGCTCCTGTCTGCTCCTGGTGCATTTCTTGTGGTGAGGTGTGTGGGAGGTGTGGGGAGCTCAGGTACAGCCCAGCTTGGGCCAAGCAACCTGCCTCTGGGCTTCTCAGGGCTGCAGGAGCCCCAGCATGCGTACAGGTGGCCCCCTCCCTTCCCTTCCCACCACCTCACCTGGCGGACCACCTACTCTGGAAGGCAAGTTCCCTGAGCACAGAATTCTCTTCAAAACGATTCACTATTATTATCAGATTCCAGGATTGGACCCAGGGTGCTTAACCAGAGAGCCACACCCCCACCCCTTTTTGTTGGGATCTCACTTTAGGACCTCTCTAAGTTGCTGAGGCTGGCTTTGAACTTGTGATCCTCCTGCCTCAGCCTCCAGGCTTCTGGGATTGCAGGCATGTCCACTGCACCTGGCACTTTTTGTTATTTATTTTGTTTTTTTATGGACACGGTACCTTTATTTTATTTATTTTTATATGGCGCTGAGGATCAGAACTCAGTGCCTCACACGTGCTGGGCAAGTGCCCCATCACTGAGCCCCAGCCCCAGCCCTAGCCCTCTTTGGGTTACTTTTAAATTTATATATAACACATAACCATAAACCCACCCTTTTTAAGTTTACAGGTCAGTGGTTTCTGGAATATTCACCAAGTGTTGAATTCTAGACATCGTTATCCTCCCCCAAAGCCTCCTCACCCCTCTCCCCAGCCCCCAGGAACCCTGATTGCCCTGTTGGGGGATGTGCCCATTCTGGACATTCGGTAGAGGTGGAATCACACACCACGTGGACCTCGGTGTCCAGCCTTCCCTTAGTGTGATGTTGTCCAGGTCACCCAGGTCACGGCATGTACTAGGGAGCTGTTCCTCTTGGTGGCTGCGTAGAACTCCGCGGTGCCACCGGGGCGCCTCTATGTGCCCCGTGGGAGGGCGTGTGTCTGTGCATGGGGGCTCTTGCGGGCAGTGCTGCTGGGAGCACCCTCATCTCTGAGCCTGGGCCCGGGAGTGCAACTGCAGGTCATGTGCTGCGCTGCGTTCCTTGAGGACGGGTGGACGTTGCCGCCATGCCGGCCGTGTGGTGCCCAGTGTGCCCTGAGGAGCTGCCGCCTGGAGTTGCCCTGACACTCTGCCTGTGTCAGTGCCTCATGCATGCTAGACACGTGCTCAGAGGAGCTGGACATGGAGGACGCACTCACTTCCCAGGCCCAGTTTCCTGCTGTGCGCACGTGGGTGTGGCGGTCACCACAGCAGGTGGACAAAAGTGGTTGAGGGGAGGACGATGACTGCAGAGGCCCGACACGGAGCCTGGACCAGCTCTGCTGTGACCTGTGTGACCTTGACCAGCTGTGGACCCCCGGCCCCTTCCTGGCCTCCAGACGAGGGAGGGGACACACCTCTCTGAGCCCTGGGCATACACTGACTCAAAAGTGCGCGGCGAGTGTCCATCTCAGTGCTGGCTCTCAGAGGGACAGGGTTTGTTCCCCTCGGAAGCCAGGCAGTTGGTGGGACCCTGCAGCCAGTGACCCCCGAGGCGGTCAAGGCACGTGGCGTCTCCCTGCTTCCTGGTGTGTGGCTCCTGAAACCTCGTATGTGCTCGTGAGTTGGCAGAGGCTGGCAGCCCTCAGGAGGCTTCAGGTGGCCGGCCACAGCAGAGACAGGGCAGGACCAGGGACAGGGCTTCTGGTCCCACCCTCGGTTCCCGGAGGGGAGAGGGACTGGAGGCCAAGTTGGTCACCAGCAAAATCCCAGAAGGACAGGGCTCGGGAGCTCCTGGGCAGAGGTCAAGAGGAGACGCCAGGTGGGGAGCGCCTAGGGAGGGCACAGAGCCCGCACCTGTCCCAGGCCCTGCCCTGCGCCATGTTCCTGACTGCCCGAGTCACAGGCTTGAGAGTGAGCCGACCGCCTGGGTGGGTGTCGCCCCGAGGCTGGGACCTGCGCTGCAGACCAGTGAGACCCAGGACCATGGGGACCCCGTTCATAGCCAGTCAGAGGCACGGGCACAACCCGGAGCTTGCAGCTGGCACCCAAAGGGATGGATCCTCGGCAGTGGTGCCGGGACTGGACCGACTGAGGACACCCGGCTGGTGGTCACGCAGAAGGCACTGTGTGGCCTGGGGTCGGGGCCTGGGAGCTGAGTGCTGAGCGGGGATGAGGGGGGCTGAGGCTGGGTCTCCACCCTCCAACGCCTGCTTCCTCTTCACAGTACGTCATGGCCACCGACTGCTTCCAGCTGGGGTACACGGAGGACGGTCACTGCAAAGGGGACCCCAACCCCAGCATCCCCTGCCCCACCAGGCTGCAGTGGGACATCCCAGAAGCGGTAAGTCAGGGTGTCGCTGCCGCGGCCTAGCTGACTCCGGGGAGCTGACCAGGGCCCGGGGCTGCCACGGGAGGTGTCTCTCTTCATTTGAAGCTTTCTGGAGAAATTCCAGCTCCGACTTAACTGGGTGTCTGTAACCTGTCGGCAACAAAGAAGTAAAACCCAACCAAACCCAGAGTTGACATATTCTAAATGGGAAGGAGTTTTAGGGTGGAAAGCGCCGTCCGGACTCTCTCCTGGTCCAGGCAGGAACCAGGGCCCAGAAGCACTTGGCCACCGTGGACTCTTGAAGCCCCGGGGTGGCGTGAGGTCGTGCACAGGTGTGGCCTCTGGCAGCCCCTGGGCTGGGAGCTGATCAGGCCACTTTTCATTCATTGCAAAAAACATTTTTAAATAGTCTTTATTTTTTTTAATAATTATTTTTAAGTTATAGGTGACACAATGTCTTTTTTTTTTTTTTACTTTATGAGGTGCTAAGGATCAAACCCAGTGCCTCATGCATGCTAGACACGCGCTCTACCTCTGAGCCTCAGCCCCAGCCCTATCTTTATATTTTTAGAGCTGTTTTAGGGTCACAGCAAAATCAAGAGGAAGACACGGGTTCCCGTGCCTCCTCCCACAGCCCTGCACCTCCCTCCACCAGCACCTGGCAGAGTCAGGCGCCCTGCAGTCTTTGACCCACGTGGACACATGTCCATCCCTGGAGCCCGCCATTCACCCTGGGGATCCCCCCGTGACCCCAGGGTCCCTTGGTGTCACATCAGGGTCACTCAGTGATACACTGGGTCCCTCTTGCTGTCACACCAGGGTGACTCTTGCTATTGCGCCTGCCCTGTACCCACCATCTGAGCCCCACCTGGTTAGGGTGACTGCCTGGCCATCCCCTGGCCCCCCCGTCTGTCCCTCTCCCAGCCCCAGCAGCTCCAGTCCTTTCCGGGGGTCCTGTGGTTGGGTCATGCTGCTGGCAGCCCTTCCAACTGGTGGCTTTTGCTGTGGCACAGCCCTTGAGCCTCCTGCTCCTGTTCCCCTGTGTGACAGTGCGTTCTCTTCAGTGCTGCGTGATGTTCCCTTGCACGGCCGTTCACTTATGTCCTGGGTTGCTCCATTGCCACCACACGCCAACATTGGGCTATGTAACACAAAGCCTGGACTGAGGTGCCTGATGGGGTCTCGCTGGGCTCCCGGAGCCCAGACCCTCCTGTGTGCCCAGACCCCACCCAGCTGGAGTCCCCACTGCTCCTGGGGTGGGCCCAGGGCCCTGGGTTGCTGCCCTGTAGGGGCTTCTGGGTCATTTATCCAGAGAAGCTGCTGGAAAATGGTCCCGACCTTCCGGGGACACCCAGGGCCTGGCGGAGGCTCCTGGGACCTGGAGCGTGCCTCTGCGTCCCGCTGAGGCAGTGGTCTTCTCCCCTCCCTGCAGTGTCAGGAGGTGATCGAGACGTCCCTGAACAGCGCGAATCTCCTGGCAAATGATGTGGACATCTACTCCTTCCCGTTCGACGCCTTTGGTAAAGGGATGATCAAGAGATGCCGGACGAGCCCCGACGCCTTTATCCAGCTGGCCCTGCAGCTGGCGCACTACAAGGTAGGCCAGGCCGAGCTGTGCCCGGCGCCCCGGGCTGCTTCCCCAAGGCGGGAAGCTGCCGCTGGCACCAGAGGCACAGCCCCCTGGGCTGGTGTGACCATGGCGCCCGGAGCATGTCCACGGGGCACTGGGGGTGAGTTCAGCAGACCCCTCTTGGCAGACGCGGGTCCTGTGTGGAGACAGGCGCTGGGGAGATGAGCAGAGGGGAGCCTGTCGCTCCACGAGGACAGAGCTGACAGGCCCTGGAAACGCGGGGTGCACTCCTTCCCCTCTGCCTCTGACAGCCCCTTCCCTAGCAGGGACCCAGCGGCCACTGGAGTACTGTGGCCGGGCCCCGCGTGCACATGCTGGCTCCGCGTGGCAGGTGCAGCCTGTGCCGGGACAGAGGGGACTCGCTGCCCTTTGGAGGGAGGGCGGGCTCCAGTTGCTGTGGAGCAGAAGTCACCGTGGCTTCGGCTCAGGTGTGCCATGCTTACTGAACCCTTTATGGTAAAATGTGAGTGTGTCACGTTGACAGTGTGTGGTGTCCCTATGGGGACAGCTGACTTTTGAGTTGGCTCTGTGCCCTCCACTGGCCTAAGAGCATCATAGGCCCCTGGAGTTTCCCACTGGTTGCCCCTTCGCACAGGAGAGAAAACGAGGTGCAGAGACGTCAGGGACCTGTCAGTGTGACACTGTGTGGCCGGGGAGAGCCAGCAATGGCTCGCATACCCAGGCCTAGAAGCTCGACTTCTGCAGCTAAGTGAAGGAGATAACTGTGCCGGAGAGTAGACGAGGCACCCCCAGAGGGGACCAGCTGTGACAGGGCCACGGCTGACTTAGCCGATGCTCACTTTTCTGGTTAAAGCCGATCGCGCACCTGAAGCATAGGCTGGGCGCAGCTTAGCAGCGGAGCGGCGGGCACAGGGCCCTGGCTGCAGCCTCACGCTGCTCAGGATAAAGCAACCACGGAGCTCGATTTTCCAAATGACGTCTCGGGTGCAGAGGACGCTTCACGAGCATACCAGGGCCTCTCGTCGTGAGGACCTGATGAAGTGATTGCTTCCCCAGGAAACACAAACTGACAGAGCTCAGCCCAGATGAGATCAGATGCCCTGACCCGCTGTGTCCCTGGTGAGGGGGAGAGGTCACCTAGAGCCACTCGTGGGCCCAGAGACCTAGGGAGGGTAGAAGCTGCCCAGGTAGTGAGAGCTATGTGCCATCCCTGGGGACCCTGGGGCCAGAGGCTACTGGCCACCAGCCTGAGCCGACAGGGCCTCTGTGGCAAGGCTGCGGCGGGAGCCAGGAAGCCTGTCCAGAACCCGCCTTTCCTGCAGCGGGAGTGGCTGCTGGCAGTTCTAGGGGTGAAGGCAGAGACCCCACGTCAGCTGTTAGCAGATGGCTTCGCCCGCACGAGAACAGCAGAGCCGGTGGCAGCGGCAGGGTGGCTGGACGAGGGGACAGACGATGCCGAATCACATTGCCAGGTCACAGAAAGAGCCGGAACAGTCATCTCGGCAGATGCTAAGAGGACATTCCAAACTTGCCGTCCCCTCCTGACGAGCACTCTCAGTCGGGGGTGTGGTGAAGGGCTCTTTCCTTAATGTGGCAGATGCCCTCGTGGGGTAGTGTTCAGCTGTCGCCTCAAGGAGAAGATGTGGAGCCCCTGTCAAGGCCGGGAGAGCAGGACGCCACTGGCAGCTGACAGGATGATCGGGGGGAGGGTCATCTGTGACTCCAGAAGACAGGAAACTTTCACGGTTAAACAGCGCACTCGGTAAACAGGCCTAGTGCAGAATCAGACCAGGGTCAGCGTCACGAATACCGACGGCCAGGCAGGAAGCAGAGTGGAAGCCAGAGATGAAGACCCAGGGCCCCAGGCTCGGTTTGTGAAGCAGACAGGACTGTGCTAGGGTCCTGGGCAGGCTAGGCCCGGCGGTGCTCTCCTGAAGTCCCAGGGACTTAGGAGATGTGAGGCAAGAGGATGGCAAGATTGAGGCCATCTTGGGCAATTCAGTTAGACCCCATCTCAAAAAGAAAAAAACAGCTGGAGGTGTCAGGTGGAGCGGAGCTCCCCTAGTTCGATTTCCAGACCAAAAAATAAAGAATGAAAAGAAGCCCCACTGTCCAGCCAGATAGGCGAGGCCAGTCCCTGGAGGCATCTCCGAGGCTACCAAGCGAAGCGTGAAACCGGATCTGTCAGTCCAGAGCAGGCACCCGTCTCACTCAGACCTTTCCCGCTTAGAGGTCCCTCTAAAACGAGGACAGTGCTGCGTGTCACCCTCGTCCGGGGCCACGGGCCTTCCGAGGTTGCACGTGGAGCACTATCACCAGCCTGGGGGCCCAGCCGGCCTGGCTGTCACTGACTGACATCCATGAGGTGGCGGATGCTTGCTGGTCCATGGTCATCTCCCCTGCTGCAGTGTTCTCTCCTGGGGCAGGCTGTGGTCAGTCCAGCTGGCCAGAGTATCCCCAGGGCCAGGATGTGCCTCTACAGAGGAAGCGGCTGCAGTGAGCGCGTGGGGCACCTGAGCCAGGACCCCGGCAGGTCGCCATTCCAGCCCAGAGCTGCAGGCTCTCCTGGGCCCAGAGCCGCGCAGCCAGGTGAAGCCTCCTGCTGTGAGGCCCGCTGGCCTGTCCTCAGGCCCAGTGAGTCAGTGTCCACAGACGTCCACCTTCGAGCCGCTCCTTAGGAACTCCCCGGGCACTGGCCGCAGCTGGCTCAGTGGGCACTCTGATGGGTCAGAAGCCGGGCCCCCTGCCCACCGGTGCACCTGCCGAGAGTGTTTTTAGATGACCATTTTAAGTTTTATTTGTTTTTGTTGTTTTGATTTGGGGGGTTTTATCTGGGGACAAAGTCTCACTAAGTTGCCCAGCCTGGCCTCAAACTTGCGATCCTCCTGCCTCCGCCTCCTGAGAAACTGGGGTTACAGGTGTGCGCATCCTCCTCCAGCTTAGATGACCCTGTTTAGGTGCAACGTGTGGCCCTCCAACTATTCTCACATTTAAAGTCTGCACTGGGGGGTTCTGTACCTCACGCATCTCGCATTCACCCTGTTAGACGATTCAGGCCAGTTCACGCCCCGCCCCCCTCTGTTCCAAGCCCTTGCAGCGGCCTGAGGTCAGGAGCCTGGTAAAACCTGGGACCTCCTGCTTCCCAGGGCACAGCATGGGACCCCCACAGCCAGGGGGATCTGATGACCAACGTAGGAAAGAAGCGAGTGCCAGGCTGGTGGCTCATCCCAGGGCCTGGAGGGCACTTGGCCCCTTCCTGGAGGACACTCGGGCTGGGCAGCGTGTGTGTGTGTGTGTGTGTGTGTGTGTGTGTATGTGTGTGTGTGTGGTGGTGCTCAGGCTGCACCCCTCACCCGGGACCACTCGCTTTCTTGCTATAGATGGGGGACTGATGGGAGCCGGTGCCCCAGGATGGGGGCGGCTGCCATGCTGGGCCCTGGGCCCAGGTCTTCCTCGGCTCCGACCTGCCCCTGCCTGGGCACATGTCCAGATGGTGGGCCCTCCAGGGGTCCCAGCGGTCTCGTCCCCCTCCGCCGTCTCCTGTGCTCTGGCCTCCAGTCCCCAGGAGACGCAGCGGGGCTGTGCTGGTGGGCCCCGTGCTTCATGCTGCTCAAGTTTCAGACTTGCTGGGTCCCAGCACGACACTTCTGCCAGCCGGGTGGTGGCCACACACAGGCATGGTCACTTGAGGGTCTGGATCTCTGCATGAAAGTGCAGCTCCTTTGCCCCCCACCCTGCCCAGGTGCATCCCCCAGTGTCCACCTGACCCATGCTGGCCTCTGGAGATGCATTGGTCTGTCACCCTGGGGCCACCAGGGCCAGTGCCAAGGCACTGTGATGCCAGGATGACGGTCACCAACAGCCTCCTGTTGAGTCCTGTGGTCTCGGAGCTGGCCTGGGGGCACCAGCAGCCCAGCCCCACACTCTGCCTCCTGGGGAGGCACCAGCTGGCTGCAGAGGCCCTGGAGACCACTGTTCCCTGCCCCCAGTGCCGTTCCTCACCTCTACCTGCCAGCAGCCCCTCTCCCCGACTGCCAGGGAGTGACCCTTGGTGTTTCATCCAGAGGAGGAGCTTTCCAGGGCCCTCTGTGCCAGCCCTGGGCACTGCTGTGGCTCCAGCTCCAGACTCCAGGCCTGCCCTCCTGTCCTCCTGCTGTCCTCCCTCCCCCGTTCCCTCCCCCTCCCGGACCCTTCCCACTGTCCCCCAGCCCCAGGGACCCTGAGTCCCTGCAGCACTTCCGACGTTGCCTGCAGATCCTGTCCACTAGTCCCTCCCCGAGCATCTGCGCGTGGTTGGGTCAGCACGGGGACTTGAGTAGAGGTCACAGCACCAGTCACATCATGGAGTGGAAACCTAGGCAGCTGGCTCTCGTTTCCTTCCAGCCCTTTCAAAGCCACACAGCCCGCTGCACCCAGCGACCCAGAAGCCCACTCCCTGCGCCCCGCCCTGCCATCCCAGCCACACCCCCTGGTACAAGACGCTCTCCTTCCCCAGGACATGGGCAAGTTCTGCCTCACGTACGAGGCCTCCATGACCCGGCTGTTCCGCGAGGGCAGGACAGAGACCGTGCGCTCCTGCACCACAGAGTCCTGCAACTTCGTGCTGGCCATGGTGGACCCCAGCCAGACGGTAAGGGGCTGTGCTGGGAATGCGGTGCCCTGCAGGCCTGTCCCCTCCACACACTGATCCATTCCCGCCTCTCCTTCCCTCCCCCTCCTGGGGGAGCAGGAAGTACTAAGAGGTGACAACAGGCGCACACAGAGCTTCTGTCACACACAGCTAGAGATGATTAGAGTGGCCTGAGACAGGCGGAGGAGCAGGGGGATGCGGGGAGCCAGCTGGAGCTGTCACTAGAGCCCACAGCCCCGGGAGCCACGTGCCAGGTGGGGGCTGGGGTTCTGAGTGGCACCTCCTGCAGCCCCGACAGCAGCCCAGTGAGGCGTCACCAGTCACCAGCCGACTGCTGGGCCCAGAGAGCTAGGGGCCGTGGTCAGCTCTGTGCCCAGGCCCTTGGCCCCACAGCGCAGGTGCTTACCTCTGATGGACGGAGGGGACCCCACCAGGTGGTGTTGGGCAGGGGCTCCAGCCGTCCCTGGACGCCTTCAAGGCGAGCCTGGCAGGGAGGCCCTGCGGTGAGGTAGGCCAGACCCTGGGCGAGGGTGTCGCATGAGCCTGCTCCTGTGGCTTCCATCGCAGAGCCCAGAAGAACCTGCAGTGGCCCTTTTGGGTCAGATCCAAAGGTCCCAGAAGTGCCATTTTAGCAGAATCATTGGCCAGACCCAGGGTGACCTGGGGGACAGTGCCCTCTGACAGTGGGCACTCACAGCTGGCGCCCCCTTGGTGATCTCATTGTGTGGCAGGAGATGTTGCGGGTGGGCTCTGGGAGGCTGCCCACCCCCACCCCACAGCCCTCTCCAGGTGGGAATCGGGGGGTGTGGTCAGTGGACCTCCAGTGGGACGCCTCGGCCACCACCAGCCCTGGCTCAACGCAGCAGGTACCCACAGCTGCCCGCTGACCCCTGGAGGGAGGCGGCAGTGTTGGAAACGCAGATCCAGGTTGCTCGCCGGAGACAACGACGCCTCTCCTTGCTGCCTTTGCTGCCTAGGTGGAGCACAGGCTCAGGCTGTTCAAGGTGGCCTCCGAGAAGCACCAGCACCTGTACCGCCTGGCCATGACGGGTGCTGGCATCGACCGCCACCTCTTCTGCCTCTACGTGGTGTCCAGATACCTCGCCGTGGACTCCCCTTTCCTTAAAGAAGTAAGTCGCCCCCAAGGCAGCTTGCCTAGTGACCAGCGCAGCCTTGCACATCGGAATGGCAGATTGGGCCCAGGGTACAGCTGTCACACAAGGGGACAGGCACCACAGTTCCAAAACCTTGCATCTTGCTTTGCTATTGGATTTACCTTCCTGACTTAATAGATGGGAACACCCTCAGAGCCAGATCGCAGGAAAACACGTGACAGCGGGGAGCTGAGGGTCTGTCACCTTGGTCCTTAGTAGGATTTCTTTAATTGAAAATTTGTAAAATATATTTATTTATTTTTTTTGCACTGGGGATTGGTGCTTGACCATGGAGCCACATCCTCCATCCTTTTTATTTTGTTTATTTTTTTCTGGCCTTATTTGTTAAACTTTTATTTATTTTATTTTTTTCCTTTTTATGTTTTGAGACAGGATCTTACCAAGTTGCTGAGGCTGGCCTCAAACTTACTATCCTCCTGCCTTGGCCTTCTGAGCCTCTGGGATTACAGACCTGCACCACTGTACCCAGCTGTAAAATTTAATTTTTTAGCAGTGGCTTGTATTTAACAACTAGCTTGAAAAACCCCTGAAGGTGTACCCTTCAGCTCTTGGGAGCTGGTACCACTCTGACAGCACTCCCCCATTCTAAATCTTTCGAAACTCTGCCACCTCTGTCTGGGCCGCTGGCTGGTGACCCCTGCCCAGTCCAGGGCCGCCCCCACCCTGCATCCTGTCAGGGAGACACTGCCTAGGCCACACCGCCTTCAGAACATAGGCCTCCAGTGTCCAGACAGTCTGTTGGCCAGCAGAGCAGGTCTCTCCTGCCTTCCCTCGGGAGGTGTGAGGACAGGTTTTGGATGGCGCCCCCTGGACATCTCCTTGTTTCCCTCCCCAGGTTTTATCTGAGCCCTGGCGACTGTCGACCAGCCAGACCCCTCAGCAGCAGGTGGAGCTCTTTGACCTGGAGAGGAACCCAGAATACGTGTCCAGTGGAGGGGGCTTTGGGCCGGTAGGTGCAGCCCCAGGTGTCACTGATGGAAAGGGAGGGACGTGCCCGGCCTCCGCCACCCTCCAGCCCGCCTTGGTCCTGCGGCCCTGGTCCCCGATCACCTCTGCAGGAGTCCACGGCCCCGGGCAGCTGTGGCCGTCTTGGCTGGACTGTGAGGAGGCCCTCGCTCACGCTGCTCGGTCCGCTCTGTCCTGCAGGTGGCCGACGATGGCTACGGCGTGTCCTACATCATCGTGGGAGAGAACTTCATCCACTTCCACGTCTCCTCCAAGCTCTCCAGCCCCGAGACGGTGAGTGCCGAGGGGGTGGGAGCGCGGCCCCTCTTTACCACAC
Source organism: Spermophilus citellus (assembly GCF_964194105.1). Lineage (NCBI taxonomy): Eukaryota > Metazoa > Chordata > Mammalia > Rodentia > Sciuridae > Spermophilus > Spermophilus citellus. The sequence continues at coordinate 253,101,710 of NC_138183.1, read as the reverse complement.
TCCTCAACTCGGTGGCCTGTTTATTGGGTCGGGTGTTTTTGTGTAAGTGGATTTCAGGTTCTCTTAACCTGTGGGGGCTGAGGCCGCCTTCCTCCAGGGCCCGTCTGCTCCTCTTTCAGATTCTCCTCTCCATGGTCTGCGCAGCCCCACAGCAATGCCATGTTCACTGACTTTTTTTTTTTTTTTTTACTAAAATAAGAGGAATTTACTACTAATAATAAAGTTTATCAAGGAACAGGAAACAGGGTGGAGGGGAAATGCTGTGACTGTTGTTGGCATGACCACAGAGTGGCATCCCTGAAGACGAATAGATTTCTGGTACAAGAAACCGCCTTCGATCCCTGTCCCGTGGGAAAGCCCCTCCCTCGGGTCCTCGAGTCCCTCTCTGAGGTCAGCCCCTCAGCAGCTGGGCCCCTGCGGCTCTGCACGTCTCCTTGGCCCTCTCTGGGTGCCCGGTGTAACTGACCATTGGGTTTTCATTGCCGTGAGACATCTGAGGCTTTCAAGAAGCTGGTATCCCTCTGTAGCTTGGGGCTGGTCATTCTCCAGAGTGGGACATTAATGTCCAGAGCGCTGCCACCAAGTGCCATCCCAGCCCAGCGGTCCCCTCTGGGGAGCACGGGTTTCCACTCACACCCAGCTTCTCCTATGCTGTGGTTGGTGGCAGAGGCCGTGGCCCTGGGTCTTGCCCCTTTGCCCCCTCCTTTACTTCTTCCAGAACATATGCCTGTCTGGCTTTCAAAGCACTTTTTTGGGGGGGTGTGGAACAGGGATTGAATCCAGGGGCACTTGACCACTGAGCCACATCCCCCGCCCTTTTTATTTATTATTCATTGTTTTGAGGCAGGGCCTCACCCAGCTGCATAGGACCTTGCTAAGTTGATGAGGCTGGCCTCAAACTTTCGACCCTCTTGTCTCAGCCTCCGGAGCTGCTGGGATGACAGGCGTGCACCACCTCACCTGGCTTTAAATCACATTTTTCACTGGGTTTTGTGGGTGGCGGCTGGCAGGTGGACAGTTTTTGTAGGGCAGGCCAGGTACGAGTTAACGTCCTGGAGGCCAGAGCCAAACAGGTTCCCAGGAGGCGCCCTCCAGCAGGCTGGCTGGCGGTGGAGAGGGGCACTGTGTTCTTCTCAGGTGTGTGGACTCCAGGAAGCCTCAGGCTGCACCTACCGCAGCTCCAGGCATTCCCTGGCTCAGCTCAGGGACTGGCAGAAAGGAATTTGAGAGACGTGTGGAGTCAGATCACAAACGTGAAGACTTGAAGTGCAGGGGCGTTCTGCGTCTTGATGTGGTTTGCTTTCTGCTTTCAAACCCAAGGATTCCCACCGCTTTGGGAGACACCTGAAGCAAGCCATGGCAGACATCATCGCCCTGTTCAGGCTCACGGTGAACTCCAAGAAGTAGCCCCGTGGGCCACCCTGGAGGAACGTGGACTCCTCTCCACAAACCAAACGAAGAATAGGATTAATCCTGGTCGTAGTTCAGGACGAAAATTGCTCTTAGAAAACTCAGAAATTTTCCTTCCAAAAAAGGGTTTGTTGCTCTGTTTCCCCAGCGTGGTGGGTGGCACCACGTGAAGCGTAACCCCAGGTCCTGGCTTCAGGAAGGCTCCACCTGTCCCCAGAGCCTGTGCCGCAGCTAGTACTTATTAAGGGACTAAGACGCCACTGGGTGGGTGGAGGGGGAGTGGGTAGCACTTCACACACTTGAGAAATGGAACCACGTCCCAAGGGGTGACCCAGGACCTGGTACTTAAGGCGTTCAGTGTCATCACAGCAGTTCATACATTTGATTTGTAAAAAGAAAATGTGTGGTTCAGGTCGGCAGTGGTAACAGTTGCAGCTAACACGGTCACGCACTAACTAGAACCCACGCCTGGGGGATCGGCTTTGTCACTGTGGGTAACTGTCCTGTCTGGGTTGCTGGTCTGTGTTTGCATCTCTGTGTTTGAAGCAAGCCCCATGCAGCCTCCTTAGTGTTACTGACCTTTCAAGTCTCCAGAACCCAGTGCCTTAAAGTGGGAGGCCCTCTGGGGGTGGGTGGGGGGATTGGGAGTCTGGGTGGACTCGTGGGGATGTGGCACCTTCCTCAATATGCTGAGCGCAGAGGACCCCAGGTCAGTGCTGCAGTGTCCCCACCCCAGAGGACCAACTCCCTCTTGGGAGCAACCATGCTGGGTTCCCCTCATGGGTGTCCTTCCTGCCATCATTAGGCAACAGAATAACAGAGATGGATGGTCAGAGGGTAGCTAAGAATGAGGCCTGGTGCCAGCCTCTCGCGTACTGCTCCCCCTGCTGGCGAGACGGTGCCACTGCAAAGGGAGCAGAACCTGGGGAGGGCAGGGCAACACCTCTGTTGTCAGGACTCCTGGTCTGGGACCCCAGTGGGATTGCCTTCTCATCCCCCCTGGTCGGAGAGAAGACTCGACCTCATTTCCAAAGGAGCCGGAGGGGCTGGAACAGCAGTCCGGGTCACTTTGATGAGAGACCAGAGTGGCCCAGTGGTGGGTGCTAGGTTCACAGCCTGACCTTCGGGTAGGAGTGCCTTCACCGGAAGCGCCTGCTTGATCCCGGAGCACTTGTGCCCTCAGTCATCCTCAGTATTGAGTGCAGATGCAAAGCATCATGGGGACATCCCGCTGCCTCTGGTCTGTCGCCACGAGCTTCGCGGTCCATTTTTTAAATCGTGTATTTATTTTTCTGACCACTTTATCCTTGCCGGGCTCCCCCTTCCTGCTTCTGCACTCCAGTGACAAAGAGCAAGGGCTGGGCAGTTGCCCAGACAGAGCACTTGCCCGACATGTGCATGTCTTACTTCTGTGTTGTAATGTAGAAATCCCACCTCCATGGGCCAAAGATCCTTTCCTCTTAAAATCAAGAAGGAATGTCAACAAAAGGCAAAAACAAGAACAGTAAACTATTACAGTAAACAAAGCCCCGTTCTGTGGTATTCAGTGGGTCTGGGGGAAATTGCCCCTGCCCAGGGCTGTGGAGCTCACAGCCAGCAGGCAGCAGGCACGGAGCTCCTCCAGAGTCACCCAGGTCGTGTGCTGGTGACCACTGAGCAGTTGTTTCCATGTGTCCACACAGGAATCCGAGTGTAGACGTGTTAGCACTCAAACACACTTGGGCTTATCTCTCAGGTTTTTTATGTTTCAGATGTATTTGTTGCTAATCAGTGTGCAGTTATCAATGCAATTTTATATTCCTTAAAAAGAGGAAGAGTGGGTTTTTATTGTACATGTCAAAAGGGGGAGGTGAGAGTATTATGTATTTAATTTAATTTGGAACAAACTAGAGTCTTAACACAGCCATGGTTTAAATTGGTTATCCTGATCTGTCCACTGCGTGTAAATACAATGTGCTCTTGGATGTAAATCTTAGAAATGCATGGTGTGAATGTAGATGATCATTAATAAAACATTAATCCTGTCTACTACAGCACTGTCTGTCTCTTTGCTATGCCAATAGGGAGAATTATGCAGCAGGCAGGGTAGATGTCCCCAGGTTCCTGCGCTTAACTCAGGAAAGTATCTAAATGGAGCCTCTTGATTTTCACTGTATCTACTCAGACATCCGTTCCCTTGTCCGAGGCCTGACACACCGCAGATGCTCGACAGATTCATGTTCCATGAAGGTCAGATGCGGTTTCTTCGGCAGGTCTTCTTGAGCATCTATTCTGGGTCCTGCAAATACAGCAGGGACCCCACCAGGGTCTGGCTGGCCATTCCAGCTCCTGTGAGAAGAAGGGGAGGATCCAGCCCACCATCCGAGAGGACCCCCAGGGCCGTGGCAGTGAAAGCAGGCTCAGGGAGGTTCCTAGTTAGAGTGGGTTTGAGCTTTGACCTGAATGACGAGACAGAGCCAGCTTTGGCCAGTCTGCCAGGGCCAGCAGAGCACCTAGAGACAGCATCAGGAATGGAGGTCCCAGGCTTGATTCTGACCAGCATGGTGACACACCTGGGGCTCTGTCCACCGCAGAAAGAACAAATGGTACAGACTTGTGTGCTGACCTCCTGCTCCAGTTCCCCAGATGTTTTCCCCATACTCTGATGTGTAACAGCTACCTTCTCAATCCCTGCCATTTTGGGAGCCCGATGTGGACTCTCAGACCTGCCCCTGAACTCAGTTTCTAAATTCCATATGATATGATTACTGCAGCCATAAAGAGTACAGTCACCCACACATGGGTAGGCACCCAGAGAGAGGACTGGACAGGCAAAGGGATTGGGCTGGGGTGCTCAAGGAAGCCTCGGCTTCATCTGTGCCGTGTAAGGACTTCAGCAGGAGGGCCATGTAGTAACCAAGGGGATGGCTGTCCTGATTCTCATCTGAAGAAGCCTTCTATGGATTCCTGCCCATAGGTAAGGAAACAGCACAGGTGTATAGGAAGCTTTTCTGCTAAATTCTGCTCCACTTTGCAGCGATATGACCAAGAAAGTGATTCAAGTCCTGTGTGTTTGCAGTTAGCTGGTTGCCTGGGCTATATTTTAGGTTGTTCACATGGGAACATTCCCAACAGGGAATTTAGTTCCCTGTTGTCAGTCAATTGAAATGCCCCAAAGTAATTTTTCAGACAAAGAAGTCCTAGTTGTTTTTGAGTGCTTCAAACTTGCCAGCCCAAATTTAATAATTCTCCACTGGATAAAATTTTCTTGGGATTTTCCGAATATCTGAATGTAGAGCTAAATAGCACTCGGTGCTGTGCCTGGGCTACTCTCCTGTGACTTAGAAAAGTGTTTTTAATAATGAGATAAGAAAGCTTATGTTTCTAACTTTTTTATTTTACTAAAGCAGTATTTGCACATGGAAGCAGTACCTAGGCATCCATGCCAGCACCCACAACCAGCAGAAACACCCTCTGAACTCTGCCCGTTCCGTAGGTTGTAGCCACCACTCTAACTACGCTCTTCATGAAGCAGTGTCAATGTCTGTTACTTCTGGCTCCGGAAGGTGGACTTAGTTTACCCCCCACCCCGAACTTTGAGAGCTTAATTCTATTTGCTGCTTGTATTTCTAGGCCAATTCTCCCCACGCCCAAGCACCAATATTGAGTTGTTTGTATTCGGCTAGGGAGCAAGTCCCGCGCCAACAACAGGAAGTGCCAGCACACGCGCAAGCCCCTGTCCCTCCGCCCTGCTGCTCGAGGTGGGGTTACGACAGCTGAGGTCAGACGTCCAGCTAGGGAGTCCCACCTCCTAGGAGGACTATAAGTTGTTCCAGACTCTTTGGGAGTCCCTTTCCCCACCAGGGCAAGGAGCGGTGGATCCCTAGAGCGCTCTTCCAGCCTCCGACCCGCGAACGCAGGGCGGTGGCCCCGCCCCGGCATGGCCCCGCCCACCCTCTGGCCCCGCCCACCAGGTGTCAGCCCACGCCCCGCCCCTTCCCCAACCGCCAACCGCCGCGGCGCGAGGCAGCGCTCGGCTCGCACGGGCCACCGCGTCGCTCCGCCGCCGCAGCCGGGCGGCCCAGGTGTGTCCCCGGCGGCCCGACCAGGCGCCCCTCGGGCCCGAGCCCCCGTCCTTGTCGGGCTGCGGCGTCCCCGGAGGGCGTGGCCGGCGCGCCTCACCTGGCCGCTCGTTGCAGGTGCGAGGCTGGAGCAGGGCACGGGCGATGCCCGACCCCGCGTCCCTCTGTCGCCATGGAAGAGGCCCCTCTGCTGGGCGCGATGTCGGGCCCCGACGATGAGATGGTGACCGACCTTTTCTGCCCGGAGCGGCCCTTCGTCCCGGAGGGCCTGGCCCTGAGCCCCGCCGTCGGGGTGAAGCCCGAGCAGGACGAGCTGCCCGTGCTGGGCGACGCCTACCTGGGCGCCGCGGACCCCGCCGAGCCGCTGCTGCGCGCGCTCAGCCCGCCGCCCGGCGCCGACTGCCCGGGCGAGGTGCCGGCCGCGCTGCTCGGGGACTTCCCCGGGCTCCCCGAGCTGCGCGCCCCGGAGGACGCCGCGCCGCCCGCCTACAGCGTGCACGTCCTGTCCTCGCTGCTGCCCGCGCCGCGCGGCCCGGCGCTGGTGCCGCTGGGCGCCGGAGTGCGGGTGATTCCAGTAAGAGCCGCCTGGGGGCGGGCCCCGCGGGTCACCCGAGTCCAAACGCACCCCTGGGGCGCGGGTCCACAGCCAGAGTCCCCCTGGCCCGTAGCATCCCCGGGAGTCACTGATCCCGACAGGGCGCGTCTGCCCTTCTTCCGGCAGGTGACTGTGCCCTGGGTCAAAGCGGCCGGGAGGTGCAGACGTCTCAGGAGAGGGAAGAGCAGAGAAGGCTTAACTTGGCCGCTGCTGTCGCCGGCTTCGTTAGGGAGGGAGCCTGACTTAGGGTAGAGTAACAGGCGCTCAGGTGTCTACATCTTGTGTCCGTTGGGTTTTATCCTGCGGTTCTGGGGATCACACGGGCTGGGCCAGCACTCACCGAGCCCCAACCCAGTCCCACCTTACGGTCTTTTCTTTGAATACATCAGACTTGTCAATCACACCAAGGAATCAAGTTGGTATCCATTTGCTGAGCTTAGAATCAAGGTTCCCTCTGAGAAGGAGAAATGGTTCTTAAAATATGTGATAGAGATCAGAGTCTAAATCTTGCTGATTCTCAACGCATGGGTCTCTTTAGCAAAGAAGAGCCACTGGTAATTTTCTGCTTTCTTCTTGCTGAAACTAAATGAGTCAGATTTCAAAGGAAACAAATTCACCTTGGTCCCCAGAAAGGACCCGGCTTGGAATACTGGATACCTCTCATGTTCACACATGTCAGTTAGCTCTAGAGTGGGCTTTTCTGCTGAGATGACTGAGCCTGTCATAAGCCACACAGCGGAGCTTCAATTTCTGCTTTTCAGGTTCTCTTTTGTCCTACTCACTGCTCCTTAGTGTCCCAGAAGATGTGGGGCAGAGGCTGGGGCTCCTACAGTGCTCAGTTTGTCCTCAGAGGAACCCTGGAGCCCCAGCCCCAGGGCCAAGGCCTCCCTCAGCACTGTTTGCAGTTGGCTCCAAACGTCAGAAACCCATTTTGCCACCAAGCAGAGCTGGGGGTCTCAGCACCTCTGCCTGCTGCTCCCAGATGGGCTGGCTCCCTCCGTCTCCAAGTGGAGTCAGGGCAGGGCAGAGAATTAGCTGATGTTAAAGATGGTGACACAATCTTTTAACGTTATCCAAGTTTGACAGATTGACAAAGGAGAAACATTCATTTTTTTTATTTTTTATGGACAATTTCCTGATTCATTAGTAAAATGAAAAAGAAAAGGGATATATTTATCATTTAAACTGAATGGAATTGTTTTCCAGTAAATATGCAGAGTGAATTACTATTTTCTTTTTTCTGGAGATTCATTCCCACATATTGACCTTCATTTAGATTCTGTGAAAGTGGAATTTTGCTGTAGTATGAATAATTTTGCTGTAGTATGTTAAGATATTAGTTGCACAGGGCTGAAATTAACTATTTACTACATAAATGTTGGTTGGTTTGGGGGAGGTAAATCTAAATGTGGGGGGTCAGATGTGCATGGCAAGTTCCCCAACACAGCAAGCAGAAGAAAATTTTAACATTTTTCTGTATGTCTATAAAACTTGAGAGTCTAACTAAGGCTATAACTTGAAATGTAGCTAAACTTTCCTGTATCTGTTAAGGTGTACACTAGATGCTAGTCTACTGGGCTAAGTATTTGCCAGTATGTGGTACTTGTTGTTTGGACCTCTGCTTTTACTAGGTTAGACCAAGCTTGAGTCAGCACTCAACATTTTGAGACAGTTTCCTGTTGGTGATTTCATGTGAGGTCTTTAAATATTACCCTAGAATCACCACCTGTTTGGGGACTTTAGGATCTGCCCCTGCCCCTGGTGTTTGAGGAGGTCGCCTGTGCTCTGATCAGCAGCCTGGGCAGGCAGGGTGGCGAGGTAGGTGAGAGCCATGCAAGTGTGCCCTGTCTCCCCACCCTCCTTGTTCTCTTCACCAACTTAGAATCTTCCCGATTTTGAAACACTTGTGATGGTGATTTTTTAACCATTGGGACATTTAAACTTTTTAAAAATTCATTTGATTTGTAAGTAATGCCACTTTATTTCTCCCTGTTTCTAGTAATTGAGTTGACAAGGATGGCTTGAAACAGAGCTGGTGACCAGCTTGGTGCCTCTGGCCTATAATCCCAGCTGTTCAAGAGGCTAAGGCAGGAGATTGCAAGTTTGAGGCCAGCCTCAGCAAATTAGTGAGACCCTGTCTCAAAAAATAAAGAGGCTGGAGACACAGCTCAGTGATAGAGCACCCTGGGTTCAATCCCCAGGGCCAAAAAAGAAAAAGGCGGGGCATGGGAAATAGAATAGAATCCAAAGCTGGGGCTGGTTTCCAGTGCTCACTGTTTCTTCTTATTGTCTTACTACTACAGCAGGAAGGGGCTACTTTTAAATTTAAGATATTACTTTAAATACATTACCAGTGATAAATTACATTATACTAATACTACATCACAAGTACTTTGGGCTTCTTGAGGAAACAGCAAAACAATTTGACTAGATGGTTTAATAGGACCTAAGGTGCATGCTGAAAGGACACCTGATGAGGGTCAGCATTTCAGGTGACACTCGGTCCACAGGGCTCCCAACTCCAGTTGAGTAGGGGCTGTTGAGAGGCGCCAGACCCAGAGGGGCCCTTTGGTTATTTAGACTGGACTCTGAAAATAGCAGAAGCTCCACCTCATTTCCCATCGCCACCTGCACAGCACAGACAGACGGTTTTGTTCCTCTGGGTCCTCAGTCCCAGGTGAGGCTGGCAGATGACCGACTCCCCTTCTTGTTGCCCATGGGGGTAGGGGGTGAATGGTTTTAGAAGTCCCAGGGAGGAAGGAGCCACTGTGGTAAGGACGCCGTTTAACGCGTGACTTAAACGCAGAGCTCAAATCTAGTAGGTCTTCCGTCCTGTGCACCATGTCTTCTCTGAGATATCAATTGCTTTTCTAGGTTGAGATCAAGGAAGGGGGTGGCAGTGTCGCAAGTGACAACCCCGAGGAAGCAGCCTTCCAGAGTCCTCTTGCTCAGGAGTCCTGTTGCACCTTCCTGTCATCCCAAGAAGCAGAGGATGCCCCTGGCTGCTCTCGCAAGAAAGACTCCGGCCCGATGGTAAATATGCCAACAAAGGCGTGTATGGCTGGCTCCTGGTAAATGCCGCCCGCTGTCTCTGACTCCACTTGTCTGTTGAACCAGCGCTTTTGGTTGTCTCATCTGCCAAGGGACAATGTCCACGGGAGCATTCACCTTTCACCTCCTAACCTCTAGGATCCTCATTTCTACTCCATCTTAGCGAGATAAACAAGGATTGGGACCTTGCTGTGTTTGTTGAGGAGAGTGACCAGAAGTCATGTGAGCCCACGCAGAGCCAGGGGTCAGGCACTGAGCTGGGTGCCCTGTGGTTTGGCATCCTAGAGGGGCTGGGCCCCCTTCTCCTGTAACAGGAAGCTGTGCCTGTGTCTGTGCCACTGGCCTGGACCACAGTGGGTGCTCATGTGTCTGTGCCACTGGCCTGGACCACAGTGGCTGCTCATGGAGCACTGTCGATCCTAAGGATTCATCAGTGTCAGAATCCAAATGGGGATCTGGCAGTGCTCAGCAGGCCCAGAAAGATCCATGTGGCTTTTTAAGATTTTCTAGTTCTTAGAAAATTCAAAACTGTCCTTGTGGTAAATAAGAGGAACTTTTTAAAAATCAACTACTTGTTAAATAATAATATGTGCATGTGGCAGGAAATAACTGCTTATAGAACCACGTTTATTGTACAGATGTGCCTGGGCATGGCCACCGAGAACAGAGAGGACATGGTGGGGATAGCTAAGTCCAGTGGAACAGGTTCCACGAGCAGTCTATAGTAATGTGGGATGTGCAGTTAAGGACAGGGAAGGGGGCTCTGTGAGAGGCCTCTTTCCTTAAACAAGTCTCTATTGTCAGAAAGTGGAAGAGACAGGGCGGACCCTCTGTTAGCACTTGATACGCAGTGCAGAGAAGTCTCTGGGGGGCTTTTTAAGGAGCAGCTATTGAACAGGAAGAAGCAGAAGAGATGTGTAGCTTCCCATCTTCCCCTAAAACTTCAACCCTGGATTAAAGCTCTTTTCTGATTTAAGTTCTTTTAGGTTCAGATTCCTCCTGGAGGAATGGAACCTGACCGCTCTTTTTCATTTTAGGTGATATGTCAGTTGAAAGGGGGGGCACAGATGCTGTGCATAGAGCATTCTGGCACAAGAGAGCTCAAGGCCCTTCACTTGGTTCCCCAGCATCAAGACCAGAATAATTATCTACAGTCAGGTACAAAGTGATGAGTGAAAATCCTATCCTCTGTCGTGTTTAAGCTGGAACGGGAATGAAAGGGGCAGGGAGGGGCCGAGCAGGCAGCTTGGCAAGCTGCTCTCCCTCCCCTGAGTCACCACCAAGGATACGGAGGAAAGGAAGTGTGCTCAGCCTGCAGGGCTGTGGCAGGGAGGATGCGGGCTTCTCCACCCAGGCTCAGGACACAGAGCTCTGCTGCACCCTCACTGTCAGGAAGGTCTTTTTTAGCACCTTTAGGCCAAAGAAATACCTTTCAGTTCCAGTATGAAGAATTTGGTCCAAATAGCTTAATAAGTATTTATTTCTAGCAACTTAGTAACCATTTGAAGAGAAGACACACACATTGAGCATAGTTGATGTGGTGCTGGACAGATGTCACTGGGCTTTCTTTAAAACGTATCATCCCCCTAGTGCCCTGGCCAACTTGCTGCCAGACCCAGACACCTTGGCACAAAGTTTGGGAACCTGGGCTGTAGCACCATTTCCTTCGCACAGTGGACCACCCTTGAGGCTCTGCTCCTGCAACTTTATGATGGAAAAATAAACGAAAGGGTATAATAGGTGAAAACAAAATGATCACAACAAAGATTGACCTGAAAATTTTCATAGAATTAAAAACATACAAACAGGATCAAACTAAGTTTCAATAAATTCATACATGATCAAGCCATATTACATTTTGCTCTTCCTCCCGCGCACAAGCGGAAGAGGAACAATTGTGTGCATTGTTAACTTTAACTGTCTTCCTTACAGATGTCCCAAAGCCAATGACTACTTTAGTAGGAAGATTTTTGCCAGTACCAGCAAAATTAAATCTCATTGCACAACAAGTGAGTCGTTGTTTTAATACAAAAGTACAGTTGGGCATTAATGTGTCTTGAAATTTCAGTTGTTGTGGTTGAAGTTACTCAGGAACTATAATTTATCACACAGTTAAAAATCAACAGCAAGGGCTAGGAATGTGGTTCAGTGGTGCAGCACTTGCCCATCAGGCTGAACAGTTGAACAATGCCTCAGCAACTTTGTGAGACCCTGTCTCAGAACAAAAAATAAAAAGGGCTGGGGATGTGGCTTAGTGGTTAAGTGCCCCTGGGTTCACTCTCCAGCGCCCAAGAAAGCAACAGTGAAACCTTTAGGAGGCATTGGATCCCTTTACTGTATTCAGGGTCCGGGAGGGAGGAGGAAGCTTGGACCCAGCTCCTTGTCATCTCCGGAATCCCTGCGCCCCTGTCCTGCCACCTCAAGGCCAGCACTGTACCCCATTTGCCAATTTTCAGCCTGAACCAATGGAAGCATGTGTGGAGTTTCCATCGGCCGAGACAAAGTTTAGCCCAGGTGTTTCAGGGTGAGCCAAGGAGCCCATCTGTCCGGGAGTTTGGGATATCTCAGACACCCAGTGGAGACGCTGGGCAGAAGGGAGAAGGCTGGGATGGCCAGCAGCGGGTGCATGACCTGAGGCAGCGAGGCGAACGTGTCGAGGCCAGGAGAAAGAGGGTTCAGGGCAGTGCCGGACACAGGAAGTGCCTGCCTGGCTGGTGAGCACTGAGGGAGCCCCCACCACCACCCCAGCCACAGCTCCCTGCAGTTAGGAAGGCATCCTGCACGTTCTTCCACCCCAAGATCTCGCGCCACAGACAGCCGTCGCCACATCTTCCCCTCCTTCCTGTATTTCCCTGACCATGTTTATTACTGTCCCCACCGTGGCTCCCCCTGACCTCTTGTCTCAGGGACAATTATTTCAGCAGGATTTTTGCTGTGTCCTAGAATCCCTCTCTTCCTTGCCAGACTCCAGTTGTCCGTTCCTTCAACTCTCACTGCTCAGAGCGTGGTGCAGGATGGGAAGTATGCCACAGGTCCCACCCCACCTGGGATTCGACCCTCCCAATTGAGACCCTGGGGAGGGTGCACACAGCCCAGTAGGAGGGTGGTCTCCCTGCATCTTCTGGCTCTGACAGGCTTCGATGTCACACAGCTGACGGGGGCAAAAGAGAAAAGGCAAAGGGTGAATAAGACGTGTGTTTTTCCATTGCTGCACTTCTTGAAGGAAGCTCATTTTTGGAAGATGGAGGGACAGGGAGGGGATGTAAGTGATGATGTTCAAATCATCTAGAACCCTAATTTCATCTAGAACTTTTCATTTCTTCAAGTTTCTGATGAGAGGGCAGGGGGTCAGGGTTGGTTTGCTGTCGCCACTCGCCTGGTGAGGGATGGGAGGAAGAACACAACCCAGAGCCTGCCATGCTGCTTCTGAGGTTGTTAGAACCGACTATAAAATTTTTGCGTTTTGGTGCTGGGGACTGAACACAGGGTACTTGATCACTGAGCCACATCCCCAGCCCTTTTCAGTTTTGAGACAGAGTTTTGCTAAGTTGCTGAGAACTTTGCTAAGTTGCTAAGGCTGGCCTTGAACTTGCCATCCTCCTGCGTTAGCCTCCCTCCTGAGTTAGTGTTACAGGTGTGGCTACTGCACTTGGCCTTTAAATATTTTTTTAAACAGACAAAAATTAGTGGTTGCCAATGAGATGTCAAATATCAAAATCTCTTATGTATATATTAAAACATAAAAATAATAAGAACACTCTCAGTTAATGGATTATGTAATGGACTTTACTTCACAACTGATATTTCATAAAAAAGAAATATCCCTGGCAGCCAACTGATAGCTGTATGCTGTCCCCTGCGGCCCCTACCCTCCCTGCCTTCTTCCTCTCTGCATCCCCGGGTTGGGGCTTTCATGCGCACGCACGGGGCCTGTGTCCGGGCAGGCCTGCAAGATGGCTTCAGCCTATTACTGGATTTGTCTGGAAACAAGGCGTGGCAGGGGCTGGGAGGAGTGGGCAGAGACCCAGGTGTGCGTGGAGCTGGTGGGTGCTGTGAACACACCTGCTGATTCCAAGAACTTTTGCCTTTGACTTTGTGCAGCTGGACAGCGGGGCCCGCCCCTCGGCAGTTCCCGGGCCTGCTTTCCCCACAGGATCAGCTCTTCCAGGACCACCAAAAATCGCTTTGGCTGGGTAAGGATTAAAGCAATGAGTTGGTACTTCCTTTAATGTCAGAGTCTAAGAGGCTTCGTGTGCATCTGGGACATCCTTCTGTGCCATAGGACTAGCTTTGCCTGCACCCTTCATGGCCCCTGGAAGTCAGCTGCATCAGGCAGCACTGCTGGAGAGCTTGATGCACACCTGTGCTTTGGAGTTGCTGGAAAGGCGGATCAGCAACCGCCCTCTCTCCATTGTGCTGTCCGCTGTCCTGTGTGGCTATTTCAGGGCTTGTGGCCATTTCTGGCCAAGTCTGTTTTCACATAGATTCTGGTCGTGTTGATCTGTTTCTTTTTTGCTGTCATCAATGCAAGTAATGCCGCGGCAGCCTCTTGACATGGACAGTGGCTCTGCCGGCCACCTGGTGGGAAGTGGGTGCCGCTCTGTGGTCCTGCCTTCAGGATCTCCAGGTGGACGTGGTCTGCACTTAGCCAGGACCTTGTCTCGCCATTTTAAAGCTGTGTTTGTAATTGTAACCAGTTGAACTAAGCAAGCTGGTTGGAACACGTGGTCAAGTTCACAATCACATACTAACTGTGGGCTAAGCCTGTGCTCTGAGCCACCGTTGCTCCTGTCTGGGTACTGTGTTGATATGGAGGTCAGTCTGCTCCTGCCTCCAAGAGCCACTGACCACAGTCAGGGCAGCCGTTCATGCGGGCCTGAGGACAGTGGGTCAGACGCTGTGAAAGGCAGACCTGGCCTCTAGTGCCTTCTGGGCTCCCATAAGCCCCTCCCTCAGGCAGCGAGCCGTCCTGGCCTTGGAAAGCCTGAGGCCAGTTGTTTGGGGCTGGAGCACCAGGCTGTTGAGTGGACCATTTGGAGGGACTCTGGAGACAGTGGACTTGGTCCACATGTGTGCCTCTGCTGTGGACGGCAGCCCAGGGACCTGCTGCTTCAGCTTCAGCAGCTGCCTCTGGAGCTGGCTGCACTGCTGTGTGGAGCCGGCGAGGACTTTCACTGAGGGAAGGGGAGACTGGGGAGCCTGTCTCCACGCTTCCCTCTCTGGGTGCTGGGGACTCATGAGGATGTGCTGGGTGTTATGGCAGCTGTCCTGTCTCGGTGGCTGTTAATGGTTTTTGAGGAAGCAAAGATGACCCAAGCAGCTTCCTGGTTCCATGCCAGCATTGCACCTGGCTTGCCCAGGACGGTCTGGAGGTCACAGGCCGCAGGGGGCTCACTGTAGCTTGTTGAGACCTGGGGACGTCTGACGAGTTGTGTTGCACCACTGTGCACTTTGGTGCCTCTGGAACATCCAGGAAATCTGATGCTTCTAAGCTGTGCATGCTCACAACTGCGGGCCATGTGAGGCTGGCTGCCGGGCAGCCCGTGCGTCCCCACGGGGGACAGCTCTCTCTGTTTCTCCTCCTCCTCGTCCTCCTCCTCCTCCTCGTCCTCCTCTCCTCCTCCATATTAGGTTTTCTCAACCAGCCACACACTTCTCTTCCTTTCGAGGTAATCGCGCGGGCCACAGAAGCTTTCCCTGTTTAAAGGATGTGTCAGAAACATGAGCTTTGTGTTTGTTTGTTTTCCTGCAAATAATTACCTGACTTGCTGTCATTCCCCTGAATCAGCTGATGGCTTTATCTCAGCATGCACAAGCTCATGGTGTGCTGGGATCTCTGCCAAGGTTCATTTGCGGCAGTCGGAGGGCTGCAGCTGGCGCTTCATTCCGTGTGAGTCCCCAGCCGCGACCCTCTCACTCTCCCTCTCGACGCTTCTCTGGATGCCTCTTCCAACTTCCACAAGACGACCAGGGCACACTGGGTCTGCAGATTTCAGAAAAGACACTGTCATCCCCCCTGGCTCTAGCCGCTCTAACTTGGAGATGATGTGGAAGCAGGTTGGCTTGGGCCACCTGCTTCTCCTTAGAATTGGGAGGTGACTGCTAACTCACTAACGGTTTATTAGCATATTAATAAAATCCATCTCCTGTCACTCTATGTAGCATTAGTGACCCAATTGCCAGTCAGGCGATGAAGGTGGGTCCTGACACGTGCTCATGCTGTGGGTTTGGGGAACACACTGAGCATCATCATAAAGAACATCCGGGAGCCTGCATCTCTGGGAACTCTTTCTTAAAGTGGAGGGTAATCTCCTTGCAGTATGGTCCATTTATAATTGTTTTGAGGCAGAGCTGCCCAGATTTCCTTCTGACTCTCTAATTTTTAGGTTGGCACTAAGAAGGTGGTCAAATATTGCCAGAGCCATCTGGTTTCCATGACAGCTGGCCGGTCCCTTCCGGTCCCCTGTGGCTTTAGGGAGGCATCCTTTTGACCAACAATAAAGAAGATCACAGCCTTAAAAGCTGATGCCAAGCCCCACTCCTTCCTTAACAGAGCCAGTTTAACTTCTTCCATCTGTGTTAACCAGCCTGCCTGAATTTTTGGGTCATTTATAATCAGTATGAAACGACAGCAGATGAGATGCCATCCTGCATTCTCTAAATGTGCAGTGGCGTGTGTCTTGTGTCCCCAGTTATTTGGTGGATTCCTCAGCAAGTGGAAGGGATAAAGCACACACACCACATGGTGGCCTCTTCCTGACACTGTAGGACTCTTCTCATTCTGGGATGTCTCCACCCTAAATAGCTTGGTTCCTCTGAACAGGAAGTGCCAGCCACCCCCCCCCCCCCGCACCCAGCTCAGGGCAGGTCACACAGGGCCCAGGGCAGGAGCACTGAAGCTGGTGTCAGAGCCCCTGCTCTGAGCAGGCCCAGGTCTGCCCCACAGGTGGACTGGCCAGGGGGCAGAATAGCTAGCCCTGCCACTTCCAGCACCATGAGGATCACCAAGGGATCACACTAGCTGAATACCAAACAGTACAGCATTCAGTGACACGGTCTAACAGTGGGAGGGCGCTCCAGGGGGACCCTGGCTGGTGCGTGGTGAGACAGACTAGATGAGAGCTGGGGGGAGACTGCACCAGAGCTGGAGGCAAAGGCAGCTCTCCAGGGGGTGGAGGGTAAGGCCCAGAGTGCAGAGGCAGGGCACAGGGCTTTGCCAGGTCGTAACCACAGAGCCCAGGGCCCTGCTCCGCTGATGCTGCTCTAGCTCCTGTGGCGGCCTTGGCCAGGAGGTGTCATGCCTGCAGGGATAGACCCTCCACATGACCTTAAGAGGCACGCTGCCCAGTGCACAGGGCACACACACCCATGTCAGGAGGACCCTCCTTTTCACCATGGCCTTTGGGACCTCGGCATGTCTGGTATGCCCAGTCCCCACAGGGAGTGCCCGTGCGAGCAGTGCCTGCCCCCAGCCCAGCAGCAGTAGAGATGCACCAGAGGGGAGCGTCCCCCCTCAGGGATCAGCGATTTCCAGGCTGATCCCCTCCTGTGGTCAGGGAGGTCCCCGGAGATCTTGTGACTGGAAACGCGCTTGCGGCTGCTGGTAATGCCACAGTGCCCGCCCTGGCGTGAAGCTCAGCCGTGGCTTACCCACGGTTCCTCATCATGCGTCCTGTTAGTGTCAGGCTAGGGAAAGAGTGCTTGGGGGGAGGGCACGCAGAATAGAGGTTCACACAGGTCAGGGAGAGGGCTTAGGAGGCGTCCTTGGCCAGTGTGGAGAGAAGCAGGCACCTGCTCCCTGACCCCACCGGATCCCTGGGCAAGCGCCAATGGGTCTGGCGAGCTAGCGAGCAGTGTCACCCTGTAGATATCCCTGCTGTTCCCATTGCATGATCAGACACCAATAGATAATGCCTCGCAATGTCTGGTTGAGAGTCTCAGTGTTTGTTCAGAGCACCAGCTGCTTAGCTAATTCTCTTTCCACAGAGTAACCATCTGAAAACATTTTCTTTTTTAATCTTTGTAGAGTAACTCTTAGTTCATGGGACACAAAGTCTAAAAAGCCATGTAACTGTACCAAATCCCAGTGTCTGAAATTGTAAGTAATCACAAATCCTTCCTTATTAAATATGAAATAAGGGTGTTAGAAGGCAGCGAGCGAGCACAGTGCAGGCGAGCAGCGTGGCCAGCTGTGCCGTGCTGCACTTGACCCTCAACGCCCGCCTGGGCTCCAGGCAGCAGCCTGGTGTGGATCTTTTGGTGCTGACCTCTGAAGGGCCCTGCCCACCCTTTGAGGGTGTGGTTTCTTGGACTTTGGTTCACAGCACTGGCCCCTCTGGCAGGGGCTGGACATGTCAGTCATCTTGGTTGAGCATTAACTGTGACATGTCCACTTCCTATTTCCTAAAAGTCTGATGAATTGGTTTTCTTTATATTGAAATCTTTTTCAGAAAAATCTCCCCCAGGGGTGCCAACTCCCAGGAGGCTCCTCCAGGGGTGGTAGGGCAGACTGTCAAGCCACACTGGGGCTGCAGGAGACAGGAGGCTGGAGAGGAAGTGGCCTGGCCGTACCCGACAGATCCCTAAGCTGGGTCCCCTCTCCCTGCGGGTTTGGTGTGTCTGCTGTGCCTGCCAGCCTGGTCCCACCGTGGAGGGGAGCGGGTCCTGGCCCGTGGCTGCAGCCTGACCACAGACCCCCTGAGGACCCTGAGAGCTGCACTGAGGGACATGAAGTGAGGGCACGCGTGGGTGAAATCCAGACATTTCCGAAACTGTTCACAAACGAACTGATTTCTGTGCACAGTAGTGCTGGTATCTGGGTTGAGTGGGTGCACGCCCCGGGCCTCTCAAACACCAGGGCCAGGCTGCTCTAGCTGCCGCTGTGCTGAGGAGGCCCAGCAGGGCAAGAGGCAGTGGTCTGGGCGTCCAGGGTGTCCAGGGCGGCAGCCACGCTCCTTAGCTGCTGGTGGGGTTTGGGGACTGGGCAGGTCAACAGCCCTAGGGGGTTGCAGTTGGGGCTTTTCTCAATTTTTATATTTTTTAAACATTTATTTTCTTCATAATTAGCTTATTAAGGCATCAAATGTAAACCCCACTTTTATAACAGGATTTCTTGAGATAGGAAGTGATGTGTTCTAAACCTCTGGACAATAATTTCAGTAAGAGATTAGGCCCTCTGCCCTGGTGTTAGGGGGTCTCTTCCTCTTTCCCGAGCACTCCAAAAGTAGGAGTTGGTTTTATACCATGGGTGTAGATTATTCTTCACGACAATTTTAATTGGCTCACATGTCCACTTTAAACAAGTCCAGACTCTGTCCTAATCCCCTGCATTCTAGCTCCACTTTTGCTGAGGTACTGGTGGGATTGGGCGGAATCTTTCCTAGTCTCTAGTTTCTGTTGCCCTCAGCTGGCTGCTATGGAAGGTGGGGCCAGTTCCTGGTGCCACTTCTTCAAGGGCTGTGTCCCTCTATTAGCCAGACTGCTCTTTGCCACCAGCACTTGGTGGGAGGGAGGGTGGAGGCTGGTGATGCTTTTTGTATCTCCTGTTGCTTATTCGTGCTTTCAGTCCCTTCTTTTGTATTTAAAAGGCGAGTGATTCATGCTCTGCAGCTTGTGCTTCTGGTTTTCAAAGCCCCTGGTGCTGGGTTCCCGTCTTGAATTTCACCCTTAGGCTTCCTACCTCCAGAGCTGTGGGACTTTGGATGTGCAGTTCATGGTTAGGACTCTGCGTGTGGTGTCTGTGGCTTGGCCTGAGGATACACTCCTTCAGAGAAAATGTGTGTGCTTCTGCCTGGAGCTCGGTGGCTCTTCCAACTTGGACAGCTTAAAATTTGGGGCTAAATTTTTTTTTCAGGCCGAGCATATTATAAGTTCAGATTTAAATAAATGAGCCCTCCCTCCCACAGCCAATGCTCTGGGATACAGATCCTTGCCATTGGTCGGGGAGCTTTTAAAAATTTAATCTATTTATTTAGCAGAGTCCCATGAAATAATTATGCAATTTTGTGTGATTTATCTATTTCTTATAAAAGTATCTAGTGACCTCTCAGAGTGAATCTGCCTATTTCTCCTTGTGATCCCACTTTGGGGCGGGGTATCGGACCTCTGCAGCAGAGGACATGGACGTCGTGATCGCAGTCCTTCCATGGCTGTCAATGACTCCATGTCCCAAGCCACTGGCCTCAGCACCTTCTTCTGTGGAGGGCTGCACCCGTGCCTTCTGTGGCTGGTGTCAGTAGGGCACACTTTATGTATTCTTTTGTTTCCATACTTGCTGTGTGGTAGTCCTTTTGCTTAGGTGTGCCTTCTGCAAGGTAAATACGAATGGATTTTTTTTTTTCATACCAGGGATTGAACCCAGGGGCACTTAACCACCACGAGTCACATCCCAGCCCTTTTTTAAAATTTTGGGACAGGGTCTCACTAGGTTGCTTACAGCCTTGCAAAGTTGCTGAGGCTGGCTTGGAGCCTGTGATCCTGCCTCAGCCTCCTGAGCTGCTGGGATTACAGGCGTGCACCACCCCACCTGGCTACCGCTGGATTTTTAAGAAAGCAAATATGGGTTTGGAATATAGTTAAGTTCTAAGATGGCCTAACATGCTCAAGGTCCTGGGTTCGACTCCCAGCACCATAAACATGTGAACAAAAGGCAGGTCTAGTGGTCCCCATGTTTAACACTTCTTGGATCCATGGGCATTCCTTGTCTGGTGGTTAATACATGCAGGCTCACCTGTGCCATCTTCATTTCCTGAAGTCGTGATATTTACATATTTAATTCCCTTTTTCACTCAAATGGCAGCGATTCCATTCATTCTAGTCTGTACCTGGCTTTTAAAAATTGTGGGGAGATTTGCACTGCATGAAATTCAGCATTCCAACACTTTAAAGTGTGCGATTGGGACTGTGAGGACAGGCGAGGTGCTGTGGAGCTCTCCACCACCCACTGCAGGGTCTTTTAGCATCCAAGCAAGAGCCCTGTGCCTGTTAAACTCTGCTCCTAGCCCTGGGAACTGCTCTGCATTCCGTCGCTACACTGGCCTGTCCAAAGGAGCTCATGTAAGTGGAACCATGAAGTCTTTGCCGCTGTGACTGGCTTATTTAGCTAGTGTTCCTAAGGTGTCACCCATGGTGAAGCGTGTTTCAGAACCTCGTTCATTTTCTAGGCTGAGTAATATTCCACTGCAGGTGTAGGCTGCATTTGTCACCTGCTGTGGGTGGACACGGGGTTGCTCCTTCCTTTGACTGCCACAAGTGCTGCTGCCCTGAGTGTAGGTGGCGTGTATCTGAGCCCCACCTGCTATTCCTCTGTGCATGCCCAAGAGGGTTGCAGGGTCACGAGGTGCCTGTGTCACCTCTTGAGGAACTGCGTGCTGTCTTTCCCACAGGCACCTTTTGCACTGCCACAGCAGCGCCTGGCTCCACCTCATTTTGTGTTTTCAGTTTCTGTTTTTCTTTGCCCTTTTTTGTCTGAAGCTTCTGCCCAATGGCAAAGTGGAGGGAAGGAGAGGGAGAGCCGTGGGGGGGCTGCCCCAGAGCACAGATGGGCAGGGCCTGGTCCCAGCAGGCAGGCGGCTGTGCTTGCTCACTCACTGTCACCGCCCAAGCACTTTGGAGAGCCAGGAACAGGGGGCGAGACAGGTGCGGCCCTGCCGCCCAGCAGTCAGTGTCTAGCTGGGGAGGCCTTTGGGAGCAGGAGCACCTCAGGGATGGTGGCTGGGCAGTGCAGCCAGGGAGGCTCCCTAAGGGGATGCGTCTGCAAAGGCCAAGTGAGGAGGCTGCTCAGGGCTGGGGGCAGGTCCAGCAGGCCAGCAGGGAGGCCAGCAGGGAGGTCGCAGGAGGATTTGGTCACACGCGCTCAGGTTCCCAGACAGGAGGTAGCTGGTGCCCCACTTGGGAGTCCACGTAGCAGAGGAGTGCTCGAGGTCATGGGATCAAGAGCGAGTGGGGGAACAGCCCTCTCCCTGGAGGACCCTCCACCCCCTGCACCTGCACTGTTCTACGCAAGCTCGCCTGCCCCACAGCATGAGCCAGTGTCAGAGCCCCAAACCAGGTCCAGGGCACAGGCACACCCCCCCCACCCCCCCCCACCCCGCATGTCTTCTGCCACACCAGGAGGTCCCCGGGCTCCTCCCCATGTTCGGCTTCCTGGCTCCTGGGTCCTGTGTCTCCCTCCTGGGTCCCGGCCTTGTTGGGCGTGGGTGGCCATTCCTCAGGCCTCCGGCGTCTGACACCGTCCCAGTCTGTCTCCATGCTTAGAAGATGGCTGGGCTGGGAGCAGGTGGTCAGTCGGGGCCTTTCCCCAGCCTCCTGAGGGCCTGGCCACGCCTGCTGGGCCTGCCTCCTCTGTCTGAGCCTCCTGTGAGGCCGCCAGCCTCACTCTGTCTGGAGCTGCACAGGCCTCTATGTTCTGGGTGCACTGCGCCCGTCTGCGTCTGTTGTGCAGAGCCTAGGCCTGGCAGGCTCCCTTCCTCTCCACTCCTGCCCGCTAGCCCCCCTTCCCACTCCCCGCTCTGGGTTTCTGGAATCCCATCTGATGAGCCTTGGTCTTCTGGCCTGTCCCCGCCTCCTTTCCCTTACTGCTGTTTCCTCCTTCTTCAGTCCTGGTTTCCACACCTTCCGTCGAGCTGTGCGTCTCCATGACTACTCTTTATTTTCTAGATTTTAAAAATACACCATTCCTCTTAAGACCATTTGCTTGTTTAATGAATTCAAGGCCTCAAGGCCACGATGCCCCTCCCTCCCAGTCTCCTGTCTCTGCTTCCCTGGCCTGTCTGTCCTCACAGTATGTGATGTCTGGGTCCCTCTGCTCATGGTGAGAGCCCTGGGGCCTGGCAGGGCTCCCAGTGTTGCTTGGGGTGACTTCTTAGGAGCCTCAGTGTCAGCCTGCCTGGGAGTTTCCCCTGGGGCTGGGCAGAGTCCTCCAGGGCTAGAGGGAAAAGGAAGCCGGCCCAATGTCGGTTTCTTCCTCCGGTGCCCCACAGCACCCCGCCTCCTGGCTTTACCCCAGAGAGTGAGGGGGTGGGGACAGGATGGCTCTGGGGGCTCAGGGCAGAGTTCAGCCCATGCTCCACTGAGCCCAATCACCTCCCCCCCCACCCCAGGAACCCACCGCCCCCCTCCAGGCCTCCTGAGGCTGCTGCTCAGCTGTTTCCTGCTGCCTCTGCTTTCCACCTCCCTCCCTCCCTCCCTTCTCTCTGTCTTCCTGAAACACCTACCTGTGCTCTTGGCCGCAGAAAGGCTCTGTGTCCCTTGTCCTCAGGAGGGACCATTCCCATGGGCCTTTTGTGCAGCAAGTTTGTTTCTAAGTCACACAACCCCCGGGGGAGGCCACCATCCCAGGACTCTGTTTCCATGGGAGCCTCTGGCCTAAGTTGGGCCTTTTATATCCCAGCCTTTGTCTTTTCTCTCCTGCATGCCCAGGCCGTGGCCAGCCGAACTCTGGGTCACCTGAGACTGCAGGTACCCCAGGACAGCCCAAGCCACTACAGAGCTCACTAGAGTCACAGTCCTTGTCTTCTTGGCCTCGAGGGTTCTCCTTAACTCTCCTGCTGGGTTCACATGCATTTAAAAATAGTTTAACAATATGAAAATAATACACATAAAAGCTCGGTGCCTGGGAATCCCGCCGCAGGGATGCTGTGACAGCTAGTCCACCCACTGCTGGGCGCCTGTGCAGTCCATGTTGATCTGCCGCAGCCCTGAGGCAAGGCTCCTTGGTCTCCATTCCACAGCTCGAGGCCCACAGACAATGGCCCACATCAGGTAGCTGAGGAGCTGGGGGCAGAGCTGATGGGAAACCTGAGCTAAAGTGCTTCTGGAGGAGTCCTGCCCCGCTGCGCTGGTCGCACTGAAGCCCAGAGTGGCTGACGAGCTGGCCCCCACCTCTCGAGGGTGCAGCTGTGGGCAGGGCTGCAGGGTCCTGGTCTCCATGCTGGTTGGATCCACTCTCCAGTCCCAGCACAGAACCTGAAGATGTGCCACCACAGGCAGCCGCCCGCCCCTCCTCCCACTGTGCTTCCCGTCTGCAGTTCCTGGTTATGGATGTGGTATGAAGGGGACGGAGCCCAGCTCAGGCTCCTCCTGTGGACTCCCACCCCCGCCTGCAGCTGGCAGATGGACCCAGAGGACTGGTGGCCAGACGGCTCTGTGTTAGTTGGTGTTTCTCCTCCCCAACTCCCTGTGCTCCTGGGAAGGTGACAGAGGGAATTGGGGGCCAGAAATGATTGACAACATGCACCTTCCCGGAGCCCTCTTGCCTTGCAGAATCCTACGCTGTGATACTAATGGCTTTAACTCGTTTCTCCTGTGTTAGACCTGGCAGAGCATCACCCCAGCCAATCTAGTTTCTGTAAAAAGGCCTTGGCATCCCCTAGGTCAGAGCCTGGCCACGGCCTGCACCCATGCGCTGCTTCTCACCAGGGTGCACCTATGCACGGACTCACACTGCGGTTTTCTTCACAGGTACTGCGACTGCTTCGCCAGCGGGGACTTTTGTAACAATTGCAATTGTAACAACTGTTGCAACAATTTGCGACATGAAATTGAACGCTTTAAGGCCATTAAGGTAAGGCATCTTAAAAACGTGTTTGAGACATTCCCAAAATGATCTGCAGAGATTCCTAATCTCAGGATTGGAAACCCAGTGTGGGTCTCCTCTGCAGGCGGGTACCTGTGCCCTGGTCCTGGTTTGGGGCTCTGACACTGGCTCATGCTGTGGGGCAGGTGAGCTTGCGTAGAACAGTGCAGGTGCAGGGGAGTGGAGGGTCCTCCGGGGAGAGGGCTGAGGAGCACCCTGGGCCCTCGCCCGTTTGTAAGTTTAATGCCCTCTGAAGGGCACATGTAACCTCCTGGGGCCCAAACCCCCGCTGCAGACGGTGGCCTGGTGTTTATCCCCATCTACAGACTCAGGTAATCAGGGGGACAGGAAGGACACCAGCTCTAGGAGCCACTTCCTGGGGAAATTGAGGTCCAGCCGCTGTGGCCTGGAGACCACCATGAGCCAGTGGAACAAAATGGTACTCCTCAAATAACTTAGCTCCCCTCTTTGAGCTATGAATAAACCACCTAGAAATACCTTCCTGATTCCGATCAGCCAGGTCTGTTGGACAGAAGATAACAAAGACACTTGTCAGCCTCAGGGTAGCCACGTGTAATTTAGAGATAAAGGACACCATCTACAATTAAAATGTAAAAAATTTACTTTGAACCTTGGATTTCTCAGGCATTGCTGATAGGAATGTGGATTGGTGCAGCCACTTGGGAAATTGCTGGGCAGTATCTGGTGGAGCTGACCATCTGTATGGCCTGGCCTAGCAGTTTCCTTCAGGGAAATGTGTGTAAATGTCCACCCAAGACTTGCACGAGTATCTCAGGGCACCGTACTCACAAATCCCAGCCTGGAAGCACTCTGACCCTCGAGGTGGACTCGACAGTGGAGTCCACACACCGGTGGAAAGGCCAGGGCACAGCTGAGGGCAGCAGCCATGCGTCCAGCTGGGGGCTGCTCAGAGAAGCTAGGCTTGAGAGGACGAAGCCCTGGTGAAGCCCAGCGCGAGCAGACAGAGCCGTCAAGCCAGGGAGCTTTGTCCTCTGCCAGGGTGCAGCAATGGGAACAGGGCAGCCTGCAACCTGGCTGGGTGGGTGCACAGGTGGGTGACAGGCCTGCGACGCTGCACCTGCAGGGATGTGCGCTGTTGTGCTCTCTGGTCGTGACCAAGATGCTTGTATGAAGTCGCACGCTCCAGGGCGGTGCTGTGCAGTGGCCTGCCGCTGCCACACCAGGTGCTGGTGCCTTGTGTCCGACGCACCCAGGAGGGAGGGCACAAGGACCTCCACTGGGACTTCTGTGGTGTCTGAGTGTTTGCAGAGAGCAACAATCACGCTCCTTTGAAAATACAAAGAGCCCAAGGTTGAGACCTGGGCTCTGGAGTGGGCCGGGACTTGGCCTGGCCTCCACACCTGCTGCGTGTTATCTACCTGCCCCTGTCTCCTCTGCTTCATCTGCAAGAAAACAGCGGCGTCAGCATCTCCCTCCTGGTGCCCAGAGGTTCCAGAGAAACCAGAGCTCACGGACCCTGGTCCCTGTGGGGAGGAGCGGGGACGTGGCTTCCTGGCCTCTCTGCTGTCTGTGGGCCTGACTGTGAGGGCAGCGGGAGCCTGGGAAGCCCTCACAGAGGGAGACGCGCCCAGCCACACCCGGGCTGCGGCAGCGGGCTCAGTGCGGGCGCCCGGCGGAGGCCTTCCTGATGGCGTCTCCGTTTCTGTCGTTTCTGTTGTAGGCTTGTCTGGACAGAAATCCTGAAGCGTTCCAACCAAAAATCGGGAAAGGAAAGCTAGGGGACATCAAGCCGCGGCACACCAAGGGCTGCAACTGCAAGCGGTCGGGCTGCCTGAAGAACTACTGCGAGTGCTACGAGGTGCGCGGCCGGGGTCCCTGTCCCCGGTGAGGAACACGAGGCTCATTTGAAAAGAGAACTCCTATCCTTTCCTTCCTGGGCCCTCTGGGGGCCTCGCTCTGCATTCACCTGGGTGCCCCTGGGCTGTGTCCGCCCCACGCCCGCCTTGGGCTTTGTCCTCTGTGCCAGCTGCTCCATGTGCTGGAGCACCCAGGGGCTGGCACTTGGTGGGTCCCAGGGAGGCTGTGCCTCCCCCACTGAGCACAGCGGGGGCCAGGGTGCTCCTGTGGGGCCTAGGGGATCCCCGGCTTCCATTGGTCAGGCGCACTGTCTGGGCTGGCTCTCCCTGGCTCTTAGTTCCCTCAGAGACCAGAACTGGACAGCCGGCTGACAGAGTGAGGCCCAGACCCAAGCTCAAGAAGAACACTCCTAATTCTGGAAAACGCTGAAAGATCCAAGTGGGCAGACCTAGCAGCCCCCAGCTAGGATTCTGAGAACCTGTCAGACGCTGCAGACATGGAGTGGCGCCATCCAGGGACTCCTCCCAGCCAAGTGCCCTCACTGCCCACCACCTTCCCTCCGTTGACCCAGCCCACTCTCCATAGGCTGAGGCCATGCCAGAGAGTGGCCCACAGGCCATGCAGGCAAAGAGGAAGGGAGGGCACCATCCTTCAGTGTCTGCCTAGTGCAGCCTCGATGCCACAACATCCTGCACACCGTGCCCAGAGGTGGGGGAGACGGCACAGGGGCCTGCTGCAGCTCTGAGCAGCAGGGAGCAGAGGGAGGTCAGGGCTGCAGCAGAGGAGGCTAAAAGCCATGGGGCCAGCTCGGCCTAAGGCTGCATGGGTAGGGAGGTGGACCTGGAGGACACCCTCCTGAGCCTCACACCACCAGGAAGGACCAGACTCGGGGTGCACCCAGCAGCAAGCAGGACGGGCCTCCCCTGACCTCAGACCTGCCCCGGTGGCTTTCTCACCCACTCACTCACCTCTGCACAGGAGCAGGGCCTGCCTCATGCCTTCCGTGTGAAGGGGAGGCTGTGGAGCTGGGGTGTCACCGACCAGCCAGACCAGGCTTTGTGCAAAGCAAGAGTCAGATGGAGAGCTGGGCTCAAGGTCACACCTATAGTCCCACTGTGTAGTCTCAGGACACTGAGGCAGGAGGATTGCGAGTGTGAGGCCAGTCTGGGTAACTTAGTGAAGGCCCTGGAAAAGTCAGATGGAGCCCTGCGGGCTGCAGTGCAGAAAGGAGGGTGAGCCCCCACGGCGGCTGCACCTCCGTGTCCCCAGGCACAGCACCACAGCACTCACTCCTCTTGGCATCTGTTGGGTTTTTGGTATGAAAATTGTGGATTGTACATGATCAAATATAAGCAAAGAATTATTTAAAGTCCAAACAGAATTCGTCAGTTTTTGATAACTTATAGGACAACCTAATTTTATTGAAGCATTTTATGTTCCAGGCCAAGATTATGTGCTCTTCTATTTGCAAATGCATCGGTTGCAAAAACTACGAGGAGAGCCCAGAGCGAAAGACGCTGCCGAACATGCCAAGCTACGTGGAGATGGCGGATCTTGAAGGCAGCCATCATTTGTCACCAACTAAATTTTCAGGACTACCGAGGTTCAGAAAAGACAGGTAGGTACCCCGAACCCACAGGGTGGTGAGGTTAGTTGGGAGGACAGCAGAAACCTGCGGAGGTGAGCGAGCGTCCGCAGGGCAGGCCTGGGGCGGGAGGAAGGGAGGCGCCCACCCTAGAGGCCCACTAGGTTTCCTTGGAGGCCCTGCTGCCAAAACTGCTTGTCCTGCTTGTCCTCGTTGGAGGTACCCTGTTCTGCACAAGGCAAAAGGCCTGGCCAGGGCCACCAGCAGGGCCACCATCTCCCCTGGCCATGCGCCTGGACAGCAGAGGTGGGGACAGCAGAGGTGGGGACAGCAGAGGCGAGGTGCAGAGCTTCTGTGACCCAGCAGCCCCCTCCCGAGGCAGCAGGGGCTGCGAGCAGCTGGCTGCTTCCAAAGCCCAGCATGATCCTGGAGGCTTTCAGAGGTCAGCGGTGCAGCTCAGTGGGAAGTGACTCCGAGTCTCACAGGGTGTGGAGGGTGAGGCCACAGTGGGCGTGGCGTGGCATGTCCTCAGGGCCACATGCATCCTGTAGCTCCGGATGGCCTATGGGGAGGAGGGCAGGCACCCGGCCGGGCATCGGTGGAGCCACCTTCCTTACACTGATCGGCTGCCTGGGGTCCTTGTTCTGAGAGTCCTGTGTCCCTAAGCCCTGCCCAGCCCTCATGTCCCCCAGCGAAGCTCAGGAGCCCCTAGGTTGGGTGGTGGACCAAATTCTGAAAAAATACGGACTCTGTCAGGAGCGGGTGTGGGAGTGAGGCAGATTGGCCTGCCGGTGTTGCTCCTCCCAACTCGCCCTGTGCGTTGGCCAGAGGCAGCATGGATTATAGCAGGGACTTCAGGCTGGCATGGCAAGCCACATTCTGCAGAGCAGGAAAGAGCTCAGACAGCCCCTGCCCTCCTCCTGCAGGCGGCTCTCCTCCTGCATCTCCTGGGAGGTGGTGGAGGCCACCTGCGCCTGCCTGCTGGCTCAGGGCGAGGAGGCGGAGAAGGAGCACTGCTCCGAGTGCCTGGCGGAGCAGATGATCCTGGAGGAATTCGGAAGATGTTTGTCGCAGATTCTCCGCATCGAGTTTAAGTCCAAGGGGTTGAAAATCGAGTCAAGTACCATGTAGTATAGCAAGCCCTGAGTGCATGCAAACGTGTACCTTGGCATTCTGAGGAAGCTCTGGTTCAGAAAGGTGGTTGGAGGAGCAAGAGGCCAGCCTGCGGCCACACTACCCTAACAAGGCCGAGCTCTTAGCTGGGCGCGGTGGCGCACACCTGTCATCCCAGCAGCTTGGGAGGCTGAGGCAGGAGGATCACAGGTTCAAGCCAGCCTCAGCAACTTGGAGAGACCCTGTCTCAGTATGAAATAAAAAATAAAAAGGGCTGGGAATGTAGCTTAGTGGTAGAGCATCCCTGATACCAAAAAATAAATAAAATAAAACCTCACGGAGCTCTGGTGTGCACCAGGCCTGGAGAGTTGCCTGAGGTGCTCAGCAGGGCGCCTTGTTTGAGGAAGGCATGGCACAGGAGTCTTCTCTCCATGGAGTGGGCTGCCCTGCAGGAAAAACCAGGGTGGTTTTGGTTTTTGTTTGTGTGTTTTGTTTTTCAAATGATTTAGATTCTCCAGAGAGCTGTTACGATGTGACATACAGTTTCTGAGGAGCCACTGAGCACCTCAGAACACATCTGCAGTGTGGAGGTCCCCCAAGACTCACAGGGTCACCAGCCTTCCATGCCACCAGGCCAGGCTAGCAGCAGGAGGGCTGAGTCGCAGGACTTCAAATTGTATTTAGTTTCTCATACATTTCTACTTGAATTGAGGAAAAGCTCTATTATCCAATTAACTTCTCCAGAATTATTGTTATTATTAAATGTAAAACATGGCTAGAGTAATTAGTTTGCAGAAGCCAGCACATAAGATTGGTTATTATATTGACTCTTTGGGTTCTATTATAAACGTAAAGATTAATAAAAATTTCCAAAGTCTTCAATTGTCAGATTTAACTTAGTAATTGAACATATATGCATTTAAAAAATAGTCTACCTGAGACATAGTGAAGTCGGGTTCTTTCCTTTTCTGCGTTCTTTAGCCACCTTGGTCACTTTGAATGCTAGGACACTCCGGTAGGCGCCACATAGTGGCAGTGGAGGAGGCGGGTGGCGGGGCCAGCGCAGGCGCATTAGTGAGCCTCGAGCAGAGCCTGGTTCTGACCCGGGCTGCCTCCTTTAAGCCCCTTGGCCTCTTGGGATTGGGGCTCTGGCAGGGAGCCCTGGGTGGCGGCAGACGCAGGCGCCGGGAGCCTCCCCGCCCCACGGCCGCAGCCTAAAGCAGCGAGGTGCTCACACACAACCTGCACCTCAGTCCTCTAGGTCACTCCTAGCACAAGATGCAGCTTTGTCAACAGTTGTTGGTAGAGTGTAGTTTTTATTTGCATTTTTAATTTTTTAGACTATGTTCAGTGTGCGTTGGTTGGGTCTGAGGTGCAGAAACAGAGTTCAGCACAGGGGACTGTCCCAAGGGCTGCAGCTGGCTCTCGGGTGTTTTCCCCAGGAAGTAAAGAAGTCACCTTCTGTGGCTCCTTTGAGAACTGTCACCTCACCCATCTCTTTGCCACCACGCCCCCACCAACCCTGGCCCCCCTCCCCTTGGCTCCCTCGTTCTGATTCCTAAAAGGAAGGAAGGGTCTGGAAGGGGAGAGGGAGGCCTCTGGACAGTGGGCACTACCAGTCCACCGCCCACCATCTGCCAGAGGCCTGCGCTGGGGCTGGCAGGAGCAGGGCTGTGCAGGAACCCAGGCTGGGTACCGTCGGGCCAGTGGCTGACTCCCCAGGGAGCCAATGTGGTGAGGCAACAACCAGCCAACAGAGGTGGGTGACACCTACTGGGGACCTGGAGCAGGAAGGGTGTCCTTAACAAGGGGACTCTGGCTCAGAATCCTGGGGGTCCTCAAGGAGTTGGCCAGGCATCGAGGGCTGTGGGCACTGGCCTCCAGCAGGTGAGGCGGGGTAGCAGCTGCAGTGGGTCCTGGCCTGAGGGCTGAGCCAGGAGGCTGGGGGCAGCTCTGGGGTGACAGGCCCCTGCATGGGCGTGGCAAGATACCAGACAGCACAGGCTCCAGCTCGGTGCTGAGAGGGCCAGCCCATGCTGTCCTGGACCAGCAGGGCAACAGTGGCAGGCGTCCCCAGTAGCTGCTCAAGTTGGAGAGAATGAAATGTGAAGGAGAAGAAATGAGGCCCCACGTCCCTGTCCAGGCCTGGGTGTTGGGAGTGGACACCTGGTTGAAGTGCAGGAGCCTGGAGGTCGAAGGGTGGAGAGGTCCAGGAGCACAGAGCAAGTGGGGGTGGGGAGCAGCTGGGGTGGGATGAGCGGGGGGAGGGAGCGGGGGAGGGCGAGGGCAGGTCTGGAGCCCACAGGCTCGCTCCTGAGCCCACAGCAGCACGCTGAGCGGCCCTCCACGCAGGTCAGGTAGAGTCCACCCTCACATGTGGCCGCCCAAGGCCATCACGTTGGGGAGTCCCCAGGATGAATGCAGCGGTGGTGAGCCACCAGGCCCTGGGGCTCCTCAGTCCCCTCCCACCCACAGGGCTACTAGGGCCTGCGTCCAGGGAAAGGCCCCTCCCAGTCCCCCAGCCTGCACGTTTGTCCTCCGAGGGTTCCTGGCCCTTTCTCTAGGCCTGTTTCCTTCCAGGACCTTCTGACAGGCTCCAGCTCTCCCCAGAGGCCCATCCCGCCTCCCACATGACAATGAGCCAGGCAGGGCAGAGCTGACACCCCTCACCCCTGCTGGCCGGCTGTCACCACACAGCACTGACAGCCACCCTGTCACCCTCATCCAACCTGGCCTGTCCCTAAATAGCAGCTCTTCAGGACGGAGGTTTGTGGGCTTGTGTTTGGTTCACCTCAGTAACAGACTTGCCTCCATCATCACGTCTGACTCAGTCCTAGGACATGCAATAGGGGGTGACGCAGAGATGTCTCCACACGGTGTCTGGGCTCTGGGGTTGTATCTGCTGCGCAGTGTGGGTAAAACAGAGACCAAAGCCCGCAAGAACCAGACGAGTGCAGTTGCTGTTTTTTATTTTGTCGCTCAGAACAATTACCTAAACCAAATCATCTTAAATGATAGCAGCACAGCACAGAAGCGGAGCACAGAGTGGGTCACTCTGCACAAAAGGGCAGAGTTTCCTCATCTTCCAGGGTGACGGCGCCTCAGGACTGCTCTGTGTCTTCTGAGGAGACCTCCGGTGGGAGGCCGGCCAGGCTGTGGAGGGCTCCGGCCTCTGGAAAGGGAAGAAACACGCTCAGGCAGCGGGCAAGAGAGAACCGGCCTTGGCACACGGCAGGAAGGGCAGGAAGCCCTCTGTCTCCCACTCTTAACGCCCGTGCTCAGAATGCATCTGAAACTGTCCGGCTCTTAATTCAGGCTATAAAGAAGTATAATTCCTATCGGGTAATGGAAATCGATATCTCCTAACAAAGGACTTTCCATGTTACAAAATTAAAAGCAAAACACACCAGAACAACAACATGCAGACCCCGCCTGCTCCCCAAGTCCCCTGGGCCCTACAGCGGAGCCGGCTGATGGCTTGGAGCCTGCAAACACCACACACCACCGAGTCCTCCTCCGCACCCTCCCTGTGCCTGGATGGTGCTAGGGAATGAGCAGCAGCCTAAATCCCCCAGCCCCAACTTCTCCCTCTCCCCAGGCCTGCTGGAAGTCCTTCAGCCAAACAGGGCGCAGAGAGAGCCCCCCGCACTGCATCCACAGCAGAACAACTGCAGAAGTCAGCCACCAAACGTCTCTGTTGGAGAGACAAAGTGGTCCATCCTCGTCCCCCACCAGGTCCCATGCTGGCCTCCCTGTGTTGGTGCTCAGAGCCTCGGGCCTCTTCCTGGGCTCCTCCCACCACTGCAGTGTGTTCTGACCAGTGATTGTCCCATTAAGGCCAGACAGGGTCAAGAGCCTTTTCTCTGAGATCTGAATATGACCCTAGACGGCCTCTAGAGCACCTGGCTTGAGGCTTGCTGTTGCTCTAAGGACAGGTCAGTTGTCACCATGTCAAAGACTATGATGGATCCAGTGGAGCAAACTAAACCCAAAGGCCCCTCTCTTCCAGGTAGCAATGTTGGTCTGGTGACGCTTTGAGGGGCAGTGTTGTGACTGTGCTGCAGTCCTAGCATCAGTGTCTTGTCCCTGTAACCCTAATACACACCAGGAAAGGGCTTTGCATAAATGCACGAGACCCTTTCTCTTTTTCCTTTTTGTTTTCCTTTCTTTTTTTTTTTTTTTTTGTGGTGCTGGGGCTGAACCCCGGGCCTTGTGAATGCTAGGCAGGCACTCTACCAACAGAGCTACAACCCAGCCCTCCTTTTTCTTTTTAAAATGGTCTCCCTGTGTTGCCCAGGCTGACTTCAAGCTCCTGGGTTCAAGTGATTCTCTGCCTCAGCTCCCAGTAGCAGGGATACCACAACACCTGGCGGGTGGAGCCCTTTCTTGATCAACTTTGTGTGTTGGGTGCTCTAAGAGAGAGCATGTGTGTGCGTGGCTGGAGATGGAACCCGGAGCCTTGCGCATGCCAGGAAGGTGCTCCACCACCGAGCCACACCCCCAGCCAAAAATGGCGTTTTAAAATTGTGACATTTCTAGGCTGGGGATGTGGCTCAAGTGGTAGCGTGCTCGCCTGGCATGTGTGGGGCGCTGGGTTCCATCCTCAGCACCACATAAAAATAAAATAAAGATGTTGTGTCCACCGAAAACTAAAAAATAAATATTAAAAAATTCTCTTTCTAAAAAAAATTGTGATATTTCACATACCTTTGAGATGCAAGAAAGTCAGAAACTCAATTAGTGTGCGCACTATATTGCTCTCAGGCAGCGACCTGTCAAGGCTTCCTAGAAAACAGAAAGGGTCACCTGTACCCTCTGTCACCCATTGTTAGGGATCTGGGCACCGAAAGGGCAGTGAGCAACCCAGGGCTAGAGGGCACCCCTGTGCTTTCTCTGGAGCCATGGAAGGGCTGGGCCTAGAAGACCCCTCGGCCCAGCCCCCTGGTCCCTGCAGCTGCTCCTGACCACACTCTGCGCCCCTGGGAGGGTGGGCGTGGGGGTCGCTCCTCTCACCTGGCTTTGCTTCCTCCTCGGGCTGGAGCTCCCGCTTCCCAGCCAGGCCGTGCTTGTCACTAAGGGATCTGTGGGTGTCGATGGCATCTGCTTGCAGAGGAGAGAGCACTGACCGATCACCGATCATGCCCTCCCCCCAAAGGGACAGCCAGACTGAAAGTAAGGCAAAGTGTGGAAACGCAGAAGAGGGAGGCCTGGTGACAGGGGCCATCTGCCCACTCTCATACAGGTGCTACCCAAAAGAAGGGGACATGCAACGAGCCGGCCACGCAGGACAGCCTGGTGTACAGCCGGTACCTTCCATGAAGACAACAAAAGACCTCTCTGGCAGCGTGTGGAGATGAGTGGAGCCAGAGAGAGGAAGGCGGCAGGGAGGGAGACTGGGTGTTGGGGCTGACATGGGGGACTGTGATGGCAAGAAGAGTGCTTCCGATGCTGTCACAGGAGTCCAGGAGAGAAGCTCCCTGGAGCTGAGCCAGTGGGAGGGGCTGGGTGTGGCTGTTCAGGAGGGGACGAGGTCCTGGCTACACAACCAGGTGGGCTGTGCGTCTGCAGGGCGCGTTGAGGGGAGACTGATTCACTGTCCTGGAGGCAGGGTTCCTGGCACGAGCTACAGAGGCCTGACCCTGGAGGTGTCCTCGCAGCAGTCCGACCCCGCCGAGGCCCTGAGCTCTGACAGAGGGCTTGCCAGGCTGCCTCTCCTAAGCTGGCCTTAGCACGAGTGAGCCCCAGAGGTCATGGGGTGCCCGGGAAACAGCTCAGGTCTGGGGCTGCCTTCCTGGGAGTGGGAGAGGGTATCCGTGGAACTAAGGAGCTGGCTAAGCTGATGGGGGGCTCAGTCCCCTCACAGTGTCCTGTAAATGTCCTCCTTGTATGTGGCCCAAACTGGACATCCATGTATTAAAATGATCACCGGCTAGCAGGTTCCAGGGAGCGGGATTAACCGACCACCCCATAGCCCGAGGGCTGTCCCTCACTTACGCGGGCCCAGGAGGTAGCCGGCGCTGTTCAGGGTCCAGCCTCTCTTCTCCTTTGCCTTAACCGGGAGAAAGGAGGGTCAGGGGGGCTGGACCACGGAGCTAAGGTGACCGGGGCGCAGCGGGGCGCTCCAGGCCAATGGAACAAAAGGCTGGGAGCCCTTTGTCTGACGCTGACCCAGGGCGACTCAGCCTCCTGGCCTCCCAGCCGGCGCCGGCTGTGGCGCTCATCTCAGCTGAGCCGGACGAACCCTCTTCTAAGCCCGCGCTGTCCGGGAAGCGGGGCCGCCGGGCGCCCACCCAGAGCTCGCACCGGGCGCCCACCCAGCGCGCTCCGCTCACCTGCGCAGCTGCGGGTCCCTTCCGCTGGGACGCGCACCTCCAGGCGGGCGGGCAGGGGACGCACCAGCCTCCACCCCGGGCTGGAGCTGATGCGGTTGCCCCTTCCCGCCCGGGGGGCCCTGTCCCCTACACTTACCGGCGGCCCGAGCCCCAGCGTGGCCGGCAGCGCGGCGGCGAGCAGGAGCGCGGCGAGCAGCAGGGCGCTGCCTCTGGCCATCTGCAGCGGGGCGAAGCGGGGCGGATTGGCGCACGTCGGGGCGGGGACGCGGGGCCCGAGCGGACCGAGCGCGGGTACCTTGAGCGGCGGAGGGTCGGGAAGGGCGGCGGGGCGGTCCGGCAGCGCTCCCAGGCGGCGGGGTCGGTCCGGGCGTCGCGTGTCCGGGACTGGGCGCGGGCTGGCGCTCACCGCATGGCGAGTCCGGCTCCCCGACGTGATGCAGTCCGAGCCCCGCCGCTATTTATGCCGCGCGAGCGGGAGCCGCAGCCACCACGTCACCGCCCAGCGCCGCCCCCGCCCCCGGGGAGCCGCGGGGACCGCAGTGACCGCAACTCCGCTGCTCTCAGTGCTGTGAGCCCGCACCACAAGAGGGGGCGGAAGAGCCCCTTTGTCCGCAGGAACGAACCCCCGAATCCGTGGGAGACACCCCCAGACACGCGGCCCGACGGGTGGCTGAGCCCGCCCCTGTCGTCCCACCTCGGCCCGCTGCCCCTGCCCCACATCCTAGGACCCCGGACTCTGGCTGCAGCCTCCCAGCCTCCCTTGGGAGAGACCTCCAGAGGCCTGGGGACTGCTGGGGCGACCCCTCTGCCCAAGCTTGGCCCATCTGCACTGTACTTGGGGTGCTGTGAAGCACGCAGGGCCTGTTCCCGCTCTGTCCCCACCCGGATGGCGGGGAGCGCAAGCTCTGTCCCCCTAAATGCAAGCCCACTGTTCTGCTAACAGTGCTGCCTGGACACCTGGAGCTGCGGTAGGCCCTTCCTGGGGCAGGGCACAACCGGCCTGGACAGCCCATCGCCCTGTAGAGCAGCCACTGCTGGTTCTGGGTCCATTTGAAAGATCCGAGGGTTTAGTGGTGCTTGAGAACCTGTGGAGCCAAGAGCCGGGGCTCACACTTCCAGACCCCTGGTGGGTGTGGGCCTAGCAGCCGGAAGAAGCCTCAGGAACAAGCCCTGCCTCTTACCCACAAAAACTTCCTGAGTGGGGGCTCAGGGGACCACGGTGCCACAGGGAAGCCCAGCCGCCCTCCCCATTCAGACACCAGGAGAGTCAGGTGCCACCTCAGGTGTCTAGAGACGGGGGACACGCTACAAACACGCCCCACACTCCCCTTGGCTGGCTGGATACCCCCCCACCACTGGGGGCAAGGGGACGCCCTCTCCCACACCAGGCCAAATTTCAGAGTGGTCATCTGGAAACCCACGGTCACTGGGTTACAAGACAAATGGTAATGGTGACGAGGCCGTTCATCAGTGCCTCCCACTTTCTGGTCTCAAGAACCTTGTGCCCACGGCTGGGGCACCCCCTGGCGAGACCCGCCGGCCTCCACATGGGCAAAAAAGGACGTTGTGTGCCCCAGGATCTGGTCAAGGCACAGGGCTCAAAGGCACAGGGCTCTGGCCTGGGGTGCCAAGTGCCCACTCTGGGCCATGCTGGTTGGCGAGGGTCTCGGGTTGGGGCAGGATGACCTCGAGGTGTGCGGTGACTCCCAGTCCTCTTCCCACAGCCTGGGGCGGCAGGGGAGGGGCCAGGCCTTGGCCTCCACCCACAGGCTGGGTCTGAAGCCATAGTTAACCCCACGGTGGCTTCCTGCCAGGGAGGGAAGAGGAAGTGAGGGTGTGGCCCTGGCAGTGGAGGGCAGAGGGGCAGCTGAGATGTGGACGGACGACAGGGTGGCTCCCTGTGACCTGCAGAGAGGTGGCCCTGTGTGTCCCTGATTGAAGGGGTATTGGGAGCTGGCAGGGGCTCGGGCCACAGGTATCCCCCTCTACCTGACGGTGAGTCCTGCTGTCCCTCTGTCCTGGTGTCCCAGAGCTCAGGACACCGTCCTTCTGTCAGGTCCCTCTTCCAGGCTGCCAGATCTTGAGGACACATTTTTATCAGCTTCCCTTGAACAGGAGGCTCTGAGCTGTCTGGAAAGGCCGAGGTTCTAAGCCTGTCCTCGGGGTGGACCCTGTCCAGCTCTCCTCGGCTTCCCTGGCTTTTCTCCCAGGGCCGAGGTCGGAGCTCAGGGCCTTGCGTGCGGGGCAGGTGCCGTCCCTGGGCTGAGTCCCGGCCCTCCGCTGCCTTCCTTCAGGAGTTGGACTCTTTTTGTTTCCTTTTCGCTTTAAAAGAAACCCCGGGGTCTGTCTGGTGAGTGCCTTCCTGTTAGTAAGATGCGTGGCTCTTGAGCCAACGTCGCTAAGAAGAGAGGGAGAGCATTTATAAGAAGAACCAAAGCGGGGTGCAGTGGTGGCACAGCCTGCAGCCCCAGCTTCTCAGAGGCTGAGTCAGGAAGGTCGCATGAGCCCCGAATTGGGGGCTGGCTTTGTATAGAGAGAACCTGTCTTAAGAATAAGTAAGTGACTGACCAGTAAGGACCACCCTCAGCCACCTGTCCCCCGTTTCTCATGGAAAGTCCTATGCGGTCCTAGGCAGATCCTCTCTCGTCC
Source organism: Spermophilus citellus (assembly GCF_964194105.1). Taxonomy (NCBI): domain Eukaryota; kingdom Metazoa; phylum Chordata; class Mammalia; order Rodentia; family Sciuridae; genus Spermophilus; species Spermophilus citellus. The sequence continues at coordinate 253,064,500 of NC_138183.1, read as the reverse complement.
CCAGAAGCCACTTCAAGGCCCGTGCTGTGCCGCCAGGCAGCATGATCAGGACAGACTGCCCAGGCCACCACCTCCTGCATGCCGGCCTCTCCCACGGCCTGGGGTGGCAGCTCGGTCCCCAGGCCTCCCTGGGTGGTGGGGGATTCTGGGCAGATCTGGAAGGTGGCCGGGAGCTGGGCTGCAAGGCCCGAGCGCAGTGGGCACAGACACGAGGCGGAGCTGGGAGGCGAGCTGGGACCCCGCGGAGGGCAGATCTGCTTGGGTGAGCGAGGACAGCACTTCTGGGATGACAGCTCCCGGCGCAGTGTTCTAATGGGCTCCTCGCTCCGCAGTGACCCAATGGGAGTCATTGTCAACCTGTCATCTTCAAGACAGCCCAGTGTGTGGCAGACAAAATGGGTCACCATTAGCGTAATAGGATTCGAGCAGAAAGCATGGGCCCCCACCTTGTGAGCTGGATCAGCCTCCCCCAGACGCCTGCTCACCACCACTAGGAAAAACAGTCTGCCTCTGACGGCCAGAAAGAGCACAGGCCGCAAGGGTGCCTGGCTGTGTCCCCACATGGGAGGGCACCCTCGCATGACCCTAGCCCTGGGTGAAAGCAGCCGCAGAAACCCCAATATGCACCAATTATATGAACGTCCACCTGGTTATCATCAGAAGGTGGTACATGGGGTCAGGAAGCTGGGCCTGACAGGGGAGCAGCAGCGGCCAGTTGAAGAGTAGAGCCCCACACATTCCAAGTTGAGGGGGTCACGTGGTGGGTCTCTTTTTGGTCCTTCTCCTTTCCTGCTTCCTGCTTCCTGGAATGTGGATATGAGGGCTGGAGTCAAGCAACTGTTTTGGACCTCAAAGTGATGGCTTCAGATGACAGACAGCAAGACCAAGAAAGCCAGGTCTTAGGTAACCCTGAGCCCAGGTCCCTGGGCTGCTGACCTCCAGGCTTATTTCCTGACAGAGGAACGCTCTTCCCTTTTAGGTAAGCCAGTGTCAGCTGGGCTTTCCCCCATACACATAATAATAGATATGCTGACCAGCGCCTCACACAAATCCCTCCACAAATCTTCTCTGAACCAGTGAGTGACACAGGCCAACACTGGTGTCACCCCCAGTGCTGGTAAGGAGCTGGCCTGGGGAAGATGGGCTCATCAAGGGTGAGGCCTGCAGGGGACGTGACAAATGTGCACCACCTGCCGGTTGCACTGATGTCATCACTACTGGGAAAGGGAGGGTGGCTGGCTGAGCCAATCCCGCTCCCCCGGGACCCCGGCCTTCCCTTCCCATAGTCTCCAGCTCACCCCACTGCACCCAGCCTCACTCCGGGAACACAGTGGTCACAGATAAAAGCCCCCGGAACTACCCCTAGAGACTGGCACTTGTGACTGAAGTTCAAGTCACGTAACTGTCCGTCCGTGTGTTTCTGCGTGTGTATTCCACGGTTCACTGTGACCTGGGTAGATGGGTTCACAGAAATGCCTGCCTCGATAAGTTGCTTAGGGCCTCACTGAGTTACTGAGGCTGGCTTTGAACTCGCCATCCTCCTGTCTCAGCCTCCTGAGCCGCTGGGATTACAGGCTGCACCACCGCACCTGGCTGGATTGGGTACTTTTATGGAGGGGCTAAGGTTGTAGGAACTGGGGTTTGGGATGCAAGCTGAGAAGAGGGGGGTGGGGACCGCGAGGTCCAGAGGGTTGGGGATGGTTGGCAAGAGAACCCCACCTTTCCTGCAAGCCGCTTTGGGGAAGAAGTCCCCTCACTTAGCTCTGCATAGTCTTGCTGTCCGGGGACAGCCGCGGCCACACAGGAGGCTCTGAAATGGGGTCTTCCACTGTGGACTGCGATGTGCTCAGCTGGGCTGTGAGGCTGGAGAGGAGGGCAGATGGGAGGCCCAGGTGGGCTCTACCTCAGGGAGGCCCTAGAGGCCACCTGCTTCATGGTGGCCAGTCTTTGTAAAATCTGAAAGCAGGGCCATGACCAGGATCAGCTGACCTCTCTCTTCCACACCTCCCCGGGTCTCCCTGGCAAAGAGGCTGTGGGTACTGGCCTTCAAGGGAAAGCCCAGCTGGGCCTTGGTTTAGGTCAGCGGGTGTACTCTATGGGTACATGTCTCATGTGTATAGGTGAGTGGCCACAGCCATCCCAGCATACACCCAGTCTCGATCCTGACCCTGAAATAGGCCACAGGCCACAGAGCTGGGGTACAGAGCCTCTCCCCGAAGCCGTAGCCTCCCAGGGAGATGGGCTCAGGCACGATGAAGGCAGAGTCCCCATCACCCAAAGGTGCTTGGTCTGTTTTGGGCTAGCAGACACTCCCCACCACGCTTTAGGCCCCTCCTGGACACAGCTGCAGGGTGCTCAGCTCTTCTCCTGAGCAAGGTGGGAGCTCAGGAGGCAGCCCCTTGCAAGTCCTGGGCTCCCTGGCTCGAGCCATCCTTGCCTTACAGGGCAATGCCCCCCTCCCCAGCCCCAGCCCCCTCCGCCCCCCTCAGCAAGCCACCCCAGCCCAGCGCCTGCTGCCCTTGGGCTCTGGGGCAGGGAAACCACTACTCCCAGGGCCGCCCCACATGCTCCGCCCACCAGGCCCGGCCCAAGCAGACACGTTGCTGCCCCTCCCCCCCAGGCCATGGGACTGCTGTGGCCTGCTCCAGGGGTGGGCTCATGGCAATGAGCTTCCCCAGGACTGTCCCTGATGGCCAGGAGTCTGGGACTCCACTGCACCCTCGGGTGGCTCACCCAGCAGGGTGTTCTCTGGCCCCAAGGGAAGGGGCGACGCTGGCAGCTCTGCCCGGCCCATTGCCTGTGGTGGGGGCAGGGGCCATCAGTGAGTCATGCCGGCCCTGGGCAGCTACACCTGTTTCCTGGCCCAGAGTCGGGCCCTGGGCAGCTCCCCAGGCCATATGTGAGTCCATCTGGCTGATGGGATGTGGGCGCCTCCAGAGAGGGCCAGTGGCCAGCGGTCCAAGGCTGGAGGGGCAGTGTTAGAGGCCCTGGGGGCATTTCCACCCAGGGGCCTGAGCCCTGCAGAGAGGCTGGCCAGTCCCTCCTGCCATTCCCTGGGACCTGATACATTTTAGGGACCACAAAAAGTATCAGCACTTAAAAATCCTTTGTTGAAATATAATCTACACATAGACGGCACAGGAGCTGAGCTCCCTCCATGCGTGGAACCACGACTCTGTCAATACCAGCACCTCCACCCATCACTCAGTCGGTCAATGTGAAAGAACTATCTGCCTGTCCCCCAGCCTCACCTCTCTCTGTGTCCCTCCGACACGCTGTGGGCCCCATTTCACCCTGGACAGCCTCCCAGCTGACTGAGGTGCAGGCAGACAGATGCAAACAGAACTCGGGGGAAGCTGAATTTTACGCAAACAAGGAGCAGTTTCTGAGTCCGAGAATGTCCTGAGCCATGCTGGTGCTCTTTTTGTTTATCTGCAACTCAAATTAAGCCCAGAGCCCTGCACTGCTGGGCAGCCCTCGGTGCTGGGGCAGGTGGAAGTGGGAGGCCCATGCTCTAGGACCAAGGCACTCAGCTGTGCGGGCCACAGGAAATGGAGAAGCCTGTGTGGTCCGTATATATTTTTAAAGATGTAGATCTGATATAAAAATGGAAGTAAACACTAATTAAGAAAAAATCCCATCAACAGGTCCTTAGTGGCAAGAGATCTCTCCTCTGCCCCTCTCCCTGGGATACGCGCACAACAGAACGAATCGTGACCCTGGGGGAAAAAATTAAATTCTCAAACCCTGTTATTATATTTGGACAGTGAGGCTAACTTCCTGAAGGAAGGACATTGCCAATTACGGTCGCCAGGGACAGTCTTTTCCGGGAGCTCAGCTACCCTGCAAGCAGCCCAGACGGCAGCCCCCTACCGACAGCTGGCCCCCTAAACTCAGCTGCGTCACCAGGGAAACTGCAAAGTGCAGGCTGTGGGGTGGAGTGGCCAGGAGATCCCTGGGATTTGTGCAGGGAACAAGCCTTGGGAACAGCTATCAAACCTGGTTCCCCTGGCCACCGCCCTGGCCCCCACTCAGGCCCACCAGGGCTCTCCCCCATGATGAGAGCAGCAGTGTTTATTTGCTCATGATCTCGAGTTTGGTCAGGGATGGCTTGTCTGCTCCGTGCAGTGTCACCTGGGAAGCTCAACTTGGGTTGCCAGATCCCCGTTGGAGGAAGTCGACTGGATGGCCGGCAAGGTGGTGCTGGCTGGAGGCCACTGCAAGCCGTGGCCAGGGCCCTTCTCCTTCCTGTGGCTGCTTGGGCTTCCTCACTACATGGCTACTGAGCTCCAAGCAGAAGGAAAGGGACAGTCTCTTAAAGGACAAGCCAGGAAACGGGTGTCACCTCTGCCATGTTCTACTGATCAAAGCAGCGGCAGGCTCAGCCTGGACGTGACGGTATTAAGAAACATACCCACCCCTCAGTGGGCAGAGCCCCAGTCCAGGCAGGCGCGGCCAAGTTGAGCTTTCCAAACACAGACCTGACTATGAAAGGCAGCCTCTCTGGCTCCATTATTCTCCAAGGATCACATTCAAAGGTTTTATCCTGGTCTTCAGGTTTTCCAAGGCTGACTGGCCCCCATCTTTCCGTCTCTCCTCGGCCCTCTCACAGATGGTCCATGGTTGGGTCATTGGGTTGAACTGAGTCACGTGCCCCTTTCTGAGTCAGTCAGAGTGAGAAGATGTGGACTGGCCAGGCCCAGGGTAGGGGCCCTCAGTCCTGACCAAACCTCGTGAGGACAGCTCAGGAGGGACAGAACCGTAAGATGTCCCCTGGAAGGGTCCAGGTGGTCACTCCAGCCTCCAGGTGTGAGGACAGAAGAGGACATGGGCAGAGACGAGGCCTTTTCCTCTCCTACATCGGGAACCTGCCGAGTCAGGGGGGGGCTGGGGAACATGCTGTGGGCACACAGAAAGGGGTCCCCACGGGCTGGGTCCCCGAGGCCCCTGGGAGGGGTTTCACCGGAAGGGGCAGAGCCTGGTGGCACCCATGCCCCAGCTGACACATCTCAGGTGGCCAAGGCCTGGTGGAGAGAGGCCGTCAGGGGGCGTGGTGCCACTCAGAGCCCCAGACGAGCTGATTCTGCCCAGATGAAAGGAAAGAGAAGGAGGCTGCAGACTCGGCCAGACTCAAAGGACAGTGGCTTCCACGTTCCCCGCGGAGCCGTGACGCTGGCAGATGCAGGTCTCCAGCCAGCGTCTCTGCTTCAGCTGGGGGTCGGAATTGCGCCAGGAAGTGGGTGCAGGGGCAAGTTCCACCCGCGCTGACCTCAGGCCCTGGACCTGGGAGGCCCTGCTGTCCTCTCTGACCTTGGCCCTTCCTGAGCCCCATTCGCAGAAGGGTCTGCAGGGTTTCTAGTCCACCCTTCAGTGCCCCTCGACACATGGAAAACTTTGAGCACCACCTCACCCTCCAGGCGCACGGAGCCTGGGCAGGAAGGTGGTTCCTGGCTGGTCAGGCCAACCCACACCCAGGTGGCTCTCCTCCTGCCGAGGAGGAGGACAGCCTGGCCTCCCGTCGACAATACCCTGGAGGCCACACCAGCCACTCTCCCCAGCTGAGGTGTCTCTTTGCAAGTGAGACCCTGGGGTGCCAGCTGTCTGGGGGCCCCATTTGGGAAAGAGGGTCAGCTGGAAGTGGGAGCAGGAAGGCGTCTGGTGTGGAGGAGGAGGGGAGGAGGGGAGGAGGGCCCCAAGATCCAGAGAGACCCGGGCCTGGCCTCTCCGTGCCTGGCCCTTGGCCCCTTGTGTCCTTCAGCCTGCATCAAAGGTGAGTCAGAGGAAGACTGGTGTCGCTTTGCATGAGCTCTGGGGAAGGGGGAGGGTCCAGCACTCTCTTCATGGTGCAGGGGACTGAGTTCCAGGCAAGAAGCCAGAGCGGGGCCAGCTGTGGGCATCTCAGGAGGGAATCACAAGCCAGGCTCCAGGGCGGCCCTCCCAGGCCCTAGGAAGCTCCACTGTCCCCCCACAGCAGTGTCAGAGCAGGCTGGGCCAGTCCCCAACCAGAGGGACCCCGCCTGGGGGCATCTCCCCTCTCTGCTTCGAGGGGTTCGTAACTGTCAGCCCTGTCACGCAGGCCCACGCGGCCCAGGGGGACATGGAAACAGGCTCTTGGGAAGGGCCTGAAAGCCAGCCAGATCCACGTTCTGGGACCATCACGATGAGGGTGGTCTCCTGTGTCTCTGAGCTCATATCATCCCGACGGGGATTTTCATGCAATTTGGGGTATTTACGCTCAATTTACAATTTCAGTTTGATAAACGAGCTCGTCAGAACCGCAGTGAGTTTCACAATGAAGAAGATCACAAAGTCTTTGCTGTGACAAGGGAAAAAGCAGATATGTTTATGTTCTCCTGGTGGAAATAACTCATCTACAGGGCTGGCTGTTCGCATCGCTGCCTGTTCCCCGAGAGACTTCAAAATCACCTTCGAATGTTCCCTTCCCAAGAAACGATGTGTGGCAATGAAGACATGTTTTCAGCAAGAAGAAAATGTCCAGAAAGAAAGTTCTTGAAGATAGAGGGGTGGGGGGTTCCCCAGAGCAGAAGAAGGCAGTGAGCCGGGCTGCCTTGGGCTCTGAGGGCCAGGCCCCCTAGGTCCAGGCAGCCCCGAGACCTCAGCACCTGAAGAACATGGCTTCACGGCCTTATTCTGGAAGGCGGGATGAGGACAGGCTGGTGGACGAGGGAGCGGACCTCGCAGCGGGCAACAGGCCAGCGGCTGTCCAGGCCGCTCCCCCAGGCCCGACAGCACCATGGTCAGGGGAGAAGGCCAGGGGTCAGCGTTGTCTGCAGGGCACTCATCACGGAAGGCAGCTCAGCCTCCTAACGCAGCGAGTTCAGAGCCTGGAGGCCATGCTGTCACCACAGTGGCAGGAAATGGCTGGTGCTAGAGGACCCGCCATGCTCCCGTCTTGACTGCAGGGGCGGCCAAGTGAGCAGGGGCCTCGTGCCTGCCGGCAATTGCCCAGCAGGTGGGAGCTGCTGGCACAAGCACCCCAGGGCCACAGCACAAGGACCCACAGGGCCACAGGCCACTGCCACCCTCTGGGGAGAAGTGTCCCTCTGGCTTGGCCTCCTTGCTACCTTTATCCATCCATAAAGAAGAAAGTGACATCAGGTTTCCTTTAACGAGCATTAGGTGATAGAAAGGACATTTTGTTTCGACAGAAGAGCTGCATCCTCACGGGATGTGTGACATCCTCGCTGCCTCAGAGGCTTGGAGGGTGGGATTTGTGTTCTGGGCAGTTTTAACCCTTTTGGGGTTTTGTGATATTTTGAGAACTGAACCCAAGGCCTGGTACATTTTAGGCAAATATGCTACCACAGAGCTACAAACCCCTTTTTAAATTTTTATTTGAGACAGAGTTTCACTAATTATTGAGGCTGACCTTGAACTTGTGATCCTCCTGCCTCAGCCTCCTAAGTGGCTGCAATTACAGGCATCCACCTCTGGGCCTGGCTTGTTTGATATTGTTTTTTAAATACCACTGAGAGACCTGGTCAGGCTTTGAGGCCAGTTTCCTGACTTATAGCTAGTCAGGGATTCATTTTATAAGGAAGTGAGAGAGGGAGGGAGGGAGGGAGGGACTGAGGCAGATATCAGAATGGCGAAGTGGCCATGCTCCCTTGTCCGAGTGGGCTGTCCCCTGGATGTGGTGGGTGGATCCGGCCCCGACTCTGCTCCTATGTGCTGGCCTCCAAGGTGCCTGCATTGGGAGTTCAAACGTGTTTCTTCCCTTCAGCGTCCGGTGACCGGGCCTCCGAGTCTTTGTGTGGCCTGTCACCCCCAGGGTCCTCAGCACAGAGTCCTGCTTCAGGCAAATGTGGTTCAATGTCAGAGACGGTTTAGGTTTAGCAGGAGTGTCGGGCTTTTGTTGCACACTGCTTTTGTTTTGGTCTGGTTCCTGCAGTGCTGGGGCCTCCTGTGTGCCAGGCAGCCGCTGCATCCTGAGCCTCAGCCTGACCCACTGGTTCCGGTGATACAAAGCCATTTGGAGAAAGTACTCTAGAGCAGATAGGACCCAGGAACTGTGATCTAATCCAGGCTCTGGACAGCCTCTGAATGACAGGCTGTTCTCCTTAGAAATGCAGAACCTGTGAGGTATACAGCAAGTGCTTTATGTGGGATTTAATGTGCCCTGGGAGCAGTTTCACTGTTCTTCAGGGTAATTTGGATCTCAAAAGTTTTGGTTTAGATCCAAACAGAAAAGCGTTCTGTTTCACACGATGCCGCCCACAGGCGCCTGGCGGGCTGTCATAGCAGTGCCCAGCCATGAAGAGTGGTTTTTCCAGTGTGCATCTCCCCAGAGGTGAGCCAGGGCGGTTGGTGTGCACACTGCCAGAACTTCCAACTACCTGAAAACAGGTGCAGAGGTGTGTAAACTCCTCCTGATTTTTGTAAAACTCAACAACTTCAGAAAATAAATGGCTCACGACGGCCGGCCCCAGGCCACCTGTCTTAGGTGCGGTTCTCGGCTCCTCCAGTCAGCTTGGGTGGGTTTCCCTTTGTCCACCTTCCCACAGGTGTGCCCTGGTCCACTGCTGGGACTCCTGTCTGTCCTCTCTTTCTGAGGCCCAGCCCGGCCCTGGGTGCATGCTGTGCTCCAGTCGGTGGGTCCTGGGGGAGGGAGGGCAGTGAGCCGTGTGAACCACCAGGCCGTTCCGGGCGGCTCAGGAGCTGCTGGTGGGCACCTGCTTCCCAGGTGCCTGCTGAATCAGACTCCGCCGTGGACTGGAGTTCATCCCGCTGCAGAAACTTCCTGCCAGGTGGAGGGTTTGGTTTTGTTTTAAGAAACTACTTTTGGGTGACAAAGTGGGTATAGGTGGGAGGCTGGGGACTGTCACCAGTCTCTTACTGGACCTTGTTGCCCAGTGGTGGGGGCCTTAGGGGATGGACGGGGTGCTGCAGGGACCACTTGGGGGAGGCCTCTGGTCCTCGTGGAACCCCAGGGAGGAAGTCACAGGTGCAGTTGCGAGGCAGCCCCCCGAGGAGTTGGGGGCACAAACCCAGACCAGGGGGGGGGCTCGGGGAGGCCCCTCACCCTCCCCAGCCCTGCGGCAGCTCTCACCTGCCCCTCCTCCTGAGGCTGCGGGAAGCACTCTTCTCCTAGGCGGAGAGTTCCAGCAACTTGCTTTAATTCTGAGTGTTTTCAGTGTTTTTGGTTCATGAACAGCTGTGTGGTCTCAAGAGCACTTGGGGAGCGACCCGACTCACACCCCAACGTGCCTGTGCAGAAGGAATGCTGTTCCCCGGGTCAGCCGCACCTGAGGACGCATCTCGGTCCCCAAGCCTTTGCCTCTGAGGGTCGGCAGCCAAGTTCACCCACAAGCCAACGGCCGGCAGGTCAGCGGGGGAGGCCTGCGGTACTGTCGCGCGCAGAGTCACGGGAGCCATGTGCGAGTGGAACTCAAGGAAGAGCCCAAGAGGGGAGGCCCAAACCCCCCCTCCAAGGGGACAGCTGTGCTGGGGCCGTGGGGCCGGTTGCCAAGAAACCAAAGACCGCCCTGGAGATGGGATGTGAGATAGTGGTGGTCAGGCAGCGCCTGCAAGGCAGCCCCCCGGCCCTCCCGGCGCCCTCTCCAGTGGCCTCTGGCTGGACCAGCCTGAGCTTCTCCGTGGTGCTCTGCTCCGCACCAGTCACACCTGGAGAGAAGTCTCCCAGACTAGGTCACAGAAGCAGTGACGTCACCAGCTCAGCTTGCTTTGTCCCAGTGTCTGACCAGCATGCCAAGGAACTTGGCAGCTTCCTAAGACAGCGTGACCTGCCCTAAGTCCCAGCACCCTGAGAGAAACCGTGTCCTTCATCCTTGGAGATACTTATCTGGACATTCTGGCCCGGACTTGCTCTCATTGTCCCTTAACTTGGCAGGTTTCTTGGAGCCGAAAGTGGGCATTTCAGGCACTTGTGGCTTGTGCCCTCCTCTTCTCCAGTGACCACACGACACTTTAGGGGACCAGTGAGTGGTTTCAGGGGAGGTGAAGGGGCTGGGGCGACAGAGTTAGCTTGTAAAAGACTCCCTTGGGGATTTGAATGAACCAGAGACAGACGATGTCTTGTGACAAAGTCCATCCCCGTGTGGCTACAGTCCCCCTACAGTCCTCCCTCAGGGGGACAGAAGGTGGTCAGTTCTCCTCAGTGGGGTGGTCTTAAGCTCAGAAGGGACACCAGAGTCTGCTGGTCTCCAAGGGCCTTTAAAACAATCAGACACCAGGTGCCATCTTTTTGGGGTCCTTCACCTCTGGTTCTTGCTGTATAAACTCCCAACAGTGGAAGTGTTGCTCAAAGACCATGAACATCTTGAAGACTCTCAAAATCGTGGCTCAATGTCTTCATCCAACCGGTCCTGAGACAAGCCTGCCCTGCTGCGGGCTGCCGCCGTCCCCTGAAGCCCAGCCCTGCAGAGCGGAGCCTCAGCCCCCGGGGAACCTGGGACTTCCAACTTCTGAGTCCAGCACCTTGCATCACCACAAACGCCTGGAGGTGCCCCACCATGTCCTCAAAGCACTGTTGATGACACCCGAGAGGTGGCGTCGACCCTAGTGTCCATGGACAGGGTGTAGGCACAGGATGGAATATTATTCTGCCTTGACCAGGAAGGACGCTCTGACACCTGTGACCTGGAGGCGTCCTGAGGACATGGTGCTAAGTGAGAGAGTCACAGATCTTTCATGATTCCACCTAAACGAGGAGTCTCACAGGCAGACCCACAGAGGCAGACAGAGCAGCTGCCAGGAGAGGGAGGGAGAGTGGGAGTTAGGGATTAACGGGGAGCCGTGTTTTGGGAACAATGAGAGAGTTCTGGGAACGACTGGTGGTGCTGTTTGCACCGCACTGTGAGTGTGTTCAGTGCACTTAAAAACGTAGAAAGCAATATATTTTATGTTATGTAGTTTGTTTTCCTATTTTGAAGTGCAAATAGCCAGAAAGAATGATTATCCAGAATATTATGATTCTTTAGAGTCCACAAAGAAAAATAATTTCCCCCAAAAAATATCTTTTGATAAATTTCAAAATCCAGCTTCTAAATTCTCTTGTTTTCCAGGCGAGCTGGGAACACTGATGACAGGGACCGCGGGCTGCGCCGCGACGGGCGTGAGTAACGCCAGCGTCACCCGCAATGACCTCGGCAGGCTGCCGGGCCACTTAATATCAAAAATGCTTTCTGATTATTATACATATTTGTGCCTGTCAAGAGAAGCATGAGGGCATCGCGACCCTGTTGATGACATTATCCGGCTCTTTTGAGTCGCATTTCTAGGTCACTATGATGGACGGGTTCTTAAATGAACAGTGTAGTTTAGATTTGAAAATCCCAGTGCAGATGCCTGCTTAGTGTCGCTGAGAGGCCCGAGTGCGGCGGGTCCTGCGCTCGCACGGGGCCACAGCCTGGTTCCTGGGTCTTTATCTTTTGGGGGTGTTTTTTCTTGAGGCTGGTTAGGTTTGATTTTATTTTTCAATGTCCCCTGTCCTTAAGGACGCAGGGACCATGTTGAGCTGGGGGGACACGGACGTGGACACGGGAAGGACAACCCCAAGCCTGGGTGACCGCCTGGTCCCATCTCCTCCTCCTTTCCAGTTGGGAGGGATCCATCTGAGGAGCCCAGAGTGATGGCAGTGGGCGTCCTCGTACCCGCTCAGTCACCTTCCCAGGTCCGTGTGCCCAGCACCCAGCTGCTCCCTGCCCGCATTTCTGCAGAGTTGTCTTGGCTCAGGACCCCCAGGGCCACACCTCCTTCTGCACAGCCCCCAGGGACTCCCTCCTCAGGACGGTCCTCCTGCGAGGCCCCTGGGCTCCTCGCTTCTTCTCCTGCCCAGCCAGCCTCCCTTGCTACTCCTCAGGCCTTTCCGTCCCTCTCCACCTGTCCCTCCCTGCCTGACGGTATCCACCTGTCCCTCCCTGCCTGTCCCTCCCGCCTGTCCCTCTCCGCCTGTCCTTCGCTGCAGCCTCCACCGCTGGGCGGGTCCCTGAGAGGCGCCAGCAGGGCCCAGACGCCCCTGTGCGGCTGTGCAGGGACGCGTGTTCAAGACCGTGTGTGAGCGTGCGTGGGTTGTGTGTGCCCGGGAAGTGTGCCAGCGTGTCTGCTGTCGGTGCACAGGCACACCTCAGTGCGCACACCTGCGAGTGCGCAGTGATGCGTGCCATGGGAGTGCGTGGGGGTGTCAGCCGTGAGCGCGAGCGAGAGCCTGTGGAGTCGTGGGTGTGCATGCGAGTGTGCGGTGGTGCGTGCCCCTGAGGGGCCTCTGCTGTGCTTCCTCAGGGCTCCCTCTGCTCCTGGGGTGGACCCGCCTCCTGCCCACCCTGCCAGGCCGCTGAGTGTCCTCAGAAGGGCGAGCTCTGGGGCCAGGGAGCTCAGAGCCTGAGCTCTGCTGCATGGAGATGTGAGGACGTGGGGACGTGGTGACGTGGGGACATGGAGACGTGGGGACGTGGGTCAGAGGTGGCTCGCTCTTCTCCCCAAGGGTGGGCACCGTCCAGCACTGCCCTGGGGCACCTCCTGCCCAGCCCAGTCTGACCCTGAAGCCTCCGTCCTGTCCTGGCCCCTGGTGACCCTCCGTGGACACCCCTCCTCCCTGGCTCAGCCACGTCAGCCCTTCAACACAGACTCCAGCGACCAAATCAAATTTGACTTATTAGGTTATTTCTGCCCTTTTAAAAAAGCGTCACCACGCCTGGCAGATTTCCTGATTGAATGATCTATCACAAATGAACTTTCCTAAAACAAACAGAAAAGCCCCGTCCCCTCCGCGTGGCTTCTGTCCGTCCCCTCCTTTTCTTAGTGAAGTCCTTCTCAACAGAAGAATTACCTGCGGCACATCCAAGCCAAGGCCACCACCTCCTCCTCACAGTGGGGGGCCCCCACCAGGGCTCATGGCTCTTTGCAGGGTGGTGGGGGGCCCTGAGGTCCCCGGCAGGAGCAGCCCTGGGTCTCAGGACTGGGCCACATGCAAGGTCCTCTCTCTGGACCGCCAGCTGGAAGGCAGGCGTTGTCCCTCTGCCCCCAGCCTGCCCAGGTCCCCAAGCCCCCCAGCTGCAGGACACTGGGGGGCTGCTCACCTGGAACCCCCAGCTTTCCAAAGGGGGCCCTTCTTGGATTGGGGTCACGAATAGGCTTGGGAGACTGGACCATCCCACAGTGCCCGGGCCTGTTCCCACCCCAACCATCGTCACCTGTGTCCACGTGCTGGGTGGGGAACCCAGGCCTGGGGGTTCATCAGATCCCTGCACCTCGGCCCTCAGGGTGGTCCCAGGCCCCCCCCCCCGGGGCTCTCTTCCCTCCTCTGCTCCCTCCCCCCACTCCCGCCCCCTGTCCTCTCCCTGGTGCCTTCCAGACCCTGGCCTTGGCCTGGAGGCCCCAGGACCTTGGTCCCCAGTGTTTTAACCCCTGGCTGCTATGACAAAATACCAACGACCCAGCGGCCTGGGTGGGCCTGCCTGGGCCTGCCTCGCACTTTTGGAAGCTGGAAGTTCAAGGTCAAAGTGCTGCAGGTGGGTTTTACTCTGAAGCCTCTTCTGTTGGCTTATGGGGTCACATCTCACTGCAGGCTCCTGTGGGGAGAGGGAGGCACAGAGGGAGGGGACAGCTCTGGCATTTCTCTTGTAAGGACACTAATCCCACCTGACCAGAGTCCCTCCCTCATGACCTCATGCAACCTACTTGCTCCCAAAGTCCCCTCCCAACCCACCCCACAGTGGAGTTGGTGGGGACCCTCATCTGTCCCTTGTGCTCAGCTAAGCCTCCTGCCCCGGTCCCTGTACTTCTGCCTCCCACCCTGGTCACACAAGGCTAAGACTGGGGGCTGGTCACCCCTGCCCCAGGGAACCCCCAGGCAGTGCTGGGCCCTCTGTGAGCTGGAGCCTCAGGGTGGCCTCCAGTGCTCCGAGGCTGAGCAGGGACCCCTCCTCTAGGAGCTGCCTGGGGAAGCAGCCCCTGGAACAGCCCATCCCCCCAGGAGTGGGCCAGGCTCGGCAGGAGGCCCCCCTTGGCCTCCTTGGTCTGCAGGAGACAATGGGACTCCGCTTGCTTTGTGGCCACCGCACACAGTGGCCTAATTTGAGCTGAAATTATCAGTAATTTGGGTCATTGGAACTTGGGCTGGTGGCTTGTTTTCCTGGGCTCAAGAGGAAGGAGCCTGGTTGAGCAGCTGCTGTGGGCGACCGGCTACTGCTGCGTCTCCCTCTCCCCAGGTGTCTGCACCTGGGGCAGGCTCCTTCCCCTGACCATGAGCTCATCCCTCTGCCCAGCGCTGTCAGGGTGGCCGTCCCAGCAAGGGGTCCCCACTGCCCACGGCCTGAGGCGTCTCTACCCAGCTCAGCTGGACTCTTATTGACTTCGTGGGTGACTTTGGTATTTGGAAACGCTGAAGGGCTGGAGCAGAGATTTACATGTGGACGTGCCCTGGCGTCACCTAATAGGATCTGTGCTCCGCTCGAAGCCATCAAAAACACATTTCATGATGATTTGCTGGAATTAGGACCTCAAGTGGGAACATGCTAGAGAATTGACCTCTGAGTGACGGCTCACAAAGCCCACAAAAGGCTTCATAGCTTTATTACTATACACAGATGGCGCTCAGGGTGCTGAGGGGGCTCAGGCCACCAAGGTCAGCCCACAGGGGACCCTCAGGCACCCGCCTCCCATCCTTTGGCGGGATCTAGTGAAGGACAGAGTCTCAGGTGCCTGGTGAGGCCTCGGGATGAGCAGTCCTCTAAATCAGCGGTTCCCCAGGGCTTCCTGCAAAGGGCTGGAGCGCGGACATTCTGGAGTCTGGGCCACACCATGTCCAGCATTGCCATGCAGCTCTCCTGTGGTGGCGGGAACCCAGCCACAGGTGGCATGGAAATGCGTGAGCAGAACCGTATACCAATAAAACTTTTTCTAGGAGAGCAAGCCGGGGGCCCCCAGGCCCCTCGGCAGCTGCACTCGCTGGTGGATCTCAGCTCAGGATGGACATCAGGGCTCTTCCCCAGGTCCCCTTAGGGCAGCCTCCGTCTCTGCCCCCCCCCCAGCTTCCTGCCCTTGCCTTCCACAGGGGGCTCCCTCCTCTGGCTCTTCCTCCTCGTCCCTCCTCCCTCCGTCCCCCGCCCTCCCAGCCACACACCCACAGCTTCTGCCCCTGGCTCTTCTGCTGCGGCTCTGACTCCAACTGTCCGTCCAGGGTGCGCCTCGCTGTATTTCCAGGATCTACTTGAAGATCTCTGGCTCTTTCTTCTGCTCGGGCCCTGCCCACCTGGTGCCTCCAGCTGGGTGGAGCTGTGGCCAGAGGCCAGCCAGACACTGGGGGCCTCTGATGGTCCCTGAGGTGTGGTGTGGTCTGGCTCAGGGCTGCTCTGGCCCAGAAGCCAGCCTGGCAGGGGTGCCTGCGCTGTGTCCACTCTGTGCTGAGGGCCCCTGTGGCCCTTCCTCCTGGAAACCCCACCTCTCGGGGGAGGGTTTCCATGCACAGTCCTCCCCTGGCTCAGGCTTCCTGGGGCCTGCCAGGAGAGTCTGGAGACCCTGCCTGGACGTTGTGGGGGAGGGAGCGTGTCTGTGTCTGAGGCTGCCCGTGTCCTACCATGACCACCGCCGGCCGGGTGCTGCATCATCAGGAAGCCAGGGGAAGCCCGGCTGCAGGCTGGGGAGGCTGGGGAGACGTGCAGCAGCTCCAAGAGGGACCTGGAGGGCTGGGCCGGGCACCCTGGGGAGGGGCCCAGCCCCAAAGCCAGGTAGCTCAGCACAAGTCACCGGCCCTCGGGAGTGTAGCAGTGTGTTCACACAGTCACTTGAAGTTGGCAAAAATCAGACATCTCCAGTGTAATCAGTGAGGACGAGGGCTCAAGCCACCCGCATGGCTGTCCCCATCCCTGTGACACTGCTGGGGGCTGCAGGCATGGGGGCTCTGGCTGCTGTGACAGATGGCCACAAGCCATGTGGCTTAAAGCAACAGACGTGGTTCTGGCCTCCCACAGTCGGAGGCCAGAAGCTGAAACTCAGTTGTCCCCTGCAGGCCCCAGGGTCCCCTCCCTGCCTCCTCCAGCTTCTGGGGCAGCTGGCCACCCTCTTCTGGCCTGGGCTGTGGCCGTCACTCCCAGCCACCTGTCTGTGAGTGTCTGTCCCTGTTTACAATCGAAACTCCCCCACGTGACCTAGGGCCCATCTAACCCAATGTGACCTCATCTGAACTAACGACACGGTCAGGACCGTCTTCCAATTAATGTCCCGTTCGCAGGTTCAGAGGGTACTCGGTCAGGGGCCCAGTCCAGGCCCGAGATGTCGTTGGACTCGGACCTATCACTGTGGGGCCTACCTCCGAGCCACCCTGACCCAGGTCTGTTTACAGGCTCAAGTCACTTCTGGAGTAGGCTGCAGCTGGCTGTCCCCCATGGAGATGCCCCTGTCCGGGGACAACGTGCCGCCCGCTGGCTTGGTGCAGGGAGACGGGACAGGAAGTGGAGCCAGGAGGACCTGGGGGAACATCTCCCAGGGCCAGGGGAGGGGAGCCTCGGGCAGAGCTTCCCGCCCCCTCAGAGCCGAGCCAGAAGTTCTTCCCCCGCCAGGAGGGGGGGCAGCGCAGGAGCCTGGGGCAGACCGAGTTCTTTTCTTTTTGATGGGAATTGAGTCACATAAAATGAGTCAGGATCCCTGGTGGCTCCTGCCACAAACTTGAGTCTTTGTCCTGTGGTGAGAGCTCACAGGAGGGAGACCGGGAGGGTTTCCCCCAAGGACCTCAGGCCTGAGGATGTCCCTCTCCACACCTGTCACGACGCAGGCCTTCCCAGGTCACAGGGAAGGAAAGAGCTCCCTCCCTCTGTCCCCCGCAGAGAGGCTGACACATAGCTTGTGACAGGAGACAGGAGTGGCCAGGGCGCGTCAGGAAGTGTGAGTCGGGCACCGACTCACATTTTGACGACTCACATTTCTCTTCGTTTTGACGAGCTGGTAGTCATGACCGATTCTAAAACTTTGCAGTTTGCCCTTTCATTTCTCATTCTAAGTGGTACCCAATTCCAGGTCAGGGTGTCTTGCAGCTGGTCACCCTTTGCTGTGGGGACTGTCCTGGGTGTGGTAGGATGTTCACCCTGGTCTCCACCCACTTGATAAACCATCACCCTCTGGCTCCCCAAGGGTCACCCAAAAATGTCTCCAGACATTGCCGCAGGTCCCCCCTGGATAGATTCTTACTCCAGCCCAAGTCATGAGGGGACAGACGACGTGGATCTAAGAGTCCTCACGAAGCCCTGCCTCAGCCTCTCACTCCACAAGGGCCAGGATGTCCCTCGGGGACTGGTGCAGAGGACACCTTGGCTCTCTCTCTCCCACCTGTGGACGCCAGGGGCAGGAGCATCCTCACAGTGACCAGCTCCCAGGGACCAGCAGGCCTCAGACTCTCACCATCCTTCTCTGGGGAGATGAGAGAGAGACCATCTGCCTTCAGAGCCAGGCCCGGGGGATGTCCCCCTGAGGGTCAGCTTCACTGCCCCTCTCTGGGGAGACACACCTTAGGCCAGTTAGTGCTGGCAGAGGCCCCTGAGGACATGGCTGTGATGGGGTCCTGAGCTTCTCTCCCAAGGTGACCCTGGCTGGCAGGGCTCCTGTCCAGCACAGCGTCCCTCTCCTGGGCAGTGCCTCATGCAGAGACACCCTCCTGCCATCACCAGCCCCTCCAAGGACTCCGAGCAGCCTGTTTTCTGCACGTTCCCCCAGAGATGTTGGGCGAGGCGAGAACCCAGAGGGAACAGCGCTAATTGTTCTGGGACTGGGTGTCCCCAGCAGGAGCAGCAGCAGGACCGTGAGGCCCCCACCGAGCACTTTGGTTATTGCAGGGCAAAGCAGGGACTCCACAGTGAGGAGGGGTCAGTCTGCCCAGAGACCACCTCCACCTCCAGGACCCTGCCTGCCAGGTCAGGCCGATGGGGCTTCATGGCCTCCCAGAAGACCCGGAGGCCAGGGAGGGAGGGCACTTGGGGCAGCCCCAGCCTGGCTTGGAGAGGCCAGGGAGGGAAGGCACTTGGGGCAGGAGGGTCCTCCCTTGTGCTTCTGGAGCAGAATTCAGCCCAATCCTGTCCTCAGGGACGCCCACCTGGCCAGCATGGGGCCAGCCCAGGGGAAGCAGCACAGCTGCCTCAGGCTGGAGGGGACTTGAGCGGGGACCGGGAGGTGAGGCTCCACTCTACTGCCCCTGAGGGGTCAGCCCTGGGCAGCTGCTGGACGGCAGCAGCGGTGTCCCCAGGACGTCCACTGGACACGTGTAGCCATTTGATCTGTGGGAGGCAGGAGGTGACACGTAGACCTGAGCCCACACTGACCTGAGCCCTCGCTGGGATGTCCCAAAGTCCCCCCTGCCCTCCGAGCACACAGCCCTGGCCCTTGAGCAGCCTCCAGGGCCAGGAGGGACAGAGAGGGAGGCAGGGGGGCAGGCAGGAGCAGGCGAGAGCCCACCCAGCCCAGGTGAGGGCGGGGCTGCAGGCTGTGACTGGGGGCTGCCATCAGTGAAACCGTCACATCAGGCTGGAGTGCCCAGGAGCCACCTAAGTGAGCCACGTGGACGGAAATACAGTTTTTTCCCTGCAATTCACATATCCACGCCCACCTCGATGGCAAAGTCACTGTGGCCATGTGTGTTCTGTGGAACTCTGTGAAGACCAGCAGAAACAGGCCACTGTAGCCCCAGGCTGTTAGAGATGGGGTGCTGCTGGCACCCACCCGTGCTGGGGGGTTGCTCGCAAGGCAGACTTGACTTCTGCAGGGGCAGCCGCTCCAGAACCCCGAGAAGCACAGCTGCCTGTGCACCCTGATGAGGCACCGCCCCCTGCGGGCAGGAGCAGCTCGGTCACGATCCACACAACTGGCTGAGTTTAAAACTGGGGTGTGCCGAGGGAAGGGCGGTGGTAGAATGGCCACAGTGGGGTCTCACACCCCGGTAGGGCGAAAGGCTGCGTTCTGAAAGTTGACCATCGCAGGGAGCCGCCTCAGAACGCACTCTGCGTCCCAATTCACCAAAGAGCTGCATTTACCTGGCCAGGGACTGTCACCCACTCCTAGAGACTGAAACTCCATGGAGAACAGCAGCCCCTGGCCTGTGTCTTGGGAATATAGGGACGAAACCACGACTCAGTGGCTTGCTTACGTCGTGTGAGCAAGCCGGTCACAGAAGCAAAACAGGACTGGCATTTCCCAGGGAGCAAGCAAGCTACAGACGCTGAGAAAAGCAGTTAGCTTAGCAGCATCTCCATCCCAACAAGTGGCATCCGCGGGGGCGACAATCTACTTTAAAGTCATGTAGACCCATGAACACTCTCAAGCTCACCGGGGACCGCCATGTCCTGGGTTGGGTACATTCTGTGGGGTGCAATAACAGAAAAATAAACAAGAAAACAGCTTTCATTTCAGTTTCTCAGAAACAGCTCTTGTAACAGTTTTTTTTTTTTTAATAGAAGGCAGCAAAATGCAGTCCTAGGCCTGTCTATGGCCCGTATTGCTTTATAATTGTCTTATCTCACTTATCAAAATCTTATATTTATAACCTGTATTTATACTAATCTATAACTTACACTCTTACTGATTTTACTGATGAGTTCACACCACAACATTGGCCACGGAACTTTCTCACCAGGTGCCCCTCACAGGCGGGACCCCAGCAGAGCCCAGGGTGCTCCCCTCCAGGGAACCCAGGAGAGCCGGGCAGCATCTGAACTGGGTCAGTCCACACTCCGGACAGTGTTGGCCGGAAGGGAATGGATGGGGTGGGGGCTCCAGGGACCCCAGATGTTCCGTGTGTGCCCCCAGGAAACTCACTGAGAGACCCTTAGGAAACGCACCCTGGGGTCCAGGTCAGGCTGTAGTCGTGGTTCTGGGCTGCTGACAAGCACACGTGTCTTTGCCACGTGGAGTGGGGGACGCCAGGTAGGGTCTTGTCTTGAAAATTCAGAGAATGAGATCCCTGGACGCAGGTGAGAGCAAAGTAACAGGATTGGTTAGAATGTGGAGGGGAGGCGCGGCTCCTGCCCAGGAAGGGGCCTGCTTTCCGGGGTTGAGCGGAGCTGTGCCCTTGCGTGCCTGGCGGGGTGATTTCTGATCTTAATTGGAACAGGAGTGGGGGTGAGGGTCTGTGGTGTCAGAGGAAGTCCCTGTGGGTGCTTGTGTCTAGGGGCTGTTCATCAGCTGTCCTTGTGGCCAGGTCAGAAGTTTGGTTTCCCGATTCCCTTCCTCCTCTGCTCCTCTGAGCCCTTTTCCTGGATGCCGACGGGAGGTCCATCTCTTTGTCTCGCCCTTATTTTCCCTGTGTGTGTTTAGTGTCCGCTGCCCGCTCTGGAACATCAGCTCTGTGGAGTCATGGTCCATGATGTCCCCAGGGCCGTCCTGGAGCAGGAGCCAGCTGCAGTTTGGGGATGTGAGGTCAAGGTTGTGCCCATCACACTGGCCCCTGTGTGTGGGCCAGTCACCTCCACAAGGAGAGGCACCGGCAGAAATGAGGGACTGTTTGGCAGGAATCTGACAGGGGCGGGAGGTACTGCCAGGAGCAGGCCACCACCCAAGGCCCTGGAGTGGCCAGAGCGGCGGGGAGGTGCCTCGCCCCCCTCGGGGCCCTGTTGCAGCCCTGAGCTGCCGTCTGGACCGGCAGTGCGCACTGGACCCCTGTGAGCCTCAGCCGGGAGGACACAACTTTGCCACCTGGGTTGGGGACCCAGGGGATGTGGAATGGGGCAGCAGCATGCAGCAACCTGCTCTCTGGAAGGAGCACCCTGGCTAGAGCATGGTGCCAAGGGACTGGGGGGACCTTGGAGCTGGGGGCCTGGTGGAGAGGCAGCTGCCCGCTGTGCTAAGGCTGCTCCTCCAGAGCCCCGGGAAGAACAAAAGCTGAGCTGAGGGCCGCCTCTGCGCGCCGCCCTAATGGACCTAATGTCTCGGCTGAGCTCTAATGTGGGTAATTTCGCCTCCTCTGCATGGATTTCAGAAAAAGCGCACAATGGCCCTGGTCCAGCTCAGCAGAGAAAATAAAATAGTGGAGAGATAATAGTAGAGCCCACCAGCCACTTCCTCACCTCTGTTTTTTTGTGTGCCGTCCCCATCTTTCCCGAGATGGCTGACGAGGCAGGAGGTCAGGATTAATTTCTGGGCCACGTAGCCCTTCAGAAAGCAGCCCTTCCACATGGGGAGTCATTAACGTAATGCCGTCCTGGGCCCCGTCGCCAGTGCTAATGAGGCTAATTGGCAGAGCACACATTAGTCGCGATTAGTCAGAGCATGTACTAGCCTGGCGGCTGGCGCTCGTGGGTGGCCCGGGGTCACATCTGTTTGCAGCCACTGTTGCTCTCAGGATCCCACCTGGGCTGGGCTTTTCTCACAAAAGGATCCCTGTTTTCTGGCACTCGGTAACCGGGTTCTTTTCTCAAAGTGAGAACAGGGAATGAAGAATGACGACCCAGGCCAGTGGTGTGCACGAGGGGTTGGCATCTGTCAGCACCGGATGAGCCCTGGGGGACCAGGCTTAAGATTTGGAGGAAGGATTCACACACACACACACACACACACACACAATCACAGTAAAGAAAGAAAGGGCCTGACAGCCAATATGATGTTTAAATCAGCAACACAGTCACAGGTGTGCATTTCTGACACCCCGGGAAAGCCTGCGGAAATGAAGTTTAGATAATAGTTTAGATAAAGCCCTTTGTCAGGGACCTGGCCCTGGGGTGGTCTCTGCCTTTCCTCTCCCCCCAGAGCTCAGGACACCCTGGGGACGGGTGAGGTCCGGCTGGATCCTGTGAAACTGAAGGTGGGCACTGCCTTCTGGTCCTGCAAACGGAGTTCAGGGCCATTGGAGGCTGGAGTCAGATCCCTGGGGGTGGTTTCCTGGGGTGCGGCCAGCAGCCCCAGGGACCGAGAAGCGCCTTCGAGGCTCCTCGGAGAGAAAGAGGGGCTTCCCTTTCCTCCGGTTGGAGGGAGACAGGCAGGGAGGAGGGGCAGGGCAGGCTGGCCCCTGTCCGGGGTGCCTTCGGAATGGGCCCTTTCTCGCCCCGGGGGGGGGGGGTGCCGCTGGTGCTGCCCTGATCTGCTCTCCAGGCTGGGCCTGCCGTCCCTGGCCACTGGGGACACTGGCTGGTTCCTCTCACCACTACCCCTCCTGGAGACAGGCCCTCCACCAATGACCGACCGGGGTGACAGCCCCCTTCCCTGAGTCCTTCATTGGCCACTTCCCACCAAGAGAAGCTAAAAAGGAAGGCCTGGGGCTGAGATGAAGGGCCGCAGGCAGGTCCGCAGCAGCCATGAGGAGTGTGGGAGGCAGAAGGCCCGTGCTGTCCTGCTCTGCCTGGTGCCCCCCCCCCCCCCCGTTTCTTCACGCTTGCCGTGGCCTTGCTCACAACAGCTACGCGGTGAGGAAACAACCCACGTGTCCACACAAATGGAGTCACCAGGAGGACGTCCTTGCAGTGGAGCCCGGCTCAGCTGGAGAAAGGAACGTGGCACCGATGGCCACACACTGCAGCGGGGGGGGGGGGGGGGGGGCAGGTGTGCCCGACTCCTGGGCATAGCAAATCCTCAGGAAGCAAATGGGGGGGGGCGCGGCCAGGGAGGAAGGGCAGGGAGCCCACGATGGTCAATGGTCATTGTGAGGATGGCCTGAGGCTGAGCCTAAGCAACTCCATTTTGAAGCCCCAGTGTGAACTGCAGTGTCCCCTGGCACCGACGGAGCCTCCCGTGTGGCCCTCAGGCACAGCCTGACAGACAAGTCACTTCTCCCCACCTGACGGCTCAGAGTGGAGTCTTGTCATGTGCAGAGGGAACGTCTGTCAGGAGCCTGTCCGCAGTGCTCAGAATCAACCTAGAACTGTGGGCTGCAGATTGATCATGTCCACTGCAGTGCCCAGCACAAGGACTGTCATTCTCTTGATGTAGAGTGGATCGAGGTGAGGGACCTGGTGAATAGAGCGTGGAGATGGGCAGACAGCGTGGGCCTTCTGTATTCTCCCCGTGGGTGCCTACCCCGCACCTCTGCCCACGGCCAGGCATCTCCTCTGGGGTCGTGGAAATGGGGAAGCAGACGGTGGTGACAGGACACCACAGACCCAAGCACGCGCTGCCACTGAGCTGCGTCTCTTAGTGGTTGCCTTCGTATGATGCGTTTTCCCCCCAATGAAAAATAAATAAAATGAAATAAATGACCTCTGCCTCCCCTTGAGAAGAGATAGGTGACTTTTAAGGCAAAAGGGATTCCCGCTTGGTCAGGTTTGTGACATACACAGCCCTTGTGACATCGATGACAACAGGAGAGGATGGCGGCGGAACTGGGCCCTCGCGGGGTGCATGCGGCCCACCTGGGGGTTCACTTTCTGATTTGGTAAGTTGAAGATTCATATCGTAGTCTCAGGGAAGTCACCAAAGGTCACTTAACGGCCAATACAAGTTCTAAAATGGAAACGAAAACATACTCTGCTCACACCAAAGAGCAAGCGAGTCGGGTGAGCAGTGAAATCCAAACGAGGCCACAGCCCCAGGACCTAGAATCAGTGTGACAGTAGCTATCTCCCAGGTAAAGGGATTACCCCGAAGCTCACTGGTCCCCTCCGGGCCACCTCCACCTGCTGCGGCTTTCCTGTTCAGTGGTGGGATTGAGTAATCGTGGCAGAAAAGCTGAAAATACTGACCATCCTGCCTTTTGCAGAAAAATGAGACCAGAAACCCAGCCCACTCCCGGGCAGGTGCCCAATCCAGGGCAGACGCATCAGCCAGACAGAAGGGACAAGTGGGCGCCACCCTGCACACCAGGGAGCGACTCGGAGCTGGACACACGGGGCAAGCAAGACGATGGGAAAGGACTTGTCATGTCATCAGAAAAGCTACGTGGAGCCCTGACCCCGGGGGTCTCTTCCGTGAAGCAGGTCCCCAGCCCTGGGACAGGGGGTTCATCCTGAGCTTTGGGGCCAGCAGGTGGACAGCCATCAGTGAGGACCTCCGAGGACCGGCCTGAGGACATGTCATGGTAACAGAGAGCTACTGCCGGGACCTACGCTGATGGACCAGGAGAGGGGAAGCCAGGCACCGTGGAGCTGGACAGCGCCGTCCACACCAGCCCTGGTGAACACAGCCCCTCCCGCAGGGCTGGTGGCCAGTCGCCCGCTGCCTTGTTTTGCAGAGCAGGCCGTCACCTGGTGTTCCCATCAGGGTCAGGGAAGCACTGGGACCAGTGACTGCAGGTCCGGTCTTATGTCCCAGGGGCATTCTGGGGTCTGTTTCAGGGGACTTCAGTCCCGGGGATGGTCAGGCCAGAGGGCACACACCATGCGGAGCAGAACCCAGCAGGCTGGCCCGGGCTTGGCAGCTACGTCCAGAATATCCCCAGACCACACAGGCGGGCGGCCGCTGGGGGGAACGTGAACATGGACATGAATGTGACGGCGTGGGGGCCGGGGAAACAGGGCCACTTGGAAGAGCTGGAGGAGTGAATCCCCAAACCACCCCACCCCGGCTCTGCAGGTAGACTCTGGAGCAGCAGAACCCACATCAGAGGAGAGGGATCTTGTGGGCGGATGGGCTCTAAATCAGGCGCTCGGAGGCGGAGGAAAGAGGAAGACACCCTGAACGAAGAGACCCCTTCCTGGGGGCCACCCTCTTAAAGCCGTGAAACACCTGTATCTTGCTCTGGAAATCCTGCCCTTGAATTTGCTTGGCCCTAGAGCAGTGTGGCTGCGGGAGCTGCCTGCGGCTCTGTTTGCACAGGGCTCCCTCGAATTTGCTGGTCTCCTGTAACAACCTGTGATTGCACGTGGCATTTTATTTAGTCTCACCATGTTTTTAGTGGCAGGACTTAGTCCACGTATATTTAACTAATTAGACATGTGGGTTCAAATCTACCACCCACTGCTGAGCCCTGGCTGTGTCCTTCTTTAATATGACATCCCAGTTCCCGAGAGTGCGCCAGGAATGCGAAAAGGTTCAAGGAGCAAGACTGTGAGAGGACGGGGAGGACACTGCCCCCTGAGAACCTCCCTCCAGACGGAGCGTCTCCCCAGTGCGGCCAGGAGCAGCGCACAGTGCCAAGGGCAGCCACCTGGCCAGGCCAGCCTGGTCCACGTGCTCCGCCCAGCTCATCTCAGGGCTGGGTGCACCCCGACAAGAGTGGCCTGGGCTCTACTGCCTTGCCTGACCCCGGGCTGCACAGAGAAGCTGGAGGTGGCCTGAGCGGCCAAGGACGGGAAGCTTTCCCCTGGCCACACTTCTCTTGGCTCTTGGGGGCAGTCTGAGTCACAGGTGTCGGTCACTGTTCGTCCCATGCAGCTAGATCCTCCTTCCAGACAGATGCAGCAGGCAGCTGCTCCAGGCCCCACAGAGATGCCCAGGACCAGCCAGAGCCCCTGCCACACAGCAGTGTGGGAACACAGGTCCCTCTCACCTCCCCTGCACTGGCCAGTTTCCGTGTCCCCACCTCTCAGCTGTCATCTGCTGGCACTGGGCTCACCTCGTGGCTTGACACAAACCCTCATCCCTGAGGACGAGGACTCCAGTGACCACACTCTTCTTGGGCCCAGGGTGCTGCCCAGCTCTGCTCCTAGGTGTGATTGGACACAGGCTGCGGCTGGTGGTCCAGAGAAAACTTTGTCCTGCCCCTGGCAGGCAACCCCTGTCTGGGGACTGAAAACCCTGGCTGGCAGGGCCTGGAGTGGGCATCTCTGATTTGCATTTCCCTGGGGACAAGTCGCAGGAGCATCTTTCGGGTGCTCGCTGGCTGCTTGGGTATCTTCCTAGGAAGAGTCTGTGCAGAGCCTTTGCTTGCTTTGGAACCGGGCAGTGCTCCTGTTGTTGGGCTGGGAGGTCTCGGCACCGGCTGGCTTCAGTCCCTGGTTTGACAGATGACTGGTGAGTGTTTTCCGCCATTCTAAGTTGCCTTCTTCCACTGCTGATCCGTGTCTCTCTGACGCCGCCATTTAAAAATGCTCCCAAAGTCCAACTTGTCTGTATCTGCCCTGGCCACCTGTGCCTCTGGTGTCAAGTGCAGGAAGTCAGTGCTGCAAGGCTGTCGCCCCCGTTTCCTCCTGAGGAGCTTCATTGCTTTAGATTTTACATTTAGGACTCTGATCCATTCAGATTTTTGTAGGAAAGGGCGCAGCTTTATTCTTTGGCATGTGGATATCTAGTCTTCCCCGCACAGTTTGTTGAAGACAACCCGTCTTAGCACCCTTGTTAAAAATCATTTCTCCATGGCCAGGGTCTCAAAAACCGATAGGCTGTCCTCATCCAGAACCGTGCAGTGTGGATTAAAGTAGCTTTGTGGTGGGTTTTGGTGTCAGGACATCTGATCTCACCACTTTTTGCTCTTCTTTTCCCAAGACTGTCCTGGCTCTCCAGGGTCCCTGGGAGAGTCCATACAACTTTAGGATGGGTTTTCCTGTTTCTGCAAACAACATCATTGGGGTTGTGTTCAGTAGTATTGACATTTTACTGTTATTGTTGTCCAATCCATGAACATAGGATGCATTATCATTTGTCTTTCTTTGACTTTTTGGTTAAGTAGTTCCTCAGTATTTTATAAAAGGTGTTATTATAATTTCTGTTCAGATTATTCATTTTTAGCATAAGGAAATTCCACCGATTTTGTGTGTGTGTTGAGTTTGTATCTTACTAATTTGCTGAATTCATTTATTAGTTCTGATAGATTAAGGAGGGAATCTTAAGGGTTTTCTATATATGAACCATATTGTCTGGAAACAGATGATGTTACTTACTTACTTCCCAAACTGGGCGCTTCCTATTTCTTTCTCTTGCCTAAACTCCTCTGGCTAGAACTTTCAGCGCTCTGGTGAATAGAAGCAGTGGAAAAGGGAATTCTTGACTTGTTCCTAATCTTTGAGGAAAATCTTTTCATCTTTCACCACTAAATGTGATATTTTTATATGTGGCTTTTATTATAGACATGTAGTTTCCTTCTATTCTGTTTATCAAGTGTCTCTA
Organism: Spermophilus citellus; assembly: GCF_964194105.1. Classification (NCBI taxonomy): domain Eukaryota; kingdom Metazoa; phylum Chordata; class Mammalia; order Rodentia; family Sciuridae; genus Spermophilus; species Spermophilus citellus. Next base: position 253,037,572 of record NC_138183.1, on the reverse strand, counting down.
ACATGAAACTGTGTCGACTTTTGTAAAATGCCTTTTCTGTATCAATTGAGATGCCTGTCACCCTCCCTTCTATTAATATTATTAATATGGTGCATTATTGTTAGGGTCTGTAAACAAGTCAAGATGGCGCCTGGCAAAATGCCAGAGGGAGTGGTTTGTGAAGTAACGCCAGCGAACCATTAAGTGTGGAGATTCCTAATTGGTTGACTGCTGTATCTAGTTTATGTTAATTAAGATAAGCTGTGTGGAATGTATATATACCCCTCCTGTCCTACAATAAACGGCTCCCACTCCTGCTGTATCAAGGTACACAAGTTCCTCGTCATGCCCCCGGTTATTTTGCTGCAGCCGGACTGCGGCACATGATATTTGATCAATCTTCATACATTTTCATTTTTCATACATTTGATATCATACATTGAATATGATACACTTATTCCAGGGATAAATCCCATTTCGTGGTATAGAATCCTTTTCATATGCTGTCAAATTCTGTTTGCCAGTATTTTGTTGAGTTTTTTGGCATTGATGCTCATGAGGAAATGTTGGCCTGTGGCTTTCTATTCTTATCATGTCTTGCCTGGCTTCAATGCCTGGGTATTGTTGACCTCATAGAATGAGTTAGAAAATGTTCCCTTCTTCTAAGATTTTTTTAAAAGTTTGAGAAAGATTGGCATTATTTTTTCTTTAAATGTTGGCAGAATTCATCCATGATGCCACCAGGTCCAGGGTTTGTATCTGTTGGGAGGCCATTTTTTTAAATTACTGATTTTATTTCCTTGCTAGTTATTGATCTACTCGGATTTTCCTCTTTGTGCTTTGGTTTTGTCTTGTTTCTAGGAATTTGTAACAATCCCTCCCACCTTTGGTTTCTCTGGGCATTCCATTTCCCTCTCATTTTTTTGAAGGACAGTTCTGCTGCATACAGAACTCTTGGTTAAATTTTTCTTTCAGCACTTTTAATATTTTGGCACACTGCCTTGTGACCTTCAATGTTTCTGATAAGAAATATGCTAGCGATCTCATTGAGGATCTTGCGCGGGACAGATGGCTTTTCTCTTCGGGCTTTTGACCATTCCCACAGCCCCTTCCTGTCACTGTGAGTCATTGTGACTTTTCAGTTGTTATGGTAATTTCGATTCCTTGGCTCCTGAGGGCTGGCGTGGCCGCTCAGCCCCCACTACTCTGGGGCTCCCAGGCCCCGTTAGTATCACCCAGCCAAGTTCTAAGCTAGCCATCTTACAGTCATCCCAGGCCTGCAGAGGAGGTCCTCACTAGATTTCTTAGTCTTTGAATCTGCAGGTTCTTTGGTATTCAGTATGTTCACATAACCAGACAGTTCCAGGGGCTGGCGGGAGGTTTTACTCCATGGCCTGTGAGTGGAGAAGGGGCTCACTGCTCCCTGAGCAGGGCAGGGTTCTGCTCTCCCAGGGTTGGGGCTGAGGGTGTGGTGTTTATCCTTAAAATGAGATTACAATAGCCCAGAATCATCTGGAGGGTCACAGGGCTCTGGACCAGACTCAGCTGGTCTGCAGCCCCCCTGGCAGTTGGGAGCCTGTGGTGACTCAGTGCTGGGAAGCACGTGGTCCAGGCTTCAATTTCTGCAAGCCAGTGGCATGGCTGACAGGGCAACAGGCTACCAGAGATTTGGGGTTTCTGATGGTGACAATGCTGATGAGCTCCTCACCAGAGCACTCCTGACAGCCCTCTGGACCTTCCGGAACACAGTGCTCAGGTGGGTGCTCCGGTCTCACATACTGTGTGACGGGCCTGTGGCCATGAGCCATCTCTGCCCCGCCTGTGGCCATGCAGGACTTTCTCAGCATTGACTACTGCTTTCCAGAGCTTTTCTGAGAGCAAGTTGGAACCATCCCCTGGAGTTCTTAACAGGGCATCAAGTGCCCCACGCCATTCTCAGGTTCTGAGCAGCCCCCTGACGGAGCACCCTCAGCATCCAGTCCCTGGGATATTTCCCAGCGCTTGTCAATCATCCTCGCAGGCCCAAGAGGTCCTCACAGAGTCACGCTGCGACCTAACCTAATTTCACACTTCAAAGCCAAGAAAAGGAGTTGGGGGAGATATGTCCCTGAGCAGGGCAACTGTGGTCTTATGGGAGAGACTTCTAGTTGTCTTCTCATGCATAGGAGAGGCAGACCCCTTATACAGACACAGAGAAGTCCAAGAAGTCACAATTTTCCCCAGGAAGTCGGGAGGCAATGACCTCCCAAGTCATTGGGTTACAGGTAGGACAACACTCCTGACTTAGGTAGTGTCCTTTAAACCCTAGCATATGGTGGCTCCATCCCGGCCAGGCAATGAGTGGGCCAGTCCCTAAACTCATCTCGCCACCTGCTCTCCTGGATCATCTCTCCGCCAGCTGAGCCAGCGGGCACTGGACAGAGTTAGAAATACAAAAGATTGATTGGGGAGCAAGTTCTATGATTGAAAGGGAAAAAAATATGAGGGTTGGAGCTAGAGATGATGATGTGGACCTGGTGCGTCTTCCGGCACCACAGACGGCTGGAGCTCTGGGACAAACACGGGTGCTCAGAGAAGTCCCATATTTGGCAGAAATGGCTGTGTCCTTAAATCACTTCTTGCTGTCATTGGCTCAGGGCCAGTAGAGCATGACTAAGGCTAGAAAGGGGGCAGACCTTGAAGGAGGTGCTAGCTGGGGCCCGCCAACTACACCGAGTCCTTTCTTCAAAGGCAGTATGCGCAGCCCACCTCTGCATCTGCCACAGCCAGGCGTGATTCTGTCCCACTCTCCATCAACCTGCCAGCCACACGTTCTCCCAGGGGTTACCCCAGAGAGTCCCGCATGTCCCCCACCAGGTTGTCTGACTACTGGATGATGCCGGGACCTGCAGGGGCAAAGGGCTCACCCCTTTCTGCCCCTCGTGCCCTTGTCTTAATTCAACCCTATTTTCACCCCCACCACACACTGTTTGGCCCGGTCCTCACTGACTTCTTTTACCTCGGTGCTTGCTGGTTCCGGTTGACAGGATTTCCTTTGGCTGGGAAACTCTCTTTAATGGAGGTCTGCTGGTGTTGGAGTCAGTTCTCACTTTTCTGAAAGCATTTTTGTTTTGAAAGCTCGTCTGCTGAATACATTGTCGAGTACTCCAGGTCTACTGCAAACTACTCGTTCTCTGGTCATCCTGTGAAGGGAACGTGTTCATCTTAACAATATTTTTGTTTTAATTTTTAGTTATAGATGGACATGATATTTTTATTTTGCTTATTTACTTTTATGTGGTGCTGAGGATGGAACCCAGCGCCGCACACGTACGAGGCAAGCGCTCTGCCTCTGAGCACAGCCCCAGACCCCGTATTTGTTTTTCTCTTGGCCACATCTGCCTCCTAAAGAAATTAAGGTGTAAATCTCATCTAGTAAAGCACATGCATTTTAGGTATAGAGCAAGACATGCAGACTTCCTCCTCCACTTCCCACGGCCCTCACCGACCCCACCTGTGGTGTGAACAGGGTGCTGACCCCCAGAGCGAGGAGGAGGAGGGCAGGATGAACCCATGGCGGTGGGAGGTGACTCAGGGTGACTAAAATCAGATTAGGTCACCAGGGTTGATCCACCACAATGGAATCCAATGGTCTCTGGAGAGACCGGAAAACAAACACACACACACACACACACACACGCACACGCGCTCCTGGCCTCTGCCCACGTGATGCACCGAGCGGTGGAGGCGTGGCCAGGGCACAGTGCTCGTGGTCTACCGCAAACTACTCTCCAAGTGGCTGAGAAAGCAAAGGTGTAAAAACTCAGCAGAAGCAAAGGAGCTAATGAGAAACACGTCAAGAGAAGGACTCGCAGGACCAACTTGCAACACTGCGGGTGACATGGAGCTAGGGATGACGGCTGTAGTGTCTCCACTTGTCTAGGAGGAAAGGGTCCTTCAGTAGCACAGGGGCTCTAAGGTCACTCTGTTGACCCCAGTGCCCACATTAGCATGGGATTGACTTATAGATGAAGCCCCCCTAAATAGGATGGCACCATGACAGTTCCAGAGGGGACCAGCTAGGGTCAAAACTCCTCCTCCCAACATGAAGGAGTTGAACACCTGATGGGCAGAGTACACAAGGTGGTCCCAGCTCTCCAGCTAAGCATCGAACGGTCACCAAGTTGGACACAGCGTCGTCTCCTCTGTCCTTCTATGAGTGGAGACGGCCCACCCTGCAAGAAGTCTCACTTTTCTTTTACTTTACTTTCACTCATAATAAAGTTTTTCTTGCATGGCTTTTGGTGTCTGACTTTAGGTTTTCTTTCACTGGAACAAGAACAGAGGTTTCAGCTCCCCACTTTCCCGTGTGTGACATTGGGACTCTGCCAGCAAGACCATCCTGGTCAGATGTGGCCCTCCACATCTTGGATCTGAACTGGGAGCCCAAATAAACCTGTTCTTTGTAACTCGGTCAGTAACAATGTTATTCACAACAGAAAACCAAGAAGTCACCTCCTTCTTCCCCTCCAGAAGACACTTCTCATTTCTGCCCTGAGATTCCCCCGGCCATCCCAAAGCCCTTTGTACAGACAGAGGTGTCCTATGTGTCCTTCGTCTCTCACAAACACTGAGATGTACAAACCAGACATGTGCGCACACTGCTGCCTCCGTCAGTTCATTCCCACTTACTCCCTAGTACAATTCCAGCATGTGCCTAACCTGTGATCCATTTTCTAGCTGAATAGTTTATTTTTTTAATGAATAAAGCAAATATAAATACACTTGTACAAAGGGTATCAGTGGAGCTACTTTATTATGTGAATGTCCAGAGTTGCCGAGTTACAATGCAGCAACACGCCTAATTCAAGAGGCCAGAAAACCAACAGGAAACTGACTTGCTCAACAGCTCCCCCAGGTGGCAGGCCACATCACAGGGGGTGAGGTACATCCTGATGGCTGCAGGTTCTCATCAGTGTTGGTGTCAGTGCTTTAGGCAGAGCCACTTAGCCAGAGGGGGTGGCACCTGCATAGGCTTCTAAGTGGCACTGTCTAGGGACGGGCTGAAAGCCCTGATGTTCTTACTGGCCACTCAGGTTGCCTGCTCTTCATGGACCGTGTGCCCTGTCTCTCGCAATGTGAGGTGGGGTTCTGCTTTCTCTATACTCAGAACGAGTCCTCTGTCAGGAACACGCGCTTCTACCTGCATAGCCTGCCTGTTTTGAAGGCCAGAGTCCTCACTTCAGTGGAGGCCAAACGCCTCCCTTCTGAGGCTTGTTATCCGTGTCCTGAGAAAGCTTTGCCCTTCCAAAGGGTAGGTGTTTTCCTCTTGAAGCTTGTCCCAGGTGCTTGTTTGGATTAACTTTTGTAGGTGGCATGCAGTAAGAGCCAGATTCATCTTTCCACCCCAGGTGGAGGGCCAGATACGGCACGTGGGATACAGGTGACCCCAAAGCAAGACAGCCATCAAATCCTTGACCGGAGTGAAAGCACCCGATTTTTCTGGAGGTGGAGGTTTGAAATAAAACGACAGGATCAACGTGGGTATTCAGAACAACAGGTGACGTTTGGGGGCTGGGGCGTTAACAGTGAACTTCTATTGTACATTCCCTCTTAGAACTACTCTGAGTCCATGGCACAGAAAGCAACAGCTAACCTGCCCAGGTCCCTGCCTGAGGCAGGCTGCAGTGTCCAGGTGTGCAGGGCAATGTGCCCAGGGGGTGGCAGTGCAGGGGACCGGCCAAGGCCAACGCCAGCCAGGGGAGACACTTTCCTCTGCACATGGGGAAGGATGAGGAACAAGGAGCTCCAACAGCACAGCATTTCAAACCAGGATGGGACGTGAGCCCAGAGTCACCACAGCGCTCTTCATGGGCCTGAGAGCGCCCTGAGCACCTGTGGGTCACAGCTGCAGCAGTACCGCTCCTCCCCCATGGGAGCTTAGGAGCATGGGGAGGGTGGTGGCAACCCACTGAAGCCCAGCAGGGTTCTCTCCCTGCAGCCCACACCGTCTGGTCATAAAGCCCACACAAGGCACAAGAGCTCTAGAAAAAGAATCAGGCTTTATTTTTGTCATTTTTAACACAGGTAATGTAGACACGTTAGTCTCGCAGTCCCTATGGCCAACACACAGAACCCAGGGAAAAACTGAAGGAGCGGGAGCTCGCTGCCGCCCTGGGCTGGCTGCCAGGACCCCACAGGCCCGGCTCCTCTGGCCTACCCCTTCCCTGCACCTAAGATGAGCAGACCCGACCACCATCCCGTGCTCCTTCCCTAGCAGGAAGTGGAATGGAACTGACACTGTGTGACCTCGGGAGGCATGGAGAAGCCAACTAAACCCAGCTGTGGGGCCAAAGTCTGGCTGGGACAATCCCGAGGTCCTGGGCTACATCAGCAAGGCATCCCTGAGGTAAGCGGAAGGAGCCCCGTCCGCTGCTGGTGCCGGGCTCCAGAGAACACAGGAGGGCAGTCTCCCCCAAGAGCAGCTCCCAGAGAAAGAGGGTCCTGGGGTGGAGAGCCCGGGCCACGCCAGCCGCCCCTACACCCCCATGACCAGCCCAGGGCTTCCTGCTGACCCCGTCCTTGGTGTGCTAGGCATGCCTTGGAAACCTCAGGAGGAGTTTCCACACTATTGAAAATGAAAAGCAAATAAGGAATAAGGCATCAGACATTTGATTCTTTTATTTCCATATGCAATGTAATGTTTAGGCACGCTGCTTGGGATGCTGTTTCTAAAAAATCTGTTGGCCATTTTTCAGAATATCCTTTTGGTTTTAAATACTGGTCAGGAAAAACAAATGATGTAAAAATACGTGAATAATTTTCTATTACAGAAATGAAAAACTGATTTGCATCTAAAAGTGCAAGAGGTGAAGTGATTTAACCCTTTCACCAGACGATATGGCAATATACAGTATATTGCTTCAGCTGTTGGAGAAGGCTGTGACGTATTTTTATATTGACATAGAAAATTATAAATTACATTGAATTAGTATCCATAATCACTATATATATACACAAACCAGTTCTAAAAAAATACACTGGTTTAGAATTTTACGAGTGAAAACCTCACAAGGTACAGTAAAACAGGTAACATGCGCAGGTGCCAGATTGAGTTCTACTTTTAAAACACTAGCCTGTGAAATGACGCACTCGAACTCCATTAGCAGCACGAGCATTTTCAACGGACTCGCCTAATATGACTTAAGTGTGTTAAATATGCAGATTGCTCTGAAATGGTCATTGGTGATGCTTGTTAACAAGGTCAATTTTGGTGAATGGGTTAAAAGGCAGATGAACTACCAAACAAAACAAAAACAAACAAACAAAAAAAAAACCCCTCCCCCCCAAAAAAAACCAAACCACAGCCATGTACACTCCAAGGACTCTAGTGCTTTTCCTGTAGGAGATCATCTCAAGCAACAAGACTTCAACAGAACATATGGCTTCACAAGAACATCGGTTTATCAACTAAGTCGCGGCAATAAATACTTAATCTCTACCAATAGACTTACATTTTTGATCCATTTTAAACAATACAGAAAACAATTACCAATCAAAAACTGGTTATAAAAAGAACACCAAATATTTCTTATTCAAAATCACTTTTGTAAGTTAGAACAACCAAAATAACACCTAGAGGGATTTCAATTCCATAGCTCCTTGCCAACCTGGAAGAAAAGGAATCAGAATTTTGTACAAGGTGAAAAATGTATGAAAACTGCCTAATACTTTGGTCACACTAATAATTGTCAAATAGTTATGTTTCAAATACAATAGATCTGTGTATTCACTTTTATAAAACTATTCTTACAGCCATTTAACTAGAGTAGTACTGCTATCACCACAGGGCAGCAAGGTCTCATCTCACAGGCTACCCATTATTTAGAACAATACAATATAAACATACGCAGACATTCTTGGTATTTGTCAATGTGCAATATTTTTACACTTCTGAATTTCTCTGTACAATGTCTTAGAATCTAGAATATAAAGGTTGCTGGTCCTGATCCCTTGCAGAGTGAGTGCAGCAGTGACGGCTTGGTGGCTCCAGAGGACCCCTCCAGAGCCCCTGGGTGGTGGCAGTCTGCAGTCCTCAGTCAGCAGCAGCAGACGCTACCCATCATACAGGGCCATTGACTGACGTGTCACCTGGCACACTTGGCTGGTCACTCCTGCAGAGTAAGAGACAGGCATCTGAGGCACGTGAAGCAGAAATGGGAGGAAGTAAGCCTGGTTTAGTTCTGAGGGTGGGGAGTGCATCTAAGCAGGGCCTCAAGAGCCCTCCTCCACTTCTCAGGACCGCTGCCCCCAGAGCCCACAGGAGCTCTCTGTTCATTCCTCCTCCAAAAAAGCATTTATCTGTCCCACAGAGTGGAACTCCACAGGGTTCGCAATGGCAAAGAAAAGTAAAAGGAGAGAGGGAAAAAAGTTTGTAAACAGAACAATCTGTTACAACACACGGACAACACATTCCCACAGAGCAAATGTCAGCTTCAAAACTGGGAGGCAAGAGTGGAGGGACAGTGTGTGAAAGTGGTGGCTGAAGATCCGAGTTTGCAAAATCACAAAATGGAGGGGCAGGCTCTCTAGGGCTCTTCCCATGTTAAGGAAATAGACTTGGGAAGGATGCTGAGAGCGGCAAAACTGGTGCGCAGGCACTTCCAGCCAGCCCTGAGGTCTCAGCTGGCAGACTCCAGCCCTGCGGCCTGTGGGCACAGCAGGGAGCTCGGGGCCAGTTCCACACACAGCAACAAATCTACTTACAGCCGTGTCATTGCAGAGCTGTCTCATCGACTTACACGTCGTCTCACTGCACCAGACACTGGGTACGTATCCCTGCCTTCACCACCCACAAGCCACGTGTTCGTAAGTTTATTTCTTAAACTCTCTCAGTTTTGCTTTCTCCCCTGTAAAATGGGACAACAACCCCTACCCCACAGGGCTTCACAGGTAGGGAAGTGTGTGAAGCAGCTGGCACACAGCTGGCACAGACACAGCAGACCTGACAAACAGCAGCCAAGCCAGGTCTGTGGCAACACACCCCCCAGATCCACAGGACCCCAGGACCAGGCTGGGGCAGGGCCCTTCACACATGGGAGGCATCGCCGCACTTACCCTCCACCTGTCCTAACGCTGGTGCCAGTGCCATCTGCTCAGACAGCCCTCTCACCTAGCTGCACTCCTGTCCCCATTCCTGCAGCCAGTGTCCTCCCAGGCACCTGCCCTCTGCCCCAGGCTACTGGTGTCTGTCTGCTCCAGCTTCCCTCCAGCCACCACCATTCCATCTTGTGGTGGATGAAGGATGGATGAATGGACAAACCCAGGGACGCCAGTGTGTCCCCTCCTTCACTAGCTCACCCCAACATTCTCTGCCACCACCTCAGTCCTGTAATTGGAGAGGAGGACTCTTCATACCTGATGTTTCTAGCCAGAGAGAAAAGCAAGCAGGCTGCACTGAAGCCAACATTTCTGTGCACCGTACAGCCAGGAAACGACCCCATAGCCTCCTGGGCCACTCATATCAGAGAACCAGGAACAAACTGTCAGGGCCGACCCTAACTATTCTACCTCCCAGGAATTCCTCAATGTAAAGTAAGTTGACAGGTAGAAATTAGAGAGGTGACCAACCGACTGAGAATTAGACTCATAAAAGACCATAAAGCAGAACAGAACAAAACGAGAAAAAACAAACAAACAAAAAACCAAAAACCCCACTGAACTCTGGGTTTGGTGTCACATGCCAGTAATCCCAGCAGTTTGGGAGGCTGAGGCACGAGGCTTCAAGTTCCAAGCCAGCCTCAGCAAACACCCACTCTCCAAAGAAAAATGAAAAGGTCCGGGGATGTAGCTCAGTGGCAAAGTACCTCCTGGATTCAACCCATAGAACGAAAAAGCGGTGGTGGTGGTGGTGGGGAAGCGAAGGAAGCGAAGGAAGGGAAGGAAGGGAAGGGAAGGAAGGGAAGGAAGGAAAGCAAAGCAAACAAAATCTCCCATAGTCAAAACCCCAGGAAAAAGACTGACGTTCTCTGAACCCTAGAAGAACCTGGGACTGAACCACCCCTAGGGTTGGAGTGTGACCCTGCCTTTTCTTCCCAAAGCCCTCATTAAAGCCATCCTGCTCCAGCAGCTCATGTAATTACCTTTGTATGTAAAAACTTCAGAGGCACAAAAACAAACTTCATTTGGGCTAAAATTTATCCGCGTAGAATAGTAAGAGGGCTTGCCCTGCCCTAAATGCAGAACCGAGGGCGCCCCCTGCTGGCTCCCGCTGGTGTGGTCTTAGAATGCCTAGAAAATTTAGGGGCAGCAGGGCCAGGGGGAAAGTATGACTCCTTAGAAATTGCTTTAAAGGTCACTTTATTCCTTCTGAAAGGAGGAATATACAATCTTAGATATATGAAATCAAAAGGTTAACTCTGGGACGTGCTAGACACAGCTCCTCGTGGTCCAGGGGATCCTCACTCATCTTCTGGCGCGAGCTCCGGTGCGATCCCAGGCCACCTGGCTCTACCTGTGAGGCCGTGCGAATGGGCCGGACGCTGGCCCTTGGTGGCAGATGCTTTGGCTTGGCCTATTCCTTCAGGCCACTGGCTCAGTCTAAGCAAAAGGTGACTAGAAAGAAAGCATCACATTCCAAATCACAAGGCTCTGGCAGTGGGATTTCACACTTAATCAAGATAAGATCACTACTTTGAAAAAGCGAGACCACACAGGGATTCACTTAGGGGTGGAGAATAGTAAGGGAAGTCCCCTGCATGTCACATGGGCACAAATGTGGGAAACAGTCACCCAGAGCTGTTTGCGCCTGGCGGTTCAGTGACTTTACAGGGGCTACTAAAGCTCCCAGAGGGGCCTGTTATTATTCTCAACTTGGTGCCTCGTGAGAAAGCTGTGTAGCCGGAGCAAGCCTTCCATTCCCAGGAGGTGCCCAAGAGCCAGCTACACTGCCAATCTCCGCGCCCAGGCAGCTCTCGGCCTCGGGTGAGGAGACCAAGTATCGTTCCCAGGTTCTCTGCTGGGTCACCTGACTAATGAAGGGATTAGTGCCAAGTACACTGCTGAAGGCCTGGGCCTGGCTGTGATGGCCCTACAGTCCACACCTAGGTGCCAACCCCTTCCCGACTCCCACAGGACAAGAGCAAGGCCAGGGGGCTTGGGAAGAACACAAGGGTGCAGGCAGTACCTCTGCTCTGGGCTACTGCTGGGGGGCCGGGGGGCCGCGCACTTGGCCTCCGCTGGCTCAGGGCTCTCCTCCACTTCTTTACAAGCAGCATCTTGAGAGGTAGACAGTTTTCCTTCCTCACTGCAGGAGAGGAGACACAGGCACATTACACACCTCAGGGACAGCGTCTAGGTGCCAGAGGATGGGGTCACATGCAAATGGCTCTGAAGTCATGACTGCCATGGCGGCAACCCTGGGGCTGAGCATGCTCAGGGTGGGAGGGTCACAGGGACACAGACAGGGGAAGCACAAAAGGAAAGGGCACACAAAGGTGGGAACCAAGAGAGGGACGATGTAATGTGGCTGGTTCTGACAGAGCGGCCCCGCATCACCGTACATACCGGTAGGATTTCAACACTCTGAAGCCCAGTGTGCAAAACAGAAAAAGAAATGTACAAGAGTTTCAGAATACTCCTAGAAATCAGGGACGGGGGACTACGTCCACGCCTGCACTTAACCAAAACCGCAGAGTTGGTGAAGGCTGTCAAGAGAACCTGTTTGAAGGAACGAGTCTTTATTTCAACCTGTGCTCCTGGGCTGAGCCCATCAGTAACAAGCCGCCAGAGGGCGGACCTCCATCTGCTCACTGGCTGGAAACCTTGGTCAGGAGAGGAGGGCACCCTGCTGCCTGAGCCACATTTAAAGACTTCTCAAAGCCTGGCGCAGAGATGCACGCCTGGAATCCCAGCGACACAGGATGCTGAGGCAGGAGGATGGCAAGTTTGAGGCTTGTCTCAGCTACTTAGTGAGACCCTGTCTCAAAATAAAAAATAAAAAAGGTTGGGGGTGTAGCTCAGTGTTATAAAGAGCACCCCTGGTTTCAACCTCCAGTATTGGGGGGGGAGTTGGGAGTTTCCCTCTAACAAAGGTGAAATGTATGAAAACTACGAACGAAAAGCGGGACCCTGAGGAGCTGCTAGTGCAGCTGAAAGCAGACTCCAGGTCCCAGGCTGAGGGGAGTGGGCGGGAGGATAAGGGTCCCCCCTCAGGGTGGAAAATATGCAGCGGGGTGCTCTGTCGGGGATTCCCATTTTGTACACAATTAAAGTGGCAATAGCTAGAGGTCCCCTTAAGGAAGGGCTGTCATTCTTAACAGCCATGATTTGGATTTGCTTCTAAGACACCTAATATTTTAGGATGATTTCTCAGGTAGTTTTCAGATGGTTCCACGTAATTTATAAGTAGAAAAATTAGCTGAAATCTAATGATTTGTAACAATCTGAATTACACGGGTCATCACCTCTCTTTTTCCGTGGTGCTGGGGATGGAACCCAGGCCTCACCCATGTTAAACACCTGCTCTACCACGAGTCCCACCCCCAACCCCTGGTTTCTTCTTCTCAAACCTCCTTCTCCACTCCCCTTTGCCCCTTCCTTCTCTATTCCCTGTCCCAGAAGCAGGATTCTAATGTGATTGTAAAATGCCTCTTCATTACATGTGTGCAGGAGCATATAACCTGCACTGAATCCAACATCTTTTTGTACTTTTCTCTAGACTAAACATGTCTGTAAGTTCCACCTGCTCCTGCCAGGTACAGCCCGGTGCCCACAGTGAGCACCAATCAAAGGGACTGGCTTCCCAGAATAATGAGCCCAAAGTGTCCTCTACCTCCAGGCCTCTGAGCCCAGTGCTGCAGTGCTGTCACTGTCCCTGGCCCCTAGCAGGCCTGCTAGGCATTTCTCAGGACTCTATACCTGGGAATGGAAAACTCTAGTGGAAAAAAAAAAAAAGCCCTTCTATCTAGAGTGGCCCCCAATTTGCTTTCCCATTCAGCTCCTCTAGTAGGAAGTGCCACGAGCTGGGCTCTTCTCACGCACATTCTCTGATAATATGTGGTTTTGAGCATCTCTTCATTTTTTTGTCAGTCTTTTTGTTTACTCATTGTAAACCGACATCTTTTACCCATTTTCTGATTTAAGTTTTTTTTTTTCCTTTTCTTTATTGGCTTGTGGGAATTCCTTGAACACCTAATGTCAGTATCTTGTTGATTCAGGTATACGCCCCTTTCTTCAATTTGCTGTAGCCTCACCATCTAGAGTACTTCATCAACAGAATTCCTTAAGTACTTTGTTAGAGTTTCTTTTCTTCCACTAACTACCAGGCAACTTTGGCCACATTGGCAAGAGGCCCAACCCGGGAGGATCTGGCCCCTCTCCTACCACACTGACCCTTGTCCATGTGCATGATGACATCACACTGTCTGAACAGCTGGCTGCAGCACAACTCAATGTCTGGAAGGGCAGGTCTCCTACTCAACTACTACTCCTGTATCTAAGCAACTCTGGGATGTTATTTTTCCATGAGGTTTTAGAGTATATTTAACAAGTTTCTTCCCCAAACCCCAGAGATATTTTTACTGAGATTCCATTAAACCTTAAGGCTAATCTGGTTGTGGCAGATGACTCTGCGGCCCTACACTTGTCCCACTGCAGTGTGTACACTACTGCCCCCACTTGTCCAAGGAAGCTTCAAGTTTTCTCTACAGAGATCTGGATGAAAATAACTCTTTAAATTATAGATCAATATATTTTGTGGTTATTCTGCTTTTTATTATCCATTCTGGTTGCTTATTACTGATTTAGAAAAAAACAACTGATTTTTAAAACTGACCTTGTAACTAACAGTTCTGCTGAATTAGTAATTACAAAGGTCTGTACTGACTTGGTTGTGGCTCACCATTACGCCTGTAAATAACCACAGTTTACTACTCCTCTCCTAACCCTCATCTATACCTCTGCCTCCTTCCTTTTCCAGGACTGTTTACACCCTGGCAATGATAAGGGACAGCTTATCATTGGTCTTTATCTCAAAGGGAATGCACCTAAAATCTCTTCATTAAATATAGTTGCTGCTGTGACATTTTGGTATTTAATTTTTACACAGGAAATTCACTGCTGTGACTGGATTGCTCAGAGTTTTAATCATGTATAAATATGAAATCTGAGCAAAAAAGTAATATTTTTTTTAAAGTCTAATGAAAGAAGGTTGCAAGGACAGGTTTTTCAGACATGTGATCTTGAACTATCCTTGCCTTCTAGGATAAGCTGCAGCCAATCATTATGAATTATTTGGGATTCAGTCAGTATATCACAACTTTTTTTGCACGGGGGTGATGATGGTGGTGGTACTGGGAACTGAAACCTGGAGTACTTAATTATTGAGTTACACAGCCATATATATCCCCAGCCCTTTTTATTTTTTTTGAGATAGGATCTCACTAAGTTGCTGAGGTTGACCTCAAACTTGTGATTTTCCTTCCTCAGCCTCCTGAGCCACTGGGATTCCAGGTCTGCACCACTGCACCCAGCAATATCTTATACATAATTTCTGCATTTAGTTTGCTTTTAAGTGACATGAGCTGATCATTTTCTGCAATTATCCTTAATTTGGAATGAAGATTTCAATTCTTTGGGCAGGACTCTCACTTCTTCTTTCTGGGGCAACTTGAGAGAGAAACTAAATTCTGGGGCAACTTGAGAGAGAAACTAATGGCCTTGAGTGCCTAACTGGCACTACCTACACTACTACTGTTACTGACTGGCCCCATGTGTTTAGGCATCACACTGGGCTTGCTCTGCCCCTAGTTTTCCTCCAGACAGGTGCTTGTTTGCATCCTCTGTTCATCTTTAAAATCAGTATTTCATTCTTATTGATATGGGTTCTCTTATATCTCGGCTGATTCTTTGTTGGCTGTGACTCATCTCTTCATTTTAGTGTGTCTTTTGTGATATTAGGAATTAAATTTATCACTATTTTCCTTTATGATTTGGCCTTTTATGTTTAAAAACCACCCCATCCCCCAAACTCTTTTATGCTGTCTTCCTCAAGTTTTGCAGTTCCACCTTTCATACTCATGTGGAGAAAGAAACCCAATTCCACTTTTCTCCAGAATCGATAGTCCCTTTCATTTGTGCACTCCAAGGTGCACCACGTCTCTGCAGTGGAGCCTCTGCATGACTGCCAGACTGCGTCATCTCCGTGAGGACAGCCTTTACTAGGAAGCCCTGGAGTCCAACGTGGGGATGCCTTCACCTTTTTCCTTCAGAGTAACCTTGGCTCTTCTCTGCAGGCTTTGTCTTTATGATCACAATTTTCGTGCAACTTTGGGCTGGGATCTTGACACAAATTTTATTAATTCATAATTTGTTGAGAAACGCCAAAGATATTTCCATTAGTGAACATGGCAAATCTCTGTATTGATATTTAGGTCTTCCAATAAACTTTCATTAATTTCTTTTCTCATTACAGTCTTTTTAGTTGTAGATGGACACAAGACCACTATTTTATTTATTTATTTTTATGTGTGCTAAGGATTGACCCCAGTGCCCCACACATGGTAGGCAAGTGCTCTACCACTGAACTACAAGCCCAGCTCTAAGGTCACATTCTTACATATAAGATTTGACATTTTACTAAGGACAAATAGGCAAACCTAGAATACCCCATATTGTTTATAGGACAGAGTGATTCTTCTTTGTAACCAGTAAACGCACTAAACTTCCCTATTAATTCTAATACATGTCTATAGATTCATCTTCTAGGTAGAAAATCATATTCTATAAACAATGATCATTTTGCCTGTTTATGTCCACCCTCACTCCCTCACTCCTTTTGCTTTTTGATGCTGTGTTTGCCAAGACCCCCGGGGCAGCACCGACAAAAGCAGTAACTGTCTGCAAACAGATCACCTCTAATATCCTTCTGTCCAAACAACCCCCCGTGTCACACCCTGGTGGCACAGCCATGGTCAGGTCCTCAGAACACACTTCTGGATTACTGCAGTTCCTCCCTGGGAGCCCCGACCACACGTGCAAATGTGATATCAGGTCAGGACTGAGTCTCCTCCCTCATACGGTTTTGTTTTGCAGCCATGGCAAGCACCAGGAAGCATCCTCTGCAACCTCTCAGCATTGTCGCAGAAAAAGGGCACTCAAGTTCTAGGCACCGGTTTGGCTGCAGTCCATAAAACTTGAAAGACTTTTTTTTTTTTTTTTTTTTTGTGGTACTGGGGATTGAACACAGGGATGCCCTACCACTGAGCTACATCCCCAATCCTTATTTTTTTATTTTGAGACAGGGCCTTACTAAGTTGCTGAGGCTGGCTCCAAACTTGTCATCCTCCTGCCTCTGCCTCCCAAGTAGCCGGTATTACAGGTGTGCTCCACCATGCGTGACTGAAGTTTTTTCATTACTCAGCTTTAAAATTCCATTCTGATTCTTTTTTGGATCCATAAGTTTGAAAGTAAGGTTGCTAATTTCCAATTATAATTTTTTTAAAAAGTTACAATTTTGCTACTGAATTAGAATGACTGCATTACATCTGGAGACAGTGTCCCATGTGTATGACACTGAGCCTTTGGGCCTGAGCTCCACAGCTTCCATACAAGTCAACTTCTACCAGGAGTCAAAATGTGCTAATTTCCGTAACTGCCAATCTGCTAGACTCAAAATACAGTCTTCTGAACGCAAACACACACAGGGAGAAGGGCATTTTAGGAGCCTAAACTTTCCATCTCTTCATTAAGATGAATGAATTTAATGAAGATGTTAGGACGACTTCAAGTCAATGTCTCAACACTCATTTCAATCAAATGAACATTTCCATGTCTGGGGCTTCTCCCCAACCATTTTCCAACCAACTGACGCCGCAGGACGGACCATCTAGCCCAGTTACCTTTTGAAGACTGCGGTCTCCGTCTTGGCATCCACGGTGAGGCTGAGTGTTTCCTTCATGCCGCCATTCATCACCGTCTCAGTTACCTTGTCTGCACTCTCGGCATCCTCCTCTCCATCGGAGCTGGCTTCCATGGCCACACTGCTTGGCGCTGAAAAGAGTACACAGCTGATGGTCACACATACCAAACCCCACCTGGAACATCATCCCTCTGTTAGAGGGCCCCGCCCGTGTCACATCTACTGCTTGCCGATGATGACAGAATGTCTGTCTGGTGCTGCTTGGCTGAATTCTTACAGGCCACTGGGGTCACGAGCCACGGTTTCTTCATTGGAGAACTGGTAAGAAACCTACAGCCTTCACAGCTGTGTCCCCCTCTGACCTGGCTTTCACACAGCAACCCTGGTGCTCCCGATGGTCCCACTCTACAGAATGGGGCAGAGGACACAGTCACCAGTCCTAGCCTTTTCTTGCCTTTTTTACTGTCATTTTCTCGTGCTGTTCTGGTCATCCCTTTGTAAGTTGTAGTGGTAATAAACTTGAGTGAATGGCAGACTGCCCTGGATTCCAACCCTAGTACTGCCACTTCCTGGATGTGAAACCCTTGGGCAAGGAACCTTACCAGTGCCTCAATATCCTCACACATAAAGTGGAACCAGTGAGGCGACTTACAACAGCTGAAGGACTGTGGCTACCTATTCAAATGTTTAGGAGCTTGATAAATAAAACCACACTAGCCCCTGGCTTTAGTCCTCCCCAGGATCCTGCTTCTAGGGGCCTCTTCTTGCATCATCTTTCTTTTCCAAGGACTCATGCTCTGTTCCCTCTACATACTCCCACACTCCTAACTCCCCATCATACCCCCACCTCCCCAAACCCAAGTCATTGGTGGAAAGGTTCAGAAGCTGGCACGATGGCCACACCTGTAATCTCAGCTACTGGAGAGGCTGAGAAAAGGAGATGGCAAGTTCTAGGCCAGCCTGGGCAACTTAGTGAGGCCCTGTCTTGTAATAAAATAAAAATTTTTAAAAAGGGCTGGGGTGTAGCTCAGGGGTAAAATACATGTCTAGCATGTATGAGGCCCTGGGTTCTGTCCCCAGTACTTGGGGGGAAGCCCAAATGGTTCACACCTGCTGCAAGGAACATCTGTGAACATTCTGAGCAGTAAGGCAAACCATGGTGCTGAGGTGGAGCTCAGTGGTAGAACACTTGCTTAGTATGTGTAGGCTGGATCCTCAGCAGCACGTATAAGTAAATGTAATAAAGGTCTATTGACAACTAAAAAAATATTAAAAAAAAAAATAAGGCAAACCATGGGAACTGCAGACACTATGACCATTTTATTTGCTCATAAAGGTGAAAGCAAAATAAACAGTCCTACAGCCTCAAACAGGTCCAGAGATGACTGGGGCCAGGCCTGACGTGTCTGCATCAGTTTCTGGTTTTGTTCGTCCTAGGTGCTGGAGGTCAAGGCAGTCCTGCGCTCTGGGCCTCAGGGGCCTCACCTGTACACTGTCCTCACCTGCACACGGACAGGTCTGACAATCTATAGGCCTCTTACTGCTAGAATCAACAGGCTACGGTTCTGGAACAACATGTTAGGTCGGTGGCGGCGACTTGGTGTCGACTTAGTGGCAACTTAGAACAAAGTAGCCCACGCCGAAGAAGAACATCAATCAGATGCTGGCGGAAACGCCTGTCAATCAGCCAGATCTCCTGACTAACGCCTGTCAATCACCAGGACCCCCTGGCCAATCCTGGAGTTCAGCCAACTCCAAGGGGGCAAGGGACCCCAGAAAAACCTTTTCCTGTCCCAAGCCCTTCCCTTCCTGCTGTAAGCCCCATAAAAGTCCAGTCCAGTAGAGCTTCCACGTGGTTTCTCCTCAGACCCTTCTCCTGTCCCCTCTGTGGGTCTGATCGAGTTCCGCCCGGGAGTGATATCTCAATAAAGCCTGTTCAGCGGTCCTTTTAAATCTGCCTCCTTTGGCCATTGCCTGCCCCGACTGATCTGACAACATACACAATTTCTTTTCCTTGGGTGCCCTGTGGACATCAGGGCCACTCTCTTATTTTCCTGGTCCTGTGAGGTCCAACTCTGAGTCAGGTCTGGGTTGCAAAGCCTGCTATATGCGTGCAGGCCCCGCTGTGCACTCACCCTCTGGCTGTGCTGCCAAGGCAGTGACACTGGGAGTCAGGGGATCCATGGCTTCAGTGCTGGTTTCCATTTCCACTGGAGAATTACTCCTTAAAGAATCTTTAGTGCTTTCAGAAAAGAGAAAATTCAGATGTTAACAGTGGGAACAGTCCTCAGCCACTTCATTATTCACAAAAACCCTCTGAGAACAAGTGTGGAATAAAGTCAAGTCAGCCTCTGTAGGAGGAGCAGGGCTGCACACTCCAGGGACACACAGGTGGCTATCTGGAGGAGCACGAGGGTAGGAGGGCAAAGCTATAGAAGGCCAGGCCCTCGGGGAATTGGAAACAGGCTCAACAGGCCCTAAGGCCTGGGTGATAGATAAATTCTGTGTCTACTGGATCCAGCGTTTTCACAAAACTCCTAACTAAACTCCAGGCAAACTGCCTGGAGGCATGGGCTATCTTAATGCTACTCATTGTTGGAACTATAAAAGCACAGGAAGAAACACCAGGGGACCAAGCCATGGGGCAGAAGGCTAGTGACTCTGCTTCCAATAATCCCAGAGATTGCTGTGCAGGGTTCAAGAGAAGCATTCCTAAGTAACCACAGGCTTTTTCCCCCCAGGCAGGAAGAATTTGGTCCTATGCTGGAGCAGGGCTGATGAAAGAACTCCTACTTTGGAGACATTATCACTTGGAATCTTACTTGGAGCTTGGAAGAGCTCAGTGCTACTACTAGAGGTGCTACGAAACACTGCAGGCTGTCCTTTGCTTTTAGGATGGTGACTGAGTTTGCCTTCCTATCTTCTGCATTATCAGCAAGTGCTTAGGATAGGAAAAGCAATAAAGTCTTTCAAGTGGGGTGATGGAGATTATTCTTTGTTTTTTTCCTAGTAGACGAAGAAAACATTTAGCAAGTCTAATGGGACTTGAAATCCATGGTTGATACTCAAAGGCTGACAATGCTATTCAGGAAAATTATACAATCAGAGGCTTCTGTCTTGCAGAATAATACAAATAACAAGGCTAACACAGGATATAAGTCCCTATTAACTACTGAATTCAAGATACACTTTGCATTTTTATGTAGCAACATTCCACACAAAGGTGCCATCAGGAGCTCATTCTTATTCTCAACCTTGTCAACTGCTCCTTGGAGCTGAAAAAGCCAACAGGGCTGTCATCCCTGGCCATGTCCTGCCAAGGCTCAGAACAAACCTTCCCAGGCCACTTGTTCAAGAGCTCCCCCTTTCCCAATTGGTCCTAGAGTAAAGGAAGATGGTGACTGCTTTGCCTGTGATGGAGCTGTCAGTACCTCCCCCATGTTGGCTTCCAATCTAGCTGATGGCACTATTCAACTCAGAGGTCAGTAAAGGTAAGGAACATAGGTTAGGAGTTAACACTATTATTCCTGTGGAAATGGTCAGACAGCACACACACACTCACCTCAGAGATGACGTAAACTCTGAAAAAGAAGCCCAGCCTGTCTCCTTAGTTGGCATTGGCTCCTCTGTGCTCCAGACATCAGAGCCCACTGAGTCTAACGGAGTGCCATGGGTGGTCTCCATTGGGACATCAAAGTTGGCCGACCAGCTGGGTGCTGAAACCAGGCAAAAAATTTTGTTTGGAGACTATTTCAGTAGGTTGGTGTAACACAAAGTACTTCTTGAGCAGTATCCGTGCCTACGGTCCAGACTACTCTGGAAGTTAGGGAGGAAGACGGCTCAAGCCAAGAAGCCAAGGAGCTCAAGCCTGGACAAAGAGAGATCCCATCTCAAAGAAACAAGAGCAAAGAGGAGGCGAAACAAGAAAGAAAAAGACAAAGATACTTTCCTAACAGATTAGCAATGACAAAGAAAGACGGAGGCCATAGAGAAAGGGAATTCTAGCTGACCACTAAAGGCCTGGGAAGGGCAGTCACCTGGAGGGCACCATGACAACACCGCCTCATTACGGATTCTCCTTTCAGCCAGCAGGTTCATTCCTAAGAGGTTTTTCCAACAGAAATATTACACAAGGATACAAAGCCACACATAAAAGATGTGTTCATGCTAACTTCTGAGTTCTGACAAACGTTCCAAGAATCTATTAATACTGGGAAAAGCAGCTGAAGGGTCTCTGGAACCTTCTGGACTATCTTTGCAACTTTTCTGTAAATAACTTCCAAAGCGATAAGCCTATTTTTAAAAAAGAACATATTAGTTATGCAATTGTAGTAAGTTGGACACACCCAGGATGCTTCCCAGTGCAGGTCCGGCTGCACCTCCCAGGCTCCATGGCTTCGCTGCAGTCCCCTGTGGATAAGCTCACACAGTGGGAAAGCTACCGGCCTGAAGGCTTGGGGTTGCTCTCCAAGACTGGAGCCACAGGGCTACTCAGCTGTGCTCCCTGTGCCTGCTACCCGAGTCTGGGCCTAACCAGAGGTCTGTTCAGTGTCCCTTCAATGAAGTCAGGTAAAGTCAGGTCTCTGCTTGCTCTGCCTGTGCCCAGTGCTTTTCTTCACAGTCTAGAGACCCTCAAACCCTGTGGGAAGCCCTGCTCTCCACCAGGGTGTTTTCTACCACAGTCAGAAGCCTCCAGGCTGTCGGGAAGAAATGCTAGGGGACCTGCTGGCCATCTGGGATGCTTGTCCCAGAAACAGATGATTGAGATGTACCTGTGCCAAATAGAAACATTCCAATTTTAGAGAGAGCCCTTTCTGGGACTTTGTGCAAATGAAAGCTTTCCAAGTTCCTTCCTCACTGTTCAATTCAGACAAAGACTGTCTATACCGCAGAAACTGAGTTGGGGTTTGTTTGGTTATGTCATGTCCTTGAATCTGTGTGAGTATGGCAGAGCTCCGCGACAGCCATGAAGGATAATACCTGAATGTTTCAAAGTCTCACCTCAAATCTCAAAAAAGCAAATCTGACAGGTATTTCTGCCTGCTTAACCTCAGGCCGAGTCAGGAATCCCTCCATTAGAACCAGAGCTCCACTCACGTGCAGCTCACTTGACAGGACTTCTCCACTGTCACCTGGGGGACAGTGCTTCCCAGGTAGCCCAGAGCCAGTCTAACGTGAGAAACTGTTCTCCACAGTTCACAAGCCCCAAAGACATCAGAGGTCAGCCCTCCTTATGCACTCAGAGATCTGATGAAAAGAAGCCTTGCCCAAGCAACAGGGACGCCGGATGGCTGGGGTCCTGTTGTGCTCGCCCAGGGAGTTAGCCCAGGTATTCTCCTCTCTCCCCATCCCCACCCAGTTCTAGAGTCACAGTGCAATAGTGCGTGGTCTCCTCCAAGTCCTTTATCACACTCCAGTCCCTCAAAGCACCAGTTCTGAAATGTTCTTCCTCATCTTACAAGGAAATTCTACACATGCTAGGACATGATGAAGCTTGATACTGCAATGAGTGTAATAAGCCACCCACAAGGGAGAATGTCTGGAGCAGTCGAGTTCACAGCTTCAGAAAGCAGGATGGGGTGCCGGGGTGAGGCAGCGGACAATGGGTTGAGTGCTCTGTGGGCATCAGTTTTCAGTTTGGTCAGACGAAACAGTTCTAGGGATCTGCCACACAGCCCGTGAGTGTACATTAGCAGCCTTCCACTAAACCGACCTTTCTGGACCAGAAGACAAGGGTGTATCTGCCCTGTCACCTCCTTCTGCACCCCTACCAGCTCTCCTATTTCTCACATATATCAGCAGCTCAATGGTGTTCCTGTCCCCAGCATGGATTTTCTAGTCTAGCTCTTACAGTCTGCCACAAATGCCTGTTTAATCCTCAGGGTCCCTAGAACTTTCAAGACAGGATTCTGGACCTGGCTCTTGGCCTTACTGTCTCTCTCCTTCTCATCCTGTTCTTGAAGTACATTAAGCAGCTTGGGTCTCAGTGCCTTCTTGTTAGTTGTTCTGTCTTTCAAACTGGCTAATTCCTAGTTGTTCTTGAGCACCACACCCTCAGGGAGGTCTGTGCAGATGCTGGGCAGCGCTGAGCTTCCCTCTTCCAGCACTCTGCTCTCCCAGCAGGCCCTGCATGTTGGGGGTACAGCCAGAGAGAGGCTGCACCTGGGGCACAGGAAGTCCTGGATAAAGGCAAGCTGACCTGAACTGGGAAAGATGTAGGGGCTGGTGAGCAACCCTCCTCTCTTCCCTGGCTCGAAAGCAGATGTGCTGGATGACAGCTCTGAGGTCCCATAATGGACCAAGGAAATGAAGGCCTTCCTAGCAACAGGAAGGTGGTCAGGCTTGGGGAAAGCCCACTGTCAACCTGAGTGACTCCTTCCCATGAAGGTTTTCCCAAATTTTATAAGTTAGCAGTGTTTGTAAGTCAACTCTTCTTGGTAAGTAGAAGGGTGCAGACTGACTCTTAGTTGAACAAGTTTTATGGCGTAAGTTTCATAAATAACTGTGAAGAACCCATTTAAAGATGCTTAAGCATTATATTGCTTTCTCTGGTCTATTCCATTTATGATTCCACAAAACATGTTTCCTCATCTCTGCCAGCCTGTGGTTTTCCCCTTTTGCTACAGCACAGGTCTGTGGAGGCTGAGGGGGGACTTCCCAAGGTACAAAGTCCTCTGGCCAGACTCACCTGGACAATAACACCCATGGCCAAAGCCTAACCTGTTCGTTCTGGGAGGCCGGGTGCCAGAACTTAAATCTACAAGGGATTCATACCACCAGGTGTGCTTCAACTTGACTATTTATTCAGAAGCCACTTCAGACAACGGACTGATTTTGCCTATTTTTCAAAATACAAATTTAACACATCACAACTAACACATAAGAACTAGGTGACTTACGTTCATTCAGGTCTACCTCCATTTTATCCTCTGTATTGGCGCTACTGGACTCAAACAAGTCCTGCTTTGCTCCATCTTCTTCTTCAGAATCTGTACTTTCTTCGCTGTCTGTACTCCCCGAGCTGCGAAGAAAGAAAAAGGACTGAAATATTTAATGCTGCTTATCAGCCACCAGCTAAATCCAGAACAAGCAAAAGGTCACCTAACAAAATAAGATCAACAGTGCTTCCACCTTGTCACTGCCTACAGGCAGCCTCGCTGGGACATGGGTTGTGCGGGTGGAACTTCACACGTAAGCCAGCAACCGCTCCCCAGCTGGGGTCCCCGAAGGTGCAGACCACCATCTAGATGGCTGCTCCAACAGGCAGGCAGTGTGTCCCACCATGGGGTAAGCTGCACTTTCCTAGTGACCATGGATGATGACCATCCTTCCATATGTGTTATCTTGTCATTTTGTCCTTTCTTAACTTTTTTCACATTTTTTGAGCGTTTAAAAATTTGACATGTATTTTTTTTTAATTGGGTGAAGAGTCTTAACTCTGCGTGCAAATTCTTTATCCAATTCATGACTTGAATTTTCAGTGTGCAGTGTTTTCCTTGAGTGTCTTGTGAAGATTTTGTAAAGCTTTAAAATTTGACATTCAACTTACTAAATCTTTTTCATGTACTATGCTTTAGAGACATATCGAAGATGAACTCAGATCATGTGATTTTCTACATTTTCCTTAGCAGCTTTGATTTCTTGCCTTACGTTGGGGCATAAGATCCACTGTGTTACTGTGAGTCTGTAGTTAAGAAATGGTTTCAACATGGATGTCCAAGTGTCCTAGCACTGCTTGCTGAGACTGCTGCTTCCACAGCAATGCCTCAGCACACCCATCCACAGCCGAACTGGCCTGTTTTCAGGCTCTTCATTCTGTCCACAGACCCACTCCCTATCTCCTTATAAATATCACAATGTCTCCATTACTGCCTCTTGAAATCAAGTGCTAGTGCTCCAATTTTGCTGCTCTTTATGAAAGTCACCTGGCTGTCCTATTCTATATTCTAGGTTCTTTGTACTTCCACAACAATTTAAGAAGGATGTTGCTAGTGATCATGCTTAGATCATGCCGGACCTGGGAGAACCGGCACCTGCACAATACTGAGTCTTCCATTCATCAATATTTGTCTTTGATTTGTTTCAGCTACATTTAATGGATCTCAGTGCACGCTTTACACATGTTGTTAGATTTATCCCAACGTATTTAATATTTTTGATGCCATTATGGAAAGCACTGTTTGGTAATTTCAATTTCAACTGTTACTTTCAGTCATACAATACACAATTATATTGACCTTGTACAACACAACCTTGCTACATGCATTTGAATTATTCCAGTAGTCTTTTCTGCATCAATGGTCATATTGTCTGTGAGCAGTTTATTTCTTGCCTTACAATCTGGATGCCTCTCTTCTTTCCCACTTGGGGCATTAGCTAGCAGTGAAGGATAATACTGAAGCAAAGCTGCACGAGAAGACATTCTTGTCTCATTCCTGCTATTAGGGGAAGTTACTTGGTCTTTACTGCTAGGTGTAATGCCAACAGCAGCTTTCTACATACTTCAATCAGGATGAAGAAATTTCCTTTTGCTTCTAATTGCTGAGTTTCTACCACGAATGGACACTGATCATTTTGTAACACATCCTCGCTGACAGACTTTAATATTCTGGCTGGGGATATAACTCAGTTGGTAGAGTGCTTACCTAGCATGCACAAGGCCCTGGGTTCAATTTCCACCCCCCCCCCCCCACACACACAAAAATTTAAGATGTCGAAGCAATTCCACATTCTGGGAGTTAACCTCAGTCACGACACGTTATTGCATCTGATTTCCTTATGCTCTTAATTTATGTATTTTCAGGAGAACTACTAGCTACTTTCCTCTTCTTATACAAGAATGCCAAATTTTGGTAATCTGCTACACTAATGGGGCTTCAAAGAATTAGATGGGCAAAAATTTCTGTGTAGAACTGGTTTAGCATCTTTCTAAAATGTCTGGTAGAATTCGACAGCAACATCACCTGGAACTGGAATTTCTACTTTCTGGTGGTAAGTTTTAAAACAAACTTTGACACCTTTAATAGACAGGATCATTAAGGTGTTTTTGCTTCAGTTTTAGTACTTTGCATCTTTAAAAGATCACTTGGGTTTTTTGGCAGAGTTGTTCATAATTTCCTTATTATCTTTTACATCTCCCAGGTCTACAGAATGTAGACTAATGTCACCTCTCTCATTCTTGATACTAACATCATCTTTTTTTTCCTGATCATTCTGGCTAGAAGTTTATCAATTTTATTGATTTTCATGAAGAACAACTTTTGGTTTTACTAAGTTTTTCTACTGCTTTTCTGTTTTGTACTTCACTGAACTCCACTCTAATCTCTGTATCAGTTATTTCTGCTTACAAGGGTTTAATTTGCTCTTTTCCTAGTTTCTTTATGTAGAAGCTGAGGCTATTCTTTCTTCATTTCTAATACACCAGTTAGTGCTAAGAATAATTTTCTGTGTAAAGTTTTAGCTTCATCCCCAAATTAAGCACAGTACTGTGGAAATTTTCCCTTTGATTTCTTTTCACCCATGTGTTACTCAGTTTCTAAATATTTGCAGATTTCCCAGGGATCTTTCTGATGCTGATTTCTAATTTGATTCCATGTTGATCAAAAAATGACATGATCTCTTTAGACTTTATTGGGATTTGCTTTATTCTCTGAACATGGTCAATTGTTGCTAAATATTCCACCAACTTGCAGGACTGAGTATTCTGCTGTTGGGCAGACTTCTTTAGAAATGTGCAAGTGGAACATTTCAGGGGACAGTGCTGTGCAACTGTTCCACAGTCTATGGCTTCTGCGTGTTCAACTCTATGTCTGCTCCGTCTTCTTCATGAATTGACCACTTTGTTATTGTATTTTCCCTTTGAAATAATCTTGGAGATTTCCTAGCTTTTTGTTTTACTGGTATTGGTGTGGTTTACCTTTTTCCCTTTGACCTGTTTCTGTCTGCATGTCTGACTATTTCAAAGGCATATGAACTTAGGCTTTGTTTTCTAGTCTAATCTGACGTGTTTACCTTTCATTTATTTTTATTTCCTGGTGCTGGGGGCTGAACCCATGGTCTTGTACCAGCACTCTGCCACAAAGCTAATCCCCAAACCCTTGCTCTCTAGTGGGGGCCTCTGGATTGCTTAGTTAACATGATGAGTACCATCATCTTACTGTTAGTTTGTCTAGCCGCCCTTTGCTCTCTTTTGCTGCCTTCATTTGGAATTTTTTATGATCTTATTTCCTATTTGGCTTGTTAACATTACTCCTGCTCTGTTTTGGTGACTGCTCTAGGGTTTGTAGTATATTCGTCTTGAACTTATTGCAGCCCATCTTAAAGTGACAGAATCCAAAACTAAAACCAAAGCAAATGTCCATCAACAGGAAAAGATACACACTAGTACATCTAATTAATAAATACTACTCATCAATAAAAAATAAAAAGGTATTGATGCATTACTTGGCACAATGGCCCTCCAAATAATTATTCTGAGGGGAAAAAAAGCTAGATAAAAAGTGTGAAATGTATTACTTCATTTATATAGCTCTTGAAAGTGCAAGTTATAATCTAAAGGAAAAGAAAGCAGACAAGGCTCAGAAACAGGAGGGCTACAAAGGGCCTAAGAACATTTGGGGGGCTGGGGCTCAGCGGTTGTGCACTTGCCTGGCATGTGTGAGACACTGGGTTTGATTCTCAGCACCATATAAAATAAATAAAGGACTATCAACAACTAAAAAAAAAAAAAAAAAAGAAAGAAAGAAAAAGAAAAGAAACAAAAAAGAACAGAAACAAAAAAGAAAAGAAAAAAAGAACATTTGTGGATGAAGGACAAGCCTGTGGTCCTAACTGGGGTGATGGTTTCAACAAGGGTCACACTCACAGTTCTTTAGCATGCAGCCTAGTGTGTATCAATTTCACCTCCACAGAGTTGCTGTGTAGACAACCCTGCCCTCTCAGCCTGTGCTCCTCCTGGGGGCCAAGGGCTTTCCCCCAGGCATGTCTCCCACCACATGTCCTTCTGCCCTTTCCACACCTGGTGCTCTTGCAAGGCCACTCAGAGATACCTCTCCACATGAGGACCAAAACCTCATAGTAAATGGCAACGAACAAATCTGACTGAAACTTTGTCTTTAAAAAAAGGTCACCCAAAAAAACACCTGCCTTTTACTGTCTGGCTCTAAAGCTACAGCAGCTATCTTGTGATCAGGGGATAAACCAACATGCGGAAGATAATAGAGCAGAAATAAATGAGACTCCAGGTCAACTCTAGATTATAAGAACAACATACCCTTCCCTGCTTAAGCTATTATAGAATCCTCCATGATCTGTGGCAGTCACTGAGAGATGCAACCTAAGTGCCAGCACACACAGGGACCAGGCACCTCCAACGACACCTGGCAGATGGGGTGGGAGCTTTACTTTCCTTCTATACCCCTTCTGTTCCCTTTGAATTTTAGCCCATGTGAAAAACATTACTTATGAAAAAATAAGTAAATTTTAAAAAGTTCAGCTACTGCTCTTCATCCCCGTCTCAGCTCTATGAAGACCCTGATGATGAGCACTCATATAACTAGAACTGCCAGCACACAGAAGCAGTATCTCTTCAGACTTTTGTGACAAGAGTGATGAAAAAAAGACCCGATGGACCTAGATGGTAACCACTGCCAAGACCCTGTCTTTCAAGATAAACTTTTGGAAATGACTTGAGACAATAATAACTCAGCTGCTGCCATCACTGGGGGAACACTACTTAGTCAAAGGAAGGAAGTGACACACCGATCGGACACTTGCAGCATTTTCCAGTGTGTAGCTGTGACTGCGGCACTACAGAGAGGAGAACCAGCACCAGCTCCCCTGGGTTCACAGGGGCTTCCTCCTCACCATGGCCGCTCGTCTGCTACACGAGCTGCATGCAATCAGGGCTACAGCAAACCCTCCTTCACCTGGATCGCCTCTGGGACTCTGGCGTACATGCAATGTGCTTTTCCTCCCAGATGTCCTCCTCGTCAGAGCCACCATCATCAAACTGTTGTATTCTCTCCTTACAACACGCTTCAAACAGAGCAATATTACCCTAAATAAAACCAAGAGTGAGAAAAAGAAGAAAAATTTAAAATCTTATCGTTTTCTCCCCAAGTAACCAACATGAATTGCGTTTTTTCAATTTGCTTTAAAATACAGTGTCTAGGGGCTGGGGCTATGGATCAGCGGTACAGCGCTTGCCCAGCACAGGCAAGGCCCTGGGTTTGATCCTCAGCACGACATAAAAATAAATAAGTAAAATAAAGGTACTGTGTCCAACTACAAAAAAAAAATAAATAAATAAATTTAAATGTTTTTTAAAAAATACAGTGTCTATCACACCAAAATAAAATGTAAGCATCTAATTTCAACTTCTGTGTAAGTAACAAGAAGCCCTAGAAAGATGTGCAGAGCCTGCTTGCAAGTGGCTTGGCCACACACTTCTCTCAAACCCATTTTCACCTAGTCGAAGCCCCATAGCGGTTAACCTTCCCTCCTGCCCCAGAGAGGCAGTCCCAGATCTTTCCAAAAAGGAAAAATGATTCATGCTCCCTCTGCAGCTCCCAGTCCAGTTCACAGTGATGAGTGGCATGGTCCCAATCAGCTGCTGTTTCTAGCTCATCGCACCAGCAAGGAAACCAGTGGTCTCTCATGCTAATCACCCTAAAATCAAAGCTTTGCTCATTCCAATGGCAGCTGCACCTGGGTTTTCCAAGAAGCCTGGTGATGAGAGGTGAGCCCTGGTCCAACCCAAGTTTCTCTCCTGGTAATATAAAAGAGACAAACTGCAGCCTTCCCTTTGAAGCCAAATGTCTATGCTGCCATCACAAGTGACCCTGGTTTCATGAGCGCAGTCACAACTTAAACCAGGGTTGCAACCTCATACCCGCAGGGCTAGGTAGCCCTCTAGAGTAGGTGACACGTGTGAGACGTCAATCTGACCTGTGAGCTCCAGGAGTATAGAGGGTACTAGTGCAAGTGGCAACCACACCCGGACTCCAACAAAACCCAATTCCACCCTTCATGTGCCCTGTTACTCGCAACAGTAAATTTTTATACTTACACTTTCATTTGTATTGAGAGTAAAGTTGATGTCTGACACCCGATCAAAAGAAACACTGTAAAAAGAATATAAGTATAAAAACTTGTTAATTATCTATAGGCTCCCAGAATCAGTATTCATGAAATTTCCTAAATTCAAAGCATTCACATTACCATCAAACTGAACAAAACAATCTTCTTGTATAAATTATGCACCCCTCTTGGCATTAAGGATGCCAGGGGTGGGATGGAAATCTGAGACATAGCCTCTAGGAAACCTAAAAGCCTTCTGACAAAGAATTTGACATCATGGTAACAACCACAGTTCCATGAACCATACTAATACAATCAAGAAAAAAGATACTCGCAAAGAAAAACTACATTAAAACCTGAAAAAGTAGAGAAATGTTGTCAGGCATCAGGCTTTCTCCAGTTACAGCTAAATCCATACCAATCACAGGCAATCCCCAAAAGCATAGCCAGGAAAAGAGGAGGCAGGAAAACATTCACAGTGAATAAAACTGTAAATGCAATTCTTGAATAGGTGAAGCTTTTAATTCTTAAGAGATCTGTTCTAATCAATTGTTATTCCAAGCAACAAGTTTTAAAGAGATCTGGATTCCTACTAAGTAACACTCCTGGAGTTCAGACAGGTCAAGTAGGGGTCTGAAGGCTCTCAGGTGAGGTGGGGGATACAAGCCTGGGTAAAAGTTCCTGGACTAAACATGTAACTCTCCAGGAGAGTTCTCGCTCTTTATGGATTAAGATAAGCCAATCCTTAAGGCAGCCGACAGCCCTCAAACCCTGCTGTTTACAGTGGAACCTCTGCTCCACTGTGTCAATACTGTGTGTTTATGGCACATAAGAAGCTATAAAAATATTTTAGCTTCTCATATACTGTAAACTGCAATTTGTAACAAACAACAGCCTCCACTGGCTGCAGTTCAACAAATGACTGAGAACCGACTGCCGCCAAGGCCACACAGCAGGCACTGTGTGCTCATGGCACAATCAACACCCCCCAGGATTCAAATCCTACATGCTTCAATTCTGTTCAGTGAGCTCTAAAACATATCTCCAAAATGCTGTTTACAAAGAGCTGTCCTTTCCCAAGGTCAGAGGCTAGAGCACTGATTTGCACCTGTGAGTCACTTATACATGTTCTATTGTCTCATTCTTTCCCATACCTATAATTCTCACTCTCTCTCATCCTGATTACAGAATGAGTGGTGCAACTGTCTGGCTCTTGCCAGGAAGAATCCAAAAGTGCCTTACGATGAGACCCTGAGAGCAGAGAAAACACGCAGGGCAGAGTTGCCCCTGCGAATCCAGCCTTACTGGGAATGTCATACCACCTTGCTCAGCCTGTTCATGAGTACGCCTCCAGATAGGAAATGAGGCACAGGGACTACTTACTTGGGGAATTCTACTTAACACCACCTAGAAGAACAGAATAAGGACATGGGTTCCCAGAAAAATGATAATCTAGCAAAAAAACAAACTTTGTGATAGAGCTCAAGCCCTTGGGATGGTGCATCTTTCCTGGGGTGATATGTTATGCCCTGGGTGTCTGAAGCTTAAAGCTGGATATGCTGGAACTAAAGGGCCACCAGGGAGAGTACCCATCATAATCATAAAAAGGTCTCACAGAGAAAGGCAGTGAACGTGACAAAAGGAAGACATACTCACTTGCCAATGTCATCTTGATCTGCAAACTTCTCATCGTTGAAGCCAAACTGGTCAATAAAATTGGACGTCATTTGTTGCATCTGATAATCAGAAAAGGCCTGGCAACCCCAGGACCAGTGACAGTGATATAATGATTCTAATGACATTCTACATATTATCTGCCCATTTGTGTTTTAGAAATCATTTTATTTACACAGCCATATGGCTTTAAAAGTTGGTGTGTTTTTTTTAATCAAATAATTTCAGACACATTTTGCCAAACATGTAAACATATTTGAAATTTGGTTCACAATTAGTTCTATTGCACAAGTCACTGTGAGAAATGCTGAGTGACCACACTGTCCT
The DNA here is from genome assembly GCF_964194105.1 of Spermophilus citellus. Classification (NCBI taxonomy): domain Eukaryota; kingdom Metazoa; phylum Chordata; class Mammalia; order Rodentia; family Sciuridae; genus Spermophilus; species Spermophilus citellus. The sequence goes on along the minus strand of NC_138183.1, from coordinate 253,005,615 downwards.
CTGTTGTCAATCATCTTTAGGGAGAGGTCTGAAAAGTGATCTGGTGGCTAGTCTGAAATTATAAGGTGCATCAGCCATCTCATGGCACACCAACTTTACCCTAAGACCCAACAGGCACCGACCACCCACCCATCCTCCCTGCCATCCCTGGGGTACCCAATCCACCACAGCAAAAACGACTGAAGAAAAATATCATGATCCTATAAACAAAATGTTCAGGGTCAGTTCATTTTCTAAAAAAACAGACTGAAGTCTCAGAAGCTGGGCAGAGTGTGAGACAGAATTGACTTCTACACTACCTACCTTATGTAGAGGACAGAAAGTTCTCAAGCTCATCTGAAAGCACTCGAGAAAGCCTAAGACGTCAGAGGCCTGTGGAGAAGCGAGTTCTGCCTCCTCACGTCACTACCTAGTGGGTGCCAGGCTCACGTGTGCTTTCTTAATTGAACAATGAGGGAATGCTCTAATGGGCTCCATGGAAAGTGCCTACGCTCTTCACGCACGCCGGAGGAAGCAGACAGAAACAGCGAGTCAGGAACGACGACACACCAAGAAAAGTGCCACCTCCTCATTCTAACCCAGATGACCAACAGGACACATATCAACCAATGTGTGTGCTGCCCAGTGGACAGAGGTGCCGTCCCCCACAGGCCAGCCCCGGGAGGGGTGGCTGGCTGACCTGAGCTTCACCTCTGTGGCCACTTGCTGGAAGGAGGCAGCCATGACTGAGTCAAACTGACTTGTAGGGTCCACAGCTGAGTACAGCCCTGAGTCCACCCTGCAGATGCATCCTACAGAAATGCCCTGACAATTAACTCCAGATGGCTCATTCTGGTGGCAGGGAATTATGGCAGAGATAATCCAGATGGAAGGTAATTAAAAAACAAACCTTATATTTGGCTTTGGAAAGTATCTTTTGCTTAGATCTGAGAAAAAGCTGCATCTTGGGACTGGGGTCGTGGCTCAGTAGTAGAGCGCTTGCCTTGCACATGTGAGGCACTGGGTTCAATCCTCAGTACCACATAAAAAAATAACAAAATAAAGATACTGTGTCCATGTATAACTAAAAAAGTATTTTAAAAAAAGAAAGAAAGAAAGCGCTGCATCTTATTGGCTAGATACAGAGAACCCCAAACCTCACTTGCCTCTCACACAAGACCATCACCCTGTTCACACACACCTCCACACTGTCCCCTTTCTGGCCTATGGAAATGACATTATGTGAGCACATGGGGGCATGGGGCTAGTGGATAGCTGGCTACAGGACAGTCAATCATGGTATATTTGCAGAGGTGGCTTTGTAGCATGGGGTAAAGCATGGAGTGCAAACGAAAACTGAGTCTTGGGAATTTGGTTGAAAGCAGAAGAGGGGGGACAAGTTCTGGATGACAAGCTGAACTTTGGGTATATGAAAGGTAAACATGATAGGCAACATTCACATCCATTAAATCAAAAAGAAAGAAACCAACTCCTCTGAATTATAGCCATTATTTCTTACGCTTGGTACTTTTAAGACATGCTAAAGAACCAGAATGTCATTCTACCAGGAAGGCAGCATTTGGTCATAGAAGGGTGAGGTTCTCTCCCAGTTGTCTTTTTACTCCATCATCAGAATGTAGACAGTAAGTGCATTAAGTGCATAGCAAATGCACTTGCACCTGCACAAAGACGCCCATGTGCACTCTGTAGGTGTGAGTCTGCACTACTCCACCTATGCATCTCAGAGGGCATCTCCATAAGTTCTGGGTCTACTGTGGCTTCTAGGAAGAATCAACCAGCAAAGCACTCCACACTTCAAACCTGATTTTACTGATAAAGCCATCAAAGCTGCAAAATCCACTAAGTGAAAACTGCTACTGTATTCTACTTAAGGGTGTACTGAAAGTACATCGAACTTGGAGAATTCCAAATCTGGAATGCACCACACAGCGGTGCAATTAGTACACTTTCTAGAACTGTCAACCTGGCCAAAGTTGGAACTATCCAAAGACACTAAGAAGTGAGCCATCCATTTCATTACACAAACCTCCTACCAGTAATGCCATCCAGCCACAAAACCAGCTTGTGATCTCACTTGAGCTGACTGCCTACATAGCCCATGATGCAGTGTGAGGTGGAAGAAGTGTCAGACCTTCACCAGAGCCCTTCTGTGGCGTGGGCCTGAATTATCCAAACACTGCAGGGGAAGAGGCCTCACCCTTCACACCTCTGAGAGACAGAACCAGGAGAATGGGCATCAGTTGACATTAGGAAACCCAAAAGGGCTGGGGACAGAACAGTATAGGCAGCAGCATGGACACTGTGAGGCATTCACAAGGTGACATGTGAACATCACCTGTAGGGCAAAACTGCAATCCCCAGGGATTACTAATGAACCACTAAAAAGGTGCAGTTTAAATATAATAACCATTTCACTTGCAAAATGACTTTCATTGGGCTCTCTACACCTGGGGGCTCTGGCTACAAAAGGCTCAACTTCACATGTGAATGAAAATTTTAAGCTGCTACACATGCTAATATTCTGTTTAAAATGATGATGATGATGAAATATCAAATTAACCTAGACTTACACTCTCCCCAACACAAATGACTATATAAATAATGCTTTTGATCCTACTTCTTATTTTCAAATGACCCACAGCTGCCTTATACAAAGAAAAGCTTATGGAAGCCTGTCAGTCTGAAAAGAATGATAATCTTTCTACTTCTAGAGGTTTATGAGGTGTGAATAAAATTCACAAGACTGGGCAGGAACTAGGTGAGGGTTGTTTCAGTCAGTTTTATGATCGGATTATTTTATATACAAGTCAGCATCAGTAAAAACAAAAGTTAGAAAACTCTTCAGAACTGATTATGACTCTGGAATCACATATCATGAGAAATAAGCAAACTCACTTTCTAGTTGCCTAAAATTAATCAATTCTACATTTAATTAGTACCTGGAATTCCAGGGCTGGGGGCATAGCTCAGGGGTAGAATGCATGCTCAGCATGTGCTGGGACCTGGGGGTTTGATCTCCCAGCACCATTAAAACAACAACAGTAGTTCAGGGCATCCTTTTTCTTAATTCTGGAATTTGGGAGTTCCAAATGTACTAGCATATTTTAAAACAGATGTTTCGGGCATCCGACCAAGACAATTTACATTTAGTACCACCAAGCTTCAGTCCAGAGGTACAGCAATGTACAGCACTCATGACTGGTTGACTTATTTTGGTACTCTGCAGGTGCTTCAGTAGAAAGACCACTATCAAAGAGCTTCCTGGGGTAAATACCAGAGAATTCTGGGGACAAGACAGGACTGCTTATAGGCATGAGGCCTCACAACCAGCCACAGTGGGTTAACCTGGCTGATCAGTGCTTCATGAAAGCAAGGTGATACTTTTTGAGAAGGCATGCACTGATGCTCTACAGTGCTCCCTGTAGGCCTGCTGCTCTCTGGCTCTAACTTCAGAAGACAGGCTACCAAAGGGCAGCCGTGTCAAGCAACAGGGAGGCCAACCAAGTGTGGACATGCCACTTGAGATCTATTTGGAAAGGTGAATGCTAAACTACCTTTGTATCAAAATCAAACGATTGCTTAGCCTCAGAAACACTGGAACATGAAAGGCATGCCAAAAGACAAGGGAACTCTCCCCTCATGCTTTTCCAGGCCCTGGTAAGAGACGAAGCCTAGAGACCGAGAAAAAAAGAAGCCAAGCAACATTCAGTGCAGAATGGGGAAGGTGTCTCCTTAACTCTGCTGTCATACCAAAGCAATTTACAGGCCAAGACCATCTAGTCTTAGTTCAGGACAATTTCCCCATAAAACAGTTCATCACTTGCTAACCAGCTTCTTTTTTAGTTCCCAAACTTGATAACCAGCAGGAAAGTAAAATCATTTGTTGCTTTATTAGTTACATCCTGCTTTTCCTCCCAAATTAAAAGCAGCTGATAAATGGAGTCGATTGGGGGGCAGAAGGATAGAGGTGGCAAGGAATTACTTCAAGTAAAACTTAATTTGTATGTTACTATAATATCGCACTTAAAGAAACATACCATTAACAGGGAATTGTTTTAATGAGTCAACTGGTGCAGGGATGTTGGTGAAAGTTCACTCTTACTTAAATTTTTCAAGTCTTATTTCTATTATTCTTATCGACAAGTCTCTACTACATGAATCTATTTAAGCAACAACTCGCTTATTGTGAGGTCTGTGTAATACGCATATGTGATATGACTTGCTAACTATTCAGTTAATGAGAAGGCATGCACTGCTGCTCTACGGTGCATTATTCAACTTTCCTGAAAATTCACTCACTGTTATCAGGTTAAGAAACATTCCCTGGAAATAAATCAGTATAAACCTACCTTTCACGTACCCAACCCCTCACTATTGTAAATGCTTTTGCCTAACTAATAACCCAAATCACATTCTAATACATAATCTGACTCCAAGGTGATTTGCAAATGGCAACTAAACTAAGCATTTAAAATAAAAATAAAGAGCAAAGCTTTAGGCATGACTCACTTGCTGCAAAGAGGAATCCTGTGAGAAACCCGTTTCTTTAAAGTCAATTTCATCATCACTGGATGAATGAATATGGCAGGTTGTAACCTATATGCATAAAAATGTAAAAAACTATTTAACATAGGAAAGTTTTGGACATTTGTATCAGCATTTTTACGGAAAAAAAATCACATTTAGTTTTTCTCTCAATGTGTAACAGAAAAAAAAGTAACAGTTAAGTTGTCAAACCCACCCAACCAGCAAGGGCACGATACGCGGTTTGGCTTCCTGGCTTGCTGTGGCCCACTTCTGGTTCCTTCACTTCTCATCACCAGCATCACCAGGAATTAGATACAAAAAGGAGCCGAGTCACTCCATTTAAGTGGTTACTTTAATAATTATTGCCAATTAAATGTTAATAAGAAAGGCTGAAGTAATGGTGCAGATGAAATACGAAAATAGTTGATGATGTGATAGGCCTATAAGGCAAAACTGCAATCCTCAGGGATTACTAATAAACCACTAAAAAGGTGGGGTTTAAATATAATAACTATTTCACTTAAATTTGAATTTCCTGCCCACACTAAGAAAAGCACTGTCCATAAACACTAACTTTGATTTTGAGTCAACAGTTCCTTGCTCATAAAGACCCCAGAATGCACAATCAACTCTCAGAAATTAAGGAAAAACAAATGTGCTCACCAACTCATGGATAAGTGATTTTTATTAATTCATAAAAGTCATACAAAATTAGGGGAAAATGTATTAACAATTAGAAATAAGATATACAAATGACTAAGTACAGAATTAATAATAATAACTGCTATACAGCAAGTGGTAAATATGAACAGTCTATAAAATTCTAGAAATGATGAGCTATCTCTCCTGTATTTTTTGTAGAAGTGTTTTGGGCAGAGAATGACACTATGCTTAGCAGTAGACACCTGCCAACTCTTAAGACTATGCCTAACAGCCTGGAGTTACAGAGACTGGCCTGGTCTGCTTTCAAAGTTGCTCTCACACTGGTTCAAGAAGCCCAGTATACACTCCCACATAGGTCTGTAGGAAGTAGGGCTTTTGAAATTCTCAGTAAATCAATGCCTAAAGATTACATTATTCTTTTGCTTTGTCTGACCATCTTTGGTAAAAAGACACTAAGCCCAAGTGAAATACAGCTGCAATAAGCTGATATCTGCAGTGACCTGGTCCCCTTCTCCCCAACCCTCTCAAAGGTATAAAACCCTCGCATTCCAACTGTTAGTCTGGCTTGATGAAATGAGAGGCAGAGTTTGCTGTCAATGAAGGGTGCCTGCCTGAGTCCACAGCAACTTTAGTGAACAGCTGGGGAAACAGGACTGGGATGGCCAGGAAAACCCAGCCCATGGTATGGGATGCTGCTTGGTCCAGGCAGCTGTCACCTTACGGGACAATTGCAGTCAAGCAGACTCAGAGGCGCCTTGGGCGCATATCATGCTCAGCCAACGTGCAGTGAGCACAGAAACAGAACAACTCATAGAACAAGCCAGACGCACTGAAGGAGGAAGAACAAGACCACTGGCTGCTCCTAACTGGGTCTTGTCTCAATGCAAGCAGGATGCAATACATCTTCATACTTGTATTTTTTTTTTTAACCAGAAAACCAGAGTTCATCAGCTCACCAATTTAGATGAGGAAAGTTTTGCAGAACAACTACTAAGTGCCAGATCCAGTGACACCCTCACAGTTCTATTCACAAGATCTTCCCCAAGAGCAAACTAGTTTTCCTCAGCAAGTTACAGCAACACTATGAACACACCTTTCTGTCATGTTGAGGGAGGGTGTGAGTCTACCTGAGCCATTCCAGTTTGAATGCACTAACAGAATGACTGGAAAGACCACAGCTTACCTGGGGGAAAGCTTGCTATGCAGAATCCTAAACAGTTCCCCCACTCAGCTGCCACATGACAGAGGTACTCAGCTGCACTGTGGGACCACACCTTCTGAGAAATCTCCATCTTAGCAAGTGCCACCTTTACTCCTCTTTTTGGCTAAAATCTTTGGTCATGGTGTGTCCTGCAGCCACCCACATCTGCCCCCCACCTTCATGACATCTCTCACAATCCCTTCGCTCCTCAGCAAGCCCATTACCGTGAGTGCAAGTCCATTACAGTGAGTCCATTATCAGTGAACCACCATACCCATCCCTTGGATTAATGCTAACAAGCCAGTTGGCCAGTCTCCTGCTCCTAACTCTGTTTTCAACCAGCAATCACAGTGGTCTTTCAAAAATGTACATCAAATTATATCACTTTTTAGTTCAAAACCTAATGGGATTCTCATTTCATTAAGATAGAAAACCCAGGGCTGGGGTTGTGGCTCAAGTGGTAGAGCGATTGCCTAGCACACGTGAGGTGCTGGTTTCAATCCTCAGCCCCACATGAAAAAACTAAACAAAACAAAGGTATTGTAAAAAACTAAATAAACAAAGCAAAGGTATTGTGTCCATCTACAACTAAAATTTTTTTGAAAAGATAAAATCTCAGGTGTTTACTGTGGACAACAGGGTACACACATTCTGGCTATTCAGTGCCTCTCTGGCCTCCTGTCTTCTATCTTCTCCCTTGGTGCTCTGATACCAGCGCATGGGCACTGGGAACCAGCAGTCTCTTGACCATCTATTTTCAACTGCACATCTGTCTAAATGTTCTCTAACTCCCTCCCTGTGTTTGCTCCTGAGCATTTGTCATCTGGAATATGCAGATGACACTGTGCACCTCACTCATTTCTTATCTATGTCTTTCAAAGCAGGGCCCTTGCCAATCTTCTTAGTACTGTTACCCTCCATGCCTGGCATGCAGAAGGCACTCAAACATTTTCTGAAGAACAGATACCAACAACCACTAATGAAAAAAAAAAAAAAAAAAAAAAACCCTAATGAGTGCCCAACACTCAGGCCACACTGATATACTACTGGAAGTGAAGTACCCACTTGCTGCTGCCATGCAAAGAGAGCTTCTGAGGTGTTGCCATCTTTCATGATAAAAATTTTAGCTTTATTAACTGTTAGAAGAAAAATTAAATAGGTGCCTTTCATGGGGACTGCCAAGGAAAACCCCAGCACGATGTGACAATGAAGCTCTGAGACCCATCAGTGAGCAGTGGGAGCTCAGACTCCTCTCCTCACCACTCGAGTAGCCCCACTGCAGGCCCAGCATCTGCCCACCCCAAGGCTGGTGACACCAGCTCCAGTTTCCACTTGAACCTCCTGCCAGGCAAGTCACAGTGTGTGCTCCAATCTGTCTACATCACCTCCACACACTGTCAATGATGGCAAAAAAAGGACTAATACTTTCCCCATTGGAGAGAAGCAGAGTGTGAAACTCAACTTTCTGAAGTTAGTACAAAACTTCCTTCATTATCTATCTAAATCCTTGCCGATTTTTATAGTTTGGGGGCTTAGTAAAAACACTGAAGTCCTTGCATATAATTAAAACACAAAATTTACAGAAACCCCCCAACATAAAAACATAACGACAGTGTACGAATCTACCATGCACACATTTTGGCATGATGGGGTTGAAAGACTAAAGCACTTCAATTATCTCAGGGTTTAATTAAAATATTACAGTCAATCAACCATAGCTGGGGGCTGATACAGCTATATAAGTGAAAAGGTCCTTGGGCCAGGACCCTGCATGACAGATAAGTACGCAGTATATAAATGAGTGCATCCTTTTTGTGAACAGAAAAATAAGAACCAGCCAGGGCAACATACCAATATATGAACTCAAGCTGAAATAAATGCCAGGCAGGTTGGTGAGCCATCCTAAAATCAACTAAGCAAAGGCAGTAGATGTGATCTATCTACTTGGAAAGAGACAGGGATAAGCAATCCACTACCCAACTGCCAAGTCCATGATGAACATGTTAGAAGGGCAAGTGCTTTTTTCACTACTTTCATGTGTGGGCATTCTCCTTGTTATTTTTCCTTGGGCAAGTAAAGCCTCCTGAATTTATCAAGTTGTATTTACAGTCTAATTCACAATACCTTATTTTCCCACAGTGCCCAACCCCACAGAGATAACAGCTGGAAAGCATTTTGAGCAAAAAACATAGTCTGGAGAGGGCAATTACAATGTCCTTAGTGACCTAGGATTAACACCTAGTTATCTTCAAACACTTGGAAGATCAGCAGCCTTGAACAATACAAAGCAAAATTCCCTCCAGGAAGGACTTATGCTCTGGGACCAAAGAATTGAAGAGGTCTGGAGACCAACCTGTCTCAACAGACAGCAAGATAGGAGAGTGGGGCTAACTCATTACAGTGTCAGCAATGTAGCAGGGCTCCACAAATGTGACCCATCTGTTATACAGGCAACTTCTCCCTACTTCATTTTATGTTGAATATCTACATGTAGGCCAAGTATGATGCGCAAAGGAGAACTGCGCTCCAGTTTGAGTGGTGGATGGAGCTCACGGTGACCTGCCATCCTACACAGGTGTAAATCCCTGTGACTGACTGACTCAGAAGGGGCTGAACCTGTCCTGGGTGCTGTGGGTCTGTGCCCTCCATAGGGACATGCACGCATCTATATACTCACACGGCAGATTCACTGGCGACATGAGGGGTCGGAGTGTTGTCTGGACTACAATGAAGTCCTCCTTTACTACAGAACTGCTCACCAGAGGAATCTGCTGAGTCACCCAAGATGGAAGTCTTTTTAAAAAGCCTGATAACAAGTTAACTGGACACTTTTGACTTCTTCTTCTGAAGTAATTCAAAGGATACTTTTAAAAGAAAGAGTTTCCCAAACAAAATCAGAACATTTCTAAATATTCCTTTATCATAAGATAACAAGGAAAAAAAAATCCCCTTAAAGGAGACTCCATTTAGCCTGCATTGTTAATAAGGAATTAATATGGGAACCTCTAAAATTAAATGGTTAATTTCACAGAACTGGAGGATGATTTTAATGTACAAAAAAAAAAAAAAAAAAAACCTGATTACCTAGAATACTCAGGTGATATTTTGATAACTAGTCCAGCTTAAATTATTTGAATCAATTTGATTAGTGAAAGGAACCCAAAACTAAAATGGTAATACAATTACAAAAATGCCTTAACCCTTTCTTGACAACCCACAGAGTATCAGCATGAACGTTCAGTTTCTCTGATGGGATGCAGCTCCCATAGAAACACTAAGCCTTGGGCTCATTTTAATTACATGGTCCCACAAAGCTCTCTTTCTATAGTAAGGTCTACTTCATAACTCTTACAACTTTTCATACTTCCTAATTCTACCACTATATCCACCTTAAAAAGCAATTACCCTACCACTGTCAAGACTGGAAAAGGCTAACCAGATCTGTCAGGCAGTCCACCGAGTCAGAGGCACAGACCCCTGAGGGAGTGTGGCCCCAGATGGGTCAGCTCGTGGCTGCTCAGCTACTTTAAGAGTTGCTTCCCTCTTGTCTTTCAGTTATGTTCTCAACAGACAAGGCTACCAGATACTTGAAAAGCTAACAGTTCAGGTGTTATTATATTCTAGAAATTTAAGAATACACCTGAATTTCAAATGACAAATTAAATGCTGGACAGCACTACTCCTAGGTCAAAGCTGCCACCTCATCAGTTGGCAGACGCTTACAAAAGAAAATGCTTTAGTTATCTTTAAAAGCAAAAACAAAGCAATACTTACCTTAAAAATTAATGCATTAAAAAAACAAAAATACATTCCAAAGTCCAATATAATTTTTAAGAAATTATCAGTGCCATTATTCCCTGGCTATAAAGTACCAATTCTGTTAAGGGTTTTAGTCCTAGAGTTTCAAAGTCATGTACAAAATTTTCCCCCACTGGGAATTAACCAAAAATGAGAGTAAACTCAGTAACGTTAGAAAACACCCACAGGAATATTTAGGATTTCTAAGCACCAAGGTTACCTGAAACAAGACACAAACCCCACAGAATAAAAGGCAGAGGCTGCTATTGAGGTGCCTAGGGAGCAGGGTATGGAAAGAAATGATGAGAAGTAGAAATTGGTGGCTTTTTAGAGCCTTTTTTGTCATCCAAAGCAGGTAATTAGGAGCCAACTAGACAATGAGCAAGAAATACTGACTTCTGTTCCAAAGAAAGAGATATATACTCATCCGTGGCCTGTGCTTACTGGGCCAAATGGAAGATCTTTTACATTTTTCTGAATAAATGGGAAAGACTTAAGAGCACTAAGAACAAATAGAAATGCAACCTTGTAAAACGTACTAGATCTACCGTGTTCCTCTTGTTTGTTTCTCCTAAGGAGCTTGTGCAGAATGTTTCCCATCGCTCCCTGACATCGTCGGGAAGATCTTTGGAGTGAGAAAAGAAGAAAAGCATTATCAGTACAATGACCCATAGGATGGGAGAGGACAGTCATGCCGACTTACCAACCCTGGGACCCGACTAGCTTCTCAAACTGTGCCTAGATAATGTTTCCTAAGACAATGTGTGCCTCTGAGCTAACATGTGAATGCATTTACAATGGAGAAATTCAACCTTCTAGAGAAGTTTTAGAGAAAAGGATATACAACTACTTTTCAGATAAAACAAAACCATGGCTATGATTTGGAGGTCTAACTACACTAAGTGGGTTATCTGACAATTCTGGCTTACCCACCCACCCACAGATGCATACTCACACAGGCACAAGACATATCACTCAGCCACAACTTCCCTGAAAATAATCTAGAACACTTAACTGCATGACATTTCTCCTTGGTGAGGACATAAACTATGAGAAGGAACGGATTCATCACTGGGTGACAACTTTTAGTGCACATGCAATAGGCAACAGCCTCTTGAACAAATATTTGTAAGAGAAAAATAGGATACACTGGGAGGCACAATTTTGCAGCTCACTCTGAAGTAACTGTTTCAGAGACATCACATATCACATATTCAGTGAAGTCTCAAGAGTACTGCTCCTGGGACCGAAGCCCAGAGTCCACAGAGAACTGAGGTTCCCTTTCTGAAGAGGATTCAGGGCCCGGGTTCCCATTAAAAGGCATTTGCAGTTAATTTCAAGTTAATTGCAAGCTGATTAAATTTACATGGTAAGGGGGGGGGGGGAGTGTCCTTTAGGAGCCAAGACCCCTCATTTTAAAGATGGAGATATGGAAGAAATGCTGACAAATGCCTTAGTATCCCAGTTAAAGGAATTTAAGGCATAGGTGAGACAGAGGTCTTCAAAATAAGTTGGGGGGACCTCAAAATACTCTAAAGTTTAAACAATTTAGTGAGCAATGTTTAACCACAACAATGGGTACACTTCCAGCATGCTGAAGCCAGCCAGCACCTACTAGAAGGACGGCAGAAATCTGAACAGAAGAACAGTGAAGACCCACATTCAAATCTCCCAATCTGTAAAACATGAAGAAACTCCACAAACAGCTATTAAAAATGCTACCAAGTACTTCTATTTACCCTTGATCCCATAAAGATGTAACCCAAATTGCGAGAACTCACCTTTGATGAGCTGCTGCACGGCAGCACTATTGGGACCCTTGTCAGCACTGTGCACGATACAGTTGGCTATCCTCGTGAGGTGTCCCATATAACCGTGCCGTCTTCCTCCCTCGGCCCTGACAAGGGGAAGGACAAATGTTCATATTCCACACGTAACAGACACTTGGTGAATACTGTGAATAGGGCACCAAAGAGAATGACAATGGATAGAAAAAGGAGGAGAAACCAAGGAGTGGAGAGTGCAAGAGTGTCCCTGAGCAGCAAGGCCAGGAGGCCTGAACCACTCTCTGGAAGAACAGACGCAACCTCAAGACAGCACAGTCTCCTCAAAATATATAAAACAATCACTAATTATAGTCTCTTAAACGTACTCTCACTGATGTCTAATGTAAGAGTAAAGAATGGAGGGAAGAATTTTGCTGGTTTGTTTTCCTAAAAGACATCAAATTTTAGTCTATCAATTGACATAAATAATTATCTACCAGTAGCACTCCTCAAGGTAAGACCTGGAGATCTGAAGGGTTGGCCAAGACAGGCAGTGAACCTGCACTTGCCAATAAACCACTTTGAACATGGGCATATAAACCTAGTCCTCCTTCCTTTTTATTCCCGGGGGTTCTAATCTTCCCAACCTTGATCCATCTTTACATTTAGACAAACTTTTCACATCACTATAACTTTTCTGCCTCTTTACAAAGTATCAAGACTTTAAACTCTATGAAAGACTTTATTTTTCTTTTTTATTACAAATAGTGGGGTACAAACTGAAGTGATTTTTCTTAAGGGAGAAAAACCTTTTAGAAGCCACTAAAATTCATCCTATGCTTGGAGGCTGGCCTAGGAAAAAAATGTATCTGCTGGAAAATCTTAAATGGCCTGGGGTAACCTAATGCTCACAACCCCTAAGGCTGATCTCAATATGCTAAGAGTTTCTTTTAGTTCCACAATAAGAATCAGACACTCCAACAGGAGCAACTTAGCAAAACCCTGGCTCAAAACAAAAAGGGCTGGGCATGTGGTACAGCACACAGTACAGGGAAAAGAAGATCCAGAAACCCAAGTGCTCTTATGGACAGCCCACAGGTGAGAACAAAGGCCCATCTCTGCAAGGCTTTAGACTGGGGCTTCCAAAGTGTTCCAAGCCTCTGGTGTAAGGCACATCAGGAAATCTGCTTCAGGACACCTTTAAGTGGGGGCAACACTTTCAGATGGTCTTCAGAGGATGGGCTTACAGGGAGAGCGGAGTACACAGGATACTTAGGTGCTTGCAGTGAAGAGGTGAAGAGAGAATGGAAGGTTAGGAAGGGCACGGAGGAGCCAAGATGGGCTCCGAGATGGGGTTGGATGTCAAATGGGCCACACACAGGACTCCCAAAAGGAGCTCTGTTTGGAATAATGTGTCAGACGTTTACCCATACTAGCCCCTTGCCACACAAACTAAATGCCAATCTCCCACACAGAGTCAAATCAAAACCCTGTTAGTGCTTACGAATTCTTAAGTTAATCTTCAAAAATTAAACCTCACAAAGTAAAGCTGACATGTCATGAGGCACCTAGCTCTCCTGGGGATACAGACAAATCTAAGTAGAGATTACGCAGCAAGAAAACTCCCTAGAGAGAATCAACTTTAAAGGGCTACAAGACAGCTTTCTGGGGAGATGGGAACATTCTGTCTTGACCATGGTGGTTGTTACATGACTTCATGCCTCAGTCACAATTTCTAGGACTGTACACCTAAAAAGGATGAAATCTTGCCACATGAAAATTTTACCTAAATAAACCTGACTGAAAAACAAGCACAATCTCTTCAAAAAGTGATGCTGGGAAAACTGGTGATTCACATGCAGAAGAATGAAAGTAGACGCCTCTTAAAATCAACTAAAAATATACCCAAGACCTAAATGCAAGACCTGAAACTAAAACTGCTAGAAAAAAATATAAGGGAAACACTTTGAGACATTGGGCTGGACAAAAGTTTGCGCGCGCGGGGGGATGATCTCAACAGACATCTCTTAATACACACACAAATGGCCAACAGACACAGGGAAAAAACCTCAACATTGCCAGTCATCAGGAAAATGCAAATCAAAACCAGTAGGAGATACTACTATCTCACCCCAGTGAGGGAGTTACCATCAAAAACACACAAATAAACGCCAGCAATCATGAGGAAAAAGGCAAAATGTATTTCTGCAGTTGGTGGGAACATAAAGTAGTGGAACCACTAGCAAAATAGTAGAGAAGGTCCTTGAAAAATGACAAGTAGAAATACCATAGGATTCTGTAATCCCATTACTGGGACTCTACCAAAAACAGATGAAATGAGGCTGTGGAAGAGATGCCTCCACTTCCATATTTCTTGGAGCTCAGTTCACACAGCCAAGATGTCATTCAGCAGATAAATGAATAAAGAAAAGATGATATATACACACACAATGAGAAGATACACACACAATGAGAAGAATCAAATCCTGTCATCTGTGGCAATGTGGATGAAATTGGAGCCATGATCTTAAAAGTGAAATAAGTCAGGCACAGAAAGACAAATACTGTATGTTCTCACACATGTGGGAGCTAAAAAAAAGACGATCTCAAACAAGAGTCAAACAGTGGCCACAAGAGGCCAGGAAAGGGAATAGGAAGAGGGCAGAGAGAGTGAACCCTGGTATGCTACAGCACACAGCAGAGTGACTATAACATACCACGTTTCTCAAAATAACCAGAAGAAATGGAGTTTGAGATTCCCAGCATAAATAAATGCTGATCACCCCTAATTTGATCTCCACACATACATGCAAATTATCACATAGTAATCCATACAACTATTTTAAAACACACACACACACACACACACACACACACACACACACACACACGAAGTGCATCTAAAGAGTGTTTCACAAACCTGCCCTATGCTAGCTGCTTCAGAGGTCCCAGGGCATCAGAGGAATGCCTACTACAGACACGGCTACTATGACAGAGCTGCGTACACATATCAACTAACATTTCACATAGCCTTGTAATTAGCAAAAAATTTTCTAGAAAAAAAGTATTAAGCAATTTCCCCTCTTTAGTTCCATGTACCCAGGAACTGAACTCTACACTGAGAATGGGAACCTGATGTACTCTGAGTTGGTGTAAGACAAACATGCTAAGCTAACCACCATCAACAAGGACTTGACTTCATGACTCTTCATCATTCAATTCCACGTTATTCTAAAAAAAAAAATTAGACTTCCAAAAAGGCCTAGGGGTTCCAAAGGCAACACAAACATTTCTACTAAGGAGGAGGAGAAGGGGGCAGGAGTGGGGGAATAAAAAAATATGTTATCTGTTACAAATGTAAGTTATTTCATGTTTCTTTAAGGAGGGCAGGGTGTGTGTTTATGGCGGGGGTCTTCAAATTCTAAATCAAACAATCCTTTTTGAAAAAAATTTACTTACTGTTTCTTCTCATTCATTTCCCAGGCTTCAAGTATTCGTTCTATTAATTGGCATTTTTGGAAGAGCTAAAAAAAAAAGAAAGAAAAAGAATATTCTAGTTAGCATTTACTTAAATGTCAAAACATAGAAACTTTACAGTAAAATAGATAACTAGTTGGACAGAACAGGGGTGTGTGCATGGGCAGCAAGTTTTACAGGTAACTGGCCAACGCACATACAACCAGGGGACAAGTTTGCCTCAGACCCTCAGAATACTGCAGGAATCAACAGGACCCATGCCCCCAAGAGTGTGTAATGGGAATCACACTGCCACGGGGCTGTCCCAAGTGAGCAAACCCTGTGACCTAAGGCAAAGACAAGATATGGTAGCTGGGAAAATTCGGTCAAAAATACAGAGCCTGACCAAAATTAAAATGAAATTAGAAGTATGGCTTTTAACTCAGAATCTAAACCAATATGTGTACTTTTAAAATTTGAGCTACACTAACTCCATGTGTACAGAAGTTATCGTACTGATATTAAAAACAGGCATGTCTTATCAAAACCTTGCACATCAACGTCAGCTACTGTGAGCTCATCAGTGGATGTGCAAGGCCAGCTTCATTCAGATGGTGCTCCAGCTGCCCAGTACTTGGCTATTTCCAGCTAGTCTTTCCTATCTTCCAGGTTTGAGAGTAACCCAAGGATGAGCTAGAAACCTTCATGAAACCACAGAACTTCAGAAGAAATTTGAGACTAACCAGTAAAATCACCATATATTTTACAGAGCAGAAACCTCAAGAAAAGTCTCACTCAACATCACAGAACTTGCCTTGCCAAACTTTCAGGCCTGTGTTCAGCATCAGAAACCAAACTCTTTTTTTAAAAAAAAGTATATATATATTTTTTTAGTTGTTGACAGACCTTCATCTTATTTATTTATATGTGGTTCTGAGAATCAAACCCATTGCCTCACACATGCCAGGCAAGTGCACTACGGCTGAGCCACAGTCCCAGCCCCAGAAACCAAACTCTTAATGCCAAGAATTTAGAAGTTCTCTGAAGTATTTACATTTCTGTTTTTTTTTTTAATCTCCAAAGGATGGACAATGGATGGATGAAGGGATATAAAACACACACACACACACTTATGTTAAATATTAAAATATAATTAAATATATAATATTTTATTTATTGATTGATTATGGCATCAGGGATTGAATCCGGGGGCATTTAACCACTGAGCCATATCACTAACCCTTTTCTTAATAATATTTTGAGATAGGGTCTCATTAAGTTGCTGAAGCTGGCTTTGAACTCATGATCCTCCTGCTTCAGCCTCTTAAGCCACTGGGATTACAGGTGTGCACCACTGCACCCAGCATCCAAAAGATATATTTTAAAAACTCAATTTTACCAAAAAAAAAAAACAGGCCAACTTAGATATTTTTTCTTTTAAAGTTCATCTAATGACTTTTTATCATTTTTAGAAGTGAATGAACACATGACAATGAAATCTAAATAAAATCTGTTCTTAAATCTCAATATGTTACATACTAAAGTGCTATACTGCAATAAAGAGAAAACAGTGGAAGTTAAAGAAAACCAAATAAGCTCACGTGTTTCAATAACAAACTGTCACCAGTGGAGTCCTGATCAGTAATTGTGCCATCTTCTGTGTTTTCAAAAGGACTGGCAAGAATCAGTGCAATACAAATTTCCACTTGTGTATGCAAGAAGTTATTCCAAGTATATTTGAAGAACATGTCCTACAAAAGAAAAAACAGTGTTTTCTTTAGTTACCGCAATGTTTAAACAACCTCTTTGATATCTTTACAGAATAGTGATTTATTAAAGGAAAAATGGTTTTCAAATGGTTTGAGATAGCATAAACAATAGCATAAACAACGTATTTGTTCATGCCAAAATTTGCATGGAATCTAACACAATTCAACAATAAGCATATGAAGAAAAGATAATAATAAATTTCTCAGAGAATTAAGTACTTTGTATTCAAAGCAACTAATGCAGACATAAGTTCAGAAAATTTTCAAAGAGATTTATAAGAATTTCATTTTGATCCAACAAGTATTTATTGGTGCTTTTGTGCATGACACCATGTCAAGTGCAATAACTCCCAGAACTGTAGCAAAACTATGAGAGGTGGCAGCATGTGATCTTCCCAAAAGCATAAGGGTTTTCCAAATTACCCTTGAATTAGTATTGGAAAAGGCAAAAACATCACAGAAGAAAAGACCATTTCTATAAGCACAAAATGTATTTACAATATAGTTGAATTTAACTATTTCAATATGAAAACATAGGCTTAGTGACACATCCAGAAGACTTTATGTTCTACAGTAATATGTCACTTAATCAGTTTCAAAAACATCTCAGTGGCCCTAGGAAGTACAGTGGCATGGTTGATGGTATGTATTGGCTTGCCACTGGGTGACTTCAGCCTTGGCCTTACCACTCAGTACCCACGGTAGGTATGCCCTCTCTGGGTATGATCTGAAAAACAGATAACTCCCTCATATTCAGGAGCTTTATACCTGGTAGCATATGAAAGTATAAGGTACATGTTATAACGCCAATCTTGTAGTGAGCAAATACCTCATTTGGAACATGCCCCCAAATCTGCTAAATGTATGCTATGACCAGATACCTTGTGAAACCTGCTAAGTGTTAACCCTCATGACTCCTGTGCTGTGTGTGGGTGGCAGAATGGACAGAACAAACACAGGCTCTGGAGCTGGGCTGTGCATTCTAAGCTCAAACCATGGCCTGGGGAAATGCAGAGGCCTGGGAAGCCCAGATCACTCCTGAGGTTTTCCTCCTCCTTTCCACTGATGAGCAGATTAACAGTTGTCTCAGAGGAGATTAACAATTATCTCAAGCTAAAAGACCTTATGGCCTTGGATCCATGAGATATACCCCAATGTAAAGGAGATGAAGGCTCATCCTTTTGCAAATTTTGAACAGAAACCAGTGCTACAATTGGCAGGCATGATTTGTATGAGACCAGGCTGCTGGGGAGGGCCTAGTCATCTTTGGAAGGCTGTATCATACAGTTCTTCACACAGCAACAATAAGTGACTCTTCAACAATCAGCAGCATCCAAAATTTTTTATAAGACTTAGAAAGTCATTGATATATACTATCAATTTGTAATGCTGAGTTACAGATTCATGAACATCAAGGGCAATTCAAATCTCTGTGAGGAAGAATCTTACCAATATGACTCCAATGCTGTTCAATTCCATAAGGTCCCCATTTATACTGCTGGTATTGGTTTGCAGCAGGCTAGATATCAACCTAATCACATTCAGCCGAGTGTTCCCCACGGGAGGATCCAGTACACCCCAGGTAGTCTTCATCACACTTTTCTGAGGAAGAAAAGGTTTCCAATCAAATTCAGTTAAAGAAAAAAACAAAACAAGCAAAAGGTCTACATGCTGAGACACACACAGTTAACCCCACAAACAATTTAAACTAAATTCTATGCTTAGGAGAAAATAAGCCACTGTTCATAGCTTTAACAGATGATGAAATAATCAAGCAATTTCCCTATAAATTTCTAAGAAATCAAGTGTATCCCTACCAATATTCCAATCTGTCATGAGCAGAAAACATAGAACAAAAAAAAACAAAACTAGAATATTTCAAATTCAGACCAGAAATCGAAGAAACTAAAAAGAGTTTACAAGTGCTTTTGGAACATAGTCCTTAGACTATATCAAATCCATGATAAAAATACATGCCTCTGTGTCATAAACCTGAAACATGACTAACCTAAACTTGTCCTTGTCCATCAAGGATATTTCTATAGTTTGAAATTACTAAAGACAGAA
Organism: Spermophilus citellus; assembly: GCF_964194105.1. NCBI lineage: Eukaryota > Metazoa > Chordata > Mammalia > Rodentia > Sciuridae > Spermophilus > Spermophilus citellus. The sequence goes on along the minus strand of NC_138183.1, from coordinate 252,986,368 downwards.
GCAATGGGGGCTGGAGCTGTAGATCAGTGGCAGAGTGCTTGCCTAGCATGCATGAGGCCTTGGATTTGATCCTTAGCACCACACAAAAATAAACAAATAAAATAAAGGCATGCTTTCCCCACCTACCACTCCAAAAAAAAAAAAAAAAAAGACAGAAGCAGAATGTTAGAAGTCTGATGGGAAGAGTGACAAATGGCACTCTTGGCAGCCACAATGCCCCTTCTGAAGGTCCATCAACAAGACCAGTAGATGTCTCACTCCCTTCTCCAGAGGGAATTGTAAGGTTAACTAACAAAGCTTCACTGTGGCTGAGTGCAAGTCAGTGGTGGAGCCTTTGCCTAACATGTGTGAGATAGTGGGCGGAGCCATTGCCTAGCACTGTGTGCTCACAGCAATGATGAAAGCAAAACCTCCAAGGCCTGCTCACACTCCTCATGGTTTAACAAAATCAGGTCAGCTGCTCAGTCCTGAAGTAAAAGAGAAGCTGCAACACAATGCACCTCAGTCTTGAATTTGATGGCCAAGAACCATCAAATACCTAGGGAGAAGCTAGGGGCCACCTAGGAAACAGGCCAGGTCCTTCACCACATACCTCTTCTCTCTGCTCCTTCCCCTGCCTCCATCTTCCCTTTGTACGTTCTCCTCTCCTAAACCCTCTTCTTTCTTTACCCTCCTTTTCTTGTTCCTAGGACTGACTTGAGGGATGCCGCTGACTATTAAGCACCAATAGAAGCTCTTTCCACAAGACTGAGTGAGTGCCCACACTATGGTCTACACCCAACACAGGCTGAATGCCTGTGTGTGGCGGTGGCTGCAATGGCTGCAATGGCTGAAACGGCCCAGCAGGATTCCACAAAGTCTAAGTGCCAAGCGGAAACTCCTAATTTTCAATGACGGCACTAGAGAACACCTGAAGAGACAATCCAGATGCTGGACTAGAGAGTATGAACACACCTATTCTGTGCTTCCCCTTTCCCCAAATAGTTAAACCGAAATCATCTTATATAGAACCGAGAAACCAGTATCCTAAAATTGCAATAACCCACATAAAAGACAGCCATGGAGATACACACGGTACAATACAGTGGATCGAAACATACAGGGCAAAAGGAAGGAGGAATGTGGGAGAACTAGTGCAGAAGCAGGACTCTCACAAGACAGAACACTTTATCTGACTTCAGAAGTAAATGCTTCTTACCCTAATCTAAATCTGAGGCACGGTGTGGACAGGAGGAACATCACTTGGCCTGCTGATACCCTACCACAGTTCTCCACTGGGTATTTTAGAAGGCCACATACATACGGCTGATGTCCTCCTTTGCAGGTTTCCACTTGTCCACACTCTTAGACTCGCACACACATGGTCCCTCCTGAAAACTTCACACCCAGGTCCCATGCTTTCCATGCCGCGCACTGAAACTTCAACCCACTATTTCTTAAACAAGTTCATTTGTTCCCAACTGTCTCCACTATTCACAAGAAAATGCAATTTCAAAGATCAGAGCCTGAAAATTTAACTTTACCTCAGGATGTGAAAAGAACACGCTATAAGAAGAAAATTGCTTATTTTATTGGAACATAAGGATCCAAGAATTTATAGACAAAACAAAAATCTTAGTTTCCTAAGCAGACAAGTATTCAGTTCAATTTCTATTTCAATCACCAATTTAGACAATCTATAGAGTAAAAGCCAATTAAAAATGAGTGTGGGAGCAGAAGGACTGGCAACACATCTTTGAACCTATCTTGCACGTGCTGATCACAGCCCGTCCCGGGACTCCCAGGGAGCACACTCTGCAATGACCCAACTGCTGGCTAGCCAGCCAAGCTTCGGACGGATCACCTACCTTGGGTGGCTCAAGCAGGAGTTCATGAAAAGATCTGAGTCTTCCTCTGATGGCTTCTAGAACACTCTTGTTGACTGAACAAGCTGAATGACTCACGCCTGGTGGGCAGATCTCTATATGGCCTTCAAATCTTGAAACAAAGCAAGGTTTCTTTAGTTATTACAATTTCAGGATAGATCCTTTAAGGTGCTCCCCATACCCATATAGGCAAACACTTAATGACTACATAATTACATGATAATGATGACATCAATAGTAAGCTAGAAAGTACAATAAAATGAAAGAGGGTGTATTAAAACTTTGTCGAGGATCAGCCAATGTAACCTGAAACACAAAAAGGGCTACTGATCTAGTGAGAGATGTGATTTCTCCACATTCTCCTAAACCTTGTAACTCCTATGACTTACACTGATAGCATTGTCATTAACTGACAAGAAAATCTGGAAAGCAAACAGCAATCAGATCCCTGAAATATCGAGGACATCATATTGCCCACCAGTTTGAGATGTTTGTTAACAAACAGACCTGTACTTGCTTGGGTAATCAACACTGTGAACTACTTAAAAGATTAAAATTGCTCTTTTACGTGAAAAAAAATCAATTGACAGTCATTATGACCCTCTGGAATTAACTCCAAAATCCCAACTAGTTTAACTAACTTGCCAGAAGTCAAGATTGGGTTGAGCAGGGATGCACCCCCTGGTGGTCCAAGGACAGAGTTCCAGGAGAGGAGGGAAGACAGCAGGAGTAAATGAAAATGGGAGTGTGAAGTTCAAACGAAAAAGTAGACCTGAACTACTGCTGCTCCAGTGTTACCATAACAGTGAAAACAGCAGGTGAACAATGCCACCGCTGCTGCAAGGCGGCCTGTGGCCAAGTTCACCTCTTCACTTACCAGTTATTTTGTGTAATGTGGACAATGGGATCACACTAGAACATCTCTCCCAGGACTGCTATGAGAAGCATGAGAACCCAAGGGCTGAGAGCACTGCCTAGTATAGAGCCAGCACCCCATGTGGATCTGCTATTGCTACTGATGTGGGAAAAGAGTCCGGGGACAGCAATTCTCAGCCAGAGAGCCACATAGAACAGTTTCTGAACTTGAACTACTAGGAAAGGGGGAACAGAGACGCCCTCTGATTTTTATTATAGCTATTTTTTAACATGTCAGAGTCTTAGTAATTTATATAACCAAATATGGCCTTCATTATAGTTTCTACCTAGGGTGATGTCCAAAAGTCCTTTATAACCCCATGATTCTGTGAATAATTTTTTCTTCTAAATTCACTTTTGTATAAAATAATAGGAACAGGTATGTTTGCTTTCCTTCCATTTTCTTAGCCGTATTTCTAGAACAACTGTCCTCTCCTTATTTATGTAAAAGAAATATTAAGCTACACACTATTCCTTAATCATTCATATAAGTTTTATTCATCCAATTAGTAAATATTGAGCATCAATTTATGTACCAGCCCTGACCTGCATGCTATTATAGTCAGTGTCTACGGTGCTCTTACAACACTTAGGCTAGTCTCCTACGGACTTTCCATTGCAACAATGGTTCATTTTTAATGTGGAGTAGGTACTTGGGTGACGTACTGCAATATATCTGTCTATAGGAAATGGGAAATATTTTTACAAACTGGCTGTATCACTCTCTGCAGGCCCAACAATGAGATGTGATACTTCAGCTGCTCCAGTGTTACCAGCATCGAGCACTGTCCACTTCCTTCCAATGGCTACTTTAGCCGCAAAGGGCTGCAAGGTGGCTCCCGAAGTGGAATATCCACATTTTAGTTGTCAGAGCCTGTGAACACCACCTTAGTAGGAAAAGGGCCTTTGAAGAGGTGACCAATGGAGGCTGTTGAGAAGAGAGTACTAGATTATGCAGGGGGGTTAAATATCATCCCAAGCGTCCTTCTAGAGGAGAAGGCAATACTAAGGTAGGTAGTGACCAGAGGCCAAGCAGTGCCAAGAGTCACTAGAAGATGGGAGAGTCAAGGAATGGTCTCTCTCAGCACCACCAGGTGATGCATCCCTGCTCAACCCAATCTTGACTTCTGGCAATCAGAACTGTGACAGAATAAATTATTGTTGTTAAAAGCCACAAAGTGTGAGGGCATTTGTTTACAGCCACAGGAAACATACCTTCTTCAAAGGGTATGCAGTGGTATCTCAATGTGTTTTAACTTGGATCTCATAAATGACAAAGGATGTTGGTCAATTTTCATGTATTTATTTACGTGCATGCATGTGTGTGTGTGTATACAAAGACACAGACCCACACCCACATATATATATATGTATATATGTCTTTTTTTTTCTTCCAATTTTTAGTTGTCAATGGATCTTTTGTTTGTTTATATGTGGTGCTGAGGATTGAACCCAGGGCCTCACACATGCCAGGCAAACAATCTACCACAGGCCATGACTCCAGCGATGCCTTTTATTCTTTAGCTCTCTATTCACGTCTTTTTTATCTTTTGGTGGGGGAACTGGGGATTAAATCCAGGGATGTTCTACCACTGAGTTACATTCTCAGTCCTTTTCTTTGGGGAGAGGATTTTCCTAAATTGCTAGGGCTGGTCTTGAACTTGTGATCCTCCTGCCTTAGTCTCCTGAATCTCTGGATTACATAGGCATAGGCACCACAGAAACTGGCTCTGCTCAATCCTTCTGACCTTAAAATTTGGTTGTTTCCTTGTTATTAAAGACACACACACTGTATATGGTTTTTTATTGTTCTAGATGTAAGTTCTTCCTCACACATCTGCTCTGTAAATATTTTCTGGCAAACTGTCTTACTTTCCAAAGAGCAGAATTACTTTTTTTTTTTTTTTAAAGTAGACTGTTAGAATGAATCAGACATTATCACCCTATCATTCTTATTCCCAGGGCCCCTCCCCTCCCTTTTATTCTGGAACTTTTATAGCTTTAGTATTAATGCTTAGTTCCAGAATCCACTTTAAGTTCATTCTTCATAATCCATAAGGAACCTACAGAGGTCCAACCTTTTTGCACATGGACATCCAATAGTTCTATGAACATCGCTTGAAGATGCTACCTTTTCTTCATTGAACTACCTCCACACCTGTCACAAATCCCACCTGTGCAGGTCTCCCTCTGCACTCTAGGTTCTGTTTCAGTAGTCTGTATGTCTATTCTTTTACCACCAGATCCTAGCTTCATGATAATCCCTGAAGCCACAGAGCATAAGCCTTCCAATGTTGTCTTTCTCATGCAACATTGTTTTGTGTCTATTGTATTTGCTTTGGATCTCCATATAAATTTTAAAATCAGCTTGATTTTAAAAAATCCTCACTTAGATTTGGATTGAAATGGCAACAAATCTACAAATGTATTTGGGGAGAACTGGCACCTTAACAAACACTGAATGCTTTAATACATGAACATAGTATTTCTATTTATGTCAGCTTTGATTTCATCAATGTTGCCATTTTCAGCATTAAACTATATGTACATTTTGTCTGGGTCTATTTTTTGAAATTTCACATTCCAATTATTCATTGCTAGTAACCAGAAATAAAAGTACATTTTTAATATTTACTTTTGTATTCTGCAATATACTTGTTAGATCTAAGAGGATTTTGGGGGCTGGGGTTGTGGCTCAGCGGAAGACAGCTCTCCTAGCATGTGCGGGGCACTGGGATCCTCAGCACCACATAAAAATAAATAAATAAAATAAAGGTATTGTGTCCAACTGTAATAAAAAACAAATATGAAAAATAAAAAAAGATCTAAGAGGATTGTTTGGCTTTGGGACATTCTTCAGGATTTTTACAAAGACAACAGCTGTGACAGTTTTACATTGTCTTTTCCAATCTGGATGAGTTTCCTCTCTGGCCTTCCTCACTGGCTAGAGTCTCCTGTAAGCAGCTGAGCAGACATCCCAGCAGTGAGTATCCTGGCTCTGGCTCCCAATTTGGAGGAAAAGCTTTTCAGTCTCTGACCATTAAGCCAGGCGCAGTGGCACATGCCTGTAATCACAGTGGCCCAGGATATGGATTATGACTTCTCATAATCCATATTATGACAGGAGGACCTCGAGTTCAATACGAGCCTCAGCAACAGCAAGGTGCTAATAAACAAATCAGTGAGACTCTATCTCTAATACAAAATAGAGCTGGGGAAGTGGCTCAGTGGTCAAGTGCCCCTGAGTTCAATCCCCAGTCGCCCCCCCCCCCACCACCACCAAAGGCTACCAATGGAGTTCTCATAGAAGGGCTTTATCAGTTTTATTAGTTTGTTGATGTTTGAAGGACACAAGAACCGTGCATTCCCAAGATACACTGATCTTGAGTATCATACTTCCAGTACATTGTTAGACTGTTAGATTTGACTTGCTGGTATTTCTTGAGGAATTCTGCATCTAAGCTCTTGTGGAATCTTGTTGTACACTTTTCTTTCCTATATTGTTTTTGTTGAGCTTCAGAGTGGGGTGCTGTCTTTATAACCTGAGTTGGAAAGTGTTCCCTCTTCTACTTTCTGTTGAAATCCTTACATCTTTGGTAGAACTCATCAATGGAGCCTTTCTAGTTGAGTAGGAAATTTTCTGTTGAAAGTTTGAACAATGAATTCAGTTTCTAACGGATATGGGACTATTAATACCACCTACTTCTTTTTTGGTGATACATGTAAGAAAAGTCTGACTGTAGGGATTTCCTTCTGTTTCCTCATGGAACTTTTATAATTTTAGGATCATTGTTTAGTTCTACCATCCATTTTGAGTTAATTCTTACATAATGTGCAACACAAAAATGATCTTTTGCATTTGTTTAAGGAAGTTAAATTACTTCTTTCCCTAAATTGTTTGTCATTTATTTGTTATTATTCTTTTAATGTCCATAGGAACAGTCGGCAGCCCTCTTTTGTACTGTTGTGGTTTTTTGTTTTTCTTTTTAATTTGTATCTTTTTTATTTTTTCTTACTCAAGCTAAAGGTTTATCATTGATCTTTTCAAAGAACCAGCTTTTGGTTTCATGGATTTTTCTCTTCTTACTTCTAGAATTACCCACCCCCACTCTCTCTCCAGCCCACAGAGCTGGGGATCAAATCCAGGGATGCTCTATCACTAAAAGCTACATCTCTAGCCCTTTTACTTTTTATCTGAAGACAGGGTCTCACTAAGTTACAAGTTCACTGATTTTTACTCTTAAATTTATTATTTCTTTGTTCTGTGTTTAATTTGTTCTTTAGGGGTTTGTTTTTTGAAGGGGGTACTAAGGATTGAATCCAGGGGCTCTATACCACTGAGATACATTCCCAGTACTTTTCTAAAGGCAGTGTCTCCAAGTTGCTGAGGCTGGCCTCAAACGTGCATTATTCCTGCCTCAACCTCCTGAGTTGCAGGGATTTAGAAGTGTGCACCACTACATCCAGCTTATCATTTAGTGTCTTCAAGGAGAGAGCTTAATTACTGACATATTCTTCCTTTTTATCTAATACAATCACTTAATGTTGTAAAGTTCCCTCTATTGCTTTTACTGTATACTACAAACTCTGGTATGTTTTGTTTCCATATCAAGTATATGATAATATTTTCTTCTCCTTTCTTCTATGACATTGGTTATTTAGCAGTGTGTTCTTTAATTTATAATATTTGACGCTAATTCAGAAATCAGTTTTATATTGATTCATACTTTAAGTGCATTATGATCTAGAGGGTATATATTGCATGATTTTTATTATTTGAAATTTGTCTCATAGCTGAAAACTGGCCTATATCCACAGTATCAACTGAATGCTTGTCTCCTCAAAATTCTTATGTTAAAATTCTAACTTCCAGGATGAAGGTATGAGGAAGGGGCTTTAGGGAGGTAATCAGTTCATAAAGGTGGGTCCCTCATGAAGAGAAACAAGAGTGGGCTGCCCTTCAAAAAAAAAAAAAAACCCAAAGAACAAAAAAGAACAAATTAAACACAAATCAAAGAAATAATAAATTTAAGAGTTAAAAATCAGTGTCTTGATCTTGAACTTCTCAGCCTCCAGACCGGAGAAAGGTCTGGTAAACCCTCCAGGCTATGGTAATTTGTTACAGCAGCCCAAGCTGACTAAGACACTTGGTGAAAGTTCCATATGACTTGAAAAGAATGTGCACTCTGCTCTTGCAGAAAGATTATTCTAGGTGTCAATCAGCCTGAGTTGATTGCTAGTGTCTTCCAAGTCTTCTGTACTCTTAAGATCTTTCTGTCTAAATGTTCCATCAACTTCTATTAGAATAATTTTACCTATACATAAAAAGTATGAACAGTACAGTTCCCACACAACCCACACCCAATTTTCCATATTAACACCTTACATTAGTACTGTATATTTATCACAATTCACAAATCAATATTGATATATAAAACCCATACTTTATCCAGATTTTCTTAAGTTTTCCCTAATGTCTTTTCTCTATTCCAGAATCCCACCAAGGATACCATCTTAAGTTATATGTCTCCTTCACCTCTTCTTGCCTCTGACAGCCTCTTGCTTTTTTTTTTTTTAATTTTTTTTTTTTTTTAAAGAGAGAGTGAGAGAGGGGGAGAGAGAGAGAGAGAGAGAGAGAGATATTTATTTTTTAGTTCTCGGCGGACACAACATCTTTGTTGGTATGTGGTGCTGAGGATCGAACCCGGGCCGCACGCATGCCAGTCGAGCGCGCTACCGCTTGAGCCACATCCCCAGCCCAGCCTCTTGCTTTTTGATTACTTTCACAGCTGTGTACTGGTCAGGTAGTCTGCAGAATGTCTCCACATTAGGATGTTCTGGTAGTTTCTGATGGTTGAGGTCTTTGAGAGGGAGACCACAAGGTAAAGTGCCATCTTCAGCGCACACTACCCGGGACACACACTGCCAACATGACATAACGTGCAGTCGACTGATTATCTGGCTCAGGCAGTCTGTCAGGTTTCTCTAATGAGAAAGTACTTTTTATTCTTCTTTTCCATATTGCATTCTCTTTAAAGAAGTTCCTATATGCAACCCACACTTTACAGAGTTGGAAGTTACATTCTAACTCCTGAGGATGGAGTACCTATAAAACCTATTTGGAAATCTTCTATGAGAGAGAGATTTATCTCCTCTTCTCATTTATTTTATTCAAACATTTATATCATTATGAATTTATGGATAGGTTATTTTATAATTTTGGCTATAATACAATACTATTTTATTTCACAAATTTTTTCAGCTTTGGCTATGAGGAGCTCTTTCTACCCACTCCCTTAGATAGCTGTCGTGTGTGTGTGTGTGTGTGTGTGTGTGTGTGTCTCTCTCAGTACTTCCTTATCTTCTGTGGCTATAGGATGTTCCAGACTCATCTTGTATGTTTCCTGCCCTAGTCACAGCCATTTCTCCAAGGAATCCTGGTTCATCAGAAAATATTAGAACTTGCTGTATTTTGTATTTGTTCCTGACGCCACGTCATTACTTTTGGGCTTGCTCGGGTCACTGTCTTTTTCGTCTCTTTGTATTTCATTATGGATCGTTTCTGGTATCCCGTGCTGATTTTCTCCTCAGTTACATCGAAGTTTATCAGAAAGCTCAGGGCGTTCTTCATTTGTGCTACTCTTCCATTTCCAGCATGTCTGTAGATCCCCGTCTCTTTGCACACTGCCCCTTTACCCACATGCCTTCAATATGCTGATCATGTTTATATGAAATTCTCTTTCTGGCAGTTCTAGCATTTTTGAGTTGAGGTACATTAATACTTTCTCTCAAGACTTTGTTAGGAGTCTTCTCATCTTATAACTTTTCGTTGACAGATGGACATCCAAGTAGGAGAGTGGAAATTGGTGGACACAGCATTTACACAAGAATGGATCCACCTTTTTTCCTAGGAGTCCAGATGAATCAATCTAGTCAGCAGCTGAGCTAGGTTTGGGTTTTATTGTTACTATGATTTCCTTCAGTGCACTAAAGACTTTAATTTTTGTCTCAAATTACTTTGCATTTATGATTAGGGCCAATGTGCCAAGTTTTTCCTCAACGTCTGCTCCACCCTTAGCTTAAGATCTTCCCTTTAAGCTGGCTCCTCCCCACACTAGCCTTTCCTATGGTCTCAAACTATTGTTACTTGTTCCTTAATACTTGGAGGCCTGGAGGAGAAGGACAGGGTAGGGGTGATGCTCTACTGTGTTTTTCTGGTTTGGCCTCAGTCTGAGGGTCCCTAGGCTGTGGAGGTAGGGAATCTCTAATGGTCTAGACCATGTGTTCTACCTCTATGGTCTAGACCAAAATGTGTTCTAGCCTCTCCCACAAGATAGAACCCTCCCCCTACCCCCACCCCAGGTCTCTTCCTTCGATTACAAATGGTCTTCATTGTGTCTTCAGGGTTAAAGGGGCTGTTTCCCTTTCCTCAGGGGCTTAGGAGTCTGGGACAAGAACAGAGAAGGATCCTAGAGAAAAACTGCCTTTCTCCCAAGGCTGCTGTTCCACTGCTGAAGGTGGCCTGTGGTGGCGGCTCTCACTCTCTAGCATTCCCCCCCCCCCCCCAGTACTCTCTGAAGGGATTGCGGGTATATGCGAATCACCTGGGTATCCATACCTCCCAGGGTTTCTTCACTCTGCTGACCCTCAGATACACTCAGATACTCCAGGAATTAAATAAAGTATTACTCCAATGTTTATTTAAAAAAATCTCTCTGAACTATAATTTTATCAAGATGAAGAAATTATGTATGAAAACATACCTCAGCTGCTACAGTTAAAGATCTGAACCATAATATGCACTTACCCCTTCTTATTGAGTTTTATTCAAATAACCTGGAATCATTTCATTTTTTTTCAACATTTGACTTCCTGTTTCAATTATTCTTTTTTTTCAATTGTTTATTCTTAACATTTAAATTTATGATATTAACTTACATACCTCTACTTATTTCTTTTTTCTTTTCTGGTACTTAGGATTGAACCCAGGAGCACTTTAGCACTGAGCTACAGCCCTAGTCCTTTTCTGTTTTGCTAAGTTGCCGAGGCTGATCTAGAACTTGTGATCCTCCTCCTTCGCCTCCCGAGTGGCTAGTCATGCAACTCTGCACTTGGCTCTACCTGTTCTTGACCATAACTTTCCAGTATAATTTCCCTATCTTAAGCTCATTATTCTTATTTTTCTGTTTGGTTCTGGTGAAGTCCTCATTAAGTAACTGTACCCCAGGAACTGAGTTCCCACAGGGGTGAACATGCCTCTTCTGCTTTTGTACATCCAGAGTGCCTTGGGCTCACAGCCGTGCCCTGAAATGCCAATATTTATTCAGCTTACAAATGAGAAGCCTGGCAATTGACTGGATTTACAAGTAGCCTATTTTCCTTATCCAGACATTTGTAAGACTTCTTTTCACCTAGGATTCAGAAATTTTATGGGGATAAAGCTAAGATCTGAGTCTTATTTTAAAACTTGATCTTGCTTGGAATTTTGTAAATCGTTCTCATGTGAGGACCAAGTTCCTTTTGGTCAGAAATTTTCCTCTACTTTTTATTTTATTCTTGTCTTCTGTGCTCTGTTTAAGTGATACAATTATGCGTCTTTTTTCACTTTCCTATGCAAAACTTTAGGCTTTTTCTTGGATTTATTTCAAGTCACAGTAGTCTGTATAAGCTTCATAGTACAACCTGATATGTTTTTAATCCACTGATGGAAAGAGATGGTATGATGGCCTTAAAGAATGAGCAGCAAGGCAGTCTTGCACCATTTGATTAATGAAACTTAAGTTCTTGATTATATGACTTAAATTGTGCTTTACCGGGGCTAGGGTTGTGGCTCGGTGGTGGCGCGCTTGCCTAGCATGTGTGAGGCTCTGGGTTCGATTCTCAGCACCACATACAAATAAATAAAAAATCTAGATGGCTAAAGATTCCACATGCCAAGGGCAGACTCTCCATCTCTTCATGTCCCCTGGTTCACTGGAGGTATGCAGTGAGGTAGGGAAAATTCCAATCTGTAAACCATATATTCCCAAACAGTTATATACACGTCTCTTCAAGTTCTCTTGCTTCAAGAGCAGTTAGAAAACTGTGACAAAAAGTAAGTGCAGTAGCACTGGAGAAAACTGTCAAGAGTAACAAAACACATACCTAAAGAATGGTCCAGGGACAGGAAGCTACACATAGGGAAAACATTCTATACTCCTGATTGTGAAATACTTAGCAGCAGAAATCTTTTCTTAAAACCTTAGCCACCTGTCCATCTGTCTTAACCAGCCTCCGAAACTGCAGCACCCTCACAGGTAAAACCCAGAGCAAACAACCCAAAGTTAGGATCTGCAGAAAGAATCAGGAAATGCAAACAGTCCCTGAATCAACACTTGTAGGAGAGCGGCCCACCATCCAGGAACACCCACTTATAATTTTCATGAACAAGAAACAAGCTACTTAGTGTTTGAGCCACTATCCATGGTTTTGATTTGCCTACTATAGCTTTTATTTCAGTAATATTTCTAAGTACTATAAAACCCAAGTAACTAGAGTCTAAATAATGCTAGTAAATAATATTTATCAAACCACATTTTCAATTGCACCCCCATGATACACAGCAATCCTATAACTATTATCATTCACACAGAAGATTCAGCACCTGACACTCAAGGGCATGCTACTGTGGCTTATCTACCAAGACCTTAACTTAGATTCTAAAAACAACATGGATCACTTCATATGATAAAAGGACAGCTTACGTCGGTCGCCGTGTCTCAAGCAAAGTCAGCAGAATCTGGATCGCACTGACTATGGCTGATTCATTTTTCTCCTTATGGAAAATATTTGATAGAAGCTGCTCGATGGTTTCTTGCCTAGGGAAACAAATCAACAGTAATGTACTGACTGCAACATCATGTCACACAATAGCTCAAGAAGGGCTTACTGCACATGGGCATCTCTGTTTCACATAATTTACTTTGATATACTTATTAAGGGAGGCAAGTGTTTGTGATTATAAATACCACTCTTATAGCTACTGATTCTTACCCAATCCCCCCAGCAAAATAATCTGGGCCCTGTGTCACTTTGGTAATCTTGTTGAGACCAACAAGTATTGTAAGGCTGGATGTCACCTCTGGCTCAGATGAAGGTGGTGGTGATAGCTGAGGGAGATAAAAAGACTTAGAACGCCTCACCTCCACATAAGGAGGAACACTTTTCAAAACAGCAAATTAGAAACCATAAATGTTTTCCCACAAAAGTATGAATGCAGAATTAAGAAAGCTCTAAAATGGGTAAAAGAGAACATCAATCACTACCTTTTACTCTATAGTTAAAATTTGGTAACCTATTGCCCCAAAAGCATTCTCTGCAGGCTCTTCCCATTCCACTTCTCTCTCACATATGCAAGATCACAACCAATGGAAGACATAAAGGTAATTGGTACTTCCAATTTATAATGGATACCCTCCAAGAAAACTTAATATATTTCAGTAATTTTCCAAATCTATGTGAATTAAGAAAAGGATCTCCCTTATAAATGTGACACATAGCTAGATTGTCCCTGGCTACTCATCTGGAAAGTTGCCAGACATCCCAAGGTATAGCTGTACTCACTGCACTGCACATCAGTTTCACTAACCATCTCTTTCCAGACTCAAGCTGCAAGTAAGAAAGAATCTCTATTAGGGAGAAGCAAATAAAACTGGTATCTAATGTTAACTTCAGAGGGTCCCCTTGCAGGAAGTCAGTTTCAGACCCACACTCCCAGAGCAGCACCAAAATGGATTGGAAGACCAATAGCCAAGAGTACTGTAAATGTCACACAAGACACTGAAGTCTATAGAATCTATACAGGTCAGGAACTGTGCACTGGAAAACAGATTGCCTTCTACAGTATATATGTACATTCTTCAAAAGGTGGCTCACTCCAGGTGGAGGGTACTAGAGCACACACCTGTACCTGTTCTCCTCATCCAACAGCAAGAGCATTCTTTCTATTAGACAGCAATGTCACACTTCCACACCTGCTAAGACCTAAAGTTAAAGGCTAAAAGGCCTGAGTATTTCACGGCTACATCAAATTGGAAGTCTGCCTTATTAATGAAAGAATTGGTGATGGAAAAAAACAACACAGCAAAACCTTGATCATCAATAGTCAACAATACAGTGGATATGCCATACTTGGAGTCTTACCTAAACACAAATATCCTCAAATACAGAGAAAAATCATAAACCTAAAGGACTAAGCTTATCAAACAAGGTAAAAGGAAATGCCTTCACATTCTTTAGATAAAAAGGCATTTATTTACACGAGAGAATATATTCACTTTTCTGCTTTAAAAGACAGGAGTTACTGGATAAACACCAATAATTTATGCATGAAGCCACCTAGGTTCTTTACCCTATCTATGGGGTAATGGCTCCTCCCTCCTAGCTTCTGTTTTTACATAGGTGGCCACAGAAAAGACCCACTTAAAAAAAAAAATTGGTTCAAATGGGATAAAGACACATATAGTCCAATCCAAAAATAACTGTTCACTCACATAAAGAATATTTGAACTCCAAAATTTTCCAGAGCTACTAAATGGAATGCACTCATTTAAACCCAGACTGCCTCCCAGGCTGGATTACTAAACACTTTAGCCCACTCAACCACATTCTGTACCATTCTCTTTATCCTCAGCTCATTTCAAACTCAACCCTGAGTACAAACTTATATTCATCCACATGATAGTATCCCATCTGTGGGCTCCTGGCCATTGTAATACAGAATTAGGCAATTCATTTGTGTATTATGAACTACCAGAAGATTGGTTTAAAAATCATCTACACTGTTATGAAATAATTACATTTAATTAGATACTTTACATTATTATATAATGTATTTACCAAATATATACAGATGTCATGATGATTAACAAGGGTTTCTTAAACTCACAGAAGTCTTCTGTCACTGTGTTTTTCATAATCAATGGACAATAAAAGAACCATCACAATGTGGGAACACAACAGGAGATGGAAGGTTTGATTCCCATTCCCTATGAGACTGTGGGAAGCACAATGAGAGATGGTCTCTCCACTGCCAAATGCAGTGGAGATTTTATTTGGTGACATCACAGGGCCACTGACTCATCAGGTCCTTGTATTTGAGAAAATTTACTTTAATATTTCATGATACAAATAATGAGCATATACTTATCTTCATTCAAGAACTTACCATTGACTGAGTTTTAATTACAAAAGCAAGCAGAAACATGAACCCCAATGGCTCTCTGGCTCATACATTTGGCTCAAATAAAGCTATGTAGATGGAGGACTGTGGTGGCCTGAGGAACTCAGATCACTATTAAGCTGTCCAATGTTTGGGTTGATTCTGCACAGGCCACTCACTACATGTGGCTATCAACTGACACTCAAAATGGAACTCATCTGATTTGACATGTGCTAAGTGTAAAATATATGCTGGATTTCAAGACTTTTATATAAAAGCATTGAAACTGTATGTGGCTTTTATGATTACTGGACAGCAACGTAGTATACAATATGAAATTGCTAATATTCAATATTTTTAACCAACCTAAATGGGACTTTTAGAAGGTTCAATCTAAAGAATAATATTAAAGATTTGAATTGAATGTAGAAGGTGTTGTATGTTTAAAAGGAGTACGTATGGCCAAGCACAATAGTGGACATATGTAATCCTGGCTACTTGGGAGGATGAGGCAGGAAAATCCCAAGTTTGAAGCCAGCCAGGGCAACTTACTGAGACCCAGCCTCAAAATAAATTAAGTAATTAAATCCACTTTGGATGAATAACTGGAATAGGTATTATTAATATTAACACTCTATTAATATAACTATTAGCTGTTTGGATGCAGGTCAAATGTCTACACATGTTGACAGTAAACATTCTTCCAGAAAAAAGAAAATACGAAATAATATCATCCCAATCTGGAAAGAGTTCAGGTTGCCCCTAGTCAGCCCAAGGACAGTAAACCCTAGGAAGATCTTCTTGAGAAACTGCCAATTAAAACGGGTCAAATTCATATGTACCCAAGACTATTCTTCATCAAAAGCTCCTGAAGGTGTTGACCACAGCTTTGATATGACTATCATATCTTAGGGTGGCTCTGTAGACTTCTATGTTACACATGTGACAAGTTCAAAGTCTACACATAAAGGTCACTCGTTCACCTTCATCCCCTGTGGGTTTCTACTGTGTGCCACAAAGGCTGTATGAGAAGCAGGCTTCCTGCCTCTTACCACCACAGGTGTTTTCAGGACACAATTCCAACAGCAGGAACACTTCACTTACCAGTCACTCTTGAGGTAACACATCAAACAGCACCAATAAGAAAAATGAGAACAAAGTTTTAAACATACTTTTCTAGAGTGGCAAGCAGGGGGTCTGGTTCCGTACTGTTCTGAACTTGTAACATCTGGTCTCTGCTCAGGCGAACGATTTCACAAAGTGACTGTGAAGCATTTGAATGCCGCTAAAGAAAGAAAGTACAATTTTAGTTATGAACCTATTGGAAGTTAACCTTATAGCAAAAAGCGGGGGGGGGGGGGGGGATTTCGTAAGAAATAACACAAATTAACACTGTCCATAAGCTTCCGTGAGCAAGAAGTCAATCTGGAAAGGAGCTCAATGTAAGCACTTGCTATTCAGGCTGAGGGGTTTTCCTTTACAGTGCTGGACACTGCTGTCTTGCTAGGTGCAGCACATGTGATTCAAGTTCTGACCAGGAGAAGCTCCATAATTAAACACTTGGAAAGAACACCTTTCCCAAACACACTTTCATCAGCACCAACACATGGACATGCTAGCTTTAAAAAAAAACAAAAACAAACTCCTCAAACAACAGGAAATACAACTTTGAGTAAGACACCAATGGGTAAGAGCACTAAACCGTATCTCGCAGTGCAGAGTGGGCTTGCCTGCCTTCCAGGGAAGTTCTGAAATCTCAGGATCCACATGCGTTACACTCTGGCATGTGAAACAGCCTAGCTCACAGTGAGCGCTGTTCCACTTTAGCAGAGAGGGTGAGGCACCAGGATCGCGAAACCTTCCCACTGGAATCAGGAGCCTAACACTCCTTGATGAATAGTAACTGGTCAGTGCAGCTTCAACCTGCAATCTATCACTTAACACAAAACATGAATATCAGCAAGTCTGTCCAAAGGCAAAACCAACTTTCTTCAGAGTAAGGCAGGGAGGTGCTGAAGTCGGTAGTGCTTTGTCTTTCTCAAAGACTTGCTGCAGAACTGGTATTTTCCTGTATCAATTTCTCCTGTACCCCGCCAACATGTTAAGCAATCAGGTTGTGCCATAGACCTTGTTTGTAGAAATTACTCCTAGAGTGGAATAGGCCCTGCTCTTCACTGCTCACCATTCTCTGCAGTGGCCACACTTCCAACATGTGAGAACAGTGTTCCTGCAACAACAGGCCCACAGCAGGAGAGCTCAGCACCCCTGTTAGCCCCCACGCAGGAGTTCTACTAGCCCAGGGGTATTCCCTTAGCACACAGCACAGGTCTATGCAGGGATGCGGTTAGAATGCCAACTCTGGCAATAGCAACAGATTTTATAAAAGAGCATGTACTGAACAGCCCAAGAGGAAATTAGGAGGTGACGACATTCCTTTTCAAAGCTTGGTTAGGATAAACTCCAGGTACCAAAAGGTTTTAAATGGACCAGAGTAGAAGCAGTTAGATCCATTTAAATTCCACAGAAAATTCACCTCTGGGAAGTGAATACCCTCTGGCTATGCACTTCTTCCTTTGCCCTGCTCCAATCTGCAACCTAGAGGCTTCTCCACACAGCCTGCATCACCCTATGGGGAAATTATGATGGGACAGAAGGAACTCTGTAGGTGGAAGGGTCAACCACGGGCAGTCTTACATGGCTGGGCCTGATAAGTGAGGTGACAACCTTACAGACCTCAGAGAGACACACCAACTGTGTCATGACAGGTGACTCCTCAGCAGAGGGCTCGGTCTGTAAGCTCCAATGCCAAGACAATCTTTAGCATCCAGGGCAAAGGCCAAATCCATTGGAACATTAAGTCCAGGATCAGGAAGAAAACAACAAAGTTACCAAAGGGTATGATGGTGACCAAGATACTGCTAAGTGCAAAACTTTAGCCAGACTGGATGAAATGAATACATTGTTTGCATTAAAAACAGGTATACAAGAAAAGGAAGTGTGGACAGAAGAGGTTTGTAACCAAGGGAGCAGGTTCAGCATGAAACCCGGAGGCCTGCTGTATCATATTTCTGGAAATTTTCTGGCTTCAAGCAAAATGTAAAATTATTTATAAAATAGTCAACTCAAGAATGACAGATTATCCCAGCAGCTCTGGGGGCTGAGGCAGGAGGATGGCAAGTTCAAAGCCAGCCTCAGTAAAAGCAAGGTGCTAAGCAACTGAGTGAGACCCTGTCTCTAAACAAAATACAAAATAGGGCTCAGTGGTTAGTGCTCCTGAGTTCAATTCCTGGTATTAAAAAAAAAAAAAAAAAAGGAATGCCTGTTCTGCCCCCTTCTCTGTTATCTTCATGGCTACACAAGTATGTTCTATGCTCAAATAAATATTGCCTGTATTTTTTTTTTAAATCAAATTTATAGACACATAAGAGAACTTACATCTTCTTCTTGCGATGGGTGAACTATTTCCACAAGCCTCTGGATGATTTTCTCCTCATTTAACCACTGCAAAACACATTGTAGAAGCAATCATAGCAATGAGCGACTCCTGTTCAAGCCCCAAGGAAGATTAACACACTTGGAAATATCCATCACATTTTAAGTAGAATGTTACGGGTTTCTCTGGACTTTGAACACTACAGAAAATTAAAAGTCCCCCAAGGAAAATGCCAGTGAATATATTATTTTAACAGTAACCAAGAACACCAGCAACACCCCAAGTTACAGTACCTACATAATCTACACATAATCTACAGTACCCACATAGTCTCCAGCCATGGGGTAGCACCTAGACACTCAATTCAAAGGGTCTTACTTTGGCAGGGGTTGGGTTGAGGGGGTTAAGAAAGTTGGAATGTGCATACTTTGTGTAAGAGAGATGTGTTCTTAGCTTCAGAAAAATTGATAAGAGCCATACTTAATATCAAGCTTCTGGGTCAAGAAAAAACAGAATGAACAAAATGGGCCCTTTAGATTCCAAAACCAAACCCACTTCAAGAAATACAGGGGCTAGGCAGTGAAGCCACCATGGAATCAGAGTTCATCTGCCCTATCATGTTGGCAAAGAATCACCAGCACAATCCTAACAATCTCTTCTTAGTCGCTACATGAAATGCAATGAATAAAACTATGAAGAGTGTTAGAATAAGAAAAAAAAGAGAGCTCATGTAATGGCAAAAAAAAAAAAAAAAAGAAAGAAACAAACAAACAAAAAAACCCAGCTGGCTTAGTATTAGTTCCACAAGGAACTGAAACAGCATATATAAAGGCAGCTCACCATCTAGAAACTCCACTAAAAAAATCCCACTGATTAAAGGGAAATAGACTGGGTGGGAGGCATGGAGCAAGAAACCAAATACAATTTGCCCACAGAAGAAACCCTGATAGCATCTCTGGTTTCTCAGGAAGGATATGTCAAAAGAAAATGTAAACAAAAGCTATTAGGCAGGCAGCACAAAGGGAAAGGCCCAACTTTGTACTTCAGGGGCTGGGGTTGTGGCTCAGTGGTAGAGTGCTTGCCTAGCACACGTGAGGTACTGGGTTCAAACCTCAGCATAAAAATGAAATAAAGATATTATGTCCACCAAAAGGAGTGCATAAAAAAAAACTATTTAAAATGTGCACATGAGTCACCTAGAAATCTTGCTCAAATGCAGACTCTGATTTGGCTGACAGGGGAAGACCCAAGATTATGGATTTCTACAAGCCTCACAGGTGATATCCTAAAACAGAGGACACCAAATACCTGTGTGGGAGGGGCACTTCTGACTACCTTGGAGAAGCTAGGAGCCCTGATGGAGAACCATCAGACCTGGAGCCTACCCCCATATAACTACCCATAAGCACCTACATTCCAAGCCCACTTTTAGACTAACCACCCCCCACCGCCACACACACATACACTCAGGATCCAAAATCAAAGTAAGACATTCAGAAGTTTCTAATTAACCTTCCCCCAACTTGTGCTTTTATTAGCCACTTGACCCCCCCCCACACACACCCACTTCGAGAAGAGCCCATTTATTCTTTTGGAAATGGACTCTAAAATTCAACCCAGAAGTGACCAAAGGAATAAATCTAATTTCCCTATAATGATCTAACATGAAGAAGACCCTCCTCTCCCTTCCTCTATAGTCTTTCCCAAAATTCTGAACCTCTTTTTGAGAAAAGACGCCTAAATTAGGTTTCCCAATTTAAGGCCCCTGCCCGCAGGCAAGTCCCAAGACCCCCACAAAGTGCACTCAGCTGGTTTCCCCACCGTGACTGCAGGAGTGGGTCACCTCAATAGATCTAGCCCTGATCCCATCACTACAAACGCATGCCCACCCACCTCAGCAGAGATTGCTCCACACTGGACAATGCCTGACAGACCTTCCTCTCACAGATCCTACTGTGTCTTTAAAACAGCATTTTCAATAAATCTCATTTCTAGTGAAATGAGCGAGTTTTAAGGTTCCAGGGTAAGTATTAAGAGATGAAATGGATTAGGAAATGGTTCCAGGAGGCAGAAAAAGGGGAGGGGGATAAAAGAATAAAGAACAGTCAGATGAGATGGGACAGAGGAACATCCAAGAGAAGCCTGTTTTCAGTATGAGTGACCCCATCCCACCTAAGACATTCACCTGTTCAGGAGACACACATCTTAAAGTCACTATCTGTCTACATTTTAACATATGTCCATGTGATCTCTGACTTCCTTAGGCCACGCTCCTAAGTACACCTCTATGTTCCAACTTTCAGAAGTAGGCCTGTCTATCCTCTCAGGAAAGCCATAGAGCACACACTGCTGACACTTCTACTCCTACCACCAGACCCCGCTTTGTCAGTCTCAATCCATTCTACTTCATCACCCTCACAAAATACAGACCTGCAAAGGGGAAAAAACTGCTCACACACCATGTCCCAGACAAGGAAAGGGCATCTCTTAAATTCTAGTCCTGCAAAATGTCAACCTCTTTCTTTCTTGGAAAATTCCTTCCCTGTCCCCAAGTGCCCCAGACAACCTTCTGTGACCAATCCCCTGGGACCCCCAGCATTCACAGCCCGGGCCCACACCATCACCCAACCAGGTCAGCAGCAGCTCAGAACTCTACTCACATTCAGCACATCTTGCCTGGGCTGTGGAGGCTCAATACATGTCAGGAGCCGGAGCAACAAATCCATGATGGCAGAAGTTCCTATATGCTTTATAATAAGGTCTACAAAATCCCGTTTCTTCTTTAGGAAATCCACAATCTAGAGGGAGAACACGTAAAATATGGAACGACATGTAATGTGGGAATTACAAACCTGAGAATGTTTTAAGTACTGATCAACACTCCCTCTAAACTTCTGCCACTACTTTAGGCTAAGGAAAGTAAGTGCTGGGTCAGAAATTAGGTGTCAAACTGGAAACCTTGGCTAATGTTCCAAACCCTTAGGAGAAAGCTCCTTAACTAGTACTCATCCCTTAGTGCAAATACAATAACAGAATCTTATTTCTATTTATTTTCATTGTTAATTCTCAAACAATAGGGATAAAAAACTTAACAGTTCTTAACAAATTTTTTTTAAAAAGTACTAAAAAAACCAGTCCTATAAAGAGAGAAAAAAAATTAACCATTTTATAGTTTATGGATATAAATCAATTTTATTAGACTTAACACTAAACTACAGAATATTCAAAATCCTAAATATACTCCAGTAAATAAAACAATTCAAAATATAAGGATTTCTACTTCAAAGTAACTAACTCACCTGCTATTAAGACTGGATTTCACTTCAGCAATTCACCTGATTAACACAAGAAGGGTGCTGATAGGAGGCTGAGAGTAGCTATGCCGAGGCAAGTTGAAACAGTAATGGAAATGAGGGCTCTGTCCTGCCCTGTAGAGCTCTCTGTGCCCTCTGATTCCTGTCTGTGTGCATCCACCACCTTCCAAAACCCTACCATGTGTCCCAGGAGCAGCGTGGCCCAGTGTGGCAGCTACTGCCAGAGAATCTCACTAAGCTCAGTGACTGGAGATTGAATAAGATTCACAGATAAGAAAACCAACATTCAAGCAGGTTAAGTATCTTCTAGAGCAAAAAGGCTGTCCTGCAATTCAATCTCAGCCTGTAAAAGCCACAGGCTTTCCAGAATCCTGCATGAGGAGTATAGTAATCAGAAATGACAACAACAACTTTACAAAATTAAGCACAAATACAGGATTCATTATCACATTCTGCTTCCCAAACAATATTGTGACATAAACCTTCAAGAAGTGACTTACTTACACCACTCAGTAGTTATTTGAAAGAACAGTGAAGGAGAAAGAAAGAAAAAGTCATGTGACCAAAACCTTCCATGATTCAATGGCAAAAGCACTGAACCTGAAGCCTAAAGGCATGCCAACCACCACTATGGGCAGCACAGTGAGGACAAAGATGTACCACAGATGGTGCCAGGAGGTGTTATACCATGCAACACTGAAGTCCTACAGCTGGGCCCTGCTCTATAGGCTGGACAATGTCTTTAGTGACCATGCCACTGAATGTCTGTCATTACCTATGCTGCAAGACCTGACTAATATTGTCATGCCTTTATCTACACTTGTAATTCTCAAAAGGACAGAGGATCCCCATTTGACCTTTCTGTGAAGCTAAAAGACCAAGGGCTGTCAAATTCTCTCATTATCATTCAAGGGATTCTGCACAGAACTACAATGAGCAACAGGGTGACAGGGTTCTCTCCCCACCGGCACATGCCGTCACTGCCACACAAAGGGCATGTCTAACTTGGAAGGCCAATACAAACACTCAGAGCTCCAAAACATCTTGTGGGTTGTCACCCTACAATTTATGCACACTGAAAATCATGGGTCATGATTTGGGTCCCAATGGTACAGAAATGAGGAGAAGTGAAGCAGTAGAGTGACAAGATGGTTCGCATTCTCCTAAAATAGCCACCATTACTTTTATGTCTCAACAGAAGGCAAAAATGGAAGACAATCGGTATGAGCAAACCTCAGTTTGGAATTATTATCTAGGACAAAAGAACAGTATTTCCGAAATACTTAGGAAGGTTATCCTATGGAGAAATGACACCATCTTTCTAAAATAAAACATGTGTCCACTTTGCCTTGGCATAGGACAGAACATGCTGGGCCCAAAATAGTTCCAATCCTTCCATGTGTGCTGATAGCAAGAACAAGTCACCAGAGCCTGTTTTCTACCATGAAGGTCACCAGGCTCGACTACTTTCGCCCCACGTCATCACACCCCTACTCTGCTGCAACTCTGACACAAATATCATAGTCTGTAATTGAGCATCTGGGGCTCTGATTGTTCTTGTGCATCTATTCCCATAAATGAACTGGTAAACAAATCCTTTTTCACACCAAGGTCCACTAGAGAAATAGTACTCAAATTTTAGCATGCATCAGAGCTGAGTTGGAAGGTCAGCTAAAAACCCAAACTGATAACTAGGTGTGGTGGTGCACATCTGAAATCCCACTTGACTTGGGAGGCTGAGGCAGGAGGACTCCAAGTTCAAGGCCAGCTGGGCAACTTAGCGAGACCCTGTCTCAAAATAAAAAATAAAAAGGGCTGGGAATGTGGCTCAGTGGTAGAGCACTCCTGGGTTCACTCCCCCAGTACTGCAAAAACAAAACAAATAAACAAAAAGACCCAAACATCTGGGTTGCTGGCCACCTCCCCACCACCACCCAGAGTTTCTGATTCAGAAACTCGAGAACTTGCATTGCTGATAAATTCCCAGGTGACACTGAGGATTCAGGGATGACACTTGCACAACCACTGCATATATGAGATACATGGAATCAAAGTCCTAAATACATATGAATTAAGGAGGGAGGGGGAGGGGGGAGAGAAGGAGAGAGGGGGAGAGAAGGAGAGAGGGAGAGAGAGAGAAGAACGAGGAGAGGATTCCTTTTATAATATCAATGATAGAGCTCTTCTCTATACTTTGATGATTTTACAGAAACACTTTGGCCTTATTTCTGCACTGGAACTGACTCAAACCTCCTAAAATCTGTACAGTAACAGATTCTGATTGGTGATATATTCGAAGATTTCTTTTTCTTTCAGTCATGGATATAACTAAGCCAGTGAATCTTGTTGATAGTTGCTTTTTTAAAAAATGTTTTTACTATAAAAAACAATGACTATTATTTCAATAAAATTTTAAGCAAGTTCATAGAAATGTAGTTCCTGCTTTATAGGCATATTATGGGGTCTAATTACGAAATGCTTTAGAAATTCTTAGATAAAATATCTGGGGGAAAAAATAAGGTCTACAAAATGTATTACTTTGGAAAGTATTACTTCAATGATTGTTAATAAAAGTGAATTCGATTTTTTTTTCTGGTATTTGCCTACATATTTTCCCTATAAGAAAAATAAAGCCTTTATTAAATGAAAAAACAAAGGAGGAGGAGGAGCGGAGGTGACAGCACTACTAGACAAAAGCTGCAGAGCTGCATGTCCATCTGCATTCAGATGTCTCAAGCTGAATGTTTAAGATTCTTAGAATCAAAGTGAATCACTATTTAGTACAAAGCCAATCACCAATCACATTTGTGGGAAAGCTTTTAAAATTTCATTTGTGATAAAATTGTTGGGGGTTGGGATGGGGGACAAACCAAACAAAGCAACCAGGGCTACTGCTTGATTACAAGCCACAGGGCTATATACACAAATGGGTACCAGTATTCTCAGGCTTCCAAGTACTTGTCAAAAGAGAAAATCATTGTGTGTTAACAAATTAAGAGAGATCTGAGGTACTTAGAATATATCACATGAGAAACATTCATTAATATATAAATCAGTGTTAAGTCAGTGAGTGCTCACAATGCTTAAGGCTTAAAAATATTCTCATGTAGAACCTGGACTTAAGGCAAACTCGGGACACTACAGCAATAACACTACTGGGGAGCATCTAGAGAATGAGTGGCCCTAATACTTACCTTTTAAAAAACAGTATTTACCTGTTCTGGTTTTCTGCTGATAAGGATACTTAGCACCTTGCTGAAGAAACTAGCGAGTAGTGGGTTCAGAGGGGAATCATTCAGGAGGAAGCTGTACAATTTCATTAGCAAGGATTCATCCTCTCCCAATCGATCATTCATCTGGGAGACATCAGAAGTGAGCAACTCACAAGATATATTTGGATACCTAGAAGAATAGGACATCATACCATGTTAACAGTTTACTTACATTAATATTTGGATACCTAGAAGAATAGGACATCATACCATGTTAACAGTTTACTTACATTAAATAAAACACAAAGCAGGAAGGCTTCCCAACAGTTTGCAAAGACAACAAAATCATCTACTGGGAATTAGAAAATCATTTTGATAAGTTCTATCCAAACTCTAGATTATAATAAATTTTCTACTTTGTCTAAAATTTGTTTTTAAAACAAATTTTAATAAGAACACATTTTGCCCTATAAAACTAGAGCATCGTTAGGACTCAAGAACCAAGGGAAATCACACTGCAGGGGTGGATCTTCTCAATTATCACTGAGGGCAGAGGCTAGAGGTACAGCTTTCAGCAGCTTGCTCTGACACAGAAGCAGCACAGTCCACAAGGGGCTGTGGGGGCCACTGGATTCTGGGAAACTGTGCTGAACACAGCACCTAGTAAAATGACAAGGCACACTGCAGGTACCTGGACTGGCCATCTCCATTTTTAGATGGGGTGCAAATGGTATTACAAAGTTGTTGTTAGGCTGCCAAGTGCTAAGCTTGTATTACATCTCAAGAGAATACATTGAGCAGGACAATAGGAAACCTCTGTTACAAGGTGAGACGCATGCAGATGCCATGCTCTCCACCCGAGCCTTGCTCCATCTTTAGGAATTAGTACAGACACCAAACCAGCTCACTGTCACTTCTTGCTATTCTCTTACTCAGCAGGACACAGGCCCCCCCAAAGCACCAGGACATCTGCTCTGCAACAACTTCTGACTCTTCCAGAGACCTCAAAGCTTTAGAAATGCCTGTAGCACCTCCATGCCTCTCACCACCAGACCACTCACTCTGAAAAACAGACAAGAGAGCCATGGTTTCCACTCACTCCTTCCATCACCACTATTTCTCCTTTGCTGTCAAAAGTCACAGTGGAAACTCTTCCAGACAGTGCTCTATCTGATCTCTACTCCAATGTTCCTCCTTATCAGGAGACAAGAGCCATAGCCTCAACTACTCACCAGGGGTGGCAAGCTCAAACAATGACCAGGACAGGGAGGTGACAAAACAGCCAAAAATGGCTGCATGATGAGAGCAAGTAAGGACCATTCGCCAGAAAGTGTGTGACACACCTGAGGCATCCAAGGCAAGCTGACAGTTGCCTGATGTGAGGTGCCTGACTCAGAAGCAACCAGCAGCACACCACCAGCCACAGCACCCCCGAGGGTCTCCAGTCAGGCCAGACTAACTAAACAGGATGAGAACGTCCACAAATGAACTCTTGGAGGAGGACGAAAACATCCCTGGCAGATGTGTGGGCATGAGGATCATATTTCCAAATAACAAACTTCTGTAGGGAATGGTTCGATTAAAGTCTCCCTCACTTTATGGCACAGGCACCAAAGGGGCCATTTCACAAACTCCTTCCCAGGTAGGATAATTCAGTGGTTAAGAGTTATAGCTTTTGAGTCACACTATCTAGTTCAAATTCTATCTCCACACTCACAAGCTTATACCTTAAGCAAGTTAACCTCTCTGTGCCTCAGTTTCTATGTTCATCATAGTATGGCAATGATCCTTATCCTGTGGAGGAGTATAATATATTCAAACAGGCCAGAGGGCCTGGCATAAAGTAATTTAAATGTTTAATGAATAACTGCAGAAATGCTCCTATGAGGGGCTGTGAGGGATATACCATCTCAACTGTCCCAAAGTGAAACTTACTGGCAAATAAAAGATTAATAAAAGGTAGCAGACTCAAGCTGACAGCAAACCGTACACCTGAATGTGCTCAGATTCTGAGCAGAAGCTCCACAGCCAGGCAAGGCACCTTGGAGCTATTCATGTTCCATAGGTGACACGGAGGTGTGAGCTACTCAAGAAGAGTATATTGTGGAGTGGGCATTACATGGAAGCCCAAGTTCTGGTTCCAGATAGGCTGGAGCTACTGTCTTTCCCTCCCTCCATAACATTCAATAAATCTCTAAGGCACCCAAAGGTGCCCTCCACTCCAACCCTGGGCAAGTGCCCCCAACCTCTCTTCCTTGTAATGAAAACAGAGAAGCAGCTAGAGGACCAGCTCTACCCACCTGACCTACATCTGCACCCCTCCTCCCCCTTGCATGGGGGCGGTCCCTGCTCCTGGAGTCACCCTCCACTTGTCCTCCCACCTGCTCCATAATCCTTCCTTCTCTTCAGGACACCCACACACCATCATCTCCATTCATCATCTCCATGTCACCTATGGAACAAAGCTACCCTGCACCTCTCCTGACTCTCGTCTGCCTCAGCCACCATTTGTTCTCCCCATCCCCACCAGAGAAGCCTGCCTGGAGGATTGGTCTCTGCTTCTCCTCAGTCACATCAAAGGGCATGCACCAAGGCCCATATTTCCACACTGTTAACTCCAGTGAGTCTTGGGAGCAACAGCACCTAGCCACTGTCCCTCCCATCTCTCTGAAGTCCACTGTCTGTGGCTTTCAGGGTGGAAGCCCCTCCTGGTTTTCCTCTTGCATCTGGTGACTCCTCAGTCCCTGTGTGGAACTCTGGTCCAGCCACTGGCCTTCATCTCCATTCTCTGAGCCTTCCCTCTGCCTCAGTTCTGCAGGTGATCTCTTCAACTACCTGGTGCTACCCCTTGTCTCCACCTGATACTGACCAGGCATTTCAAACCTGACAGGGTCAAAGCCATATGCCTAACCTTTCTCTGGCATCTAGCCTCAATACTCTTGGCCCTTCCCCTGCCACCCTATTCTGGGAAGAGGCCCTTTCAGTTCTAACTTCATAGAGTCCATCAGGAATCTGAACATCCTCCCCAGTTGAGCCACTAAGATCTTTTTCTGTTAATCACTGTAGCCTCTTAACAGGCTGCCCCCAACTCCTGTTTTCCATGGTCTAGGGTCCTAGAACAGGCAGAAGGACCCTGGCAATACTACTTCCTGCTTAAAACTCTCCGATCCTGAGGCTACGGTTATAGCTCAGCAGTAGTAGAGCACTTGCCTTGAATTTTTAAGGTACTGGGTTCAATCCTCAGCACCACATAAAAAATAAATAAAATAATGCGTCCATCTTTAAACAAAACAAACAAAAAAACCCTCTGATCCTTCCTGTCTCATCCTGGATAAAGTAAAGGTCTGACTGAGCCCAGTAGTTCCATGAGGCCTATTTCTGGGACCACTATGAACACATCCCTATCCCTCTCTCTCCTCCTGTTCTCCTCCATTAGTGAGATTGCCCCTTCTCTGGCTGCCATGTGGTTCCTGGGGTAAACTAAGGGTTTCTGCACTTGCTACTCCCTCTGCTTGGATGTTCCTTGCCAAGCTCCCACATGGCAACCCCTCATTTCCGAATGGCTCTGACCAACTGGCACCTTCCTAATGAGGACTTTCCTGAACGCCCTCCTCCCACACTGCACCTTTGGCAGGCCTATCTTATCCTGTTTATTTTTCTCCAAGGACTTATCCAGCAAAAACTGTGCTGGTGTGGGTCATTCCAATACAATATTCACTCCATCATCCCAACACCATAAAATCCTAAACTTTCTTAGATGACTGTAATCAATTTTAATCCTAAAAATGTTTTCCATCCCACCTGAAAAACCGCTCTATGCTAATCTAGGTGTCTGAGTCATCCAAGGCACATACATGCTGCTGGTGGCTCTGCCTAGGCCGATGCACAGCAGTGTACTCTTCTGCCCAACTCCTCATGTCCCTTCCAAACGGGACTACCCAGAACATCCAGGGTCCATGTGTTCAGGGAGGCACATCTGATCTCCTAGCCTCAAAGACACGTGAAAAAATAGAACTGTCAAGGTTCAGGGTCCCATCATGTGTCATAACTGGCAGGGGGAAGGGAGTACTGATTCCTTTTGCTAAACTAAGAACTTTACATACTGTATGCCTACTCTTTTTGCATTCAGCTCATGAGGAAATAGACCGAGACCCAAGATAGGAAAGCCACTTGCCAGAGTTCTCAAAGCTTGTACCAAGGGAGGGTTATATTCCTTCCAGGTGGCCCAATCACAGGCCTGTGCTCTAGGATCCACAGCATCCCAGCAAGGACAAGCCGCAAGGCAGGCAGTGCTCACCCATGTGCTAATTCACCGTGGAAGGAATTCCAAAGAAGCAAAGTGTCTATCTTTTGAGGGATGACAGTGTGTTAGTATGTCTAGTATTAGATTTCTTTCTTCTTTATTAAGGCATTGATTTCTGATTAGAGGCCTTCAGTAAATGCTATGTATCAATCTAAATGGCTGGCAGAGAACATGACATCCCTGAAATACAAGCCACAGGCAATCTGAAGGCATTTACAGTACTATTTTCCTGACGCCATAATCTTCCCAAGAAGAAAATAAACAGATGCTTGAAAAGCAGGGCAGAGTGGGGGCCATGACTCTTCCTGTTCCATTAAATTTACTTAATATATGTCAATGTTTTGTTCCTGAAGGTTCTCTGTTTTCTGGGGGCAGGGAGCAAATGTTTCACTAACACTGGATATGGAGAAATAACCAAAACACCAATACTAACATGCCTATGGAGTACTCACAAAGGGTTTCCAGGGATATATAGAAAAGTGTTATAAGCAATGGGGATAAAGGATTCTTGCTCTAATGTGTTCTTTTTTCTGTTTGTAAGCAGATTATACCAGTAATGAGTAGATAAATCCACTAGAGTTATCTGAAGTGTCACTTGTTTAAATATAGCTTTGCTAAGGTTCACCAAGACCCATGCCCTAATCTTCAGGTAACAGAAGGTCAGCCTTTACTGTATCAGCAATGCTCAACACAACCCAAGCTCCAACTCAGACCTGCTGTGTGATCTTGGGCAGTCACGTAACCTCTGGCTTCCTATCAAAGACACTGGTGAAGAAACAGAACTGTCAAGGTTCAGGGTCCCATCATGTGTCATAACTAACAAGGGGAAGGGAGCACCATTTCCTTTTGCTAAACTAAGAACTAAGTAGGGAAAATACTTACTTGAATTGTCTTACTATTTTAAGAAACTGGTCATCACTGTTTAAAAAGCACATTGCTCTTCCACAAAACCTTCTGGGTAAAATTCAGAACAATCATCGTTAGACTTCTGTGATGCGCTGAACTTAGTTGTAGAATGAATTATACGTGTCCCACTATGCCTGTCATTGTTGACCACCATAACCTTCTGTCAATGGCTACAATGGCTCTAGGGGATTCTTGGACAGCAAGAACTATAATCTTCTATCCCCATTTCACTTAATCCCACCCTAAAGAGAAGTTTGAATTTTCTTACTTGTATCTGATCTTTTCATCCATGTCTTGAGGTGGTTCTTCTATAATGAATGAGACTAAATCTTCGAGACATTCTGCTTTTAACAGAAACTCTATAAGTTTGCGGTTCTGAGCTTTACATTCCTGTAAAACATCTTCCTCATCCATTAACTCCTTCAGTGTTACATCTTCTCTTTCTAGAAGTGTGTCTATGTGGGATGATGAGTGAAGATCAAATTTCCAAAACATGCTGGTCTAAACAAAATGCAGAGAGTAGTTCATAAAATTTCAACTTTGCATATTAACTTTCCATACTTCAAATTTCAGTTCAGTTTTACAATCTAAAATGCCAACTTGGCTCACATCTAAAATAAATTTTAAACTGAACCTATAAAATGCTTTTATAATGAATAACACTGGCAGGATTTTTCCCCCCCTCTCAAAAAAAATTTTTTTTTCATGGTTAAAAAAAAAAAAAAGTTGATTTGAAAATGCTCTAAGCTAAAAAAAACCTGGGGTGTTCTTAACCTGTAAAAGTAACTCATCCACACTTTGCCAGAAATTTAATGATGGGAAAGGCAGAAAGTAAGCCATTCCTGAAGGGCAAAGAACACATTCTCACACAGAAGTACTGTCTTCAGGAACCAATGACAAGTGATGGGGCCTAACTAGGACACTGGAGTATGAAGAAATTAAATCACCACTGTAAACCCACACTTTTAGCCTCTGACAGCTCATGAAAGAACCTGAAATCATAAAATGATAAAACCTGTGCAATTGTTAATATAGAAACTAAAAACTGGAACCTAACTCCGGAAGAACCAGGTTACTAGGAAAAACACTTTTGACAATCAAATTTAAAATAATCACTCCACAATGCCACATGTATACTCCTTCCTCCAGTTCATCTCCTCCACCCCCCACCCCCCACCCCACACACAAGGAAAACATGTTTCTTTTCTTCAAGTTACAAAGAATAAAAAAAAAAAAAAAAAAAAAAGGCACTCAGTTGTTACAAACGGAAACATGAACAGGGGGCCCACAACTCAATCTAATGGCTACTAGGATGAGGTGACCTCAAAGGCTACTTCTGGCCCATAGGTAAGAAGATGATAGCAAGAATCAAAGTCTTCAATAGGAACAGGACCATTTCAAAGCCACTACTATCTGTCAAAGATGCTCACTGCAGAATTCCTAAACCTGAGTTCTGTAAGACATACTTATGCCACATAACCCCAATCAATACCCTGACATCTTCTGGTGCTTCCCTTCCTACCCCGTCAGTGTCCCCATTATCATCATCACCAAAAAAGCATGCCCATATTCACAGGGGACTAACAAGAGTCCTCGGTAAAGGAAAGGAAGGTCATAACCTATGAAAAAAAGCACACGTATTTTTCTAAATATATATTTTACTAAATCTACTCATATTAGCTCAGGTAGGAACTTATCCTGATTTGATGCTCATGAACATCTGCCCCCAAATAATTTTTTAAACAATAGAGATCATAGAGAGCAAAACTTAATTACACTGCTGGTCAATCTGATCAATCCAGAATTAAAAAAGAAAAACTACACCAACGCATGTTACTCCAGATCTGCAAAGGCATATCCACTTCACACGATGGGCTGCTGAACACTGGACTTCACTGGTAAGTATATGATCATAATATTCAAAATATGACGGTTTAAAGGAAGCACAAAAAAGCTCTGTAACAAACAAGTTTTAGATGAAAATACCATGAAATATAAAGAGCATTATAAATCATCTCTGTTTAAAAAATCTTTACGTACTTTCATGGAGTCATGGCAATATGCTCAATCAATTAGCAGCAACAGCACTGATACTGTTTTCAGATGAGCAGTCGCCACACTGGTGCACCCAGCTGAGACTCTCAACACCTCACTCAAGAAGAATCCACACCGGGGCTGCCATTCGACATGAAGCTCCATGGAATAACACAAAGCAGGGGCTACAGTGTGAGGCACAGCCATCTCTTTCCTCCTAGCAATTAGGCTGGTAATTATGTGCAGACAACATCACAGAACATGCTAGAGAAGCACAATTCCCATAGAGGTTATATATACTCACATGCTACCAAGCAACCTTCAGGATGGGAGCAGGAGGGCACCCTATAAGGCTAATTGCTAGTGAAGGAAACATAACCTGCTTCTACAATTATTGAAGAAGTGGAGCAAAGATGACATACAAGTAACAGGAAAGGAATTTTGGGGAAAAGGTCAGTGGACATAAACCTCGGGCATAAATTTCTTTTTGTTTTCAGATTTGTGGGAAATGGCAAGGAAAAAAAAAGTTTTCATGCCATCTTATCCTAGTAAAACTGACAAACAGAAAAAAGAAAGACAAAAGGATACCAAAAGGTAAATACAATTGAGGCAAGGGGTGAGCCCTGTTTTACATTCCTATGAAAAGGAAAGAAGTTGTCCCTTTTTGGAGGACACAAAATAATACCATCTACAATGCTTCTGCCAAAGTAACGCAACTCATTTATCTGGGAATTCTTAAAAATCAAACTCTTTTTTAATAAGTATATTTTTAATCATTCTTCCCCATACCTAGTATTAGAACTTGCAATGACTAAATGAGCCCTGAGCGGCACAATGTCCTGAAACAGGAGCATGTGTGTCCCTGGCTGGCTGACAGACTCTAAGCATGAACTAACCTGCGCCATCTTGTAAGGATAGAAGTGAGAGGAAGGCTCTAGTTTAGCTAAGTAGCAAAATCACCTTGAAGAATTCCCTCCAAAAAACTAATCATTTATATCAGGTCACCTTGTCTCATCATGAAAACTCATCATGAATATTTTGGTCCTAGGATGTCTGCAGATCAACTACTTCATTTGACTTATTTTAAATACTTCAGCAAAACAAAGGTCCTCATATAAAGGTATAATGATAGCACATACATTGAAACACTTTCATACACATGTCCAGTGTTATCAGGTCAGAGTATAACTCAAGTCTGAAAGTCAAATTTCTAGTAATCTGATACATTCTACACATGAAGTCAGAAAAAAGCCATAGTTAAAAATTTGACCTGAAGACTTTAAAAATAAGTTGATCTCATTTAAAATGCAGTAAGTCTTTTTTTTTTTTTTTTTTTTTTTGTGATCCTATACATTGTTAGAGTCTGTAAACAAGTCAGGATGGCGCCTGGCATTTTGCCAGAGGGAGTGGTTTGTGAGGTGGCGCCAGCGAGCCATTAAGTGTGGAGATTCCTTATTGGTTGACTGATCTATCTAGTTTATGTTAATTAAGATAAGCTGTGTGGAATGTATATATACCCCTCCTGTCCTACAATAAACAGCTTCCACTCCTGCTGTATCAATCTACACAAGTTGCTCGTCACCCCCCCCCCCCCGTTATTTTGCTGCAGCCAGACTGCGACAATACATAAAGGCAAAGAATTATGAAAAGTACTAAGAAAAACATAAAAAAAAAAGCAAATTCAATAAAATACTACTAGCTACCTAAAACAAGATACATTAATCAAATAAGAACTAAAAATGTCTATAAACCAGATAGTTATAATATGAATTAACATGATTTATCTACATCCAGTAAAAACTTGATTTCTAAAATCTTAACTGTATAAAGGAAACTCAATAAATACTGGATAATTAATCAATCATAATAAACTAAGGAGTTGGCAAACCCAGACCCAACCCAACCCACAACCTTCCAGTTAAGAATAGTTTTAACGTTTTTAAAGAGTTGTTTTAGAGAAAAAAGATTATGTGACAGAAACCATCTGTGGATTGCAAAGTCTAAAATATTTACTACTGGATCCTTTACAGAAAAATGTGATGTCCACGTTTGCTCCAAAGGGAGAAGCCCCCACTAACACCTGCTTTCTGCCCTTTCCTGAATCCACCCACAGCTCTCACCTCTGCACCTCCATGCAGACAGCAAGCACTCTCTACTCTTCCCCTGGAGCACTCGCCTAGGCAGTTCCCAACTGCCTACAACAGGAGGACAGGTTTCCTCCAAGGTACCATGAACCATAAAACCTCCACACTCTTTCCATCTAGCTGGATAACAGTGACCAAAAGGGCCCTTAAGAACGAAATTGGTCCCAAATTGCCACTTGGTAGAAAATTGCCTGCCAATCTGAGCACTGTGCCCAGGCTGTTGGAATGAGCTGGAGCAACATTCCCGGCAGCAGAGCCATCCTTACATGGCCCTGTGCTCCAGCTGATTGACCCACATGATGACCCAGGCCCTCCAATCACCCACCCGTGACTCTGTGTTTTACTACACTTATTTTGAGCACAAGATTTAAACACCAGGAAACTTTTTTTTTTCCTTAAGCAATTATTAAATGACTAATTCCCTTTTTTTCCTCAATTATCCTAAGCTAAAATAGCATTTTTTTTCAAATCCCAACACTCTGAAAATGACATTTCCACAGTGAGTTCTTTATATTGGCATACCACTAACTCAAAATCAAAATGTAAACCACAGTAGACTCTATAAACAGTATGTATTTTACCTTTTAGCCAAACAGCAAGTGACTGGAAACAAATGACATTGGTAAATTAGTTACTGCTGACTTGGCCCTTGCTTCTATTTGTGCCCTTTGAAGTAGAAAGAAGCAACTACAAAGTTCAACTGCCTGCACTGAGGTCAAATGAAGTCCTTTAAAAAATATTACTCTGGGATGGGGCTGTGCCTCAAGCAGTAGCGCGCTCGCCTGGCATGCGTGCGGCCTGGGTTCGATCTCAGCACCACATACAAACAAAGATGTTGTGTCCGCCAAATAAAAAATGAATATTAAAAAGACAAAAAATAAAAAATAATACTCTAAGATTTGTAAGTCTAAGAGAGTAGGAACATAAAACAAGTGTGCTTTGGTAAAAATGAATATACTTTAAATGCATGCCCTAAACTACAGTTATCTAGGATTTAGGGATATTTAATTCCATAAAATAAACCAATCAACAAGTTTGGTGAAACCAAATCATCCTCCATCTTTCTTCAAAATCCTAGAATTGTCTTATTAAGTTAGATGGCAAAGTTTGAAAATGAGATTTTTTTCAAAGGGGCTGGAAGTTTAAGGGAGCAGATCGCTAGGCATCACCTATTACTTGATGCCACAGAGGATGACCTCTGATGTTTAGAAATCATCAGACTAGTGAAAAATGACATCTTACACAAAATAGGACAAAATAAAATGACATCCTACACAAAGTAGGACAAAATAAAATTCACCTCAGATCAAGCATGTTTATGAAAGACCCTCTGAAACTATTAAAATACTTTTATGATACCAAAACCTTCCCTAGAGTGAAAACTGGGGCAAAGTCCCTTTATTTTCAAGCAGTATGTGTCCCTGGGAGAAAAAGTGTTCCCCTGCCTCTGACACAGAAACTAGATGGAGAGTGGGTAAATTACCTGCAAGAGGTATAACAAAACATCAGTACTGCCACAGAACTCACTAGAAGACTGCTAACAGAGAGCAGGGGCGCTACTAGTTTATGCAAACAACCTCTAATCACTTGTTTTCATCAAATAAACACTTACCCCCAAATCTTTTCAGGCCTCCTGTCATCTAAACAGACCTGGATTCCATTACCAGGTCAACCACTGGCTAACTCAGAGGCCCTGGGAAAGCCATCAACCTCAGTACCTCACCAAATCATCTGGTGATGGCAATGAGCAGCTGGGACCTATAAGCACTTGGCATGGACATGGACAACAGTGCCATCAGGGGGCTTTAAGGCAAAGCTTTCCAAGTCTTCACAGGCACAGGAACCAGCCCAGGGTTTTGAAATAGTGTTCAAATTCTTCCTCAGTACAGCAGGGCTCCAGACTGAGATTCTGTCTCTCAGATGCTACTGATGTCATCTCATTAAACCACTGCTGAGCAACTTAACTCACACAGAAATGACCAAGGATCATTTTAGTCTTCACCTTCAAAAACTGCAGTAAGCATATTCAAATATTTACATAACCATGAAAAATATACTAAGCAACTGTGTTATTTATTTCAGCAACTCCCTCTGGATAAGCTTATGTTAGTGGGTTTTCCCCCAAAAGACAGAGGCCCAAAAACATTCTAAAGTTATGTACCATGAGAACGTATTAGTTTCCCTGGAAATAGAACTGCTTGTGGTCCTACCAACAAATGAGCAGCAAATATGGGAATGACAAGGAAGAAGTCTAATGAATTTCAAATTCAAAAATCTCACTGCCATACGAAGTTGCTGTGCTTAAATTTAATAAATTTCTATCCAACTAAGGAGCAAATATATTCTGCTAAGCCTCCAGTTTCCAGTCTACCTGAAATACCTGTAATCCAGGACTGGCTAGACCAGAACAAAATATTCCAAAATTCCAAAAAAGACTGAAAGATTATGATGAATTTTGAGATATCAATAGCAAAGCATTAAAGCAAGCACTTTTAAATGTGGGGCCCTGTGAGACTACACAGGTCATACACCCATGATGCTAAATCAGTCTATAACATTGCAGGACTGGTCCCACCAGAATCTTTAAGATTCCAAATTCAAAGTGAATATCTGATATCATTTGCCAGATTTGCAATACAGTGCGTATTTCCAGTTTAAAGAGCTGCAGTTACCTAAACATATGGAGAA
The DNA here is from genome assembly GCF_964194105.1 of Spermophilus citellus. Taxonomy (NCBI): domain Eukaryota; kingdom Metazoa; phylum Chordata; class Mammalia; order Rodentia; family Sciuridae; genus Spermophilus; species Spermophilus citellus. The sequence goes on along the minus strand of NC_138183.1, from coordinate 252,949,355 downwards.
CAAATAAACAGCACAAAAATAGGAGAAGCAGCTGCTTCTGCCCAAATAACACATGGGAAAGACCAAGACTTCAAAATGTATCAGAAACTTTTAATACTATTTCTTAAAATGTTCTATGAAGGGAATATTTTGAAATACACATCTTACATGATTTTATGTAAACAAAAGCATGTGAGCACATGTTATTCATACTAAAATTCCTATATATCCCAATCCCTTTTCAGTCCTCCTCAGAGGCCCTTTCTCTCAGAATGACACTCCTTGTATCACCCAAGCAAGGCCTACCTAGTAGAAATAGCAGGTGAGAGCTGCGTGGTTGCTGCGTGCCTGTAACCTCAGTTCCAAGGGAGGCCAAAGTGGGAGGATCACTACAGCTCACCAATAGCAAGACCTTGTCCTAACAAAAACTAACCCTCAAATAGAAACAAAAACCAAGGTTAAAAAAAGAAAAAGAAAAATGAAAGAAAACTGGTGAAACTCCAGTGTGTATTTTACCCTTAAGCAATGCAATTTAAAATGTTGAAACAGAGTCTCAACAAGTTGCTTAGGGACTCACTTAGTTGCTGAGGCTGGCTTTGAACCTGCAGTCTTCTGCCTTAGCCTTCTGAGCAGCGGGGATTATAGATAGGCGTGTGCCTCTGTACCTAGCTAGCAAGTTGCAATTTGGACTGCTCACATTTCAAATGCTCAAGATTAAAACATGGGTAGTGGCTACAGCTTTACACAGAGCAGCTTTAATTTTATTCTACAATCATGGTTCATTTTAATATCATTTTGATATTAAAATGATCCCCCCATCTATTCCCACAGTCTGGGTTAATCATTAACAACATTTTCACAGAAGGGCCAATATGGCCTAGATAGGGAAATGTTATAAGCTACATTTTCCCTTTCCTTTAAATTAACGATATATATGAGAAATCATGTATATTCATAAAATACAACAACCCGGGCTGACAATTTTTTCAATGGAAAAAAAAAATCATAAGAAAACAAAAAACTAGCTGGGTACAGTGGTTCATGCATATAATCCTAGCAGCACAGGAGGATCATAAGTTTGAGGCCAGTCTCACCAATTTACCAAGACCTTGTCTCAAAACAAAACAAAAAGGGCTAGGGATGTAGCTCAGTGGTAAAATACATCTGGGATTCAATCCTGAGAACCAAACAAACCAATCACCGGATAGTATAGCAATAAAAGGAAGTTTTCATTCTTTATCTTGAAATAATGGAGAAGGCTAGATCTTGAATAAGGAGGGGTACAGCTGGGTCATTGCTGGTTTAAATTAAACTAGTCAAATTTAAAAATAAATACATGGGGGCTAGGGATGTGGCTCAAGCGGTAGCGCGCTCGCCTTGCATGCGTGCGGCCCGGGTTCGATCCTCAGCACCACATACCAAAGATGTTGTGTCCTCCGGGAACTAAAAAATAAATATTAAAAATTCTCTCCCTCTCTCCCCCCCTCTCTCCTCTCTCACTCTCTCTTTAAAAAAATAAATAAATAAAATAAAAATAAATACATGTCTTGGTTTGGGGATGTGGCTCAAGCGGTAGCGTGCTCGCCTGGCATGCGTGCAGCCCAGGTTCGATCCTCAGCACCACATACAAACAAAGATGTTGTGTCCGCTGAGAACTGAAAAATAAATATTAAAAAATTATCTCTCTCTCTCCTCTCTCTAGAAAAAAATAAAAATAAATACATGTCTCTGAGAATTTATTCTATTTTATAAGCTAACTCAAAAACAAAGAGGAGGGGCTGGGGTTGTGACTCAGAGGCGGAGTGCTCATCCAGGTTCAATCCTCAGCACCACATAAAAATAAAGATATTGTGTCCAATTATAACTAAAATATTAAAAAAAAAAAAACAAAGAGGAACAAAAAATGCTCAGGCCTTTCAAACATGTTGGGAAATAATGACATCTGATCAACAGGGTGGGGGGGGGGCGTGGTAGTGGATCTAGAATCCTTACTCATCCTGGGAAAACCAAGTCCTCATGGCCTCCCTTAGGATCCAAAACAACTTGCTTACTCCACAAGCAGCAGACACAGTTACACCAGACCTCTGGCTGAGTTTACAAGCAGGCTGGGAACAGCATGTATTGAACAAACCAAGCTACTGCAGGGTTGTTCTTGCTGGCTCCTCCACTCAGGCAGTGTTCAGACAACTGAGTCTCAGCACTCTCCTAGGATCTGATTCACACATGCAGGGAAAGGGAACTTTGTGAAGAGTGTGACAAGATCCAAATGAAAAGTTGAACTCAAGAAGGGTGTGGTGATTGCTACTGCTGTGCTGAAAGCAGCCTGTAGCTAACAGGACAGGGAGGAAAGTATCTATAAATAGAAGAATGCAGAGTCACTATGATGGCAGGCTACCTCTCGGTGTTGTAAGTTAATGATAAACTCTTCCCCCTGACAGCAAAGTTTCATGCCAGGGAAATGTCATTTTCACAAGAGGCAAAAACAAGTAAAAAGAGCCTGCCTTTGAAAGTAGTTATCACAAAGTAAGCAAGGAAAAGACCATAAGACAACTAGAAAGACCATGTTTAGTAAAGGTGTCAATATTATAAAACTAACCAAGCTCACACCTCCCCCCACTAATTAAAACCAAACACCAGAGTATCTGCTAGAAACAATTAATTTCTTTAGAGGGCAAAACAACTTAGAGCCAGTTTCATTTTATTTGCTCTGCCACTATTTCCAAAGAACATGTCAAAAGCAATCAGCTTTGTACCACCCAAGTATCTTTCCCAGTTTTCATTTGTTACTTCTTTGACACTTGATATTTTGGCTGAGAACAGTAGGAATCAGCCCCACTTAATATGTGCTTTGTTAAACAATAGGTGCTTTTTAAGTAGCAGTGTTCACTCAACTGGTCCCTCCCCACCTTGAAAAACACAGTAAAATTGAAAACAGAAAAGACAGACAAAGGAAGCACAAACTCCAAGCTCATTCCTCAGCAAGCTCCTCTATGGAGTAGAGCCCAGCCAAAAGAGTTCATCAGTCATGAAGTCTAAGTGCAGACTCAACATGTAGACATGATTTGGTGGGTGACAGAGAAGCATCAAGTATTCCAGGACTTGCCTGAAAGCAAAGAGGACAGAAGACCCAGAAGCCTTAAGAAATTCACAGCAGGGAGATGGTCCAAGGCCCAGGTGACAAGGAGAAGTGACCAGATGACAGGAATAAGTTGGCAATGCCAGACCAAGTCTCAGAGAGCTGTGCATGAACGCATAGCACACACACCAAAGGACTGCTGCAGAAGCAGAGACAGAACCGGAGTTCTAATTAAGAGAGATGGACAGTACACCATCTATGGCAGAGACCAAATGAAGGGTCTTAACCACACAAAAACAACTGAGAACAGGAGCAGACAGCAGATTCCACAGCAGCTGTGCCAAGTGCTCTCCTCAGATGTGTTCCTACAAAGGAGAAGAGACAGAGAAATGGGTATGTGACTGCCACGTGGGATTCGAAGGCAGCAGCTAATGGAAAGACTACTGAGGGAGTGCTGGGGGCACTGTCTGCCGCACTAAGCCACCTACACGGAGGGCACAGGCCAGAGTCCAACCATGTGACTGACACCTAGAGGGACCATCAAGAGAAGTCGGCAAGATACTGCAATGGCCTTTACTTTGAAAAGCAAGGTCATCATTTGAAATTTCATACTAATGGCCATTCTTCCTCCAGTGTCAACCATGATTCCTCTTCCTCAAAGGCTAGTTTTTGCTTTTTCTTCATTCCTAAACAGCACCTTGGTATCAAATGAGATAAGTTTATGGCTTCCCTTTGGAATTCTAAGTCTCCTGGAAAATATATAAAGCTCAGAAAGCAAATACTTGGTCAAATACACTGCTGAGATGCTAAGAGCAAGGAAAAAGGGATAATCTTATCCACTTCACTTTAGTGACATACACACAATGCAGTCCAGGTACTTCAGTGGGTGAGGCAGGAGAAATCGCTGGAACTCAGGAGTTCTAGGCCAGCAAAAACAAAAGAGAGACCTCTTCTCTTTTTAGAAAGGAGGGAGGGAAGGAGGGAGAAAGGCCAACTGGCAACCTAGAAAAATCCAGACTTACTTTTGTCAAGCAGTTCACATTAAATTAAGCACAACAATATGTTCCTCTACAAATTCTCGTTATGAAAGCTTGAATGTATACTCATGCACCCTACCACAGGGTCACGTTATGAGAAACACCATTAGGCAATTCTGTCACTGTGCAAACATGGTGGACTATGCCTTTACAAACTAAGGAAAAAGAGAGGGAGGAAGGGGAGGGGGGGGAGAGGAGGGGGAGAGGTGGGGAAGAGGGAGGGGGAGAGAGGGAGAGGGGGAGAGGGGGAGAGAGGGAGAGAGGGAGAGAGGGAGGGAGAGAGAACACTAGCACATTAATTTTGGAATTATAACCAATACCACAAGAAGACAGAACTGGCATATTGGTCTCAAAAACATTTTTTTTATTTTAATTTTAATTTTAGATGGACACAATATCTTTATTTTATTTTTATGTGGTGCTGAGGATCGAACCCTGGGCCTCATGTATGCCAGGCGAGTGCACTACCACTTGAGCCACATCCCCAGCCCTCAAAAATATTTTAAATAGCTAGGTGTGGTAGTATACATGTGTACATGAGACCCATCCCCCACATAGCAAAAAATTAAAAAAGAAAAACCAAAAAATGAGCTAACAATCAAGTTTATTTTGGAATAACCAATTTTATATGAGAAAACAGAAAGGGCATATGCCTATAATCCCAGCTACTTGGGAGGCTGAGACAAGAGGATCACAAGTTTGAGACCAGCCTTAACAAGACTGTCTAAAATTTTTTTTTTAAAAAGAACTGGGATGTAACTCAATGGTATAGCACTTGCCTAGCATGTATGAGGCCCTGGGTTTGAGCCTCAGTACAAAAAAATATATAAGGCACTGTTTTTAGCTTTAGCTATTATGATCAAAATTCCTTGTCTGGCCAAATGGATCAGCTTATACATAATTAAGTATTTCGGCTGTCTCAACAGTCCCTAGACTAGCATCAACAAACCATCAACCTCACCAGGCACAGTGGTGCACGCCTGTAATCCCAGCAGGCTCGAGAAACTGAAGCAGGAGGATTGCAAGTTCAAAGCCAGCCTCAACAACTTAGCGAGGTCCTAAGCAACTTAGTGAGACCTGGTCTCAAAATAAAATACAAAAAGGATTCGGAATGTGGCTCAGAGGTTATCTTTCTTTTGTGATTACTGTACAGTCTGCAACCTAACAGGCATGAAAATTATAGTCCAATCATGAACTGTTGAGACTGCACAGGAATAAAAGTTCAGAGCAAAAAATATGAGAACTGAATATTTCCTATGGTCTTTAAAGTTTTTTATGAAAAACCATCTTCAGTCTACTCTTAACTATTCCACAATAACATTATCTGTCTTAACATTGTGACTTTCTACTGAAGATGGAAACATGATTAATGATTAATCGTGGCTACCAATTTTTAAGTACCTACAATGCTGCCAAACTCCAGGCATCCTGGTTTCACATACACTTAGATACTTCACAACCCTTGTAAGATGGCCAGCCATGGTGGCGCATGCCTGTAATCCAGTGGCTCAGGAGGCTGAGGCAAGAAGATTGCAAGTTCAAAGCCAGCCTCAGTAATTTAGTGAGGCCCTAAGCAACTCAGTGAGACCTGTCTCTAAATGAAATATTAAAAAGGGGCTGGGTAAGGGCTGGGGCTGTAGCTCAGTGGCAGAGCGCTTGCCCAGTTTGTGTGAGACACCGAGTTCAATCCCTAGCATTACATAAAAATAAACAAATAAAATAAAGGCATTCTATCCATCTACAACTACAAAAAAATAAAAATTTTAAAAAAGGCTGGGTGAGATGACCTAACCAAAGACCACAGGTAATAGATATGGGACCAGAATGGGATCTCAAACCCAGGACTAACCAGCTCTAAAGAATATGCTCCTCTCATCACACCACACTGCCTCCATCAGACCAGGGTGAGAACAGCTGTTGGGTAATCCACCAAAATAGCAACCAAGAACATGCCCTCCCTTGTCTACGGCAGGCCAGCCTGCATGTGCACTCAGCCTACACAATTGGAAAACTGGTCACAAAAATGTGACTGCAATGGCAGAAATCATCTTATAATCCAGTGGCTCTGGGGACAAGATCATGAACAGAACCACATGTCTGACTACATGGGGTAGAGAACCCCTTCACAGACAAGATGGCTGGGCAGCTTAGCCTGAAGAGCCTGGGCAGTGGCTCAGGAGGAACTCAACCCTTGTGGCCAGCTGCTCCATTAGTACTGAACTACAGAAAGGTTAAAATACATAGAAAAAACAAAGCCAGGTCGGGTAGTTAATGTTCAATAACAGATTCAACATTCAAAATACTGTTTGGCATGATGAAACTAAGAAAAATGTTTTTAACATGGATAAATGTAACATCCTTTTTTTCTTTTCTTTTTCACTTTTGTTACCAGGGACTGAACCCAGAGGCACTTAACCACTGAGCCACATCCCTAGCCCTATTTTGTATTTTATTTAGAGACAGGGACTCACTGAGTTGCTTAGTGCCTCACTTTTATTGAGACTGGCTTTGAACTTGCGATCCTCCTGCCACAGCCTCCCAAGCCACTGGGATTATAGGCATGCACCACTATACCCATCATAAAGTCCTTTTGAGATTAAAAAAGAAAGAAAGAAAAAAAAACTTAAAAACAAGATGGGCAAGAAAACAGGCATAAGAAAACTGATAAAGTAAAAGAAAAAATCTTCAGATTTTAGTTGGTTGTAAGCTCAACGAAGTTGTATTATGATATGACTAATAAAGTAACTTCAGAATATAGCAATAAATGGGCTGGGGTTGTGGCTCAGTGATACAGCGCTTGCCTAGCATGTATGAGGCACTGGGTTCAATCCCCAGCACCACAAAAAAACATTAACAGATAAAATAAAGGTATTGTGTCCATGTATAACTAAAACAATATTAGAAAAAAATACATAGCAATAAATGAACCATATCCAGGACCACAGGAGATATTAATCCCATTCTAGCCTATTCTGGGCAGACTGTACCATGCTGGCAGTACTACATCAAGTCAGGTAATACCTTATCCTGTTCCAAAGGAAAATGCAGAGACCACCAAACTAAAAGAGACAATGGCAACCAAAGATTATCTGACTGCTGAGAAGAATTTTGCCAATAAGTCAGAGATTTAGGGAATAATTAACCAAAGTATGCATCCCCTCAACACTTACCTTATCCAAAAGTTATGATTAACATCCGGGGTGGTAGAAAGACTCACCACTACAGGATAAAGTAACTAGTTTTGAATATATTAGAGTTCCTTTATACCATCATGTGTAAAAGAAGAGCTACCATGTCCAGAACCCAAGGACAAAATGAGAGCCACGAGTGAAAGGAGGAGGATCGTTGGTGAGTAGAAGCAGAAACTTGTTGAAGACAGGGCTCCCACTGCTTGCAAGGCCACTCTGCTGGAGGTGCTCTACTTGGATGACTCTCTAGGGCAGGAGGAAAGCTGTACTAAATGATCACCATGCGCTTCTCAGGTCCACTTGATACCAAAGGTACAACATGAACACATCTAGATTAAATTAAAAAAACAGAAAGGAAACTTCCATACAATCCACCACTCCTACAACTCTAGTAATAAACAATAAAGGATGAGGTAAAGAAAATGACGGTGAAAAACAATGCCAGAAAACTTACGAAAAGACAAAGATAACAGAGAAACCACCGAGAAGTCTAATATTCAAATGAAATGAATTATAAAGAACATGTTAAAATCTACTACCCCTTTAGAGCCAAAGAAAGAAGGGAGGGAGGGAGAGAGGTGAGTGGCAGGCAAAAAGCAAAAGCAAATAGAAAATTTCCAGAGTTGAACAAATGCGGCTTTCCTTAGGACCTGCAAAGGCCACCAACAATGCATGGTGGGAAAGATCCTCTCAGGCACAGGGTGGAATTTCATGACAGCAAAAACAAAGTATCTAAACATTTCTAGCGAGGGGAATAACCCCACAAAACACAGTGAAAGGACAGAAAATCAGAACACTAGCTTCTTCCAATGACAACTCTACAGAGAATATTTCCAGACAGGAAAGGTCTGAAAATCTCTTCACCCTTTCTCAGCATGTGCTTCACCAAAACGAGGCCAAAACACTTGAAATCAGGGATCTAAGACACATAGAAACAAAACAACTTCCAGAAGAAAGGTGAGAGGAAACACGAGAAGCTACAGAAAAGATCAAGAGCAACCAGTGAAGAATAAGGCAAGAGACAAGGGGTTCTGGAAAGGATGTGTCCTGGGGGGAGATGGATTGACAGTGTTGGATTATCTGACTGCTGAGAAGAATTTTGCCAATAAGTCAGAGATTTAGGGAATAATTAACCAAAGTACGCATACTCTCAACACTTACCTTATCCAAAAGTTGTGATTAGATAAAGATGCAGGAAGAAGAAACTATGCATTTAAAAGCTAAATCCTCCTTCTCTTCACAGCTGGAAGTGGAATCCATTAGAAATAGCTACTTAGAGCTGTAGAGCTGGGCACAATGGCGCACACCTGTAATCTCATGTGGCCTTGGAGGCTAAAGCAGGAGGATCCCTGATTCAGAGCCAGCCTCAGCAACTTAGGAGATCCTGACTCTAAATAAAGTTATAGATGGACATAATACCTTTGTTTTATTTTATTATTTTTTTAATGTGGTGCTGAGGATCAAACCCAGTGCCTCACACAGGGTAGGCAGGTGCTCTGTAGACCACTGAGCCACAATCCCAGCCCACTGCTTGAAATTTTAGCCCACAAATAGTCCTTGTGAAGCCACAAGCAAAATACTTTCAAAGCTGAGAACAGACAACTTAAAGCAGAATGTGCTACAGCTGAATGTGGGAAAATTACATATAAAGGGGAAAAAAGCTGTGGCAAATTCATGTAGAGAGCTAAAAAATGCTTAGCTGAGCAAATTTATAAACCCTAAACATGCTAGGTTTTCAAAGCCCATGGCTACTCTTATCAATGTTAAGTGGGTACGGGAGAGTTCTAATCCATCGCATGTTGCTGAATCAGTAGTGTCAATGATGCATGTCACCTTGGTGGACTCGACTACCACTAGTTCTGACTTAGCTCTATCATACACCATACAGCTGCTTAATGGCTTATCTGTGGTAAGGTTTATTGTGGATTTGTCCAAGTTCAAAGCCAGGATTGAAATTTTTCTGACTTAGAAGAACAGCCTTCAACCACAAGTACTAAACATTGAATGGCTACGGAAATTCAGCTTTGCTGAATTTATGGCATTTGTGTTTTCTACTGCAAGTTACAAAGTAAAACAGTGCTAACACAAAAACCTTATTCTTCAGAAATACCATCAGTTCATAAGGAGAGTTAAGCTGCTCCATGTAGTACCTATGCCATCAGAAGTTAAAGTAAGAAATGATTCCTTTGGGCTGGGGTTGTGGCTCAGTGGTAGAGCGCTCACCTAGAATGTGCGAGGCTGGGTTTGATCCTCAGCACCATATAAAAACAAATAAATAAAAAATAAAGGTATTGTGTTCAACTACAACTAAAACAAAATATTTTAAAAGGAAAAAAAGAAATGATTCTTAAGTCCCTCACAAATTTGTAGCAGACATAATTTCTAAGCTCAAACTACTCTAAGTGGCATTTATCAGACCCTAGTGTAAGGGGGAAAAAATTGCATATTTTAAAATTCATTTAGTTGTTCAACTGAGGAGCCTTCAGTTAACCTCCAATCAGAAGTGACTGATTCACAAAGCAATGCTGTGCTAAAAAGCAAAACTCAAAAGAATCTAACGTTTGAAATAATGAGCACACTCTCCTGAAGGAATATGCTTGGAGACTAATAACCAAATGTGACAGTACTTATCTGTAAAAAGGCATTTTCAAAGATAAAGTATATAAAATCTTTTCACCCATCATAGTAATAGAAGAGATACAGATTTGCAATAGATTTTGATGAGAGAGCAACTCTGTGAATACCAAGTAAATACCAGGTAAAATGTTACCCCCCACCCTTAAAAAAAAAAAAAGAATTCCAAATTCCAAAAGAGCAACTCTGTGAATACCAAGTAAATACCAGGTAAAATGTTATCCCCCTATAAAAAAAGAATTCCAATTTCCCTATTAATAGATCTATATTATAGAAAATTGAACAATTATATTTTGAATCTCATCATTTAAAAAGCCTATGAACATTTCCCCTCCTGTTATATAAATACCTTCATAATATTACCTCCCTCCCCTTTTTGGTCCTGCAAACCCTATAATACTTACCATTTAGCCCTCTACAACATGTTGGTCCACACCTCTAATGCTGTTCTACTTTAGGAATCCTTCTTAACCACTTGGCACTGACTCTAGCACTTTTGGAAACAGCTAGGTGATTCTCTAAAAGTGTCCTCATCCTAGGAGGGGAAAAATTGCTGATGCACAGAGATGAGTGAAAGGAGAAAAAGGAAGAATATTAAAAGTAAGGAATTGTTCTAAAAGCTGCCAAAGCTAAGGACCTCTGTCAGCAAAGAAAATCAAAATTAAAAACGAGGGAGACAGGGAGTAAAAAATTCTCAAAAGTATTATCCTGAGAAACGTCTTTGAAATTTTAGATCTTACTATCAAATTGTCAGTGATTCCTATTATGTAAAAAGTACCAGAGACATAAAGTAGAATTTAAAACTCCTTGCTGTCAAAGTACTTAAAATCTAGTTAAAACCAATCTTAAAATAATTTAAGATGCTCTAAGAGTTCACAAAGGAGCATCATAAAGGACCTGGAACAATTCAGAAAGACTTGAACAAAAACAAGGGGGGGGGAGAAAGTTGAGACCTCAAAGATGTGGAATCAAATACAAAAAAAAAAAAAAAAAAACAAGAAAACTCTTTGAGAGAACATGGCAAGAGGTGGATAAATACATAAACAGAATTCTCCACACAGCATTCATACAGGAGAATAATGTGGAGATAAGCTGGAAAACTGATCTGAGGGCCAGGTGTCAGAGTGTCACTATATGAACACATCAGAGCTTGCCAAGGTTGAGCAGGACCTTTTGTTTTGTTTTTCTAAAATATTTATTTTGTAGTTGTAGTTGGACACAATACCTTTATCTTATTTATTTTTATGTGGTGCTGAGGATCGAACCCAGGGCCTCGCACTTGCTAGGCGAGCACTCTACCTCTGAGTTGCAATCCCAGCCCTGAGCAGGACCATTTTGTGAGGGGCAGGGAGGTCATACACAAAGTGGCATTCTTCATGCCTAGGAAAAACAACTCACCTAGGGATTAGAAGCAGAGACCTCTTACAGCAAAAAAAAAAAAAAAAAAAAAAACTACAGATCTCCTAAGGTAATAAAAATAAAGCCTGACGTAGCTTCAGAGTAGTGGAAATCGACAGAAAGAACAGTTGCAAGAGTCCCCACTAGGGGCTGGGGATGTGGCTCAAGCGGTAGCACGTTCGCCTGGCATGCACGCAGCCCTGGGTTCGATCCTCAGCACCACATACAAATAAAATAAAGATGTCTGTCCAGCGAAAACTAAAAAGTAAATATTAAAAAAAATTCTCTTGGGGCTGGGGATGTGGCTCAAGCGGTGGCGCGCTCGCCTGGCATGCGTGCGACCCGGGTTCGATCCTCAGCACTACATACCAACAAGGATGTTGTGTCCGCCGAGAACTAAAAAATAAATATTAAAAAAATTCTCTCTCTCTCTCTCTCTCTCCCCTCTCTCACTCTCTCTTAAAAAAAAAAAAAAATTCTCTCTCTTTAAAAAAAAAAAAAAAGGAGTGCCCAGTAGGGCAGAACTATCAGGGCTTGCTAAGTAACTGATCATCAGGAAGAAAAAGAAGCAGTAAGAAATGACTAAAACTTGCAAAGCTTGGAACTAGCAGTTCTGAAAGGCGGGGGCTTCAATGTTTGTGTCCATCTCCTTGAGATGCAACAGTCCTGATGAAGCTGGATTAAGTATGTTTGCATGACCCCACAAAGGGCTCTCTACTGTATGACTTCCTGTTAAATGCCAACTGAGCCAAATGTCAAATATGCAAAGATCATCTCTAACAAAAAGTTAAGTTCCAATAAAAAGTTTCAAAGTGGCAGCAATTAGGATCCAAATGGAGACAGGTACTGGCTAGAAATCAAAAGTCCTTTGGCTGGTATACAAGAAAACACACACACACACACACACACACACACACACACACACACACACCCTGAGTGAGATGACCTGGCAGCAGTGGCCTGGGTCTCAGATCTCTACCAGCACTCTCTTCACATGCTTCTTCAGCTTGTCAGACCTGGTTGCTCCTAACTTCATACTCAGCTCAAACCCTCCTGGCATCCGGAATCCCTTGAATTCTGTAGATTCCTAGATTTATCAAAGCAAACCACAGAGGCTTCTAAAACACCATAGAACTATAATGTACACAGCTTTCAAACAGACTGCCCTAGACCTGGTTCACCTAGGTTCCAGGGTCTCCTGGAGAATATTGCTTTCCTTGTTATAATTTATGAAAGAAAACTCCTAATGATCTTAATGGTCTTACCTTTTCAAACCAAGGTTAAAAATTAAAAGAAACGTTTTCTCTTCTGTGGCTCCTTGCCCATTACAGGTTTTCCTGGCGACAGCTGTCTTCCAATTTACCGCATTAGCAGGGTAGCAGGAATAAAGTGGGATATGGTATGAAACAGAAGCGCTCCTATTAAAAAAAAAAAAAAGAAGAAGAAGAGGAAGCAGCAGCAGCAGCAGCAGCAATAACCACATATGTTCTCTTTTGGTCTCATGATAACTGCCAATAAAAGACACTGGCTCAGGGTTTTGATTCCCATAGAACTATACTTCAGAGAATTAAAAGGTTGTACTTAATTGAAATTTTTCTATGTGAACAAAAGAAAAAGGTTCTGTCATCTTCCTACCCAGGCTTTCAGCCCACACTGAGCAATAACCCAGAACTAAGTACAGATACTATGGCAGCACTATCAATAAGTGAAGAAGAAAACACATACCCTTATCTTTATTTTATGAAAACGTTAGTGACATTCTTATCCCACATAAGGTTGGCTATGAAGTCACCATACTTTAAAACAACAAAACAGAGTTTAAAAGAATTTTCCTTTACATGCCCCGAAACTAATATAACAATTACATCTTTTATCAGGAGTAGAACATTAAGGTCATTGTTCAGCTGTAGACAAATCCACTCTCAATCAACCAAATATTACAGAGAGAGGGAATATAAATTATTTTACAAGGCATTTCATATACAACTTAACATTACAGAAAGATTCAAACTGTGAAAACTATATTCATTAGAAGTCCTCTAAGATGAAGTCTATAAGGCAACTTGAAAAATGCTGTTCATCTAATGCCTTTTCTTCCATAAAACTTACACTACATTCTCATCTCAACTCCAAACTTCCTCTCAAGATAAGCAGAAACAATGCTAAATACTTGTTAAGACAAACAAAATGAACTAACAAAACCAAAAACAAACATAGGTGAAAACGAAAAGAAGTATATTTAATTCTAAAAATAAAACATTTTAGCCAGATGTGATAGCTTCAACTCAGGAAGCTGAACCAGGAGTATCTCAAGTTTAAGGCCAACCTCAGTAACTTAGCGAGACCCTGTCTCAAAAAAGCACTGGGGATATAGCTCAGTGGTAAAGCACCCTTGGGTTCAACCCCCCCAATACCAACAACCAACCAACCAATCAACCAAACCAACCATTTTACCAGTTATGTGATTTTTACATTTGGAAAAGCAAAGTTGAATTTCTGGAAAGTAGAATTTCTGTTTAAAATTCTAAGAAAATATCTATGATGCACTGATGGAGCCCTCAGACAACAAATTTACAGTAGGATAAACATGTACTATTGCGTGGTATAACTCTATGGAAGAGTGCCACCCTAGCAAGTGAAAGATCCTGGGTTCTGATCCCAGTCTCACCATCCCAAAACAAACAAAACCATTACTGTCATAGGTAATTCATGATAGTCTTTCTGTGTTAGGGTTCTAGATCCCTTTAAGAATCTGGTAAAGTTATGTACTTCCCAAAATGCCCACATGCACAAAATTTGGTGTTTAAATTTGCATGGTTCCAGGACCTTCAAAGAGCCAATTTGCAATCATTTCTTACACTGCTCACAACCATCCACATTGCCCACTTGCAGGCTGATCCAATCACAGGCTCCTAGCAGAGTGCTATCAGCACTGTGGTCCACACTCCCAGAGATGGCAAAAGAAAACCCAGCTATCAAACTCTTCTCCTCCATTGTGAATACAGGGCTGACCTATGCTAAGACATAATCTACTCTTCTGGAAAAGGGGTCTGTAAATTGCTCATAGTTTATTCACTTAGACTAATAAAGGAAACACTAGGTCTACATCATTCATGCTAAGAAACTGCTCATTCTAAAATGTAAAAGTATGCAAATGCATAATAGGGACCCCTGGGTAAAGAATGAATAAAGAGCTTATATAAGGTCTAAACTCTAGCAAAGGACTGTTTCTGTCATTTGGTTGTTTGCTTGTTTTCTTTTCTTAAAGGCATAATCCATAAAGACTAGGAGAAGACAACAAAATTGGAGGGGACCTAGAAAGTAAGAGAAGTAGTACTGACGAAAGTTATTTAGTGGTTTCTTAAATCTCACCCTCTCCTGACTTCCCACACCAGCAGAGGAACACAGGCTGAAAGACCATTCTCCAAACTGGGAGATCCCTGCCCAGCTGGGAGTGGGCTTGCCACGTGTGAACCACAGAGCAAAGGCTTAGACATGGTCCCGTGGCACCAAACCCAAGGTGTCAATGCTGTCACGGTCAAGCCAGTGAGCCTTACCCAAGAATGGAGCTTCCAATCAGCCACTCAAAAAGCCTCTTGACTTAGATGTGTCACTGAAGTCACTGCCTTAACTCCTGTACCTCCCGTCCCCACCCCCAGACATCTGAGGGTGACTGCAGCCATTGCAGCCCCTTGCTTTCACTCACTCACACACACTCCTTCATCTCAGCTGTGGGCTGAACCCAGACTCTGCATCCCCAGCAGGTGCTTTGTCACTGAGCTATGCCGTCCAATGCCCTTTTCCCTCACAGCCTCCAAAGTCTATTTCCCAAGAGCAGGGTATTCTCTCACATAGCTACTGAGGCCACAAAATCAGGAATTTAATGGGATTTAACATGTAGACTGGACTGACATAGTCCTCTGGCCTATACTGATGCCACAGCTCTTTCCTTCCTCATCTCACACAGTTCTTCAGCAATTCTCTCCTTCATTTCACTAGCATCTGTAAAGAATAAAGGTTATGCATTTCTCACAGGAAATGCTACAGAAACCAAGCTTTGTTTCCATACCACCCATTACAAGTAGTAATTTTGACCACTTGGTAAGATATTTGCCAGATTTCTTCACTTTAAAGTAAGCATTTTTCCTTAGTTAAGTGTTCTGTAGGAAGACACTTACAGACTGTGTTCTTAGAACATTCATCCAGAAGTTTTATTCCTTCTGGCAACAAACACCACAACAACACGAAGGGGCACTTGCAGTCTACTGCTCCTTCTGCATGTACTGGGTGTCATTTGAACTTCAGAAAGATGCTTTCCTAACTCCCCACTTTCTTTCTTTCCTGACTTCAGTATCAGTATGCATTCAAAGATTCTTATTTATTAGCATCGTTATTTATTCTTATGTTCAAGTTGCCCCAGATTTGGCTTGTGGGAGCCCTTTCAAGCAGGCTCATGTGTGCTATTCATACTTCTCTAGCACTTTCTTATTTCCTCTCATAACAACATGTTCTGGATTCCTTCTGTACGTTCTCTGCCACAGCTTTGAAATCAGCCATTTCTCCAAGGAGTTCCAGTTCCTTTAATAGAGGATGTTACACAGAAATGAAGAACTAACAGCTAAGTATGCCCACAAAAGCAAGAACTGTCAACTTTTTCAACCCAGGTGTTGTCACTTTTTCTGCCATTTTTATAGCAGATAACACCGAGAAAGAATGTCAATACCACATAATTCAACTCTCTCTGTTGTGTATCCTTAACTTTCAAACATGAACAAAAACCAAGGATTACATACACCTCCAGAAAGCTTCTATCATGAAAAGCAACAAAACAAACAGGAAATTGGAAGAAAAAAGTAATTCATGAGAGAACAAAAAAATAATATTTGATACCCTTAGATAGATATAGAGGATACTATTTAAAAGGGTAAAAAGACGAAAGAGCCCTAGAAATTTTAAAAATTTCACAGAAAAAATTAAGAACTGAATCAAAAGATTGGAAGATAAAAAAGAGAACAGAAATACAGATCAGAGGAAAATTGAAGAAACAATTCCCCCAAAGTTGCTGAAACAGACTCACACCAAGAAACATCCCCCATGAAATTTCTGACCCAAGGCATAAAGAAGAGACCGGGTCTTCCCAAAAGAAGAAGAAAAAAATCTGAATAGTTTCAGATTTCTCAAAAACAAAATAGAACAAAGATAATGAAGGTACAGGGGTGAAGCTAAGAGGTGGTGCTTGCCTAAGGCCTTGGGGTTCCATCCTCAACACCAAAAAAATGAAAAAGAAAAATAATAAGTGTCTGCAAGGATGTGCAAAAAAAAAATCAGAAACCTTGTGTGCTGTTGGTAGAAAAGTAAAATAAAAATGAAACACCTACTGTGGAAAGCAGTATGTTGATTGCTTAAAGAATTAAAGATAGAATTACCAAACAAAAATTTTGCTATATGACCTAGCAATTCCATTTCTGATTCTATACTCAAAAAGAACTGAAAGCAGGATCTCAGAGATATTTGTGCACCTATGTTCACACTGCATTATTCACAATAGCTAAACATGGGAGCAACCCAAGCATGTGTTAGCACTGGACAAGTGTTTTCAATTCTAGTATTAGTTACTATCCTTACTCAGTTTAGGAAAAAAGGCAGTAATGATCTGCTCTCTATGCTATTTTGTAAGTTTTAATATAAATCCCCAAATATCTGGCTAGTACAAATTCAAAGAAAGCCACAGCTGCCATATATGAGAACACATTTTCTCCTTATGTCATGTCACACATGACTACAAATGAACACTCAGTTAAAGACAGGCGATGGACCAAAGCAAGGAACCCTACTTCTTACTAGCATCAGGAATCCCTACGCCAGACCATCCTGATCAGTGTCATCTTAATGTGGATCCCAACCATCCCATGCTACAAGTGTCCTCATACAAGTTCTTGAAAACACTCAAGTCTTAAAAGATCAAAGATAACAGGGAGGGAAGCTAATCCATCTTTATGAAGGCCTGGTCACCATTTTGTCTTCAATGCCTAGCACACTGTTAATTTTAAAAAAAATAAAACAAAATAAATTTAAACATTTTTAATTGTAGATGGACATAAGTACAGAAATATTTTAAAAAATGAAGGTGTTATCAGTGGACCTTTATTTTTCTATTTATTTATATGTGGTGCTGAAAATTGATCCTAGAGCCTTACATGCCAGGCAAGTACTCTGCCGCGGAGCTAGAAACCCAGCCCCAATACCTTTATTTATTTATTTATTTTTACACGATTCTGAGGATCCAACCCAGTGCTGCACACATACTAGGTAAGTGTCCTAGCACTGAGCTACAACCCCAGCCCTCATCCACAAAATTTTGAATACAAAAATCATCAAAAATGATTTGCACAGCTGGGCATATTGGTGAACCCCTGTAATATCAGCACTTGAGAGCTGAGGCCGGATGATTACAAGTTTGAGGCCAGCCTAGACAACTTAGTGAGACTGTCATAAAACAAATTTTAAAAGGGCTGGGGGTGTGGTTCACTGCTTGCTTAGCATGTGAGACCCTGGATTCAATCCCCAATACTGCAAAACTAAAATTTTTAAAAAATGTAATTGTACAAACATCCATATTTGGGAGATACAACCTAGACAAATTAAACTTCCATGTCTTCAGCAGAATCTTCCAACAAAATAAAATTGGTAACACTATCAGCCAATTTTGGAAACACCAACAAAAAGCCCAGTAGAACATGGCGGCACATGTCTGTGATCCCAGCTATTCCCAAAACAACAGGATGGAAAATTCAAAGTCATTCTCTGCAATTTAGCAAGACTCCATTTCAAAATAAAAGTAAAAAAGGGCTGGATATATAGCTCAGTGGTAACAAGCCCCTGGATTCAATACCTAGTACTACCAAAAATAAAAATAAAAAGTGGGGACTTGGGGGAAGAAACATCAAGACAAGAATGCCAAGGTTTCTAAACCATTCATCAAAAATCACCATATCAAATCAGTGGGAGGGAAGACGAAAGTAAAGGGGAAGAGAATGGAGAATAAAATTGATCAAATTATGCTATGTGCATATATAAATTTGGCATAATGAATCACACTATATAATTATAATGCACCATAAATTTTTTAAATCATCAGACCAAGAATGTAAAAATACTTCTGTATAAAGTTCAGAACATCCAAGGTAAATCCATACTGCCACATTCTGAAGGTAATGTCCTATATGTAAAGTACTCTAAGGACGGACTTTGACACCTGGTTTGTTGTTCAATTTTATTTTATTGGACTGTCTGGCTATGCAACCTAATGGACACTCCAATTACTGCAGGCATACTTGAAGATCTAAACTGGTATTAAAATAGAGCCAAGTTGGGGCTCAGCAGTAAAGCGCTCGCCTAGTACATGTGAAGCCCTGGATTTGATCCTAAGCACCACATAAAAATAAATAAAATAAAGGTATTGTGTCCAACTAAACTAAAATATGTTTTTAAAAAAATGGAGCCAAGTCATAAACAGAAAAATTAGCATCCAAAGTAAAAGCCCAGAGAACCACCTGTGCCTGCTGTAACAACAATGGGCAAGGGTGTACAGCATGATACAAATGACAACACACCCTCAATCACCAAGCTATATATGTTGGTTCAGCTGAGGTACACACTCAAATTTTATTTGAGGTGAAAGCTGAAACTTTTATAATCCAGAGAATAATAGTCAAGAAAGACACCAAAACTTCATATACGGCATCTTGGCAACCAAATGATCAGAGATAAAAGTAGACTGTTGGGAGTGGGGTGGTGACAGAGGGTATAAAGCCTCAATTAGACAGGGGGGACACATTTCCTCCTTTGAGATAGCATATGCCATAGTGAACACAATAAACGGTAACTTACATTTAAAAATCACTGTTTCAAATATTCTCAAACACAAAAAGTACTAAGTGTTGAGAAGATGAATATATTAGTTAATGTGCTTAATTACTCCACAGCATATTACTAAATCATAACATCACTTTGTATCCATAAACATATACAATTATAATTTATCAGTGGACCTTTATTTGTCAATTGATAGCTAAATAACATTAAAATTTTCATATGTCCTTAAAAAAAAATGGGTGAAACATTGACAAAGAGAGACCCAAGTCAAACCAGCTATATTAACATCACAAACTCAAGAGTTCAGTATTTGCTCCTGGTTTTGATCATGATCTTTGACAATTTAGCCACAATCATATGCTTTGGTATGCACATTAACATTCTAAAATTCTCAGAGATACACACACACACACACACACACACATAAATAATTACTCTAGACTTGAGCTGTCTAATTCAGTACCTACTCACCACGCCACACATAGTAAATGAGCACCTCAAAGGTGAGGTGAAGTAAGGCTAAGGAACTGAATTTTAAAACTGGTTTATTTTTAACTATTCACATTAAATAGCCACACTGATAGCTCATCTAAAATACATAATCATATAAAGTCTACTATTTATCACTGCTCTGACTCATATAAAAACTAAACACCGGGTGGGGTACAATGGCCTGTAATCCCAGTGGCTTGGGAGGCTGAGGCAGAAGGATCGCAAGTTCAAAGCCAGCCTCAGTAAAAGTGAGGCACTAAGCAACTTAGTGAGACCCTGTCTCTTAAAAAATATATATACACTAGGGCTGGGGATGTGACTCAGTGATTGAGTGTCCTGAAGTTCAATCCCTAGTAAACCATCCCCCCCCAAAAAAAAAAAAAAAAACTAAGCACAAAATAAATGTTTATGTTCTATAATCCCAGACAAGGAAGTTCACATCTCTAGAGGTCTCAATTTTTCTCAAAAAAAAAAAAATTAATAATAATAAAGTTCAACTATACCTCCACAATTCTGAATGAACTAGTGTATTATATAAAATAATAATCTTCACTGTAAGAGTGGCAGTGTAATTAAAACCACATTTTCCTTAAAATGATTGTAGGTACCTTAACCTGACAATATAAAGATATCATCCCTCCACATATCACCCAACTTAATGGTGAGTAGATACTGAATTAGATAGTTCAGTCAATATGTGTGTGGCAAGTCATCTCTCTCTGAACTTGTTTTCTTACCTGTAAAATGGGAGATTTAAACCAAATGATTACTTAACACATGCAAATCTTAAAATTATTCATTCTTACAGATCTAAGAATTAAAAAACTACAAAGGAAACCAGAATAATCAAAGAAATAAAGAAAAAAATTAATCCATCAACACTATAGCCTCAAATTCTTAAGTTAATCAAAATCTGAACAGTGGAAAGTTCCAATGATAGAGAATTTAAAGTTGTAGAATATCAATGTACTCTGTTGGGAAACTGGTTTGGTCTATTTGGATGTGCCTAGTTTTTCTTTCTTCTTCCTTTTTTTTTTTTTTTTTTTTTGCTTTAGTCCACACATAAATACACTGCTATCTTTAAAGAAAACCAAACTGCACAAAGGTCAGCAGAGCCAGAATCCTGTGCTCACAGAGGCCTGAGTTGTTCCTTTCCCCCCCACCAGTGAGCTGACACATAAAGTCTGCCCCTGACACTGGGTGCAGGATAATCCCCATTGCAACATCCAGGTTCTCAAATAGCATCAGACACTTGCTTACTTCATCACTGAGTCAAACCAAGCAAAACCTGATGCTCTCTTGATGTGGCTATAGATTCAGTAAGATAAAGCCCGTAGCTATTCCACATCTCCCTTTCCTGTACTGTGTAACTGATACAGATATACAACAGCAGAATCCCCTGAAAACCATCTTAACAAGTACCTGAGAAAGGAATGTGGACCAATGATTTATGTACAAAATGCTAAAAGGTAGAAGGGTCAAGCAAAAACGACTAACAAGCTTAACACACCTCATTTCAAAGACACACTGCTACAGAGCTTCTGTGGCCTATATCAGACCCACCAGTATGCTTCTCAATCTCTAAAACAGGGGAGGGGAATCACCCTCAAAAAACATGATAGAAAAGACTCCAAAAATCATTTTGCAAAAAAGATATGTTTTACATTGGATGTACTTTCCTTTGTTTTACTGCTGGCTAAACCAGGCCACCACTGACAACCAATCACTTTTTAATTTTCACTATTATAAAAAATGCCAGAGTTCCCAGAAGCGGAATCACTGGATAAGAGGATATGCACTTCTGATGAGTTGCATGAGGCCAATCGGCTCTTCATGGAGGGCACACAAGCCACATTCCCATCAGCAATATGCAAACACCTGGTCCCACACCCACAGCAATGACATCTTGCTTTACTCCTATGGGTGAGGCCAGGCATTGTCCATGTGTTTGAGGGCCACTTCACTTTTCTGCCAACTGTGCTTATGCCCTTTGTCCACTTTTCTACTAGACTGGTCTTCTCAATGATTTGTAGTGGTTACTTAAAAATAAGAAAATGAGCTCTTTGTCTGACAGTATTCCCACTTCAGCTCACTACAATATGGACCTTTCTATACCATCAACTCAAACAGCCCTTTCAAGTCACTAATGACCTTCAGATGGGCTAAATCCAAAGGAAACTCTTCTGTCTTCATCTTAACCTCACTCACAGCAAGATTCAATGCAGTCCTCTCTAGATTCTCCTTATTAAACATCACCCTGGCTGGCTCCTCTGAACAGCCACTCTCTTGGTTTCTCTCTGACCACTTCTCAGTCTCCTTGCCTGGAGGGTCCCTCTTCTCCTCTCCACAACTGATAATGTAGGGACTGTGAATATTTCCTGCAGACTCCCTAAAGCTGACCAGGATATGGCCAATCCCTAGGATACTCTTCCAAGTTGGCTGGGAGTAAATTCACATCATTTACTCACAGTTTCCCCAGCAATAAAACAAACTCTGGGGAGACTAAAAACATGTTTTGTTTTTTTTTTTTAAGTAAATGAAGCCATTTCTATGATACACACACACACACACACACACACACACACACACAAACACACACACCTCTATGAACACAACTGAGATCCAAATTTATCAAGCTAGTAGTTTGAAGTCTCTGCACTTCACTCACAGGTACCCAATTACTAGAGACTTTCCCCTTCAATGTCACACAAGCATATCATATTTAATATCACCAAAGAGAACCTAGGCTCTTATCACACATTGTCCACCCAACTAAACCTTTCCTTCAACAAGTTTTCCCCATTTCAGGAAAAGGCACACCCCAAGTATGAAAGACAGTTTGGAGAGCAGCCCTGGTTCCTCTTTGCCCTACCAGTCCAACGCATCAAAACTTCACCTTTCTCTTATCTCTGTTCTCCTTTCATTCCCTCCAAGCCATTTTCTACTTGGGTGCTTAATCAGACAGCAATAATGATGATGACAACATTCTGATCTACTGTGGCAGTCACATAAGGCTTCTGAGCACTTGAAACCTGACTAATTTGAATTGAGATGTGCTATGAATATAAAACATGCAGTGTATTTCAAAGACTAAGAAAGATAGTGAAAATGTCTCATTAATTTCTTCATATTGATTACATGCTGAAATGATATTTTGGGTATACTGGAATAAACAATATATATAAAATTAAAATTAATTTTTACCCTCTATTTTTTTCATGTGACAACTAGAAAATTTAAGATTATGTATGCAACTTGTATTGTATCTCTACTGACACTGCCCTGAGCATTTCACTGCATCCTTCACCAGCATCTTGTCCACCTTCGTTAACCAGGTATGACCAAAGCACAGAAAGCACTGCGCCTGGCAATGGGTGGGCACCTAGATGTTTGCCAACTGAAGTAAAGGCCAAAAGTTGATGTCATTTATATATAATCACATAAAAGCAAAACACTAAAAATTTAATTAAGTTGCATAATACTTTTAATACAAAACTGGAATTAAGAAAACATTTGGATATACATACCCTTAAAGAAATAACATCTGCTTCTTTAATGTTCATGCTAAACACCCTGTCATTAATTTTTCTAAATTTTCATCACAGAAGTTTCCTTTGGATAGACAGACATTGAGAACACCTAGAAATCTAAGATGGCCGGAAAAGAACTTAAGAACATTGAATCATCAATCCTTAAAACACTGATCATCAACTCTAAACAGCAGTAAGAGGTCACCAACTCTAAACAGATGGCAAACAAGCAAAGTTTATTGTTTAGCTGACAAGACTTGGACCATACCAGGTCCAGGCAGGAAGATCCCTTGAGTCCAGGAATGTGACACCAGTCTGGACAACACAGTAAGTCTTCATCTTAAAAGAAAAAGGAAGAAGAGACCCTGCTGACTAGGCCTTGCACCACTTTAAACAACCAAAGAGGGCATACCTCACTCAAAATGACAAGTTTAGTGTTCTCCCTACAGAAAATGCACTGACACGTGGCCTTGAAAAGGGACCAGAAACAATGTGGAAACTGCATTCCAAAATAAAGAGCTGGCATCTTAAGTATAGACCAACTCAAATCTAAATGAATTTCAATGTGATTTAGATTGGAAGCCCTTAAAAATTTTCAGTTTGGCTACACATTCCATCTCTGGAGCAAGATCACAACCAAAGAAGCAACATCAGTTAAGAAATCTCCTCAAGTAGTGGCCAGTGGCACACACCTGCAATACCAGCTGCTCAGAAGGCTGAGGCAAGAGGATCACAAGCTGGAGGCCAGCCTGGGCAACTTAGTGAGAACCTGTCTCAATAAAAAAGGGCTAAGGTGTAGCTTAGTGGTTCTGGTCTCAGTACGGGAGGGAGGGAGGAAGAAAGGACTTGACTTTCTCAAGACCCAACTATTAGTATACAAGAAACAGAGGTCAGAGAACACTGTGGAAACACCACAGAACAGTCAAGGTTTCCATAAACAGATAGTAAGGAGCAGCGCAAGAATGGGGAAACTCCAGATTTTTAAAAAATGGGTCGGATGTGATGGTGCATACCTGTAATCCCAGCAGCTGGGGAGGCTGAGACAGGAGGATCACAAATTCAAAGCCAGCCTCAGCAATGGCAAGGTGCTAAGCAACTCAGATCCTGTCTCTAAATAAAAACAAAATAGGGTTGGGAATGTGGCTCACTAGTCGAGTACCCCTACCCCCCAAATTCAATCCCTGGTACCACCCCCCCAAAAAAAACTTTTCAAATAAAAAGTGGGTAGACCTTATTTGGATGCTAATTTGCCTAAATTAGAAATCTGATGTTTGAGACTACTGTGAATTTCAACTCTTACTAGGTACTGAACAATATAAAACTGTATAAAACAATATAAAACTTAAACTGGCTGAAACAGCTACTAAAAGTAAAACTGGAGTAATTTTTCCCATCATAGATATCAAAAGGTGTTAAAATCTATACAACCTTTTTTCTTTCTTTCTTGTTTTTCTTTTTTTGTACCAGGGACTGAACCCGGGTGCTCTTAACCACCAAGACACATCCCCAGACCTTTTTATTTTTTGTTTTGAGATAGGGTCTTGCTAAGTTGCTAAGGCTGGCTCTGAACTTGTGGTCCTTCTTCCTCAGCCTCCTGTGGCTCTATACAACCTTTGACACATTAATTCTACTCTGAGTCCATATTAAAGTGCTTACCTTGAGTATAAAGTCACATATAACAACGTCCAGAGTTTATAACAGAAAATCAGAGAAAAGTCTATGGAGAACACAGAATACTACGGGGAGCGTAACAGAGCAAACAATCCAGGTCACTCATGAACACCTGCACCTCAGTATCTCATAATAAGTAACAATAACAATGACTGTATCTGAAGTTATTTATGCAAAGAAACAAAGCCACTTGAAAATGACCTCAAAACTCTTAGAAGAAGGTCTGGGATTGTGTCTCAGTAGTAGTGTGCTTGCCTAGCATGTGTGAGGCACTGGGTTCAATCCTCAACACTGCGTATAAATAAATGTTAAAATAAAGTTCCATCAACATCTAAAAAATATATTTAAAAAAAAAAACTCCTAGAAGAAAACATGAACTAAAATTGCAGCTTTGGATTTGGCAAAGCCTTCTTAAATATGACACCAAAACACAAGAGACAAAAGAAAAATAATGCATAAATGTGTACTTTATTAAGTTATATTGTTTTTTGCTTCAATGACATCACCAAGAATTGAAAAATGCCCGGAACAGTGGTACATGCCTGTAATCCCAGCAACTCAGTAGACTGAGGCAGGAGGATTCTAAGTTTGAGGCCAACCTCAGCAACTTAGGAAGGTCCTAAGCAACTTAGTGAGATCCTACCTCAAAATAAAAAATTAAAAAGACTGGAGATGTACCTTAGTGGTAAGCACCCCTCCAGTAACAAAAAAAAAAGGGGGGGGGGACAACTCAGGGTGGAGAAAATACTTACAAATCACAACTGATAAAAATTAGTGCACAAAGTATTAAAAGAAACTCTTGCAACCCAACAATAAATACAACCCAGTTTTTCAAATGGGCAAATAATTTAAGTAGACATTCCTCCAAAGACAGAAAAACAGTCAATAAGTATAACAAAAAAAAGATCCTCAATCACTAGCCTTCAGGGAAATACAAATCAAAAACCACAATGACAACACTTCAGACACTATTATCAAAAGACACACAATAACAAGTGTTGGTACTTTATGGAGAGAATGAATCCTCATTCTCTGGTGGGAATGTAAAATGGTGCAGCTACTCCAGAGAACAATCTGGTATTTTCACAAAAGGTTAAATAGAGCTACCATGACTGAACAATTCCAATCACTCATATATGTATATACTCAAGAGAAATGAAGACATATGATGACAGGAACTTTGTACACGAATGTTCACACCAGCACTATTCATACATAAAAGCTAAAAAATCACAAATATCCACCAACTGATGAATGAATAAACAAAAGGCAAGGCTTCCATACAATGGGTATTATTTGGCACCAAAAAAAAGAAAGAGGGAAATAGAAGATGTACTAATACATGCTACCACACAGATAAATCTTAAAAATATTGATAGTGTTAATAGGCTAGTCACAAACGACCACATACTACATGATTCCATTATATGAAATGTCCAGAACAAATATGTAAAACACAAAGTAGCCGGGTGCAATGGCTCACACCTGTAATCCCAGCGGCTTAGAAGATAGCGAGTTCAAAGCCAGCCTCACCAAAATCGAGGCACAAAGCAACACAGTGAGACCCTGTGAGCTGGGAATATGGCTCAGTGGTCAAGTGCCCTTGAGTCCAATCCCCCTTGCTCAAAACCAAAAAAAAAAAAAAAAGTATATTAGTGGTTACCTCTAGGGCTGGGGAGACAGAGAGAAATAGGAGTGTAAAGAGTACAAGGTTTCTTTTCAGAGTAATGAAAACATTTTAGGATAGGGGCTGGAGTTGTAGCTCAGCTGTAAGGCACCAGTGAGGTGCTGGGTTCAATCCTCAACAATCCTCAATTAGGAGACTGGACTAGATTCAGCTGAAGAAGGAATTTAACACTGAAGATATGACTACTAATTTTCAAAACTGCAAAGCAAAGAGGAAAAATGGCTGGGGGTGAGGACCAAACAAAATACTCAAGAACTGAGGAATGACTACAAAATCTGTTAACACATCCATGAGGTGGTGCCTGGACAGAAAGGGTGGGGGGAGAGAAAAAGAAGCAATATTTGAACCAAAAATGACTTAGAAAATTCCCCAAATTAATGTCAAGACACCAAATCTTAGGTCCAGGGAACTCAAGAGAACAAATTATGCCAAAAATTAGACCTAGGCATATCATAGTCAAGAGTCAGAAAATTACAAGAAAAACTCTTGAAGGAAGCCCAAAAAAGGGTGCTGGGGGTCAGGCAGCACACCTTATCAATAGAGGAACATAGTAAGAATTATATACTTCTTAGAAACCATGCAAGCAAGAGAATGGAGAAAAATGTTTAAAGGGTTGTGAGAAAACCAACAACAAAACCACCAACTTATACACTGCAAAATTATTGTTCAAATTGTAAGAGGAATAAAGACTTCCTAGACAGAAAAAGAAATTCAAGAAAATATATTGAAAAAAGTACTTCAGAGAAGGAAATTATACAGGTCATAAACCTGATTCTACATATTAAAAAAAGAAGAGCACTGGACAATGAACGAGGTTTAAAAAAATTTTTTTCAGGGGCTGCGGGTGTGGCTCAGTGGTAGAATGCTCACCTAGAAGGTGTGATCCTCAGCACCATATAAAAAGTAAATAAATAAGATAAAGGTATTGTGTCCAACAACAACTAAAAGAAACAAACAAAAAATAAAACAAAATCTTTTCATTTCTTATTCTTAATTGATAGCAGGTAAATTTGTCCAAAGTAACAACAATATCCTCAATTATGTGTGCTTTGGTATTAATGTTTATTTATGAAATGAGCAACAAAGATGGTTAAAGAAAGAGGAAGAACCAGGAATATTATATATTTGTACTACCATTACAAAAAGAAAAAAAGCTTAATTTATATGCTAGGAAAGCAGAGAAAATGGAATCAAAATGATTGAATCACAAAAGACAGAAAAATTGTGAACAAAAACAGGAACAAAAAACAAGGGCATGGGATTACAAATTGGTGCAATCATTTTGGAAAAGCAGTATGGAGATTCCTCAGAAAACTTGGAATGGAATCACCATCTGACCCAGCTATTCCACTCCCTGGTTTATACCCAAAGGACTTAAAATCAGCAAACTACAATCACATGGTCACATCAATGTTTATAGCAGCTCAATTCACAATAGCTAAACTATGGAACCAATCTAGGTTCCCTTCAACAGATGAATGGATAAAGAATATGTAGTACATATACACAATGGAATATTACTCAGCCTTAAAGAAAAAATGAAATTATGGCATTTGCAGGTAAATCAATGGAACTAGAGAACATCATACTAAGTGAAATAAGCCAAACCCCCAAAAAACCAAAGGCCAAATGTTTTTGAATAAGTGGATGCTGATCCATGGGGGATGGGGGTGGGGGGTGGTGAAGGAACTTTGGATTGTGCAGAGGGGAGTGAGGGGAGGGCAGGGCTGTGGGATGGGAAGGACGGCAGAATGAGACAGACCTTATTACTCATATTTATGATTACACTCCTGATGTGACTCTGCACCATGTTCAGCCAGAGGAAGGAGAAGTTGTGCTCCATTTGTGTAAAATGTGTCAAAATGCATTCTACTGTCATGTATAACTGATTAGAACAAATTTTTAAAAAACCAAAAACATATGCTTAAAGTGGTTAAAACAGCAAATTTGTGCACATTTCACCAAAATAAAAATGCATTAATGAAAATAAAAATTAATAAAAACAAGGGCAAAAAAACAAAAACATAAATTGATATGGTAGATGTTTCCTAATTATATTAAAAACTATATTAAATGTCAGTGGTCTAAGTACACTATGTAAGAGAGAGAGAGTAGATTTAAAAAAAAAAAAAAGCTACAAGAAATCCACTCCAAATATAAAGATGCACACAGATTAAAAGTAAAGTGATAGAGGGCTAGGTTGTGGCTCAGTGATGAACGCTCGCCTGGCATGTACAAGGCCCTGGGTTCAATCCTTAGCACCACATAATAAATAAAATAAAGTATTGTGTCTAACTACAACTAAAAAATAATTTAAAAAAAAAGTAAAAGTAAAGTGATAGAGAAAAATAAGCCATGCTAACACTAGTCAAAAGAGCAGAGCAGCTAATAGAGCAGATTTCAGAGCAGGAAAAGTTTTCTGAGCTAAAAAAAAGAAAAAAAAAGTACTACATAATAATAAAGGGATGAATACTTAAAGAAAACAACAATCCTTAATATGCATGTAACTATCAAAATACATGAGGAAGGCCAGTCAGGATGGCACAGGCCTGTTTTAATCCCACCTACTCAGGAGGCCATGGTAGAAGGATCACAAATTCAAGGCCAGTCTAGACAACTCAGTGGGACCCTATCTCAAAAGGGACACAGGGTAGCTCAGTGGTAAGTGCTTGAATTTTCTATTAGAGTTAGAGACTTCAACATCCCTCTATCAGAAATGGGCAAATCCTGCAGGTAAAAAAAATCAGTAAGGCTAATTAAACTCAACACCATTAATTAACTGGATACAATGGTCTCACCCACCACCAACAGGTAGATCAGCATATTCTTCTCAAACTCTCATGGAATGTTCACCAAGATAGATGTCATTCTGGGCCATAAAACGTACCTTGACAAATTTAAAATAGAAATCATACAATGTTCTCTCAGACCACAATTAAACCAAACTAGAAACCAAAAACAGATAAATGGGGAAATCCCTAAATGCATGAAGATTAAGTAATAACATACTCTATATAACGTGGTTCAAAAAAAAAGAGAAAAAAACATTTTGAACTAAATGATAATAAAAAATACAACTTTTCAAAACCCATGTGATGCAACCAAAGCTTAGCTAGAAATTTACAGCATTGAATGCACATATTAGAAAATAAAAATCTAAAATCAATATTCTATGATTCTACCTTAAGAAACTAGAAAAAGTCCATCAAATTAATTCCAAAGTAAAAACAAGGAAAGAAATAATAATTAGGGCAGAAGTCAATAAAATTAAAAATAGGAAATTAATGGAGGAAAAAGAAAATCAACAAAACCAAAGGTTTTTTTTTTTTTTTTTAAAGACAATAAAACTGATAGGTTTCTAGCCAGGCTAACCAAGGGAAAAAATTACTAACATCAGAAATGAAAGACAGGATAATCACTACATTTCCCATGGACATTAAAGGAACAGTAAGAGGCTGAGCATGTAACGCAGTGCTACATGTAAATCTCTGGGTTGGATCCCCAGCACCATTAAAAAAAAAAAAAAGAAGAAGAAAGAAAGAAAATTGAAAGGAAAATAAAGAAATAACTACTCTATGCTCAAAATTTTAATAACCTAGATGAAATAAAATAATTCCTTAAAAGAGACAATCTGCCAAAACTTAAATAAATAAGACACAATAGCCTACATTTATTTTTGAAAATTGAGTCAGTAATTAATGAACTTCAAAACAACAAAAAGCACCTGGCCCAAATGGGTTTACCAGTGAATCCAACAAAATTTTTAAGGAAAAAAATTATACCAATTCTCTATAGTCTCTTTCAGAAGATGGAAAGAAGCATAGAGAATACTCTGTAACTCATTCTATGAAACCAGCATTATCACAATACCAAAATCAGAGAAAGATATTACAAGAAAAGTACAAATCAATCTCTCTCATGAACATAGATGCAAAAATCCTCAACAAAATATTAGGAAATCAAATTCAACAATGTATAAAAAGAATTACATACCACAACCAATTACTTACCTCAGCTCTCTTTAACATCTGAAAATCAATTAATTTAATCCATCCATCAACAGGCTAGAGAAGGAAAAAAAAATCACATGATCCTATCAATAGATGCAGAAAAAGCATATGACAAAATCCACTAAACATTTACAATAAAAAACTCAGAAAACTAAGAATAGAGGGGCTGAGAATATAGCTTAGTAGCAGAATGCTAGCATGCAGGAGGCCCTTGCTGTGATCCCCAGCAACAAGAACAGCAAATGGACAAGGAAGAAGAGAAATAATTAAGAAAACTAGGAATAGAAGGGAGCTTCCTCAACCTGATAAATAATACCTACAAAAATCTATAGGTAACATCACAATTAATGGTCAGAAACTTGAAGCTTTTCCATTAGGATCAGTAATGGGGCAAAGGAAATACCTTCTTAACATTCCTTTTCAACACTGTACTCTTAAGTCCTAACTAATGCAATAGGACAAGAAAAGAAAATTAAAACTATACAGCTTGGGAAGAAAGAAATAAAACTTTGTTCACAGGTAAGATGATCATCTACGTACAAAATCCAAAAGAAAGAAATAAAACTTTGTTCACAGGTAAGATGATAATCTACATAAAAAATCCAAAAGAATGTAGACACACAACATCCTGCACTAAAAAGGGATTATACCAAGTTTGCAGGATACAAAGTTAACATACAAAGGTCCTATATACAACAATTAAGATGGAACTTGAAATTTAAAAAACACATTACAGCCAAGTACCATGGCACATGCCTACAGTCCTAGCTAAATGGGAGCTGAGGCATGAGAATTATCTGAGCCCAGGAGTTCCAAGCAGGTAAGGAATTTCTGGGCAACACAAGGACACCCTGTTTCAATAAAACAACAAAATTATTATTTACATTAGCATACCCCCAAATGAAACACTTAAGTATAAAACTAACAAAATAGCCAGGAGCGGTGGCGGAATTACACACCTGTAATTCCAGAGGCTTGGAAGGCTAAGGCAGGAGGATCGTGAGTTCAAAGACAGCCTCAGCAACTTAGCAAGACACTTAGCAACTCAGTGAGACCTTGTCTCTAAATAAAATATAAAATAGAGATGGGATGTAGCTCAGTGGCCGCGTGCCCAAGTTCAATCCCTGGTACCCAAAAGTAAAATAAAATAATAAATAAGTATAAATAAAACTAAAATAAATAGCAAAACATGTACAAGATAAATATAAGGAAAACTATAAAACTCTGATAAAAGATATCAAAGGAACTAAACAACTGGAGAGACATAACATTCATGGATAGGAAGGTTTATCTCTATATAATTCAATGCAATCCTGATAAAAAATATGATGCATTTCATGAACAGTTAAATACAAAGAATTCTGAAAACAAAACAGTAAGAAAATGAGTAACCCAACTGAAAACTGGCAAAAGACACAGATACTTTCACCAAAGGAGATACACTGATGGAAATAAGCATACAAAAACATGTTCAACACATTATTAGGAAACTGAAAACTAAAATACTAAGATACTGCTACACATCTATTAAAACTGTCAAAATAAACTACCAAGTGCTGACAACAATGTGAAGCAACAAGAATTCTCACTCAGCACTGGTGGGAATTCAAAATGGTACAGACTTTTTAGAAACTTGCACACTGATTATTTAAAGCATCTTTATCCACCAACATGGAAGCAACCAAGATGTCCTTCAGTTAACTAAGTGAAAAAATTTTAGCACACCCAGATAATGTATTATTATTCAATGCTAAAAAGAAAGAAATTATGCCAGGCACAGTGGCACGCACCAGTAATCCAAGCAGCTCAGGAGGCTAAGACAGGAATATCTTGAGTTCAAAGCCAGCCTCAGCAACGGTGAGGTGAGGCGCTAAGAAACTCAGTGAAACCCTGTCTCTAAATAAAATATAAAATAGGGCTGGGGATGTGGTTCAGTGGTTGAGTGCCCCTGAGTTCAATCCCGAGTATCTGCCCCCTGCCCCCCTCCAAAAAAGGGAAATAAGAAACAGAAATAATTATCAAGCCATGAAAAGGCGGCATAGACCTATAATCTCAGCTCCTGGGGAGGCTGAGGCATGAAAATCACAAGTTCTAGAACAGCAAGACCCTCCCTCAAAATAAAATAAAAATGCCTAGGGATGCAGTTCAGTGGTAGAATGCCCCTGGGTTCAAGTCCCAGTACCACCAAAAAAAAAAAAAAAAAAAAAAAAGAAAGAAAAGAAAATCTAAATGCATATTACTAAATGAAAAAAGCCAACCTGAAAAAAATTCCTACATGACATTATGGAAAAGGCAAAATATAAAGATGGTACAAAGGTCAATAAATGCTAGAGGTTGGAAGGAAGGATGAACTTATTGGAGCAGAGGATTTCTAGGGCAGAGAAACTATACTGTGTGATACTACAATGTACTACAATGGTGAATACATGTCATTACATATTTGTAAAAATCCACTCTTGAGTGACCCTGTAATACCAGCAACTCTGGACGTTGAGGCAGGAGTATTGAAAGTCTGAGGTCAGGCTGGGCAGACCCTATTTTAAAATAAAAAAGACTGGGGCCAGGCACAGTGGTGCACACCTGTAGACCTAGCAGCTCAGGAGACTTGAGACAGGAGAATCTTGAGTTCAAAGCCAGCCTCAGCAATTCAGTGAGGCCCTCAGCAACTCAGCAAGACCCTATCTCTAAATAAAATACCAAAAAAAAGGGGGGTGGGGGCTGAGGAAGCCAGGCGCAGAAGTAATCCCAGCGGCTCGGGAGGCTGAGGCAGGAAAATCATGAGTTCAAAGCCAACCTCAGCAAAAGCAAGATGCTAGGCAGCCTCAGTGAGACCCTGTCTCTAAATAAAACAAAAAATAGGGCTGGGGGTATTACCCAAGTTCAATCCCGGGTACCACCCACCACCAAAAAGAAGGGCTGAGAATGTAGCTCAGTGGTAAAGCACCCCTGTGTGCAATCCCCAGGAGGAAGGAAGAAAAGAAGGGAAAAGGAAAGGAAGGAAGGAAAGAAATAAAGAGTAACCCTAAAGTAAACTATGGACAATAATGTTATCAACGTAGGTTCATCAATTGGAAGAAATGTACCATTCTCATGAAGGATGTTGATATGAGGAGATGTTATAAGAATATGTATGGCAACTCTCTGCACTTCCTGTACAGTTTTACTGTAAACCTAAAATTGGTCTAAGAAACAGTTTATTTTAAAATGGTTTAAAATGTAAATTTTGTTATATATTTAATGACAATTTTTAAAAAAGACTTGCTAAAGACTGACCATTTATAATGGCACTTAAAATCGATGTCAATCTCATTTCAGGAGGGAGAAAGAAAAGCTTTCTGAGAAAAGTTTTCTCCCCACTGCTTCAACAGTTGTATTTTAAATGCAAGGACAAAAAACCAAAAGAACTCAGCTAATAACAGTATTTTACTTCTACATTAAACAGTGTAGTTTTAAAGGATTCTAAAAACAAATAATTTTTTATATCAAACTAAAAGCAAGTAAAATTGCTGGTGATAACAACAAAAATCTAAAGCCCACTAATATGGGAAAGGCTATATGTACACTCAGTTATCAAAAAACTTAAAAGAATGAAGTAGATCAATATATAACATATTGGACATGGTTATTTTTATAAAACACATATAACCAGCACTACATTTTTCCTATAAGCAGATATACCTATAAGCATGCAAAAATATGTTTTTAAAAAATCAAGAAAGTGGACATTAAATTAGTATCAGCAAAAGATGGGAAATGAACCAGGAAAAGGTGATCAGAAGAGATTTTAACATTCTCTATGTTTTTTCCCCAAAAATAAATTTATCACCTAGTACTTGAGTAAGTTTCTTAAAAGCTACAACTTTCTGTCCCAAACAGAAAAAGGACAATGAAATAAAAAATAAAATTTCACAGTATCCTACAACTCAAGATTTCACAGCCAAAGCCATAAAAAGCTATATTCATTACTTATTATACAGTCAGTTTGGCCTTTACCAGCAATTCTGTGACAATTTATGACTGAGGCTGCTGCTCTATCTTTTAGGATGAAGATGAAGGAGGGAGATGGAGGAGGAGGGAGAGGAGAAGAGGGAAGGGAGGAAACAAAAAAGAGGAATATCCTACACACATCTTAAAGGAATAAAGAGTTAAAAAAAATAACATGTAAAGAATCAAGCACAAACAACAGCTTACTAGCAGGCATTCCCAAGCAAAACAGAAGTAACATTTACAGATCTGAAGGGTAGGTTAAGTGAGCACTGGCAGGCTGCAGGTTTACACCAAACATAAGACACTTAACTAGTGTTCCAATATGGATATGAGGTACTCTCCAAAAGCTCCTGTTAGTGCACAGGTGAAATGATTGGATTATGAGAGCAGTAACCTATCAATCCATTCCAGTCTGAATGGACTGACTGGATGGTCATTGTAGGCAGGTGGGGAATGGGTGGAGGAGGTCCGTCATTAGGGGTATAACCCGTCACATACACCCCCATGTCTGCTTCCTTGCTGCCATGAGCTAATAAGAAGCCTACTTCCTCAGAGCCCTGTCCCCATGATGCTCTGCCTCAGCTTGATTCCAGAGCAATGGAGGTGGCATCTATGGACAGGACCTCTGAAATCTTGAGCCCCTAAACCCTTTCCCTCCTCTAAGTTGCTCTTGTCAGATATTTTGGTCACAGTGACACAAAAGCTAACTAAAACTAGTAAATAATGTCAAGAAGGGAAAAACTATTCCTGATAGCATGGTAAGCGCAGGAATGGCCCTCTCTGATTTTATCAGGGGGTAGACACAAACATGCCCAGCAATGTTTGTTTTTAATCCTCCCTCTCTAACCCATATCTTCTATAATCCATTCTCATTTTTTCCTCTTCCACCCTGGAAGATTATTAAACTCTGTTTTTCAAAGTCTGGTAAAGTCTGGTGAAAAAAAGTTATGCCGCCTATGTATTTCAAAATCCTTGGCTCCACTGGAAGATACTAAGTCAGGATCAAAGCAGCTCATACCAGCACCAACCCTCAGCCCTCCTCAAGGAAAGTTATGGCAGAAGCAAGGTGGCACCAGAACTTACAGGGCCTGCTGCCAACTGTCACCAAATGAGTTCTACCACTAGCCCCAATCTGCACACCTTTAGGTCCCTCAATGGAGCTTTTGTTCCTGATTTGCCTCCTTTTAACTTACTAGTCAAAGTTAAGACTGTTTTTTTTAATTTCTTAATTGTCAATGGATTTTATTTATTTACATTCAGTGCTGAGAATCGAACCCAGTGCCCACACATGCTAGACAAGTGCTCTACTACTGAGCCACAAGCCCAGCCCTAAAAAAAAGACTTTCTTATAAGACAGTCCCCTCCACCCCCTTCACACTCTTCTTTTCTGAATTTCCTCAAAATCGATTGGACTCAATCTATGTTGACATGCATCCCCTTTCCACATTGTTTTTGGTATTCTGTACTTGGCTGGGGTCGCGTAAAAGTCATATTAATGTTTTCCAGCAATCAAAAGATCCCATTTCAAAACAGTAATTATCCTTGAAATTTTTCCTATTTTTGGAAATAAAAATGAGCTAACTAATGTAAAAGAGTAGAAAATTGAAGAAAGGGTTTCAGTGGTAGAGCATTTGCCTAGCAAATGTGAGGCACTGAGTTTAATCCTTAGCACCACATAAAAATAAAATCTAAGAAATTCTTCATCAACACAGGAACAATTCATATTAAAGGAAACATTCATATTTGCTAGCTTTTTAACAAAATGAAAATCCTCTATTATTGTTTTTAAAGTTTCTTAAATACTGATACTTATTTAAAACATCTACCTGGTACTTGGTAACTCAGAGATAGCGTGACTCCAAAAGAGTAATCCAAACTGACAGATAACACTAGCAACCTAAAAATAATAAACATATCTGCTAGCCTGGCCAGCATGAGAAGCACTCTGGGCAGACATCTTAAAACCCTGGATAAGGCCAGATACAGTGGTGCATGCCTGTAATCCAAGGACCTCAAAAGGCTGAGGCAGGAGGATCACAAGCTCAAGGTCAGCCTGGGCAATTTACCAAGGTCCTGTCTCAAAATAAAAAGGGCTAGGGATGTAACTCAGTGATGGAGCAACCCTGGGTTCAATCCTCATATCTCTCTCTCTCTCTCACCACACACACACACACAAAATAAGATATTAAAGTGTTTCTTGAAATGCAAACCTGGACTGAGGGGCTGGAGTTTGTGGCTCAGTGTAGAGCACTTGCTAGCATGTGTGAGGCACTAGGTTCGATCCTTAACACCACATATAAATAAACGTATAAAATAAAGGCCCATCAACATCTTTAAAAAAATATTAAAAAGAAAAAACTGGAATGATAAAAACAAGGAGAAAATTCGTAGTCACCTCCATCCTTATCCCAGAAGGTTCACTAGAAGCAAAGCTTCATGAAGGCATGGAGTACTGTCCATTTTATTCTTTGATAAATATTAAATATCCAGACAGTATTTTGTCCACAACAGGAGCTCAATAAATACTTGTTGAACACTGATAAAACTGTAGCTAGGATGTTTCTGTTGAACTGGAACATGATAAACTGTGACCACAATCTCAAAAATAAAAGAGGAAATAAGCTTCCAGAAACAAACAAAAACCAGACCAGAAAGTACGAAAACACTAGTATTACCTGTAGAATATATGGTCTATATTGTTGAAACAACACATTTTAAGAAGTATACTTACAGAATAAGAGATCACCAATAAAGAACAAGCAGACTTGGTGAAGAACTAGAATTTATCAATAATTTAAAAATACGATGGAGCCAGGCACGGTGGTATATGCCTGTAATCCCAGCACCTTGGGAAGCTGAGGCAGAAGGATTCTAAGTTCAGCCTCAGCAACTTAGTGAAGCCTTAAGCAACTTAGCAAGACCCTGTCTCAAAATAATACATAAAAACAGCTGGGAATATAGCTCAGGGTAAAATTCCCCTGGATTCCATCCATAGTACCAAAAAAAGGTGTAATGAATGAAATTAAACTTGGTCAATTGATAAAATACAAACTGGACACAGCTGAAAAGAGAATTGTTAAAACCAAAGATGGAGTTGGAAAAAAATGCCCTTGAAGATAACATGGAAAGATGAAACAATGAAAAACATTAAAAACAGCACAGAGTGCTCACTTCAGCAGCACATATACTAAAATTGGAATGATACAGAGAAGATTAGCATGCGTAAGGATGACATGGAAATTTGTGAAGCATTCCATATAAAAAAATTTAATTTTTTTAAATAAAGCATAGAAGATGAAGTGAGAAGGTACAAGAAAGTTCTAAACAGTACCAGGAAAAGGTAACTGAAAAAGCTGGAGAGACAACATCAAAACAATATACAGTAAATTTTTTTTTAATTGAAGAAATGTACCAATCCTCAGGCAGAGGAAGTGTAAGAAATAAAAATCTTTTTGTAAATAATTCTTAGTGAAATTCAGGAAGAGAGGGCAAAGTTTTAAAACGGGAAACCACTTAGAAAGTAGGTATTACCTACAGAGGAACAACTGACAATTAACTTCTAAATGATCTCAACAGCAACAATGGAAAAAGAAACACCAGCAAAGTGCGAAGGGAAACACTCCTCCATCAGAAATCAGACATCAGGCAACACTGACTTTCAAGAATGATAATGTAAAAATGCCTAATTTGTGGGATTTTAAGTGCACCAATGAAAACAAGCCAATAATAGAAAACAAATTGGGAACTGGTGTAAGTGTAAAGTATGCCAAGATTCTTACAATGGTAAAGATATTAGATAACTCTAGGTTCTAAATCTAAAATATCTAAGGTTACCATCAAATGTAGTATATAATTTAAGGGGGGAAAAAATCCCACAATACATAAAATAAGAAAAACAGAAAAAAAAAAAAGTCATGTTGGTACAATATAAGAAAGTACAACATAAGAAAGTAGAAATAAATCAAATATTTCAATCCCAAATAATGTAAATGCAGTAACTCACCAATTTAGAAACAACTTACAAACCACAATCCAGTTACTTTCAAGGGCACATCTTAAAAGTTAAAGTCACAAAACAAACACTTGAAAACAAAAGGTCAGAAAAAGATATTTTAAGCAAACACTAACCAATCAAGTCACTTGGTATAGCAATGTGGTATCTGACAAAATTCACCCTAAGGAAAAAAACATGCTTAGAGACCAAGATTTACAGAATGACCAACTGTAAGTCAAAAATTCTAAACTTATAGAAGCAACGCAAAAACTGAGAACTACAGGAATCTGACAAATCTTCCACCATACCAAGTAATTTAACAACCCCTCCAGCTCATAACTAATAGAACAAGCAGACAAAACTAGTTAAGGATATTATTGTCAATGTGAAGTCAATGAATGTGTTTCATCTGGTAGACATGAAAAATCGTCACCTTAAAACCTGAAACATTCTTTTAAACACAGGTGGAATATTGAAGAAAATCTGTCACAAACCAAGTACTGAAACAAACCTCAACTAACTTCAAAGAATCAAAATCACATTAGACACATCTTAACACAAAGTAAGTTAGCAATCAATAACAAAGAGTAAGGGGCCAGGGTTGTGGCTCAGTGGTAGAGCACTTGCCTAGCACATGTGAGGTGAGGCACTGGGTTTGATCCCAGCACCACATAAAAATAAAAACAAGGTATAAAAAAATTACAAGGATTAAAAAAAGACAAAGAAGAACTCATAAGAGAAATCATGAACACATTCCCACCTAAAAGATAAAATTCTACATAGCAAAACTGATGAACCACAGCTAAAAGTGGTACTCAAAAGGAAATCACTACTTTATTCAAATATGGGTGACATGTAAGTATATAAAAGCACATACAAAGGCTAAAAATTAATGATCTAAACATTATTTTTAAGTTAAATAGTACAGGGCATGGTGGAGCAAGCCTGGGGAGGATAAGGCAGGAGGATGACAAGGTTGAGACCAGCCTAGGCAACTTAGCCAGACACAATCTCAAAGTTTTTAAAATAAAATAAAAAGAACGGAGGATATAGCTCAGTGGTAGAGCATCTGAGTTCAAATCCTAGTTCAAAAAAAAAAAAAAAATCTTGTTTTGTGACAAAGTTTCCCTAAATTGCTAAGACAAACCTTGATCTTATTGATCCCCCTGTCTCAGCCTCCCAAATTGCTGGGATTACAGGCATGCACCACTACCATGACTAACTTTTATCATTCTTAACTTGTTAAAGAAAAAGTACCCACACATTTAATTGTGAAAAATGAAACCATTTTCTTTGAAACTGCTGACAATGGTGCCTGCCATTACCATGTATGTTCTCCACTGTGATGGCTGTCCCAAGCAGCGAAGCAGGCCTAGAATGCAAGATCATTTACAGTTAAGGATTACTGAGAAAGAAAAAAAAAAAACTGTTATTATTCAAAAATGAGATGAGTATCTACATAAAAACCCCAAAAGAGCCCACAGGCCATTTATTACATTGAAGAAGTTACTGCATGTAGAAGAAAATATAAGTCAACTATACTTTCATTTCCCAGCAAACAGAAAATTTAACTTTTAAAAACATCATTTACAATAGCACAAAAGCTATAACATACCCAAAGAATAAATCTAACAAAAGATGTGTAAGGGTTAGGCA
This sequence comes from Spermophilus citellus, assembly GCF_964194105.1. Classification (NCBI taxonomy): domain Eukaryota; kingdom Metazoa; phylum Chordata; class Mammalia; order Rodentia; family Sciuridae; genus Spermophilus; species Spermophilus citellus. Next base: position 252,909,141 of record NC_138183.1, on the reverse strand, counting down.
TGGTGACAGAGAGACCTATAATCCCGGCTGAGGCAGGATTGTAATTTGAGGCCAATTTAGGCAATTTAACAAGACTCTGTTTCAAAATAAAAAAATAAAAAGAGATGGGGATTGAGCTCACTGACAGAGCACCCCTGAGTTCAATCCCCAGTACCCCCCTCCCAAACATACACAAAAGCATTAAGAAAAAAAGATGTGCAAGACTTGGAGGGGGACAAAAACATAAAGCTTTTAAAAAATAACTAGATAACCAGGTGTGGTGGTACACGCCTGTAATCCCAACTGCTCTGGAGGCTGAGATAGGAGGATTTCGAGTTCAAAACCAGCCTCAGCAACAGCAAGGCGCTAAACAATTCAGTGAGACCCTGTCTCTAAATAAAATACAAAATAGGGCTGGGGATGTGGCTCAGTGATTGACTGCCCCTGAGTTCAATCCCCGGTACCACCCCCCACCAAAAAATAAAAAATAATAAAAAACAACAAGCTATAAATAAAAAATCTGTTTACTCATCTATCTCAGTTGAAGGAAGGTTAGAAAGAGGACTAAAAGGACCCAATTCCTTTTGTACTTTTATATTCTACGCTTTTAATAAACATCATCTTTTAAAATTCTATAAATACAGTAAAAATAAGCCTCAAAATGGGAAAAGGTATTTGTTGCACAAATAATTAATAAAAATCAATCAGAATACATAAGAATTATTACAATTAAGAAAAGCTACACAAACAATAGCGTGAGAGGGCAGACATTTCACAAAAATAAAAACACAAATAGCCAGGGCTGGGGTTGTGGCTCATCAGTAGAGTGCTCACCTAGCAGTAGAGTGCTCACCAGCACCTGTGAGGTGCTGGATTCAATCTTCAGCACCACATAAAAATAAATAAATAAAAGGTATTGTGTCCAGCTACAATTTAAAAAAAACTAAAAATATATTTTTAGAAATTCAAATAGCCAAGAAAAATACAAAATGCTGCTCAACTTTATTAATAATCAGAGAAAAGATAAAAATAAAACGTGCAAAGTATATGGGCAGATTTTTCTCCAAGGATATGAAATTAACCTATATATAAACTTTTTAGATACCTATAATCCCAGCACATACCTATAATCCCAGAGATTTGGGAGGCTCAGCAGGAGGAACCCAAGTTCGAGGCCAGCCTTGGCAACTTAACAAGACTGTCTCAAAACGAAATTAAAAAGGCTGGAAAAGTAGCTCCGAGTACTTTCCCAGCATGCAGAAACCCTTGGATTCAATTCCCAGTACCACAAAAAATACAACCAAATTGTCAAGTATGAAAGAGTCTGTATGAAACAATCCTCAGCACCTTATAAAAAACAAGTAAATAAAACAAAGGTATTATGTCCATCTACAACTTAAAAAAAGTCTGACAATCCAAGAGCTGGTGGAACTGTACATGAGCACTGTCGGCAGTGGAATCCCACGCCATTGCTTAGAGCTGCATCATCTCCTTAACAAAATGGAAGGGGCAGATACCCCACTACTCTGCAATTCTCTCCAAAGCCTACAACCTGGAGAGGTACTTCAGCAATTGTTGACAGCAGCCTTCTCTCTCACTGGAAACAATCCTATTTGCCAATGACAAGATGGCAAATAAAATGAGACCCTGTCAGCCTCAAATATAACACAAAAGTAGAAAGGAATAAACTGCAGTTCTATTTGTCACTGTGGACAAACCTCACGTCTAAGGCCCTCTCTTCCCACCCTTCCTAGTCTCTCCCTTGCTTTGCCATTCTTGCTTGGAAAACCACAACCCCATAAATGAAGAACCACATGCTGGGCTTCCAGGGAAACAACAGAGCTGTGCTGTCTTGCTTTTCAACTCGGGGCCACTCTGCTCAGGCAGGCCACCTACCCACCTTACCTGCTAACCCATTCCTGCTACTGTTGTTTTGGTACTGGGGACGGAACCCAGAGGTGCTTTACCACTGAGCCACATCATCAGATTTTTGGGGTTTGTTTTGTTTTATTTTTTAAATTTGAGACAGGGTCTTGCTACATTGCTGAGGTTGGCCTCCAACTTATGACCTCATGCCTCAGCCTCCTAAACTGTTGGGATAACAGAGGTGCACCACCAGGCCTGGTTCCCATTCACATCTTTTCTTTCCCCATTCTCCTCATTCTCAGGCTCACTCCAACTCCCCCACATCCTCACTGAGGGCCGAGAATTTTTTCCAGACTTTCACTGAGAGGAAAAAAACAAAACAGGAAAGAAAATGTCCCTTCACTCCACTACTCCACCGCCCCGCATCTGCTTTCCCTCCTCTCACCTAGAAACCCATGGACACCAACTCTCTACATGGGCCGGCAGCCTAGTCCCTGATGTCTTCTCAAGACCCAGACTCCAGCAAGTGTCACCTTTCCTACTTCATTTCCCACCAAAATGACAAAACCCTGTGGTTTCTCCCATCACAACAAAACCTAGTCTCCCCTCATCCCTGTGGCAAACCCCCTTGACAGAACAGTGTCTGCAGTCCTCCTCTCTCCATCCCCGACTTCAGGCCTTCTTGCACTGCCTGGGAAGACTCTCATGGTCATCTTTAACTTCCCTGCCACCAATACCAGGGTGAAGCCAGATTTAAAATTAGGCAGTCAGTGTAGTTAGGTAAATCAGGTCTAATATCGAGTGAAATCTAAAATGGAGGCCATGTTGAAAATGAATTTCAGGAAAAGTTGAGCAACTCTTGGAATATTAATGAAGTCCAGGAAACAGCCCCCAACAGATTTGAAGATAGCCCATCCCAAAGAAATGTTAATGACTCGGAAGTGCCCAGATTACTTCTTTGGCCCACGTGTGTCCCAACCCTTTGGGCTTTCCCACCTAGATTCCAACACCAAAAACTATAAAAAGGGGAAGACATTCGCCCTTCAATGGATTCCACCTCTTGGGTCCCCTTCTTCCTCTGGGAGAAGTCTTTTCTGCTGTCCTTTAATAAACTTCTAATTTTCCACTCTGACCTTGCCTCGGCGTGCTTCTCTGGTGTTATTCTTCAACATTGGGGAAGCAGCGGTAACAAGGGGACAAATCTTAGCCCTCACCACACTAGACCTTAGGGCAGTAGCATCTAGCAAAGGTTCCCCAGGCTTCACTACTGCCACACTTGCCTGGTTCCTCCTACTTCCAAGGTTGCTCTTTCTGGGTACTCCTTTCCTCGGTACCCTGGCTCAGCCTCAAGACTGCAGCGTCATCTAAACATGGAAGATTCATGTTGCTATCAGCAGCCCAGAACCCTCCCCTGAACTCCAGAGACCTTCATCCTACACATCTCCAGCCTGCTCTCTAAAAGCTTTACAAACTATACAGGTCCAAAACTCAACTCCTGGGGTTGGGATTATGGCTCAATAGTAAAGCGCTTGCCTAGCACGTGTGAGGCACTGGGTTTGATTCTCAGCACCACATATAAATAAATAAAGATCCATCAACAACTAATAAAATATTTAAATAAAAGAAAAAAAAACCCAACTCCTGATCTTACTTCCAAAACCTGCTCTTCCAAAAGTCTTCTTCACAAATGGCAACTCCCACTGTGAGCAAAAATTCCTGGTATCATCCTTCAATTCTCTCTCACACCCACACCCAATCTGCCAGCAAATCCTGTCTGCTCTCCCTTCAAGAAGAATCCAAAATCCAACCACTTCACACTACCACCTTCCCCTTCAGTCCAAGCTGCCATGAATGCTCTGCTGGATCAGTGCCACAGCCTCTAGCCTCCTTCCAGCAGCACAGGGACAGCTATTCTTAACACAGCTACAGGGGGACCTTTAAGAAACCATACCATGTCACACTTCTGCTCAAAACACTGACTTCCCCTCTCAAAGAAAATAACAAAATCTTTACAAAGGCCTAGGCCTGGAGACCCACCCTACCGCCCTGTCAGCACTTGCCTTCAGGCACACTGGCCTCCTAGAGCCCCTCCAACAAATTATCCTCTGCCTGTAAAGCTGCCTCCACCAGTGGGCCCAGGGCTTGACCCCTCACCTCTACACAGGACCTCTTCTCAGCAAGGCCTGCCTGATCACTGCATTTCATGTGCAAACAGCCCACTCACCCACTTCTCTTGCTTTACTTCTTTTCCCTACTTCTATCACCAGATAGCAACTGAACCTTCCACTCACCTGTTAACTGTCTTTCTCCCACTAAAATGAAAGCTCCAGGAGGGCAGGGACTTCTGTCTGCTTTTCTCACTGCTAACATACCCAGCACTGGAACAGTACCCAAGACACAGTACTCAAACAACTGAATGCATGGATCCCAAAAACAATGTTGAAAAGGAAAAAAGTCACAGAACAAAGTGACTCACTTTGTATAGTTTAAAAGGAGGCAAAACTTATTAAACAAAGGTACACTCATAGATGACACCACCATAAGAGTAAAGCCTTAAAAATAAAATGCCTTAAGGAGCTCAGAAAGAGGAAGGCAAACAAGAAAGTGGCACAGGGAACCAAAGGCAGTGACAACATTCTATTTCTTAATCTAGTCAGTGGGTACACAATTGTCAGTTTTAATTTTTAAGAATATCTGCATACAATATATACTCTTTGAATATATTATCTCACTAAATATTCAAATTTTTAAAAAAAGTTAGAATGAATACTGGAAAACTATGGGCCACAGACAAATCCAGCCCACCACCTATTTAGATTGTGAGGTTCCACAGGAAAACGGCTACCTTCCTCAGTTTACACACTGGCTGTCTGCTTTCACACACACAGCCCACCCAGGAGCTGCACAGACTATTTGGCCTGCAAAGCCTCAAATATTTACCAACTGGCCCTTTGCAGAAAAAATCTGCAGATCTCCAGTAGAACTATTTGGTCACAGTATGGAATGTGTAAGGATACTAAGAACAAAATCAGAAGGGCTCAATCATCTGCTAACATACTGACTGATTTTTCAAGGCACATATGACCATGGCATGCTGAAAAAACATTCTATATAACATGTGACTTCACAGCAAAGAGTTATTTGTACAATATCCAAGGTGCCAGAAATATATACATACATGTGAAATAAAACATGTATATAACATAATCATTTGAAGGAAAAAAAAATTGCATATAAACGTTCACTCCAAAACCTCCCTCCACCAAAATCGCCATTACCCCCTGTACTTTCCCAGAGCAACTAGTTAGCCCTCAAAGTTTCTCTATGATCCATGATATTCCATGTCTCTCCTTCAGAACTTAGAGCTACATTCCCAAGCATTTTGCTTTTTTGAGACAGGGAATTGCTGAATTGCTAAGGCTGGCCTAATCTTGCGATCCTCCTGCCTCAGCTTCCCAATTTGCTGGGATTACAGGCCATGTGCCACCACAGTGGCTGGAACCTGGGCACTCCTGACTACCAAAATATATTTGGAATTAAGAACAGAGACGTGGTAGTACCTTAGCAGCAAAATATTATGCCTCTGATAGATGCCAAATGCATAGCTGTTGAATCCACCTACAGTTATACAATGAAGCAAGGATAAGAAATCCACAATGGGAAAAGGGATCATTCCAGAGTGAAGGGGCAGGAGTCTCACAGACGACAGGCAAATGAGACCTGCTCATGGTCCAAAGTCAGTAGAAACCCTTGGTATCTCTATGTCAACAAAAGAAAACCAGGAGTCACTGTCCCCTCATCCACCACATAAAGACAACTGACAAGAACTACCACCAAAAGAAAAGCAATTAGGAATTAACCATGTGTTCTTAACTCTCAGTGATACACAGCTGTGACATCACTCTTGCAACACAAACTGTGCGGCAGTACACACCTAAGGGATCACCTAAATACTGTGATTTCTGCTGTCTCCAAGTCCATTCTTCAGCATGACATAAATTTTCCAAGTATCCATGATCTTTTAAGTTCTGTTCCAATCCCAAACCATGATTCTCATGAAAGGAAGCCACAAGTGCCAATCAAGTCGATACTTAGCAACATTCCTCCTACCACTGCCCTCATCTAGGGACTGAAGGCCTAGCCAAAGCCATCAGGCAAGGTCCACCTGCTAGGCCACAGTAGAGCGTGCTTTAGTGTTACCTGTCCTGATTAGTCTCAGATGCCATGCGTTCTTAGGCAAGCTCTCCTTTCCCCCTCTTCTCAGAGTATGTCTCTGCTACCAGTACTCTTGCTAAGATTTACCTCCAGGTACAGAGAACCCAAAGCTCCAACTAGCAATGCACTCAGCTTTCTCCAAGTCTGACTCAGCATTCAGTCACACTCTTATTTATGCAGCCTTTTAATTCTGCCAACATTCTAAAACCAAATCTTTCACTCATCTTTCCTGTGAGGACAAATTTCATGGCAGTTGACTTCTAAGGTACAAGAACCACTGAGAAGTACAACATCAGCGCCTCCTTACATCGGATATTCAGAACCTATCAAACTTTATTTGTATAAATTCAGTCAAATGTATTATCTTCACTGATACTTCTAAAACAGGTCAATACTAGCCAACTATGACAAGCAAGGCTGGACACAGTGGCACAAGCCTATAAGCCCAGCAGCTGGGGAGGCTTAGGGAGGAGGACCCCAGCCTCAGCAACTTAGCTCTAGGCAATTCAGCAGACTCTGTCTCTCAATAAAATATAAAAAGGGATGGGGACTTGGCTCAGGGGTTGAGCGCCCATAGGTTCAATCGCAGACACACACACACACACACACACACACACACACACACACGCAGTCAACAGCCTCTATTCTTTGCCAATTCCTTAACATAAAATGTCCCAGTTAGGCATAATGGTAAGAAGTCTTCACCATCTAACCAACCTAACTGTAATCCAGATGTCAGTCTGTAATCCTTCAAACCCTGCATTAAACTGGTTATCAATCTATCTAGTAGCTATCTCTCCCCCAATGAAGAAAAATAAAGGAGAGGGAATGAGAGTAAAAGAAAAGGACTTCCAATACAATAGAATCTAAGGCAAAGTCAAAGGGCACAAAAACAATTGCCAGTCAGCCCAGATCCACACTGCAACAGGGAAAAAACCCATCCCCACACCCAGCACCATGCATTGCAGGATGTTCAAGATGTTCAGCAAGAACCTTGAAACCTTCTGATGGCTCCAGAATCACACAGTCACCACTGTTTCAAATCTGATCTCTGGACAACTTGTATGGAGCAAGTTGTCCAGAGATCAGATTTTTTTTTCATTACCAAGCAGCTTCACCAGCATGGAAGGAACAGCATTTTTTTTTTAAATCTATTCTTCTATCATTTTTTATAACTTTCTTTTATTTATTTATATTTGTATGTGGTGCTGAAGATCAAACCCAGCGCCTCACACATGCTAGACAAGCGCTCTACCACTGAGCCACAACTCCAGCCCTGGAATGGCATTTTTTAAGACACCAAAACCAAGTCAAAGTTACCACTTAGTACAAATGAAAGGAGGGGGGGGCAGGTATTTTATTATTTTGCCAGATTTCTAGCAATCTCAACTACCCAAAGTTTAATGAAATTAGCCAACCAATCAATAAACAGAATCTCTTTTCCATGTGGCCCTAGAGTTTCTCACTGAGAGCAATTAACACTCAGTGTTAGGGAAGACTTGTTCCAGCAACTCCCACTCTCGGAGCCAATAAATAAGAGACTGAGGATGCTCCAGTCCCTTATGTAAAATGCCAGTGTTGGGGGCTGGGGATGTGGCTCAAGCAGTAGCGCGCTCGCCTGGCATGCGTGCGGCCCGGGTTCAATCCTCAGCACCACATACCAACAAAGATGTTGTGTCCGCCAACTAAAAAATAAATATTAAAAATTCTCTCTCTCTCTCTCTCTCTCTCTCTCTCTCCCCCTCCCCTCTCTCACTCTCTCTTTAAAAAAAATAAAATAAATAAATAAATAAGTAAAAAAAAATGCCAGTGTTTACATATAACCTCATACCTTCCTGAATGCTTTTAAGTCATCTCTAGGTTATTTATAACTAATACAAAAGAAATGCTATATGAATAGTTGTCATACTATATTGCTTAGGGAATAACAAGAATTAAGAGTCCATACATGTTCAGCTCAGATGCAACCATCCTAGGCCTAACCCTAGAGGAAACAAGAGACACCCAAAACCAATGCTCAAACAAGTGTTGGAGAAAAACTGAAGATGAGCAAAGTGACTAGTGGCTACACTTCATTCACATGGATTCAGTGAAGTTTCATGCCTGTGGCAAATTTAAGATTGGTTTTTGGGGACTGGAGATGTGGCTCAAGTGGTAGCACGCTCTCCTGGAATGTGCGGGGCACTGGGTTCAATCCTCAGCACCACATAAAAATAAAATAAAGATATTGTGTCCACCTAAAAACAAAAAATAAAGAGATTTGGTTTTTTTGAACTCTCTGGAATTTATTTTAAGTGTTTTCAATCCACAGCTGGTTGAGCCCACACATGTGGACCTGAGGATGCAGAACTCGGAGATACTGAGATACTCAGTGCCAACTACATAATCCTAAAAAACTTTGCAAATGGTCTACTTTGTAATTGTGTGCCTCTCCTGCAAGACTGCAAGTCCTTAAGGGCTTGTTTATCAGTGAACCCCTCTGGCAGAGTAAGGGCTCAATTTACTGGATGATCAAAAAGATGAAGATTAGAAGTATATGAGGTCAACATATACTTGTAGTTCAACACAGACACAGGCCAAACTTCACAATGAAAAATCAGAAAGTGCCTCCATGGGTTGGGGGTGTGGCTCAGCTGGTGATGCGCTTTCCTAGCAATGCTTAAGGCCAAGCTCCATCCCCAGCACCGCAAAAGAAAAAAAGGTGGGGTGGACTCCATGACCTTGTCTTTTATATATCCAAATTATATGTCCAAATATTAACATTTAGCATAGCTTGTATAGTTTTCATCCTAAATTCTTCCTTTCAGCAAGTTAGTAAATCTAAATTTTAAGTATGGCAAGAAAATAATCTCTGCTCCTCTCTCTACTACTGCACTTCATCTCCCCAGGAGGGAAAAAAAAAAAATCCTCCTTCTGGGTCAGAGTCCAGTCTCTTTATTAACCAGCACAGTCACTGTGTTAAAGGTTAAGCTTACTTATTGTATATCCCTCTCTCCCTCAAAGGGCAGAACTGGTAAACTGATCCAGGGATAACTCTCTGGGGAAAGGTATTTAAAAAAAATAATAATAATAAAGTTGAATTTGGGATCTAGAAACAGACCTGACAGCTAGGTGACAAGATGAGGACAACAGATACAAAAATCATGGGGCTGGAATTGTGGCTCAGTGGCAGAGCAATTGTCTAGCATGTGTAAGGCACTGGGTTCGATCCTTAGCACACCATATAAATAAATAAATAAATAAAGGTACATCAACAACTAAAAAATATGAAAAAAAGATAAAAAACTCAAAAATTTTAGTAGCATAAAGCTATCCAGAACAGGAGCAAGCCCTAACCTGACAGTTCTGCTAAATTCAGCATAATATGGTAATATATTTTCAAGAGTAAAGAAAGAAAAAGTTTCAAAATTATTTTAAAATCAATTCATCTAACATTTAATTTAAAATTCATTCTTCAGGCACCTCAAAAAGTATGTATGTACACCATCTCTCTCCACAACTAAACAACCTCCAACGTAGGATCTAGGTACTCCAAAGACAGAGCTCACAGATCACCCAAAGGATCAGGTATCTCACAGTACCTCAACTCTATGGTATAGAACAGTGGTTGTAAAACCCATCAGCAGTTCCGTATTGTCTAGGAAGCTTTTTAAAACTAGGTTCTCAGGCAGGGGCTGGGGCTCAGTGATAGAGTGCTCGCCTAGCATGCATGAGGCACTGAGTTCGACTCTCAACACCACAATAAAATAAAGATATTGTGTCCACTTACAACTAAAAAATAAATATTTTAAATAAATAAATAAATAATAAGACTGAGTTTTCAATCCTTCCACAAATTTCCAGAGGTGGAGTCCAGTATCCATGGTCATAAAACATCCCAAATGATTCTATCCCAGACAAGTCCATCATCTTTCTAGGGTTTCTCAATCTCAACACTACCAAGGTTGGGACTGGATAATTCTGTTGGAGAGAGGGTGTCCTATGCACTGTAGGATGTTTAATAGTAGCCATGGCCTCTACCCTCTAGAAGCACACCAGAGGAGTAACTAAAAATGTCTCCAGGCATTCCCAAATGTTTCCTGGGAGGCAAAAATCACCTGTCCAACTACAGGCCAGTTCTCAATTCTTCAATTACTTAACTGAGGCTAATTAACTGGTTTGGTTTGCTATACTTTACATAAAAGCTTATCTTCTAAACTCAAAAATTTTCTTCCTGTTCTTGCATAAATTACACCAGCAAGATGCTCATCTCTACTTAAGACCCACTCTATCAAAATACACTTTCCCAGTGCAACTAAGCAAATCATATCACAATCAACTACCGCTAAGGGAAGAGCAAGTACAGTTTCAAGTACCAAGAGCACAGGGCAGGCACTAAAATCCTGAGTTTAGATGACTAAACAAGCAGACCTCTTCGTTAAATATTCTAGACTCCCTGACCAGACAGAGATGCAGAATAGCCTCTAGAGCATACACTCAGAACAACAGTTATTTCCTGAACTACAAACCAAATATCCCTCTCCAAAGTGCTCGGGACCAGAAAAGTTTCGGATTTTTTTGTTTTTCTGGATTTTGGAGTATTTGCCCAGATTTTATGGGTTAAGCATCCCTATTCCAAAAACTGAAACTCCAAAACTTTTTAAGCACCAATAACCAAAAATTGAACAATCAAAAATGCTCTGAAATCCAAAATTTTGAGCCTCAAATCAGTTTCTCAAAGTTTCAGATTTCAGGGCATTTTGGGCTTTCACATTAGGGAATATTCAACCTGTATCTTAGTTGAAATATACATCTCAATACATAGCAGCTTTCAATTGTCAACAACAACCAGGAAAATACTATGAAACCCCAAAGTTACTGATATGGGGGCCACTCACACTCAGAAGTACATGAAAAATAGTCCAGTTCTTGATGGCTTGTGTTTAACCACCTCTATAGAAAACATTCTTAAGTGCCACCACTTATTACCCCAGTAAATAAAATTTAATGATTTTTCAACAAGCTGTCTTGTCAAAAAATGGTAACAACTTCTAGTTCATTCCTGCAGTCCAAGTGACCCTTAAACTGCACAGAGCTTTTATTGATTGATTGATTTTGGTGCTGGGGACTGAACCCAGGGCCTTATGCATGCACTCTACCAACTGAGCTATATCCACAGCCTCTACCCAGAGCTTTACAAAGACAGCCATCAAGAATCAGTTATTAAACACTTAAACATTTAAAAACCAAATTTAAATTAGTAATAAAAACCACTAATTACTGAATTGATTCTACGGCCAGGTACAGTTCTACTTGCTTCACATGTACTAACTCATTTACATATATATCCAGACACATGTGTAACATGTGCATTTGTTGGAACACACTTATGAAATGGACACATTTTTATTCCCATATTACAGAGGAAGCAGAAAGGTTGAGAAACTTGCCCAAGGTCAGAGAGCTACAAAGTGGTTAGGCCAAGATTTGAACCAGGCGCTGGAACTCCAGATTGAAAAAGCTCCAAGGCACCACTGACAGCGCATATTGGGCTTGCTACTTCAGGCACATTACTGTGGCTGAAACTCTGGAGTCCCTTTCCCACTCGCTGCCAATCGGCAACATGACCTTGAGGGAAAATCGAAGTAAACTTCACTAAACAAAGTGGGGCAACATCAACAGGGGTGCCGCGAGGACGAAAGGAACTCCCAAGTGCCCCCTCGCGTAAAAGCAAAACAAACAAAGCTGCACGCGTGCCCGCAAAGAACACGTCGAGCACCAGACCTGACAGCGAGCCCTGAGGGAGGCCGTCGGGGCCGGGTACACCCGGGGACTCCTTCAGTCCACCACAGCTCAAAGACCAAGTTGGAGCGAGCGGCGGGCTCCAAGTTTGAATGGGCTTCTTTAAGAGGGAGGTCCTCGGGGCCTCGAGGAGGACCCTGCCACGGGCTCCAACTCGCCGGGGCGGCCCGGGGCGGGCACACCGCGAGCTGCACGTCGGGGCCGGAGCCGCGAGGAGGCCACCCAGACCCCGCGCCAGGCTGCGTGCCCCGCGCTCCCAACCCACGGAAACCCACAAAACTTGTTTCCCGGAGTGTAACAATGGCCCCGGCGACTCGCCGCCTCGCCCGGACGCGCTCCCCCGGCCGCCGGAGCGGCGGCCCGGAGCCGGCTGGTAGGAGGCCGGGCGCAGCGGGCCGGGCGGCGGTCGACGCCGCAGGCACGGGCCGGAGTCGGTTCCCGGCGCGCCTTGCCCGGCCGGCGCCCAAGGCCGCGCACGTCACCTCGGCGCGAAGTTCGCCGCCCGGCGTCCCGCCCGGGATCCGGCTGACAGGAGCGGCCGAGGCCGTGGGGAAGGGCTCGGCGCCGCGCCTCCCGGGCCCGCGGAGCCGCGAATTCCGGGGGGGAGGGGAAAGGGGCCGGGACGCTCCCTCCCGCGCCGCCCGGGCCCGGCCGAGGACCCCCCGCCCGCCCGCGCGGCTCGCGCACCCCGCGCCACGGTCCCCTCCGCCGCCCCCACCCCCATTACCTGGAGGTGCCCACGACCCGCCGCTAGTTGCGCTCAGGCGGGAAAAGCGCTCACCGACACCATCAGCGCAGCGCCCAAAATGGCGGACGTATCAAGCAGGCCTGGAGTTCCCCCCGCCTTCCCTCGGCCGCCTCACAGCCAATCGCGGACCTGACCCCGCCCCCGGGCCCACGCTCATTGGCCTTCTTCTCCCGCCCCCCACAACCTATTGGGTCGCCCAGCGGCTCCCTTGCCTCCACTTTGATTGGGTGAGAGTCCCCGTCAGTCAAGCGCAAGAGTCGCATTCTTTTCCCATGGACTTGACGGATCCGGAACCTCGAGGACCCAGGAGTCTGAGAAACAAATCAGAAATCGGGAGAAGCCTGTCTGAGTACCCCAACCAACGCCGTAGCAACAGCGGGGTCTCTGCTTGAAGGACGCTTCGGACCACCAATCCGAGTGGCCACTGTCTTTTAAAACTAAATTGAGCCAAACCAATCGTGGCCGTGGAACTCGGAGCGCAGTGGAACCAATGGGGTGACGAGGTGGCAGCAGGCAGGCGGGGCTAGGAGCGCCAGGAGACCGGTGGTGACGTGAGCGACAGTGCGCGCCGGGGCGAAAAGCTCCCGAACTGGGGAATTAGCTCTAGAGGCCGAGCGCTCGCTTAGCGTGTTAGAGGGGGTGGGATCAATGCCCGCATTCTCCGCGACCGCATTTTACTAGGGGGTCACCTCCCGCGGTCACTGTATCCGAGCAGGTGGCAACCCCGGAAGTGGGCTCTAGATGTGGAGTTGCTGAATGCCTCTAGCTGGGCCCCCCACCTTCATGAGGGAGGGGAGACACACAGAACGGGGCGGGGGGGTCCCTTTTATTTGGAGGAAGGATTGACACACGAGTCATCATCCAGATTGATGATTTGGCCCGTTTTTCCGCCAGGTTCCCTTTTCAGGTGAGGACCAAGTCCAGGACCTCAGGATCCCTGCCCCCGAACTGCCTGGGGCAAGGAGGATTGCTCACTTCGGACCATTGCAAGTAACCTGCCCTGTTCCTGTGGACTCTCCGCATCCCCCGAAACCCAACCGGCAAAAGCTGGAAGAACCTGGGCAATTGAGTTAGGTGCGCTGGAGCTGCCTGCCAGGGACAGCACCGTCACTCACACCAGAGAGCCCTAGAGGGCGGCTCCCAGGTCCCATGAAACTGCGCCCCCCCACCGCCTAAGAAACAGCAGGTGACAATAAGGTGAACAATCTGGGGGCCTGGCAGAGAGACCCCCGTAGTGGGACTTTGAAGCACTGGGGAGGCATGTGTGTGCAGGAAGTGGGAGATGGAGTGGCAGAAGTGACTGCTGAGTCTTACAGGGCCTGGAAGGACCATGCCACAATGCCAGTCCTCAAGGCTCACACCTCAGACAGAGGTTCGTTGGTGTGGGGTTGGTCAGGGACGACCATTCCCGAACTAGAGGGCTGCCTGAGGCAATCCATGACCCTGGGTAATGTGGCAGAGCTTGGCTGCTGGGGGAGGGGAAGGGCAGAACCTCCAGGAGTTGAGCACCTGCTGCCTTTACCAAGTTCAGCATCTCTCTGCACCCTCGCCCCTGTCCACAAGCCCCAGCTGGCCTGGGCTCCTTCCACTTCACTGACTCAGGCTTTCTGAGCTCTAACATCAAATGGCAGGGGAACTGCCCAGCTTGGGTTGAATCAATCCCAGGGCCTAGGGACTGCTGACATGCCCCACCCTCACCAATCTACTCTTCAGCGGAGCCTGTGGCTGGAGGCAGACTATCTAGAAAGAGTTCATTTGGGGAGCTCCAAACAGTATTATCCCCATTTTACAATTCAGTTTAATCGAGGCCCATAAAGCATTCAGACACCAGGTGCAGCCGTGTTGGCCAGGTGACCTTGGCTAGGTGATATAACCTCTCTGATTCTCCTGGTCTTCTCTGTGAAGTGCAGGTGATAATACCTACTGGGGTCCATGCCCTGAGTGATACTGGGTATCTAGGGAGGCAGCAAACAAGGACAGATATTGTTCACATCAATGCTACTGCTCAGAGAGGCTAGAGGCTTTATTCAAGATCACACAGCTAGTAAGAAACAGTCAAAACTGAGGCAAGTTGATGCAGTTAGGGAGGGGGACATACAGGCAGATGACCTGGGTGGGAGTGGGCATGCCAGGGAAAGCAGGTGGTACAGTGCATTTGGTGGAGGACAAGGTCAGGGTGACCACAGGTCTGGGGAAAGAGAACAGGAAGCAGGTCAGGAGGGATTTACAGAGGTCTTGCAAGTCAAACAAAGAAACCTTGGGGTTAGGCCCAGGCAGTGGGAGCCAGGGAGGGCCCCTGGGCAGAAGTAGTTCTGCCTATACTTTAGAAACGATAGAGTCAAGCAAGAATAGCAGATATCACCTGTGATCCCAGTGACTCAGGAGGCTGAGGAGGATCCCAAGTTTTTCAAAGCCAGCCTCAGCAACTTAGTAAAGCCTTAAGCAAGTTAGGGAGACCTTGTCTCAAATATTATAAAGGCTGGGGATGTAACTCAATGGTTAAGTGCCCCTGGATTCAATCCCCAGTACCAAAAAATTAAAACATCAGACAAGGTTGAGGGTGTAGTTCAGTGGTAGTGTTTTCCTAGCATGCACGAGGCCCTAGGTTTGAACCCCAACACTGCACATACACAAAAGAGTTGAGACAGGCTACAGGGAGCCCCAGGCCACAGTTGGTCCCTAAGAGGATGGCTGGCCCCAGGGTAGGAGGGGCAGCTGGGCTGGAATCTGCTATCTGTGCTGTCCGTTGAGGGACTCCTGCGTCCATTTCACTCATTCCATCAGCAGAGGATCTGCCAGTGTCTGCTTCAAGCTCCTCCATTCCAGACTCAGCTGGGTCACAAAGATGTGTGCCCTGTAATTAAATGAGATGACACACCTCACTCATGGTAAGTGACCCCGTACTCACCAATTATGGAGCATTCCTAACCTAGCTGGAAGGACTGCAGTCAGGGAGGGCTTCTTGGGGGAGTATCTGATGTCAGCCCTTCTCCTGTGGCTAATGGGGAGCCACAGACAGGCCTGGAGCAAGAGAATGCTTTGCATTCACACAGATCAACCTGTACACCCTAAAAGTTGTGGAGTATATGGGTCACCACCCTCTCCCTTTCCCTCCCGATCCTTTTTTAGCTTAATTTTTAATGTTTAACTTTTCAGTCCATCCACACTTTTTAAAAAGTACACGTTTTTGATATTTTCAAACATACTCAGAAGTAGAGAGAAGAGTGTGATACCCTTGTACCCGGTAGATGAAATTACCTCTAAAACTCTGTGGAGGGACACAGAACTGCCCTATTTTAATTCTATCAGGTAATAATTTTCTTAAATGGTGGTGTTCTGTCATTTATTTATTTTTATGTGGTGCTGAGGATTGAATCCAGTGCCTCACACATGCTAGGCAAGCGCTCTACCACAGAAGTACCGCCCCAGCCCCTACCAAGTAATAATTTTAAAACAAACCAAAAAATCCCATGATTTCATAAAAGGACATTTTAACTCAGACATACATACACTCAGGAAAGATGAGCTCTGAATAAAGACTTTAAATTGAGGAAGTTTAATTTGAAGAAAAAGATACTACCTTGTCTTCCCTTTTGTTCTGTTGCCAGGGCACAGTCGCCCCTGGACTGGCACAGATCCGCTGGCTGGAGTGGGGCCTCCTAGCAGAGGACATGCTCCGGAAGGGCTTGGGCAGTGTCCAGGAGCTGCCGTCCAGCCTGGTGCTGGGTTAGGTCAAGGGCTGCTGAGGCTGGAGGGGAGCCAAGCCCGCTGAGGGGTGGACCCACTTTGGCATGGGAATTGAAGCCCTCTGTTTCTCTTTGTTTTTTGTCAGTGCAACAAGTTCAGCCTGGGCTAGGGGGAGGCACCTTCCTCCCCACAAAGGATCGCTGAGAGCCCAGTGTTGGGAGCAAGGGGAATTCTGGGTGTCTTCCTGGCTGCCAGCAGCATGCTTCTGCAGGAAGAAAGAGAAGAGGACATTGGGTGGAGAGAGGCAGAGGCTTGGGACTTGGGAGAGCACCAGAGAGGAGCCCGCAGGGGGCTTCAGGGTGGGTCTCTGAGGTGTGGTTCAGTCCAAGGCTGAGGAGCCGACTGAGTACCCCTGAGGAGGAGCCTGAGTGGTACCCAAGTCCGACTCCCAGACAGGTGACCTGCTTGGCCGTTGAAGTGCCCAAGCCCTGGCCGTGAGGATTCTATCCCCTGCCTCCTTGTGGCCCAGGGGCAGAAGCAGGGCGGGCAGGGAGCCCCCACCGCTCCTGGGGAGAGGGCTGGAGGGGGCTGAGCTGAGCAGATGGTCCACTCTGACAGGTTGACTGGAAAGGAGCTGATGACACAAGGGAGATCCCACAGGGCCAGGGAGGGGTGATGGGGACTTGGGGAGCGGTGGCTGTCACTGCAGGGGTGAGTGGAGGGAGGGAGGGAGGAGGCCAGATGGCCACATTGAGTAGCAGTTAGTAATGTTTACTGGATAAAGGAACAATTCAGAGAATGAATGAGAATAATCCTAGCTTTGCTTCTGATTTCCCAAGCCTGTGTTCCCTCAACTATGAATAGGGGACACCATCTAGCTTGCTAGCTGCCTTGAAGGTAAATAAGCCCGGTTAACTTCACCCCTCATTTAAGACACATCTCAGGAAGCCCTGTCGGCCATCCTCTGACCACCACGTCCCCGGGGCTCCAGGGTGTCTTTCTCTGTGCTGTCCTGACAGCTTTGCAGACTGCCCTGTCACTGGGGCTGAGGGCTGTCAAGGAGGGACCTCACCTGCTAAACTAGGCCTCCCAGCAGGTCAGAGCTCAGGTGCAGGACTCTGCCTGCAGGAAGTGCCTGCCGAAGGCTGACAGATTGACATGGCAGGCAGTGAGCGGACAGTTCCTTCCCTCCCCCAGCTGACTACACGGGTAGGAAAGGCATGGACAGCCTCTGGCCACAGAAGACACCCCTAGCCATGCAGCGGGTCTGTTGGGGGTACTGGGTAACAACCGAGTGCCAGGGGAGGGCAGAGAGGGCTGCAGCGTGACTCAACCTTCAGTCCATGCAGGTGGCCAGGAGTCGGCAGCTCGGACTGCTCCTCCCTGGCAGGCTTTCAGCCTAGCTGGCTGGCAGAATAAACCCAGAGTGCTTCTAGGAGACCCCATGAAGCAGTCCCCTGCTGCTGAGTCAGCAGACACCTCTGCTGGGCTGTTCAGGTTGGAACTTAGGCCTCAATGAGCACCTCAGGGCACCTGGCCCACCCTAGAAGACCAGCAGTCCTGATGTTTAGGGGCCTGAATCCTGCAGGCCACTGGCATGTGGCAGGAGATTGGACTTAGACCTAGGAACTCTGGTACCCCTTTGGCTCTGCCAGTCCATCAGCTGAGTTTTAACAGGTCACAGCCTGGCTTTACCAAGGAGCTGCTACCAGCCTCAACTGGGGAGGGAGGGGCAGGCTGTCTCAGGAACCCCTCCTAGAGGAGGAAGCCAGGCAGAGGTGCAGCAGACCCCCAGGCAGATCCAACCTCTCCAATCTGCAAAGGGACCTTGGGTGTGGGTCCCCACCCTCCAGGCCCAGCTCTGACTCAGAGGCTGCACCATCAGGTCACCCTGCCTATTACTGCAGGATAACCATCGCCTCAGGGGACTCCTGGTAATTGGGGGCGGGGAACAACTCACCAAAGGTCTGTCCCAGGAAGTCAGGAGCTGGCAGGCTCGTTGCTCTACTGTTGCCCAGCCTCTCCCCTGGAGGGGCAGCCACCCCACACCCGCAGTGTGCCTAGGAGTCCTCATCATGGAAGCCAAGCTGCAGCTGGTCCTGCTCACACCTCCCCTCACTTGGCAGTGTCGCTTCATCTGCACATCGAGCCCCCTGGATATAGGCTGAGAGTTCAAGTTCAGGGTCCTGTTGGAGAACTAGGGGACTCACTGGGCCCCTCTCCCAGATCCTGGTAACTGGGTTTTTCAGTGGAGCTGTACCCAGCACTAAGTATGGTCCTTTCCTGACCTCCTGGGTGTTCTGGTTGGGGTCACTCCCTCCCTCATCTCCAGAGTAGGTTGTTCCTGCTGGCCCTTGAGCACCGGAACAGCCTCCTCGCCTCACTCAGTGGAACTAGATTACTTCTCCACCTCCCTCTATAGACTGGGGACTTCCCAGGGGCAGGGACTGAACCTCACCCCGTTTCCTCTAGCACCAGCCAGATGGGCACACACAGACCTCAGACTTTCTTTGCTGACTGCCTCTGGGAACAGGGGCTCCCACCTCATACAGGGTAAAGCTGGAAGTTCCCGTCTAGTGGGATCCACAGGGGTGGGGGGTCAGTAGGGGCACCCGATCACAGTGAGCAGCCCTGGGCCAGCTCACAAGAAGTCAGAGGGTAGCTAGCATGGGAAGGATACAGCCCAAAGTCCCTGTGCAAAATGGAAATGTAGCCCTGGCACAGTGGCATACACCTATAATCAAGGTACTCAGAGGCTGAGGCGAGAGGAGTTCAAGGCCAGCCTGGGCAACCCAGTAAAACCCTGTCTCAAAATAAAAATGGCAAGGTATGTAGCTCAGGGCACTAGGCTAGCGCGTGTGGAGTCCTGGGTTCCAACCCCAGCACCGCAGGAAAGAAAACCGAGGACAGCAAAAGCAGAGCAGATCAGGCTTCCGGACCACAGACCAGTCCACGGAGCCAGCTCCGCCTGTGGCCAGGCGCCTCCAGTCTTTGCCTAAGGCCTCCAACCTTCCCTTGGGGACCTGACAGTGGGACACCCATACACAGGAAGGCAAGCACAACGGCCGTCCACAGGTCAGGGTTTGCTCCAGGGAGACACAACTCAAAACACACAGGGCACAAAAGAATGGCAGTTACATTTAAAAAAAGTTAAGTTTATAAATATTTTCTCCACTGTACAAAGTTTCCCCAGCCCTGCCCACCCCCATCACTGTTCACATTTCTCATGTTTTAAAATCCCAATTATATTTATTTTTTAAATCATAAAATATATTTTTTCTTTGTTCATATTTAAAAATATTTACAGGGGCACAGAGAGGCCAGCCGAGGTCAGGATGAGTCCGTGCAGGGGGACGGAGGGGGCGGGAAGAGGTGGCAGTAACTCCGCTCGGTGACGGGCGAGGGCGGGCAGCTGTCCTCCGCTGACAGGTACTGGCTATGGGGCGTGGGTGGGGGCGGGTAGGGGTCTGAGTCCGAGTTCAAATCCAGGTAGTACTTGCTGGCCTTCCAGCGGCTGGTGCTGTAGTCGCTGTCACACACATCCGTGCTGCAGGGTGTCGCTGGGGGCGCCATGCCTCGAATGATGTAGGGCCTAAAGCAGACAGAGAGGAGGAGGTTCGTGCACAGGGCCCTGGCGTTGCTTATCTGTTCGCAAGTGTTGGAAGAGGCAGGCCTGACTCAGGATCCAGCCCAGCTGTGTGGCCTGGGCACGTCTCCCACCCTCTCCAACCTACCCACAGTGCTGCGAGTCCAGCCCAGGGAAGGAACCAGGCCCAGGCGGGGCTGCCTTAACAGGGAAGGCAGGCAGGCCACAGAGCCCGCCAGGCTGAGCTTGGGCAGGAACTCGACCTCTCTTCAGTTTCTCACTGATAAACAGAGAGTGTGTGTGTGTGTGTGTATGAGAGAGAGAGAGGAGAGAGAGACAGCCCTTATTTCTTAAGCAGCTTGTGAGGATTAAGTGAGATTGCATGGAAAATGCTAGAGGCAGTGCCCAACAAGCACAAGCACTTCACCACTGCTGGCCATGACCTCACTGTGGTCACTGGTAGAGACCAGTGGCCTGGAACGGTGCATCTTGGGTTAAAGCAGTCCAACCCTGGAGATGTCCCCTGGCCTTCTAGAGGCTGCCTGCATCCAACCGAGGCCCAGGAACCCTGCATCAGGCCACCTGGCCTGAGTGCAGGGCAGGGTCATGGCTGTTTGAGAGCCCAGTCCGGCTGAGGCTCCCAGTGGCTGGATCACAGAACCAGGGCAGCAGGACCACACACCTCACGGGACCCAGATGCTGCCAAGTCAGACAGTGGCAGATGTCTTAGAGGTGAGGTCCAGAGCAAAGGCACAGGGGGGGACAGGAGACTGGGGGACTGGCTTGTCTGGTGTAGTATGACTTCTCTGGGCACAGTAACAGGGGCTGCTGTGACAGTGACATCTGAGGCCGGCAGTGGAGGCTGGATGCTCAGCACCAGGGGGCGCTGCAGGTTCTTGAGGACAGAGATGACCCAGTAGAGAGCAGGCAGAAATGGAAGGGGGCCTTTGCCAAGGCTGCCGTTCCTGGGCCTCCTAGCCCTGCCAGGAAGCCTTTCCAGTCCCTGAGTTCCCAGAAATGGCCACTAGATGGCAGGCAGTGGAACCTCAGAAGGCCCTGCTGTTCCAGGACCAGGACATTGAGGACACAGGGCCAGAGGTGTGCCAGAGCCCTGGTCTCTACACTGGCCTGGGCCCATCCCACCTGCCCTAATAGGTGGCTCCTCTGGGGGTGAGGCCGGGTGTCCAGGAGGATGGGCCCTGTTGGCCGTAACCACAGGGTTAAAGGTCAGGGCTTACCCCTTTCTACACAGGCTCTGACTGGACTCTGCAGACAGCAGCTGAGACCCACATCCTCTTGCCACTCTCAGTGGCTCCTCTGCACCCAGAGGGGTGGCCTACAACCTTCAGTAGGCAGCTTGGGGGTCAGGGTCCACCTGAGCCTGTCCCAGGTGAACAGGCATAAGGAGCAAGGGTCGTTCTAACAGAGGTCCATGCTACAGGCCCCTGCCAGGGACACGCTACCTGCTTGCACACATGTATTTGTCCTTCAAAGGATGGGGACACCAGGAGGTGGCATCATGGTCAGGATCCCACAACCAGGTTCAGTCAGACCCCAGAATCCAAATCCTGGCCCCCTGTGCATTGGCCACCCTGCAGTAACAGCAGGTGGGGTGGAACACCCCTGGTGGCACCCTCGAGCCCACCGCTCCTGGACCCTGTCCTGGCCTACTGAGTTCCCCCTGGAGTGCTCGGAACCCGTCCAGGGCCACTGGTTTCTGAACTTAACAGGCAGGCCGCAGGGCTCATGTTGGGAGGCAGCCTGCGATAGCCAGGAAAGCCAGGGCAGCTGGGCTGGGCCCAACATGACTCTTGCTATGAGACGGGGCTGGCAGAGGACGCCCACCTGTATGGCCTGGCAGTGGCCGGAATGTTTGAGGAGTAGAACATGTCCATGTTGCACAGCGAGGGGTCCGTGGCAGGCGACGGAGGCGGGTTCAGGATCTGAGGAGAACCAATAGGTTACCCCTGGCCTTGCCAGAGTGGGTCCTTGCTTCATGGCGAAGGGCTCTGTCCTGGGCCCTGTTTCCTGGGATCCCCTGTTCTCTTGGGCTCTGGTCAGAGCTGGGGGGACTTAAAAAGCAGAGGGGAGACAACAGCCACTGCCCTGAGGTCGTAGCAGGCGAGGCATGGAGAGCGGGTGTGTCTCCAGCCCGGGACCCTCCCCCTTCCCGCTAGCCCTGCTGACCACCAGGCGCCCGGGCCCAGGCCCAGACACTCAGCTGCGAACACACACACGAGACCTGAACGAGGAACCCCAGTTCCCGAGCTGGTCACTCTTTGGCCCTGACCCCAATAGCAGCAGATGTCTCTGCCAGCACATCCAACCACCCATCTCCAGAGCTGCATGACCAGCAATGCCCTCCATCAGACAATGCAACAATCCCGTCACCACTTCCCAGCCTCAGATGCCACCTGGCCGGGGCCACGCCTCTCCACCTCAGTTCCCCATCTCTAAAAGGGGCCCAGACCTGCTTCACAGGCTGTTCCAGTGGTGGTGAGTCCCTGCAGGGAGCACTCAGGCCCTTCCTCTGCCCTTCAGAAGTGGCACAGGCCCTGCTCCCTATGTAGGGTGGGTCTTCTTCAGCCCAAACAGCCGGCCTGGGGATTCCCTGGAAATCGCCCTAAAGTGGGGAGGGCACGACACTGGGGGATGGGGTCAGGTGGGGACTTCCCTGCAGAAGCCAGGAGGGGAGCAGCAGAAGGACCTCCTGCAGCTGTCCAGGCTCCAGGCCCGAGGGTCCGTTTCCAGGCACACCTGCCTCCCAGGCACACCGAGTTTCTACCCAACGTCCTCCTGGGCTGGGTTTAAGTGCTGCTTGCCCCAGGAACCAGGTCTAGGTGAGGAGTTGTTGAGATGGCTTTCCAGCGCTGAGGTGGCCCTCCCGACAGGCTCTTCCCAGGGGACCCCCAGCCCATCTGTGTGACTCCCACCTGCCTGTTCCCTGTGTCCATCCCCACTCACAAGGCCGCACACAGAACTCTCTCAAGTTATCACGTGGCTTCTGTCTCCTGGTTAGACCCCGACACCACAGTCCACCTGATGCCAGCAGCAAAGGGAAAACACAGGACCCGCCTCCCTGGGCCCGGCTAGTGTGCCCGAAGGACAGAAGACCACATCAGGAGGACAGGAGGCAGAGAGCAGGGCAGAGCCCCGGGCCCCTGGAGACCTCTCCAACCTACACCTACGGACACCCACGGCCCATTATCAAGACACGAACAGACTCTGCCGAGGGAATAAAACTGCAGCTTCTTAAAACACGAAAGATGTCAGAAGTCATTTCTGAGGAAAGAAATTCAAGACTTCCCTGCACTCAGGGAGCCCGGACCCGTTTGCTTCCCCTCCCAGCCCCAGGCTCTTGCCTTCTGCAGACATTTTTAGTTCCACACATGGTGACAACATTTTATTTTGTTTATTCATTTTTATGTGGTGCTGATGATCGAGCCCAGGGCCTCACATGTATGGCAAGGCAAGCGCTCTGCCCTAAGCCACGACCCCAGCCCTGCGGACTCTCTTTAATCATGTTCCTTATTGCTGCCACAACCTGCAGGACTGCGTGGAGTTCCACAGACAGCCCATCCCCAGGGTGTGATTAAAGCAGAATGTGCATAGGGACGTCATAACTTTGTTAATAATAAACACAAAATTTACAAGTTTGGACCCCCCCCCCCCGAAAAAAAAGAAATACAAGATTTCAACAAGACACCACTGTACCCTACAACAGACTGCAGGACGGTGAGTTTGCAAAGGCCAATCTGGCTGGTGTGGCCCTCTGCTGGCAGGAAGAGGGACTGTCCCATGGAGGCTGCTTAGCAAGAATGTTCAATTGGTCTCTATGGGAGGGGCTTGCCACCTGTCAGGATTTGGGCCCAGAGAACAAGACAGTCCTGCCTGTGACAGCAGCTTCGGGTGCAGGAGAGCAGAGTCGGGGGTGACAGGGAATCAGGCAGGCTGGCAGATTCCCCCTGCCAAGTGCTCACCGGGCTAGAGTCACTGAGCTCCTCAGCCTCCTCACATGAGGATTCCAACAGCATTCCGGGGGTTAAGGGGATAACATGGAGCCAAGCTCAGTGGACACTGCTGGTAGCAACAGGCAGGCTCAGAGCACAACCTGTTGGGTTTTCCAAAGTGCATACGGAACACTGGCGAAAGCCGAGTAAGGTCAGAGGATGGTGTTGGGGTCCTGTTTAGAACACTATCCTGTGGTTACACAAGACATCACTGCTGGGGAAGCTGGGCAGAGGGGAGGCGGCTCGCTGGATTACTTCCTGCAACTGCACGTAAATCTTCAAGGATCACAAAATAAAAAGTAAAAAAAAACAACAACCCACCCACCCACTTTGCAGGGGAAATAAAGTCTGGGCCTTGCCTACATACAGATTACCTCAAGAGGACACCAAAAGGACCCACCACAGGATGCACCTCCAGGGGCCATGCCTGGCTTGGGGCAGCCCTGTGTCTCACACTCTCCTTTACCGTTTTTTGTTTTGTTTTGTTTTGTTTTGTTGTTTTTGTTTTTTGGTACAGGGGACTGAACTTCACCACTGAGCCATAATCCTGGCCCTATTTTGTATTTTATTTAGAGACAAGGTCTCACTGGGTTGCTAAGGACTTCACTAAGTTGCTGAGTCTGGCTTTGAATTCACAGATCCTCCTGCCTCAGCCTCCTGAGCCACTGGGATTATAGGCATGCGCCATTACACCTAGCTTTCTGTACCTTTTGAATTGTGTACCATGGACACACGATTACTGATGCAAAATAAGCTGTTAATTTGAAAATAGTTGGCTCCACACAGAGTTTCTTTGGGGGTGATGAAAATGTTCTAAACTCAACCATAGCGACGATTGCGTGTAGCTGTGAAAGAGCCAGCTGCAGCCTCCCAAGCACCATGATGCATGTGGGGTAAGGGAGCTGCTTCCGGCAGTTGGCCTGGCCTCAGGCAGGATCCTGGAGCCTTTAGATGGTAACATGGGTCCCCGAGAGGTGGCAGCAACAAGAGCGCAAGAGGAATGGGCTATTCTAAACTTCAGGCTGCTCTTGGCCTTCCCTTGTCCCTAAAAATAGCCAGGCCTTGGAGCTTCAGAAGATAGTTCCCGCCCTGAGATACCACTCTTCTCCGCCCTCTCCTCCCAAGGCCTGTCACTCTTATCACAGTTGATAAGAACTGGACAACACCCAGTGGGAGAGACACCCAGAAGCACGGGACACCAGAAGCAGGGGGTGCCAGTCCTGGCAAAGTAGGGCTCACTGGGGGGACCCAGATGGGACTGTCTTTACCTTAGAAAAGAGCACAGCGGCAGAAGAGCTGGCTTTGGGAGGAATCGAGAGCCTGCAAAGCCAGAGCCCTGGTGTGCCAGGAGGCCCGCCCCCTACTATGGATCTGCCTCCTGTGGTTCCAGAAGCCCGGGGTCGGTCAATGGAAATATTAATATTTTTCTTGATTTTCTCAAAGGAGAGGCCACATTCACATAGCTTATTACAGTCTGCTGATGTAATTGTTGCAGTTTATTATTTGCTACTGTTAATCTCTTACTGTGTCTAATGTATAATTACGCCTGTAATCCCAGCTATTCTGGAGGCTGAGGCAAAAGGATCACAAATTCAAGGCCAGCCTGGACACTTTAGTGAAACCCTGTCTCAAAATAAAAAGGGCTGGGGACATATCTCAGTGGTAGAGTGACCCTGAGTTCAATCCCCCATGCCAAAAAATAAGTAAATGAAATTTCACCTCTGTCTGAGACTCACAACGGAGTGCACGTGGGAATGGCACTCTCCGTGGTCCCAGGTGTGGGCCAGGGGACCTTGGGATGCAGCCCACACATAGGTTGGGGCTGACTGTGCACAGATTCACACCCATGTAGCAAGCTCACCTGGGCACCAGGCTGTGCTCTCAGGAGCAGGGCTCCTGCAGTTAGCCCCCCGCGGAGGGTCCCTCGCAGAAAGCAGCAGAGTTAGCCCTTCACGTTTTTTTTTTTTTCTGTACTGAGGATTGAATCCAGGGGTTCTCAACCACTAAGCCACATCCCCAGCCCTTTTTATTTTAAGACAAGGTCTTACTAAGTTGCTTAGAGCCTCACTAAGTTCCTGAGGCTGGCTTTGAACTTGTGATCCTTCTGCCTCAGCCTCCCAAGCCACTGGGGTGACAGGTGTGGCCACGTGCCCAGCTAGTGCTTCACTCTTCACAGTCATTCCCTGGAGGCTGCTACTGGCTGGGGCTGGACCCTCAACCTGCTGGGACTGCCAAAAGCTCCAGGGAATACGATAGCCACAAAAATCACCCCATACATTTGTCTGTTCTTCAGGAAACAACCCAGCAAGGTGCAGGGTGTGAATCTAAGGTGTCCTTGCAGGACACAGGTCTGGAGGACCTGCTGCAGAGAGGCACAGTTCCTCAGAGCAAGACCACCACAAGGACACCAGGACCCCAAAAGGACGTAAGGACACCAGGACCCCAAAAGGACGTGAGTACCCCAGGAGGTGGGAGTAGGGCCGGGACTTGGCTCTGTAGTTCCACGCAGTTTCCAGTCTATCCACAAAAAACAAGGACTTCGCTTCTCCAAACAGAAAACAATGTTATTCAAGAAAAACCCAAAAGGGGTAGCAGGGGAAACCACGCCCTCGGCTGTCTGAGACATGGGCTCTGGAGTCGCCCAGGTCCCAGCAAGCCTGGGCCAGCGCTGAAGGTGGAGGCCCCAGCTGGCCAGCTGCCCACCACCCTCCTTGGCCCCGCTTGCCCTCTCACCGGTGGGTACAGAGTGGCCTTCGTGCTGGACGAGCTGCTGGACGAGGCGCCAGTGACATGGTTCCGGTCATAGAGGGGAGGGCCGCTCCGGCCCCCCATCAGGCTCACTGAGCTCATCATGGACTTGCTGCACGATATGCCTATGGGCAGGGGACAAGAGGGGCAGGGTGGGGAGCTGGCCGGGCACACCCCAGACACAGGCCCTGCCTGCTACTAGGAGACTCAGATTCACGCGGGAAGTCCTGGCACACAAACTTCTCCGGCTCCCAGCAGCGCCCGCTGTCCAAACCTCCTCTGTGAATGGGGAGGGGCCTGCAGAAGGGAACCCCCCCAGGGCTGAGCTTACAGCACTCCAGGCACAGACAACAGGCCTCTCTGCGGATTGCTGAAGAAGCAGGGTTTCCCCCACCTCAGCCTCCAGGAGTGCTCGAGAAGCCCCGGCAACCTCACCCCCAGGAAGAATCAGGCACACCTGCACCGGGACATCAGCGTCCAATGAAGCTGGCTTGGGGGTGGAACAGGACAAGAGAGAGGGACCCCAGGCTGGGCAGGCCCTGAGCAACCCTACGGTGGTCCTAGAGCTACAGGTTAGCCCTCTTGGGTACCCCAAAGTGCACTGCATGACTGACCCCTCGTTCTGGGACACACAACCCCCCAATATGATGGGAACCAGCAGGCTTTAGCCCAGTAATCTGGGCATCTACAGCAGGAGGGTGCCCATCACAACTGCTCGGCCACCATCCCATCTGTGCCCAGAACAGAGCCACTCGGGGGAGAGAATCCTCAGGCTCTAGAGAGCCCTGCTGCCGCCATGTCCATTTCTAGGGGATGTAAGGGCTCAGGGACAACTCAGGAAACATCCCATAGTAATGCTACAGGTGAAGCCCAAGGAGCCTCCCCACACAACCAAGGCCAAGGATAGGCTGCCGCCACACGGGCTCCGTGCCAAGAGGTGCCAGTCCAAGCACAGGCGAGGCAGCCTGGCACGCCCAGGAGGCGCTGCAGGAGCCGCGGCCTCGTCCACCCCCCGCGAGCAGCCCAGATAGCACACCCTCCTCTGCGGGGCCCTTGCCTGCCTTGGTTCCTTACCCGTGAAGGGACCATGCTGCGAGCCACCAGGAGCTATGAAATTGAGAGGCACGTGGGGGGTCCCGCTGACATACTCATGCGGAAAGGGCCCACTGGCCCCTGCATAGCGCTGGCAAACCACGCGCTGGCAAACAAAATAGACCCCGCCCATGACGAAGAGGGACAGGATGATGCCGATGACAGGCCCGATGGCGCTGCTGTGGGCTGGGGTGTCATCTGAGGGTGGCTTGGTGATTTCTGCCAGAGGACAGACAGAAAAATATGGTCAACATTAATCCCAAAGAGATGGCTCTCCTGCAGGATGCCCAGGCTGCAGGACCCACAGACAAATGGGAGAAGTGAGGCTGGATCATTCTTACCCAGGACCCCTGCCCACAGGTCCTTGGCCCGCCTGGTGACCCTGCCCTCCCCCAGCCCCTTAACTACTGACACGCCTTTGCTCAGGAGCCTTGGTGGCAGCTGGAAGTGAGTGCTCCTGGGTGCCCATGTGTCACATGGGACAGACTGGCCTGGAGGCCTCCAGAGCTGGCTGTGAGGGGCGGCCCCTGCGGCTGTGGCAGGGAACATGGACGGCAAGTCCAGCCCCCAGACTCAGCTGGCAAGAGCACATACACCTTCCCGCAGGCTGACCCGGAGGTCTCCAGGCAGTCAGCTGCAGGAGAGCAACCCAAAGCCCCGGAGGCCAGGACTTCCCATGGGTGTCACTCTCAACCCAAGGGCCCACAGTGTGCTGGAGGCCCAGGCACAGGCTCCCCAGACCAGACACCTGCCCTGCAGAGGGAGAGGACAGCCCCCAACTCTGCCACCGGCCCAGGCCACTCTCTCAAGATGATGTTCAAGAGCTGGGCTATGGCTCAGTGGCAGAGCACTGGCCTAGCATGTGTGAGGCCCTGGGTTCCATCCTCAGCACCACATAAAAATAAATAAATAAAGGTGTCGTATCTATCTACAACTTAAAAAAAAAAAAGATGTTGTCCGAGATGCCTGAAGGGGGTGGGCATGAAGGCGCCGGAGAGCTCAGCGAGTCCTTGGGGAACCCTCCTGCGCCCCTCGCCCCTAGCTCTCAGCCCAGCTCTGCTGCAGAGGAGTGGTCATGTGACACATCCCACTTCCTGTCTGGAATGCCAGCTCCTTCCCGTCTGAATCAGGCAGTCATTTGAGAGCCACTGCCTCTGGGAAGCCTTCCCTGACTGTGCTGGCCACCCACACTCTAGTCCGTCTCCCCGACTACACAAGCCAGGTCCCTGGAGGGGCACGTGTGACGTGCATGTGGGCACGTGATGTGTGCACAGAGGCACACAGCACATGGAGGCTGGCAGCCTCAGGCGATCCTGCAGCAGGAGAGACGCTGCCCATCAAGTTCCCCACGGCAGGAGCTCGATGGGGCTGAGCCTTCAGGTACGCACCCTGTGGTGGGCCCTACCTCCGTGCCTCTGCCCCGCTAGAACTCGGTCCCCACCACAGGAAGCTGTGTGTCCCCACCGGGCCAAGCACACCCAGCCTCCCAGGCACCTTGGGCCCTGTCACACCCTGAGTGTGCCCTGAAGGCACAGCCCCCTGCCCACTTGCAGGAGCCAGCTCACCACACATGAGCTCATCGGAGCCGTCCATGCAGTCGGGGAAGGAGTCACACTGCTGCTTAATGAGGACACACTGGCCGCTGGCACACCGGAACTGGTTGGGCAGGCAGATGGCTGCAAAGAGGGTCCTTGTGCTCAGAGAGGCAGGAGGGAACCAGAGCCCAGTCCTCTGCCCAGGCCACCCACAGCAGCCTGGGTTCCAGGCACGGAGCCCTCCAACAGAACCCTCTCCAGCACCAGACCTGCCCAAGGCCTGTGTGATGCCAATGGGGAGACGGGCAGGAAAGGGCCCCAATATACCCTCCACCCGCAGGAGGTATCTGCCCGCATCTACGTGGGTCAGGCCTGCACAGAGTAAGGACCACCAGCCCTGTCCACGGTCCCCCTGAGAAGTGGCAGCCAGAGGGACCACAGGAGGAGCCTCACCCCCAGAGAGGTGAGGGGGTCTGGGTGCCCACAGCACTGGGCAGCACTCCAGGAAGGCAGAGCAGCCCCACGGCTGCCCTCCCCCACCAGCGCTCCGGAGACTCAGGCCACAGCCCTTCACCTTCCCCAAATGCTGACCTGGAGGGTCCATGGCACCCTAAAGAAGGCAGTTTCTGGGCTCTGACTACCCCAGCAAACCTCCTGAGCTCCCCACCGGCCCTGCACCCTGAGAACCAAAGGCGAGGGAGCCCTGTGCTGCCCCTGGACGGATGGCATGCTGGTAACTGGGCAGGGAGGAAGCCTGGGAAGCCGCAGAGCCAGGGCCTGCAGGAGGAGGCAAGGGGCGGGGGCTTCCCCAGCAGGGCTTCTGCAGCCTCTGAAGTCTCAGCCACACTACTGACAGGCTAGGGGGGCAGCAGGGCTGGCACGCGGCTTCTGTGGTGGATGATGGTGAAACTCATGCCAGGCACCACAGGCTCCATCACCAAATCTTGGCTCTCCGTTTCAGCGCAAGAGCCGCCAACACGGACACAGACCTGTGGGCAGGGCTGGTGCCAAAGACACTGGACTTGCAGCTGAATTTGCCCAGGGTGCTAACCCCGATCTATAGCTGCCCCCCAACTCTCAAGAATCAATGAGCTGCAATGAATTAGTTGTGGCTTTACAGAAACACCTGTGGAGATTGGTCTGGAACCTCATCTTCTACAAAACACCTGCTCATCCCGCATGAGGGTGGAGATCAAGGCCAGTGTGTGAGTTGTTAAGAACAGAACCCAGTGGTCTGTGGGGGAGAGGGAACATCCAAAGACCATATTAACAGCCCATGGCAGCCCTGGGACCAAGGCTGGACAGGTATGCCAGGCGACCAAACAAGCAAGAGTCTTATCAGAGGGAAACTTATCAGAGCAGGTAGAAAAGAGGTCTGTTTCACCATTGAGATCTAAAGGAAAGGAAGGCCCTGATGGTCAGAGTGGGCCCAGGAGGCCTCAGCACCTCTCTGGTGCTAAACTCCATCGCAGTGGTTGAGTGTGGTCCCTTGCGCTGATGGGTGGAGCACAGCCCTGCCTCTCAGGGTAGGGCATCCCGGGTCGTGAGGCATGGACGTCTCCAGTCAGCTACTAGGTTCACATTGGGTTTCTGCAAAACTCTTGACCGAATGCAGGAGTCGAGATGGAGTCCTATCTGCCTTCAAGTCAACTGCTCGGTGGGACAGGATGGGGTCCCACCACAGCATTTCCCACCTCAGCCCTGAAACTAACTCATCCCTCCCAAGCCCTGCGGCTTCCCTCCAGGGAAAGGTCTGACAGAGTGTCATTCAGGGGAGGCCAGGCAGAGCCCCCGCCACGTCGAAGAGGGCTGGGCGGTGGGCCTCACCGTCACAGTGGGCCTCGTCGGAGCGGTCCTGGCAGTCAGCCTCGCCGTCACACCGCAGACGCAGGTCCACACACTGGCCCCGTGCACAGGGGAACTGGGCAGCAGAGCACACGGGGCAGCCCAGCTCGTCACTCTGGTCGTCACACTCGGGGAAGCCGTCACAGCGCCAGGCCCCGGGGATGCAGTCGATCTCCCCAGTGGCACACGCAAACTGGTCGGGGGAGCAGGTGGGAGGCTCTGGGGGGAGAAGGGACGACCATCACACAGGGTCCGCCCGGGAGACCAGGAGACAGCTCAGGTCGGCGCCAGCCGTGTCCCCAAGGTCCTGGGGGTGCCCCATGCCCTCCAGTCAGCATCTCCTGCCTGCTGCCCCAGCCCAGACCAAAGGCCAGGGAGGACACAGTGCTGTCAGAGCCATCCCTTCCCTGTGGAGGGGGAAGGACCATGACCCAAGCAGCTACCAAGCCCCGCACTGCAGGAAACAGGCAGGAAGGCAACCCTGTCTGCTGGGCCGGGCCATCTCCCATCCTCAGTGGTCTCCCCACAGGGCCCCTGAGGGCCTTCACTGGAGTGCACATCAGCTTGGTAGCACCTGAGTGTCCATCAGCAGGCAGGGGGCAAAGTGGGTGGACAGCGCCCACACCAGAGAAGCCTGTTGAGGGCTCTTCAGGGCCAGCGCATCCACAGCACGGTGGGGGCTGACAGAGGGCCCGATCACTACGCCCCAGGCATGTAGCTACATGTGGGCTAAGGCAGAGGGCCCAGGATGCTCACAGAGCACAGCGGGGGCTCCCCAGGAGAGGGTCCATGGGAGGGAGGTGGGCTGGGAGGCCAAGGACTACCTCCCACTGGTGACCGTGGAAGCCCTTCCCGCCCTCAGGGTTCACCAGGGCAGACACTTGCCATTCTCTGCAGCCTGTGTCCACGTTTAAAAGCAGTTGGACTTCCCACTAGAAGCAGGGTTCAGTCCCCCTGACCAGACTTCCGGCTCTGCCTCCTCCTCTTCCTCCCTATTCCTCAGCTTGGAGAGCCAGATGCCACTGCCCTCTCCGACAGCTCCCTGGTGGCCACCTCCCTCTGGGACAGCAATATGCAGCCACTTGGCTGGCCCTACTGACCTCCCACCCCACATGGACGGTTCAGGTGCCAGTCACGGCCTGACAACCCGGTGCTTGTACCCGCCCATGCAAACTTACCCACAAGACTCCCCAGGGAAAGCCACTAGGGTATCACAAGCCCATGGTCCTGCCCCTGCTGCCCTCGCCCACGGATCTCCAGGGTGGCCAGGCCCCTTGACATCTGTGTCTGCCTTGCTCTGGATTCTTCCTGCATGCTGGCGAGAACCCAGCCCGCACACCAGGCGAGCGCTCTACCCGAGCCGCTCCAGGCCCTGTCTCACCACCCCCTGTCTCTCCTGGGCATCACGGTGATGTCCAGCTTAAACATCCTAATTTAAAACAAGATCTCCAGCTCATGTCAAGCCCAGGGCAGTGCCCCATCCCACGGGGACATCCCTCGGCTCTGAGTGGGCCTTGAGTCCAGGGTGGTGGGCCAAGGGCAGCGCCCCATCCCAAGGTCAGGTGTACAGCAGAGCCCAGTCAGTGGCACTGTGCTGGGCCCGTGCAGATGAGGCAGCCACCTCACAGGAGGCCAGGGAGCTCCGCAGCTTTAGGGACACCCATTTTCTAGAACTCCTCTATTTATGCAGAAAATGGCAGAGAACTAAGGGGCTGGCCTGGTGTGGGGTGTGAGGACGCCCCAACACGCCTGAAATCCAACCCAGGAAAGGCGCCTATCTTCAAGCCCCAGAATGCCTGCAGGCTTTGTACGCCAAACCCTGGAGCCCAGGGGTGTGAGAGGGAGGCTCAGATTCCAGCTAAGACCCCAGCCCTCGGGAACCGAGAAGCCCGGCTCCCGCCACTCGGCTGGGCCAAGGAAGGACATGCCGGGGTGCAGGGGCCCGGCACCCATGGTGTCTGAAAGTAGCCCAGGTCGGGTGTCTGCAGGCTGAGCTGCCACAAAGCCTGTCCCACCAGGGTGGTTTCAACTGGCCCTGGGGAAGAAGAGGCCCAACCTCCACGGCCAACAGTCCAGGCAGCCATGGCCGGAGGGTGAGGGCAGAACGGGCAGGGTCCAGGCGGGCCAAGGCCATCCCAGCTTCCCTGGGCAGCTGAGAGACCTGAGGACACGGAGGCCTCCGCCTCCTCCTCTCTCAAACAAAGCAGCTGTGAGATGCCACGGGTGCCACAGGACTGACCGAGTGGGCAGACAGGCAGTGGTGACACTGCTGGGACACTGAAGTGCCGGAGGCCACGTCACAAGGTCCACACTGAGAGCCCTGGGAGCCCTATCCTGTGACATGGCCACGGAAGGCTGAGAGGCTTCTGCACAGTGAGCACCGACCCTCGGCTCTGACCAGGCGATGGGCCCAGGGCCGTGCCCCATCCCACGGGGACATCCCTCGGCTCTGAGTGGGCCTTGAGTCCTGGACGGTGGGCCAAGGGCAGCGCCCCATCCCACAGAGTGACCCCTGCAGGCTACAAATCCACGTGAGCCCCGGGCTGGAGCTTGAAGAAAAGCTGCCTGGCTTCTTGGGAGGGGAGCAGCCAGCATCCCCCCTGCTCCTGGTCACGGCCTTGGGACCCTGAGGTGCGAGGTGAAGCAGGAGGATGCTCCCAGGCCAAGGTGTGGTCCCGCACAGCAAGAGGAGAAGAGTGGTGTCTGTGTACTGAGCCGGGGCTGCGGAGCCAGGTGGGTTGAAGCAGAACAGAAATGGCACAATCCAAGGCCACACGGGGTGGGGGGTGGGGTAGGGACACCAGGGGCAGCTGGAGAGGAAGCCCTGGGGTCAGGGCTCATCATGCTGACAATGAAGACTGTCACTTTTATGACTGCAGTCACCCCACAACACAGCACCTGGCATTCCCTGTGCCATGTGCCAGGGACCATGGAAAGTCTCTGTTATTTAAAGCCTATGACAATCTGCCAAGTGAGTGGCCTCAGTTTCACAGAGGAGGAAGTAGAGTTCAGAGAAGGCAAGTGACCAGCCTGGGGGCACCCAGCAGGCAATCTTCAGAGCCAGGATTTGAACACAGGTCTAATTCTAAAGCCCCCACCACCATCACTACCACGGGGCCCCAGGGGAGCAAGAGTACAGAAGGTAGCAGGAGGGACAGACAGAACAACAAGAAGAAATGGAGAGATCCCCGTCGGAGCTGGAGCCCAACACCCCTGCAGCAGCTGACAGCTTGAGCAGGCAGAAAGGAAGGGGCAGAGGCCTCATCGGCACTGTCAGTCAACAGCTCCAACTGATGTTCTGGAACTTTCCACCCACCCACAGCAGAATCCACCTTTTTCTCAAGAGCATATGGAACATTCACTACAATAAACCACATGCTGAGCCACAAAGCCACCTGGATAAACCTGGAAGAACAGAAATCACACAGAGCTCTCAGACCGCAGTGGAGTTAACCAAAATCAGAAACAGAGAGACAGCTGGAAGGTCTCAACTCTGGAGATTTAAATAGCACACAGGATGAAGAAACTGTCTCAGGAGAAATTTCAGAATAGTTGAATTACCTGATGAAAAATGAAAACACAACCTATCAAGATCTGCCGACGCAGGAAAAGCAGTGCTCAGGGAAACTCACAGCAGAGAACGCACAGCCTTAGGAAGAGGGGGCGTAAGTGAAGATGAGCTCTACTTTACAGAATGGGAGCCGCTGCGGTTCATAAGAACGCAGGCCTGTGATCTGGCAGTAAAGATTCAGAGCCCTGTCCCAAGTTCCAACAGAGCGCGCCGAGGTCACACCTACCGCCACAGGTCAGCAGGTTCTGCAGGAGGACGAGGTGGACGGGGCAGGAGCACCGCGGGGTCCCGTCACCCTTGGCGATGCAGATGTGGGAGCAGCCGCCGTTGTCTCGGGCACAGGGGTGAGCCGCTGTAGGGACAAACAAGACGGGGCGCTGGGGTTGGGCTCCTCCTCTCACCTCAGGACACGGCATTGAGGAGGGGGCCTGAGGGACGGGCCCACCCAGGGCACCCTTCCACTCACTCCCCAGCAGTCCTGAGTTTCCTTCTACTGATGTGGAAATTGACATAAACCTGGAGCCTGAAGAGCAGCACAGGACTGATGGGCATCCCAGCCCCCACCGCACCCACAGCCACCACCCTCCGCTGCCTGTCTTCACTGTTACAGTGGGTGTGCCCCCAAAAGCTATGCCACGCCTAACCCCCCGAATCTATGGCTGTAACGTAAGTTGGAAAAGGGGTCTTTGCAGATGTGGCGGAGGTGAGCAATCCCAAGATGAGGTCATCCTGGACTACCTGGGTGGGTCCTAAATCCAATGACGAGCATCCTTATAAGAGGTGAGGTCACTGACACACAGAGATGGCCATGTGGAGTCAGAGGTAGAGGCTGCAGTGATGCAGCCACAAACCACGGTACCTCTACCACCATTACTGCAAGAGGCGAGGGACAGACCCTCTACTACAGCCTCCGAGGGAGTGTGCCCCTGCCAACACTTTGATCTTGGATTTCTGCCCTCTCATTCTAGGAGAACAATTTAAGTTGCTCGGTTCACGGTCATTTGTTATAGCAGCCAAGGGGGCGCTGACACAGTAAAATGGCAAAGGCACCAGGACTCCGGGGAGCTCAGTCCTCTCTTCCATGAACAGGACGCCTAACAACAGGGTAACGAGGCGGCCAGGAGGCTGGGCTGGCCACCTCCAGTGAGAAAAAGGAAGGGAACGCCCCTCTCCCCCAGCCCCAGAGGACAGGAACGTGGTGTTTCTCTTCCATCTCAGGGATCAGGTGTTCTTAAAAATGAAGAGAGTCATGGTTTACAGCAGAGGTCCGCAAACTTTTTCTGTAAAGAGTTATACAGCAAATAATGTCCACTTCCCAGGCCAGTGTGACCTTCACAACACTCAATCCTGACAGCCACAGTGCACAGGCAGCCACAGGGGGCACATGTGAATGGGCATGGCTGTGTGTCCGGGCCTGACTCAGAGTTCAGCTGTGGGCTCAGCCTTCCCCATCTGCCATCTCCCATCCTGAAGGCTCAGGACACACAGTGATCTGACCTGGATGGAGTTCGAGGCTGGGGGACGGAGACGTCCGAACCCACACTCATGGGACGCCTTGATTTACGCAGGGACTTCACTTGAGAACACACAAGGACAGAACACCAGCTGCCCACAGTCAGCACGGAGGTGACAAAGTCACTGCCTCAGAGCTCATACCAAGCTCTGAGCAGGGGCCCACACGTCACTGCCACCAAAAGGTCTATCTCACACACAATTCACTGACCGACCCACAAGAGCTCGGCAACAGAAGAGCCCGGTGGCTGGGCCTCCCCTGCCCCCAGCTGCACGTGCTCATCAGCTGCGCGTGGCTGTGCTGGTGCCTGTTGGATGAGATGTCTGATGCGTGGACATCACAACTGAGAGGAAGCGGTGGGGCTGGGAGGACGGCTGGAACACCAGGACCAGGGGAGGGCAGTGAGCAGATTTCTGCTGGATCTGGGAGTCAGAAGCTGCCACATCCGTGAGGACTGAGACCAGGAGAGAAAGCAGGAAAGTGCAAAGGATGGTGCTACCCCCATACCTGGCGAGGGGCTGTGCTGCTGTGTGGCCGGGGGCACCACAAGACAGGAGCAGCAATGGCCCCACCCACTGCTCTCTGCTGGGCCAAGCACCTAATTGGCAGCTCACCAAAGAGAGAGAAAAGCAAGGAACCAGAGACCTACGTTCACGCACAGACCCCCCCACACACCTAGGCATACAGCCGTGTGGGGGTGGGGAGGAGCCAACGGTCCAGCTGGGGACCAAGCCCTTGGACACAATGAGCTGGTGGTGGTAGGACCCTCAATTGCCCCCAACCTTCCCACCTCAACCCCCTGGCACCGTGGACTTGATGAACTATAAGGCCCAGGGTTTCACAATGGGTGTGGTTGAGGTCATCAATCAGTTGACTCGGAGTTCATCAGATGGGAGACTAACCTACAGCTGCATCGAGACTGACCACAGAGCCCTTTAGCCCAGAGTGGGTTTCTGACTGGCAGGAGAAGGTGTCAGGATTCAAGGTGTGAGAGGGCCTGATGGGGAGGCTCTCTGCTGACATGAAGGGTGCTGCAGTCAGCCTAAGTGGCCCCCAAAGGCCTTCTGTGGAAGGCTCCGGGTAGCACCACTGGGAGACCATGCAACCTTAAGAGATGGGGCCCAGGAAGTCTCCAGGTCACCGGGAGTGAGCCCTGGCAGAGCAGGGGACCAACCTGACCCCATCCTCTTCCTTTGTCTTAATTCCTGACCAAGAGGTAAACAGCTCTTCTATGCCACCTGCTCCCACCATGATATGCTGGCTCGACACAGGCTCAAAAGGGCCCACCGACCATGGACCATGAACTAAGAAAACCTTTTCTCTTCCTAAGCTGATTATCTCAGGTATGTGTTATAGTACTGGAAGGCTGAGTAACGCAAGGGGCCACAGGACAAGGAGGTGGCAGTGGCTGACCCTGGTAGACAGCCAGAGGGAATAGGACCTGGTTGTATGACTGTGAACGCTCTGACGAGTGCGGGAATGGATTCTTCTACAGAGCCTCTCACTTGCGAGCCCTCCTGTGCTGTGGTACACCAGACCTCGGTTCCACAGAAGTCAGACAGGAGGTGGGCCAGGAGGTGGGCGTTGGCTTGTTTTCTTTTGCAGAACTGGGGAGTGAACCCAGGTGCGCTCCACCACCCAGCTACATCTCAGCCCTTTTTACACTGAGACAGGGTCACTAAGTCACTGAGACTGGCCATGAACTTGCAATGCTCCTGCCTCAGCCTCCCGAGTCCCAGGGATTACCGATGTGTGCCACTGCACCCAGCTTTGGGTGCTGTTTTTAAACTCTAGGTTTGTGGCCAATTGTTTTGTGGCAAATGAAAAAGACCCAGAGAGGCCTTGGGACATCTGGACACTTGCTGGCCTTTGGTGCTGGGCCACCACCTTGCTGGGGTCACATGGGCCCTGAAGCTGGCCTCCTGCCTGGTTCCACCCTTCCTGCTGGACCCCGCTGCACCCCGGCCCGCCCCACATACAGAACTCTTCCAGGCTGACTTCCTCCACAGCGTGGATGCCCGTGAGGTGCGCAACACGGCCCTGGACTCGAGTGCGCTTGTCCCCGGAGGTCTTCTCCACGCGCTCAATCATCTGCTGCTGGCGGTCGATCCAGTAGAGGTGCCTGCCAAGCACAGCCAGGCCCACGGGCTGCACAATGTTCGCATCCTCCAGGGTCAGGCGGTTGGCCCCTGTAGGCGGGACACGGGCTCCTAAGTGACAGCCTGACTCAAGAGCCCTGCCACACTCAGCTCAGAAATGAGGTCCAAAGAGATGGCTGCCAGGGTGCCTGGGGGTCCTGTGCTACGGTCAGGGCTGGCCTTGGTATCAGGGCCATAGGCCCCAACTGTGGACCCTCGTCTGGCTGGTGCAAGCACGGCACTTCCCCTCCTACCCCCAGCCCCTGGCTCTAGGAGCTGTGGGGCCCAGCCCTCCCTCTAGAAGCTCTGGGGGCCCAGCCCCAGCCTGTAGGAGCTGTGGGGGCCCAGCCCCAGCCTGTAGGAGCTGTGGGGGCCCAGCCCCTCCCTCTGGGACTCTGGGGGCCCAGCCCCTCCCTCTGGGACTCTGGAGGCCCAGCCCCTCCCTCTGGGAGCTGTGAGGGCCAAGCCCCATGAAGCACCAACCCTCACTTCCCTCCAGCCCTGGGCTCCTCTGGGACCCCGCCCTGCAGCTCAGGGGGTGGGATACACAGGATGTGCCAAGGGCCCCAGCACAGTGCCAGGCAGCAACTGCTGCTGCTAACAAGATGCCGTGGCTTCCCGGAGGGACACCTGTGGACTGCCAAGGTGCCGATGACCAGGGAGGCCTCGGGCACATACCTGACAGGTCGCAGCTCTCGATGCGCTTCAGGTCTGCGTCCACCCAGAAGAGCCTGCCCAGCGTGTTGTCCACCACGAGGGCCACGGGGCGGATCAGGCCCGTGGTGAACAGGACTTCACGCTCCGTGCCGTCCAGGGCTGCACGCTCGATCTTGGCTGCTCGGTCCTGCATGTTGGTGAAGTACAGGTACCTGCGGGAGGGCAGCGGGACGCACAGGTCGGGAGCTTCCCCGGCCACTGCAGCTCCGCAGCCGACCAGGCCTCTCTGACCCTGCAGGCACCCAGTCAGAGCCCTGCCTCCCGGGGCTGGCCCGGAACCTGACAGATTATGCCCTACGCTAGAAGGAAGGGTGTCCCCCAAAGTCCACGTCCACCCCAGAACCCCAGAACATGAGCTTATTTGGAAGCAGGGTCTTCTAAAATGTAACTAAGGATCAAGATGAGGTTATGCTGGGTCAGGGTGGACCGTATGTCCAGTGGGAAGACAGAAGGCCACGGAGAGAAGAGGCCAGCGTGCCCTGAGAGCAGGGCTTGGAGTGACGAGACCAAAGTCACAGAACGCCAGGAGAGCCCTGAAGCGGGACGACCCCCACCCCACTCCCCACCCCCGTGCTGAGGGGCTGTGGCCCTGCCAAAAACTTGCTTCCAGACCTCTGGGACTATGAGAGGATAAACGTCTGTCTGTCTGTCGTCCTAAGTCACCTCCAAACCCTGGGGCTTCGTAGGGCAGCCACAGGACAGTATCTCTGCACAGCTCAGGAGCCCTTGCCTCCTGGAGGCCGGCTCCCTCAGTCCCTGGGCAGCCTCCTCAAATACCAGCACTCTGCTCCAAGCCCTCTGTGTACGCAGAGTCCCCACGGGCGCTCCTGCGCCCACTCTGACAGACAGGGAAACTGAGGGGCTGAGAGGTTAAAGCCACCTGCCCAAGGTCACCTGAGCAGGAAGTGCAGGGGTCCAGGCTCACACTGGGGTGTGCCTAGCCTGGGGCCTGTGCCTGCTCCAGTCAACACTGGCACAGGCCCCACCAGGCAGTCCCTCAACAAGTCTAACTCCTGGCTTGCACGTCAGATCTGAGGGACTTGAAGAAGGCCCCATGCTCCTGACACAGCCCTCTGCACACCCTTTGTTGTTTCTGAGCCTTGTGCCATGGGGCTTTAGGACCCCCTCCTGCCCTGGTTTCCACTCCAGGCCTGTCGACCTGTCCTGGGCACCTCCCATCAAACTCTGAGGGCCTTCTGGGAAGGGAGCAGCTGCAGGAGCCCCTGGAACCCACGGGAGTGAAGACCCCGCTTCCAGCCGGGACCCCAGGGAAGGGGCTTGCACAGGGCTCGGGT
Source organism: Spermophilus citellus (assembly GCF_964194105.1). Lineage (NCBI taxonomy): Eukaryota > Metazoa > Chordata > Mammalia > Rodentia > Sciuridae > Spermophilus > Spermophilus citellus. The sequence continues at coordinate 252,868,815 of NC_138183.1, read as the reverse complement.
CTGACGGATCGACCAGACCCATGATCAGAAGGCCGTCTTTCGGACCCTGCCTTCCTAAGTCTTCCTGGGCCCACTTCCCGTCTCCCCTCCCCTGCTAAGCCTGTCCCTGGGGTCTGCTGCCTGCCATTCTGCGTGACTCTGTCGTCCTGAGGCCTGTGCCCGCTCCAGCTGGGGAGCCTGGGGAGTTGCAGACTGGAAGTGGGATGGCAGACCCCCCCCAGCCCCAGCGGCTGCCCGGTGTGCACTGCAGGAGGCCTGAGCCAGGTGCAGCACCACCCGCCCCGTCGGCCTCCTACCCTCGCTCAGCGTTGACTGCAATGGCCCTTGGCCTGTCGCGTTCCCCCCGGAGCACCACACCCATGGCATCCCCATCGAGACGGTGGACGTTGATGGTGTTGGTGGCCTCGCACGTCCAGAAGAGCATCCTGCTGTAGATGTCGATGCTAAGGTCGTGCGGCTGTCTGTCTGGGCTCAGGTTTTGGCTTTGACCCGGAGAGGTCAAAACAAAGGGCTACAAGACAGAAGGAACAGAAGTCACCCATCAGAGACCCTGTGACCACCAGCTAGAGACGTGTTGAGGGAGCACAGAGGCCACGTTCCTGAGCTTAGCCTGAAAGTCAAACTTTTCCACAGCCGTCTGGGGATGTTTGCTCTCAAATCAGCCATTCACCAGGTGCTCACTCAAGAAAGCAAAGGAAAGCTGGACCAGATCCAACACCAGCCTCCAGCCTGGGGAAGCCCCCGGTGTGACCTTGGGTTCCAGGCCCTCGAGCCAGTCAGCCATCGGCACCAGGCGGTCCCGCGGCTCGGCTCGGCCCTCTCCCAGGGGCACAGACCCGGGCGTTCCCGGGGCATCTCAGCCCTTCTTTGCATTCCTAGGATGTGTGCTTTTGGCTTAGACCCTCGAACCCTATTCTTTTAATTCAGAGTGCTAGGATGGCAGGCGTGAAGGCCAGAGGCCCACTCTCCCTGCTCCCTGGGCAGGTGCTGGCAGGTGAGGGTTGGTGGGAGGGCAAGGTGCAGAGCAGGGGAAGGTGCTAGCCATGCAGGATGACCCACAGCTCCTCCTGAGAGCGCAAGGCCAGCCTGCGTCCCAGCAGCTCTAGATGTCACCCTGCCTCTACACTCCTGGTGTCTCCACCCAGAGCAGCCCCCAAGAGTGCCACCTGCTGTGCCTGTGCATCAGGGGCAAGCCCTGGCTTCTGGAGCCCCCAACAGAGAAACCTTCCAAAGGAGCTTTGTTGAACCAACCAAGGAGGAAGGGAGGGTCGCCCTTGGCCTGATGCCCTGGTTGCTCTGGTCTCCTTGGGTCACCTCCAAAGCCACCGCTTTGGGGCTCTTAGTGACCTGGCACAGGCAAAGTGGGCCTGGAGCACCAGCCAGTGGTGTGGAAGAAAGCTCCTTCCTCTAGCTGGGGATGGGCCAGCATCTCGGCTCCTGCCCCCTCAGGGGGCGCCCAAGGCTGGCGCTCTGAGCTTGGGGTATTCTAGGTGTTTTTTATCAACTGCTTCCAGCAGGTAATAAAACTAGAAGCCTCCAGGTAGCAAAGGGGCCTGAAGCTAAAAAGAAGCCCCTACCCCAGGCCTAGGCTCCAGGAGTCCACTGAAAATGACAGCCAACGCCCCCATACACAAACACACACACACACACACACACACACACACACACACACGTGCGCACGCACACACACACACACACACACACACACAGACACACTCCAGCTCTGGCCCAGTCTTGCTGGCCAGATCTCATCGCAGGACGGTACATCTTTACAGGTAGCAGCATCACATTTCCACCAAGCTGAGGGTCTGGGAGAGCCAAGTGTTCCTCTGCTGGGCACAGTCCTTCCCTAGAGCCAGAGCTGTCCAGCTGGGGACCAGAAGAGAAGCAAGATTCCAGCTAGTCCTGGTCAGAATCAAGTGCACAGAACCAGACTTTAGGACCCACTCAGAACCACATGCAAAAGGCATACAGGGAGCAGCACAACGCCTGTCCCCCAGGCAGGCAAAGCCAGGGGGCAGCGGCCGCAGCTGGATGGCTTCACAGACAATGTCAGTGAAGCGACACTCGCGACACGTTGTCTCCCCAGCATCCGAGTCAACCGTACTTAGCTCTTCACCTCACTGCTACAAAATCTTGGCCAAGTACCCTCCATGCAGCGCCAATCCACAGAGCCACAAGGCAGGAGTCGCCCGTGCCCCTCCATGGAGAGCAGACGTGGCCCAGCCACGGGGCAGAATATCATTCAGCCTCCCACAAAAGAAGGAGGGGCCCTGAGGACTCGCGCTGGGGTGAGAAGCCAGGCAGCAAGACGAACGTGACCCCACTCACCTGAGGTCCCTAGAGGCCTTGGACCTCAGACAGCAAATGGGATGGGGAACCTGGGCTGGGGAAGGGGATGGCACTCAGTGTTTAATGGGGACAGTCAGTCTGCACAGACGAGAAAGTGCTGGAGGTAAATGTTCACAGTAACGTGACCTGCTTAGCACCAAAGGAGGTGGCCCTGACGGTGGAGAAATGGCAAAACTGATGCTAGGCACACTAACCACGATGAAGAGCAGAGAGAGCAAGCAAACACAAGCGCCTGAGCTGAGCGAAGGTGGGAGGGGAGCCCCCAGAGGATGGAGCCTGCTAGAGGGAGCTGGATAGAGGCCCAGGAAGGGAGGAACCTGGGCACAGGAAGGAAGGGAGGATCCAGGAGCACAGGAAGGAAGGGAGGGCAGAGCCAGGGGCATAGGAAGAAAAGGAGGGAGGAACCAGGGGCACAGGAAGGAAAGGAGGGAAGAACCAGGGGCACAGGAAGGAAAGGAAAAACCAGGGGCACAGGAAGGAAGGGAGGGAAGAGTCAGGGGCACAGGAAGGAAGGGAGGGAAGAGCCAGGGGCACAGGAAGGGAGGGAAGAACCAGAGAAAGGGAGGGAAGAGTCAGGGGCACAGGAAGGAAGGGAAAAACCAGGGATGAAGGAAGGGAAAAACCAGGGGCACAGGAAGGAAGGGAGGAAAGAGCCAGGGGCACAGGAAGGAAGAGAAGAACCAGGGAACAGGAAGGGAGGGAAGAACCAGGGGCACAGGAAGGAAGAGAAGAACCAGGGAACAGGAAGGGAGGGAAGAATCAGGGGCACAGGAAGGAAGAGAAGATCCAGGGGCACAGGAAGGAAGGGAGGGAAGAACCAGGGGCACAGGAAGGAAGAGTCGGGGCACAGGAAGGAAGGGAAGAACCAAGGGTACAGGAAGGAAGGGAAGGTAGAGCCAGGAGCACAGGAAGGAAGGGAAGAAATAGGGGTAGAGGAAGGAAGGATGGGAAGAGCTGGGGCAGAGGAAAAATGGGAAGAGCCAGGGGTACAGGAGGGAAGGGAGGGACGAGCCAGAGGCACAGGAAGGGAATAGCATTTGCAAATGAGGTAGCCCCAGAAGCTGTTCCTCAGCAGCTTCCCCTTGGAGGCCTGTCACTGGTCCTGTCACCCTGGACACCATGAAAGACTTGTCTTTAGGGGGACTTAAAGGCAATTTGCACCCAGGAGCTTTCTCAGCAGGGAAGCCACAGTTTGTCAATTAACACTTCCCTTTTCCCAAAGGGCTCATGCTGACTGCCCCCTGCACCAGGGAGATGAAAGGAATCATCTTCTCATCAGGCTGCGGAGCCACTGATCCCAGCCGCTCTGCTGCCACCCATCCTGCTGGCTTCTACCATCTCCAAGGATGTGGGCCCCCTGCCCTGACTAGGTACTATGCCAGGGAAGCATTTTGACAAAAGAGATGTCCAGCCTGAGCAGATGGCAGTGGCCTCCAAATCAGTGTGCAGGACAAAAAAGATTGACCACACAAGAATCATCTGGACCTCCCCCGAGCACCCTTCTCACCCTGTGACAAAGCCATGGAGATTTCCTTACAACGTCATTAGCTCCTCACTGACAGCTGGATGGGGACAGGGATTGTGGTTCTAAAGCTTTTATAAAATGTGTCTTTGGAAACATGAGCGGGTTATCTGCATGAGAGTGAGGACATCATTCCCGGAACTGGCCCCCCACTGGACAGTTCTGCAGGAAGGCTCCTTTTGAAAATGCAAATTGGTTCCACGGCCACCAGTGACACCTCAGGAGACAGGACGTTGGCTCTTGCCCAGTTTCATTAGTGAGAAGCACAAGGTACGTGTGGAAACCCACACCCAGCGCTGTGGCAGTGAACCCTCCACTCACTCCCACCTGGGTCAGGACTCTAGCCACTCGCACCAGCCTCTCTCCGCCATTGCAAAACCACAGCTGCTAACAACGTTCGTGCCTATGAGTAGCCCCAGGCCTTCCTGCGCTGGCCGGGAGTCTTAGAAACGGAGCTGCTGTAGAATCACATGCATGACCTGTTTTGTATATGTCACTGAGGGTCATGCCCTGCCCCCTTTGCCCATAGCCTGGCCTTTCTGCTGTGCCATCTGCAGTGTGGTGACTTCCAGGAGTGCGGGCAGCATTACAGAACCAACTGCACCTTTCCTGTGAAGCAAAGGTACAGCTAGAGTTGCTATCACCAAGCACCACACAGCACGAGGCCTCCTTGGAGAGGAAGAGCTCCCGGGGCCTGACCTCACATGCCCACCTCAACAATGGGACACTCTGTTTCCACACCTCGCTATGCCCGGGTCCCTCACACCCAGGGTCCATCCTGCAACCACAGTCAGAGCCCCAAACACTGACTACTCCGGATTGTTCTTGGCAGCCTCCTCCCACACCCACCTCCATTCAAGAAAGAGGGCACAGCCTAGGTGCTACCAGGACAGGCTCCTGGGGAAGTGCCCGCCCTGTGCCCCAGGGGCACCTGCCTGCGTCCCATCATCCTTGGCTCGCTTGATGTTCTGGCGCCCATCCACCCAGTAGATGAACTTGTCCAGCGGGTCATAGTCGATGGCCTTGACGTTCCTCAGACCGTGGAGGGGAAGGATGAGGTCCGGGCTGCGCTGGTCGTCGGGGATCATGCGGCTGATCGCACATTTCTGGCTGAACAGCAAGAAGGCGGAAGGTGCTGGAGGAGGGCAAAGAGACAGGGCTGGGGGTCAGTACTGCAGGCTGAGGGTGGCAGGTGCACAGCGCTCCCTGGATCACAAAGCCACCCAGCCTCTGCATCCAGCAGACGGCGCGTGGAGAAGACCAAGCAGACACAGGCTGCTCCCCGAGGTGCGTGATGGGGGTTCTACTCTCCAAGTTACGTGTCTCTGTCACTCCAAAGTGTGTGCGTTAGTGGCGTACACACTTATTGTGCGTCATCAAGCTGGGTGGGGCTCAAAAGTAGAGAGGGCTTACTTAGCATGCTCGAGGGCCTGGGCTCGATCCCCAGCACTGCCAAAAAAGGAGACCAAATGTCTTCAAAACTAAAGACAAAGCTGGGAATGGTGGTGCACATCTGTAATCCCAGCAGCCCTGGAAGCTGAGAGACGGGGTTCAAAGCCAGCCTCAGCCACAGTGAGGCCCTAAGCAACTCAGTGAGACCCTGTCTCTAAATAAAATACAAAATAGGGCTGGGGATGTGGCTCAGTGGGCAAGTGCCCCCGAGTTCAATCCCCAGTACCCCCCCCCCAAAAAAAAATCTGGAAACAGAAGGAAGGTAATGTCAGCGAGTATCAGACTCCCCACAGGAGTAGGCGATGTTGGGATGACCCCGTGGTTTCCTCTATGCCTGCGTGTGCTCAAGTGATGTGCCATAAACTGTAGAGAACGGTGACAGCAGGAAGGACACTCCCTGGAGAGTCAGGGAGCAGCAGGTAACAGGAGGATGTGGAGCCAGGAGTCAGGCTGGCTCGGGGCCACTCCTGGGCTGGTGAGGCACAGTCTCCAGCAGCCCAGTTTCCAAGGGAGCCCGGGGTTGGGAAGGACCCGGATGTCCCTAACCTCCTCTCAGTTCACTGCACGAGGTCCCCGAGACACTGCTTTCAGAGGGACCAGAAAATAGGATGGTCTCTCCTTCCCCCATGGCCGAGAATTAATGTCCAGAGGGCAGAGACCAGGCTGAGGTTCCGAGGCACCAGCACCTGTGAGAGGCCACAGCTACAGCCGCCGTTCAAGGGCTCCTCTGGGTGGCTTGAAATCCAAGTTGCGCCCAGGTCGGCAGGGACTCTGAGTCAATGACCGTCCTGCCCTGCCCCTGCCCCTCAAGGTCATGGCCAGGAGGGCATGAGAACTACAGGACCAAGGCCCTGGGCAGTGCAGCTCTGGCCCCAGGCCCACAAGCTGGACAAGAAGGGGCTTTGTGAATGGTCAGGCGCTGAGCAGAGGCCAAGGTACCAACGCCTGCGGCAGGCACCCCTGGGGCTGCGGGAAGGTCTGGGCTCTCGAACCTCACTCTTCTCATCGTCACTCACGTGAGAACAACAAGGCCCGCCTACACCAGAGGTCAGCAGGGCCAGGTGAGGCCCAGGGACTGTGAAGACAGCCTGTGTGCAGTCAAGCCTGGCTTCCGTTTTCCCAGCTGTGCCGCCTTAGGAGGGTCCCTACACATCTCTGTGCTTTAGGTTCTTTGTCTGAGAAATGGGGAGGGGCCGCTACCTGCCCTGTAGCTCAGGGATGGCACTGCAGAAAGCCGTGAGAGCAGCACAGGTGAGCGCTGTCCAGAGACCTGTACAAACTCAGGGCTCCCTGCGAGGACTCTGCCAGCCAAGGGCGCGGCCCGGTCAGTCGTGACTCACTAAAGCAATCGATCCTTCTCCCAGCCTGCACCGCCAGAACACACCCGAAGCTCGTATAGTGCACGGCCTGCACAACCACCACGTACACCAGGGGAGCCCCCGATGGGAAGCGCCTCTCCCCTAGGCCCAGGACCAGCTCCGGGAAACAGGTACTTACGGCTACAGTTGCGGCTGCTGGGGTCCAGGGTGTAGTGTGAGGCACAGCCACAGCGGTGGCCGCCAGGGATGGCGAGACACAGCTGTCCACACTGGCCGTTGTTGTGCATGCAGTCGTTGAGGCCATCCTGGCGGGAGGAGTGAAACACCAGGATGTCCATCACGAAGTCCAGGTGGCCCTGGATGAGGGTGCGGTTCCGGCCGCTGGTCTTGTCGGCCCTCTCGATGCTGTGCAGGTTCCAGTCCGTCCAGTAGATGTAGTCGCTGTACTGCGTCAGGCCGAAGGGGTGCGGGAGGTCGTCGGCAATCACCACGCGGTCCTGACCTGCGTGCAGACACGGCCCGAGGTCAGCATGCTAGGGCCAGTGGGGCCCACGCCGCAGCCCGGTAGCTACCTCTGCGCCTTGGAACCTGAGCGGCTCTGGATAAGGACAGACCTAGCTCGCCGAGCGCACACCCACCCGCAATCCCACCCCAAGGGAAAAACGCAAGACAGACAGACGCAACGTCTACCCAACACACGAGATGGTCTGCAGTGTGGTGTCTGCACCCCACAAACCACAGGGCGCCGAGATGGCAAGAACAAGGACAACAAGGACAAGCTGTAGAAAGTTCTAGAACAGCAAACAAAAAGAAAAAAAAAACACAAAGATAGAAGTCAGGGCAGCAGTTACCCTGAGGAAGGACGGACTGGGAGGAGCACGAGGGAGACCAGTTACCCTGCTCCAGGTGGAAGCCACGCAGATCACGTTTGTGCACACGCGTAAGTATGTGAAAATTCCTCACCCGGACCACTTCAGGTTTCTGTGCTTGACCACACATAGGTTACACTTCACTAAAAGTTTCAAAATCTACCTTTTAAAAAAATAAGCCCTGCGGTGACCCAGCCTGGGACACCTGTTCCTCTGCTGGTCAGCGTGTGACCTGGGAATCCACATTAACTCCCTGACCTCAGCCTCCCTGTTTGTAAAATGGGTATTTTTAAGGTGTTGGGGATCAAACATGCTTCGCGGGCACTCTGCCACTGAGCTGCAACCCCGCCCAACAGGAGTGTCCCCATGGGTGCCCACATGACTTAAATGTTACAAACTGTGACACACAGCGAGATTCGCGATGACCATTCTGACACACATTCCATAGCACCACTCGGGGAAACCGCCATCCAGTCCTGCCAAGGAGCCCACACCCTCATCTCCAGAGCGTATGAAGACCTCGCCTACAGGGCAAAAGGGACTTCACGGTGTGACCAGAAACGCTGAGACGGGAAGAGGACCCTGGAGCACCGGGGCAGCCCTGGGTCAATGCAACAGTGTCTAGAGGGAAGGTCAGATCCGCCGAGCCGGGGAGCCCGAGGGGCGGCCGAGGGCTGGACCGAGTCAGAGGAAGGACACGGTGGCGGCCTCATGTGGATGAGAACGAGCACTTAATGCGCCTTAGAGCCAAGACAGTGAGGAAAACTTAGCTTTGGGTCTAAGAGCAGAGAAGGCACGTGGGGCACCCGAGAGCCGGGTCTGCTTGTTTCTGTCGGTGCTGGGGTCAAACCAGGCATCAGGCACGAAGTCTGCTCTGCAAGTCCCCGTAGAGACTGAGCAGGACAGATGCAGCCAGGCCCCACTGTCCACAGGCAGCTGCAGAGAGGATGGGGCTGACCGGCCTCTCCGTATCGCCCACCAGCAGGAGGACACAGTGGTCAGGGGCTGAGGACGCTGACACACACCCACCTAAGCCAGCCACGGGCTGGGCCAGGTGCAGCTCCGCGGCCTTCATCTGTGCGACCCTTGAGCGGTGAGAGCACTTTTCACCTGCCCCCCTTCACAGGCGACCACACCAACAGACACGCTAACAACGCGAGAGCGCGTATGAACGGGCACGACATGTCCAGGAGGCAAGTGCAGAACGAAAGTTGAACATGGTATGGTTTGGAAGAAAGTTTTCCGAATTATTTTTAAAAAGCAAATAAGTGAAACAAATCTTCAGATTTTAAAAATAATATCTATCTTAAAGTTATTTTTTAAATATCCGACGCTGGAAAGAGAGTTGCCAAACTGAGACCATCAGGTATCACAGGTGAGATGATGGATAACTTTCCTTCATATTTTTCCTTTTTAAAATTTTTCCAGAAATTTGGGAGTTGCTTATCTAATCATTGGGAAAATGACCACCTCCACCACACACACTCGGGCAGCTTCCTGACCCGTCACCTTCACCAGGCACAGGGAGGGCATGGCGAGTGCCGGGGTCAAACCAGGAGGCGCCTTTGTGCCTCACACCACGACTCTGCGAGAAAGGTCTCACTACAGGAAACGTGGCTAAGTCCCCACAGCAGGCAGGGTGACAGCGCAGGCAGCCAGGCGCTCGGCCACCACTGGCCAGGCCTCGTCACTCCGTCTGCTCCCAGCTGACCCAGGCCTCCTGCACTATTAATCAGGTGCTCCACCAGCATCCGGGGCACTCAGTGGAGAGTGGGCACGGTGACCACCAGGCACACGCCCACCTCGACCAGCAGGGTCGCCCCTCCGCGGAAACAGACCCCGAGGCAGGCGAGTCATGCTCTCGGTCACCTTGGGCCACTGTGCCGCACTGCGACTGGACACTATCAGGCTCCAGGTTTGGGTAAAGACACAAACACGCGGGGCTGTGATTCTCCTGGGAACCCAGGCTCAGACCCCAGGACAGTCAGCACCCACAGGGTGTGCAACTCGCCCCGCCCCAGCAGACACCAGGACTGTCTGCCTCCAGCCGCCTGCAGAGTGCCTGGGCCTCAGCTTCCTCATCTGTAAGACGGGCACGGCCACCTCACCTGCACATGGTAGTGGCCGTGGTTAGGAAGCAAGCCACGTCCTCTGGTCCTCTCTGCAGGGTTCCACGGGACTGGTGACTCAGAAGCCCAGCTCAGAGTCTGCCAGTCAGGGCCACTGAAGGCCCCTCTGCCAGGTCCGTCCAGGTGGCCGGCCCACTGCAGCTCGACCCCACGCTCCTCCTGTCTGCCCCAAAGCTGCGGGTCACCTGGGAACCAGACGTGGCCCTCCAGGCTGCTGCTCCCGTCCTTCACTCTCACTTTGCTTTTCGCCTGGCTTATCACCTGGAGGCTCACACAACCACCTGCCACGGTATGGAGGCAAGGTGTCCCCCAGAAGCTCCTGTGTCAATGCAGGGTTGCTCAGGGGTAAAGGGACTGGATATGAGAGCGTCTGGGGGAACCAGCTGGGTGTCACTGGAGGTGGGGGCGTGGCTGGGGGAGGCAGTCACCGGCATGCCCTGGAAGGGAGCATCTTCCTGCCAGGCTTCCTGGCTGCCAAGAGGGAGCAGCACCCCTCCGCCCCGCCCTGGGTTCAGGGCAGTGGGGTCGGCCAGTCAGGGACTGAACCTCTGAAACCAGGGGCCAAAATACCCCTTCCCTCCTTTAAGTAGCTCTTGTCAGGTATCTTGGTCACAGCGATGCAAGGTGACTGGCCCAGGAGCCCACCATGAGTGGAGTCCAGAGTCCCTTGTCCTGGGTTCAGATCCTGCCCCTAGAGCTGGCTGACCGGATACCCTTTAAACTCCCCAGGCTTCATTTCTACCATCTGTGAAAAGGAGGTGCCATCACCCACCCAGTGCCGGGAGCCTGAGAACGGCCCTGCACGTCTCCCAGCTCAGGGCAGGTGCTCAGGGCTGGGCAGAGTCCGAGTGCTGGTCTTGGGGGCAGAGTCCGAGCAATGGCCCTGAGGTCTAAGTGGCTCCCTAGCTCTGCGACCTCTGGCAAGTCATGTACCCTCCCTGCGCCTCAGTTTCCCCATCAATGAAAACCTCTGTCGTGAGGTGGACAGTCCTGGTACATGGCAGGGCTTGGACCTGGCACCCACCAGATGCACAGGAAAGAGATGTCCCCAGGGCCTATCGCAACAGACCCATAGGAAAGGCAGTAGGGGCTGGACAGGGACAGCCCCCCAGCAGAAGGTGAGGTAGCTGAGATCTCATGGCTGCTCGGGCCACTGTGGAGGGTCCGAGAGGAGGTCTACGCCCTGCTGCCCTGCCCCGATCCCCCCGAGCCCACCGGCCCTCACCCAGCATGTTGGACGACTCAATCATGTTGGTGTCCAGGTCTGTCCAGTAGAGACGCTGGTCTGCGTAGTCGATGGTGAGGTCGTTGGCCCGGCCCACCTTGTCCACCAGCGTCATGCCATTGGTCCCGTCCATGAAGGCCCGCACAATCCTGGGCTTGCCGCCCCACTCGGTCCAGTAGATATAGCTGGAAGGCAGTGGCGGGCGGGAAGTGAGTCCACACTCAGCCCATGGTAGATGGCGACAGGGGACCCTACCACCACCATTCCTCAGCTGGGTCCCCCTTCCTGGGAGAAAGCCACATCAGGAATGTGAAGGACACAGGAAGGGGCAAGACCCTGGCCACGCTGCAGCCCTGACCCCCAACAGGCTCCACAGGGCTCCCTCCCCGAGTCCCCAACACAGCCCACCCGTCAGCCAGCTAACGCCCGTCCACGGCCACAGAAACAGGTGGCAGCAAAAGCAAATATATAATGGGCCCCAAGCTGGGGTCCAGGGGCGGGGTCCAATACTAAGCTGGCCAGGACATTGTGTGAACCAGGACGGACATAGTGAAGCAGGTGGACAGCCTCTCCTCAGACAGGAGGAGAGGTGCCAGCCCCACCTGCAGAGGGGCCTGGCGGCAGGCCCTCCCCTCCTCTCCTCTCCAGAGCATCGGGAAAAGCAAGCTCATGCCCCCATCCAGAATTCTGGAAGTTCCAGCTGCCTGCTGGCCAAAATCTGAACTTCTTTCTCTTTGTCCCGAACTTCCCTGCCTCCCTGGACACTCTGAGAGGACCCAGGTGAAAGCAGGCGTCACAGTGCCCCATAGCAGCTTCCGTCACTCCCTTCCCCTCTGGGAATAAACTAGACAACCTCCAAGGGCGCTGCCCGCCCTGGCACCTTCGAGGTGGCCAGTGCAACTCCAGTCGCAGAGCCCCAGGTGGCAGCCAGAACTTCAGCCCTGCCGGCATGGCCACGAGGGAACAGGACACGCACGAGGGAAGAGAGCAGCCCTTACCCCTTGGTGGGATCCAGGGCCAGAGACCTAGGGTTGTCCAAGTCCCTCCACACGAGGACCTGCCGGAACTGCCCGTCCAGCCGGGCGACTTCAATCCGGTTGGTCCCAGTGTCAGCCCAATAGAGGTTCTTGCCCATCCAGTCGACAGCCATGCCTTCCGGGTAGTCGAGGCCAAACTCGATCACATGCTCCACGGAGCTGCCATTCATGAAGGCTCGGCTGATGGTCTGGGCAGGCGGGACGAAAAGAGCCGCAATTTAAGAACCACGTCTTTTTTTTTGGGGGGGGGGAGGCACCAGGGGTTGAACCCAGGGGCACACAACCACTGAGCCACATCCCAGCCCAATTTTGTCTTTTATTAGAGGAGGGGTCTCACTGAGTTGCTTAGGGCCTCCCCATTGCTGAGGCTGGCTTTGAACTCCCCTTCCTCCTGTCTCAGGTTCCCGAGCTGCTGGGATTAAAGGCGAGTGCCACCGCACCCAGCTTTTCCTTTTTCCTCTAGAGACAGGGACTCAGTAATTTGCAAGACTGACCTCAAACTTGCAATTCTCCTGCCTCAGCCTCCCAAGCAGCTCAGCCACAGTACCTGACTTGGGACCAGCATCTCTCTCTTTTTTTTTTTAAAGAGAGAGAATTTTTTTTAATATTTATTTTTCAGTTTTCGGCGGACACAACATCTTTTGTTTGTATGTGGTGTTGAGGATTGAACCCAGGCCGCACGCATGCCAGGTGAGCGCGCTACCGCTTGAGCCACATCCCCAGCCCCACCAGCATCTCTTATAGACATCTAACTAGGAGCTACTTGACTGCCTGGAATAAATATTGAACCAAAATCTGAGATCATAATACCAATATTCTAGACTTTCAAAATTAAACATTTTGAAATTCAGCAAAATTAAACTTATATGTATATGTATGTATACATATATATATATGTATATGTTTTTTTCAAGTAGCCCACCTCAAATGTATACCGTAGACTTACAACCACTTGCACACTTTTACCTAGTAATCTTCCTCCTAAAACTTTATTCCAAGGAACTATTAAAACACAAGACAGGGCTCGGGTTGTGGCTCAGAGGTAGAGCACTCGCTTAGCATGTGCGAGGCCCTGGGTTCGATCCTCAGCACCACATTAAATAAATAAGTAAAATAAAGATCCATCAATTTCTAAAAAAAAATTAAAAAATAAAAAAGGCCTCACCATGGGACCATTTAGAGTGAGAAAAAGGGCATTAGGAACTTTCATGAAAGAGAAAATCTTGTTATGTCTAAGTGTCTGCCTAGAAAAATACTTTAAATGCTTTAAAAAAAAATCACATTAAAGAGCTCCCATCCTTTATTAAGCACCTGTTATAATGCTAAGTAAAAAAGCCAGGACCCCACTGCAGGCAGCACCAGCTGTGAGAGAGGGGGGCCAGTGTGCCACACCTGCTTTGGGGATCGAGAAGGCCTTTCCCTCTAGTGACCCAGGACGCTGACACCTGCCCTGTGAGTGAGGAGTCTGCGTGCAGACAGGGTCGGGTCAGGAGCAGGCAGGGCTGAGGTTGACGTACACACCCTCATACACAAACGCGCTCCAGAGCCCGCATGCAAGGCTCCGGGACACGCTGGTGCCGGCTCCAGCAGGTGCCCTGCGTTTCATTAGCCTGTGGAATGTGAGCATCACGGCTCTCTAAAATAAACGACCCCCGGGGGAGGCGAAGGTCGTGGGCAAAAGCCCAGCCGCAAGCTGCTGCAGGCGCGTGTCTGGCACTCAGTACCTTCAGACTGACGTCCGTCCAGTAGATGTGGTTGTTGGACACGTCAAAGTCCAGCGCGGAGGCCTCCTTGACGCCCGCGAGCGGGATGGCCACGTCGTTGTTGTTGGTCTCCAGGGAGATCCTGTGGATGGCGGCTCTGCTGGTGAACACCAGGAAGGCCTCGGGGACAATGCAGGTCCTCATGTCACTCAGGAGCTCCAGGCCGATGGGGCAGCCGCACTTGGTGGCATGGGGTGTGAAGAAGCACAGGTGGCTGCACCCACCGTTGCCCTCAGCACACGGGTTGGTTCCTGGAGGGAAGCACAGGCTCTAGACGTCTGTGGCCCGGCACAGAGAGGGACACGCTCCCTGCACGGCCGCGCCAGGCTCGGTTCCCACCACACGCCCCGTGCGACAGTGGGAGAGGGTGGAGGAAAGCCCTGGAGAGTGGCAGTCAGAGTTCTCTCCCACATGGGCACACAGAGGGGAAAAGTAACAACAGGGCCCGGCCCAGGGCAGCACCTGCTTTGACTCACTCCATCAACCGTAGAACAGGAGGCCTTCCCACCCTGTCCTTCAGCGGAGGAGACTGAGGTAGAGAGGCCTTGAGGGCAGCGTGCCAGGAAGTCAGGGAGCAGCTCAGTGAGCCCCGTTGAGCCCAGCCAGCAGGGGACACTTGATTCCACCAGCCAGTGCGGGACCAAGCTGCCCTCCCCAGGCCTTGACCCCTGGCCGGCTACCAGGACAGGCTTGGAGAGTCTCCCAGACAGCGCCCCTGGCCCGTTGACACCCCGGTGAACTCCAAAGCTCAGACTCACCAGGATAGCCAAGGTGCCTGGACTTCACTAAGCAGACACATTCATTAAGTGGCCGCTCATGTGCTCTGGGCCAGCCAGTTAGGAGCCAGCCTCGGAAGGGCTCTTAAAGTTGGTTTTAATTTTGTGCTCAGTATTGAAGCTAAAAAAAGAACCGCTCTCGCCTGCCTCTGGGGAAGTCACAAGATTCAAGAGAGAGAGGGGAGGCCAAAGCCCAGCTCCACAGGCAGCCCCGGGGGCCTTCTGGTCTCCAGGGTTCCAGGTTTTGTTTTTGAACTGTCACCTGCTGGCGGGCCCCCCCCTCCACAGTGGGTAAGGCCCTTTTTAAAGGTGGCGGGTAAAACTCAACCTGTCCACTGCAGGTCTTTGCCTCAGGACCTCAGGTGTGACAAAGGCTAGTCCCCAGTGAGAGGAAGCAGGCTGCCACTGAGGTCCCTAGGCACCTACCCACCAGGTCTCTGCCCGCTGTCCTTCTGCCCAGAACCCTGCCTGACTCCTGCCCCCCGCCAAGCTCAGTCACCTCCCTGGTTTGCTTTCTGTTTGTTGGTAGTGCCGGGGGTGGGACCCGGGCCCCACCCAGGCTGGGCAAGTGCTCGGCCACTGAGCCACACCCCCAGGCCCCCTTCCTATTGTAAAGCCAGACACCCCTCATACCACAGCTGCAGCCTCCCCATGGCGAGCAGGGCTGGCCGGGGGCGCCTGGCACCAGGCTATAGGAGACTCCACCTGGCACTGGGCTCTGGCTCTTCTCTCACTGGTCCAGCTGATAAAGGTTTCCCGAGTGCAGCCGACACCCAGCCACGGCACAGGCACCAGCCAGGAGCCCAGCCTGTGCCCGAGGAGCCTACAGCCCCCACCCACCACCTGGACTCTCTTCTCCAAGGTGACTCGCCCACCTGTACTTGAAATCCTTTTGGAAGGAGATAAATCCTGACTGAGCTCTCTGCTGGCCCTGGCTTTCAGGTAGGGTCAGGTGTCTGTGGTCCAGCCTGGTCACAGTGACAATGGTCACCATTCAGCCCCACAACAGACCAGGTGAGTTCTGGGCTTGGCCACCATGGCTGTGTGGCCTTGCCAGCCTCTCCCCAGTCACCATGACAAGCATCCAGGCTGCCGGGGGTACCAAGGACCTCGGCCCCGGGGCACACGCTGTGCTTCATGATGTCAGCCCCACTGGCTGCCAACACTCCTGGTCCTTCACCACTCCCCAGCCATCTCCCTGGAAAGACACATCCACGCCCTCTGTCCTGAACCAGACGCTTGCTAGTTCGGCTCCCAAGTGGAGTGCTCCCCTCCCGCCGGGTACTTCCCTTCTGGACCTACTCGTGCCGTCCAGCCCAGCAGAGCAGTGGCTGGGGCCTCCCAGACTCACCAATGACCTTGGCCACGTTCACGGCTTTGAGTCCCATCAGGTCGGGCAGCTGGTCGATGATGACATCGCGGCTGGCCTTGACCTTGTGCACCCGCTCAATGCTGCGCCGCTGCCAGTCGGTCCAGTAGATGAAGTCCCCCAGCAGCGTGAACCCGAAGATGTGTGGGAGCTTGTCTTCCAGGAGGGTCCGCCTCTCGGTCCCGTCCACATTGATCACCTATGGGACCAGGGGTCAGGGTCTGAGGCCGCACCCCGGGGAGCAGGGCCTGAGCAGCCCAAAGGAGGCAGGTCCAACTCCAGAAGCTATGGCTCCCCTGCCCCCTACCAGGTACCACAGAACGCCGGGTGCTACGGCACAGGGGGTGCTGGACAAACGGCGTTTTCATCCCGAAGCCACATCCCCAGCAGGTGGAGCAGCGACAGGGCCAGCTCTGGGCCCCCACAGCCTCCCAGACTTGGGTAGATACTGCACTAGGCCAGGCCTCGTCCCCGTCACTGCTGTCAACAGGCAGGGCTGCCTGGATGGCATGGGGTGGACCCAGACCAGGTGGACTCTGCAGGAAGGAGCCCTGGGCTCCGTTAGCAACACCTGCCGCAGGTGCAACGGGCCCCGGGGCCACCGTCAACACACAGAACTCTGACAGGCTGGGCGACTGCAGGCCTGGGCCAGCCCCTTTGCACTGGGAGCCCACCTCCCCTCAGCAAGGGCCTCTGGGTTCTTGGTCCGGCCTGTGGCCCAGGATGCTTCCTCCCTGTGCACTGAGATGGGGACACTAAGCTTTTCCTTGGAGAATTGACACTTGGTACAAGCAGCTGTGATGAAAGCCACAGGGGCCACTGGCCAGTGCGAGACACCTTAAGGGACTGAAGCAACAGATGGGTGGGCAGGATGGGCACTGCAGAGCTGGCAGCAGCCACGCGCCCAGGACAGGATGGACGAAGCAGAGCGAGCCCGTGTCGGGAGGGCCTCAGCAGGCTGCAGAACGGTCACGCCTCCTGCTCATGGCAAAGCTAAGGTGACGTTTGCAGGGCAGAAGCACAAGGCAGACTGCAAATGACCCGCAGAAAAGACGGGTTTTCTGCGGCTGGACAGCAAAGATAAAACTGCTGGGCTAATGAGTGACCCTCCAGCCCTGCCCATGGCACTCAGTGTCCTTGGGCAAGTCCTCGCACCCTGTGGACCTTGGTTTCTCCACATGTAACTGAGTCACCAGGCAACAAAGAGGCGTGACCGGCCCAGACCTGCAGCCATCTACTCCACAGGGGCTGGGCCAGCCTCCAGGTGCCCAGGTAGGCCTCACCCGGAGGGCGGAGCTAAGGCTGCACCAGCCCCTGCCCTGAACTCTCTGAGCTGCTCAGGAGCAGGAAAGGGTAGGTGGGGTGGCCTTGGTCTACAGTCTGGGTCCTTGCTTCTGTTTTGCTCCCACAGGAAGGATCGCAGAGGCAACCCCAACACTGTGCAGAGGCCAGCTGGGAGGCTAGGGCCAAAACCGACAGCTGAGGAACCCGCCAAGGACCTCAGAGGAAGAGGGTGATGGCCAGGCTGGCACTGCTCCCTCACTCCCCACCCTTCCTCCCTACTCTCAAGTTGCCCAAAAAGTGGGAGGAGGCAGAGCTCTCCTGGGGTGGCTCAGGCCGCACCCCAGCACCCCAGCCAGGGAGGCGGGGCTCTGGGAGGGCTTCCCTAGGAAACGCCCTGTGATTGGTGGGAAGCTGCACCCACCACCGCACCCTCTGCACAAGGACACAGAGAGAGCCCTTGGCATGAGGCCCACAGGCCGCTCCAACACACTGGGGAGGAGAAAGGACCCCTCCTGCATTTTTTTTTCTGGTGCTGGAGTTGGAACCCAAGCCCCGTGTTAAGCATGTGCCCCACTGGGCCACACCCAGCCCCCCTCCCCCCCCACCCCCGCTGGCCTTCTGATGACAGTTTTCAGTAGCTCTTGACCAGCTGCAGCACATCTGCACAAACACTCGGGTCAGGACTCCCCAGATCCCTCAGCAGGAGGAGGGAAGCCCTCGATCAGGGTCCCCGTGCCCAAGCCAGCAGCCTCTCTCCCCCTGGGGCCAGTCCTTCCTGGGAATCCAAACCTCTCACTGAGCAGGACACAGAGAATAGGCGCACTGCCTTTGGGAGGTGGCGGGTCACGAAGAACTCAGAAATACCAGCTGCGACTGGACACCTGTGGACGCAGGTGTCAGGAGAGAACCCGGGAGCCAGGTTTTCTAGAACAGGTTGGCAAACTTTTTCTGTATAAGACAGAAAATACTTCCAGCTTTGAGGCCACAACAGTCACCAGAGCCAAAAGCAACCAGAGGGAACTCACAGACGAACAGCTGTGGCTGAGGGCCAACCAAACTTAGTTCGTGAAAAAACAAAAACAAAGTGGATTTGTGGACACTGAAATTTGAATTTCATGTAATTTTCACAGGTTATGAGAGATTCTTCCCCCAATCATTAAAAAAAAATGTCAAAGCCACTCTTAGCTCGAGCATCGTTTAAAAACGGGTAGCACACGGGGTCTAGTCTGTGGGGCACGCTTTCCACCCCCGGCCTCTCCGGGGCCTGGTTTTTCAGGAAAGGAAATTAGACCCCAGAGGCTCTGAAGGCAATGAGAGGGTCCAGCCAGAGGCCAGCCGGGCTGCCCCGGAGCTCTCTACTTCTGCTCTCGTCCCCAGGCCTCCCTGTGAGGCCGTCACAGAACTGGCAGGACAGCAGGTGCAGGATGGGAGGAGGCCGGGTGGCTCCCAAGAGCCCAGCCTCCACTGTTTGCAGGCTGGCCCATAAGACGGTGGACACCAGAAAGTCACCAGACATGCCAGTTCCTGATGACGAGTCCTGTTTCTACCAACCTGGCAGTGCACCCAGCTGTGTGCCCAGGACCAAGCCACTGACAGCACAGGTGAAGGGGCACATCATGATGCCATCATGAGCCCACTGCCAGGTGCAGACCCCAGTCACACCCGCCACGGTGACTATTTTACCCAAGGACAGGGACCTTGAGCTCACAGCTCTGTCCTTGGTGCCTGGTGCTCCAATTTCACCCAGGACTCATGGACTAGACCACATAGCCAACTGGACTCCAGTCACCGTCAACCCGCCCTGTGAGTTTATTATGGACATGTCCCTTGTCACTTCCCCCTGCTTAGTAAAGGTCCAGGCAGGAGACACAGGTCTGATGAGTGGCAGGTGGGGTCACTGAGGGGGGCATAGGTCATTCCTGACACAGCAGTGCGCTGTATGTCTGACTGGGGTCAGCACGGAGACCCCAATCCAGCTGGGCCTCAGAGGGCTCCCGTGTACATCAGAAGGGAAAACAGCCCACAGGTGGTGAGATGCCGGCTGACCTATGGCCAAGAGGGCATGAGCACTGGACAGGTGTGGACAGGTGACATATAGCCTGGAGCCAGGAACCCACCATGTGGCTGTGGGGGACCACGGCACGTGGCTTAGGGTGACCCAGGTTTCCAGGGGTCTAAGTCTCGATAAGGGACCTAGATGAAAGGAAGAGCCTGGGGGGGCCAGGCTCAGCTGTCACAGGGCTGGCGACTGCACCACCAGAGGGAAAGAAAGCAGGACCCAAGCGCCAGCCCCTGAGACGCTCGGGAGACAGTGGAACCGGCCATGCCTGCAGACGAAGGTGCCCTGGGCAAGGGAAGGAAGGCTTCCAGGTCAGAGGAGCCGCACGTGGAACTTCCGATCCCAGGGGACCTAGACAGACTCGGGCAGAGGGGCGAGAAGGATTCCTGGGCAAACCAGCGTCATGCTGGATTCCAGGCCCAGGAGGCTGGAAAACCTGAGAGCAGGGGCAGCGGGGGCGCACAGGGAGGCTGGGGCAGAGGGCAGTGGGGGCAGAGGGCAGTGGGGGCAGAGGGCAGGGGGGAAGAGGGAGGCGGGGGGGGGCAGAGGGAGGCGGGGGGGGCAGAGGGAGGCGGGGGGGCACAGGGTGACAGGGGCAGAGGGCAGTGGGAGAAGAGGGAGGGGGGCAGAGGGAGGCGGGGGCAGAGGGAGGAGGGGGCAGAGGGAGGCAGGGACAGAGGGCAGTGGGGGCAGGGGGGAAGAGGGAGGAGGGGGGGGCAGAGGGAGGAGGGGGCAGAGGGAGGAGGGGGGAGACAGGGGGCAGTGGGGGCAGGGGGGAAGAGGGAGGAGGGGGGCAGAGGGGGGGGCCAAGGGAGGGGGGGGCACAGGGTGGCAGGGGCAGAGGGCAGTGGGGCAGAGGGAGGTGGGGGGGCAGAGGGAGGTGGTGGGGGGCACAGGGCGGCGGGGGCAGAGGGCAGTGGGGGCAGAGGGAGGTGGGGGGGCAGAGGGAGGTGGTGGGGGGCACAGGGTGACAGGGGCAGAGGGCAGTGGGGGCAGGGGGAGAAGAGGGAGGGGGGCAGAGGGAGGCGGGGGCAGAGGGCAGTGGGGGCAGGGGGGAAGAGGGAGGAGGGGGGGCAGAGGGGGGGGCTGAGGGAAGGGGGGCACAGGGTGGCAGGGGCAGAGGGCAGTGGGGGCAGGGGGGCAGAGGGAGGTGGGGGGGCAGAGGGAGGTGGGGGGGCAGAGGGAGGTGGTGGGGGGCACAGGGCGGCGGGGGCAGAGGGCAGTGGGGGCAGAGGGAGGCGTGGGGGCAGAGGGAGGCGGGGGCAGGGGAGGCGGAGGCCGACCAGCCCACGTGAGGCAGGTCCCCAAACAAAAAACCTGCTTGTGTCAGGACCAGCCTGGATGCAGCCCAGCATGTGGGGGGGCCCAGGACCATCACCCACAGTGAGGCAATGAGGGTGACTGTGACAGCAACTGGCTGGTCACCGGGAAGACAATGCTCCATATGTTATCAGGCTGCTGGGGGCTGGTCTCCAGCCTGATGTCCAGGACAGCTGTCACTGGGAGGCCAGCAGGAGACCCCACCTGGAGGAGCCTCTTGAGCCACCGAGCCCTCTGCTCAGAGTCCTAGGTGTGTGCCACTCAGGCCAATCAGAAGAACGCTGTCTGTCAGCTCGAGCATGCCACACCTGCGTTCTCCTCCCAGCTCATCAGGGGACGAGCCATAGCTGCCCACAGAGCCCTCCCCATGTGGGGACAGGTAACCTGGCTGCCTCTTTAAAGGGACAGCATGTGCGGAGCCCTTCCGTCCAGCGCTGAGCCAGGCCGCAGAGCCACACTGGAGGAGACCTTCCCCCCTCGAAGGAGAGCCGCACGACCCACCCACGCCTGCTCGGTGTCTGGGCACCCGGCTTGGTACCTCCCGCCCTCACCTCCCAGAACGTCACCGTGGTTCAAAGCACGTCCTGCTCCTTCCTGACCCAGTTGGCACCTTCCCTCTCCATCTCTCCCACTTCTGCTCCCCCAGGAAGGTCAACGTGGCTCCCCGAACCTCAGCTGCTCCCCAGGGTGCAGCCAAGACGCCCAGCATCAGCCAGTGTGCCTGAGCTGGGAGCCTAATGGGACAGTCCACCTCAGAGGCACCAAGAGCAGCTGGACGGCTGGGGGCAGCGTCACGACAGCCTTGGGCTAGGAGACCTGAGCACCCACAGAAGCAGGGTGGGGCCTCTGCGACGGCGGAGGGGCTCCCAGGGCTCGGTGGCTTGCTCTCTGGGGCCCCAGGAAGGCAGGTCGATCCTGGGGTGGCAGTGGGGCACAGCTACCGAAGAAGCCACATGTCAAAGCCACACACTGCGGGACTGTCATCACGGGGAATGTCCAGAAAGGCAAATCCGCAGGGACAGGAAAAAGGCAGCAGCTCCCAGAGGCTGAGAGAGTCGGGGACACTGCCAACCGGCACTGGGCCTCCTTTTAGGGTGACAAAAGCGTTCCACGAGGAGACAGTGGGGACAGGTGCAGGACACTGACAATTACTAAATGCCATGTTGCTGTGGCGACAGACGCAGTGATGCCTGGGCTGGGTCCCGGCGGCGTCCCTGGTCGTCACATCCCTAACCAGCTCCTGTGGACAGGACCGAAGGTATCCCAGGAAGAAGGCCCTCGCCTCGCCTGCTGCCCACAGGCCCAAGGGTGGGTCCTTAAATTCCTGTCAGCAACAAAGACCACAGATGCAAAAACGCACCAGGGAGGATCTCCAGCTGCTGCTCCCTGGGTTTTCGTGGGAAGGGCCACCCAGGCGTCCCAGCCCCAGCTCCTCCCATGGAGAAGCAGGTCTGAAGACCCACGACCCAGGCACACTCCCGCCCTCCTGCAGGGGCCCCGACGGAGGATGGTGACCCCATGGCCATGTCAACCAAGTGTGAACACACCAGCACCTTTCAGAAGGAATGGGACACAGAGGGAGGGGTGCACCCTGAGGGGGCCACCAACGTCAGTGGCTGTCCTGTGATGGACGCACAACTGACAGGTCGTGTGCATCAGAAGCACCCGGTGCAGGCTCTGGGGTGGGCACAAAGCAAGCCCCCAAGAGCAGATGGTTCTACTTAAATCAAACCACACACAGCATGCAGAACAGGACCCCGGGTGCCGGGAGACACCACGCACCCCGAAAACCAAGACGGGGCTGGGGGAGCAGCCAACAGGAGGGTACTTCCCAGCACCCGCTGGGCCCTGGGTCCCACGCCCAGCACTGCGTGTGCACAGACACACACACACACACACACACACACGTATGTAAAAATAAAAAGTTTAAGACCCCACTTGGGAGTAAATCACCAACTCTGGACAGCATGGCCTCTGGCCTCAACCACATCATCAATCACATCTGAAGCTGCACAGTGGACAGCTGAGGATCTGTCACCCATTTTAGGTTACAACTTTGTGTTTTGAAAAAGTGAAGGGGTCAAAGTAGCAGAGAGGCCCTTCCCCACCCAAGGCCGCATTCACCAGCACCGCGCAACGCTTTTAACAGCGCTCGGCCGCCGGGTGTCGGAAACATCCCCTGGCACGATCCTTCCAAGGATTCCAGCCAGGTGGCAGAGCACAGGTGCTCGTCAATGCCCACGACGGAGACACGTGACCCGCAGACAGCACCTGGCCGCAGGCTTCCAGAAGCGATGCCTTCCCCGTCCATCCCTCTCCCCGAGAACATGACTCACCTCGATTTTGTCCGTCTTGGCATCTCCCCAGTACAGCTTGCCCTCCTGCAGGTCCAGGGCCAGGCCGTTGGGCCACCCAAGGGAGGTGTTCACCAGGACACGCCGCTCCCGCCCATCCAGGTGGGCACACTCGATTTTGGGGCTCTCCCCCCAGTCTGTCCAGTACATGAGGCTGGGGGAGAAGCAAGTGCTCAGATGGCACCGTCTCTCTGGGCTCTGCCATGTTCCCAGCTCCAAGTACCATCGCCCCCATCCCACCCCATCCACGGGAGAGCTAGGCCCATGGTGAGCCACAGGCCCAGCGGGCAGACCCTGGCCACCACCAGACCACGGTGCCCCAAGGGTGGCTTCGTGGCACAGGCCCTGAGACTCAGGCTGCGGGCTCATCTGCCATCACCCAGGTCAGCTGATGGAGCCAGGGGCAGCGTCATGACAGCCCCTGGGCTAGAGGAACTGACAGGAAGGGACAGAGCGGAGCCTTCTGCAAACAGCGGAGGGCTTCTCAGGGCTCAGGACAGGTGGCTTGTTCTCTGTGGCCCCAGGAGGGCCCGGAGCCTGGCGTGGCAGCTGGGGCCCGGCTCTCAGTGCAAGGAAAACCAGCCGAGCCGTGCCCCAGCCCCAGCCGCTCCTCTGCGCCATTGGCCGTGGCGCCTCCCCACCCAGCACCTCACACCTGGCTTCTAGACCGTCCGCTGGCACCCTCTGCTCAAAGGCACAGGCTGCGGGGCACCCTCACCCCATTCCACAGGAGCCCACTGAGGCCCATGGACTTGTTCGGTCCTCCTGCTGCTGCAGGGCACTGGAGGACACTGCCCACACCCCTGCTGAGGAGAGGCAGCAGCCCCCAACCCCGCCCGGGGCACACGGTGCCTCCCTCCTCAGAGCCTGCCCCTTCTGGGTCGGGAGCCCCCAGGGACGCCCTGGACCTCCACCCTCTGGCCGCTGGAGTCTGAGGGGCCCTCACGGCTGACCAGCTCTCCACCCGCACAGAACCCTGAAACGGACAGCTGGAGCCAGAGCGCGGGCCAGTCTATGTGCCGTGTGACCTTGGGTGTGTCCCTCAATCTCTGTGGGCTTCAGAGCCCTCCACTCTCCACCCATACCCCCTGGACAGGGGGAGGGTGAAAGCTACCGGAGAAGAAGCATTAGGAGAGGCAGCCATCCATGTCACTATGTCACCCTCAAGTCACTCTGCTGGGGACTCCACTCTACAGGGAACTGACTCAGGAGCACTGGCCTGCGGGCCCTCCAGCACCTCCACAGGGACCACAAGGGCCTGCGTCGGTGGCTCACAAGGTCTGGCCAAGGACAGGCAGTAGCGGCAGTGCCTGGATCTAGTTTGAGAACCGAGTCCCCGGGCAGACGACCCCCGTCAGCCCCTGGGCGGCCGCCCTCTGCTCCAGCCCCACTCCAGCGCCGGGATGCCAGGGAGGCTGGGAGCCCGAGTGTGCAGCCCCCACCCGCCTTACCCCATCACGGGGTGCAGCACAATGGCCCGCGGCTCATCCAGGTCCTCAGACACCAGGATCTTGCGGGAGGTGCCATTGAGGCGTGTCACCTCGATGCGGTCGGTGCCTGTGTCTGTCCAGTAGAGGTTGCGGGCCACCCAGTCCACTGCGATGCCGTCGGGGTCGTTGATCTCAGTGCTGACCAGTGTCTGCGCCCCAGACCCGTCTAGGTAGGCCCGGCGGATGGCCCGCACCTCGTCGTCTGTCCAGTAGACGTGGCCCTCTAGTGGGTCATAGTCGATGGCGATGGCGTGCCGGATGTCGTCCACCTGCAGCACGATGTCCGTGAAATCCGGAGTGTCCAGAGAGATCCTCCGCAGGTCCGTGCGCCGGGCCAGCAGCAGCACCTCCTCGGCCCCTGTGGAGACATGGGTGGTGGGGTCAGCAGGTGCGAGAGGCTGGGACCGAGTGGACAAGCAGGCGAGGGTTTCAGCCAGGTCCCCAGACTTTCCCTTGGCAAGCAGGCGCCAAGCTCTTCCTGTGGTCACTAGCAGGTCCTCAAGGAACTCTGGGAGTTTGGCACTATTTGTTTCCCTATTTTTCAGAAGAGAAAACTGAGGCACAGAGACACTAAACAACAGGTGAAAGCCACACAGCCAGGCCATCTGGCTTCAGTGTGTGAGTGCTGACCTCCCTACTGACCCTCACACACTCCCGAGTGCTGAGGCACAGCAAACCCAGGGGACCCAAGGCCCAGAGACCCGTGGGGCACCTTCAGGTGTGCCAAGCACTAGCACAGAGCTTAGCTGCCATTGGGCATCCCAGATGACCGAGGCAGGGAAGAAACGTCTCTGGGGTCACGAGTATTCTGACCCGAGCCATGGCTACACTGGGGGCTCTGGGTCCTGGGACCCAGCAAGGCCACCGTGGGCTGTCAAAACAGTTGACAACCCCAGGAACTGGGACCTGGTTTCTCTCCACACACTTCCAATATATCTGAAGACATTGTGAAGTCCACCCCAGAGTCACCTGGGCCTCCCGTACCCTAGGGCGGAGCCTGGGGACCAGGCAGCTTTGAGGCAAGCCCTTCACGGTGTGGGTGGCTGGGGTTCAGAGTGATGCTCCCCACCTGTTCACCTGGCCCTGTGCTCTGGCTGAGGGCCACCTCTGCTCTGGGCACCTGGGGCAGCCTGAGTCCCCAGCGGCTGAGAGCACACAGTCAGCTGGGGGAAGCAGAGGGGGACTCAGAGGCCTGGGCCTTCACACAGGGAGCGGGGGGCAATCAGAGACACCCCATGAGGGATGTCCCAAGTCTCTCTGGCCCAGTCACTGGCAAATTCAGGCCCCAGCAACTCAGGACACCCTTGGGACCCACATCCCCACTCACTTGGGCTCAGATCCACAGCTCATTTTGGGGGTCTGGGGCTACAAGAGCCTCTTCTGAAACCGCAGCCTGCCCCCTGCAGGCTCCCAACCGGGCCTGAGCTGACAACCACACCTGAAGATGCAGCTCACGCGGCCACACGCAGGGCTTGTCCGTTCCCAGCATGTCCAGGGTCTTCCCTGCTGGCACGGATCAGAGCTTGAGCACAGTAGGCTGGAAGCCTACTTGGCCCTAACAGCAAGGGCTCCAGAGCTGCTGGGGCAGGATGTGGCCCCCCTCCTGCAGAGCTGGGCCAGTGTCCACTCATTTGTTCCTGCCCTCTCTGGTCTCAAGGACCCGTAGAACCAAGAATGGGACCAAGGCCATTTCCAGTGTTCCGGGGCCACCTTCCTGCAGATAGCAGCTCAGGGGTGAGAGAAGACCAGAGCCTCCCTCCCACCCTGGCCCCAAGGCCAACTGCCCCTTCTGTGGTGTCCGGCCAAGCTGTGGCCTTCAAACAACAGAGAAGTGCTCTGCGCCCAGTGTCACTTCCCGACTGGGAAGGATCTGAAGACGGGTTCCTCAGCTGGAGCCCCCGGAGGTCACAGTGCAATCCCTCCACTAGAGGGCGCCCACAAGACAGCAGCAGCTTCCTGAGCCCCGGCTGGGGAAACTGAGGCAGGCGGGTGGGCCAAGTGAGGCACAGGCAGGAAGCACCCTATTGCTGGCTGCCTGGGAGGCTCCGTCATCCCACCAGCATCTGTGTGAGTGGCTCCTTCAGGCCAGACCCCAGACCAGCTTGAGGGGTTAGGAGAGGGCAAACCAGACCCAGGATCCACCCCGCAACACCCCCAGGGTCACAGGACAGAGACTGTACATAAATGAGACCATCAAAGGACACATGGCCACAAACTGTGGCTGGTGCTCTGAGGGACAGCTGGGGGACAGGTGCACAATGGGGTAGGGGCCTGCCCCGGCTCCAGGGACTCTGTCACCCCGAGCAGATCCCAGAGTCATCAGGGCTGAGCATGGCAGCCGAGTCCCCACCACCAGGTCAACACGGAGCCCCTGGCACAGCCCACATCAGGTCCCCTTCTCGGCACCTCGAGGAGGACAGAGCATTCAGCCTCTGGGGCTGAGGGAGCTCACGCAGGTGCTAACCAGGTCCAGAGGGTCCTCTGACATCTCAGGCCCAAGCCTTTGAGGGTTTGGAGTTTGGCCAAGAAAAGTTCAGAGACCTGAACCAGGATACCCAGGGGACAGCCAGGGGACAGCCCGCTCGCCTGAAGGTCTGAAGGCTGCTTTGACATAGAGGCTTCCCTGGTCCAGTGTCCAGGCCCAGGCCAATGGCAGCAGCCCCCGAGAGTGTGCCTCAGGCCTAGGGTCCGTCAGCCACTTGCCCAGCTGTGCCCACAGCCAGCCTTCTAGAAGGTTCTTTTATAGCAAGGTCCAGGCAGCATCCCTGGACACTGGCAACAGTGTTGGCCATGACGAGGCGAGGCTGACCCCTTCCTAGGACCAGCCATACAGCCTGCAGAGGAGCCTGTTTAAAACGGGGACATAAAATGCTTGGAGACCGACAGTTGGGCCAAGTGGTTTTCCTTGGGGTTGTTTCAACAAACAGCCTGCCCCGGCAGAAAAGAGGGCAGCATGCCCCTGGGGAGCACGGCTGGGGGGCACAGCCTCCGGGGAGGCACATTCTCTCCAACATACAAGCGCTGTTCTGAGGGAGGCCCAAGGTCACGGACATGTCCAGCTTGATGTCCTCCCTCTGCCACCATCTGTCCCAGTCAGCTGCCCCCAACCCCAATCATGTGGACTCAGCAGAGCCCTGAGGAGGCTGTCACAGCTTGTCACCCAAACTGAGGGGCTTGGACAAGTTGGC
Organism: Spermophilus citellus; assembly: GCF_964194105.1. Classification (NCBI taxonomy): domain Eukaryota; kingdom Metazoa; phylum Chordata; class Mammalia; order Rodentia; family Sciuridae; genus Spermophilus; species Spermophilus citellus. The sequence goes on along the minus strand of NC_138183.1, from coordinate 252,841,307 downwards.
GGTTCTGGAGCCAGGAGGTCAGAGGCCACGGTGCGGCAGGGACGCACTCCCCGGGAAGGCTACAGGGAGGCCCTTCCTTCCGCTTCCAGCTCCTGGCACCAGTGGCAATATTGGCACTCCTGGCTTCTGGCCACTTGGCTCCGATCTCTGACTCTGGCTTCCCATAGCCGTCACCCTGGGTCACTGTGTCTCCTCTTACAAGGACACCCGTGGCGTGATTCAGGGCCACCGTGTACCAGCATGCTCCGTCTTCCCTTGATTACAGCTGCAAAGACCTTCCGTCCAACTTAGGTCCCATGCACATGCTCTGGAGTTGGGGTGCAGACTCCTTCGGGGGCAGAGTTCGCCCTTCAGCCTGCGGGTGGCAGAGGGCATGGGGAGGCAGGTGCAGGGTGGGAACCCCCTGGGCGACAGCAGATGGCCAGTGACAGAGCCGCTCCGTAGCTGGGGCAGCAGGAACAGGGCTGAGCTATGGGGCCACTGGCTGCTGTGAGCTGGGAGTTGTCCCACAGGCCACAACTCTGCTATGTGCCCAAGGCCAGGGCAGCTCTGAGCCCCTCTTCGTGGGAGCCTCCTGCAAAGGCCATGCCCCGAGTAGGGCTGAACCACAGAAGTGGCCGGCCACCCTGACGGAGGGCCGAGGCCAGGAGGATGCTGGAGCCCACAGCGTTCTCTGCTGGCTGCTCATCCCGCCCTCGGTGCTGGAATGCGGGGTTGGCAAGCGTCTCCGTGAAGGGCCAAACTGTTCTCAGCACAGCGGCCGTGACCATCGCGACTCTGCCTGTGGACGACATGCAGACACGTGCACATGGCTGTGCTGGCAAAACCTGACTCGTGGACACCGGTGTCTTCCCACGTCCCCAGTCTGAGCTGCCGGCTCTACAGCAGCCCGATGCAAGCACGACCCCAGTAAGAAGCCCAGGTGACTTGTCCATCAGAAAGCACATCCCAACCCCGGGGAAGCGGGCAGGGAGGACAGCGGGGGAACTGCCCACACCAACCCCTCGCTTCTCCTATAAACCTAAAAATCAAACAGGAAATTAAAAGGCATGTAACAAGCCCGGTTAAAAAAACACCCCCCCCCCAGAAACAAATGGGCAAACACATGAACAAACTAACAGAGGAACAAACAGTCAATAAACGCGGAACTCGGGCAAGTCCTCAGGGATCCACAAACAGGGCGATGGCCCGGGTCCCGCAGCTCAAAGGTGGCTCAATTCCTGGTCGGTGCAGCTCCACTTCCTGGACAGCAGACCCTCTGATCATTTCCTGAGGACACGGTCATCAGGAAGGGGTGGGACACGCCACAGATTCAGGCCCCGGGACATCACCAGGGCTTCACGACCACAGGGAGAACCTCAAGCAAAGATCAGCCTCCACGCCCCCCCACGTACCGAAAAAGAGACAGAAATGCACTCAAACAAGTGAGGGCACCCAGGATCACAGGCTCCCGAGGAGAGTCACCAACACCAAGTGCCCGTGCATGGAGAGGACGTGGAGAAACAGACGCAGCGCTGGACACGCCGTGAAGGATCTGTGAAAGCAGATCTGAGCAGGAAGAGGGGGCCAGGGACCCCCACTGAATGCAGGACAAACTATGGTCATTTTAATTTTCTTCATTATTTTTATGACACTTTCTGTTCGACAGTGACATGAATCTGACTTTCTAACAGAAAATAACAAGGCTCCGTGGTGGACGCAGGAGTCGTCTGGATGAGGTAGCGTGGCCCTCCTGGGTTGCTGGGGAGCATCTGGGAGCTTCCTGCGCTCCACCCGCCCCTGGGGCACGGGGACGGGGCTTGTTCAGCTTCCAGGGTCTGAGGGTAGGATGGGGCACATCCCGTCGGCAGCCCCAGAACTGGGCCCAGCGGCCTCCTGGCCTCTGCCCAAGTCCGGGAACAGACCCACGGGCAGGCCGCCAGGGTGCGGCGCTGTAAGGCCGTCCTGGTTAATCCCCTCCACACCCTGCACGGCAGCCAGACTGCAGCCCTCCCAGGGCCTGGCCTGACTTCCACACGGGAGAGGGGGCAGCTGCCAGCCTCCTGCACTCCCAGCGGCCAGAGGGGCCACTGCAACCCCCCACAGGAAGCCCACTGCCGCTCCAAGGTCACGGGCTGCCCTAAGAATGCCTGGACCCCCACCAGGGGGCTCCTGCGGTGAGGGCACCACCCCAGACCACTCTGGTCTCCTGGCTTCTTGTCACGCTGCCTACAGTGAGATCCGGGCAGGAGGCAAGCAGCCCCCCTTGGCCTCCCTGACGCCCGCTCAGCTGCCCCAACAGGACGCACAGCAACGTGGGCCCCCTCCAGGCCTGGGGGCTGCGTGGGCAGAGCCAGGCCACGCTGCAGGCCACCGCCTACTGTGCAGTTCCTAGGGCTGTAAACAGCCTGGCTGTGCGGCTTCCCCTCTGGCAGCTGGCCACATTATTTTTGTTTTTTAGTCATTGATGAAGTTTCTCCACTGCCCCCGAGGGGTAAGTGGTTGGACAAACACTGAGACCGCAGCCCTGCACCTTGGCCCAGGAAACCGCACCAAGTGACCACAGGGTCACGAGGCGCAAGGAAGTGGCTGGGCCCACCACTGACTCTGCCTGCAACCCAAGGCCCGAGCAGCTGTCCACCATGAGGCCGGCCCCAGCTGCCCAGCAAGCAGGCATGGGAAGGCTTCAGCCCACCGGAGTGGCCAGCAGACGCCCTGCCTGCGGCCTGGGCTCCGTCTCCTCAGCTCCTAAATGAAGGGGTCTCTCCTCTGCAGAGGGCCTGGGGCAGCCAGAGGGGGCAGATGTGGTCCCCTCTGCCGGCCCCTGCCCCACACACCCGCAGGCTGAGCTGCTTACACACAGATAGTGCCACCAAGGGTCACTGCACCAGCTCCTGCACAGACAGACACACGGTCAGCTCCCAGCTCACTGGGCATCCAGGAACAGTCTGACCTGCTTCCCAGTGATACTTGGACCTGGGAACTCCAGGGGACCAGGGGATCCCGTGACAAAGCCAATGATCTGGATCCCAGCACTTGCCCCCTCACTGTGGCATTAAATAGGCCCCAGGGACCCCTTCAGAGAGAGAAGACCAGTGAAGAAGAGTGTTGTCAGGCAGGTGTGCTGGCTACCCCCTGGAATTCCAGCTACTCAGGAGGCTGAGGCAGGAGGATCCTAAGTTTGAGGCCAGCCTCAGCAAACTAGTGAGACAGTATTTCAAAATAAATAAAGTCTGGGGATGTAGCTCAGTGGTAAGCACCCCTTGGGCTCAACTCCCAGTGCAAAAAAAAAAAAAAAGGTTTTGCTGGGCAAATTAAAGGTGGGACACCTGGATGTCTGAAGAATAGGGAATGGGGTGAGGGACTATAAAACAGTGGGTGACTTGAACGCAAGAGGAGAAGGCTGTGTCCCACCCCTTCAGGCACAGGCTCAATTCTTCAAAAATCCAGCATGGGGGCACCTTTCCGAGCCCAGATATATAGGAAGGGGTCAATAGGCAGCAGCGATATTTTGCTGCTGGTTTAAGCGCAGTCCTGTGGCTCCTGAAGCTGGCGATGGCTTGCCAGGCAGGTGGCCCTGCTGCTCTGTACCACAGCCTGGGGCATCTGCAAGAGCAAGTCCCCAGGCAGTGTGGGTGGGGCTCCGCTGGGCAGCCCTGGGGCCAGGATGCCCAGGCCCATTTCCTGCCTGTGGCTGTGAGCACACTGTGGTGTCAGGTCACAGCTGGTGACGCAGCGCCCACCCCCACGTTCCCCATGCAGCTTCAGGGCTCAGGGCTGTGCCCAGCAAGGCAGCCCCCAGTAGATCTGATGGCTGCCACCCCCCACCCTGCATCTGTGATGGGCAGTGACCTGGAGGACAGGTCAGGTGCACTGTGTGAATATGCCACTTCTATGGGTCACAGTTGGTCACTGTCAGTTGCTCAGACGGCACCACCTAAGTCTGGTGCAAAGCTTTACAGTTTACAGGGTCCCTTGGAGGCAGGAACCCAGGCAGGAACAGGTGGACGCCACAGGAGAGTGGACGCCACAGAGGACCTGCACTTCACAGCCTTGTGGAAGGGAGGAGGCCAGAACCAGATGTCAGGATGTCAACACCCACCTGGTGCCAGGGCAGCTGGGTGGACCCTGGGAGGGGTCCTCCTGACTCCAGCTCTTACCACCAACTGTCCACTGCCCCTGGACCTTTTCCGGGGCCTGAGGGAAGCAGGAAGATGGGGGAGCCAGAGTCCGCCTCCCTGAGAAGCTTGGGAGCCAAGAGGCCTGGAGCATGGCTAGGGTCTGGGGGAGCCTGGGCGGTGGGCTGGCAGGAGCAAACCACTGTGTCCATGAGCAGGTAAAGGGCAAATAGGAGGCTGGACCTTTCCAGGTCCCCTCAGAAGACAAGCCCCGGCCCAGAGGGTCCCCCAGCACATCTGGAGCCCCCTGGGCATACGGAACTGAACAGGAGGACAGAGTCACAGGCCTGGTCAGTGGAACCAAGACAGGGTGTCCCAGGCAAGAGCGGCTGGCAGCCGGTGGGCAGCCCAGGGGCACCTGTCCCACAACCCTAGAGCCATCCAAGCCCCCGAGAAGCCTAGGGCCAGACTGGAGCTGGGCTTGGGACCCCAGTGGACAGATGGTGGGAACAAGACCCCCGCAGGGTCTGCTCCGAGGAAGGTGACGTCTGCAGGGCCTGCTGCCCACCAAGGCTCCGTCCCACCTGTGCCCAGGTGCCGACGGGTCTTCCCCATACTCCACCGGCCCAGGAGCCAGGCTGGCACCAAGACAGAAGAGCAAGCCCTGTGCCCTGGGGTTCCACTCCCATGATGTTCCGGAACAGGCAACGCTGACCCCGTGACAGAAGTTAGTACGGGGCTGTCCCGGAGGGGGGCGCCAAGTGACACCAGGGAACTTTCCGGGAGATAGAAGTTCTGTCTGGTTTGGGGGAGGTGGTCATGCAGATGAATGTGACCGTCAACGCTCAGCAAAACGAACACTTAACACACGAGCATTTTATCGTCTGCAAGCTGGACCTCGGTTACAAGGGACCGAGGGGGCGCCCAGACTGCTCCTCGTTTCCTGGACCGTGCAGTCCGCCTCCTTGCTATTAAAAGTTCACGGTCTGTGGCTGAGCGCAGCAGCAGCCTTCTGTTGGCAGTCACTGCCAGTCGGGGCCGGCGCACCCCAGGGCCTCCCTCCCCTTCCCTTTGACCTACTTCCCTGACCAGCGAGGAGACAGCCAGACTCCGGGAACAAGCACGCCCGTCATCCTGGCCCTGAGCCGGGCTGCGTGCTACCCAGCTAATCCACCAGGACGGACGGACAGACGTGAAGGGCCTGCCCATCACACCCAATCGTGGAGCCCTCTGTTCCCCCTGCTGGTTTGGGGGAGGTGGTCATGCAGATGAATGTGACTGGCCACACTTTTAGTTTCCTGTCCCTGACGGACAGACGGACATCTGCTAAAGCTACAGCCTGGCCTGGGGAGGACCAGCAGGGTGCAGGGTGCCTGGTCTGGCAGCCAGCTCCTCACGGTCACATTCTGGACATGGCTTGGGGCTCAGGGACCCCATAAATCACCTGGTCTGGTCATTGTGGCCATGAACAGCAGGACACACGTCACGAAGCCCTCTGCCCAAAGCCCCCAACAGCAAGGAAGGCAAGGGTGACAGAAGTCAGAGCCACAGGGTGGGGTGCTGGAGGCGGGTGGCAAGGGGCAGCCGGCTTCGGAGGGCAGCGGCCACTCCCAAGTGAGGCCCCGCTACTGCTGTTTTTAGCCCGATCCACATAATTGGAAAAACATGGGGAAAAGCAAAGCCGCCTGTGGAGGCCGCCACAGAGGGGCGGGAGGGAGGCCAGCCCAGCAGGCCTCCCGGCACAGACCGGTCTCAATGCTGCTGAGACCCCACGCCATCAGTCACAGCTCCCCATGGGGCCTCAGGACCCTAGAAGCCCCGAGTGGGCTGGGGGGCGTCCACGCAGGGAGGGATGGGTCTAGTGTCCATGCTCGCTGAGCCCACGGGCCCCGTGGGAAGTTCTTTCTACAAGCTTCTCGTCCGATCACCAACCACATGCGGGGAAGGCCTTCTGCTGACCCCGCGTCACAGCTCAGGGGGTGTGGGCACCAGGACCCACCGCCTCCCCTGGGGGACACCGGTGCACCCCTGGGGCTCCCATCATCCACCCACTGGGGTCCTGGCATGGCCTCCATCTCAGTCCCTTCCTTGGGGAAAGCGGTGGACCCCTAGCACTGAGCTGGCTTCAATTTGGCTCAAAATCAGGAACAAACAGGGTTCGGGCATCACAAACCTCCTTCCTCTCCAACACCACGAGCAGGGAATCCACTTTAAACCCAGCGTGTCTGGCTGTGCCAGCGGCCCCCAGCACCCCCACCTGCTACACCCCAGCCTCCCCCCGGGCCCAGGACAACAGGGTCCATGGGACAGGGAGCCACACAGGCTCAGAGCCCTGGGGACAAACTCGCCCTCCTGGGTCGCCCGCCTGCCTACCAGCCCATGTGGGAACACTCCCCAGCCCCATCACCCACACCCAGCTCCTCTTGGCACCACCCAGCCTTGGCCTCCAGATCCAAGTGCAAACACTCAGGGAAGAATTGCTTTCTTGGCATCAATTGGACGCCTTCCTGGCTCCCGGTTCAAGTTCAAATCCAAGGGAAGGTCGTGTTTGCTGAGCAGCCAGGCCTCCTCCAGACACTCCATGGAGCGCTGCCATGATGAAGCACACAAAGGCCAAGGCCTTTCACAGTATCCAAAGGACGACATTTTCACGCGACCCAACATCAGGCGCCGTTTATCCTGGGCGTGTCCGACCCCGCAGTCTCTCCCCGCCAGCATCTGCGGCCAGCTCCCAGCTCTGGAGCAAGCCATGCCACGGGCCCCAGTCCTCCGGGTACACGTCCCTCATTTCCAGCGCTCCCTCTGGATTATGTGGAAGTCCCACGGGCACAGCCCCTTCCTCCCTTCCTCCATTCCGTTTCCCCCAGGCCTTTCCTGTAGCCCAGCCCCCCCCCCCCCAGCCCTGGCCTTGTGACCTTGGTTCTTCGTGTCCTGGAACCCAGACCTTATGGATTCCACAGCCAAGAGGAGATCCCCACGGGACCTCTGGCGTCCTCTGCCTGCTCCCGAACTCCATCCTCCAACTGGACACCTCGGAAGGCTCCGGGCACTGGCGGCCCGCCACAGGCACCACTCCCTTCCGGCGGGCTCTGACCTGCCTGACTTCCCTGCTGGCCCGGCGCCCCGCACGAGGCCTCTGCCCACGAGACCTCAAAGCCAGGCCGTCAGCAGCAACAGAAAACAGAATCCAGTGACCTCTTCAGCTTCTCGTGTATAACCAGCTACGAACTCCAGGGGCTTCACGGTCACGGAGCTACATGGCCAGCAGCCACAGCCCACGGTCCACATTCCAACCCGTCCCCACACCCCTCTAGCTGAGGAGCCACAACAACACAGGAGCAGCAGGAGTCAGCAGAAGGTCCTTTGGTGGTCAACCCCGGATTCTAGGGCTCTTCTCAGTTCTGTAGATTCTTTCCCACACCAGACATCCAGGAAACCTCAGGTGAGCCCGGGCAGGGAGACAGAAGCCACCAACCAGCTAACAGGTGAGAAACCCGTGGTGCGGCCCTGCTCGGGGCCACCGACAGGAAGCAGTGAGCCCTACAGTCCACTCTGCTGCAAAACGAGGCCTGGTGCGGGCCCTGTGGGCATCTCGGAGCCTCTCCTTCCGCTCGACCTAACGCCCCAGACAGGGATCTGCAGCCAAAGCGGAGACTCCAGCTCAGCAAACCCAAGTCCCCACTAGGACGCCCCAGCCTGACACAGGGCCTCCGATGGTGACACAAACCCTGTCCTCCAGGGGAGACTGTCAAGTGCCCTGCCAGCTGGGGGAGTCGGTTCTCCTGAGAGCAGGGAAGGGCCCTGCACAGCTGCATCCGGGGGATCTGGACGCTGCTGTCCCTGCTGCAGGAGGCCAGGAGCTGGGAAGTCGCCGGGCCTGGAGGAGCGCCAGCAGGAAGAGCGAGGCTCGCTGCTAACCCACCGCCGCACCCACAGGTGTCGGTGTCAGCACCGCGCTGAGCCCAGGGCCCCGGCAGCCTGCAGTGCCGGCTCCTCCAGGAAGCCCTCCCGCCTCAGCTGCGACCCAGGGCCTCCTCTCTCTTCACCTGGCTCCCGTGGTCACCCAGGGGCTGCCCTGGGCTGGACATGGAAAGGAGTTAACATCCACAGAAGAACTTGATGCCCTCGGAGGCCTCCGCTACAGGCGGCCCGTCCCCAGGGCACAGGGGCTCCAGCTAGGGGACCAATGGGAACCAGAGAAGAGCGAGACCACCACAGCCCAGACCCTCTGCCTCGTGGGGCTGGGAAAAAAAAGCACCTGCCCATGGCCCCCCATGACAGCCCACCCCGAGGACCCCTGGACGGTGCAGGCAAATCCAGGCCTCAGCAAACCCACCCCCACTCTCGCAGGCCTGCTGTCGGCCACAGGATCTGAGTCGTGGGGACAACTTGATGCGGGTTGTGGGTGGTGGACACGGTGCCACAGACTGTGCCAGCCACCCTGCCCAGTGCTTCGGATCACTCACTAGCTGGGTCCTCTGTGGGGCCCCCGATGAGGACAGGGGGCACAGCAAGGCCCCGGCCACTCTCTGCTCCTGGACCAGCAGGCCTCTGTAAGCCAGGTGGCCTGGGCAAGCCCTGGGGAACACCAGGCTCCTAGAGCTACCTGCCACTTACTGTGGGGCCCCCAGGGTGGTGACCAGCCCTAAGTCTTCTCATCTTAAAACACGAGGGTTAACCCTACCCAGTCAAGCTGCTCCCGCAGCCACCTCAAGTACCTGCAATCTACCCTGAACCTGCTCAGTCCAGACCCCTGGGGTGGCTGAGACGCTCAGGGTTAACCTGCCGGGACCTCCTCATGTGGACCAGCTACCCGCTCAGCTTCACCGTCCCAGAGGGCCTCAGGATAGACAAGGAGCCGGTCTTCCCAGAGGCTCCCCCAAGAAGCCAAATCACTCACTGACCCAGGAAGTCCATCACTCCCCACCTCCCACCCTGGTCCACCAGCATAAGCTCCAGAGGCCAGAAATTTTGTTTGCACGGCTCTCTCCAGGGTACCAAGTGCCTAGAATCGTGCAGCACACAGCAAGTGCTCATTAAATGCTCTAAATGAGCAAAAGGATGAACAAGTGAATGGATGGGTGGGCAGGTGGGTAGATGGCAGGTGGGCAGGCGGGTGGACAGCAGGTGGGCAGGCGGGTGGATGGATGCACACAGCAGTCACGGAGCTTCTTAGGCAGCCCCCAGCTCTGAGCAGCTGGAGTCCCACTGGAAGAGAACCAGAGGGTGGGTCCCCACCTCTCTACAAAGGTGGTGCCCCTCTTTCCCCCAACTCAGGAAAGCAAGGCCTTAACTGGGGACAACAGCCCAACTGTGCCCTGGGGCAGCAGAACAGCTGACGGCCCTGAGGTGGAACAGCAGAGTCACCTCCACCTAAGACGCGCCGTTCTAGGAAAGAGAAGCCGCCCACCGAGACCCCCGAGAGTCCTCCCCGAAGCCAGAGTCCTGCCAGGGGCAGAGGGGAGACCCCACCCCACCAGACCACGGCCCCCACCCACCACCGCACACGGAGGCAGACCCCCCAGGGGCCTGGGCAGCAGCTGGCCCCAGGGGCGCAGTCCCTCCCCCACAGGCTCCAGCACAGGGAGACCCGGCCCGGGCGGTCTGCTGGGAGCCAGCCGCCGTGAGAAGCCCCTGCCTTCCTTCCTTCGAGTGGAAGAAGGTGCAGAAGCAGGACCCTTCCCCAACCCCCACCAGCTGGGCCCTGTCACCTCCACAAAATGGGGCTGATCCTACGGATGCCACTTTCCTGACTTCTGCTACTGACCCCCTCAGCCGACAGGCCCCGACCTCGGCCCCACAAGCCAGACCAGCTGAGCCGAGCCTGAAGCAGCCCTGTGACGGGACGACTCCCCAAAAGCCCACCCTGAGCCTGACACCCGGAAACTCAGCAGGCGCCACAGAGGGGGACACTGGCTCACTGCAGGACAATCGCAACAGGAGCCCCACGGCGGCCAGGGCCCAGGACGGCGAGCACAGGGTGGGGGCAAGGCCTCTGAAGCAAAGTCACCCGTGCACACGGGATAGAGGGAACCATGTCCAGGCAGCCGGAGGACAGTCCCCAGGAAGGACGCTGGGCCTGGATCTCCACAACGGACAGCAGCAGCCGAGACGCCGTGAAATCAGACGCAGGGACAAAGACGAACCGCAAGTCCCTGTCCCCACGGAGGCACGTGAAGGAGCAGAGAGCAGGAGACGGAGCCCCGCGGTGGCTGGCAGGTCCCAGCAGTCTGTATCCAGGGGACGCCCGCCTGGATACAGACTTGGCCACGCTGACCCGTGTCTCCTTTGGGGCACCTGGCTGGCCACAGCACCTCCTGCCAGGCCAGCCCAGCCCAGCCCAGGCCGCGCGGCCTCACCTGCCTTGCACGTCCGGCCGTCCTCCTGCAGCTGCACGCCCGTGGGACAGGCACAGGTGTAGAAGGGTTCCCTCGGGGACAGAAGGCACAGGTGGGAGCAGCCGCCGTTGTCCTCCTCGCACTGCGTGTGGACTGGGGAAAACAGAGAAAGTTCCAGAACAGGGTCGGTGGCCCTCATGACCACCCAGACCCCACCCCTGCCCTGCCCTTTGATGCCAAGCAAGACAGTATCCGGCCTCCTCGTCCACCCCTCAGACAGGGTGTGCCCCTCTGCCCTGGTGCCACCCTCCAGTGACATTAGGACCCTTCCTCCTGGGGACTAGTCCATTCCACCTCACCACTGACCACCCGCCAAGTCAGCCTTCGGCCTCATCAGCTGCCCTGTGGTTTCTCCAAAACTGGCCACGACTTTCCCAGCCCCGTTTCTGCCCCTGGAGTGGACACTCTCCCCACCCTGGGCTCCTCCAGCAAGAAAACCTTCCCCCCGCCAGGCCCCCAAGAGAGCTGTCCTCCTCACACCAAGAGCAGAAGCCCAGGACCTGCCCGAGTGGCAACAGTGGGGGACCCCCAAGAGGAGAGCTCTGTCCCCTTCACGTGCCAGGACCCTGCGGGCTCCATGGTGGTAACCGTGCTCAGGCCTGGAGGAGCCTCTCGGGGGGCCAAGCTCAGCCTCTCCCCAAGCCCTTCTGCAACCAGGAGCAAATGAAACTCAACAAATGCTCCTAGGAGCCCTGCTGCCCGGGGTAGGGTGGACTCCGCGCCCTGAAACACAGTTAACGGAACAGCCTGGCTGCAGGGACGCCACCTGCCCACGCTGGCTGGGGAGTGAGGGCTGTTCTCAGGGAACCAACTCCAGGGAGCCCCGCCCTCGCCCTAGCCCCTACGGAGGACGGTTGTTCCCTCTGCACCCCTGCTTTGGAGTTCCAAGTTCAAGCCTTCTACGATGGCTTGGCTAGAAATCCCCATTCTGGGTCCCTGCTGGCCCCTCAGGTCACCCGTCTCAGCATCAGGCTGAGCGCCACCAACTCAGAGCAGACTCTTCACACAAATCCCACTTTGGGCCTCTGGAAATCCCACGGCCACCTCGGAGCCTGGAAGTAGCCCCACGTGAGCTCTCCAGAGGGCCCCTGTCCACCGGCCCAGATTGCCCAGCTCCACGCACACCCCCTCCAGCCCAGCAACTGCCCTTGGAAGACACTTCCCCCGCCCCCAACGTGGCTTCTGCAGGGGAAGAGGCTCTGACCTGCTGCAGGAGGGCCACACAGCGTCTCCCCAGGGGAGGGCGGACTCCACCTGGCCACCCCACCTGGGCCCACCAGGCACTCACAGGAAGGCTGCCGCTCCTGGCTGAGCACCTGGATGTCCATGGGGGAGTAGAGGGCGCTGAGGATCTCCTTCCTCTTCTCCCCGGTCCTCTTGTTACAGGCGTGGATGGAGCGGGTCTGCCAGTCCGTCCAGTACAGAGTGTCCCCAGAGAGCGTCAGGGCAAAGGGGTGTGTCAGGCTGCCCTCCACCACCTTCTGCCTGCAGAGGGGAGGCAGAGGGTGAAGGCAGCAGCCAGGAGAAGCCCCGCTGAGAGGCGAGGCCAGCGAGGCCAGGGGAGGCCGATGAGGCCTCGCAGCCCAGTGCAGAGGCAGCAGAGGCACCGGCTCATCCCCGAGAGCCCGCGGACAACGGTCCCAGGGGAAACTGAACTTGGCCTCAGCACGAGAAGAAGGTCTTCTTCTCCAAGTGCTTAGAAGGCCCAGCAAAGAGGCCACATGCAATGACCCTTGACCCGGGCACCCCCAGCCGGCAGCGTTTCTAAGAGCAGGACCTCTGGCTCCCAAGAACCATGGTCCCCCTGTGTAGCTGACCTGTGCTCTCGGGGGTGAGGGGACAATGTGTCAAAACAGCCAAGATGCAGGCTGCAGGAGACCCAGGAGGCACGGAGGCCTCCAGTCCCCAAAGTGAGCCTGAAACGGGGCCTTGCAGGTCAGTCACGCCTTTAGATGAAGAAGCCCTGGCTGACCTCTAACCTGAGCCAGAACTGCCTGGCGAAGCTGCTCCTGACTGCCAACCCCTCCCTGCAAAGACACGCACGTGCTGGTTTAGGCTGCGAATTTCAGGGCCTGTGGTTACACAGCAACAGACACTTAGCACGGGAGGCCGGTGTGGTGTGATGTCCACAAGTCTGTGCAAGTGGGCACGCGCCTGTGTTTGCAGAGATTCAGCCAGAGACCTCCCAGGAAGGGTCACCTCCAACCTTGGATCCACTCCTGCCAGGCCAGTGCACACAGGTTCTGCCCTCCCAGGAGGATCCCCCAGACTTGGTGCAGAGTAGGCAGGCAGTGCGTGGCCGAGAGTAAACTGCCTTCACCTGCACACGAGGACACTATCTAAAGAGTAATGAAGCAGCGGGCTGCTAAAGCTGAGTAACCCAGAAAGCCCTAAAAGCAATTACCCAATGCAGGAAAAATCCTCCCTAGTCACTTACTCATTTGACCCATTTTACTGAGCATCTACTATGTGCAAAGCCCTCTGGCAAGACTGGGGTTTACAGAGATACTAAGATTCAGGCCTGCTGCCGCCCTTGGGATGCCTATGGCAGGGCGGGGTGGTATGCACGTGGCCAGGTGAGCCCTTCACAGCCCTATCAGGCCACAAGTCCTTACTGCAATTCTGAAATTCAAAACATTCTGAAAATTGAAAGCTTCTGTCACTCATTTGGCAGCAAAACATGTTCTGAATTCCTCAGGTCCCCAGAGCTTCAGATGACAGCCTCGGCCCTGAGCTAAGAAGGCTCACCTTTGAACACCCTGGGGGCAGCAGGGTGCTGGGTGGGGTGGGGAGTGCCCCTGGCTGGCGGTCACTCACCGGAAGGAACCGTCCAGGTTGGCGCGATGGATGAAGCTGAGCTTGGCATCAGCCCAGTACAGCTTCTGCTCCTCCAGGTCGATGGTCAGCCCGTTAGGCCAGTAAATATCTGAATCCACAATGATCTTCCGGGTGCTGCCGTCCATTCCCGCGCGCTCGATCCGGGGCGTCTCCCCCCAGTCTGTCCAGTACATGTACCTAGTGGGGAGGGGGACGAGAGGAGAGCTCACAGAGCCGTGTACGGGTCTCACCTCTGACGAGCACCCGGACAGCTCTCCCATCAGGGGTGACCAAGGACAGAGTTCAGAGGGCAGTGCTCAGCCGAGGATTTGGACAGTCACATGCTGCTTAAGACACAACAGCTTAAGAGCTCAAAATGGTCCCCAAGAACAGTGAGAAGCATATCGTGACTCAGGGTGACTCACCCGGTCCCAGAGGCCTGGGGACCCACACAGACCAAGACGACGACATCACCCTGTGACCCCCACGTGCGGCCCTGACGGTGCATCTCCAACCTGCTCAGCATGCGGGTCCTGAGCTACTTAGAAAGCTCCATGTTCTGTGTCGGGGCAAACCCGGGGTTTCTGCTCCTGAAGCTCCGAGAATACACCTCTGAAAGGTGGTTCAGAGCGCGCAGGGCGGGACTGGTCAGCGCTCACACAGGAGGAGGCCCCGGGAGCCGAGATGCCCGTATACAAAAGAGCCGAGCGGAGAAGGCCTCACGGCACAGGGTCACACCTGCGTGACCCTGGGAAACGTGAGATACACACGGATCACACCATGGGGGTGACGGGGCGGGGGGGACAGATAGGTGGCGTGCCAGTGGTTTGGGGCAGCGATGCTCTCCTGCAGGCAGGACACTACACGCTGTCCAAACCCACAGACCAGCACCATGGACCTCACCCCCAAAGTCAGCCTTGGACCTCAGGCGAGGATGGAGACCACTTGGGTTCACAGGTGGTAACATGCTGCTCTGCAGCGAGCCCACGGGGAGGTGGCTGGGGGCGGAAGCCCATGGGGAGGTGGCTGGGGGGCGTGCGAAGCACCCCACATTCTGCTTAATTTCTATGTACCCGAAAGTGTTCTGAAAATAGTCTATTAAGAAGAGCAAAGCCCGCGTGTGCGTACAGGATGGCAGCGCGGCCTGGGCGTCCGGAGTGGGCGCTGCTGGTCACCTCTCCAGGCTCCAGCAAGAGGCAGGAACACACATCCCAGAGACACACAGTGACACCAGCGCCAGGGAGCACAGGGCCACCCTGCTGACACCCAGAGACTGCCACCACAGGCTGAGCACAGGTGCCGGGTGTGGCCCCTCAGGGGACCCAGAGGGAGTCGCACCAGCCCAGAGGACATGGGGCTCCTGTCCCAAGAGGCTGAGGACAAGCAGCTAGAGAAGGGCACAGCCCCAGGTCACCCTTCAAGGAGCCGGCCTCCCTCTCCTGGCCCCTGCGAGCAGAGCACAGTGACCGGCTCTACGGCCCCATGGGGCCCGTGACCTCTCTTCTCCTCCCGCCCACCCGCCCCAGTCGCTGACAAGCTGTCCCCCACCTTGGCCTCGTCTCTGCAGAAGTAAAACTTTGTTAGTTTCAGCAAACTGTGAGGGGCCAACGTGGTGGCCGGGACAACAGGAAGCCAGCTCAGCCAGGTCCCTTGGGGGTCTCCAACAGCAGGAGAGGGAAGGTGGTTAGATGCACAGCAGCTGTCCCCACTGCCACTGTGCATCTCTAAAGCCACTGCCACCCCTACCGAATGCCCCCAGCCTCTCAGCAGCGGTCAGTTCTGATCCAGGACCAAGGCCTCCCAAGGGGCTGTGACAGGACCCGTGGGGACAAGGGTGTTGGGGCTTCATAGAAAATGCACCCCTCCTTGCACAGAGGCCAGGAGGCGAGGGCAGCCCTCCCACGGATGCAGCGACTGAGAACTGGACCACACAGGGAAGGCCGGCTGGGCACCCACTCCAGACGAGGACGCCGAGCTCCGCGGGCCAACGGCACCTGTCCTGCGTGCTCAGAGGGGCAGCTCCAGGAGCACAGCATGGCCACCTGGCTACCTGAGCCAGGCCACGGATGACTCACCCGGTCCCCAGCAGGGCCAGCGTGCGGGTGAGCGCTTCCCGGCAGCCTGAGGCCTGAAGGTACTGGTGCCCAGCTGGAGGGTCGGGGACAGACACCCTCCCCTCCCTGAGTCCACCCCCAACAGTCCGGAAAGAGCCCAGGGTCCCCCAGCCACTGAGAAGTCAGTGAGAGCCCCAACCTGGCGTGGCCCACAGGTTGCCCCAGAGGAGGCCCTCTGGCCACACAAACCAGCCGGAAGCTGCCAAGGCTCAGGGACCGTGGAGGGACTCACGTTCCTTCCCCAGTTTCACCATAGAGAAGGCTGCTCTCCTTAAATGGGGACTCTGCACGCCGGATGGTCACCAGACCCACTTGGCACGGACACGCCCACACAGTCTCTGATGCTGGCACAGGCCGCCAGAAGCCAAGAGGGCACTCCACCTCCCAGGAGGCCACAGCGGGGCCCCATGCTTTAAAGAGGGGTGGGTTTCACCAGGCATTAGCTGGACCCCTGCAGCCGCTGCAGCCCAGACGCCCCGAGCTGCATCTCAGGGCCTCCCGGCTGGGGGCCCTCAACTGTGTACGTGCCGAGGTGCATTTCTCCCCTGTCAATTCTAGAGCAGGTGTCCCCTCATCTGAGGAAGGACCCACAGGGGACAGTGGCACAGGAGGGCCTGGGGGGACAGCAGGAGTTCTGACAGCACTGGCCTCCCCTGCACCAACCCCACCTCAGGGTGCTGCCCACTGCGGGACTCCCCAGGCTTCTGTGGGCTGGCTGGAGTCCTCTGTCCTGGTGACTAAGGGTACAGAGGAGGCTCCTGAAAATCCATCAGGTTCCCACATGAATTGGGGGCCACAGTCCCGCGTCCGCACCTCACTCTGATGACTAGGAGACAGCACCCCCCCCCCCGCCGGCTGCCACTCTGGTTGCCCAGACGTGTGACACGACTGGGGAAGGCTGACGAGAGGCTGAGGGCAGCAGGACCCAGGTCAACCTTGCCTGGGGCAGGGACGGAACGGGACAGCTGCAGGTAGGATCCTGGGGAGGGCTTCAAACTCAAAGACTAGGACACAAATGGACCATTCAAAACTTTAATAAGGAAAGTCAGTCCCAGGGACTGTCTGGACCTCAGAGATGGCTCAGGCAAAGCCAGACCAGACGTGAGACGTGAACTCCCAACCAAGCACCCAGCACTCCCAACTGAGCACCTAGCACCAAGCACCTTTAACCTAGTACCAAGATCCTTCCCACCAAGCACCTCCCGATGCAGTAGCACACATCTCCCAACCACCATGGCCAAGAGCCTCAGAGAAGTACGAAGAGACAGCTGCACAGCCGCAGAGACCACAAACTACATTTACTGTAACAGCAGCGAAACCTTCTGAGTTCTGCGGCCGTCCTGTACGTATGACACATTCATGGTCACCCTCTGTACAGCTGGAGACACCCAGGCATGGAGCAGAATCACACCAACCTCACCTCCTTCCCGGCTTCTGAGCAGGTGCGGACAGCACACTAGAGTCACCCCGGGGCAGGGCGGTCACAGCAAGCTAAGGCACCAGGACTGGAGCCAGGGGTCTGCAGAGCTCAGACAGCACCCCTGAGCTGGGGACAGCCCCCAACGGCGCCTGTGCCTGGACAGATCACAGCCACCTCTGGGAGGTCTCACAGGGAGCCCCACGGGAGCTCCAAGCAGCCACCTCAGCTGGTAGGACCCAGGCTGAGCCTCTCACAGGTCTGGTGACCGCCAACTCCACGGCCCGAGGCGAAAGACACAGGCGGGAAAGCTCAGCCTCTGCTCGGGACTTCTGGCCGTCCTGTGGCTGAACCAACACTGCCCGGGCCACGCACACCCCAGTGCCACTTCCCAGGGAGGAGAGGCGAGGGAGGGCTGGGGGGACAGAGGAAACTGTTCCCAAAGAGCTACCCACCACCCGGGCCTGCAACCCCGCGGGCGTCTTAGCCTGGCCACCACCTGGACCACAGTTGCCCAACCTTCCAGGGCCAAGAGGAGCTCACACAGACCAGCACGCCGCACGGGGCCCGCAGGCTCTGCTTCCTGGTGTGACTAGAACCTTCCACTGGTTTCTGCCCAGGCGGCCATGAGACAGCACAAGTGCATCCCCACCTGCTGGGATCCCAGCATCCCCAGCCGCCCAGCCCGGCCCAGCCACGGGGCTACTCAGCATCCAAACCCACAGCGACAGCACAGGTTGCCGCACTGTGAGTTCTGAAAGCTGAGCCTGTGAGCGGCCCTCGTCTCTCACACAGGAGCCAATCCCAGCGGGAGACCAGCCCCTCCCCAGAACCTGGAAGGCCTCAGCAGGTTTACCCGTGTGCGGGGTTCAGGGCGATGGCCCGAGGCTGGTCAAGGTCCTGCCAGAAGAGCACCTTCCGGGACGTCCCGTTGAGGTTGGCCACCTCGATGCGGTTGGTCTCCGAGTCCGTCCAGTACAGCTTCTTACCGACCCAGTCGCAAGCCAGGCCATCGGGCGAGACCAGGCCGGAGATGACCACATTCTGCGTGGCCGCGCCCGTGTGGTTGAGGTACGTCTGCTTGATGGCCTCCTCGCTCACGTCCGTCCAGTACACAGCCCCCTTGGAGAACTGGAAGTCCACGGCGGCTGCGTCCTCCAGGCCGCTGACCACAATGGTGGACTCCAGCTTGACTCCGCCAGCGTCCACCAGCCGCACGTCCCGGCGGTTGGCAAAGAGCAGGAGCGGCGAGGCTGTGGGACAGAAGCAGAGGGTGAGGGCCGTTGCCCACCTGCTCGGTGCACGGCCCCAGACAGGGGGCTGCACAGCCCCATCCTGGCACCACCCGCCTGGACCCACGGCCTTGGCCTGTTCCTCGCCCCCTGAAAAGCCACCCTAGGCCCCGCTAGAAAACGCCCCCTCTCCTCGTGACCGTCAGATGGGGACCCGGCCGGCCCCCTTCCCCTCTCGCTCCAGAAGGGCCCTTTGAAAAGGGAGCTCACGACAGACTGCACTCCCCCGGGACACCTGGGCCAGCAGGGAGGCTTCCCAGGTGCAGGGCCAAGCAGTTGAGCCCGGGGAGCGGCCGTCAGCACTCGGCGGACCTGAGGCCGGGAGCACCCTCCAGCAAGGGCGCCCCCCAGCCCCCCACCATCATCAGGTACCAGGGCTACAGTTCCCAGTGGCAGGAGGCAACAGGGTGAAAATCCGACAGCAGGAGAAACAGGCAACCAAGCCAAAGAGTCGGAGTAACGAAAATTCAGAATTTGGGGGGTCAAAAGACATTGTTATGGTTTGGGTATGAGGTGTCCCCCCAAAAGCTCCTGGGTTAGATAATGAGGGATGTTCAGAGGTGAGATGACCGGGTGATGACAGGCCGGGTGACGAGCCACAACCGCATGGTGGGTCAACCCATTTATCGAGTGGATAATCTGAAAGGACTAGGTGGTAAGTGCAGGCAGACAGGGCGTGGCGAAGGGACGCAGGTCACTGGGGATAAGCCTGGAGGACTACTCTAGTCCCTGGCCCCTTCCCCCTCCCTCCACCACACCTTCCGCCATGCCGTTCTGCCTCACCCCGGGCCCAGAGCCATGGAGTTGGCCCACCACAGGCTGAACCCTGACACTGGGAGCCAAAACATTCTCCTCCTGCTCTACACGGTTCTTGTCGGTTATTGTGGTCACGGCGACACGAAGCTCACTAACAGACACCACCACAGAGTAAAAATCCACCCAGAGAACATCAGAAAACTCTGCAGATTGGTCAACCTCTGACAAGGGCTTACTATCTGGAATAGACAAAGAACTTCTAAAAATCAACAACAAAGAAACAGACAAAATACTCAATCCGAAAATGGGCGAAGGACTTGAACAGACACATCCCTGAATAAGTATAAAGTGGCTGATGAGCACATGAAAAGGTGTGCCAGGTCTCTGATCATCAGAGGAACGTGAACCAAAACTACAAGGAGATGCCACCTCACAACCCCTGGGATGCCTGCTATTAAAAAATTAATAAAAACTCCAAATCACCAGCATGGGCACTGACCTGGAGAAGTGAGAAACATGCACTGGCCCGGTCACTGTGGGAAGAGTATAGTGGTTCCTCGACATTAAAAACCGAATCACCAAAAGACCCAGCAATTCTACTGTGGAATCGATGTCCGTAAGTGTTGGAAGCAGGGTCTCGAAGAGATGTTTTCACACCTGTGTTCAGGCAGGTGGAAGCAAGCCAAGCATCCACTGGTGGCTGGACAGACCAATAAAATGCCTCTGTCCACCCAGTGGAATATTACTCAACCACAAAAAGGGAGGAAGTCCCGACACGTGCTGCTGTACAGACGAGCCCAGAGGACGCTATAGTAAGCGAAACAAGCCAGTCACAGAGGACAATCCTGTGTGGCTCCACTTATAGGGAAGTCCCTGGAGCCGTCAGACTCAAAGTAGGACGGAAGGTACCAGCGGTGGGGACAGGAGGCTAGTCAGTCGACGCTTAACAGGGACAGAGTTTCCCTTTGGGAAGACGAAATGGAGTACTGGAGGCGGGTGGCAGTGACAGCCACGGCCCTGTGCCCTTAACCATGGTAAAGGTTTGCACATTTTACCACAGAGAAGACAGACAGGAAATCCAACAGTGAGATGTGACATTGTCACCTGCACTCCAACCTCACAGAGACGGCCAGGCAGAGAACATGGTCCCCCCGCCCCAGCAGACCCAAGGCGGGCAGCTTCAGTCCACCCTGACCAACCCCCCCCTGCAGGGACCACCTGCTGGGGAGTGGCCCCTCCCCCTGGACGGGGCACAGGGAGAGGCCGAGAGAGGAACCAGCCAGGCCAGGCCAAAGCCCTGGGGCAGCGAGGGCCTGGGGCTCAGGACACCCCACCAGCCCTCCCACGGGTTCCACTTGTATAAGTGCGGCCCCTTTTCTGTGTGTGTACCCTACAATAAGAACTTTCCCTTTCCCTGCTGAGCCCTGTCCCCAAACCAGCTGCTCACAGAAAACTCAGTGTGCCAAGGGGCCCAGGGAGCAAGCCTCCAGGGTGAGCAGGGCAGAGGGCACCCCTGTCCTGGGCTGCCCGCTGGCTGGGGCGTCTGTAGCACTGCCCCCAGCCTGGAGGCACCCCAACTTCAAGATGATGACAAGGAAAGGGGGCTGGGCTGTCCAGAAGGGTCCCGGTCCCTGTCCCCAAGCCCTGAGCACACTAGGAGACCGGGGGGGGGGGGACACAGCAAGACGCCAGCCTTGGGGACAGTGGAGGCGGAATCATGCCCAGGATCGGGGAGGGCAGGGCCCAGTGGTAGAGGGGTGCGTGGGACACCCACCCAAGACTCCCAAGGCACACCCAGGCATCGGCACACCCAGAGCAGTTCCCATTCACCCTCCAGCCACCCAGAGCCACAATCCCCAACAATGTCACAATGCCGGTCCTGGAGGAGGCCGACTTGTCTCACTGGTCTGCGATCTGCCTGGGCATGCGGGAATTCCAAGCTGTGGTTCACCTTCTGGGAGTCACAAAGCCTCCTGAGAAGCAGGTCCTCTCCCTGACAGACAGACAGACAGACACACGTACAGGGCAGCCAGGCCCCCGTGAAGTCCCCCTGCCAGGCCGGCCCCAGCCCCCAGTGGGGAGAAGGACAGGACACAGAGTGTCTGCTCTAACTTGGCTGCCCTGGCAACAAGGGACGGGACTGTCCCTGGTGGGTGGGGGACACCAAGCAAGGGATGGGCTCCTCAGGAATGAGCGTCACAGGGTGTGGTCCATCTCCAAGGACGGAGGACGCTCTGCTCAAGGGGCTCCCCGTGGGCTCTGGACCAGGCAGGAGGGGGAGCGCCAACACCCCAAGACCCGGTGGACAGCCGTCAGGAACCCAGGAAACTCCTCCCCAAAGCCAGTGGTCCCAGGGGAGACCTGGGGACCAGGCCACCCTGGGGAGGGAGGCCCTGGAAACCCCAGCTCTGCCCTCTTCTCCCTCCCCAAACTGGAAAGACCGCCCGTGCCTGGTCTGGGCAGCTGGTGTCTTCCAAGGCGGGGTGGGTGGTGCTGCCCGCCTGCGCCTCTTCCACCCTCAGCTGCCACAGGGAGGCTGCCAGGAGCAGGCCCCGGGAGGGCGGGACAGAGGCCAGGCCTGGCCAGGGGTAGGCTCTCCCCAGGAGAAACCCCACCCACGGGATCCCTTCGTTTTAAGAGGAACCCACAACACGCTCCCGTCACCTGGGGAAGTGGCTTTGCTCGGGGGACCTGGCGGAGGCCCCAGGGCTCACAGCAAACCAGGGCCTCTGTGTGGGTGGCTCCCTGTCGGCACCCGGCGCCCGGGCTGCCCCTCTTCCACCCTCCACCGGTCTGGGGAGCCCCAGCTGCTGTGGGCATGCTGCCACCCAGGGGCCCGGTCCCCTGGCACTGCTGAGGTGGAGTAGTCAGACAGACGCAACAGAGACAGACAGAAGGCCCAGGAGAAGCAGAGACTTCTCAGGAAAGGCAGCACAGGGCCGAGACCGGGCATCCCTGCCACTGAGCGTCCGGGACCTGCAGCAGGAGCCCACCTCTGTGGCCCTGTATTCCAGGGCTGGAAGTAGGAACATCTTAGTGACCTTGGATGGTGAGCTCTGTGCAGTAGCCAACAGCTGGGTGAAGAGGAAGGGGGTGGAGCTGCGTTCCACACAGGAACCAGTGCCAAGGTCCTGGGGCAGAGCGAAAGGGGGTGGGGGTCACGGTGGACACTGGCTCTACAGGATCCTTCCTTGCCAGCAGACTTGTCCATGTACCCAAGACTTCACAGCCTGCCATGAGTCGGGGTCACAGGTTCAAATCCCCCGAGCAACCAGACTGCAGCCTCCAGAAAGACACCTGCCCCAGGCCACACCACCAGCTGCCTCTGGTGCGAGTTCAGGGCAGTGACAGGAAGGAATCCAGGAAAATTCTAGAAGGAAGAGGAGGGAGGGCAGCAGGGCCAGGAGGGGTGCACATGACTCTCAGGACTGCAGCAGACACCTGAGGCTGCACCTTGGAGCCTCGCGCCTGGGAAGGGCGCCAGGCTGGGAGCTGGACCACGGGGACCGGCAGCACCAGGTCCCTGGGCCCACATGAGGCCACCAGGAGAGCCATAGGCGGTCCGGCAGTGGCTGCCCTGGAGCCGGACTCCTGTGCAAGGCTGCGGTGACGTGAGGTTAAGGACCACAAAACGCCGAGGCCCTCCCAGGAGGCACCTCAAGTTCATCCGGGGAGTTTTCCTGTCAAGAGCAGGACGGTCCTAGCTGCAGCATCACCCAGGGCCTGTCCACAGCAGCAAGGAAACCAGCACCGGTCTCCACCCCAGAGGGCGGCCCCGAGGACGGTCCCAGACTGGGGACGGTCAGACGGCGTTAACCCCACACACTCAGGAACCAGGACCCAGTGGCAGGACTGCGGTCATGAGAGAGTGCCGGCTGGGGACAGGGTTGACAAAGTCGCTTGTCAGGAAGCGCCCTGGTGGAGTAGTTTTGACATTTTCACTCCGACTCCATTCACACTGTGTGAAGTTATTGGGAGGTAGGTCTCTCAGGACCCTCTACCACCAGGGCAAAGGACAGGTCAGCCCTGGGGAGTGGGAGTCCTGGAACCAGGTCAGGGTGACCACGCCAAGCGGAGCCCAGGGTCAGCAGCCTGGCAGAGCTGGCCCCCCACCTCGACAGCTTCCCCGTGAGACCGGGTTAACTGGCGCAGCCCACATGGGAGGCAGCGGGCCTCCCCAGCCTCACCGAGAGGACTCAAGACAAAGGCTCGGCCGGGCAGCAACACACTGAAGGATAATAGCCGCCAGGTTTAGTAATGGCCTCCATTAACCAAACGTCCACCCCGCAGCCCAGGACCACTCACCTTCCGCCCACACTCTGGGACCTGGGTTCGAAGCCAGCCCTGGGCTCAGCTGTGAGCTCTGGGGCAAGGCTTCCTCCTCCTCCAGAGCCTGGGTTTAGTCGTTTATAAAACAGAAGATGATGGCTATCACCAAAAGGCACCCCGACTGCGGGGGGACAGGCGGTTCCCTGAAAAGTCACCATCAGCACCGACTGTGTGACCCGGCCGTGCCGGGGGACACCAAGAATCGCAAGCGGCCTCCCCAGCCAGGGCACGGGGGCAGCGCTCGCAGGGCACTCACGGCGTCCAGGAGGTTGCAGCAGCCCAAGTGTCCCCCCCCAGGAACGAGCAGACAGGCATGGCCTCGCCACACAGTGGGATGTCACCCAGCCACGAGGACCTCTGACCTGCGCGGCAGCGTGGATATCCCCTGAGGATGCTCGCGGAGAGAAGCCAGGACACAGACCTCGCCGGACGAGTCCCCCACGGGGATGAGGGTGGCTGGGGGGGGGGGGAGGAAGAACCACCTGATGGGTATGGGGCCTCCCTGGGAGGACAGTGGAAATGTTCTAGAACTAGACAGAGCGGTGGTGACGATACTGCTGAAGTCCTAAATGCTACTGATTTGTGCACTAAAATGGTCAACGACACATGGCGTGAGTTCTTCCTGATGCACACAAGGCTTCAGAAAGGCACCTCTGCACCGTGAGCGGACCTGCTCCCCTCGAGATGGGCTACGTCCAGCACATGTCCCCGCAGTTTAACCTGTGCGGTCCCCCTTGGTGGGCACCTGGGACACCCCACACTTCCCTGCGTGTTCTCAGCACCCTCCAACTAGGGGAGCGCCAGCCAGCCTCCCCCTGGATGCACACACACCTGCCTCCCCCAGCACCCCGACAGAGCAGCATCCCAGGCCCCTCCCACCGCGTGGGAAGCCGAGGTCAGTTTACAGGCCCTGCCCAGCAGCACTGGAGTCTGAAAACTCAAGTCCAGCAATCCCATCTGCACCGCTATAAGCGTATCCGATATTTATATATAGAATCCGAAGCAGATGTGGGGCTTCCAGCCGATGGCCTGTTTTACACTGTTTACACGGACACACCAAACAGGGCCCATTGGAGGTAATCCGTGCTCTGCTGCAGGCCCAAATCAGCAGTATTCTCAGCACAGGCCTTATTTATATCCACCAAGCATCACATCGGGCCCCAGTGAATCACTGGAGGGAGCTACACGTTTGTCAGGAATGATCTTTTATATGGTGCCAACCCTACGGGAGAGACCATGAAATAGAAGAAATCAGAGGTGCACGTGTGGTTGGGTGGGATCCACGCTCAGCAAGGAGCAAAGGTGAGTGCAGTGACAGGGACAGGAGGTGCCTAGGGCTCCGAGGAAGAAGAGCTGGCTGTGGGTGGACCAGGCAGACTTCCTGGAAGAGGGGAGGCTGCAGCCCCGGAGCAGGACCGGAGCAGGACCGTGACCTGGTGAATGCTGAGCACGCCCGGGCGACACCCAAACGTCCCTCCAGCTTGGGACCCTCGCTCTGGGCCCTGGCAGCACCCTCAGCACACCTCCCTGTGCCCCTGTCCTGGGGCCACAACTCCACCAGCGCCAGACTGCTGGGTCCACCTGAGTACACTCTGGACTCCAGCTGCATTCCTTGGTCTGTGTCCGGCACCAGCAGCCCAGGAGGAAAGTGAGGCTCCCCCACGCCCGCCTGGGAGGGCCAGTCCTCCTGCTCGCCCGGCCCAGCACCCCTCCAAGTTCAGAAGTTCCCAAGGACCACAAAAATCAACATTGGAACATTTTATGGGATTTTAGATAAAGGCTTTATCATATGAAAAAAAAAAGTCTCAGCCAGGAGGGCAGAGGCTGCAGGGCCACTCACTGCTCTTGCTGGCGGACCCCGAGGCCTGGTTTTCACGGTTTACGAAATGGGGGGGTGGGGAGGTGGTGGTGTGGCTGCCCAGCAGCGTGGACCCCTTCACTTAGGAGTGCAGCTCGGTGGGGAGCACCTGCTTAGCATGCCTGGGGCTCCGGGTCACATTATTATGGAATGTCATGAGCTACTGAAAGGACAAGTCACGCCGCGGTTACAGCCTCACATGGGACTCTGTCATGCGCCTGGCCATTAAGGCTCCCACGGCCACCCTTTAGTCCTTCGCGTACGCCGTGTGCTCATCTACTCCTCTTTTGTTAAACTGGTCAGAAGCCAGAGTGTCATCTATTTTGATCCAGACCTTCCAGGGGTGGAATGACAAGAGTCCCTGTAAGTGGCCCCTGCGTTCTGGTGGCAGTCCCCACAATTCCTCGAGGACAGCCTCACTTTCTGTCACAGAAAGATTCTGCAGGTTCGTCTTGTACCCGTCCCAGCCCCGCCCTCAGATGGCTGGTCCCTCCTGGTGGGGTCCAGTGGAGGTGCTCATGGCCACATGGGTCACCGCTCCTCAGCCTCCTGGCAGACCCAGGTGGCAGGGACACAGACCAGCTTCCTGACCCAAGTTACCGGCTGGAGAGTTGGACATCTGCCCCACATTCACCTTCAGGGACACAGCCAAGTGCAGAGTGGCCACTGCACGAGCCCAGGGAGGCGGGAGGCGCAGGTGCCCTCAGTCTCCAGTGGCAGCTCCCACACCATCCCCGGGTGGGGGGGTCCTGGCTCCACGGAACTGTTCCACATTTCTCACACCTTTGAGCTTTGCCAGCCACCTCGCTGTTTAGAATGTCCCCTGAGCCAGTGCTGAAGCGCCCTCGGGTCCCCTGAACGCCAGACCCGAGGTTGCAATTGGCGGGTAAGTGCAGGAAGTGCTGGGTAAAAATGTGACTGGAGGCTCACGGGGACCCAGCGGAGCTGGCCCGGGAGCGCAGGGCCGGCCGTGGCAGGCTCTGGGCACACGTGCACATCAAGCCTGGGCATGCACATGCACGCTCACCTGCAGCCACTCTCCATGGCTGTGCACACGCACGTGGTAAACCCACGCGTTCATGGCAGCATCTGCCATTTCAAACATGGCCTGGGATCTTTCCCGACTTTTCCTTTCTGTATTTCTATATTTGTGCCATGTTACTATCAACGGGTTACCTTCTGGCTGGGTCATTTACTTATGTGCACACATAACCGCACCCCCACCCCCCGCCGCCCCACCCCACCTCGCTTCCCAAGCACAATCCCAACCCCGGCCCCCACTCACGCGACACCTCCTCCTTCCTCCCCCCTCTGTTTCAAAAGCCAGACACCAACACGTGTGCCCTAGGAGGGAAGGGGGGAGCACTGCCCAGGATCTGCAGATGGAGTTGGGGACGCTGACATCTCCCAGGTGTCACCTTCCCATCTAGAACTTGGACCCCAGCCCTCCTTGCTCCCCTGTTGTGGAGTTTCGGTATTTGTTTGCGTACAGTTCTTACGTATTAGTTCTCAGATACAGTTCTGTGTCCTTGATTACATACATATTTTAAATAAAAAGTGTTTTAAAAAATGAAACCAGCGTGGCTATGACAGGGAATCTTAAAATCCCCATGAATTTCAGAGCGAAACATGAAAATGCAAAGACACCTAGATGCAGCGGGGACAATGTTCCATCTCCAAGCCAGAAAGTTCCTCTAAGCAGGAATATTTGAAACAATGGAGACTAAAGAGGAATCTGTGCAGTCCTCAAAGGCACAAGTGACACCATGTGTGGTCTCTGCAAATCCAGGTGCAAATGGTCTGCCAAGAATAAAGTTGGGGCTTCTTGAAGTGGCTGAAAGTATTCACTGTTGTGCAACTAGCAACCTTCCCAGCAAAATCAGACCCCAGCTTCCCACAGAACCAACCTGATTAAGGTGGAAGAAAGATAAAACACCCAGGCTCACTGTCATCACACTGTCCTATGAAGCAGGGGGCCTTCCCCACCCGAGTTTCCGTCCCCTGCATCCGGCTCACAGGAGGTGCTCAGTGTCTGGGCCCCTCTCCCTCAAACCCTGGTGTGACCCCAAGACCACAGCCCCAGACACAGGGAAAGCTTCACGCTTTCCCCTGGGCTCTTACCTAAACAAGATACGCTCAGCTGTGACATGATTCTGCAGTTGTCTAAATATTATAAACGAGGGACTCGACGCTTACAATAATAAAATCTTGGGTTTCCTTTAGTGAAGCAGACACTCGGCCTTTTATGGAAAGTGAGCTAGCTCAAGTGGGGGGGATCCTTGATGACATCTCCCAAGCCCTGGAACGGCTCTCCCCCCACCACCTGCACCGTGGCCGAACCGTCTCCAGCCTACCCCACCTCTCCATCCATCACCTCCACCTGCCTCTCTAAGCCCAGCATACCCCAAATTCTTCCCAGGCCCCCAGCTTGGCCTCAGCCCCTGCCCCGCCAGAGGACACCATGTCTCCAACAGACCCTGCCTGGCCATGTCAGTGCCCTCAGGCACTGCCCCTTCTAGAAAACACTCCCTGGTCTGTACACAGGGCTGATGGAGGCCTGGCTAAACTCTGCCTGGCCTCCAGGGCCCTGGGCGCCTCTGTCCTCTGAGGGCCTGCAAGGCTCACCCTGCCTCCCCAGCATGGCCATGTGCACTTTGACCATGTGGAGCCAGCAGGGTGGGCCCACGGCCAGCTGCCCCAACCTGCCCTTCCTGTCCAGGTCTGTCATGATCAAGAGCAATCGATCCATCCAAGGAGCGCGTGAGCTGCTGACATTGGGACTCAAATGAATAACAAGGTCATCGCCTCGAGTCTAGGACAGAGGTAGCCGGGGCTGGTGTGCGACTGTGACCTATTCCAGAGGTCGGCCTGCCTCCTCTCCTACTGAGGCTGCTAGGATGATGGACACTTTTTTTTCCTATGGCCTCAAGAGTCTGGCTGCAGAAGGCGGAAAAGTGGGGCCAGGGAGGTGGCGGGAGGAACCTTCCAGAACACTGAAAGCTCTACCCTTGACCCAGCTAACACAGAGAGCCGGGCACATCCACGGAGCTGCATTCTCAAGGACTGCTGTGCAGGTTCCTGGCTGCAGAACAAAGCCACCTCCTCAGGCTTGGTTCCTACCCGCCCTCTCCAGCCCAGCCACACGAGAACACCCTGCTCCCCATACACACACTTCCCTGCCTCCACAAGCTCCCCCTCAGCACACCCATTCCTGCTGCCCCCAGTGCCCCATCCACTGTCTCCAGTCCCAACACTCCCACACCCCTGCACAGCTCACATTCACACTCAAACTCACACGCCCAAAGGGCGCACACACAGCCCCAGAGGAAGGCCACAATTAACTCTGAGGCCCAGCAAGTTTCCCGAGCAGGCACCACATTTGAAAGGTCAGGGAAGCAGGGGGACAGGAAACGCGCAGGGGGCAGGCCGGGTGGAGCAGGAAGTAAGAAATCACTTGCACAAGATGAAAAGAGAAGGACCCTGCTGCTCCAGACACCTTCCCGCACAGGAGACAGCTCAGGGCTCGGGTCTAGAGGAAGCAGGGATACGGGTGGGAGGGTCCAGGGTGCCCCACCACCCAGCAGGGCCAAGGCAGGGTGGCGGGAGGACAGGCCAGCCCTGTGCTCAGAACAGGGGGCAGCTCTCCTCAGTCCTGGGATCTGGGCAGAGCTTAGATTCAGTCCCACAAAAGAAGTGGCCTGGGGCTCTGCTCGGCCACGCTGGGAAGTCCTGGGAGACAGCAAAGGCCCAGGCCCAGAAACAGGCCCACGGTCTGCCCACCAGGGCGGCCAGGCATCACAGGGGACCGGGCCCTTCCAGGAGTTACTGTATGACCCTCCAGGGGTGACCATCAGATTGTCACGAGGCCCCAGCCTTTGAAGTCCCAGAAGTCAGTTCCCCAGCACCTGCCCCTGGGCCCGAAGCCCACAAGGACTGTCGACCCAGAGGAACAGGCAGAGGAGGGCACAGACTTGCTGCAGGCCTCCGGGGGCTCACCACCACCTGAGCCAGCCTGGCCTCACCAGACCGTCAGGAAGCCGGGCTCCTCCACTCCTGTTAGCGGGTAAGGATCCAGATCCCACGGCCCAGCTCAACACGGCCGTGCCCAGCACCACCAAGAAGGCCGGCTCCAGTCCAGTTCCAGGAGGGGAGTGGGGACGGGCGGGACGGACCCCAGGCCACTGCTCCAGAGGCTGTGGACTTGCAGACTCCACTAGGAGGGACGACCCATGGAGCAGCCACAGAGCACCCCCCAAGAATGCAGAGCTGGACCTCTTAACAGGAGCTAAACGACACTGGGTCACTGCCACTGCCCAGTGACAGCTCCGAGAAGCCATGCCAAAGCTAGGTGGCAGTAAGGAACAGCGGTGGTCAGATCCGGTCAGCCTAGGCACCTGCCCTCTCTCCCCAGCCTGTGGAGGATGCCTGGGCAGAGGGACACAGCCTGGAAGTGATCTTGGAGGCTCTGAGAAGTCCTGCGGTGAGGAAGCCCGGTTCACGTCTTCCCCCCGCTCCCCGGCCCCAGGATTTCCTAAATGTTCCTGACCACGGAAGAGTATTTTTGATTTTAACCCCAGGAGCATATTTTGAAAAACACTGGCCCAGAGTCAGGAGCAAAACACAAAATGATGTGAACCTGAATGGACAAGGGAGAGATGGGCAGCGGTGGGTGGACCCAGAGCAGGTGCGCGCTCCGCCCACTCCCCGCCCCCAGCCTACCACCCCTTTCACACTGATGTGGCCCGGGGTGGAGGGCTTGCCTGGACACATCAGGGCACTCTGCCCCACCTCGTGGGTCACTGTGAGGAGCCGCCTTCTGATCCTGGCCAGGGACGCTCTCCATCTGAACATTCCAGATACAAATGAACACCAGGCCCAGGGCTCTGCACCATGCTCCTCGCGGCTGCCCAGCCAGGCTGCAGAGCTGGCTCCTGAACACCGGCCACGTCCAGCAAAACTCCAGCGGGCAGAGCAAACAGCCAAGTGCCAGGACCAACTGCCTTTTCCAAATCCAGCCCTTCACAGAGCCCTGAGCTGGTGGCCTTGGGGTGGAGCCACAGGACACTGCGTAGTGGACACTCCTGAGAAAGTGCTGCACTGAGCCATCTCCCCACAGCTGGGGTCCACCTGGGCCAGTGTCTCCACCTCAGCACTATGACCAGGCTCCCGCTGACCAGGCCCATGCCGGTCAGGGCTTGGCGGCCCACCCTCTAACACGCCTGCTGGCCAAGCGCACAGCACCCTGAGCACTCTGA
Source organism: Spermophilus citellus (assembly GCF_964194105.1). Taxonomy (NCBI): domain Eukaryota; kingdom Metazoa; phylum Chordata; class Mammalia; order Rodentia; family Sciuridae; genus Spermophilus; species Spermophilus citellus. The sequence continues at coordinate 252,810,974 of NC_138183.1, read as the reverse complement.
GCCCTGATTTAGTGACCCTCTGTGGAATGGCATCAGTGCAGCAGTGCCCGGGGCCGGGGGCGGGGGGCCACGACATCTGATTCACCTCTGCAAATGTGAGCTTTCCCTAATTAGAAGGTTTAGGGCAGAGCAGAGAAAAATATGTATTTCAGAGTCCTAGTTTGACTTGCCAGAAACCAGCCCGTTACTAACGTTCTTATTTTCAACAAAATATAGCATTCTGATTACATACCATCTCCGTTCCGGCCTGCCAGGCTCCCGGAAGTGGCCAGAGACCACGGGAAGAGCAAGAGAAGCCATGCTGGGATGAAGATGCGCTTTGGGACCTCTGGGGGGCTTCCTGCTGGACCCCTCCAGTGGCAGGGAAGTAATTTCTGCTCTCTCCATGGGACGGTAGCTGTTTTCACCCATGGTCATGAGACCCTGTCTACACAGGCACCAGTGGCCTCGGTCTCCCCAGCTGCTAAACAAGAGGGCCAGGTCCGGCCAGCAAGGACAGCTTAGCACCAGGGTGACTTCAAAGCAAACACTATCATCAAACGCCCCTTAAGAGGTGGGTCTGGAGCCACCATCTGCCAACCCCTTGTCCCCACATGAACCCTGCAAGTATCTCCACTCCCCAGGCCTCAGTTTCCTCATCCGTAACATGGGGGCAGCGGGGGCATTAAAGGAATCCACAGACACCTCTTAGAACCTCCGAGGACACCAGAAGCACACCACAAACCTCAGCTCTTTCTATCTATTACATCTTGGGTATCCTACCCAGGATATTTAAACACAAGGATTTCAATTGAACACACACCCTAAAAAAGCAACGCCCCCCCCCACCCCAGGGCCTGCCCTTCATTCAGACCAGCAGTCAGAACCACCCAGGTATGTGCTCTACACGGGACTTTATAGCTGTCCTTTGAAATCAACCAAGGAGGAACTTCTAAGCTGTGCCCACACCTGTGCCCGGCTGGCTTCCCACCCCCGCTGCCCCGCCCTGCTGCCCCACCCCTGCTCTCTCCAGTAAACAAGGGACAGGCTGAGCAGCCAGGATGCCACCTGGCCTGCTGGTCTCTGGTGACACATACCAGGTTCGTCCTGGGCCCCCACCAACTCTGCATCTGCTCTGTCCTCTAGCATCTTGGCTTTGTCCCCCCCCAACCCCCGTGGGCAGGGACCATCAGTAGACACAGAAAGCCAAGCAAAAGGGTCAGTGCCACCGCAGGTAACGAAGACGGCACCCGGTCTCAGGGTCCACGGGGACAATGCAATTCACGTCTGCATCCCCCACCTGCCCATCCTTCCCGAGTCCTGTCACATGCAGAAGAATTCGGTAGAGGGGCTGGGCTGGGCCGAGGGGCAGAGCTCAGGCAGGAGGTCCTGGGTTCCTCAAGGTGAGGGCAGAGGACAAAGGAGGAGGGGGACGAGGGGCAGGAGGAAGAAGCAGCAGCAGAGTCATTATTAGGACTATTATCATCATCTGGTGCCAAGGCCACCAGGCAAGCTCAGAGACCGGAACAGAGGTGCCGACCTGGGTGGCCCTAAGCCACGACCGAGAACTACCACCTGGGGAAAGGAGGCGGCCAGAGCCCAGCAGTCACCAGGCCCCGTGGCCAGAGTGGCTCCGGCTTGTTTCCAGAGGTGGGAGAAGGTGGGATGGCCCCGGCCCTCCCCCACGGCCACTGGAGAGGGAAGCAGATCCCGTGTGGCCACAAAGGTCCCATTGTTCTGCCGCAGAGAGGAAGCTGGGGCGAGCTCAGAGCGTGCCTGGAACCGGCAGAAAGGCCGCCGTGGGGAAGGGAGCACATCCAGGGACAAACACCTTGGTCCAGGCTCTGTTTCCCTGAACTGTTGAAAACAGTCAAAAGAAAGAACTGCTGAAAAGATGACAACGAATCACCCCTCCCCAAAATCTGTCTGTGAGCAAAATCGGAGGCTCTGCCTTCAAACAATCTTCTGTCCTGAAGACAGTGGCAGGCCAAGGCCCAGGGCCACGCCGCCTCGGGCTTCAGTGACACCCACGTCCTGTGCACAGACGACTGGACAGAAGAAACCAGTTAACAGCTCAACCGTGGAGGGCACGGCCTGTCTCCAGCCCCGGCCTCCTGGTCTCGGCAGAAGCTTCTCAGGGCACCAACGTTCTTTGAGGAACTTTTAATTCTAAATATCAAGGATCCGTGCAGGGCACCAGCCCGAAGATCTCAGAACCCAGAGGAGCCACAGGTGTGAGTCCAGGGTGACGGTTCCCAGGCCCCATGTGGGCCTCTCCCCGGGCATCAGCTGCAGGCTCTGCAGACAGGAACACACGGACGACCCGACAGAGGAAACCCGAGAGAAGCTCCCTTCCCGGGCCCGGGCTGGCTTGATGGGCCCCTGCATCCCACACCTGCCCATCCTTCCTGAGCCCTGCCACATGCCAGCAGCATCCAACCTCACTCAGTCCTCACAGGAGGTAGGACAACTATCACGGGTGTCACAGATGAGGAGACTGAGGCTCCCGAGGGCCAAGTCCCCCTGCAAAGCCACTAGGCTAATCAGAGGGCTCCAACCCGCGGGTCTCTCCACAATGCTGCCCCGTGGGACAAAGAAGGCAAAGGGTCCGACACCCAGCAGCCTCCAGACAATGGGGCGATGGGTCTCGAGAGATGCCAAGGTGACCCTCATCCTCCTGGCCAGGACAGCTTAGCGCCAGGGTGATTTCAAAGCAAACACCCGCCTCCTAGGGGGTCAGCAGACAAGATTCTCCTGCCCACGTGTGAGGCGCCTGCTCCAAACCCCACCTGTGGTGGGGGGCAGTGATGAGCAGCAGGACTTGGCCAGTCAGGGAGGATAAGAGGACCCAAGGGCCCCACCACCCCTGCACAACGTTGGCCAAACTCCATGTTCTGCTAGATGTCGGTGTTCACATCTGCAGGATGGGTCAGGGTCAGGCCTAGCACAAGTCCACACTCCCGGGGACACCCCTGCTCAGGGTGACCGCAGGGCTTCTTGGTGCCTCCGGGGCTCTGGTGTGGAGCCCCACGCCTCCTGACTGCACATGATGCTCCTGCAGCTCACTGAGCCCAGGTGCAGGGGTGGATGGAGGGACCCTTCGCAAACCATGTTCCTGCTCTGAGCCTCACGGTGACCTCAGAGACGAGGCCAGCCTCCCTGAGGCAAAAATAACCAGTCAGACAGCAGAGGGCAAATGACAGGGACAGAGGGTGCACACTTCCTCAAGAGGAGGGGACCGACGTAGAGGAAGCCGGGGTCCAGGTTGCACGGGAGCCAGGGCCTGCAGCAGGGGAGAGGAGGTGCCACTCAGCCCTCACCTTCCCTGGGATCACCGCTGACCCAGGGCCAGTGGCGAGGACGGAGCCCCGGCCTGTGTGCGCTCACTCTGCTTCCATGCTGGGCATGCACCAGCGAGGGACTGTATCTCCCCCAGGCTACAGCAAGTTGAGACGGGCCAACGAGGAGGCCGGCCAGTCCCACCCGGGCTTGCAGCTAGAGGGCCAGGGAGGGCCAGGAGCTCAGGGCTTCAGTGGGATCTGCTCTCATCCTGCTGCAGGCCATGGGGAGCCAGAGCAGGCTGCAGGAGAAAGGAGGGTAAGCTCCACCCCCACTGCAGAGACTCAGCCTGGCACAGGAGTGGAGTCGCCTCCCTTGCTAACCGCAGAGTATCTCCCAGGGGAAAGGCCCTGACAGTCTGCATCCCAGGGCGGGGGAAGCCAGGTCAAGCAGGGGTCTTGGGGAAGACCCTGGGAAAACTAGAAAGGGCTGCCGACTGCAGGAAGCCCACCAGAGAGGAGCCAGCCGCCCACCTAGTGCCGGCTCTGGGACTCCACCTGCTGGTTCCACGCAGCTCCGGGGCAGAAGGCAGGAGAAAAGCAGCAGAGAGGACTCAGGGTCTCCTTGGCAGCGTCCCCCGAGGAGAGGGAGCTGGGAGGGGACGCAGTACCTGCTGGAGGATGGCCAAAACCCCCGCACGCCCTGGCAAAGCAGAGGCTCCAGGAGAGCGCGAACCCAGATCCCCAGCCCACCCACCAGGGGTCCCACCCCACCAGGGGTCCCCCCAAGATCAGTACCGGACAGATCAGCTGGAGCCCACACCCATCCTTCTACCTTCGAAACCAATGCACAGAGGTGGCGGAGCAGAGCAGACATGGTTTCCAGGGAGCTACCTTTCACTCCAGGTGCACCTGAGCCTAGAACCCCAAGGACCCACCAGCTCCAGGAACAATATGGACGCCATACTAACCCTGATAGCTAAACACCATCAGGCCTGGGCTCGCGCTGTTCCACTGCCCTCCGCATCCTCCTGACGCACTGGGGGCAGGGTGTGAGGACGAGCCACCATTACAGGAGAGGAAACTGAGGCCCAGAGTGGCGGGCTTGACCAGGACCCGGACGCTGAGCAGGCAGCAGGAATGCGGGTCAGCAGAACGGGTTGGGGGAGGCAGCACGTGCCCCCCAGTCCCAGGCTGGAGGCTGGGCAGCCCAGGACCAGGGCTTGCTGCTGCCCTCTCAGCTGTTCACAGCAAATGTAGGGGTGCAACGCATCCTGGGCCCAGGGGTGCCCAAAATAGCAGCCTCCGCTCAGAGGCCAGCATGGGCCAGGCCGCGGGACAGATGCACACACCCAGCCACCTGTGCCATGGTGGGGTGATCCTGTGGAATGTCCACTGGTGACCAAACTTGCGGTACGTACTATGAGCAGGCGAGAGAGGAACACGGCCCACCTGTCCTCTTTATACCTAACTGCACAGGCTCCCTCTCCCCACAGGACCTCAGAGAACCCACAAGGCAACTATCTCCTCACTGACCTTCTAACCGACCTTCCCGCCCACTCCTGCTCTGCTGTCCAAGCTAGAGAGGCCTGGAACACCCTGAACGCTCTCCCCCGTCTGCAACACCACGCCCAAGATCCCACCACCAGGAGACTGCGGGCCTCTTCGCGGTAGGATCAGGTCACTGCTCGAAGGCCAGAGATCCCTGCAGGTAGGTGGTTCTCTAACAAGATCCCTTAGGTACACTGATGGCCCAGGATTGGGACAGTGGGCATGGTAGGTCCCACCTGGGTCACGTCTCTTCCTGGTGGAAGCCTCTTCAAGTGCACAGGAAGCTCCAGGTGGTCGGCAGATCTAGAACGGGATCACAGGGTGCAGGAGCCTGTCCACCTGGGAACCCCGCACAGGGCTCCTCAGAGAAGAGCAGAAGAAGGACGTCGCCCAGAGCCTGTGCCCGCCCTGGCAGCCAACCCTGCCTGCACCGCAGCAGATCCACCTGGCCCTCCAGGTCAGTCACTCCCAGCCCAGGGCCACGGAGGTACTCCAGCACCAGAGGAAATCCCAACACTGTAAAAGGCAAACGCAAACGGCCCCGCGAGGCAGTGACAGGAGCCCACTGAACCCTGCTCATGCCCGCCAGAGCCTCCCAGGGCATGGCTCTCCACGTCCCCGCCCATCGGGTCCCCGGGGGCCCTGGCATAAGCCCACGTGATGTTCAGACCATTGCCAGAGGTTCCAGCCCCAGCCAGGCGATCACCCGTCTACCAGGAGACATGATGCTGCACACTGGGTGCCCGGCACACCCAGGGCCACTCCATAGGACGAGGGATGCAGCAACTCAACCGTGAGGCAGCAAACACAGGTAATGCCACCAAAGCCAGCACACACCCACGGTGGCACACCTGGCCGTCAGCAGGCCCAGCTCTGCATCCTCAGCAGGTGAGGCCCAGGGCTGCAACAGCCACACAACACAGGTGTCCTGAAGGAACCTCCCAGGGACCAGCCTGCAGCAAAGGCCCCTAGAACAGGCACATGGCCTCCCGGGGCACAACCCAGATGGAGTGATGCCCTTTGTATCTAAATACCTGTATTAAAAATGCCCCCGATCAGGCACCTATCTGTAGTTTTAACTCAAAAGCACCAATTTTTTTTTTTTTTTTTTGAGAGAGAATTTATTTATTTATTTATTTTAGTTCTCAGCGGACACAACATCTTTGTTTGTATGTGGTGCTGAGGATCGAACCCGGGCCGCACGCATGCCAGGCGAGCGCGCTACCGCTTGAGCCACATCCCCAGCCCCAAAAGCACCAATTTTTAAAGACCACTTAGAAGATGGAAAGATCCCCCACGCTCTTGCACAGGCAGAATTAACGCTGTCAAAATGGCCAAAGTGCTCTACAGATTCCATGCAATTCCTATTAAAACCCCAATGACATTCTTCATAGAAACAGAAAAGGCAATCCGGAAATCTGGAAAAATAAGAGACCCAGAATAGCCAAAGCAGTCCTTAGCAAGAAGAGTAAAGCAGGAGGCATCACAATACCAGACCTTAAACTAGACGACAAAGCCACAGTAACAAAAACAGCCTGGTGCTGGCACCAAAACAGATACATAGACCAATGTTGCAGAATAGAAGACAAAAATACCCACATAAATACAGTGATATAAAAATACTAGACAAAGGCACCAAAGACATATATTGGAGGAAAAACAGCCTTTTCGACAAATGGTGCTGAGAAAACTGGAAATCCATATGTAGCAAAATGAAATTAGACCCCTATCTCTCACCCTGCACAAAACTCACTCAAAGTGGATCAAGGACCTAGGAATTAGACCAGAGACCCTGCGCCTAAGAGAGGATAAAGTAGACCCAACTCTCCACCATGTTGACTTAGGAACTGACTTCCTTAACAAGACTCCTAAAGCGCAAGAAGTAAAATCAAGAATTAATAAATGGGGCCTGAGATTGTGGCTCAGTGGTAGAGCACTTGCCTGGCATGTGTGAGACCCTGTGTTCAATCTCAGGAACACATAAAAATAAATAAATAAAATAAAGGTATTGGGTCCATCTACAACTAAAAAAAAAAATTAAAAAAAGAATCAACAAATGGGATGGAATCAAACTAGAAAGGAAACAATCAATAATGTGAAGAGAGAAACTTCAGAATTGGAAAAAAAAATCTCTATACCACATGAACCTCAGATACAGCACTAATCTCCAGGATATATAAGAAACTCAAAAAACTTAACACCCCAAAACCAAACAACCCAACCGATGAATGGGCAAAGGAACTGGACAGACACTTCACAGAAGAAGAGATATAATCTATCTACAAATATATATATATGTATAATACATATATATATTTCAGCATCTCTAGTAATCAGAGAAATGCAAATCAAAACTACACCAAGGTTCCATCTCACTCCAGTCAGAGTAGCAATTATCAAGAATACAAGCAACAATAAGTGTTGTCGAGGATGTGGGGAAAAAGGCACACTCATACATTGCTGGTGGGGCTGCAAATTGGTGCAAGCACTATGGAAAGCAGTCTGGAGATTCCTCAGAAAACTTGGAATGGAACCACCATCTGACCCAGTTATCCCACTCCTCAGTTTATACCCAGAGGACTTAAAATCAGCATACTAGAGGGATACAGCCACATCAATGTTTATAGCAGCTCAATTCACAAAAGCCAAAACTGTGGAACCAACCTAGGTGGTGTTCAACAGATAAACAGATAAGGAAACTGTGGTATATATATACAAAATGGAATATTACTCAGACTTAAAGATAAATGAAATTTCGACATTTGCCAGTAAATGGATGAACCAAGAATATTGTGCTAAGTGAAATAAGCCAATCCCAAAGAATCAAAGGCCAAATGTTCCCTGATATGCAGATGCTAATTCACAGTAAGGAGCGGGGAGGGAAGAACAGAGGTAATTTGGACTAGACAGAGGGGAGTGAAGGGAGGGGAGGGGCCTGGGGGTAGGAGTGATAACAGAATGAATTGGACCTTATTACCCCAGGTGCATATATGATTGCATATCCTGTGTAACTCCACATCATGTACCACCAGGGAAATGAGAAGTTATACTCCATTTATGTAGCTTGTGTCAAAATGCATTCTACTGTCATGTATAACTAATTAGAACAAATAAAATATATATAAAAAACAAAAGCACAAATTTTTTTCAGATTAAAAATTCATCGTTTTATTACTTCATTTTCCCACAATTAAAAATACTCACATAATCATGTACAACCACAAGAATGGGAAGTTATACTCCATGTATACATAATATGTCAAAATATACTCTACTGTCATGTATAGCTAATAAGAACAAAAAAAGATGAATAAAAAATTTAACAAAAATACTCACATAAAAGTCTCACTTTTTTTTTTAATGATTAAAGTGCTGAGTGAAGGACGCAGGTGCTGCGCCCCACCATGACATCTCGGGGTCTGCGCTGTATGATGGCCATCACCCAAACACACGACTTCAGGGTCAAGTCCACTGGGAGTGTGCTGGGCTCCTCACAGTGAGACAGCTGGCCACTGCGGGCCCTGTGAGTCCAGCCCGCTGAAGCACGGCTCTTACCACTGGGAGGGGGTCCCCACGCTGGCCCTGGAGTCTCTGTCGGGGAGCAGGACAGGGGTCTCCCAGTTTGGGGAACACAGCCCAGCGGGACTTGAGGAGGGCGGAGGAGCTCATGAGGCAGCCCAATCTGGGGCCAGGGCAGCAAGGTTGGTAAGATCTGCTCCCAGACAGGCGCGGCCTCAGGCAGCCCTGAGACAGTGACGGAGCACCCACCAGACGCTGTGCAGTGGCAGAAAGTCGGCATGGAGACAGTCGCTGTTCTCTAGGCCCTCCCAGGGCGGAGGACCACAGAGGGTGCTGGACTGGGCAGAGGACCCGGGTGGAGGAGGGGAAAGGCCTGCCTTGCCAAAGCCCCAACTCTGGATGTCAGCGAACTGGCACCGTTTACTGCAAGAGGGAAGAACGCTGGGAAAACTAGTTCTAGAAAAACTATTTTGGCCAGAGTATAAGACAGACAAGGAGAAGGTTCTAGAAAGCAAAGAGGCCCACTAAACCTGATGTCCTCCACCCCAGATCTCATCTTTCACCAAACGAGAAATGTGGGGCCTGTGGTGAAGCTCGGAGCCCAGGGGGTTCAGGCCTGGGGAAGGGGCACAAGCAGGTTCTGAAGCTCCCACCCAAGCAGCAGGCAGTACAGCCATCCCCTCTCCCTCCCCACCCAGTCTCCCTCCAGAAACCAAGCGGGGGCTGGGGAAAGTGGGGAGGATGGCTTCGCCCACAGAAGCAAGCTCCAAAACTATCCTGCTCTAAGGCCACCTGCCACAGAGAGCTCATTAACCCTCAGCCCCATCACAGAGACCGCCTGCCCTTCCCGGTGGATCAAGGTGGCAGCTGCCCGGAGAGTGGACGAAGACTGGAGGGCATCCAGGCTGGCGGCGTTCCGACCGGGGCCACACAGCAGCTATGAATGCCCATGGAGCCATTTCCTGAGAGTGCTGCCAGGCAGGTACCGCCTCCCCATCTGGGCTGACGGGGGTGCAGCCCAGGGAAGGAATTAAAGGAGCTCAGTTGTATTCTGGAGCGAGCTGGGGAGGAGCGCAACCATTTACTCAGTAATTACACCTGCCTTTGGGCTAACGACGAAATTAGTTTGCACTGGGGCCAGTTCCCCAGCAGCCCGGGGAGGGCTGTGGCAGGACATCTCAGCAGCTGGAAAGCGCACCCAACAGAAACCGCCAATATCAAAACCAGCTTGTCTGCAGGCGGCAGAAGAGCTGATGTCCGCAGCCAGGAACTGGCTGATGGGCGGAAACCACTGGAAATCCAGCCCTCTAACACCTAGCGGAGGTCACCACTGACCACCCCCAAGCTAAAGATCAAAGGTTGCAAAAAGTGGCTCTGAAGTTTATCACCAAAGAGAAAATGTGCAAGAAGAATCAACACAGTTTTTGAAAAGAAAAATGAGGAAGAATTTTGCACAACTAAGCTCAAAAATATTCTAGTGGTACAGAGAGCAAAAACTGCAGCACACTAGACCAGAGAAAAACGGGCCACAGGACACGAGGGTCCAGGACCTGGAGCCAGGCACCCGGGGCACCACCCACAAACGATGGCACTTTACCTTTTCTTAAAATTTTTTTTTTTTTTTGGTTGTCGATGGACACAATACCTTTATTTATTTTTCATGTGGTGCTGAAAATCGAACCCAGTGCCTCACACATGCTAGGTGAGCGCTTCACCACTGATCTTCAGCCCCAGCCCCAAAAGACGGCATTTTAAATAAATGGGGACAGGTGGGGCCACTCCCTCAAGGTGTTGGGCAACTCCTTATGCAATGGCTAGATCCCTACCTCATACCACATACAAAAATCAGCCAGAATGAACATGGGAACGTAAAAAACACAAAATAACAGTAGTCATCGTCGTCATCCTCCTGGAAGATAAAGAGAAAAATATTGAAAATCTGGGGATAGAGTAATAATACATGTGACCCAGTCATAAGGGGAAAGAGAGTTTTGATTACATGAAACTTTTTAATGTATTTATAATAACATATTGCCAGGAAAAAAAAAAAACATAAGGACCAGCTAGAGATCAGAAGGAAAACCTGGAACAAAATCAGCAAAGAATTAATGTCCTCTTTTAGTAAAAAGTTCTTACAAATCAATAAGAAAAAGATAAACATCAGAAAAATAGGCCAAGGAGGAGAGTAGGCAATTCACAGAAAATTAAAACAAATGGCCTTGGTAAGGAGGGAAGCGCAAATCAAAACATGTTGTAATTCTAAACCAAACTGATGCTAATTTAAAAAAAAAAATTGTTGAGTGCCAGCATTGGAGAGGACACAGGGAGGCCAGTGTTTTCATAGCTTCTTATGGTATAAATAAAAAAACCAAATGGATATACTTTGACAAAGAATATATCCTACAAAAATGTCTGTACACAAGTGCCCAGAGAGACAGCAAGGGCACTCGCTGCCTTGCCCGGCACAGCAACAAAGCCTGAAGACACCCATCACCCTCCGGGGGGTAATGCAGGGACAGGCACCTGCACCAGGAAAGACCACTTGGCTTCTTAAAAAGAACAGAGACACAAAAGCAAAGATACAGAAAATGTTCATAATATTTAATTTGTGTAAAAGATGAGTGCATGTTTGAAAATGTGTAGCATGCTAAGATACATGTTAAAGGTCTGGCCATCCTTAAGGGGAGAAATAAAATAGGCAATAAGTAACAGACACCTGTCTTCACAGGAAGAGGCACCAGGACGAGCACTAGCTTGCTTGAACATGCAGACAGATATTTACACACGGCTTCTCTATGGAACAATACGTACATATGTTAACATATACATGTTTTCACGTGTTTCTTGCATTTAAAAAATACGAGGTAGGGGCTGGGGTTGCAGCTCAGTAGGCTGGGGTTGCTTGCCAGGCATGGGTGAGGCACTGGGTTTGATTCTCAGCACTGCATATGGATAAATAAATTAAATAAAGGACCCTCAACAACTAAAAAAAATTTCACAAAATATATGAGGCAGGAGGATCTCAGGTCTGAAGCCAGCCTCAGCAACTTCGTGAGGGTCTAAGCAAAAATAAAAAGTAAAAAGGACTGGGGAGGCGGGGTTAAGTGCTCCTGGGTTCAATTCCTCATAACAAAAGGGAATTAAAAAGTATCTGTGAAACAAAGTGGCCAAAAAACACAAGCCAAGCAGGTGAGCATGCAGAAACCCAACCACAGTGCGATGCACCACGCGCTTACTAGAGTGGCCAGGATGTCACCAAAAAAGGCAACTGGCCAGCACAGCCTGAACTAGACAAAGTGCAGCTCCCACCCTGCGGGTTACGGTGTCCAGCAGCTCCCGAACAAGGCAGAAGTCCTGTGGGGTTCAGCAGCCCCCCCTCTGGGCACACCAGAGGAGGAAGCAGCCACTGCCGGGGGGCAGAAGCCACAGAGATGTGCCCCGCAGATGTGCCCCACAACGGAGCATCACTCAGCCTTGAAAAAGGAACCCCCAACACCCACTGCCACTCGATCGAGCCTGGAAGACACTGCACCGAATGTCGGTGCTGAACACTAGCAAAGAAGCCAGGCAGATCCCCCAGAGCGAGGGACCTAGAAGAGCAAATCCCGGGGACAGACAGCAGAACAGAGTGGCCAGGACTGGGGGGGGGGCACGGAGAGCGACTGCCCGGTGGGCACCAGGCTTCTGCTTGGGGTGATGGAAAAATCTGGAAGCAGTGGGGACCACAGGACTTCAGAATGCATGTGCCCCACCGAATCGTACACCTAAAAATGGCCCCAAAGGCCAACTCTGACTGACATTCCTGAGACTAAAAAAGTCGTTCTGAATTAAAAATAAATCAGCTCAGCAGCAGTGAGGGCCTGACCCCACCACCCAGCCCCCAGACGGGGCTCTCACACGCGGGAGGGCAGGCTCCAGGAGAGCAGTGCGTGCAGCCCACTCCCCTGGAAGCCCGAAAACCACTGGCAGTACCCCCTAGAATTCCAGCTGCCTGGCAACATGGGAGAGGCAGGGGCTGGACCTGCTCCTTGCGGGGCACAGGGCAGGCAGGACTGTGCCAGGTCGGGCATGAGAGGGTCACAGGCACAGTGCCAGGCCTCGGCACTAGGGACGATTTCCAATGTGGCGGCACTAGGCGGAGCCCATGTGGCCAGATACCCAGAAACCAAGTATCAGTCCAGCTGCGGGCAGCCAGGCTGCTACGGCCCAGAGCAGCCCCCATTGGCCTGTCCCACTGTGCAGCTGCGGGAGCAGCGGTCAAGAAGGACGGCCACATGCACCCAGGCTAGATGGGCCCTCGGTGCTCACACAGCCACGAGTGACAGGAATGTCATGCTTTACAGGAGCCGGTGTGACATGCTTCAGTCACACGAGCAGCTGGTGGCTGGACCACACCAGGGAGGGCTGCCCAGCCTTGGTCCCCCACTGGACACCTCTGAGAAGACAGTTGCTGACGATCAGCAGGGGCCTGGGGTGGGACGTCAGCTGGCCGGGCCTCCTGCAGCAGGGCACAGTGTGGCCACGCAGGACTCGCGGTGGAGGGACTCGGAGTAGAGTCCAGGCTCAGGCACAAGCTGGGGCGGGGGGGTCCCAGGGAGGGCACAGAGCTCAGGCCCAGGCCAGCTGTGTCGGCTGCCCCTCACCCGGACAGCACCCTGAGGCTGCCCATCTTGATGCCCCCAGACCCAGGAAGAAGACAAGTTCTGTGGGGCAGCCCAGGTGCTGGGGGGATCCCAGGTTCTGGAACTGCAGAGACAAGGCAACAAGACTGGGAGGTCACAGGCCAGACCTGAGACAGGAGGATCTGAGACTGGGACCTGAGACGGGGGAAGCCAGGCAGCCCCGTGGGGAACCCAAGGAACAGAACAGGGAGCAGCGGGCGGAGGGAGCAGCAGAAGAGGCTCCTCCTGTGGGCACCCTGTCCCTCGTGGTCCCTCCTGAGGGAAGAAAACCACAAAGTCTCAGGCCTGAGATGGCCTCACAGTCTGAGGACAACTGTCTTTGTTTTACAAATAAGGAACCTGAGGCACAGAGAGGGGACTGCTCCCCAGAAGAGGGGGGTGCACCAGGCCCCATGGGGTCCGTGATGGCCAGGGTTCCTGCGGTGATGGGCACAGCTGTGTGTGCCACGGCCTTGCTGGGCACCTGCCTGGGACAGGAGCCACCACCGGATTCTTCAGGGGACACCTGGGACACCCAAAAGCTAAAACCTCTCTCCTCCCTGGTGAACCCTGGCTTAAGTTTAACCACAAACCCCTGCACCCTGGCAGGCTGGTAGCCATCGCTCAACAAAGTGCATATTAAATCAAATACCAACGAACAAAGCAAATAAGAAAACACCCAGGAAGTACAGCCCCCCAACCCCCCAAAATGGGGGAGCTCAGAGGCAACTTCCCCACAACCTTCATGGGGGCTGGTGGCAGAGAGACCCCAGGCACAAGGAGCAGGGGACAGGGAACACGTGGTGGGACCTCCATCACAGGGCTCACACCAGGGCCTGCTGCCACCCCCACCTAGGACAAGCTAGACACCAAAGGCTGGACCTGGAGCCACAGGACAAGTACACGGAGCTCAGGAATGGGCAGGAACCACTGTGGACTGGCCATTACACCAGGGTGGCCTCCCCCACACAGGGAAGGGCACGGGACCTCCTGCTCCTCCCCAGAGAGCAGACCCCACTCGCCCAGAGGGCAGCCAGCTCTGCTCCTGGCGTGCAGGGCCAGCCACCCTTGGGGACCAACCCTGACCCAGCACAGACCCCCAAACATCCTTACCCACCTCCCCGTCCCCACCTGGGCCCGGGCACTGGGGACTCCAGCTCTCCATCGGGCTCTCAGGGACCCTCTCAAAGGAAACCCAGCCCAGAACAGGCGCGCTCACATTGCTCCCAGGGTGGCCTGCGGGAAGGGGCTCCACGTCCATCCCCCCAGCACCCACCCTCTGAACCCCAACTCCGCGGAAGTGGGGACGAAGGCCCAGAGCCAGGAGATGGCTTTCCAGGGCTGAAGAGGCGGCAGAGAGCAGACCGCCAGGCGGGCCCAGCCTCCCTGCAGCCCCACAGCTGCCTCTACCCATCACTCTGGGACTTGTGCTGCCCCCGGGATGGCCCTGCAGGGCGGCTGGCTCGGAGCCCACAGGCCACTGAGCAAATGTGCGAAAGGAGCCAGACACCACCAGCCCCCAGGCCGCCCTGCCAAAGTCTCCATTCTGAGTGTGTGTTAAGTGGCCGCCCTGGAGCCTCCTTTACCAACGTCCCCACTGAACACTCACTCCACTCTACCAGCAGCCCTTGGGGCCCAGGTCCTTCTCCCCAGGGGCCAGCACTGGCTCTCCAGCTTGTCCCCAGGGGCCATAACATTTCTGAACCTCAGCAGGAGGATCTAAGATTGAATCCTGCCACTGTCCTACTCCACTAGGGCACCCTGGCCCCCAGCTCATGCTGCTGCAAGAAATACCAAGATCAATTCAACCAAGGTGAAGGGATAAACAAAATGTAGTCTGTCCATACAGTGGAATAGTATTCAGCCATTAAAAGGAATGAAATACCGACCCAGGTCCCAGAACACCATGCTAATTAAAGAATCAGACACAAAACCATGTGAGGCAGGATCCATTTATAGAAAATGCAGCTGGGCTCCGTGGTGCACACCTGTAGTCCCAGTTACTTTGGGAGGCTGAGGCAGTAGGATCACTTAAGGTCCAGACACCCTTGGGGACCAACCCTGACCCAACACAGACCCCCAAACAAGACCAGGAGTTCAAAACCAGCCTGGGACCCCATCTTAAAAAAAAAAAACCTACACACACACACACACACACACGCACACACAACACCCAGACCAGACAGAGGCACAGAGACAGCACACTGGTGGACAGCAGTAGGGGTATAGTAAACCATGGTGTAATGGGCATGGGGTTTTCTTTTGGGGTGATGGAAATGTTTTATAACCTGATAAGAGTGATGATTATAAACACTGGATTTGCCAAATGACTGTGAACTGTACACATTCAAATGGTTAATTTTTTATTACGTAAGTTTCATGTCGGCTTTAAAGCCATCCATTCCACTCCTCACCTAGAGCAGCCCCAGCCCCAGCTGCATCTCCGTCACACCCAGTGCCCGAGCTGGGCTCTTCCAGCAGACACCTCCAGGCCCTGTGTGGTGGGCCCCCCGAAGGACACGGGGGGGGGAGGCCCCCCTCCCATACTGCAGGTCAGCTCCTGTCCCCACCAAGCTCACAAGTCAAACAGCAAGTGAGCACCCAGAACCCTGCCCTGCCCCCAGGCCTGGCAGCCCCTCCACAAGCAGAAAGAGATGGCCAGTCCTCACCTGACTGCACACACCCCCACCCATGAATGAATCCGCTGAATGCCTGGGTGGTGACACACGGTGGCCAGAATTAAACTGGTTCCAAGTAGGTTGGGAACCAAGGTGATCTCCCCAGAGAGGCCAGAAACCAGTGCTGCATCCTTCAGCTTGACCAGGTAATTTCTTGGACCAGAGGGTGCAAGGCGTGGACCCCTGCTTCAGAGGGGCTCCGCACAGCATTTACTTAGCCCAACACCTGCCTGTCCCGCCCTGGGGGAGAGGAACAACAGGGTGCCTCTGCAGAAACCTGAACAAGTGCCGAGCTCCCAGGGGAGGAGGCCTGGGGCTGCGGAGGGGAATGCCGGCCCAGCACCGCGCAAGGCCCACTAGAACAAAGGCATTTCCGTGGGCTCACAGCTTTAAATTGCAACAGGAAGCAATCGGGAAAAATAATTAGGTGGCGACTAGCTGCCTTCATTCCAGGCCTCAAGAAGTACCCATCTGTCAGAAAATCAGGCACAACCCATCTGTCAGAAAATCAGGCACAACCTGGGAGAACCATCAAGATGGTCCCTTCCATTTTAGGACTGATTACCACTTAGCTGGCGTCCCCAGGCCTGGCTTCCTAATGTTAAAACAATCAACTCTATTTTTTTTTTTTTTTTTTGCCTCGTACACAACTGAACTCCACAGATGTAACTCTTTTTCCTTGGGGTGTTGAATCCCACGCCCCTCAGGCATCCGATCCCAGCAACGTCACCCCAAAACGCACAGGAAATCCAAAACTGCAATGAGGTGGAAAGCGATGCAGCCTGCTTAGAAACCCCACCTTTAAAACAAACAGCTTCCCAAAGAACCCCTTCTGCCGCGGTGACCCAGGCATTTCCGGAAAGAGAAGGAGCAGCGCTGGCCTGAACGATCCAGACCGGCATTGTTTTGGCTTCACCTTGTTTTGCTAGCACCAGAGGAGGCCCAAAAATGTAAACACCATTCCCGGGAGGGAGAAACTTGGGGTGCGACTCCCACGGAACTCCAGGCTTGCACTGGGCACCAGGCCGGCTGGAGCAAACAAGTGCCGGGCTCTCCCTGCTCCTGGCCACCCCCCAAACCTCCATCCAGAGGCCCCGGCACAGGGAATGTGAGCACAGATTCAGGGCCAGCCCCTGCAGTGGCCACACTGGAAATATTCAGAGAGACAGCTGTTGGCCTCGATGTGAAGCCCAGACAAAGAGACCTGAGGCTCCCTCAACCCTAAACTGCCACCAACAGAACACCAGGTGTGCACAGGCACTTGCGGGCGGTGTTCACTTGGACAGCCACACTCCAGAAAAACAAAACACACACACGAATTAGAACGACTTAGGTAGCAAGAGGCTTGCTTCAAAAACCACATGGCAATCTCCAAATTAAAAGAACATGTGTAGCCTTTCCAACTGCTTAGGTTTTCCAAGTCCTCCCGACCTCAGCTCCACCCCAAGGGACACACCAAAAAAGTTAGAGACGGTTCCCAGCCTGCCACCAACCCCACCCGCGGGGACAACTGAGGCAGGAGCACAGCTGCCCACACATCCCCACACTCGGGGACCACGTCACCCCACGCAGCCGGCCCTGGGGTTGGGCACTGGTCAGTGACGGCCGGGCGCCAGCCTGTGGGGTCCCAGTGACCAGATGGGTCCTTCGGGTCGTGCGGGCACCTGGCAGGTGTCATTCGGTTTGGAAACCGACAGCCACGCAGTTCAAAGGGGCAGCAGCACGGGCCAGGCCGCTCAGAACTTTCTCGCAGCAACTTAAATCAGCTCTCGGAGCTCGCAGGCCGCGCGGCCAGCTCCCGGCGAGTTCCCGGGACGCTCCCGACAGGCCAGGCCTGCCCCGCTCCGCCCCGGGCCACCGCTCCCCGCTCGGCGCGGCCGCCCCCGTGCCCGCGGGCAGGTGAGGACCCGCCCGCGCCGCACCTGGCGGCCGGCGGGTCGCTGCCCACCGCGCGCCCTGCCCGCCGGCCCGGGACGCCGCGTCCCCGGGGAGGGCCCGAGGTCCAGACAAAGGGCCCGCGCGGCCCCGGGGCCGAGGGGTCCGCGGCGCGCGCCCGACTCCCCAACTTGCGAAGTCGGCTCCCGGCGGCGCGCGCCCGGCACTCGGCCGCCGGGCGCCGGGCCATTGTCCGCGCGGCCCGCGCCCACCTACCCGCGGCGGGGGCCAGGCTGCAGCACAGCGCCAGCAGCAGCAGCGGCGGCGGCGGCGGCCGGGGCGGCGCCGCGTCCATGTTGTCCGGCCGGACGGGCCCGCGCGCTCACTCGGGCTCCATGGCGCGGCGGCGGCGGCTCCTCGCGCGGCTCCCGGCGCCTCCCGCCTCCCCCTCGGGCGCCGCGGACCAGGACGACGGGGGAGGAGGGAGCAGGGCGCGCGGGAGCGGAAGCCGCGCCGGTCTCCGCCCCCCGCCGCCGCCGCCCGCGCCCCCCGCGCCGGCCGCGCCCTCCCGCGGGCGCCCCCCGGAGCCTCCCCGGCCAGGCGCCGCCCGCCCGCCCCGCGCCGCCCCGCAGGCCGCGCGCCCGGCTTCCGCGCGCCAGGCCCGCAGGCCCGGCCAGTCCCGGAAGCAGGTGTGTCACCTGTAGAGCCAGCTGCGGGGACCCGGCCCTTACGGGTGGGGAAACTGAGGCACGGGACCGGCGGGGTCGCCTGGAGCACCCGGCGAGCCTCCTCGGGGCTGGGAGTCCGGGCCCCGCGCCAGGGCTGCGCGCTGCCCGGCGACCTCCACCACCGGAGCCGGGCAGGGTCCCGGGAGCGAGGAGGGTCCGCCACACCTGTCCTCACTTGGGGACGGCGGAGAAAGGCTATGGAGCAGGCCCAGAAGTGGACGTAGTGGTCGGGCTGGGAGTGGGTGAGCTCCACGTTTGACTTTTAAACCGAACGCACGCCATCGACGGTCATATTCGATATCAAAAGACTGAGCGATAGCCACGGTGGCCAACACCTGCTGGGCAGGCCGAGGGGAAGCCCCTGGGCCCCACACTCACCCTTGAGTCCCCTGGTCAGCAGGCAGGGAGCTCGGGGCAAGCCACCCCAGCCTCAGGGCCAGAGGGGCGAGGAGGGGCTGTGGACCAGTGGGCCCAACCACCGGGCCTTTGACAGGCATAGGTGAAACCTCCCGGCCTTCTTCACCGGTGAAAAGCAAGGCTACATGCCTCACATGAACACACCTCTACCCAGGCTGCAGTGTGACAGTGTCACAGAGCCACTGGTCAGGCAGAGAGCCTCGATGCCCTCATGGGCTTTATACACTAGGAGGAAACAAAAATAAATAAATTAAAATAATACAGAAAAAGTAAACAACAGCTTCATTAAGAGCCTGAAGAAAGCCATGGAAAGAAAGGGTGTTCTGTCTGAGGACACCTGGGGACCAGGAGCTTGTGCTTGGAGGAAGCATCAGGCAGAGGAAACCCCAGGTGAAGGCCCCAGGGCAGGAGCTCGGCGGCTGGGCTTGTGGGGGATCCACCAAGGGCCCAGGTTGCAGAAGCTGGAGGCTGGGGTGGAAAGCTAGGCCTATTCCTGTACCTCTCCACTCCATTGCCCCTTCTCCCTCCTCCACTTCACCTGGCTGTGGCCACAATGGCCTCACGGGTCCTCAGCCTAAGACATACTCCTGCCTCAGGGCATTGTCCTTGCTGTTCTCCCTGCTGGAACTCCTTTATCCCACTTACCCACCTGTCTCACTCCCTGACCTCTTCAGGTCTCCAGCCAGGCCTTCCTTGAAGGCCGCCCTTTGAAAACTGCAAACCACATGCCAGGCACAGTGGTGCACCCCTGAAATCCCAGCAGCTCAGGAGGCTGAATCAGGAGGATCCAGAGTTCAAAGCCAGCCTCACCAAAAGCAAGGTGCTAAGCAACTCAGTGAGACCCTGTCTCTAAATAAAATACAAAATTGGGCTGGGGATGTGGCTCAGTGGTCAAGTGTCCCTGAGTTCAATCCCCTGGGCCCCAGGAAAAAAAAATTGCAAAACACAGCCCTCCACCACCCACCCACCTTGCCAGCACTGCCTGCTGGGTCTCTCTGCTTTGCTTTTCTGTTTTGCACCAATCACCATCTGACACGCTGCTATCTATCGTCCCTCCACTAGAGTGGACGTTCCAGGAGAATAAGCTCTGTGTTTGTTTAGTTCCCTGAGTTTCCTGTGCCTAGACCAGGGCCTGGCACATAGTAGGTGCTCGATAAGTATTTGTTGGAAGAACAAATAAAAGTGAAAGATCTAATTTCCATTTCTAAAAGTAGTACTCTGGCAGCTGAGTGGTGATGGGACACTCAGGCGGATGTGGGGACAGGTCAGCAGGGGGGCAGGATGGTAGGAGCCAGGAGAGTGGCATCTGGAGGAGCTGGAGTCAGGCTTCTGCAGGAAGAGCTGATGGGACTTGCTAAGGTCACTGGCTGTTGGGAGGGGAGGGACCCAAGTGGCCCGCCTGCAGTAATGGCTCTGCTGGACACTCAGTACAGCAACTGGTCCAAAGTTCAGGTCCAGATTCTAAATTAGGAAGGGAGAGGAGAAGTGAAGCGCTTACAGCCAGTTGTGCCAAGAATCACAAGGAAAATGTACCAAGAATTTATATATATATATATATATATATCAAGAAGGGGCTACCAGAGACTCCCAGGGAGGGAAGGGACTGGGCCCCAGGTCCCCAGGCACATGAGTGCAAGACCCCAGGTTTCCTCGCTCCAGTAGAACTTCCAGAAAGAAAAACTTTCTGAAGAATTCTCCAGAACGCCTCACTCTTTCTTCCTGTAGGATTCTGACGTTACAAGGACAGTAATTTTTAGACTCTTCAGCGATGTAACGAGCAACCAGAGAACGTGCTAAGCTTCCACTTCCCGAGGAGCTGCCCTCTGGGCTCACAGGCCACCGCACTCCTCCCGGGCCTGGCGCTTGGAAGCACTCTCCGTTCATTCCCCGGGGGTCATGAGGGCCCAGCACCTGTTCCGTCTAATCGTTTCCGGGGACAGGGGCTCAACCGGGTCCAAGTGGGGCCCATCAGAGGCCGTCTATGCCCCGTGACACTTGATGCAAAGCAACTCTTTGGGTTCCCTCCCAAGCTGGAACGTGCTGACTTGGGAGAGCTATTCCGGGCACAGGAGCCCCTCCCGCTGGCAGGCTGACAGGAGTGGACAGAGGTGTGCCCTGGGCCCTCTGAGCCACCGCACCCTCCCCAGGGAGCCCCAGGGAGGCCCCCAGTGGGATGCCCACCGACCGCCCATCCCTCAGAGCCCACAGCGGGCACCACCTCCCCACGACCCTGCGCCAGGAATGGGCAAGAGGAGGCGCCAGCAGTGTGGGGGCGGGGAGGGCCCCCGGAAGGCTTGGTGGAGCTGCAGGGCCGAGGCTGGACTTTGCCCTCTCTGGGCCTCTTCATAAAGTGGTAAAGATGCTCAACTCCTGTCTGTCCCCAGTGTTGATGCGAGCCTCAAGTAAGACTTGTTGAAACACTGTGTCCATGAAAACCGTGGTGAGCGAGTGCCCAAGACGGGCTGGGAGTGGGTGGGCCAGGCACCTGCTGGCAGCCACCCCTCCTCCTCCCTCCAGAAGTCGTCATCTGTCCCTTGTGACTCTGCAGCAGGTTGTTCAGCCCTCCTGGTCATTCTGCTGGCCGTCAGCTTGCCTCCGGGGAAGGAGGCCTGGACAGGTCCTGGAACGTTTGGTCCACTCAGCAGAGAGGGACATGCGGGTCTCATTTTCCCATGAAAACACCTGAGCTGGGTGCAGTGGCGCATGCCTGTCATCCCAGCGGCTTGGGAGGCTGAGACACGAGGATTGCGAGTTCAAAGCCAGCCTCAGAAAAAACAAGACGCTAAGCAACTCAGTGAGACTGTGTGTCTAAATACATACAAAACAGGCTGGGGACCTGGCGCAGTGGGCGCTGGGCTCGGCCTTGGGTGTGCACCTGTATCTGTCCAGTGGAGTCTCCCTCTCTGTTTCCTGACCGTCCTGTGAGCTGCTCCCCTCTGGCGCACTCTCTAGCCGTGATGACCCGCCTCACCTCGAGCCCCCAGAGTGGAGCCGGCCTTCTATGGACTGAGACCTCTGAACCCTCAGATAAACTTTTCCTCCCTTAAACTGTGCTGGTGGGTCTTTCCGTCAAACGGCCGCCTGCTGAAGCCCTGCCGTCCGACTCCTGGCCTCCAGCTCCACGAGAGAGACTCCTGCTGTCATAAGCCCCCCAATTAGCGGTGATTTGTTTAAATGGCCACAGGAATCTAACTCAGCCCTAATCCTCACGACCACAGAGAAGGAAACCAAGATCAGAGAAGTAGGGACTTGCCCAGTGCCATCTGTCTTCATGCTAAGAGGGCCAGTGGGGTAGCTGCAGAGTCTGTGGCCTGTGAATTGAAAATACTTACTCTCTCGCCATCTATGGAAACATCTGCCCACCTCTGGTCCAGAGGGTCAGAGGGCAGTACTGCTCTACAAATAGATAAAGCAGGGAGAGAGGGTCAAAGGTCGAGAAGGCCCACTAGGAAGGCCATGTCTGTCCAGGCCTGAAGGAAGAGCAGTCCCAAGTCTTTCAGCCGTGCAAAGGCCCTGAGGCAGAGTGAGGCACTGGAGCCCTGGAGCAGAGAATTGAGAAGGCACTGGAGCCCTGGGGAAGAATTGAGAAGTCCCTGAGGAGCCATCATGCTGGTCTCAGTTCAAGGTGGTGGTGACCACGGTGGCAGCCACAGCCATGGTGAGAAGCACACGGATTCTGGGTCTCTGAGAGGGTAGAGAAGATGGGAGGACTTTTGGCTGGAGCAGCTGGAGGGCTCACTGAGGTATTGCACACCTCAGGGGAACGATCCTGGGCTCAGAGGGTAGAACGAGGAGTCTCACCTTGAACCTGGGTGGAGATCCTTTCAGGGGCAGCAGCACGGGCGGGCGGGGGCTCAGGGCCGGGGCGGGCAGGACGTGGAGTGTGGACTGTGTCCTGGAGGAGCAGTTGTGAAGAGGGAGGTCCAGCAGCCCAAGGCCTCCAGGTTCAGAGGGGAGAGGGCAGGGCTCAGGGTCAGAGGTGCGCAGAGGAGGCCAGAGAGTGAGTGGGGGTAGCGCCAGGCATGGAGGCCACTGGGGTGGAGTGACTGGGCCTAACGTGGGCCCCTGCACAGGACCTTGGTCAGGGAGGGCCGGGCGCCCCGGTGGGAGCTTGGCGGGATGCAAGGGGCCCCCTCGGGGTCTAGGCCCGAGGCTCTGTTCCCAGCACCTGGATGAAACCTGGGCAGCTGTCCTGGGTCTGTGCTCACTCAGGTGCAGCGAAGCGCTTGGGTCCTTCCTGGTCCAAGAACAGCCTGAGTTCGGGACCTGCACGTCCAGTTCAGGTCTGATGATCCACAACTCTGCAGTCTATTCAAAGCCAGGTTCTCCCCTCCTCTAGTGGCACCGGGCTTTGCCACAGGGTTGCCAGGTGCCGGAGGACAGCTCAGCCTCTTCTCTCTCTGCACCTGCCCCCGGCTCAGTTGCTTCTGTTTCTTCCAGACAGGAGTGGGCATGGGGGCACAGAAGGGACAAGGTCTGGTGCCCGGACCCTGTAGGTCTGGCAATCCTGGTTCCTTCTAATTGTTGGTTCCTTCTCTCATGAGATCTTCTGGACAATGTCACACAGTGTCTGATCCCTGTGGTCAACCCTCGGCCATCCTCTGGGCATGCAGCTGACCCCAGCAAGGCCGTCTTGTTCCATGGCCGGCCAGGCAACCTCAGTCACAGCCTCGGCCTTGAAGTTATCAGGCACAGAGCTAACGCGTCGCCCCCTCGCTCCCCGGGCTCCAGGGAACACGTGCCCATGTGGCTCCCTGATGCTCTCCTGTCGGGCTTGGAGCCACACGCCATCTCCCCCTTCACCCACTTCTCCTCCACGCTCTCGAGGTGGGTGCTGAGCTCATCAGGGCGCCAGCCACCCCAATGTGCTCGGCACTGAAGGGTTCCCAAGGACATGGGACATTCAGGGCTAAAACTGGGAAAGTCTCACTCAATGGAAGTGAGATGGCGTCCCTGGGGCCTGAGCACGTGCAGGACCCCAGGGGAGAGTAAAGCAGACGGCTGCAGAGCCTGCCGCTCAGGAGCCACCAACCTGTTTCCGCACATCAGAGCTGTTAAGAAAAGAGTGGAGAGATTCTTCCAGACCCAAAGAAATGAAGATATCCTGACCCATCGAATCGTGCTCAGAAAACGCCTGACAACATCGTGTTCTGGGTGGGTCTAGGGCTCAGTGTGGAGCGCTTGGTGGAGCATGTGTGAGGCACTGGGTTCGATTCTCAGCACCGCATGTAAATAAGTGAACGAAAAAAGGTCCGTCAGCAACTAAAAAACTTAAAAAAATGAACAACGACTTGCGTTTCTGTGGGTGTGCCTGAGCAGTCCTGCTTGTCCAGGAGGGTGTACTGAGGAAGTGACTTCCAAACCAGGTCACGGGGGCGGGGGAGGGGGGGCACAGACATCAGGCCGCGTGCAACACGCTTACAATATTCACACTTCTGGAAAATGTGGCAAAACCTTAACAAGTTTGGAACGTAGGTATGAAGTGGTGGGGTCGCTGTTTAAGCGGGGATCGACCTGCGAGCTTGGATCAGGGATGGCTCCCGCCTCGTGGAGGAACTGGCTGGACAGTTCCTCCTCCTCATGCTCAGGAGGTGGGTCCAGGTGGAACCTTCCAGGCCCCTCAGAGTTCTGGGCTGGAGCACTCGTGACTCCCAGCCCTGAGAGCCCCTCCCTTCTGGTCCTGTCTCCCTTCTTTAAACAAACAAGAAGAAACAGACACCTGGCCGTCTCCCTCATGCTCTCCTCAATGCCCCACCACCTGCCAGACCTCTCTGCAGGACACACTCCGCCCAGTGGGGTCCTGATAGGGACCGGACATCCCCAGCAGCAGTGACGGGAGGGAGGCCAGCAGAGGTGTCAGGGACCAGGAGCTTCACCTAGAGGTGGCAGAGGAGGGAGAGGACCTGGAGGTGATGGCCGGGGACACCTCTGCTGGGCCCTGGCTGTGCAGGCTCCAGGACGGCCCCTCCCCTCTGCTGGGGTCTCAGAAGCAGCAGCAGCCCCCAGACTCTGGTAGGAGTGAGGAGGACTTGCCTGGCTCCCTGGGCTGGCCAGAGGCTGGCACCCAGGGCTGGGCCTTGGGGAGCATGGCTCTGTGCCCAACTCCTCGTCAGCAGACGTCGCAGGACTTTGCACCAAGACTATCTTCTCCACACAGGTCCCCTGGCTTTGCCAGTTAAGCCGTGACTTTTCTAGGAGGACGAATGAGCCTGGACTTGCTTATTAAATTCACATAACGGCCACTCCAGGAAGGTCTTAATCCATGCCCGTTTTACAGAGGGGAAAACTGAGGGCCCTGAGAGAGCAAGGGGTAGAGGGGAAGACCCCTTACTTCTGTTCCCCACCAGTCCTCCCCGCTGTTCTACTGGGCGAAGCCTGAGGTGTCACAGTCCCCTCCGGGTCCTTGGGCCTGCAGTGTGCTGTGTGGCCACGAGAGGGCAGCATCAAGCTGTGCTGCCCTTGGGAGCAGGTCCCTCCTGAAGTGGAGCAAAAGTATCTCAGTTGTCAGCAAGGGAGTGGGCGGGGGCAGGGAGGTGGGGGCCTGGCCAGAGACAGCAAGAGCACACACCCACTGCAAAGATGAAAGGCCCCGGCTTGCAGGTCATGGGACACTGTGGGAACCTTACTGCCTGCCACCAGGTGACCTAGGGCAAGTTGTCTAACCCTGGGGGAACTTGATTTTCCATCTGTTCTGTTGGGAATAAGAGTACCCCCAGGCTTGGCGGTGACAGGAATTAAGGAAAAAAACAGGTAGCAAGCGTAAAATGCTACCACCCGGGGCAGGGGACCTCCGGTGGCTGCAGCTTCCCTGCATGGACCTGGAGGAGGGGCTTCTGTAGACAACTCCTCAGTCTTGGGTGTGGCCTCGCGGCCTCTTCTCAGCTGGCTCCAGCAGCTGCCCCCACTCACCCTACCCACTCCCCAGCGTGACCTCCGGCTCTCCTGCTGCTGACCCCTTCCTGGGCCTCTCTGCTTGGCAGTGCTGTGCATCCAGGGCTTTGCCCTGCTGCCCCACCCAGCTGAGGGCTCCACCTGGCCCATCCCCTGGGTTTCCACCTCGGTGGTGGCAAGTCTCAGCAAGGGTGCTTCTGCAGGCCACCCCAGATCCCCACTAACCTGTGAGCGCCTCAGGCAGGGACCCTGTGATCCACAGGCAGCGCCTGTCCTTCCTCGGCCTGCCCTCAGCCTGCGGTCCACAGCTCTCTGCTGGCGCTGAGCACCCATGCAGCCCAGCAGGCCTCTCACAACCTCATTCTGTGCTCAGAGAGGCTAAGTACCTGGCCTGGGGCCACAGCCTGGGGCCACTGCTGAGCTGGGGACCTGCCATTTGCACCTGGACTCTGTCCACTGCGTGGTGCACAAACCCTTGTCTGAGGTTTGTCTCCTGGGCAGTCAAGGATGCTAACTCACTACCAGAGCCCCTCAACCCACACAGGGGCTGCCGAGGGCCAATTAGTGGCTGCTTTGGTGGCTGTTCTCCCTGTCCCTGTCCTGGGCCAGGTTTGCCACATCTTGGGGAAGGAAAGCTTTAGGCACATCTCTACTGTCATTCAAGCCCGTCTCTCCCCAGGGTTCAGGACCCTCAGCCCAGCCCAGCCTATTGGTGAACAGGCGGAATGCTGGGAGGATGCTCCCCTTACCCCTTGCCACCCCAACAGGCAGCTCCCATCCATGACAGGTGAGTCCAGGGACATGCAAATGGCACGCGGCCTCTTCTCAGACCTAGGACACTAAGATGATATCCCCTGTCGATTTTTCTATTAAGATATTCTTTATCTCAAATATTTCAACCAACTCTCTTTGTTAAAGACTTTTTTTTTATTTTCAGTTGTAGTTGGACACAATACCTTTATTTTATTTACTTATGTGGTGCTGAGGATGGATCCCTGGCCCCAACCCTTGAGCCAACTCTTTACAGGTTAAAGGAATAAAGCCCTCGTTCATCATATATGTATGTGTGTGTGTGTGTGTGTGTGTGTGTGTGTGTGTGTATGTTATACATGGACACAATCTCTTTATTTTGTTTATTTATTTATTTAATGTGGTGCTGAGGGTGGATCCCAGTGGCTCACAGGTGTGAGGCAGGCGCTCACCACTGAGCCACAACCCCAGCCTCCCCCCCATCATATATATTGCCAAAACAAAAAAAAAACCTTCCCAATATATACAGGTTGAACATCCCTAATCCAAAAATCCAAAATCTAAAAGTTTTGGAGGGCCAGCAAGATGCCACAGGTGGACCATTCCACACCTGGCCTCACGTGACAGTCACGGTCAAGATGCAGGTGCACTGGGAAGTGACCTTCGGCCTGTGTAGGGGTGTATATGAAACACAAAAAACATGTTCAGACTTGGGACCCATCCCCACGAGAGTCATCACGTATATGCAAATATTCCAAATACAAAGAAAAGTTCAAATTCCAAAACACCTGGATCGTGATAGTCTGCATTTAACTTTATAATACCTTTGATCTGGAGTGTTGCTTTCTGCCTTCTTTGCAGTTCACGTTTCCTTCTGCCCTCAGAAGGGCCTTCCGCCCTCCAAAGTTGAGAAAGCGGTACAGGCCTCACTTCTAGAATGTTCACTGGGGACACTCACACCTTGTTTGGGCCAAGCCCCATTTTGAAGTACATCAGGCATCTAATTGTATTTTTTCCCAGTTGGCATTGAGTCATCCTCACCCTACACTGAATAATCTATTTTTTCCCTACTGACTTGAAAAGCCACTTTTGATCCTTCTCGGTTCCACTCTGTTCCTCTGTCTCGGCCAGCACCCTCGAGGCTTGCATCCTCACGGCTGAATATCTTAACACATTCCAACACAGCGTTCCGAGAGTCGCCTGCCTCCTGCTTAAACTCTTCCAGACAAATTTTAGAACATCCTGCTAAGTCCCTTCCCCAAAGAAGCCCTGCTGGACTTTGATTGAATAACATCAAATTTTTTAACTTCCCTTAGGAAGGACCAAGACTTGAACAGCGCTGGTAGGTCCTGCTGACGGGACACACCACAGAGCCTGCCAGGGGCCCGCGTCTCCTGCAGCAACAGAACCCTTGTGCTTTCTCATGGCTGCGGCTTCTGGTAGACTCTTGGCAGACTTTCCGAAGGTTTGCTGATGTCCCTTGATGAGCAGTTTTCCGGTCACATATCCTGTTCGGCCTCAGCGCAGCTACTGAGGCTCTTTATCACTTTGAAAATGGCCATTGTCTTCTGTGGTTTTTCTATTTTGGGATGATTCTGACTTGGGAAGAAGATTTACAAAACAGGCCGGAGAGTTCTTCTCCCCTCTGTGAACCCAGGTTCCTCCTCTGCTCACATCTTATGTAACCATAGAACAGCTGTCAGGCCCAAGACCTTAAACCGGTCACCCTCAGCTTCCTTGTCCCAGTCCTGAGCCCCAGGGCGGGAGCGGCCTTTCTCCACAATCCGGGAAGGTCAGCCCTTCCCCTGCCCCCATTTTCTTTCTTTTCTTTTCTTTTCTTTTCTTTTCTTTTCTTTTCTTTTCTTTTCTTTTCTTTTCTTCCTTCCTTCCTTCCTTCCTTTTTTTTTCTTTCATACTGGGGATTGAGCAAGGGTCTCCACCACTGAGCCACACCGCAGCCCTATTTTGAGATTGATTTAGAGACAGGGTCCCACTGAGCCGCTTAGTGCCTCGATAAGTTGCTGAGGCTGGCTCTGAACTCGCGAGCCTTCCGCCTCAGCCTCCCCAGCCCCTGGGAGGGCAGGCATGGGCCACTGGGCCCAGCTCATTTTTTGCTACGTTTGAAGACTACTGGTCAGCTGTTCTGTGAAATACCCCGGCTCTGGGTTTTATCAAGGTGAGAGCTCACCGAGAGGACACTGGGCATGACGTGCGTGCTCAATGCGCCGTGTCAGGGGCGGGCGGTGCGGATGGCATGACCCGGTGCTGGCCTCTTATTTGAAACCCATGTGCTGCCTGCCCGGAGTCTCCACTGTAAAGTGACCATTTCCCCCTTCTTAATTACTTGATTATTTTAGGGGAGATAGTTTGAGAATCTGCCAATGTTCTGTCTTTGTTTTGGTTTTGGTGGTGGGGACAGAACCCAGGGTCGCTTACCACTGAGCCACACCCCAGCCTGGATACTGATTTTCATTCTTTGTGTTTTTTCATCTAACGCTGTCATGATTGTGTTACTCAGGTTGTTCTGACTTTGGTCCTGAGGGTCGTCTCAGTTTGACTTCGGTGGCTTTTTATCACGTGTCCCCGCCCCTTTTCTTTAGCACCCTCTGGCACCACAAGAAGCCCCCCCCCCCCCCGTCATCTCCTATCCCCCTGTCCTGGAATTAGTCAGTTCTCCGGGGAGCCCCGGTTCCTTTTACGGGACAATGGTTTTGGAGAACAAGCTCTGTGTGCTAGGTTTGTCTCGCGTTTTAAAGGTCATCTTCTCAGTCTCGGTTGGGGATTCCTAGCTATTTAGTGACATCAGCTGCAAAACGGGAGACGATTCTGCTCTTTCCCTTCCAGTGTTTCTACAGTCTTCATCCTTTATCTAGACAGCATGGTTTAAAAAAAAAAAACTTTTCATTATAGACCAGTTTCAGATTTACAGAACAGCTGCACCGGTAGCCTGCAGCGGTCCCCTGGGACACAGAGGTGCCCCACTGCTACCATCTCATCGCAACGCGCCCTGCCCAGGGAGAAGGCAGCATTAACTGGAGCCCGTGGCGCCTACTCGGACTTCCTCGGTCTTGACCTGATGTCCTTTTCCCGTTTCAGGACACCACATGGGACCCTGTGCCACCCGAGGACATCCTGTCTTCCCAGGCCCCTCTCGATGGGGACGGTTCCTCAGACTTGTCTCCTTCTTGACCTGGGGGTTTCGGCGGCTCTGGGTGGGTTTCCGTGGCTGTGACGGGACGCCTGACGCTGCGTTGTTCATCAAGCGCAGCCTTTTACCCCCGAGTCCTGGAGCCTGAGACGCCTCAGGCCAAGGGGCCCACAGGTTCAGTCCGTGGTAATCAGTGGCGCTTTGCTGCTGTGTCCTGTGGGGACGGGGACCTGTGTATTCACCTGCTGAAGGTGCCAGGAGGGGGGCACTGCCCAGCCCTTTGGTAACAGCAGTGCCCTCGTGAGGGTGGACCCTCGAGAGGCCAGCGGGGCACCTCCCAAAGGCCACGTCTCTGATACTGCTGCACTGGGGAACACGGGCCTTTGGGGGACAATTCGGACCACAGCAACCCGTCAGCCACCTTGGAGGATGCTGCTCCATTCCCAGGATTTTGTTCTGGGAATCAGACTGGTCTTGGTTTTGGGGACAAGGCCACAGAGGAAAGTGGCTTTCTGGTGACTTGGGTTCTGGGTATATACTGTCCACAGGACTTATCCCGGCAGCTGGTGACCCTGAGACTTCCCTGTCCCCCGGGGCTCTCCTTGGAAGGAGGTCCTGAGCAGGACCCTCAAGGCAGTGGGTGGGCTGGGTCCACTTCCTGAGGGCGGGGACCTCGGCCAGCCATCTAGATTCTTCTGCTTGGCAGAGCGGCCTGCTCTCTGCCCTCAGCTACTCTCCAGTCACTTACTGCCCTCAGGCTGCACTTGCGGATGTTGACTGTGTGCTTTGAGCGCCAGTCAGTCCTGTCCACTCTGTGCTCTGCTGCTCCAACTGTGGTCGTCGGAGGCCCCAGCGGTGGGCTTCTGCATCCCGACACCCCCACCATGGGGGCCCTTTTCTTCCTAGTACTTTCTTATGACTCTCCAAGGTGTCGCTCTGTAAGATTATCTTATGTGTCACCAGTTCTCCTGGGGTCCTGTTGCTTTTACTGAAGAAGGCCATTTGCAACTAGGTGTGTCTTTTTAAAGTTGATTATAAGTCGATTATCCTGGGCTTTCTGGCTATTTAGTCAGTCTGCCTAATTTTTTAAAAAACAAGATGAATGATTTAACTACTTTATTTCAATGTTTTTACACATCCATTCTTCTTTCTAACTGCATTTTAAATTCATATTTGTGTGTGCATACATACATACATACATGCACACACACACACACACACACACGTATATTTTTTAAATAGTGCTGGGAATTCAACCCAGGGCCCCTAGCACACTAGGCAACGGCTCTTCCATTGAGCTACGTCTCTCATTCTATTTTAATAATTTAAAGCAGGCAACACAGTCACATAAAACTCATAAGAGGGGCCAGGGCTGTGGCTCCGTGGTGAAGCACTTGCCAGCATGTGTGGGGCCCTGGGTTTGATCCTGGGCACCACCTAAAAATATATAAGTAAAACAAAGGTATTATATTGTTTAAATATAAACAATATTAAAAAAAAAAAGCTCATGAGATACATAAGAGTAAATGACGTTACACATTTTTGTTAACTTGTCTGTTTTGTGGAGCTGGGGATTGAACCCACGGTCTCCTGCACACTAGGCAAACACTCTACCCAGGGCTACATCCACAGCCCTGTATGTGATTTCTTTATCTTGTTTTTATTTTCTTCTTCTTTTATATATATTTACTTTCTTTATTTTTATGCGGTGCCGAGAATTGAACCCAGTGCCTCACAAGTGCAAGGCAAGTGCTCTACTACTGAGCTACAACCCCAGCCCTTCTTCTTCTCTTTAACCTAAGATTATATCTTGAGCATTTCCCCATATGATTAGTGGTTCTCCAAAAGCCTCACTTGGGGGCTGCAGATACAGCTCAGTGGCAGAATACATCCTTAGCGTGCATGAACCTGAGTTTGATTCCAAGTTCTGCAGAAGGGAGGCGGGCAGGCATAATGTTGATAGCTGCTTAACGACTTCTCTTGTGAATGTACTTCAGTTTACTTAACCGTTCCACACAGCATTCAGCCCTTTTCCAGTGTTAGGACTGGTGAAGTAACTACCTACTCTGTTTTGGGTCTTTCAGGTTATAGCCGTGTACAGCTGTTTCACCAAACCCTGGCTGAGACTTACTGAGATTCCAGATTACACAGCTGTGGCACAGAGCTAGGAGAGAGAAAGATCAAGGGTCAGAGCGCAAATGAGAGCCAGGGCCAAGGGTGACCTCCAACTCTGCTCCTCCTGGGAGAGTGGGATTTGGGATGAGTGTTCTTGCCTTCCTCCTCCTTCCTTCTACTTCCTTCCTTCCTCCTCCTCCTCCTCCTCCTCCGACTACTCCTTCCTGTGGTGCTGAAGAGCACACCCAGGGCCTGGTGCATGCTAGGCAAGTGCTCTACTACTGAGTTGCACCCCTTGTTTCCTCTTTATAATTCACTGGGTATTTATTCATTGCCTGAGTCCATTTTCTGTTATTACTATAACAAAATTCCTGAGGTTGGGGAATCTATAAAGAAAAGAAGTTTGTTTAGCTCACATTCTGGAGATCCAAGAGCATGGCTCAGGCCCCTGGTGAAGGCATTGTGGCAAAAGGACTCACGCAGTGAAAGAAAGAGCAAAAGAAAAACAAGGAAGCTGAGTCTTCCTTAGAGCCACCCGCTCTGAGATGACTAATCCACTCTTTGTGAAGGTGGATCCCTCGAGGGCCTCTGAAAGACCTCACACCTCTCAACACGGTTTTGGGGACCAAGACCCAACATGACTTTTGCCAGGGACAAACCACATCTGGACTGTAGCCGCCATCATTCATTTCTTCATTCCACCGATATTTATTGAGCACCTACTGTGTGCCAGGCCCTGTTCCATGAACTCTGAAAACCAAGAGAGACCCCTGCCTTCATGGAGCTCAATCTTCAGGGAAGACAGGCAATGAAAGGAAATGCAGAGCAAGGGGCCTTGGGAGGGCACAGGGTGCTCAGGAGAGTCCTCGGGAGATGTGAGACCCCCGCAGAGACCAGAAAGAAGGAAGGGTGGGGTCAAGGGGGCCTCTGGAGGAATACACAGTGAAGTGACCCGACTGAGAATGAGCCCATCATTTTTTTGCTTGTTTGTTTTAGGCAGGAAAGTGTTTTTCCAGATCATTTGAAGCTGCAGAACTGTCTTCTGACCTCTGTGAAGAACAGGGGAACCTGGGGCCGTTTCTCTCCTGAGACAACGGCAGAGGACCTGGGTCCTTCCCACACTCTCTCCACATCCTGCAGGGCCGCGTGCAGGGCCCAGGATGGGTGGCTCTGTGACAGGGTCCACGCTAACCCCAACAGACAGCAGGAGGCTGAAAACAAGAAAAGGGCTGACTCTCGGCTTCCAAAGTGGGAACTCTGCGCCTCACAGAGAGGGAGCAGGTGCTGCGCGGCTTTGGGGCTGAGTTTGGCCCAGAGTTGAGAAGCAACTGAGGAACACCGAGGTACAAAGCACCAGTCCCTAAAGGTATTAGTCCCTGGGTCCTTACACTCTTTTTGGGGGATGTAGCTCAATTGGTAGAGTGCTTTTTTTGGTACCGGGGATTGAACCCAGGGGTTCTTAACCACTGAGCCACATCCCAGCCCTTTCTATTTTTCATTTTGAGATAGGGTCTCGCTAAGTTGCTTAGGGCCTCACTAAATTGCTGGTACTGTGAGCGTGCAATTGTTTTATTGTTGTCATTTTTACATGAATAAATAACTAGTGAGATTCTGTCTCAAGGTCTAACATGGTCAACGGAGCGCTCTTGGGATTTGTGAGAGTGTTCGGGGCTGGGCGTGGTGCACACCTGTAATCTCAGCGATTGGGAGGCTGAGGCAAGAGGATCACCCATTCAATGCCAGCCTCAGCAACTTAGCCAAGCGTCAGAAGAGACCCACTTGGACCATACGGCCCCCTTTCGAGCAAGTGTGAAAGGGTCAAAAGCATGTGCCCTGGGCAGCAGGAAAGGCCAGCTGCTGTAGAGACGGCGTGGCAGGAAACGGGTTGAGTGGAGAAGGCCCACGAACTCAGCTCAGCAGCAAGATCGGAGGGGCTGGCCCAGCGAAAGGAGAGGAAAGTGGTGGTGAGGGTCAGAGGAGTCACACGGGAGAGTTCCGCTGAGGAAAGCTTTTGGGTGTGGTGACTTACCCAGGGGACCAGGGACAGAGGATCAGAAGCCTGCCGCTCCTCTGAGGGAATCGCATCGCCAAAGAGGCCACAGGAACAGACCACAAAACCCTGTACTGTCCAGACATTAAAACCAAAATGTGCCTGGTGCAGTGGCCCATGCCTGTAATCCCAGCGACTCCAGAGGCTGGGGCAGGAGGATCAAAAGTTCAAGGCCAGCCTCAGCAACCTAGCGAGGCCCTGAGCAACTCAGTGAGACCCTGTCTCTAAATAAAAAATAAAAGGGCTGGGATGTGGCTCAAGGGAAAAGTGCCCCTGAAATTAAATCCTCAGCACAAAAAAACAAGGAGGGTCTCCACTGCGGAGAGCTGGCCTTGCTGGGCAGCCCCCGGGCTCCGGGCCAGCAGAGCGAAAACAGAGGAGAAAAAACAGACCCCCAGGCTTCGCTCTCGGGAGGGTAGGGATCTGAGGCCAAAGCTGTCCATCTCCCGAGGTGGCATGGCGCCCTGCCTGCGTGGCCCAGGTGACAGGGGACATGGAAGGGTCCCCAGGGCGGGGCCGGGGCTCAGCAATTCTTGAGTCACTCCTGCTCTTCTGCTCCCGCGTCTGCCCCGAGTCCTGTACCGTGTGGCTCTTTGGGGTGCGACCTGCAGACCTCTTCTGGATTTCCATTCGGATTGGATTTTGCCCTCCGAGTCGGTCTCAATCTCTCCCAGAGGTCGTCAGCGGTGACTGTCACCGTTTCCACTCCTTCTTTTGAATTTTGGACTTTGGAAATCATGTCTTTTTTAGCTTCAGAGTTCTGTCTGTGGCCTCTCTGCATCCCTTTGGGATTCCCACTCTCTTGGCCTCTTTCCCTCATGGACGGTGCTGAGCCTCCACAACCGGCTCCTCCTTCCTTCTCTCTGCCAACCACACGTGCACGTCCCCCGTTCCTGGCAGGTCAGGCTCTGGGGTCTCTGGTGGACACTGACAGGCCTGCACGCCCACCAGGGCACTCAAGCCCTCATCCCCCTGCTTGGAGTGTGGCCGCCACCCAGCGCGGCTCCTCCCCTGCAGGTGACCTTGGGAGGCCAGGACTGTCCTGGGGCAGTCCTCAGCAGTGGTGGGTTGATACGGTGTCTCCAGCTGCAGAGATGCTGCAGGATGAGCCCAGGCCTCACTGTGACTGCCTCTGACTTCCCCTTCCGCCTTTGCCACCTCGGCGTCTCCACCTGCCCACAGGCATTGATGGGAGAACCTCCCAAATAAACCACCTGCACCCCGTCAGCCTCAGAAGCTGGCTTCCCAGGCACTGACCTGCCAAAGTGTCCGTGGGCATAGGAAGCCCCCAGGCGGTGGGAGCCAAGGGTTTTTTTTTTTTTTTTTTTTTTTTTGGTACCAGGGATTGAACCCAGGGGCACATACGCAGCCCTTTTTTTTTTTTTTTTTTGTATTTATTTAGAGACAGGGTCTCACTGAGTTGCTTAGTACCTTGCTTTTGCTGAGGCTGGCTTTGAACTTGAGATCCTCCTGCCTCAGCCTCCTGAGCCATTGGGATTGCAGGCCAAGAGGTTTTTGTTCTAGGGTCCCCGTGGGAAGCCCCCAGGTGGAGGTGCACAGGGGGTGGGTGCAGAGACTTCTCTGAGGAAAGTCACTTCCACTGCAGCCCAAGAGGAGGGTGGAGAGCGTGGAAATCCAGACCAGCCACAGGAGACAAGCACAGCCCTTCACCCAAGCCTGCTGCAGCAGAACTCAACGCCCACCATCACCGTGTTTGGGAGTGACTCAGAGGCAGGCGAGGAGTGGAAAGGCTCTACAGTGGACTCAGTGAAGTCTCCCGTAGGCCCCAGTGGCATGGGCTGCAGGCAGGCTGGTGTGGGTGGCCTATGAAGCTGTGGGGGACCATATTTGGCATCCTCCGGTTGGTCCTAACTTGGAAGGGGGACAAAGGCTTGGCAATCTGTCCATTTTACTATTCAAGCCCTAGGCATGTCAAGCTGGGTGTAAAGACCTTGTCTGGCCTCCTGGGTGGCTGCTATTGAGGGCGGTCTGGCTCCCGGGGAGCCTGCAGCAGGGGCTGTGGCCTCCTGGGCTCTTTTGTAGAGAAGAGGGTTGGTTTCTGGGCTGGTTTCTGCGGTTGTGGGTCAGAGGTCTGTTTTTGAGGGCCTGGCTGTTGTCTGTTCATATATTCAGTCTCTCAAAAGAGAGTCAGGGACAGAGGAGAGCAGACGGAGCCTTCTAAAACACACCAGCATCTTCCAAGGTGAGGGGACCTCATAGAGCCAGCCCAGCAGGGCTCCATCCTTGAGGGGACCACTGGATCCCCAGCGTCCTTCATTGTTGCCCTTCAGGAATGACACTTCTCACTGCCACCTTCCTACCCTGCTCCGTTACTGCAGGGCAGGGCCGAGGGGCTGGAGCAGGCAGAAAGCAGAAAAGGGAAAATAAATTCCTTCTGAGACCCAGCAGTTAAGATCAGACAGTGAGGACGTTCCTAAAAGCTGGCAGTCATCAAGAATACAAGTAACGATGGATACTGGTGAGGATGTGGGGGGAAAGGCACACTCATCCATTGCTGGTGGGACTGCAAATCAGTGCAGCCACTCTGGAAAGCAGTCTGGAGATTCCTCAGAAAACTTGGAATGGAACCACCATTTGACTCAGTTATCCTACTCCTCAACATATATCCAAAAGACGTAAAATCATACTACAGAGGCGCAGCCAATGTTTATGGCAGCTCAATTCACAATAGCCAAATTATGGAACTAATCTTTGATAGATGAATGGTTAAAAAAAAAAAAAGTGGCACATATACACAATGGAATATTACTCACCCATAAAGAAGAATGAAATTATGGCATTTACTGATAAATGGATGGCACTGGAGACTATCATGCTACGCAAAATAAGCCAATCCCTGAAAAACCAAGGCTGAATGTTCTCTCTGACATGCAGATGCTAACACACAATAAGGGAGGCGGGAATAGAAGTTCATTGGATTAGACAAAGGGGACTTAAGGGAAGGGAAGAGGATGGGAAAGGCAGTAGAATGAACTGGGCGACACTTTCCTGTATTGATATATGAATACAAGAGCTGCGAAACTCCACATGTGTCCCACCACAGGAATGGGAAGTCGTACTCCATATACACACAATATGTCAAAAGACATTCTACTGTCATGTCTCTCTAAAAGAACAAATGTTCTAAGATCCTTGTGTCATCTGGCAGAAACTGGAGTAAACCTACAGTTAAATTTAAAATAAGATAGATAAAGACTTTCTCTTGCCCTTTTTTTCCCCCTTCTTCTCCTTTTTCTTTCCAGCTGGGGATGGACCCAGGGCCTCACACACACTGGCACAAGTGCCCTCTGGCCCTGAGCTACACCCGCGTCCCCACAAGAACATTTTCATTCTGGAAACATGTAAACACCAAAAGAATAGATATGAAAAAAAAGATAACTTCTAAATTAGTAGAGAGGAGGAAATGAATAATTTTGAAAGAAAATCAACCCAAAGAAAGGGAGAGAAGAACTCAGAAGTGGGAATAGAAAGTATAGAATAAGGTGATAGATCCAGATCCAAATATTCCATAACTACATTAAATGTGATGTGATCCATTATTATATGTTTGAAATTATATTAAATAGGGGGCAGTGCTTCCCTGGCAAGTGTGAGGCCCTGGGTTCCATCCCCAGCTCCTCAAAGAAAAGGAAACAAAACTATTATATGTCTGAATATTCCAATCGAAAGACAAATGTTTGAAAAATCTAATTGCATGCTATTAAAAAGACACATATTTAAAACTGAAGAACAGAAACATTGAAAGGAAATGAATAGAAAAGGTGTATCCTATGAACATTAATCAAATGAAAAATGGTCTATGTATTAATGGCTGACAAGGTAGATTCTGAGACAAGAAGTGTCTTTAAAACTAAAGATTATCCAATAAGTAAAAGATGTTCAATTCACCAGGAAAATATAATGATTTTAAGATGATCGGTACCTGATAACACAGCCTCAGAATGAATAAAGCAGAAATTGAGAGAGTAGAAGCCGTGACACTTCTCTCTCAGTGACTGGTTAAGTAGACAAAAATTCAGTGAGGACGTGTGTGAGGATGGCCCGAGGCCTGAGCCTAAGCAACTCCATTTAAAAACCCCAGTTTGAAACCTGCAGTCTCACCAGGCACAGCCACAGAGCCCTCCAGTGTGGCCTCAGACAAGTCACTTCCCCTCACCCTGAAAAACAGAGTGAAGCCCCTGGCGGGCTGTCCTCCCTGATGAGAAGGAAAGTGGGGAAGATCAGGGTGGAGGAGACCACCAGACCAGACGTCTCTGACCCCAGGGTAAACGATGTCACTGAGAAATCAGGTGGTAGCTGATAAGGATTGAAAGGGGGGTCAAAAACTCCCAAATTTAGTATAAACAATAGAGCAAGTGAGCAGGGATTCAGCCAGCCGAAACACGGATGCACTGGGGCTGGAGGGCCTGATGAGGGCCTGACATCGCGTCACTTGTATCATTTCCTGATCCTCTGCATGATCCTCACCACTCTCAAACTCTACCACCTCATCTGGACCTTGGTGAGGGCCACAACTTCTCCCTATGACCCTCTCCCCAACCGGTCGTCCACTCCACGCCAGGAAAAGCCTGCCTTGGTCCTGGACCTGGTCACTGCGGTCTGAGTGAGTGTGCATCTGCTGGACACAAAGCCTAAGGCTTGAGACCTTTGAACGCAGCCTGCAGAGGGGATGTCTGTCACGAGCCTGTCATGATTAAGTGTGTTTGCAGTGCTTAGAATTAATGTAGAATTGTGTGCTGTGAATTGATTATGTCTATGGCAGTGCCCAGCATTAAGGATTGTCGTTTTCTTGATTAAGAACCTATAAAGTGAAATTGTCTCGAGTAATTTGAGTGAAAAAAGCATTGAAGGGGCAGAAGCGGATGGAATTCTTTATTTCTCCCCTCAACTGTATACGTCGCAACTTTGCCCCCTCGCAACAAGGTGGAAGACAGGGACTGAGGAAACTCGGCCTCTCTGCACACAGAGCTCCGCAGCCTGCGCCTTCCTTCCAAGCACTTGCAAACACTTGAAGAACCTTTTCACAGAGTGACCCCATGCTGGTCCACAGAGCAGGGTCAACGAATCACTAAGGACTGAGATATAGAGAACACGGCGTCCTCTAACCACAGGGAAATTAATCTAGAAATAGAAACAAACCAAAAGATGGAAAATCCCCGTATATCTGGAAATTTTAACACTGCAAGGAAATTCCATGGCAACCCACCCAGACTAGCAAAAATGAGAAAGCCCGGCCACAGCACAGAGCAGAGGACCAGCCATAGCAGGAACTTCCACCCCTGTGCCTGGTGGCGCCATCTTGTGAGGCTGAAGCCCCTTGTGCCTCATCACCCAGCAGTGTCACTCCCAGTACAGCCCAGGGAGGGTGTGTTCCAGAAGACAGGCACAAGGATGTCCCAAAGAGCACCATTCGTGGTGTCCACAGACTCGAAAGAGTCCAAATGTTGATTGCCAGGGGAGCGGGGGAGCAAGCTGTGCTCATCCACACCGCGGTATTCAATAGCAATCAGAATAAACCGGTAACTGTTACATAAAACACCGTGAGTGACCCTCACACACCTACTGGAAAACAAAAGCCAGACTCAGATGAACGTGTGCAGCACTGGTCACCCACCAGATGCTCTGGAACAAGACCAGGGACGCACGCCAAAGTGTTGAACTACACCAGTCAGCAGCAGGATGGGTGACCCAAAGCCAGCGGATGTGTGGCCAGTAGGGCAGGAGGACAGGAGAGACAATCATGCCGGCGGCTTTGAGGGAGCTGGTCAAGTCTGAAATCTTGACCTGGATGGTAGATCAGTGAGAAAAACAGCGGGATACCAGCTGTGCTCCTGATGGGCAGCAGGAAAGGATCCCCCAGTGCAGACAGAGCTCTCAAGCTGGCATTTGAAATGCAGGAAAACGAGCTTCAGAAGGGAGGATGAAGCTTACACATCAACTTGATTGGGCCATGGGGTGCCCAGATATTTGGCCAAATGTGATTCTGGTCAAATGGTATTTCTGGAGGAGATTCAATGGATATTCACCTTAGAATTGTTAAATGGCAAATTCCTATTTCGTAATCCTTAAATTTTCTTTTCAGCTGTCTACAGTAAACACCTGAAAAATCTAATTGATCTTTCTGTCACATTGCAGGTGACAAGCCAGGAGGATGGGTCTCACGATGCATGTGCAGTTCTTTCCCATCTCATCTGTTACTCATTTCCATTCTCAAGATTCTCTATGTGTTCAGGGCCGAAAGGCGAACTATCGAGACTGATAATAAAAGGTGATGAAGGGAAGCACCACCCTCCTGCTGGAAGGAACTGCCTTTGATGAGAGGGGAGACAGCTCTCCAGAAGGGAGAGGGAGCTTCCTGTGGCCAGCCAGGGCTTCTGCCTGGCGTGAGCACAGCAGCTCCGTGGAGAGGGCTTGCAATCCCTTGAGACAGACTGCAAACCCCAGAGATCCCTATTCCAAATACCAGAATCCTGTTCTTTATGATCAACAGTGACAATGACTCATATTTACTCAGTGCTCTGGGTGCAATGCCCCATGATAAGCACTTGACACATAATGATTTGTAATTTAATTCGCCCAACCTCTGATGAGGCAGAAACTATTATTTCTCTATTTTTTTTCAAAATTCAGGACATTTATTTGGAAAGCAGTCATTTTAAAATTATCTCCCAAACTCAGAATCTATAGGTAAGTACAGACACCCAGAGTAAACAGGAGCAGGCTTCATCAACTGGTCATGAAACAAAGAAAACTAAGTGAACTGAGTTCGAGGAGTAGTGTTTCCTGCTAGGGATCAGCTGGAGTGTTCTGTGAACAGCGTCCCTGGAGATTGATCCCATTAATTGATTCACTTAGTCTGGAATGGGCCAGAAATTTGGGAATTTTTATTTTCACACATGCCTTCAGATGACTATCGAGTCCTTCCAGAAGTTTGAGAAACACTTGGAACATGACTTTCAGTTTCCTTCATGATTTTAAGTCTTAAACTACTGATCCCAGAAAGGACTCGCTGAAAACTCTTATTCAGTTCGGTTTTAGGAAACAGACCTCTGCTAGGAGCCACAAGCAAATATACGATGTATGGCACCTTTGGTTGTAAAGTGACGTGACGCCAGCTAGCCACTGAGATGATTATGTTAAGATTTACATTCTTATGGAAATTGGACTCCCGCTGTTCACCTTGGCCTGCTACCGGACTCATGTTACGGACTCATGTTACCAGACTCTTGGAGAGTTCCCATTGGTTGGGGAAGGATAGTAGGAGGAAATTCCGGGGGAGGTCCGGGGGACCCCGGGTTCCGGGGAGACGCGCGGTTCCGGTGGACGCCCGCGTGGGAGGACCGGGTTTGGCTTGCCGGCGGCGGTTTTTTCGAAATAAAGTTTTGTTCCTGCTTGAGTGGCTCGTGATTCTGTGCCCAGCCAAGACTGCGGCAGACCTCTGAAGCTTTGGTTCCATACATTCTCCTGGTGGAATGCCCCAGTTTATTTTGGTCATTTCTAATTCTCTCCCAGCTTATCCAGATCATTTTTTTTCCGGAACGGTCCATTTTTCCTGACTGAGGCTTAGCACCCCAGTTGAATCATTCTTTAGAAGTAGTTTCTATTAAAAGTCAATTTAATAACCTTTACTTGTTCCTGTCTTGCTCCCTTTTCTCCTGACAGGAAATTAAGGCGCTATGTACTCTAGTCTGACCCTTCCACCTTAAGCCTCACACTGACCACCCCATCCATGCAGCTCCATCTCATCATGTCTTTAAATGGCCCAACTCCCTTGGGGGGCCGGTCAAGAGAAGACCTCCTTCTCCCAAGGTTACTATCTTAGCTGATGTTGTAGGGGAGGGAAAAGAGGATGTCTGGCTCCTGCCTGAGCTCCCTGTTGACCTTGAGCCACAGCTTCACAAAGAAAAAATATGGGTGAGGAGGTATGTTAGGCAAGCTCCCTTCAGGCATGGCCATGAGTTCAATGTTATGGGCCAGCACTGTGCATCAAATAAGGTGTCTTTGAACAGGAGACAAGGTTATGTGCTGATTGACTGATAAAAATGTGAGCAGAGCCTCCCTGGGACTTCTCGCCAGCCACCCACACTGACGAGATGAACTGGGTTCAAAGGAGCTGGCTGCAACATTAAACTAAAAAAACGGCAAAGAAATCATGCAACACACAGACATGAGTTTCTCAGATGGAGAGTGGGTCTACTCTGCTCCCTCAAGGGTCTTCTTCCACAATGGAAGGCAAGAGAGCGTGCACCCAGAATCTCTTTGTTTTTATACAGGGGGACACACAAATGAGTTTCAATGGTATGTTCTTCACCAAATAATGCAGAGGAAAAGGTTTCAAACGGGGGTTGTCCAGTCCCGTTGGGTAACGCCCAAGTCCAGGGCTAGGGCAAACTTCTCTGCCCAGCAAAGGTGGAGGCCATTACTTTGCACAGTGAGTGGCATGTGAAGCCAGACCAAACACCCCCCTTACTCAAGCCTGACAGAGAATGCTCAGCTCATGGACAGGGTGGCCTCCCACAGGGACTCACCCCTGGGGCAATGGCTCAGCATTGGAAAAGTCAGTGTTTTTGGAGACTCAATTGCACATAACGACAATACAGACTGATGAAGCCAAGGCACAGCGAGTCTAGGCCTCTTGTCCTCTGCCACTCAGGCCTCTTGTCCTCTGCCACTCAGCCAAAAAGGGACGAAGCCAGCATTTGAAGCCAGATAATGTTCACCCAGAGTCCTAATTTTCAAATGTGGCATCTAGACTGACTGGCATTCAAACTAACCACTCAAGAACTAAGAGGACTGAGCTCTGTGTTTATTTAGCTATCTCTGCACAGATCACCCTTAGCAAAGCTGAAGGCTGAAGGGTACCCATTTCTACTTTACCCACTGCCATGAGAAGAGCCAGCCTGCCCTGCATTCCTCTTCTCTGCATGCCACAGAAGTAGAGATGCATTTCCCAGAGCTGTGCCCTCAGCAGACACACAGTT
Source organism: Spermophilus citellus (assembly GCF_964194105.1). NCBI lineage: Eukaryota > Metazoa > Chordata > Mammalia > Rodentia > Sciuridae > Spermophilus > Spermophilus citellus. The sequence goes on along the minus strand of NC_138183.1, from coordinate 252,768,332 downwards.
CCAGCCAACCCCACTCCACTGAAAGGTATAACATAAAAATTAGATACAAAGAGAGCAGTAATCCTTTTCTAACCCTTACAAATTTTTCTGACAGGGGTAAACTGCCACAAAGATATTGTGTCCAGAACTCAATCCACCAGAGGCAATGGTTTTCTGAATCTAATAATAATTGACAAGCTTTGAGAATACTAGATTGGCCAGTTTGCCTAGATTGTCTAATGAACTTTAAAAAACTCGTGTCACTCAGTGGTTTATGTCAGTTTGTCTTGTATCCAACCACTGGATTTGCCTGGATCCTCTCTCTCCACTCCCATCCCCTAATGCTCCTTTTGGTTATAAAATCATCAGTTCTGTTTAACCTGGATGGAATGCTCACCGGGTTTCTATACTGAGCTGGTGTTTTCCTGATTTGCAAATCTATTCTACACCCAAATAAAACTCTGCTTTTATTTTAACCTCATTAACCTCAGGTGGGTAGTGGATCCTGCCCGTTGCAACCTGGGCTTTTCTATTTCCAGACCCAGGAGCCCAAGGTGGGTTATAAAGTCCAGGTGCTAGATTCCGATATGAGAGAATTAACTTCCCTGTGTGGTGGACCAAATTGGCCAGATATTTCGGCTGTTTTCTGAAACACACATTCTAGTAATAGTCTAGGCTGGGGATCAGTGCACAGTTCCTGTTAAGGGTCAAGAAGTAAATATTTTAGTACTTGTAAGCCTTACAGTCTCTGCTGCAAATACTCATCAGCTCTATAATTGAAGGCTCTGACACAGACAATACTTACAGAAGCATGACTGTGTTTCAATAAAACTTTATTTACAAAAGCAGATGCAGGGCCAGCTCCTTTGCCCTGCTCCAGAGAGAAGGAGAGCTGTGTCATATCTTTGTAATTTCAGCCCTAGAAGTAATTTTTTTTTAAAAAGTAGTTTTGCTAAAAAAGTAAATGAAAATTGAGTCACAGACATTGCCTTTTGAAGAGGCAAAGCACAGAACGGCTCGCACTGGCTGTTCAGGTGTATTTTCACTCGGCCAGTGAGCTCGGACACTGCACTCTCCTGTTGGAACTGAGCTAATTGGGACTGTAAAGCCAACACGAAGCAAAAAAATCTAGTCGTCTTCTCAAGGCCTCCCTCAGGTGGCCTTGGCAGTGGCACAGGTGAGTTCCACAAGAAGCAGTGAGGCTGAACTGGACAGGGGGCAGCGGCTTCCTGAGCTCAGAGGTGGGTAGTGGATCCTGCCGTTGCAACCTCGGCTTTTCTGTTTCCAGACCCAGGAGCCAAGACGGGTTATAAAGTCGCACGGAAAGAAAGCCTTTTCGGTTTATTCGGTGAGGTCGTCCTTCGCAGGCCTCGGTTTGGCCTTCGGGGGACCCGAGAGGTCCTGTCACCGCGTCGCCTGTTCCTAAGTGGAGTCAAGTCCGCACACTCGGCGCGGCCATCCCCAGTCCGACGATCAGGAAGCCCCTCGGGAGCCCCAGCTGCTGCGCAACGGGACGCAGCTCCACGTGCGCGCGGCTCAGAACCGCACCGCTGGCCGGCCGGCTGCGAGCGCTCGGAGCCTCGGTCGCCATCCCGCCTATGACTTTCGGGACACGCCGGCGCGGCCCCCGGCGGCCCGTGAACGTCAGCGCCGAAGCGCAGGGACACGGCGAGAGCGACCTGGCTTACGCGGAGTTTCTCGGCCATCCCCAGCCTCGGCCCCGAAGCGCCGCCGGAGCACGTCTGCCCTACCTGGGAACCCGAGTCCCTCGGAACCGCCGCACACAACTAAACTGGGGAACCCGGGGAACGCCCGCCCACTTCCGCCAAGACCAGCCGATAACAGCTCCTTCCGGCCGTCAGCGAAATGGGGCTGCGGCCGGCCCCCGGAGGGCGGGGCTGAGTATAACCACGCCCCCACCATCCGGCTAGCCTCCAGCTGAGCCAGGCACCACCGGGGCCCTTCTTCGTGACGTCACTTCCGGGGCTGCCCGGGCGGGGCCCGAGCCGGGGCCGCTGGCCTCAGCTGTCTTGGCTCAACCGCGCGCCACGTCCCATCGCCGGCCGCGGGCGCTTCCTAGCCGTACGGGGGCCGCCGGGCCGCTGCGGGCCTGCCGCGCCCGGGTAAGGGACTCGCGCTGCAGTCCAAGGAGCAGTTGTTAGGGCTGCCTCGGACTGAGAGAGGGAGGTGGAGGGCAGGTGGAGGATGAATGAGGGCGCGAGAGGCAGGAGTAGGGGGACACGAGAAAGGATGAATGGGGACGGAGCGTGTAAGGCGGTGAGGAATTGAGGAGAGGGATAGGAGGAGGGAGGGAGGAAGGACCGTGGCCCTGGAGAAGCATGGACGGGGCCCAGGAGGGAGGAGGTTGAAGCGGATCGCAGACGGAAGGAGAGGCTGGGTTGTGCCAGTTTAGGGGCAGTTGGGACATTCCTGAGGGCGCGGAGAACCGAAGAGGTCTTCTTGTGGCAAGTCCCAGGCCAGACTGGACCTCACGGAGTGTTGGTTTCAGAGAGAGTTGATCCTTTGGGTGACCCAGGCCTCTGCCCTCAGACCTCTACCTGGGAAGGGGCTGTGGGTTTCCGTCGGATTTCCCCCCTGCCCATCTCTCTACCTGCCTACCTCCCCCACGTGTTTGCTTAGTGTGTGCACTTAACTGTTAGGCTGATGCCCGAAATCAACACGCACGTGACAAGAAACATGGTACTTAGAAATTTGACTTTAACACTTTGCAATTATTTCTACCCCAAGGAAGTATCTTTGGATTTTTAATGAAACCAACAAGAAAAGTTTTTAAAATATAAATTTCCCATTTATATGTTGGGCCTGCCTAATAAACAAAGGAATGTTAAATCTACCCATGTCACCAGCAAAAGCTAGACTTTAGCATTTAGCCATGATACCAAAACTTCCATAAACCTGGAAGCAAGCAGTATGATTAAGTTCATGTCCAATGTTCCAGATTCCTATCTGCCACATGGACACATCCTTTGGACCACAGGGCAGTGTCTATATACACAAAACTGTAAGTTTGTGTTCCTTGGGGTTCTGCTACCAAAGTTCAGTTGTGACGTGTCAGGATTAGGTGTGTACAGTTTGCCTTGTGTTGACTTTATCCCTGTTCCTTGGTATGTAGGTACAGCTTCCTAGGCTTAAAGTAGGGACTAGAACCATGTTCTTGCTAATAATAACATGACAAAGTATGGACATGACACTGGTAGTACTTTACCAAGACTGAGGATTATTCATATTGGATCTGTTTATGCCAGAAAGAAAGAACGAATTTAACTCCCAATTTCACATAACTTGCATGAAGCATCCTATGTATCACTAACAGAGAGTTAAAAACTGAGCCAAGGTTGGGCTGGGGTTGTAGCTCATTGGTGGAGTGCTTGCCTCACGAGTGTGAGGCCCTGGGTTAGATTCTCAGCACCACATGAAAATAAATAGATGAAAATGAGGATATTGTGTCCATCTACAACTAAAAAAATTTTTTTTTTTAAATTGAGCCAAGGTTGGGAGCACAAGAAATCAGAGACAAGAGGGGTTGGGAGGCATCTCAGGGTCATAGAGCAGAAAAGGGTAGGGAAGTTGGCATTCAGGGGCACAAGTCTGGGGGTGCCTTTCTTGTGGGCTGTCACCTGGCCCAAGGGTGTGCCCTGCTGCACATTCCTTGCAGATCCTGTGGAGAGCTGATTCCTGAAAAGGAGCAACTTATCTCTCAATTTTTTATCTGCCCTGGCCTCTGACTGAATTTTTTTTTTTTTGGTACTGACGATTGAACTCAGGGGTGCTTAAACACTGAGCCATATCCCCAGCCCTTTTTTTGTATTTTATTTAGACACAGGGTCTCACTGAGTTGCTTAGGGCCTTGCTTAAGTTTCTGAGGCTGGCTTTGAACTTGAGATCCTCCTATCAGCCTCCCGAGCTGCTAGGAACCACTGGGATTACAGGCATGCGCCATCATGCCCAGCTAACTTAATTATTTTAAAAAACTTCTTTTTTTTTTTTGTTTTATACACACAAAAATACTTGCTGGGGATTGAACCCAGGGCTTTGCACAGGCTAAACAAACACTCCGCCACTGAGCTACCTTCCCGTGCATTTTAAATTTTATTTCCAGATAGAGTCTTGCTAAGTTGCTCAAGCTGGCCTCAAACTTGCAATTCTCTTGCCTAGGTCTCCCAAGTAGCTGGGATTACAGGTGTGTGCCACCACACCCAGCTTAATAATTCTTTCTCTAGATAATAATGAGAGTAACTAGATAGGTCCTGAGGGCTAGATTTTCATTTAAGGCTCACAGAAACCCTTTCAGGGAAAACTATTATTTTAAATCACATTAATGGTTTCTCCATTCCGAGTCAGCTTGTAAACATTAGTACAGGTCCCCACCTGTGACCTTGACATTGAGAATATTCTATTGGAAAGTGGAGGCAGGACCATACCAGAGAGTTAAAGTCATGGCATAACGAAGGCCTGCTCTTGAATCCACATGATAGCTCATTCCTGTTTCTGTGGGAGTGACCGCCAGTCCTGCTGGCCGGGGGTGCATAAACAGGGTGGTATTCAGCAGAAGTTTTCTGGGAAAGTTTTAGAGTTTTCAGAGATAGTCTTATGGAGATATTCTGTGTGTGCATTCACCTGTGTGTGTGTATGTGTGTGTGTGTGTGTTCAGGTGTGACTGCACATATGGCCATGTGCTGCTGGATATGTTTGTGGCTGTGTGTGCACCTGGCCTTTTGTTTTGGGGAGCAGGCCCATGGGGGTCTCTGGACATCAGCACCTACTAATATCTGCCCACTATAGAAGGTAATGAGCTGTTTCTACAATCTTCTGGGTTCACATTAAATATTCATCAAGGAGAGAATAATTTGTGCTGCTTAATATCTTTATATTATACCTGGGACTCCTGGATTCTTCTATAGCTCCAGCTGGCTCCTAGAACAGTGTGCTTCCTGATCTGTAAATCACATAGTTTCTCTAAATTATTAAGATCTACACATAAAGCAGTGTCAAGTGAGATCACTTTGTGACATTGTGCTACTAGCTCAAAGTACTTTAAGAAAATCAGTTTTGTTTAACTGGAGCCTTTCAGAAGTGTTTTCCAAAAATGATACATGCTTGTTAAAAAAAAAAAAATGTGGAAAAGAAAGAAAGTAAAAATTGCAGATCAGTCTGTTCCCTAAGACTGATCTTTAGTAACTTTTTAGTATAACTCTTTCCAGACCTTTATTAAATTTCTGTTTAAACAGAACTCATGGTATACATTCTATTGTGTAGCCTGCTTTGCTTGTGTAATGATGCATGCTATGCCTCTTTCCAGGTTAATAAATAGAAATTTGCATATTTTAACAGCTGGCATAGTATTTTATATGGAATGGAACAGTCCTTTATGGAACTAGTAGAGTATTTTGCTTTATTTTGAACATAATGTATGAAGAAAATCTTTGTACATCTGTCCAGTTGCTTCCTCAGAAGACATTCCTGCAGTAGAAATGGCTACATCAGAAGTTTGGGCATTTGATGAATGTTGTCACTTTCCGATCATATTGATCAGTTGTTCAGTGGTGCTCTGCCCTGTCTGCCCCCTGCCCAGTGTTTCCCCGGCTTTTCCTAAGGAGTGTCCACTCTCTCTCCAACCCTAGATGCATCGGTCACCACAGGGGAGCATTCACCTTGGTGCCACACGTGCCACAAAGCATGCCACGGCCTGGGGGTGCCTTGCCAAGCTGCTCTCACCTACGCAGCCAGACCTCACCTGACGAGCACTGCAGTGCCAAACCCACAGCTCCCCAAGGAGGAAGATGGCCCAGCCTGCAAGCACTCCCTGAGCAGCTGCCTCTGGTGAGTGTCCCCAGCCCTGCAGGGTGGGCCTGCCTGTTTGGAGATGGGACAGTAAGCTTGGAGAGACCCCTGAGGGGGCTTTGCAGGGTCAGCAGAAAGACAACCAAGCCTTCCAGTACCAGGGGGATGTGGTATATGGCCTTTGCCATCAAAGGTCCTGCCTGTTGAGTAGACCAGGATGGCGGTCCAGGCAGGGACAGATGTAGGGAATGGAGACCATGAAGTCTTCTGTAGTTCTCTTCTGCTTCCATGACACAAATACAGGTTCCAACAGGAGACTCTTTCAGCCTCACGTCACAATACTCTCAGGGGCCCCGTAATACGCACAAGAGATGCTACATCTCACTGATGCTGGGGGACAGAGGAGGTGCCCCCTAGCAGAAGACTGAGTAGAGGCTCCAGGTCATGTCTGTCCCAGGTGAGGAACCGGATGGACAGGAGCAAGTCCTTTGGGATATGGACTCAGTCCTTCCCTACCTTAGCTGGAGCTGCGACCCTGAGGTCGGCAGACATGCTGGAGCAGCAGTGGGCCCAACCCCACGAGCCGCCTGCTGGTGTAAATGAAGTCTTATTGGATACAGCAGCACCATCCCAAAGGTCTCCTGCAGGGCTGCCTGTGCACTAGGTGGCAGGGTTGATTAGCTGCCACACAACAGGCTGGCCCACAAAGGCCACAGTATTTGCCTCCTGGCCTGTCCTAGAGACTTTCAGCAACCAGGGGGCAGTGAAAGGCCCTAAGGCCTGGGGTGTGTTCAGGGAGCCAAGACCCTCCTTGCCCACAAGAAGCCCTGTCACATCCTCCCACCTTGGATCCACCAGCTGACTTCCAGCGGAGGGCCCCAGCACGGGGAGTGTGCCGGGCCAGGGCTGGTGCTGTAACGGCATTCCGTGGACATCACTGGCCACAGAGAGAGCCGTCTGAATACACGCATTTACCAGGAGCCCCGATGCATTGCCTGGGCTGAGGGCGCATGGTGAGTTCATGCAAGAACCTTCCATCTCGGTCCTTCACTCAAGATGTTGCTCTGTCACTTCTCCCCACCCCACTCCCATTTTTTCTGTCAGAGCAAGGAATGCCTTTTGCACCCTAGAAAACAAATGCAAACCTTGTGACCCTTTTAGCGAAGTTGCAATTTAAAGGTAGAAAAGTCAGTGGCTCTTGGAAAGGGATAGAGGCCTCTGGAAACAGCCCAGCCTTCCGTAAAGGTTCTGCATGAAGACTGTTCCAGCCGCAGGCTGCACACAGGAGTCCTCATTGATTACGGTCACTGGCCACCACTGGGTCTCCTTTATGAAGCACAGGGCTGCTTGTGTGTAGCTCTCAGCATGGCTGGACATGCTTCTTGGGGTGGCTGATGGCTGAGCCAGGTGTCACACTGGGTGCCTGCTGCATGGACCCATGTCACCCTTATACACCTTGATGAGGTTCAGCGAGGTAACGTGACTTGCCTGCCTGCCTCGTGAGCCCAAGAGCTGGGACTGAGCCCTGCACAGACTGCTTGTCCCCACGCCCCCGCATGGCTCCTGAGTTCTTCAAGGGAGGGGCTGTGAGCACTGTAGGAGCCAAAAGACGGCTGTGGCAGCATCCAGTATGTCCCTCAGTCCCCAGGGATGAACAGACGCTGACCCAGCACCCCAGTCCCAGTTTACCTGCAGCTGTGGGCCTGGACTCACTCTGCTGTGGACTGCTGGGTACCAGTTTTCTCATGCTCATTCCTGCTCATTGTTATTATTTTACTTTTAAAAAAAAAATCCGCACTAAATAAAAACAAAACAGGGGCTGGGATTATAGCTCAGCGGTAGAGTGCTTCCCTCACACATGTGAGGCACTGGGTTTGGTCCTCAGCACCACATAAAAAATAAATAAATAAAGATATGATGTCCATCTTAAAAAAAAAAATCTTTAAAAAAAAAGAAAAAAGAAAAGCCAAACCAAATGAACAGGATTCTTCTAAAAATGCACTGAGGCCTCCAGTGTCCCCTGTAGAACGATAAAGGGAAGGAAGGGGCTCTGCCTCGATGGCAAGTGGAGGGGAACTGAGGACCTTGGTGGCCCACTGTGTGGCGGGTGCCGTGTGGTCCCCGGGATGCTAGGGGTGAAAGAGGAAGAGAAACCGCCCCTGCCTCGCACAGGACCGAGCTGGAGAGGCAGGAGCTGGGGTCAGGAGTGGAGGCCAGAGCGCAGGGAGTGCTGGGGCAGAGGCCGTGAGGGCGGGAGGGGGCTCCTGAGGATGCCGCCTGGTGGGAGATGAGCAGCTGCTCCTGGGCAGGGACGCAGTGACCTCAGTGCTGCCCAGAGGCGGGACTGCAGGTGTTCCTGGGTGCAGGTGAGATGTCCACTGCCTGTGGTCGTGGGATCGGCGGCCTCTCCGGTGCAGCTGCATGATGCTGCCGTCAGCTGCGCCCACAGCACACCTCCACCAGGTGGATCCCAGACAGCTTTCAGAATGTGCCTAGCTGTTACTTCCCCAGGAGCGTTTTCTGCCGCACCCACCCCACCACCACTGACTGAACGCAGTGTCCTCGAGGTCACTGTGCCACCATGTCCTCTGCCAGCCTCACCAGGCACCCTCAAGGCCTCTGCCTGAGGACCAGCCCACCTTGCTTCAGGCCTGCCCAGATACTCTCTACCTCCTGCTTCCTGCCCAGGTCAGGCCTGCTCAACGCTCACACTGGCCCGCAGTGACCTCTTTTCTGTGTCTCCTGCGGCTGCATGTCCCCTGGAAGAGGGAGTGCGCATTTGTCTTTTTTTTTTTTTTCTGGTATTGAGGATTGAACCCAGCTTAACAACTGAGCCACATCTCCAGCCCTTTTTCTTATTTAGAGACAGGATTTTTTTTTTTTTAAGTTTTCGGCGGACCCAACATCTTTGTTTGTATGTGGTGCTGAGGATCGAACTCAGGCCGCATGCATGCCAGGCGAGTGCACTACCGCTTGAGCCACATCCCCAGCCCAAGACAGGATTTTTTTTTTTAATATTTATTTTTTAGTTATAGGTGGACACAATATCTTTATTTTATTTATTTATTTATTTATTTTTTAAAGAGAGTTTGGGGGGAGAGAGAGAGAGAGAATTTTTTTTTAATATTTATTTTTTAGTTCTCGGCGGACACAACATCTCTGTTGGTATGTGGTGCTGAGGATCGAACCCGGGCCTCATGCATGCCGGGCGAGTACTCTATCTCTGAGCCACAATCCCAGCCCCAAGAGACAGGATCTTGCTGAGTTGCTTAGGTCTTTACTAAATTGCTGAGGCTGGCCTCAAACTTATGATCCTCCTGTCAGCCTTGAAGCCACTGGGATTTCAGGCGTGCACCTCCATGCCCAGCTCATTTTTCATCTTTTGTCTGCCTGGCATAGGAGTAGATGCTCAGCAAATGGGGGAGGGGTAAGTAAGTGGGTGGGTGGGGGTGGGGGATATTCAGGTGGACTAGTGGGGGACGGGTTGGTGGGTGGCTCCATGATGCCCCTATGAGAAGGGTGCAGTCAGCTGACATAGTGCATATGGGACCCGGGCCTAACTTGTTCTCTGCCAACCTTGAGAGAAGCTGAGGACCAGGACTTGGCCACTCTCGATGTGAAAGGTCTTGGTGTGGCGAGTCGTGGCCTTCTCCTACCCTTCCAGACCCTGGCCTCTGGGCTGGGGGAGTAGACTCACCCAGGCTGAGACTTCAGAGTGAAGGTGGGTCAGGCACTTCAGCCGGTAACCAGGCAGGCCGTTGTTATCAGCAGGCTATCACCCGGTGCTTTCCCTGGCCTGATCTTGGCTCAGTTTGCACCCTGGGCCCTCTAGAGCCCTCCAGGGTGGCTGCAGTGTTCAGGTAGGTATTGCTGATCAGACGCCTTCTGACCAGGGTGCCTTCTTGACCCCAGATCCTTCAGCCAAGCAGAAAGCTACCGTTGACAGCCTGAGAGCCTCAGGGACTGCCCTGCCCTGCTCAGACTCCCCCAAGATGTGGACAGCCCTCGTGCTGGTTTGGCTTTCCTCCTTGTCCTTATTTGGAAGCCAAGTGGCATCTCAGGAGCCAGGTAAGTGCAAAAGCTGTGTGGCTTCTGGACAGACCCCTGGTTGGCCTTCAAGCACCCTGAGCCCATGAGAGAGGTGTCTGCAATCCCTGGAGCTTCCCAGGTGCTGGGCTGGGAAAGGGTCATGTGAGTGGGGACCCCCAGAAGGACAGAGCAGTGGAGCCCTGGTGGGGAGTTCAGTCATTCCCCTCCAGTATCTAGCTGCCTTCCTCCACTGCCCCAGGCCTGTTCATCTCCAGGAATTCCCATACAGACCTGTTCCAGTGCTAATGGATCTTTCAGGATTCAAGCCCGTAAGGCCAGCAACCTGCTCCATAAACCCAAGAGCATGCATGATGGGTTTTTTTTAATGGCGTATCATACCCGCAGTGCAAGACTTCCAGCCATATTTGGGGAATTGGATCAAATAGCAAAGCTCTTCAGCCTCCACCAGGCCAGAGTTCAGAGAGGGTGAAGGATTCCAAAAGCAGAGTGCCTGGGCTTCTCCAGGGGGCAGGAAGAGGAGCCGTGGTCACCAGTGGCTCCCTGCACACACTGGGTGGAGAGGAGAGTCCCGCCAAGCCAACCCTAGGCGCTGGCGCTCAGGGACCACAGGGGGGCGCACCCGCATGTGGCTGGAAGTGATGGCATCTCTTTTTATGCTTTAAGGGTCCCTAATCCCTAACAAGACACAAAATGTGTTAGTGAAGAAAAATGCGTCCCTGGACACAGATGACAAAACCACCACAGTGACACGCGCTCCTGTCATGTTGACCCAAGGGACTGTGGCAGCCAAGCTCACCTTTGCTCCAGCCTCAGCAGAGACGACACAGAAGACAAATGTGACCACTCCATCGGCTGTCCCCCCATCGCCTATCCCCACATCTGTACGATGGACCCCATCCACAGCAGCTGCCGGACCCCCGTCTCCCAGCTCGCCCCTCGCAGGAGGACCCCCTTCTCCCAGCTCGCCCCTCGCAGGAGGACCCCCGTCTCCCGGTTCACCCCTCGCAGGAGGACCCCCGTCTCCCGGCTCGCCCCTTGCAGGAGGACCACGTGGCAGTGCACTGCCTGGAGCAGCAGCAGTGGCAACAGAGGCCACGCGGGCCCTGGCTGCTACTGCGACCGGTACCAGCCGTCCTGCAGAGCACACGCCCCCCAGCTCCACAGCAAGCCCTGCACCCCCGGCCCGTCCCCAAGCACAAGGTCCCACCGTCCAGGTGTTGCCAAGCCAGCCAGTGCTCAACACAACAGGGTGGCCCACACGCCCCCCAGACACCACCCCAGAGCCCACCACCACCCACTCCGAGACGCCAGTGTCCTCGACAGTGGAGACTGTGGTTCCCTTGACGGCAGTGACCGCCACCCAGGTACAAGCCGAGAAGCCAACTGCCAGCACAGTGCCAGTGCCTCACGCCAGCCCAACCCCTGAGGTGGAGGCCACATCCCCCACCACTCAGCCAAGCCCGTCGTCACCCACCCAGGGGGCCAGTGGCCCAGGCACACTACAGACACCGGAGCAGGTGAAAACCAAGACCACACCTGGTGCTGCCTCCACGGAGCCCACACCCACAGACATGTGCCCACTCAGCACCCAAGGCCAGTACCTGGTGGTCACCACCGAGCCCCTGACCCCATCCTTGGTGAACAAGACGTTCCTCCTGGCGGTGCTGGTGCTCGGGGTGACCCTGTTCATCACAGTGCTGGTGTTGTTTGCCCTCCAAGCCTACGAGAGCTACAAGAAGAAGGACTACACGCAGGTGGACTACCTGATCAACGGCATGTACGCAGACTCGGAGATGTGACCGTGGAGCGGGCGGCCCCTCCTCCGCCCTCCATTCTGCCTCTAAACCAAACCAAGTGCTTCCAGATCTCTCGGTGCAATTCAGAGATAAGCCAGATGCTTAGGCACATTTAATCCATGTCAGATTAACTCCTCCATCACGAAAGAGTTGCTGCTTTTCATATTTATTTTTGTAAATGATCATGTGCTTGGGAGCAGCCGAGGATCCTGCTGTGGGGTGGGGTGGCAGGCAGGTGGGAAGGCCCTGGCCCGCCCGGCCCCAGTGTGTGAGATCCTGACCAGAATTAAAGTGATGTCTGCTCTCTACTCAGGATGTCTGCTCCGGTGTCAGTGTCTGCTGCCCACCGACGCCCAGGCTGGAGCCTTGGCATTTTTCTTCTCTTTTTTTTACCTAGAGGCCCATGGTCCGCGCAGGCGCTCCACGCCCAGTCCTACAGCAGCAGCCCGACATCTGCCTTTGTAAACATTCAATGTAATGGAGGCCCTGGAGGGTCTGCTGTGTCTGGCCCAATTTTATGTGCTTCCTCTGATGCCCAAGCCTGCCCAGACACCTGCCAGGAGGCCCCCAACCAGTGTCCTGTGGCCTGCTGTGGCAGCCTCTTGGAGCATGATTTGGGCAGGAAAGGGCCAAATCCAGCACATGCTCCACACAGCACAGCCAGAATCTTCCCAGTACACAGCTGAGGAGTTAGGATGATGGCTACTAGTCTCATGAGGCCAAGTCCCTTTCCCCAGGTCACCCTGGGCCCCAGAGCCTAGTCCTTAGCAGGATACTTCTGGACCCCAGGTCTCTTCTGAACAGCAGCCAAAGGCAACTTTTTCTGGCCACTGTCCTACAAATGCAGGTAACTCACCAAGCCCTCATCCAGCAGATCAGTCCTATAATGTGCATTTTAAAGATGGGACCACTGAGGCCCAGAGAGGTCTAAATACTGGTTTTAGAGCCGGCTCTTGAACTTTCTTTACCAACTGCCCAGGCTGAGCTTGGCCTTTGATCTCATCCACCTTCCCAAAGCATTGAGAACTGATGGGGCACATGCAGGGCTGGGCACCCAGGCCAGGTCTGCAGCTGCCAACAACCTAGCATAAGTTGTAGAATGGTTCAGAGCTCTGCTTCATCTGGGAAGTAGAGACCGTGCCTTCAGGGCAGGCATGGTGGCTCTTGCCTGGCCCCACACAGGGTGGGGAGTTAGTCTTCCTCCCCAGCTCAGTGCCACAGCCAAGGCTGGCTTCCTCTGACATCACCCTTTGCCTTCCCAGAGACCACTCTGGGCTGGGGCCCAGGGTCCAGTTTTCCATCTAAGTTCTGCCTTGACCAAAAAGGATTTCAGGTGGCCCATAATAAAAAGGCAGCAAACTCCCTGACCATTTGGAAAGTCCCCAGTAGGGGAAGTGCCAATACAGAGGTAGAACTCCCACTCTGCTCTCTTCTCCCTGTGGTTAGCTGACCCCCTGCAGCTTGCTCTGGCCCGCCCACCAGCCAGGAGGGTGACTGCTTCAGCCCCTAGCTCATCCGTCCTTGCTGTCCTGGGCTCCTTGCAGCTCACAGCATTGTCCTCAAGAGTCTGAGCAGCCACCTGCTGCCGGAAGCAGGCAGCTCTGCCCTCTAGAGGAGGAGAATCAGGGGCAGGGGGCTTTAGAGGATGCTCTTTCCTCTGCCACCATAACCCCAGGGGTGGTCAGGGCAGCTCCCCTCCTGGCTGGTGGAGTCTTACCATGGGGAGCCAGAGCCCTGTGCTGGAGGCTGTTCTCAAAGACTGTTCTTTTGTGGGGATGGAGGAAAAGGAGCAGCCACAGGGCTGGTCTTACTCTGCAGCTTGTGACCCAAGCTCTGCCTGGCACATGTCTGCAAGGAAGGGAAACAAGGGAGGCAGAGTCAGCCTGACACTCTGTCCCAGCCAGGGGCCCAAATTCCTTCATCGCCTAGGGCAGCTGGTTGCACTCTGTGCCTCCCTCGTGAGGGCCTACTCCCTGCCATTTACTGTCCTTTTCTTGAGGATTGCTCTCCTGGGGGCCACAAGGGCCTCAAAATCAGGGCATCCAAAGCTGAGTCCAACATCAGCCCCACGACCCTCCATGTGCCCAAAGTATCACTGCTTACCTGAGCTAGAGACCTGTTTCAACCCTGGGTCCAGCTGCAGCCCTGCCACTGGCTGCCCACCCATCTGTTCCCAAGCAGCCCCAGCCATGTCCTCTATTGCCACAGCTGTCCCTGCCCAGCACCCTGGTCCCTAGGAAAGCCTCGGCTCCACCCTCTGGTGGGTCATGGCCACACACCGTGCAAAAGAAAGAGCCAGGCTCATGAAGGCCCCTCCACGCGGGCCTGCCACTTTGGACTGAGCTGTCTCTTGCCTCGGAGGACAGGTCGTGCAGTGAGCCAGGCCTTGGGTAACTGTTGTTTGCCACCTGGCTGTGAACTCAGGATGAAGAGGCCCATCCCCACCCTCCAAAGACTCAGTGCGGAGAGCGAGGTCCACCCTGCCCCTGGTGGGAGAACAGTGAAGAAGGGGCAGGTGCCTAGCCCCCTGGAGAGCCCGGGGAGGGCTGCCTGACAGAGGGGGCTTCAGGGCTTTCTGTTCCTGCAACAGGGTGGCCGCTGATCCAGGGCACAGCGCAGCACTGGCTCACGGCAGGGGCAGTCCCTATTTGATGGACAAATCTGCACAGAAGTTACCAGAAGGCCAAGGTGAAAGTGAGTTGATTCAGGTTTCAGCCCCAAGGAGGCTTTCTTTCACAGGACTCTGAGGTGCAAAGAGATCAAGTCCCTTTCCCAAGGTCACCCTTCAGGCAAGTGGCAGGATAGGGGCCAGCCTGTTTAGACTGTCCACGATGTTGGCTGGGGAGCAGACGTGCAAGGTGGCCACAGCAAGAGATTCTGCCTGCAAAGCTGCCTATAGGTAGGTCCCCAAGGCAAGGGCAGCAGGCGGCAGGTTTCACACAGGGGCGGCCAGTCCCCAGAGGAGGTACACGGGCGCCCCCTGGTGGCCCAGCTGTGCCTACCCACCTCCAGCCTGGCCTGTGAAACTCCTCCAGCCATCTCCCGACTCCGGAAAGCGTCCCAGGATACCCCACACTGGAGAACTGCCCTGTCGGTGGCGCAGCCCAGATCTCATCTCCCGCTGCGGGTCAGCATGTTCCAGGTGCAGTGATGCCATTTGTGCCTGTAACTGTCTCCCTGGAGAAGGCAGCCTGCGGGCAAGGCCGAGCTGCCCCAGAGCTGGGCGGCCGGGTCCCTCGGGGCAAACCGTGTCCACACTTAGCTGTGATTTTTATATCTACTCTTTGCTTAAAAATAAGAGGAGTGGGGGGCTGGTCGGGGCGGTGTCGGCAACGCCTGCTGAGCGCTGTCTGCCAGGCCCCAGCCTTCCCTGCTGTCCCTCCATCTCGGATGGCGGTCCCTGCTCCCCACCCCACCCCGCTCCGCTCCTCCCTGCTCCTCCCGCGCTCAGCAGCCAGCAGGATATTTTTAAACCCTAACTCAAATCACAACACTCCTGCTCTGTTCCCTCCGTGGCCTCCCACTGCGATTAGGGAAAAAATCCAAATATTCGAACTAAAAACGCACGTGGCCCGAGGGAGGCAGCATAAAAAGCCTGGGGAACAACGGGGCTCCGCGCGCAGACCAGGAGGCTCGGGGCCGGACCGATGCTAGGCTGGCCAGTGTGAGGAGAAGCGGGACTGGAAGGGGCAGTCAGGGCCCGGCTGGGTGACAGGAACAGGGTGAGGAGCTGGGGGCCCTGGGAAGGTTTCAGCAGAGGGATGACGTCATGGGATCCAGGGTTTAAGCCGCTGCTTTGTGGCTCTGCGGTGTTGACAGGTGGAGCCACGCTCTCTGAGATGTGCTTCAAAAGGCTTCACCTCCCGCAGAATGTCCTGGGCACAACCCAGAAGGTCCACCACGGCTGTCCATCCAAGACAGGGGCGGGTCCCTGGGGAGGGGGCGTTCCTACTGCTCCAGGCTGGTGTGTCTGGAATTTTCCATGATGAAAAGTTAAAAGAAAAAGGGGGAGGGAGGGAGGGTGGAGTTGTGACTTCCATGTCATAAGTGGATCCTCATTCTGGTTGCCAGCAGGAGGGGCTGGGAGGCTGCTCCCTTGTCCCCAAGGTGAGGGTGCTGGCTTGGGCCAGGGAAAGAAGCCAGGGAACCTGGGGACCTGCTTTGGACTTTGGACTGCCACTGTTTCTTTTGTTGTTAATTGGGTTCTGGGGATGGAACCCAGGACCTGCTGGGCCGGTGCTCTACCACTGAGCCATGCCCAGTCCTTTTTCAAATATTTTGTGACAGAGTCTCACTAAATTGCCTAGGCTGTTCTCCAACTAGCCATCCCCTTGCCTCAGCCTCCCAAGCAGCTGGACTTACAGGCATGCACTATGCTGCCTTTTGAAGAGGGGTGTAGGAGGATTTGGGGGGTGGAAATCAAGAGTTCTGCAGTGGGTGTTTAGGCAGAGATGCCTACTGACGTGAGGACGTCGGAACAAGCCCAAAGCTCAGGGAAGACCCTGCAAGACAGACGCGTACCACAGTCTCCCCACAGTGGGACTTCTGTGCCCGTCTCCAGATATGGACACTAAGGACAGGAGGTTAGGGGACTCTCCTGAGGTCACATGTAGGAAAGGGATGTGCCCACATTGAGCCCTGTCCACTTGGCTCCAAAATCTCTGCTTTCTCCCTGCTCCATGGCAGTGTATGCACATGGAATCAACCTGAAGCACTGAATTGCTTGGCCAAGCTGCCGCAGCCCAGCTAACCCATCCGGCTTCTTCATGATCCAGCTCAGTGTCCTTGCAGAGAAAGCCCAGGCAGGGCTGGGTTCCACTTGCTGATGGCAGGATCCCCTTGGACAGGCAAGAGCAAAGCCTGCGCTGTTAACATGCCCAGGAGACAGAGGCCAGCTGGAGGCTGGATGTCCTTGTAAAGGAAATCTGTGAAAGAGGAGACCCCGCCCCACTCCTGGCCTGGCTCCTGAGTCTTTGGGAGACCCCCTCCCAGCTCAGCATCTGAGAGGCCCAGAGAACAGTTCCAGACCTGGGCAGCTCTTTGTCTCAGGGAACTTAAGATTGCAAGGCACAGAAGCCCTAGGCGTTCCACAGAGGGGGGCTTTGTTGCAAAGACAGATCTGCCCAGCCTCCCAGGGCCTGACCTGGCTCTGCCCCTCTTCTCTCTGCTCAGCTCTGGCAAGGCTCTTAGGCCCGGCTTCCTCCAGGGCAGGCCTGGCCTTAACCGTCACCCCATTAGGGACCCATTTCTGCTGCCACATCCAACTCCCAAGGTCCCTGCGTTTCAGTCCACTGTGGCTGAGAGGGCGTCCCTAGTGGGCTGTGGGCACAGCTGGCCATTAAGGAATGTGGATGAAGAAGAATGACTGTCCACATCTTGGCCCTCAGGCCGGGCCCTGGCCTGAGCTCGAGGACACAAGGCTGCCCTGGCTGTGCCTCCTGCCCTCAGGAGTTGCAGTGGGGAATTCAGATGTGCCTGACAGGTCACCAAGGGCTTCAAGGAAAGTGGACACTCCCAGGCCCTCTGGGAGCTGGACTCAGAGCAGGTCCCTTGCAGGACAAGCAGTGGCTGAAGATGCCATGGCACAGGGCAGTGAAGGGCCCCAGTGAGAGGCCCAAATGGAAAGTCCAGGGGGATGGAGGGCAGCTCCAAAGAACCGGCTGGAGGGGCTGGGTTGTGGATCAGCGGTAGGGCGTCTGCCTAGCACGTGCAAGGTCCTGGGTTCGACCCTCAGCACCACCTAAAAATAAACAAATAAAATAAAGGCATTATGTCCAACTACAACTAAAAAATAAATCTTAAGAAAAAAAAAAAAAAAAGAACTGGCTGGAGCTGCAGGAAGCAGAATCCACAGTGCTCCAAAACCAGCTATCGAGAGGAAAGGTTGTGAGCGCGGGCACACCACTGCTGGCCGGTTACCTGTGGCCCCATGACAAATGACCACAGCTTCAGTATTGAAAAGCCCATGCTTACCAGCTCAGTCTCTTGAGTCAGGATCTGCACAGCTCAGCTGGGTCTCCTGCTTCAGGGTGGCAGAGAACTTTGATCAAGGCATTGGCCTGGACTGTGGTCTCATCCTGACCACAGGCTCCAGTTTCTGTCTTTCTTTTTCTTTTTCTTTTTTTGGATAAAACCCAAGGCCTTGAGTATTCTATTCCTGAGCTGCATCTCAATCCCTCCCTTTTATTTTGAGATGGGGGCTCGCTAAGATGCCCAGTCTAGCCTCCAACTTGTGATCCTCCCAAATTGCTGGAATGACAGGCATGGCCACTGCACCAGGTAGGCTCTAGCTTCCTGTTGGCTCCCGAGGTCCCCTCACTTCCCTGCCATGTGGCTCCCTCCACAGGCACCTGCTATTGTTTGAAAATGGATAGTGTCCCCACAGGTCTGAGTGTTAACGGCTTGGTCCCCAAGATGGTACTATTGGGAGATGGGGGGACGTTGAGAAATAGGACCTAGTGGAAGGTCCTAGGGTCACTGGGAGTGTGTCCTGGGGAGATAGTGGGACCCCAGCCTTTCAGTCCTTCACTGGCTCATGATGAAAATGGTTTGCTCTGCCACCCACATGGACCATGATGTGCTACCCTCACTAAAGGCCCAAAATGACAGGGATGCCTGACCTCAGAATAGAAAACCCCAGAACCATGAGCTCAATAAACCCTTTCTCTTTAAAAGGTAATGCCTCGGGCTGGGGACATGGCTCAAGCGGTAGCGCGCTCGCCTGGCATGCGTGCGGCCCGGGTTCGATCCTCAGCACCACATACAAACAAAGATGTTGTGTCCGCCGAAAACTAAGAAATAAATATTTAAAAAATAAATAAATAAATAAATAAATAAATAAATAAAAGGTAATGCCTCGGCCAGGGTGGTGGCACAAGCCTGGAATCCCAGCGGCTCGGGAGGCTGAGGCAGGAGGATCACAAACTCAAAGCCAGCCTCAGCAACTTACCGAGCTCCTATCTCAAAATAAAGACAGAAAAGGAGCACAGGTATAGACAGCTTAGTGGTAGAGTGTCGCGTTCCTCACAACAAAAACACTCAGGGTCACTCCAGGGCAACTGGGCTGCGTGAAACAACAAGAGACAGAGAAACCTTTTTCTTTGGGGTCCTGTGACGGCTCCTCTGACCTTAAGGGTCCACAGAAAGAGAGAGAGAGAGAGCCAACACATGCTGACCCTTTTATTGAGAAAAAGCCATTCAAATGAGGCCAGGGGTCAGGTTTCAGGGGGCTGAGTCTAACTTCATGATGTCTGCTGTCAGCAGGTTGACTGACATCTAGGAAGGCCACACCCAAAGGCAGAGCAAGAGAAGGGGACACACAAAGGGTATTTCCATGGAACATTCTGTCCCCAACAGGGCAAGGGGGTAATATCACAAAGGGACAGGTGAGCGCAGCTCGACCCCTGGGGCTGCAGGAAGGCACGCCTAGGCATGAAGACACATTCTGCTATTTCGAGGATCAGGGCAATGTCCAGGTCAGAGCCTCTCCGCTCCGGGAAGGAGAATGCGAAATCATTCAGAGTGGCAGCCCTCCGCAGAGCACCCCTGAGTTCAATCTCCAGTACCGCAAACACACCAACCAACCACAAAGGAAGTTGCCTGAGGTATTGTGTTACCATCCTGCAGAGCTGGCGGATATGGCTGCTCACAACAACCTTTTCATTTTCTGTGGTAAAGTTCACATGATATAGAACTTTTCTTTTAACCATTTTTAAATGTCCGATTCAGTGACAGTAAGTACACTCACAATGCTGTGTAGCGATCCAACTATCTATTTCCAGAACTGTTTCTGGTTCTGTTTCTCTAACTAGTACACGTGACTTTCTAAACCTCTTGTGTGCTTGCTTTCTGTTATGGTTGATCCGGAATGTCCCCCAAAGGCTCATGTATTGAAGGCTTGGTCTCCAGAACAGCAGTGTTCACAGGTGGGGCTTTTGAAAGTGGTTAGATGATGAGGGTTCTGATCTCATCAATGGATTAATCCACTGACGGCTTCATAATTTGATGGCATTTTTGGGAGGTGGTGGAAACTGTGGGATGTGGGAACTTGTTGAAGGAGGTGGGTCCTTGAGGGCGTGCCCTTGGGGACTGTATCTTGTCCTCAGCTTCTTCCTCTCCCCCCTACCTGCTTCCTGGCTTCCATGAGGTAATCAGCTTTGTTTTGCCACCATGATGTTCTGTCTTGCCTCAGGCCCAAAACAATGGAACCAGCTCACCACGGACTGAAACCAGAAGCCAAGATGGATCTTCATCCTTGAGGTTGATCTTAGGTACTGTATCCCAGAAATGAAAAGTAACACTCCCTACTCTTTTCTTGTTGTTCTCTATGTCGTATATCTCTGCTCTAATATATATTATTTCCTTCTTTTTGCTAGCTTTGGGCTTTTCTTGCTTTCCTTTTCTTTTTCCAATTCTTTATTTTTATTTATTTATTTTGTGGTGGTGTTGCTGGCGATGGAACCAGGGCCTTGTGCATGTGAGGCAAGCACTCTACTAACTGAGCTCTATCCCCAGCCCTCTTTTTCCAATTCTTTAAGATGTACAGGTATTAATTTGAGATCTTTCTTCTTTTTTAATATCTTCTTTACAGCTATAAATTTCTCTCAAATCGTTGTTTTCTCTGTATTTCTCAAGGTTTGGTTTCCTATTTTTGTTTTCTTTCATCTCAGGGGATTTTCTAATTTCCCTTCTGATACCTTCTTCATCCCATTGTTTGTTTAAATGAATCTTTCGTTTTCCATACATTTTTGGATTTTCTAGTTTTCATTCTCCTAATTGATTTCTTGTTTTGTTCCCCTGTAATTAGAAAAGATGCATTGTATTATTTCCATCTTTTAAGATTTACTAAGACCTGTGGCCTAATAATATATGGTCCATGTTGGAGATCGTTCCATGCCTATTTGAGAAGAATGTGTTCAACTGTTGTTGAGCAGAAAGTTCTGCACCTATCTGGTAGGTCTAATTGGTTTATAGGGTGGTTTAAGACCCCTGTTTCCTTGTTGGTCTTCTCCCTGGTTGTGCTATCCATTCTTAAAAGTGAAGTACTAAAATTTCCAACTATTAGTGTACCTGTGTCTATTTCTCCCTTCAATTCTGTCCATTTTTGCTTCATGTATCTGGGGCTCTTTTGTTAAGTGCATATATAATTGTTATATCTTCTTGATGGATTCAATCATGTATCAGTATGCAATGTCTTTCTCACCTCTTATAACCTCTTTTGGCTTACAGTCCATTTTTTCTAATAGTACCTATCTTGAGTCTCTTCAGTTGCTATTTGCATGGGATATTTTTTCCATCATTTACTTTCACTTCTTTGTGTCTGAATCTGAAGGGAGTCTCTCAAAGACAGCATGTGGTTAGATCATATTTTTGTCAATCTGATCTTCGAGTCTCAGCCTTTTAATTGGAGAGTTTAATGCGTTTACATTTAAAGTAATTACTGACAAGAAAGGATTTACTTTTTCAATTTACTATTTGGTTTTTGGATCTTATGATTTTTGTTCTTCACTTCCTTTATTAATGTCTCCCCTTTCTTGTATTTAGTCAATTTTTGTAGAAAAATCATTTTGAAGCTGGGCTCAGTTGGCATTTACCTGTAATCCCAGCTTGTAACAACCTAGTTTCAATAATACCAACTTTATTTCAGTAGTTTACAAAAAATCTGCTTTCATACATCTGTATCCCTTCCCCCTTTGTATTGTTATTGGCACAAATGATATCTTTATACATAGAATTTTTAATGAGTTTTTTTTTTTTGCTCAAGCATTATTAACACAATTAGGCATAGCAATGCATTGTCGCTGTTTTTTTTTTAAATATCTTTATTTATTCTTATGTGGTGTTGAGGATTGAACCTAGTACTTCACACGTTCGAGGCAAGCACTCTACCACTGAGCCACAACCCTAGCCCTTGTACATAGAGTTTTAATTTCTGTTTTGTGCACTTACCTTTTAAATCATTCAAGAAAAAAAAGGACTTACAAATTAATAGTGATACTGGCTCCTACATTTACCTCTATAGTTACCTTTACCAATGTTCTGTATTTATTCTTGTGTCTTTGAATTTGTTTCATGTCATTTCTTTTGAGACTGAATGGCTATGAATCCTTTTAGCATTTCCTGTACAATAAATCTACTAGTAATGAACTCCCTCCATTTTTGCCTATCAGAAACTATCTTAGTCTTCATTCTTCAGGATAGTTTTGCTGGATATAGAATTCTTGGTTGATAGGGTTTTGTTTCATTCTTCTTTCTTTTTTGTTATTTCTTTCAGGACTTTAAATATGTCACACTACTGGCCTTCTGCCCTCCATGGTTTCTGAGGAGAAATCAGCTCTTAATCTTATGAAGGACCCAATATATATGATGAGTCATCTCTTCTGCTGCTTTCAAAATTCTCTCTTTGTGGGCCTGAGGTTGTGGCTCGGGATAGAGCACTTGCCTGACACGGGCGAGGCCCTGTGTTCAACTGCAGCACCACACAAAAATAGACAAAGGTATTGTGTCCAGCTACAAAAACAAAAACAAAAACAAAAAAAAACTTGTTCTTAAATTCTCTCTTTGGATTTCAACAATTTGACAAATGCTCCTTTATGGTAGATCATTTAGTTTTTGCTGATTGGGGTTTATTGAGCTTCGTGGATATGTAAATTTGTGTTTTTATTAAATTTGGGGAATGGTAGCTGTATGTCTTCAAAACAGCTTTTTTGGCTTCAATTCCCCTCCCTCCAGCCTCCCGCGGTCCCTGTGTGGCGCCTGGTGGCAGCCTTCACTACCCTCAGGCTCTGCTTATTCTTTTTCATTCCTCTTACTCTCAGCTCCTCACACTAAATAATTTTGTCTTCTCTTCGAATTTGCTGATCCTTTCCAACATCTGCTGTTGGGCCCTGCTAGTGAATTTTTTATTTCAATTACTATGATTTTCAACTACAGAATTTGTTTGGTTTCTTCTCATGATTTCTATCTCTAGAAACAGTGCTTCAAATGCTGTCTCCTTGATCTCCTCTAGCTCTCGTCCATAGTTGCATTTTAACTTGTTGTGCATACTGAAAACAGTCTACTTAACACCCTGTATTCCAGTGTCTGAACTTCCTCAGGTGCTCTCTGTGGAGTATTCTGCTTTGTTTTGTTTTGTTTTTGTGAATGGGTCGTACTCTCCTCTATATTTGTTTTGTGATTTTGTTGAGAGCTGGATAATCTGGATACTACCATGTAGTAACTCTATAGTCTCATCCCCCCACCCCTCGGGGACTGCTGGATCTGTTTGTCGAGCATTGGAGAACTCTTTT
Source organism: Spermophilus citellus (assembly GCF_964194105.1). Taxonomy (NCBI): domain Eukaryota; kingdom Metazoa; phylum Chordata; class Mammalia; order Rodentia; family Sciuridae; genus Spermophilus; species Spermophilus citellus. The sequence continues at coordinate 252,745,417 of NC_138183.1, read as the reverse complement.
GTGAGTTTTCCAAAATAGGCCTTCCAAGTGTGTATTCTTTATTGTTCATGGTTATTGGAGCTCCGGTACTATTATTTCTGTGACCAGCAAAGTTTTGTCCAAATTACATAAATAAATAAAATGTTATCTCCCAGTATATCCCAACAGATCCTGTTGGGGGAAGATGATTTTCACCCAGAGGGCTGATGCCAAGGAGCAGACCCTCAGAGCAGTGCCCAACCAACCAAAATGTACAATCCTCAACTTTTGGATAACGGAGTCCCTTGCCCACCCTGACACCAGCCAGCCACTCCTGGAACATGGGCCACTATCCCAATATCTGTGGCAGGACTGAGGAGTGGGGAATGGTGGCTGGCCTACCAAAGAGCAACAATGTCTCTCTTCATTAAATAAACTCTGCAGGGATTGCTACGCGTGTCCAGCAGGTTCCAGAGACGCAAAATGTTCGATTTCAGCTTTCCAACTCCATGGTTGCTCCAATGGAGTCCCTACTCTGCCATTCTACACAATATCATGATCTTTTGTAAAGTAAACATGTAATTGTGATCATGTACATCCGTCACCTCAGCTGCATTCTGTTGGTTAAAAGCAAGTCACAAGGGCTGGGGATGTGGCTCAAGCGGTAGCGCACTCCCCTGGCATGTGTGCGGCCCGGGTTCGATCCTCAGCACCACATACCAACAAAGATGTTGTGTCCACCGAGAACTAAAAAATAAAAATATTAAAAATTCTCTCTCTCTCTCTCTCTTCTCTCTCACTCTCTCTTAAAAAAAAAAAAAAAAAAAAAAAAAAAGCAAGTCACAAGGTCATGAATCCCAGGAAGCAGGGGTCCTGGGAGCCACCTTAGACTCTAATATATGCTTATGTATTATGTTACTTCTAAATAAACAAGCATATACATAAGAGTGGAGAAAGTTCTGGAAGAAGAGGTCCAGGGATTGTTTGAAGGGGATAGAAAAAATTAAGAAGGTAAAATTTTAACTTTTTAGAAGGAAATATATTCAAATACTAAATAACCAAGGAATCGTAAGCATCTCCTTTAGAGAAAAGGTAAATATTAATATTTGAGCTGAGTCTGGATTCTTCTGGAAGAACAGAACATCTTTTAGCTTAAGAATGTCCAGCTACTCCCTGGGCCTGTGGCAGGCCCACCCCAGACACTGCAGGGCCAGGTCAAGAGCATAAACAGAGAAGAATGTGGCTGGATACTTAGACTCCCTTCCTCTTCTCCTCACTTTCCCCTCCCTTTCTCAACAGTTTAGTCCAAAAACCATTAAGTGGGCAGAATGTACTCTGTGTTCCTGTGGGTGGAGGAGCAGCTATGAGTTCCCGGAGGGCAGGGCCAGGACCAGGGTGAGTCCAGGCAGCTACTCACCATTGTGTAGGATTTAAGAGGGTGCCCCAAGCCCAGTAGTTCAGATTAAAAAATAAAAATTATAATGACACAGTTTTTAAAACCAATGAATTCAAATAATCCATAATGAGAAAAGTATCAGACTACCAGTTTTATTGACTTTTTAAATTTTTTTGCAGTACCAAGGATTGAACCCAGGACTTCACACATGCTAGGCAAGCATCCTACCACTGAGTGGCATCCCAGTTCTTATTTTATTTTGGTACAAGGTCTCATTAAATTGGTCAGATTGGCCTCTAACTTGTAGTCCTCATGCCACAGCCTCCCCAGTGGCTGGGTAACAGTGTGGGCTACCACCCCTCCAGTTTTACTGATTAACGTTTAATGGTTTTTCAAACAGTTCCGAGTGGGAAGGAAAGAGAGAAGTGGAGGGGGCGTCAAGTATCCAGCTGCACCTTGTCTACACTTCCGTTAATGCTCCTGCCCTGGGCCCTGCAGTGGCCGGGGTGGGCTTGCCACAGGCCAAAGGGGGTAGCTGGACATTTTTAAGCTAATAGATGTCTGTTCTTCTGGAAGAACTCGAGACTCAGCTCAAATATCAATATTTTTGCCTTGAGTTCCAGTGTGACTCACACGCCACTTACCAGTCTTTCCAAAGGGCTTTCAATGGGGGTGATGCCCCATGGTGGGTATCGGAGCCTGACTGGAGTGTGGGACTCTCTAGTGCTGGGTCTTGGGAGATGCCGTGGTCTGTCTGTCTGTCTGTCTCCCTCTCTCTCTCTGCACTTCTGGCTTGAAAAGTGACTGTCACATGGCTAGGCTAGGTCTTTGAATTTCCATGTGAGTTTCAGAATCAGCTTGTCAATCTCTGACCCAATAGTCTAGTACGATGTTGGTTGAGATTATGTTAAATCTATAAAGTAAAAGTGGGGAAACTGACAGCAATATCAAAACACAAACAAGACAGGTCTCTCGGGTCTCCTTGGTTCCTAGTTTTCATGAGCCTTTGCTCTGTTCCCATCTTCCCCGGTGGTCCTCTTCTTTCCCTTTCCTCTTCTTTCTTTCACTTCCGTTTTTTCTTTCTTCCTTTTTTTTTAATACTTCACTGAAAACCTTTCTGGGGTCCACCTGACAGAGATGGACTCTATCTGCAGGTGCTGGGAGGCCTCCGTTCTTCTTCGGGAAGCAGCGAGAGGCTCCCTGTGTTTGCCCCAGTGCAGCCCGCACCCCGCTTCCTCCTGAGCCGCTGGGCGCTGCCTGCCCAGCACACACAGAGCTGTGCCCGTGGAGGCTTGGGTCATACTTGATGCCCTGATTAGTGTGGTTCTGGATCTCAAGACCCAAGTGCCCCGCAGCTGAGGGTGATTTTTCTCAGTTCTCCTGCGTACTTCCACCTTGCTTCAGGATTTCTTCTGCTTTGGTCCCGAGACTGTGCAGCGAGCCGTGACTTTCCACTGCTCCCGAGGCCCAGGGATCAGACATGTCTGCGTTCGGGAAACACAGTGTCGGGCCTGGGGGCTGCTCCTACACCCTGGCTGCGGGGTGGTTCTGTCTCCACTCTCTCCACAAACGTGCAGACAGCTTCGCCTCTTCACCTTGACCCACCCCCATGGGGGACAGGAGAGCCTAAGCGTTCCATCTTTATACTTCACATAGCATTGTGGGCTGCTAGCCTGTGGAATCTCAATGCATTTTGGTATATTGATCCTGTATCTTGCATACTTACAGGATTCACTTATTTGTAGCTTCTCTCTAGACCCCACTGGGTTTTCCATATAGACAATTCTGTCATCTAAATAAAAATCATTGATTTTTTTTTTCCAGTATTGGAGATTAAACCCAAGGGTGCTCTATCTCTGAGCAGCATCCCCACTTTTTATTTTTTAATTTTGAGCACTTTTTACTTTGAGACAGGGTCTTGCTAAATTGCCAAGACTGACCTCGAACCTATGATCCTCCTGCCTCAGCCTCCCTAGTTGCTGGGATTGCAGGTGTGCATCACTGCGCCTGGCTTGGCTCACCCCGTGGTCAGAAGCCTCCTTGAGATCTGGAACTGCCTCCTCCTTCTCCTCCTCCTCCTCCTCCTCCTCCTCCTTCTCCTCTTGGCAGCAAGTGGAGCTTTGCCATTTGGGCAGAGCTTCAGTCAGGCTCCCAAGCCAGGCACTGTCCACACCAGGCTGGTTTAAGACATGGGCAAGTCCTGGTGATGGTGTTTGATGCCAGGGATCCTGAACTGCCTGAGCATACCAGAGGCGGGGTTCGCCTTCACTGTAAGAAGGGAGCGTTTACCACCGGCCCCAGCTGCTCTGTAACCACCTGCTTTCAGCTGCTTTGCCAGCTGTGCTCTCGGGAGCAGTTTGCCTTGTTTTCTGTTCCCAGAGTCCCTTTCATCTAGTCCAAGTGCAAATGGGGCTTCATGGGGTCTCGGCTGGGCCTCAGGGCATCCTGGGCAGAGCAGCTGGGTGAGCTGGGATGGGAGGTGGCCACAGGGGGTGGCCGCCAGATGAGCCAGAATGATGCCTGTGAATGACCTTAGAAAGAGCTGCAAATACCAAGAACTCCCTACTTCTCATGTAGTTGCCATCTTGCGCTCCTCACACCTGCTGTGAAGCTGCTCTGGGTCCAGAGTTCCTGTGTGTGTGTGTGTGTGTGTGTGTGTGTGTATGGTGTAGCTTACACGTAGCTCCTGCGCCTCCCTAGTCTGCGACTAATCCAATACATGTTTCATTTCAGACATTATAGATTGACTATCTTGAAGTTCAACTTGGATATTTAAAAATTATTTCCAATGTTGCTACCTCTCTAAATCTTCACTTTAAATTTTTTTTTAAAGATGTTAATGGACCTTTGTTTTATTTATTTTTATGTGGTGCTGAGGATGGAACCCAGTGCCTCACACATGCTGTAAGAGCTCCACCACTGAGCCCCACCCAGCCCCTAAGTCTTCACTTTTTGTTTTTGTTTTAGCATGTGGAATACAGTGCTTATAATAACCATTTTAACGTCTTTTGTGTACTATCATCAGTGTCATTTCTAGAGCAATTCAATTGGTTTAATTTCCTTTGCATTAGGGCTCAGTTTCTTTGCATGCCTGGCAATTCTTTTTTTTTTTTTGGGGGGGGGTGGGAGCTGTTTTAAAATAATTTCACTTTGTTGTGTGCTATTCTTGTATTTATATAAATATTCTTGAACTTTGTTCTGGGACACAGTTAAATTCCTTACAAATAGTTTGACTCTGGTCTTCTTTGTTGGGCAGGACCACAGCGATGTTTACTCTAAGGCTAATTCCCCTGCCACCTGTGTGGACCCAGCTCTGGGAGTTCTGCTCCGCTGGGGCCTGGAGGAGGTGTCCCAGCCCCACGTGAGCTACTGCAGTTGCTCCTTCCAAGCCCCCACTGCAGTTCCTCTCCCACCTCCGCAGTTCCTCTGATTGGGACCCAGATTAGTTACGAATGCCATCTCAGCCTCCATCTCTCTCCCCCCACCCCCTTCTTCTTTCTAATCCCCTGCCCTGTAAAGCCCAGCCTGGGCCTCCGGACCCCAGGCTCCTTGTCCACTGAGGTCATGGGCCAGCTAGCCTCCTTCAGCTCAGACTGGAAGCTCTTCAGGGTTTGTCCTTCTGCTTCAGGGATCGCTAGGAGCAACAGCAAAGACACTGGCACCATTTGTCATGCTTCCAAAGTTTTAAATACTTGGGTTTAAGTCTGACGAAGTATGGCTGAGAGCTGCAAGGGGGAGACTACCAACGCACGCGCACACACACACACACACACACACACACACACACGCACACGCACTGCCCATGTGTGTGCATAGCTACCGTGGTAGTTGTCTCCTCCTAGATTTCCTTCCACTCCAATCGGAGTCCAGCAGGACCTTGTTTAGATGTCAACAGGCTTACTTTATGGTTTTATTTGCAAAGACAAAGGAACTAGAGCAGTCAAACAAACGCGGAGAAAGAAAGAACTGGAGAACTGCGGACACACTGGGCTCTGAGCAGAGTGGCAGTGAGGAAGGGGCTCCTGTCAGGGGAGCTGCAGGCACCCCAGGACAGGGGTGGGTGCGTGGGCTCTCCACCTGTGCCTGAGACCTTACAGAAGAACGAAACAAAAGGCCAAGTGCCCCCCACTTCAATTCCTGATACCCCCCAAAAATTAAATAGATAATTTAAATTATTAATTTAATTAAATAATTAAAATTAAATAAATAATTAAACAAGTATTAAGCAGTCTTAAAAGTGAAGTTTCTAGAAGAAAACAGAAGAGGAAATGATCTTAGGAAAAAGAAAATCAGCTATGACACTAAATCACAATCCTTAAATGGAAAAAAATTGATGAATGGACTTTATGAAAATAAGAAATGCTTGCAGGAGATCTGGGTTTGAAATTTAGGGTGCTGTGAGAAAGGTAGAAAACTTTGCCAGATTGCTAGTTTTGCTGATCTCTATAATGAGAACAAACATGAGGTTGGGAGGGGAAGTTAGTTTGCAAGCGTGTATACACCTTATTTTAAAGATTTCTTTTCCAATAAAGTTCCATTAAATAAAACTTCAAAAAATAAAAAGACAGAGGTAAGCTGTGCCTGGAAGCGGTTCAACAGTGCCAAGCCCCAGACAAGCCACTGGAAGAACCCAGACAATAAAAGGCTGCTTTCCAACTCAGGTTCCCTGCGTTCAGTCAGGGTTAGCTGGTGCCACACAGCTACCAGCCCCACCAGCCCAGTTGTGGGTGCTGCCCACATGCTCCAGGATAAACCTGCCCACAGTTTACAGGGCAAAAGGGGCTCTGGCCTTCAGATGTTGGGGATCCACCCTCTGATCACTGACTGTTGCTTCTGATCCCAGAGGGGTAGACAAAGAGGCAGGTAGGTGGCCATCATGGTCACCCTCCCCTACCCCCTCCCCCCTCCCCCCTCCCCCCCAAAGCCTCCCCTCCCCCAGCTGGAGTGTCTTGGGGGTGGGCATTTAAAGGGATAGTGCCCTTTTTTTCTCCTCTAATTTTTCTCTTTTTCCACTTTGAGGAGTCAGACCTTAAATACTAGAAAAACAACCCTATATACAGGGACAATTAGACAGTGATGTGTGTGCCCAGGGAAAAGGACAGGGTTAAAAAAGACCCATGAAGGGGCTGGGGATGATACCCCAAGCTGTGCAGAGACAGACTGCAACAATAGAAAATAGAAACACAACTAATAACCAACCCGGTACCCTCTGGGAAGGAGGGAGAACCTGATTTCTAGAGTCATAGCAGTACTAGATCCAACTGTGCAGTGTTCAACAACAATAACAACAAATTCACAGGCATATAAAGAAACAGGAAACTGACCCATTCGAAGGAAAAATAAATGAACAGAAACGGCCCCTGAGAAAGAGCTGAATGCAGGTTCACTTAAATAGCTGTGAGCAGTCTCAAAGAAAGGTCAAACCCTAGGCAGGCCAGTCTCAGAAAGGCGCAGAGTGGGTCTGGCATCTTTGTCGGCCAGGAAGAAAGGTGGAGGCAATTGTGGAGGGATGGGAACTCTGGCAGAGGGGGAGGCCTTGGTGGGGACCTAGTGGCAGCAGAGACAGTGTCGTGGGGTGGACGGTGGATGTGGAGGTGACGGTGGCAATGGCACGGACCTGGTAGAGCAGCAGAGGAGGCCTTGGTGGTGGTGGACGGTGCGGGCAGCTCCGGTGAGCACGGGCTCTGGGCTAGAGCCGGGAGTGCGGCGGGGCCTGGCCCACGGCGACCTTTCCCTCCTCTGCAGGAAGGTCCCTCAGGCACCGAGCAGCCCCCTTTCACCTTTTTTGGGGAGACCCTTCTGTCGAGCCTCTTTGATGCCCACACACATAAAGCCGGCGCGGCCCCTGCTTTCCAGAAGCTCCTTCCCTCGGATGAGCCTGCCCCTCCGCCCCCGCCTCGGAAATCGCTTTCCGAGGTTTTTTCGCCATTTCTTTATTTCTGTGAGTTTTTATTTCTCAGGCAGCCCCTTCCACCGAGGGGAGCCCCAGGTCCACCGCCCGCGGGGGACGTGGTCACCGGAGGAGGGGACGGTCGTGATGACCCCGGGGGGACATGGGCGGTGGCACCTGCGGTGGTGGTGGGAACTGTCATCTCTTGGAAATGATGGTGGACCTCTCCGTCAAACTCTGACCCCGGGGGGCAGTTTGGGTGGAGAAGTCCCGGCTCCTTCTGAGGGAGGCTCTGGTCTGGTGGGGACAGGCGTGGTGGCCGAGGCTCCGCCCCAGCAGAAGGGCTGCGGTTCTGAGCGGCAGACAGGAGGCATTTCCAGGGAGATGCAGATTATTTTGAGGCAGTTATCCAAAATGCATCAGAGGAGCTGCGAAAGTCTGCCATCGGAGGAAGATGATCCTGGTCAGAACAGGCACCTCAGCTTGGGCCGGTCACCCTTCTTGCTCAGGGCGTGTCAACCAGATGTCCTCCTCCCTGAGGCCTCTTGCCTGGGGCAGCTTGCTCGCTCTCCTTCCTTTCCTTTCCTTTCCTTTTCTCTGCTTTTCCTTTCATCAGTCATGTTGCCTTGTAAATCACGGTAATGGTACAAGGAATTAAAAATTAAGGCATTCGGGGATGGGGATGTGGCTCCAGCGATAGTGGGCTCACCTGGCATGCGCAGGGTGCTGGGTTGGATCCTTAGCACCACATAAAAAAATAAAATAAAGATGTTGTTGTGTTCACCGAAAACTAATAAATAAATATTTTTTTTAATTAAGGAATTTGGGGTGTGGATAGGTGGTAGAGCACTTGCTTCGCACGTGTAATGCCCTGAGTTCCATCCCCAGCACACACACAAAGACCTTGAGAGAATTACCTTGAAGATGCTCAAAGAACTAAAGGGGCATGTGGAGCATATCTAGAAAATGATGTATGAACAAGACTGAAATATCAATAAAGGATTGAAAAACATAAAAAAGAAGCCAAAAATAAATTCTGGAGCTGAAAAGTACAATCATGTAAATGAAAATTCGCTAGAGGGAATTCAAAGGCAGATTTGAGCAGGCCAAAGTAGGGAAAAATCAGTGGACTTAAAATAGAAAATGGAAATTATCTAGTAGGAGAAAAAAAATTTTTTTGAAGAAAACAGAACAGAATCTAATAGACAATAGGGACACCACCAAGTAAGTGGACCAACGTGTTGTGGGAGTTCCAGGGATGAAGAAAAGGATGGAGAGAATATTTGACCAACACCAAAAAAGTCAGATGAATTCAGAGAGTCACACAAAGATGTACTATAATCTAACTTTTGAAAGATAAAGACTTCTGAAAGCAGCAAGAGAGAAGCCGCCCGCCACATACAAGGGATTCTCAGTAATGTTATCAACATATGTCTTATCTGTGACTTGGAGGCCAGAGGAGAGCTGATATACTCAAAGTAAAAAGAAGAGGAAATAATAATAATAATGATAAAACTGTCAACCAAGAATTCTATATCCAGCAAAACTGTCCTTGATAAGTGGAGAAAATCAGGACTTTCCCAGATATAAGCAGACAGAGTTTATTACCAGTAGACTTGCCCTGCAAGGTATGCTTGTCAGAGTCCCCCAAGGTGACATGAAAGGACACTAGTCAGTAACCCGGAACCCTGGGAAGAAACAAAGACCTCAACAAAGGTAAATACCTCAGGGAATTATAAAAGCTACTGTCTTGGGCTGGGGTTCGTGCAAGGCCCTGGGCCCGATCCTCAGCATCACATAAAAATAAATAAATAAGATAAAGGTATTGTGCCAAATACAACTAAAAAAAATGTTTAAAAAACCACAACTGTCTGTGACAGAGGTTTATAACCCCAATGTTTGCTTTCTACGTGGTTTAAGAGCCTATACACCTTTAGAAAACAATTAACCTAAAAGCTGATGCTATTGTAACTTTGGTTTCAACTCACATCTTTTTCCTACATAATTTAAGAGACTAATGCATTTTGGAATAAATGCTACTATCAAAACACAAATACTGGCAGAATAAGCAAGAGTGCATAATCCAAGAGTGCCATCCAGAGGAGAGTCACTTCAGATCCAAAGACACAGACTGAAAGTGAAGAGATGGGAAAATATATCCATGCAAATGGTACCCCAGCAAACAGGGAGAGCTAGAGGAATATCAGACAAAAGGGGGTGGCTTCCTTTCTTTTTTTTTTGCCCCAGGTACTGAGGATGGAACCCACATGCAAGGGACGCACTCTACTACTGAGCTACATCCCCAGCCCTAGGTCAGACTTTGAATCAAAAAGGATTACAAAAGCTAGGTGTAATGGCACACACCTGGGACACAGTGACTTAGGAGGCTAGGACAGAAGGGTCACAAGTTCAAAGCCATCCTCAGTGATTTAGTGAGACTCTGTCTCAAAACAATAAAATAAAAAGGGCTGGGGATGTAGCTCAGTAGTTGAACACCCCTGGATCGAATCCCCAGCACAGTGCCAAATGCCAAAAAAAAAAAAAAAAAAAGAAAGAAAGAAAAGAAAAAAACATTACAAGTACAACCAGGACATGGTACACTAATAAAGGATTCAGAATAGCAAGAATATAGAATATATATACACACACACACACACACACACACACACACACATACACACATACACACACACACATAATGACAGACTATGATAATATATGAAGCAAAAACTATAATGTAATATCACTGCACATCCATTGTGATGGCTACTGTTCATAAAGCAAAATACTAAGAGCTGGTGAGGACATGCAGGTATGAGAGCCTCCGTGCACTACTAGTGTGAGTATGAAATGGTCCAACTTCTATGAACAACCACACATCAGTTCCTCAAAAAAGTAAAAATAGAATTATTGTATGATCCAGGGATCCCAGGCCCGGGTATATGCCCTAAAGAACTGAAAGCAGGACCTTACATATTTGTGCACCTGTGTTCACAGCAGCATTAATCACAACAGCTCAAACCGAAGGAACCACGTCCCTCAGCAGATGAATAAATAAAAGGGCTGGGGTTGTGGCTCAGCGGTAGAGCGCTCGCCTGGCATGAACTAGGCCCTGGGTTTGATCCTCAGCACCACGTAAAAATAAATAAATAAAATAAAAGGGATTGTGTCCAACTACAACTAAAAATAAATAAATAAATAAATAAAGTGTGACATGCACATGTGAGGGGTTACCATTCAGCCTTAAGAAAGAATGAAACGCTAATTCTGTAATAGGCTACTATATGGAGGAACTTGGAGGACATTATGCAAAGTGCAATGAAAGTCACAGAAAGAAAAATACTGTATGATGTCACTTATATGAGGTACTTATTAGTCAGAACCATAGAGGCAGCCGGGCGCGGTGGCGCGCTCCTGAAAAGTGGGTGCCAGGGGATGGGGAGGGGGGGAGCAAGGAGTCAGAGTTTAGTGGGTCTAGAGTTTCCATTTTGCAAAATAAAAGAGCTCTGGAGGTGGTTGCAGTGGTGGTTGTAAACATTATACATGAATTGAATAACCCTGAATATCTCTTAAAACTGTGGCCACTTTTATGGCAACTTTCGTGCATTTTACCACAGTGAAAGGAAACTATCAATTTTTTGTGAGGTGTTGGGGATTGAATCTGGGGCCTCGCACATGCTAGGCAAGTATTCTATCTCTGAGCTACATGCTCAGCCCCTTAAAATTAAAATAATAATAATAATAACCTATTTGAAAAAGTACTTGCATCCAGAATATATAAAGAACTCTTGAATATGAAACAATAAGAAAACAATCTGATTTCAAGATGGGCAAAAGGTTTGAACAGACACTTCAACCAAGAAGATATAAAAATGGTAAAGAAGTCCAAGTTCAACACCCTTAGCTACTAGGGGAATGCAAATTAAACCCACATGATACAAGACTTCAGGCTGTTTAGAGTGGCTAAAATCAGACTGACCAAAGCAAGCTGGAGCAGACTGTGGAGGAGCCAGATGGTTCACACACTCACACACCGCACACACACACACCTCCCTGTAGCACTGCCCCCCCCAGCCCCCAGCCCCGCTGGTGGGAGTGCAAAACACCACTGGCACATGGGAAGTGGTCTGGCAGTTTCTGTGAAGTTTAACATAGGGCCAGCCCCTCCACTCCTAGTTAGTGTAAGGCTGGCCTTAGCCTAGGGAGCTCTCCAGTGTGGCCCTCAGGCACAAACAAGTCACTTCTCCCCATCTGACAAACTCAAAATGAAGTCTCTGTCATGTTGCCCTCCCCGCAAAACAGGGAGAGGCAAGAAAATCAGGGTGGGGACCACCAGACCAGATGCTTTAACCCAGGGCAGATGACGTCACTGAGAAATCTGGTGGCAGCTGATGGGGATTGAAAGGGGGGTCAAAAGCTCCCAAAATTCAGTATAAATAAAGGAGCAAGTGAACAGACACCCAGCCAGCCGACCCTGATGCCCTCACGCTGAGAGCCTGGTGAGGACCTGGACTGACACCCCAGCTCTTCTCCTCTGCCTGACCCTCTGCCTTGACCTCACCACTCTCCAACTCTGCAGCAGCCCCTGGACTCTGGTGAGAAAAGGACTTCTCCCACGACCACCTCCTCAGCCGGCCGTCAGCTCCACCCAGGAGAAGCCTGCCTCGGTCCCTGACCTGACCACCGCGGTCTGAGTGAGTGGGCATCTGCTGGACTTAGAGCCCAAGGCCTGAGACTTTCGACCTGGCCCTGGAGCTTGGCACACAGAGGGACTGTCTGTCACGAGCCTGTCAGGAGTGAGTGTCCGCAGTGCTCAGAATTAACCTAGAGGGCTGGGGTTATGGCTCAGTGGTAGAGTGCTCACCTCACACGTGTGAGACCCTGGGTTCCATCCTCAGCACCATGTAAAAATAAATAAACGAAGATATTGTGTCCATGTATGACTAAAAATGAGAATTAACCTAGAACTGTTTGCTGTGGATTGATCATGTCTCTTGCAGTGCCCAGCATTAAGGACTGTCATTTTCTTGATTAAGAACTATAGAGTGAAATTGTGTTGAGTGACCTGGGTGAATAAAGCATTGAAAAGGGCAGAAGCACGTGGATGTGCACCTTTTGCCCATGGAGACAGTTAGTGACCCAAAAGAGATGAGAACTCACATTCACACCAGGAAGGTTCATAGCAGTGATAGCCCTGCACGTCCCTCAGCAGGACAATGGGTAGCAAAGATGCATCAATAACCGGAACTGGGGGGGGGGTGTGGACTCCCCAGAGCATTAGGTGAGCCAGAGAGCCTAAAGGTACGCGCTGAACAAGTCCATTCACGTGGCATTTTCACGATGGAGGCAGGACTCGGGACTCTGAGGGCTGTCAAGGATCAGGGAGTGTAGGGTGAGGGATGGTTTGACTACTGAGAGGCCACATAAAGAGAGAAAGGGAGGGAAGGAAGAGAGGAAGGGAGGGAGGGAGGGAGGGAGGCTGGCCCCGCATTTTATTTGCTGTTTGTTTTGAGGTGCTGAGGATCAAATACGGGGTCTCACGCTTGCTAGGCAAGTGCCCTAGCACTGAGCTACACCCATCTCCTTCTGCATCTAATTTTTTAAAATCTCAGTCATACATTAGAAATATTTTGGTTGGGGGCTGGGGATGTGGCTCAAGCGGTAGCGCGCTCGCCTGGCATGCGTGCGGTCCGGGTTCGATTCTCAGCACCACATACCAACAAAGATGTTGTGTCCGCCGAAAACTAAAAAGTAAATATTAAAATTCTCTCTCTCTCTTTCTTTCTCTCCCTCTCTCACTCTCTCTTTAAAAAAAATAAAAAAGAAAGAAATATTTTGGTTGCCTGGTGAGGCTGAGGCAGGAGGATCACAAGTTTGAGGCCAGCCTCAGCAACTTAGCAAGGCCCTAAGCAACTTGGCAAGACCCTGTCTTAAAATAAAAAATAAAAAGGGCTGAGGATGTGGCTCAGTGGTTCAGTGCCCCTGGGTTCCATTCCTGGTACAAATAAAAAAGTTCTTTGTTTTATTTCAGGCAGCACCTCCAGGTGTTCCAAGTGAGGACTTGGGGCTACCTCACTCTGCCTCCTAGCCACAGCTGGGCGACTTCCTGAGACTTTGAACTCTGCATCCCCAAGGACCTGTCCCTCCCTCCAGCCCAGCCACCCACACCCATGTCTCCACCCTGGACCTTTCACTCAAACACTTGCTCTCCCAGTGGTTCTTGGTGGGGGTGACATGGGCCCCCCCAGGACATTTGGTAATGCTGGGACATAACTGGGGCCAACTTGGGGAGAGCTGTGCTACCCGCATCTAGGGGGAGGAGGCCAGGGATGCTACCAAATGTCCCACCACCCACAGCTCTGCCCCACCCCAAAGGACTGCCTGCCTCCATACCAAAGACGGTAGAGGCTGAGAAATCCTGCCCCCAAGCCTCCCTCCCAGCTCCCTACTGGGGCCTTCGCCCCGAGGCCTTTCTGAGTTCATCTACACCATTCCCTGAACTTCAATTCTCTCTGTTCAGCTTGCAGTCCATGGTCCTGACAAGGCAAACCACAATGAGCAGGGCCGGAAGGCCAACAGCCTTGGAGCACCGGCAGCCGAGCGGGCCTCCCCAGGACTGTGCTGCCCCACCTACAGATCCACACGGTGCTGGGGGGAAAGGACTGCCAGGCTGACCCCTCCCCTGAAACACATACCTAGAAAGATGGAGAACAAATCTTGGTGTCAGGCTGGGCGGTGGCCCTGGGTAGAGCACCTCCTCTCTCCGGAGCCCCCCCCCCCAACCTTCTCTTCCAAGCGGCTCCTCTCTGTAGACCAGTGTGGTCCGTTTTCCCTGGAACTTAATCAGGGGGTCAGCTGACGGCAGCCTGGTGTTTACGACTCATTCAGGCGACCAGCAAGGTAGAGGTGGTATTTCTGATTTGTGAGTTCAAATCCTCTTTTCATTGTTCTGATTTGTTCGTTTTAGTGGCATGGGGAGCCAGCCACGCTCCACCGCTGAGCCCACCCCTAGGTGGACTTTTTTAAAGTCACAGACTATTTCTGCAACAGTGACACCCTGAGCAGATGGTCTGTAGGAGCAGTACTCTACAGGATCTCCAGTGTCCCGTTAGTAATTTGCTGTTGGAGCATGGCAGTGTGCTGTGTACCATCCCAGTACTCACAGGAGGGCCTCCCTGGCTACAACTCCCCTGATCTCCACCGGTGCCCTCCTCCCCCATCCCTGGCAACCCCTGATCTTCCCACTTCTCTACAGCTTTCCTCTCCTAGAAGGTCACAGGGCTGGAACCACAGCGTAGCCTTTTCAAATCCGCGTCTTCCACTTGGCAATCTAAATTTCTTTGTGTCTGCTTGTGGCTCCATAGCTCATTTCTTTGTATTGTACAGATGCACTTTGACCTTTCACCTCTTGAGGGACATCTTGGTGGCTTCCAGTTTGGGCCCATTATGAATAATGCTGCTGCCAGCATTCACATGCTGCACTTTTTGCGGACATAAGTTTTCAGCTAGGTGGGTAAATGCTACAGAAGTCGGGGGCACAGGAAGACTATGCTTAGTTGTTGGGAGCGCCTGTTCCCAAAGTGGCCGCAGGGCTCTGCCTCAGCCCCACCAGCGAGTGGGGAAACAAACAGGAAAAAATCCCGATGCTGCGAAGCTCCGTAGCGATTGGTATGGACAGGTGTTCAGACTTCAGCCTTCCTAATGAGGACGTAGTAGTAGCTCGCTTTAATTTGCAATTCCCTGGTGGTGTATGATGTTAAACATTTTTCTCATATGCTTATTTGCCATCTGTGTGTCTTCTCTGGTAAGGTCTTTGTTCTGATCTTTTGCTCATTTAAAAAAATTTTTTTTAGTTGTAGATAGTCACAATATCTTTATTTTGTTTATTTTTATGTGGTGCTGAAGATGGAACATGCAAGGCAGGCGCTCTACCACTGAGCCCCAGCCTCAGCCCCATCTTTTGCTCATTTTTTAAAAATTAGATTGTTTGCTTTCTTCTAATCCATAAATATGGTATGTACCACCATTTAATTAGGCCTTTCTAAATTTTGCTCAAATTTTTGTAATTTTCAGTATACAGATCTTACCTAGCTTTTGTTCAACCTACTCCTGGATATCTTATGTTATTTGATGCTTTCACAAATGCAATTGTTTTTCAAATTTTGCTTTTCTAATTGCTTGCTAATGTAGAGAAATATTTTAGATTTTTTATACTGACCTTGCATCCTGTAACTTTTCACATTCATGTGTGAATGTGGTTGTTAGTGGTCGTCTATGTGAACACTCGTGTTGTCTCCTAGTAGGGACAATTTTACTTCTTCCTTTCCAATCTTTCCCTCGCAAGGCCTTTCTGTGCAATGCTGAGTAAAAATGGTGAGGGGGTCTGGTGTGGTGAGGCAATTCCAGCACTGGGGAGGCTGAGGACCCCAAGTTCAAAGCCTGCCTCAGCAACCACGAAGCTCTAAGCAACTCACTGTCTCTAAATAAATGCAAAATAGGGCTGGGAGGGGCTGGGGTTGTGGCTCAGTGGTTGAGTGCTTGCCTAGCATGTGTGAGGCCCTGGGTTCGATTCTCAGCACTGCATATAAATAAATAAATAAATAAATAACAAAGGTCCATTGACAACTAAAAAAAAAAAAAAAAAATAGGGCTGGGGACGTGGGTCAGTGGATGAGTGCCCCTGAGTTCAATCCCTAATAGCCCCCACACACAAAATGGTGAGGGCACATGTCCCCGCCTGGCCCCTGATTCCAGGACAAAGGCATCCAGTCCTGCTGAGAGTGTAGCGTGTAGCTCTGGGTAGAGCATCTCCTAGCCTACCAGAGGCCCTGGGTTGGACCCAGAACCAAAGAGGGGAGGGGGGAGGGAGAGAGAGAGGAAACAGCAAGCTGGTAAGGGGGGGGTGGCTGGGGTGGTTTACATGCCTGTGGCCCCAGATGCTCAGGAGGCAGGTGGGTCACTTGAACCCAGGACTTACAGACCAGCCTGGGCAATATAGCAAGAGCCCATCTCAAAAACAAGACAAACTAACTAACAAACAAAACACAGTACCCAGTCTTTCCCCATCCGGGGTGATGTCAGTCCTGAATTTTTTAGGATGAGCTCTCTTTTTTTCGTTTATTGGTGCATTATAGTTGTGCGTATACTTGGGCTCATTTTGACATAATCATGTAGACATGAAATTTACTTTACTCCATTTTAGTCCCTGGTTTCCCTTTTTCCTCACCTCCTCCCTCCCCCTATTCTCCTTCCTTTACTCTACCGGTTTACTTCATTTATTATTTATCTATTTATTTATTTTTGGTACAAGGGATTGAAGCCAGTGGCACTAAACCACTAAGCCACATCCTCAGCCCATTTATTTATTTATTTACTACCAGGGATAGGACTCAGGGTCACTCAGGGTCACTGAGCCACATCTCCAGCTATATTTTGCATTTTACTTAGAGATAGGGTCTCACTGTGTTGCTTAGCGCCTTTCCATTGCTGAGGCTGGCTTTGAACTTGCAATCCTCCTGTCTCAGCCTCCTGAGCCACTATTTATTTCTTTTCAATTAGTGCCTTATAGATATACATAAGGTCTATCTATAGATCTTTATGTGTCTTTTGAGAGATATATCCATTTTATCTAAGATGTCAAACCTATTAGAATAATGTTCTGGTGTTTAATATTCTTTATGTGATATTTAGTGTTATATACATACGACTTGTTTTCCAAACAGTCCGGCACCCTGTACAGAGCTAAATTTTGTCTGATTTATTCTGCATGTCCTCCCCGCCCCTCCTTGCTCCCTGTCGGTCTCCCACTCCACTGGTCTTCCCACTGTCCTTATGAAATCAACCCCCTTTCCCTTTCCTTCACTCAGGAAGGACATCTGAGCCTGGAGTTTGAGTCTGGCCTCTTCACTTGCAGGCTGGTCTCCACTCTGCAGGACGGCCTCCTGGGGACTGAACCTGCTCCCTCCTGGTCCTGCCTCGCTGGTGGTTTTCTGTCTCCTTTTTCTTTTTAATCATCAGTGTTGAATTCTGTCAAATGCCTTATTAAATATATCTATTATTATGATCACATGTTCTTTTCTCTTCATTATGTAAATGTGGTGAGTTATATCGATTTTGATGAGTATTACACCAACTGCATTCTTGAGATAAATCATGTGAATAAAAAAAAATTCGGATCCATTTTTTCATGAGCACTCCTCATAAATGAAATATGGACATACACACATACAGACATACAACACAAAACAGAAGTGTGCACACAACATACAACACATAAGACAATAGTAAATAAAGGCCTTGTAGCTATACCTAGGTGAAATCTCCATTGCAATGTTTAAAAACTCCACAGTCAAAAAATAAAACACAGTCAAAAAATAAAACTGATCAGAAAAACATTAACCTAGGTTTGTATGAGCTCAAAAATAAAATAGAACTTTATGATGTGGGAAAAATGCAATAATAAAATAGATATTGAAAAAAGCATCCTGGTTAATCACTGTCGCAGATGTAAGAATAGCCAAGCTGGAGCTCTGGATATCAGCTGTTATGGATTT
Source organism: Spermophilus citellus (assembly GCF_964194105.1). Taxonomy (NCBI): domain Eukaryota; kingdom Metazoa; phylum Chordata; class Mammalia; order Rodentia; family Sciuridae; genus Spermophilus; species Spermophilus citellus. Next base: position 252,727,620 of record NC_138183.1, on the reverse strand, counting down.
GAGTCAAATCATCTTCTTTCTCTGTAGAAATTGCTTTAGTTAATCTCTCTGGAATCCAAATCGGCTGCTGTTTTCCCTGTGGAAACACAAACAGAACCCCAACTCCAGACAACCACTGGATCAGGACCTTTCCATTGTCCTGTTAGAATATCTTTCCAAAGTACCTTAGGCTTATGTACATTTTTTGGACACATATGTCTTTCCGCAGCACTAAGTCCTGATGAATCCAAATTTAGAAAGTTTAGAGTAAAAAGGGTTATTTTAAGTTTATCTTTGGGGGATAAATACCCCTTTAAGAGCCTTTTAAATTTAAGTCTATCAAAAGCATTCTGCCTTAGTTTTTTAGAATTACTTTAGTCCTTTAAATTTTTTGATGTGGTTTTAAACCAATTTTCCTTCTATTTTAATGTTTTCTAAATTGGCTCTTGCCTATAAATTTTAACACCCTCATCTGAGACTTGTAATTTCTGCACCACCAAAAATTAAAATTGATGGGCTTTTTGAAAAAATTACTAATAATCTCCTTGTTCTTCTATTTTATCCAATATTTGACTTTAAACTTCTCTCTTCTACCTTTTTCTATCTAGAATGTCTGTATCTAATAGTTATCTTAGCTTTTTGCATTTTCTCTCTGAAATACCTTTACTTGACATTTTCAACCATTTTCTATCTTATTTCTATCTTCTAGTTTTCTTCTAAGGTTTTTATATTTACCCTTAGTTGCTTTTTTCTCTCCTAGTTTTCTTTTGTTTCCTATTTTGTGGGTTTAAAATTCTTGTCTTTCTACGTCTTTTTTATCTCCCTATATATTTTTTATCTTTCTACATCTTTTTTTTTTACCCTTCTGTACTTCTGTTTTTAAAGTTTTCCACTTCAAATTTTTAATCTTCTTTTTTTTTTAAAGAGAGAGAGAGAGAGAGAAATTTTTAATATTTATTTTTTAGTTTTCAGGGGACACAACATCGTTGTTTGTATGTAGTGCTGAGGATCGAACCCGGCCGCACGCATGCCAGGCGAGCACGCTACCGCTTGAGCCACATCCCCAGCCCAAATTTTTAATTTTCTTATCTAAATATCTTTTATCTTATTATCTTCCCATTTTCATGTTTTTTTTCTCCATCATGAAGGCATCTTAACCACCTTCAATTTGACCTTTTAAAGCCTTTTGCAACTTATTTAGACATTTTACAACTTTTTACTTTACCACACAAAGATTATCTCATCTCCCTCTTTTTGGTTTAATAAGTTTGATGAGTAAAGCAAACTTTTTTCCGCCATGAAGGTATCTCTACCACATTCAATTTAACCTTTTAAAGCCTTTCAATTATCATCTATACTGTACTTTTAAATGTACTTTTTCACCACCTACAGCTTCACTCTTTTAAACGAGGCTTAGATTCTGTTTAAATCGCTTTAATGTTAGTTTACATGGCTGCCCTTCAACCAAAGGCCTTTTTTTTTCTACATTAAGAAGCTTTGTCTCAATCTGCCAAGTACAAATATCTTTTTCTTCTTTCTTCCTTTCTCAAGCTTTTAAATTAAGTCTAGTTTTCTCAAAATCTTTTTAAATGGCATTTTACAACTTTTTACTTTACCACACAGAGATTATCTCATCTAGAAACATTTCTTTCTTTTTTAACCTTTTATATTAAAATATATTTCCACATCTTGAATCTTTTTATCTCTTTTTTAACCATTAACCCTTTTTATAAATTCACATTCTGAAACAACCCTTATAAAATTTTTGAATTTAGACAAATTACTCCACTTTAATAAGATGAAATACTTTCATGTTTTTTTTATGGTACTATAATACTGTAATTGAAACCCAACTGAAACTTCTTATACTCTTTGTATATAAATTACACCTGATAGAATCTTAACACTTAGTAACTTTGTTTCAGCAAAGACACAGACCAAAGCAATATTAAACCTTTTTTCCATTTACCAATTTATGAAAACACACATAATGTTTAAATATATTACCTTATGGAACTTAATAAGTAAAGAGTACTTGATTTTATATTTAGTGGTTGATATTTTAACACTTTAGCTTTGTAAATTAATTAGATGTCTGTAACCAAGATCTTAGACAAATGTAGTAAACAAAACTAGCCATCTCTTTCTTGTTGAAGAAAAATCCTTCTACAGGATACCATGATGGTCCCATTGATATATTTAATAACTCATCTTTAAAAAGCCATGGGCTACATTTTTGTATTGTATCAACATATGTCCTAGCTGTTCTTGGTCTCACTGGGGTGCCTCCTTCCTCTAACAATTTCTCTTCCTCGGAGGCGAACAACTTCAAACCTTGAGTCAACCATTTTCCCCAGTTTGCCTGAGAATGTCCTAGGGACAGGCAACTTGAAATAAAAGCAAAATAAATCAAAACAAAAACACATTGTTTTTTGAAATGGTCACCATTTTTTTTTTTTTTTTTTTTTTTGCTCTCCTTCAGGAGTGAGCAAATTCACTTACCCCCAAGCTTCCCGCGTACGGACCACCAAATGCCAATGTCTTGGCTGGGCACAAGATCACGAGCCACCACACACCTTGTAGATTCAAACAGCAATGCTTTATTCCCGAACTCACACCGGCCTCTACACACGTTCTGGGGCAATTCCAGTTCTCCTCTGCCCAATTCACCTACTCCACGAGGCTTTCTTCCCAAAATACTTTTTGAACTCAACGGGAGCTCAGGCAGCAGGAATGCCCTATTTCCAGCAGCAATAATCTTCAACCTCCAACTTCCCTAAAACCCATATTGTCTTCAACCAGGAACACCTTAAACTTGTCTTAAACTAGGAACGCCCTAAACCCAAGGACCGGGATACTTCCTCAAACCTGATCAACTCTAAACCCGGATCCGCCCTGGTCCTTGAGCAAGGTCACCTTACATGCAATGTCAACAGCGAAATTCCAAGGCAAGTCCATTTAACATGGGGTACGCTGGCAAGGAAATTTTGATGCGTCATTCCTATTTGGCAATGGCCCTCAGCACCTGACATTATATTAATTCCAGATATTTACCCAAGAGAAATACTGTGGTGTTCATCCACCAGATCCACATGATGGCTACTCCTCCCAAATAAAAAATGAGCAAAGCAGTGATTCATTCAACAGTCTGCATGAACCATGAAGACATTAGGCTCTAATTCTATAAAGTTCTGGAACTGGAAAAACTAATCTAAGGTGGAAAAGGTCAAAACTGTGGCCATCTCTAGAAGAGACCAGGAAAAACACCAGGGAACCTCTGGGGGTGATGGAAATCCAGTCCTGATAAAGGTGGGTTTCATGGGGGTGTTCATTGCCAAAACTAATTAAATTGTTCAATGGGGATTTGTGAGTTTCAATACATGCAAATTTTACCTAAAAAGGAAAGAGAGCCTCCACCAAATATCAGACTCAACAGTAGGTTGTTCTCACAGTGAAGGGGTTGGTGAATGTGAGGCTGCCTTCTGTGTTCTGGACTAGAGAGAGCAGGTGGGTGAATCAAGGACAGCTAATGGGAGTGTCTCCCAGCTGGGAAGGTGGGTCACAGAGGTGCAAAGGGGGGGAGTTGTGGGAGACCAACCTTGCACGTGACTGAGTCACACTCCCCGGCTGGGTGCTGAGGCGCTCAGTCTCAGAAATGTGGCAGAGCTTTCCCCACCCTTCTTGGGTTCGAGGGTCAGTGTCTCGTGCATGGGTGTGTCTTGCTACAGCCCCGTGGGTGAAGCTATGCTCACCTGTCTCTTTGTAATATAACCCCTTTCTACCTCGCGGCCTGCGCAATGGTTTCATTAATGAGGTTCTAGGCATAAAGTTAGTTACAAGAGATCGAAATAAAACACACAGACTCAGTTACCTTATTTCTATTGCTAGGTCCGAGACGGCTCCCCTCTCTGGTTCGCTCCTCTAGCCGCCCAGCAGGGCAGCAAGGATTACTCAGGGCTAGCAGGAGAGAGAGAGAGTGAACACGCCGGGGAGTAGCCTTTTATTGGGGAACAAGAGATTCAGGGGAGAATTCCATCCAATGAAGGTTGAGGGGGAGCTGCACTCCAAGGTCAGGGTCAGTGATTGGGTCCCCGGGGTCAGTGGTCAGGCACACCCCCACACGGATGGGCTCTCTCATCAGGAAAGGGTCGGGAAAGCTTCGACAGAGCCAAAGCGCCTCAGGCCCTTAACGGGAGTCACCCAATCACGTGTCAGAATGGCTTCCCACATATCGCCCCTTTTTTTTCTTAACAATGAGGTAGCGGTTCACTCTCTGGAGTTTCTGGATCCTTGATTGGAAGACTCATCCTATGATTACAACACAAAAGAGAATTAACAGCAAGGAGAATAATCCAATAATGTATCAAGCGGAGTGTTTAAGAATATTTCCAGGGTTGAATCCATTTAACTCCTTTAATATTTGGTTAGCCAAAGAAGAAGGATCTGAAAAATCAGCTCTATTATTTTGAATGTCTTGGATATGGTGATGAAGTTCCAGAATATCCAAGCTATTATTACTATTTTGCCAAATACCTAATAAATGGTTTTAGCCTTCTCCCAATCCCAGAGAGAAGCATTGTACTTGGCAGCTGTAACACATACATACTTATAATTAGCATGGCATATAAGCCTTTCTTTAAATTTTAAGGCTGAAAGTTCATTACCTATGTCTATAACAGTCGCCTCTAAGGCGTTTAATTTAGTCTCAATCCTCTCATCAATATTTACTTGATTACGCAGAGCCTTGGAAGTATTTTGAGCTAAATTATTAAGAAATTTTGCATGCTGAATATTCTGAGACAATGTCAGAGACGCAGAGACAGTTGAGGCAATAAAATGAGACCAGTGCTAAAACACCAACAATTATGACTCCAATATCACGTTTAGGTCTTGTTAGCTGGGCATGAATTTGCTGCAAAACTTGTAAACCAGCATCAGCATACCATGGCTCTGAAATTTTAGCAGGTAATAAAACGAAAGAGGGCTGATGAAGTATCAGCACTCCTTTTCCTCCATTATACCTAGTAATACAATTGGTTAGGTTGCACTTATTACAAGTAACAATATATCTGTCATCTATCCATTTAACTCTTACATTTCCAATAATTAAAACATAAGGAGATTGGACACAAGCTCTTAAGCCATAGCAAGATCCCTCTTTGCAGTTCTTGCCGACAAATTTTGGTAAAGGTTTATCTGTAAAATGTAAATATTCTGAGGCAGCAATTAAATGCCAAATATCTTTTTGAACACCTCCTTCACTATAAGTCAAAATATTACTAACAAATCCTACAGGTGTCATAGCAGAATTTTTTCGTAATTGTTTCTTATCAATTTTTGGAGACCAGTCTAAAATATACCCACTATCTTTAGACACCTTATGTTGTGACACATGGATGCTTATGTGTGTGAGGGATGTTACGCCTGTTTTCTTGCATGTCTGCTGAGAACGATATAGGGGGACACACCGTGGACTAAGCGTGCTTCGTACCAGGACCTCCCACGTGCGAGACAAGTGCTCTGCCATGGAGCCACAATCGCAGCCCCAACCCTCTTCATTCTTAGAATCTGTATTTGAGAACTCACCTTAGGTAATATTTACATATAACCTTAAAATTGAGTCGATGGGCCCTTCAAGGACGTGAGCATGTGCAGAGCAGGGAAGGTCCTGTGTCACTGAGGCTGGTACTGCGGGGCTGGGGCTGGGGCTGCGCTGGGAATGAGGATCTCTCATGCTATTCTTGCCATGTCTTGAAAGCTTGGAGTTATGTCAAAATAAAATGTTACCCTGGAGCTGCCTCGTGGCGCTCCTGGATTCTCACACTTGGAATAAAATCCAGGGTCTTGAGCAAAAGTGAGAGGAGGGGATATGTCGCAGCCTCTGCCCTCTCTCCCAGGAGGCCCCGGCTCCTGGTCTTCCTGGACGTCCTAGAACTCTCCCAGCTGTCTCTGGGCCCTGAGCCTGGGAGTGCTCTTGCTTGAATTGTACCCTTGAGGTCTCAGGCCACGTGTCATCTGCTGGCCTCACCATAGAAGGCAGGGGGCTTCAGCCTGTCCCACCACTTTGACCTTCCTTGTGACAGCCCTCAGTACTTGGTCTCTTGGCTGATGTCCGTTACCCGCCTGAGGCCAGAAGCCACCTGGGTCAGGGGCCGGGCCTCCCTCACCACCGCTGTTTCCCTGGGCCCACTCGCCATGGGGCAGGTGTTCTGGGTTGACATTGAGAACGTGAATCTCCCCAGGAGAGAGACTGGCTGCACGCAGGTCCAGTGACTGCCCCTGGTGGGGGGGCGGGCAGAGTCTTGCCTGAAGTAGCCCTGGGGAAGCCCAGAGATGATCTCGATGGTGTAGGCGATTACCCCATAAATTCACGATCCCCCAGCCCCCAACACTTGGGGGTGGTGTCTCCATTTCCCTAAGCAGCTCTTTCCTTCTCCTCAGGGGACCATCTCTGCAATGTGCCCCCTCCACAGCCCCTCACCTCGGCTGACCACCTCACCTCCTTCAGAGAAGCCAGGTGCTTTCCGAAAGCAATGGCGCCAGACGTAGCACATCTACCCCGGGAGAAATGGCGGTGCTCCCCGAGCCAGAGACCCAGTCTCCTCCACCCTCCCTTCCATCCCTTAGGGGAGCTGCTCTTTATTTTTGACCTCTCTTCCTCTCCTTTGGGCCTGTCTTGGTTTAAGTCCTTGCAAAAGTAGACCCTAAAACCAAGGTGGGGGAGTGCGAGTAGCTACCTCAGCAAGTGAGGCTCCTAGGCAGAGGAGAAGAAAGTTCCAGAAAGAGAGCTTTAATGAAGGGGGTCACCATGTTGAGGGGGTGGCAAACGGGACTCCATCCTGTGGGTAACCCCCTGTGGAACAGGAACTGTGTGGAACTCGCCCAGGAATCTTCCCACCGAGATGAGGCTGTTTCTCCACCAGCTCTGCCCCAGCAGGTGGACGAGTCCCCTTGGGCATCAGCTCCCGAGCACTGAGAGGTTGTGTCCATTCCCCAGAGGTGTCAGGGAAAGTCCCCAGGAGAGAAGAGAGAGGCTGCCACTGGATATAGGGACGGGTCTGTGTACTGGAAACTGCAGGCTAGTGAGCCCGGCAGACCAGGCAAGGTGACCGCCTCTGTGTGAGTCACCTGCTGTCCGCTAGGAGGCCTGGGAGCTTCTTCTTGGTCCCCCAGCGCACCGTCTACCTGTCTATGCAGTTTGGACCTGCCTGAGCATTTGGTCCCAGCCCCGCCTCTGCATCTGCAGCTCCTGCTGAGCCATCTCCTTCATGGCCAGGGCCATTCTTTGGTCATCCACTCTGCAATGAGGGAGACCTGGCCCTGAGTTAGATACAGATTCAGTGGCGAGGGGCTTAGCAGCTGACCAGGGTCTGGGAGGAGAAAAGTGTAGAGGATCCAGGGAGAGGAGAGAGAGAGAGAGAGAGAGAGAGAGAGAGAGAGAGAGAGAGAGACGGGTGGATGGACTTGGAGTGGGTACCAGGTGCAAAATCTGGAGATGGCATGCCAGCACCCACCAGCGAGCACCCACAGGGGAGGCAGGGAACAGGCGAGAAGACAGAGACATAGTCGGCTGACATCAGCCACCCTGGTGCTGGCACCTGTGCACGGGACCCTGAGAGCCACCTGCGCCCCCTGTTGCTGGCACCAAGAGTAACATGACGGCCTGTGGAAGGTACAGCTAGAGTGCCGCAGTATGGATGTGGTCTGAGTTTGTCCCCCAAATTTCATATGCTGGAAGCTTGGTCCCCATTATGACAGTGTTGAGGTGGTGACAACTTTGGAAGGGGTAGTGCAAAGTAATTAGGTCATGGGGCACTGCCTTTGGAAGGGATTAATGTTATCTTGCCAAGTGAGATAGTTCTCACAAGAGCAGACTGTTATAAAGAAAGGCCACCCTCTGTTTGCTCTCTTCTGCACGTAGCTGGCTCCCTTTCTGCTCTGCCACCATGTCCTGATGCAACCAGAGTACCCTCACCAGGATCTGGCACCATGACGTTTGGACTTTGCAGCCACCATCATAATCCAAACAGACCTCTTTTCTTTATAAATTACCCATCCTCAGTAATTTATTGTAGATAAATATGCTTTGTGGAGAATACATGAAATACGCTTTGTGGAGATGCCATATTCCAGAACAGTCTGTACTTAAAATCAGCAGCCTTTATGTGGCACTGTGTCCTCAGAAGAAAGAAGACATATAACCAGTATGTTATATGTAAAGCAGTAGTGACCCTGCTTACCGCCACTCCGATGGCCCCCTTGGAGATTCTGTCCTTCCTACCTCCACCACTCTGGACTCTGCAGGGGTGAGGCTATGACTATCAAAGAGGAAAGCTCCTACCAGGTGACACAGCAAGGATGGCACCTAGGCACTTTGGGCTTCTGGCATTCAAGGACAAACAGATAAGGAGTCACCAATCCGTAGGGGTAAATTGGTCCCTGGTCATCAGGAGATGGAACCATTATTACCCAGCAGGGCAGAGAAAAATGAATGTTTTGTGTCTAGAATGTGCACTTGGGCACCTCTGGGTACTGTCTGGTCCATTTTTGCTTGTGGCAAATAGCCAGGGGCAAAGTCTCAACCGGAGAAGGACATGGTGGCCTTTTAAATGCTCTCCGGAGGCCTCTCACCCTAGCTCCCCTGAGGGCGGAGTGGGAGGACTTGCACCCCAGGTCCCTCTCTCTCTCCCCATCCTGCTGCCGCCTTCCACCCCCTTCCACAGGTTTTGAGCCCAAGCGCAGCCTCTGGTCAAGCTCCTGCACCTGCCCCCGGACCTGGGCTCATCCCAGGCAGAGACCAGCTGACCGGTGCTGCCACCCTGGTGGGAGAACACCCCAAGAACAACGCGGGCAGCGGTGCCGGCTCAACAGTGCGGGGACACCTGCGCCCTTTATGGCTTGGGCTGAGGATGCCCAGCCGTCTCCGCAGCGCCGCGGGTTCACTCCACCGGCCTCCCCGCTGCGAGCCCGCCCCTGGGCCCAGGGCTCCGCTGCCCGAGCAGGTGCGGCGCGCTGGGGCGCGGGGCGGCCGGCACAGCGCCGGTGCCAGGAAGAGCGCCGGGCCGCCTGCTGACGGCAGCGGGGCTGAGTCCGGAGCCCGCTCCACGGCGCCGCCCAGAGGCCCGCCCGGGACTGAGCCGTGCGCACCCAGCTCCGGGAGGCCTTACTCGCGGCCCGCGGCCTCCGCAGCGCCCCGCGGGTGCTTTCTCAGGGTCAGCTCCTGCGGCTGACCTAGTGCGTCCTAGCCCGGGACGCGCGGGGCAGCACCGCATCCCAGGAAGCAGCCCCTCCGCACAGGGTCGCCAGGACCCGGCCGCACAGTGGCCGAGACGCTCGCGCGCGTGGGTGGCGAGGGGCACGGGTGGACGCGGTGATGCGGCCTCCGCCTGAGTCTGATGGGTTCTCCGGTCCCACCGTGGCCCGGTCCCATCGACATGCCCTCGACCCGCCTTGGAAAGGCAGCCTCGGCCCCTTCCTCCTCGCTGAGGGAGTTCCTGGAACCCCAGCAGGCCCATCCCAGAGCCACCTCCACGGGGGCTGAAGGCCAGGACCCTGGTCACCCTCTGGGCCTGGATACCAGAATTCTCCGGAGGAAAACATGTGAGCGAGAAAGTGCTGCAGCTTGGAATTTAGCAAGGGACAAGCCAGGAGCCCAGACTTTATTTCTGAGGTGCCACTCAAGGGAAGTACAACGAGGTGGAGCAGCAGCTGGTGCCACCCAGAGCATATTTATCCTGCCAGAGAAGGACAAGGGCCACTCGTAACTGGGTGGAAGCTTCCGTCCAGTGTGACCCAGACGGCAGTGGTGAGGCACCCTGAGGGCCCTGCAGCAGGCAGGCCTCCTGGAGGGCAGGCCTCCTGGGAGACCAGCAGTGTTCCCTCGGCCTCTCACACACCGCTGCTGAGGGCTGGATTCTCATCCAGCTGAAGGAACAAGAATTTGGGGGTTGAGGGGTAACAGGGATTGAACTCAGGGGCATGCGGCCACTGAGCCACATCCCCATTAGGAATAGAAACCTATTGAATAAAAGAGGAATTCATTGTCCATACTGATATAAAAAAAAAAAAAATAGAGACAGGGTCAAACTGAGTTGTTTAGCAGCTCGATTTTGCTGAGGCTAGCTTTAAACTCGTGATCTTCCTGTCTCAGCCTCCCAAGCCTCTGGGATGACAGGCTTGCACCTGTCATCCAGCTGAAACAAGAATTTAAAAAAATATATATTTTTAGTTGTAGACAGACACAATAATACCTTTATTTTATTTATTTATTTTCATGTGGTGCTGAGGATGGAACCCAGGGCCTCCTGAGTGATAGGCCAGTGATCCTCTACTGAGCTGCAGCCCCAGCCCCAAGAACAAGAATCTTCAGCTTCCTCACTTGGAACCTGGAACCTACACCATGAACTTGGGTCACCCCCAGAGGCAAGGTCTGGGAAACATCAAGGAAAAACTAAGTTGCAAAATTTACTTGGTCAGAGACAAGTCATGGAAAAATGGAGGTTTTTGTTGAACAGTGGCCAAGTTCTGTTCATTTTTTTTTCCCCAGATTTCTCCCCTCTGTTTGAGTGTGTTGTTCACATGCAGTCATGAATTTACAATTGAAGGGTATTCACAACACTCACGTCTGGGGAGCCAGACACAGAGACGGTGCCATCTCACCAGAAGTTCCTCATGTCCCTACTCGGGTGAGTCCACCTGCCCAAAGGCAAAAGGCTTCAGCTTTCTAACTTCATTGATCACATTTTTTTTTTCTGCTCTAGGACACCATAGGGTTGAAATCAAACAATTTTTACTCCTTGGTTTGTGGAAATTTTTACTCTTCTTTTTTTCAACATCATGTTTTTAAATTTCATCCGGGTTGGTGTTGGTGACAGTAGCCCGTCCCTTTGTGATCATGAGTAGGAGTCCATTGCATAGACTAGCCACTGTCTATCCATTCTTTCCTTGACTGGCATTTGAATTGTTTCTATTTTGAGCCTACTATAAATACAGCTGCCACAAATATCAAGAAAGATAAAAGGAAAGAGGGAAGAGAGAGAGAGAGAAAGAAGGAAAGAAAAGAAAGGGAGAAAGAGGAAAAGAAGTGGGGAGAAGGAAGGAAGGCAGAAGGGAGGGAAGGAGAAGAGGAAGAGAAACCCATTGAATACAAGAGGAATTCAGGGGTTGGGGTTGTGGCGCAGTGATACAGCGCTCCCCTAGCATGCATGGGGCACTGGGTTTGATCCTCAGCACCACATAAAAATAAAATAAAGATATTGTGTCCACAAAACTAAAAAAATAAATTTTAAAGAGGAATTCATTGTCCATATTGATATTTAAAAATAAAAAAACTTAGCTTTCCATTACTATAACATTATGCCTGAGATGATCAACTTATAAAGAAGAAAGATTCATTCTGGCTCACCGTTTTACAGGTTCTAGACCATGTTGATTGCCCCACTGCTCTTGGGCCTGGGGAAGCAGCCACTGTGGGGTTGGGGAGAGCATGTGGCAAAGCTCATGCTCATGGTAGAGAAAGAGACTGAGGTCCCATGATCCTGTCGCACCTCCCACTGGGTCCCACCTCTTAAAGTCTCTGCCATCTCCAGTAATGCCCAGCTGGGGACCAGGCCTTTACCACATGGGCCTTTGGGGAACATTCCAGATCCAAATTGTAGGACAGATTAATAAACTAGAAGCATGCTGAGGAATGGAATGGCCACACCTCAAAGTACCTCTCCTCTGAAACCTGCCAAGGGAAACGAAAGTGGCTGACCAGGGCGGAAACAAGGCAGCAGCCCAGGTGAGCAGTGTCACCAGGGGCCATAGTGAGGTCCTCAGCCACCTGCGAGGATGTGGCGAGGACTCAGCATCGCTTCTGATGTTCCTGCCAAGGGAAGCTCCGCGGCCTCAAGCTAACCAGACAACTTAAACTGAGGGACACACTACAAAGAACTAGCGTGTTGACCTCAGGAGAGCCAAGGTCATGCAAGTCAGCGGAGAATGAGGAAGTGACCCAGGGGAAGGAACTGGAGGCACCCAGCTACCAAAGGCAGGTGGGGATCGGGGCAAGGGCTGCGTTGTGAAGGGGCACATTGATGGTCAGGATCCTTGGAGAAATCTGTGTGGGCTCTGAGGCAGCAAGCTGTCAACGCTGACTTCTGGGTCTCCATCCCTGGACTCTGGTTTTGTAGGAGGATGTCCTTGAAGGGAATGTACCTGAAAGCATTTGGAGAAAATGGAGCATCCAACAGTCACTTACAGTCCAGAGGGGATTTCTTTGTGCTGTACTTAAAGCTTCAGTATTGTCAAGCCGGGAGGTTTGATTACAAGGAGACAACAGGAAGAGAGGAAGAAGAAGAAGGAAGGAAAAATCCTGCATTTTTTAAAAAATATTTTTTAGTTGTTGATGGACTTTTATTTATTATATGTGGTGCTGAGAATTGGACCCAGTGCCTCACACAAGCTAGGTAAGTGCTCTTCCACTGAGCTACAACTGCAGCAAAATCCTGCATTTTGTTTGTTTATTTTGTGATGCTGTATGGGCCTCTCCCACTGCTCCTTCTGCATCTGATTTTTAAAAATCTCAATCATACATAAGAACTGTGGGAATTTTTGTTTATGTGTTTTAAATATGTGGTTTTTTACTTGTAGATAGACACAATATCTTTACTTTATGTATTCATTTTTATGTGGTACTGAGGATCAAACCCGGGGCCTCACATGTGCTAGGCGAGAGCTCTACCGCTGAGCCACAACCCCAGCGCAGAACATTTTGGGTTTTTTTTTGTTGTTGTTGTTGTTTTGTTTTTTGGTACCAGAGATTGAACCCACTGGCACTTGAGCACGGAGCCACACCCCCAGCCCTTTTAAATATTTTATTTAGAGACAGGGTCTCACTGAGTTGCTTAGGACCTTGCTAATTTGGCGGGCATGGGTGGGACTTGCTAATTTGCTGAGGCTTTCTTTGAACTCATGATCCTCCTGCCTCAGCCTCCCCAGCTGCTGGGATTTATAGGCATGTGCCACTGTGCCTGATTAGAACTGTTTTTTGTTGCTGGATGCTGTGATACATGCCTGTAATCCCAGCAGCTCAGGAGGCTGAGGCAGGAGGATTGCGAGTTCAAAGAAAGCCTCAGCAAATTAGCGAGGCCCTAAGCAATTTAGCAAGACTCTGTCTCAAAAATAAAAAGGGCTGGGGATGTGGCTCAGTGGTTAAGCGCCCCGGGTTCAATCCTTAGTACCAAAAAAATTTTTAAAATAACAAGATTAAGCTCCACCTTCTTCTCTTGAAGCTCTGGTGGCCTTCGATAGGGTTTGACTGTGTCCCCCAAGTTCATGTGCTGGAAACCCAATCCCCCAAATCATGTGCTAATGAAATTTTGGAAGCAGGCCCTTGGAAGGTCATTAGGATTGAGTGAGGTCATGAGGGTGGGGACCCTACCAGGGAACCAGCTTTACCTGCCGTGTGGTGATCCTATGAGATGAGATGTGGGCACCATGGTCAGGGACTTTCCAGCGTAAACTTCTATTCTTGAGGAATTACCCGGCCTCAGATGCTTTGTTATAGCAACAGAAAATGAGTGAAGACAGTCCACTGTGTATTATTTCTAGATGTTTGAAAATAACTGGTTAGGTGGGTTTAATTTCAGGGTCGAGGGATCAAAGTGGGTGTGTGGTGGGAGCCCCTAACATGAATGTCCCTCAGTGACATGGGCTTAACCTGGTACCTGTCTGATGGTCCCAGGTGGACATCCAGCACACAAGTCCTGAGGCACCTGCAAATTGAAAACTACACACCTTGGAGGTGGGAGGTGGAAAAGCCTAGTCAACTGAACAGGCTTGAGCCCTGGGACCTGGGAGAGGGGTCAGTGAGCCCCTGATGCCTCCTTTTATCCTTGAAGCAAGCTGGAAGGCTGGCCTGCCCCTCCCCCACCCCACCCTCCCCTTCCTGTCTTTTACATGAATATGAATGAATTGGGCCTCTACACCAGTGCCCAGGGGCTGTTCTGGAAGCTGGAGAGACAGCCTTGAACAAGACAGATAAAGTCCCGTCCCTGGAGAAGCCCAAGCTAGAAAAGAGAGACACACACACCACAGGCAGCATGAATAAGTTAAAGACACAGGGCAGGGATATGCGCTAAGGAGAGAAAACCCTGAACGCCACTGAGGAGGGGAAGTGGCACTGGACCTGAGCGGTGGGAAGAATGTCCATCCGAAGGGTGACGCTTTGCAGGAGGGAGTTGCTACTGGTTGTTGCTGTGTTCAGTTTTCGAGATGCTGTATTTGAAAGGCCTTTTAAACATCGACGTGGTGGTATCAGAAATTTGGAGAAGTCAGGCTGAGACAAATTTGGACACTGTAAGTATATAAATGATTTATTGATTTCTTTATTTACTTATTTTTGCCCAAGCCTCATAAACGGATGAGATTGTTTAGACAGGTTCTAGGACTGATTGGTGCCTTTTCACAGAAAAGGGAATGAATAGATAGGTGCCATCATTGGCCCATTTACATTGCGGGTAAGTTGTTGAGCTAGGACTCAAATCTAAGTCAGACTGCTGCTGTGGAGTAAGGCAGGGGTGGGCCCAGACCTGTCACTCCACTTCACAGAGGCTGTTTCCTTTCCTCATCTGTCAAAGGAGAGTGGCGGTTGATGAGCAGGTCGAAGGCAGGGATGGGCCGGGGGGGCTAGTGGAACTTAAGCAAGTGGCCAGGAAGCCAGCAAGCCATTCAGGGGTCACCAGAATGTCCAGGTATACCCACCTTTCCCCACCAGCTTCCGACACCTGCTCTGAGCAGAGCAGTCTTGGGACACAGGGCAAGGGAGGCCCGGGGAAAAAATCATTTTCAATGAGAAGAAACCTACCCCCAGCCTGGAATTCCAGGGTCAGCATGACCAGCCGGCACTCCCAGTGAGCAATAGGATCCCAGAAAGCAACCCTCTGCCAGCTGGGCACTGAGTGAACCTGGTGTTTGGAGAAGGGAAACTGGAGAGGGGGCAGGGTGGTGGCACCTGGCTAGGTGGCTGAAGTGCCCCTGAGCACACAGGGTCTGACCCAGCAAGGGAGACTGGAATTGGCTTTGTGGTCACAGCCACTGCCCTGGGAAGGGCACTGTTCTGGGGCCAGCCCCTGGCTGGGCTGTCACTCCTGGTCAGCCTCAGGGTGCTTCCGGAGCTGGCTGTGCCCTTCCGTCAACTCTGTCTTTCTTTAGAGTTGTTAATCCCTGTCAGTCTGGCCAGGCTGGGTGGGGGCCCCCCCGCCTCTGGGGCTCCGCTCTCCCACTGTGGGCATCCAGAGGCTCCACCATGTAGATGCCAATGACTCCTGTCATGTGGGGCCAGGGCAGGTGCCTAGCCACCTATTTCCTGTCCCCCTTCCTCCCCTGCCAGCTGGCAGGAGGAGGCTCCAGCTGGCCTCTGGCACTACTGGGAAATCCAATCTCCAGTCTCTCCCAGGAGGGCAGCTCCTGGCTGTGCCCTCTGCCCAGCTCAACCCTGGCCTCCCTGGTTAGGACCCTCAAAGGGCCCAAGGCTTTAACATGGCTCCACCAATATCCTGAGGCCAGTTCAGCTCAGCCAAGACTCCCAGCTCTCAGGGACTCAGTGGAGGCTGAAAGAGCAACTGGCAATGGAGGGGCGGGAGGAGGGATGGCCCAGAACTGCAGGATGAGGAGGTTGTGCTGGGTGGGTCATCTGCAGGGTGGCCCAACTGCTCTCTGGCAAAGCAATGCTTGGCCTGGATTCATCGGGGATTCGGCGGAGGTGCCAGTGAGTCTGGGGGCTTTACCGAGCTGGCGGTTTGGGTCAGTCTGAAGGGTGTGTGCACTGCTGTGTTGGGGTGGGCCCTGGAAAGCTTGGACAGGCTTGATAAGGCTGCAAAGGTGTGGTTGGACATGGGGCCAAAACACTGGCAGGTAGACAAAGGACCACCAGCACCCAGTGAAGGCAGGTGGTATCTCTCATGAGCACTCCACCTTGCCAGGCAGTGGTGGGGGTGGCAGGGAGCCTCATTGTCTCTAGGATACCAGCTGAGTATGTGGAGCCAAGTTCTATGAAAGTCTTGGAAAGTTTAATGATAATCCAGAAACTATTGAGACCAAAGCAATCATTTATCAGCTGTGTCTGCAGAGAGGCACATGGCAAGACGGACTCCAGTGCACAGTGACCAATGGCTTTTAGGGTGGAAGAGCAGGAAGCACACAGGCCTGAGGCAGGGCAGGCTCTGCCCCTACTCTACCCCATGGCTGAGGGAGGAACATAATCTAGTCCTGGCTTCTCCTGTTAGCCTGTGCCTTCAGCAGGTCACTGTGCCACAGTTTCCCATAGGTGGATGGGGTAACAAGCATCATGTCTGCCACCCAAGATCAAGGAGGAGGAAAACCGGGGTTAATCCAGTTGGACTGTACGGCTACCTCGTGGAGGCCACCGAGACACTCCACTGACTGGTCCTTTACGGAGTGCCCACTGTGCCAGGCCCAGGGGTTGGGGGAGGGGCGTGCAGGGAAACCATGGCGGGCTGGGGTTCTTCCTGGAACTGTCTCAGTCACCCACCCCATCCTCCTCCTCCTTAGGGCGGGAACTGCAGCCCTTTTCCCTGCCGCTCTTTGTGCTCATCTAGCCCGTGGGTCACACATCTCCTTATGGGCGCTTTCCCTAACACACTCCAACCCACCCTTCAGGTCTCCAGTCCGCATGCCTCTGGCAACTTCAACTTCTGGCCCTTAACGCATGCTCTCGAAGTTATTTGACGTTTGCATATTTTTCATCAAGATCTCCCGCTCAAGCCCTGACTACTTGTCTTGAGGCCACCTAACCACTGAGTGCCTCAATTTCCCTATGTGTAAACTGGGAAGGACAACACTCCCCACCCCTGCGGTGGTTCTAAGGAGACGAACGAGATCGTGCATCGGAGCCTGGGGAACCGCGCCCGTGAGGTCCGAATACTCGCTACCCTCGTTATTGTTATTTTGTACCCTTTATTATCTGACTGCAGGATCCAAGGGGCGGGGCTTCGCCCTAGCCCGGTACGGCTCTAGATACTCGGTGTCTTCGGGCACCGCCTGAGCTCCTGCAGGACCCCAACGCCCATCTGGTGCTCATCGACTCCCAGAAGGGCAAGGGGTGGAAATGCCATGGAGTCGCGGAAAGGCTGGCACCCAGTAGGTGCTCAAGAAACGGCCGGCTGACAGCGCCGAGCGGCCCGACCAATGCCCGCTCCCTCCCTCCTCCCGTGTTGTAATGCTCGGGCTGCCCACATGGTCTTTAAGGGTGTATCTGCTCCCAGCGACACCCATTCCCACAACAAAGAAACTCGCCATCCCGGGGCCGCCTCCCCTCAGCGCACCCAGGCGGCGCAGCGGCGAGGAGCGTCCCCGGCCTCCGGGCTGCCCCTCAGTCCCGGCTCGGGAGCTGTCCCTGGTAGGTGCAGGTGCGCGAGGGCCAGGGGCGGGCGAGGGGCCCCGCGGGGCGGCTCGGGCCCGGGCGCTCGCGAGCTAGGTGGCGCCCGCGGGCGCGCAGCGACGCCGCCTCCGCCGCGATTTAAAGGGCAGCAGGCGGAGGGATTCCCGTGCGCCACGCTCGGCCCGATTCCTCCGCCGCGAGGCGCAGTGACGGCAACGACGCGGGCCGTTCGCTCGGAAACCTCTCCGGTGCCTCCGCCGCCGGGAGCTGCCGGCGAGGAACTCGTTTCCCTCGGGAGCCCTCCGCCTCCCCCTAAGGGCCCGTGGCAAGGGTTCCGCGTCGGACCGGGACGCGCACGCTCGAGGGGCCGCAGCTGGCGTGGTGTCCCTCCGCCGTCGCCGCGGACTCCTTTTTGTGTCCTTCCACCGGGCCCGGGCGGTGTCCGGGTGGCTCACCGGGGGCGGCGGCGCGGCTGCGGCGCGGCTCCGGGGCTATGAGGTGAGGACGCCCGGTCGCTGGAGGCGGCACCGCGCGGCGCGAGGACGCGGAACCCCGAAGCCGGCGGATGCCTTTCGGAGCCGGCGGCCGCGCGCGAGGCTGAGGTGAGACTGGGGCGGCGGGCCGGGGGCGGGGGCGGTGGGCCGGGGCCGGCTCGGCGGCGGCGGCGGCGGCCGCCGGGTGGGGGCGGGGGCTCGGCCGCGGGACTCCTTTTTCCCCTCAGCGGAGGGAGCGGGCGGTGCTGCGTCCGCGCCGCCATCTTGGATTTTACTCTCCATTTTTCTCTGGAATTATTTTTTGGTGATTAATTTTCTGAGGGGACGGGCGAGGGCGACCGGGCAGCGCGAGCCCGCGTCGCGGCGGCCGGGCAGAGGGGCCTCGACGCGCCTGAGCAGGAGGCGGGCCGGCCGGCGGTGAGCGGGGCGGGCGGCCGGGCGGGGGCGTGCGGGGCCGCGGCGGCCGAGCGGGCTCCGGGACGCCGGGCCGGGGCGGCCGCGGGCGGGGCGGGCGGCGGGCGGCCTGCAGTGGTGGCCGCGGCCGGAAGGGAGCGGTAGCGGCCGCCGGGCCGCGTCGGGCCGGGCCGCGGCCGCGGCCGCGCGAGGGGGACAGCCCGCCGCTCGCGATTGGGGGACTCTGCCTTCCCTCTTCGCCAATGGGCGGCCGTGATCGGGCTCGCCCAATCTGCTCCCCGGCCGCGCTCAACTTTCGGTTGTTTTTGTTTTGGCTCGAGCCGCGCTCGAGTGTCCTCGGAGCGCGTCCTGCGTCCGGGCCGGCGTCCCCGCGCCGCGCCCTCCCCTTTGTGCGGCCCCGGCCCCGGCCCGCGCCGAGGATGCGCCGGGCCCCCGCCCGGGCGGCGCGGCGAGCGGGCTCCAGCGGGCGCCGCGACCCCTCTGCGGGACCCGGTGCGCCGGGGCCGCCACCCCGCAGCGGCGGGACGGGGACGGGGGCGCGCCCTCGGAAGTCGCCTTCTCGCCGAAGGAGAAGTTGTGTGGCGCCGCGGGCGGACGCGCTGGTTTGATGGGCTGGGATTCTCTTCACCTGGACTCCTTCGACGTCAGCCTGGCCTGTGGGGCCGGCTGGGCGGCATCCTCGCGGAAATTGCCGGCTGTGACTTTTCCCCTTTCAGCCTTGGGTACTTATTGAGAGCACGCCTGTGATTTTTGGTAATTAGTAGTAGAAACGTAGATCATTTCAAAAGGGAGGAGGAGGTCGTTTCGCCCGGAGCCTCGCGGACGGCTTGAGCGTGTCCAAGTGCACGCTGGCAGAGTCGCCTGCTGGACGCGCACCTCCCGGGTAGCCCAAGGTGTGGCCCGCCCCTGCTGGAGCTCTCTGGATTCTAAGGTGAAAGTCCAAGAAGCATTAATCTCGCAGTGTGGGAACTCCAGCCTACTTTTGGGTTCTAATCTCTCCACATTCTACTTTCTGCTCCCTCTCCCAAGCTCCAGGGACACTAGTTTCCCCGCTCCTGATACCTTTTGGCCATGTCCTGCCAGGCATTCCTGTGCCCCTGCCCTGTCCCATCAGTGTACGCCCACCCTTCAGAAAGGCTCCCAGAGAATATTGCCTGCTGGTGGCTCCTTTTCTCAAACACACACATTCAGAGGCTGACCCACCTGGGAGAAGGTGTGCTTCCTCTGTGCTCCCTGAGCATTTGTTACATTGTATTATAGTGACTTGTTTATTTGCCCATATCCTCAGCACTCCTGTGAGCTTGTTGTGTGAGTTGTCTCCTCTGCTCAGAGACAGGCGCAGAGTAGATGCTCAGTAGACACTTGATGAATGTAATAATTTGTTAATCTCCAGGTTGCCAAGTTTAATAATTTGTATTTGGTTTTTCAAACTAGGTGCATTTGAATGTTATTTTAAAACATTGTTATTGGCAGGTGGTGGCTCTTACCTGTAATTCCAGCTACTAGGGAAACTGAAATGGGAGGATCACCAGTGTGAGGCCAGCCTAGGCAATTTATCCAGACCCTGTCTCTCAACCAGCAACAAAATGCACACATATATATATATGTATATACATTTGCATCTCTGTTTAAACATTGTTATTTTTCTAAAGCAACTTAGTTTGAGAGTGAAAGGAATATTAGAGACTTCGAGAGGGGAGGAGTCCTGCTCCATTCTTTGCGCATAATCTTTGAAACCAAACTCTTTCAAAATCATTTCCAAGGGCCCTTTCTCCTCTCTCCCAAGTGCACTCTTGCCTGTATTTTCCTGTGCCTCTTGGACACGCTGGACTGCTCTGCTCTGAACTCTCTGTGCTCCTAGCACCAGTGGACCATACTCGGGGTGGGGGGATGGCATAGCAGAATAGCTTGTTTGGGGGGGCGGTCTTTGGAAGGATGTGTCCTGGGTGTGTGTGTTGTGATGCAGAAGGAGTTTGTGGCTGGGGGATGTTGGTTTGTAAGTTTTTCCCTTGTGTCCTATAAATCTAGGCTTGAATCTGATACTCCTTTACATGAGTACCAATTTGTGGATTTATAGGGCCTGAGTATGTGGCTGGGTTGTGTGACAGATTTGTATATGTGGTACCTGAGCAGCTCCCTGTCCCCAGGAATGCCTTCCCATGGCTTACAGAGCAAATCCTTTCAGATAAATCACTGTGATTCCATTATTTTGTGCTTTTGTGTACTATTATATGAACTTTACTTGCTCTCTGTTCAGCAGAATCCTTCTCCTTTGTGTGCTGGAGTTAGGACTCTTGTCAGTACTGGAACACTCTTAATAGGCTTCCACAGACTGTCCCATCCTCACCCTCCAGTACCCAGGTGCTCTACCACTGAGCTCCTTCCTCAGCCCTTTTTATTTTGAAACAGGGTCTAAGTTGCTGAGACTGGCCTCAAATTTGTGATCTTCCTGGCTCAGCCTCCTGAGCTGGGATTACAGGCAGTCCCCTCCACCCAAGCCTTCCACAGACTTTTAAAAGCAAGGGACCATGTGACTTTCCTCCCTTAGGTCACACTGTTGGTTACATGGTATAAAGTAAATGCATAGAGATCCATTGTGTTTCTGCATGGGGTGGTTGTATTTTAAGTAGAGCTAGCTCTGTACAGTAGAGATTGGTTTCTGGGGGAAGGTGTAGCTAATTTTTCAGCCTGATTTTTAGTTACTTAAAAAAAAAAACTTATTCTACTGCCATGTCAGGGTGTGGAAGTTATTTTGATTGCTAAAAGAAGCACAAATCAAAATGATTGCAAGATAAAACTTATCTTTAGCTTATGGATAAAATGCAAATGATTTGGAGAATAATTTATTTCTTGAGTAGACTGTCAGCTTTGAAACCAAGCATTTACTTTGTGTTTGAGCCTCTTTCGTTTGAAATGTGAATTAAAACTCTACAGTTTTAGTGGTGGAGTTTGGTGGAATGTTGTACAAAGAAGGATTCCTAGTTGGGAAGTAAGAAACTTAATTGGGGAAAACTTTAACAGCTTCTTTTGAATTCTTTCTTCCAATTCTGAATCCCCTCTCCAAAACAAAGCCACCCAGGGGCTGGGGATGTGGCTCAAGCGGTAGCGCACTCGCCTGGCATGCGTGCGGCCCGGGTTCGATCCTCAGCACCACGTACAAACAAAGATGTTGTGTCCGCCGAGAACTAAAAAATAAATATTAAAAAAAAAAAAAAAAAAAAAAAACAAAGCCACCCAAAAACTTTACAAATACATTTTTACTTTAGTTCTTCCTGTAATTTCTTCCTATCCCCCATAATTTGATGTTTCCTAGAAGATCAGAAGTGTCAACTGAGAGCACAGGTCCTGCCTGATCGGTATCTAACCCTGTATTTATCTGTTAGTATGATCTGAATTTCACTTTGTCCTAGTCAATGAAGGCACTTTTTCACTTAAAAACATCTTGTCTTACTCAAAAGACATGTTCCCAATTTTTAGTCATGCATGTCTTATTTTAAGTGCATTACAGGGTTTGACTATTTTAAAGGCGTGCTATAGAGAGAATCCATCTGTACAGTAAAGACTCACCCGGTTTATTTTTGTAAATTCATGTTAACTTCCAGTGATAGTTTTTTTTTTTCCCTTTTTAGACTTTTTGTTTTTTGATTCTCTTGTTCAGAGTCAGTAAGTTAGAGAAGATATATTATCATTTGTGTAGTTAATTGGTAATGAAAGCAGAAACCATTTGTGTCCTAGTATTAACCTTCATCATTTCTAAAGTATTCTCACAGAAGGACAAAAAACTCACTGGTGTCCACAGTTACTGATCCTCTAAATTAGGTTTTGCTTCACCATTTTCCTTGCATGGTGTCAAATCATGGAAAGACCACAAAAAAACAGTTTGGTTTCTTAACTGTTTCTGGCCTCAGGCCATTTGAGTTGGGGCTAGTGAGTGTCTAGCTGAGACATTTGAACACCATGCAGTCCTCTAGGGCTGTATATAGAATTTTGACTATAATTTGAGGGGTAGTTGAAGGACTTGGGCATAAGAATCAATACCTCTATTCCAGTCTCTGCTCTGTTTACTGTTAATGTAAGACATTTATAGGGCCAAGTCTCAGTTTTTATAAAATGACCAAACATTAGTCTCTGGTCCTTTCTCTCCTAAGTTATACTTCCATCTTTTCACCACCCCATTTTCTCTTAACTATTTCACTCATATTTTGACACTTGTGTAGTTTTACCTCCTTTTTTGGAATGTCATTAAATTGATGAGATACTTTTACAACCAGTTGAGTTTTAGAATTGAGAAACTATCCTTAAGCCCTGTATGGCACCTACTTGCCACTTGCATCTCTTGAGTCTCTGTATATAGCACAGTAAGAAGAAAATAGATAAATCTAGGGAGCATTTGCCAGTAACGAACCTCTCAAGTTTTGGAGTAAACCCCAAACTCCAGTTTAAACACAAGGGTTAAACTTGGCCTTAACACAATAGCAATTTGACGTCAGGAAAGCATTTCGCTTTTGAGCTTTAGCCTTCTCATTTGTGGCAATAATACTTGTCTTGCACGTTAGTGGGGAACAGTATAATACCTGATTTCCATGTTAGGGTGCCTGCATTCTAACTCGTGTCATCTTTATAGGACACCTGGCTGGCAGATGGCTAAGGGCAGAGGGATTGCCTCTCAGGCTTTACATAAAAGTCCCCTTACTGAATGGTCATTCTGCCTTCTACCCTGCACCCTCTGTGCTGTTCTTCAGATATTCTTTTTGTGTGTGCTTCCCTTGCATCTTGGTCCCCAGTCACGTTCTGCCCAATTTTCTGAAAGCAGAAGCTGTCTCGCGCGCCCTCTTGTGTTCCCTGGCCATGATCGGTATTCCAGCACCACGAACAGTGCCCAGTGGCTCCCACTGGGCTCTTGGCAAATGTTGATTGAAGTGTGTATTCCATGTCTGCAGAATGGATGAAGTATCTGTTATATCTTAAGGTTTCTGAAGAGTGTTTTTTATTTTTAGGGAAGTGCTTGTGTTGTATTGTGTGGAACGGTATGTTTTTAACAAGAGAACCAAGCAGCTCTTGGAAAGATGGAGCTCCCTTCACTGAGAAGGGGGGATTAACCCTTCAGCAAGTGAACTAGTGGAGTCTGGGGCTAGAGCTGCCATGAGAAACCTCTCTTCCCCTTGAAAACAAACAAAAACAACCTTATTAGGCTTCTGGAGGGTTCAGATAAAGCTGTTTGCCTCAAAAAAATATTTCTTTGTGGCCTATAATCCCAGCAGCTTGGGAGCCTAAGACTGGAGGATCACAAATTCAAAGCCAGCCTCAGCAAAAGTGAAGCACTAAAGCAACTCAGTGAGACCCTCTCTCTAAATAAAACACAAAATAGGGCTAGAGATGTGGTTTAGTGGTAAGTGCCCCTGAGTTCAATCCCCAGTACAAAAAAAAAAGTGAACCTTTTCATATACTTTTGATTTATATTCCCTTATCAGCTAATCTAAAGTCTGTTACTGCATTATTCTCTCTGCTTACATCTATTGGCTTCCCTTAGAACTCTTAACCAGAATTTATAGTTGCATGTTTATTTGTTTTTTTTTTTTTTTCCTCTTCCCACACAATACCCAGAGCTCCATGAAATCAGGAACCATGTCCCTTATGTTTTAGGGTTTTCAATTATGGAGCAAACTGTATTTAAAATTGTTTGCATCAGATTTGTATTGCTTTCTTACATGATGTTATGATTATGTACTCTTGGCCTAGATGTGTCCTGATTTTTTCCCTAATCATTTTAGTAAGAAAGGGATTATAATGGTAGTATTGTATATGTGTTAAAGGACTGTGGTGTGGGTAAATGATGTGGTGCACATGACGTGATTGGCACAGTTCTTGGACCAGAGTGAAGTGATCATGTGAAATGGTGGTGGAACAGTCCAGCTAGGAGGTGGTCTCCCTCTCTACTATGCCAGAATTACGGAATTAGATCCTTGCCTCTTGAACAGCCATGTATAGGACATTGAGCTAGGCACTTACCCACATTTCCCAAATACTGTGCATGAGGATACTGTGATTCTCTCTTGCTCATCGCTTTCTTTTCTTCTCTTTTCCTTTCATTTAACTGCCCATGATAAAGCTCAGACTGTTTTCTGTTTGTTTGTTTCATGTATTATGGGTTGTACAGTGTCCTGTCAGAAGAAGTGAATTACTTTGGGCAAGTAACTTGCCTCTCGAGCCTGTCTCTTTGAATCTGAGGTGTTTATGATGACTTAATGTTGAAATGCTTGGTAAGCTGTGAAGTCCTTTTATTAATGTGAATCTCCTAACAGCCTCTGCTCCTCTGAGTTTTAACATCTTAGGACAGCTTCACCTGGCACTGCCCTTCTCCACACATTCAGCAAGTCCACGCTTGCTCCTCTCCTCTGCACACCTTCTGGTGTGTTCCCTGGCTCAGTAAATGTTAGCCCTGCAGTCTTCTAGGCTGCAGCCTCGCACTCACCAGAGATTTCTAACTTAGCTTGAATTCCTCACCACCTGTTTCTAGTTTGTTACCAAGTTTTGTCATCCTTTTATCTTAAACACCAGAGGTTATCTCTCTTCTCACCCACTACTACTACTATTACATTTCATTTCCTGTCTTTAATCTCGGTGTTCCACCAGAGAAATCAGTCTTTTTTAGAGCACAATTGAGAAAGTTTTCCAACCTCTTGTCTTATAACCAGGAAAAATTACCTGCTTGACAGTGTGTGAAAATCAAATGATAGAATGAATGTCGGAAACACTAAGTGCTTGTAGCTGTTATCATAAAAGCTGGACTTGAAGTAAGAAAAATTAATCTGCTTTACCAGATATACAACAAACTAACAAAATCTGAAGTCCTCTGAATGTTGATATGTGAGTATAGTTTGGTGTGGTTTTTAATATGCACACTGTTGCCAGAAATCACATTCCTTCTCGGAAGCTGTAGGAATAGCAAAACTGATGCTCAGTTCTCTATCAAAATTAGCACTGCCTGTTCTTTTTCATTCTCTTGAAAATTTGTCCTTTTTTAAATGTGAGTGAGCTGGTATATTTTTCCCCCTTGTGGGAGCTTTGGTTAGATGGGGAATGGAAAGGAAATGTCTAGTGCATCTGGCCCTCTTTGCTTTTGCCTTAATAGTTGGAAAGAGAAGGCAGTTGGAGACCTTTATTAGCAACTTCTGCTCATTGGTTTGTGTGCCAAATCCAGGAGGATTCATTTTACCAAGGAGGTGACTGTAAGGTTAAATGACTTGTGCTTGGTCACACTGCTCGAAAGTACTAGATGAGGGGCTGGGGTTGTGGGTCAGTGGTAGAGCACTTGCCTGGCATGTGGGAGGCACTGGGTTCAAATCTCAGCACCACATATAAATAAATAAAATAAAGGTCCATTGACAACTGAAAATATTTAAGAAAGTACTAGATGAGTCAAGAGAGGGACCCAGGTGCTTTCACTCCAGAGCCACAGCCAAAGCCACCGTGGCCTCCCTCTGACTCAGTACACCACCTGGCAGACTCAGTCATCCCTTGAAATCCAGCCCAGAAATCACCTTTCAAGTTCCCCCTCACCCTTTGCTCAGTAGAAATTACCTGTTCTTTAAGGAACTGTGGGCTGTTGAGGCTGTACTTACAGACATTTGACACCAGATGGCATCTGTTTCTAGAAGAGTGAGAAGCTGTTGGGTCTCAGAGGAAAGGGTAACAAAGAAGCATCTTGGATTTTATTTATACTTAGTACTAGGTAAGCAGTGGGTCAGTAGGAAAGATGGGGAAGCAGGTGTTCTTGTTGTTCTCTGTGGGGGTTTTGTTGTTTTTGTTTTGGTTTTTGTTGAATTTTCTTCCAACCACATAACCTTTATTTTTAAAATACCTACTGATACTGTTGTAGACATGAATTCTTTCTTATGTAAAATCCCTCTGGACATGGACACGTGAGAAGTTGTGAAGCAATATTCTCTGTAATAAGGCAGTTAGGAATTTATTACATGTCGGATTAGATCAGTAAGCAGATGCACATGTCTAATTATAAACTTACCAGTCAGTGGATGTTTTGCTATTTAAAATGTTTTACTAAATGAAAAATTCTAGCTAAATAGCTGTTATTATAATTCTTTATATAAATAGAAAAATGTTCAATCATAAAGCTTCTAAGGAAGATCTTGGTTATCTGGCTTAGCACAGTACATGAGTGATGAGATGTGCAATTGGGAAGCTAGCTTTATTTTCACAATCCATATAAGCCTGTAGCTGTGTTTTATCTCTACAGCTGCAAGGGAAAAAAATAACTTTCAAAGTAGTTTTAAATGCCCTTTGTGTGTGTATATGTGTTAGAATTTTATGTTTCTGGTATCTGATAATGGTAAAGCATTTCTACTTTGGTTTACTTTTTCTTTTTTTTTTTTTTTTTAAGAGAGAGTGAGAGAGGAGAGAGAGAGAGAGAGAGAGAGAATTTTTTTTAATATTTTTTTTATTTTTTAGTTCTTGGCAGACACAACATCTTTGTTGGTATGTGGTGCTGAGGATCGAACCCGGGCCGCACGCATGCCAGGCGAGCGCGATACCACTTGAGCCACATCCCCAGCCCTGGTTTACTTTATCATGGTCTCTATTAGTTAACTGTGGCTGCTATAACAAATTGCCGCATACCTGGTGGCTACAAACAACAGAAATGTATTCTCCCACGGTTCTGGAGGCCCTGAATTCAGCATCAGTTTCTTTTTCTTTTTTTAAAAATATTTTAAAAATATTTTTGTAGTTGTAGATGGACACAATATCTTTATTTTTATTTGTTTATTTTTATGTGGTGCTCGGGACCGAACCCAGGGCCACACACCTGTAAGGAAAGCGTTCTACCACTGAGTTCAACCCCAGCCCCACAGTATCATTTTCACAGGACCCAAATCAGTGTGTGATGGGGCTGTGTTCTAGAAGAGAATCTGCTCTTGGCTCTTCCAGTGTCTGGTGGCAGTAGTATTCCTTTCCCCGTAGCCACATCACTCCAGTCTCTGCCTCTCCTTTACAAAGACATTTATGATGGTGTTAAGGGTGCACTTGCACGATCCAGGATAATCTCCGTAACAAAATCTTTAATGACATCTTGAAAGACCCCTTTCCGTACATGGCAGTATTCACAGGTTCCAGAGGTTGGGATCTGATCAATTTTGGGGTCATTTTCAGTCTTCTACAGTCTCCTTTAGAATAACAGATCAATTTGCCATGCTCAGTGGTTTAAAAAATTTAGTGATGGCATCTCTAACCATCATTTAATCCTGAGAGGGCCCCTTTCCCCTGGTGGACCAGATGAGGGCATTGCCACCTGAGGGTGCTTGGGGAAGCTGTTGGATTGGCCAAAGTGAAGTGCATGTGAGCTTTACCCTGCAAAAGCTAGAGAAGGAAACAGGAATGACATCCTAATAATAACATGACACTTGTCATCATTTCACAAGTATGGAGAGACCTACTCTTAGGGGTGCCAGGTGCCATGGCTGAAATGGCAGCTCCAGTGTTGCAGTGACAGCTCTGATGTAGGTGGAGGCATAATTGTGAGTCTAGAGAAACACAGATCTCCTTTCCCACCACTAGCAATAGTTAAACTGCTCCGACAGGTTAAGTGTCTAGCTTCTCAAGTGAGATTTCTAACAACTCTTTGTAGGAGCAGATTTTAAGTTTGCAGGCATGGGGCTGGGGTTGTGGCTCAGTGGTAGGGCATTTGCCTTGCATGTGTGAGGCACTGGGTTCAATCCTCAGCACCACATTAAATAAATAAATAGATAGACGCGTCTACAACTAAAAAAAAAAAAAAGTTTGCAGGCATGAACATGGATTCATGGTAGTTTTCTAACAGATTGGTAACTGAACAACTGTATGTGAGTGGTATGTTGGGATATTTTCAGAACTATCTCTGATGCAGGGCTTCTTTTTTAAAATATTTTTCATATTTATTTTTTAGCTGTAGTTGGACACAGTACCTTTGTTTTATTTATTTTTATGTGGTGCTGAGGATCAAATCCAGGGCCTCCAATGTGTTAGGCGTGTGCTGTACTGCTGAGTCATAACCGCAGCCCTGCAGGCTTCTTATATTGACCTAATCACTAGAATTACTACTGTAGGGTTCTGTAGAACATTGGGTATATGGTATTGCAGATGGACTTGGAATAGTGGTTCATAGAGACTAATTTGGAATTCTTTGTAGAATTCTTTTGTAATTGTAGTTTTGGAGGAAAGATCCAGTGACTAACTGGATATGCAACAGTTAAGTTTGAGACTTGAAAGAGGGTGTGATGTAGCCCTGTGTGGTGGTGCACATCTGTCATCCTAGTGACTTGGGAGGCTGAAGCAGGAGGATTGCAAATTTGAGGCCAGTGTCAGCAACTTAGTGAGGCCCTGATCAACTTGAGAGACCCTATCTCAAAATAAAAAAATAAAAAGGGCTGGAGATGTGGCTCAGTGGTTAATTGCCCCCGGGTTCAATCCCCAGTACTGAAAAAAAGGAAGGTGTGATGTGAATGGTCCTATGGTTTGGCAGGCCTGGGTGCTAAGTGTGAGTGCTAGGAAAGTATACCTTAGCTAGTTCAACTCCAGTGGGAAGGTAGGTGTTACCAAATAAGAGCACAAGAAGCGAGTACCGTGGTGGTGAGCATGGGAGAAATGTGACAAGGATGTCTGGGGTCGGGGTAGTGGGGCTGGGCGGGGGCTGGAGGGCAGGCTGGCAGCATCCCACAGGCAAAGGTCCCGTGCAGGGGGCAGCCAGCCTGCCTTACTTCTTTAAAAAAAAATTTTTTTTTGTTGTTAGTTGTAGATGGACAAATACTTTTATTTTGTTTATTTTTATGTGGTGCTGAGGATCGAACCCAGGGCGCCGCACTATGCAAGCGCTGTACTGCTGAGCCACAGCCTCAGCCCCCTGCCTTACTTCTTGCTTCCATACACACACACACACACACACATGCATGCATGCATATTATTATTACAAATGTGTGTTCATTTCGAAAAGTTGAACATGTTCCAGATAAAAATGACTTGTAATCATTCTCCAGGGGTAACACTGTTAACTCTTGGGTGTGTGGAATTGTTTTATATCAGATTATAGCTGAATCACTTGAAAAATGTTTTGTTTGCTTTTCTGAATAAAAATTTTCAAAAAATACTCTTAACAGGCTAAAGCCTGCTTTTTAAAAATGTGTGTTAACTTTTCTGTTTCAACCACTTGGGGTTTGTTTCCCTGCCTCTGAATACTCCTGAGATAAACTGTCTTCAGACAAATTCAGCATGTTAAACTGCTTAGAGATTTCTTGGTAATGTCACAGGAATTACGTTAAAATTTTTATAGTCCTTCAGAATCAGTTTTTTTATTTTTATGATAGGTTTTTAAAAGTCCTGATTTGTGTAAGGATGTTAAGCAAAATATCTCCTGTCTCCTGTCTATAAGTGAAAAAAGGATTGGAACCAAGGTTCTCAAATTGGAGACGAGCTAACTCAAAAATTACTAAACAACGTGTAGTTCAGTAAAGGGACTGTTGAGGGGCTGTCACTGCCTGCCATAATGCAGGCACTTGATGGGAACCAGGCACATTTCCTAGCACATTGCTTTCTGGTGAAGTATCAGCGCTTTGAGGTTTTGTTTTGCTTTCTAATTATAAATAAATATATTCACTGTAGACATTTGAGGTAGAAACTCTGTGTAGGGGATGGTGGTATTGGGGATAGAACTCAGGGCCTTTCACACATTGAAAAGTGCTCCACCACTGAGCCACATCCCCCAAAAATGGCTATTGGTGTTACCATTGGTAGTGATCCCCGTGTACCCTGGTAGTGAGGAGTGGGGTACTTTTACCTTAGGGGCATTATGGTGTGTGGACAAATTAACTTTCTTTTTAATTCTTATGTGGTGTTGAGGATGGAACCCAGTGTCCCGCACATGCCGGGCGAGCGCGCTACCGCTTGAGCCACATCCCCAGCCTGCATACGATTCTCAATTTTAGCAGCTTGCTTGCTTTTTCTTTGCAGTGCTAGGATGGAATCCAGGGCCTTGCAGATGGTAGCTAGGCAAGCAAGTGCTCTGCCACTAAGCCACATCCCTAACTTTTTAAATGTTTCGTGTTGTTCCTAAATTGTCCCCCTTTTATTTTTATTTGTTAGTAGAGCCTTAAAAATGTACTTCTTCCCTTTCTTGTTGATCCAGTAGAACCATGGAGGGTGCATCTGTTCTGTTGACATTAGTCCTTTCAGGGATGGTGCTTGCCATCTTGGAGCATAGTCACAGTTGCATTTCCTTAGCTGGAACCCAGGACCTCATGCATGCTTGGCAAGCACTCCACTGCTAAGCCACCCCAGCCCTGGTTGTGCCATTTTGTGAAGCTTACAAAAATAGAGGGAATTCTACCCCACTCTCACAATCAGATGGCCCATATCATTCCAATCCAGAGAATTAACTGTTAATTAAAAAACAAAGCAAAACTTTGAAAGCATGGTGTTCTCTAATTAACCAGTTCCCATCATCTATCTTCCCCTATGCTGAGTTAATTTACATATGTCTTTTCTGGCACGTGAAACTTCTTAATAAAAATAATAACTACTACTACTATTATTATTTGCTATTCTTCTTCTTTCTCTATGCCATCTATTTCTTAGCAAAAGTTCCTCTGTCTTCCTCAGCACATGTGTTAAGCTGTCACATCCAGTTTAGAAGTTCTCCATCGTTTCTGAGCAGTGGCCCATCATGTCCAGTTTAGAGAAAGAGATACTTGCCTTCTGGGAATAAGCCTTCCTGCGTGGACACCTTCCTTGGTTTGGTCCCTCTCCTTCCTCGCTGGTTGCATCTTTCCAAGTGTCCTGTGTTTTTTCCTAGTCTTGACCTCATCAGCAGGCCCCATCAGTTGTTGGGTTTCTTTTATGTACATTCACACCTGGGTGATTTTGTCTGGTCCAATGGCTTAGAACACCATCAACACTCACTCTCTAGATATCTCTCTTTAACCTTGACCTGTACTCCAGGACCTTGTGTCCAGCTACCTGTGCTACTGGTGTCTCTAATGGGTATCTCAAAAAACGAGAGCCAAAATCCTGCACCCAGACCCTTGCCAAAACCCAGTCTTCCTGTAGTCTTTATCATCACCTGAGTATTAATCCAGTCTTCCATTTGGAGGCACATTTGAGTCCTGTTTGTCTCACCTCCACATTTAGTCTGTCAGTAAGTGTCGACTGTCAATAAATCTTTGAAAAAAGACTCCCACCTCTTCTTTTTACCTCCGCTGCTGCAGGCCGCTAGTTCTCCGCTTGGTTTCAGTGATTTCTCTGCTGGTCTCCCTGCTTTCTCTTGTTCCTAGAGATTCTTAAAACTATTTTTTTTAAGTATTCATTTGTGGCCCTGTCACATAGCAAGCTGTCAGCGTGGTCCTTTAAAAGACTGACTTGGATCCTCTGCTTTCCATGCCACTGGGAGTAAATGCCTTAAGGTTTCAGAAGTCACTGGAAACTATGTTTCATGTTCGTTCTTCTAGAAGCTTCTGTGTGCTCTGTGCCTATGCCCCCTCTAATCTGCTCCAGCCACCCAGCCTTTGTGCTGTTCCTCAGACTGGCATTTCGGCTCCAGGCTTCATGCTTCCCTCCCCCCGGGCCTTGCTGCACACTTTCCCAGGTGTCTGTCAGCTTCCCTCAGCTCTCCACCATCACCCCTGCCACCACAAACTGCTCTGTTTTCCCCAAGGTGCTGACATTTACTTGTTAACTAAATTTATTGATGTTATTTATTAAGTTACTTATTTGTTATTTCCTAGTACTTTGTTCACTAACCTACATAAGCACAGATGAGGGCAGAAACCTTGTTTTGTTCTTTGTTGAGTCTTCAGTGCCCCCAGCAGTATCTGGATATAGAAGTCTTAATAATTTTCCTGACATTTTTATATTGGGAAATTAGAATTGAGAAAGATAGTAGTTCTGCACTTAAGGAGTGGCCATTACTTCTTTCTTAAATTTCTTTCTTCTGCCAGTTTTGGGATAAAATTCAAGTAATTTTTAGTTCTAAATATAGTCAGTGGTTAATCAGTTCAGATATTGTCAACCAAATCAAACTAGGGGGCATTTCCATGTGAGCCCTCTTTGTTCCATGGCGGAGAGACTACATTGGTATATGTTGGGGGAGGCCTCCAGGCTTTCTGTCTTTAACAGAAAGATGGTGTCTTTAACTCCTGATTGCCCTTAGTGTCTATAACTTTCAACCGCGGCTGGCTTTTGCGGTCCTAGAGGAAAGATCATGTCATAAGAACAGAGTCTAATATTGTTTGTTGCCAGAACAAACAATATTCTGATAATTAGTAGAGCTAAAAGTTTATGGATAGCCCCGAGATGACTGATAGCTTTATTAGAACTGTTTTACTGATCGCTGTTTTGTGGCTATGTGGAAAGGACAGGCATCTCTGCTAGGCCATATGTAGGTACGTGCAGTGTGCCTCAACTGTGATTGACAGAAGAGCCTATCACATTATGGGACCTTCAGTTCAAACAATAATTGACCACAATGTAATTGAGACCCAAGTCCCAGTTGTTAACAATTTGGATCATTTACCCACATTTAGTCAGAGTGATATTATAAAATGGCATGGGTCTCAGTCTGTTCTATAAACTGGCTGAAATGTGTATTGCTGAAATGATATAATTTCCTCAATAAAATTTATTCCATAATTTGTTTTTAAATTTGCCATCTGCTCTTTGCCCTGATAGATGATAAAATGAGTGTAAACATAATTCTCAACACTGCTGTACCTGGAGGTCATCCCCAGATGGGCCTCATTCCCAGATTCTGCTTTGTACCTGCTGAGTGGGAATCTTGGTTGAAACATAAGGATTCTCCATAGAGAGATGGCTTGCTATCTTTTGTGTCTCTTTAATTCTATCTGTAGTTTCCTTCTTCTGCTCCATGCAGATAGCCTTTAGGTCTTATAATTGAGGAAAATTAGAGTCTTAATTAAACACACATTCTTCAGTCATACAAATCATGTGTTATATGAGGTGTTCTGGGGATAGAGTCCCTAAATGACAAAAAGTACTTTAGCTTCTCCTCCTTGCCCTTTTTTCCTGGAGATGTAGAACTAGGGACTGAGCCAGAATCAGAGTGGCAGAGGGTAGGGAGGTTGCTGGTGGTGGCTGTGAGTCCTACCATGTCTGTACCTGTGCAGGATCTTCTTTTGCTGTCCCTAGCACCATAGGCATCTTGAAATAGAAGGAGATTTGAAGAGGTCAGGCAGTAACTTTAATTACAGTTAAAAAAAAAACAAACAAACACAGATAAAACAGTTTTTTTGTGTGACCTGGTTTAGAGCACAGCCTCATTTATTCTTTCATCAGTTGAGTGCCTCTGCTCTACTCTACATTATGCTAGATACTGGGGTCAGAGATAAGACAAAATGGATTGTTGACCTCAGGAACTCTCAAGTCAATTAAGGAAGCAGATGGTTAGTTACAAGTGACCTAAAGCCTTTCACTTGTTTTGTATTAGGGATATGCAAATACATTTGGCAGTGAAGGTCAAGGAAGATTTTGTAGAGATCCTAAACACTAAATTGGGGCATAACTAAATTAGCCAGACACAAGGACATGGGTGATAGTAGCCTAGGCAGAAAGAGGAGAAAGGTGAGAGAGGGCCATGGTGCATTACTTTATTTTTCAATCTTACTGTGTGTAGATGCTTCAGAAGTACACTGCTATGCAGGGCAGTGTGATACAAAACTGTAATCCCAGCTGGGAGTACTTCAAAGTCATTTTTTAAGGGGCTGGGAGTGTAGCTTAGTGGTAGAGTGTGTGCTTATTAGCATGTGGAAGGCTCTGGGTTTAATCCCAGCACTTTAAAAAAAAAAAGTCCATTTTTTATACTTTAAAAAAAGTCCATTACTTATACTTTCTATATGTTTTGTAAATCAAACTTCCTATATGACCTTGTTGGTGCAGTCAAGCAATCCTTGGGTAAAAGCACTTAGGTTCTACTCATGTTTCCACTGCAGGCAGATTGGAATGGGCCCTGGTTTCATCTGTAAATTGGAATTGTACTAGTGATCACAAAGTTTTTTTAGCTACACAGTTGTATATTCTTGTGCTTTCTTATCTTTGGGCCTTTTAAATGTGATTAGACTAAAGCATAATTCCATAATGAAGTTATAGAACGGGCATCATTTTTTTGTTCCATGTGATAAAATGATAGAATAGTGATAGAATGGGCATAATTTTTTATACCGTTAGCAACAATGGTAGTCCATTTACCACGGTGGACAGAAGTTCACTTAGGTGCCTTTTCCTAAACTTTCCTTCAGACAAGGATATGATTTCTTTATAGTTTACCCAGCTCATAGAGTATCACCAAAACCTATAATTTGAGTGCATTGTAGAGCTGTTCCTACATGTCAGCAAAATAAAGAGCAAAGATGCTTCTTATTGATTAACTGAAAGGTGAATACTTATTGAGCACCTAGTGTTTGCCAGTCACTCTTTTAAGCACAAGGAATGAACAAGTCAGAAAGATCCCTCCTGTCTTATGTAGTTTATATTGTGACTAGAGTCTGGGGGCAATATAGTACTGAACGTGACATGGTGTGGTTCGGGAAGCTAAAATAGTCTTTCAGAATGCAGACATTATTATTAAATTAATTTCAATCTTATGTGTCTTTCTTGGGGGTGGGTTTAGCATACTTTTTCATGTATTTACCTCCCCATATTGTTTTGTTTTTCATGTTTTGTTTCTGATAGGAGAGAACACTGAAATTATTCTCTAAGCTATTTGAAGAGAGTGACTAAATGCACCTGGGCCAGGCTGTCTGTGGGTATGAAGTGGTTGGGAGAATCCAAGAACATGGTGATGAATGGCAGGAGAAATGGAGGCAAGTTGTCTAATGACCATCAGCAGCATCAATCAAAATTACAGCACCCGGGCAAGGACACCTTGAAGACTGGCAAAAACGCAGTTGAGCGGAGATCAAGCAGATGTATGTACACAAACACTATTACTGTTTTGATCATGATTCTTTCCAGTTTGTAATGTGTACTGTTTTCTTTTGTTATAAAAACAACTTTGGGTCTGGGGATGTGGCTCAAGCGGTAGCGCGCTCGCCTGGCATGCGTGCGGCCCGGGTTCGATTCTCAGCACCACATACAAAAAAACAAAGATGTTGTGTCCACCAATAACTAAAAAATAAATATTAAAATTCTCTCTCTCTCTTTCTCTCTCTCCCTCTCTCCCTCTCTCTCCCTCTCTCTTAAAAAAAAAGGGGGCTAGAGTGTGGATTGCCCAGTATGCACAAAGCCCTGGGTTACCAGGATACATTTTTGTTTTTGTCAGTGGATCTTTATTTTACTTACTTATAAGTGGTGCTAAGAATTGAACCCAGTGCCTCACACATGCTAGGCAAGCACTCTACCATTGAGCCACAACCCAGCCCATCGGTATAGTTTTTTTATTCTTAAGGGTTTTAGCAGTTTTTATTCTTATTGAACAATATGTAGAACGTAAGTTTAATGCTCTATATAATCTTTTGGTTTTTTGTTTTGGTGGTGCTGGGGATTGAACCCAGGGCCTTGTGCATGCAAGACAAACACTCTACCAACTGAGCTACATCCCCAGCCCTCTCTATGTAATCTAAATCATGTTTTTCTATCCATACTTTTGATCTGTTCTTTTCTTTTCGGTACCAGGGATTGAACCCAGGGACAACTGACCATTGAGCCACATCATTCCCAGCCTTTTTTTTTTTTTTTTTGTGGTGGTGCTGGGGATTGAACTCAGGGCCTTATGTATGCAAGGCAAGCACTCTATTAACTAACCTATATCCCCA
Source organism: Spermophilus citellus (assembly GCF_964194105.1). Classification (NCBI taxonomy): domain Eukaryota; kingdom Metazoa; phylum Chordata; class Mammalia; order Rodentia; family Sciuridae; genus Spermophilus; species Spermophilus citellus. The sequence continues at coordinate 252,691,543 of NC_138183.1, read as the reverse complement.
GCCCATTCCCAGCCCTTTTAATTTTTTTTATTTTGAAACAGGGTCTCTCTAAGTTGCTGAGGCTGGCTTTGAGTTTGCAATCCTCCCACCTCAGCCTCCTAAATTGCTTGGATTACATGTGTGCACCAGATGCCCAGCAATTGATTTGTTCTATAAAAATTTCTGAAATACTAAATTTCTTGTAACTTGTAAGATATATTTTTTTATGTTCAGTATAAGTGTAAAGATGTACTTTTTGCATAACTTCCATAAATGTTTCAAAAGAATAATACAAATACTAAAGATAAATCTAATTTACGTGATGCATAGAATGGAGAACAAATAGAACTACCTTCTTAGTAGCTCACAGGTCACAGCTCCTTGGTTTATAAGGGGTGAACTGTGATGGTGGTGGCATATGTTTTAATGTTTATTTTTTAGCTTTTAGGTCGACACAATATCTTACCCAGTGCCTCTTACATGCTAGGCGAGCGCTCTACCACTGAGCCACAACCCCAGCCCCAAAAACAACTTTTTAGTTTTGTTTTTTTTTTTAATATTTATTTTTTAGGTGTAGATGGACACAACACAATGCCTTTATTTTTATGTGGTGCTGAGGATTGAACCCAGGTCCTGCCCGTGCTAGGCGAGTGCTCTACTGCTGAGCCACAATCCCAGACCCTAATTTTGCTTTTCTTAACATCAATCTAGCCACTATTGAATATTCTCAATTCGAGTTGTTCTTGGCCAATTCTCTGTAGTTTGGATTAGCTTAGGGTTTTCTGCAGTGTCAGATCAAGTCAGTGTTTCCTAGAAAACCAGGTATGATTCCTGCTTGGGTAAGAGTAGGAGAAAGTCCAAGGCTTTATGGGCTATCTTCTGGGTGGACACCAGCTCAACTGTCATAGATAAACAAGAATTTAGGAAATGTTCATTATATGGCTTGTACTTTGCCAAGAGTAGATGGAGGTGGGAAAACTCAAAAGTGTGGAGATGGCAGTGTCACATTGAATGCTATTGGGCAAGAATGGTACAGAAAGAGACAGGGAAAGAAACAGGAGAACACAAAGTAGTGCCACATCTTGGATAAAATGTAGCAACTTCACCTAACATCACACCCCAAAAAGACCTGAAACAAAAGCTGACAAAATCGAGGGGGTGGAAATGGTCAACTCAGTAATAATTTGGATATTCGAATACTCCACTTTCACTAATTGATGGAACAAGTAGGCAGAAGATCAACAAGGAAAGAGTGGACTTAAACATAACACTGTAAAACAACCAGACCTATCTGACATCTAAGGAACATTCCACACACGAATGGGAGAATATGCATTATTTTTCAGTATGCATGAAGTATTTTCCATGAAGTATTCTCCAGGACGCATCATGTGCTAGGCCATGTAATGAGTTTTAGGAACTTGAAAGGATTGAAATCATAAAAGTATGTTCTCTGACCAATGTGTAGTAAAATTAGAAATTCATATAAATTTGGGAGGGCTGGGGTTGTGGCTCAGTGGTACGGCGCTTGCCTAGCATGTGTGAGGCACTGGGTTCGATCCCCGGAACCACATAAAAATAAAAAATAAAGGTATTAAGTCCATCTACAATTAGAAAAAAAGAAACTTGGGAGACTTTACTAATTCATGAAAATTAAACACCACACTCCTAAATAACCAATAAATCAAGGAAGAAATCAAAAAGGAAACACTACAAGATGAATGAAAATGAAGATACACGTACCAAAACTTATGGAATGCAGATAAAGCAGCAGCTTAAAAGGAAATTTATGGTCATTGTAAATGCCCATATTGCAAAAGAAGATCTCAAATCAGTTACCTAGCCTTCTACCTTAGAACACCAGAAAAAAAAAATCAAAAAGACTAGCAAACCTTAAGCAAAACCAAGAGAAAAAGAAAAAGCTCAAAAGTACTAAGATCTAGAATGAAATAGGAAACATTACCATTACTGCTCTACAGAAATGGAAGAGATGTTATAACAATACCATGAGCACTTGTGTACCAACAAATCAGGTAATAAAATGGACAGATTCCTAGAAACAGACAGCTTAAAATGATTCAAGAAGAAATAAAACTTGTGGGGAAAAAAAAAAAAGAAACTAAGAGAGAGGAGGTTGAGTTAAAAAAAAAGAAAAAGAAAAACCCCCCTCACAAAATTTCAGGCTCAGATGGCTTCCTTGTGAATTCTGTAAGATGTCTAAAGAATTAGTACCAATTTTTTATAAACTCTTCCAAAAAATAGAAGGCAAAGAAATCCTTGATAACTTGTTTTATTACCCTGCCACCAAAATCAGACAGCATCAGAAAACTATAGATTAACATCTCCTTTGAATATTGACAAAAGAATCCTGAATAAAGTACTAGCAAATTTGGGCTGGGGTTGTGACTCAGCGGTAGCGCACTTGCCTGGCATTTGTGAAGCGCTGGGTTGGATTCTCAGCACCACGTATGGTCTATCAACAACTTAAAAAAAAAAAAAAAAGATAGATATAGATATATATATATATCTATATATATGCAAACTAAAGCCAAAAGCTTATAAAAAGGAGTCTGCAGCATGGCTATTGGGGTTTATCCTTAGAATGTAGGGTTGTTTTAAAATCTGAAAATCAATTATTGTAATAAACCAAATCAGTAGAATGAAGGACAAAACATGACGAGGTCATTTCAATGGCTGCAGGAAAGGCATTTAGCAAAATTCAGCCTGCTTTTAGGATGGGAAGTACTTAGAAAACCAGGAATAGAAAGGAGTACCTCAAGCTGATGAAGGACAGCTGTGCAAAACCATAGCTCACAGCTAGGGTTATGTTTAATGGTGAAAGCCTAGATATTTTCCCACTAAGATCCAGGAGCAAAACAGGGGTGTCAAGTCTCACCACTTCCACTTAACATTGTACTAGAGGCTCCAGCCAGAGAGTTAGTCAAGAAAATGAACTAGAAGCCATCTAGATTGGACAGGAAGAAGTAAAACAATCTATTTTGCTGATGACGTGGTAGCATAATATAGAAAACCTGGGAAACCATTAAAGAAATGTTAGAATATTATCTGACCATAACAAGGGATGAACCTTGAAACGCAACAAGGTTGTAGGATACAAGATCAATATGCAATAAATCAATCATTTGTATGTGCTTGAGATGAACAATTTAAAAATGAAGTTAAGAAAAATCTTATGATGGGGCTGGGGATATGGCTCAAGCCGTAGCGTGTTCGCCTGGCATGCATGCAGCCTGGGTTCGGTCCTCAGCACTACATACAAAGATGTTGTGTCCGCCGAGAACCAAAAAAAAAATTCATTCTCTCCCTCCTTCCCTCCTTCCCCCCCCCCTCCCCCCTCTCTGTCTTTAAAAAAAAAAAGAAAATTTCATGATAATAAATTTTAGAAATATGTAAAACTTGGGCTGGGGTTGTAGTTCAGTGACAGAGTGTCTAGCACGTGTGAGGTACTGGGTTTGATCCTTAGCACTGCATAAAAATAAACAAAAATAAATGCATGCTGTTCATCTACAACTAAAAAAAAAATTTATTTTTAAAGAAAACCATGTCAAACTTACTTCTGAAAACTACAAACTATTGCTGAAAGAAATTAAAGAAGAGCTAAATAAATGGAAAGGTTTATGATTAAAAGACTTAATGTTGTTAAAATGACAGTATTCCTGAAATGACTTTTATAGATTCAGCAGAGTCTCTGTCAAATCCCAATTGACTTCTTTGCAGAAAATGACAAACTAATCCTAAAATACTTATGGAAATTCAAGAGACCCAGAATAGCCAAAACAATCTTGAGAAAGAACAAATTTGGAGAACTCATACTTTCCAATTTCAAAATTTAGTACAAAGGGAGTAATCAAAACAGAGATGATATGGCATTGACATGTAGATTGAATGAGAGTCTAATTCTCACATTTTTGGTCAGTTGATGCTTGGCAAGACTGCCAAGAAAAATCAGCACAGTAAGGAAATTTTTTAAGTAAATAATGATGAGAAAATTTAGTATCTATATGTGAAGAATGAAGTTGAAATCCTATCTCACACAATATGTAAAAATTAACTCAAAATGAATCAAATACCTACATGTAAGAGCAAAATCTATGCAGTTCCTAGAAGAAAACAGACATAATTTCTCCTGACTTTGGATTAGGCAGTGGTTTCTAAGATATGAAACTAAAAGATAAAAGGAACAAAAAATTTCATCAAAATTGCCAACTTTTGGGCCAGGGTTGTGGCTTAGCAATAGAGCACTCGCTGCACATGCGAGGCCCTGGGTTCGATCCTTAGCACCAAATTAAATAAAGGTATTGTATCCGACTACAACTAAAAAATAATATTAAAAAAATTGCCAACTTTTACACTTTTTTTAATATCTATTTTTTAGGTGTAGTTGGACACAATGTCTATTTTATTTATTTATTTTTATGTGGTGCTGAGGATCGAACCCAGGGTCTCACACATGCTAGGCGAGCGCTCTACCACTGAGCTACAACCCCAGCCCTCCTCACACTGATTTTTTTTTTTTTTTTTTTTTAGAGAGAGTGAAAGAGGAGAGAGAGAGAGAGAATTTTTTAATATTTATTATTATTTTTTTTTAGTTCTCGGCGGACACAACATCTTTGTCGGTATGTGGTGCTGAGGATCGAACCCGGGCCGCATGCATGCCAGGCGAGCGCTCTACTGCTTGAGCCACATCCCCAGCCCCTCACACTGATTTTTAATATTTATTTTTTACTTATAGGTGGGCACAATATCTTTATTTTATTATGTATTTTTATGTGGTGCTGAGGGTGGACCCCAGTGCCTCACGCATGCTAGACGAGTGCTCTGCCACTGAACCCCGAACTTTCACACTTTAAGGGATACCATTAAGAACATGAAGAGACAGCCATAGCCGGGCACAGTGGCACACACCTGTGATCCCAGCAACTTGGGAGGCTAACACAGGAGGATCAAGAGTTCAGAGCCAGGGCTGGGGATGTGGCTCAAGCGGTAGCGCGCTCGCCTGGCATGCGTGCGGCCCGGGTTCGATCCTCAGCACCACATACCAACAAAGATGTTGTGTCCACCGAAAACTAAAAAATAAATATTAAAAAAAATTCTCTCTCCCTTAAAAAAAAAAAAAAAAAAAAAATTCAGAGCCAGCCCTCAGAAAAAGCCTGGTGCTAAGCAACTCAGTGAGACCCTGTCTCTAAATAAAATACAAAATAGGGCTGGGGATTTGGCTCAGGGGTCAAGTCCCCCCAGGTTCAATCCTCAGTACCAAAAATAAATAAAGATAGCCACAGTGTGGAAGGAAGTATTTTCATATCATAGATCTGATAAGGGAATAGTATCCAGAATACATAAAGAACTCTTTAAAAGTCAACAGTAAAAGACAAAATTCAGTTTTGAAATGGCCAAAGGATCTGAGTAGACAGAAATTTCTCCAGAGATAGTAATGGACTGTAAGCCTATGAAAAGATGTTTAACATCATTAGTCACCAGGGAATGCAAATCAGTGACACATAATATGACTTCAGCTACTAGGATATCTAGAATCAAACAGATGCTATATCCCCAGCCCTCCCATTCTTTTATGTCTTAAATTTGAGACCCTTGAAATTATACTGTGGTGGGCTGGGGATGTGGCTCAAGCAGTAGCGCGCTCGCCTGGCATGCGTGCGGCCCAAGTTCGATCCTCAGCACCACATACCAACAAAGATGTTGTGTCTGCCGAGAACTAAAAAATAAATATTAAAAAATAAATAAATGCCTTTAGGGCAAGATTATAAAAAAAAAAGAAATTATACTGTGGTGTCTTCTGTAAATTGTATGTGCTCATTCCATGGAAAGACTGTCAGCGATACATGCATCAAACTCAGCTCTGATAAGTCACAATTACATAGATGAAGTTTTTTCTTCTTTACATTGCTTTACCATAGTTAAATCTAGTTATTGCAGCTATATATTTCAGTCTCTTTTTATTCATTCTTTCAAAATTGTTTCTTTTGATTTATTCTTTTCAAAATTAAAGTCAGTTAAAAACAGACCTGTTGCGGGGGCTGGGGTTGTGGCTCAGCGGTAGAGCGTTCGCCTCACACGTGCAGGGCCCTAGGTTCAATCCTCAGCACCACATAAAAATAAACAAAATAGAGGTATTGTGTCCAACTACAACTAAGAAAAAATAAATATTAAAAAGAAACAGACCATCAGTCTCTTCACTTTCCCCGTTTCTGCTACCTAGCTCTCTGATCATATGTAAGTTTCTTAGCCTCTAGGCCTCAGTTCCTACAAAGTGGGGGTAACAATCACTTAATTGCCTAAAAGCAGGAAGCTGAACTATGTAGGTTCCTATTGGTGCTTGAGATGCACAGTTCTTTTTTTTTTTTAAAGAGAGTGAAAGAGAGGAGAGAGAGACAGAGAGAGAGAGAGAGAGAATTTTTAATATTTATTTTTTAGTTCTTGGTGGACACAACATCTTTGTTGGTATGTGGTGCTGAGGATCGAACCCGGGCCGCACGCATGCCAGGCGAGCGCACTACTGCTTGAGCCACATCCCCAGCGAGATGCACAGTTCTAGCCCTTACTTTAGAACCTGTCTTAAGCGCATTCCATTTCTCTCTTGCCCCAACCCTATCTGCAGTGGCACTATGTGCCTTCTCATTAAAATAGTAAATATCCTATCATCCCCTATTTCTCAGCTGCCCTTGGAGGAAAGAGTAAAGTTCCTAAATCAAAACTTCCCCCAACTACCCAGACACCAGAAACCTGATAATATAATTAGCTACCCAGAATATTCTTAGTAGCTGGGAACAGTGGCACATACCTTATAATCCCACCTGACAGGATCACAAGCTCCAGGCCAGGCTGGGCAACTTAACAGACCAATCTCAAAAAAAAAAAAAAAAAGTTTTTTAAAGGGCTTAGTGGTAAAGTGTTTGCTTCTCATGTGAAAGCCTCTCATTCGATCCCCAGTACCACCCTCCCAAAAAAAGGAGAAAAATAAAAATATCCTAAATAATTGATTTAGTTTACTGCATTTGGTTTTCTGTTTTATAACTAAGGCTGATTGAAATATGTTGATTTCTGTGTTTGATCACTAGTTTTAATTGGCAGTGAATCTGAAGATTTTTAGGTAGGTAAAGTAGTTTTCAGTTTGAATTATTTTTCTTTCTTTTGCTTTTTGCAGGTAATGGTAATTCTGGATTTGAAGGACAGAGTCGTTATGTACCATCTTCTGGAATGTCCGCCAAGGAACTCTGTGAAAATGATGACCTAGCAACCAGTTTGGTTCTTGATCCCTATTTAGGTTTTCAAACACACAAAATGAATACTAGGTAATTTTAAGTCTTTATCCTGAATGGAACAGATGATGATGCTAAATTCAAGAAAACAGAATGGCTAATTTTACTTTTGTTCAAAATTTCATATGTTAAAAATGTTAAATGATGCTAAAGCAAATTATGTGTTGCAGAAGGGTTTTCTGCGCCTGCTGAGGGTCTCGTCTGTTTTGGTTCTTTGTTCTTACTTTACCTCCGTCACAAAGCACAGCAGGAGTGGCCTCACGTGTTGCTTCCAACACTGGTGAGGACTATATTAGCTAGAAGTAAGAGCTCACCGGCACCCTCTAAAGCCTTGAAAATGGATGCTTGCTATTTTCCAACTTAAAGTTAGGTTAAATCAGTTATTTTTCATGATTTTACTGGACTTTAATCCTTTTAAATAAATATATGGAATTTTGCCTCTATATTTAATCTCTGCAATTCAGCTAATTATTATAAATCAAGGAAATATTTATTTTAAATGATTATACTGGTATGCAGGTGAGAAACCATGTGTATTTTGAGTGTCAAAATCTAAATATATATATTTACATATTTTCATACTTAAATACTTAATACATTCATCTTGAAATTTCTCATCTTTTAACATCTGAGGTCTATAACTCCTTTAGTTATATTCTCTTAAATATTCTCTGTCATTCTCTAAATAGATCCTTAGATCATTTCAAAATGGTTTCTGCCACCAAATAGACAGCTTTGCAGCTTCTGCCTCTTGTCCTCTGTGGAAGAGGGTGATGCATCTGGTGGGGAGTGAGCTAGCAGGGGCTTAGGATGGAGAGCCAGTCTGGGCTTGCCCCTCTCATCTCCATTGTACTCTCACTGGCATTTGTTGCCCATGTCTGTGACAGTCCAGGAGGAATTGGAAAGCCAGAGTTGACAGGGGGACAGCTGACTGTAGGGAATCTTGGGGTGTCTTTTTCCCCCTTTTAATTTTATCCTTTGCTGGAATTAAAACAAGACACTGTATGCTCTTATCAATTATATTCTAAATCCAGAAAGAAAGAAATTAAGTAACAAGGTGCCTTTGATATTTTCATGTTAATTCCTATAGCCATGTGTTTTTTTCTCACTAAAATAAAGTGAAATGTTGGATGGAATTCAAAGATTATTTAAATAGTTGCTTCCAGGTGACTGGTTGTTTTCTGGAAGATTATCAAGATTAGATACCCTAATGTCCAATTAAGATCTAGTATACAGGGCTGGAGATATAGCTCAGATGGTAGAGTGCTTGCCTCACATGCACAAAGCCCTGGGTTCAACCCCCAGCATCACCAAAAAAAAAAAAAAAAAAGAAAAAGAAAAAAAGATCTAATGTATATTATTTTTTAAGTCCATTTTCCTTTTTTTTTTTCTTTTTTTTTTTTTTTTATTGGACATAAAAGCCCAGTGTTCATTCTCCTCCTAGAAGATCCTGGTGGAATTTGAGTCACCTCTTAGCTCCCACCTTCCACCATTTTTCCTGAGTTAGGGAGTATAAATATGTGAACCACTTTTTGCACAGAAGTAGCCTTCTGGATGTCACTGTGAAGGCCCACAATTTTGGCCTGAAATCTCTTGAGAAAGTTATGTTGACTGTGTTCTGTATACTGAGATATGAGAGCATATAAAATATTTTAGAAAGTTATCCCATCAAAATTGGAACAAAAGTTTTAGTGGCTTATGAGAGAACTCTTCGAGTGCTTTATTCCAGAGGATGAAGGCTTATATCCTGGCTTTTGCAACAGGGAATGCTCCACAGAGTTCTCCTAGGCCACTGATGCTTATCCTTAGTTCATATGTGAATCACCTGATAATCTTGTTAAAATGCAGGTTGACTCAGTAGCTTTGGGGCAGGGCCTGGGATTCTTCGTTTCTAATAAACTCCCAGACCTCATTTAGAATAGCTATTAGGTCCTAATTCTGGCCTGTGAGTTTGGTTGTGATGTGATAAATGGATTAAAAGTGCTTCATGTATAGTTTCCAAAGGCTGGCTTAAAACGGTGTAGTCATAAAATGTGAAGTTCAGAGGGGTTGGAGATGTATGTAGCTCAGTAGTAGAGCGCTGCTTAGCACATGTGAGGCCCCTACGTTTGATCTCCAGCAAATAAATAAAATGTGAAGTTTAGGATGACCACACAAATATTAAAATACTGAAGTTAAAGTGCACCCTACTCCCACAGAAATTGAAGCATCTAAAATAAAAACTGGTTAAACAAGCTAAACCCACACACAAAAAAAATTTATTCATATTTTAACAACATTTAATCACACTCACTATTCCTAAAATAGCCTGGTATGGAGCAGCCAGGCCTCCAGATCCTGGGATCACACAGGTCAGCCTCTGCACTGTGCCAGCCCTGTGGCCGCCATGGTGCATGTGGTGACATCCCCTCCCCTGCCAGGGCTCTCAGGACTGTCCTTTTTGAGCTGACATTTGGGAATATACAGACTTGTGGGTGCATGCGCAATGCTGGGGATCAAGCCCAGGCCTCACATGTGAGGCTGATGTTCTCCTCTGAGCTCTATCTCCAGACCCGCAGAAATTTTATTAATGAATATTGTTCATTTTAGTGAAAGATACAGATTTTCATTTAATCTTGGTGGGTAAACTTAGTTGAAAATAAAATTATTCTTTTTGGCTATTCATCTTTTGAGCAAGAATTTATGAGAATGTTGATATAAATCATTTTCAGATATATTAAGCTATAGAAAATAAGGAAAATAGATAATGCTTTCCTGGAGCAGTTCATAAAATACTTCTTAAATTGTTGGCATTTGAAGACTTCTCAATCATTGTGTGCAAAAGGAAGTATAACTGGAAGATGTACTAGATCTTGAATTTTAAATTCTCCATGCTATCTCTATAGTAATTGTATATGAATGGTGTCTTTGTTTATGTTTATGCATCTATAATTTGACATTTTTTAGTTTCTCCTTTTTATGCCTTTTGCCTCTCTTCTACTTCTTTCAGTGTACCTCCAAGAATAGTGTCTTAAAGCAGTATATGGGGATGGGGCTGGGGCTGTAGCTAAAAAGAGGTATCACAGCTTGCCCAGCATGTGTGACCTGAGTGTGATAGCCAGCACCACCAAAAAAAAAAAAAAAAAAAAAAAAAACAGTATATGTTGCCAGTGGTTGTGACACAACACTGGAATCCCAGCTCTTTGAGAGGCTGAGGCAGAAAGATCACAAGTTTGAAGCCAACATGGTCAGTTTAGCAAGACCATCTCAAAACTAGAAAAAGAAAAGGCTGGGTTCCATCCCCTGTCCTGCAAACAAAACACAAATGTTTAATGATTTTAGAATTTCCAAAACTGGCTTTACTTTGAATAATTATGTTTAATTATAATGTATTCCTATAGTTACCAACAAGTAGGTCATAATTGGAGCATGAGTACTTATTACACATGAAATACTAATTTGAATTTATTGGGAAATGTTCATTTAATTGACTTGTCAGTTATGAAACTTAAATTCCTTTTTTTTTTTTTTTCTTTTGGTATTGGAGATTAGACTCAGGGGCACTCGACCACTGAGCACATCCCCAGCCCTATTTTGTATTTTATTTAGAGTCTCACTTGAGTTGCTTAGCACCTAGTTTTTGCTGAGTCTGGCTTTGAACTCGAGATCCTCCTGCCTCAGCCTCCCAAGCTGCTAGGATTACAGGCGTGCACCACCACACCTGGCCAATTAAATTCTTATTTTTAACAAGAGAATAGGAATTGTTGATAATACCTCTGATTTTTTTTTTTTTAAGAGAGAGAGAGAGAGGAGAGAGAGAGAGAGAGAGAGAGAGAGAGAGAATTTTAAATATTTTTTTTTTTATTTTTTAGTTCTCGGTGGACACAACATCTTTGTTGGTATGTGGTGCTGAGGATCGAACCCGGGCCGCACGCATGCCAGGCGAGCGCGCTACCGCTTGAGCCACATCCCCAGCCCAAAGAGAGAGAATTTTTAATATTTATTTTTTAGTTCTTGGCGGACACAACATCTTTGTTGGTATGTGGTGCTGAGGATCGAACCCAGGCAGCACGCATGCCAGGCAAGCGCGCTACCGCTTGAGCCACATCCCCAGCCCTCCTCTGATTTTTTTTAAAGGAGTTCCAGGCAAGATGTTACAAAGAAGGATGGGTGCTTTCACTTATGTTCCCTTGTTTAGGCAGTATGGCCAAGTGCAGGGGAGATGGAGGAGGAGATAGCTTTACAAAGCAAGAAAAATTGCCTCAGGGCACTTTTTTCTTTTAAATTTGTCTGGATGTTTTTTGTAATCCAGGTATTGGCTTGCATAGTCCTTACCCTCCCATCACTGTAGCCATCTGGTTTTTATTGTCTATATTTGCATATTCATATCCACTGTTGGATATGAATTTATAATTTAAATATCACTTTCCAATTAGGTGCTTGAGTAGAATACAAAATGAAGATTTTTAAACCTTCTAACTTAATCAATGGTAATATTGTATAATATGGGAAGAAAAGAATTTTAACCACCTGGCCTTGTTATCTTGTTGAGCTCATAAGGTTCTAAAATATCACTGTTTTAAGAAGTTTTACTACAACAAATACTGTACCTGTTTAGAAATTACAGATTGTACAAATAGTTTTTTATTGTTGTTGTTTGTTTTTGCATTTATATAGCGCCTTTCCTTCGAGGAGCTCAAGGCATTTTTCAAAATCTGACAGTTTTCCTCACAACAACCCTGTGAGGTAGGTAGAGTGCACTACAAACAATAATAAGATACCAACTAACACATTCCAGCCTGTGTTTGCTGTTTAATGCTAAGTATTTTCAGATGTTCTAGAACATTTAGCAAACCTTTTAAAATAGTTTGGTCTTAGTTATATATTGTTTTAAAAACCACTTGTACTTCATGACAGGGTAATTTTAGGAGAAACAAATCATTCATCAAAAGATCAGGAGTCACTGCATGGGATTAGCTGAGTTCTGATTGCAGGACTCTGCCAGGTATGTTTTTGGTTCCTGTTTATTTTCAGATCAAGAAGAAATGGAGCTGTGGTCCTGTGACTCTTCCTGTTCGTGTCTGCAGACTGGCAATTTGCAGTGAATCTTTCTTCAGAGGGGGAAATGTGTTCACTTTGTTGCCGCATGGTTTTCTTATTTTATATCTTAAATATTTCAGCATTTTTTTCTCTCTCCTCCTCTCTCCTTCTTTCTGTCCCCCTTTCTTCCCCTGTCCCCTCCAGTCAACTCTTGATTGTACATACTAATGGAAGGGCACAGTAGTACAGCTAATACAAATCTACAACTTTTCTTCATTGCCACAGTGGTCTCTTGGGTTTGGAGACAGAAAAACCAAATAGCAAGAAAGCCTGGAAAGTCAGTCTCTGGAGAGAGTGGGGAACAGGTGTGTGGGAGTGTGAATTCATGTTTTCCCCCCTGCCTTTTTAAATAATAGCTAATTGTAAATAATGTATTTTTAATTTCTTATAACAGCCATTAGTCAGAGGCCTGGAAAGAGAAAAATAAATATGTTTAGTTTATTTAAAGTAGTAGATTGTGTATTATGCAAGGGTGAAGGGGGCATATTGATTTGGAAATACCAAATAACTCTTTCTCTTACCTCCCCTGCCAACTCCCTCGCACTAAATTGAAAATCCATATTGGCCGCTGTCCCTTCCCTTGTGTTGTCAGGAACAGCCAGAGCTGCTGCTTGCTGGGCTCAGTGGCAAAACAAGTCAAATCCTCCTCTAATATGCAGTGACACAAGAGGGCTCCCCCAGGCCAAGTGACAACAGAACAAGAAAGGCCTGAAGGAAAGTCCCAGCTGTCCTGTGAATTAACCCCACATCCTTGGCCAACTACTTAGCTTCACTGGGCCTTATTTTCCTCATTTGTGGAACGAAAGGATTACCCTAGATAATCTGTACTTTTTCCCCCTAGCTTTAAGTATCAGGGTATTAGAATAGCTTTATGCAATTTATATGGGAATTTAGAGCTATTATGGGTGAGAGAGGGTATTTTTCTGTTTACTAGTAGTAGAAAATAATTTTTTTTTCTAATGTCCTCAGTGACTATTGCCCTGGCCCTAATAGCTATAACAGTCTTATTTTGTTAAGTAATTTTCATTTAAGTATTTGTTATAATGGGATTGACGTGTAGGTTTGTTGGCCAGGTGGTTTTTATATACCCCTACAGGATTATTGAAAACAAGTATGTCTTCCTCTGCCTGCCTGTACCCAAAACCATCTCCTTCCTCCTTTTCCTCTCATTTCATGCCTATAGCAGTGAACTATGACAGTAGGTTTTAACATTTTGGGAACGGCAGATATGCCTTTTAAGTGAAATAAGGTTTAAGGTAGCAAGGGATCTTTTATGGGTTTTGATCATGTCTGAGGCAATGCAAATCCAAAAAGCAAACAAAAGTCCTCTTGAGAGAAGTAGAAGGCAGGATATTATTAAATAGTTGATTATTTTCTATTGGTTTTAGCATATAAATTGTTTGGTGTTGTGAACAAAGGATAAACAAAATTAAGCATGCCTGAAACACATTTTTAGATAGAAAGGAGTGTGTTTCAGAAATTAGAGAAAACACAAAGCAGGCTGGGCTTGTGGCTCAGTGATAGAGCACTTGCCTACCATGTGTTAAGCACTGGGTTTGATCCTCAGCACCACATAAAAAAAAGTTATTGTGTCCATCTATAACTAAAAATATTTTAAAAAAGAAAGAAAACACACAAAGCCTATTACAGATTTCCACCATCCTCTCCGGATTTGTTGTTTTTCTATAATGTTCTTACAACCTTATAGGGTGAGTTTACCCCTGACTTCCTTTGTATAATTATTTTTAAACAGTGTCACCATTGGTCAGGTCCACATCAAACCCATAAAGATAGCTTGGTCACTGGGTGTGGTGACATCTTCCTGTAATCTCAGCAGCTCAGGAAGTTGAGGCAGAAGGATCACAAACTGCCAACCTGGGCAACTTAGCGAGATCCTGTCTCAAAGAAATAATAAAATGAAAAGGGCTGGGATGTGGTAGAGCTGAGCTGTGTCAGTGGTAGAACCTCCCTGGGTTCAGTCCCAAGACTTTTTTTTCCCAAGAAGGGGGAAAAAAAAGAAAAGATGGCTTGCCTCTCTGTTGTTTGTAGTCCTACCACTTAACATAGGGGTAATTTATTGCATTTGCTCAGAGTGATCAATTGCTTTTCTGATTACTGTGCAAAACATAGATTATCTGTTTCCCACCATTTCATGTTTTATGTTGCTTGTAGTGTTGTTATGCCTTAACCAGCAACTGCTTTGTTTTTACTTATCTGTTCTTAATTTGCAAACCACCCTATAGTGTAGGGTTTCAGCAAGAATGGTTTAGCTTGGGTTTCTTAGAGCTCTTACTTTAACAAAGTTGATTGTGATGGCTATACAGATAAGTAGTTTAATATGGACACTGGCAGTTCTGCATCTCTTCAGGTAATTTAGTTGTGGCTCTCCATCACCATATTCTGACACCCTAAAGAAACATTATGAATTGTTTAAAGACTTGTGTTCATCTCTTTTTGAGGATCTGTATACTAATGAAGTGCAACTGGAAAATAAAGGTGCCATCTCCTTCCCTTCTCTAGGATACGTATAAACTCTTAAGGTACTTGAGCTTAAGAGCGGTGAGAGTGCAGAATCTGTAGCTAGGAAGTTTCTGGTGTTGTCAGTATTTATTAACACACCTGAAGTCCTCTAGAAATCCTGTCCTGGAAACAGTATTAGACCTACCCTGGACTTTGTTTCTTCTCTCTTCCTGCTTCTTGTACTTCAATATTGCTAGCCAGTTAACTGTCAGCTGTTGGAATCCAGCTTTATTAAGACGTCTGCTTAGACTCTCTTTCTCTGCCATCCCTTTGATTCTTTCCTGCCTGTAATATTGTGCTTTTTCTTTAGTAAGCTAACTCCACTTTTTTTATTGCTCACACTACTGTCAACTTAAAACTTGTCCCAAACAAATCTTGTACTTTAGTTAGAATTTTCAAATTTTGAAGGGCTGTGGCAGCACAGTTTCTATCATTATTAACATGCATTTGCATGCCACTGCCTTGCTTAACTATTGGATGCATATCTTTCATTCCCAATTAAATTTCCCTTTCAAGAACAGTGGCCAGCCGGGCACACGCCTGTAATCCCAGTGCCTTGGGAGGCTGAGACAGGAGGTTTGCGAGTTCAAAGCCAGCCTCAGCAACTCAGTGAGACCCTGCCTCTAAATATAAAATAGGGCTGGGGATGTGGCTCAGTGGTCAAGTGCCCCAGAGTTCAATCCCTGGTACAAAATTAAAAAGAACAGTGGCGGTAGCTGGGCGAGGTGATGCATGCCTGTAACCCCAGTGACTTGGGAGGCTGAGATAGGAGGATCATGAGATCACAGCCAGCCTCAGCAAATTAGCAAGGCCTTAAGCAACTCAGTAAGACACTGTGTCTAAATAAAATACAAAAAAAAGGGCTGGGGATGTGGCTCAGTGGTCAAGTGCCCCCGAGTTCAATCCCTGGTACAAAATTAAAAAGAACAGAGGCACATCCTCTGTCATTTCTGTGTATAGAGCACCTAATAATCCTTGGCAAAATATTGTGGCTTATAATCTTAATGAAATGCTAATGAATACATTTGTGGTGGCTTATCTAGGAAGAAATGTTGCTGAGTGCTTCCTTTGCTTGAAGCAAAGATCTTATCTTTCCAGATCTTATCTCTGTTTTTAGCATTTTTAGGCTCATGAGATGCATAGCTTTAAATGTTAAAGTGTGTAGTTCAAATATTTTTTTTTCCTGAGCCAGTAATATTTTTTCTTCTGGGGGGAGTGGGTACCAGGGATTGAGCTCAGGGGCACTCACCACTGAGCCATATCCCCAGCCCTGTTTTGTATTTTATTTAGCGACAGGGTCTTACTGAGTTGCTCAGGGCATTGGTAAATTGCTGAGGCTGGCTTTGAACTTACGATCCTCCTGCTTCAGCCTCCACAGCTGCTGGGATTACAGGTGTGCACCACCGTGTCCAGCTTATTTTTTCTTAATATATTTTATTTGAATAGCCCTGTGTAATCCCTTTTTCTGTTGCATGTTTGTTTTTTAAAATAAAACCTTTATTTGAGAAAGTTTGCTAAATGAAATTGTTCATGTGAAGAAATTTTGACCCAAAGGTCACGGTGTACAGCTTCAGAATGAGGGGCTCATACAAACTTCAGTCTTCACAGGGACTAGAATTATCTCTGATTTGGCTCGTGCTGAGCAGGGGCATGTCCTGAGGTCCTTAGGGCTGATTACATCTGGAGCTTTTTTCGATGCCACCACACAGTTCATACAAGCATGGTGGTTTCCCTGACAGTTATACTTCCTGTGCTTTCCTTCTCCTCTGGATGCAGGGGTCAGTATCATTTGGGGAGGTTAGAAGATCAGGACGTATTTGAAGACCTGTGGGGATACTTACATTGGGGTTTTTCTGTGTGAGCTTTTCAACATTTTTGTTTTGGCATGATTTTGTTTGCTTTATCATACTTCTGAAACTCATTTCCTTGCACTCTTCCCGTTTAATTCTGCATGTTTTTAAAATTTTTCTGTCATTCTAACTTTGAATTGGACATGCTCTATTCTAGATCTTTCATTGTATTCCTTCTAGAGTGATGACTAGTATAATCCAGAAGTAGACAGCTTTTGTCGTCATGTGGTCACCTCCTAGTTAATGAGATAACTGAATTAAAAATATTAAAACATAGGCTGGGAATACAGCTCAGTTAGTCGAGTACTTGCCTTGCATGCACAAAGCCCTGGGTTCAGTCCCCAGCAACACACACACACACACACACACACACACATATAAATAACTATATGTAAAAACAGGGTTTGAAAGGATAGTAGAATGACAGAATGAACACACATTATTACCTTAGGTATGTATATGATTGCATGCCCAATGTGGTTCTACAACATGTACAATAAGAAAAAAATGAGAAATTATACCCCACCTATGTATGCTATATCAAAGTACATAAATTCATTCTGCTGTCATATTTCCCCATGTTAAACATAGTGATTGAACAGTAATTCTCAAGATTCTGATTGTTTTCTTCTGTTAGAACTTTGCTCTGATAACCATGGCTGCTTTTAGGATATTAGCTCTTAGGATTTTTTTTTTTTTTTAAATGGTGCTGGGAATTGAACTCGGGGCCTTGTGCGTGTGAGGCAAGCACTTTCACTCTACCAACTGAGCTATATCCCCAGCCCAAAATCTTTTCTTTTTTTCTTTTTTGGTATAGGGGATTAAACTCGGGGGCACTCGACCACTGAGCCACATCCCATCCTATTTTGTGTTTTATTTAGAGGCAGGGTCTCACTGAGTTGCTTAGCACCTCGATCTTGCTGAGGTTGGCTTTGAACTCACAATCCTCCTGCCTCAGCTTCCCGAGCCACTGGGATTACAGGCGGTGTGCCACCACAACTGGCTCAGGAGCTTTTAAAGTGGAACAGTGGCCCAAAAATTGTGGCAGATAACTAAGCTTATTATTTTGATTTCTTTCAGATTTCGGCCAATTAAAGGAAGGCAAGAAGAACTAAAGGAAGTAATTGAACGTTTTAAGAAAGATGAGCACTTGGAGAAAGCCTTTAAATGTTTGACTTCAGGTGAATGGGCACGGCATTATTTTCTCAACAAGAATAAAATGCAGGAGAAATTATTCAAGGAACATGTAAGTTTATTAAGATTAATGATGTTAATCTCTTTGGATAAAATTGTAGATCTTACTAAATCCTGGGTATTGGTGGACAGTGACATTTTAGATCCATTTTTCATAAAAATTAGTAAGTATGGAAGTCTGCTGACAAATAACATTATTTGGATGACTACTCAAGAGAAAACTTTGTCTTCTGGGAAGTGAAGTTTAGAGGAATATAGCCAAGTTACCAGGTACTAAAACATATAAAACTGAAAAGTAACAGTGAAGTTTGTCACTGAATGACCTTACGCTTTTCACATGGTTGCCATGGTGTGCTTTTATAATTCTGAAAAAGCCTAGAGGATACATAATTTACAGTCATTATCATTTTTTTTTTCCTATTTTAGGTATTTATTTACTTGAGAATGTTTGCAACTGACAGTGGATTTGAAATACTGCCTTGTAATAGATACTCATCAGAACAGAATGGAGCCAAGATAGTTGCAACAAAAGAGTGGTAATTATTATTACCCATAATAGCCTAACTCATAAAGTAACTTTAAGATCTCTTAAATTACTCGTGTCATGCTAAGGAAGTCTGGGTAAGGATTGAGGCCAGCATTTCCCCTAAAGGAGCCAGTGCAGTGCCATTACTCTGCCTGCTGACTAGAGTCAGAATGACAGAATCGGGTCTGAGTGATCTGGGTCCCACCTCTGGGCTAAAGTGCTGTCCATTTTCCTGTGTTGTATGGAGCCTCCATGGTGAGGAGATTGCTGCAAGGCTGGGGGTGCCGGGGGTATAACCTGGCTCCAGAGCCAGCCTTTCACTGGCTTAGAGGAAAGACTGGAGATAAAGTCTTAGTCATCCTAGGTGGAAATGATAGAAATATCCTCATGTGTTACCTGTTTTAAAATATATACATACATGTGACAGCTTAAATTAAAGTAGTAGAGCTATAGCCAGGCACCATGGTACACATCAGTAATCCTAGTGACTCAAGAGGCTGAGAAAGGAGGATCACAAGTTTGAGGCCAGCCTCTGCAATTTTGTGAGACCTTGTCTCAAAAAGGGCTGGGAATGTGGCTCAATGGTAGAGTACCCTGGGCTTAGTCCCCAGTGCTGCCAAAAGAAAAGAGTAGAGTTGAGCCTACCTGGGAGGGCTAAAAGCCCATAGATGAAATTTTAAGTCAGTTTTTATAAAACTTTTGGTGTGAATATCTTGTAACATACAAGATGATTTGGATGTCTATTCAAGAGAGATCCTGGATGGTGGGCTCCAGCTGGTGGCTCCACTTTCTGGGTCCTTGTGACCCTTTATTGCCACTAGTCCCTGTGTGCTTCATCCTGAGGTCCACGAATTTAATGCACGCAACAGAAGTTTGAGCACTTTCTGCCCATGAAATACTATACCAGGTGCCACCTGGAGGTTCAAGAGACGAGGGGTTTCTTTTCTCTCCTAGGAATAAGGCTGATGACAAGTAACCATGGTCCCAGCTGTGGGGCTCCAGGGGGAGATACCCAGGTGGGGTCCAAGTATACACAGGGCCCCTCAACTTCTGGTGTTTATTGGCAGGCTAATTTTATTAAAAGAAGCCTTATTATTTATAATTACTAGTAATTTTTAACACATCACATATTTCAAATAGGAAACGAAATGACAAAATAGAATTACTGGTGGGTTGTATTGCCGAACTTTCAGAAATTGAGGAGAACATGCTACTTAGACATGGAGAAAACGACTTCAGTGTCATGTATTCCACGAGGAAAAACTGTGCTCAGCTCTGGCTCGGTCCCGCTGCGTTCATAAACCATGGTAAGCTGCACTTCCAGGGTGTCTGCTCTGGTGTCGGGCAGTCCCGCCAAGTTAGTGGGGCCTCACCACACTCAGTGAAACCTCCTCTTTAAGGGAGAGTTCGAATTAAGAATTCTTTTTTCACAAACTTATTAAATATTCCTAGTTTGACTTGAGACCTAAACTTCTATCAGGAATTGCAAAATTGTCTGAAAAACCTTTTCAGATTTCTATAACTGTTCGTGTTTCAGATCTTATCAACAGTTAATTGACTTTCTCTTTTGGACATTTTTCAGATTGCAGACCTAACTGTAAGGTAAGCATTAAAAAAAAATGGATATATATATATATATCTACCTACCAATATTTTGTTTCTTCCTGGGTGTCAGACTCTTACTGAGTTACTTATATTTCAGTTTGTGTCAACTGGTCGAGATACAGCATGTGTGAAGGCTCTAAGAGATATTGAACCTGGGGAAGAAATTTCTTGTTATTATGGAGATGGGTTTTTTGGAGAAAACAATGAGTTCTGCGAGTGTTACACTTGTGAAAGGTAAAGTATTAAATAAGATTTTCAGCTTAGATGTTCTTTTAGCTATCTGATGGTTATTGGTATAACTCTTATTGTTTCTTTATATCTTAAATGCAGAGATAGATTTTTATATTATGTAGCTCCCAGTGTAAAGTATGTAAACAAAATCAAATGATGTGCAACTATTTAGGGACACTGGCACCTGTCCCTTTAAAATCTTCATATTACCAGCTGTGACAAGTGGGTCAGGATACAGAAGTGCTTAAGGAAAGATTGGATATTAGTACACACTTGTGCACACATGCAGTGCCAGAGTGGGCAGCCTCCCAAAATGGCAAGAAGTTCTGCCTTAGAAGGCATGTAAAAACCCTGAAGTTGCCTTGCATATTATCAAACTGTGTCTTCTGGAATTTTTGTTTTGATGTACATACTATTCACAGTCCCTGGGTTCCCTGCTGACACTCGGTGAGCAACCTCTTTATGACCCATCAAGATTGTGGGTCCTGCTGGGCACTCTGGTGCCACTCCTGTAACCACAGCGACTCAAGAGGCTGAAGCAGGAAGATAGCAAGTTCAAGGTCGGTCTCAAGTACTTTGCAAAGCCCTGTCTCAAAATATTAAATAAAAAAGGTAAGGGATGCAGCTCATTGGTAGAGTACCCCTGGATTCTGTATTCAGGACCAAAAAAAAGATTCTGCGTTGTGGGCTGGGGCTGGACAGCTCAGTGTTAGAGCACTTACTACTGAACATGTTGGAAGTCCCTACAGTGGATCCCACCAATTAAAAAAAAGGGGGGGGGTCCTTTTGGAAATTCCCAAACTCTACTTCAGCAGGACTGGCAGCTTGTGCCACTTGTGTAGTGACTTCTGTGAACAGGAACTCCTGGGAGACAATGTCAAAGCTGGTGTAGGCAGGGCCACAGGAAGGTCCTCTTTCAAGGAGATGCCAAATGCACAGCCACACAGGAAGAGAGCCTGTCTGATTTCAACCTCTGCTGGACCCCGGACTCACCCTCCCTCCTTCAGTCCTCACAGCTCTCCTGTGAGAGAATTAGCAAGTGACCCAGTCCACTGACTGTGGTGGAGTCCTCATGCTTTCCACTTCCTGTTGCTTTTGTAGGTAGGACCTATTTATTAGCACCACTGCTCTCTCTTAAAATAGCCAGCCTAGGGCAGAGAGGGCAGAAGCCCCTCACATTACCCCCTCATTGGGGTCTCCACCAGTAATGAGAGAGGGCCAGGTTATAATTCCATCCTGGCCCTTTCTCTCCCAGTTTTGGGCTCCTTGCCACAAAGGGATAGTTGAAAACCTGTTCCTAATGTTGCCAAAAGCCAGGGCACAGGGGAGGTGGGCATACAATTTATCTTTTAACATTAAAAGTGATTCAAGGAGCTAGGGTTGTGGCTCAGTGGTAGCGTGCTCGCCTTGCATGCATGAGGCACTGGGTTCGATCCTTAGCATCACATAAAAATAAAGACAATAAAGTCCATCAAAAACTAAAAAAAAAAAAAAAAAATTTAAAGTGAGTCAAATGTTAGATCTTAGACCTCCACAAAAATATTCTCTAGGGCTGGGGTCTTGGCTCAGTGGAAGAGTGCTTGCCTAGAATGTTTGAGGCACAGGGTTCGATTCTCAGCACCACATATAAATAAATAAAGATCCATTGACAATTAAAAAAAAATAAAAAGTAAATATTCTCTCATCCATGAAGTGTATTGG
Source organism: Spermophilus citellus (assembly GCF_964194105.1). Taxonomy (NCBI): domain Eukaryota; kingdom Metazoa; phylum Chordata; class Mammalia; order Rodentia; family Sciuridae; genus Spermophilus; species Spermophilus citellus. The sequence continues at coordinate 252,669,560 of NC_138183.1, read as the reverse complement.
GGGGTGCGTGCCAGGGATTTAACTCAGGGACACTTGGTCACTGAGCCACATCACTAACCCTATTTTGTATTTTTTTTAGAAACAGTTCTCACTGACTTGCTTAGCACCTCGCCGTTGCTGAGGCTGGCTTTGAACTCGTGATCCTCTTGTCTCAGTCTCCTGAGCTGAGTTATAGGTGTGCACCACCATGCCTAGCCCATGAAGTCTTTTAATTGTAGTTAAATAATTAAAGTCATTTTATAGAGAAAGCAGAATGAAGCTCACTTATGGGCCTGTGATCTGAAGCCAGAATGCTGGAATCAGAACCCTGCACCTCTGCATGTCATTAGCCCTGAGGTGATGGCATGTTATGGAGCTCCCTGGGCCTTCATTTTCCCCATCCATAAAATGAGAACAGCATAATATTTCGTAGGGTTGTTTTGGGGATTAAATTTGTTATTTGACATAATACATGTAGAACAGCACACAGTTAACACACAAAAATGTTAGCTATGAAATTATTTTATGGTTTCTGGCTATTGTATTTTAAAATACAAGCTGTATGAAGGCAGGGACTTTATCTTCTTCATCTACTGCGATGTATGCAGAACAGTACCTGGCACATAGGTGCTTGATAAGTATTGGGTAAATGAATAAATGGATGTAGTAAATAAATACGATGAATAAGTTTTTGGAAGCTGTCCTTAAAAACCCTAACCATATATTCAGGATTCCAAAATAACACAAAACAACTCTTTACTGGTGGGTGGGTGGGAGGGTTGTTTTGGTGTTCTTTGTTTTTGGTTTTTTTCCTCTGTTTTTTTTTTTAAAGAGACCAAGTGTGGCTGTTTTCCCAGGCTGGTCTCCAGCTCCTGTGCTCCTACCTCAGTCCTCCTACCTCAGCCTCCCAAATGACTACACTACAAGCACCACCCTGCCCAGCCTCTGTACCCATTCAGAACTACATGGTTGGTCATGTTCTTTGGGCAGATTAGTTCTCCCTCAAGAGCCATGATTTCCTTCCCAGTCAGATGTAGCGATCCCACAGCCTAGGGTGAGAGGGAGGTGGAAACATGCGAGAGCCTTTCTAGGGAATGGCACGCTACAGAACATGGCATGGCTGTTGTCAGACCAAGCAGTTTGGCTCAAAAGTTGACTGCGTGGGGGCTGGGGATGTAGCTCAGTTGATAGAGTGCCTGCATGCACAAGGCCCTGGGTTTAGTCCCCAGCACCACAAAAAAAAAAAAAAAAAAAAAAAAAAAAGTTGGCTGCCTGTGTTCCTGAGATTCTCAGTAACACCACATTGTTTCTGCCTTTACAGAAAGTGAGTGGGGAGATGAGACTAAAGGAACTCGTTGAATAATTCATCAGATAGTAACAGTAGTGCAGGAGAAACGAGGGCCTGCTGTCAAAGCAGCACAGTGAAAAAGGCAGGGACTTGTGTGCTGAGAGCTCAAGTGGGCCAAGAGCTCACTCTAGACATTTGAAGGATAGAATTTGATAAAGACCTAAATCAAAGGTGCTGTGAGCCAGGTGCAGTGGCACATGCCTGTGATCCCAGTGACCCAGGAGGCTGAGGCAGGAGGATTCCTCAGCAACTTGGTGAGACTTCATCTTGAAATAAAAAATAAACACAGCTGGGAACATAGCTCAGGGGTAAAGTGTCCTAGTTCAATCCCCATTACCACAGGGCGGGGAAAGGAATGCCAGGCACAGTGTTGCACTTCTATGACCCCAGCAGCTCAGGAAGCTGAGGCAGGAGGATGGCAAGTTCAGAACCAGCCAGCAGCTCAATGACACCCTGTCTCAAAAAAATATATATATAAAAAAAATGGATTGGGGAATGTGGCTCAGCGGTTAAGCTCCCCTGGTACCAAAGGGAGAGAGAACTCTGATCTTACCTATAAAGACTTAAAAATTTTAAGGATATTACTCCTTCCTTATTTAGTATATAAATTGTTTGGGACTTTAAGCATTTTGCTTTTGGAATTGGTCAAAATTATTTTAAAGCTGATATAAAAGTGTTTTTTGAAAGCTAAAAAAAAAAACTGGCATGTGAGGGTAGGGGAAGCTGGGCAGACCTTGACCTGTAATTCAGTACACCTGTACTTGGGAAGCCCAGCAGGAGGGTCAGAAGTTTGAAGCCAGCCTGGGCAATGTAGCTAAAGCTTGTCTTAGAATAAAATAGAGAGGGCCGGGGTGTGGCTCAGTGGTGGAGCACTTGCTTACTTGCAAGGCCCTGGATTTAGCCCACAATAAGCAAAAAGAAGAATGTTAGGGGACAGTTACCTTAACAGATGGCAAAATTTGTTATTAAATAATCAGGGCTAGGGTTGTGGCTCAGTGGTAGAGCACTTGCCTTGCACGTGTCAGGCACTGGGTTTAATTCTTAGCACCATATACAAATAAACAAATAAAATAAAGGTCCATCAATGTCTAATAAAAAACTTTTTAAAAAGTAATAATTATTATAATCAAACTTGATTATGATGGCTCAGAAATGGACAAATAAGAGAACATGGATGGAGTCCTGAAATGGAGGCAAGTATAGATTGAGATCTTAACATATATTGGGAAACAATTATTTCTTTTATAGATAATGTTAGTCTGATTTAATATACTTCTGGGGGGCCGAAATCAAGCCATAACACATCATATATGTAATAAATTCCTATTAGAATCTAAAATTTAAATAACACAATATAAAAATACTAGAAAAACAATTTAGGAGAGCACAATGAAGGTTTTCTTGAAGACAATAAGGCAAGAAATGAGGAATCCAAAGATGTTTGAATGGACAAAATAAAGTCCATGCTGTATGATTTACTGAAGGAAAATAAAATATTTATGTGGCAAAAAGTTAAAATCCTAACAACAAAAACCATCTCCCAAGGAAAGAAAGTCTGATGGGAAAAAGGTAAAGGAAGAAGAGGTTCTGCACAGAAAGAGATGGCCACAAGCAAGGAAATTAGTATAAACTAGGTATTCATTTTCCCTCAATAAATTGGGAAAATTCAAGAAACAAAATGTACCCCTATTGAGGATGTGAAGAAACAGGTACCTAGATGGTGCTAGTAGGGCCATGAGTTGCTGGGACCCTTGGGGAAAGTACTCTGGCAGTGTGTATTAAGAAGAGGCAAATCCTGTCCCTGGCGGTCCCATGTTCAGGAGGAACTCAGCCTGAGAAGTAGGAGCACCCATGGGTAAGGATTTGGTTTCCAAGAATAGTAGAACAGCAGTATTTGCATAAGAAAGAATATTTAAAACAGTTTCATTGATCACCTCTGAGGAATTATTGAATAAATCCTGGAATGTTAATGAAAATATGCAGCCTTCAAAGTACGCCACCAGGGCCAGGGTGCCACTTACTGGGATGGTGCCTACCTGGCATGCGTGAAGTGCCTACCTGGCACACACACAAGAAAAAACCCAAAACCTGTATGCTCAGTGCAGATTTGTCCGTGATTGATGTAATGATAAAATTTTTTTAGACTTTTTTTTAATACTTTTTTTTAGTTTTTTAGATGGACACAATAGTTTATTTATTTTTTAAAGAGAAAGATAATTTTTTTATATTTATCTTTTAGTTTTCGGCGGACACAACATCTTTGTTGGTATGTGGTGCTGAGGATTGAACCCGGGACCGCACGCATGCCAGGCAAGCACGCTACCGCTTGAGCCACATCCCCAGCCCCACAATAGTTTATTTTTATGTGGTGCTGAGAATCGAACCCAGAGCCTCATGTATGCTAGGCGAGTACTCTACCACTGAGCTACAGCCTTAGCCCCAAGTAAAATATTTTTTAATATTCAGATGTTTTGGTTTTGTTGGCTTGAAAAGCAGCAGTGATATAAAGAGTTGTGTAGGACAGGAAAGGAGTGGAGGAGTGGGAGGGTGGTGCTGCCGGGGTGCCTAGGAGGCTGCTCCCCTTTGCTTTGTGGACAGCCTTACTTGTTGCAGCAAGCATGATTTCATAAGTTAAAAAGAAGTAAGATTGTAAATACAAATGAGTGTGAAAGTTTTACTGTTAAAAAAAAAAAACTAATTTCAGAAGTTCCAATGCTGCTTATTATTGCTATTGTGTTATACTTCACTCTCTTTTGTTTGTTTGTTTGGGTTGGTGGGTAGGTGTGAGTGTGTGGAACTGGGGATTGAACCTGGGGCACTCCGACGTTGAGCTACATCCCCAATTCTTTTTTATTTTTTATTTTGAGGCAGGATCTCACTGAGTTGCCAAGGCTGGCCTGGTACTTGAGATCCTCCTGCCTCAGCTTCCTGAGTCCCTGGAATTATGGGCGTGCATCACTGCACCTGTTATATATCCTGGAAACCAAATCAGCTGCTCTTATTTCTACAGGATGAATTCTTCCCCATCGTGGGACCGCCAGGGACAGGGTCTGCCTCTTTTTAATACACACTGCCAGAGTACTTTCCCCAAGGTTCTAGCAATTCATGGCCATTAGCATTTGTGTTCAAGTGTACTTTATATATATATATACACATGGGCACAATATCTTTATTTTGCTTGTTTATTTTTATGTGGTGCTGAGGATCGATCCCAAAGTCTCACACATGTGAGGCAAAGCCCTCCATCACTGAGCCACAATCCCAGCACTCAAGTGTACTTTTAAGTATGTCCTGTCTTTCTAGTCATGAACTAAAAATATTAACAAGTTATGGTTTAGAAAAAAATCAAAATCATGAAGTGTCTAAAGATAATTTCTTTTTCAGTTGCTATGGACTGAGCCTTTAGGGCTTACACACATGCATTTTAAATGTGTCTTAGGATGAGGTGGCGTGGGCCTGGTTGCTGCTCTGGTGAAGGTTTTTCTTTCTTTTTAATGATTTTTTAAAGTTGTCAGTGGACCTTTATTTGTTTATATGTGGTGCTGAGAATCGAACCCAGTGCCTCACACATGCAGGGCAAACACTCTACCACTGAGCTATGACCACAGCCTACCTGGAACTTTTTACAGTGATTTCTATCCCACTTTATTTATTTATTTTTTTTAAAGAGGGAGAGAGAGAAAGAGAGAGAGAATTTTTTAATATTTATTTTTTAGTTCTTGACAGACACAATATCTTTGTATGTGGTGCTGAGGATCGAACCCGGGCCTCACGCATGCCAGGCGAGCACGCTACTGCTTGAGCCACATCCCCAGCCCCTCTATCCCACTTTTGAAAAAATAATTGAGGCAATTTCACAATCAATTTTTAGTTGTTTTTACAATAGCGTTAGTCACAATTGCTTTCTAAAGTGGATTTTAAATCCTAATAAGAATGCTAACCTTTACTTACCAAAAACAACAACTATGTTAGGTTCAAATCTGCTTTCCCAGTACTTAGGGCCAGGGGGCAGGAAGAGAAATAAAATGTATATTGTCCCTTAGCAAAAGTAAAACACACTACTTCTTTGGGGGAGGAATATTGTTTTTTTCCTTCATCCAAATTCTGGAAGAAATGCATCGGTCACATGGGACTTTCAGAGGACAGTTAGCAGTGCTCACTTGATGGGGGGCATTCCTCCCCATCCCCCCACCCCAGGAATTGTTGCTTAACCACTAAGCTACATCCCCAGCCCTTTTTTAATGTTTGTTTTTTGAGACAGGGTCTTACTAAGTCCTTAGGGCCTCACTATGTTGCTGAGGCTGGCCTCAAACTTGTGATCCTCATGTCTTAGCCTCCTGATTTGCTGGGATTACAGGTGTGTGTCACTGCAACACAACTTTGTCACAAGTTCAGAAGCTATATTATATGACATTCTATTGACAAGGTAAGGCCACAAAAGGGCAAAATGATTTTGGCCAAAGAAATTTCTCTTTTTTTTTTTTTTGATACCACATGTAGTCTTCTGTTTAACATTGTTAATTCATAATAGAACTGAGTAGAGACTTGCCCTTGATATACTGACTAAGCAAAGATTTGTACAACCAGATTCAGGCAGTCTAGGGGGACTCCTGCCAACCACATGCATTTATTGCAGAAGAATCATATAAATATGTTGAGGAAAGGTGTCCACTGGTTACAGTTAAGTCTTTTAAATGTCTTTAATTTAGTAACAGTTTATTAATTTAATTATGATTGTTCATATTAATTTGATAATTTAAGGGAACTACTTAACTGTTTGTATTCTTCCAAGAGACAGATATTCACTAATAATACCCTCACCTTTTTACATAGAATTTCAGTCATAATTTGTGTGCATATATAACATCTAAGTTCTAGGCATTGACTTAATTTATGGAAATTCTGTGCTTTTTAAAAATTTCCGAATTCTTAACATTCAGTTAATGTAGTGCTAAGTGGCACATAGCAAAGTTAAAATTAACATTTTAGTCTACACAAAAGTCTATTAGATTTTCATAGAAGGCAATTTGCAGTCGATTGATAACAGTCACAACAAGTGATTTTTGTTCTGATAAGCATAGAGTTTTTAATGTTAATTTTATTAGTTACCTAATGAGACTCCTGGACTTGGCACTTATCCAGTGGTGGTCAAAGCCTCATCAGGTCTCACCATTGAGCCCACATGGCCAGGTGCTCCCTGCAGCCAGGCCCGCTGTGAATTCGTGCACTCCATTCACTGAACTTGTGCTGTTTTCTCTTACAGACGAGGAACTGGTGCTTTCAAATCCAGAGTGGGACTGCCTGCGCCTGCTCCTGTTATCAATAGCAAATATGGACTCAGAGAAACAGATAAACGCTTAAATAGGCTTAAAAAGTTAGGTGACAGCAGCAAAAACTCAGACAGTCAGTCTGTCAGCTCTAACACTGATGCAGATACCACTCAGGAAAAAAACAATGCAAGTAAGTAAGGGAGATTTGATAAGATGCCTTTTTTTTTTTAAGTATTTTCACAAAATTTGCTTTCTAAAGCATGCTTCATTAGTTTCGAACCTCTAAATATTGAGAGAAACTGGGACTCATGAGCTTCAGCAGCCCTGCAAGGTTCTAGAAATGGTTTGAGTACAGAGCACAGTTGTGCCCACCTCCAGATTCAGTGCCGTACTCTAGACTGTTCTTTTGAATACTTGGTAACTGGATATTGAATTCTTCATCATATATTCCAGGATCATCATGTGTTTAAGGAAAACATATTCAAAGTGTTAGTGACTCTGTCCTATTGGTGTCGTTAGGCCCTGCAAGAAGACAAGGGACCGGGTAAATTGTACAGGCTCACATGTGTCCAGCAGTCTGTTAGGAACAGGTGATGGACTTGGGAGTTCCTAGCTTCTGGCCTCAAGGCTTCCACCTTTTTACTACTCATTTATCTTTTTCAAAACGAACTGACTCAATTCACCAAACCACCAGAATAGACTCAGAATCGTGCCCGAGGAGCACTCGGATGTGGCCATGTTGTGGCACGTTGGGTTCACGCCACAGAAAGTAGGAAGAGAGATGGAAAGAGAAAGAAGCAAGCTTTGAAAACCAGTTGTTTTGGGGGGCAAGATCTGATAGAAGCTGGAAAAAGGGTATGAAGAATAAACAAAAGAAAAGGAAGAAAAGAAAACCTAAACAGGTGGAGGACAGTACGACGTGTGAGGAGCTCTGAAGTGCTGGAACATGACACTGCTGTCATCATCTGGGTAACACCTGTGTTCTCTAGGTGCCACTACAGTGGTGGGCTCTTTGGCCTGCCTTATCTCTGACAGAGATGGCTACTGGAAAGGTTTGACTTGGTGGTCCCCAAAGTCTCCTGTGCTGGCATCTTAATGTCAGTACGACTTGCAAGCACTTAGGAAACCCCTGAGATGCTGGGTATCTTAGGCTCTCCCATGCCCCGGCTACTCCCTCCCAGACAGAAAACCCTGAAGAAAGGGGTGAATTGAATGTCACTGCCACGGATTCCTGAATCTACCAGCTGCTGGGAGTCAGAGGCCAGGTGTGACCTCTGTAGTGTAAAAGTAACAGTATAGTTCTGGTCCAGACTTTTTAGATAATGTTCAAAGTGAGCAAAAAGAGGAGTTAGTTGATCATTCACTGTTGACTGTTGATTCAAAAATAAATGCAGCGTAATGAACCTTCGCTTTCTGAGTCTGGTTCCTTGGTGAAACTGGAGACCCCATGTGATAGACCCTCACACGAAAACACAGGGGTGCATGCTGCCATCTGCACCTGGAGACAGCCACAGAGCCGCCTGCAGGGAATGGCCCTGCAAGGTGTGGAACTATCTGCTTCTGTGCATGAGCCTTGTTACTAGTATGTAGACCCTGCACTCAGTACACGACTTGGCTGAAAAGATAAAAGTATGAATAGTTTTTGGAAGGTGTTGGGTGTATTAATAGATAACCATCTAGAAAATGTTTATTACTAAATCAGACACTTACTAAAAGCCTGCTAGTTGTTGGAGAGAGACAAGGATGTATGAGACCTGGTCCCCTACCTCGGGGAGCTTGTGCTTTAGCTCCAAGACAAATGCACAAAAAAACAGAGCAGACTAGACACTTCATTTTCTCAAGTTTAGAGGGAACAAGATGCCTTTGAGCTAACCTCAGCAGTGGCTGCTTACTCTGGGGTGCTTGCTTTGCCCAAGTTGCCTTTCCGCAGCATGACTTTGGAATAACCTGAGGGCTGGTGTGGCTGACTTGAGGGCACAGTAGAGTGGACAGACATCGTCCAGTGCTTGAGGGAGCCCAGACTTCAGCTATCTCTGAGGCCACTTCCCTTGAATCATGCACAGAAGGATTTCTGTGGTTCTTATACTTATTCCTTTAGGCTATATTCTTTTGGTGTTTATCTCTCAACCAGACCCTTTAAAAAGAACAACTTTTTGAAACTGGAGAAGAGCCAGAGCTCTCTTCCCGGGGAGCTGGGCGTGTGGCGTGCATAGGTGTGGATGCTGTCTCTCTGCCTGCCTGCCTGCCTGCCCGTCTTTATCTCGCACTTCATGTAGGATTTAGCAGCTGAGAGAGGAACTCTTTTCTTTGAACAGCATGTACAAAGAAACATTTCCACCTATTCGGAACCTCCCTTCTGCGCAGGTTCTTTTTTTTTGGAAGGTGTCTTCAGAACTCCAGCCTGACTTTCCGCTTTAGCATCCAGGAGTGGAAACAAGAAGAAATCTATTTTCACAAACTTAGTCTACCAATCTGAATGGCAGAGTTGTTATTAAGAGTATTCTGGTTTTTCAGGCCTGGGTGCCTTGCTGCCTGGGGAGCTTCCTGTAGTTAGTATTGTGATACAGGCTCTCAAGAGCGCGCCTGAAGGTGTGGACACAGCCACTGCCAGTGTCACCAGTCAGCACAGGACCCAGAAGATGAGGCCAGTGGAATCAGTTTATCCTAACTAAGGAGCAGTGGTCACAGACGTGGAGATTGGGCTGCCTGCTCCTGGCACCGAGCCTGTGGGCTGCTTCCACGTCCTGTCCAGCACGAGGCCGACAGGTTGGCGAGAGCTGCTTGTGCTTAGCAAGCTCACAGAGACTGAGGCCTTTAGAGTCCTGTGGGGTTGTCTGGGTTCTCAGGCTCTGCTGATGCTGAACTGAGAGTGACCCTCATAGCATGTTGTGTTGCAGATAGTAGTGTCTCTAGAGCAGCCTGAGGACTCGGGAAAGCTCGGCTGTCCTTCTGCAGCTCTTCCATCTGGCTGCAGGGATGCCATACTGCCTTATAATTTTGATGGTCCCTTGAAATTACTATGAGAGCCATGTCCTTTGCCCATCAGTCGGGACTGACACAATAATAATTCTGCAGTAGACCTTATAGGCAGCACAACTGATTAGGAACTCACCATCTTTTTAGTTTTGTTTTTTTTTTTTTTTTTTTTGTACTGAGAATTGAACCTAGAGGTGCTCTATTGCTGAGCTATACCCTCAGCCCATTTTGTTTTGAGATAGGGTCTCTCTGAGCTACCCATGCTGGCCTTGAACTTGGGATCCTTCTGCCTCGGTCTTCAAAGTTGCTGGGATTACAAGCATGCACCACCTCACCCAGATAGGTTCAAATCCCACCTTCTGCCATTTGGTAGATGGCTAGCTTTAGGTTACTCATCACTGAGAGCCTGGCTTTCACAGACGTGTGATGTCACTTACTTCAGGTCCCAGTGGACCTGTTTGCACAACACCTAGCACATAGTAATTGCTGAAAAGAATGTGTACCTCCACCTAAAACTGCTGTCCAAGTATATGCATTTGGTGGATTTCCAGGTCACTGGAGAAAGAAAACCCCACAGGAGAAGTCAGAACAGAGCGAGGATAACTGAAAGTACGCCTCATCTCCACTGATGTCAGAGTCCTTACTCTGTTGACATTCTTTTTAAAAAGACTTGACTTTTTTAGTGTGTCATTGTGGACAGCCCTCCTCTTCTATCCTTACTATCACTGAAATTCCCAACCCTTTCAAGGACATGGTAGCACTTTTTGGACAGTGAAGGACTCTGGACTTGCATCTTAGTCACATCTCTCACATTCCTCTTGCCTAGCTTGTGTGTGTCTTTTTAGTCTTTGACTTGATGAGCTTACCTTTTGACCAGACTTGTGATGAGAGAATGCTTTTCAAATAAGAACACACCGATACGTGCACAAATATGTAAGAGAAATCTTGAAATCCTGTGTGCCGCCAAATGCAGTCTGTTTGTGCTCAGCCTGGATCACAAATGAGGTGATTTGTCAGCAGCTGGCACTGCGGCCAGCACTGGACTTCTTGGAAGGAAGGATGGACTGGGGAGAGCCTAGACTCAAACTCACCTTAAGGTGGGATCATCTAGTGAATTAGATTAAGTGCTGAGTAAGCAAAGTCTTTGGGTGCTGTGACAACTCAAGGGCACCACAGGTTGGTTCTAAGAGGAAGTCACAGGAGCTCCCTGCAGGAGGCACTGCCTGAGCTGAGGATCAGCGGGGAGTGAGAAGTTGGCCCAGTGGAGCCTATTCAAATCAGGGGCCTTTCATCCGCGTGCATGCACAGGTGGAGGACTTGGTCATCGTGGTTGCCGAAGGTGAGAAGATGATCTGTGACCAGAGTCTTGCATTTTGGACTTGATTAAGTTAAAACTGAAAGTGACCTGAGATAATGGGGAAACCATTCTGGCTGCGGGGGGAGAATGGGCTGTTGGGAAGACAACAAGAGACAGAGAGCATGTAGGTTCAGGCAGCAGGTTCCGTGACATTGCAGGGTGGTCTCCACAGTGCAGCTGGATGACTGGATGAGGTGGTGAAGGAAGGAAGGGTCTTGGACGCCTCCAGCATCCCACGTGGGCACTTGGACAAGTGGTGTGTTGTGTTGTGACGTGATGGCGCTCAGATGGAGAAACTGCCTGAGTCTGGTGGTGAGCTGGACACAGGCACAGCGAAGGACTTGCGAGAAGCCTCAGTCGGCACTTGGCTGCTGGAGTCTGGCATTAGAAAAGGATTGGGCTAGAGAAGGTATCAGGGGACTGTCAGCATATAGGAGGTGACAGCCACGGGCAGGTGGGTTCCTGTCACTTGGAGAGAGTGTTTGGTGTTTGGGGCTGGATGCCAGAGATCTGAAGAATGAGGGTCTTGGGAAGATGAAGAAGTGCCAGAGACCGGGAGAACTAGGAGTGTGTTCTCCAATGGCCAGGAAAAGATGACATCCTGAGAAGGAGAGAACAGTCGGTGTCCTATTCAGAGAGAAAGGCAGGTCTGAGAAGTGCGCACTGGGTTTCATGACCAGGAAGTGTCGGTTGGCACAGGCTGTCTTCGAGAAGCGGGCCCAGCGTGCACAGGGCGCTGGTGAGAAGGTGGTGTGTACGACCACGGAGTAGAGCATGACAGCAGCCTGGAGTGGCAAAAGGAAGCAAAAAGCTGAGAAAGGCTGATCGCGGATATAGGTCTTGAGGTGTAAGACAGGCGAGGGGTCCTCATGGCCACATCCAAGAAAGTCAACAGGTGCAGGCCTTCTTGGAAACGACCAGGACACTGGTGTGTCTATGTGGACATCGCATCTGCTCCGTCCACCTTGTCCTCTTTGCTAAAGAATTCCATAAATATCCTTGTATTTAGAAGAAGAATGCATCCTCAAATTGACTAGTATCTAAACTTCATTACTCCTGTTAATCTAAAAATAAGCTTCCTCCTTGGTAGCAGCCCACACAGATGAGCTATTCTTAGTTCAGTCAGTGGATCTCAGCACTGTGATTCTCCTAGTCTGGGTAACTGAAGGCATTTATGAGCCATCCTCTGAGTACAGAGCCTTGGTGATTAGATCATTTCTGGAGTGCTTAGGCATTTTTCTTCCCCTCTCAGGAAAAACTAGTGATGATTTTCTTGTTCAGCTGTGCAGAAGGGTTGGCAGCTGCCCAGGCACCCTGGGGAGCCTGGTCCTCCCTTGGCCTCCCTGCTCAGATTGGCCACAGTAGGTGTTTCATCCCGGGCGACATGGAGGTTGGTCACAGCTTCCCCACTGAATGATCTTCAAAGGGTTGTTTTGATCAGGGAGAGGCTTTTTGACTGGGGGATGGGAGAATTGAGTAAGTGAAATATTGGCTGACGTAAAATCCCATGAAGAATAGTCTACAATGTAAGTAAAGAGGGAAAACGGCAGCAGAGAAGCAGTGGCAAGGTGCCTGAGTGCTGGGCGAGCCTCCTGAAAGCCCACCTGTGGATCACCTGGTCCTAGGTGCATCACCTCCAGGGCAGCCTTTCTGTATCCCTGTCTTGGAGTGAAGGTGGGTCCCTCTCTTGTCTTAAATGCGTGTTTCTGGCAGCTGCTGCTAGCTTCTTGCCATTGGATGAGGCCACCCACCCCCTCTTCTCTCCCAGTCTTCACAGAGCTGAAGCAAGCAAACGACTGTGGATATGTAGCCCTTTTTTGGTAAACGTCTATTGGAAATGACAATTTGTGGTTCTTGGGATCTACCTTTCCTGTTTGAAACTGTCAAGTTAGAATTTTTCTCTTAGAGCCCTATAGCAATATAGTACTCCTCTGTATTACTGGCCAAGTAGTATGCTTACTTTGAGTAATTGAGTAGTGAATTTTAGAAGCATATTTTAAATGATTTCAAGAAGAATTTGTGAAAGAAAACTATAATTCTTACTTTCTTTCAAATCTTCTGTTGGGCATGGTAGCACATGCCTTAATCCCAATGACTCAGGAGGCTGAGGCAGGAAGATCTCAAGTTCAAAGCCAGCCTCAGCCACTTAGCAAGATCCTGTCTCAAAAATTAAAAAGACTGGGGGTGTAGCTCACCTCCGAAGTACCGCGAAAAAGAAAATACTAAATGAGAAGAAATGCTTAGTTTGGACCAGTGTCTCCGCAGATGAAGGAGAAGCTTAGAGTGAAGTCTGAGTCCTCTGTGCTGAGAGCTCTTCAACTGTAATCACTTGCCTGGAACATGAGCAAGTTGCTCCATCAGTTCGGAAGAGAACTTGAAGGCAGCATGGGGAAGGCACATGTACTGACAGAATCAGCTAGGGTCTGTTTTCCATGTGTATGTAATGGAAATATTTTGTAGCTGATGGTCTGGTTTGGGGCAGTGTTTGGTTAAGCACTACTGTGTTACCCAGCTGTTTTTCATCTTTTTTTTTTTTTAAACCTTACAGCTTCTAACCGAAAATCTTCAGTTGGTGTAAAAAAGAACAGCAAGAGCAGAACGTTAACCAGGCAGTCCATGTCCAGAATTCCCGCTTCCTCCAACTCTACCTCATCTAAGCTAACTCACACGAACAATTCCAGGGTACCAAAGAAACTGAAAAAGCCTGCAAAGCCTTTACTCTCAAAGATAAAGCTAAGGAATCACTGCAAGCGACTAGAGCAGAAGAATAGTTCAAGAAAGCTCGAGATGGGGAACTTAGTACTTAAAGAGCCTAAAGTGGTCCTGTATAAGAATTTGCCCATTAGAAAAGACCAGGAGTCAGAGGGATCAGTCCAAGCCGCAGTTGCCAGTGGGTGCTTGACTAGACATGCGGCCAGAGAACACAGGCGGAATCCTGGGAGAGGTGCTCACCCGCAGGGGGACAGCTCGCCCTGCACCTACACAACCAGGCGCTCGGCGAGGACCAGGGCAAACCCACCGGAAGCCTCGGACATCAAGCTAGAACCAAATATGCTGGATGGCTGTAATGGCACGGCAGAACCTTGCCCAGACAGTGGTGAGCAGCCAGCCCCCGACGTGCAGGAAGAACTGGCTAGCGAGACTGCACAGAAGGGGGAAGCACCAGGTCACAAGAGTGACCCGAGCGTGTCTAGAAAGAAATCGCGACAAGGAAAACTTGTAAAGCAGTTGGCAAACATAGCAGAGTCCACCCCGGTGCATGACTGCCCTGGACAGGAGAGCAACGTGCCAGATTTGATGGCACCCCACTCTGACCAGGGTGAGTCCAGCGGTGTGGCAGGGGTGCCCGTGAACTACACAGACTGCACTCCCTCGCCTGTCGGGTGCTCGATCGTCACGTCAGACAGCGTCAGGGCGAAGGATGGCTTTAGAACTGCTAAAAGCAAAAAGAAGCGGCGAATTACAAGGTATGACGCCCAGCTAATCCTGGAAAATAACTCTGGGATTCCCAAATTGACTCTCCGTAGGCGCCATGATAGCAGCAGCAAGACAAACGACCAAGAGAATGACGGGATGAATTCTTCCAAAATAAGCATCAAGTTAAGTAAAGACCATGAAAATGATAATAATCTCTATGTAGCAAAGCTTAATAATGGATTTAACTCAGGATCAGGCAGTAGTTCTACAAAATTAAAAATCCAGCTAAAACGGGATGAGGAAAGTAGAGGGCCCTATGCAGAGGGGCTTCATGAAAATGGGGTGTGCTGTAGTGATCCTCTCTCTCTCCTGGAGTCCCAGATGGAAGTGGATGACTATAGTCAGTATGAGGAGGAAAGTACAGATGACTCCTCCTCTTCAGAGGGAGACGAAGAGGAGGATGACTATGACGATGACTTTGAAGATGATTTTATTCCTCTTCCTCCGGCTAAGCGACTGAGGCTAATAGTCGGGAAAGACTCTATAGATATTGACATTTCTTCAAGGAGAAGAGAAGATCAGTCTTTAAGGCTTAACGCATAAGCTCTTGGTCTTAATTTGACCTGGGATAACTACTTTAAAGAAATAAAAATTCCAGTCAATTATTCCTCAACTGAACCATTTGAGTGGCAGCACTTCTATCGTCTCTTCACGTATCAGCATAATATTGTAGAAAGTGTACAGCGTACTGACTCTTCCTAAGTCTGATTTGTGCAAATTTTTATCGTACTTTTTAAATAGACTTCTTATGTGCAATTCTCAGTTAGAGGTGAAGCCCTATTGTAAAATAAAGGCTCCAGCAAAATTGTACAGTGATAGCAACTTTCCACACAGGACATTGAGACAATAATGTGGCTACACAACTTCTTTTTTTTTTTTTTTTTATTTTTTAACTTTTAAGAGCATCAACTGGCTCTTTAATATATGACTAAACAATAATTTAAAACAAATCATAGTAGCAGCATATTAAGGTTTTCAAGTATATGCTAACATCACCAGCAATGATCTTTGGCTTTTTGATTTATATTTGCTAGATGTTTCCCCCTTGGAGTTTGTCAGTTTCACACTGTTTGCTGACCCAGGTGTACTGTGTGTGGCCTCTGTTAACATAGCCAACCATCAGTCGGGAGTCAAATTGGTTTCTTTACAAAACAAAAAAAATACCATCACACTCGAGACAGCTCACTGTTCAGTACACTGTATGTACGAGGTTAGCAGCGTGCAGGATGCGTTTCAAAACAGCGTATTTATTGCTTGTCATGTAAATTAAAGACCTTGTATTTAACACTTTTCAATCCTTTTAGATAAAATTGTTCTTTGCAAGAATGATTGGTGCTTATTTTTTCAAAACTCTGCTGTGAACATGCGATGGCAACAAGCAACGTTATCTAATGAACTACAGCTATCTTAATTTGGTTCTTCAAGTTTTCTGTTGCACTTGTAAAATGCTACAAGGAATATTAAAAAATCTATTCACTTTAACTTATAATAGTTTATGAAATAAAAACATGAGTCACAGCTTTTGTTCTGTGGTAACCTATAAAAATGTTTGTCTTTGGAATTCAATGTAAAGAGCTGAAAACAATGTATATGTTGTAAATATTTGTGTGTTGTGAGAAATTTTTGTCATAAGAAATTAAAAGAACTTACCAGGAAGGTTTTTAAGTTTAGAAATATTCATGCCAATAAAATAGGAAATTATAAATATATAGTTTTAAGCACTGCCTCAGTGGGAGTTCTCAGCTTATGTTAGTTTATTATTAAAATATCAAAGATTTTTTGATTATATTATCAGTTAATCAAAAAGGAGTCAGATTTGTTTTTTCAAGCACTTTGAGAAGAGAAATTAATTTTAAGTAACTTAATGAGCAAATTTTTGATTATTAATTTTATGTTCAATACCAGGCTCTTCCATTTTTCTGGATTATTTTAGAAATCAAAGAATTTGGGAATATAAGTCTATAGCAGGTGTTTAACACCAGCAAATCTCTGTTTCCTGGGAAATGTGTACATGTGCTTTCAGATGAGTCAAGTCAACTTAGGGGGTTCTTGTAGTGTCTAGAGAAGTAGTCCATGTCTTAAACTACTCAGAGGGATCTGCAGGTAACAAGAAGTCCAGTGGAGGAAACCTCAGTGCTTCACTGTTATTTCTACTTGATACCCACCACTTTTCACGTTTAGGGGACATTGTTTAAAATAAGCTCCTCAAAACTAGTGCCAGTAGGTTGCAGATAGAAAGTGGGGGAGCCTGAGAGGCCTTTGCTCCTGCTGCCCCTGGAGCCCCGG
The DNA here is from genome assembly GCF_964194105.1 of Spermophilus citellus. NCBI lineage: Eukaryota > Metazoa > Chordata > Mammalia > Rodentia > Sciuridae > Spermophilus > Spermophilus citellus. The sequence goes on along the minus strand of NC_138183.1, from coordinate 252,652,867 downwards.
GTCGTCCTGTGCAGTCCCAACTTGGCTTCTCAAGGTCAGGCTGATCCTCAGGGATTGATTTGGAAGCAGGCGTGGACCTCCCCCCAACACATGCCCCTTCTCACTGCAGCTCTTGAGGCAGGGCAGTCCTACATGGCCTTGAGCTCCTGTCCCCAGACACTGTCCAGTCCTCATGGGGACCCTGCACAGAAGCGTGAGGCCTGGACCACGCACGGGAGGATGAAGAGGGGCTCTCTGGAGCAGGCGGGCAGTGGGTCACCTCTCATTCCCACCTTTGCTTGGGGTATTTTGAAGAGGTTCCAAGACTAAACCTCAAAGGTTTTTTTTGAATACCAACAATAGCCATTTCAGGAATTTCAGTCTTAAGGAAAAAGTAACAAAACACATTTCCCATTTTTTCTCCACGTTGAAGCTTAATTTTAGTAACTTATTTATGATGTTTGTTTTAACTTTATTATGGCCTCATCTTTTGAGGCTGACCTCCCCGTGGGTCTCAGAGCAGTGACATTTGGTGACAGTCGCTGCTTCTCAGGAGTCGGTATGCACAAGCACTCAGCGGCCGCTGGGATGCCTTCTAGGGTGCCCTAATTTCCGTTTTTAAAGGTAGGGGCCTCGGGACTGTTCTCAGCCTGCTGTAGAACGTCACTGTGTGGGAGACAAAAGCCACACACTTTTGACCAGTTTGGAAGAGGTTACATTCAATAAAACTTTTAGCTTGAGCTTATGCAATGATTGGTAAAGTTTTTGGCATTGTAAGAATTAGGAAATGATCATAGAAATATATGTAAAGTATTCAATTTTCAATCATTTTTCAAATTACTGTTTTAAATTGTTTTGCTGAGTTGTAATACTTTTGAGATACAATGTATTCCTTGTACTGAAAGAATGAAAAAGGACTTTTTCAGCATTTGAGGTAAGTTCTTTAACGTTTCATTAAAAACATTTTTTACAAATATTTTGTACATGCACTTGCAGTATTGAGGTTAATCATTTTAATAAATTCGGAAATTAAAACAATGTGGCCGGTGTTCACTGTATCTGAGAAGAAGAGGTCAAAGCCGTGACTTCCCTGAAGTGCTCCCGGAAAGCAGAATGGACCAGGGTGCACCCTTGCCTGTGCTGATCACTGGAGGGAGAAGAGGGCAAGCAGCCATCCCCTGCAGGGAAGCTGCTTCCAGCCTGTGAAGCCTCCTAGCCTGGGGACTCAGAAGTCTTTGCCCTCCAAATGGAGCAAAATGACATTTGAGGGCTTTTATAACCCAGTTACTACTAGCTTCTGATTGCTTGCTTTTTCTCTCTACTGGAATAGCAGATCCCGAACTGGCCTGAGTCCCTTTTTCTCCCATTTACTGTTGCAAAACCTACTTGAAATAGGACTGGCACAGGAATCGGGAACCCTGGATTTGGCCAGCTTGGCAACACCTTCGTGGTTGGGAACATGCTGCCTGGCTGCAGCCCTCTTTCCTGGCGCCTAGCTCCATTCTGGGTCAGAAGTAGTCAGTGTACTTGGTCCTATCCCCAGTTAAGGTTTAGAAGGAACATCCTTCACCCCATTGGCAGGCAAGTGAGCACTCATTCGCTAATCGATTGGAATATTCACCCAAGCCTGAGTTCCCAATCTGGAAAAAGGCTGTGTCCTACCTGTTAACCACTCACACTCTTGACGGCTCAGTCTGCTTTCCAGTAGCTAGTGGCAGTTAGCTCACAGCATTCTGCCCAAAACCCTTGTGTGACCTGTTTCTCAAATACCAGATTTCCGTCACTAACATACATTCTGTCAAGTGCTCTGCCACCAAAAAACAAGGTGCCAAGCAGCTGCCACCCTTGGGTACTTCTGTAGCCCCAGGATGATGGCGCAGAGGCTGCAAGGGAAGGGCAGGAGGCTGCTTCCTGCGCCCTCCATGTCCTGAAGCACTTGAGTGCTGCTGGCGCTGGCTGCTGGATGAGCCAGAGCACAGGCGAATCTGCCTTTTTCAGAAAGAGAGCAGGGTTGGCAGGTAGAGGCAGATGAACCAGGAAGGGATATGCTGCCAACGCTGCCCTCCTCCCGTGCCCCTGCCACTCACATCCTCCCAGGACAGTAGGCTCACAAGTGTTCACGGAGCAGCTGGGAAACGGCCAATCTGGACAGAAGACCCTGCAGGCCTGTAGAGATGACTCTGGAACAGTGCTGTTACCAGATTCTGTGCCATTCTGCTAAGCTGCCCTAGACTGCAACCATCCTTTGCGGGGAGTCCCAACCCTGTTGAGTGCTCCCACAGTTCTCACAGAGAAGCAGTGCTTCACATTCTGCTTAGGGCTGGCTCCAGTCTGAGACCCTGAGCTGGCCTTTTTGGTTTGTTTCTTTTGCAGTGCTGGGCATGGAACTCAGGGCTCCTCTACCTTTTTTATTTTTATTTTTATTTTTTTTTATTTTATTTATTTATTTATTTATTTATTTATTTATTTATTTATTTATTTATTTATTTATTTTTGGTACCCGGGATTGAACTCAGGGGCACTAGACCAACTGAGCCACATCCCCAGACCTGTACAATTCATTGAAGACATATTTACTCATCACACTGCAGTACTAGCCAGTGTCCGAGTTGCCCCAGTGGGCGGGAGGGGGACCTGTTGGCAGCAGCACTCCTGCACAGATGTGGTCCTCTCAGGCCAGGTGGGGTCGCAGCAGATGGCGGGTGGAGGTGGAGTTCAGGCTGGCTGGGGAGGGGTGGCGGGAGCTGTGCACGCCCTCGGGGTAGGGGAGCCTGCAAGCAGGGTGGGCCGCAAGCGAAGGCGGACGCAGGAGGCCTGGGGGCGCTCTGCGGCCAGGGAACCGCCTAGCGGTCATTGGACCAGCCAATGGAGAGGGCGGAGTCAGCAGAGGGCAGGTTCTGGAGTTTGGGAGAGGCTGCGTTTTCTGGGGACTTCAGGTCCTGGACGGGACCTGGAGAAGACCGCCTGGCAATAGGTGGCCGCAGTTCTGGGAGAGTAGGACTTTGGTCTGAAACCGATGGCCCTCCGGAGGCGGGCACTTGGGTGATGCGGGGCGGAGAGCACGCGCCCCCGGGGCCATGCCGCGACGGGCAGCCGGACGACTGGGTCTGTGGGCGACCAACGCGGGGAGGTGGGGCGCCCGGATATTGTGTGGGTGAGAACCGGGGCGAACCGCAGCGCCCCACGATCCCGGAGCAGATCCGGGCTCTGCCGGAGCCGCACCTGGAGAGCCCGGGGAGGGCCGCTCTGGGCGAAAGGAGTCGCCGCCCTTTACCCGCTTTTCCTGCACGAGTGCGGCCGGCCGCGGAGTGTGTGCAAAGGTCGTGCGCAGATAAGCGGGCGCCGCGCGCACTCACGAGCCCTGCGGTGGGAGCGGCGCCGGCGGCTCAGCGGGTCGGTGGGAGGCCGCGGCCCGTGCGGCCCTGGGACAGGACGGACCGTCCTTATCTGCCAGAAGCCGGTAGAAGGCCAGCAGCCCCGGGCAGCAGGCAAATCCAAGGTGTCCTCCAGCGGTCGAGCTGCTGGACTCGCGATTGTAACAGCGACCTGACGCAAATGTGCTCCAGAGGGCCGAGGAATAGCCGCGTTGGGTTCGAAAGTGCCCGGTGTTGGCGTCTGAGAGAGAATGTCACCCCAAGGGACCTCGCGCTGTTCTCTCTCACCCCGCGCCCATCTTAGAAACTTACGTTGCATGAATGGGAAGCAGCATTTTATGTACAAAAGTTGGTGACTCCAAAGCCACCTAGTTTTCCCCCTCTCTGACGCGTGTGCTGCAGAATCTGACGGGAAGCAACCGGACACCAGAAACCGGGAATCTTGCAACTGACTTTAGTAGCAGCCAACGAGGTTGGGGAGGCCTCTCTCCAGAGCAACTGTCCTGTAAAGGAACCCTTTCTTGTCCTCCTCTTGCTGGCTAAGCAGGAGGGTGAGCAGACGGCTGGGGCTGGCCAGCCCCAAATGGGCTAGAGCTGGCCCAGGAAACGTCAGCCTGGGGTCAAGGCCAGGGTGCCGGGCCAGGTGGAGGACCTGGGTGAGGCAGCGCTGGAGCATGCTGCTGGGTTCACAAGCCAAGGAAAGCACTGCCCTCTCTGAGTCCCTTTTTTCACTTGTAAACAGAGTAGTAATCCCAAACTGGCCCCTGTGATTGCTGAGGATCAAATGAGGGAGTGCCTGTTATCCCGTGGCACAGGCTGGCACCTAAGTCGGCCTGTGCTGATAGCCCTAGGTTCCACCTTGGACTATGCCAGGCACCACGGACACCTCACAAGCCCCCTACCCTCTCCAGTGGCACCTGCTCAAAATCGCAACTCCTCCAGCCCAGCTTCAGAATACCCGCTGCTGGAGCAGGCCCCTCTGTCACATTCCAGTTCCCTCCTCCAGCCAGGACTCTGTGTCAGCCAAGCTCCTGAGGAATGCTGCCCTTCCCTGCTCCTCTTCCATCCCACAGGGCTTCCCTGGATTCACCTGCTCCCCTGACAGCCTTCCCTATTCAGGCACCAAACAGGTTCTGAACACTCAAAAGGCATAGCAGCTACAGGGGTGATCCGAACCCAGCCCCTCCTTCAAGGGCCAGAGCCTGAGCTCGGTGAGAGAAACAGGGAGACAACCAGCAAGCAGTGTGGACAGCCCACACAGGTGTGTGGCAGGTGCCCTGGAGTCCAGAGGGTGCCTGGTTTCTGCTGGTGCTGAGACTCAGAAAGGTCCTGAGGGACATGCAAACCAAAAACATTCAGGTTCCATCTCACTCCAGTGACAATGGCAGTCACCAAGAACACCAACAAGATCCCAGCAGCTCGGGAGGCTGAGGCAGGAAGATTGTAAGCTCAAAGCCAGCCTCAGCAAATTAGTGAGGCCCTAAGCAAACTCAGTGAGACCCTGTCTCTAAATAAAATACAAGAAAGGGCTGGGGGTGTGGATCAGTGGTTAAGTGCCCCTGAGTTCAATTCCCTTTACCAAAAAGAGAGAATACCAACAACAAGTGCTGGTAAGGATGCCAGGAAACGGTATCCTTGTACATCGTTAGTGAGACTACAGATTAGTGCAACCACTTTGGAAATCAGTATGAAGATTCCTTAAAAGGCTAGCAATGGCAGCCAGGTGCAGTGGTGCAGGCCTGTACTTCAGTGGCTTAGAGGCTGAGGCAGGAGGATGGAAAGTTCAAAGGCAGCCTCAGCAACTTAGGGAGATGCTATCTGAAAATAAAAAATAAAATGGGCCAGGTGCAGTGGTGCACACCTGTAATCCCAGCAGCTTGGGAGGCTGAGACGGGAGGATCACAAGTTCAAAGCCAGCCTCAGCAAAGTGAGGCCCTAAGCAACTCAGTGAGACCCTGTCTCTAAATAAAATACAAAATAGGGCTGGGGATGTGGCTCAGTGGTTGAGTGCCTCTGAGTTCAATTCCCAGTACCCCAAAAAATATATATATAAAAAATAAAAAGGGTAGGGGATGTACTCAGTGATAAAGTGCCAAGGGTTCAATCCCTGGTATCAAAATAAATAAATAAATAAAAGAGTAGGAATGGAGCCATCATATGACTCAGCTATTCCACTCCTTAGTAATTATCTACAAGAACTAAAATCAGCATACTAGTGGAGCAGAGGAAGAGGATGAGGAGGAAGGAGGAGGGAAAGGAAAGGGGAGGTACTGGGGAACAATATTGACCAAATTATATTGTTAAATTGTGTGTGTACAAATATGTGACAATGAACCCCACTACTACGTATAATTATAATGTACCCATTTTTTTTAAAAAGGTGCTGAGGGATGGAGATGAGTTCAGAAACCTAAAGGGTGGTGGCAGTGCACATGTGCAAAGCCCTGGAGGTGGGAGGACAGGCCGTCTTCTGGAGAGAGGCTGAGCAGCTCAGGGTGGCAATGCAGTTAAAGGACATGGGTGGGTGGCGGAGCCTGGGCCCAGAAGACAGGGAGCTTTGGCCTGGGCAGCTGAAGGATTTGTTCAGGCATCTCCTGGGCAAAGCCTGTCCCCACCAGTCCCTAACTTAGCAGCTTTGCTGACGTAGTCTCAGTTCCAGTCTATTACAGGGAGAGGACAGCAGTGTCTACCTCACTGAGCACCCAGTGAAACAGCAGATGGATGGGCAGCCCTGTGCCTGGCTCAGCCGAGAGCTGGGAATCTAACTCCAACGTCTGAGTTTTTTCCTCGGCTTCACCTAATCAGCCCCAGCCAGCTGTCACTCTCCCCCGCACCCCTAGCCCCAGCTACAGCCCAGAGATACCCGCAGCCGAGACAGAGACAGCACCAGGCCTCTCGCTGCACTGAGGCAGGGGCTGGGACCTTCCTGGGGTCACACATCGAGAGAGACTGAGATAACCTGGCTTGGACCCAGGGCAGCCCCTGCCCCTCCCGCCCTGCCTGACCCAGAGTCCCTGCCCCATGCCTACGTGGCAGGTGGGTGTCCAGGTGTGAGTCAGTGGGCGGCCTGGCCAGCAGGAGGCCACTGCTGTTGACATGTGATAACTGTGTTTATTTAGCTGTAGCCACTCACCAAAGGGGCTAATGTCCAACTCCTGCAGCTCCTGGAACCACCTCGGGGTAGTGGGACCTTCCTCCTCTACAGCGTCCTGAGTTGGGTGCTACCTTAGACTAAACCTGGCTCAAATTCACAAGAGCCTCTTTTGGGGTCTTTGGAGACACTGATGCCAGCAAGGCAGGGCTCCTTGTCACTGTTCTTGACAAGAGGAGACTGAGCTACTAGGCAGGACATCACCCAGTGTCATCCAGCCTGCAGGCTCTACCCACAGGGCCAGGGAACTGAGGCCCTGTGGGCTGTGACTGGAAGGATGGTGGGAGGCCTCCGCACTGCCTCTCCCTCTCCCGGGCTCTCTGCCATCCCGCAGCCTGAGCAGGGCCCTGCGGCCCTCGGGGCTCTGGATGTTGTTCCTACCTCCCTCTGGTACCCCACTTGCTCCCGCTTCCCTCCACTTAGCCCCAAGCCCCGCAGTCACATGAGTCACAAACTGCATTTGGCCCCGGGAGGCTAGGCAGGTGGCAGGCTGCTCCCCCCACCTCTCATCCGCATAACCTGCCAGGACTCGGGTCACCCTGAAGTCAAAACCTCAGGGCCACCAGCCATGAGAGCCCTGGGCCAGCCACCGTCCATCCCTCCAGGGAGGAAAGTGGCTCAGGAGGCCATGCTGGGCAAAGGGTTACACCCGGATCTGTGCCCAGGACCCCTGCCCAACAGGGAATCCCCCAGAGAGGGGCCTGGAAGTGGGCTGAGTCCGCCCTTCCAGGGGAAGGAGCCGCAGCCTCACTCTCTGGCCTTCCAGCAGCACAGCCTTTGTCCCCGGAGAATACAGTGGACCCGACTGGCCTTCCAGCACATATCCTGGCACAAAACCGTACTTTCCCTGGTTTCCAGGGCCCCAAGAGCAGTGACCCGGAAGCCCTGCCTCATCCAGCCTCAGGCAACCTTCTGGACCTGCCTCTATACAGCCAAGAACTAGAGAGGGAGACTGAGGCCCAGCGGGCATGTGTGCCAGGCAGGGGCAGCTGGCACAAGAACCTGTCTGTCTCCTGCAGGCTGTCCCTTGCTGCCAGCGAGGAGGGAAGGTGGGCTCGCTCTGTGGTGTTCCACACCATGCCAGGCAGTGTTCTGGATTCTGGGTCACCGCCTTGAGGTCCCAGCCCTGAGGTCAGGTCATGTGGCCTCAAAGGCTGCCACAGCCGCCACGTCAGTCGGACTGAGAGGAGCCCTGTGAAGACGGGTGACCTTGGACTTGTCCTCAGCCTTCCCTGGATGCTGACCACAGCTGGACTCCCCAGCCCTGAGGCCCAGCCAGAGGGAACAGAGCCTCCCACTCCTGGGCCACCTCCCGCTGTGTGATTCACATTTACATAAAGGACATCAGCTCTGGGCCTTGCTCTCCCTTCTATGAGGTGGGAATGCAGCAGTGGAGCCAAGGGCCTCCCCAGCACGGCAGGGCACTTGGCTCTCCCAGGCCTGGTCTGGATCTCTCACCACAGGCCTTGAGGGAAAACCAGCTCTGCATGTTCTAAATGAGGAAAATGAAATGAGGACACATTAAGTGACCCTCCGGCCGAAGAAGCATCCCGAGACCCACAGCGCTGATGGGGCCGGGGTTGGAGGCCCAGCGTTTCTGTCCTACAGCTGGGGTCCCAGCTCCTTCCTTTCCTCCTCCCTTAACTAGGTTCCAGCTCATCAAGGTTGAGCTGGGGAAACGGGATGCCAAGAAGAAAGGGGGTTCAGGGCTCACAAAATGGGAGTGGTGGCCCGGGAAGCTATGTCTGTTCTCCCAAAGTCAGGAATGGTGACATTACAGGACCCTGCACCAGAAGCCACTGGCCAAGTGCCACCTCTAGCAAAGTCCTCGCCTGCCTGCCACCACCACCTACCTCAGCCTTCCAGATCTCAGGAAAATGCCTGTGATTGACAGGTACTACCCAGAACCCTGCTGCAGGGGATGCTGGGAAGTGTGGCTCTCAGGCTTCCAGGCCCTGCAATGGCAGCAGCCATGGAGGAGGGGAAATGACCTGGGGAGGTCTGTGAATGCCCTGCACAAACCGGCCTGTGGGTCTTCCCCACCACATGGTTCTGGGCAGATCACCTGCTCCTCTTGCCTGCCTCCTGTCTGCAAAACAAGGACAGTCAGGTGCCCGCCCCACAGGTCAAACAAGCCACATGGAACTAGCCTAGCCCAAGGGGCCTGGTACCAGCTGGTGCTTGGCACACGCCAGCTGCTCTTATGGGTACAACTAGGGCGTTTTCTTGGGCAGGTCCATCGGCTGATTTGGGCCCTTTCTGCCCTGTAGAATTTCCCATGGTGGGGTTTGGCAGGGTGGGGACCGGCACCTTGTCCTCCACTTGCAGCCTCTCAGGCTCAGGCCTAGGGATTTCTGCACAGGGAATAGCTCCCCAGGAGCTCTTCCCAGCAGCTGCATCTGCAGCACCGACAGTGGCACTACCTCTGATGGTGACATCCGCAGTATCAGTAGTGATCATCACGAGCCCTAGAGCAGCCTATTCCTGGGGGAATCCAGGCCTGGGGTGGCTTCCCGCCTTTTATACTTCTTCCTTCTTTCCAAACCAGACTCCCCAGCCTTGCAGGGCCTGTGAAGACCCTTCCCAAGAGCCTTCCAGTATATACTCTGCTTCTGAACTCAGTGTTTTAACTGTGGGGTGGTGGCTCTCACAACAGTTCTGGGGAGAGTCAAGTGGGGTGCATCCATAGATGGGAACCCAGTAGCCACTGAAGGCTGTGTGTGTGTGTGTGTGTGTGTGTGTGTGTGTGTGTGTACCAGGGATTGAACTCAGGGGCACTCAACCACTGAGCCACATCCCCAGCCCTATTTTGTATTTTATTTAGAGATGGGGTCTTGCTGAGTTGCTTAGGGCCTTGCTTTTGCTGAGGCTGGCTTTGAACTCGTGATCCTTCTGCCTCAGCCTCCTGAGCTGCTGGGATTACAGGCATGTGTCACTGAACCCAGCTTGAAGGCTGTATTTTTAAAGAATATTTAAAACATCTTCTGGGACTGGGGTTTTAGCTTTGTTGGGGGTAGAGTGCTTGCCTAGCGTGTGTAAGGCACTGGGTTCCATCCTCAGCACCACATAAAAAAAAATAAAGGTATTGTGTCCATGTACAACTAACTGAATAAATAAAAGCTCCTGGATGGAGGATAATTATACACAATGGTGGGATTCATTGTTACATATTTGTTCCCGCACACAATTTAACAATATAATTTGGTCCATCGGCTGATTTGGGCCCTTTCTGCCCAGGACCTCCCCCTTCCTCTCCCTCCTCCTTCCTCCTGGGCGTCTTCCTCTGCTGTACTAGTATCTGTTCCAGCCCAGTCTTGGCAATTTAGCAAGACCCTGTCTCAAATAAAAAATAAAAAGTGTTGGGGTTGTAGCCCAGGAGTAGAAGGCCCTTGGGTTCAATCCCCATCACTTCAATAACTAAGCAGATGGATAGACAGTCAGACAGATAGATAACTCCTGGAAAGTGCTTAGGATAAAATTCTTCTGTTGAAGTGCAATTTTCACCAGTAAAGCCCACAAATCTTAATAGACAACTGTGATATTGTGTGATTTTTTTTTTTAACCACAGTCCCTGGCTTGTAACTCCGTCCCGCAGGCAGGTCATAGAAATCCTCTTCTCCCCCTGCCTTGGCCTGGCTATAAGGAAATTCCCAGGCATACATGTCTGACAGCGGGTCATAAGACCTCCTTGTTCCCAATGGGTCCTGCCCTGTACCCTGTGGAAGGAACACTGCAGAGAGGCCAAAGCTTCCTGTTAGCTGGGCCTGTGGAGGACCGGGAGGGTGGTGCCCCTTGTCCCCTCCCTCGCCCTCTGCATCTCTGCATCTGAATCCTGTGTTATTGTCCTTTGTGACAAACTAGCGAATATTCAATGGTCCCCACATTCCCTGAGCCCTCAAGCAAAGACCTGAGGAAAGGCTGGTGGGCACCCGACACAGATAACAACCTGGGGCTTGCAACTGGTATCTAAAGTGTGGGGGCGGTCTCAGGGACTGAGCCCTGGGCCTGAGGGATCGGAGGCCACCTCCAGGTAGACAGTATCAGAACTGAACTGGATTAGGGGATGCCCACTGGTGCCTGTCCACCGTTGAGGAGGTGCCAGCCTGCTCGCTGGCAGAGGGGCAAGTCCCACACCTTCCAGGGTCACAGGAGTCTCCTGTGATGACCGCTGTGGGTGAGAGGAGAGGAAAGACTGACTGACACTTTGCTTTTCCAATACATAAAATCTCAATTTTTTTTTTTTTGAATTGTGCTAAAATCCACTTCACCTAAAATGTACCACGTCGTCCAATTTGGTGGCAACCCAACTGATTTTGACAGGCTGTATTCTCACGTCACCACCACACAGCCTAAGATATAGACCATATTTTCAGCCCTGGAAGGCTCTGAGTGCCTCCTCCCAGAGGATGCTCTCCAGAGGGAACTGCCCACCCTCCTGACTTCCAGCCCCACACATACCTTTTGCCTGTTCTACAGCCTCTTACAAACAGGACCGAACAGGGCCAGCTTGTGCCCGTTTCTTCCCCACCATGCTGTGGGAAGAGCCCTGCGGTTGATGGCGGCACCCCTTGCTGTCTATGGCTCACTCTTGTGAACGCACCCCAAATCATTTCTGTATTCCACTCGGGGTGGGGATTGGGGTGGTTTCCTATTGGCACTTGTCTTTTTGTTGCTGTGACTGAACACCACAAACTGGGGAGTTTATGAAGAACAGAGGTTTGAGGAAGCTGAAGCTGGAGGACTGAAAGTTTGAAGCCACTCTCGGTGAGACCCTGCCTCAAAAATAAAATTTTAAAAAAGGCTGGAGTGTAGCTCAGTGGCAGAGCATTTGCCTAGCATGCGCAAGGTCCTGGGTTCAATTCCCACGACACCCCCCAAAACAGAATAGAGCTTTATTTGGCTCACATTCTAGAGGCTGGGAAGTTTAAGAGCATGGGGCTGGCATTTGCTTGGCAGTGGGCAAGGGCCTGGCGCTGGGTCATAGTACCATGAAGAGCGCCGAGGGACAAACAGAACTGGCAGCAGAGAGCACCATTTCATAACAATGCCACTCTCTGGATGGCCCACTAATCAGCACCATCATGACCTGGATCACCCCAGAAGGCTGCGTGGTCCCACCTCTCACCACCTCAACTGAAGGTTAGATCTCAATGTGAATTTTGATGGGGATATTCCAACCACAGCAGGGGCTGCAATAACCAGGTGCCAGGCATCCCTGGCCCGGGTCTTTTGTGGACATATGAGCTCACTTCCATTGGGCACCACCCAGGAGGGGGATTTACTGGTTCTTAAGATATGTATGTTCACTGGCCAGTCGTCCCTCAACACTTGGTTATGAAAAATCACGCACTTTAATGAAACATAAAATGTAGAGGGCTGGGGATGTGGTCAGTGGGAAGCACCTGCTGAGCATGTGTAAAAAAAAAAGGTCCTGGTTTCCACTCCCAGCACCACCAACATAATAAATGATACATATTTAAAAAATGAAATAAAGCTGGGTGCAGTGGCCCTGCCTGTAATCCCAGCAGATCAGGAGGCTGAGGCAGGAGGATGGCAAGTTCAAAGCCAGCCTGGGCAAAATTAGTGAGGTCCTAAAGCAGCTTGGTGAAACCCTGTATCTAAGTAAAATATAAAAAGGACTGGGGATGCGGCTCAGTGGTTAAGTGCCCTGGATTCAATCCCTGGCACAAAAAAAAGAAAGAAAGAAGATAGAAATTAAAAACTGCACATCTATAGAGAATTTGGAAGAGGTGGATGGTGAACTCCATATTATCTGGGGCTAAATGCCACTGATACCAAAAGCTCTGTCCTTGTCCCCATTGCCAATCCAATAAAGAGGACAAGGTTTTGGGCGGATGAGTGTTATTGATTTGCTAGCAAATGAGAAACCCAGTGGGCTCTGGTCCCAGAGGCTGCGATTCTAACTGCCAGGGGAGCATAGGGATTTTAAAGAGAAGCTACAAAGGCCACACTCTGGGTGGGCCCTGTCATTCATGACCAAGTGATAGCCTGGAGGGAGAGCCACTTCTTAAATCTGCTGGTGCCAGCCCCAGAGTCTGGATTCCTTCACTTCTGTGGGCAGTGAGCCAAACAGACAGGGAACTTGGCCTGGGCAGGAAGAAGGCTCATCTTGCTGCCTGCGAGGCCAGGGAAGGGCCAAGGGAGAAGAGCTGGGGGCCGGGGTGGGGGTGGGGTTTAAAATGAGCCTCCAGTGGTGGAGCAGCAGGAGGGCAGCCTGTGCAGCTGCCCCGACTTCCCACCCGTGGCATCTCGGGCTTCCTTCCCTACCTTCCCTCAATCTGGCCACTCACCCACTACTTGTTTTTGTTGCAACAATATAATTTTAAGAAGAAAAATAGGTGGGCCTACAAAATTATGGAAAATCTATGGACTCAGAGGGACTCATGAAGCAAATACTGAATGGTCACAGTGGCCTCTGGCTAGTAGGAATTTTGACTTTTTTTTTTTTAGTATTCCCAGTGAGTTTGTATTTTTTAAGTTATTATTTAAAATATAAAATAAAAAGGAGAGGAGCTTTGTCTTTCATAAGATTGGAATTTCCTTTATTACTTTTTCTTGTTTTTGTACTAGGGGTTAAACCCAGAGGCGCTTTCCTACTGAGCTACATCTCCAGCCCTTTTTATTTTTTATTTTGAGAGAGGGTCTTGCTAAATTGCTTAGGGCCTCTCTAGATGGCTAGGGCTGGCCTTAAACTTGCGATCCACCTGCCTCAGCCTCCTAAGTCCAGGGGTTACAGGCCTGTGCATCACACCTGACCCTTCCCTTATTACTGTTTTTTTTTTTTTTTTAAAGAGAGAGAGAGAGAGAGAGAGAGAGAGAGAGAGAGAGAGAGAGAGAGAATATTTTATTTTTAATTTGCTGCGGACACAACGTCTTTGTTTGTATGTGGTGCTAAGGATCGAACCCGGGCCGCACGCATGCCAGGCGAGCGTGCTACCGCTTGAGCCACATCCCCAGCCCCTTTACTGTTTTTTTTAATATGGTATTTTTCCCCCCTTACTACTATTTTAACTGAACCTGTTTATGGGGCACTGCTGAGAACTTGACAGGTGTGGGTGTGTAATGATCATGTCAGCATTCCCATCTCCTTAAACATTTTTTATAATTTGTTATTAACCATGTAACAATTGTACATACTTATGGACTACAGTGTATATGTTCAGGACCAGCATGGGTAACTTAGTAAGACCCAGTCTCAAAATAAAACAATAAAAAAAAGATCAGGGGTCCTGGGTCCTGGGTGGGGGGTAGGGGTGGGGCGCGGGGAGGTAGGGGGCAGGGGTGGGGTGGAGTGAGGTGGGGTGGGGGTGGGGCGAGGCAGTTAGTGTTTAATATGTGTGGAGTTCAGTTTAGAATGACTGACGGGGAAAGTTCTGGAGGAGGATGGTGACAGTTGCACAACGGTGTGAGTGTGTGTGATGTCACAGAACTGCATGCTCAGACATTATAAAAACTTTGTTATGGATAATTTACCATGATTTTTAAATGCCTAGGGGGTTTGGGGATGTGACTCAGTGGTGGAGCACATGCTTAGCATTGACAGGGCCCTGGGGTCAATCCTTAGCACCAATAAATAAATAAATGATTTACTAAAAAAAAAAACTTTCATAGATGAATTAGTGGGGTTCAGCTGGCTGTGGGGGCACATGTCTATAATCCCAGTGACTCTGGAGACTGAGGCAGGAGGATTGCAAGTTCAAGGGCATGCTCACCAACTTGGTGAGATAGACCTTGTGTTAAAACTAAAAAGGACTGGGGATGTAGCTCAGTGAGTGGTAGAGCATCCCTGAGTTCAATCCTCAGTACCAAAAAAGAAGAAGAATTAGTAGAGACATCTTGTACCTGTTGAGTTTAGTTGGGTTTTTTTTTTTTGTTTGTTTGTTTGTTTGTTTTGTGGTGCTGGGGATTGAACCCAGGGCCTATATGCATGTAAAGACACGTACTTTACCAAGTGAGCTATATCCCCAGCACCTTTGCTGTTTTTTTTTTTTTTTAATTATTTTTTAGTTGTTGATGGACCTTTATTTTATTCATTTATTTATATGCAGTGCTGAGAATTGAACTCAGTGCCACACACATGTGAGGCAAGCACTCTACCACAACCACAGCACTCTTTTTTTTTTTTTTTAAAGATAGAGAGAGAGGGCTGGGGATGTGGCTCAAGCGGTAGCGCGCTCGCCTGGCATGCGTGCGGCCCGGGTTCGATCCTCAGCACCACATACCAACAAAGATGTTGTGTCCGCTGAGAACTAAGAAAAAATAAAAAAAGATAGAGAGAAAGAGAATTTTAATATTTATTTTTTAGTTTTTCTGCGGACACAACATCTTTGTTGGTATGTGGTGCTGTGATCGAACCCGGGCCGCACGCATGCCAGGTGAGTGCGCTACCGCTTGAGCCACATCCCCAGCCCCACCTTTGCTGTTTTAATTAGCAATACTTTTCTAAAAGAATGAGAGAGCTGGGGGTGTAGCTCAATAGGTCACTTGTAGAACAGTTGCCTAGAATGTGGGAAGCTATTCCCAAAGCCATAAAAATAAAAATAGGGGCTGGGGTTGTGGCTCAGTGCTGGAGCACTCGCCTAACAGACATGCGAGACCCCGGGTTCAATCCTCATAAAAATAAGTAAATAAAATAAAGGCAAAGTGTCCAACTGCAACTAAAAAATAAATATTTTTTAAAAATGGGGCTGGTGCCGCAGCTCAATGGCCTCGAATGGATGTGTGAAGCACTGGGTCCACTCCTCAGTACCACATAAAAATAAAGAAAGACGCTGTATGTACATCTGCAATTGAGAAATTATTCTAAAAAATAACAAAAATAAGTGAGAAACTTGAACTATCCAGGACATAAGGGTGACCCACAAAGGATATTTCAGAGGCAACAAGAAAATGGGAAGAACTAAGACTTCAGAGCCGGGGGCTGCTTTCAAGTGCTGATTCCCGTGGTACCTAATGTATTGCCCCTGGGATGGAAAACCTGGGCACACTGACCCCCACCCTCTTAGCCTAGATTGCTGCAGGCATTGCTAATGGTTCAGGCCACTTTTCCTTCCTGTCTTAGGAGCAGCTGTGACCAATCCCCCAGGCCCACCAGGTGCTATAGGCTCCAGGAACCTGCCTGAGGTTCTTCCTGTGGCCCTGGGCTCAGTCCGAGGAGATGGCAGGCCACACAGCCAGGTTTTTCAGAAACTGTGATTCCCTCAAAGCTTCCCCTCTCCCTCCCTCTCTTCCTTCCTCCCAGTTTGCTGAACTTTGTTTTGCCTGGAGGGCAGGAAGCCTGGCCCTGGCCAATCTGTGCACTTGCAGCAGAGCCCTGGGGGCCTTGGTTGTTGAAGGTGGCTGGCCTGCCTCCTCCCTGGGGCAGCTGGGGTGGCTGGACTTGCAGGTCACAAGGGGAGGGCCACTCCTTCTCTCCACCACCACAGGTGACTCCTGTGTCATAAAGTCTAGGTCCCCCTATTCCATGCTTCTCCCCTGCTGCTGTGTTTCCTGACAGCTTTAGTCAGGAGCTAGGTGGGAAAGAGGGTGTCTATAGTTTAGATCTTGGAGGTCCCCAAAGGCCCCAGTATTAAAGGCTTGGTCAGCAGCCTATGGTGGCGGGGTCTCATGGAAGGAGGGTAGGTCACTGGGGGCATGCCCTCGGAGGGGACATTGGGACCTGCGCCTCCCTCTCTCTTTACTTCCTGGCTGCCTGGAAGCCAACAGGCTTCCTCTGCCACATGTTTCCACCATGATACTCTGGGCCTCCACTGTCCCAAAGCAATGAGGCCCGGCTACAATGGACTGAAACCTCCGGAACTATGAGCCCAGATACACCTTGCTTCTTATAAGCTGTTTTAAATCAGGTACTTTGTCCCAGTGATGGAAACCTAACCCAGGGTGTGTGGAGTGTCAGTGGAAGGTGGGGCAGTGTGAGGACCCAGCTGGTTGCTGGTCATGAATTGAAAGCAAAATTAGTTGAACCAGTTATAGGACATTCTTTAGGAGCATTCATCTTTTCAGGGGCAGTTAAGAAGGACAGAGAAGCTGGGCACAGTGGCACACGCCTGTTATCCCAGCAGCTTGGGAGGCTGAGGCAGGAGGATCACAAGTTCAAAGCCAGCCTCAGCAAAAGTGAGGCACTGAACAACTCAGTGAGACTCTGTCTCTAAATAAAATACAAAATAGGGCTGGGGATGTGGCTCAGTGGTCGAGTGCCCCTGAGTTCAAACCCCAGTACCAAAAAAAAAGGAGGAGGAGGAGGACAGGGAAAGGAGCCAGTTGGTTCGTCTAGGGCTGAGGTTTACCAGGTGAACAGTGGAAGGGAGTGATGTTATCAGGGGGTATAGGCCAGCTGCTGTAACAAGCAGCCCCATAGCTAAGAGGGTGAACACCACAGAGCTCTGCTTCTGGCTCACACAGAATTCTTGCTGACATTTTGGCCAGGCATCTCTCCTTCATATGGTAATACAGGGATCCAGGCTCCCTCCTTCTTGTCATGATGTCATCTTGCAGCTTCCCATGTCAACATGGAAGGGGAAGAGTGTGGGGAAGGCATATTGGCTTCTCACCCCCTCAGCCTTGAAAGAACAAGTGCTACCTTCATCCAGGTCTTAGTCCATTCAGGTGGTAGGCAGCCCTCCATGTGGTGGATTTGGGGGCCTAGGCTCCTCGGGGCTGGCAACTCTGCCAGGCATCTTCCCTTGGATTCTCCATCACGACTTAGATACAAGGGAAGAGAGAGGGCCAAAAGGGTCCCCAGGAAGGAGAAGTGACCTACATAGGAAGTCAAATGATCCTAGATCACTGCAAAGGGGTGGGATTGAGGGTGGGGAAATGTGATCTTGCAGCAGGCCCAGGAAGGAGAAATGGACCCAAAGAGGGCAAACACTCACAGAGGGGCAAGGCACTCTTGAGGGGGTGGAATCTACACTGGAGATGGTAGAAATGAGGGCTGCTGGGGAGACAGTGGCGAGGTCGGTGGGTGGAGGGTTGAAAGGGGTCTGAAAACTGTAGCTAGAGAGGGTCCTGGAGGAGAAGCTGAAGCTCAAAGGAGGAGCAGCTGCTGGACTTTCAAGCCAATTTAGGGTCAGTGCTACTGCAGGTGGTGAGAAACGGCAGGGCCTGCAGTAGGGCTCAGTGGGAGAGGGTACAGGCTAGTGTAAGGAGGTAGCAGAGACCAGGAGCTGTGTGTGAGTGCAGGTAGGTGCCGAAGTCACAGGGACTCGTGTCTGCAGAGATGCTGGGGCAGCCAGGGCCACTGGCGTGCTAGGAAGGACTCTACCACTGAACCACAACCCCAGCCCTGGCCACTCATTTAATTCTTTAACAACCATACACAGGAGGTACTAATATCGTCCCCATTTCGCAGGTAAGAAATAGAGACGCAGAGAGAATGGGGGATCTGTAAGTGACAGGGAGGATAGCAGAGAGGTCTCTTGGCATGACCCAAGGGTGCGGGAGAGGGATGGCAGGGTCCGTCCTAGAGGTCTTGATGGGGAGGAGGAGAGTCCCACCGATAGCCCATTAGACCTACTTCCGGGGAGGAAGGGTCGCCTGTCACCCAGGAACCCTTGCCAGGTAACACGCGGCGGCGGCTGGCCAAGGGTGCTCCCCACCTCCCCGCCGGCGCCGCAGCGTTGTAAATAAGCTGCAGTTGCAAAAGCAGCTCCATCAAGGAGGAAAAACGAAGGCCGCTAGACCCACGCCCAGCCGGAACTTTGGGGTACTGCGCCCTGCGGGCTCCCAAAGCCCAGCAACGGGGTGGACAGCGAGGCCCCGCCCCTCCGCCCTGGCCCCGCCCCGGCCCCCCTGCCCTCCCCCCAGGCCGCGCAGCCCCAGAGGCCAGAATCCGGTCCGACCGCATTCCTTCTGCCCTGGGCAGCCCCCGGCCTTGGAATTCGCCTCGGTCAGTTGAGCTGGGGGAGGACCGTAGGCCTGTCTCCCCAGACCCAGATAATCTTCCAAGGTCACCTCTCATGCCCGCGTCCCCCTCGCCCCTTCCCCTCTCTGCCCTCTGCCTCAGTTGCTGGGGGACCAGCCCAGGTGTCCGCTGGTGGAGCCCTACTCACTTTTCTTGGTTTCCACAGTGCGGGTGGGAATAGGGGCTGAGGGGTTGAGGACAGAACTAGGGGTTCCTTGGAGGTCTCTTGACACCCAAGACATGGATTAAAAGTGCCCCTGAGGGGCTGGGGTTGTGGCTCAGTGGTAGAGGGCTTGCCTAGCTCGTGTGAGGCACTGGGTTTGATCCTCAGCACCACATTAAATAAATCGATCATTTTTTTTTTTTTATGTGCCACTGAGAGGGGTGATGTGGTCAGGAGACTGGGCTGGGAGCATAGAAAATGGAGTCAGCACAGGGCGTCCATGCATTCTGGGTAAGCAGAGCTACTGCCCTTGAGCCTTGGCTCACCCATCTGTACAAGGGGTTCTGCAGAAGGGAGGGGCATGCAAGGCAGGAACTCAGCCTGCGAGACCAGGGCTGACTGAGAAGAAAGGGGTGCAATGGGAGCGGGGCTGTACCCAGGCTTCCCAACTCCCAGTCCAGAAATCTCATTCCCACAGGTGACTTCCATCACACCGGAATCTTCTTGAAAACCACACTGTGTTACACAAAGCCATGACAGAGTTTCACCAAATTTGAAAAGTAAGTTTAGATGGTTTTGAGGGACCCAAGGCATCACCTTGAGACTGTCAGGGGCTCACTGCCCAGGCTCTGCCACAGAGGGCCCAGGAGGACTTACTTCATGTGCCCCATGGCTGTGGCTTTCAATTTTCATTGTTGTCTCTAAATAGGTTAATCAGATTGTCAGGGAGATGTGATGTCAGGCTTGGAAAATGGTCTGGACACCATGGCATGTAGCTATTCTGCAAACCATTATTATCTTAAATTCTCTGCTAGGTGGAGAATACCATAATACCTTGTATTAGAATTTTGCATGTGTGTTAAAAGCATTGATTAGTTCAATTTAAGTATTTCAAATATTCCTTAGTTTTGGTGACCTCATCAATACATTTCTTTCTTTTCATTCCCCTAATTAATTAGCTAATTGATTATTTTTGTGGTATGAGGGGTGGCCCCAGGGCTTTGTGCATGCTAGGCAAATACTCTATCACTGAGCTACATCCCCAGTCCTCTTTTTCTTGTATTTCGAGACAAGGTCTCACCAAGTTATCCAGGCTGGCCTTGAATTTGTTATTTTCCTGCTTTAGCCTTCCTGATTATAAACATGAGCCACCATACCCAGTAACATTTCTTTATTTTAAAAATTCCTGGGAACCTCAGAGAAAGGGAAAGGCTCCAGGCTCTGCTGGACCTCTAGAAGGCCCCAGGTAGGCTTTGCTCTCCCCCTGACACTGGGAATGAACTGCTGCAGGGCCACCCTTACAAATCCGCAGGACCTGGTAAGAGCTGCCCTCTGCCAGCCTCTGGGAATCCACTTGACAATTAGTAGTCAGGCACAATTACCCTTTGTGGAGCCTTGGCTCTATGCCCAGCTCTTTCCCTGATGGTTTCAGGGAATCTCCCCAATAACCCTGTAGGCTAGGAACAATAGTCTCCATCTGGTGATGAGGAAAGTTTGACATAGAGGTAGATGCCTTGTCCAAGGTCACACAGCTAGTAGGAACATGTCCTCCAAAGACAGATTAGTACCCCTAAGCTATGCTTGGGATCTCTGCAAATAGGGCATGAGGGGAGTACCTGCCTCATCCACCACACATGTGGTTACTCCAATCAGCTGCATTCATTGGCCCCTTTGAGCCTGGGCCTTGCTGTGGGCTGTGGGTGCTGAAGCTGCGCATATGGTAGAAGGATGCTGAATAAGATGAAGCGGGGCTGGGGATGTGGCTCAAGCGGTAGTGCGCTCGTCTGGCGTGCGTGCGGCCCGGGTTCAATCCTCAGCACCACATACCAACAAAGATGTTGTGTCTGCCAATAACTAAAAAATAAATATTAAAAAAAAAATTCTTTAAAAAAAAATAAAAAAAAAAAAGATGAAGCTTGGGCTCAGAGACCTGTAGGAGCTGCTGGGCCCAACCCAGAACCTCAGTCAAGGGCCTGGCTTCATGTCACTCTGCTGGCTAGGTTGTAAACCAATCCTGAGCTTGTAGGGCTGCAGCCCAATGGCCTCTCTGCACTCTCATCAATATTTGAAGGCTAAGAACTGGAGTAGGGGCCTGGTCCCTGGTGAACTTGGGGAGGGGGGCGGAGCTCAGCACAGCCAAGGCTCTATTTGTCCAGTCCTCTAGGGAACCCCCCCCACTGTGTCAAGTGCCTAGTGCTTCCTGGGTCAAAGGTGCTTTGAGTGCAGAAGGACAGAAAGATAAGTCTCCTGGATGGAGTCCTGGGTGGGATCCGCAGGACCTGCTGCCCTTGGACAGTGCTTTCAGTCCCTGGTGAAGCTCCCTTCTGGCCTGGGAGATGAGGTACTAACTAGATTCACCTCACTGCTGGTGGGGAAATTTCAGAGATGCTGGATGTAGGTAAAGGGCTCAGAGCACAGGGCTTGACCATTGATCCTTCTATGTGACGGGAGGCTGACTCACAAAGCCCTTTCTTTCTTTGTTTCTTTTTTTTTTTTTAAGGAGAGAGATGTTTTTAATATTTATTTTTTAGTTCTCAGCGGACTCAACATCTTTGCTGGTATGTGGTGCTGAGGATCGAACCCGGGCCGCACGCATGCCAGGCGATCGCGCTACCGCTTGAGCTACATCCCCAGCCCTCTTTCTTTCTTTCTTTCTTTTTTTTTTTTCCTTTTTTTTTGGTACCGGAGATTGAACTCAGGGGTGCTTAACCACTGAGCCACATCCCCAACCCTATTTTGTATTTTATTTAGAGACAGTGTCTCAATGAATTGCTTAGCACCTTGCTTTTGTTGAGGCTGGCTTTGAACTTGTGATCCTCCTATTTTAGCCTCCTGAGCCACTGGGATTACAGGCATCCGCCACTGCGCCCATCCCCAGCCCTTTTTATTAGGGCCTCCCTTAGTGCTGAGGCTGACTTTGAACATGTGATCCTCCTGCTTCAGCCTCTTGAGTTGCTGGGAGTATAGGCATGTGCTACCCTGCTTTGCTGAGTCCTTTCTTGAACAGGCCTTCTAGCTGGTGTTGGTGGCAAAGCTGGAGCCCATGGGTGGGTCCTTCTGTGCTATGGTTTGCCCAGTGACTCTAGAAACTCCTTGTCAGACCCCCTTAGACCAGTGCAAGGAAGCAGTGGGCAGGAATGTAAGGGACTAAAGAGGGATTCCTAACCCTGCCCCCTCTTCTTGAGACCCTTCACCCACCCTCCCAGGTTACCCTCAGAATTCAGTGTCAATTGTGGAGCTTCTGGAACAAAAGGTTTTGCAATTGGAAAACTTCTCTCCAGGACCAGTTCCTGCCAGAGGAAGTCTCTCTCCAAGCCTTTGTCCCCTTGTGTACTGACATTTTGGTGGTCAGAGTGCACACTGCAGTTGACTTCTTTCTTACACACATTATCTTCCTATGAGTTGTTATAAGTGTACACATTATTTGTATCGGAATACCAGTCACTGCAGAGAGGCTATGCCACCAAATACCCCATGTGATGATCTGGGTGATTCCTTCATGCTGTGGCTTGAATCCTGTCATTTGATCCTCACAATTGCCCTGTGCACTGGGCGTTATCATCCCTATTTCACAGATGAGAAAACTGAGGTTCAGCCCAAACTCATACATTAGTAAGTGGTGAGGCGGGACTTCACTAATTCATTCAATCAGTAAATATTTCTGAGTGTCTACAAACAGCAGAGTCTGTGCTGAGCACCATGGTAGAGAACAAGATAGGCAAGGTCCCTGGTCTAGTGGAGGCTCCAGTCAGGTGGGGAGACACACACAACAAACAGGGGTGAGGGGAGAGATAGGGTGGCAGTGTGCAGTTGGCCAATCTAGGTTGGAGCAGGAACAAGGCGGATCGGCTTTTCCCCTATCTAGGATGCCAAGCCCTATGGCAGGCACATGGAAGACACTCGAGAAATGTGTGGGAAACGAACCCTTTGAACCCTTTACTTGTTATCACTGACTTCAGCCTGGGTGTGTTTAACTCCTGTCTGAAAATGCCACATGGGCCCAGCATCATTTATTGGTCCAGCCTCCTGGAGTGTGGGACATTTAGGGTATTTCCAGTTTTCTCCAATTATAATGTGGCAACGGGCAATTTTGTGCATGGGACTTTTTGCTTTGAATAATCTCTTTCTTGGAAGGGGTCTTGGGAATAAGGTTGCTATCTCACGGGTCATGAGCATATTTTTGGCTGTGTTTTCTCCTTTGGGATACTCTTTACTGCCAGGTGAATGTCTTTTTAACCTTCCAAAGGTTCTCAGAACCTCAGGGAGGTTTCTGCTCCTATGGACAGAGTTACTCTTTCAGGCAAATGTGTTGTTTCAGTGTCACAATTTGCTAACCTCTTCCAGGCTCTGCCCAGTGGGTTCCAGTGGAATTGACCACCCAGCATTAAGGGTGGGTCCTAATTGATAAAGATAAGGATGGACCAATAAGAACCTCTCTCTGGGGCTGAGGTTGTGGTTCAGCGGTAGAGAGCTTACTAGTGTATGTGAGGCCCTGGGTTTGATCCTTAGCACCACATAAAAATAAATAAATAAAATAAAGGTTTGTGTTCAGTTACAACTAAAAAATAAATATTAAAAAAAAGGAAAGAGAACCTCTCTTTTCATTCCTACGGACCAATAAGAGCCCCATGTGGTATCCTTGTCCACCATGTGTGTTGTATTCTATACCAAAGGAGCTGCTGGCAGGGGTAGTGTCTGGGGCAGAGGGTGCAAGACACCTGGGAAGAAAGAGTCCTGCCTGGTCCTGCGCCTCAGCCAAGTGGCTTCAGCCTTGGCAGGGCTTGGTCTCTAACTATTAAATGTAAGCCACAGCAGATAACTGCTCCTTCTCTTGCAGAAACTGGACATTTAGCAAGAAAATGGTGCTATTTTCTATGTGCTAGGCACTACATGTCATGCTTTCCCTGCTCTATTTCAAGAATTCTCACACATGCATCATGCCATGAGGTGGGCTGTCATGCCCATTTTACAGACAAGGAAAATAAAGCTCAGGGGAGGTAAGCGGCCTGCCTGAAGACGACTGCCAGATGAGAGCTGGAGGCAGGATGCCAGGCTGCACGCTGCCAGGCTCCACAGCATGTGCTCGAGAGCATGTGCTATGCAGGGTTTGGAGGTGACCAATGTGTGCAGGGTGTGCTTGTGACATGAAAAAAGGACTTGAGTCACATGGGGCCTTCTCCAAAGAAGGGACCCGTTTTGGCAAAGTAGGAGCTGCACTTAACTTCTCACCACAGCCACAGCCTGGGAAGGTACCTGACATTCAGGTGGTCATGTCTGGTACCAGCCACTTGTTAAGAGTTGATTGGGCCAGACCTGGACACCTGACTCAGGGGCACCAATTCCTGGGCTGGTCACGCCCCATGACAAGGCATTCAGAGAGGAGCTGGGCCAATCATTTTTCTTCTTGGGAGAGTGACTTGGGAAGCTGCAGAATGTAGCCACACTGCCTGGGATCAGCCATGGGCTTCATTTGTGTGGTCTCAAGTGAGTTATTAACTTCTCTGAGCCTTGGTTTCCTGATCTGTTAAATGGAGATAACAGAGCTGAGCTCCAGAGTTGTTGCAGGGTTTCTGCTGAGGTTTGGAACATTGCTATTTTTTTTTAAAGAGAGAGAGAGAAAATTTTTTTAAAAAATATTTATATATATATTTTTAAGTTTCCGGCAGACACAACCTCTTTGTTCGTATGTGGTGCTGAGGATTGAACCCGGGCCGCTCGCATGCCAGGCCAGCGTGCTGCCGCTTGAGCCACATCCCCAGCCCTGGAAGATTGCTGTTACGGGAAGGAATTTTGGATGATATCCTTGTTTACGTAGTTTTCCTCATGGGCCCAGGCTGAGTGGCCTCTGAGGGGGCGCAGGGTGAGGCAAAGCCTGTGGGAAAGGAGGGCAAATCCCTACCAGACACAGGACATAAGCCTCAAGTCACATCATGAAAATTCAGCCTTCATCCTGCGACATCTGTCTTCTCTTAAGTACTCAACTCAACAGGTTGAAATGAATCACCTCCATCAGGGCGCTCTGATGCTCCCTCAAAAGCCCCAGCACTCCTCTAATGAAGGGGGAGCAGAACTGTGAGAGTGGAGGGGAAAGGTGTGACAGAGGCCAGGAGCTGCCACCACCACCAGAGTTCCAGCTCCTCAAAGGTGGTTACACTCTCAAATGAGCAAGTCATCTCTCTAAATCTGTGGGTTCCACATCTGTGGGTTCCACTAACATTGGATCAAAAATATTTTTTTTAAAGAGAGAGTGAGAGAGGAGAGAGAGAGAGAGAGAGAATTTTTTTTTAATATTTATTTTTTAGTTCTCGGCGGACACAACATCTTTGTTGGTATGTGGTGCTGAGGATCGAACCCGGGCCGCACGCATACCAGGCGAGCGCGCTACCGCTTGAGCCACATCCCCAGCCCCAAAAATATTTTTTTAAAAAAGTGCATCTGTATGTACTTTTCCTTGTCATTTTCCCTATGTAACAACTATTTACACAGCATTTGCTTGCATTAGGTATGACAAGCCATCTACAGATGATTTAAAGCACACAGGATACCGTAGTTTCTAATGCAAATACCACAGCCATTTTATACCTTGGGTACTGAGGGATGACCATACACTGATTTCCCTCAAATTGGAATGCAGGGCTCATGGTTCCTAGGGGGGAGATCAATGCTTGGAGCAGCATCACATGGTGCTCCTTCTCCCCATTCCCACAAACCCCAAATTCACAAGTCCCACAGCCTGGCCACATATCCCACTTTCCACTTTTCTTTTAAGCACTGGGGTTCGGGAAATTTTCCAGCCCCTTTAATGAGAAACTTTTTGTCCCCATAGGGAGCTGCTATCCCAGAAAGGTGCCTGTGGGTTTTCATAGCCCGAGCCAAGGAGGCCAGAAAGCTACTTCAAATTATAGAGGTCACTTCTTACTTCTATCACTCCTTTCTCTGGCCAGATTTCCCACATTCCTCTGCAATTACCAGACTGGTATGGGACAAAGGGCCTGCCACCTGGGCAGGCCACTGATACTGGCCCCACCTCCCTTGGGCTGGTATTTTTAGACAAAGTCCTTGGCTCTATTATCTAAGTGTTTCTCTGACTGGAGACCTTGATTTATCAGACTTTCGGACACCCAGAGGGACTCCTATAGAGTCCTGGGCATCTCCTAGCTTCCTCCTGTTCAACTTCCAGGTCTATAAGCACATGGACTTGTCGAAAGACCTTTTTAGGGCTGGGGCTGTAGCTCAGTGGTAGAGCATTTGCCTCACATGTATAAGGCCCTGGGTTTGATCCTCAGCACCACATGAAAGATATTGTGTCCATCTATAACTAAAAAATATATATTTTTAAAAAAGTCCTTTTCATTTGTGTCCTTTTGTTAAGATCATTTGTCTTGGATCAGGTTCAGACAAGTACATGCTTTTTTTGAAGAGATATTTGTTTCCTGCAGACTGCGAAATCCCTGCAAAGAAGCCATTTCCTGTGCGCCTGGCCCTGGATTTCCTAAGCTCTTATTAACCAGGGAAACCTCTTGTCCCACCTCATATCCCACAACACAGGATCCGTGCTTTTTATATGATCTATATCCCACTTACTTTCAGGAAGGATTGAGGTGGAGGGGCCAGAGAGACGGACAAGGGGCAGTATGTGGACAAACTGGAGTGGGGACCCTCGCCCCACCCCACCAGGGCAAAGGTGCTTTAGTCATGGTCACGCGGCCATCTCCTGCAGGAGGGCAGGTGACAGCGTCCACAAAGCCAGCAGCTCAGTGGCAAGCACCTTTGGCCAGAGTTCTAGGCGCCTGCGGCGGCCCCACAGACGGGAAGATAGACTTCCTGCCCTGGGCCTCTTGGCCTCGGCGTCCTCAGCACCACGGACAGGGAAACTGAGGCGAAGGTGCGAAGAGGGCGGGCCGAGGCAGAGGGCGGGTCGCCGCAGCAGTGCAAGTGTGCCGGCCGGCTGCGGGCCTGGAACCGGTCACCTCTTCCCTGTTCGGGCCTCCGTTTCTGAACCGCGGATAGTGATACCTCCAGCCCCGAGTTGGACCGGGCGTGGACGCGCCTTGGCTGAGCCAGCGCTGAGAAATGTCATAAAACACACCCACGGCGCCCCAAGGTCACGCGGAAAGAGCAGCCTGCCTGCAGGCGTCAATTTCCTGCCTGCCAGGGCCAGGCCCCCGGCCTCCGAAATCACCGGCTTTCGAGGGGCCCAGGGAAAGTTTCGCTCCGGAGCTTCCCCGGGGCCTCCCGGGCTCGGAGCGCCCTGTCTCCCCCGCTCGCGGCCCTGCCCGGCCCAGCGCGGCCCAGCCGGGCGAGCGTCCACAGGCCCCGCTCCCCCTCCTCCCTCAGTGCGACCCCGGGCGCCCGGCCGCGCGCCTCGCCCCCCCACGCGCCGGCCCCGCCCCGTCCCTGGCAGCCACAGCATCGCGTAAGGGGAGGCGGCGTTTCAGCCAATCGGAGGGCGGCGTGGCGAGGGCGGCGGCGGTTGTGATGCGCAGGGGCGGCGGCGCGACGGCCAATCAGCGGGGGGCGCGGGGGCGGGCTGTGACGCGGCGGCCCTCCTCGTGCAGCGCTGTATAGAGCGAGCGCCGCGGCCGGCAGCACCCGCCGCCAGTCGCCGCCGCCGCCGCCGCCGCCGCCACTACCGCCGCCGCCGCCACTACCGCCGCCACTACCGCCGCTACCACTGCTGCCCCGCGCGCTCCAACCGCCGCCTGCCGCGCGCAGCCCCCGCCGGCCGGCCGCCCCCAGAGAGCCCGCGAGAGACCCCGCCCGGCCCCAGGCGGGCGCCCGGCCAGACCCTGAGCCTCGCTCTCTCGCGCTGCGGCCGCCCGCGCCTCCTCGGCCGCCTGTCCGGCATGAAGACCAAGTTCTGCACCGGCAGCGAGGCGGAGCCCTCGCCGCTCGGGCTGCTGCTGAGCTGCGGCAGCGGCAGCGCGGCCCCGGCGCCCGGCTCGGGGCAGCCGCGCGACGCTGCCGACCAGCCGGAGCCCAAGCCGCTGGGCAGCCGGCAGACGCCGCTCGCGCTGCCCCCGCCGCCGCCGCTGCCACTGCTGCCGCCGCTGCCGCCGGCCGCCGAGCAGCCGGATCCGCGCACGCGGCGCAAGGCCTACCTGTGGTGCAAGGAGTTCCTGCCCGGCGCCTGGCGGGGCCTCCGCGAGGAACAGTTCCACATCAGTGTCATCAGGTCGGTGCCCCGCCGCGCCGCGCCGCGCCGCGCCGGGCCGCGGTCAGGTGATGCGGGCGGGCCGTGGGCAGCGCTCCGGGTCCCCGGGCCGGCCGGGCCCTTCGCGGCGACAGGGCCGATGCGAACTGCGCGCCCGCGGAGCCCCTTTGCGGGTTTCACGGCCTTGAAGGGAGTCGAGGTGTTGTGGCTGGACTCATAAAAACCACTTGGTGACTTTTCTTGTCCCTCTTTGAAAGCCGTTTGGAGTGACGAAGGGGACCTGAAGTTGGGAGGCGTGGTTGCAAAAAATAAAAAGAAGATTTATCCCTTTGTTTTAAACTTAATAATATTTGACCTCAAATTTAAATCACTGAAGTACGTATCTGCAGATTTCGACTTAACAGAAAGGTATAGCTATGCCCTTGACTTCTGTGGCTGTTCTGCTCCCAGGCGACAAGCATTTAAACATTGAATATGGGTCCTTCTGTTTGGACCTTTAAAAAACCCGATCGCCTGTCTTCTGTTAGTTTTCTTTTCATTGATTGACCAGGTTGAGTGAAAGTGTCTAGGAAGAAACTGGCTGGCTGGTTAGCACCCATAATCTCCTAATCCGTTTTTTTGAAAATATTTTTTAGTTGTTGATGGACTTTTATTTATTATATGTGGTGCTGAGAATTGAACCTGGTGCCTCACACATGCTAGGCAACCGCTTTTCCACTGAGCTACCACTCCAGCCCCTCCAAATCCAGTTTTATGGTTGATTTATTTTCTGTGTCCACAGTCTTTCACCAGAGCCACTAATGCAGCAAAATGAAATCTTTGGACTTCACTTCCTCTTTGCCCTTCAGGCCCCACTTACAGATATGTTAATGAGCAAATAGTTAAAAGGCAGTTGGGAGGAAGTAGAGACAAGAGCATTGAAGATGTTTACATTATTCCTGAATTTCTTAATGGCACTTCATTTATTTATTTTTTATTTTTTGATCCTGGGTATAGAATCCAGAAGGCTTTGCCACTGATCTATATCCCCGGGCCTTTTAAAATTTTGAGACAGGGTCTTACTAAGTTGCTGTGGCTGGCATCAAATTTGCAATCCTCTTGCCTCCCAAATTGCTGGGATTATAGGCGTGTGACACTGTCCTGGCTCTAATGGCACTTTAAAGAAAGAAGGAGGGGCTGGGAATGTAGTTCAGTGGTAGAGATCTTGCCAACCATGGGTGAGGTCTTAGCTCAGTCCCCAGCTCTTTGGGGGTGGGGGTGGGCATGGGAGTTCACTCCAAAACTTCAATCCTGTTAGACCTGACAGTTCTCAACTAGACCAGGGGTACAGAGTATTTTAGGCCATTTATTTTTATCCTGTAAAAACAAAACCTGGGGATGTGACTTGCCTGAGGTTTATCAAAGACAAAGCCTGAATTGCAAGGTCTCTGGTGTCCCTCTCTTCTGCATCTTTACTCTCCCTGAGGCTTGTGGAAACATTTGGACACCCTGGATCCAGCCTTAAGACATTTTTGTGGTTCTCTCCAGGAAGTGCCACTGAACTGTTAAACCTTTCAGGCTTGCTCAAACCAGTTACTACAAAAGTATTGAGGATGTCTTGTAGCTTTTCTCTAGAAGTTAATAGTCTCAAAAACAAAGGACCTTTCTAAATAATGTAGCATGGGGTACACTGTCTCAGTTCTGTGTTCTGGAGAAGATGGTGGTTGTGGAATGACTTGCATAAGGTTAAAAGGTGATTTAGGACATGGGAAAGTGAGTGATGCCTAGCTTTAAAAAAGAAGGCTGGGGGATGTTATTCTTTTTTTTTTTTTTTTTTTTTTTAAAGAGAGAGAGAGAGGGGGGGACAGAGAGAGAGAGAATTTTTTAATATTTATTTATTTTTTCTTAGTTCTTCGGCGGACACAACATCTTCGTTTGTATGTGGTGCTGAGGATCGAACCCTGGCCGCACGCACGCTAGGCGAGCGCACTACCGCTTGAGCCACATCCCCAGCCGGGGGGGGGGGGGGGGGGGGGGGGGGGTATGTTATTCTGTGGTAGAGTAAGTGCTGAGTATGTGCAGGGCCCTGGGTTTAGTACTTCTCTTAAAAAAAAGAAAAAAAGGCAACTAAGCGTAGGAAGAATGCACTTGGTCAAAATTCAGTGGTCCTCCTTGGACAGTTGCATTTATTGTGGCTCCAGCTATTGTGTATACACACACTTTCCACTTTCCAATCCTTTTGAACTTGAGTGTGTGTGTGCTCTTGCTTGCTTGCTTGCTTGCGCTTATCTCTCAAGCTAGGAATTGAACCTAGGGGCACTTTACCACTGAGCCAGTCATCAGCCCTTTTTGTTTTTTGTTTGAGACAGGATTTCACTAAGTTTCTTAAGGTCTTGCTAAATTGGTGAGGTTGGCCTTGAATTTATAATCCTCTTGCCTTAGCCTTCGGAGTTGCTGGGTTTACAGGTGTGTGCCATCATGCCCAACTTGAGCTCCAACTTTGCCGAGTTGTAGTTCATTTGTAGTAGTTTATCAGACCATACCACCTCAACTCCATTCAGCCTGTCCAAGATTTATCCCTTTGGGTCCTCCCTATCCCAAATGTACTTCTGCTTTCTCTGAATTATTAACATGGTAGTTCAAGTCCCGAGATCATTTCTAATTTTACATCATCCTGGAAATCTCTTCTTTAGCTGTGGAGGCCTGGGGAAGGCGATACCTACCCACCCTTCTTGCTTAGACACTGTAACAGGAGGCACCAGTGATCTCTATTTCACCCCCACTCTCCTTCTATAGCCTGTTGCCAGGTATTTCCTCAAATATCATTGGTTACTCCTGTGACTTCCTGTACCTAGGAAATAAAATCCAAACTTGTTTGCAAGGTCTCAACTTGGGCCCCAGATTACCTTTTTAGAGGGGTTCTTTTGTTTGTTGCCGTTTTAAAATCACCCCTTTCCCAAACTGCAGTGACCAACATGGAGCCAGCTCCACTGGACCCTGCATTTTCTGAATGAGCTTTGTGTCCTCAGTTACCAGGCCTTTCTTTGCTCCTTCCCTCTACTTGGCAGCTTTCCCCCTGGTTTCTGCTTTTAAAATTTCTCCTTCAAGGCCCAACTCTGAACCAGACAGAATTAATTGTTTTCTGTATTTTTTTGTTAGCACTTTAAACATATAGGCCTTGATATGGCAGCGCTTAACATGCTGGTATGTGTGCTTATTCATTCAGCTTTCATGTTGGATTGAGTTCCTAGAGGGCATTTCGTGTTCATCTTTGTATCTCCAGCTCTAGAATTATGTCTGACACACAGTTGGCACTGCCTAAGTATGTAGTAATTGTCATTTCTTTTTTGGTATTGGGGATAGAACTCGGGGACACTCAACCACTGAGCCACATCCCCAGATCTATTTTTGTATTTTATTTAGAGACAGGGTCTCACTAAATTGCTTAGCACCTCACTGTTGCTGAGGCTGGCTTTGAGCTTGAGATCCTCCTGTCTCAGCCTCCAGAGATAACAGGCTGGGATAACAGGCATGTGCCACCACGCCCAGTAGTAATTGTCTTTTTTAACCTCAATTGGCCTCTTTCCTGTGTGATAAACAGGGTTCCTTATTATCAAATTATTGGTTGCCTGAGTGTCTTCAGTTATGAGAAGTAAAGGAAAAGTAAAAATTGTCAGATCATGAAAATTGTTATTAATGAATTGATCACTTAAAAATTCATCTGTGCCCAGACATCACAACTAAGACAACTTCTTATTATTTTTTTCCTTCACGGTGCTGGGGATTGAACCCACCGGACTCATAAGCTAGTCAGTAAGCTACATCCCCAGCCTCTCCTTGTTTGTTAGATTAAGGACTTATTATTATCATTTTCATTGCTGATTGATAAAACACTTAAAATCATTTGTGAAATGAAGTTGCAAATCTTGCAAAAGGTGGGGCCGGGGATGTGGCTCAAGCGGTAGCGCGCTCGCCTGGCATGCGTGCGGCCCGGGTTCAATCCTCAGCACCACATACAAACAAAGATGTTGTGTCCGCCGAAAACTAAAAAATAAATACTAAAAAATTCTCTCTCTCTCTCTCTCTCTCTTTCACTCTCTCTTTAAAAAAAAAAAATCTTGTAAAAGGTGCAAGATTTCATGAAATTTAATGAAAAAAAAGTTTGAGAACAGTTCAGAAGTTTTCATACATATCTGTTGCTGCAGTACACCCTAAAAAAGAAATCCCTAACAGAGAAAAGAAAATGAACAGGATAATACCAGGAGCCCTGCAAAATAGAATAATTTACATATCAAAAAACAGGACCTTGAGACTGGCAAAAATCCTTAGTTTTTTTTTTTTTAGAACCAGGAATTGAATCAAGTAGTGTTTAACCATTGAACCACATCTCCAGCCCTTTTATTTTTTATTTTGGGACAGGGTCTCACTAAGTTGTTTAGGGCCTAAAGCTATTTAGGCTGGCTTTGAACTTGCAGTCCTCCAGCCTTCAGCCTCCTGAGTCACTGAGATTACAGGCATGTACCACCACACCTGGCTCCTCAGATATTTTTGCCAACGATAATCAGTAAATATCAAATAGAGGATGAATTGTGTTTTATAGTTATGTCATAAAATTTTGGGGAAAATTTAAGCCCAAACTCCCTACTTGATTTTCTTTTCATTTTTTGGTATAAACATAGTTGTATAATCCAAATTATATTAAATATAAAAACAAATAATTTTTAGTGTCATTTTGCAAGATAAAGTTTGAGCTGTACTGTTAATAAGGTTTATTGTGAAAATTTAGTTCTTTGGATGGATGACTTCATCCTTCTTCATCCTTCTTCTCGTCTTTTCTTTCTTTTTCTTCTTCTTCTTTTTTTTTTTTTTTTTTTGTGTGTGTGTGCTAGAGACTGAACCCAGAGCCTCATGCATGCTAAGCATGCATTTTCTCACTGAGCTATACCCCTAGCACTTCTTTAAAAAAAAAAAAAAAAAAATATATATATATATATATATATATATATATTTTAGAGCAGTTTTAGGTTCATAGGAGAATTGAGCAGAAAATGCAAAGTTCCTACACATTCCCTGCTCCCCAAACCCCAGTGTGTGTAACCTCCCCTATTATCACATCCTCCAGCAGTGTGGAATGCTTGTTAAAATTGATGAACCTACATTGATGCATCATGTAATATGTAAATTATTACTCAGAGCCTATAGTTTACATTAGGGTTTTTTCTTGGTATTTTATATTCTATGGTGTTTTAAAATTTTGTTTTGTTTTTATTTGTACTGGAGATTGAACCCAAGGGTACTTACTACTTTACTAGTGAGCTACATCTTCAGTCCTTTTCAGTTTTTATTTTTGAGACAAGGTCTTGCTAAGTTGCCCATGCTGTCCTCAAATTTTGGATCCTCCTGCCTCAGCCTCCTAAGTACCTGGAATTACAGGTGTGTGCCACTGCAGATGATGTTCTGTGGCTTTTTACAACTGTATAATGAGATGAATTTACCATTGTAGTATGATGCAGAATAGTTTCAGTACCTAAAACATCCTCTATACTGTCTGGTCTGGTCGTTCCTCCTCTTCTCCTGACACCCTTCACCTGCCATCCCTTTAAAGGCCTAGTTTTGCCTTTCTCGAATGCCACTGTTGGAATCAAGCATCCAGCCTTTTCAGGTTGGCTTCTTTAATAACATGTACGTGCTTCCTTCATGTCTTTTCATGATTTAATAGTTTACTTTTTTTTTTTTTTTTAATTCCTAGTGCTGAGTAATAGCCATTGTATGGTTGTGCCAGTTTATCCATTCATCTATTTAAGGACATCTGGCCTGTTTCCAAGCTTTGGCAATTATGAATAAAGCAATTATACACATCTATGTGCAGGTTTTTGAGGAGACATACTTTTTCAGTTCATTTGGGTAAATACCGAGGATTGTGATTGTTAGTTATATCATCAAATTATGTTTGATTTTATAAAGAAACTGCCAACTTGTAAATTGCTTTCCAAGGTGGTGCTTCCATCTGTGTTCCTACCAGCAGTGAGATTTCCTACTGCTCCCTGTCCTGGCAGCATTTGGTGGTGTCAGTGTTCTGAATTTTGGCCATTCGAATAGGTGTGTGAGGGTTTTTTTTTTCTTTCTTTTTGGTGCTGGGGATTGAATCTAGGATCTCTCACATGCTAGGCAGCAGTTATACCTCTGAACTATATCCTGACCCTTTTTATTATTTTTATTTTGCGACAGGCTGACCAGAGTGGTCTTAAAATTTTGATCCTTCTGTCTTATAATCCAAGCTGCTCAGTATGCTAAGTGTGTGTTGCTGTACCCAGCTAGTATCTTATTTTAGTTTGCAGTTCTCTGTTCTCTAATGATATGATGTTGAACATCTTTTCATACTTCTTATCTTCTTTGGTAAATCTGTACAGGTTTTTTGCACTTTTGTTTATCAGATTGTTTCATTTTTTTTTAATATTTATTTTTTTAAATTTATTTTTTAGTTTTAGGTGGACACAGTACCTTCATTTTATTTATTTATTTTTTTATGTGGTGCTGAGGATCGAACCCAGGGCCTCGAATATGCTAGACAAGCATTCTACTGCTGAGCTACACCCCTAGCCCAGATTGTTTTATTATTATTATTGTTATTTTTGGTACCTGGACTGAGCCCAGGGGCACTTAACCACTGAGCCACATCCTCAGCCCTTTTTAATTTTTAATTTTGAAACAGGGTCTTGTCAAGTTGTTTAGGGCCTCATTGCATTGCTGAGGCTGGCCTTGAACTTGTGATCCTCCTACTTCAGCCTCCCAAGTCACTGGGATTACAGGTGTACACTACCAAATCCATCCTGTTTTTTTATTGATGAGTTTTAAGAGTTCTTTTTAGGGCTGGAGTTGTGGCTCAGTGGTAGAGTGCTTGTCTAGCATGTGCGAGGCACTGGGTTCGAGTCTCAGCACCACATATAAATAAATAAAGGTTCATCAATAACTAATAAAATTTTTTTTTAAAAAGAGTACTTTCGGGGCTGGGGATGTGGCTCAAGCGGTAGCGCGCTCGCCTGGCATGCGTGCGGCCCGGGTTCGATCCTCAGCACCACATACCAACAAAGATGTTGTGTCCGCCGAGAACTAAAAGATAAATATTAAAAATTCTCCCCCTCTCTCTCTCTCTCTCTCTCTCTCTCCCTCCACTCTCTCTTTAAAAAAAAAAAAAAAAAAAAAAAAGAGTACTTTCGGGGGCTGGGGATGTGGCTCAAGCAGTAGTGCGCTCTCCTGGCGTGCGTGAGGCCCGTGTTCAATCCTCAGCACCACATACAAACAAAGATGTTGTGTCCGCTGAAAACTAAAAAATAAATATTAAAATTCTCTCTCTCTCTCTCAAAAAAAAAAAGAGTTCTTTGTAGATTTTGGATAGCAATTCTTTTTCAAATGTGTCTTTTGCAAGCATTTTTTCTATGTTTATGATTTGTCTTTTCATTCTTTTAACAGTGACATTTGTAGAGGAGAAGATTTTAATTTTAAAGAAGTTAACCCTAAAAGTTATTTCTTTCAATGAGTCATGCCTTTTTTATGTAAATGCACTGGGGATTGAACCCAGGATTTATGCATTCTTAGCATGTGCTCTTCTACTAAACTATAGCTTCCACCTTGGGTGGTGCCATTAATGTTGTTTCTAAGAACTGCCACCAGGGAATATATTATCAAGGTAACTTGAACCCATGTTCCTGAGCCATGGTCATTCAGAATAAACTATTTTTTTCCCCTTCAAAGCAGAGTTGTTACTGTCAGCATCTGCAGTGTGATGACATGCTAATATCAAGAGAAGAATCTAGAACTTTCCAAGTGCCTTCCAAGTGATGAAATATATCAGTGCTCATTGCAGATCAGCACTGACAGATCAAATATCTGTAAAGGATGTCAATGACAGGAAACTGACTTTGAACCTCAAGCTAACTGTTATGTTCCCTGAACGATTCCATTCTCATGGGGAGACCTATGTTACAAAATTTGATTTAATTATTATATTTTGAATTTCAAAAGTGTGGACATTTATTTCCTGTCTTGTTATAAAAAAAATCACTATAGCCAAGGTCATCTTAATTTTCTCCTATGTTATTGTCTAGGACTTTTTTAGTTTTGCATTTTATATTTAGATTTATAATCCATCTTTTTATATATATATATATATATATATATATATATATGTATATATTTTTTTTTTTTAACAGAGGATATGCTGTGTCTAGCTTTTTTAATTTTGCATGTGAATTTGTTGAAAAGACTATTTTGCTCCATTGTTTTGCCTTTGTGCCTTTGTCCAAGGGCTGGGCTATTTTTGAACTTTTTTTGTTCTGTTGATCTACTTGTCCTCTTTTATTTTTATTTATTTATTTATTTATGTATTTATTGTGAGGCTGGGGATTGAACCCAGGGCGTTGTGCTTGCAAGGCAGGCATTTTACCAACTGAGCTACATCCCAGTCCTAGCTATTCATTCTTTTGCTAGTACTGACTGTCTTGATTACCACGGCTTTATTAACATGTCCTGAAGTTGGATAGTGTTATATTGTTGGCTGTTTTTTTTTTGTCTCTCCACATAAGCTTCAGAATCAGTTTGTTGGTACCCCCAGAATAATAACTCATTGGGATTTTTTTGGTGTGTATTCTGTTTTATTGTTTTGCAGCAGAATACTCAGCATCACATAATTTCAAATATTCAAAAGAAAAGCAGTTCTTAAATACAAATGGGAGACATGATTCTTTTGTTGTAAGTAAATAGTTAATGCAACCTGAGTCCTACAAGTGTTTGGACTTGGTCTGCATAGTGAAATGGCCTTGCCTGTGGACCTGTAGTGACATTGTGATTCTCTCCCAGTAATCAGTACTTGGAATTGAGGTGCTAGTGGTGGAACCTGAGCACAATGAGCCTTCTCCAGCCCTCTACAGACCAAAATAAAGATGATTGGAATTTCTTGGAGGTCAGTGGTCTTTAAAGTTAAATGTTGTACATGATTCTCTCTTGATTCCCAACTTTCTGGGATTTTGTTGGAATTGTGTTGACACTACAGTTTTAGTTGGAAAGAACTGACATCTTTTTTTTTTTTTTTTTTTTAAAGAGAGAGTGAGAGAGGGAAGGGGGGGAGAGAGAGAGAGAGAGAATTTTTAATATTTATTTTTTAGTTCTCGGCGGACACAACATCTTTGTTGGTATGTGGTGCTGAGGATCGAACTCTGGCCGCACGCATGCCAGGAGAGCACGCTACCGCTTGAGCCACATCCCCAGCCCGAACTGACATCTTGAAAATATCTATATCTCTCCATTTGTTTAGTTGTTCTTTGATATCTTTCATCAGAATCTTTATAGTTTTCCTCATGTAGACCTTGTACATAGTTCATTAGATTATATCTGAGTATTTCACTTTTGGGAGATGTTAATGTAGTGTGTTTATAATTTCAAATTCTACTTGTTTGTTGCTAGTATATAGGAAAGCAGTTGACTATTATATAATAACCATGTAGCCTGCAGTTCTGCTGTAGTCTCTTATTAGTTCTTGGTTTTTTTGTCAGTTTTATTTGTCTTCACACCTCTGTATACTTTATTTCCTTTTGTTTTTTCTTTTTTCCCTCCACAGTATCAGGGATTGAATCTTGGGGCACTCTACCACTGAACTATATCCTCACCCCTTTATATATTTTATTTTGGGACAGGATCTCTTCAAGTTGCCGAGACTGACATCAAATTTGCTATCCTCCTACCTTAGCCTCTGGAGTAGCACGTACCATCATACCTGCTTCCTTTTTTCTTTCGTTTGTTTACTTTGTTGTACTGTTGGAGACGAAATCCAGGGCCTCACACATGCTGGGCAATTACTCTACCACTGCCATATATCCCCAGCCCCCCAATTTTTAAATTTTTGAATCAGGGTCTCTCTTGATTGCCCAGGCTGGCCTTGAAGTTGCTTTTCTCCTACCCTCAGACTCCTGAGTGGCTAGGATTTCAGGTGTGTAACATCATGCTTGGCTCCTTATTTTCTTTTTTTGTCATACTGCATTACTTAGGATTTCTAGTACAATATTGAAAAGGAGTGGTGAGAGGGGGTTGTCTTTGCTCTGTACTTGTTTTTAGTGGGAAAGTTGTGACCTTGCCACCATTAAATATGATATTAGCTGTAGGTTTCTTATAGATGTTCTTTATCAAGTTGAATAAGCTCCACTCCATTTCTTGTATTCTGAGAGTTTACTTTTTATCATGAATGGGTGTTGAATTTTGTCATACTGTTTTATTGCTGAACTCAGGTGCCTTCCCAGTGAACTACTTCCTAAATAAGCCTCTCCCCCCTTTTAAATTTTGAGTTAGGATCTTGCTAAGTCGAGGCTGGCTTTGAATTTGCAATCCTGCTTCAGCCTCCCTAGTTGCTAGGATTACAAGTGTGTGCACCACCTCACCCAGTGTGTCAAATGCTTTCTTTTATCTATTGATACAGTTGATCAGTCTAAACTGAGAAACTACAGCATTGAAAATGGAATGATAGTTCAGAAGACATGGATTCAGATAGCTCTGGATCCATGTTCTGAGGAAGGCAGGAAAAGCAGGAGCTTACATGCTAGAAAGGAAAGGGGCTTCATTATTGTTAGAAGATAAAGACAAGAATGTATAAAAAGGATGGAAATTTCCATAAAACAGGAGTGTAGCTGGGAGGGTGAGTCAGGAGGATCCCAAGTTTGAGGCTAGCTTGGGCAACTTAGCAAGACTCGGTCTCAAAAAATAAAAATGGCTGGCGATGTGGCCCAGTGGTAAAGCGCCCCTGGGTTCTGGCCCCAGTATAAAAAACAAACAAATGTTCTGGAACCTCTTGATATGCTTCTTGGGCACAATGTAATCTGTGGTAGTTAAGGTGCTTTTAGATGGGCTGGGGACATAGCTCAGTTGGTAGAGTGCTTGCCTCACATGCACAAGACCCTACGCTCAATCCCCAGTAGCATAAAACAAACAAAAAAAGGTATTCCAGATGCCTCCTGAAGTCAAAGGGGAGAGAGAGGTAACCCAAGTTTACACCCAGGCCACTGTGGACTCTAGCATGTGTCCTGCTTCCTTAGTGGCCTCTAACTCCGTTTTGAGAAGCACTTTCAGTGTTGCTTTCATGGTGATTTTCCTTTTGTTTCTAAAGTATGATCATGTGGTTTTTTTTCTTTTTTCTGGTGCTGCTGGGGATCGAACCTAGGGCCTTATGCATGCAAGGCAAGCACTTACCAACTGAGCTACATCCCCAGCCCCAGTGATTTTTCTTCTTTAGCTTGTTGATGTGATAAGTTGTGTTAATTGATTTTTTTTTAGAGAATTTTTAATATTTATTTTTTAGTTATAGGCCGACACAACATCTTTGTTTTGTATGTGGTGCTGGGGATCGAACCCGGGCTGCACGCATGCCAGGCGAGCGCGCTACCGCTTGAGCCACATCCCCAGCCCCAGTGTTAATTGATTTTTGAATGTTGAACCTGAATTCCTATTATTAGGGCTCAGCCTTTTGGTGAACTTTGCCCTTAGCACCCTTAGCCAGTATACTTGCCAAGCTTGGTATTGACTCCCCTTAGGTGGGGCAGATGACCAGAGGGACAGGAATAGTATATTCCCTTCTCCTAGGATAGGTTAGGCTCTGAGAAAACTCCAGCTGACCAGGCTCTGTCAAAACTGCTTTTCCTGAGGGCAGACGGGATTTGTTAAGGAGAGGGGAATGCTGCTGTGTATATTAAGATGGTTTCTTTCCCCACTGGTCTTCCAGAAGCATGAAGGGATTTTTATTTTTTGGTTCCGAGGATTGACCCAGGGGCACTTTACCACTGAGCTACAGCTACTTCTCCAGCCCCTTTTATTTTTTGAGACAGGGCCTCACTAAGTTGCTGATGCTGGCTTTGACCTCATCATCCTCCGGCATCAGCCTCCCAAAGCCACTGGGATTACAGGCTTGCACCACCCATGCCTGCTCCCCTTTTATTTTTATTTTGAAACAGGGTTTCACTAAGTTGCTGAGGTTGGCCTCGAACTTGCAGTCCTTCTGCCTCAGCCTCCCACATTGCTGGGGTTATAGGCGTGTGCCTTCTTACCCAGTTATGAAGGGATTTTTTTAGTCTCCAATCACTGTGAGGACCTGGTAGAGAGTTCATGAATAATTGTGGAGACCCACTATATGATGGTCCCCTGAAGTTTCTTTTTTTCTTCTTCCGGGGCAGAGGATTGAACTCCGCCTTGTGCCTAGAGATGTGCTCTGCCATTGAGCAAATCCCTACCCATTCCCTTGAAGCAACTGAGTTGTCTGTACTGAGCCCCCAGCAGTTTGTCAGTTATTGAGCAGGTCTTCCTGCCCCACACTGCTTCCCTTTGAGGTTTCTGCTCTGGTGAGTGCGGTTCTGGGTCTCCACCTGCCTGTGCAGTTTTAGGGGGGGAGTGTGCCTCATGACTTACTTCACTGATGGATCTGAGAAGAATAATTGACTTTTTGAGTTTGGTCTGTTTTTGTGTGTTTAGATTGGGCAGCCCTTTCCAAGCTTATGTGCCAGAATGGAAACCAGAGGTTTATGCAGCTCATTAGTTTTTACTTTTATTTTTTCAGTCCTAGGGATTGAACACAGGGCCTCCCAGTGCGTGCTGGACTCTGAGCTGCCCTCCAGCCTGAGTGGTATTTTACTACTACTCTCCATGGGGTCGCAGGCGTTGCTCTTGTCCAGTGTGTTCCCTTTACTTTGCCTACACTGGCCGTGGCTCTCAGCCTTGTCCAGCTGCACTGGTACCTGGTTCTCCTGTTTTTCCTCCAGTGGAGCGGGCAGCCAGAACACTCGACCTGTCCAGGGAAAGCCTGTACCTCTGGCTTTCCACAGAGAGATGGTAATCTCCAGGTCTTTCCCAACACATCCACACTCCATGTGCTTAGTGCTCCTTTTGTTGAGCTTTAGTAAAGCATTTAGAAAGTAAGGACTGGGAAGTCAGAAGGCTGGAGGGTGTGCCTGGGGCACTTTGTGAGGAAGTGGGAGTGTTCCCTAACTGGAAAGGTTGCAGGACCTTTTAAGAGGGGAATGTGCCAGAGGCTGGCTGCATTCCCTGGAGGTGAAGCATAGTGACTTGAAATTGGCATTTTAGAAACTGGTTCTGGGAATGGCCTGGGAGGGGGAGGGGGAGAACTTAGTGGGGAGAGAGCTAAGAAGCTGGGAGACTTACATTTGAGAAGGAGTGAAAGGAGGAAAGAATTTGAAAGGTAGGGAAAGGCCTAGGCTTTGGAGCTAAGGAAGATTTTGAGCTGGGTGAGATAGAGTCACTACTGTTAGGTGAAATTGGCTAATCAAGAGGAAGACATTATTTTGAATAGAGGTCAGAAAAAGGAGTTGAAAGTCAGTGTAGAGAATATGTTGGTCTTCCAATTTGGGGGTCACAGAGTTATTAATCAGTTTTCAGGGCTGGGGACATAGCTCAGTTGGTAGAGTGCTTGTCTCGCATGCACAAGGTGGGTTCAATCCCCAGTACCACTCCCCCTCCAAAAAAAAAAATAAGTTTTCAGTTGGGCATGGTGGCACACGCCTGTAACCCAGCGACTCCAGAGGTTGAGGCAGGAGGATCATGAGTTCAAAGCCAGCCTCAGCAACTCAATTGAGGCTTAAGCAACTCAGTGAGACCCTGTCTCTAGATAAATACAAAAAAGGGCTGGGGATGAGGCTCAGTGGTTAAGTGTCCTTGGGTTCAATCCCCAGCACCTCCCGCCCCTGCTCCCCGCAAATCTGTTTTCAAATTGAAGTGATTTTGGATTTTTCTTTTGGTAGTTGGGGATGGACCCCTGGGCCACTTTACTGAGATACCTCTCCAGCCCTTTTTATTTTGAGGTAGGGTCTCCCTAAGTTGCACAGCATGCCCTCAAACTTGCAATCCTCCCACCTCAGCCTCTCATGATTGGACAGTTTTGATTGTCGTGGTGGTACAGCTAGCATCTAGTGGGCAGAGGGCAAAGAGACACTGACTAAACATCCTACAGTGCAAGGGCACCTGCCTCTTCCCCCTGCCTCCGCGCCCCCCCCCCCCAAGCCGTGTGGGGGCTGCGCCTCCCTGGAGTAGAGGGCTCATGTCTGAGCTTTACTGTCTCCTCTGCAGCTTCTCTGAGATTAACCTTTGCTTTGGGATTGGTGCTGATGACTAGCAGTTCACATTATCTCCCCGGAATCCTCACAAAGACCTCTGTTAGATACTGCTGTATTATTTTGTGGTGAGAAAACAGGCTTAGGGGCATTGAGTAACTTGACCAAGGTCACATGGTTCCTTGTGGAGCCAGCAGTCCCCCTGGGCTGGATGTCACAGCCTGTTCTTTGCACTGTGCCTCAGGCTCTGTGTGCACAGAGTTGGGGGTTGGGATGCCTGTTCTTGATTACTGCCTATAGAAACTGTCATTTTACTGCACTCCCCCTAACCCCAGCCAT
Organism: Spermophilus citellus; assembly: GCF_964194105.1. NCBI lineage: Eukaryota > Metazoa > Chordata > Mammalia > Rodentia > Sciuridae > Spermophilus > Spermophilus citellus. The sequence goes on along the minus strand of NC_138183.1, from coordinate 252,610,709 downwards.
GGTTATTTCAAGTTGAGTTTTAGATGGTTGGAAGAAATTTTTTTAAAAATACACTTTTTTCCTTGTGCTTTAAATTCAGTATTTAAATTTGGTATTATGCTGGCTTAAGCTTCCTTTTTCCTCTGAGAAACTAGTTGTGTTGTCTTTTTTCTTTCAATGATGCTCTTGAAACTCTCAAGCTGCCTCTGTCTTCTCCCCTATCAGGCCCCCAGCCTTGCTGATTGACTGTGGGTCTACTGGATGCCATGGGACTTGTGGACAGTTTGCAGGGGTTTGGTGACTTTTTTCTTTAAAAAAGTTTTTTAGGGCTGGGGATGTGGCTCAAGCGGTGCTCGCTTGGCATGCGTGCTACCTGGGTTTGATCCTCAGCACCACATACCAACAAAGATGTGTCTGCCGAGAACTAAAAAATAAATATTAAAAATTCTCTCTCTCTCTCTCTCTCTCTCTCTCTCTCTCTCTCTTTAAAAAAAAAAGTTTTTTAGATATAGACCAAGTAACTTCCTATTTTAATTTAGCAGATAAGTTTTGTGTTTGTGCCTGAGGATTGAACCTAGCCAGGGCCTTGCATATTGCCAGGCAACTGCTCCACTACTGAGCTATACCTCCAGCCCCAGTAGATGAAAATATTTTTGTTGAAGGTTTTTGGAGAAAACAGTTGCTTAGGTTTATTATCTGCCAGAGCATTGAGCTGACTCACTTGCAATTGAGTCCTTTTACAAATGATAAAAAAATATACAGATGGGGGGCTGGGGATATAGCTCACATGGCAAGCACAAGCCTGAGTTCAATCCCCAGCACCCCCCCTCAGTATGTATTAATAAATAAATAAATAAATACATGTGTAGAGAGGTGTATAGAATGACGTATTTCAAGACTTTGGATCAGTCACTAGGTAGTTGTATCACATGGATTTTTTTCTGCTTAGAATGCTGTAACAGAAATTAAGTGACCTCTTTAGACCTGCCAAGCCTACAAATAGAGGATACATTGGAGAAGCTATTTGAATACATTTTACTAAAATAAAGATTGTTTTATATTGTAAATCATCATTGAATAAAGTGATTTTACTCTAAAATCTTTTTTTGGCAGAACTAGGGATTGGACCTAGAGGTGCTGAACTGAAACCTTAGCCCTTTTTATTTTTTATTTTGAGACCAGATCTTACCAAGTTGCTGAGACTGGCCTCAAACTTGCCATTCTCCTCTCTCAGCCTCCCAAGTAGACAAATTGAGTTCTTAAAAACCTTGGATGTGATCTACACAAGTGTCCAAGTTAACACTGAATTCTTATCAGCTTTCATATGCTGTGGGTGAGGTATGTTTTAAAGTGGGTCTCATATTGCAGGTAAATTACATCTACAAGACTATCAAGCTTTATTCTTGGGGTTTTGATGACATTATTGACTCATATTTGACTTGGGTTTTATACCCAGAGTATGTTTATAGTCTACATGAACTTTTTAGAATATAGTTTTCATAGCCAACCTGATGAGAATGCTCAGTGTTTGCTATAGCTGGTACATAGTTGGAAGGATTTGCAAAGCTGCCTTTGACTGTGTGCTCTGGATCCAAGGTAACACCTTGAACCTGCAGCATAGTAGCTAGAGAGGGATGATGAGTTAGGAGCTGTGTTATGCTGTCCCACCCTCAAGGACTTTGGAAGTGGTAAATAGAAGGATGGTTTTTACAGCTGCCAATGCCATCGCCACCTTTCCTTTCCCACATGACAGTTGGTTTTTATTGTCTGTGTCAGTGGGGAGCAGTCCCCACCACAGGCTCCCAGAATACTGTCTTATGCGCCTCTGAAGTCAGATGAAGTGGGAATGGTGAAGCCTGGCAAGCGATGGCTAAATGTTAAAGATACTTTCTTGAAGGGTAACGAATGACCTAATAGCAAACTAAGAGGAACATAATGATTTTTTTCACCTTTCCAGTTTCAGGACATTATGGGTTCACCCTTAGGATAGATAGCGTGGCTCATTTGAAAAGGATTGAGCTGTTTGGCTCAGTGAAAAGGTTGCAGGGAAAGACAAGTGGGGGCAAACAAAACAAGCTGCTTGGTGTAGGACTTTCTCGGAATTTGAAGGAGGGAAAAGCCACAAGGGGCAAATTCGTCCTTGTTATTGTGTGTCATATGATTAAGGGACATTTTGGCCTTTTAGATGGTTCAAAAAGGAAGTCTGGGAGGGAAAAGGAGTCCTAGGTATAAACGTCTGGGAAAGTACGCAGAATGTTATCTGTCAGGTAACTAGAGGAAGGGTGTTTGAGAAAAGGTTTAATTAACTAGCGCCCAATTCATGGGAATTTTTCTATATTCTTTAAGGAAAAGTGTAAAATAAGAAAAATCAAGATTATTATAAAAGTTAAAAAAGTTTTCTGTTATGCTTTGGAATCAGTTCAATTCTGAGTTCTTCTGTGTCTCTTCTCTCCAATACCGTACAACAATATTTCATGTTCAAAATGACGACCCAAGACCAGTAAAGACCTTGAATCAGTAATACCTGTCATGCTTGCCAGATTGTATGCAAGGCAGGAAGCCAGGGGTGGGGGGGAGACGTATGAAGAGATTTTAGATTTTCAAGAATATATTTCTTTTTTGCTTTTTTTATGGCATTGGGGAATCAAATCCAAGATCTCACATATGCTAGGCAAATGCTCTGCCACTGAGCTGCTCCTAAACATATTTATTTGTTGGCCTCCAGTTGTTGTAGAGTAGAATGGTGCTTACTATAAACCTTGATAATTAAGGAAATTCAGCCAAGTGTTAGTTAGACAGCTTCCTATTACTGCCACAGAATACCCAAGACAGCTAACTTATAAAGAGAAAAGATTTATTTTGGCTCACAGTTTTAGAAGTTTCATTTCAAGATCAACAGATTCATCACTTTGGGCCTGTCATGAGGGGCTGGATGACAGGGTGGGGAGCCATGGCAAAGTGGACTGCTCACCTGTGGCCAGGAAGCAAAAGAGAGGAACAGACCAGTGTCCCAAGTCCCCTTTAGGGGCATACCCCCAATGACCAAGGACCTCCTGTAAGATCCCACTTTCTAAAGGTCCTCAGCTCCTCCTGGTAGTACTACCCTGGGGACCAAGTCTTTAACATATGGACCTTTGGAGGGTATTCACCAAATTAGCAAGTAGGAGAGCTTATTCACTGTGTGCATTTTATTTATGAAGTGATGACAAAGGACAGTTGGAAAAACAAGGTCTATTTTTATTTGTTTGGTGTTTGTTTATTTATTTTAGTTGTAGATGGACACAATACTTTTAATTTATTTGTTTATTTTTATGTGGTATTTTAGCTCACACATGCTAGACAAGTGCTCTGCCACTGAGCCACAAACATTTGTTTTGAAAACTTCTAAAAGATAATGAGTTACTTTTACAGAAGGGTATCCTAGAAAATAAGCCTTTCTCCCACTTGACCTTCAGCATCGCTAGAGGCAGGCATTGTTAGTATTAAGTGTTCTTCCAGGGAGATCTTGGGTATGCATTCGCATGTGAGTATGTTCATTCTTTCACAAATAATAGGGAGCCTGCCATGTTTTGGGCACTGTACAGGAGGTAAGACTATGTAGCCCCCCCCCCCCCCAATCTTCTTAGTACTTTCAATAGATTATTTTTTTGTTTTGCGTTTCAAGGAATGCTGAAGATGTTAGAGATTGTTTCATATTTGTATTCAACATACTATGCATAATGAGCTACCTGCAATCATTCATTAATTTCTGCAATGCTGGGGATTGAATCCAGGGCCTCCTGCATGCTAGGCAAGCACTTTACACTGAGCTACATCCCAACTACTAGAAGTGAATTTTTTTGGTGTGGGGGAAGGAGTGAATTTTTTTTTTTTTTTAAGAGAGAGAGAGAGAGAGAATTAATATCTATTTTTTAGTTTTCGGTGGACACAACATCTTTGTATGTGGTGCTGAGGATCGAACCCAGGCCCGCACGCATGCCAGGCGGTACCGCTTGAGCCACATCCCCAGCCCCAGGAGTGAATTCTTGATTAGCATATGTATCTTTTTTTTTTTTTTTTTTGGTACTAGGGATTGAACTCAGGAACACTCAACCACTGAGCCACATCCCCAGCCCTGTTTTGTATTCTGTTTTGAGACACGGTCTCTCTGAATTGCTTAGTGCCTTGCCATTGCTGAGGCTGGCTTTGAGTTTGTGATCCTCTTGCCTCAGAATTTTTTTTTATTTTTTTATTTTTTTTAAGAGAGAGAGAGAGAGGAGGGAGGGAGGGAGGGAGGGAGAGAGAGAGAGAGAGAGAGAGAGAGAATTTTTTAATATTTATTTTTTAGTTCTTGGTGGACACAACATCTTTGTTGGTATGTGGTGCTGAGGATCGAACCCGGGCCGCACGCATGCCAGGCGAGCGCGCTACCGCTTGAGCCACATCCCCAGCCCTTGCCTCAGAATTTGTGACCCTCTTGCTTCAGCCTCCCGAGCCGCTGGAATTTCAGGTGTGCACAATACGCGGTGATCTTGAGGGATACCAGTGGGCACTTCCTGTCCTTTTATTTTTACTGTCATGGATTGCTTATGTGTGTTGAATGCGAAGTAAATGTGTCATTTTCACTTTGATATTTTGCATGAACATCTTATGCCTCCTTTATTTAATTATGACTTATATTATTGTAAAGCTGTTATGTATGATAACAAATTTGGTTTCACAAATTTTGATATCCTTGAGAGCACCTAGGAGTATATTTCTGACAATTATATAGCAAATTGGGCTCTTGTATTTTTACCATCTCTTCTTGGCCTTTCTTCTTACCAGATCTTCTTGTTCCCAGTGATATTATTTGACACATTAATCATTGGCTTTTTCCTAAGGAGTTTCTCATTGTAGTTGAGGTCATTGGTGCCAGTGACCTTGATTCATTTATTTGGACAATAATCCATAGCTTTTTCACTAAAGCCTGTTGAGCAGCAGACTGCAGGTAACACTGTAGATGAAGGATTTCCAAGTTGTGAGCTTGTTTCTGGCCAAGCTAGCTTGACTGCCTTCTGTAGGCGTACAGGGACAGACTTTGAATCAAGTCCACAGTTTGGAACAGTAGTTCATCTGTTTGCTCTGGCATTTATTTGAGCTTTTAAGAGTGTGTGACAGGAAGAAAAACCAGGGCTTTTAACTCTGATGTAATGCCTGTCCTGTTGCTTGGTAGCCAGAAACCCATGTTGGCTGTGGCTGGACCTGCGTGTGGGTTCTGATGAGCCCTGTGGAGGAGGTGCTGCCTGAGGGTAAGCAGAAAAGGGTGAGGCTGCTCTGGGCCTGTTTCCTGCTGGCTCTGGAAACCGGGAACCTTGGGTTCCCTGTTCTTTCTGATCTTGTTAACTAAGGACCAACTTAATTTGTCTTCTGGGAAAATAGGTCCTTACTCAGTCATTCCTAGACACTTAATGATTGTTGTAAGTAAGCCATTGGGAAACTACTTAAATATGGCTTTTTTAAATCCGAGGGGAATTGCCTAGAAACATATTCAGGTTTTTTAGTTGCTTAAGAAAAAAATCGTAGGAAAAAAGATCATTGCTTTTTTCTTTTTTAAAAACAGCTTATTGGGGCTGGGGTTGTGGCTCAGTGGTAGAGAGGTTGCCTAGCTTGTGTGGTACACTGGGTTCCATCCTTAGCAACACATATAAATAAATAAAATAAAGGCCCATCAATAACTAAAAAAAAAAAATTAAAAAATACAGCTTTATTGAGTTAACATATTTCACATACTGTACCATTTAAATTTACCTATTTGAAGTGGTTTTTAGTGTAGTCACAGGTCTATGCAACTGTCAACAAGGTGAACTTTAGAACATTTTCATCATAACACAAAGAAACCCCACCCCTTCACCCTGCCTTCTACCCCAAGCTCTAAATGTTTTTAAGGTTCATCCATGCAGCATGTATTATATGACATGTTTTTAAGGTTACTCATATAAAATGTTCTAATACTTAATTTGTTTTTTTGAAGAGATGGAGTTCTTGCTGTGTTGCCCAGGCTGGCCTCTAAACTCATAGCCTCAAGCTATCTTCGTGCCTCAGTCTCCCAAGTTGTTGGGACTGTAGCCACATACAAGTGCTCCCTGCTCTTCATTCTTTCTTACTGTAAATTTGGTAAAGTTGATAGCATAAAATCTACATTTTTAAGTGTATAGTTGAGTGGAATTAAGTACATGCACATTGAGCAGTCACCACCACCAACATCCATCTCCAGAACCCTTTATCCTCTGGGTTCTGGAGATGGATGTTGATGGTGGTGACTGCTCAATGTGCATGTACTTAATTCTGTCCCCAGTAAACATTAACTAACCCTGTTCCCCCAGTCACCCTTATTCTTTAAATCCATTAACTCAACATCTGTTTCTAGTTTCCTGGGGTATGATGTACTTTCTTTTGACCTCTAGCCATAACCTTGATTTTAGCCATGTAAAACCTATTTTCGGACTTATGGACTCTAGAATTATAAACTAGAAATTTGTGTTCAGTTTCTGTCTCTTTCTTGAAGGCAGGGACTCACGTATGTTTGGTTTGTTACTCTTGCTTCCATCGTAGTGCTTTGCTTAAGTTGTATTCCTAAGATTTATTGATTAGGTAAGAAAAGGATATAATGAAGTCCACTACAATTGAAGAGCCTTTTATCAGTAATTCTTAATCGTATAGTATTTTGTTATCCACTTATCTTAGGAACTAACTTTCCTCTATAGCTGATCATTTCCCACCTAGGCAGATGATTTGCTCCAAGGCTCTAGCTTGCTTTTGACTTTGGTAATCAGACATGAATCTTTAACTATAGGGCATTGGGGTCCCATTTCTTTGGAAAGCCCCGGTTTGTATTGCAAGTTTTTTTTTTTTTTTTTTTTTTCTCTTTCAGTGCTGGGTATAGAATAAGGGCCTCATGCATACCAGGCAAGTGCTCTCGCACTGAGTCACATCCTCAGCCCAACATTGCAAAGACATTTGACAAGGCTGTTAGTTAAAATTGGTTGAGGGAACAAGAAGGGTGGGTCCTGGAATCGCAAGCCTTAGAGAGGAAGGGCCCAGCATTTTAATCTTGTGATTATGGAAATAAAAATGAAAATCTTGGATTCTAGAAGAATATGATCTTGTAGAGAGGGATACCTCTGGGATGTTCCTCCATTCCTAGTGCTGAGGAGGTTCCTCTTTGGCCCTTTTCATTCTCTAGGTACACACTGGCAATTTTTTAAAAACCTCTACCCAAGTTTACTGTAGAAAAGCAGATTGGGAATTTGCCCATTTTTAGTGTGACTTGTGGACTTAATCTGAAAGCTATAAATTCACCAGTCCTGTTCCTTCCAAGTGTTCTGAGAGGGTGGTCAGGATGCCACAAGCGCAGTTCCTGTGTGGGCTGAATTTTCATCTGTATTCATCCAAGAGTGACTTTGCTCACCTTCACAGTGTGGATGTTTACTGTCCTCTGGTTTCTGACAGAGGTGGCCTCAGCAACATGCTGTTCCAGTGCTCCTTACCCGACACCATGGCCACGGTTGGCGACGAGCCTCGAAAAGTGCTCCTGCGGCTGTATGGGGCGATTCTGCAGATGGTGAGTGTGGGTAGCTTGGGCGGGGCCTCTGGACGCTTCAATCCTCTTTCTAGAGATGTTAATGGTGCACTATAGACATTTAAGTATATTGCTTTTATTTTAGTTGGTCTGTATGACTTGGTTTATTGTTTACATCGTAAGTTAATTCTTGTTTTTATCTAATATTTATTAGTCAAACAGATATTCTCAGTGTTACATCTAGAGAATATATGTTGGTGAAACCTTTAAAAAGTGCTGATGTTTCTTGGATTTTCTACACTGAAATTTTCAACTCAGACTTAGATTGTAAAATTCTAAGTGGAGAAGGTATGGTTTTTATAGCAAGATCAAAAAAATTTTCTCTCATAATTATGTATAATTAAGATTTTTAAAAAGATTTTGGAGACTAGTCTCAGTTAACAAAGTATGATCTCAGTGAAGCTGAAATTATTAACTACTTCTCTGAGATTTCTTTAAAACTTTAAATGATAGATTTAAAATCTTCCTAAATTTTTATTTTAGTCAAATTTAGTTTTCATGTAAGTTGAATTGTCTTATCTAGTTAGAGGATATTTCAAATGCCCAGACCTTTTTGTTTTTGCTATTTCACTAACCACACGTGGAAAGAAACGTTAGGTTGCTGTATTTCTATGATAGGATTTTGATATCCATTGTGATCTTCGAAAAGATCCATTTTTATCTTCAGAACAGAATAGTTTTTTGACTAAAATTTTTAAAAGACCAGTCTTTTCAACTCAACCTAAAAAAACAGATTTTATCTGTGATATTTGATTATATATATTATATACCTAGTAAAGTTAAAATTGACAATCTAGATGTTAATTTGTTAAAAATTGTCATAATGTGAATGAGTCCTTTCCTTGGATACTTTGTCCTTGACTATGTCCAGCTGGGAAAGTGGTTAATGTCTAAAAGTACTAGAAACAAGTTAGCCTGTTTGGAGGTACACAGCTGCTCCATGCATACCTCAGAACATCTTCGGTCCCGAAACTAGTATGCAGCAGGAGCCACAGCTGGAGCCACCTTAAAACACTGACCCTCCATTGAAGATCTTAAGGAGCAAAATCCTGGTGTCTGTTGTGTAGCCTGCTTTTTAATTTAATCAAATTGCAGTTGATTATAGAGCCATTTTCCAAGTAATTGATGTCCTTTAGCTCTGTTAATGTTAAAAGACTTAATGAAATCAGTCTTTTTAGAATTTTTTAAGGACTGTATACATTCTGTAATAAGTCCCATTTCTGTTCTTCTGTATATTTTGCATTTAAGCAATGCTTTTAAAATACTTTAAAAAGTAGCTGCTGAGCTGAGTTTGGTGGATCATGCCTGTAATCTCAGCTACTTGGAGGATTACAAATTCAAGGTCAGCCTGGGCAATTTAGTGAGAGCCTGTCTTAGAATAGAGAGGTTTGGGGTTATATAGTTCAGTGATAGAGCACCCGGGCTTCAGTTCCCAGTACCATAAATAAATAAATAAATAAACAAACAAACAAATAAATAAATAAATAGCTGCTGAAATTGCATGTGATATAAGATTGTTTAAATCTGATAAGACTTTCATTCCTATTTATATCTTAAATAAAAGCCTTTTAAATGTGCACAGTGTGCTCTTCCATGTATAAACTGAGAGTCAAGTTCTCTGATCTAGAGCACCGCTGAAATGATGGAAGCTATGGAATGTTCTGTATCTGTGTTGTCCAGTGTGCTTGTCACTAGCCATATGTCACTACGAAACACTGAAATATGGCAAGTGTGGCCCATGAGCTGAATTTTAAATTTTATTTGATTTTAATTAAGTTGAAATAGTCGCATGTGGTTGACTATTACCATATTGGACAACCCAGCTCTGGAATGGGCTGGGTTACTACTATATGAGTGACGCTGTAAAAGCCAGCTGCAGCTTGGCAGTTAGCCTTTCCCCTAATAAAGATTCACTAGCAGTTGTTAATATTTCATCCTTTTTGGAATTTTAGCACTCTGGTAGTGTTATCTTTTAGTAGTTAAGTACAAATAGAAGTGCTTGGAAATGAGAATTTATTTAAACAGAACTCTGTCTTCCTTCCACCTTCCCTTCCCCTCCGTTTCCTTCCCCTCCTCTCCCGTCTCTTCCCCCTCCCTCCCTCCCTCCCTCCCTCCCTCTCTCTCTCTCTCTCTCTCTCTCTCTCTTCCTTTCCTCCTCTCCCCCCTCTCTTTTGAACCCAGGGGCCCTTTACCACTGAGCTGCATTCCCATCTTTTTTTTTTTTTTTTTTAATCTTTGAGACAGGGTCTTGCTAAGTTGCTCAGGCTGGCCTGAAACTTGCAGTCCTCCTGCCTCAGCCTCCTGAGTAACTGGGATTACAGATGTGTACTCTCCTTATTTATTTTTAAGGTGAGGGGAGACTATTAAGTAATTCAGAAAATAAATCTCAGAATGATTTGAACTGCTTAAAACGAAATTAACTCTTTCCAAACTAATAGCATGGAGTACGTTTCACAAACCATTCTAGTTTCAGGGGCAGACACTCCTGTATTTAGCAATCAGTTATCTTTATATTAGGCAAACATTATATTAATTTCCGTTCCTGAAGCTGCCTCTGCTTAGGAAGGTGGAGACCATGCTTGCAAGCATCTGGGTAGAAATAAGTGGTATCTGAGTAGATGAAGAGGAACACTTCCACAGTCTCATGCTTGACCTAAGACAGTAAATTCTTTTGTTTTGGTACCGGGAATGAACTCAGGGCCCTGAGCCACATGAGCCACATCCCCAACCCTATTTTGTATTTTATTTAGAGACAAGATCTCACTGAGTTGCTTTAGTGCCTCGCTTTTGCTGAGGCTGGCTTGTGATCCTCCTGCCTCAGCCTCCTGAGCTGCTGGGATTATAGGCATGGGCACCCTCACCCAGCAGTAAACTCATTTTTGTTGGAAAAAACTTCCTGATCTGATCCTTAGTTCAAGTATGCTCTTATGGTTGAAGTTTAAACATAGTAAAACCATGAGATCTACAACTTCGAATTGAAATATTTTTAGTCCTCAAACTCTGCAGGTGTAAGAGGAACATTTGTTGCCAAAGAAGAACCTCAAATATTGGTGGCCGTTGTAGACTGTTGGTCATTGGGCTTGCTGTGACATGAGGGGAGGAATCACATTCAGAGACTCTGAAAAATGACTTCAGTAGAGAGAAGGAAGTAAGAAGTGAACCAGGCATAGCAGAAGTTGAGCCTCCCCAGCGTGCTGTGCCAGGAGCTCTACCGTGAATTTAAATTCCTTTTCAAAGGTTTTCAATTCAGTTTTTAAAAGTCTGTTATTTATTTATTTCTCCTGGGGCATGGGAGAATCAAATTGCTGTTTTATGTTCAACTTTTTGAAATAAACATGGCACGTCACGGAGAGAGACATTTATGGTCTTCACTGAGGCCTTCATTCTTATCACAACAACAGCAACAACAAAAATTGCCAGAATCAATGGAAAATTGTTAATTGTTTAATTAACAGATGCAGAGCAAATGTGGAGCCCCAATAAATAAATAAATACCATTACTTTAATAAACTTACAGGCTAGCAACAGAATTAAATGTGGCGTGATTCAGGTGATCTGCTTTCCTTCTTCTTCTTTTTTTTTTTTTTAATATTCTTTTAGTTGTCAATAGACCTTTATTTCACTTATTTATACGAGGTGCTGAGGATCGAACCCAGTACCTCACAAGTGCTAGGCAAGTGCTCTGCCTCTGAGCCCCAGTCCCGGCCCCCGCCCCAGCCCCATGCTTTCCTTCTTTTTCACTGCGCACACATCCTATGTCTGTATGTGTGTCCATGGAGGAGAGACTGGTGAGTTTGGGGAGCTCTTTCAGTGCCATTGTGCCTTTAAGGGGATTCCGGTTCACTCTTTCCTCGAAGAATGTTAATTGAGGACTGCTGCTGCACGTAATGATAGGCCCGTGTGTTTCCTCAGAATATTTTGCTGTTTTGCTTAATTATATGATAGACTAGTTTAGTTTAGTGTGTCCCTTCTTTCCCTCTCCCCTTCCTTGTTTTACACTTTTGAACTTTTTACCTCTGTGGGAATCAAATAGTATGTGGAAATAGTCCTCATGTTCTTTAATCAGTAATGATTTATTTATTTATTCATTTTTAATTTTTTAAATGGTTTTAGATGAACACAATACCTTTATTTTATTTGTTTATTTATATGAGGTGCTGAGGATCTAACCCATGGCCTCACATGTGCTAGGCAAGTGCTCTACCACTGAGCCACAACCCCAGCTTTCAGTAATGATTTATAAGTGACTTGGTTTAAAATAACTAGATGCTTCTCAGTTTTCTCCTATGTCTTCCTCTTGGTGTTGTGAGATATGTGATTTCCTTTATTTCCATAGTGACAGTGAAGTGACTGCTCTTTGATGCAGTTCTCTAAGGGTTAAGTACCAGAAAGCCAAGGTAAAACCTTGTGATTGACTTACAGCTCAATTTGTGTCCACAAACATCTGTCTCTTCCAGCCCCTAACTCTATACAAGATGAGACATAAGCAAACTTGCTCACTATATCCTGTTTTTTTTTTTTTTTTTTTTAGTTTTAGAGACTTATGAAAAGTCCTGTGTTCAACAAGGGCAGGAGCAGATCCTTTAGAAATCTGATCTGGAGAAGACCCAGCCATATACCATTATCTATAGGTTTAATAAATGCTGGTTTGATCTTAATACATATCAGTATAATTTTGTGTCTGTTTTCCATAGACTAGCTTCAGTTTTAGTGGAGGGAAAGGCATTTATCTTAACTGCATAGATGATGACAACCAGACTCAACTGTAATATGACTGTGACTAAAGTAGGATTGTTTTAGAAGTTTTGAGAAGTGAGGAGCCTTTGCCATTTTGGAAAGAGATGTAACTGCTAGATGAGAGCTTGAAACTCTAAAACTAGCTATAAATGTAACTTGATTTTTTTCCTTTCTGATACTGGGAAGGAACATGAGCTCTGCGACGTCCAGTAGCAGCCTTTTCACAGAAGCAAGTTTGGCTGATTACAAATAACCAGTTTGCTTATTTATCATGAATTGTGGAAGACACAAATGTCAGTACGTATTGTTCATTCATTGTAACTTGTGCCAGTTGGCGGAAGTCTCAGAGGAGTGCCTTGTCCCTTCCTCTGTCAGAACAGTGACTCTGTGTTAAGCCAGGTCCTTCTGTGCATGAACTGAGAGATTGGCCTCACCATTAAGAATGGTCTCAGAGGCATGAATGTTAATAATGCACATCAAAGATCTCTCTTAAGTGTTGTCTGGAAAAAATGTTTTTGTTTGTTTTTTGAGTAATAGAAGGCTAATATTAGTGCTTGTTTGAATACTAACCATAATGCAATTAAAGGCACCAAGGCACAACGCAGATATGTATTAGTGATTCTAAAGAGTGAAATTTGTGAGACTGTTCTTTTGGAGTCCAGAAAACAAAATATCCTCTTCCCTATTTTCTCTGAACTCATTTAATTCAACCCAATAAAATATGGACCAGCTTGTAGATAGTTACTGGCTACTGAGAAATAAACTGCTTAAAAATACTCCTGTGTGGTGCTGAAGCCACTCGCCCTGCAGACATGACCGCTGAAGCTCCTGGATGGGAGCTGACTTTTCCCCTTGTCATGTTGCCATCATTTATGACTTCAAGTTCTTTTGTTTACTCTGCTTTTTTTTTTAAAACCCCCTGAACTCTGAGTTTGGTGTAATTTTATCTATTTCTAAGGTAGTCAAAACTTCCCTCAGAGTAAGACTTTTGTTTTCTTTGCATTGTACGCACCCCTTTGACCCACCTAGTGTTTCTTAGTTAATACTCTCCAGAGGTAGCTGCCAGTTACACCTGTGGTCCTTCTATACCTGCTTTGGTGCCTTCTTTTGATAACTTAATAAACCACAGACTATGTCTAGTTTTGACATATTCAAAGTGTCCTTGTCTTGCTGGTCTTAAATGTTTGGGATTTATAGCATGAAACCAATGCAGATTTCTGGTCCCCGGAACGATGGCTTGCCCGCGGCCTACCCCTCTGTGGGAAGGAATGTCTGTGTTGGGTGGAGTGAAGGGCGCTGGGGTAATGTACCACTTTAGCTGTATGTGCATGTGTTCTCTGCTGCAGGCTTGTCCATGCGATCGTGCCTGGAGCACTCTGGTTTCCAGGTGACAGACACGATTCACGGTATAGTATGAGACCTCTGAAGTTGGAGCATTCTCTACAGCTTTAATTTCTTTCTTTTAGTTCTTGGATTCAAGAAATGCTTTTTAAAGAGAAAATTATAATGCTTGTTAAGTAGCACCAGCTACAGTTTGTGCTGTGCTTAAAGAGGTACAGTGATAAAGATTTCAGAATGTTATATATTGATATATCACTTTTTAATTTTATTTTTTTGTCCAAGGCAAATCAGATCCCTTTCTTCTGTTTCCTCAGTAGAAAATGACAGACATTGAGTAATTCTAGACATTACTGGACCTGAAGTTGAGAATTTAATTGAGGTACTTCGGTTCTTCCTTCACATCTTTCAGCATTGTGGGAACACACAGAGACACACACACATACAGACACCCACACAGAGACACACACAAAGACACACACAGACATACACAAACACACACATAGACACATGTGCGTGTGTGCACATACACTGCAGTGTATCTAGTAGTAGTGTAGTAGTTCTTTTGGTGAGAGTTAGCAAACTTTCTTTCCTTTTTCCTTATCAGTTAGTGTGCTTTTTGTGGTCTTATCCGAGCTGGATGCCCATTTTCTTCATGAAGCTTAGCAGTGTTGACCTGACCCCACATGGAAGATATCAGGCCAGAGAGGTCACAGCTCACTTCCTGGAAAAGGGTTGTCTGCAGGTCAGCCCTTGGATGCCTACGTGGAAGTCCCAGCAGGCTTGGGTCAGCAGGTTGCCTGCATCAGGCATGATTCTGAGAAGGTCCTGAAGTGGCCTTCTTGACCGGGCTTTCGCTCACCAGCTGCTGCCTTATGTGGCCTGGAGCCTTTTTGAGGTTCTGGTTTCTTATCCATATTCATCAGATCTTCCAGTTTGAAGTTGTTAATGTTCCAAAAGATCAACTCATAGAATATTCCTTGGAAATGTGGGAGATTCTGTAGAGACTACCATCAAATATTAGAAGTCACTTTTCTATTTACATACTTGTGATTCATACGTGCTCATGGATGAATCACATAAGCTCCATTTTAGTTCACCGTTTTTTGGGTTTTTTTTGTGTGTGGTGCTGGGGATCGAACCCAGGGTCTCAGGCATGCTGGGCAAGCACTCTACCACTGAGCCACCCCCAGCATAAGCTCCATTTTAAATCATTGTGTATGGATCTCACATTTTAATGTTCAGTAAAATATTTTCAGAGAATACTGTAAGAAATTATAAAATCAGTAAGTATAGGATGTTTTCTCTCCTTCTTGTCTTTTTTTTTTTTTTTTTTTTTTTTTTAACAGTTGGGAGAAGGAAAGCCAAGGCCATGATAACATTCTGCATAACATTAGTGGGAAGAGTGGATCCCATCGTGTGCACTCCTTGCCCCTCCTCACCTGAGGTGGACCAGATCTGCATCAGCAGCAGGAATTAGGCCAGGGTTTGTTTATTAATTTTTAAAAAATTTTTAAATTTATTTTTTAGTTGTAGATGGACACCATACTATTTTTTATTTTATTTTATTTTGTATGTGGTACGGAGGATTGAACCCAGTGCCTCACACATGCTAGACAAGTGCTCTACCACTGAGCCACAACCCCAGCCCCAAGGCCAGGGTTTATGACAGAACCTTCTCTTCTAGAGAGTAGAGTGTGATTGAATAAGCGGGTGGCTATTAGAAGCCTTCAAACTAATGGATCCCAGTGCTATTCCAGGACCACAGGTCACAGTGCCTGGCATTTAGAATGTAGCTTCCATCACTCTTAGAGGATTGATAGCCTGGGAGTTGTTGAGGCCTCAGCTCAGGAGGATGGTCCTGGGTTAGTGGAGAGTGGATCGTTTTCCCAGCCAACCTTCACATGCTCTAGAAGTTGAGTCGGGCCAGCAGTTGAATTATTCAGTCATCCTTCCATGGGTCTCACAGCATTTTTGAAAACCCCACAATTTATGTTTTATGGAGAGTCTCTAAAAGAGCTCCTAGCTAAATGATTCACGTAGCCCTCATGTGGTGGGGAAAGGGTGATGGAGAGAAGAGCATGTCCTAGGTGAGTGTTGTGTGGTCATGCCTCCTCACTTCACTCCTGCATCTACCATCATGTGTGGCATAGTGGTTATTTCCTTATTATGACATTGCCTATAATTGGCAGTGATTTGATGTCTTAAATAGCATTCCGAGTTTATTGTGCTGGTTGATGATGTGTCATTCTTTGGGTCTGAATTACCATTTTTCCCAGCCTGTCCCAGGAGCAGCTCATGCAGTAGTGGATCTCTAAAGTCACTTTAAAAATGGCTCAAATAATTATGTGCTGCTCTTGCTGATTTACTTATATTCACACACCCACATCTAAGGAAAATTGATGTGCTACTTTGTTTAATCTCACAAATGGGGTTTTATTATAGTTATAAACCCTCTTTATTATTAATAGAGGAATCTTTTATTAAGACCTTAGGCAGCTAGTTGCAATGGTGTATGCCTGTAATCCCAGCTGTTTGAGAGACTAAGACAGGAGCATTCCAAGTTTGAGGGCAGCCTTGGAAACTTAGTGAGACCCTGTCTCAAAAAATTAAAAAGGATGGGGTGTAATTCAATGGTAGAGCATTCCTGGATTTAATCTGGCATTGTGAGAAAAAAGAAAGAAAAATAAGAAATGATTTTATTTCTGCTGGTGCCTAAAGATCTTGGATTTCTCAGCCTCCAGAACTCTTGAGAAATAAATTTCTGTGGTTTATAAAGGAAAAAAAAAAAAAAGAAGAAGAAGAAGAAAGAAAGAAGAAGAAGAAGAAGAAGAAGAAGAAGAAATGAGAAAGCCAGTGACAGGATAGCTTTGTCTTTTTTTTTTTTTTTTAATTTATGTGACAATTTACCTATTTCAGGTTTATAATTCAGAAGTTCTCAGTATAAATTGGGTATTTTTAAACATATTTTCAAGATGTTTTAATTTATTTTTTTTAATATTTATTTTTTAGTTGTAGTTGGACACAATACCTTTATTTATGTGGTGCTGAGGATCGAACCCAGGGCGTGCACATGCTAGGCAAGTGCTCTACCGCTGAGCCACAACCCCAGCCCAAGATGTTTTAATTTCTTAGGTCTTGAAATTTCTGTTTATTTTCAAAAAAGTACTTTATTCTGAGTAATTTCAGATCAGTACAGAAGGAGGCAGAAGAGTGATAAGCCCCAGGTGCCCATTATCCATTTCTCCCGGAGGACAGCCTTCTTGCATCTTTTCATCTATTTCCCCAGGGTTATTTTGAAGCAGGTGCCAGCATTAAATCCTTTCTTCTGTAAATATTTCAGTCTATATCTATATAAGATCATTTTTTAACAATGACTTATATAATGTTCACATAAAAAAAAATTAGGACTGGGGTGTTTGCTCAGTGGTTAGAGCTTGAGTTTAGCATGAGCAAGGCTGGGTTTGATCCCTTGCAGAACACACACACACACACACACACACACCACACAGCATTATTTAATGTTAAAAAACCAATGTCTAAATTCTAATAAGTGTAAAACATTTTAGTATTCTAATTTATAAAATAAAATTTGTATTAATTTGCAAGTTAGGAGAGTTTAAAGTCATACCAAGTATTCATACAATATATCTTAATATCTACTTCAAATAAATTTTTACCACTGAGGTAAAATTCCACAAGTCCCAAAATATATATTTCTTCCCATTTTCCTCTGACCTCTCTTTTGGCCAAGTGAGTGGGTCTGTGCCTGGCTCATCTAGGAGCAGGCCTCCACTCGCCTCTCCACAGTTGTTTCCCTGGTTTGAGGTTTCTTGGGCCTGCTCTTCTTGGTTATAGCCAAAGGGCACCTGTGCATTCTGTACTGAGGAAACAGAACTCGGGGTTGATACTGCAGAAGTCCATCTTGCCTTTGCGATGGTGCTCTTATTACTGAATAAGTCATGCAGCCATTGGGGTGGGATGGGACTTCTGGGGGTGGGGAAAAAATGAATGAAATTTACCTCCACTTCTGGTGATAACATGTTAAAAAGGAGTGGTCTTGGAACTTTGTAACGGATTGTTAGCCAGGGTTTGTAACCTGGGATGAGGCGACTTGCTTTTGAGAGCACCATTTAACAGGGAAAAGGACTTCTGTTAGCTAAATAATCCATTAACTGTATCTCCCTAAGAAGATACAGTTAGAGCAATAACAGCATAGGAATAACCATAGTTGTTTAGAATTTTGTGCAGGTCAAATCCCGTTACAACAAAATTTAGTAATATATCCAAATGTTACAACAAAATTTAGTAATATATCCAAATTCCTTATTTGTCTTAAAAGCTTTTCATACAAAGCGTTAGTATGTAATATGTCTGATTATAGAATTTAGGTGTGGGGTATGAGCAAGGCTGGGTTTGATCCCTTGCAGAACACACACAAGGATATAGCTCAGGGGGAGAGCACTGGCCTAGCATGTGCGAGGCTCTGGATTTAAACCCCAATCCAGACAACTCTGTTCTTAGCTTTCCTTGGAGAAAAAAGCATGAGGACTTTTTAAGGGCATTTCAGCCCATTCAGTGTTCTAATTAACACTGTATCTAGTTTCCCCACTACTGGGAATGTGGATGTGAACTTGCATGGTGCTGGGTTGCTCCTTGGAGCTGTTTGCCTTGTGTTTCATGGTGCCAGTGCCAGAGTGTTCCTTGACTCACTTAGACCAGAGCGTAGCAAGCATCAGAATTTGCTTGGTACTTTCAGGGTAGACAGACAATCAAAGGTGAAGTCCCTGTTCTTCAGGAACTTACAGGCCACCCAGGAGAGATCACGGAGGTGTAAGTCTAAGGGAACAGTGCAGCTGAGGGAGCAACCCTGCAGTTAAAGGAGGGAGTAGAGCTTCATGATAGCCAGTGGCTCCTCCTCAGTTTATCTCGTCATCCATTGACCCCCCTCAGCAGATGGATAATGGCATTTTTGTAATATTTTGATTTTTATGGTGTTCACTGTAACGGGATTTAACCTGTCGCATCTTTCCATCAGAGAAATGCAGATTACACAAATGAAAACATCATATATCTTCATTGTACTTTCTGTACTTTGTACCAAATGTACATTAAGCGTATGTTCCAGATGTTAGTGAATATGTATAAGTGCAAGCATTAGAAAGCCTTTAGCAGATAGCTTTATGAACATGGATGTTTGTTTACTTTTATACTGAGTAAGATAAACATGTACTGTTTATATATGACAAGCATTAAGATGTCTGTGGAATGCCATTCCGTGTAGGATGGGAGAGAGTGGTTGCTGTAAGTCACAAGGATTTTGAATGCTGCTAGAGTAGCTGGTGTTGCTTAACGTGGCATTTTTTTCCTGTCCACACTTTCCACCCTTGGTACAGGTGTTTTTGATAAAGCTGTGGAATGGAAAGGTATGTTTTCATGGGATGGTCAAGATCTGTTACCCTAAGTTACCAACCTCTTATTTTAAAGAGGTTTCCTTTATAGGACTCCTCTTGGGTCTGGCTTACACGCAGACTTTAAATATAACATAATTTTAGAGGCAATAGAGTATGAAATTTTGACATTACCCTTAAGTTTCTTACTTTGCTTTCCCCCAGTCCCTCATTTAAGGTTCTATGAGGGTTTAAAGCACTTGGGGTGGGGGGCTTGCTTTGAAGATACATGCTTTGTGCCGTGAAGAAAGAATGTAGCCTCAGAGCTGCTTATGGAAGTTGGTGATCTAGTGTGTTGTTAATATTGCCAATAATTTGCAATTTCATTGAGGAAAGTAATGTAAAAATAACCTTAATATATTAGTATATAAGATAACTTTAGGGACTTTGTTAACTTCACCCTGTCCTCTTTTTGCTGGAGCTGTGACCAGCTGCACCAGCAGGGTTAGACTGGGGGAGTGCCGGGTGTCCTGCCTGCACAGTGCTTTCTTCTCTGTCCATGCTCTGTGCTAACCACAGCCATCCGTGGGTGGATTGATACCCCAGTCCTTGCGCTTGGCTTGAAAGAACCCCATAACTAAATTGGTGAGAGCCTTGGCCTGCACTTTTCTTTAGAAGGCTCAATTGGAAGAGTACTATCTAGTGACTTTCCTCTAACAATGAAATTGTGAAAGGTCCGGAGGACGGCCATGAGATGCACAGTTCTTTGGTCTCAGTGGCACATCCCTTTTCTTGTAAATAGCTAAAGCACTTTCCAAGGCATTGGTACTAGTGCTGGAGGCTGCTTGTGCCTGTAGACTACGCCGGTCCCACGGCAGGCTGAGAAGCCCTTGTTAAAGATCTGTGGTGTTCGTAAGCCCTACTGTTCTGGTGGTTGCAGAGTTAGTGTCTGCTCAGTGTTCTCCATCTCACCGGAAGTGTTTGCTTTTTCTCATTCATAGAGGTCCTGTAATAAAGAGGGATCCGAACAAGCTCAGAAAGAAAATGAATTTCAAGTAAGTAATTCAGTCTGTTCTGCATGAGAGGTGAACCGGTGTCAGCCAACCTCGCTGCGCTGCAGTTCTGCAGGGCCTCTTCACTGCCCTTGGAAACACCCTCACCTGTCCTCCTTAGGGGAGAGCTCTTGGTGTATTGGGAGCCACCTCACTGAGACCGAGGAAGCAGTGGGGGTTCCTGGCCCCTCTTGAGGGTGCAGATGGTGGAAGTTTGATGTCTTTATGGCAGCATTTTCTACACGAGTGTCCGGGGTGCAGAGAGGTGGAGGTTTGGGGTGACATTTGTGTGTAATGCTCTGATGTGGAGGCAGCTGGCTTCCACTGCTGCAGTGTGTCTCACCCCTTTTCTTCATTCCCATGCTTCCCATTAGGGAAGCTGGTCAGTGCCCAGTCATTTTAGTGGTCACTCCATTTTCTGGGGAAACAGCAGACTTTGTTCCAGGCGGAAAAGGTCCCTAGACTCAAGAGACTGTGAGCTAAGCTGACCCCTGTCTGCTGAAACACATGCAAGCAGCAGGTTTGAGGTTGTCACCACATGGAGTGTGGAGGCTTAGAAGTATGAAGTCTGGGGTGAGGATCTCCATACCTGGAGTGAAGTGTTTTTTTATGTTGTTCTTTTTTAATTATTTTTGGTGGTGCTGGAGATTGAACCCAGGGTCTTATGCTCTACCACTGAGCTACACCCCCACATCCCACAAAAGTTTCTTTTAAATGCTGTCTTCCATATATGTAGACTTATCGTGAAGGGGGCATGTGTGT
Source organism: Spermophilus citellus (assembly GCF_964194105.1). NCBI lineage: Eukaryota > Metazoa > Chordata > Mammalia > Rodentia > Sciuridae > Spermophilus > Spermophilus citellus. The sequence continues at coordinate 252,589,851 of NC_138183.1, read as the reverse complement.
GCACAAGAAGGGGGTCAGCATGACATGATCTTCCATCTGCCCTGAGATTCTAAAGTTCTGGAGGTGGGGGGGGGTCTTTCTGCTTCTCACTGTCTCTCTGCTGCTTGTAGTAGGGTGCTGGCTGGTTGCAGGGAACCTCTCAGGCTCATCCACCCCACCTGCTGGTATGCATGCACTTGCTTGTCTCCTGGACTTTCAGTCATGGCCACACCTCCTCTTCCTCCTCAGGGCCTATTGGAAAACCTCAGGCAGTGTGATTTTGCATATGAACTTTTGAGGAGAAGGCAGGTGGTTGGCAGTAAGAGTGGAGCAGTTGGTTTTGTTTCCTTATGGAGCCCCTTTGAGTCACCCATCCTGGCTTGCAGAACCCCTATTCTGAACATTCATCCAGAGCCTCACTGTCCCACAGGACCTTCACTCATGGCCCTAGGGCCATCTATCACCTCTCAAGTGCTTCTGTGCCACAGGTGGAGCTGGTGTCTTCCTGTTCGTCCTCTTCCCTGCTTCTAACCATTTCTCCTCCACTAGGAACCCCTTTCCCTTTGAGGCTCATGCTTTGTGCTGTCAGTCCTCCCCAATGGTAGCTCTTGTCTCTGGGCTTGCCCATTACTTGTGTGTTGGAGACCCCAGTCCACAGCTCAGTTTGAATTCATTCTGGTTCTCGCCATCATTCTCTGGCCTCTGCATTCTGACCTCCTCATCCCTAATGGTCTTTCCTTCTGTTCCTCCTGTTATTTGCTCCCATGGGAAACTGTGTCCCTTATGGCAGGCCAGCTTCAGTAGCCTGCCTGGGTACCTCTGCAGCTATCTGGCTGTCATCAAACCTCCATTCTAGAGCGTGGGTAGCAACTACCCTCTCACTCCCAGCCCTCCAGTCTCCTCATCTGTCCTGTCCAGCTGAACACCCGGCTCTGCTGCCACAGGTCTTGCCTTCCACGTGTTCTCAACTTTCTCCTCATGCTTCCTGTCACGTGCTCCTTGAAACCCCGACCCTGCTGAGCCCAGCTACTGCCACTCCTCCTCTGTGCAGTGTCCAGGCAGCCAGGGCTGCTAGAGAAGAGCCACACAGTTGGGAGGGTGGTCTGGTTCCAGGGCTCTGGTGCCCAACCTCAGGGGTGCACCACTGCCTGGGACCTGCTTAAGGTCTCCAGGAGGTTAGGCTCTGCTTCTGTATCTGGGAGGTCTGTTCCAGAACTGGGTCCTTTGGACCTCCCCGTTTCAGAAAGTAGAACCTGGTTCTTTGATGACTGCCAATCTCTTGTCCCTCATCTGTCCACCACAAGCCCTCTGCATTGGCACTTTTCACTGACTGTTGCTACTAAAGGGTGTTTGTGCCCCACACTTGACCTCCTTTCTTATTTGGCCCTGACTTCCCCATTCACTGTCCCCTTCACTTCCTGATAACAGGGCTATCGGCGGTAGTGCCCTGCCTGCTCCCACCATTTATGCTCTTGTTCCTGACAAGATTTCTCTTTCCTTTTTTAAAAAATATATTTTGATTTTTATTTATTTTTATTGGGTGGGGTTTATGTTGTTGTTTTAGTCCTGAAGGGTGGAAGCCAGAGCCCTGGGAATGCAGCCCCCAGCAGGTTTTCTTGAGACAGAATCTGTTGTCTCTACTTTCTTACTTCCCAATCTCCTTTCTCAGAAAAGAGATTTGGAACAAATAATAAACATAGTACAGAGAGTTCCCAGGCACCCCTTCCCTGGCTTCCTCGAGGTTCTCATTTTACACAGCCACAGTATGGTGATCGAAACCGGGTCCTTGAGTCTGCTGCAGTAGTACTAACCAAACGCAGACCTTATTGGAATTTCAGAAGATTTTTCCCTGATGTTTCTTTTGTTCTATTCCAGGGTTTAGTCAGAATCCCAGCGTTGCATTCGATGGTTTCTGCTTGGTCTTTTTCAGCCTATACCAGTTCTTCTTACTTATTTACAGTCTTGATACTTGTGAAGAATGCCTGTCAGTTACTGTGGAGAATGTTCCCTCAGTCTTGACCCCCTGCTTCCTCGTGCTTGGAATGAGGTCATACAGAACTTTGGTGATGTCTTCTCCAGAAGCTCACGTGCCATCATTCTTATTCCTGGGTGTCAAGTGTTTTGAATAAATGACCTAGTGTAGATGAAGTGAGAGTCCATTTAAACCCCTTGCTTCTGTCCCCCTTCAACTCCCTCCTCACTCCTAGTCACCCCTTCTGACATCATCACTCTCAACTTCCACGTTGCCAGATCCAGTGTCCTCTTTCCTCTCTTCCTGTTTGACCCTTAGTACCATTTGACACAGAGCGCCACCCCCTCCTCCATGATGGCAGGTGTATCACCTCCTTTGCCAGCACCCCCTGCCTCATTCCTCTTCCTGCTACCCAAATTTAAATCAGTGGATGGAGTGGCGGGTCGTGGGACCCTCTAATGGGATATAAAATGTATGCATTTTTTTTTTTGAGCTGTCAGTCTTGCTGTGTTGCCTAGGCTGGCCTTTAAGTCTCTTGGGCTCAAGTGATCCTCCTGCCTCAGCCTACCACGTAGCTGGGTCTCTAAGGTGTTACAGCACCGTGCCTGGCTTCTTGGCTTTTTGAAATGAAATAGAGTAGAGAATATTAGGAAGCTTGCCATGTTGTGAGGGCGTGTTGTTGTGTGTAACATCTGGTGTGTGTGGAGGTCGATGTGTGGAGGTCTTTTGCACTGCGGGGGCAGTCAGTTTGGAAGCCATTGCCCTAAATGTTGGGAGTTCTCAGTCCTAGCACTAGTTCCTCCTCTTTTGTGCCTGGGTGAGCTTGTCTAGTACAGTGAGTTTTTGTTTTTGCTTTATTTTTGGTACCAGGGATTGAACCCAGGGGCACTCAACTACTGAGCCACATTTCTAGCCCCTTTTTTAAAAAAAAATTTTTATTTTGAGACAGGCTCTCGCTAAGTTGCAGAGACTGGCTTTGAACTTGCGATCTTCCTGCCTCAGCCTCCTGAGCCACTGGGATTACAGGTGTGTGCCACCGCGCCTGGCCCTTTCTTATTTTTTGAGACAGGTTCTCACCAAGTTGCCCAAAATGGTCTTGGGCTCACTCCCAAGTAACTGGGATTACAGGCATGCCCAGCTAGGACTTGGCACTCAGTTCTTCAACCCAGGTTTTTCCCAAGCCCAGCCCTCTGCAAGGTGCTCCTGTCCGCTTCTATCCCCTGATTCCCGTCCCACCTACACTCTCCCCTTCCCCGTCCCCTTCCTTGAGTACACCAGACTCCCCTGCCTGAGAGCTGCTCATGGTTCCCCCTCACCCTTTGGGCCTCCGTAGACCTAGCTGTCCTGTTCCAACACCCTTCTGTCCCCCTCGTGGCAGTGAGCCTGTCTGTGGTCATGTTCACTCATTCGTCTGCCCTCTCTAGAACGTAAGCTCTGCAGGCACAGACCTGATGGTATTGCTCTTTGTGCTCTTGGTTACTTGGCACAGTGCCAGTATACACATTCATCAATGTGCTAGGGTAAATGTGTGAATGAATCTTTTTTGGGGGGAGGGTACTGGGGGTTGAACCCAGGGGTGCTTAACCACTGAGCCATATCCCAGTCCTTTTTTACATTTTATTTTAAATATTTTATTTTTTAGTTTTAGGTGGACACAATATCTTTATTTTTAATTTTTTATGTGGTGTTGAGGATCGAACCTAGTGCCCCGCGCATGCCAGGTGAGCGCGCTACTGCTTGAGCCACATCCCCAGCCCGTTTTTACATTTTATTTTATTTATTTTTTAATATATATATTTTTTTAATATTTATTTTTTAGTTATCGGCGGACACAACATCTTTGTTTGTATGTGGTGCTGAGGATCGAACCCGGGCCGCGCTGCATGCCAGACGGGCACGCGACCACTTGAGCCACATCCCCAGCCCCATTTACATTTTATTTAGAGACGAGGTCTTGCTAGTGTGGTGAGGCTGGCTTTGAATACATGATTCTCCTGCCTGTCTCCTGAGCCACTGGGATCATGGCTAGCCCAGGGTGTGACACGAAGGTGTGGACTGAGTCGTGCCTGTTGGCCCACTCACTCGCTCTCAGTAGCCCGCGGGAAGGGCCTGGAGACCAGTGACTCAGAGGGACCACAGGCACCCTCCCAGCCACTGCCCTTCTTGCTCATGTCTGGTCTTTTTTTTTTTTTTTAATTTTTTAGTTGTAGTTAGACACAATACCTTTATTTTTATTTGTTTTTATTTTTTTATGTGGTGCTGAGGATCGAACCCAGTACCTCGCACGTGCTAGGCGAGCGCTCTACTGCTGAACCACAACCCCAGTTCCCATGTCCGGTCTTTCTGTCCATTGTCTCTGTCCATAGATCCTGCCCTCTACACACTGTCCCCACTCCTCTTGATGGGCACAAATACCAAATTGTGGGATTCCATGAGAACCAAGCTTTGTTTACACTTTCAGAACAGCAGGAAGAGAACTGGGAGGTTCTTTAAGTCTTTGCTCATCTTCTCAGCACAATTTCTGGGCATGCATTAATTCAGCCAGCACTGAAGCAGAGTCTGGGCAGCGTGTCAGTCCAGATCCCATGACAGTGCTGCCCTGTGTAAGTAATGTCAACCATGATGTGCAGCATGCTGAGCCTACTGAGGTGTCAATCTACCTGTGGCTCCATTTCAAACTTTCAGGGATATTTCAGGTTGGATATATATGTGTTGGATGTATAGTTCCCACCATAATATCCTTCATCATGATTACTTTATCATTTTTTAAAAAATATTTATTTTTTAGTTGGACACAATATCTTTATTTATTTATTTTTATGTGGTGCTGAGGATCAAACCCAGGGCCTTGCATGTGCTAGGCGAGCGCTCTACCGCTGAGCCACAACAGCCCTACTTTATCATTTTGACAAAAAGTTGGGCTGGGCTGGTGGCATGTGCCTGTAATCCCAGTGGCTTGGGAGGCTGGAGGGTCACAGGTTCAAAGCCAGCCTCAGCCACTTAGCAAGGCTCTAAGCAAGTTAGTGAGACCCTGTCTCAAAATAAAGAAATGAGAAAAGGGATGGGGATGCGGCTCTGTGTTAAGTGTCCTTGGGTTCAATCCCTGGTACAAAAACAAAGGTGGGGGAGTGGAAAACACATTAAATTCTGACAAAATTCTGGGTACCTAGACAAAAGAAGTCCTAATTCTACTCTTGGAAGTGATTGGAGAGTTAGAATTTCGTGGGAGAGTCTACAGATGGCAAAGGGTTACGAAGAATCACCAATGGCAGATCGCCTGCTCTGGGAGCCAAGGCCAGATCCTCTTGTCCTACAGTGCCCAGGTTCTGTTTGCTTTTGCATTTTATACAGTATGGGAGGTGCCCGCAGTCCCCAGGACATCAGGGTGCACTGCCCACAGCAGCAGTTGAGCAGATATGGAAGCAGAGGCCACCTTGCAAGTCTTGGGGTGAGCTTCCTTGGAGAGTTTCTCCAGTGCTAGACTTGAGGTCAGACAGGACCCAGAGTGACTGTGCCTTCTGGTCAAGTGTGCTGTGAGGATCCATGAATGATGGGGATTAGGTATTTTGCCAACTAGAGAGATTGGTATTGTCTGTCTTTAAGGGTTTAAGCAATAAAACCTGTTTGATCAAATCCTGCTCGAAAATCTATTAATTTGATCAAATCAGTGCTCTATCAATGTTGTTCAGTACAAACAACTATAAATTATTAAAATGAATAGTGAAGATTGAGCCTCACAAGGTGATGGCTATACCATAATTGTGGGGGATTACTTACCAAGAATTCCACTTTGCCCACACAAGGTAGAAGTGACTGAATGACTCTTTGTGGTCTAATGTCCGTTGGAAGTAGCCTTTCTTTTTTGTTAGCGTCTCACTGTAGCATTCTGTCACTGCTTAAAGAACTTGTCTTCTTAGTTTCTCAGCTTGTTTTTGTAACGTGAGTGCTTTAAACAGTGTTCTCTGGGCTCGTGTTCCCCCACAGCACACTCAGGAAGAGATGAACTAGAATCATCTGCATATACCTGCTGGCTCCTTTCCTTAATCAGGTCAGCTTAGAAACTCAGTCAGGACCCTAGGAATCTATTTGTGCAAGCTCCTTAGGAGACTTGGGACTCCTGGTTGGAGGGACTCTGCCTCATTCTCCACACTCAAGATGGAAACTCTCAAGCTGCATTTTACTTTTGAAGGGAAAAAGACTAAAGAATGAGTTTGAAATGAGACAAAAGGAAGAATTTCGAAGGCAGAATGATTCTGGATCCCACATGACTCACAGTACTGCATGCAGGCTTCCTAGAGCATTTAGCAAGAAGACCAGCATCAGAGGAGGAACAGGTCGGGAAGAGGGCTGAGGCTAGAAACCCAGGAGGCTGTGTGCCAGTCTGTGCTTTGCACCAAAAAACTACACACCCCAGACCTAAATCAGGAATTCTCAAACTTATTTGGTCCACAGAGCAGTTTAGAAGGCAGAAGGCCTTTGGATCATTTGCTTCCCTGGAACTGTCTGGCACAAAGCAGTTCAGCCCTCATCAGAGTGCACAGTGGTGTGTACTTTGCTTAGAGGCCAAGGGTGAGACTCATATCAGTTGTGAATTAAGTGGAAGCCATGAAATCTCAATAGATATTTTCTATTTTTGGACCAGTGACCTAAATTAAACTTGAATTTTGAATCTCATGTAGTATAATGCTTGCAAGCATGGGTCCTACAAATGCCAGGACCTGTTCCTTCATATTTATCCTGGGGTGATGATGGTGCCAGTCCATGTTTCATCATAGTGGGAGGAGAGGAGGGTGCTGCTCGTGAGATGCCTGGCATAGAGCAGGCACTCAGTAAACACCTGGTTTGTTGCCCTCTGTTCTAGGGGGCCGAGGCTATGGTTCTGGAGAGCGTTATGTTTGCCATTCTCGCAGAGAGGTCACTTGGGCCAAAGCTCTATGGCATCTTTCCCCAAGGCCGATTGGAGCAGTTCATTCCGGTAAGATGTGTGTGTGTGAATGGTCAGTTGATGTGAGCCGAAAACAGAGGTGGACTCCATGTCTCAGCATGGAGAGAACCTGATGCTGTGGCTTGAAGTAAGTGATTTTGTGACCTGTTATTAAACTGGATTAGAAAATATATATAGACACACAGATTTTGTTTGTTTGTTTTGTTTTTGGTATATCAGAACCTGTTTCTTTCCTACAAAGACATGGTCATTCAAATTAAAAATATATGTGAGAGTCACCTTTGCATCATCCCGTAAGCTTTCCCCTTTCCCTTAATCCTTCTCACCTTCTGAGGCCTTCTTTGACACCAGAGTAAACCCAGGGTGCTTAACCACTGAACCACAACCCCAATCTCGTTTTTTGATTTATTTTGAGACAGGGTCTTGCTAAGTTGCTGAGGCTGGCTTTGAACTTGTGATCCTCCTGCCTCAGCCTCCTGAGCTATTGGAATCACAGTTGTGTGCCATTGCACCTGGCCTGGGGCCTTCTTTTAGAAATTGCTGGTGGAGTATCTGGGCTCCCAGCACACCTGTCACATCTCCTTCCCCTTGTCTCCAATGTCTTCCCTTCACTTTGGCTTTTCCCTGTTAGGGTCTCTCCTGCCCTGTCCTTCTGCTCCCAGGTGCCGAGAGGTTTAGAGGCCTTACTCAATTCCTCTATTTCCAAATAGTCAGGATTATTTTCCATTTCTTGATGTCTTAAAGCTTTTTTGGTTATTGTTTTTAAGTTGTGAATTGACAACAGTACCTTTATTTAATTAATCAACTTTTAAATTTGGTATCAGGATTGAACCCAGGGGCACTTAACCACGGAGTAATTTATATATGTTAGAGATGGGGTCTCATAGCAACAGGACACAGGTTGTGGCATCTGTGGAATTGATCGCAAGATCCTAGAAAATTTTGCACACTTTGTACATATCACCTACTACATGGTGGAGTTTTTTTTGTTTTTTGTGGTGCCAGGGATTGAAACTGAGCTACTCCTCAGAACTCCTTTTTATTTTTTTATTTTGAGACAGGGCCTTACTGAGTTGAGACTGGTCTCAAATTTGTGTTTCTCGTACCTCAGTCTCCTGAGTAGCTGGGAGTACAGGTGTGGCCACCCTGCTCAGCCTGACAGCCTTATCTTATTCTTCTTCTAAGTTTACATATTGTTTGCTTGGTTCAGTTTTTTTGTTTTGTTTTGTTTTAATTTTGAAACAAGTTCTGGTTAAATTGCCCAGGCTGGTTTCACAATTGTGATTGTCCTGCCTCAGCTTCCTAAATAGCTGGGATTATAGGTCTGCGCCACTGTATCTTACTTACCATAGTGGGTTTGTCTTTTTTTAAATGTACTGGAGATTGAACCCAGTTGCTTTACCTCTGAGCTACATCCTTAGTCTTTTGGGTTTTTTTTTTTTTTTTTTTTTTTTTTAATTTAGATACAGGGTCTCACTAAATTGCTGAGGGCCTTGCTAAGTTGCTCAGGCTGTCACCAAACTTGCGATCCTCCTGCCTCAACCTCCCAGTTGCTGAGATTACTGGTGTGTGTTACCATGCCTGTTGAGATTTTTAAAATTTCTGTTAAAATATTAAGTTGAACCACAAAAAATTGCCAGTAGTTGACTGTTTTTGATCCACAGATATGTCAATTTTATTTGATTCAGACTAATATCATACATTATTTTTAGTTTTATTCTTGGCCACTGCATTGGATTTTTTTTTTTTTTTTGGTTAGGGGGTGGTACTGCGGATTGAACTCAGGGGTACATGACCACTGAGCCACATCCCTAGCCCTATTTTGTATTTTATTTAGAGACAGGTTCTCACCGAGTTGCTTAGTGCCTCGTAGTTGCTGAGGCTGGCTTTGAACTTGTGATCCTCCTGCCTCTGCCTTCTGAGCAGCTGGGATTACAGGCATGTGCCATCTTGCCTGCCCACCGCATTAGATTTGAAGATTCTGTCCTTTTTGATTCCTGTAGCTGTCTTTCAAAGGGTCATGTGAGATTGATGATTCCTAAGAATAATAGTCTCCATTTCCCTTTCTGACTTTTGAGGAAGGAACAGATACTGAGATTTGTCCATCTTTTTTTTTTTTTTTCTTAGAGAGAATCTTTAATATCTATTTTTTAGTTTTCGGCGGACACAACATCTTTGTTTGTATGTGGTGCTGAGGATCGAACCTGGGCCGCACGCATGCCAGGTGAGCGCGCTACCGCTTGAGCCCCAGCCCCAGCCCAGATTTGTCCATCTTTGAGGAGATTAATTTTTTAAACATTTAAAAATATTTTTGGGCCTGGGGATGTGGCTCAAGCGGTAATGCGCTCTCCTGGCATGCGTGCGGCCCGGGTTCGATCCTCAGCACCACATACAAACAAAGATGTTGTGTCCGCCGAAAAGTAAAAAATAAAATATTTAAAAAATTCTCTCTCTCCTCTCTCCCCTCCCCCCCCCTCAAAAATAAATAAATAAATAATATTTTTGTAGTTGTAGATGGACAGAATGCCTTTATTTTATTTGTTTATTTTTATGTAGTGCTGAGGATGGAGCCCAGGGCCTCACATGTGCTAGGCAAGCGCTCTATACTGAGCTGCAGCCCCAGCCTGAGCAGGTTAACTTTAAATTTTCCACAGTACCAAACAAATTACAGCCACGCGCTGCATAGCACTTTAGTCAACAGTAGACTACATGTATGACAGTGGTCCCAGGAGATTATGATGGCATGGAAGGATTTTTTTTTTGCTGTGTGACATTGTGTCAGAGTTGAGCACTCTACACTCTACACATGTATGGTGATGCTGAAGTGAACACTGTGCTAGCAGTCACATTGAATATACTTTTATACATGCATGTACAGTTATGTGCAGCACATAATAATTTCATAACAACAACTTAGGCTGTTACTGGTTATGTATTTACTATACTATTTGTTGTTGTTTTAGAGCTTCCACCTTCTACTGAGAAGACACTGTAGAGTGTGCTGTAGGCCGGCAGCAGCCTGCCCCCGCCTGCCTGCCTCTTGTGCTTGATCTAATCTGGTTTTGGTCCTTGCAGCCCTTGAGCAGCAGGCTGAACCACAGACCAGGTGTGCCACAGCCCAGGTGTGCCACAGGCAACGCACCACATTTCTGGGAATGTGTTCCGTCATCAATGGGCATATGATGCTGGCCCTTAAAAAAGCCACAGGAGGTGCCTTAAGAAGGCCGAGCATCCTCCACTGGAGGCTGAGCTTCCTGTCCGGATTGTGGCATGGCTGTTGAGAATGTCGTGGAACATGACATTCCTGAGTTGAGTGGGAAAAGGAGCCTGGTGCCTTCAGGGCTCTCAGCACACAGCACCTGGGTTAGATGCACTAAGTGGGGAGCACGTCCCTGGCCCTGTGCCCTCTGTGTTGTGCCTTTAGAGACACGTCCCTTGGGGGTCTGTAGGGAGTAGCTTATGTGCAAGACCTACAAAGTCCCCTGGACTTCAGGCCCCCTGAGAACACTGTGAAAGAGCTGCCAGAATAAACGTGGCCTGCAGAGCCTGCTCTCTGCCAGGCCAGATGTAACGGACACAGTGAGAGGCCCTGGCTCCTGCTGAACTCATGGTACCCCCTGGTCAGCACTGGTTCTGACCAGCACACCATCCCACCGGTGCAGGGCAGAGCAGAACCCCAGCTGAGGCACGCTGCTGAGATCAGGGCTTCTGGTGCTGCGGGTGTGAGAAGGCAGAATCACATCATCATAGGAAAGGGGCTTTTAGTTCATTGAAATTTAAGGAAGGACTTTCTTAAAGTTAAAAGGCATTCATAAGGATGGGGTTGGAGCTCAGCGGTAGACTGCTCGTCTATATCGTGCGAGGCCCTGGGTTCAATCCTCAGCATCACATAAAAATAAATAAATAATGAAAGGTATTGTATACAACACACACACACACACACACACTCTCTCTCTCTCTCTCTCTTTTTTATATATATATATATATAATTCATAAGGAAATAGACTCTGAGAGGTGGCTTGCCCTCTTTGTGGAATTGCCATGGCAGTTGCTGGGTCACCATCTGTGAGGGCAGAGTGTCCATTCTGCAGGAAATTTTGTTAATTGGGTGAGACTGAAATGCTGTGCAAAAACTGACTTCTAATTTCTATGAATGTGTGATCTCATGCTTGTTAGATGACCTAGTAAATGTCAGTTTTTAACTCCCTTTTTCTTTTAGAGCCGGCGATTAGACACTGAAGAATTAAGTTTGCCAGATATTTCTGCAGAAATAGCTGAAAAAATGGCCACATTTCATGGTATGAAAATGCCATTCAATAAGGAACCAAAATGGCTTTTTGGAACAATGGAAAAGTAAGTGGTCCGATCGCTCAGGCCTCGCTTAGTTCTGTACCAGGGCAGGCTGAGGCCCTTCTCTGCTGGCTCATTGGTGCACCGGCCCTCAGGGGTAGTGTTTGTCTCTGGGGTAAGTTTTTTTTACATGGAGCAATTAATTCCTGGACCAAGAAAGATGACTTGGCAGAAATGCTGTTCCCCGGGGCGGGGGCAGAGCTAGCGTCCCAGAAAACCTTGGATCCCTAGTCACCACCCTTCCCTCTCCTTTCTGGTCTGGGACTGTCTAAGTGAAGTCTGAGAATCAAGCAGCGAAGCTTCACCTTTCTTTAACAGATACCTAAATCAAGTGCTGAGGATTAAATTTACTGGGGAATCCAGAATCAAACAGCTCCACAAGTTCCTCAATTACAATCTGCCTTTGGAACTGGAAAACCTCAGGTGAGAAATGACTTCTTTCCTGACAAGTGAGCACGTCTATCCAGAAATGTAGCTACTCTTGGTCACTAGAACTGTTGTCAGTTGGTGCTGGTGAAGCGCATCCTGTGCCTGGCATCTGTTGCTGGTTTTGCAGGGTGGGTTTGACAGGTGGGTCTTGCTGCCCGAGATACTCTCTTGTGTTCCAGGAAGGCTTCATGGGGGGGAGGCCGACTTTAAGAGAAGTAGTTTGGTGCTTGGGGCAGCAAAGTCTGGGGCAGTAGATTTTTTTGGAGCAGAAGCAGGTGGGGGTTTGCAAACTGATGAGAGAAATGGCTAAACCTGAGCTTTGGGGAGCTGTGCGAATCTTGAGACTGATCTCTTGAGTGGAGGCCCTGTACTGTTCTCAGGGTGGGGCTGGGCAGGCTTGCATACCTACATACATATCTGTCCAGGATGTACAGTCCCCCTGCTGTGCTGGGCAGTACGTCATGTGAGGAGGTGGTGGACCAAGATGTCATTTTTATTAGGCCAAGTAAACAATGACATAGTGTCAAGTTGCATAAATGCTGGGAAGGAATAGTTCAGAGCAGACCAACACAGAGGGGCTGCCTTGCCTGGGACAAGAGGGAGCGGGTGCAGAGAGGCCTTGTGCGTGTGGGAGCACTGAAGAGCTGGTGTGGGCAGTGGGGCTGTGGGCAGCCTACATTAATCCTCGACAGGTGATAGTGACACCTTGATTTTCCAGGTCACTGCTTGAATCTACTCCGTCTCCAGTTGTATTTTGTCACAATGACTGTCAGGAAGGTAAGAATCATCATGTAATGCTACAGATGGAATTTGTGTGTATGCTCTATGTGTGATAAACACCAGATGGCCATCACAGGACTATTTGATACATCAGATTATGCTGCAGTGACAGTACGTATTGGGTAACTATTAAAAAGAATTCAGGCTAGGCTGATGGCATATGCCTGTAATCCCAGTTGCTCGGGAGGCTGAGGCAGGAGGACTGTAAAGTTCAAAGCCAGCCTCAGCAATTTATCAAGGCCCTAAGCAATTAGGCACTGTCTTAAAATGAAAAAATAAAAAGGTCTGGGGATGTGGCACGGTGGTAAAATGTCTCTAGGTTCAATTCCCAAAACCCCAAAAATAAAAATAGATGTAAAGCTCTCCTTATTCTTTTTATTTATCAACAGAAAAATCTCTAGGCTATATTAAGAGGAAAAAAGCAAGTTTTAGAAAAACAGAGTATCATTCCACTTCTATTAAAATGTTGACATGGAAAAAAATCTGAAAGATTTTTCACTAAATGTGGGACTTGGACTAAGGACTTAAATGTTCTGAGGCGCATGTTGCTGTCTGGTTTGTGGTGAGCGCCCGGGGCTTCCTTGTCCTGCAGCAGCTGGCAGACCAGGAGTAGCCATGCAGGCCCCTCCTGGCCCACCGAGCAGCACAGGGCAGCTCCTCAGACCACCGTCTTGGTTGTCCCAGCCGGCACAGTTAATGACTGTTGGTTGCTCTGCTTCAGGAAATTACAATGCCATAGGGTCCCTTAGTGTCACAGAATTTTACCTAGCGTGATTTCCAATTTGGTCCTCCTTCCCTCCCCTCCTTGGTTTTGAAGCCACATGTGCTCTTCCACTGGATCATGTCCCCAGTCCTTTTCTCTTTTTTCTTTTGAGACAGGCTCTCACTGAGTTGCCCAGGCTGGGCTCAAACTTGCAGTCATCCTGCCTCAGCCTCCTGATGGTGCAGTTCCCACTGATGCTGCTGGCATTTCCTACCTTGCCTTGCTGTCCTGGTCCTTGGAGGTCACAGGTGGCTGTGGTCCCGCTTCAAGACCTTCTTTGCCCGGCTCAGCAGTTTGTTTTGTTTTGTTTGGGAGATGGGATCTCACTGTGTTGCCCAAGCTGGCCTCGAATTCCTGGGGTCAAGAGGTCCTCTTGCCTTAGCAGTTGGTTTTCAGTTCCACAGTAGCTCCTGGTCAGGTTCCAGCTGCAGTGAGCCACTAGTTTGAGCCCAGTCACCTTTGACCAATTGTGGGCTCAGTCGAGGGAAGCAGGGCACAGGCAGTTCAGTGCAGCCCTGGGGGCCGGCCACAGCCTTCAGTGGTGACCATTGTTGACAGGGCAGTGCACAGCACCAGTGTGGCTCTGGATTGCCAGGGAGGAGCAGGTGGGGATGTGAGCTGTATGTTTCTTCTGTGCTGGCGTTTGGGACATGGGCCTCCAAAGTTCCTTTGCAGTGCTCCTAGATGCAGGAGAAGTACATTGCCAAGCCTAGAGACCCTCACCAGGGACCCTGGGAGAGAGGGGCCAGACAGTAGCAAAGGGTCCACTGGCCCAGGTGCTGAGATGCTCGAGGGCTCACAGTGTGGACCTCAGGAGCATGGGCCTGAGTTCATGTCAGGCTGGCAGCTGACCCACCTCATTCCCGAAATTCTATGCTAAAGGAACTGTCCTTGTACGGTTGCTGCTTGTGCTGTCCTCGGGCTCAGCCTGTGGTAGCTGTGGCAGGACACCATGTCAGCTCCTCAGCTGCTGTGCCCTCGCCAACCACTGCCAGCAGCTCAGTCCCAGGGCTGCTGGGGTGGGTGTGAGTGGTGGTGCTTAGGTCATCAAGCTCCAGTGTGCCAGATGTCTGGGAGGTGCGGCCTTGACAGGAGGGAGAGGCCAGGCTGTGTTCCACAGTGAGCCTCCTGGTGCCAGGGAGGTGGCCAGGATCTGGATAGGTGCATCTGGAGTCTTTCCGTGTGGGGGGCCAACCCTGGTAGTAGTGCACCTGTGTTCCAGCTGCAGGACCCAAACTGAACTCAGTCAGGGTCCCCACAGAGGCAAGAGTCAGTCTCAGCTCTAAAAACGTCAGCTTTCTGTTCTAAGTCTTGCCACTCAAACCTTTTTGCAGGTAATGTCTTATTGCTGGAAGGCCGAGAGAATTCTGAAAAACAGAAACTGATGCTCATTGACTTTGAATACAGCAGTTATAATTACAGGTAATGTCGCACCAAAGGCTTAGCTTTCAGTACTGCTTTTTATTGTGATACATTATGAAATGATGTGAGGACAAGATGAGTGGCAAGCACCGCTCTTGGAAGAGAAGGCTTTGGCCAGAGTGGCCACTGGGCCAGGGGCTCTGTGGACGGAACTCGCCATTTCCTGTGGCCTGCCAGAGCCTCTTCGCTTTCTCAGCACTGCTGTAGGAGGCGTCTGAGGCGGTGGGGAAGGCCAGGTAGCAGCCTTGTGCCCTCCGCAGCTGTGACTCTGATGCCCAGTTGCTTCGCTCTGCTTGTCCACAGAGCTGCCACACCCTATACCCTCAGGAAGCCCGGTCAGGACGCACCCGCCCTTCCCAGTGAGGGCTCTGAGGCGTCAGTGTGCTCACACTGTGCTGTCTCCTCTTTCAGGGGATTTGACATTGGGAATCATTTCTGTGAATGGATGTATGACTATAGCTATGAAAAGTACCCCTTCTTTACTGCCAGCATTCTCAAGTATCCCACCAGGAAACAACAGGTAAGAGATTCATTTTTATGGACTTGATAAGTTAGTTATAGAAGTCAGTTTCATGCAATTAGAATGACATGTTTTTCAAGATGCCCTTGTAAAATTGTGTCATGATTAGGCAAACCCTTTTGCTCATGTTGAAAATGTTATTTTCTGTTAACGTGGATGCCACTTTCACACTTCAGCCTTGTTGAGATCCGTGCTGGAAATAGTTGTCCTCTGTCGGGGATAAGCACTGCTTGCCCACAAAGGAGCTTCCAGTGTTTCCCACAGAGCCCAGCCTGTGCCTTCTGGGCTTCTTTCTGGGGAATGTGACCCTTTCTCTGTTGGGTTCACACTGTGCAGAGAGAAGTCCTGTACGCCATGGTCAGTACCTGGAGGAAATGCCTTTAGCATGAGCAGTTCCCTTTCCTGTCCTGCACTACTGGAGGAGCGTCATTTCCTCCTGGAATTTCTTCCTGGGACACCCCCGTCCCGTCCCCCCCGCATCCCCACCCCCCACCCCACCTGTGGTCTAGACCACCCTAAGGCCTGAGTACAGGCTCAGCAGGTGGCAGTGAAGCTGGGAGGGCAGGAGAGAGCTCAGCCCACCTCCCTAGATGCCCCTGATGTACAATGACTCTGTGTTCTGGCACCTTACTAGTGGCAACAGCAGATCACACAGCAATCAGGAGTGAGGACAGGGTCAGGTGAGGACAGGTGTGTTTGCACTGCCACCTCGGTTCACTCAGGAGTGTCCTGAGCTGCACTCCTGGATTCCCCAGGAGGTGACCCATGTTCTTGGATGCCCTTTCACTGTGGCCTTGCTGAGGGGCCAGACACTGTGACTGCCCTCTTCTGGCCACATCTTGAGGCTGAGGAGGGTGAACCTGACGTGTGCAGAGCCAGGCAGCCAGGACTCCATGAGAAGGAAGGGCAGGTGAGGGGGCCTGCTTGCCTGGGGAGGGGAGCACAGCTTCGCCCTGGTCACAGGGGGACAAGTTAAGCTCATAGAGCTGGAGCGCTGTCCATCAGGACTGGCAAGCAGGCCAGGGAGGCATCAGAGGAGATCTCATTCTAATGAACCGCTAAAATCACACAGCAACATGTCATTTAAAGAAGTTCCTTCCTAGCTATATTTTCTGTTTTTTGTTGTTTTTGTTTGGTGTGGGGGGCGGGGTGGGGAATATGGGGGATTGAACCCAGGGCCTTGTGCATGCCAGGCAAGAACTCTCCCAGCTGAACTATATCCCCAGCCCCAGTTGTATTTTTTGAAAACTTTTAAGGTAGTATATGGGCATGGAGCTTTATAAGATAGCCCTTGTACATCTCTTGAGGTGATCTTTATTTCCTTTCTTTCATCTGTGCTGAAATAGTTTTAAATGTCTGGTCATTCTAGAGTTGCCAGGATGAGCTGTCTGAATGCCTGGAACAGTCTCGGGTAAACTGTTTTTCCTCCAAAGCAAAAACAGTTTATGAACATGTGTGTAAATAGTCTTGGCCTTGCAGGGTGGGAAGGCACACGCTTCCGTCTTGTCCAGCGCAGTTTCCACCCTGAGGGGACGTCTGCCAGCACCAGGGTAACCCAGAGCTTTGCTCCTGGGAGCCCCGCATGGCACACAGGCCATTTTGGAGAAAGGTTTGAAAGAGGTGTACCCTGCTTTAAGATCAGATAATGAAAAACATAAGTGTGGATTTAATTAAGGAAAAACCTGATTCTATCTGAATCACTCCTCCAGAACTAGCAGCCCCCACACCACACCCTTCCAGCAGAACCGTGGACACAGCCGCGGGCACAGTGCATGTGCACTCTGCACAGCGATGAACGGCGCCTCTTTTAACCAGCATTGGTCCTAACACAGTCACTTCTTTTTTAAGCTCCATTTTATTTCCAGTTACTTGACTACATTCCAGAATGACTTTGAAAACCTCAGTAGTGAAGAAAAATCTGCTATAGAAGAAGACGTGTTGCTTGAAGTCAATAGGTAACCATCCTCCTTTGAAAGCTGCGAGTACAGCTTGCCCCTTTATAAACTGCCTGGAGTGCTTGTTCATGCCCACACCTCATCCAAAATCAAGGCTTCTGCTTCGTGTGGTGGCAGGGACCATAGAGATCTTCTGATTCCAGCATCAGCAGCTAAGATAGGTACTGGGTACCGGGACAGTACGCCTGGTCCAGCCACATGCAGGACCCGGCTGTGTGAGGCTGCTGCCACTGTGCTCATGTGACACTCTGGCTTCTGGAACCAGTGGAAACAGAAAAGTGCAGACAGAGGAGAACCCACAGAAAGGGCAGTACCAAGGGACTAGGTGGGCCAGGGACCTCCAGGACGCAGAGGAAGGCTGGTCATGTAAATGACACTCAGGCATTGTTGAGGAGGAATGTGGATTCAGGGTGACAGAGAGGGCTGGAGAAGATGGCAAGTTTCACGCACTCATCTGCTTTGTTCCCCTTCTGTGGCAGGGAGGGAGAGGCCTGAGGGTGGATTTAGGAAGCCCTTGCCTGGGGAGCAGCGTCTCGGGGCCTGTGGGGAGAGGCAGCGGGCCGGCAGGGCTCTTCTCACTTGTGCCTACGCATTCACACTTGTGGCAACAGTGAGGCCACCATGGTCTCCGTCCCTGTGCTGTCAGTGTCCTGTGTGCTGTAGCCAGGCAGCTGGGTGTGCTCACTCCTGCAGGTCCCTCTGTGCCCTCTGACATGTAATCCCACCAAGTGGTCAAGGCATTGTCCCCATCCAGCCCAGATGGCTGGCCATCCAGTGGGAAGGGGCTTCATCAGGGGTGTGACAGGCACTGAGCAGCTCACATGTTTCTTCTGTGATTACAGGTTTGCCCTCGCATCCCATTTCTTCTGGGGACTTTGGTCCATTGTACAGGCCAAGATTTCAGCCATTGAATTTGGGTACATGGTATGTTCCGAGGCAGCTCTCATCTTCTCCTGGGGAAATGTTGTGACGCATGGGAGTGCTTGGAAGCAGCAGTGGCTGTTACTCGCAGAAGTGACCTGCTCCCTCAGACCCTGAAAGTGGTGACCTGGTGGCACCAGGACAGCATGGTTCTCACTGTTGCCTTGGGAGGTCACCTCACTCCTGGGCCCACTGGCTCTGCCACCCGGCTTCGGGGCAGTGCTGGGGAGGCCTGTGGTCTGAGGAGGCCTGCAGAGGTCGAGACCCTTCTGACATAAGGGAGCCTGAGTGGCAGAGTGTGGGCACTCCTCCTGCGCTGCCAGGGTGTGGTCATCTGTCCACTCCTGTGCCCACCTGTAGTGCCCAGCTTGGGTAGAAGCTGGTTCTTTTTTTTTTTTTTTTTTTTAAAGAGAGAGTGAGTGAGAGAATTTTTAATATTTACTTTTTAGTTCTCGGCGGACACAACATCTTTGTTGGTATGTGGTGCTGAGGATCAAACCCGGGCCGCACGCATGCCAGGCGAGTGCGCTACCGCTTGAGCCACATCCCCAGCCCAAGAAGCTGGTTCTTATTGATAAGTATTGGTACTTATCTCCTGGTTCTTTTTCAGGAGAATTGTAGCCAATTGGCTTGTAGTCAATTCAGGCTGTAATTTTAATGTTAAGAACTGTGCTTGACATTGACACCATTAGAGAAATCCCTGTGCTGGGGCTTCATCTTGAGGGAGGACATGGCACAAGCCCGGCCTATGGCTCCTTTTCCCTGGGGCAGGTGTGGGAGGTGCTGGTTCGTCTTGTCCTCCTCAACTTTGCACAAGGTGATTTCCACTTCTAGGCAGAAGGTTTGGTGATGTAAAGACACCATTAGGCAGATAAATAAGAGGAAATTGGGTTTTTTAAGCAGATTTGGAGTCTTGGTCAGATGACACTGTAAGATAAAGCCGACTTCAGAATAAGAAATATTACCAGAGACGACGAATGGCATTTTATAATAAGAGGACGTAAAATACTAAGTGTGCACCCAGCTGTCTTGTAAAAGACATGAAACAAAACTGACGAAACTGAGAGGAGAGAGGCGATGCAGAGTTAGAGTGCATGCCCCAGTCCTCTGGGAAGGGCGGGCAGGCGGTCATCAGCAGTTGCCGAGTCAGGCAGCTTCACCTGCTGGTCCTTACCAGGTGCTCGGCTGCGGGATCCACTCTTCCTGTGCTCAGAGCAGTGCGTGCTGTGCTAGAGAACAGGGTTTAATAAATCTTAAAGGATGTGTCCTCATGGAACTTAACTGATGTCTAGAAAAAGTGAATATCTAGAAAACAGAAGGCTATCTAGAAAATCCCCAGTGGGCACAGTGGCACATGCCTGTAACCACAGTGTCTCAGGAAGCTGAGGCAGAGGATTCCAGGTTTGAGGCTGGACAAGAAAAAAAAAAAAAAGAACACAATACCAATATAGGGTGTCAAGAGGAGGGTCTCTGCAGGTCTGTGTAAACTTATTTTAAGAAATATTGTCAGTTGTACATGGGAATAGTACCTTCAATTAATTGATTAATTTTTTAATGTGGTGCTGAGAATTGAACCCAGTGCCTCCCATGTGCTAGGCAAGTGCTCTACTGCTGAGCTACAATCCCAGTCCTTGTGCCAGCACATTTGACAGTGTAGATGAAAATGCATACTCTTTGAAAGATAAAAATGTCCAAAACTGATATAAGAAATGGCTATATGTTTATTAAACAAATTGAATTCATAATAAGAATGGGCATGGTGGCAGATGCCTGTAATCTCAACTACTGGGAAGGGGCTAAGGCAGAAGGACCACAAGTTTGAGGCTAGCCTCAGCAACTTGGCAAGGCCCTGTCTCAAAAAAGAAAAATGCCTGAGGATGTGGCTCAGTGGTAAAGCTCCCCTGGGTTCAGTCCACAGTCACACATTCTCCCACCCAAGGACCAAAGTAATTCATTTCAAAAAATGATGTGGGGCCAGGTGTGGTGGTGCTGGGACGCCTAAGTCCCAGCAGCTTGGGAGGCTGAGGCAGGAATATGGCGAGTTCAAAGTTCAGCAACAGTGAGGCACTGAGCAGCTCAGTGAGACCCTGTCTCTAAATAGAATACAAAATAGGGCTGGGATGTGGCTCAGTGGTCGAGTGCCCCTGAGTTCAATCCCCAGTACCAAAAAAAAAGGGAACAACCATAGAGTTATGGGGGGAAAAAAACCCTCTTGATCTCATGCCATGTACTGTAATTAACTTGAAGTGAACTTGTAAAAGGCCAAACTATTAGGCTTCTGTAAGAAAAAAGAAAAGTCTTATGATCTAGGCAAATATTTTATAAACTCCATAAAGCACAGTTAAAGGGGAAAAGTGTAGTGGGGAAGTCCAGCAGTAGTGGTTCCAGAACCCTCTCCCCTAATCTGCTGTGTCCAAGTCCCTGGCATAAAATCCTGCATGCATCTTCCCATGTCATTTTGGTCACCTCTGCAGTGCTTATGCTACCTTAAGATACAGGGCAGTGCTGTGTGACTGTTGTGTCACTGATGCCTCAGAGCGGCCGGGGAAGGTCTGCACGTTCAGTACAGACGCAGGTTTTCCCCTAGGTATTTTCAGTCCATGAATGTGGAACCTGCAGGTACAGAGAGCCAGATAAAAGGGAGCTCAACAAAATGGAAGCACCCCTCTCCCTCCCCGTTTTCTTCTTTTGCAGTGCCAGGGCTGGAACCCAGGGCGTCCCACGTGCTAGGTGGGCCACAAGTGGTAGCGCTCAACTGCTCATGGCACCTTTATTTTATTTTTGAAGTTTAATTGTTACGTACTGGGAATTGAACCCAAGGGTGCTTTATCACTGAACTACATCCCCAGCCTTTTTATTTTTTAAGACAAGGTCATGCTAAGTTGCTGAGGCTGGCCTCAAACTGGCGATCCAAATGTCCCATCCTCCCAGGTTGCTGGGGTTGCAGGTGTGCGCCACCACAGCCACACCTTCAGTTTCAATAAACCTAAGCGGGAAATTGCACAGTGCTGATGGGCAGGTGCTGACATAAACAGGATTTGTCAGCTCGGCAGAGTGGGACCCGGGGAAGGAGCGGGTCCCTGGTCTGCACAGCACAGAGGACTCTCAGGTGCCAGAACCAACATGCTGTGGTTTTGGTTCTGCTCTAGGACTGAGGCCTGTCTAGGGACAGGTGAGGGCAGCACTGCCTGTGCAGTGGGGGGAGAGGAGGGGTACTAACTGCAAAGCCCCAAAAACTCCAGGGGACCCGGGGCCTTTCTTGCCACAGTGGGCGTGTCTGTGGAAACTACAGTGTACCCTTAAAATGGGTTCATGTTTGGGGGATAGAAATCCTGCCTCCAGATTAATTTTTCAAAAAGTGACAGTGTAGCCAGGCGTGGTGGCACATGCCCGTAATGCCTGTGATCCCAGTGGCTCAGGAGGCTGAGTCTGGAGGATCAAGAGTTCAAAGTCAGCCTCAGCAGCTTAACAAGGTACTAAGCAACTTAGTGAGACTCTGTTTTTAAAAATATAAAAAGGGCTGGGGGTGTGGCTCAGTGGTTAAGTACTCCTGAGTTCAATCCCTAGTACTCAGAAAAAAGAAAAAGGTAACCCTCCTAGCGCAGACTGGATTGGGAGTAGGTCCTCAGAAATTGCTGTGTGTGCAGCTGGAGAGATGAGGGAGCAGAAATAGCTTGGCCAGCCCTTCCCCCGCAAAGTGCTCCTTGTGACAGCTGCCAGTGATTTTAGAAAATAGGGGCACCTTCTTTAGTTGACCTCTCTCTGTGTCTCCCCACATTCTGGGATCTTTGCTGTTAAAATTGGAATTGTCCCAGGGGTTGCCCAATGTTCTGGGCAGTCGAAAGGCCAGGTTTGTAGATGAGATCCTTCTGAGTGGCACTCGACAGGCATTAGCTTTGAGATAAAGGGGTGTGGGGACAGTGCTGAGAGCTTCAGCAGCTTTTGTCTTCAGAGCAGCTGCAGCATGGGCCACACTGCGCTGGGTGTCTTCTTGGCTGGGCCCTGGGCCGGCGGCGTGGGCAGGGCCCCAGGAGTACAGCCCTTGCTGAGGCCTTGGCCTTCCTTGTTCCTTGTCTCCCAGGAGTATGCGCAAGCCAGATTTGATGCCTATTTTGACCAGAAGAGGAAGCTTGGGGTGTGACTGGGGAGGAGCAGCCCTTCACCACTGGACTGTGGGAGACCGGGAGCCGGGCCCTCTGCGCAGTGACCTGCAGCACGAAGGCCCAGACGTCTCTGAACACAGATGTGTATGATAACGAAGACTATTAAAGTGGAGTGACATTTATCTCATCCCTTGTTGACGATCTCACTAGGACTTGGACGAGGTGGGGAAGCAGAGTGTAGGCAGTAGAACAGTAGATCAGCCTCTGAGCCCCGGAACCAGAGGCGGCCTTTCACGCCGGGCTGAGACTTCCGGTGGGCACGGCCGCCAGCGGGAGCGGACAGCGTTGCTGCAGGTACTTCGGTTAATGTTTTTTGGGTTTTTTTAATTTTAAATTTATCATTAATATACTGGTGAACGTTGTAACCAGGCTTCTTGTAGGTGACAATGTGATATAGACATTCTTGCTCCCAAGGGACACGAGGGAGTGGACACACTGTGAAGTGGCTCCCCGGGCAGCACCCTCTGGGCAGAGCGGCGGCAGCTGGAGAAGCAGGCTACACAGGAGCTGCCAGGAGCTCTGCGGGCAGATGGCCGCGGCCCTCCTGTGCCTGCTACATATGTTGATACGTGGACGAGCTTTTCTATGACTGGACATGACCTGCACCCGCCCCTTCTGACTGGTGTGCTTTGTAACTCTGGCTTCACAGTGTGGGGACCTCAGCCCCCAGCCTTTCTCTCCTTCCCTCTCCTGGCCACAGGCAGCCTCCAGGGAATCCTTCTGCGTAGGCTGCTGCCCTGGCCTCGACCAGCATTCCCAGCCCCATCCCTCACCCCCACCCCCACCCCCACGGCCTGGTGTCACTCTGGGAGACTGACGTGGGTTGTGGTGCAATGGAGCAGAGCTGTGAATCTATGAGCATTAGTGTCCAGCGGGGGGTAAATTTTAGCCGACTTTTTTTACTCCAAACTCTGAATTGTTTTTGTGCATATATTTCTGCTACCACAGAGATTGTACTACACAGATAAATAATAAAATTAAGACTCAGCCTCAAGCTGTTCTCTGGATGTGTCCTAACCTTGGGGAGGGCTCCTCTTACCTCCATGTGCCCATGGGAGGTTCTAGATGGCAGTGTCCTGCCCTAGCTGTGGGCAAGAGCATCTGACTCTCCTCCTCCTGTGACACTTGTCTGTTCGCCATGTTCTGGTTTTCCTCTGGACTCCCCAGTCCCCAGGGTCTGCCCTTGGCCCCAAGTCCCATGGGGCTCTTGCCCAGCTTGCTGGCCCTGGGACAGCCTGTTACTCTCCCTGACTCAACCCAGCTCTGTGCCTGCTGATTCTGCAGAGGAAACTGGGACAGTGGCTGTCTGGGGAGTGGAGCAGGTGGTGGGGGAGGCAGGAGGGGACTTAACTGTTCACCCATCTGGATACTCAGGATCTTGAGCAGGAAAGGATGTGTGATCACTCACCACTTAGGTCAACTGGCCCTACCCCAGCTCTCGCTCCAGCCACACTTGAACAGCCCCGCTTGCTTACAAGCCCTGGGCCAACCTAGATGCCTTGGGGTCAGGTCTGCGGGTGGTGGGCTCCTTCAGGGGAGTCCTGCCAGGCCGTGCAGCACCCTCACACCTCTGAATCCTTCCATTGAAGATGGTGCACAAAATTAAGCCACCCTGACCTGTTCTCCGTGAAGCTCAGCTGACCCTAGAGTGCCATCTGTCTGGGTCCTCCCCTGAGCCAGACCATAACCTTGAGAACTCAACCCAGCCTGGTCACTGCCAGTCCTCAAGGCAGGTGACCCTGAAAGGTGCCACCCCACAGCCAGCCATGTGCTGTTTCCATGGCAACCCACTGGTGTCTCCCCAGGAGACCTCCATTAGACTGTGAGCCTCTGCTGTCACAACCCCCCCCCCCCCAAGGTCTGCTCAACTCTGTTCCCCAAGGATCAAAGCCACCGACTAGCCCAGGTCCCTTCACAGCCTGAACCCGTGTTGCCCCCCGCCCCCACCCCAGCCATTCGTGGCCAGGCACTGCTGCCCCCTCTCTGGGCCCAGTCTTCCAGGCATGTGAACTACCACAGTCCCTTGCATGCCCACCTGGCCTCTGGGGTCCTCAACAGGACAGTCCAAGATCCAAGGGTCAGGCCCCTTTAGCAGCTGGCCACGGCCACAGCCACAGCCATCTCACTGTGCCCAGGGCAGCGCTGGCCTCAAAGCTGCCTTTGTTCCTGGTGCTCCAGCTGGAAGAACTACTTAGTAGCCTGTTGGCCTCTAAAGCACTGGCTTTGGCCTCCACTGGCACAGCCAGAAGGGACTTGGGGAGGTCGAAGCCCACCCCCACCCATCATGCAGGGAGGATGGCCTGGGGCAGGAGACCAGGGAGGGATGAGATGATGGCCTTGGGATGGGGACTGAGCCCCCTTCTGACCCTCAGGGCCCTGGGCAAGTCTTCGCGACTCTGGACAGCCCCTGCCTTCCCCACAGGACTGTGGCCCTGGGTGGGTGACCCATGGTCCCATGTGGAGCAGCAGGCCAGGCTTGGTGTCCCTGCTGCTCCACTTCAGAGTGCCTCAACCTCTGGGAACCTGTACAAGGTGTGGAACAGAGGTGCCAGCCACTCTGCATACCTCCAAGGACAGGGACCTCACTCCCCTGGCCTGGCTGGAAAGACAGTCTAAGCTAGAATGTGCTGGAAATGTCCCTCCCTCCCCCTCCCCCACAGTCTGGTTCTTTGCAGGTGTGTTTGTGGGGGTCCTTGCCCCCCACAGAGGGAGTAAGGGAGACAGGTATAGGGACTGGTGGAGGCCGGCTGGTGGAGCCTGGTACCCAGGGCCCTGCCCTCCTGGTCTCAGTCCAGCCCCTGGGGGAGGAAGAGGCCTGGGTGCGGTTCCTGGGCCTGGGGCTCTTTATTCCTTTTCTGCCTCAGGAAGGTAAGGAGGAGGGCATGGCCCGCAGGGGGCGCTATTCGTCCTGGATGGCGAAGGTGAAGGGGCTCAGCTTGTAGCCCGTGCCTGTGTAGAACTTGTTCTGGAACTCCACCCTGGGGGCCAAGGGGCAGGCTGGTCAGGGGAGCCCCCACCCACCCTGCCACCCAGCCAGCCCGGGTACTCACCAGTGCAGCCGCAGGGCGTGCAAGAAGGCAGACAGCCCTTCCATTACCAGCAGGATGGCTATGGTCATCACTGCGAAGGCGGCGAAGACCGGGACCAGCACCACAGACACCACGCCCACCTCCCCGCACAAGCGCAGGCCCACGCGCATCACCATGGCCCACAGCACCTCGGACAGCTCTGCGGAGGGAGCGGGCCGTGGGGTCAGGCAAGTGGGCACCCTCCAGCCCCTGGAGGCCTCCCTGCTCAAGGGGCCGGGGAGGAATACTGAGGCCCAGAGGGAAGGGACCTGCCCAGGTCACCCAGACAGCTGCTGTGTGTGAGCTGGAGCAGGATGTGGGCCACCCTGGCTGCCCACTCTGCTGCCGCAGACCACTTACGGGCGTGGGCCAGGCTCAGGGCCCAGAGGCGGAGGTAGGAGGCCGTATTGGAGATGCAGCCCAGACAGAACTCGATGGTGTGGATGGCCTGGTGCATCAGGACCTCGGAGGCGACAAACTGGGGAAGGGTGGCAGTGAGAGGGCTGGCAGGGGCCGGCAGCCAGCTGCCCCCTCAAGGTGGCACTGCACCCACCTCGGCCTCCTCTTCACCCCCTGGGCACCTCGCCTTCTCCTCGTCAGAGCTCCAGCCCTTCTCGCAAGCATCGGAGGAGTCCACGCACCTGGCCTTGTCCTCATTCTTGTCCTGGAGATAGAGGGTGAGGAGCAGGCAGTGTCAGAAGCCCCAGCACCAGGAGAGGCCCACCATGAGGGCCTGTTACCTGCCACGCTGGAGCCCGTGGGGAAGCCAGGGTCAGGGGCCACCTGACAGTGGCCTCGTCTACCAAACTCCCCTACCACGTGCTCCCAGCAGCTACCTGTTGGCCCACAGCTGGCCTCGGTGAGTGGCGGCTTCGCTGCCACCGGTGCAGCAGGTGCAAGGGTGTGCCCAGCAGCAGGACAGGCACCATGGCCAAGGCCAGGACCACCAATGCGTGCTGCACCACTTCCTGCAGCAGAGGTGAGTCACTCAGAAGTTTGGGCCACCTCCCCTCTCCCAGGCACCCAGGGGCTCTCCTGCCCATCAGTCACTAACAGGGACTGTCCCTCTGCGGGGCCTCAGGCCCACACCATGTTTCTCAGACGAGGACCCTCTGACTCTGGGTGGCCCAGAGTCAGAGGGGTCTCCGTGAGGGGTGTGAGCCACTGCCTGGGCAGCCCACCTGCCCAGAGTAGAGCGGCTGGTTGGTGGGGCTGCTGGAGAAGAGGAACATGTTGATAAAGTGGATGAGGATGCTGGGGGCAGAGGCAGCATGCGTGACGGTCACACACAGCCACTTGTAGATGACCAGGAAGACAAGGTAGCCAAAGAGGCCCAGCAGGAAGATGAGCTCAGGCAGGGTCTCCAGCAGCAGCCGGTGCCCTTGGCGGAAGTGCCTGGGGGGAGCAGGCAGGGTCACTGGGACCACCCCGGCCCCGCCCAGCTGCACACACCCCCTGGCAACTCCACCCTCACACGTGGTTGAAGACTCCGAGGAGCACCCCGAAGGCCATGTGGGTCACCCCCAGGATGACAGACATCTTCATCTTGAAGGAGTTGAGGAAGCTCAGGTGGTTGGTGGCCAGGCTCCAGACCTGGGTGGAGGGAGGGAGGGAGGGGCGGGCCACACTCAGGGAGCCCCTGCCTCCTGTTGCCCCGTTGGCCCCCTCAGGACTCTGCCACTGCCACGGGGGCCTAAGAGGGAGTGGTTGGCAACCGGAGCTCAAGCCCCAGCTCTTCCCAGCTGGGTGGCCTTGGGCCTGCAGCCTGGGCCTCAGTTTCCTGGTCTGTACACGGGATCACGCTAATGGGCACCCAGGTTGTCACACAGACCACACAAGAAATCACTAAGGGCTCAGCAGTTCTAGGCAGCTGCACCTACAGGCCTCTGCTTACCTGGTGATGGTGACAGGCCCAGCCAGGCAGGTGCTGGCTGTCTCCTGTGCCTGGCACACAGAAGAGGCTTGGCACCAGCTGCCACAGTTAGGAGTGAATGAGCTGAAGTCCCTGCCCAGTCTCCCTCTGGCCACCACCCACATGGTGCTGCAGCTGCAGGACTCACCGGGTCGATGCCAAAGGGGTAGGGTCCCAGGAAGACACCAGTGACATTGGGGTCCAGGGTGAGCAGTGGGTGCTGGGACAGGAACGCGTCACTGGGGCAATGGTGGGCAAGTGGTCAGGGCTGCACGGAGCCTGGGGGGCCACAGGACAGGCTGGGACCGAGGGTGGGCTGGGGCCTTGGCCTCACCTCCAGCCTGACTGGTTGGCCATGGCAGCCACGCTCCAGCCCGAGGGGAAGATGGTAGTGGCGCGGCTGAAGCACTCGTTGTAGATGAAGCCGGTGTAGATGGAGAACAAGCCCATGAGCAGGAGCAGGTAGCGGCCCCCAAAGAAGGTCTGCCAGATCTGGGGGGTGACGTGGTCAGGGGATGCCCAGCCCCACCACCCCGTCCACCAGGCACCCCCGGCCCGCACCTCATTCTGCGAAGTCCTTATGGCTGGCCGGTTCTCCACAAGCACCATGGCCAGGGCAAAGAGGAACATGAGCAGCCCGTGGCCCACGTCGCCAAACATCACGGCGAAGAGGAAGGGGAAGGTGATGATGGTGTAAGGAGCTGCAGGCAGCGGGGGGCAGGTCAGCCAGGACCACACAGGAGCTGGCATCTGTTCCCTTGAGGACCACAGATGACAGAGGCCCCCACCCCACCCCAAGCTTAGGAGCATTTGTGAGGCAGGGACACCACTTGGGATTTCATCATTTGCCACCGGTAATCTCTGTGACCTTGGGCTTGCTGTTTAACCTCTCTGAGCCTGTTTCCCCATCTGTAAAACAGGGAGAAAGGCAGGACCACTTCATAGGGTATTATAAATGAGTGTCCCTGGGCAGGACCTGGCAGGCCACAGGTTCCTGACGAAAAGTCAATTTTTTAATTTTGGGACAGGGCCTCCTGTTGCCCAGGTTGATGTGGATCTCCTAGAGATGATACTCTCACTTCGAGAGTAGCGGGGACTATAGGTGCGAGCCCCCACGCCTGGCTGCTGCTGTTATTTTTAAAAAGAGTGTTAAGCAGAACCACAGAAAGGACAGAGAGTCCAGAAGCAATCCTGGAGGCCACACAGAAAGTTCCAGAAGGCCAAACCAGTCAGTGAATCTCCCAAGTCCATTTCCCTTCAGTAAAATGGGGTAAGTTCTCATTTGGGTGCCAATTCCAATACACACACCCTACATGGGCTGAACAGTGACCCCCCCCCAAAAAAGATTTCCTGCACGCTAACTCCCAGGACCTCACCGGGAGAAGGGTTTTTACAGAGGTGGTCAAAAAAGATGAGGCCATCAGGGTGGGCTCTAATCTAACAGGGCCAGTGACCTTATGAGTAGGGAAATCTGGACAGAGGCGGACACAAAGGGTGGATCCCATGTGGTTGTGAAGATGGCCACCTACAGGCCCAGGACGAGGCCCACAACGTTCCCCTTCACAGTCTCAGAAGGAATCTGCCCACCGACCCTTGAACTTGGACCTCCAGCCTGCTGGACCACAAGGCTGCAGCCCCCCCACTGCGACTAGCTGCACCACCAACAGCCCCACAGATGTGAGGACGAGGGAGCCCCCCACCCCACCCAGGCCTGCACTCCATGGGGCAGCTGGGCCTCCCCAAGGCCCAGGCAGAGGGTCCAAGGGCTGTCCAGGGCGAGGGCCCTGTGGCTCTCACCAGGGTTGACCTCCTGGTAGCAGCCCACGCCGTAGGCATCCACGATGCTCTGGAAGCTGGCCGTGAAGCGGTTGGTGCGGATGAGGGTCGGGGGCATGTCCCTGCAAGCGATGCGGTGAGCCACGGCACTCACCCCCGCCTCGCTCTGGAATTCCCAGGAAAGAGAGATGGATGAGAGGGATGCAGAGCCTCAGGGACCCTGGGCTGACCCCTGGGAGGAGGTGGCTGGGAGGAGAGGGAACCCCCTCCCCCGGGGCAAAGGTGCTGAGAAAGGAGGGTGATGAGGCAGAGGAGGTGTCCGCGGCAGCGGTGGAGTGGGCAAGCCCGGAGCCCGCTGCTCACCGAGCTCTCCCGCAGCGCCTGCTGCAGGGCGGGCAGGTCTTGCGTGGCACACCAGGCCTCCGCGACGAGGCACTTGTGCGTGCTGCTCACGCTGCACTGGTTGAGGGCCAGGTACACTGCCTTCATCTTGTGGACCTGCACCTGCCCCCGTGGCAGCAGCTGCTGCACCTGGCCCAGCACCTGGCTCAGGAACCCTTCTGTCTCCCGGAGGACCTGGGGCCAGAGCGAGTGGTCAGCAGGGGCTGGGCAGGAGGCGGGCAGGGGCCGGTCGGGTGGGCACCCACCTCCTGCAGCTCCTGGCTCTGCTGCTGCAGCTGCTGCAGGGTCCCATGCCGGGCCGCCTCTTCCTCCAGGAATGGGAAGATGTGGCAGTGGAAGCTGATCGGGACGGGGGACAGTCAGAAGGGAGCTTGCCAGGAGGGTGGAGGTGACATGGAGGGTCCTGGGCACACAGGGCGGGCAAATGCCCAACCCAAGCAGGGAGGACTCTGAGCAGGCAGAGGCTTGCTGATCCAGGGTGGGGGCAGCTGGTGTGACCGGGTGGCTCACCAGTCTGTAATCTTGCGGATCTTCTGTCCAATCTGCTCACCCCAGTAGGAGATGAGGAAGGTCATCCAGGTCACAGGCTCACCCTGCGGGAGGGCTCAGGTCACCCTGGACTTCTGGTTCCGCCCAGGATAGCCCGGCAGGCCCCTCGGCTCACCGTCAGTGGGTCCTCCAGCTGCCTCTCGGCCTCTCGGAAGCTGGCGATGAGGAAGCCGCGGCAGGCTCTCCACAGCAGGCGCTCTAGGGCCGCAGCCTTGCGGGGCTCCACGGCACCTGCCACAAAGCTGCCAGCCAGGAATGGAGGCGCTTCCAACCTCCCGCCCTGGCCAGAAAAGGCAGGAGACCCCAGTGCAGGGCCAGAAGGGCAGAAACCTCCCAGGGCAGGGCCTGGGAGGAGGCAGAGGGCGAGCTGAGCCCCAGGGAGCACAGGGCCAGGCCCACAGGGGGCCTGACCTGCCCCCACCTGGGGTCAGGGCTGGGGCTGCTGGGAAAGGACAAGAGGTCCTCCCTCACTCACTTGACCCTCAGGTCCTGGTGCGGTCCCTGGCGAGGCGGGAGCAGGGGAGTTCTCTCTGAAGAGGGCCCATCGTTGTGGGCAGCAGCCAGCTGGGATTGGGAGACACCGTGAACCCGGGCGCAGGAGGGGCCTGCACACCTTCCCCGCCAACCCCCCCAGGCCGCAGCTGACCGGAGGGCCATGGTTCTGCTGCAGCACGGCCGAGTGGAGCTGCAACTGGTGCAGCTGGGCCCGCAGGGCCTGGTGGTTGCCCTGCACATCCCGCAGCTCCTGGGCCAGGCGCTCTGTCTCTTCCTGGATGCGCAGTAGGTCACGTGGCGGGGGTGCTGGCAGCCTCCCTTCGGGAGGGGGCAGTGCCAGGCCAGCCCGCCGCACCTGCTCCTCTAGAAAGGCTGAGCACAGAGGGCAGGTTCAGCAGAGGCCACACCCGCTAATATCCACTACTAGCTAAGGACTGGCCACATCTGGAGGATTCCAAGTGCACCCCAAACTCTACTGCCACCTGCTAACTAATTCACCAAGCCTGTGAGCCCCAGAAACAAAACAGCCCAAACCCCTGTCCCCAAAGTTCTGCTCCCTTCCTGGGTGACTCTGTGTTCCTATCTCTTGGCCACTGCCCAGCCCAGGGACAGAGCCTCTCTGAGGTCAGCCTGCAGGCCTGATCACTCTAAAGCTGTTGGTCAGACTAATAGGCCATAAAATAAAACCTATTCCATCCTCCCAGTCAGGAGGCAGGGGCTGGACATTGGCCACAGGCACCTCCTGGAGATTGCCATGGTGGGTCCAGGAAGCAGCTCTGCTTTGGGGGCTCCAGCCCTACACCCTGGCCTCCGTCCACCCGGTCCATCACTTAGGAGTAAGCTCTGTCCATGCCCTTCACCTGCTGAGAACCCTCATGGCTCCCAAAGTCCACAGCACAAAATTCCCACGCTCCCCCAAACCCTCTGCACAGCCCACCCAGGCCCAGTCCCAGGAGCACCCACAGATGGGGGCCTGCCTGCACCTCCTTCCTGTCTTCTACCTGCCCGCCCAGGGCCACTTCCATAAAGCCAGCCTGGGATGGGCCTGGGCCAACTCACTGAAGGTCTTCTCCAGCTCCTCACAGCGCCGAATGTCCACTGTGAAGCGTCTCTGGAAGGCACTCACCGACTCATTGAGCTGCGGTTGCCACATGGAAGGGTCAGTGTGTTCAGGGAGAGGTCCAGGGAGGTCCCACCCTGGGCCAAGGCCTCTCTCTCCTCAGGCCTTAGCCACCTTCTTCAAAAAGGGGCTGAGTATCCCATGAGCCTCCAGATCCCCATGTGCCTGGGAGCCTCAGGTGTGGGCTTCCTGAGGACAAAGGACCTATGGCCAGGGCTTCTGGGATGCATGTGGGACCAGGGGCGATTATGGGACAGGTGGGTCCCCATCTAGGCCTAGATCACAGCCCACCCCAGCAGCAATGCCCCAGGATGAAGGCCTTCCCCCGGCCCTGGCCCCACTCACGTCTCTGAACTCCACGAGCCCCAGCTCGCCCAGCTGGCTCACACAGGTGTAGGCAGCAGCTGTGGGCAGGAAGAGCTGGACCAGGACCACCTCCTCACTCCGGAACATGGAGCCCATGGTGCTGTGGTGGGGGGTGAGGTCAGGGCAGGCCACGAAGGCTCCCAACCCAGCTGGCACCTCCTAAAGCTCTGTTCATGTAGTTCAGAGTTGTGACTACTGTCCCCATGTGACCGAAGGGGAAAACTGAAGCCCAGGAAGGGGCAGTTAGGTGCTGAGATCACACAGGAAGTAAGCGCCACAACTGGGCATGAGGCCAGCCCAGCCTCAAGCTCTCTCAGCAAGCCCACCTGCCTCCACCCTGTCCCTTGTACCCACCCCAGCACTGGGGTGACACTGGCTCTGCTCACCCCTCCGTTCACCTGAGTCCTGCTTATCCCTAGCACCCCAGGCAAAGGGCTGCCCCCAGGCTTGCCTTTATTTATCCAAACATCAGCTGTGACAAGTGACACACAGGCCTGGATGGGACTTGTCCTCAGGGACAGCCAGCGCCCTCCCACCTTCCTGTAGTCTGAGCCCTTCGGGTGGGCGGCTCTACTTGTTCTGCGGGGACTCAGCAAGGCCACAGAGACTGGCCTGGGAAGGGTGTCTTCAGGGGTGGAGCCATCCTGAGGCCCCAGGCCGCCTGGCTGTATCCATCGCCCCTGGGGACTCAGGACAGGCTTCCAGGTGTTGAAACCAACAAAAACGAAACTGAAATGGCAGGAAGGGCCTGGCAGCGCCTTGCTCAAACACGGACAGGGAGAGGGGCAGGGTGGCCTCCAGTTGGCCCTGCAGATAACCTGCTGGAGTCAGGACCCCTCTGCCTGCTGTGCCCACTACTCTCCGGTCCCAGGGTCCCTCAGTTTCCTTAGCTCTCTAGGTAGCAGGGAGACAGACATGGTTGAGGACCACCCTTCACTCCCTGGGGAGACTAGTGTGCTCTGCCTGCTGTGTGGACATGACCTACATGTCCCTGGGCCTGGTTTCTGTAATTCTGAATAGGAAACCACAGGCCTGTTCACAGCCTGGGAAAGGAGTGAACTCTGAGGGCAGGCATCAGGGGCTGCAGAAGGGCAGGTTCCTGAACAGCAAAGGATGGGCAGGAGGGCCTGGCTTTCATCATTCAAGGACATGACTCCGGCCATGGGCAGAGGGCAAGGAACCAGGACTGGGGGCCCTACCCAGGTTGTGACACTGTGTTACACTGTGTGACATTAAGCAAGTCACTTGCCCTCTCTGGACCTCTACTTCCTCTTTGGGACTTGGCTACCCCCACAGATATGAGATGACAAAAATAACCAGAGACCCCCATCTTTCCCCTTCACCCACACCAACTCACACTAATCCCTGATGGTGATGCTGGGGGAGGGGCGATGGAGCCCTGTCTTAAACGGGGGTCAACTGAAGCCGGGAGACGCAAGGCCCAACATAACATGACCAGCTGGTGGCCAAGCCAGGGAGGAGCCAGGACCAGGGCTGCAGGCTTGGCAGTCCCAGCTCAGAGCGGGGCTGCAGACCTGGCCTCCGCTGGCTAGCCCCGTCCCTGTTCCCCCCGGCCCCTGCCCTAGCCAGGGGAGAGCCTGCCAGACCACACAGCGCCTCCAGCCACCGCGTGGTCTGCAGAGTTCAGAAGCAGCGACTCCTCTCCCAGCCTCTGGCCCCGGACTGCCAACCCTCCACTGCGGGGCTCGGGCTCTGCCACTTCCTAGTTGGGGGAGCTTTGCTTTCCTCATCTGTAGAATGCATCCCGCCCTCTGAGCAAGGCGCAGCGGGAAAACTCTGAGCGCAGGCCGGCAGGGGCGGCCTTGAAAGTTGCTGGGGACCCACACCCATCTTCCTGCCCCTCCTGATCGTCTCCTCTGCTCCGCCTGACGCCGCCGGCGGCCGCCAGCACAGCCTCCTCGACCCAGCTAGGTGGGGCGCCGGGACACCTTTCCGGGGCAGGGGCGCGGGTGGCAGGCGGAGCCGCGCTCCGCACACCCCTCCGGGGCGGGCACTCACCCAGCGCGCCGCGCCGCTTCGCTCTCTGCAGGGGCTGTGCACCTGGCCGCTGCGCGCGCGGCTCGCTAGGGCCCAGGGGCGGGGCCCGGGACGCCCCGCCCAGGCGCCT
The DNA here is from genome assembly GCF_964194105.1 of Spermophilus citellus. Taxonomy (NCBI): domain Eukaryota; kingdom Metazoa; phylum Chordata; class Mammalia; order Rodentia; family Sciuridae; genus Spermophilus; species Spermophilus citellus. The sequence goes on along the minus strand of NC_138183.1, from coordinate 252,555,836 downwards.
TCCGAGTCTGGCGCGGGAGGTTCGGGGACTGTTCAGGCGCGTGGGCCGCTTAATCACGGCGGAGAGCGGAGATAACTGACCAGCGGCGCCGGGAGGCCAGCCTAGGGAATGGGATTCCCACGCCCCTCCCACCTGAAGGGCTCGTTGGACCTAAGGCCCTAGGGTCCAGAACCTGGCCCTCCCCAGCACACAACGACTCATTCACCCTTTCTGCTTCTGACCACCCAGGATAGGAGGCTGAGCCAGGAGGGCTGTGCCCTTGCGGGGATGGGGTGGCTGCCCAGAGCACAGCAGATTCATTTGTGGCTGGACACATACTGTACAGGGGTGTCCTGTGAGAACTGTCAGTTCCAGTGCCTGGAAACTGGGACTCACCACCATCTCGCTGCCTGCACTTTGGACGGGCTGGACAGTACCCACTGGGGACCAGAGGGAGGATGGCCCCTTAGCCCTGGTGATCCTTGAATCACGCTCAGTGAGCAAGGGCCTAGAGGGTAGGAGTGTGGGGGAGAAGCCCCAGAACTACACCTGGAAACAGTCACCAGCACGGTCAGCATCCTCAGGAAATTGAGACATGTGCTTCCACTCCTCATCAGTGGGATAAGAAGGGCCTTCACTACAACCAACCTCAGTGCCAAAGGGCCCAGGTCAATCCTTGGGAGTGCAGAGGAAACCAGAACTCTACCATGGTCACAAAACCATGTTATGGATACACTCCTGAGGCCACAACATACCTCAGATCAGTGAGAACCTGGTTACTTGCTGATGCAGCTGCCCCAGGTCTAATTCAAGGTGCTAATGGTGGCTGGGAAACTAAATAGAAGTGGCCTGCCCCAAATTCTTGGCTGTTGGTGGGGCCCAAGCAGAGCCTGAGTCACTTCTGTATCAGGAGATGACAAAAGCCAGCCTGGGAACTAGGCCAGGTGTTAGTAGGGGATCTGAGCAAAAGGACTCCTGGGAATGGACTGGGGGCTGGGCTTCAGTGCTATAGGTTGTGGGAGACCAACCTTACATGTGACTGAGTCACACTTCCCGGCTGGGTGCTGAGGCGCTCAGTCACAGAAATGTGGCAGAGCTTTCCCCACCCTTCTTGGGTTCGAGGGTTGGTGTCCCCTGCATGGGTGTGTCTTGCTACAGCCCCATGGGTGAAGCTATGCTCACCTGTCCCTTTGTGATATAACCCCTTGCCCTGTTTAGGATAGAATCATCCCTGGAAGTGCCTTGTGTGTGTCCCCTTCTCTTACTGTGTGCTTGGGTGTGGCCTACCCAGGTGTCAGTCAACCTGTTAATAGTGGACAAGCCCCCTGAAACCTGACCCCTTGCCTCATTTGAATAGCTCCTGACTCTCTCTCTTCCTGTGGACCCTTAAGGTCAGAGGAGCCGTCACAGCAACCCCAAAGAAAAAGGTTCTTTGTCTCTTGTGCAGCCCAGTCAGCCCAGTTCAACTGGAGTGACCCCTGAGCCCGAGAACAGAAACCAGCAGCAGGTCTTCTCAACGCCTCGAAGTCCAGCGAGGAGACGGTGCACTTGGGCATTTCCCACACCATGGTTCATAAAACACCTCCTTGCTTTCCGAGATACATCTTCGGAGATCAGCATTTTGCAAAAAACAATTTTGCAAGTGATGGGGCAGGGGACTCAAGGCCTCTTAGACCCGAGTAAGTCACTGGATATGTGCTCAGTGACCTGGATAGTCACTTCACCTCGTAAGCGCCTCCCTACAATGCTTAGCACCAAGTTCAGGGGCTGCTTTGGCTAGTACATTGGCACTGGGCCTGTGTATAGCTCAGGGAGCTACCCTGCCTTAGTGGGACTGCAAACTGGGAAGTTGTGAGCCAGCAGTCTGTTTGGGGAACTTGGGGAGAAAAGGGGATGTGTTTGGAGGAAAGGCCAGCTCAGAGGCAGCAGGGCCTTATCATCTGCTCGTGACTATGACCTCAGAGCAGGCTTCCCCCTACTCCCAAGAACACCAATTGTGGGGGCAGCAGGGCCAAGGTGACCTTTGGTATTGCTCACCTTGGGGAAGGTATGTAGGTATCAGGGAGGTTGTGGCCTCTGGTGACCAGGAAGAGGGTCTGATGGGCCCATGGAAACATACAGGAAGGCTGGGCCAACCCTGCTGGGCTGATGGAACCCACAGGAAGAATGAAGCTGGTGGACCAGGCCCTCATCTGGCTGGAGGAATCCAGAGACCTTGGGCTGGCAGGGGACAGTTCCACCCTGGACACTGGATGCACGACAGGAGGCAGCTAGGGAGAGCAGGCTCTTTTATTGGGCAGCAGGGCCTGGGGCTGAGCTGGGGGGCTGAGCTGGGCGGGCGGGCACGTCACCGGTAGAGGTAGTCGGCCTGGATGTTGGCGGCGATCTCAGCCTCCCACTTGTCCCCATTGTTGAGCAGTTTCTCCTTGTTGTACAGTAGCTCCTCGTGGGTCTCCGTGGAGAACTCGAAGTTTGGACCCTGTGGCGGGGCAGAGGTCCAGCCAGGTCAGACCCCTCCCAGGACCTCTGCCCAGCCGCTCCCACCTGGGGCCCACTTACCTCAACAATGGCGTCCACAGGGCAGGCCTCCTGGCAAAAGCCGCAGTAGATGCACTTGGTCATGTCGATGTCGTAGCGGGTGGTCCGGCGGCTGCCATCAGCCCTGGGCTCAGCCTCGATGGTGATGGCCTGGGGGGAGTGGCCACTGGTCACCGTCACACTGCCAGCCATGTCCTGGCCCCAGGTCCAACCTATGTGGGGCTTGTTCCTACCTTTGGTGTCTGCGCAGATGCCTCTGCCCCTTGCCACCCCTCCTAAGGGGCAGCCCTCACACCTGCCACACCAGATTCTGTTTCTCTCAGCTCCTGCCTCAGAAACATCTTGCTCTTTGTTAATTAACTGCCTTATCTCCTGCCTCAGAATGCCCCCCCAGGGCCAGGCTGGACGCCCCCTTCACTGCAGATTAGCCCTAGGGCCTGGCCCTGTAGAAAGTGCCCAGTGACTACCTGCTATGTGGCGAGCAGCTCTCTGCCTTAGGTCTATTAATCCTCAGCTGACGGATGATCAAGCTGAGGCTGAGGGGTTTCTGTGCACCACGTGTGTGCCAGCTGGGAGAAAGAAAGGCGGCCTGGGGCCTCCCCAGCAGGAGGACCCTCAAGGATGCTCAGACCCTCCTGCAGACCTCCAGGAGAGCCACACTCACTACTCACAGTGGGACCTTTAGCTGTAGCCTCATCTTTCTATGCCCGTAAAAATGGACACATAACCTCTATCTGCTTGCGTTAACGATTAAATGAGATGATGGAAGGCGTGAGCTCAGTGCATGCCTGTCTGTGACCAGCACTCACTACCCAGAAGCCATGACTGCACTGGGGACTGAACCAAGGGGCACTTGTCACCGAGACACATCCCAAGCCCTTTTTTGCTTTTTGAGACAGTCTCTCTCTAAACTGCTGAGATTGGTCTTGAACTTGCTATCCTCCTGCCTCAGCTTCCCAAGTCTCTGGATGACAGGCGTGGGCTGTAGCCAAGGTTGTTGCATGAGGACACTCCTGTGTGCTCCCAGGCAGTGGGTGGAGGAGAAGCATCAAAGCCACAGCTCTCAGCCTGGAGGACCTGGGAGTGGTCTAGGAGAGACTAGCTAGGATGTGACCAGGAGCCACCCTGAGCCACAGATATTGGAAGGTGACCGCTGTGTGGACCAAGTGAGGACAGTCTGCTGGGCTCCTGCTGGGCACACCAGGGTCTGAAGCATCTGCATCTCCGTTTCCATCCCAAGAGCCCCTCCTCTAGGGAATCCTCCACCACCCAAAGCCAGAGCTGCCAGGGCCGGCCGCCAGGGACGGGGCCTCTGTCTGGGGGTCCAGCCCAGGGCAGGCACACACACAGAGCTCCTGGAGCCGATGCTACATCTGGAGAAAATGGACACCTCAGGCGCCACCCCAACGATCCTAGGCCCAAGCCTCACACTGCTGACCGACCGAGTCAAGCACCACACATGCCACCCAGCCACACAGGCTGAAGGCTGGCCTCTGTTGCCCACGACACTCAGGCAACAAGGCCATCAGACCCACTCCTGGGGAGGGGGTGCAGGGTCAGGCAGGAAAGGGACTGTCCATCAGGTTGCCTGTCCTCCCTCCAGGGGCAGGGGCTGGGCTCACCTGGGCAGGGCAGACGGCCTCACAGAGCTTGCAGGCGATGCAGCGCTCCTCCCCAGATGGGTAGCGGCGCAGCGCGTGCTCCCCACGGAAGCGCGGGCTCAGCGGGCCCTTCTCAAATGGGTAGTTGATGGTGGCTGGCTCCCGGAACATGTAGCTCAGGGTCATGCCCAGGCCTGTGGGCAGTACAGGCCTGTGTGTGGGCCGTCTTCCTCCCCAGCACAGCCTTGCCCGTTCTGTCCTCACCCCACCAGGACCCACCTCGGAAGAGCTCAGTCCACATCAGGGTCCTCGCTGCCCGGTCGGTTATTGACTTCATGTCCATCTCGGGCTCCTGCAGGTTCACATACTCTGCGGGGTGGCAGGCACGGGCCATGACAGGAGGTTCGGGAGTCCAGCTCAGGGAGATGAGGCCTGGCCTCACTCCTAGGCGTACCATGAGGCTCCCAGGGCCTGGTCATTCCCCACCCTTTCCCTAGCTTCCACAAGGACCTGGGACGTCAGCCTGGACCTAGGCAGGCCTGACTCACTCCTCCCTGTGCCTAGGTGACCCTTGAGCCCACAAGAACCCTCAAGCAAGGCTTTAAAGAGGAGCACGAGTGGGTGAGAGGCTTGGCCCCCACCTTCCCGTTGTAGAGGAACAGGCACCCATGACTCACACCGCAGGCCCCACTTAGAGGAGCAGTGCCACCACTCTCCCGCACCCTGACCCGGCAGGTCTGCTCCCAAGAATCTCAGCCCATCTGTATCATCGTCCTTCGTTTTTTTTCTGGTACTGCGGATTGAACCTAGGAGCACTTTACCACTGAGTTACACCCCAACCATTTTTATTTTTATTTTGAGACAGGGTCTCACTAAGTTGCCCAGGCTGGCTTCGAACTTGTGATCCTCCTGCCTCAGCCTCCTAGGATTGCTGGGATTACAGGTGTGCACTACCACGCCCAGCATCATCCTCGTTTTTAGAGGGGAAACTGAAGCTCAGGAAGGGCCCAGGCACAGCCAGGACCAGAATGGTGTCCTCCCTGGCCTCTGGCAGGGCCTCCATCAGGAAGCCTAGGCTGGAGGCCGCCCCACTACTCACTGTAGGTTGCTGCCACTGTGCTGCTGTGAAGGCTCCGGCCACTGGGATGTCCTACAAGGGAGGGGTGATGATGTGCTGTGATCTTAGGACAGAAGGGGCTTTCCCACCCCCAGGGAAGGCTCCCTTGGTCCTACCTGTGCGCGCAGCCTGGGCCAGGGCCCGCAGCAGCGTAGGCATGGTCAGGCAGCGCATCTGAGGGCATAAAAAGGAGGGAAAGTGCAAGATTGAAAACTGACCTTCCAGGACCCCTGGCACTTGCCCCAGGGCCAGTGGTGCCATCCTATGCCCTCACACTCCATTCCCTCGATGGCCATCTTGTTCCCAGGCACGTCTTCCAGCCCTCCAACCTGATGCAGCTCAGCTGGGCTAAAGCTCTGGGAATTCTATGGGCCCTAAGTTCCTTCTACATCTCTCCCGGCCCTGATTTGTCCTCACAAAATAACAAGGCCAACCACCACCAGCTTGCACTACAAGTTAACTCTGCCCCAGGTTCTACATGAGGACACTCAGGAACTGTCAGCTTGTCCTTGTGAAGTGACTCCCCCAGTCCCACAACAGGGGAGCTTCAGGGCTGGAAGCCACCTCCCGCTGGAAACCCTCTCCCAGCTCCCCGCTCCCAGGCCCTTCTAGAACTGTCCCCCAGCATACTGAGTGACCTAAGGTAGGTGACGCCACCTGGCCTCAGACTTCTAACCTGCAAATTAGGGGATCATGAGATTTATATATTGGGACTCATACACCCCAAAGGGTGAGTCCAGAGCCTGGCACTTCGCCAGAGCCCAAAAGGGACCCTCCAGGCCTTTGACCTCTAGCGGGCCCACTCTTTTGACCAATGGCTACAGTCCCGGGCACCCAACCCACCACCTTCTCCGACCTTCCCCATGACCTCTGACCCCAAGGACGCACGCAGGAAGACGCGGCCAGGCAGCGCATGCGCCGCGAGAATGCCAGCTTCCCGGTCGGCCCGCGACACGTGAAGGGCGCAGAGGCCACGGGTCCTAAGGGGCCTAGATGAAGCGTGGGCACAGAGTTTGCGGGACTGACGGGGACACCACACTCGCCCCCGACGCTGCGCTGCCCAGCCTGGCCTTCACGGCCGAGCCCCAGGCACCCACCTCGAAGCGCTGCCTCTCCTTCCCCAGCCGAGCGGGCTGGTCAGCGAGAGGCGGAGCCTATCCCTGGGCCATAGCCATTGGGTCGGCTGGTTTTGCCTTTTCCGCGGTGACCTCCGTGCTGTGCCCTTATTGGCCAGTGGTTCTGCCGAAGGAGGCGGGATCTAGAAGCATCTTTCCTCTGATTGGATGCGCAAAAGGAGGCGTGTGAAGTTGGGAAGGGCGCCGCCATGTTGGTTCGGAAAGACCAATACCCAAGGACCTCCGAGTGCTGGAGGCGGGACGTCCGGGGCGTGGCTTAGGGAGACGTGCGGGAGTGCTGGAGGCGGGGGAGCCGGAGGGCTAGGTGACGCCGCTGTAACCGCGGCGGCAGCCCCGGGCGCAGACGCTGGACTCGTGCGACTTCATCTAGTTCTCAGAGCTCAGTCTGGAGAAACGTTACTGTTACTTCTCAGATGAGGAAGCGAGGCGGGGACGTGTCAGGCCGCCGAGGAGCGGCGTGCGGTCTGCACCTGGACCGGTGGGCCTCGGGACCCGCCTCTCATCGTCTGCTTCCTCTTGTGCGCTCCGCGGTAGAGGGACCCTCGGGGGCTGCGGGCACTGAGTCGCCCCTGGGTCAGTCTTCGTGTGTGTTGGGATGGTGGACAGGGAAGGCTTCCTGGAGGAGGCGGTGCCTGAGCTGACATTAGGGTGGGGCAGGCCGGGAAGGACAGAGAAAGCTTGTCCAGCGCGGGTCCGAGGGTGGCGGCCTGGTGACTGCAGTCCTGGGAGAGAGGAGCAGAACAAGAGCCTTCTGGGGACTGAAGCAGATGAGGGACTTGTCAGCTACAGGTTGCCACTGAGGGGTCTCTGGCCGAGTGGTGGCATGGTTCTGCCTAATTTTGGAAGATTGGTGGGTAGCGTGGGGAGAGGAGCTAGGCCAGAGGGAGAAGTGAGGTGATAGTGTCCTGCTCGAGGCCCGGCCCTGGTGTTGTGATTTGTGTATGAGTTGGAGCAATCCCGGGGTATTACAGGTTCACCAGGACGTGTTCAAAGCTGTGACCTGGGGGAGGAGATAGGGCGTCAAGCAGGAGCCACAGGGTTTTGGCCCTGGTGGCAGATGAGTGAATGGAGCCCCAAGGATGAGCAGGATGGTGAGGAGTTGGGGTTGGACATGTTTACCGGGAGGCAGGCAGAGCTTCTGAGAGGCTGCTGAAGCAAAGGGCAGTGCTGCTGCAGGAATCTCAGCCCTGCCTGGAGGGAGAGGAGAGGGAGACAGCCCCCTGTCCCTCACCCACTCTGGCCCTGCACCCCAAGAATAAAAGGACACCTGGAGCTCATGGTCAGCAACTCGGGATTTAATCTTTGTAACAGTCTTCAGAGGTGTCATTTAATCATCTCCACCAGCACTGCAGGTGGGGACACTGAGGCTCACAGAAGACAGTGATGACCTGCTCACACAGCTTCCATGCTGTGGCCTGGACCCCATGCCAGGGCTCCTCTGCTGCACCCTCTGCAGGAAGGCAAGTGGCTCAGAGGTGCCACATTTGCTCTCTTCTTCCGGGACATGATGGATGACATGGGGGGTAGGGGCAGGTCTCTGCACTGTTCCTGTGCTCCCGTCCTCAGCCTGTCCTCATTATGGGGCAGCTAAGGGTCAGAAAAGGAAATCCCCCGGAGGGTGAGGCTGAGCAAGCTGCTCTGTCACCTGGGCGTCTCCTTGTGCCCTAGCCCACATCTCTGGCTGCTTCATGAGGGGAGGGAGGCTGGTGCCCCAGCACCTGCGGGCTCAGAGCAGTGTGCAGCTGCATCTGCGCTCCTCCATGGCCACCAATAGCACCCTCAGATTGCGTGGTGAGTAGGGAGGGTAGCGGAGGTCGTTGATCTTCTCCATACCCGGGCTTCGGAGCAGGCAGGCACGATGGTGGGAGAAGGTGTCAAAGGAGAACTTGCCATGGTACCTGCCCATCCCGCTGGCACCTGTAGAGTGGCATAGAGCACAGGTCAGGCCCTCAGTGGCCCGCTGGGGGGATATCAGGCAGACCTGGGCTCTGATCCTGTGAGCCTTAGTTTCCGCATCTGTTAAGTGGGCTGATCAGGGTTGGGCCCCAAGCCTTGCATTATAACCAGGACAGTAAGTGCTGGGGACACCAGGTATTGGGGCAAGCTAGGCACACAGTGCTCAAGGGTGCCTATTTTATAGCCACACTGCCCAGGGTTGACGATCAGCTCTACCATGAATAGCTGTGTGTCACCTTGGGCAGGTGACTTTAACTCAGGTTCATCCTCTGGGACTATGGAACCACCTCAAGGGTTGTGGCAAGAACTAAGCAAGAAGCCAGTCGTGGTGTCGCACGTCTCTAATCCCAGTGGCTCAGGAGGTTGAGACAGGAGAATTGCGAGTTCAAAGCCAGCCTCAGCTAGGGCTGGGGTTGTGGCTCAGTGGCAGAGTGCTTGCCTCACACATGTGAGGCACTGGGTTCAATCCTTAGCACCACATAAAAACAAATAAGCAAAATAAAGATATTTTAAAAAATCAAGGTGCTAAGCAACTCGGTAAAACCCTGCCTCTAATTAAATAAATAAGTAAATATAGGGGGCTGGGATTGTGGCTCAGCAGTAGAGCACTCGCCTAGCACATGTGAGGCCCTGGGTTCAGTCCTCAGCACCACATAAAAATAAATAAAATAAAGGTATTAATATACATCTATATCTATCTATCTATATAAATATAAATAGGGCTGGGGATGTGGCTCAGTGGTCAGGTGCCCCTGAGTTCAATCCCGAGTACCAAAAAAGGAAAAAAAAAAGAACCAAGCAAGTGTTCAGAGCTGCGAACGTGGTAAGCTCTGTGTTGTTGGTTTGCATCAGGGTCTAGGAAGGGAGGCAGACAAGGACCAGGTGAGGGAAGTCAGGGGCCATGGCCTGGGTGGAGCTGGGGCATCCTGGAGTGAGTGGGCCGAGGGATAGGGCACTCACCAGGTGAAGAGGGAAGGTGGGCAGGAGGAGCACTGGTGTGGGGTAACAGAACCCTGGGGGCCGGTGGCCTGTTAGGGCCAAGCTCAGTGGCTGAAGCAGCAGGCAGGAAGCTGGGGGAGGAGGCTAGAGTGGGACCCCTGGTCTGGCCTCAGGATGCTGGGAGTCAGGCCCAGCTTGATCTGGGGCCTCAGGGTCGCAGCTGGATCGGATATGCCTGCAGGCCAACCCCCACTCCTCCAGGGGCAGAGAAAGTAGGATGAGGAGTGGGACTGGCAGTGACCTTGGTAGGAGCAGAGGCTCCAGGTTGGAGGAAGGGGGGATCCAGAGCCAGGGTCTCCGTGTGCCCACCCCAGTGTGGCCTGCACTGCCAGGTGGCATTGCCTCAGCCTGTTGTGTGCTGCGGTGGCCCTAGCCACCCTCCAGGAGGGGTCCAGGCAGTACTGAGGTACAACTCTCCAGGCCTTGCTGCTGCTCATTCTGGAGCTTACTGTGGCAGGACCTTGACTGCCTCCTCGGCCTCTACCCTCTCACTGAGGAAGTGGGCCAGAGAGGGGAAGTTGCTGCCCCAGGTCACACAGGCTGACAGGCTTTCCGGGGCCAGCCCTGAGGTTTCCCAGTCTGGAGGCCAGGGCTTTGCAGCTGTGATGGAGCTGAGGGCAGGGGGCTGGCAACAGATGCCAGGGCTGGCCTGTGGGCTGCGGGAGGGTGAAGGAGTGCAGGCAGCCAGGCACGGAGCGTAGAGCCCCTGGGGCAGTGCCCGTGGACAGACAGCAGACCCCAAGCCACGCTGTTGGGAGAAAGGCAAGTTGTAGCACAACAGACAGGTGGCCACGGCTGTGCACCTGTGGGCCCACCTATGTGCGTTAAGTGCAGGCAGGTCTGGAAGGTTCCACTCCAAACCGGGGAGGAGAGCAGGATGGTCAGTGCAGGGGGCCTCCGTGTCACCTTCCATGTGAGGTTGGGCTCAAGCAGTTTGTGGCAAGAAATTCGTCAGGTAACACTGCTGCCACACACTCAGGAACGGCAAGAGGGCAGGGCTCCGCGGGCACCTACCCACTCCTCCGAAAGGCAGGCTGGCCAGGGTCATGTGCATGAAGCCGTCATTCCCGCAGAAGCCCCCGCTGCTGGTCTGGGCCAGCACCCGCTGGACCACCTGGGAGAGAGCAGAGTGTTCGAGGCTAAACCTGGCGGCTCCGGCCTTGCTGCAGAGGGTCCAGGGCCGTGGGCACGCCGCCCCTCACAGAGCCGCTGACGTGTTTCCTGAGTGCTGGCGCGTGGTCTGTGCAGCGTGCTGGGACACAGGCTCTCAAGCCCAAGGGGGAGGCAGGAGACAGTGTCACCTGGGGACGGGTAAAGTGTCATGGCAGTGGTGCGGTGCCACGTAGTCAGGGAGGTGTCCCAGGAGGGACCTGGTGTGCCTGCTCAGTCTCATGGGGAGGGGCCGTGTGGAGTGGGCACGGGGACACACGAGGACCTGACCCTGCGGTTCCACCTGTCCCTGGCTGACTTAACGAAGCCTTCCTTTTCAGTCTAGGTTTATCTGAAGAAGGAAATGGGGGAAACGAGCCGACTCTAAGTAGTTGCTGTGAGGTCACTTCACTGTAGCTCCAATCCTGGTGGCCCTCGTGACCAGCCTTAACAGCAAACAGCCAGGTGGACCGGTGCTGGCGGTCAGGGAGGTGGAGGGCCAGATGACCCTGATGCCAAAGCCCAGGTCCAGTTTCCTAAAGGTCAAGGATCCTGGTAAACAGGGTCCTTGGAGGAATGGCTGGTTCTAGAGTTGGGTCAGGAAGGTGCAAGGTGACCAAAGTTTGGCCATGTCATAGGACACAGGGGCCTCCAAGCCTGTGACACAGCCTGTAGCGCAAAGAATCAAGTAAACATATCCCTTCTACATAGATCATTGAAGACACAAATAACATGCAGATGATCTAACACCGCGCACAGAGCGCCCCCCACACTGCCTCCGTGGCCGAGGGCCAGACTCGGAGCCTGGCTCCAGTTCATGGTGGGGCCCCGGCAGGTGCAGCCTCACCCAGGAGCTGAGGTTTGCCCTGCTGGCCAGCAGAGGTCTCGCCACACCCAGCACAGCCTTGCTCCCCATAGCCCAGCACCCCTAATGAAGTCCTGGGAAAAACCAGGCACCCTGAGGCTGGGGACAAATAAAGCTGCTGGCATGAGCTGAGAGGCTTAGCTAGTGCATCGTTAGCTCCTGGAGGAGAAAGGACCTTCATGGAAACTGGTGAAGTCCCCAGGAAGCTGAGTGTAGTTCATGGAGATGAACCATGGCAGTTTCTTATTCCAACCCACGACAGGGCCCTTAGGCAGGGGAATCGGGGATGGGGCACACAAGAACTCTACTGTCCCTGAAGCTCTTCTGTAAGTCCAAAGTTATTTCCATATAAAAAGTGTACTTAAAAAACCATTGTTCAGACAGGAGGAGAATCTCAGGAGGGCTGGGTGAGGGGTGTGGGAGGGTGGTGGGAACTGTTGCCCTGTCCTAGGCTGGGGACACCACCCCTGTGCCCTGGGGATTCTCAGGCTGCTCCGTGGGCCTAAGCAGGGCACATTGTGGGAACTGCAGGTGCTTGTCCTATCCACACCCAGGTGGCCCCCTCGTGTGTGCCTCCAGAGCTAGGCACGGTGGCCACCAGGTGCAGGTGTATGGGGAAAATTGACTTGGGGACTCTGGACCCTGGAGAAGATCCCAGGGACATACTTCTGGGAAGAAGGACAGGAACAAAGCCAAGAGCCACCAGCCTTGAAGTCCTGTGTGACTGCCCCACAAAGGCTGTGTCCCTTCTGCTGCCGCCACTCCCCCATCCTGCCGGGCCGCACCTGGGAGCTGTTGGAGAAGGCGTACAGGGCCAGGGGCTTCTCCCGCCGGTTGATGAAGTCGATGGCTTCATCCAGGCTCCTCACAGTCACCAGGGGCAGGATGGGCCCAAAGATCTCCTCCTGCATCACGGGCTCCGTCTCCTGCACGTCCACCAGCACAGTGGGCGCTGCGGGTGGGCACGGCGACAGTCAGCCCAGGGCCACAGCAGGGACACCCCAGGGGAGGGGTTTCGGCAGGGCCGGGACCCAGGATGCAGGCTGGGGACCCCCTGGCCTGACCTCCCAGCTCTCCAGGCTCTGAGGACCTGGGTCCTGGCCTCTCGGGACCCAGATGGCAGGACAGACGGCAGGACGGGAGCTTACACCACCCTCCGGACCCTGGAACTGGGGTCCCGCTCAGTGGATCAGAGTTTGGGGTGAGGAGACAGCTCCGGGCCGTGGTGACGTGGGGCCTTGGTGTTCTGGAACCAGGCACCGGGCCGGGGACCCAGGCCTGGCCAGCAGGGAGCGGGGCCGGCTTTCAGGCGAGGCCCCTGCAGCGAGGAAGGCCCTCGGCCCAGGGGGCTGCGGCAGGGGAGAGGGGACTCACCGATGTAGAGCTCGCTCTCGTCGCTCTGGCCCCCGATGGCCACCCGGCCACAGCCCAGCAGTCCCTGGAGCCGCTTGAAATGCTTCTGGCTGATGATGCGGCCCAGGTTGGGGGAGCTCTGGGGGTCGTCACCATAGAAACGGGTGATGGCGTTCTGCAGGGCAGGCAGCAGGCGCTCGCGCGTCTCGGGGCTGCACAGGACGTAATCCGGGGCCACGCAGGTCTGGCCGGCGTTGAAGTACCGGAACCAGGTGACGCGGTTGGCCACGGTCTGGGGGTCACAGTCGTCGTCCACGTAGCATGGGTTCTTGCCCCCCAGCTCCAGGGTGACGGGTGTCAGATGCTTGGCAGCGGCGGCCATGATGATCTTGCCCACACAGGGGCTCCCTGGGCATGGGAAGAAATCACTCTGATTAAGCGGACAGCCTTGGCCTGGGGCTGGGCTCCTGGCTCCTTGCCTGGCCTCCTTACCACTCCACCACGCTGCAGGCCAGGGCCCTGCTCGTCTCTCCCCAGACCAGCCCCAGCAGTGCAGATGCTCTGGGGAGGCGCCGAGCTGCAGCCCGGCTGCAAGTTGGCCCCGGCTGCAGCCCATCCTGTGGGCCACTCTTCCTAAAATGCTAGCTGTTCCCCTCCCAGTTCTCCGTTCTCCTCTAGAGCCTTGGTGGCCTCTTACCAGCTCTCAGCCTGCCTGTCCCCTCTCTGTCCCCAACTCCCTTCCTGAGTTCCTGGATCTAGAGGGCACCTCACCAGGCCTGTGGCTCCTGCTCATCTCCTGCCTTTGCTCAGATGCCACCTGTCACCCCTGGAGCCTCCCACACTGGCCTGGCCTGCAGCTCCACGCCTCTCGGCCCCTGGTCTCTTCTCTCCCCTTAACGCAGAACTCCAAAGGTCTTGTCCTTCCAGCCCCTCTGCACCCCGAGGCCCACGTGGTGTCTGGCACTTGGTCGGTGGGCTCAGCAAACCTCACTGACCAGGGCAGCAGGAGAGAACGGAGCTCCAGGGCCAAGTCTGGGAAGGACTTCGTCTGTCCTTCCTTCGCCCTCAGGACGGACCTGTGACTTAGAGATGACTCAGCTTTGCAGATGAGAAAACAGGCCTGGAGAGCTTGGGGTGCAGCAGAGGTCCCCGTTGTCTGCAGCCTCTGTGCAGGCCACCTTGAGGACTGCGCCTAGAACAGCCTCTGGGGTCTCCCTGCCTCTATACCCTGGTCCTGGGGCACTGGCCTCTCACCCGCCAGAGCTGCAGGGTGGGTGGAGGGGCAGCTCCTCCCTCGAATGGGGACTACAGGAGCTGCCACCAGACCCTCTTGCTCCATTAGCCTCCCTGTGGCCAGGTGGGACAGGCACCGCTTTTCCTGAGCTTGACGCAGGGTCCGCAGGGGAGAAGGGCAAGGCTGCGTCCCCACCTCCCCTCCTCTGAGGTCAGAGGTGAGCTCAGCCCTGGGAGTGCTGCCCCGCCTCTGTCCTTGTGTCCCCTCCAGAAGCCCCATCCTGGTGATGAAGCCAGGAGGTGTGGGGACTAGTGTGACGGCAGGGGAACCCAGGGGTCAGCTCTCACCAAGGGCTTGGGTGCACATCCTGTCCTGGCCAGGGCAGAGTGACCCTGGGCAGGGCCCTTGGTCACCTGGACCCGGGCCTCACCTGTCTAGCCTGCAGTAGGGCCACTGTCCCTGGGGTGGGAGGCCTGGCACAGCTGGAGCTAGCAAGGCCAGATGCTTGATTCAGGAGACTGGTTGGCAGAGGTGGGTTGTGGACCCACACAGGGGACTCGATGCCATTTTGAGTGGTGCTGAGGGACCAGGTCCTGCTCCCAGCCTGGTTGAGGTCAGCCCCTGTGCACCCACCCAGCGCTTGCCCATTCGGGGCTGGGTCATCGGTGGCCGTTGCCTGCTCTTGGAGTTCAGGGATGGGATCCCCCAGGGCCTCCCCGCCTCACCTGTGAAGAAGATGTAGTCGAACCTGTGCTCCAGTAGCCGCGCGGTCTCCGCGGGCCCGCCCAGGGCCACAGCCAAGCAGCTCTGCGCCACAGGTGGGGGTCCCAGCTTCAGCGCCCGGGGGGGACCTGTCCTGCCCACCCCCAGCCCCCTGGCCTGACCCAGAGTTGCCAAGGCTCTAGGAGGCTGGGTAGGTTGGGGTCCCCCAGGGGACGGGGCCCCACAGGTATGGGGTTGAGGGGGTGGGGCCGGGCTGGGACTCCCAGGGACAGGTGCTCTGGCTGCTTCACAGAGGGAAGTTGGTGGGGGGTACTTAGCCAAGGTCACACAACTTGGGAGAGGTAGCACTGAGGTTGGGACTTGGGTCCTCTGACGCCAGGGGCTGCCTGTCCCTCTCACCTGGTCTAGGTATTGGGGCAGCACCTCGGCCAGGACCTTCTCAACGCTCTTGCTGATCTCGGAGGGCTTCAGGACCACACAGTTCCCTGCAGGCGGGAGAGGAGGGGGCGGGGAGGTGGACCCCCAGCCCACAGCCCTGCAGGCAGGTGCTGGCCCCGCCCACTCTCAGATGGAGACTCTGACTGAGGGGACAAGACCCATCTGAGGCCACACAGCCCTGGACAGTGAGCCCGGTGGAAGCACCTGTTCTGGCCCCGGGGGCCCTGAGACCTGGGGGCTGTAGGAAGACGGAGGCTCTCTCCGCTCTCACCTGCAGCGATGGCCCCCACCAGGGGCACCAGCGTCAAGTTCAGCGGGTAGTTCCAGGGTGCGATGATGAGCACCAGGCCGAAGGGCTCCTTGCGGATGAAGGCTGAGTCCAGCTGTGTGGCCTGGGTGGGGGTGAACAGTGAGGTGCCCGAGAGGCCACCCCATGGGAGCAAATATTCCTGAAGCCCGCCTGCCCGCCCCGACCCCCGGCCTCTCACCAGGTTCTTGGACACCTTCTCGTCCTTCATCCACGTCTGCAGGTTCCTGAGGGCCAGGTCGACCTCGCTCTGGCTGATGGCGATCTCAGACACCTCCGCCTCAAAGTTGGACTGCGGGAAAGCCAAGGTCGGGGTGGGCTGGGGGTCAGCGGGTGGGTGGATGGGGGACGCCACAGAACCTGCTGCTGTGACACCTCTGGGCTCACTCCACGCTCCATGCCCTTCCCGGGGACAGGCGCTGTTCCTGTGCCAAGATGGAGCAGCGACCAAAACAGATGGGCAACCACCCTGGGGTCCCATGTAGGGGACAGTGACTGTGACCATGAGGTCATCAATGGTGTGTTAAGTCTTGACGTGTGCGGGACTGGGTGTGAGAGTGTGCGCGAGGTGTGCTGTTTATACACTGGTCAGTACAGGTCTCCGGGATGAGGAGCCACTGAGCAGTGACCTGAAGACAAGGAGGTGGGGCCTGCATGCCTAGGGGTGGCACGTTCTGGACAGGGGTCCCAGTGGGGGCAGGGCCCTGCATGGCGGAGGTGATGGCCAGGTGACAGGAGACGCCGCTGAGCAGAGGGGGCGGGATCCGACTTGGACCTAACGGGCCGCGTACAGCTGTCTGCAGGGTGGACATCCATCTGTACAGCGCAGGGCACAGCCCCCTCCCTGGCAAATCTCTGTTCCCACAGCCCAGGGACAGGGACCACGGTCAGGTTTCTAGGGCAGGAGGGAGGAGACAAAAATCAATAGAGCTGAGTGCGGTGGCCACGCCTGTCATTCCAGCAGCTCGGGAGGCTGAGACAGGAGGATCTCAAGTTCAAAGCCAGCCTCAGCAATGGTGAGGCGCTAAGCAGCTCAGTGAGACGCTGTCTCTAAGGGCTGGGAAGGGGCTCAGTGGGCGAGACATTGTCCTGATCTCTGCCAGCTGGTGTGCCCTGTCCCCACCCCCAGGAGAGACACGGCCAGTGGAGTCACTGCCAGCTACTGGAGGCCATGGTCAGAGCGACTGACTGCAGGACAAGCTCCCTGTGTCAGAGCAGAGGTGAGGTGGTCAGGACCAGAGGCAGGAATCGTCCACTCGGGGTCACTCAGCAAGCCTGCAGCAAGGCCAGGGCCAGCACTGGGCCCAGGAGGAGGGGATGGCCTCAGAGGACAAGGCCGTGCCCCCTCGTGCCCCCTGGTGGCTGCCGGGCTGCCGCGAGCCTTCAGCCACACTGTGTCCATAGCTGGTTACGCTGCTGGGACCCGGGCAGCCTGGGTCTGCTGAGCTCCGTGACTCTGGAGAGTGGGCCACCTGGAGCCAGCTTGGACCCTGGCTGTGTCTTCCGGCAAGAACGTGTCCCTCCCGAGCCTTCTCTAGGGGTAACTGGGAGTGACGCACCTCCAAGAGCCGCTGGGTGCGTGGGAGGACACAGCTCTGGGAGACTCTGCCTGCTGGGGTGGGGACGGCCGGGGAGGGGTCGGGTTGGGTTTCCTGGGCTCCTGGAGTCAGAGCTGAAGTGGCAAAGGGACCAGATAGCCCGGTTGGTCAGGTCAGGTCTCGGGTGGCAGGAGACTCGCTCCCCAGGGAGCCTAACAGGCTGGGGGAGGCGACAGCTGGGGACGTCCTGCCCAGAAAAGGGTTCTGGGGCAGCCCGCTGGACAGCTGTCCTGGGGCAGTTGCGTCGAGGGGTGGGGCCTTGCCAGGTGCGTGTTTCTGGGGCCTCCACGGTGGCTGCTGCAGGATGGGGAGGGTCTGAGCCTGTGGGCCTCCCGGGTTCACACAGAGCCTGTGATGCCCGCTGTACCCAGAGTGAGGCCAAAGTCCTCCGGGGCTGACCAGGCCCGACCCACTGGGTCCCCCCTCCCGGGCCTCACCTTCCACATCTCTCTCTCCCACTCCCTCCAGCCACACTGGTCTCTTTGTGGCTCCTCAAATACACCAAGTCCTCTTGCCTCAGGACCTTTGCATGTGCTACACAGGTGGCCACCCCCCATGTCCAGGGGCTCTTTCTTTCCCTCTCCTCTGTGTCTCTGCTCTAATGCCCCCTCTCAGAGACACCTTCCCTGCCCCTCCATGTATAAACCAGCACCTGCTCCTGGTCCCTTCTGCCCTTTCTCTGGGGTGTCTCCATGACACTCATTATCACTCAGCCTACTGTGCCACCTCTGTTCTGTTGTATTGTCCCCCACCAGAGGGTCAGCTCTGTGGACTGGGGGCCTTGGCCCTGTTCGGGTGCCCAGAGCCTCAGCAGCACACAGTAGCTGCAGACTGAGCGGAGGACCCGGGGCAGGGTGAGAGCAGGAGCAGGTCCTGGCCCCGGCAGGAGCTGGGCTCTGGTGGCTCTCTGTCCCTCTGTCCCAGCTGTGCTGCCGACCCCTCCCTGCAGGGCACCCCCCCCCACCCGGCCACCTTGTGCAGGTCCTGGGCCAGCGCGTCCAGCAACAGCTGCCTGTTGTCCTTCAGGAAGCGGCCCAGGCCCCGGAGCTGCGCCGCCCGGAACTCTGCCGGCCGAGTCCGCCCCGAGCCGAAGGCCTCCCGCAGCCGCCGCAGCGTGTCCTCGAAGGGGTCCATCCTGCTGGACAGGGCAGCGAGAACTGGGTGCTCCACCTCCAGGGCGTCCTGCGGCTGCCCCTCAGTTACCCCACGGGCCAGCCGCGGCCTTCAAGTCCCTGCCCTGCCATGGACTCACTCAGACGCGCCAGGCCTGGTAACCACTCCCTTTGCCAGGGGAGCGCGGGTGTCACGGGAGACAGTGTGGCTTGGGGACAGCTGCTCCCCGGCCCCCAGGCCTGGGCAGGCAGGCTGAGGTCACCCTACTTCCTGCCACATAGGGTGGCCCTGAGTCACGGTCCCACCCTGCTGGGGAGCCCTCCTGGAGGGAGGCTGGCCATCACCAGGCCTGGCCGAGTGGACAGGAGTACGATGAATGGAGGGACCGTTTGCCATCTGCCACCACGGCCACCTCTTGGAATGTGCTGGACACAGAGATCCCTGTCCTCTCTGTCCCAACCCGGGAGCCAGGATGGGTGTGGCAGCTCAAGGCCTGGGTGACCCGGGCAGTGGCTCCCTCTCCCTGCACCTCAGTTGCCCTGGCACAAGGGGGAAGGCCCTGCTGCCCCCTCCAATCCAGTCTGCAGTGCTTGTAGAAGGAGGTGACATGGGGTGAGGGACACTCATGGCTTCATGCTGTCACCAGCCAGGACAGGGCCCCACGTCCCCCTGGGCCCCACCTGTTCCCTTGAGGCTCGTCTGATGAGTGCTGTGACCACCCACTCCTCAGCCTGGTGCCTGCCTCCCTCGGGTCTCAGCTGATGCCTCCTCCAGGCAGCCGGCCCTGACTTCTCCCCACCCACCCCCGTAGCTGCCCCTTGCCTGTCTCCCACTGTTCTGGGTGGTGCTGTGAGATAAATGTTCAGTGACTCTCGGTCCACCCCCGCAGTCTCCTCCCCTGCCTGTCTGCTTCCTCCCGAGGGCCTGGATGGCAGCCCCTGTTGGCCTACTTGATCCTTCCTTTGGGTCTCCGTGCCCAGCCTCCCCGCCTGCTGGGCATAGAGCAGCATGTGCCAGCTCGTGGTGCCTGCCGGCCTCCGGAGCTGGGCTCCTGGCTGGGCCTCATAAGCTGGGAGGCCTGGGCAGGCCCTCGCCCTCCCTGCCTCGGTCTCCTTGTCTAAAGCACAGGGCGACGCTCGCCCTGGCCCCTCTGCGTCACGTGGCAGGACATAGCCTAAAAGCGCTGGCCGTTGTGCCCTGAGCTCAGGGCACAGGGTCACCTGGCTGTTTCTCTAAGAGGTCTACAAATATTGACTCCTCTCCCGTCACTTTCTCACCCCCACCGAGGGCGCGGGTACAAGCGCACCGCCCCCTGCCTTTCATCAGAGCCTCTCATCGCCCACAAAAATGTGAAGCTCGCAGCACCCACAGGGGACGTGGGCAGGAGCTCAGTGGGGGACAGGGGTCCAGTGGAACATTCCAGCCGCTGCTCCCAGCAACAGTGAGGCTGGCTGGCATGGGCAGAAGGCTACGGCCCTGAGCTGCCCGTGCCCCTGTGGCTGGTCACTCTGGGCTGAGGCCCCCAGCAA
This sequence comes from Spermophilus citellus, assembly GCF_964194105.1. Taxonomy (NCBI): domain Eukaryota; kingdom Metazoa; phylum Chordata; class Mammalia; order Rodentia; family Sciuridae; genus Spermophilus; species Spermophilus citellus. The sequence continues at coordinate 252,536,201 of NC_138183.1, read as the reverse complement.
GTGGCCCCGAGGGTGGGAGCTGGGCAGGACCCAGGCAAGCAGAGGAGCCAGGCCATCCTCTGCCCAGTGTCCTGGGCTGTGACCCCTCAGGGGAGCCGCGCAGCCACTGTGGACACAGGAGATTCCTGCAGCAGTCACGGGGCTGGAGCGCGGTCCCCCTTCGTGGGTCCATCTCAGGTCCATCTCACACTGAGTCTGTCCGGCTGTCTGCCCTGACTCGCTGAAACATGCCAACAGCTGGGGGGCCGTTAGTCACCCCATCGAAAGAAATGGAGACCAGGACACAGAAGGCACGGGGTCCCCCAAGGCCACCCACATTCTTAGGCTGGAAACAGCACAGTTCCAGTGCCCTGCGAGGGGGCAGCCGGAGTCCTGGGGAGGGGACCTGGGGCCAGGCCTGTCATCAAGGCACCCTGTGAGGACAGGAGTGGCGCTCTTCCCGTGCTGTTCCCTCACCTGCCCTCAGTCCCGCCAGTGCCCACTGCGCCCGGCAGGCCCAAGTCCCTTCCTGCCTCCGTGGGCCGGGCCAGGGAGGTCCAGGGGCTGCAGGCCTGGAGGTCTCTGTGAAGGGGGGTGGGCAGGGCTTCCTAGAGCATTTGAGGGTGAAAAGAACACTGGCCTGTGTCCCCTGGGGCCGGGAAGGTCCGGCCACTTCCCTCCAGGCGGATGACCCGGGGATCCCTCTAAAAATAATCACAGGCTCTGGCTCAGGGGCACAGGTGTGCCTGCCCTGGTGTGGCAGCGTCAGCGAGAGGAATGGGGTGGCTCGGTGCTGGCTCCTCCCCTCACAGAGCCCCTAGCTGGGCCGGGCTCGCCGGGTCCTGCCCTGCCCGTCCGCAGCCTGGGGCTGGATGCTCCTCCGGCTGCAGGCCCTGTCCCTACTCAGGCCTTCGGGCTTTTTGTTGTTGGGTTGTGTTGTGCTGGGACCCAACCCAGGGCCTCAGACCTTCTGGACCAGTGCTGTCACTGAGCCGCTCGCCTCTCCGCCGTGGCATGGCCTGGGGGTCCAGCGACCTGGCTCCCAACTCCCAGCAGCTCTGCTTATTTGCCGGGGGACCTAGGGCGAGTCTCTTGATCTCTGAGTCTCACTTTTCCTGTCTGTGAAATGGCATGGCATGCCCAGGAGGTGGCCGTCACCTGAGTAGACTCTTGCCCCCTCCGGGGTCATGGAGTGTGTTCCCTCTTGGGGCAGCTGGGCACAGGGCAGGGTCCCTTGGCCTCACAGGGCGTCCAGTACCCAGGAGGAGGAGGCCTGGTGGCCCACTCCCACAGATTGAGGTTGGCTGCTGGCGGCTGGGCCCAGCGCTCTGGCCTCTCCCGGGCCCTCCTTCTCCCCCTCCTTGTCCCTCCACCCTGTCTCTTCCTTCCCCTTTCTCCCCTGGCCAGCCATGGAGCCGAGGACACAGTGAGCCTGTGTGTCCCCAGTAGCCTGCCTGCCTGGCAGCCGGCAGCCCCGTGGCTGAGCCGGGTCCCAGCCCTGACTGATGGGTGCAGCCCCAGCTGCCCGGGATACAGTACCTGAGGCCCCGCCAAGCTGCCCTTCCTGCTGGCTGTCTCTGCTCGGCTGGGGCTCCCCTGCCTTATGAAAGGTCCAAGACAGGCCGGCCTCCCGGGCGGGGCACCTTGGCCTCGGGCCTGACTTTGGCGCTGGGCCAGCTGGAGGCTGCAAAGCAAGATTTTGCCGCTACTTCCTCCAGAGGCCTCTAGATCCTTCCCTGAACCTCAGGAGAAGGAGCCAGGACTCAGAGAGGGCAGCACCAAGCCACAGGCCACACAGCCTGTCAATTCTGACCAAGGGGCCCGGCCCGAGGAGGGCCCAGGGCAGTGGACGGGGAATCAGGGGCGAGATGGGGCCAGAGGCCTACAGCAAGAGAGGGGTCCCCATCTGCAAAGCCGAGATGGCTGGTGGCCAGAGCACAATCCCAGGACAATGTCTGCTGCCTGTTGTCCTCAGCCTCTGCCTATCTGTGTCCCCAGCAGCACCCCCAGCAGCACCCCCTGCACCACCCCCAGCAGCACCCCCTGCACAGAACCTGTAATCCCCCAAACCTGACGTTTTACAAATGAGGAAAGCAGTGCCCAGAAAGGGGACGGGACTTGACCATGGGCAGGGGTGGCAGGGCTTCCTGCTCCGAGCAGGTGTTCACCGTCACAGATGTCCCCTCTGCCTCCCAGGGACGAATCCACCCTCCACTGCCTACAACAGTGATCAGATGCTACGCATCACCGTGTCACCTGTCACCCTGGGGGACCTTGTGCTCCCACTCCTCCTCAGGCACAGAGCTGTGCCCGGGGGCCTGCCACCTGCCTTGCCACTGTCTCCACCCCAGGCATACCTGTGGGGCCAAGCAGGTGCTGGGTCAGACGGGCTCGTGGGTTCCAGGTGTGCGGGCAGGGACCGGCTTTGTGCCACTGCCTGCTGCGGTGCCCTCCCTGCTGGTGCCCTGGGTCTGCCTGGAGGCTCCGGGGCCAGGGCCTCTGGGCCGACCTTGCACCTGGGAGATGCTCATGGCTGCCCCACCCACCGGCTCCCCTGCCTCCCTGGGCGGGCGGGAGAGGGCCTCTGGCCCACGTCAGCTCAGACACCCTGGAGGATTTAGCTAGTTGGGGTGGAGGAGGGATAAGGGGCTGCGGAGGACCCCCTCCCCGTTCTCTGTGGAGGATGGAGCCCCCAGCCGCCACCGGTCACGTGACTCAGCATGTGACAGCCTGCTCTGCCGCTCTCTGGAGCTGAGCCAGACAGAAGCAAAGAGAGCTGGTGACAGGCAGGGCTAGGCGGGGGCTGAGCCCATAGCTTTCAGCCAGGAAGTAGACTCAGAGAGGAGCAGTCACAGGCCTAAAGCCACACAGCAAACTGGGAGCCCACCTGGGAAGGTCCTGATGGGTGAGAGGGGTGTGCAGGATCCTAAAGACCCTCTCTGACCAGAGAGCTGCCAGGAGACTCCCTGCAGGGCTCGAAACAGCTCGCAAGGAGACTCCCGAGGAGGTCCGCCTTCCTGGGACAGGGTCCACCTGTGCTGGGTGTGGAGGCCCCTCTACCCTGGGGTGGGAGGCATCCCACCCTTCTCCTTGCCCCTAGAGGGGGGTTCCAGAGGCTCAGTGGGCCTGATGGTTGTGGACAGGACCTCCAGGGGTCACTCTTAGAGCTGCCTGGGCCTGCACATCTGGTGTAGGGGAGCCAGAGGTCTCGAACTTTCTGCTGTGGCCAAGCTCACGTGTCTGGGCCAGACAGATCTGCCCACCCTCACTGGGTAGCACTTGCTTCTTGGCCTTGGAGTTCTCGTGTGTGTACAGGCAAGAGCAGGCCCAGGGTGTCCACAAGGTAAACGGCTGACACGGTGAAGCACTTAGCTCGGCACCTGGTACAGAGGCGGTGAGGGGTAGCCTGGTTTCCAGCCCCGGTCCTGACACTTGTCTGTGCGACCTCAGGTCAGTGTCTTAACCTTCCTGTGCCTCTGCATTTCCATCTAGAGGGATACGGAACTGTAACACGTGCCCAAGGATCCCGAGGATGGAATAACTCAATCCCTGCAGGTGGGTCTGGAGTCATTGACATTTCAAGTGCCCCAACCCAACCTGGAGGAGGCCGAGAGCCACTTCCCAAACTCCAAGACAGGAAGGTGGCTCAGGCCCCTGCCAGCTGCCTTCCAGACCGGCTCGGTCCCACCGTCCTCTGCCAGGGTCCCTAGCTTTGGCCCTCCCCATTGCCCTTCCCTCCTCACCTACCCGCAGCCCCCATCTGCAGCAGACAGCGGAGGCCCAGGGAGGTGCCTGAGGTGGGGCCTGACCTTGGGTCCAGGACGCCCCAGCAGCCCTCTCCCTCTGGTGGGCCTTCTGCTGTGGCCGCACAGGAGGAGGTGCCGCCCCAGCCACCCCCGCCCCGGCCTCGGCCTGGCCTGCCCATGCAGTGTCACAGACGCTGGCACTTACTTCAGAGGATTTGATGGAAAGACCCTGCCAGCCCAGCGTGGTGGCCACACCTGAAATCCCAGCAGCTGAGGCAGGAGGACCAGGAGTTCAAAGCCTCAGCAACTTAGCAAGACCCTGTGTCAAAGAATAGAAAGGGCTGGGGACGTGGCTCAGTGGAGGAGCACTCCTGGGTTCAGTCTCCAATACAAAAAAAAATTTCACCTTTGTCCTCTCTCTGAGGCAGGGGCAAGGGGCAGGGGAGGGCAGAGTGGACAAGGGTGTGGCATCGGGTGGAACCAGTATCCTCGTTTCCTGCCGCCACCTGAGCCTGTCTCCAGCCTTCCCCGAGCTCCCCGGTCTCACCTGCAGACAGGCTACTCGTTCACCTGCTGGGTGTCCCCACCTCAGGCCACAGTGTCCTCACCTCACTCCTGGGAGGACAAAAGGAGCCCATGGGGAAAGCACCTGCCAGGATCTCAGGTATACAGGAAGTGCTCAATGAATGTAGCTGTGCTCCTGCCCCTCTCCCTGCCCTCCTGAGAGGTGGGTGTGCTTGCTTTGTCCCTGAGGCCCAGCCCTGTGGCCTTCCACTGAGTGGGCCTCCCCTGCGGCCACTGAGATCCTTCCTGGGGTGCAGAGTTAGAGGCCACAGGGCGCAGTGCCTGGGCCCCGGCCAGCACTCAATGAGCAGAGGGATGGCCCGTCACCCACTGTCGGCCCACGATGGCCACAGGCAGACTCCCTTGCTGAGGCTTCCCACGGGCGATGCTTTCAGTTTGTAGCCAAGGTCACAGACACCCCGGTTCAGCCTAGGGACGCAAGGTCATGAGCCTCTGCTTGTGACATGCGCCCACTGACGTACCTTCTCTGTCTGACCTGCACGTAAAGAAGGCCTATGGAGGTGATGGCAGGGCTACTGTCACCTCCAGATAGAGCAGTCTACCGTCCCCACTGCCTCACATCTCCTTTCAACTTCCAGGGCCCCGACCCTCCTCCTGGTCTGGGCCACAGCCTGACAACGGGCGTGGCCGGCAGGATTCTGTGCCGTCAGGTGAGAGATGCCTTCCCCCTGGCAACAGGGCGACCTGTGGCACTCGGATTCTCCACCCTGTTGGCATGGATTCCCGAGGAAAGCCGGGATGCGGAGGGTGGGCTCCCTCAGAGCAGGGAGAAGCCTTTAGGAGCACTGAGCTCCCACCCCGGGGCGGCCCCTCGGGAGGCAAGTGGCTGGGTGTTTTCTTACTGCCCTGGGGGTGAGCAGGACCTGGTGGACTGTGGACCGAGCGGCTGAGCCCGGGCAGCAGCCCATGGCCAGGAGAAGGGGATGGAGAGAGGACGGGGAGCCCACGCATAGGGCTGGGCTGCGGGATGGATGTCCCTTCCTGCTCTGAGCAGACGGGGGGTGCTTCAGAGAGCCCGCCAAGATGAGGCAGGTGTAAGGTCAGGAAGAGGCCTTGAGACCAGAGCCCGGTCGCTGGAGGGGGACCTCCGTGCCTTGAGAACCCCTCTCGGCCTCCCTCATGGCTGAGAGGAGGAGGGGAGGGGGATCAACCCCTCAGGCCCTCAGTGGTAATGGGCAGCAGGGCCCAGCCAGGCGACCAGGCGCCCTCATTCGGCCCATCAAGCCGAGCTTGGAAGACAATAGAGACAGAGGCCAGCAGAGCCCTGGCCTGTGAGCTTTAGGGGTGGACAACATGTGCACTGCCCTAAAATGGAGAGGTTCGAGACTCGCCCTACAGCACCGGGAGGGGCCGAAAGCGTCCAGGTGGGCCAGGAGCCGGCGGGGGCCAGAGACCCCGGGTGCTACATGTCACTGATCCTGCACAACCTCCGGGCTTAGATGTGCCTGTAACCTGAGAAGGATTTAGCTGGGGCTTATGGCAGAAATACAAATGGCTGAGACAGACTCTGGGACGTTGGTGTCCAGTGTGAAAGGCTGCAAGCCCTCCACGTCCTGATGGAGAAGCATTACAGCTGTGCATGCCGTTTGGTGGCCTTGGAGGCCATCATGGGTGCCACTGAAGTCTTGGTGCGTGGCCTGAATCCCGTGGTGGGATGGGTGTAAAGGTGGGCAATCACCCCAAGGACTGTGTGGCTCAGAGTGAGTGTACTAGTGACAGCAGAGCCCACTGTCAGCTGGCCCACGGGCTGGACTTCAGAGGTGCTGTTGCCCATGTCGGTGAACCAGCAAGAGGCCTATACCTTGGAGGGGAGGCACCTCTACTGTCCGGCACTTGATACACTGATGGCCCCAGCATGGACAGATGTCTATGTGGACATGGTGGCTGTGGAGCCAGAGACAGACGCTGTCGGGTTGGATTCTGGTGTAGGACAAAGTAGCCAGGGTCTGATTCTCCTGGGCTGTGCCTGAGGACACCCTGGCTGCGGGAGCGGGTGTTTTCTTCCGCCCAGCCCTGGGCTTTTCCACAGCTACGCAGCCTGAGTCCCGCAGTCCTTTAGCCCCATCGTAAGACTATGGATGGTGGCACTGGCTGCAGGGGTGACCCAACAGTTCTTGCACAGGTTGACTGCAACGGCCCGGTGGCCAGAATCTGGTGCAAGAAAAGACATCTTTCAGAACTGTGTCCCCCAAACTGGCCCCAGTGCCAAACCACCGGCCGTTGGTCCCGCCCACTGCCCTGCCCGCCAGGCGGTTGGAGCTGCATCTCCTGGTTTTCGGGGAGCAGCCGTGTCCTGCGCCAGTGCTGCCCCCCGAGCTGAGCCCCTATCGAAACCTCACCTGCGTGTTCTCCAAACATGGCTCTGTTTCATTCCCATGGTCACTGAGTCAGAGGTTCCTGTCTGGCACCAGAAGGGAAAGGGGGGAAGTGACGCCATCAGATCCCAGGGAGTCTGGGCTCTGGCCCAATCTTGAACCACAGGGGCTCCCTCAGGGGACCCTGGGACCAGGGAGGGGTCAAGTCACTGCCCATGCTCACTCCAAAGCTCAGAAGCAGGGGTGGGGGTGGCAATACCCAGCCCCTCTCCCCACTGCCTCTGCTTTCTGCCAGCACCCCCCTTTGACCCACAATAATCAGAAACCAAAGGTCAGGGGGAGGGTGGCACAAGCCTCTAATCCCAGCAGCTCTGGAGGCTGAGGCCAGAGGATGGCGAGTTCAAAGCCTCAGCAGCCCAGTGAGACCCCGAGACCCTGTGTCTCTAGATAAGCACACCCAGGATCCACTCCCCACCACAACGTCGGCACATTGCAGGAGCCAAATCCATAGGCTGTCACCACACGATGACACCAACAAGAACAAAATTGTTTCTTACTAAACTTGAGTAATCGGTACTTGTAATTTTGTGTCAGTGTTCATTTAAAAATGAAAGCAGCTAACTGGGCGCGGTGGTGCAGCCTGTAATCCCAGTGCCTTGGGAGGCTGAGGCAGGAGGATCTCGAGTTCAAAGCCAGCCTCAGCAATTTATCAAGGCTCTGAGCAACTCAGTGAGACTCTGTCTCTAAATAAAATACATCAAAGGGCTGGGGATGTGGCTCAGTAGTTAAGCACCCCTGGGTTCAATCACCAGTACCAAAATAAATACATAAATAAATATTATTAAATTCAAGATGATTGGACGTTGCTGGTGGGACTGAAAATTGGAACAATCACTTTGGAGATTCTTCAAAGAATTGGAATGGAGCCACCATCTGACCCAGCTATCCCACTCCTTGGCATATACCCAAAGGACTTAAAACTATCATGAAGAAGCCACATCAATGTTTACAGCAGCTCAATTCGCAATAGCTAAACCATGGAGCCAACCTAGGTGCCCTTCAACATGAATGGAAAGAAAATGTAGTACATACACACAATGGAATATTGCTCAGCCTTAAAGAAAAATAAAATCATGGCATTTGCAGGTAAATAGACGGAACTAGAGAACATCATACTAAGAGAAATAAGCCAATCCCCCAAAACCAAAGACTGAATGCTTTCTCTGATAGGCAGATGCTGATCCACAGCGGGGAGGGGGTAGAAGGAACTTTGGATTGTGCAGAGGGGAGTGAGGGGAGGGCGGGGCTGTGGGATGGGAAGGACGGCAGAATGAGACAGACCTTATTACTCTATAAATATATATGATTACACTCCTGGTGTGACTCTGCACCATGCTCAGCCAGAGGAAGGAGAAGCTGAGCTCCATTTGTGTACAGTGTGTCAAAAGGCATTCTACTGTCATGTATAACTGATTAGAACAAATTCAAAAAAACATATAAGGGAGGCCAGCAGAATAGGGGAGATGGGGGAGGGAGGGGAGGGAAAGGGGAGGTACTGGGGAATGAAATTAACCAAGTTATGTGTTATTGTGTGCCCTATGAATATATTAAAACAAATCCCACTGTTGTGTGTCATTACAATGAGCCAATAAAAAAAGAAAACAAGGAGGGCATCAGGGCTGGGGCGCGGCTCAGTGGCGGAGCGGAGCCTGGCGCGTGGGAGGCCCTGGGCTCCATCCCCAGCACTGCCAAAAAATAAATTAAAATAAAGTAAAACAAAAAAGGAGTTTATTTTAATACGGCAACTTAGTGTTAGAAGTTACAAATGAACTTCAGGAGGATTCCAAGGTAACAAGGGTTTTAAATTAAATAACTCTGAAAACTTAAAGGTGGGGTCACTCACGGACAGGCAGCACCTAGTGGAGCCGTCCCTAGGCTGAGGGGTGGGCATGGGGAGGTGACCGTGGTGCATGGACTCTGGAGCCTTTCTCACTGGGGGCCCACCTCCCCACCTGGAGCCGTCCCGTTCATCTCCTTCCTTCTCTTTGCTTCTATTTCTTAAAACACATCCCTCTCCATTTCGTCTTGGGGGTCAGTGTGGTGAGGCTGCAGTTAAGATATTTGTCTAGCATTACTCTAGATGTGGCTGTGAAGGCATTTTGGGAATGAGATTTACAGTTAAATCAGTAGACTTTGGTGTGTGTGGTGCTGGGGTGGAACCCAGGGCCTTGCCTGTACTAGGCAAGTGCTCTAAAACCAGGTGGGTGGGCCTTATACAATCAGTTGAAGGCCTTCACTGAAAAGGTATGAAGAGGGAATTCTGGCAGCAGATGGCATTCAGACCCACACTGTCCCGTTTCTCTCTCTCTCCAGCCTGCTGGCTCGCCCTGCAGATGCTCCCTTCCTCCCCATTAAGGGTCAGGAGTCCTGTTCCATGAGTTCCCTGGATGACAAATTGTGCTTGGGACATTGGAAATGCACCTCTACCTTGAAACAAACCCGTGAGGTCTTCTCCTTGGCTGAGCAGTGGAGTGTGAGGCCTGGCCACGCCTCCAAACTGCTGGCTTGGACAGCAGCTTCAAGAGACTGCATCTTAGAGCTTCCTGGCCCCTCGGAGCTCAGTCATCTCCTTCTTCCTCCATGGGATTTCCGTGGACCTGTGGTCACACCAGACACCCCATCCTGCCTGTGTCTCCAGCCTGGTGCCCCCTCCATCTAGGGGTGTAAGGTTTCCTTTTCCACAAGCTCCTACACATCTGCTCTGACCCAAGGTTGTGCCCCCTGGCCACTAGGCTGTCCCTCCATCTGATTTCCTGTCTGCAGAATTCCTTTGTGCCTATCTCTATTTGGAGGTGAGGAAATCCTGGGGTATGTGGAGGGCGAGGTGAGGGGCTTCCCACACTACTGGCCAGAGAAGACTGAAGGGCCAGGGCTGGGGGACACCCTGGGACCCGCTCCATGGCTGGAGGGCCCTCACCTCTGTTTCTTTCTGGTGTCCATCTAAATAACACCAATTCAATGTTCAGATGAACCCAAGACCCAGTAAAGTGAAGGTGAAGAATTTTAAAGGTAAAACGAGGAGAATTATGATCGTTTTAAAATAATCCTCAGCTACAAGAATCAATACCCACAGCGCCCACCCGAGGCTGGACAGGCGGCTGTCCTCCAGGCGTCTTTGTGCGAGGTTGATTGGCAGAGTCCCGTAATGGCTTTGGGCACAGGCGTGTGTGGGTGACAGCTCCCCCCCTTCCTTATGGCCTCAGACTCCCTTTTGTGAGGGTCTGACAACTTGGAGGATAGTCCTGAGACCTCTGCTGGCCCCAGAGCACGTGGGCAGTTATCCAGGGGCTGGTGGAGGGGGAAGCGCAGGCCTCAGGGACCTCAGGAGCTCATCTGGGCTCAGGCCCACCAGCCCATCCTCTGCACGGTTTCAGGGGGTATCCTCCTGGGAGGTAGAGGCTTGTCCTCCCCCCTCCCTTGGAGCCTCCAAACCGCCCTTTCCACCCCTGCCCACTGCCTGCAGCCATACCCGGAACCATCTCTCTGCCTCCTGGAACATGCCTGTCCCCTGAATTCTATAGGACCAAGTATTCCTGGGGCATCAAAGCACACTACCACCCCAGCCCATGGCCACTCACCTCCAGGCCACCCTGGCCACACCTGCACTTTGTCATCACTCAGTGAGCCCTGGTATCCACTCTGGCCACAGCCCGACGGCTTCCTGGCTCCAGAAACCCATGGCATCTCTATTCTCCCACTTCCTCCTGTCCTGGCACCTTGAGCCCTGCCCTCTCTCCTGCTTCTTGTATGGCTCCCACCTCTAGGCACCCACCAGCAGGAATTCACCCTCTGTTTCTCCCACAGCTGCACCTGGGTGTCCCCTGGATAAAGTGTTGCTATCTTAAAGCCTGAGGCCCCTGTAAATTCACATACCCATGTCCCCAGTCCCCAGACTTCCCAGTGACCCCTCTGTGGGGGGAGGTGTTTGTTAATTATCCATCCATCCTGTCCCACTTACCGGTCACTTAGTATGTGCCCAACACAGCATGAGGGGGAGGAGGGGAGCAGTTGGTTTGGTGGGAAATTAAACCCCAGAAGCCCAGATACATGGTCTTCAGGGTTGGCCTCCGGCACTGAGAGCCGAGGCTGGGAAGGGCCCTTCTGGGAGGAGCAGGGAGGGAAGGCACCAGAAGGAGCCAGGAGGTCAAGGGAACTGGATATTTTAAAAGGTCTCCCAGGTGGTTCCAGGCAGGTGGACAAGCAGGGCTGTGGAATGTCAGTGGCCGCAGGGTGGCAACTTCATGGGCTCCGGGGGCCCTGGACCCTCCGGCGCCTTGGACCCTCCGGGCGGTGGTGGGGCCACCCTAGGCCACCCCTAGAGCCTAGGGGAGCCACAGTCCCGCCCCCTGCGCCCTCCCCAAGCTCAGGATTCGCAGATCCCCTCCTAGGGGAGCCCCGCGGGGGAGTCAAGGCCTCGCATTAGCTGGTCATTCACCATATTCCCCGGGGAGTGGCGCCAAGTGTCCCCGATTGAGGAACACAGGGAAGGGGTGAACTCGTCCCCAAAGGCACGGAGCCGGACGTGTCTGGGCCGGGATTCGAACTCGCCCTCTTCCCGGGAGGCGGAGTCCCTGGCGGCTCCCGGACCCGGGCACGCCCGCGGGGAGGAGCCGGCGCGCGGGGCGGGCCCCGGGAGGAACGGCCGGCGGCGGCGGAGGCGCGGGGCGCGCTGTCAGTCCGGAGTCTGGCCATGGAGGCGGAGCCGCCGCTCTACCCGGTGGCCGGGGCCGTGGGGCCGCAGGGCGACGAGGACCGACTCGGGGCAGCGGACGGGTGCGAGGCCCCGGTGAGCGGGGGCCGGGGGCGCGGGGCGGCGCGGGGCAGGGTCCCCTGCGGGGCGCGGGGCACGGGGCGCGGGGCGCGGGGCGGCCGGGTGGCCAGCGGGTGCTAGCGGCGTGCTGGCCCGCAGCTGGACGAGCTGGTGGGCGCGTACCCCAACTACGACGAGGAGGAGGAGGAGCGCCGCTACTACCGCCGCAAGCGCCTCGGCGTGCTCAAGAACGTGCTGGCCGCCAGCGCGGGCGGCATGCTCACCTACGGCGTCTACCTGGGTACGCCCCGCGCCCCGGCCTGCGCCGCGCGACCCCTGGCCTCGCCCGACCCGTTCAGGGAAAGAGAAACCTTGGGCCAGCCCTTCTCCTTCCCCTTTCACTTCCCGGTACATCGCCCTCTTAGCTGCAGCTGCAGCTGCCTCACTTGGGGCAAGGAGGGGCTTCCTGGCCGGCCCGTGTCCCCAGGTCCCAGCCAGAGCCGTGGGGATGGGTGGGGGTGGGTTCCCTGCCTCCTCCGCTCCCTGTAGGAATGGGAACCCCTCGGGTGACATGGAGCCCCTGCCAGGCTTGCCTCCCGCCTCTGCTAGGTTGCTCCGGGAGCCAGACTGCTCCCTCCACGCTGCCCCCTGTCCCCAGGCCTCCTGCAGATGCAGCTGATCCTGCACTACGATGAGACCTACCGGGAGGTGAAGTACGGCAATATGGGCCTTCCCGACATCGACAGCAAGATGCTGATGGGCATCAACGTGACACCCATCGCTGCCCTGCTCTACACACCAGTGCTCATCAGGTGAGGGCTGGCCTGTCACCCTGTCTCCAAGGGTGCAGAGATTGCTGGCCCATTGTTTTGCAGGGAGGAACAGGGAACTGGGGAGGAAGTGTGCCCCCCTAGAAGGGTGAGAGTGAAGAGGGGAAACCAAGGTGTAGGGGAGGAAAGGAGAATTTTGTCCCGCTTCTAGGGCACGTTTGGTTTCAGGCAAGAGATTCAAGCAGGCTTCTGCCCTCCTTTGGCCTGTGTCCCACATGGCATCCTCTCATGGGCTCTGTGGTGGCCCAGACCCATAGTGACCTTCTGAGTTGGGCTGTGGATTCTGGGAGAGGCTCCAGTCAGTGGGCAAAGCTCAGGCACCCACTCCTGGCCCTATCAGCTGTGACTGGTGTTGAGAGGACATTTGGCACAGAAAGGGGAATGGCTGGGCAGGAGCTTCCCAGCCTTAGAGGCATGTGGCTCAGCCTCCTGGCCAGTGCAGAAATCCCACCCTCAGCACCTCCCAGATGAGACCAGGAGGCCAGCGGGCAGAGTTGATGGGTTTTAGTTCCCTTGTTTTTAAGTTTCCTTTTCACAGTTGAACAGTGTCACCATAACTGAAATCATAAACAAGGAAACTCCTCCTAAGCCCTCCAGTAAATGGCCCACGTCCTCTGTCCCACCAGCATGAGTGGATAAAGTCCACCTCGTTGTCACCAGAGCACGTGTGTGCAAGCCTTGCTCTTGTTCTTTTTTTCTTTCCACTTGACACATCTGAGCCTCGTCTGCAGCCTTCACAATGAGGACTTTTGCCAGGGCCGTGTCTTCTGCAGAGATGGGGACCAGCTGTGGCCCTCAGTTGGACATGGTTGCTTCCTCTGTGCTTGACACTCTTTCCTTCTTTTTCTTTCTTCTGTGGAGGCAGGAGTCTCGCTATGTTGGCCAGGCTAATCTCACTCCTGAGCGCAAGGAACCCTCCCACTTCAGCCTCCTAAGCAGCTGGGACTGCCGGCCATGCACTGCCAGGCTGTCTGTCTGTCTGTCCTCCTCCTCTTCTACTTCTTTTCTTTCTTTTTTTCTTTTTTTTGGTACTGGTTATTGAACCCAAGGGTGCTCTACCACTGAGCTACACCTCCAACCCTTTTATTTTTTGAGACAGGGTCTCACTAAATTGCACAAACTGGCCTTGAACTTGTGATCCATCTTCCTCAGCTTCCTGTGACAGGTGGCTTCACAGTACCTGGCTCTTTCCTTCTTTTTAAAATTATTTTTATTTTGTTTTCCCCTGGGATAAATTCCCAGCAGTGTCTTCACTAGGTCAAAGGCACATGAAATGCTTTCAGGTCTAGAAACCTATTACTTTAAATAATTACAGCTAGCCTTTATTTTGTTTCTTATGTGCTGGGCACTCTGTAGGAGCTAAATTCCCAACAGTCCAGGGTAGCTGCTCCCACCCACAAGGGAAACTTGTGGTGAGAAGACTTGACTATGTCCCACAGGCAGTAACTGAAAGACCTCAGGTTTGAATGCTGGCCAAGTGACTCTAAACCCAGGTGTTCACCGTTGGCCAGAACCACCAGGCTACCTTTCCAAAGGGTCATGCCGATGCTCATGACCACGGGCTGTTTCAATTTCTAAACCACATCCTCTCCTGCAGTGAATGAGTGCTAACATTTTACTTTTTGCTCCATCAAAATGTGCATTTTTGGTGAACTGCCCCTCCCTCAAATAGATCAAGAGGAGGCTGCCTGTTATATTGCAAACTAAAAATAACAAGTGGGGCCTGTAATCCCAGTGGCTAGAAGGGCTGAAGTGGAGGCAGGAGAATAAGTTTTAGGCCAGCCTCAGCAATTTAGCCAGACCTTATCTCAAAAAAAGAAAAAAAGAAAGAAAGAAAGGGCTGGAGATGTGGCTCAAAAGAATGGGCGGCAAAAACCCAGGGCTGTTTAGCTTCGAGCTTCCTGGAAGTCAAGACAAAGAAAGAACTAAGGAGCATAAGTAAAACCCAGAGATGCTGGGAGTGGGCTTTTAGGCTGATCAGCCTCCGTGCTCTGATTGGGTCCTTACCCTGTCACTGATCAAGTCCCTTCCATGGTCACTGTGTGGCTTCTCCCCAGACCCAGAGAAGGGGAAACTTCCCCACTGACCACAGTGGAACCCAAGAGCAGTGGGCAGGGAAGAAGGGGCACCAAGGCTCCAACTCGGGCGCTTGACAGCGTGAGGCCCGTCTTCTCTCTCATCCTAGCCTGGTTGAGCCTTTTGAACATGTCACTGGCTCTAGAGTCACCTCAGAAGCCTGGGAGGAGAAAGGGAGATTGGTGAGTCAGGCAGGACAGGAGTGAGTGCTAGCTGTACCCACAGCCACTGACTTCTATCCTTCTATCGTTGCCATGACCACGAGAGGCCTGTAGTTTGGGTCCTGCCCACCTCACAGCTGTGGAAACCAAGGTGTGCAGGCACAGTGGCCTGTCTCAATCCACTCGGCATCTATAACCTGAGACTCCATCTTCGGGCCCTCTCTGGCCATCTGGCCAGGGCTCTCTCCATCACACACAGCCTGGAAGCGGGGATATGGGGCCATGGCCGTCTGGTCTCAGGCCAGGTTGTCCCTGCAGGTCCGGGAAACCAGCACCCCTCCCCTGTCTGCAGGTTTTTTGGCACCAAGTGGATGATGTTCCTGGCCGTGGGCATCTATGCGCTCTTTGTCTCCACCAACTACTGGGAGCGCTACTACACACTGGTGCCCTCAGCTGTGGCCCTGGGCATGGCCATTGTTCCTCTCTGGGCCTCCATGGGCAACTATATCACCAGGTGAGTCGGGGGCAGTGGGCTGGGAGGCTGGAGACCTGGTTGAGCCTCGACTGCTTTGCCACCCTCAGCTGGGGGGTCTTGGGCAGGCCCCTTCCATGCTCTGGGCCTCAGCTGCTCAGCCCGTAGCTCAGGGTGCTAGAAGTGGGGTTGCCATAGAGACGGGGCTGAGGCGAGCCTTTACTTCTGTGGCCCAGGATGTCGCAGAAGTACTATGAGTACTCCCACTACAAGGAGCAGGATGAGCAGGGCCCTCAGCAGCGTCCACCGCGGGGCTCCCACGCACCCTACCTCCTGGTCTTCCAAGCCATCTTCTATAGCTTCTTCCATGTGAGCACCTCGCACCGCACTGGGGGTGTGTGTGATGTCCCGGGCCCAGAACTCATACGTGGGAGCCCACTGCACATCTTCTCAACCCTCTAATCCTTTCTGGAGCCAACCCCTGCTTGCCTACTTCTAGTGACAGAGACCTCGTCTCCTCCCAGTCTACACTGCTGGCCAGGAAGAAGTCCTCCTGTCTTGGGCACCCCCCCACCCTGCCACCAGGCTGACCCAGTAGGGGGAGGGCTCCAGTTCCCCAAGTCTGTGCCCAGACAGTGCCAGGGCTTTCGGCCTGGCTGGTGCCTGAGTCTGGCCCCAACGGCCCTCCTGTCCACAGCTGAGCTTTGCCTGTGCCCAACTGCCCATGGTTTACTTCCTGAACTACTACCTGTATGACCTGAACCACACATTGTACAACGTGCAGAGCTGCGGTTAGTATTCATGGTGGTGGGGGGCTCCCCAGGGCCTGCTACTCCCCCCACCCAGTCACCCAGCAGACACTGAGCCCTCACTCACAGGGGTGGGGGCTGAAGCCTGGCATCCCTTGGCTTTGGTGGGAAAGGCCAGGACCCAGAAGGAGCATGTGGTTAAGCGGTGGGGGCGGGCAGAGAAGGCCGCCTGGATTGAGACTGCCCAGCTCTCCCTTGGGGCCAGCAGGCAGGCAGAGCTCAGTCAGTGCCGGGTGGATGTATGGAGGTGGACTGCCCACCCTCCCAGGGGAGCGCTCCTTGCTGGCACCACCTTCGCCTGTCCCCTGGCTGCTGCACTTCTTCGTGGTAGGGTTGACAGCGGGTCCCACTCACCGTGTCCCCATCCACTCTTCCCAGGCACCAACAGCCATGGCATCCTTAATGGCTTCAACAAGACGGTTCTGCGGACATTACCGCGGAGCCGAAACCTCATCGTGGTGGAGAGCGTGCTCATGGCGGTAGCCTTCCTGGCCATGCTGCTGGTGCGGCCCGGGCTGGGGATGGGCCAGAGGCGTTGAGGCTAAGCTTGGGTCTTTGGGACCGAGTGGCACAGCCTGGAAAACAGTCTGGGCTTGCGTTCCGCTGCCTGGAGGTGTGGCCAGGGGAGGGTTGTAGGGCTGAGTCCAGGAGGCGGGCCTACGCCTCGGGACCCGGGCTGGATTTGAAGTCCCAGAGATTAGTGCTACCTGAGAGGGGTTTGGGGCCGGTCCCAGGGTCATGGACTGGAGGATGTGGCTCAAGTCTGAGGGCGATACTAGAAGGCAGAGCTAAAGTTCCGGGGGCGTGGACATGACGTGCCTAAGATCAGGGCGGGGCTGGTAAGCCAGGTCCAAGTCCACTGGAGGAGCATGGAGATATGGCCGTTGCCTGAGGGGCGGGGATGGGGGCGTGGCCTAGAAAGCAAGGTTTGTGGGCGTGTCCCGGGGCGGGGCCAAAGCCCTTGAGTGTTGCTGGGGGCGGGGCCTTGGGCTGCGGTGAGGCTGAAGCCCAGGGGTGGAGCGAGGTGCCTGGCTGGTCACTCTAAACAGTTCCTGCCGGCAGGTGCTGGGGCTGTGCGGTGCAGCTTATCGGCCCACCGAGGAGATCGACCTGCGCAGCGTGGGCTGGGGCAACATCTTCCAGCTGCCCTTCAAGTACGTGCGTGACTTCCGCCTGCGCCACCTGGTGCCCTTCTTCATCTACAGTGGCTTTGAGGTGCTCTTTGCCTGCACGGGTCTCGCCCTGGTAAGTACAGCCTGCATAAGGTTGCCAACAAGAGGCAGGATATCCAGTTAAATTTAAATTCCAAATACACATATTTTAAAGTATATATGTATAGGTGGGCATGGTGGCACATGCCCGTAATCCCAGTGACTCAGGAGGCTGAGGCACGAGGGTCCCAAGTTTGATGCCAGCCTGAGTTTATTCCCCAGAACTGAAAAAAAAAAGTACATGTGTATAAATATATATAAGAACCTTCTCCCTCTTTCTCTTCCTTCCTTGTCCCTATTCTCCTTTTCCCTGGACAAGTTACTTTAACCTCTCTGAAGCTGAACTGGGATGATTTCCATAAAGCATTTGGTTTTATGTGGGGTACAGCCCTTAGTGTCTGGGGACACAGTCCAAGTATTTTCAATATTGACAGTTCTCCTGGAACCTTCCTAGCAGCCCTGGAGAAAATTAGTTCCCAGGAGGTCCAGAGAGGACAAAGTGTGGCCTAAAGTGACATTTGTATGGGGAGGGTCAGGGCCTGGGCTGTCAGACTTTCAATACTCTGCTTTTCCCTCAGGGCTATGGAGTGTGCTCCATTGGGCTGGAGCGGCTGGCCTACCTCCTTGTGGCCTACAGCCTGGGTGCCTCAGCTGCCTCGGTCCTGGGTCTGCTGGGGCTGTGGTTGCCACGCTCAGTGCCCCTGGTCACTGGGGCAGGGCTGCACCTGCTGCTCACTCTTGGCCTCTTTTTCTGGGCCCCTGCACCTCGAGCCCTGAAACACAGCTGGGTCCTCTATGTGGCAGCTGCCCTCTGGGGTGTAGGCAGTGCCTTCAACAAGACCGGACTCAGCAGTGAGTACAGCCATGGACACTGGGATGACTGCGGGGGAGGATCTGTGGCAAGCTGTGGGTGGTTGGGAGACATGGACACCCAGGGATGGACACGAACATACAGGCGATCTGCCATGGAGTTTTATGAAGTAAAGGTAGGTGGGCAGTCCAGGGGTGGAGGCACAGACGAAGAAGAGCCAGACGCCCTGGGGGTATGGACATTCTGTTGATACTTCAGGGTGGGCACTGAGCCCTGCAGACACCAAGGGAGTGGGGTGAGATCTTGTGGACACATGGGGTGGGTGTGCCCAGCTTTCAGGGAAATTGGAAAACACAGCGGGGACACCTCCTCCTCATCACAGGGGTGGGGCTGCCTTCATAGAGTTTCCATACACCGGAGTAGATGATGGGGTCTATGCTTGAGGGACAAGCACCGTGGGACTAGTGGCAGGTAGCCCTGTCCATACCCTAGGATGCAGGTGTAGACTTGGGCCCTTTCTTTCTTCCCCTTGGATGCTGGGGATTGAACTTAGGGCCTCATGCGTGCTAGTCAAGTGTTCTACCACTGAGATATACATATGGCCCCAGATCTGGGCCTTTTGTGGAGCAGAGACAGGAACAGGCATGAATCCTAACCTAATCGCCTAGCAGTCTCCAGGTCTGGGCTGCTAGGGATGAGTCACTGGGGAAAGGGGCCCTATCAGCAGAAGGCAGAGTGAGCCCAAGTTCAGCTGTGTGATGCCCTCTGTATAGAGGGGGTATTGCCAGTGGGAATTACTGGTACACATGGGTCTAGCCACGTGGGTAGTCCACATTGGCATCTGTTCTGGTGTACCAGAGCCATTAATGGTTTTTAATGTCACCCATGAGCCCCAGGACAGGAGTGTTCATTCCCTGAGCCTGGCAGAGGTGTTAATAGCAAGTATCTCCCAGTACCTGTGAGGTGCCCGACTGGCCTTTTCTTTTTAGAACTTCTAACAGCATAGAATATGCATAAACTCACTTGACCCAAATAATCCTCAGAGCCAACGTTTATATCCACATTTCTGCACCTCTGAACCCCCACCTCCACCTTCCAGTCCTGAAGCTCAAGTCCGAGTCCCCTGACTCCCTGTCAGTATTCTTCCCCCCACCTGGGAGGGTTCTTGGGAAACAAGTCCCCTGCTCCCACACTTCAGGGTCGATTTGTAGAAAGTTGGTTGCTGTGGGTAGTTGGCTCTCCCTGGTCCCTGAGGAGGAAGAGCAACAGTCCCTTTGCTCTTGGCCCTGTGCACCTGAGGTCTAGGCCATGACTTCTGGGCATAGAGCTCTTCTCTGGAACTCCCCTGGGCAGCAGGGTAACCAGGGCCTCCTCTAGAGGGCAGGCAAGGACTGGCATAAGTGCTGCCCGGGTGCTCTGGGACTCATGGAAGGGACCAGTGCAGGGCCTAGGAGAGTCCCCGGGGGAGGTCAGCAGCACCAGGCGACCCCTGCATCCTGCTTGTCCTTTCCGCCTGTTTGCAGCACTCCTGGGAATCCTGTACGAGGACAAGGAGAGGCAGGACTTCATCTTTACCATCTACCACTGGTGGCAGGCGGTGGCCATCTTCATGGTGTACCTGGGTGCCAGCCTGCCCATGAAGGTGAGGTTGAGTGGGGCTAGGGACTCCGTGCCCCACCCCCACTTCCCTGGGCCAAGCCCCAGGCCAAGGACCCCTTTCCTCAGCCCACTGGGTGGCCCCCAACCCAGTACCCCACTTATTGCCTCTCCTGTCAGCCTCAGTTTACCCATCTCTGGAGGGACCCATAGTTTGTGCTTTCCTGCGGGTGTATCCCAGCTGTCTTCCTGTGGCCTGTTTGGTCACCCATTCAGACTGGGCTCCTGGGTTCCTCCATGTCTCCCTCCATGGCCTGCAAGGGCTCCTCTGCTTGTTTTCTTTCTGTGGTGTTGGGGATGGGACCCAGCGCCTGGAGCATGCTAGGCAAGTGCTGTCCCACTGAGCTGCACCCCCGCTCCTTAATCATGGCAGGTCAGTTTAGCAGGTCCTGACCAACATTTTAAAAAAATGAAGTAGAATAGAAACCAACAAACAAAACAAAACGGGGATGCAAATATGAGTCTGTGAGCCAAGTTAGGCTGCACAGTCGTTCTCTGACTGTGGGTTACAGTTTTAAAAATCTGAAAGGCATGACTAAGGCCTGCTGTGTTGAGGGGACAGACGGTAATCGACGCCCTGGTCAAAGAGGGTCAGGCCTGGTTCAGACTTTACCCAATCTTCATCTACCCGTGAGGCCAAGGGATTGTTGTTCTTAATCGGGAAACCGGGGCAGTGCCAGGATCCAGGGTGCCCTGGAGGTGTGGGGGCTGGGCGGGAGGCTCCTGGGGCCGGCGGGAGGCAGCGGGCCGGTGCGGCTGGGCTGGGAGCGCGGGAGGACGGTGCCTTCATGGCTCCCTTGCGCCCAGGCTAAGCTGGCGGTGCTGCTGGTGACTCTGGTGGCGGCGGCGGCCTCGTACCTGTGGATGGAGCGGAAGTTGCGGCGCGGGATGGCCCCGCGCCAGCCGCGCATCCCGCGGCCGCAGCACAAGGTGCGGGGCTACCGCTACCTGGAGGAGGAGAACTCGGACGAGAGCGACGCGGAGGGGGCGCGCGGCGCGGGGGACTGCGCCGAGGAGGAGGCGGCAGGGCCGGGCCCGGAGCCAGCCGCCCTCTGTCGCCGGCCCTGCCCCTACGAACAGGCGCTGGGGGGCGACGGCCCCGAGGAGCACTGAGGCCCGGGGCGCCCTGCTCGCTGGCCGCACGGCCGCCCCGGGTAGCCGGTCCCGGGAGCCCTGCGCCCTCTGTGATCTGGGTCTGGAGCCCAGGGCCACTGGAACCGCGGCGGTGCGGGGGGCCTAGGGTCCAAGCACAGCCGAAGCCCTGAGGGACGCCACTGGACCCGCCCCAGCCCGGGGCCGCTGCTGGACCGCTTGTGACTCTTGTGACTCCCGCTTTGCACTTCCTATGAGAGCCTGACTTTTTATAGAAAATAAGCAATAAAGAGATTTTTGTACTGTCCTGACTGCGGGGTCTCGGCCGGGGTTGCAGGGGGGATGAAGAGCGCCTGGGGTGTGTGCCTGGCTGATGTGGCCTCTGGGGCACTGTGGTGGCAGGCAGCCTGGCCCTAGCCCTGTTTGTCTCATTGCAGCATGTTGGCCACAATCTTCCAGGGACACCTTTGAGGGCAGGTTCCACTTCTGAGTCACGTTGGGGGTCACCCTGTGCCAAGGATGGGCCTAGGAAGTAGTGACTTGAGCCCAGGTACACTTGGTCACTGTCCTGGGCCACAGCCTCAGCTAGGATGCCCAGAAGCTGGTGGCGAACCAGGCAGTGTTAAGCATCTGCAGGTGCCCACTGTGACAGAGAAGACCCAGACCCCTCTGTGAAGACCTCTGAAGGGCACCGTGGGGGATTGTGGCTTCTCCCCTGGTGTTCTGCTGAGGCCACACCACTCCCGCTCAAGCCCCTGGGCCCCACGCTGAAGGCCAGACCCTCGCTCCTGCCTCCCCTCCATGCCGTCTTCAGCATTGGGTCTCCTGCCCATGTTCTGTGCCCCCCCCCTCCTCTCTCTGCCCCCCACTGCCTTCTTGAGCCTCTAGTGGACCCTAAAGCCAGGTGCTGTGGCCTTGCAAGGCGCCCCCTCCCATCTGAACCACAGCTTCCCGGGACAGTCTATAAAGAGGCAGTTGGCCCCTCAGCACCGGGTCCTCTAAGCTACAAGGGCACAGCAGAGAGAAGACGTTGTCTACATGTTGGAGGGAAAGCAGCCTGCTTCACTTGCAAATTTTCAGTGACAAGCAGACCCAGACACTGTCACACAGCAAGTCCTTCCAGGTCCCATCAGTACCTGCCGGGGAAGGGAGCATTCTGGAAGGTGGCAACCTCCTCCTGGCGGGATTCCAGCAGGGTTCCAGTTGGAGTTGGTGACCAGACACTGGGCTAATGGGCACTTGGATGCAGGGTGGGTGCCTTTTGGAAGGATGTGGGTCCTAGGTGTGCTGGGTGAACATGGGGAGGGGACATGTCTGGACAGTGGATCTACGATGTCACAGTTCATCTCTAAGTTCATTATGCTGAAGGACCAAGTCTCCAATGTGGAGCAGACTGAGGTGACCCAGGTGTGTGGCGTAGTGTGGGGGTGCGGCTTCAGTCCTCCTTCTCTTACCGGGGTCATGGTCCCCACGAGGACCCCACATCCACCTAGTTGCCCCTGGGACGTGGATGAGACTCACACCCACATATATGACAGGTGATACCTAGGACAGGCACCACGTAACACAACAGGCGACCCATGTGCACACACAGGGCAGGCCACAGGGACAGGGGCAGCAACATGCTGGCTCTTTGGGGCAGTGGTGACTGAGCCACCGAAGTCAGAATGCCTGCTCCCTGAGCAGCTCCAGGTCTCACAGTAAGTGAAGACAGTGCCATTGGTGTCACCGCCCCTGTCTCAGTCACCCCTGGTTAAAGTGGCTGGTGGAGGCCTTGGATCCCTGGGTGGAAAGTCTGTGTTGAAGCCTCTGCCTCAGAGCACTGTGGTTGCTCCAAAAGCAACTCTGATGTCTTGTCTATTGGCATGATGTGATTTAAAAAGTATGATCCGGGGCTGGGGATGTGGCTCAAGCGGTAGCGCACTCGCCTGGCATGAGTGCAGCCCGGGTTCGATCCTCAGCACCACATACCAACAAAGGTGTGTCCGCCGAAAACTAAAAAATAAATATTAAAAATTCTCTCTCTCTCTCTCTCTCTCTCTCTCTCTCTAAAAAAAAAAAAAGTATGATCCCTCAAACCTCCGTCTAAGATTTCCACCATCTTTAAATTCTCATAGCAGGTGAGATAACCTGAAAAGGGCCCTTCTACAGAACACTTAAAAATGCTTGATGAGAAACAAGTTTCCTTTTATAGTTTTTTTTTTTTTTACTTCCAGGGATTGAACTGCTGAGGCTGTCTTTGAACTCAAAATCCTCCTGTCTCAGCCTCCAGAGCCACTGGATAAGTTTCCTTTTAAATATAGAGTTGAGCATTCAAGAAAATAAGCCAGGGCTGGGGATGTGGCTCAGGCGGTAACACACTCGCCTAGCTTGCGTGGGGTGCTGGGTTCGATCCTCAGCACGACATAAAAATAAAATAAAGATGTTGTGTCCACCGAAAACTGAAAAATAAAATATTAAAAAATTCTCTCTCTCTCTCATTAAAAAGAAAAGAAAAGAAGCCAAGTCTCCTAGGGCCAAAAATGAAGAGGGAGCTGCAAAGCAGGGTGGAGGCAGGGAACTGAGGCAGCCCAGGGGCCTGGGTTGAGTTTCACGAGCCAGGTGGGGACATGGCTGGGGGTTGGGGGCTCTTACAATGCAACGCTAAAGCTGGGGCCGAGGAAGACAACACTATTAGAACAAAGAACAGAAAAAAATGTCCACCCAGAGAAGCAGAAAGATGCAAAAAATATTGAGCTTTAAGTCCAGAAGACGTTTCCCATGAAATTTTTATATAAGTTTGGAATTCCTACAAAGAAGTTACACCATTCATAAGGTCCAGGAACCCTGAAGTTGAGAGGCTAACGTTGACTAGCCTTTGATCTTTGCCTATGATAGGCCCTCGGGTACCTGGCCAAACCAATAGGGAAGCTCTCTAGGTACATGCCCTGAGCCTGGCCACCATGGCTTCCCACACAAGTCCCTTCTGAAGCTGAGCTCACAACCCAAAACTACAGATCACACAAGGAAACAAGTCACTGTGAACAAGACAACAGACCCTGAAAGAGCAGGATTAGACACCCCCTCCAAACATAATAGGCTGTCAAATAGATGGATGGGGTCAGCAGCTCCTTTTAGGAGGAGTCCCAGTGACCTGACCCTAGATCCTTCACATCTTTGTGTAATCTCCATCTTTTCATTATGGGCTGGAGCTAGTTAAATGGTTTTTTTTTTTTCTTTTAAAATTAAAATTTATTTTTATTTTTATTTTTATCTTTTGTATTTTTTCCTATGTATTTTTCAGTGTATTTCTTGTAGCAAACTGGATTCTGAGCTGGCCTCTAAGCTTCTCGGTCCCTTGGGCACCCACCACACTAATGTCCTTGCTGTGAGTGTGGTCAGGGCTGCGGAACAGAAAGGGATATCATTTCAGTGTCTTGGAGCTGATCGAGAGGGAGATTACCTGGGTGTACCTGATAGGCCTTCACCTGCTGGTTGGAGGAAGGTGAGCAGCCTGCTGGTACCTTTAAGTAGACTCTAGGAGCTGAGAGTGGCCCCTGCTCATGGCCAGCAAAAATATGGGGGCCTAGGAGCTCCAACCACAGGGGACTGAATTCTGCCAACAATCAGAGGGGACATGGAAAAGGACCCTGAGCTCCGGATGAGAACACAGCCCAGCCCACACCTTGACTTATGAGTCCCCCTGAGCAGAGAGCCCCGCTACACTGTGCACGATTCCTGACCCACATCAACTGGGTAATAATACGTGGGTGTTGTTTCTAGATTCTGAATTTAGTAACTTACACACAGCAACAGAAAACTAATGCAGTGGCCAAAGTAGTGAGATGTCACTTGAGAGAGAGACAAAGGACTGATCTCGTCATTTGCTGCTTTCCACTCATTTGTTCTGAGGAAGCCAGCTGCTGCACTGTCAGCGGCCCCACGGAGAGGCCCGTATGGCAAGGAGCTGAGGGTGGTCTCGGGAACAGCCTGCAAGGACTGAGGCCCTGTGCCTTCCACCCAGCAACCGCTGAGTCTGGCCAGTGGCCAGGGGAGTAACTTGGAAGCAGATTCTTCCAGCAAGGCCCTAAGCTGCACCTGTATCGCGAGGCGGCCAGCACCTCTCCAGGGTAATTCTTTCTGCACAGGAGGGGATAAGCCACCTGAGAAAATTAAAGCCTGAAGTAATTAGTGAAGAAACAAGGGACAAAGTCAGAGTTAGTTTTAAGGGGGCGCCTGATAGACAGGAGCTGGAACAGAACAGTTAGAAAATGGCTCCGATTCTTTACTTAAGGGATAGCATCAAAGGCAGGGATGAGGCTTGAGAGGTGGAGTCTTCTTTCAAGGTGTCTTGTAGTCAACAAGGTTGACTGGCATTTTGGGAAGCCACACCCATCTCTGGGAATCTCTGTGGCTAGGTGGCTACAGCAGGTCACCCCATTTCCGTGGTTGCACAACTCTGTGAAGATGCAGATGGTCCAAACTTAAGGTGGGGTTACATCCTGGTAAATCCATTGTAAGTTGAAAATGCACCGAACACACCTAAATTACGGAATATGGCGACTTAGCACCCAGGACACTGTGGAGCATCAGCGGCTCAGCCCCATCGCGGGGGACTGGGAGCAGTGCTTGCCGCCACTCCCCGGCATCACAAAGACCATGGCACTGTGTATTCCTAACCTGGGAAAAGAGCGAAAGTCAAAGTCTGAAGTGTTGTTTCTGCTGATCATGTCGCTTTGGTACTGTTGCAGGATTCTCGCACAGAGACACAGAGACATGGGACACCAGGGCATTCAGCAGGAAGCAGTGTTTATTTGTGTTGACAAAGGCTCAGGGGATTCCTACCCAAAGGCTGAGCATTTAGTGCAGGGAGCCATAGCCTTGTATACTCTTTTAGTTTCCTTTTACACACTATTTCTTACATACTCCTTCTCCCATTGTTGTGGGGACAAACGAGGCAAGGCATCAAGACAGCAGGAAACAGTTTTATTTGGCTGCAGCCAGGTTCAGGGGGCACAGCTTTTGCTGTAATCAATCAATCCCCTGAACCCCAAGTTCAGGGACTTTCAGAGTTCTATACCCAGCGTGTAAGGGGAGGGGCTCAGAAGTTCACAGTCTGCAGAAGTTCACATAAAAGCAGCTTTTTCTGTCCCTGTTCTGGGCAAGTTAACCTTTCAAGGACAACACCTGAGAAGAGGAGAGCTTCTTCTCCCCCTTTCCTCCCCCTGCCAGCTGTTACCATGGGCCCAATTGTAACTTATCTTAAAAATGTAGACATCTCTGTGAAGCCCAGCTCAAGGCCAGAGGCCTTGTTTGCACATTTCTACAAAGTACTATACTGGATATATTTGTGAAAAACTAGTAAGGGGTGTCCAGCACCTGGAGTGCTGGTATCTTCCCGGCCAGTGGCCAAGTAAACAGGGCGACACGAAAATAGGAAGTTTATCACATTGGACTCTTTCACAGAGACTCTTTTGCTGACAGTCCTAAAGTCAGCCATGGTGAAGAGGGCTTTTCTGGGGAGAAAGGGGGTGCCACTTCACCATATGTGGTAATATCTGGTTAGACGTTCTATCTCTAGATCACAGAGGAGCGATAATGTCACAACTGAGTTGGGAGGGCTCACCTTGGTACTAATGGTGTCCAGCTATCTTTTTCTATGCTCTGAGAAAATCTCTGCCTACCATCCTACATTCATAAAGTCAAAAAGTCCTAAGCTGAGCAAGTTGGGATCATCTGTGCTAAAGCCACTGAAATACATATCATGTAGTAAGATTTATGTTTTCTTTTCTATCAAAGTTAACCTGAAATGTAACACAGGCGTGTTGACTGTAACTTAAGTTTCATAGGGTCAGAATGGAGCCATCCCGAGTTTGGGAATCATGTGAGCAGAATGGTGCCACTAACAGGTATCCAATCACAACTGTAGCCCTTTTCCGTGCCCACCCCAATACTAGATTAACTAATCACATAGATTGTAACCCTCAACTCTTCCTATCAGAAGGGAGGCGCAATGCCTCCTTAGGGATAAATATTGGCAGGCCACCTGCCCAGGTGTGCTAGATCCAGATGCTCTTTGGGGCACACCTTTTTGTGGAGGGACAGTATGCCTTGCTGACCCACTTCTGAGTGATGTAGGACAGATGAGGCTGGACACCCAGGAATTCCCAGGAAGCAGGCTTATTTAAGCTGCTGCGGTCCAGCGGGGCTAATGCCAAAAAAATCTCTGGGCCCCAGGTCTGGAAATTCCTTTCCATTTATACTCAGTGGGGGTTAATATAACAGTGGGTGGTTATAGACAGTTATTCTTTGTCCCATATTTGATTTCTTGGCGCTCAGCTGGGGCTCCATACATGCCTGGGGGCGCTGGGGACCCCCTTCTGGGAGGAGACACCAGCTGCCTTGCTGGGTGGGGGAGGAAGCTGAGACTCCAAGGCCAACAGCAGACCCCAAATCGAAGGTGAGTCAGCACCGCGAGGAAGGGCTCTGGCCAGCACCTGAGTCCAGGGGACAACCCCAGCTGGGAAGCAGCGCTGTCCTGGTGGCCCCCCAGAATGGGAGGCGAGTGCGCATGCGTCCTGGCCGCGGAGGAGTCGGTGCGCAGAGCCCGGGGAGCTGGCCAGAGTCAGGGGGCCGCTGAGGCTGGGGCAGGAATCCTCCCTCACCGAGGGCAGCTACACCTCTGGAGCCTCAGGAACACACAATCGTACCCAGGGGACAGGGTGATCTTTCCCCTCCAGGGAAAGAGGGTGCCGGGCAGGGGAAAGGACACCAGAGTTCCCCCGGTAGCCCTCTGGGCCGCAGGTGAAAGTAT
The DNA here is from genome assembly GCF_964194105.1 of Spermophilus citellus. Classification (NCBI taxonomy): domain Eukaryota; kingdom Metazoa; phylum Chordata; class Mammalia; order Rodentia; family Sciuridae; genus Spermophilus; species Spermophilus citellus. The sequence goes on along the minus strand of NC_138183.1, from coordinate 252,508,855 downwards.
TGGAAAGGTATCCTAGGACAGAAGGGAAGAAGAAAGCAAAGATGATAAAATACTGTTGTTTTATTTGGACTCAGCCGCCAAAGCTAAACCCATCAGTATGCTGACCAAAGTTTGGGACCGATGAAGATCGGTCCTGTCGATGATTGATAGAATAAGTGACAGAGGCCCTCGTAGTCGAGATGAGGTGGTTTATGCTCTCTGGGGAAAGGGGCCCAAAGTCCTGTTCTTCTTAAGATGACTAAAGATGGTGAGACCCAGAAGGACGAATCCAACAAACGGGATCCCTTAACTCCCCCGCTCTACCTTCCTGTGGACTCAGACCCTGCTGCCACCGAGGAACAGAATCCATCTCCTGCCCCAGGAGTGTGTCAAAAGAGGATGCAAAGGAAACGGAGCAGCTGCAGGCTTCTGCCCCTGGGCCAGTGCCAGACCCTTCCCTGTCTAGATTAAAAACAATTAGAACAATGCAAACCCGGTGTTCAAAGTTTCCTTCCCCAGGGAGGAAAAGGCCTGATTCCCTTTCCTCCCCCTCCACCCTTTCTCCTCTGGGATCAGGCAAAACTGGGTTCCAGAGAAACTCAAAACTTTAATAAACCTGAAGTCCTTGATTAGAGGACCCACCTGGGCAGCAGACCACTTAGACCAATTCCCCAGCCTTCCACTTGACACCTGGGCTGGACTCACGACTCTCTTAAGTATCTTATTTTCTGGGGAAGAGAGGGGATGATTAGGAAATCAGCCACCATGACTTGGGAACCCGGGCATCTGGCTAGACCTGGGGTTTCGCCATCCATGAGAAGTTACTCTGGGTTAGATGCTAATGATCCCTCAAGGCAAGGAATGTTAGAACTACAGTGTGTGACTAATGGCTGGCTTGACAGTTCTAGAAAATTACAGACTAGAAAACTGGAAGGATAGGGCTGGGGAGGTGGCTCAAGTGGTAGCGCACTCGCCGGGCATGCGCGGGGCACTGGGTTCCATCCTCAACACCACATAAAGATAAAATAAAGATATTGTGTCCACCTAAACTAATAAATAAATAAGAAAGAAAACTGGAAGGATAGACGTCTAGAGGGACGATGGAAACGCTCAGAAGGTACGTGGGACGGGAGATAAAGGCCAGATCGTGCTCTCTACCACAGAACAGGTCACTCGGCGAAAACCAGGCCCTAAACATCAGACACAAATGGGGTCTTGTCGAGATACCCTGAGAGACCACAGGCCAGGGGGCAGGGGAGGAAATAAGTGCTACAAATGTGGGAGGAAGGACATTTAAGAGGGGAAGCCTGAATGGAGAAGGGAAGAAAGGGTGATGCACCTTATGTCTTTTTTTTTTTTTTTTGTACCAGGGATTGAACTCAGGGGCACTCAACCATTGAGCCCCATCCCCAGCCCTACTCTGTATTTTATTTAGAGACAGGGTCTCACTGAGTTGCTTAGTGCCTTGCCATTGATGAGGCTGGCTTTGAACTCGAGATCCTCCTGCCTCAGCCTCCCGAGCTGCTGGGATTACAGCATGTGTCACCGCACCTGGTTCTCTGGACCTTCTAACTGCTAAAGAAGAAAAACTTCTTCCTGAGATCTGGACAAAGGAGAGAAATTGAGGGAGATTAAAGGTTGACCCAATACATATTGAACTCAAAATTAAAGAGAATCAATCAGGAGAAAATAACCCCTAGTTCCTCTTGAAGGGAGACAGATTGCAACCTGTCATAGAGGGGCTACTCGAAGATGGCCTACTTGAACCCTGTATGTTCCCCTTGGACACCCCAATCTTACCAGTCAGGAAACCAGATGGATCTTACAGGGGAGCCCCAAACTTGAGGGCAATGAATCAGATTATTCAACACAGACATCCCAGAGTCCCCTGTCCCTACACCCTTTCTAGCAAAATACTTTCCGATCACCAGGAGCTTGGTGTGGTAGATCTAACAGATGCTTTCTGGACATGTCCTTTAGCCAAGGTCAGTAGAGATGTGATCACCTTTGAATGGGAGAATTCTCAGACTGGAGGAAACGACAGCATGCGTGGACAGTCCTTTTCTAGGGTTTACAGAGGCCCCCAACTTATTTGGACAAAGCCTTGAACAAGTTCTAGAAAAATCTAAGAACCCACCACGAACGAAGCCCCTGCAATAGATAATGATCCGTTAATCTCCGGAGATGAGAAGGAAGACATACGAGGCAGCTGTGCACCTCCTCTCCTTCCTGGCACAACAGGGATTGAGTTTCAAGAACTAAATCACAATTTGTCAAGTACTTGGGACGTTTAAGGACTGAGGGGAAACGAGGACTCAACCTGGAACGGATCTCAGGGTACCTGGCTTGCCAACACCTAGCACCAGGAAGGAGCTCAGCAAGCACCTGGGACGAACAGGGTGCCCTCGAGGAGGGATGGGCCAGGCGCGGGGAGCCAGGGTGAGGAGCCGCCCTCTCCCGTGGAATCCCGGAGCTCCCGGAGCTGGGATGTCCTGGCCCTTGTCAAACTCCTGGGATGGCTGAGCCCACACTAGAGAGACTGTCCCACGTGCTTGTCAGTGTGGACAAGTGCTAGGAGCCACAAGCATATATACGATGTATGGCACCTTTGGTTGTAAAGTGACGCCAGCTAGCCACTGAGATGATTATGTTAAAATTTACATTCATATGCAAACTGGACTCCCGCTGTTCACCTTGGCCTGCTACCGGACTCAAGTTACGGGACTTTACGGGACTGCTGGAGAGTTCCCATTGGTTGGGGAAGGATAGTAGGAGGGAATTCCGGAGGAGGTGGGAGGAGACGGGGGGGTTCCGGTCGGCGCGCGGTTCCGGTCGGACACCCTCGTGGGAGGACCGGTTTTTGACTTGCTGGCGCTGAGAGTGTTAGCGGCTTTTTCAAAATAAAGTTTTGTTCCTGCTTGATTGGCTCGTGATTCTGTGCCCAGCCAAGACTGCAACATTTGGTGGCCCGTACGGGGAACGCCTGAAGCTTAGAGGTGAGTAAATTGCTCGCCCCTGAGGGAAGGCGACAGGATGGATGACCTTCTCAGAAAACAATGTGTTCTTGTTTTGATTTATTTTGTTTTCATTTCGAGCTCCCTAGCCCTAGAATTTTCTCAGGCGAACTGGAAAAAATGGTTGGCTCAAGGTTTGAAGTTATTCAGCCCTGAGAAAGAGAAAATTGATACAACCATTGTCTGCTCCGTCTTTGTTTCATTCTGCTTCGGCTTTGTTTTATCCTACCTTATTGGGTTAGGTTATAGTAGATTAGAATCCAATAAAAAACAAACCGAAAAACTGTTAAGTAAATTGTTAGAGGTCCAGACTATGGTAGAAAAAACGCTAAGTCAAGCAAAAGAGAAGGTCTCTCAAGCTAGTCAGACAGAGGAGAATTTAAAGAAAGCAAGCTTAGAGGACAAGCAGCCATCAGGTGGAGAATTACAACAGGAGGTTGCTACCAACTCCGTTCTATCACCAGAGGGCGTAACTCAGCCAACAGCTCCATCTACCGCTGAGCGGCCCTCAACTACCGTAGTTGATGGACGGAATTCTGAGGCAGGACCCCAAAGATTAGCATGCCCTGTACTTGAGCAGGCAGGAGGGCAACAAATTCACCGTGCTTTAGATTTCAAAACAATAAAGCAATTAAAGGAGGCTATAACGACCTATAGGCCGCAAGCTCCCTTCACAATAAGCATGGTTGAATCTGTTACCAACTTGGACATGACACCAGCAGATTGGGCTAACATGTGTCGATCTGTGCTAAACGGAGGACAATATTTGTTATGGAAGGTTGCCAATGAGGAATTTTGCATGGAGACAACTAGGCGAAATGCAGAAGCTGGGTACCCTCAAAGAAATATGGACATGCTTTTGGGGAAAGGACCTTATGAGGGTCAAAGACAACAAATTGAATATGACCCTGGTGTGTACGCACAAATTGCTATAAATGCAGTTAGGGCATGGAAAACTTTACAGGGGCATGGAGACTTACAAGGTCAATTATCTAAGGTAATACAAGGAACTAATGAACCTTATGCTGAATTTGTAGATAGACTTATTCAGTCAGCCTCTAGGATATTTGGAAATACAGAACAGGTAATGCCATTTATAAAACAACTGGCTTATGACCAAGCAAATCGTTGCTGCAGAGAGGTCATTAGACCATGGAGACATGAGGATTTAAACACATATATTAAATTATGTAGAGACATTAATGAACAGGGGCAAATCTTAGCAGCAGTACAACAGGCTTTAGATGCCAGGCCAAGAACATGCTATAATTGTAATCAAACAGGACATTTTAAAAGGAGTTGCCCCATAAGAGGAGGGTTTAACAAAGCTGGATATCAAAGGAATAGAATACCAGGTATTTACCCACGATGCCGTAGAGGGAGACATTGGGCTAATGAATGCCGTTCTCAAACCACCATAGAGGGTATTCCGTTATCAAAAAACGGACAAGGACCAAATGTTTACCCACGATATCGTGGAGAAAGATATCAAACTCCATTGCCAAAAAACGGACTAGAGGGCCCAATGCCCCGGGGCCCCAAACCACAAATATATGGGGCAATGGAGGAACCCAACAGCCCCATCAAGGTAGTGCCCAGGACGCATTATCCATTAAATCCCTCATCAGACAAACTAGAGGGAACGCAGGGCTGGACATCTGCGCCTCTGCCAGAGCAGTACTAACCCCAGAGATGGGAATTCAAATCATTCCCACAGGAGTAAAAGGACCTCTTCCCCAGGGAACAGTAGGCTTATTATTGGGACGCAGTTCTTCTACACTAAAAGGACTTATGATAAGTCCTGGGGTAATTGATCCCGATTATGAAGGTGAAATAAAAATTATAGCTAGTTCTCCAAGAGGTATATCAGTAATTTCACCAGGAGATAGAATAGCACAGTTATTAATAATACCCAGCCTGCATGATAAATTTTCCAGTTGTAATGTAGAAAGAGGTTCCAAGGGATTAGGCTCCACAGGTGTAGATTGGGCTATGCTGTCTTTAAATTTAGATTCTCGCCCAATGCTAAAATTAAAAATTCAAGGACATGACTTTAATGGGCTGCTGGACACAGGAGCTGACCTCAGCATCATATCTCGTCAAGAATGGCCAAAACATTGGCCATTACAACAAGCCACTCAAACGCTTCGAGGCCTAGGAGTGGCAACAAATCCCCATAGAAGTGCTATGGTATTAGATTGGAGGGATCCTGAAGGATGTGAAGGAACTATACAGCCCTATGTATTGGATCATCTTCCTGTAAATTTATGGGGACGAGATGTCCTAGATCAATTAGGATTGACATTAACAAATAACATCAATCCTAACGCGCCCACTACTAGGGCTAAACAAGGCTTTAGGAAAGAAAAAAGATTAAGAGAACAAGAACAAGGTATGACAGCACCTATTCAAATAGATCAAGAAATAAATAGACATGAATTGGGTTTTCAGAAAGGGCCACTGAGACAATCAAAATTACTTGGAAATCAGAAAGACCAGTGTGGGTTCCTCAGTGGCCCTTGACTAAAGAAAAGATACAAGTAGCCCATGACTTGGTCAGACAACAGTTAGCGGAAGGACATATACAACCTTCCGTATCCCCCTATAATACTCCCATTTTTGTCATTAAAAAGAAATCTGGTAAATGGAGATTATTACAAGATTTAAGAGCCATTAATAATGAGATGGTTATTATGGGACCTGCTCAATCAGGGATTCCTCAATTGTCTGCTTTACCAAAAACCTGGCATGTTTTAGTTATAGATATTAAAGATTGTTTCTTTTCAATTCCAATTCATCCCGAGGATAGTCCACATTTTGCATTTACTATCCCTGCACTGAATCATGAAGGTCCTGATCAGAGATATGAATGGAAAGTACTCCCTCAAGGGATGGCTAACAGCCCAACTATGTGTCAAATTTATGTTAATAAAGCAATCCAGCCACTTAGAAACCAAAATCCTGAACTACAAATATTTCACTATATGGATGATGTGTTACTGGCACATAAAGATAAAAACACATTACTAGAATGTTATGCCACACTTACAAATTTATTGAAAAATTATAATCTAGAGATAGCAATAGATAAAGTACAATTAAATCTTCCAATTAATTATTTAGGAGTTCTATTATCCTCAACCATGGTCCGTCCACCAAAAATTCAAATACGAGTAGATCAACTCAAATCACTTAATGACTTTCAAAAGTTATTGGGAGACATAAATTGGATAAGGCCTTATCTAGGCATACCAACAGGAGAGTTAGGACCTTTATTTGATATTCTAAAAGGTCCATCAGATCCAAATTCACCCCGCATGTTAACGCCTGAAGCAAGAAAAGTATTAAAAATCATTGAAACATATATGGAAAATATGCATTTAGATAGAATTGATATAAGTTTGCCTTTATTATTTATTGTACTACCAACAAAAAATATTCCTACAGGAGTATTTTGGCAAGAAGGTCCATTATTGTGGATACATTTATCTTATTCCCCTAACACTATTCTTACTAGATATCCTGAGGCTGTAGGACAATTAATACTCAAAGGAATAAAAGCAGCTAAGGGAGTGTTTGGGATTTCTCCCAATAAAATTATTACTCCATATACTATGGATCAAATTGATGAGTTAGCTAATGAGTTAAATACTTGGGCAATAATCCTGTGTAAAACTAGTGTTTCATTTGATAATCACTTACCATCTAATCCTTTGTTGTCTTTTTGGTCTAAGCATCCTGTAGTTTTTCCAAAAATGACAAGAAAAACCCCTATCATAAATGCTCCAAATATATTCACTGATGGGTCAAACAATGGTACAGCAGCAGTAGTTACTCCTGATCAAACTTTTACATTTTTAGTACCCAAACAATCAGCTCAAAAGGTAGAGCTTAATGCAGTATTACAAGCTTTTATGATGTTTAAAGATTCTGTATTTAATTTATTTTCTGATAGTCAGTATGTAGTTAATGCTATTAATTCCCTTGAAGATGCTGGTAGGATTTCCCCTTCCTCTACTGTTTTCTCTTTGTTTTCCGCTATACAAAGTCTAATCTGGGACCGAAAAGATCCATTCTTCATAGGTCATATCAGGGCACATACAGGATTGCCTGGAGCCCTTAGTATGGGCAATGAACTAGCAGATAAATCTACACATGACATACATATTTTCTCCACAATAGAAGAAGCTATAAATTTTCATAAAAGGTTCCATGTCAATGCTAATACTTTACAAAAGCGTTTTAAAATAACTAAAGAACAGGCCAGACATATAATAAAACAATGTCAAAATTGTGTGACATTTTTACCACAAGTTAATCTTGGAGTCAATCCTAGAGGACTAATACCTAACCATATTTGGCAGATGGACGTCACACACTTGCCAGAATTTGGAAAATTAAAATATTTACATGTTACAGTTGATACCTCTTCCGGATTTTTGATGGGCTCCCTTCATGCCGGAGAAAAAACTAAAGATGTTATAGCTCATTGCTTACAAAATTTTGCCACTGTGGGCGTTCCAAAACAGTTAAAAACGGACAACGGTCCTGGTTATACTTCCTCCTCTTTTAAACAATTTTGCTCATCATTTGGTATTACTCACATAACAGGAATTCCATACAATCCACAAGGACAAGGCATAGTTGAAAGAGCTCATCAAACTATTAAAATGTACTTATTAAAACAAAAGGAGGGAATTGGAAAGGGGTATATATCCCCCAAAGATAAACTTAAAATAACCCTTTTTACTCTAAACTTTTTAAATTTAGATTCATCGGGACTTAGTGCTGCGGAAAGACATTTGTACCCCAAAAATGTACATAAGCCTAAGGTACTTTGGAAAGATATTCTAACAGGACAATGGAAAGGCCCGGATCCAGTGATAGTCTGGAATCGGGGCGCTATCTGTGTTTTCCCACAGGATGAACAGCAACCGATTTGGATTCCAGAGAGATTAACTAAAACAATTTCTACAGAAAAAGAAGATGATTTGACTCAAATCCATAACAGCTGACATCCAGAGCTCCAGCTTGGCTATTCTTACATCTGCGACAGTGATTAACCAAGGTTTTTTTTTTTTCAGTATCTATTTTATTATTGCATTTTTCCACATCATAAAGTTCTATTTTATTTTTGAGCTCATACAAACCTAGGTTAATGTTTTTCTGATCAGTTTTATTTTTTGACTGTGTTTTATTTTTTATTTATTTATTTATTTATTTATTTATTTATTTATTTTTTTTTTTTTTGACTGTGGAGTTTTTAAACATTGCAATGGAGATTTCACCTAAGTATAGTTACAAGGCCTTTATTTACTATTGTCTTATGTGTTGTATGTTGTGTGCACACTTCTGTTTTGTGTTGTATGTCTGTATGTGTGTATGTCCATATTTCTTATATGAGGAGCGCTCATGAAAAAATGGATCCGAATTTTTTCTTTATTCACGTGATTTATATGGTTTAATTTAAATTAGGTGAACAGCTGTTTATGATTGTTGTTAAAGATGGTTAACAGATCTGTTTGTTTACTAATTTAAATTTGGTAAACGGCTGTTAAGGATTGTTTTTAAAGGAGTTTAACAGATCTGTTTGTTTACTTTCACCTTTTCTTTTTATTATATTTAATAATTCTGTTCAGGATAATGTCTCTTTACCATCATTGCCAGAATTTCCATCTCCATCCCAATTCCAGTGAAGACTGAGATAAAACCAAACTACAGCTTCTATGATAGCTATCACAGTAAACTGTATAAACTGATGCATCAATGAATATAACTCAACAAGTAATGCTATCAAGGACTTGATTTACTTTGGGAGGATATGGACATATTGATAGACTCCTCCAATTTGAACTGCTTGCAGAACTTGCCTGGACTATATATCAGTTGCATACATTGTGAAATATCATCTGGTGCACCGAATTGTGGTACTGCTGGCATATTTTTGCTGATGGTGTCACCAGTGATGCAATTTCCTTGCCAGCTCACCCCATGTTTATTGTGGTAATACTGGCATATCTTTGCTGATGGTGTCACCAGTGACGCAATTTTTCCAAAGGAGCCGTCAATTGGCTTGGTGTCGTGGCATTTCTGTATCCTCCTCCCTTCTACTAGTGATGGTCTAAATTTGGGGGCCAACAGAGGTGAGGCAAAGAACCTCACCCCCCCACTGGCACCAAGGCTAAATTTGGGGGCCAACAGAGGTGAGGCAAGAACCTCACCCCCCCACTGGTGCATAGGCCTATCCACAAGCATGGCTGAATGCTGGACCGGTAGTCAGCGACGGGTTGCTCTGATTACAGTGGATTCAACCTAAGACAGGAAGCTGACGCCTAAAGGTCAGTTCTCCCATGACGGGTAAGAACCATATGTTAAATTGGACAACCTACCAGGCACGGTCCCTAGCCACATTGCTTGTTGCTTAATTAAACAGAAGGGGGCAGATGCTAGGAGCCACAAGCATATATACGATGTATGGCACCTTTGGTTGTAAAGTGACGCCAGCTAGCCACTGAGATGATTATGTTAAAATTTACATTCATATGCAAACTGGACTCCCGCTGTTCACCTTGGCCTGCTACCGGACTCAAGTTACGGGACTTTACGGGACTGCTGGAGAGTTCCCATTGGTTGGGGAAGGATAGTAGGAGGGAATTCCGGAGGAGGTGGGAGGAGACGGGGGGGTTCCGGTCGGCGCGCGGTTCCGGTCGGACACCCTCGTGGGAGGACCGGTTTTTGACTTGCTGGCGCTGAGAGTGTTAGCGGCTTTTTCAAAATAAAGTTTTGTTCCTGCTTGATTGGCTCGTGATTCTGTGCCCAGCCAAGACTGCGGCAGACAAGGGGACAGTTCCAGGGGTTTTGACCCAGGACTCTGGGGGACAAAGGCAATCAGTAGCTTACTTATCTAAAGGAGCCAGGGTCCAGGGGATGGTCTGGATGTACCTGGTCACTGGTGGCTATTGACCTTTTGGTTAAGGAAAGTAAAAAATTAATGGATAGGGTCCCTTAGAGTGAGCACATGCCACCAGGTCAGGACCATCCTCCACTGAGAGCTGGGAGGTGGTTAACTGTTCCAGGATTCTAACATATGAGGCCATTCTGGAAAGGGACTACTTGACACAATCGATAGCTGATTTTTTTTTTAACTGTACCAGGCACTTAACACTGAACGACATCCCCAGCCCTTTTTTAATATTTTAGTTTGAGACAGGGTCTCACTATGTTACTTAGGGCCTCACTAAATTTCTGAGGTTGGCTTTAAACTGGGGATCCTCCTACCTCGGCCTCCCAAGTCGCTGGGATTACAGGCTCATGCCATTGTACCCAGCCGCGCTGAATTCTTAACTAGGGGAATAAAACCTCAGACCCCACTGGACACCATGCTTGGATCTAATAGAAGACCAGACCAGGGCCAGCCTGACTTCAGAGAAATTCCCTTCTCAATAGGCCTCAGAATCTTTGTAGATGGGTCCTCCTGAGTCATTCAAGGGAAGAGACATAGTGGACATTCTGTAGTAGACGGAACACAATAAAAAATAAATCAGGAAGACTACCCCACAGGTGGTCTGCCCAGACCTGTGAGCTATTTGCTCTTAATCAGGCCATAAAATTCACGAAAGGAAAAGAGGGGCAATCTGAAATCTCTTGATTTGGTTTGATGGAGAATATGGATTCAGATAATGGAAGCCATTTCACCATTATTAAAGAACTCGTGAAAACCTTAAATAGAACTTGTGAATGTCACACCCCGGGCACCCTCCTTCCTCAGGAGAGGTGGAGAGAAAGAACCAAACTCTCAAGAGACAAACCACTAAGCTGACGTTGGAGACAAAACCCCTGGACTGAGCGTACCCCCACTGTCCCTCTCTGAATTAGGATTGCTCCCGGGAGAGATGGTGGCTGTCCCCAAGTGAACCTACTTTATTTAGGAAAACAACGGTTTCCCCACCTTTGAAACCAAGGCTCAGTTTCCTAGAAGTACACACGGGCCTCTCTTCTGCTCTGTCCTCCCTGAGGTTTCAGGGCCTCCTGGTGCAGGTGCCACCTCTGGGGCTCCCGCACACCCAGGCCAGGCGACCATGCCCCAGTCCAGGTTTGGGAGGAAAACCAGCTGGACCCTGCTGGGGAGGGGCCCTGCCGAGCCCCGCTCATGACCGAGGTGGCTGTTTGGACTGCAGGACAGGGCTGGACTCCACACGGGAGTGAAGGAGCCTTGTCAGGAGAAGCAGTGATCTCAGTCCACCCCCAGAGCCCACCCCATCAACCTTGAAAGGACTCTAATGACATCGTAGTGACATGGAACACCACCTCCTGTAAGCTGATCCCTAATGTCACCTGGACCGCCCCCCTCTGGTTGTTCCGTTTGAGGCCTGTCCACCATGTTCTGGGGAAATTAACCTCTGGAAATCTAATGGTGTCACCAAGGTCACCCTAGAAGTAAGAATTCACAACAAACTTAGAGATTAAATTCGAGGAGACAAATGCCCGGATGGAAGGATTAAATATTCTGTTTGCGCATTAAATGAAAGCGACTGTTCCCCTTGCCCAACAGGGAGGCCAGAGGCCCACGTGGTCCCATGCCCACTTGGCTGGACCTGGGACCCCAAGGGCAGGAGTGTATGAGATCCCTCTTTCAGGAGGAAAAAGGCCTGGGGAAGTAACTCTTGCTGGACCCTGGCTGCAGTCAGGAAGCCTCCAACCCCCTTCCCTGGGATCCAGTTACCCCCCTGCCTCCCTGGGGGGGGGGGGCATCGGCCTCTTTGGGAAATGAGTCTGTGAAAAGCCAGTCCTTGGCGGAGATGTGTGGTCAAACAGCGCTCCCTGCAGCCCGAGCCTGCGGGTGGTGGGATTGTGGAAGCCGCTACTTGAGACAACATCTTTGTTTGTATGTGGTGCTGGGGATCGAACCCGGGTCGCACGCATGCCAGGCAAGCGTGCTACCGCTTGAGCCACATCCCCAGCCCAAAGCCGCTACTTGAGACCTTGCCCGCCAGTGGGCGTGGAGCCTGCACTTTGGTTCAGTTGGGATCCCTTTCACCCGGCATTTCTCAGATCAGTCCCAGTTCTCTGGGGAAAAGATGGCTCGCGCTTCCTCAGGGTCATGTGACCCCCATATTCATATAAATTCCATCGGGATATCTCAAGGGATTCCTAATAAGCTCAAAGCCAAAAATCAGATAACACCACGTTTTCAATCCGTTCTTTTTTGGTGATCTATGATAAATAAAAACAGTCTGGATTAGTCACATTGATGATAATCAACAGGGGGTTGATATTTGAGAGGCTCTCAAGGGAATTACAAAAAAAATAAATGTTATTTTGTTATTTTTTAAATAGATGTTACTAAAGAATAATATGGAGGGCTAGGGCTGGGGCTCAGCGGCAGACAGCTTGCCTAGCATGTGTGAGGCACTGGGTTTGACCCTCAGCACCAGATAAAGAATAAACAAATAAAGATACTGTGTTCATTTATGACTGCAAACATTTTTTTTAAAAAGAATAATATGGAAAGAACCAATCACATCTATTATTGCCCCATTAGTTGTTGTATTGGGAGCAATGGATCCAGTTAGATGGTATGTGATTCGGTGTGTGGGAGGGTCTCATTCAGTGATTGATGGAGACGGCTCTCAACAAACTCTGGTCTTATATCAAAATAGTCCTTTTGTATTAGACAAAGTTGAACATAAGTGTCAAAAGATGTTATCCAAACTTGAAGAAGATGATTTACATATGGATAATATAAGAGAGGGAAGTTGTAAGATTTGTCTTTTCTATCAAAGTTAAATCCGTAATGTTACACAGGCGTGTTCACCGTGACACACGTAACATGCGAGTTTCATGTGGGCCACTTTTAAATCCCCTAACAGGTGTCCAGTCACACTGTAGCCCTTTTCTGTGCCCACTCAGATTTTATATCTTTTATTTATTCACTTAGTTATTTTTATGTGGTCCTGGGGAACGAACCCAGGGCCTCACGTGAGCGAGGCAAGTGCTCTACCACTGAGCCCCAGCCCCAGCCCCCTACTCCAATTTTAAATCAGCTAATTGTGTAGTTGTACCCCTGAGCTCTTCTTATCAGGAGTGAGGGTAGTGCCTCCTTACAGATAAATATGGCAGGCCACCTGCCCAGGTGTGCTTGCTCTGCCCAGGTGCGCCTGCTCTGGATTCCCTTTGAGGCGCACCCTTCTGCAGGACAATTGTGCTTCGCCCACCCACTTCTGAGCATGAGTCTGATTTCTTATGGCACCTTGGCATTTCTAAGAATTCCAAATTCCCCTGGGATTTTAAGGTATGTGCATTGTATCTTAATAAAGCTACTATTAAAAAGAATGGAACCGGGCACAGAGGCACACACCCTAAATACCAGCAGCTCGGGAGGCTGAAGCAGGAGGATCTCGGGTTCAAAGCCAGCCTCAGCAAAAATGAGGCGCTAAGCAGCTCAGTGAGACCCTGTCTCTCTAAATAAAATACAAAATAGGGCTGGGGATGTGGCTCAGTGGTTGAGTGCCGGGCACTTGAGTGCCCCGAGCCACTTGGCCGTGTAGACAGCTTATGTCAAAAATCCAGAGGAAAATCTCCCATAAAGGAACTTTTTTTTTTTGAGCAACTCTTTTTTTAAGAGAGAGTGATAGAGGGAGAGAGAGAGAGAGAATTTTTTTTTAATATTTATTTTTTAGTTCTCGGCGGACACAACATCTTTGTTGGTATGTGGTGCTGAGGATCGAACCCGGGCCACACGCATGCCAGGCGAGTGCGATACCGCTTGAGCCACATCCCCAGCCCCAAGGAACTTTTATTTGGAACCAAGAATAGACTGCAATGCTGGGGCCAGGGTGGCCTCTGGTGTGTCCAGAGAACAAAGATAAGCCTGAGGGCTTTAATAGGACAGAAAGCTGTGCAAATTATCATTGAGGACAGCTCTTTGGTACTCACAGTGCCTGCAGGAGTGGTGAGCTCTGATTGGCTAGCGGTGGCCGTTCTGGTAGAACTCGGCTTGAGGTCATTGCTAAGAGGAAAAGAGAGTCTTAAGGAGGAGGCAGCTGCTTGGAGCTGGGCCTGTGCAGTGTCCTGGAGAGGCCTCTCTCACCGCTCCCCTGACCCCGGCCCCGCCACTCCTCTTTCTTGGAATCAGGAATGACACCTTTTTTTTTTTTTTGTATAAGAAAAGGAGAATAAGCCGAGGTGCTGGGTCCTGAGGTCCTTGTCCTACACACCAAAAAGGATGACCCTGAAATGTTGAGGTCCCCTGCAGAGGGGATTGTGGGGTGCCCAGTAGGTGAGGAACCTGTTCTTCTATATTCCAGGGCTGGATTCCAAGCCTCAGGCCTTGCAGGAACCTGGAGGTGACCCCAGATGACTCCTGACAGCCACCCGGGGAGATGAGGCCTCCTAGCGGCTCCTGAGGGCTCCCCTCCTCTGGGGACCACGATGCAGCCATCAGCACTCCAAGCGGCCATGGTCCTGGTCTGCTTGTGTGGCCTATATGGACATGGCCAGGTCTCCAGGGAGCCCCAGAGCTGCCCCCCCACAGAGCTCCACGGGCTGGTGCTGAAGGGACCCCACTTATTATTAAGAGACTGAGAAATTCCACAAATAGGTTTTAGTAAAATTTATAAATGGGACTCTGTTGGCTCAAAAGTCCAAATAGCTCCAACAGGTGTTTTTAGAGAGTTCTTTAATAAGCTCAGGGTATCTGAGGTGAAAAGCATGTCATCAATAAAAGGTCACCTGATTCCAGGGGACAGGTGCCTACATGGAGAGCCTTTCCGCAAGGTTCCGGGGGCTGGTGAGCCCACCCAAGGGTGACTGCACGTTTTGGACACAGACTGTGGAAAGTGGCACTGGAGAGAACATTCTGGACACACCGACGGCAGCAAAGTATCACCCAAAGGCCAGTCAGCTGTCATTGCTCTCTTGGTCATGGTTGGAACTGTGGGGTTTTGGATGAACCTCAATCATGGGAAAGGTCTCAATTCCGCACCACAGAGCAAAGCCACGGAGGACCAGAGAGCGATGGGAGGAGAAAGTTCATTATTAATAAGTCAGCTTGGACAAGGGTCAGATCTCAGTGAGCATCTTGCTGTTAGCCCTAAGCAAGATTCTTTATGTGGTTTCTGTTGGGGATAGGCTGCTGGTCTTGGATGGGTGGACGCCAGCGTTGCTTATTAATCTTGCTTTTACGAAAATCAGTGAGCGTCTTGACCCGTGGATGTAAAAGAAAACAAATGATTTTTAAAAAAAATCCTGCTGGCGGGGCCAGGGTGTGCTGAGGCTGGTTCCTGCCGCGTGCCCGCTGTTCTGTCCAGGTGGTCTTCCCTGCAGTCTGGGATAGGGGAGCAGAGGTCTTCCTAGCTAAGCCTGGGCTGCGGTGTCGTCAGGCCAGAGGGCAGGAAACAAAGTCCAAGTGGCAGAAAGTTTGACTTGTGCTGGGAGGCTTTTCTCTAACCCATTGGGTGGACTCACCATGGCTTCCTGGCGACCTGCATGCGGATCCCACTCGTTTTTATTTTGTCTTGATACGGACCAAAGTCCGCTGTGGTCGGCAGGAGGAATTCCTCAGACTAGTGACCCCTGACTCTGGAAAGGTGTCTCTCCTGGTAACTTGGGTGGTGAGTACTGGGCGGGTTCTGTGGACCTCAGAGCCCCATTTGATGAGCTGGACAGCGGGGGCAGACACCACGGTAGGCGAGCAGCTGCGCCTGGAACAGATGTCACAGAGGGAGGCAGTGGTACCCGTCCCCTTTGTAACCCAAGCTCACAACAAGCTGACGGCTCTTTTTTGTTTTTGAGATGGGTCTGGCCGTGTGGCCCGTGGATTTCAAAAATTCCAGAGAGAAAAGATGCTAAAATTAAAAAATGACTTCTGAGCATCGAGCTGTGATCTAGAGATGAGGGTGACATGGTGGCTGAGACCTCAGGAAGAGGAAAGGATGAGTGATTCTCTCGCAGATCCCTGTACTGAGGCCTGGGTGTGCCTCCCAGGTGACCCAGTGACCGCGGCCCCCCAGGAGCCCCGGGGCAGGCCCTCAGCCTCCCCGCGAGGGGCCAGATGGGAAAGAGCTCAACCCGGAGAGATCATGGGTGGAACTTTCCTGGGATGAAGTGAGCCTCAGGGAGACCCACAGGCTCCCGAGAAAAGCTGCCAGGCAGCCTTCAGGGACAGGCAGAAAAGGAGGCAGTGGGTCCCCCACGTCCTACTGACCAGACGCAGATGGCCTTCCATGAAAAAGGAAGGACAAGACGGAGACCCACAGAGCAAAGCCCAGAGCCATGGAGAATCCTTCTCAGACCTCGGGGTCCAGGCAGGGCACTTTATTATCTCCCGCTGGTCTCAGGTGGCCTGGGACCGGGGCCCCACCGTGCCCCCTGTTTCTCCTCTGAACAGCAATGCCCATCCCGATGCCCTGCCCTAAGGTAGAAAAGGCCACTGTCGGGACAGCAGTCAGGGCATGGCCATCTGGGCGCTGGGGAGATGACCCCCCTCCAGGTTCGCCTACGTGGGTGTGGGCAGTGTTCAGCTCCTCCTGAGCTGTTGGCCAGAGGTTGCCGTCAGCTCAAAGCCACATGGGTCCCGCCCTGGGCAGTTCCCCGTGTGGTGGAGGTTCCATCGGGGCACATGGGCAGCGGGGTGGCAGCCAGCGGGATCCCAGCCCTTTGCTCTTGGAGAGGTGAAATCCACGTGTGATCCATCACTTCCCAGTTGTAGCTCACGGGCACACAGGCATTCACTGTTCTAGATTTGAAACCTTTCCATCACCCCAAGAACGCTCAGCCCTGCTAAGTGGTCACCCCCAACCCCTCTCCCCCAGCCCCTGGGCCAGCACCAGTTTCTCTCTGCCTGCGGATCAGCCTGTGCTAGCCCCTCACCTTCCAGAGGAATCCCAACGTATGCGTGTGCCTCTTCCCTCCGCATCCTATTTTCAAGATCCCTCCAATGGCAGCGTGAGCCAGTCCTTCGCTCTTCATTACTTTTTAAGACATGAGCCTTATTTTTTAGAGTTGTTTTAAGTTCACAGAAAAATTCCACTCCTTTTTTATGGCAGAATAATATTTCAGTCCATGGATACACTGAATTGTGTTTGTTTGTTTATCTGTTGGTGAACATTTCGGTGGTCCCTATGTTTTGGCTGTTGTGAATAACACTGCTAGGAACATTTGTGTGCAAATATCTGTCTGACCACCCATTTTCAATTTGGGGGGTATCCACCTAGGAATAGAATTGCTGGGTCATATGGTAATTCTGGTTTAGCTCTTTTATTTGAACCCAGGGGCACCTAACCACTGAGCCATGGTCCCAGCCCTTCTTCATAATTTATTTAGAGACAGGGTCTTGCTAAGTTGCTTAGGGCCTCTGTCCTCTGTGATGCTTTGAAGTGTCCGGAATGACTTATCAGCAACCTCATGAGACCCGAGTCCTCCTTTCTTTTCTTTCTTTCTTTTTTTTTTAAGAGAGAGAGAGAGAATTTTTAAATATTTTTTAGTTTTCGGCGGACACAACATCTTTGTTGGTATGTGGTGCTGAGGATTGAACCCGGGCCGCACGCATGCCAGGCGAGCGCGCTACCGCTGGAGCCACATCCCCAGCCCCCGAGTCCTCCTTTCTTCTCCCTCATTCTGTGGACGGAGAGACTGAGGCCCTGGGCCCCCTAGACATGGCAGTTCCCTCAGCTGAGGAGGGGCCCTGACACCTGTCACCAACCCTATAGGGTGGCTTTTCCCGGGGGGCATCCAGGGAAGGCCACCTGGTCAGAAGAGTGAACGCAGTGGCAGCTTCTAAATCTGCCCAAATGTCACCATCCAGGGGGGCTGGTTACAATGTCCCTGCCGGGGTGGCTCTCGGGGTCCCCAGGTGGGGGGTCAGGGTGGACCACCTGCTGCGCGCTGTCAGCCAGGGCCCAAGGCCGTTTCTCTCCCCCGCCCGCAGCCTCGCATCTGGCGCCCCCAGGAATGGACCGTCCCTCTCCCGGGTCTCCCCCTCCACACAGCCTCTGTGCAGCCTGTCCTGGGTCTGTGTGGAGGCAGCCCGGGAGGCCGGACTTCCCCAGGTTCATTTCCCGCGGTTCTGGGGGCGAGTCCAAGGTGGAGGCTGGGCAGGGAGGCCTGGCAGGACTCTCCCAGCTGCAGTCGGGCACCTGGCCGTCCCCCCACAAGGGAGGTGGGGACCAGCAGGCTCCCTGGTGGCCCTCCCTCGTGACCTCGTCTAGCCCAATCTCCCCCATGGGGGCTCAGGGCTTCAGCATCGGACACGGGTCAGCACGGCCACCTGTCAGGTCTCACTGGAGGGTCACGGACAAGCCTGGGAGGCCTCCACCGAGCTGTCGGCTCCCTGCTCCACCTGCCACCGCCCCGCTCTCTGCCCGAGGCGAACACACGACGCCCAGAGGAAGGCCACCTCCCCCGCCCCACAGCGCCAGCTGGCCAGTGGCCATGCACGCTACTCCAGCCCCCAGTGGTCACCCACAGTTGTCACCCACGGGTGCCCCTGAAACACCCCCCAGCCCCACCCGCTTTGCCTCCCTCAGGTCCTTGGAAGACCCTCCAGGTCAGCGGTTCTCCATGGGGTGATGCTGACCCCAGGGGACACTTGGCAATGTCTAGACATTTGGGGTTGTCACGGCGGGGGTGTGAATGGCCCGGGGAGTGTGCCCATGCCCTGCCATGTACGGGGACAGCCTGGGGCACACGCAGGGTCCTGATGCTGGTTCCCAGCCCAGCCCTGTCCCCGGAGCCCACCTGGGAGGGTGACCAGGGCACCCGGCGCCTGCCCACCAGACCTGCTGGCCCTGGATCTGTGTCCCCATAGGTCCCTAGACCTGGCTTCAGAAAGGGGCATTCCTCGTCCACCAGGGGACTGTCGGAGCCCTGTTCTCCCTCTCCACAGCCTGCCACCTGCCACTCAGAGGGACCCTTGACGCCCCTCCAGGAGGGCTCCCCACGGGCGCCCCCCTGTCCAGGCCAACAGGCTCCCCGAGCTCCGCTCTGCTCTGGTCCGGGTGCCCCTACAGGGGGTGCCCACTGCCCACCACCACCAGTCCATCAATGGTCCTCCAAATGGAGACTCCGACCGTGCTACCTCCTTGACCCCACCGTGGCTTCCCTTGCTCCAGGGCAGGGATCCCAGCTCCACCCACCAGCAGGGTGTCCTGGGCTGTGTCCCCTGCCCCAGCCACAGCTGCGGTCCTGCCTGACGAGACCTTTTCCCCTGCGTCCATCTGCCTGGACCGGTCACTCTGGCTGGCACGTGTCTGCCTCACTGTGACCCTTGGGGTCCCAGCTCAGACGTCATCTCCTCAGCGCACCATTGTCTGTACCGTTGCATTGGTCGGTGGCTTATTTGTACTGCCACCCTCTGGGCTGGGTGCTAGGGGGCAGACAAGTGCCACTTCGCAGGGGCTTAGCAAATATTTCTCAACATTGGATTACAGTTTTTGAGGAATCACGATCCAATATTCCCCTGGGTGACAAAGCAAGCGGCTTTTGCTCCCTGTGGTAAGGTGGCAATGGCTTCTGAAGACACCTCCTGATTCCTGGGGCCCGTGAACGTGACCTTGTTTAGAAACAGTCTTTACAGTTGGGTGCACACTTGGGATCCCAGGGACTCAGGAGGCTGAGGCAGAAGGATCGCAAGTTTGAGGCCAGCCTCAGCAATGTAGCAGCACCCTACACAACTTAGCAAGACCCTATTTCAAAATAAAAAATAAAAAGGGCTGGGGATGTGGCTCAGTGGTTAAGCACCCCTGGGTTCAACTGCGGGAAAGAAAGAGAGAGAGAGAGAGAGAGAGAGAGAGAGGGGGGGGGGAGGGAGGAAGGAAGGTAGGAAGGAAGGAAGGAAGGAAGGAAGGAAGGAAGGAAGGAAGGTCGGTTCTGTGCAGGTCATCTGGGATATTCTGGGGGCCTCTAGATCCAACCCTAACTCCTCCTGATCAGAGAAGGCAGGAGATTAGGTGGACCCAAGCAGAGTGATCGGGCAGAGGTGGAGTGCTGTGGCCACAGCGCAGGACCACCAGCAGCCACCGGAAGTTGGAAGAGGCAGGAAGCCCCCTCCCTGGAGCCTTTGGAGGAACACGGCCCCCCCACCACACACACACCTGGACTTTGGTCTCTGTCTTCCAGATTGTTTTTTTTGTTTTTTGGGCAGGGTGGGTGGGTACTGGGGATTGAACTCAGGGGCACTCCACCTACCTCCAGTGTGCCAGTTGGTCACAGGAGAGCAGAAAAGAAGGAGCCACCGATGCTCCTGCAGACCTGGACCTGCTGCGTGGGGGTGGAGGTGGCTGGCAGCTCATCTCACCTCTGGGGGCTTCTCCTTATCGGGTGGGGCCCGGCTAGCCCTCCCTGCAGACACAGCAGCCTCACAGCCTGCCCAACCTGTTCCCCAGCGGGCCGTGCCAGGGAGGCCGGCAGTGGGAGCGAGGAGGTGTGGGAGCAGCTGAGCCAGAGGCAGAGGCAGGGCAGGGGCAGAGGAGGGCCGGTGAGGAGAGCCGGGAGCAGAGTCGGGGCACTGGAGACACGCTCAGAGCCCATGCAGGGGTACGAGGGCCCAGGGCAAAGTGGGTGGGGGCTGCTGCTGGGGAGAGGGCGCGGCCGGGTCCAGGTTGACAGCCCAGACGGGTGCTCAGGCCCTGTCCAGCCCTCACTGCCGGGACTTCCGGGCCTCGGTCAGCTCCGGGAAAGCCCCGGGACCCCAGGGCTGGGGACAGACTCCTGTCCTTCTGGAGGGGCTCCTAGCCAGGAGAAGGTGGGGCCGGCAGGAGTGGCCAGCGCTGTGCTGTGTGGGCAGGCCGGCCGGGGGCTTCTTGGGTGCTGAGGCCAGAGCTGAGCCTTTGGCTTCAGATTTCACGGGCCACATTCCCTGTTCGTGGAGGGTTCTAGAAGGATTATGTTGTCACTGTAGCAAACCTGGGAGCTACAGGAGGGCATTGAGACCACAGCACACAGGGTGGTGGCGGGCGTGTGCATCAGGTCAGCTGTGGGAGGCGGATCAGCTGGCCTCTTGGAGCCAAAGGTGCCGTATCCTCACGATGGGTCAAGCTGCGAGGCTTAAATGAGAAGCTGCTGCGGAGCCCTGGGCTCCAAGACCAGCTCTGCGCCCCTCCAGCCCCTCTCCCCGGTGTGCCCACCGCAGAGGAGCCAGCCCTTCTGACAGGTCCCATCAAGGTGTCGCCAGGCCCAGGGACATCTTGTTTTTCAAAGTCCACCCCCACAGGGCCTTGGCAGGATGCTGGCCCCAGTCCTTGGCACACCCACCTCTGAGAGGCCACCCCTGCCTCGCCAGCTGTGGCTCTGACGGGCTGTGGGAGGAGCCTACGGCACCTGGTGCCTGGCCCCACAGTGTCACGGATGGCGTCAGTACAGGGAGGTACAGGGAGCCGGGTAGGAAGCCGAGGTAACTGGAGCCTTGGACCCAGGCAGGGGGACCGCGAGGGCTGGTGAGGGTCAGGGGCCTAGAGCCCAGGCCTGGGAACCCTCCAGGTCAGCCGGCCGCCCGTGGCTCTGAGCAAGCCCAGCCCACCCAGCCAGCTCCTGTAGGGGCTGTGGGCAGGGAATGGCCCGGCCCTGCTGGTGACAGGGGTCTAGGAGAGCTCCCCAGGCCTGGCGGAGGGAAGGCATGAAGGAAGGGGTGTCCCCCAGCCCGAGACGGGAGCTGAGCCCACTCAGTGGACGAGTCTTCACTGAGCACCTACTGTATGCCGCGGTCCTCAGGCCCTCATGGGCAGGGCAGAGCTGAGAGGAGGCTCCCAGTGTCAGGAGTGACCCCATGCTGCCCTCGGAGGGACAGCAGGTCTGCGGCTGCAGGGGGAGGGTCCCCGCCTCTGGCCCGACTCCCTGCCTTCCCCGCGAGCTGGCCCGGCTGCTCGGCTTCCTCTTGCTCCTCGGAGCAGCCTCCAGGCAGACCTTGTCCCCCCGGACGTCCCCCCGCTGCGCTGACTAGGCTGCTGACCTGCCGAGGCCCCGGGAGGGTGGGTGTCCCTCCAGGGCACCCGGTGGGGACGCCCAGTCCTCTGCTCCTTCCTGCGGCCACGGGGATCTGAGGCAGGGGGACAGCTCACGTCCACACACAGACACAGACACACTCATCCCACGGAGACACCCGGGGCCACCAAACCAGACAAGACACCCTGGGAACGCCTGGGCCACCAGGGTTCGAGCTCCCGCCTGCGCCCTGGCCCCTGTGCGGGGGACTGTCACCTGTGAGGGGCAGCCGCAGGACGCCCTGGAGGTGGAGCACCCAGTTCTCGCTGCCCTGTCCAGCAGGATGGACCCCTTCGAGGACACGCTGCGGCGGCTGCGGGAGGCCTTCGGCTCGGGGCGGACTCGGCCGGCAGAGTTCCGGGCGGCGCAGCTCCGGGGCCTGGGCCGCTTCCTGAAGGACAACAGGCAGCTGCTGCTGGACGCGCTGGCCCAGGACCTGCACAAGGTGGCCGGGTGGGGGGGGTGCCCTGCAGGGAGGGGTCGGCAGCACAGCTGGGACAGAGGGACAGAGAGCCACCAGAGCCCAGCTCCTGCCGGGGCCAGGACCTGTGCCAGGTGGCCGAGGGGGATCCAGACCAGTCCTTCCCAGGCTGGGGTCATGTCCTCCACAGCATCGCTGTCCCCCCGTTAGCATCTTTGCCTACCAAGGTGATTGGCTGTGTCCCCAAATTTATTCCAAATGGGGGAACTGAGATGCTAGGCGCTGTCACTTGCCCGAGGTGACAGGCCAAGCGGAGGCTGAGTGGCTCCAGAGCCGTCCCAGCCCGTGTGCAGCACCCACGGGGCCACTCAGTGCCTGTGGGGACCCGCTCCCGCCCACCCTGCTGGCCAGGGCTGACCACCGCCCCTCCCCCTCACCGCAGTCGGCCTTCGAGGCGGACGTGTCGGAGTTCATCCTGTGCCAGAATGAGGTGGACCTGGCCCTCAGGAGCCTGCACACCTGGATGAAGGACGAGCCGGTCGCCACGAACTTGGTGAGCCCTGTGGGCTGACCGGGTGGCAGCAGGGCAGGGGACGGCTCCGGTCCAGGCTCCTTCCTGTCCCCGAGGCCAGGGCCAGTCTTCTCCAGGAGACGCCACTGCACAGGAGCGGAGGACCCAGGCTGCGGGAGGGGGTCTGGTGGTCCTTGGTGGCACTTTACTGTCCTCCCTGCACCCAGCTCACGAAGCTGCACTCGGCCTTCATCCGCAAGGAGCCCTTCGGCCTGGTGCTCATCATCGCGCCCTGGAACTACCCGCTGAACCTGACGCTGGTGCCCCTGGTGGGGGCCATCGCTGCAGGTGAGGACAGACCCCAGTCCGCCCTCCCAGCTGCCGCCCCTTCCCAAAGAGGGCCTCCAGAGTCCAGGGGCTGTGGTGGCCCCTGGGGGCAGGCCAGGCAGACGGGGGACCCTGGCCCCGCCTACAGCCCCCTGTGCCTCTGCAGGGAACTGCGTGGTCCTGAAGCCATCGGAAGTCAGCAAGGGCACCGAGAAAGTGCTGGCCGAGGTGCTGCCCCGGTACCTGGACCAGGTGAGGAGGACCCGCCCCACCAGTCCCCTCCTGTCCTACTGTCCCCTGGGCTCACCCGCTGACCTCCTGTCCCACCTGGCAGAGCTGCTTTGCCGTGGTGCTGGGCGGGCCCGAGGATACCGGGCGGCTGCTGGAGCACAGATTTGACCACATCTTGTTCACAGGTGAGGGCCTGGCCAGGTCGGGCCAGCTGGGAGGCGGCAGAAGAAAGGGTGGGAAGCAGGGGAAGAAGCCAGAGTCAGGCTGGGAATGAATCGGGAGCTGGACTCGGGGTCCAGGGGCCACTCAGCTGGACAGGCCGGCTGGGTCCCCAGGGACTCCTGGAGATTGAACCTGGGTGGCTGGGCTGGGGACAGATGGAGGCGGGAAGGCCAGGACCTGGGCTGTCTCAATGGAAAGAGAGGCAACAAGGGTCAGGGGCCCCCGGCCTCTGGCCAAAGCCAGTTAAGGATGGGCAGCCCTGACCCTGTCCCCCAGGGAGCCCCCGTGTGGGCAAGATCATCATGGCCGCCGCTGCCAAGCATCTGACACCCGTCACCCTGGAGCTGGGGGGCAAGAACCCATGCTACGTGGACGACGACTGTGACCCCCAGACCGTGGCCAACCGCGTCACCTGGTTCCGGTACTTCAACGCCGGCCAGACCTGCGTGGCCCCGGATTACGTCCTGTGCAGCCCCGAGACGCGCGAGCGCCTGCTGCCTGCCCTGCAGAACGCCATCACCCGTTTCTATGGCGACGACCCCCAGAGCTCCCCCAACCTGGGCCGCATCATCAGCCAGAAGCATTTCAAGCGGCTCCAGGGACTGCTGGGCTGTGGCCGGGTGGCCATCGGGGGCCAGAGCGACGAGAGCGAGCTCTACATCGGTGAGTCCCCTCTCCCCTGCCGCAGCCCCCTGGGCCGAGGGCCTTCCTCGCTGCAGGGGCCTCGCCTGAAAGCCGGCCCCGCTCCCTGCTGGCCAGGCCTGGGTCCCCGGCCCGGTGCCTGGTTCCAGAACACCAAGGCCCCACGTCACCACAGCCCGGAGCTGTCTCCTCACCCCAAACTCTGATCCACTGAGCGGGACCCCAGTTCCAGGGTCCGGAGGGTGGTGTAAGCTCCCGTCCTGCCGTCTGTCCTGCCATCTGGGTCCCGAGAGGCCAGGACCCAGGTCCTCAGAGCCTGGAGAGCTGGGAGGTCAGGCCAGGGGGTCCCCAGCCTGCATCCTGGGTCCCGGCCCTGCCGAAACCCCTCCCCTGGGGTGTCCCTGCTGTGGCCCTGGGCTGACTGTCGCCGTGCCCACCCGCAGCGCCCACTGTGCTGGTGGACGTGCAGGAGACGGAGCCCGTGATGCAGGAGGAGATCTTTGGGCCCATCCTGCCCCTGGTGACTGTGAGGAGCCTGGATGAAGCCATCGACTTCATCAACCGGCGGGAGAAGCCCCTGGCCCTGTACGCCTTCTCCAACAGCTCCCAGGTGCGGCCCGGCAGGAGTGGATGGCCCCCGTCCCCTTCCAAGGCCCTGGGGGGCAGATTAAGACAGCTGTCACCTCCAGGGTGACTATGTTCCAGGCTGCCTGGTGTCACTGCCACCTGGCAGAGGGAACCTGGGTGGGATCACAACCTGCTGGAGCCAGGCTGTCCAGCTGTCTGTCTGGCTGGGCAGCCTCCTCCTGGGGGAAGGGGTGCTCAGGGATCCCCCTTTCTCTGAACCATGTAAAGGCTCCCCACAGGGAGCAGAGCCCCAGATGGGACGGGGGACAGTACAAGTCCCCCAGTGAGAGCCAGGCTGGTTGCTGTGGGCGGATGCACTTTGCTACAATGTCCTAACGGTGCCTCACAGTCACAGTCACGGTCACGGTCCCAGTCACAGGCACACGCCTCTCGCTGCTTTGGGGGCTTCCTCATTTCTGCACCCTTCTGGGATGCTCGGTGGAGGGTGCCGGTGGGAGGCCCGGAGATGTCCCCTGGGTGCAGGCTCGAGCCTCTCCCTGAGCTGCGCCCTCCCCTGCAGGTGGTGAACCAGGTCCTGGAGGGGACCAGCAGCGGCAACTTTGGTGGCAACGATGGCTTCATCTACATGACTCTGCCATCCCTGCCCCTGGGTGGAGTGGGTGCGTCCCTGCCTCCTGCCCTCCTGTCCCCACCTGCTCAAGTCGTCTCATCACCACTCACCCTGATCGCGGCCCTGGGCCTCCAAGGCCTCGGTTTCCCCATCTGTCGAACGGTCCCTCAGGGTGGCCTGGCTCTCTGAGCTCCCTGCCAGCTGTGGGCCTCTGGCCGGGGCGGTGGCGGCCCCTGGGCTGGAGGGGACGCCCAGCCTCACGCCCACCTCCTCCGCCCCTGCAGGCCACAGCGGGATGGGCAGGTACCACGGGAAGTTCTCCTTCGACACCTTCTCGCACCACCGCGCCTGCGTGCTGTCCCCCTCGGGCCTGGAGAGGCTCAACGGGATCCGCTACCCGCCCTACGGCCACTGGAGCCAGGAGCTGATACGGTGGGCCCTGGACTCGCAGAGCTGCACCCTTCTCTGAGCCCTGCCCACCTCCAGCACCCACCCACCCTGCATTCTGCCGCCCACCCTGGGCTGCCGGCCGCTACCCACATGCCCGGGGTCCCTGAAAGGCAGGTGACCAGTCCGAGGCGTGAGGACCCCCACTGCTGGGGCTTTCTCTGAACAGACCTCTGGATAGCTGGCCAGTCCCTGTCTGTACCAAAGTCCCTCTGCACCCTCTGACTGGAGGGGTCTGGGGTCTCCCCAAGGCCGGGCAGATGCTGGAGCTGATGAGGGCTTCCGACAGATCCATAAAGGTGGCTCTGAGCCCCCTCCAGGGTCCAGAGTGTGAGTGTGGTGTGAACGGCCGTCCTGCCATCTGCTGTCCCCCAAGGCAGGATCCCAGAATCCAGGATCCCCCAGGGCTGCTTCCTCCCGAGCAGCACCCCAGCCCTCAGGGGGCCACAGGACCCTGCATGAGGCCCCCAGTCCCTTCTGGGAGCTTTTGGACGAGTCCATGGGAGCTGCCATCCTGGGAGCCTGTGTGAACAGCCACACACATGCATCTGGGTCTGGGATGTCACCCTCAGGAGTCATATGCCACCCAGGACTGGGCCCCGGGCCTCCCTTGGGCTGAGCTTTCTAGGAAAGCTGGTGGGAAGGACAACCAGGGTCCTTCTCTGACGCCCGTTTCCCAGGCCTGGGCCCGTCCTGCGCACCACTGCCCCTGGCTAGGAGAGAGCCCCACCCCATGTCCCTAGGGGCTCAGAACCAGGGGAAGGGCCCTCCCCTTCCTGGGCTCCCAGGTGTAGCTCAGCAGGCTGCCTCCACATAGTCAACTGGGTGCAGAGAGCTCCTGCATCAGATTCCAGCCCCCCACCCCCATTCTATAAATACCCACCGAAATGGGGAAGTTAGACCGCAGCTAAGAGAAGTGAAAATTCCTAAGCACTCCCTGCCCTTGCCCTTTGCAGAGCTGGGGACCCAGCATCTCCTGGTAGGGAGCACTTTGGTCTCCAGACAGAGAAGGGTTGGCTTCCAAACAGCCAGGTTCCCTGAGTAGCCCCTTTCTTCCTGTGAGATCCTACATGAGTCAGCAGGATCCCAGCAGCCTGGGTGGGCCTTTGGGATGAAGACCAAGACTTTGGACTCATAACAGGGCCCAGAGACCCCTGCCCAAAGCATTAGCAGGGCCTGGGAGGGAGGGAGGCAGGTTCGTCCGCTGGCTCCTTCCACCACTGCCTGTCACCTGCAGGGGTGGCTCTGCATAGTCATTCCACCTCCTAGAGCCTCCTAGGCTGCCCTCCAGGGGTATAGCCAAGGAAGGGTTAGCGGCCCTCCCAGAGGTCCTCAGGGAGGTCTCTGCTGAGGCCCAGGTCCCAGCACGGTGGCTCCTGGAGGAGCTTTTACACCTTTACCACCCTCTGGTGACCCCAGCAAGAGGCAGGCACTAGCCAAGGTCCCACAGCCTTGGGGGTAGAGGGAGGAGAGTGAGGGCAGCCAGGCCACACAGGAACTGAGTGTGAGCTGAGTGGCCTCGGAGGGTCAGCCTAGGGGGCTGGCCACCAGGGTCCTGGGCTGGCCTCCATCCGATGTGGCAAAGGCCTGGGACCTGAAGCCTGGGGTAGGTCCCTTCAGAACACCACCTGGCACACAAGAGGCCACAGGTGACCCGTCCGACGGCTGACTGCCTCAGCTCTGCTTCTCTCCTCGGTGACTCTGGACTATCCTTGGGTCCTGCCCGCAGAGCTGGGTGGAAGAAACCGGCCTTGGGGCTGGGTGAGGGGACTTCACCTTTGTCCCCCGATGTGTGTGAGTGGGTGGGAGGGTCAACGTTGTCTGGAAATAGCTGAAATACCGGTGAAGCTCCGAGGTCTTTTTTTCAAGCATCAAAGAGCCATAAAACCAGACTCCCCTGGGAGCCAGTCCTTTGGGATGGGTGACCTTGCAGTGACCCTGGTCCTATAGGGGCTGCAAGGAGTGACCTGCTCTGAGCTAGTGGAGGCAAGGGGACTCCTACTTGGGTGGCCAGCAGGGTGCGTGCCTCCATAGAGACTTTCAGTGGCCAGGTGTGGGGGTGGCCACCATCCCACCGCCACCACCTCTGAGCCTTAATGAAGGTGCCCATCCGGGTGGACTTAGCCCCTGTTAGCCAGTGGCTCCTGGGTTGGACCCAGGCCCGTCCACACCATGGCTGGACACCTGGCACGCGGCAGTCTGCAAAGCCCAATCTTCTCTGGTTGACATCCAGGTCTTAGGGAACCTCTGCAAATAAGTCCCCAAGGCCATGCCCAGCCCCTGAGTGACCCTTGGGGTCAGAAGATGGACAGAAGGCAAAGACAGGAACCTGCCCACAAGACAGAGACTCAGTGGGCTGTGGCGGTTGGGCGGAGCTGCGGTGGGAGGAGACCAGGGCAACCTTTGACTGCAGGGACCTGCCCATCCCCCACAGCCCTGCTGGCCGGCCAACAGGAGCGCTTCCTGCTTGGAAATCTCCAGGCCCACAATCAGCCCCCGTCCAGCAGGCAGGTGCCGCAGCCCAGGCCCAGGAAGCCCAGACCCGCATCAGCAGGTAGGTAGTGGCCTCCCGAAGTCTGGCACCAGCTCAGAAGCGCACACGAGGCGCAGGAGGCCCAGGGGTCCCCTGGAGGCCAGCTGCTCCGGGCCAAGGACACGGCACCTGCTCCCTGAGGCCAGCTCAGCTTTCCTGTCTATACAATGGGGGCAGAGTCCCCCTGCTGTCGGGATGCGCCCAAAAGCCTGGGCCTCTCTCTCGGCTTAGGGCAGGAATTTCCCAGGCCAGGTGTCACCGTCACGGAGCCGTTCTGTGCTCCACCACACAGGGATGTGCTCCGTGCCGGTGCCCCGGGCGCCCCTGCGCCGAGTGGCCGTGACCGGCGGCACCCATGGCAACGAGCTGTCTGGCGTCTACCTGGCCCGGCACTGGCTGCAGGACCCTGGGGAGCTGCGGAGACCCAGCTTCTCTGCCACGCCCGTGCTAGCTAACCCGGGGGCTGCAGCCGCCTGCCGCCGCTATGTGGACCGTGACCTCAACCGCACCTTCACGGACACCTTACTCGCGTGAGTGCCCTGGCCTGGCCCCAGCGAGGCCCAGTGCATGGCCCTGCACCACAGCCCCACCGCACCTCCCTCCGGCACCAGTAGGGCCTGCTCCTGCCTCCACACTGGTCCCCCTCTGCCTACGCTGCCTCCTCCTCTCTTTTCAGTTTAGAGAAATCCTGATCCATGTCACCTCCTCCAGGAAGCCCTTCCTGATGGCCAGTTTCCCTCAGATCAGCCTCAGGTCCCGTCTACCAGCTTTGTGCCCAACTGGTGTGCACGCCCTCCTCCTGTGGGCCTCACTGGGTCCCAGCTCCAGCCAGGCTCTGGACCCCTCGGGCAAGAGGATGGGGAAGAAGACCAGGGGGATGGCCTTAGCTTACTGGGGGACATGGAGCAAGAACTCAACCACAGCCCAGGAGGCTAAATGCAGGGGCTGGGGCTGCACAGAGCACAGAGCCTGGCCAAGAGAGTCAGGGAAGGCTTCCTGGAGGAGGTGGTGTCTCCACCAAGCCCCAGAGGTAGGCAGTTGGCCAGGTGAAGGGAGGAGACAGGGGTTTTCAGCGAAGGGCCATGCAAGGACACAGGCCTCGTGGTGGCACCAGCATGGTGCTGGGGAAGTGTGGCCCAAGTGACAGCATGAGGCAGGTGGTGGGGGGCAGGCAGAACTTGCCCTTCATGGGGAATGGGAGCCAACGAGGGCCAGGAGCAGGGGCAGGCCCAGGCCTGAGCCACGCTGAGGCTCTCCTGCCGGCAGCCTGAGATGTGGGGGCTGGTGCCCATTCCCACCCCACAGCTCCAGGGCCACTCCGAATGACCCACACGAACTGACGAGAGCTCGGGAACTGGACCAGCTGCTGGGGCCCAAGGCCTCTGGCTCCAACCGGGCCTTCGACTTTGTCCTCGACCTGCACAACACCACCGCCAACATGGGCACCTGCCTCCTGGTGGATGGCGCCCACAACACCTTTGCCCTGCACCTGTCCCACCACCTACAGGTAGCCCCAGCCGCTGGCCACAGACCCCAGAGGCCAGGGGGTGGGCAGAGGGAGCAGAGGGGACAGCGTGGGCTCTTCTTGGCCCCTTTCTCCCAGCCAGGTTTCCCTTGGGGCCCTGCCACCAGCAGGCACTGCAGGACCTCTGGGACCCCAGCCCCTCCAGAGTGCAGAGGGAGGCTGCCAGCCAGGGAGGCTGGCCGGGGAGGCCGGAGTCCGGTTCCTTCTGCACACTTCCCTCCTGGCCTGTTTCCCTTCCCACCCAGCTGCAGTTCCCCGAGGTGCCCTGCCAGGTGCTCCTGACCCGGCCACCGCAGTCTGCGAGGAAGAGCTTCAGCCTGGACTCCGTGGCCAAGAACGGAATGAGTGGGCCAAGGGCTCCGGGGAAGTGGGCGGGGCCGGGCCCGGGGGGCGGGGCTCCGGGAGCTGGGGCCTGGGGCGGGGGGGGGGGGGGGCGCAGCCCCGGGGGAACACCTGCCTGACCCCCCTTCGGGTCCCCAGCTGTGGAGCTGGGCCCGCAGCCCCAGGGCGTGCTGCGGGCTGACATCTTCTCCAGGATGAGAGCCCTGGTGGCCTCCGCTCTGGACTTCATGGAGCTCTTCAACCAGGGTGAGAAGCCCCAGGCACTGGCGGGGACCTGAGGTCAGGGGGCCCGTCCAGCCGGGTCGGAGCGGCGGCTCTCACCCCCAGTCTCCGCCAGGCGCGGCCTTCCCTGCCTTCGAGATGGAAGTCTATAGAAACCTGGGCGGCGAGGACTTCCCGCGCACCCAGGACGGGGACCTGGCCGGCATGGTGCACCCGCAGCTGCAGGTGAGAGGTGCGCGGGAGGCCGGGGGCCATGGCCTTGGGGGTGCAGAGAAACCCGGCTCCCGCAGGGTCCCCAGCACCGCATCACCCGGAGCTGGATAGGGGCTGGCTGCAGTCGCCACCCCGCCCCTTCTGTTTCCCCGGGAACCTCCACACTCAGGCCTGGCCCTTGGGGCCACAGCATCCTCAACTGTGGGCAGAGGGAGGGAGGCTGTGGCCACCTGCTGCGCCTGTGCAGAGGTGCAGAGGTGCAAATACAGACGGAGCCCTGCGTTCCAGTTGATGTGCGGGCATCCAATGCCTGTGAGCAGGCTGAGCAGTGCCCCTCTCCAAGCCTCCCCTTTCCGGATGTTCCAGAATCCGGCAACCCGGTGTCTGCTCCTGTAGAGGGGCCAGTTGCTGCTCGGCTCACAGGGTCACTGTGGAACTGGGTCTTGTGCGGTCCCGGCCCTTGTTTCCTGCAGCTTTGTTTTGAGGTGCTATTTTACTTGTGAAGACATTCGGGTGGAGGCCGACCTGGCAGTGTTGAGGTCAGATCCGCCTTGCAGATTTTCAGTGATAGCATTTAGTGCCATCACCTGCCACGACATTTCCCTAAACGACAGACAGCATATGGGAACCTGCCCTGCAAGAGTCCTGGCTAGTGGCATCTCCGCCATGTCAGCTTGCAAAATATACCTTGTAAGATTCCCATGATGACGAAATCAACTAATGTCACATCTCTTGGAACTAACCCCATCATTAAGTGGCACATGACCATATTATATTGTACTTACTGTGTGCCAAATATGTTTTCAGCACTATTAACCCACTGAATTTAGATCTCAGAATTATAGGGGGAGATATTATAATCTCCGTTTTACATCTGAGAAGCCTAGGAATAGAGAGGTTAAGGAACTTGCTCTAACAAGGATTTGAACTCAGAC
This sequence comes from Spermophilus citellus, assembly GCF_964194105.1. NCBI lineage: Eukaryota > Metazoa > Chordata > Mammalia > Rodentia > Sciuridae > Spermophilus > Spermophilus citellus. The sequence continues at coordinate 252,477,118 of NC_138183.1, read as the reverse complement.
TTTGAGCACTGACATGTCTGTGCCCATAACCACTAGGCAACACTTCCACAATGACAACCATCTTTTCAAGGTGACTGATATCTCCATTTCTACTCACAGAGCAGTTGGCATGTCACCAGGTACATGTCACATGGATGGAGGAAGTGAAGGGTGAGTGGGGCAAGGCCATGAGGGGAATCTCTTGAGTGTCACCAGCTGGCCTTGGCTCTCCTCCAGGACAGGGACTATGAGCCTCTGCAGCCAGGTGCACCCGTCTTCCAGAAGTTCAGTGGTGAGGATGTGCTGTACGAGGGGGACTCCACTGTGTACCCCGTGTTCATCAACGAGGCTGCCTACTATGAGAAGCACGTTGCCTTCCTCCGGACCGAGAAGCTCATGATTTCTGTGCCCCCACTGCCACCGCTGTCACCCACCCCCACGCAGGTTCTCTAACCCAAGCCACACTGCGGGCCTTGCCGTCGGTCTGAGCAATAAATGTCCAGGGCCCATGGTTGGTGTCCTCTGTCCTACGCAGCCCCTCTCTGGCTGAGGAGGTGGAAGGAGGAAGGGAGAGCTGACCACAGGACCCAGGAGGCCTGGCAGTGTAGCTGTGGCTATGCTGTGTGTCCTGTGGCCGGATGGTGGTCTGGGGAGAGCAGAGACACGAGCTGCACACTCATGTCCTGTCTGTGCACACACGTGTGCGTGTCTGTGACGTGCCACCTGGAGTCCTCTGGTGTGTGTGTGTGTGTGTGTTTCCGGGAGCCCAGGACCTTGGGCGTTCCTCTGAGGGGTCTGTCTATGGCTGGGCACAGAGCCCACGTGTGCATTTGCCAGTGTGTGGTCATCGGTGACTCCCAGGAGTCGAGCTGGGGTCAGGGACACCCAGAACAGCTGTCCAGCTGTGGAGGCACCAGGGAGTCCTAGCAGGGAGCCCAAGGAGGCTCCCCTCCACCGCCTCCACCATCCCCAGGCCCCACGGGGCATCAGGATCCAGCGCTGGGTCCCTGAGTCCTGACACAGGTCCCCTTCAGGGCGGTCACAGCGGCACAAACAGGGCAGGACAGGGCGTCCTGGCGGGAGTGCCACCCGCCCACAGCCACTCAACCCGAAAGGGGCGTGGCTGGAGGGGCCGCTGGAGCCCAGCGCCTTGCTCTCCTGCCCCGGCCTGGCCCATCCGTCTCCCCGCGGCCACGGCTGCCACGCTGCCTCCTGGTATTGAGCGGCCAGATGAGAAGGTGTGAAAGACACGAGGGCGCCGGGGACAGGCTGGCAGGCGAGATGGATGAGGGGCAGGGGCCAGCCGGCGCCTGGGGCACAAGGGCAGCCAGCGGGTGCCTGCTGTGCGCAAGCGGTGTCTGCGGGAAGCCCCAGCGCTCGGGTGGGTGCGGGGGGGGGGGGTATGCGTGTGCCGGTGTGGGTGCACGGGTGTTTCCATCACACAGGTCACAGTTGTGCACACCATCAGGAGCCCGCAGAGCCCCAGGCGGCCACTCCTGGGCATCTAGGCTGAAGGAAGCCTGGGCTGGGACTGACCGCGCCCTCTCCATCACCCCCCACTGGGAGGCCTGGGACAGGGTGGGACAGCCACACTTCATTGGGTGGCCCTGGGACCCTCCACCTTGCACAGAGCCCTCCTCCCCCGGGCCGTGGAGGGATGGGTACTCTTCCCTTTACAGCCCTGGGCCCACCCGTCTTAGCTGGGTCCTTCTGGCCCTGCACGCTGGGATGTGGGACGCAGGGGACTGAGCCAGCGCCCATCCCTGAGCTGCAGGAAGAAGAAGGTCCGCAGGAGCAGGATCAGAGAGAAGCAGCCCCTCCCACCCCTGTCCCCTGTCCCTGGTGCTTCTTTTTAGGGTGGGGCTTCCTCAGCCAGACATCATACGCCAGACTGGGAGGGGCTGTGGGGTCCCGGCTCCGCCTGGGGGCTCCAGCCCAGGGTGGACTGACCCAGGGCAGCCAGGCGCAGGACTCCGTGGCCCAAGAGCACCTCAGCCAAGGCACAGGGATGAGCTCAGGGGAAGCCACCACTCTGCCTCCCTCTGGGACCCTGTAGTCCCCAAGTGCTGGCCTCTGAATGCCTGGCCCACCCAGGACAGGCCAGGACTGCCTGGAGAAGAGGACAAGTCAACGGAGATGGACTTCTAGGCAGAACGGACACCCACTCAAAGGTCTGTGACCAGGGCAGCCTCAGAGACTCCACTTATACTTATCAGGACTTCAGGGACCCTCACCAAGGGTACTGTCCCCTGCTCCAGGCGGGGAAGGCCTGCTGGCCCCAGGCTGGGCTGGGCTGTCCCGGGTGGAAGACACAATTCTCTGAGGTCAGTTAGGAAGAGTGAGGTACAAGGATCGCCAGGGACCTGCCAGTGTCCCCTGAGGCTCCTGAGGCCATCCGTCAGGAGGACCCAACCTTCCTCCCACCAGTCTGGGGGCTCGGTGTTGCCACACTCTCAGCTGCTGTCCCTTGCGGTTCCTGCTCAGGCCCCTCCCTGACTTCACACCAGCAGGCTCTGCCAGGGGCCCAGGGCGGGGGTCTGGGTCCTGAGGGGGGGCACCACTTTTGCCATCAATCCTCATCTCCTGCCACCACTGCTCCCTCCCCGTCTCCCCAAGGCCCGTCGACCACCCCTCCAGCCAGATGGGGCCTCTGGGGACACAGAGCCTGTCCTCAAGTTGGGCTCCCCACTCCCACCTGCACCTGGGCCCATTGATCAGGAATGGCTGGAGGCTCTTGGCTGGGGGAGGGAGGGAGCCGGGGAGGAGGACTGGGAGGGAGGGGGCTTCGTGACGTCAGAGCCTTCCCACTGCCCCCTCCTGCACGCACCCGCCCCTGGAGCTGGACCAGCCCCGCCAGTGGCCCAGCTTCAGACACTGCAGTCGGAGGGTGGCCTGGAGAGGGACCCTGCAGACCCCCGAGCCAGGGTCTCACCTGCAGAGACCAGGTGCACAGCAGCAAGGGAGAACCTCACCAGGGGACGAGGACAGACTGCACCAAGGACCGTGTGTGCCCAAGCTGAGCTGCGGTGCTGGGCGGACAAGCAGACCTGGGGCAGCGGGCGACCCGCCCGGCAGGCAGGGCCCCTTGGGTGGCAGCTACAGCCCAGCCCCAGCTGAGGTTTCTTCAGGAAGTGGACATCTGGGCCATCCCCATGGCAGGTATGGCGTGGGCCACCAGGGTGGCCGATGGGTGGGTCAGGCGCCAGGGTGAGTGAGGCAGGGCTGATGGCTGGAGCCTACAATGTGCTGGGGTTGTTTTTTTTTTTTTTTGGTGGGGGGAAGGCAGGGGCACAAAGCCACTTCTGGGAGATGCCAGCGTCATATGTGACCTGTATGTCCCTTGCCATCTCTGGACCTCAGCCCGACCTGGAGCAAGACTCCTCTAACTTCCCTTCCAGACCTGGCACTCTGTGCCTCTGGGAAAGGTGTGGCTTCTAGAAGATGGAGCCGAGGACATTCCCCTCCCGGAGATCCTGGAAAAGCTGAGGGGGACACAGTGACTGCGGTGGGCAGGGTGAGCCTGGAGGAGGCTTGGGGCCAGTGCCACCTGCATGGCCCCCAGGCCCAGGGAAGCCATGAGCCCCTCCCCTGGGGACCGTCGCCAAGACCCTGGCGGCTGGCAGGGGCCACCTGCCCAGGCAGAGCAGCTGAGCAACAGGCAGTAGCCCCTTGATGACCTGGCCCTAGGTGGTAGGGGACGTCAGCCCATCCAATCTTCCTGTCCCTTCCGGAGACCCTTGCACCCTCCAGGCTGAGAGCCCCAGGGGCCTCTGTTTGTACCCTGCAGAGCTCCAGCTTCCTCCCACCAAACCACTCCCAGCCCCTAATCCCCGAACCACCGCTCAACTTTTTGTCTCTATGAATTTGACCTCTCAGGTGCCTCTCCTGAGGAAAAGCATACAGTCTCTCCAGGTTGCAGCAAGTGTCAGAAGGTCTTCCCCCCACCCCCTCTTTTTTTTGTACTGAGAACTGAACCCAGTGGTGCTCTCCCACTGAGCTCCATCCCCCACACTTTTTATTTTTTATTTTGAGACAAGGTCATGCTAAATTGCTGAGGCTGGCCTTGAACTTGTGATCCTCCTGCCTCAGCCTCCTGAGTTCAGGGATTATAATCAGGCACCATGCTGTCCTTCCCTTTTAAGGGTGGATAACATTCCGTTGCATGTCCATACCACATTTCATTTGTGCCTTCATCTGTCAGAGAAAACTTGGGTCATTTCTACCTTTTGGCTACTGTAAATAAATGCTGCTATGAACATGGATGTACAATACCTTTGTTTGGGTTCCTCCTTTTGACTTTTTAGGGTATAGATCCAAAAGTGGATCATATGGTATTTGTTTTACATTTTATATTCTCACCAGCTGTATACAAGGACTCCATTCTGCAAATGCTCACCATTACTTGTTAAACCCTGGGTTCCTTTCTGGGTTTCTTTCCTCTTAATGAGGGTTAATTGGTGTCTTAGGATTAGCATTTTATTTTAATGGCGGGGGATGAGTGATGAGGGGTGGCAAGGCTTTTGGCCAAGGCTTACTCAGGATTGCAGATCAAAAGATAGCGTGTGTGGGGAAAAGTAAAGGGTCCAGAGCAGAAGGTCTCAGCATGGGCTTCCGGAGGTAGGCTGTGGGGGTTTCAAGGCTGGCCTGAGTAATTCATGGAGGATGGGTTCTTGCTCAGCTCTGCCCTCCTTCAGCAGCACCAGGCACAGGGTGTCCAGAGTGTGGAGAGCCCCAGCTGCTCCCTGGGACCTCGGTGCACATCATGTGTAACAGGGGGTGTTTGTGAAGGGGCCACTGTGTGCCAGGCCCTGTGTGTGTCCTCCCAATCCTCACATCAGCCCTGGGGGCAGATCTTAAGAACCCCTTGTGACAGGTATGGAACCTAAGGCTGGAGGTGAGACAATTGCCTTAGCTCTCAGCCACAGGGTCATTTAAAAGTTCCCTGGGGAACCCCGTGTGGTAGTGCAGGTCTGTAATTCCAGCAACTCCGGAAGCTGAGGCAGGATGATCGCAAGTTCAAAGCAATTTAGCAAGGCCCTGAGCAACTTAGTGAGGCCCTTTCTCAAAATAGAATATTAAAAGGGCTGGGGATGTAGCTCAATGGCTAAGGGCCCCTGGGCTCAATCCCTAGTATGTATATGTTTATTAAAAGAAAAAAATCCCTGGGGAGGCTGACCATGGTGGTGTGTGCCTGTAATCCCAGCGACTTGGGAGGCTGAGGCAGGAGGACTGATCCTGAGTTTAAGGCTGGCCTTGGCAATTTAAGAAACTGTCTAAAAATAAAACATAAAAAGGGTTGGGGGTGTAACTCAGTGGTACAGCACCCCTGGGTTCAATCCCAATACCAAAAAAACAAAACAAAACAAAACAAAACACTTCCCTGGGGAGCAAGTCGGGTCCTGTTTATCTCCGCTCTCCAGGAGCTTCTGGGGAAAAGATCTTAAGTGAACATTTACTTTGCGAGTGATGCTGACCAGGTGACACTGGAACACAGGCCTGGCAGGCAGGGGGCCTTGCTGGAGTTAGAGGCACATGGGTGCAGCCTGAGGAGGAGGGCTCCTGGGGGCGTGGCTGGGGGTGGAGGCCGCCTGGGGCCCAAGCCTCTGTCCTCTCTCCCCAGCCTTCCTGTCTGCTGGCCTCAGCGTCCTTGCACCCTCGGAAACCTACCCGCTGCCAGTGACCAGCTCCAGTTGGGAGCCCCGCCTGGGGGCGCCATTTCCACAGGGCCCTGGCACTAGCTCCTCTGCAGAGGCCCACGCCGTGGCTGAGCCCACTGGACAGGGACCCAAGAACCCGCGTGTGTCCAGCGTGATGGTTCAGCTGGAGATGAAACCCCTGTGGGAAGAATTCAACCAGCTGGGCACCGAGATGATTGTCACCAAGGCGGGCAGGTGTGGGCATGGGCGGCAGGGCAGGGCAGGGCAGGACCAGGGATGGGGTCGCGTCGGGCTGCTGAGCTCCTCCTTTCCGCAGGAGGATGTTCCCCACCTTCCAGGTGAAGATTCTCGGCATGGACACATTGGCCGACTACGCCCTGCTCATGGACTTCATCCCGCTGGACGACAAGAGATACAGGTGTGGGCAGCTCGGGGAGCAGTACAGATCTAGGGTGCTGAGGCCAGGAATCAGACCTGTGCCCTGGGCATGGTGGCCATGCCTGTAATCTCATCAACTCTGGAGGCTGTGGCAGGAGGATAACAGGTTTGAGGCCAGCCTCAGCAACTTAGCAAGACCCTGTCTCCAAATAAAAGATTAAAATGGGCTGGGAACATGCTCAGTGGTAGAGCACCCCGGGGTCAATTCCCAGGAGGAGGGAAAATGAAAAACCTAAAGGGCAAACAGGCCGATGGTGGGAGGAAGCCCAGATCAGTGGGCTAACCTGGGGGCAGGCACAGTGGTCTAGCCCAGGACAGCAAGGGTTATCTTGACTCCTGCGGACCAGGTACAGCCATGGAGAACTTAGGACCAAGAGGACCAAGAGGTCCCGTTGGCAGAGGTGTGCTCAGCAATAGCCCCTGGGCCCACCAGTCTCGCTGGCATGGGGTCGTCCCTCACCACCTCACCCTGCTCCCCAGGTACGCCTTCCACAGCTCAGCCTGGCTGGTGGCGGGCAAGGCTGACCCGGCCACGCCTGGCCGCGTGCACTTCCATCCGGACTCACCAGCCAAGGGCGCCCAGTGGATGCGTCAGATCGTGTCCTTTGACAAGCTCAAGCTGACCAACAACCTGCTGGACGACAATGGCCATGTGAGGTCCAGGCTGCAGTGGGGAGGGACTGAGCCAGGTGTCGGGGGCTGGGCCTCCACTGTAACAAAGCCTGGAGAGCCAGGGCTGGTGGCACTTTTGGTGCCCTGTGGGCCCACTCATGATGGCCACTTGGTGGGGCCCCGGAAGGCACAAAGGACTGTCCAGACACAATCCCCACAGAGGAGCGGGGGAGATGTGGAAGGCCTGGCATAGTGATTGACACTTTATGAGACAAAGATTTCCCACCTTCCCCAGGCTCAAGTCCTGAGGCTGCACGCAGGCAGATGGGAGGCCAAGAACCCAGCAGACACTGGAGAGGTCACAGATAGTGATAAATGACAAAGAGCAAAAGGAAACAGGAAGTGTGCAGAGACAGAGGCTGAAGAGGTGATACCTGAACAGTGACCTGAAGGAAGTGGGGGAGGGATGAGACTAAACATATCAGATTGGGGTTGTAGGCCAGAGGACAGCACATGCAAAAGCCCTGAGGCCAGAGGATGTCAGGTGACTTGAGGGGCCTTCCAGGGACTCCCTGCGTGGCTAGAGTGGAGCAAGGAGGGGAAGTGAAAAAAGAGACCTGTGGTTGGGGCTGGTTGTATAGGGCCAGGCCCCCCATGGAGAGGACTCTGGCTTTCCTTCGCTGTGGGAGTCTCAAGGTCTGGAGCAGGAGCTAAAGGAGGGTCCTGCCAGAGCTGCTGCATGGAGAATGGGCAGAGGCACCCGAAGCGCTCAGGGGAAAGATGACAGTGGCTGGCTGGGTGGGAGAACGGGTCATCTTCTGGATGGTTCTGCAGGCAGTTCGAGGGGTCAGATGTGGGGCAAAAGCAGGACACTTAAATACAAAGGGCCCTGCCACCTAGGACTGCAGGCTCTCTCAAGAAAGAGGGAGGCGGCTCAGGGGTCCTGGCGGAGGGCCGGCGGCTCCGGGGTCGCGGCGCCCAGCCCCTCCCCCAACCTCCCACAGATCATCCTCAACTCCATGCACCGCTACCAGCCGCGATTCCACGTGGTCTTCGTGGACCCGCGGAAGGACAGCGAGCGCTACGCCCAGGAGAACTTCAAGTCCTTCGTGTTCACCGAGACCCAGTTCACGGCGGTGACGGCCTACCAGAACCACCGGGTGCGCGGCCGCCTCCCAGGGTGGACACTGAGGCCTGAGCCCTGCGCCCCACCCACCCGCACCTCCCGCCCTTCGTCCGCAGGCGTCCACCCCAGAAATATCCCGCCTCATGTTCCCTGGCTCCCGAGTTCCCAGGCCAAAGGGCCTGGGACCTGCGGGCCTCCGGACTGGGGTCCCTGGAGGGCGGGGTGACGGGGCGTGGGCCCCACAGCCCGGGCAGCCCCTGACTGCACCTTCTCCTCCATAGATCACCCAGCTGAAGATCGCCAGCAACCCTTTCGCCAAGGGCTTTAGAGAGAGTGACCCAGACTCCTGGTACTGTCTGGCCTCTGCCACCCACTCAGCGGCCCCGCCCCCTCCCGCTCCCGCTCCAGGGGCCTCCCCGGGTGCCTGTCTCAGGGTCCCAGGCCTGGGTCCTTCAACTCCGGTCCCCATTCCTGTTTGCCCCATCTTCAGGCCTGTGGCCCCAGGGCCCCTGCTCAGTACCCCAGCCCGGAGTCGCAGCAGCCTCAGTCCCTGCCTGCTGGCAGGCGCCACAGAGCAGGAAAAAGGTGAGGCCTGCGTCACAGAGCAGAGGGCAGGGACTAAGGTCTGCATGGGGGCAGGCCACAGGGTCTCCAGGAAGGGACTTGCTCAGCAAATCTACTGGGCCCCTGTGTGACACCAAGGGGGAGGCTAAGTTTCTAAGATGATATGAGGTACAGGGCAGGGAGAACAGGGTGGGGGACACGGTGCAAGAGCAGAGGCAGGGGGTGCCAGGCAGGCTTCCTGGAGGAGGTGGTTCTCAAGCCAGGACTGGGAAAGATTTGGACAGTCCTGGGTGGGAGGAGTGGGGAAGAAATTTCAGGCAGAAAAGAAAGCAAGGGCAGAGGCTGAGATAGGCCAAGGTAGGCAGGAAGGAGGAGAGGGCGGGCGTGGATGAGGACTGAGAGTGTAAGGGGAGGCCTGGGATCCGCTCACACCATTTTGCTCCCTCAGACCCCAACAAAGCTTCAGCCTCCACCTCCAGGACCCACGTCCGGCTCCACCACCAGTTGCTGCCCTCTCCTGAAGCCCTGCTGGCCCCGGCCACCTATAGGCCCCTCACTTACCAGGGCCTGTACCCTGGAGCCCCAAGCCATCTTGGAATTTCAAGGACCCGACCAGCACCGTACCCTCTCCCCAACATCCGGGCTAATGGAGATCAGGGCACGCTGACCCTCCCAGCTGGGCTGGGGCTGCTGTCCCCAACCACTGCACACCTGGGACCTGGCCAGGACTCTCAGTGATGGCAAAAGCCCTTCTACCCTGGACCCTCACCCATGTGAGAGTGTCTCCACCCTACCCCCTGCAGCCCCTCCTGTGCAGAGGCCCCTCTCCACAGAGAGCAGGGTGGCTGGAAGCCCTGTCACAGCCAGGCTGGGACCTGCCAGGCTTGGAACCAGTCTTCCTCCTTCCCACCCCAGCAATCTAGAATCTTGACCCCTTCAGCCTTGGGGGTGATTCCCCCAAACTCTTCTCTCACCTCTCTCTTCCTCCACCATTAAACCATTAAACTATTTGGCATGGGTACAGCACTTGTGACTTCAAGGATCAAGGTGGAGGGACTCAGGAACTACCAGGCATGACAGCCCCCATATCAGCTCTGTAGGCATCCCAAAGCTCAGTCCAGTGGCTTCCACATTCCTGGGAGTGCAGTGATGGTAAAGGTGGGGACACCATCGAGTCACAGAAGAACTGCACTTAGCCCTGTGAAGAGGGCCTAGGGTCCTACTCCCTGCTTTATGCCCAGAGGAGAACCAAAACTGTGGCTCAGAGAGGCAATGGACCTGCTCAGAGTTACACAGCAAACATTGCCAACATCTGCCATTCCACATTTAAAGACCGTGTGCAAGGCTGGTATGGCCTGGTCCTCGAGGGACCGGGGTCTGGTGAGGGGTGCAGAACCACGATAGGCAGTAGCCATAGAGGCCCTGTAGGGATGGGGGTAGCGATCTGGTGATCAATCAAGACTCAAGACAGGAAGGGAGGGATAAGACCCCTGGCATCTTGGAGCTGAAGTCCAGTCTGATGGAACAGAGAGCAGGACAAGAGTGGGAACAGGGTGAGCTACACATGGGCTCCTGACTCATCTGCAATCCTGGAGCTCTTTCTATGAGCCTTCAAGGGAGATATGGACACCGCTGGGGCGAAGGACACTGGACCCGACTCCAAACCCCCTGACCCCGAGGTAGTAAGAGCTGCGTCACCTCCAATGGTCCTGGAACACACTCCTGCGCTCTGTGGGCGCCTTCTCAGCAGACCACGCCCACGCCCGCCCCACCCGGAAGCCCCGCCACTTAACCACGCCCTTCCGGTCACGCCCCCTGGAGGCAATAGCCCCTGCCTGAGGCCTCGCCCCCGTCCTGCAGTAAAGAGCTTCTGCCAAAAAAAAAAAAAAAAAAAAAAAAGAGCTTCTGCCCAGGCTCCGTCCCCCCAGCCACTCCCCTGTTTGCTTCCCAGGCTCCGCCCCGTCGCCCTCGCAATAACGTCGGGTGGTGGCTCTCCGCAGGCTCCGCCCTCCGGTTTGGGGCCCGCCTCTTTTCACTGGGGCCACGCCCCCTTGCAGGCCCCGCCCCTGCAGCACCGTAGCCCCACCCTTCGGGAGCCCTGGGGCCGACACACCCCGGGCCTGCTCAGGGCCTGCCCGCCCCTCGCCCGGTAGGCGGGCGCCGTAAGTTCGCGGAGCTGGGACATGCAGCCTGACTGCCTGTCCGCGGAGGGCGAGCGGCGCTGCAGGCAGCTGCTGGCGAGGACCACTGCTCGGTTCCGCGCGCGGCCCGCGGCGGCCGCGGTGCTCGTCCCGCTGTGCCTTGTGCGCGGGGTCCCGTCGCTGCTCTACACGCTGCGCTCCAGTCGCCTGACAGGCCGGCACCAGGGGGACGTCAGGTACACTGGCCCGGAGCTCCTCCCGGCTGCCGGAGGCCGAGGAGTCCCGGAGACGGCAGGGACCTCGGGCAAGGCACTCAGCCTCTCTCAGCCTCGTTTTCGGCTTCTGTAAAATGGGTCTGGGAGAAACAGTTTGGCCCACGGCCTCGGCGAGGACTGAGCGACCCTTGTCCCCTGCGACGGCGCACCACGTCCGCCGGGACTCGAGTGTTTCCCATCTCTAAAAAGGCAGGACTCTGCCCCCTGCCGGCGGCTGTAGAGAGTCCCAGAGCCCAGGAGCGAGGCTGCCCAGCCTCCGGCCTTGGCTCCGCCCCCGGTGGGAATTAAGGACACCCTGAGGTCAATGAAAGCACCATGGGGCCACCACAGGCAGAATTCTGTGCCTGGGCCCCAGGATCTTCTCGCCCCTGATGGCAGACCCTCATACCCTATCCTGACTGCCCGGGGCTCTCTCCCTTACCTATATTGATCAGGGAGGTAAACTGGCTTCTCCAGGTCTTGTGGCTAGGGACAGAGGAAGATGTCTAGGTGGGCTACTAGCCTTATGTCACGGCCCACTCCCCCACCCCTCCATGGCCCCCAGAACATAAGAACCAGACTCCCTGTGCCTGTTCAGTTTCCCAGGCGGCAAGTGTGACCCTGCTGACCAGGATGTGGTACACACAGCCTTGCGGGAAACCCAGGAGGAACTGGGCCTGGCTGTGTGCGAGGAGCACGTGTGGGGCATCCTACAGCCTGTGCACGACACGGTGAGCCATCAGGCCCGAGGTTACCCTCACCCTATCACCCACTGTGTGCCCACCCTGGACAGGGAGCCAGAATCCCAGGGTCACAGCTTCCTGTAGGCGTAGGGTGTGGAGTAGTAAGCCAGCAACTGCCTGGGAGTCACCATTCCATCCCCACACAACCCTTGGGGCCCCAGGTGAAGGAACAGCTTGGAATGGGTTGGGGGGAGGCTTCACAGGATGGGTGGGGACTGAGCTGGGCCTGAGTGACAAGTGGGAGATTTGAGATTTAAGGTTATAAAGGTGGCAGGTGGACTATGTGGGGGTGGGGAAGCAGTCTGCCAAGGCATAACTAGGCCTAGTGCACTTGGGGCCCCAAGACAGTCAGCAGTCAGGATAGGGTATGCCCACCTGGCCATGCCCACCAAAGGCCTCTGGATGGCAAGACAGATCCTCCTCCCTGACTCAGCTCCTGACCCCAGAGTCCCACCCAGGCCATGCCTCCCCTGACGCCTGTCCTTCTCCCATCCCAGAGAAAGGCCACAGTGGTGCCGGTGCTTGCCAGCGTGGGCCCACTGGACCTGCAGAGCCTCAAGCCCAACCCTGAGGAGGTGAATGGGGGACTCGGGTGCCGGACTGTTCCCTGGGGGAGGCTGCAGCGGCCAGCCCTCCCTCCACCCTCTCTCTGCCTCCCGCTCACAGGTAGATGAGGTGTTTGTGCTGCCCCTAGCACACCTGCTGCAGACACAGAATCAGGGCTATACCCACTTCTGCCAGGATGGCCACTTCCGTTACACACTGCCCGTCTTCCTCCACGGACCACACCGAATCTGGGGGCTTACAGCTATTGTCACCCATTTCACCCTGCAGCTGCTGGCCCCTGGCGTCTACCAGCCCCGCCTGATCAGCCCGGAGCTGCCCCGCGGCTGAAGGCCTGGCGCTCAGTCACTCCCGCCTTCCTTCCTTCAAGGCCCTCCAGGACTGAATAAAGGGTCTTTGACAGCTCTGTTCCTGCCTCTTCTGTGTGGAGGCCCTGACTTTGGGCATGCCCTTGAGGCCACTGGAAGGGCTCCTCAGTCCAGTCGCACTGTCCCCATGTAGGGAACAGTTCCTGTGTGCCAGGTGGTGGAGCCATTTCATTTTGCCCTCAACAGTCCTCTGGCTGATGAGATTGGAGCTGGGGGTGGGGGGATGGATTCCTTGCTCCAGCCTCCAAAGGCTGGGACAGGAGTGTCAGGCTGCTGTGCTGTGCATGCCCCCCCACCCCACCTCATGTTCCCTGTGCCTGGCTTACCCCTGTTGGGCTTTGGGAGTCCAGAGAGGGATGTGGAGGCCCCACTCTCTGGATGTCACTGTGCAGTTCCAACTCGCTAAGACCCTGCTGCAGGCCAGGTGTTGTGTGGAGGCCATGTCTGTGCTTCAGCCAGAACCTGCCCTGCCCTTCAGAGGTAGTCACATGGACAACAGTGGGACTGTACCTTAGTCAATAATAGTGGAATTATACATCAATTATGTAGACCAGGATTCTGTAAGAGAGTGAGGGCTGGACAATCTGAACTTTGCATGGTGGTATAGGAGGAATTCTTGGGCAGTACCAGGACAAGTAATAGAAAACTCCACTCACTGGCTAACTCTTCCTGAAGCGGACTGGTGATCACAAACTCCAGAAATAACTAGCTTCAGGTATGGCTGGGTCTAGGGGTTCAGGGTCTCTCCCTTTCTCTTTTAAACTGTGCAGGGGTTGTCTCTAGTCCCAAAACACAAGAGATGAAAGGGCAACAGCTTCCTATCAAAAGAAAACACCTCTCGCTGGGTGCAGTGCCCTCGCCTGTAATCACGAGTTCAAAGCCAGCCTCAGCAAAAGCGAGGCACTTAGCAACTCAGTGAGACCCTGTCTCTAAATTAAATATAAAACAGGGCTGGGGATGTGGCTCTGTAGTTGAGCACCCCTGAGTTCAATCTCCAATAGCTCCTCCACCCCCACAAAAAATAAATAAAGAAAAAAAAAACACCTCTTCTGGCTGTCTAAGGCAGGATTGCACTTGATTAGCCTCCCTGGTCACATGCGTTTCCTGACCCCAGCACGTGGCATGTGGGATTTAAAGTTTATGGATTGACAGGGCTGGGGGCGAATCCCCTGCACTGAAGGTAGAGAAAGGTGGCCCCTAAAGAACACCTGAGGGCACATCATTTAGACTCAGCTCTAAGACCTGAAGAGGTGAAACTACTAGAACACACACAGAGGAATCACTCCAGACGTTGGTCTGGGAGATGATTTCATTTATAGGACCCCAAAAGCTCGGGCAGCAGAACCAAAGATAGACAAATGGGACGACACCAAACCAAACGCTGCACAGCAAAGGAGAAAATCAACAGTGAAGAAACGTCGGGAGAAAATGGGGGTGAGCTAGACGTTTGGTAAGGGGCTAAGGTTCTTCTCTACAGCAAGAAAACAAACAGCTCAATCCAAAAACAGACGTTCTTAAAAGAGGACATTGCAATGGATGTAGGGAAAAAATACTCAACATTCTAAGCACCAGGGACATGCAAGTCAAAACCACAATGAGATCTCACCTCAACCTGTTAAAATGGCAATTTTTAAAAACATTTATTTTTTAGTTGTAGTGGGGCACAATACTTTTATTTTTTTATTTTTTATGTGATGCTGAGGATTGACCCCAGGGCCTCGCATGCACTAGGCGAGTGCTCTACTGCTGAGCCACAGCCTCAGCCCTAAAATGGCGATTTTTTAAAAATGAAAGAGGGCTGGGGCTGCAGGTCTGTGGCAGGGCACTTGCCTAACGTGTGTGAGGCCCTGGGTTCCCTCCCTAGCACTGCAAAAAAAATAAATAAATAAAGCCCCAAACAAACCACAAAAGAAGAGTCTGGAGCAAGTGCAGAAAAGAAAACCATTAAATACTCTGGGTGGGACCATAACTAATATGTATAGCCATTTTGGAAAACAGTATGGAGGTTCCTTGGAAACCAAAGGGAACTACCCTATGACTTAGCACCCCCCTTCCAGGTACATACCCAAAGAAATCAAAACTGGTCTGTCAGAAAGATACGTGGCCGGGCTGGGATTGTGGCTCAGCTGTAGAGCACTCGCCTAGCACCGCGGGACCTGGGTTTGATTCTCAGCACCACATAAAAATAAAGGCATTGTTATGGGAGGCCAACCTTACGGGTGACTGAGTTACACTCCCCAGCTGGGTGCTGAGGCGCTCAGTCACAGAAATGGGTGTGTCTTGCTACAGCCCCATGGGTGAAGCTGTGCTCACCTGTTCCTTTGTAATCTAACCCCTTGCCCTGTTTAGGATAGAATCTCCCATGGAAGTGTCTTGTGTGTGTCCCCTTCTCTTACTGTGCCCTTGGGTGTGGCCTACCCAGGTGTCAGTCAACCTGCTGACAGTGGACATCATGAAGACAGACTCAGCCCCCTGAAACCTGACCCCTTGCCTCATTTGAATAGCTTCTCCTCAATAAAAGGGGTCAGCGCGAGCTCTCGCTCTTTCTGCAGACCCTTAAGGTCAGAGGAGCCGTCACAGTGACCCCAAAGAAAAAGGTATTTGTGTCTCTTGTGTGGTTATTTCGTGCAGCCCAGTTAGCCCAGTTTAACTAGAGTGACCCCTGAGCCTTTTAGTCACGGGAACAGAAACCCAGCACATTGTGTTGTGTCCATCTACAAAAAAAGATTCTCTCTCCCTCCCCCCCCCTCTCCTTTAAAAAAAAAAGATGCGTGCCCCCATATTCACTGCCAATAGCCAGAACATGGAATCAACCTAATGAATGGATAAAGAAAATGTGTTACATACACACATGGAGTATTTTTCATCTTTAACAGAGGCAATTCTGTCATTTGCACCAACACAGATGAAGCTGGAGGGCGTTATGATAAGCCAAATAAGCCAGGCAAAGAAGAATATGACACCATCTCCCTTTTATATGGAACCCAAGAAAGCTGAGCTGGGTGTGGTGGCTCAGGACTTGGGAGGCTGAGGCAGAACTGCAATTCCAAGGCCAGCTTGGGAAATGTTGTTTGACCCTGTCTCAAAA
This sequence comes from Spermophilus citellus, assembly GCF_964194105.1. Classification (NCBI taxonomy): domain Eukaryota; kingdom Metazoa; phylum Chordata; class Mammalia; order Rodentia; family Sciuridae; genus Spermophilus; species Spermophilus citellus. The sequence goes on along the minus strand of NC_138183.1, from coordinate 252,461,584 downwards.
TTAAAAAATTAAAAAGTACTGGGACATAGTTATAACAAGACATCCATTGAACCCCATAAATATCTACAATTGTTATTTCTTGGTTAAAAATTAAGAGACCAGGGGCTGAATGTGTGGCTCAGTGGTAGAACATTTGCCTGGCATATGTGAGACCCTGGGTTCTATCCTCAGCACCACATATAAATAGATAAATAAATAAAATAAAAGATCCATTGAAAAAAATACATGTGTGTTTATGGGGCTGGGATTGTGGCTCAGTGGTAGAGTGCTTGCCTCACATGTGTGAGTCACTGGGTTCAATTCTCAGCACCGTATATAAATAAATGAATAAAATAAAGGTCCATCAACCCTAAAAAATATTTTTAAAAAAGAAAAAAATGTGTATATATATATATATATATATATAATTTTATACACACACACACACACATATATATACAATTACATACATATACATATAATTTTTTTAAAGATTAAAAGATCAACCAGGAGGGGGATGCTGGGCAGTTAAAGCCAGGGAGTCAGGTAGGCAGGGGGCTAGGTCAAAGGTCAGTTCCGGCAGAAGGTGCTGCTGGGCAATGCAGGGAGTTGAAGGGAGGAAGAGCAGGTGGAGAAGGGAAGGGGATGGCTCACCACATAGAGGGCCACCATGGGATTAAGGAGCCCCTCCTTGGTGAGGAGACAAGGGACACCCTCAAGGATGGGTTAGGATTGTATTCCCAGCCAGGAGAGCGGGTAGAGGGGTGTCCAAGTGACCTTGAGCTGGCCACCTCTAGGGGTCTAATAGAGGGCATGCTCCCCTGCACCCTGCTCCCCACATAAGCCCCCATCCCACCTTCCCATGTGCCCCCTCTCCACCCCGACGGTCTGCCCCCCAGGGCTCCCTCCTCCCCACCTGACCCTGCCTTCTCACCTCCCTCCTCCTCTCCTGCAGCCCTCACTTCCCATGCTCCTCACCACCCCTTTCCTCACCTCCGGCCCTCCAGCCTCCTCACCCGCCTGACCCTGGTAAAAATAACTCCTTTGACAGCGTGTGAACAGAGGGGCAGCGGGAGGGGGAGCTGAGCCCCAGCACTAGGGAGGGGCCCTTGGGGGTGAGGGCGGGAGGTGCAGGCTCCTGATTCTGAGTCCTTCTCCTGCTCTGTCACACCCCTGCCCAGACAGTCACCTCTGCCGTCCCAAGCGCACCCAGCGCCCGCAGCTGCGAAGGAAGCCCGGTGGAGCAGCTCTAGGTTGGTGAGGAGCCCTGCGGGCTGCCTCCCGACACGCCCGTGCGTCCCAACTCGCCCCGACCCCTCCAGACTGGAGACCTTGACCTCAGGACCCCCGCTCTGCCCTAGAACGCCCCTGATGGCCTCAGAGATGCCTCCTCGCTCCGTCTCGGTGGCCGGGTGCGTTCCCCCAGTCCCCAGTCGGTCAGGGTCGCTCTGAGCCGGTCCGCATGTCCGAGCCCCCATGGAGGGCACGGTGCCCCCGGGCCGGCGGCGGCCGCCGAGGGTGAGCATGCAGGAGCACATGGCCATCGATGTGAGCCCCGGCCCCATCCGGCCCATCCGCCGCATTTCCGACTACTTCCCGCACTTCTACGCGTTTGCTGAGCCCGCGCTGCACACTCGTGACCAGCGCGCTCCGGCCATCCTTTCTGCACCCCCGCCGCAGCCTGACCCAGAGCCACCGGGAGACTCGGACGACAGCAGTGAGTGTGTGTGGAGCGGGGGGGGGGGCAAGGGGGTACCCCCAGGATGGTTTGGGGTGTCCCTAGCATTCCCGTGGAGGGGCCAGGCAGAAGGCACCGTGTGTGGAGAGTGGGCAGGTGAGCCGAGCTGGCTGCTGACCCTACCTGCCCCCTGCCGTAGCTGCGCTGGGCACCCTTGAGTTCACACTTCTCTTTGATGCGGACAACAGCGCCCTGCACTGCACTGCCCACCGCGCCCAGGTGAGGATGGGGTCGGGGTCCCTGGGACAGGGGGCGGGGCCACAGGCTTACCCCGTATCCACTTTCTGTTCCCAGGGTCTCAAGCCACCGGCCTCAGGTTCTGTTGACACCTACGTCAAAGCCAATCTGCTGCCAGGGGCCAGCAAGGTGAGGGCAAGACCCAGGTCTCTACTGCTGCTCTCTGGCAGGTCCAACCCAGGGCACCCACCTGGCCCCAGTTTGTTCCAATCCCCAGGACTTAGACCTCAGTTGCTAGGATCAAGGAGGCAGGGCAGGGGGCCAGGGAAGGTTTCTGATCCACCCCACCTGGTATCCAGGCCAGCCAGCTTCGGACCCACACCGTTCGGGGTACAAGGGGACCTGTCTGGGAGGAGACACTCACCTATCATGGCTTCACCCGCCAGGATGCTGGGCGCAAGACCCTGCGGTGAGAATCCCTGGGCCACCTGGGGCAGGGTAGGGGGATGGGGTTTGACTGGCCAGGTTTGATACTGGCGGCCACCAGGCTGTGCGTGTGTGAAGACCCTCGGCTGCGGCGACGGCGGCGGGCACCACCCCTGGGGGAGCTGCGGGTGCCCCTGAGGAAACTGGTGCCCAACCGAGCCAGGAGCTTCAACATCTGCCTGGAGAAGCGGAGGCTGGTGAGGGGCCGGAGCACAGGGTGGTGCTGCAGGGGACAGCGGCCTTGTGATGGGGTTGCTGGAGAGGGAGGAGCAGGGAGGGGCACCTGAGCATTGTCCTGCTGAGGTAACTGGGCCCTGCTTTTCCAGACCAAGAGGCCCAAGAGCCTGGACACAGCCCGGGGCATGTCCCTGTATGAGGAGGTGAGATTGCTGAACGGAGGGGGGATGGGATGGGCAGGCCTGGAGGCCCAGGCTGCAGTGGGTCAGGCAGGACGTGGGTGGAGTGGGCAGGGGTCCTAGCCTAGGTGGGCTTGGAGGAATTTGCAGCCACCTCTCACAAGCTCTGTGAGCCCTTGTAACCCTGGGGAAGCCCGTGGCTGGGCAGGCTGGGGGACACTCTCTGGCCATGGCAGCATGGAAGGGCTGGGGAACCCTGGGGCAAACCAGAAGCCCCTGAGGGCACAGCCAGACACAGACTTGGCAACTTTTAGGTAGAGGCGGAAAGCTGGAGGTGGAAGGGCTAGGCAAGGTGGGGGAGAGAATAGGCTCTGCCACCAGGGTCAGCATGGGTGCCATCCTGTGGCTGGTTGTCGTTGACAGGCCCTTGTTAGGAGGCAGCAAAGGTAACCAGTGGGCTTCTTCGACCCCACCTGAGACCACAGACCTGGCCAGAACCCCTATGGCCCTGCAGGGGAAGGCATCCCTAAGGCCTAGGGTGGGCCCTCCACCCACTCCTCTGGGAACAAAAGGGCCTGGCGCCCTGCCCCCTAGTGGAGACAGGAGTTGCTGCAGTTGTGGATTAATTACACCCAGGTGGTGGTGGTGGACATCACCAAGCACCCTGCCATACCCACCTCCTGTCCCAGGGCCAATGTACAACACCACAGCGCCCAGTGGCTGCTCACCAAGCACTCGGTGTTACTGAGAACTGCCTGTGACGTGGTGGCTGGGTGTCCTGCAGTCATTCTACACAAAGCATAGGAGGAGACACTTTCTGGCATCCTCCAAGCTGTGGGCACCAGGGTCCCGTAGTGTGGCAAAGGACATTATTCCCAGAGAAGTAATGGATGGGACAAAGAGGACAGGTCCCTGGGTACAGAACAGTCTTCCAAAGGTGCCCCTGTGGCACCAGGCTGGTCCTATAGGCAGTGGTTATGGGCACTTGCTAAAGGCCACACAGGAAGTTCCTGTCATGTTTGTGGCACTCAAGAGACCATTATTATCTACCTCCCCTCCATGACAAAGATGAGCTGAATGGACCAGCAAGCCCCTTTCCTCCAGCCCTGGAGGGCACAGCTGACCCATAAGGTCCTTTCTAGGGTACCAGATGAATGGCTATTTAGGGAGATTGCCATAAAATTAAATTGAATTGGCCCAATTTCTCTGCAGCCAGTTTGAGCCTCCTCTTGGGGCCTGGACACTGGTGGGGTGGTAGACTTTGGGCTGGATGGGGTCTGACCAAAGCCTTTACCTGCAGGAGCAGGCAGAGGCCGAGACGGCTGGGGAGGAACGAGGGCGCATCCTGCTGTCCCTGTGCTATAGCTCCCAGAGGGGGGGCCTGCTGGTGGGCATTCTGCGCTGTGCCCACCTGGCCCCCATGGACGCCAATGGCTACTCTGACCCCTTTGTCCGCCTGTGAGTGAATTGGTAGATGGGTGGGCAGGCAGGGCAAGGTGGCAGTTCCTCACCTCTCCAGGGACACACCTGACCTGCCCATCTCCTCAGTTTCCTGCATCCAAACTTGGGGAAGAAATCTAAATACAAGACCAGTGTTCGGAGGAAGACCCTGAACCCCGAGTTCAATGAGGTGAGCCAGGGCTAAGCAGGGCCCAGCCACACTTGGCCTTGACTGCTGAGCCATCCTGGCCTGGACCTGTTTCTGAGATTCACCTGCTCCCTCCTGCCCCTTTCCCTGCAGGAATTCTTCTACGCAGGCCCCAGAGAGGAGCTGGCCCAGAAGACACTGCTGGTGTCTGTGTGGGACTATGACCTGGGCATGGCAGATGACTTCATTGGTGAGCAGGAATGTGGGGCACTGGGGGGAGCCCTATGGGCTCCTGCCAACCCTGATCTGTGTCCCTGGTAGGTGGGGTGCAGCTGAGCAGCCAGGCCAGCGGGGAGCAACTACGCCACTGGTGTGAGTGCCTGGGTCACACAGACCACCGGCTGGAGCTGTGGCACCCGCTGGACGGTGTGCCCCACCAGCTTGGTGACAAGCCAGTACAGGATCCTGCTTGCAGACCTGCCCCACAGTGGCCAGGACACCCCTGAAGCTGGGAGGATCCAGGGGACTGCCCCACCTGCTGTACCCATTCCCTTTACCCAGGGACGTTTCCTATCCCCTTTCACATTCACCCCACCACAAAGCCAAAATAAACATCTTCTGACCACACCAGATCTGTCTTCTCGAGTCACACACCCCACCTCCCCTGCCATCACCTTACGGGGCAGACAGATGCCGTTCTCCTGTCTCCCACTTTCCAGAGGCCTGTGCCAAACCAGGCTCCCAGTCCCCACCACATTCTGCTTCCTACACTGAGGGAGGGGGATGTGACCACATCTTGAGAGCACGACTGAGGAGTGGCAGGGAATGGCAAGGTGAAGAGCAAAGTCACAGATGTGCTGCAGTGGGAGAATGGGTGGCACTTGCTTTATTGTCCAGTATCCAGACAGGAATGCAAGGCAGCAGGCCGGGGTTTTGGCTCAGGAAGCAGCCTGTCGGGCCTGGTGCTGCTGGGCAAACCGCTGCATCCGATCCTCAAGCTCTGGACGAAAGTGGCGGATGAGACCCTGGGAGACAGGAGGAAGGCACTGGGTGAAACAGAATCCCAAAATCTCCCCGTCCTAGGCTCTCAGCACTGCCCACACCAGTGACGCGCGGCAGCTCCATGCATACCTGTACAGGCCAGGCAGCCCCATCGCCCAGAGCACATATGGTGTGGCCCTCTATCTGCTTGCTGATCTCCCACAGGGAGTCGATCTCAGCTGGCCGAGCGTCCCCCCTCACGAAGCGAGCCATCACCTTGTTCATCCAGTCCACACCTGAGGCCATAGCAACAGGAGAGGGCCCGATGGTCTCCCCAGCCAGGGCACACGCTGGGGTGGAAGCTAAGTGGAGCCGAGGCCAGCACACCCCAAGTTGCCCAGGTGCTCACCCTCGCGGCACGGGGTACACTGGCCGCAGCTCTCGTGCTTGTAGAACTCAATGAGGCGGGCGATGGCTTTCATGATGTCTGTCTGGGAGACAAGGGACAGTGAGCAGGTGCCCCTACAGCACCCCAGTGACATGCTCTGGCTTCCAGTGAACTCTCCTGCAGGGTGGCCTTGTTACCCTCCTCTCCTTCCTCACAACAGCTCAGGTTGTGACAGCAGGAAGCTGAGAGCTGGCCAGAGGGTTTTCAGAGAGGCCCGGGGAGGGAGGCAGTGGCCAGGCAGCACAGGGAGCACCAGCCAGGTGTGAGGGCCACCCTTAGCACCCTTACCGAGCGGTCCATGACGATCACTGCAGCTGTGCCCAGGCCTGTCTGAGCCTGCACCAGGGCGTCGAAGTCCATCAGCACCGTCTCACATACAGACTTGGGGATCAGTGGGGTGGACGAGCCGCCAGGGATCACAGCAAGGAGGTTGTCCCAGCCACCGATGACACCCCCTGGGGCCCCAAGTTAGTCCCCAAAAGGATGATGGTCGGGGCTGGGCTGGCACACCTGCCGAGTCCTAAGCCTGGACCTTTGTCAGCCCCAGCCTGAGGTCCTCCCACTGGGCTCTCTTCGTGGATGCCCACCACACCCCTTAGGGCTGGCCCCCAGCCTCACCAGCGTGCTTCTCTATGAGCTCCTTCAGCGGAACAGACATCTCCTCCTCCACAGTGCAAGGGTGGTTGACGTGGCCAGAGATGTTGAATAGTTTGGTACCCGAGTTGCGTTCTCGGCCAAAACTGGCAAACCAGGCACCCCCGCGGCGACAGATGGTGGGGGACACAGCCACTGTCTCCACATTGGCTACGGTTGTGGGGCAGCCGAACACTCCTTCAGGGAAATGAGAAAAGAGACATAGCCGCAAGGAAGTGGCCAGGTTTCCTGGCAGTGGGATTTGTGGGTCCTGCTCCGGGGGAGGGCTCCTGCTCTTTTACCCCTTAACATTCTCACCCGCCACTGGACCCCAAACTCCAGAGGAGCCGTATTGTCTGCTCACCACCATGCCCCAGCTCCAAGAGCAGATACTGCCAAGGCACAGAGTTTGAAGGGGCTTGGGTGTCTAATGTGGGGCTGAGGCAGGGTGGCACGGGGAGCCTGTGCATTGTTCCCACCCTCCTCTCTCCATCTAGCCTGGAAGGCACTCAGAAATACCATAAGAGCCCCTGAGGGGGACTCCACAGGACAGCCACAACAAGCCCAGGGCTGGAGGGCTTACCTACATCTGCTGGGAAGGGTGGCTTCAGGCGTGGCTTGCCCTGCTTGCCCTCGATGGACTCAATCAGGGCCGTCTCCTCTCCACAGATGTAGGCCCCAGCCCCACGCACCACAAACACATCAAAATCGTAGCCAGAGCCACAGGCATCCTTGCCAATCAGGCCTGCCTCATAGGCCTCTCGGATGGCTACCTGTGGGACAAGAGTGTCAGCCTTGTAATTTCAGGAATCATGGAGCCCCTGAAGGCTTCCCAAGGTGAGGTTCTGGAGCATAAAGGAAGAGCCCAGAGAAGGGGGCTTTAGGAACCAAGTCCTGATCAGGATACATGCAGAAGTGGTCACTCCTCTCCCAGGTGGACCCCTGACAGACCAGTGCTAATAACTAAGATCAGCTGTGCTGGGGGAAGGGCATGCAAGTTCACGCTGGCCACCTTCTGCTTGTCAATACTCCCTTTGCCCACCTGCAGATTGGACGCCTCATTGTAGAATTCCCCACGAATGTAGATATAGGCAGCACGGGCGCCCATGGCCCGGCCCCCCACCAGACAGCCTTCCACCAGCTTGTGAGGATCGTGGCGCATGATCTCCCGGTCCTTACAGGTGCCTGGCTCCCCCTCATCTGCATTCACTACCAGATACTTGGGCCTGTGGGAGCCTGCAGGTCAGTCAAGCTACAGGCCCACCAGGTCTGAGTCCTCCACCACATCCATCCCTGCTCCTCCCAGAGGCTTCAAAGATGTCTCCACCAATAGTCGATCCCTCTCTACCCTCCCAACATGTCCCCAGGGGCTCTGCTTACTCACCACCAATGACAGGGAGCTCACTGTCTGATCCATCTTTGGGTAGATATGACCACAGGAAAGGTCTCTGTTCTGCTTAGCCCAATACTATCTCCCCGTGTTTTCCCTTGAGAGCCAAATTCTGCTCTTGGTTACAAAGAGCATTCCTCAACCTTCACATCTCTGGGGCCAAAGGAGGCAAAGTAGCTGATTTTTATTATTTACTTTCTGTGTACTAACTAAAGTACAGGCAAAAGCCAAATGAACATTATCTCTTTGGTTCCAGCAGGGTATCCCATATCCATGAACAAAAAGGAAACACGAGGTTCACAAAAGATTTCCCAAAGCTCTAGACTTACTAGAAGGCAGAACTGGGATTTGAACAGCAGAGCCTGCCTCAATATCTTGTATTGACTATGCTAGACCACAACACCTCCCCCAAGGAAGCCCAAAGAGAACTGGAGTACCATCCACTTGCGACCTGGGAACGTATTCTTGCCTCATTCATGCTACAATGTCTAAGGCCACAGTTCTAAGGGTCAGACAAGCCCCAGCCACCCACAAAGTCTCTCCTGCGACCATGTCTCAGGCTCCCCTCACATACCTGCCATCTGAAGGCTTATTCATGAAGCTCCACTTGAGCCCAGTGGGGAAGCCAGCACCTCCACGGCCCCGCAAGCCTGATGTCTTAATCTCACCCAGAATCCAGTCGGGCCCCTTCAGCAGGATCTCCTTTGTCTTATACCAGTCACCTCGACTCTGGGCGCCTTTCAGCCTAGACAGGGTGAGGAAGACAGTGAGGGGAAGGCCCTGGCAAGGAATACAATAGGCTAAGGACACTGTCTCACCTCCAGTCGTGACGGCCATACAGGTTGGTGAAGATGCGGTCTTCATCCTTCAGTGAGCCAAATGTGGTTTTCTTGGGTGCTGTCTGAGGAGACCGAGTGTCAGGAGACCCAGCAGAGCTCTGGGGGCCAAGAGGGGTTGGGCCAGAAGCTACAGATTCTTGGGTCCTCCTGCTTAGGAGGGGCTGGGCCAGGGAAGGCAGAGGCCTAAGCCTCAAAACTTTTTGAAATGTTACACCTACCACCATCACTTAAGCACTTCCTGCACAGAGATACTGGCCTAAGCACTTTACAGCTCGAGCCTCAATTTATCCTCATGACAACACTGAGATAGGAATGATTTCTTTCATTTTGCAGAGAAGTAAACTGAGGCTCAGAACAAAAGGAACTTATGAAAGGTCACGCAGCCAAAAGTAGCAGACGGTTCTTTGTTTTAGTTGTAGGTGGACACAATACCTTTATTTATTTATTTTTATGTTGTGCTGAAGATCGAACCCAGGACCTCACACGTGATAGGTCAGCGCTCTGCCACTGCGCCCCAGCCCCAGCCCCAGCAGATGGTCCTTGAGTCCACCTTTTTTCATGGCCTGGCACCAAACTGCCTCCCAAAGCCCAGAATGACAGCATCTTACCAATGGTACTAAGGGCAAAAAGTGTTTACTGAGAGGAAAAAAATGCCCCACCGGGGCTGGGACAAAGGGGCCGGAGGGGACCCCCTGGGATAAAATTGAGGGGCGGGGACTGGGAATCCACGTGACTAGCGGAGAGCACCCAGCTCCCGGCTAAGAGGACCTGACTTTCTGACTTTCGTCCCCTTAAAAGCGCTTCTCGGTCACGAGGGAGCAGAGCCTGGAGGAGGAACCCGGAGGTGTGCATCCCTCTCCGAAGCTGTCTTCTGCATCTACAGAACGGGGCCTTCCCACCCGACGACGCTGCAAGGAAGGGACGCGAGACTAGGATGCTTCACAACCCGCACAACTTCCCGCTAGGCCTGTGAGACCAGCGAGCAGGGAGCCGCACTGCGCGTCGGCCTCCGCTGCACCGTGCCCTCCTGCTTCCCGCCGGGCCCCGGGAGAAGGGGAGGGCTCTGCAGAAGGCACCGCAGACTCCAGGCACGCACGGCGCGCGGAGGCCCGCGGATGCCCCGGGCCCGATCCCGGCCGGGCCTCACCGTTTCGCTGCTGAAACGCACAGAGAGCCGCGCGGGGAGCGACCCGCCAAGCAGCCGTCGTGCCGCCAGCATCGCGGGGGCCAGGCCGGTCACCTCCGGCTGTCACCTTCACGGCTCAGAGGCTGAGGAACCAGCGCCACAGAGACGTTAGGCGGCGCACAGGAAGAGCGTCACGCGCCCCAGGCCGGCGGCGCGCCCAGGCACCCCCGCGCCTCCGACTCCGCCCCTTCCCCGCCCACTAGGGCGGGAAGAGGGCAGGGAGTGGTCTGGCTGGCGCTGGGGCGTCTGGGAGATGTAGTCCTTCTGGCCTCAGGCCGCTCTCCTCCCTCCGTGTGCAGTCGTTTGCTAGTCAGCTGCCAGTGGCGGTTCTTTCACACGCCTAGTAAACAAACCTATCACGTGGACTTCTGTTAGGTCCTGGTGTGTTTCACTTCCTATAGGCTCCGTGTTTAGTGTGCACCTGCTGTATGCACTTGGGGGGAGGAAGGAGGAATCAGGCCGGTCACAGCCGGATCCTCATGACTCCGAAGTCTTGGTGCTGCCCCAGTCCCAGCCCTGCCGGACTGAGCCTTCACCCCTACCCCGTGCATCCGTGTGCCCAGAAAGACTGCTCATTCGCCGCAGAGAGCCCGGCCGGCTCCAGGGCAGGCGAGGTCTTCCCAGGGGGTGCGGCTGCAGCCCTGGTTGGAGTGAGGCAGAGACAAGAAAGAGATGGTCGGAAGGTGGCCAACCCCTTGCCGCGCTGCTGAGCTCTCTCGGCCCTTGTCAGGAGGATCCAGCACCTCGTGCTCCTGCTCAAATTCCCGGAACGGCCCCTCCTGCCTTCGGAATCAGGCCCTGGCTTGACTTTTAAGGGCTCCACCGCCCCTTCCTTCGCTGAGGTCATCATGCCGAAGCCCCTGCTGCGATCCCCGGACACCGTTCCTGGCCTCAATAGGCTGTAGAGGGTTTTGTGGCCGTCCCCCTCATCCAGTTTTGTCCTCTGTCCTTTTGGTAATCTAACTTGGTCATTTTCAGTTGTGTGCAGCCCTCAGCTCTGGGACCATGCCCTGGTCCCCATGTAAGACTGTCCTTTTGGTCTTCTCTGCCGGCTCAGTCTTCCAGTCCTCACGGGAAGGAACCCTGTCCTCTCTTCTCCTGGGCTGTAATCATCCTTTCTTACCCCTCTAGAAACGTGCCATCTACAAAACACCGTTTCCCGAGAACTCCCCACAGCACCCCCTCCATGGTGTTAGCTCCATTTTGTACGTGAAAACACTGAGGCCCAGGAGGTTCCTCCTTTGTCCCTGGGAGTCCGAGGACTGGTGGGGATGGCCTGGCACCCAGGCCTACCGTCCTTCCCAGAGTGCTCACACTGCAATCCTGCAGCACAACTGACTGGCTGTGACAGTCCCTGTGGGTGTCAGTGATGCTCCCCAGAGGCACCCGGAGCACCCCCGCCCTTCTGAAGTTTTGCAGATGGTAGAGCAGGACCAGCCAAGACCCTCTGCTCTGGGTAGGGACAGAGATTGTCTAGGCATAGATGGGGATTACACAGCTAATCCAGGGCTCGGGCAGAAGGAGGGGAGCAGGATGAAGCCAGAGGGTGAATGCCTTCCTTTTCTTTCTCTTGGTCAGCCAAGGGGACAGAACTGCAGGGAGAAGCAGACTAGGCTGATGGAGACGGGAGGTGCTGGGCACCGGCTGATGGAAATGGAGGCCGAGAGGCAGAGTCCCCATGTTCCTTCAGGGCCAGGCTCTGGGCCAAGTAGTGGTCTGTGTTATTCCCTTAATCCTCCTACACCCAGAGCGTGGGAATGATGAGCCTCTGTTTGCAGAAGCAGTATATCCACAGCACCAAGTGGCCTGCCTAGGATGCACTGCGTCTGGCCTGCCCAAGACTTCAGGGCTCAGGCAGAGGTTCCCAACAGTAAATCCCCATTAGGTCCCCCCTCACCTAGAGCACCTACTTGCTAGGCTCCCCAGGTGAAGAGGAGGTCCCTCAAGTGTCACCTCTTAGGCACTGTCCTCTGTGGTGTCCCAGGCCCTGACTCTCACCTCTTCCTTAGCACCCATCCCAGCCTGTCTGCCTCTTTAACCAGCATCCATTCCACCATGCGACCAGCGCACTGGTTTCATTAATGAGGTTCTTGGCATAAAAGTTAACTAGTGAGATCGAAATAAACACAGACTCAGTTACCTTTTTCTATGACCAGGTCCGAGACGGCTCCCCCTCTGGCTCTCACCTCGAACCACCTGGTAGGGCAGCAGGGATTACTCAGGGCTGGCAGGAGAGAGAGAGGGAGCACGCCAGGGAGTAGCCTTTTATTGGGGAACAAGAAATTCAGGGGAGAATTCCATCCAATGAAGGTTGAGGGAGGCCGTACTCCAAGGTCAGGGTCAGTGATTGGCCCCCGGGGTCAGTGGTCAGTCACACCCCCACACAGACAGGCTCTCGCACCAGGAGAGGGCCGGGAAAGCTCCGACACAGTTTAGCCAGAGCGCCTCAGACCCAAAGGGGGAGTTGCCCATTCAGGTGTGAGAATGGCTCTCCACAAGCACCCATCCCAGCCTGTCTGCCTCTTTAACCAGCATCCAGGCCAGAAATTAGGAAGCATCAGGGAAGCCTCCTGGTCCCACAGGTTCCAGATCTATGGCATCCGCCAGTTCTACCTTCCAAACATGGCCTGTGTCATCAGGTCTGTTCATCTCTCACCTGTAATTTGCAAAGCCTCCTGGGGTATCCCAGCCTCATCTCTCGGCCCCTTCAATGTCTTCTCTGCAAAGATGGAACCAGTGGACATACTGTAAATTTCAGACACATTTTGCCTGAGACTGTGGTTCTCCGCTGTCCTCAAGTCAAAACCCAGGGCTCTTGGTCTGGTGTCCAAACCCCTGCAGCCCAGCTCCAGTGCATGCTAGTTGGGCGCACAGGGATCTGTCTTCTACTCTCTCCTTCTTCTTGTTCCTCCTGAGGAGCCTGTTGGCTGTCGCCTCCCCCAGCAAACTTTCTTCAGCCACAGGATTAACTGTCTTGGTAACTAGCATCACAGGCCCAGGCGACCAGGAAGGCACGATCAGGTCTCTCTTCTTCAACCCCCGTGCAGAGCTCGAGGAAAGTGCTGATTCGATACCGTAATTGAGTTTTATATTTGGAAAATGAAAATTTGTTTTCTTTAGTTGGAAATTTAAGAATTTCCAGGAAAGCCGAAATAGTAACCTGTTTTTACCACCTAGATTTTAACGCATTGTCATTTGGGGCGTTTGCATTCTGTTTTCTGGGTGATTTTAAAATGCTTCAAATATAGCATATAAATATACTGATCTCTAAAAATTTAGAGCTTCAAAGAAAAAACTAAAAGTCACTCTCCCTGTCCAATTTCTTTTTCTTTTATTTCTTTCTTTTTTTTTTTTTTTTAGTACCAGCGACTAAACCCAGGGGCACTTAACCACATCCCCAGCCCTTTTTGTTTTTTATTTTGAGACAGGGTCTCACTGGGTTGGTTGCTTACAGCCTGGCTAAATTGCTGAGGCTGACTTTGAACCTGTGATCCTCTTGCCTCAGTGTCCTTAGCCGCTGGGATTATAGGCGTGTGCCACCACGTCCAGCACCAAATGGTTTAGGATCTTGACAGGGGAGTATGAGGTCTGCTGAAGCTTTTGACAGACACCTTGATCATGTTAAGAAAATTTCCATCCAAGAGCGAAGTTTTACTGAGTGGTGTTGAGCTGCTTCAACTACAGTTGAGATTATGTTGTTTTCCTTCTTTAATCTGAGGTTAACAACATCAATAATTTTACTAATCTTTTGAACTATTATTGACCTAAAGAGGAGGCTGTGAGGCTGTGAGAGCAGAGACAGAAGGCGGTCAGGATTAAGGCAAGTGCTCTACCATTGAGCCACACCCCAGCCCCTGATTTAGCTTTTTAATCCATGCTCTACACGAGAGAGCTTGTTTCCTCTGGAGGATCTTGCCCAGTTTTGCTTCAGTGTCCTGCTGGCCGCTTACAACAGGGTGGGCCGCTTTTGCCTTTTTGTATGTACTGGGAGTGTTTGCTGAGGGCAAAGCTGAGCCATTCCTGCATCATGACTAGGACTGACTGTAAGCCACCGGGAGCTGGCACCTTGCTGACCACTGTTTGTACTTCTTGTATGAACTTATCTGTTTCCTTGAGCCAAGAAAATTTAAAAGAACATTCTCTTATTGGATTATTTATTTTTCCAATATGAAACATTTCTCTGTTTCTCCACATTTTTTATTGGTGCATTGTAGTTGCACACAATGTTGAGATTTGTTGTTACCTATTAACCGTACGTGTACACAATAGAACAATATAATTTGGCCAATTTGATTCTCCAGCACTTTCCCCTTATCTCTCTCTCCCCCTCTCTTTTATTTTTTGGTCCTGGGGATTGAACCTGGGGAACTCTACCCCTGAGCCATATCCCCAGCCCTTTTTATTTTGTGAGACAGTGTCTTGCTAAATTGCTGAGGCTGGCTTTTAACTTGTGATCCTCTTGCCTCATCCTCCAGAGTTACTGGGATTACAGGCCTGTGCCACTACGCCTGTCAGTATCTTTGAATAATTTTGCCTCAAGGTCTATGTTCTCTTGCTTTTGCATGCTTTTTTTTTTTTTTTTTTTTTTTTTTTTTGTAGTGCTGGGGACTGACCCCAGGGCTTTGTGCATGTGAGGCAAGCACTCTACCAACTGAGCTATATCCCCAGCCCTATGCATGCATTCTTTTAGTTGTATTTGGTAAACTCTTTTTCTGTCTCTTTATTTCTAGTCTTTCTTCCGTTTTCCTAGCATCTCTTAAAAACAAGATCTCATTAAACTTCACTCTGTTTTACTAGAACACAATCAGGGTCTGCTTTTCAAAAGAGCCTGAGCTCTTTACCTTTATCACTATTGCCACCAGGACTCATATCGACCATATATTGTGCTTTCTATTTAGTATTCTTCCTCTTTATTTCATTTTCCCTCTATTTCTGGGTCTTCTGTTGCATTAGCTGAGCTTTCTGTGTGCATCTCCTGTGGGTATGGAAGCTTTACATTTTGCTTCTATTTTTAGCAGCTACTCTCAAATTTTTAAGTCAAGCCTAAACTTCACTTCCAGGCAAAAGCTGGCTAATGTCTCTACCCTCCTGCTGAATATGAAACAAAAACAGTGTGCAGTTGTCCCTTGGCATTCACAGTGGACTGGCTCCAGGACCCCCAGGATACCAATATCCATGGATAGTCAAGTCCCTACATCAAATGGTGTAGTATTTGTGTGTCACCTACATACACACTCCTGTATATGTTAAATCTCTAGAACCCTTAGAATACCTGACGCAGTCTAAATGCCGTGTGGATAGTTGTTCTACGGTATTGTTAAGGAAATAAAGTCTTGGCCAAGCTCAATATCAGCATAGAGGCAGTATTTTTTTAATCAAATATTTTCTTTTTTTTTAAATTTTTTTTTAAGAGAGAGTGAGAGAGGACAGAGAGAGAGAGAGAGAGAATTTTTAATATTTATTTTTTAGTTCTCAGCGGACACAACATCTTTGTTGGTATGTGGTGCTGAGGATCGAACCCGGGCCGCACGCATGCCAGGCGAGCGCCCTACTGCTTGAGCCACATCCCCAGCCCCTTTAATCAAATATTTTCAATTCCGTTTGCTTGAATCCTGGAACTCAGAACCCACAGATAGAGGCCAACTGTATGTATACCATGTCTCTCTCCCAAGTCCCTGGCCCTGTTCAATGGAGGCCTGGCTGGGCCTTTCTGGCCCCTGCTGCAGGCGGATGGCGGAGGCCTGACCTCAGGATCTCAGCCACGGCTGGGCATCTGCATCCTGGCTGCGACCCAGACGCTGGCTCCCATCCTGGCTGCAGGTTAATTCCTGTTTCCCTCCTTGGGAGAGAGGGTTATTTCAAATCTACACAAAACTCTGCTTTTTCTTGGCTGAGATTTCAGTATTCAGATTTCTTTCTTCTCTCATATTAACGTGTTTGAGAGGACAGAGGGGGTCTCAGGCTGGTCTCGTCTGTCGTCAACTAGACACCTTTCTAATTTTTGTCTATAAATTTAAAACCGGGGGAAGGAAAGTCAGGAGATGCAGGCTGACGGTGAGCCTAGAACAGGAGTGTGTGTGGGGTGAGCTGCTCTGCTGCTGCCAGGCCTCCTCCCAGCTGCCGGCTCTCAGCTCTCTGCTATGCGGCCCAGCCCCCATCCTGCCAGTGTCTCTGAGTCCCCCTTTGGCTAATACTGATCCTGACACATGACATTATGATGCCAGATTTGTGGGACCCCAATAGACCTCCAGGAGCCGAATCCCATGCAATCACACAAGAGTCTTTATTGCAAGCTCGAGCCTGGACTCACAACTGTTCCCAACGTAGGGGTCCCAGGGAGTGAATCCCTTTGTTCAGTAAGGATTTATAGGTTTTGGGGGATACTCTGTGCATCACAACATCAAACAGCAAATCATTTCACACCGCGGGAAAGTCAAACAACAACTCTTAACATTGATTAGCACATTCACTGGCAGGAACAAGTTGGGTAGGGGTGATTGGTTAGTACAAGAGGGGGATTCGTTTGAACTGATTGGTTTAATCCTTGAGGGGAGTACATTTCCCAACATGTTATCAACCACCCAGACTAATGAGGGGTCATCTGGCATCCCAGGTATTTTCCCTGTCTCATGCTGATTGGTGGTTGCTAGGGGGTTGCTAGGGGTCCCCACCTAGCCTGACAGAGTCAGGAACACCTGGCGCAGCAGATCTCTCCTGTTATTTGCAGTCAAACAACTCAGCAGGGTGGGGATGTGCCTAGGAGTGCTCTGTGGGTTTTTCCAAGGATAAGGGTCACTCACCCTTCCTTGGACAGGCCTTGAGGTAGAAGCTGTTTTCAAAAATGGAGTCACATCAGTTTCTCAAATCACCTGCAGCTGCTGTCAGGTGATGGACCATGGAGCTCTCAGTGGACACAGACAGGTCTCAGGTCCCCAAACAGTGCCCTCGAGTCACCACTCCTGGCACCTCCCTGTGGGGATCAGACACCCTGCAGATCTGGCCTGGGTATGTGCCTTGTCTCCCCGTGGCCCCTCCCCCAATTGACCTTGGCATCCTGCCACGGTGCTATTTGTCCCCCAACACAAAAGCATCAGTCTCTTTGTTTCTGCCCAGCATAGCCCTTGATGGCTATTTGGGATGTCAGACACCAAGAGGAGCTTCCATGTCTGTCCCTCCGTGATTCCCAGGCTGTTGGTAATGCAAAACTCACCTTCGCCGCTCCTTGAGAGTCCAGGGTTTAGAAATGCCAGACCCCATTTATCAACCAGCAAAAGGAGGAAGCCCCTGCTGTGTTTATTATTAGAAACAGGTTGAGCCCTTCGTCTTCGGTTACATTTTCTTCCTCCTGCTGTCCCTTGGCTCCCTGCAAAGATGATTTCCCCCAAGCCACAGATGAGGTTTGGAGGGGCTTCCGTTGCTACGCTGGGTCCTTCCAGAGAGCGTAGAGCTGAGCCGAGGCAAGCCCGCTGGGCTCTGATGGAGGGGCTTCTTCATCACCGTGTTCTTGATGTACTGCAGTTTTTCCTGGAGAAGTAATTTCTACAAATACACAGGCGTTAGGGTGTTTTACGTCCTGGTTTTATTATTTTGGGTTTTATCGCTTTGCTGCCTGTATTACTTCTCTTGAACTCTTCGGAATGTTCTAAAACTCTTTTCAAGGCCTGATCTGTGGTCGTCATAGAGAATGTCCCAAGAGCAGTTGGAAGGACAGTGCCCTCCCTGTTTTCCCTGCAGGAAGCCCTGTCTCCTTGTTAGCGATTGGTGTGTGAACGCGGGGGGGATGTGATTTGGTAACAGAAACTCATCTTGTAGTTGCTTTGTGTGTCCCCACTTTGGGGAGGTGTGTAGTGGCTCTTTCTTGGTCTTCATGGCTTTGGGGGATTGTGACAGATGGGTGAGAACATCCGCCCCACTGTTGGAAACCACAGGCCTTCCTCTCCCATCAGAGGCTGCAATGCCTCCTGTCAGTCGATGCAATGGTCTCGCTGGTAATCGCGGATAACCTGATGCACAGCAGTGATCTTGGCACAGGGGATTCTCAGCTGCCATGCAGTCGTGTTCATTCACTCCGGGGGTTTTTTAAAGAAATTCGCCCCACACCTAAGGTCGTAGGCACACTTAACTTCCTTCTGTGTTTGACTCTTCTCTTTCCCAGGCAGGTGCGCTACAGGCTTCCCCAGCCCTGCTGCCGTGCATGTTGGCAACGGGACGGTTCCTTGTTGGGAGCTGCCATCCTGTAGGTGCAGGAGCTGAGGGGCATTCCCAGTGCCAGCAGCATCCATTGTGACAACAGAACTGTCTGCGGACATTGCCAGATGCCTTCTGGGGGACAAAACTGCCCCTGGGAGGTCAAGAACTGCTGATCTATTTGGAGTTTATTATATACAGTGCGAGGCAAGGACCCAGTAACGTCCTTCATACAGCTAGTGGGTTTTATTAATACCATTAAATAACTCTTCAAACTTACAGCCTTGTGCTACAGAATGACTTTTTAGTCAATGACAGATGGCACGGATGCCGGTAGTCCCCTAAGTAGGTTCTATGATGTTAGCACAATGACAAAATCCCCTAGGGGTGCATTTCTCAGACAATGTCCCCCTGTCAAATGACACAGGACTCTACTTAGATGCCTCTGCTATCACACCCCAAGCTCCTGGGTCTACGTGGGCTGTCGTGTGTGTGGTGGGGACTGGATGGACATTATAAGCTCACTTCTTTTTCCTGGGCAAAGAGCGAAACTGTTTTCCAGCCCCCTTGCCACCAAATGGGGCGGCAGAAGCAGAGTGTGTCACTTCCAGACCTGGGCAGCTGCAAGCAGGTGTGTGTCACCACTCTCTCTCTACCCCCACGTGTAGGTAGTAGTCAGTGATGAGCAGTGGGCAAGGTCACAGGTTTCTTTAAACGACTTTTAAGGCAAATGAATAATCGAATAACCTATACAACAACCACAGGCTCACAAACCTGCAGGTAGACAGGTGGAAACCAAGAGAGCCAATTAAGAAATATGTCAAGAGGGCGGGGATACAGCTCAATTGGTAGAGTGCTTGCCTCGAGTGCGCAGTGCCCTGGGTTCAATCCCCAGTACCACACACACACACACACACACACACACACACACACTCACACACACTAAGTAAGTAAGTAAATAAATAAAAAGAAACACCTCCAGAAAAGAGGATCAATGGGAACGACTCCCAACAGGGTCTGTAGGAGTCATTGTAAAGTTAGGATTCATGACCACAGGTTTCTCAGCATATTTCAAAAGAGAAATTTCTTAGTAGCTCAGGTGCACTAAGATAAATTTTGCCCAGCCACTGACCCCAATATCCACATTAACATGGGATGGACTTGTAGACGAAGCCTCCCTGGACAGGATGATCAAGAGACGGTTCTGGAAAGGACCAACGAGGATCAAAACCTCCCCTGCCCCACATCAAGGAGAAGCTGAACACTTGATTGTCAGAGGGTGCAGAAGGTGAACCCCAGCTCTCCAGGCAAACGTCAACCTGATGAACGAGGAAGCAGCCCTGTTTTCTCTGTGGTCCTCCATTCCCTCGTGAGAGGGCTTCATGCTCAAGCCTTACTTTACCTTCATTCGTAATAAAGCTCTCTTGACTTTTCGTGTCTGACTTTAAGTTTTCTTTCTTCAGAACATAAGAATGAAGATCTGGAGCTTCAAGTCACCCTGTTGGTCCCCTCTGTCCCTTCCAAGGACAATGAATCTGGGCTTAACCAGGCAATTCTCACCCAGGGCCCCCAGTGGTCAGTCAGATAACAGCTGCATGGGGTCACCTTGAGGGCATCCTGGTCACCTGACTGGCACCTGTCACCTGGGCTGGGAGAGCAACTGGAGACGCTTTGCGTGTCTCTGTCTCTCTCTTCCCTCTCCCTGTGGAGCAGGCAGCCCTGGATGAATGTCACAGAAACCCCCACCCCCACCATTCCACTGCTCGGTTCACCCTGAGAGGACACAAAGTCTGGCCGGCTTCCCGGGAGGCACAGAGGGGCAGTGCTATCCAAGGAGTTTGTGGACATATTTAAAAATCCGTGAGAAAGTGATGCAATTCCAAATTCCTTCTCCCTCGGTTTATCTCTCTGGAAGGATGCAGGGTCTTCGTCTTATTCCCATCTCTGGAATTTCACAATGTGCTTCTGATCAGTCTTGGGTTCTTTTCCATTCATGGTTCTTCTCATTCTGGAAGCTCCTGTTCCTCAGGCTGGGAGGCGGAACTGTATTATTCATTGGATCATTTCCTCCCTGCTCTTTGGTTTTCTGCCTTCTCCCCGCCTCTCCC
Organism: Spermophilus citellus; assembly: GCF_964194105.1. Classification (NCBI taxonomy): domain Eukaryota; kingdom Metazoa; phylum Chordata; class Mammalia; order Rodentia; family Sciuridae; genus Spermophilus; species Spermophilus citellus. The sequence continues at coordinate 252,441,488 of NC_138183.1, read as the reverse complement.
TGCACCTCCTCAAGTCATACTCCATCTTTCTTACCTTTTATCTTTTGTTCTATTTTTGCATTTTCTTCACCTTCATCTCCTGAGATTTTTCATTTCTGCTCTCCTATTTTTAATTCCCAAGAACGCCTTCTTTTTCTCCAGGTGCTCCTTTCGATGGCCTCCTTCTCTTAATCTCTTGCTCTCTTTTTTAAAATTTCCCTGCAGAGCGGCTGGGGTTGGGTAGCACACTTGCCTGGCATAAGTGAGGCACTGGGTTCGATTCTCAGCACCGCATGTAAATAGATAAAATCAACAACTAAAAAAATTTTTTAAAAATATAAAATCCCTGAAGATAAGGATTAAAGTTCATTTGAAGTTGTGTGTGCGCACGCACGCTCACAAGAGCATCCCGTAGGACCTCTCTCTTCTCTGAGTGCCTTCTGTTTGCTACCTTTTCCTTTCATGTTAGAGCTTTCTCTCAAATTTCTGGCAATCTTGGTGGTCCATTGATATCTGATGTCCTGGGAATTTGCAGGAAGCTGACCGGGACCTTCTGCCAGCAGACCCTGCTAATGGGCTCACTGGGCTTGGGTCTCAGTGTTCTGGTGGGTGGCTCCTGATCAGCTTTCCCTGATGCAGAGAGAGGGGCTTGAAAACCTCAGGGCAGGTTGGATACATACACACCTGGCCTCTGGGCATCTGGATGTCAGTCCAGAAGTTAGGAGCCCGGGTGCAAGTGCCATGTTCCGGAAGCAGGCTGGAGGGTGGGGCCAGTGCAGATGGCGCAGCCGGCGGCGTTCCTGACCCACAGATGTGAGATGCGAGCACAGGTGGTGTTTGAAGCTAATTTTGTTACGGACTCAGGAAGGGGGATTCAGAGACAGCCATCTGGGGAGTTGTGCGCTCCCCTGATTGTTAGGAGCTCTGTTCTGAAGCAGGGCCTCTGGGCCAGCATTCCTGCCCATAACTGCCCTCCTGGCCCACCCCAACCCCTCCCTCAAACATTTTCACCAACAACCCTAATTGATGCCATCTCCCAGGCTGGTGTCTGGCTGGATCTGTGGATGCTGACCTTGGCCTTCTCTCTTTCCTGGCAAGGTGGACAGGGAAGGGTGCCACTTGAAGAGCTTCCTTCTCCAGGGTCACTCAGGCTGCCATCTTTGCTAGAGCCAGCCTGCTGTTCTATGCAGAGCCCAAGCTCCTGGGCTTTAGTCCCTAGTGACCTGGTCAAAGGCACTGCCCTTTCAACCCAGGTGTGGCAGGTGTGGGCACTTGGCCGAGTCCCAGTTTCCAGGGCCTGCTAGGATCAGGGCCCCCATAGAGGCCAGCAGACCCTGCTATTGGGCTCACTGGGCTCCTGTCTCAGTGTTCTGGTGGGCAGCTCCTGATCAGCTTTCCCTGATGCCTGTGATCAAGTGTCCAGTCTCCCCAAGAGCCCAGAAACCAGTCAGGAGTTGTTCCTCCCTGGGAAGAGCCTGTGGGCGCCCGAGGTCCACTGTGGGATGGTTCTCCACTCAAGTTCCAGATACCTGAGCAAGGACTTCCAGGTGGCACGGTGGAGTCACTGGTCTCCAGAGAAATGACTGTGAATGTGCAGATGGACGATGGCCGACCACATGGGAAAGAGCCCAAGCCTGCAACTGGCAGCTACCAAGTCCAGGACACCAACCCCCATCTACACCAGCCTGCCAGAGGCCACAGTGAGACTGCTCCCTCCCTGACCATCCGCGAAAGACAACTGTGATGATCAGCCCCAGATCCCAGGACTTGGGTGATAACTGACACTGGGCTAGTTTTTGTCTCTGCTTTTGACTTAAGACCTCCCAGCGAAAGCCAGGAGTATAGTATCTGCTTCGAGTCCGGCTCCCCCAGCTCCCTGGAGCAGCTCCCTCCATCAGGACATGCCCCAGCCTTCCTTCCCTGTGTCCACTGAAAAATCATTCTCATTCCCTGCTGCCTTTGAATCTCCGCAAACACGAGCCACAGTGGCTGGTTCCCTGTAGAGCAAGCTTGGGTAAGTAGCCCGAGCATGTTCTCGGTCGGTTGGTCCTTGTGCATATTTCAGAGGGCAACTAGAAGCAGACTGGAGGGAAAGGACGGAGCTGTGGTTGGAAGAAGTCGCACAGCCGGTCAAAAGTTCCCAGGGGCGGGGCGGGGTGGGGGTGGGGACTTTGGGAAGCCGAGTGTGCGACTGTGGGATCCTTTCTTGGGCCGCGTCTTAAGTCTATTTTCTGTTGCTATTAAAAAAATACCGGAGGCTGGGTAATTTAAAAAGAGACTTTATTTAGGTCACCATTCTGCAGGTCCCAGAGCACTGGGTGGCTTCTGCTCAACTCTGCAGAGGTCTGAGCGCGTCAGTGGCGGAGGGGGAGCGGGAGATCACGTGGTGAGGCAGGAAGCCAGCGAGCCGCAGGGGCCAGTGCTGCTCTTGTGAACTGCGCGTCCTGGTGGGAACTAACCGGCTCTGTGAGACCAGGATTCATTCCTTCCCAGGGCAGAGCTGCCACTTCCATCTCGTCTCACACAGCCACATGGAGCCATGAATCTCTGGGGGACACACTCAAGCCATCTCCAACCCGTCAGAAGGGGCAGCTCCAGAGCCACCCCTTTGCTGTCCCCAGTGGCCCAGGAACAGCATCAGTCATGCCCACAGCTCAGGGATAGGGCACCCCAGGCCTGCTCCTCCCGCCAGGCTGCTGCCCCAGCTGGGACCCTCAGCTTCCTCTCTGCCGCCCCTCCCCCCTCCGCCTGTGCCTTCCTGGGCCCTCCCCCTCCAGATCAGATTCTGTCACTTCCCAATCACTGAAAGGACCTTGGGGGAGCGGGAGGGCGGCGTCTTGAGGGGACTACACCAAAGTCACAGCTCTTTCTGTCTCATCTCCTTCTCTGATCAACTCTGAAAGCAGATGGGGTTGACTGGATCCCCTCAGCCTGAGCCCAGAGCAGAGCATGGAGGGTCTGGTCACATTGCAGTAGCAAACAGCTTCAGAAGGCAGCAGTGTACCAGGTCAGGGGCATTTCTTGTTAGACTAGGACGCAAGAAAAGACCACTGACTCCAATTAAAATCAAATTAAAGCAAGCTTATTATTTCGACCAGCCGGGCTGCCTCTCCCTCCCAAAACAGCCCCGAGGCTTCTTTGTGGCCCAGTTTTATAGCCCAAAAAGTTACACAAAGGGGGGTTACAGATAACAACACTCTCTCCTCTCTCACTCTCTCTTAAAAAAAAAACACTCTGAGGAGCATAACACAAGTTTACATTTTTGCTGGCCCCGACATCAGAATTTATGGAGATCTTAAGAGACTCAGAGAGGGTCGTTATCCGGCCAGGGAAGGCAGAATTTATGAGGCGTCACTAAGGTTTAGGAAAGGGTTGTTATCTGGTCAGGGAAAACCGGACATGGGTGAGTTCAGGGCACAGGCAGGCATTCCAAGTAGGTTCAGAATTTGCAGTAATTTATAGTAAAGCCGAAATTATCTTTTCATGGTTTTATGGCGAGATGCCCAATTTTAAGAAAAGATCAGGTTGGGTCTATCACTCTCAGTCATACCACGTGTCCATTACACATTAGTAGGGGCCCTCTCCATGTCATCTTCACTGGGGACCCAGGCTGGTAAAGTCACCACCATCTGAGACATCTCCAGTCTCATGGTGCGGGGTGGGTCAGAGCTGGGTTTCCTCGCACACAGTGCCCGGCTCGATAAGTGGCTGAAAGTCTCACTAAATGGTTGAGTCTAGCCTCAGTCTTGCCATTCTTCGGCCTCAGCCTCTCCAGTCTCTGGAATTGCCGGCTGCACCTCAGCCCCTGGCAAGGGTGGGTGCACTTTTACACTTTTAACCTTTGACCTGCACAATCTGAATCCAAAGGCCTCGGTCTGGTAATCCGACTGCAGCCACTGCCCAGTTTCCCAGCCCCTGGGGGCTGCCTAGCGCTGCCCTCAGCTGCTCTGTGTCCCAGGCTCCCCGAGCTGTCCAGGCACCCTCCCTGATGCGGAAGCCAGCCTGTTTTGACACCTTGAATGGCCCCAGAGCTCAGCCTCTGGACATGGAATCTGCCTCAGGGCCCGTCACAGGGCACCAGGGCAGAAGATGGCAGCCAGGACACAAATGCCTCCCCCTCCACCCTACAGCGACATTTCCTCGAAAGGCTCAACTCATTAGGATAAGTTTTCTTGGAAATGGAGGGAAGGCGGTTGGAGTCCCTAAGGGCTCCTGTATGGGGGTGTCCCCCGGGTTAATGGCAAGCTCTGGCCAGGGCACAGCTCCCTGGAGAGGTGTCTTGGCCAAGGGCCTACCACGGCGTTGCTCCTCTGGCTGTTCTTGGGAGTGCTGTCCAGCTGGTCCCTCCTGCCCTTCCCTGCGCCTACCCCAGGCCTCTGCTTCGCCTGGCTCCTCTACCCCTACGGACACCCCTTCCCCAGTTACCAAGCTGGGTTCATCTTTTTTTTTTAATATTTATTTTTTAGTTGTAGTTGGACACAACACCTTTATTTCACTTGTTTATTTTTATGTGGTGCTGAGGATTGAACCCAGTGCCTCACACGTGCTAGGCGAGCCACAACCCCAGCCTGTGGGTTCATCTTTTTGCTCCAGTCCTTCCTTCCACAAACTGGATATGAGACAAGGTGGGAGACCCACTGGACCGTCCACTGTGATGGTTAATTTCATGTGTCAGCTTGGCTGTGCAACGGGATGCCCAGATAGCTGATTAAATGTGACTTCTGGGTGTGTCTGCGAGGGTGATTTTGGAGGAGACTGGCATCTGAATGGGTGGGCTGAAGTACAGCAGCAGCCCTCTCCAAAGTGGGCACGCATTGTCCGACCCCCTGAGAGTCTGGGGAGAGTGCTCTGGCTCTAGAGTTTTGTCTCCAGTTTGCAGATGGCCAATCATGGAACTTCTTGGCCTCCATGATCCCATGAGCATACCTTATAATAGATTTCTTCATATGCACCTGTGTGTATACAGAAGGCATTAAGAACATGCTGCTCCAGAATATGCCACTCTGGCGTATTGAGTATATTGAGTTAGACACTCAAAAGACAACAGGTACTGGATCATTCTAACCGTCCTTCCTTGACTTCAAAGCAGGAGGTGAAATTCCCACGTGGGTGCTGCCTTCCCTCTACAGAAGGAAAACCTCATTCCCACCAGCAAGGATGCAAGAGGGAGGCCAAGGGAGATCCGCCGACAAACCTCATTAAACCCACCCCCTCTCCCTAGCCTCTTCTCCATCCAGTTACCCACCTCCCAGTCCACTCAGCCTCCTCCGTTTTCACAATTAGCTACTCTGTCCAGCTCGCGCTCGCCTCCCACACTAACCATGTCTTTGGTCTTCTCATCCCCATGAAGCTTCCTGCTCCTTGGAAAGTTTCGATGAGGTCAATTTAAGGCTCTCGGGCTGGTCTGGCTCCTGTTGATTGAGTTCTCAGGCCTAGCCAAAGGAGAGGGGGAACAAAGTAGAGGGAAATTCCGGGGTCCCCTAGTTCCTAACAAGGAGAAGGGGTTCCCAGGCTGGGACCTGGCTGGCTCCAGGCTGCTGAAGCCGAGACTCCTGACAGAAGCCAGCGGGATGGGAGGGTGCTCGGCCCGGCCTGCTCCCAGACCTCTGCGCCAGGCCCAGCTGAAGCCCAGCAAGAGTCTCTCCTGGTCTCCTTCCCTTCCAAAATTCAGGAGACAACCTGTGGGTGAGCCAGGTCTTGGGGAGAGTCCCCGCCGGAGTCTGTCAGGACTGTTCTTGTTTCTGTTGCCCCTTTTCCTCCCAGAGATGGTCACTGCTTTCTCCAGTCTCTGTCCTTCCCGTCACTGGGGGTGAGGAGGAGGAGGACAGCTGGAACCCAGATGTGGGTCCTGTGCCTGTTACCCGAGCCCCCCTCGTGGCCAGGCAGGTCACATCCCCTGCCAGGCCGGCCTCTGTGCAGACTTTCTGTATTCCCACGAAAACCAATCCGGACAACTGTGGGAAGCCATTCTAACACGTGATTGGGTGACTCCCGTTAAGGGCCTGAGGCGCTTTGGCTCTGTCGAAGCTTTCCCCACCCTTTCCTGATGAGAGAGCCCATCCGTGTGGGGGTGTGCCTGACCACTGACCCCGGGGACCCAATCACTGACCCTGACCTTGGAGTGCAGCCCCCCCCTCAACCTTCATTGGATGGAATTCTCCCCTGAATCTCTTGTTCCCCAATAAAGGGCTACTCCCAGGCGTGTTCCCTCTCTCTCTCTCCTGCTAGCCCTGAGTAATCCTCGCTGCCCTGCTGGGCGGCTAGAGGAGCGAACCAGAGAGGTGAGCCGTCTCGGACCTAGCAATATAAATAAGGTAACTGGTCTGTGTGTTTTATTTTGATCTCTTCTAACTAACTTTATGCCTAGAACCTCATTAATGAAACCACTGCACAGGCCGCGTGGTAGAATTGGCGCCCACGAGGGGGGCATTCTAGATTAGTTAGATTGAGTGGGAGCGCGCTATAAAGATAAGGAAAAAATAAAGATAAAGGAAGAGGTGACAATTGGGTCACAAAAGTACCTGGAGATATTGAAGGAAAGAGACGTTAAATTACTTAAAATGGGAAATTCAACTTCTACGGATAAGGAAATGTATCTGACTATTTTAGACAGTATAATTAATCAGAAAGGAAAACAGATAAAGAAAACTCAGTTATTACAATTTTTAAAGATTGTAGGTGAATATTGTCCTTGGTTTTGTGACCAAGAGTCTCCAAATTTACTTACTTGGGAGAAATTAGGAAGGAAGTTACAGAGAGTCTGTCTTTCTAATGAACTACCTGGAGGCATAGAAAATATACAGAAAACTTGGACGGCTCTAGAAATTTGTCTTTTTGAATATATGGGCCAAAGTTCGAGGCCCCCTGAGGACCTTTTAAAAGGCATTCAAAGAGCTGTTAAGTCTATTCAAATGGAGAATCAGCCTGAGGCTAAGTTAATTCCCTTTCCCTTAAGCCCTTTAAAAACAAAGGCACTAGGGGCCAAGCCAAAGGTTAGAAATGTGAACTTAAACTCGCAGCCCCATGGGGAGGATTCAGATGGCGCAGATCAGCCCGCCTTCTCGCCGCCATCAACAATACGGGGAATTCGAAGAGAGGTCGCACAGTGTGACGTCACTGGCACCGACCGGGACAGCCCGGGATTTTTACCGGGACAGAGATCGCGGACAGTTTTCTTAAGACCTTCAAAGACAGTTGAATTAGATCCTGAAACAGGGCCGGAACAAATCCCTACTGGGATTTTCGGGCCGCTTCCTGATAATACTGTAGGTTTGATTTTGGAACGTAATGAATTAGAGGGAGCCATTGAGGTAATACCTGGTGTGATAGATTCAGAATTTAAAGGACAGTTATATGTTACTGTAAAATCCAATTATGCCTTAAGGCTCACCCCAAGGGATACTTTTGCTCAATTAATATTATTGCCTTGTGTCTCAGAAAGGCACCTGCTGGTAGATTCAGTTTCTAAACCGCCGGACAGAGTATACTGGTCCCAGTTAGTACGACAAGAACGCCCTTTATTAAAACTTAAAATTAATAATAAAAATTTCCTAAAAATAATAGACACAGGGGCTAATATCTCGGTATTGTCCAGTAGGTTTTGGCCTAGGAACTGGCCTTTGCATGTAGCACCAGCTAACCTAGAGGGAATAGGACAGGTTTCACAGCCTTCTCAAAGTGCCAACTATCTCCGTTGAGAAGATTCCGATGGGAACAGTGGAGTATTTAAGCCTTATGTGTTAGAGTCTTTACCAGATAACCTATGGGGAAGAGATATTTTAACCAAAATGGGATTGTTATTAGTTACCCCAAACTCTATAAGGTCAGTTGAGGAAGTTAATCAGAGGTATTTTCCTGGAGATGATAAGGAGACCCTTCAGGAAGAATATCTGTTTACAAGCCAGTCTCCATGACAAAGATTAATAAATGCTCCAAACCAAAATTTTTACTAGGGGCCCTGAGTACTTCCCCGATCCCTAAGACAGCTGAAAAAATCATGTGGCTCACAGAGGAGCCTATATGGATTTCTCAGTGGCCCATCTCAGGGGAAAAGCTTAAAATAATTCATAGATTAGTTGAGGAACAACTTCAGGCTGGTCATATTGAACCAACGCTTAGTCCTTGGAACACACATATTTTTGTTATTAAGAAAAAGTCAGGAAATTGGAGATTACTACAGGATTTAAGGGCAATAAATCATGCAATTCAGCCTATGGGATCATTACAGCCAGGACTTCCCTCCCCAACAGCCATTCCTTTACATTATAGCTTGATGGTAATAGATTTAAAAGACTGCTTTTTCTCTATAAGGTTACATCCTGAAGATTGTGAAAGATTTGCTTTCACTGTCCCAGCAATTAATTTTAAGGAACCTGTTAAAAGATATTGCTGGAAGGTACTTCCCCAGGGAATGCGTAATAGTCCTACACTGTGCCAAAAATATGTTGACCAGGCGATAGATCCCATAAGAAATAGTTTTCCTGATGCATATATTATTCATTTTATGGATGATATATTATTGGCTCATGCTAATCCAGAGGTACTTTCAGAAATTTTTACTCAGTTAGAGACTTCGCTTACAGCAATGGGTTTATGTATAGCTCCTCAAAAAATTCAAAAAGTATCTCCTTTTCAATATCTAGGTCAGATAATTCAAGGACGTACAGTCCGTCCTCAAAATCTTCAGATAAGAGTTAAGGAGTTACGTACCCTTAATGACTTTCAAAAACTCTTAGGAGATATTAACTGGCTAAGACCATCCTTAAAACTAACTACTTCTGAGTTAAGTCCTTTATTTCAGATATTACAAGGAAATCCTTCTCCAACCTCTCCACGTCAACTAACCTTGGAGGTTAAGACAGCCTTAAGAAAACTTGAAATTGCAATTAAAAATGCACAGCTTACTAGAATAGATCCTAAAGAAATAGTGTATTTATTAATATTTCCAACTGAGTATACCCCAACAGGAGCCATATGGCAAAGATTAGGAGTTATTGAGTAGATTTATTTATCCCACTCCCCTCAAAAAACATTAATTCCTTTTCATGATTCTATAGCTCAACTAGTAATTAAAGGTAGAACTAGGATTTTACAATTAATTGGGTCTGAGCCTGATATCATAATTATTCCATTTTCTGTTCAACAGACTAATTGGCTTTTTCAAACTTCTAGCTCATGGCCGATAGCCTTTGCAGATTTTCCTGGGCAGATAGATAGCCATTATCCTCGTGATAAGATTGTACAATTTGCATCATTAACGTCACTTATTTTTCCAAAGATTGTACATGCTTATCCAATAGAGGAAGCTTTATCGGTGTTCACAGATGCTTCCAACTCCGGTAAGGCAGGTTTCTTCAGCCGTGTTCACACAGAGGTAATACAAACTTCTTATACTTCTGCCCAAAGAGCAGAGCTTCAAGCTCTGATTTGTGCCTTAGATTACTTTTCAAATGAGCCTATTAATATCTATTCTGACAGCTTATATGCAGTCGGAGTTACCAAAAATATTGAAACCTCAGTTATTGGGTTTACTTCATCACAGGAGTTATTTAAATTATTTCATAATTTACAAAAGACAGTACTAATGCGAAAGTACCCATGTTTCATAGGACACATACGTGCCCATACTAATCTTCCTGGACCTCTAGTTTCAGGTAATGACAAAATTGATGTTAGTAGCTTTTTGTCAACAGATGTCTTTGTATGACTGTGCACTATATTCCCATTCCTTACATCATCAAAATGCTTCTAGCTTATGTAAAAAAATTAATATTACCAGAGAACAAGCTCGTCAGATTGTAAGCCAATGCCCTAAATGTGTTATTCACACTCCATCTCTGCCATCAGGGGTAAATCCCCGTGGATTAAAACCAAATCAAATATGGCAAATGGATGTAACTCATATTCCTCAATTTGGTAAGCAATGTTATGTACATGTCATAGTGGACACTTATTCTAGATTTATTTTTGCCACAGCACATACTAAGGAAAATACTCAACATGTATTTTCTCATTGCTTAGCAGCCTTTTCCGTTTTAGGGTGTCCTATGCAGATTAAAACAGATAATGCTCCAGCTTACGTAAGCTCTTCTTTTCAACAATTTTGCCAAGAGTTTAAAATTAATCATAAAACAGAAATTCCTTATAACCCCCAAGGTCAAGCCATTGTGGAACGAGCTCATTTATCTATTAAGCTTCAATTACAAAAATTAAAAGGGGGGAATAGGATTTTGACTCCCCAAAATAGCCTTAATCATGCCTTATTTGTTTTAAATTTTCTAAACTGTGCTCAGAAGGTCACACTGCTGCTGAGAGGCAAATGTCTCCCTCAGTAACAGGCCCCTTAGGCAGAGTTCTGTGGAAAGATTTACAGACTGGTCAGTGGAAGGGTCCGGACCCGGTAATAATGTGGGGAAAGGGTCATGCTTGTATCTTCCCAGAAGGCTCTTTCCATCCTATTTGGGTGCCTGAACGTGCTGTCAGACATGGAGGAGATAGAACCCAGATTCAAGCGACTGAGGATCGACCCGGAGGAGCCACTACCCAGAAGGAGGAGATATCGGAAAAAGATGAAGAAAGACCAGATTGAACCAGCCGAAAAGCTGATTTCATGGAAAGATGTGAAGAAGCTAACAACCCAGGCTTCCCAAATACTTCGACGCCTAGGAAAGAACAGGACCCCAGTCTTGATGGTAACAACAGTAATTGCCCTACTGGGCTGTCAGGTAAAAGGGAATCAAGTAGACACTTATTGGACATATTTCCCAGATCCACCCCTGGTACACCCAGCTGTGTGGACTGGAGAATCTATTCCAGTATTTACTAATGACTCATTCATGATGGGAGGATTTACAGATACTCATATTACTCCCAATCATGTGACTAGATTTAATTATTCTGGCTACAGTGCCCAATTACCTTTGTGTTGGTCACATGATAAACATGCTGGCTGTCTGAAAGTATCATTCAAAAAAAAAGACAGCGATTGGTAAACCTAGACTGACAAATAATTCTATTTATGGGGACTTAAAACCTAATACTAGATCAGTAATTAAGATGGGACTTTCCCATAACAAGCCAGTCATTTCTGCAAAACCTCCACAGATACCCCACTGTCCAAATAGTTTTACAATTAAAATTGGCACCTTTCCTAAATGGATGGATTGTGTAAATACCTTTCCTGTACAACATAAGGTGTCTAAAGCTAGTGGGTATATTTTAGACTGGTCTTCAAAAATTCATAAGAGACAATTACGAAGAAATTCTGCTATGACACCTGCAGGATTTGTTAGTAGTATTTTGACTTATAGTGAAGGAGGTGTTCAAAGAGCTATTTGGCGTTTAATCGCTGCCTCAGAGTATTTACATTTTACAGATAAACCTTTACCAAAATTTGTCGGCAAGAACTGTAAAGAGGGATCTTGCTATGGCTTAAGAGCCTGTGTCCAATCTCCTTATGTTTTAATTATTGGAAATGTAAAAGTTAAATGGATGGAAGACAGATATGTTGTTACTTGTAATAAGTGCAACCTAACCAATTGTATTACTAGGTATAATAGAGGAAAAGGAGTGCTGATACTTCATCAGCCCTCTTTCGTTTTATTACCTGCTAATATTTCAGAGCCATGGTATGCTGATGCTGGTTTACAAGTCTTGCAGCAAATTCATGCCCAGCTAACAAGACCTAAACATGCTATTGGAGTCATAATTGTTGGTGTTTTAACACTGGTCTCTTTTATTGCCTCAACTGTCTCTGCATCTCTGACATTGTCTCAGAATATTCAGCATGCAAAATTTCTTAATAATTTAGCTCAAAATACTTCCAAGGCTCTGCGTAATCAAGTAAATATTGATGAAAGGATTGAGACTAAATTAAACGCCTTAGAGGCGACTGTTATAAACATAGGTAATGAACTTTCAGCCTTAAAATTTAAGGAAAGGCTTAAATGCCATGCTAATTATAAGTATGTATGTGTTACAGCTGCCAAGTACAATGCTTCTCTCTGGGATTGGGAGAAAGTTAAAAACCATTTATTAGGTATTTGGCAAAATAGTAATAATAGCTTGGATATTCTGGAACTTCATCACCATATCCAAGACATTCAAAATAATAGAGCTGATTTTTCAGATCCTTCTTCTTTGGCTAACCAAATATTAAAGGAGTTAAATGGATTCAACCCTGGAAATATTCTTAAACACTCCGCTTGATACATTATTGGATTATTCTTTTTGCTGTTAATTCTCTTTTGTATTGTAACTATAGGATGGCGATTCTTCCAATCAATAGTCCAGGAACTCCAGAGAGTGAACAGTGGCCTCATTGTTAAGAAAACAAAGGGGCGATATGTGGGAAGCCATTCTGACACGTGATTGGGTGACTCTCGTTAAGGGCCTGAGGCGCTTTGGCTCTGTCGAAGCTTTCCCCACCCTTTCCTGATGAGAGAGCCCATCCGTGTGGGGGTGTGCCTGACCACTGACCCCGGGGACCCAATCACTGACCCTGACCTTGGAGTGCAGCCCCCCCTCAACCTTCATTGGATGGAATTCTCCCCTGAATCTCTTGTTCCCCAATAAAGGGCTACTCCCTGGCGTGTTCCCTCTCTCTCTCTCCTGCTAGCCCAGAGTAATCCTCTCTGCCCTGCTGGGTGGCTGGAGGCGGGAACCAGGGAGGTGAGCCATCTCGGACCTAGCAATAGAAATAAGGTAACTGGTCTGTGTGTTTTATTTTGATCTCTTCTAACTAACTTTATGCCTAGAACCTCATTAATGAAACCACTGCGCAGGCCGCGTGGTAGAGACAACCTCTTCACCCATCTTATTTTACATCTTATTTTACACCGAGAGCTTGGCTTTGTGACAGTGAGAATCTTCCGTCTGGCCTCTGCCTGGCAGGGGGACACAAGTCTTGGCTGGTGTGGGGCTGCCAGCCGAACACACAGGGAACAAAGGTCTGAGGGACACAAGGCCGCTTTCTTTGTTTGACTCCCTGGGAGTTTGTCCTGATAAGAGGCCCCAGGGAGGGCTTCCTCATCTCCACCCTCACTGGCCCACGTGGCCCACCTGGTGCCTCCAAGGGAGACCCACTGTTTCACAAACACTGTTCTCACCACCTGTGACAACCAAGGCCTTTGCTTTCTTGCACAGCCGTTGGGAGTGGAGTCTGGGATCATGGAGGCTGGATCTCCTGCACCTGCTTTGGGGATACTTCTTGTGGCCATGCTACAGATTCTACCTAAGCCTGGAAAGTTCCCTCTTGGTGTTTCTTTGAAAAGGCTTCTTGTGATGGGCAGCATCACCCCTGGAATAAAAGCCTTGAAGCTCCCGCTCGGCAGTGGCCTCAGTGGACCCTTTGAATCAGAAGGACTTCTATATTGAGGTAAAAAAAAAAATAGTGCTGACGATGATGCAGCTCATGGGCAGAACACTTGCCCGGAGTGTGCAAGGCCCTGGGTTCCATCCCCAGCAAGAAACACTCACTGGCAAGGGGTGTTCTTCCACCCATGATTACCCTGCAGTTATCCGACTGGCCAGATGGTCTTGCGGGGAAATATCCCCAGGGAGGGAACAGATGGCCAGAAAATTTCTTAGGGCCTCTGTCTTTGTTTTGCTATAACAAAATACCTGAGGCAAGCTAACCTTATAAAATAAAGCTCACAGTTTGAGGTTCAAAGTTCAAATGTATGATGCAGGATGGGATGAGGGTCCCAGGGCAGATGACAGGAACATGTGAGAAAGGAAGGGATCACTTTTCAAAACAGGAAGCCAGAGAGTGGAGGCTTTCAAGAGGGTTTGACTTGGGCTGGGGATGTGGCTCAAGTGAGCAGAAGCGCGCTCGCCTGGCATGCCTGGGGCCCAGGTTCGATCCTCAACACCACATACAAACAAAAATGTTGAAACAAAGATGTGTTCCCTGAAAGCTAAAAAAAAAAAAAAGAGAGGGCTTGACTTGCTGTCCTCACTCCAGGAGGCCAGCTGCCAGTTTGGACTGCCCACTAAGCCCCACCTCTTAAAGGGCCCACCCCCCACCTAGGACAGAGAAAGAAAGCTTAAAGCCTCTGCCTGCCAAAAAGCCAGAACCACCCTGTGGACTCTGAGAGGTTTGAAAGACTCTCCTCCCCTTCTCCATGGAACCCATAGATGAGCAACTTTAAGTTAAAACCCACCCCTTGTGGCCAGTAAAATTCTAAATCGCTTTTTGTAAGATTCACCCTCTTTCCTAGAGAAGCATAGGTTCTGAGACAGAGTCTTAGGACTCCCTAGATTTAAATAAAACCATCATTTTCTGTCTTCCTGGAAACTCACCCACCAGGTAGCTACACAAGGCCCAGTTAAGTTTCTCTCCAACCTGATCAGGCACCCACTCCTCCCTCAGCTCCTACCACAGGACAAGCCCAATTTCTTTCTTTCTTTTTTTTTTTTTTTTTGTGGTGCTGGGGATTAGAACCCAGGGCCTTGTGCATACGAGAGGAAAGCACTTTACCAACTGAGCCAGATCCCCAGCCCTGACCCAGCCCAATTTCTATAACTTCAGTCCAAGATCAAAAATGCTCGGGGGGGGGGGGCTGGGGATGTGGCTCAAGTGGTAGCGCGCTCGCCTGGCATGCGTGTTGCCCCGGTTCGATCCTCCAGCACCACATACAAACAAAGATGTTGTGTCCGCCAATAACTAATAAATAAATAAATATTTTAAAAAAAAAATGCTCGGGGGCTGGGGATACAGCTCAGTTGGTAGAGTGCTTGCCTTGCATGCACAGGGCCCTGGGTTCAAACCACATCACTCACACACACACACACACACACACACACACACACACACACAGTGCTCAGACCTGGAGAATGTCACTCAAGCGGTCGGTGACAACCTGCAAATGTGCAGAGAGAGCGAGGGTGGGGGCTGGGATCTAAGCTGATGCTCAGGGCTCCTGGAGCCCTGGTGGTGGGTAGGGGTGAGTGGGTGGCTCTTCTGGACTCACTTCTGACAGATCAGTGAATGGTGGACTCAGGCACCTCTAGGTTTTGAAGAGCTGGAGCAGTCAGTGATTCTTCACTGGGGTCAGCACCAGGTCACAGTGGCTGGCGCTCCTCTGGGAGGGTCACCGGGGAAACTTATGGGTATTCTCAGGAGCCAGGCAAAGAAAGCGATGGGATTGCTGAGTGAGAAGCCTAGTTGGGTCGGCTGCCGCTTCTCGTTGGTGCAGTTTCCAGGTTCCTCTTACTGTTCACACGAGGCTTCGTAGGAATTTATTATACAGGTAAAGAAAGGGCCAGAGCCCGCCCCCCCCCCATGTTTTTAAGCAAGTCCCCAGGCTGTCAGATCTCTTGCCAGTTCACAAGACCCATCCCGGCTCTTCCCGATGACAGGCCACCTATGACAAGCCCCACTACCCAGCCTCCATCACCTGGGTCCCCATAACACTTAACATTCTGCTCCCCTGCCGCCCTCCGAGAGCCTGGCAGCTGGGGACATGGTACCCCAGTCACGGAGGCCTCTGGGATACCTGTCCTGACTTCCTTCTGGGTTGTAACAGCTCCTGAAGGTGGAAGTTCCAGGGAAACCTAACAACTGGCTGGGCCATACTTTTGCCCCATGAAACATTGCAGGCATAATCCGCCAGCTACAAAGCCATCGAACTGGAAGAAGAAACACTGCCCCACCGACGCCGGCTCCAGATGTGTTTTGGTCTGCCACGGTGTTGGCACAACCTGGGAATCCCCATGGTCCTCCTGTTGCCAGTGGGCACACAATTGCTGCCCTATTACAAACTGCTGTAGTCTGAACATGTTCCCCCAAATCCACCCAATGGGAGGCATTTCAGTCGGTCCCAGGGAGCGCTGCCCTCTGATGAGCTCAGCAGTCTCTCAGAGTGAACTCCTCCCTGAGAGACTGGCTCTGAGTTAGTCGGCTTCCCATCACTATAACCAAATACCTGAAATAATTAACTTAAAAAGAAAGGAGGTATATTTTGGCTCATGGATTTAGAGGTCCCAGTTCAGGATCAGGAGGATCTGTTGCTTTAGGGCCTAAGGCAACACAGCACAACAAAACAAGCATACAGAGCAGAGCAAAAGCATTTACATCACGAGACAGGAAGCAACGAGAAAGAGGAAGGGGCCAGAATCCACAGTCCCCTTCAAGAGCATACCTCCAATGACCTGAGGGGCTCTCATATAGCCCCACGCTGCTCCTGTTTGGATTGCTCTGGGCAAAGTGTCTAATCTGCACATTTTAGAGGGCAAGATAATCTCTCTCCATCAGATAAATGAAGCCCGACGTTTGGTCGATGGATCTGTCCCAGGGACGGAGGCCGGTCAGCCGTTGGGGGAAAAGCGGTCCCTTTGACCTCTGGTGTTGATTCTCCTGTTCTTTTCTCCTGCAACTGCTCAGCCGCTAGCCTGATCCTCCTCTTTGTGGCCACCAACTTGGCCTTTGTAAGCCTAGGGCAGTGGAGGATGTGGGAAAAGGAGTTCCGGATGTGCCACCCCAACAGATGCCCCTCTGGCATCCTGAGTATTTGGAATTAGACTTGAAATACAGCAGGTGAGTGACTCTGTGACCTTCCTTTGCTTAAAAGCAAGGGATGAAATGCCCTTGTGAATAATGTTGCTATGGTTTGAATGCTGTTTGTCCCCATCAAAACTCCTGTTCAAACAATCTCCAACATAATGGTATTGAGAGGTTCAGGGGACTTTAAGAGGTATTGGGTCATGGGGGTGGAACCATCATGGATTTTTTTTTTCTTGCAGGGATGGGTCACTCCAGGACCACTTGCCACTCTGCAGGAAGCTGGCCGCGATGCTGGTGCCATGCTCTTGGAATTTCAGGATTATGAACCCGAACAAACCTCTTTCCTTTATAAATTAGTCTCAGCTGTTCTGTTATAGCAACAGAAACAGACAGAGGACAGTGCCATTCTCATCAAGGACAGAATACGGAGGCCAAGGAAAATCTGTACAAACCAACCTTTTTAAACTAACCCTATCTTCATGGACACTTTACTCAATTAACTGCCCTAGCCCAAGCCACTGGGCCATCACATTTTCTGCTATTTGTCTCAGTATACAGGTGTTCAACACTAACTGTGTTTTGGGGTTCCCGTGCCATGTTCAAGTTCTACTAATTAAACCCGAATGCTTTCCTCCTATTGATCTCTCAGGGTAATTCTCAGTGCCAGCCAAAGGTCAGAGGAAAAAATTCTGCCTCCCTACAGCAGCTTACTAGCTCTACTTCTCTGGAGAAGCTGGACTGGGACACTAGTGTGGCTTGTTGCCCAGGATGCACCAAAGTCCAAGTCCCCAGGAATCGAGGTGAGCCCCCCACAGGAGGGAGGCCCCACCACCCAGCTGAGGGGGACAACACCCACAGCTGTCGAGTCCCTTCAGCTCTCTCTAGCATGCACCTGCGGGACTAGAAATCACATCCATGAACTTCCCCCCCACTAGACGTCGTCCGTCCCCCCCCCCCCCATCCTCTGCACGATGGCTGTTTACTTTCATTTCCTGTCTTTCTTGCTTTCTGTTTCTGTTTCAGTACACAGCCTGGGTTGTAGGCTCCAGGAAGATACTCTGGGTCTTGGATGCAAGTTTCTCCAGTCTGTACCTTTCCCAGCCCGACAAGCAAGGGTCCCAGAGCCCTCTGCCCAAAAAACAACGCTCACGCTGCAGCATCTGTCTTGGAAATTTTATTGGTCTCAAGTAAAGGGAGCAAGCAGCCCGCCTCTGGGAGGGCCCGGCAGCCCTCACTGCAGCCTCACTGCTTGCCATTGCCATTGATGGGGCGGTTGATGTGGTCCGGGGAGGCCAGGAAAGCCTTGAGCTTGGGCCGGGCGCTCAGGCGTGCCACATAGGCCGAGAGCAGGGGGAAGGTGTCCAGGCAGCTGGGAGCCAGCACCTGGTGGATCAGCAGCAAGTCCAGCAGGTTGTAGTCGGCAAAGGAGATCTGCGGGGAAGGTGGGTCTCAGCCGGTGGGAGCAGGCCGGGAGGATGGAGGCAGAGGGAGGAGCCCACCCCCCCAGGACTACCCCACTCGGCTATGTGAATGGTTCTGCTGGTTTCCATTCACAAGGAGGCGGTGTCCCAGAAGGGCCAGATCCTCACCTGGTCCCCAATGATGAAGGCCTTGCCTCCCTGGTTCTGGGACAGTAGGTTCTCAAAAGGCTTCAGGTGGCCGGGCAGTGCCTTCACGTAGTTCTCCTTGCCTGCCTCCTGGCAGGAGAAAGCCAGGGCTGTGATCATCCTTCACACCCACACCCAAGCCCCTTCTGCCCCCGAGATGCACCCCCTCTGCTGCCCACGGTCAGCAGGCCAGAGACGGGAGCCTGGCTGCTCCCGAGGTTACTCCAAGTGCCTCCTCTTCAGCTAATTCTCCACTCTGTTCACCTTCCTCTCCCCACTGGGATCTGCAAAGGCTGCCCAGCTGGCTTCCCTGGAGGATTCTTCTAGATCTCCCAAGCAGACACTGCCTGCTTAGAACTGCCCACAAGAGAGCCCAAGGCCTTCAGGACCTGGCCTGATGTCCCCCACCTCTATCTCCTCAGGCTCCAGCTCCACACCCAGGCCACACACACTGGTGAGTGCCTGCATGCTCCCGGCCTCTGCTAAACTTGTTCTGATGCTCCAGATCTGCATGCCTTGCCCATCAAAACTGCCAGCATCTCCTTCCAGAAACTGGCAACAGATCCTCCTCCTCAGGCTGCTCTAGGAAGCCCCGGCCCAGCAGAGGCCAGGGGGCCCATGTCTTGCCAGAGGCCTCCTGGGCTTGCACTCTGCCATCTCTACTGTTACTAGTCTGGCTCATCCCTAGGCAATGAGGATGAGGGTTGCCTTGCCCATGAAGGTCCCTGGGCCCCAGCACTGAGCCTGACCCAGCCTCGGCACTCTGACTGGCATGGGGATCAACCAGAACCACATGAGGGTGGGGGGTCAGGACACTAGAAGCCCCTTTCTTCCTTTACTCCCAGTGCCCAGGCTCACGTAGTTGGTGTAGATGAGGGTGACATATTTGCAGCGAAGATCCTCCACGCCATCATTCACCATGTCCACTAAGGCTGCCTCCCGCTGGTCCTTCCCATAGAGCCCTGGGGGGTCAGGGGAGCAGACAGCATGAGTGGCGCCTGATCAACACAGGCATGTGGCTCTCAGTGGGCCTCGGCTTGGGAGGGGAAGGGGACACAGATGGAGGCACAGTTGAGCCTAACACACTGCAGGTGCTCAGAGCTCCTGAGAGGCAGCCTGTCCCAGGGCAAGGAGGGAGGTGGGCCTGGGCAGCACCCTGGGCAAAGGGCACAGCTTCTGCATGTCTCAACTGCATCCACTCCAGACTGGAAGAAGACGCTGGGAGGGCACACATGGTCCTCAGGACTCACCCAAGGAGCGGCCCAGGTGACGCAAGATGGCATTGGACTGGTACAGGTTGAGGTCCCCGTCCTGGAACTTGGGCAGCTGCCCATACACCTGGGGGATGACATGATTCGGTGAGGGCCACCAAGCCTGGCTGCCACTTGCCCTAGTTGCAGCCCCTTTAAGACCCAGCTCATGCTCCCACAGAGGTGTGGTCACTCACACAGGAGGCCTTGAGAGAGCCCTGCTGCCAGGTATCCATAGTCACCACCTCCTCCTTCCAGCTCTGGCCCTGGTCAGCCAGCAGCATGCGCATGGCCTCGCATCGCCCTGGGTGGGGGTCAGGGCGGGGGTGGGTGGGTTGAGGGACAGCCCAGAGACCCAGCCTCAGGGGAACCAGAGGAAGGAGCTAGGGGAGGGGTCACTGGAAAGGAGACTCCTATTGATTCACAGAACACGGGGGAGAGACCTGGGCATGGCAAAGGAGACCAGGCCTTGCAGCCACAAGGAGAGGCAAGGGTGGGTGGGGCCTCTTGCAGGTGGGCGAGGGGCCAGGGGCTGCAGATACCACCCTGTACCTCCCATCCCTGCAGCCGCAGACTCCTACCTCGAACCGGGAAGTAGACAATGGTGTAGGGCGGCACTAGAGCGGGCAGAGAAGGCAGTTAGATCCCCGCGTGTCTTGTGGGGCGGATGCACTCTGTCCGCTCCAGGGGGACTTGGGCGGAGAGTGCACCCGCCCACTCCCCTGGGCCAGTCCCTGCTCTGCCCCACCCCCCCACCCCCGACCTCCCAGCTCCGCGCTGGGGACGCCCTGAGACCCCTGAGTCCCACTCCGGGCACTGGGTGGGAGCTGCCCGGTGCTGGGAGCTCCGAGTCCCCGGGTAGCCCGGGCCCCGCGCCAACAGCGTCCTGGGAGCCCTCGGAGACTAGACGAAGCGGACTCACTGGTTGCTGCGCGGACAGCAGAGCGGGACCGACACTGCGTGCGTGGACGACGGCGGCGGAGCTCGGCGCAGGCCCAGTGGCAGCCGAGCCTTATAAGGGGCGTCCCGCCCCGCTCCGCCCCTGCTGCTGAGTCACCGCGCTGGCCGCTGAGTCCTGACCAGCTGCGACCCGCGGCTCGTCCGGTCCCCGCCCGCTGGACGCGAGTCAGCCGCGTTTGCGGGTCACATGTTCCCTGCTGGGCCTCGTGAGTCCAGGCGCCCGTGGGATGGGGTCCCCACCAGGCACAAAGAAACCCAGACAGGACTCAGCTGAGCCTGGAGCACGCGGGAGAGCATCTCTGATTCTTTCTCTTCCACATCCCCGTCCACAGCCCACCCAGAGCAGAGACGGGGGTCGGGGAGGCGCTCGGTACCAGACCACGATAGATGGGTGTGGAAGGCAGAGCCTCATTTCCTCATGGCAGGCGGCCAGGGCCCTCGGTGCAGCTGCGCTTGGGGAAGGGCTGGGAGGAGACCGACCCTGCACCCACCTGCGCCTGCACGTGTGGCCCACAAAGTCCCGCTGGGGCTTCCGCAAGCTCAGAGGGACTTCAAGAGCTGCTAAGGGGCAGCCATTCCCCTGTGCCAACTGGTGAGGGGACAGAGGGTGAGCCCTCTGGTATGGCCCACCCAGAGGTGGCACAAGTAGGGACAGGCACTGTTTGGGAGCAGAGGTAAAATTCTGCCCAGGAAGGGCTGGGCCAAGGTTGTGCCTGGGCCAGAGAACACTCTCCAGGTCTGCCTTGTGTGTCTCTGCCCGGGTTCTCCCATGCGCACACAACCAGCCTCCTCCCTACAGGTGTCCTGCCCGTACCTCCCACCCTTAACACCGGATCTGTTTTCATCTTTCTTCTTTAATTTGCTTGTTTGAGCTAAAAGCACTTGCCTTCCCCAATCCTCAAGGCATGACCTTCAATTCAATAAACTACCCCCCCAAAAAAGCAAAGAAACTATGTTGCAGTTTTATATAAAAAAAAAATTGAAAGCTGTGCCCTTTTGCTACTTTGTTTCTTTGCAGCCAATTCTGGGGCCCTTTCAAAAGTAACCTCCTGGGGGAACGCCAGCCAGTAGACACACACTAGTTCACAGCTTGCTGTCACATGCTCATGCACACACATCCATGCACACAAAGAGCCATTCACACTCATATTCTCTCTCTTTCTCTCTCTCTCTCTCTCTCTCTCTCTCTCTCTCTCTCTCTCTCTCTCTGTCTCTCACACGCAGAACAAAGGAGGTCTCCACTGGGCTATCCAGAGCTGCCAGGGGCAGCGGGACCTCGTCCTGATCCTCTGGCTGGGACCGCTTGCTCCTGCAGCCACCCCCCTGCCCTGGCCTTTCTCCTACAGGCTGAAGCCGGGATCTGGGCCATAAAAGCAGGAGGCGTGGGTGCCCACGATTGGTCTCACCCCTCCCACCTTCCCCCCACCCCTCACCTGCCACTCCCCTAGCCCAAGTCACTGCCCCCTTCTCACCTCTAGTACTCTGGTCACTTAGATTAGCCCAAGTCAGTTTCCTCATTTGCACTGGGATGTGCAGGAGCATTTTCTACCCTGTCCCTGTGCCCTAAGACCATAAGATATTCCCATGAGTCACTGAAACTTGTGGGCTCCCCTCTTCTCCCACAGTGGTCCTGGGCCCCCCTGCCGGCCTGTAGATGGGGGGTGTTACCATGCTCCTCAGTTCCTAGTCCATTATATGGCTGGTCTAGGCAGGTCTCTCTCTTATCTGCATGTATCCATTTATGCATTTTTACCCACCATTCCACTCTCACTTCTGCCAGTGTCTGCAGGGTGGCTGGGAGAGGTGCACCCCAGGTATGGAACTCTGATTTGCATAAGTAGAACCAGATGGTTCCCCAAGGACCCACCTACTACCCCACATCCAGCTGTTAGACCCCTTCTGCCCCATTTTTCATTACTAAGGATTTGGATCATCTCTTCCTGTGTTTATTGGATTTAATTTTTGTCTTTTGGAAATGCCTGTTCAGATCTTCAGGCCATTTTCTTTGGGGTTTTTGCCGACTTTCTGTTGACTTGCACAAGATCTTCATTTATTCTAGATATTAACATCCTATTGGCTTTAGACATCACAAACACCTTCTTTGTTCTGTTAAGTGCCTCTTAATTTTGCCCAAGGTGTGTTTTCATTAAACAAAACTCTTCATTTTAGCATAATCAAATTCATCAAGTTTTCTTTAAAATTTTTTCTTTCTGCAGAAAGGGGGCGGGTCGGTGCTTACCTGTTATGCTTTTGAAACTTTTAAGTCTTTTATTCCTGCCCCACTGCAACAGTACCCTCCTGCACTGTCTTTTGTTAATTTTTTTTTCCTTTGGTACTGGGGATTGAACTCATGGGCACTTTACCACTGAGCCACATCCCCAGCACTATTTTGTATTTTTTGTTTAGAGACTGAGTTGCTTAGTGCCTCACCATTGCTGAGGCTGGCTTTGAACACATGATCCTCCTGCCTCAGTCTCCCCAGCTTCTGGGATTACAGGTGTACGCCACCATGCCCAACTTAATTTTGTCTTTTGATCTTCACGTCTTCAGCGAACCATCTAGGGGCCACCTTTGCATGGGCTGTTAGGTAGGAATCCAGTTTTGGTTTTCTGAACATAAAGAGCTGTCTCTTCCAACGTCATCTGGCTTATCAGATGTCAAGTCCCTCTCCCTGCCTGCTGGTCCTCTCTTCTCTTCCGTTCATCCTCTCCTTGTCTGTTCTTGTGCCAAGGCCACAAATGTTTTTATTATTTTGGTTTTATCAATCTTGGAGGAAAAAAAGCCTACCCTCCAGATTTTCTTTTTTCAAGATTTTTTTTTTTTTTTTTTTTTTTTTTTTTTTTTTTAGTGGTTTGTGGATCTTTGTCCAGCTAGCAAAATGTTGTAGTAAATTTATCAAATCTCTCAGGGAACTCCAACTGGAACTTTGGTTAGCATCGTATGACATTGGGAGATGAATGTGGAGAACAAGCACATTTTGATGGAATATTTATTTGTTCAGATTCTCTTTCCTTTAAATATTCTGTCAAAAAAAATTGGCTCAAAAAATTTTTTTTGGCTCATTCTTCTACATTGTAGATACTTTGTATCTTCCCCCCTCCCCCTTAAAATATTGGAGATTGAAACCACCCCTAGAACTCTGTCACTGAGCCACACCCCCTGATCTTTTTATTTTGAGACAGGGTCTCACTAAGTTGCCCAGGCTGGACTTGAATTTGGGGTTCTCTTGCCTCGGTCTCCTGAGTTCCTGGGATTACAGGCATGTGCCACTTCTTCTGGCTACGACTCTTCTTTTAAAGAAAACTTTACCAGGGGTGAACTTGGGCTGTTTTTGGGAACATCAGATAGTGAACTCAGTTCTCTGATCATGGGTCACAGGTTGTTTATGATGTTCTGGTTCTTTCCAGGAGCCTGAGATCGACATTATCTTCACTACCTAGATAATGCTTGGAATGGGTTTATAGTACAGATTTGTAAAATACACATTTCTGTTTTATCTAATCTGAAAATACATTGCACAAGTGAACAGTACATTTGAGCTTTAATCAAAATACGGCAATTTTTATAGATGAGCAAATGTACAGTAACTCTAACATTTGTAGATTTCTCAGAAATTTGAGAGAGACAGGCCTGGAGGAAAACCAGATCTGGAGAGTAAGTCTGACCGCAGGAGCTTTCAGATTCACAGCTACAGTATTTTTCCTTTTCTCTGTCTCCTTTCTCCCTACCTTTACTTCTTCTATTGAGGCTGAGGATCATCGTGTCTAGTGCCGGCTTTAGATTTTTGGCATGGAAGCCTCATCAGTTCAAGAAATTCCCTTCTCTTCCCAGTTTAGTAAGACAGTGTCTCTCTTGGGCTGGGGCTGGGGCTCAGTGGTAGAGCATTCGCCTAGTATGCATGAGGCACTGGGTTCGATCCTCAGTGTCACATAAAAATAAAAAAAAAATAAAGATATTGTGTCCACCTAAAACTAAAAAATAAATATTAAAAAAGAATGTGTCTCATTAAATTCAAATCAAATTCAAATCAAAAATACTCTTCATCTCACTCCAGCCAGAATGGCAATTATCAAGAATGGAAGCAATAATCAGTGTTGGGGAGGATGTGGGGAAAAGGTACACTCATACATTGCTGGTGGGACTGCCAATTGGTGCAACCACTTTGGAAAGCAGTGTGGAGATTCCTCAGGAAACTTGGAATGGAACCACCATCTGACCCAGCTATCCCACTCCTCCCAAAGGACTTAAAATCAGCATACTATAGTGACACAGCCACACCAATGTTTATAGCAGCTGAACCCACAATACCTAAACTGTGGAACCAACTTAGATGCCCTTCAATAGATGAATGGATAAAGAAACTGTGGTTAATATACACAATGGAATATTACTCAGCTTTAAAAGAGAATAAAATTGTGGCATTTGCAGGTAAATGGATAGAGTTGGAGAATACTATGCTAAGTGAAGTAAGTCAATCCCAAAAAACTAAAGACCGAATGTTTTCTCAGATTAGTGGATGCTGATCTATGATGGGGTGGGGGGGGACATGGGAAGAATGGACAGTCTTTGGATTGGGCAAAGGGGTGTCATGTCTCATGACTAAACAGTCAGGGTCACTCCAGGTGAACTGGGCTGCACAAAATAATCATACAGAGACAGAGAAATACCTTTTTCTTTGGGTCCTGTGACGGCTCCTCCAACCTTAGGGGTTCATGGACAGAGAGAGAGAGAGAGAGAGAGAGAGAGAGAGAGAGAGAGAGAGGAGCAAGTGCTGACCCCTTTTATTGAGGAGAAGCCATTCAAATGCAGCAAGGGGTCAGGTTTCAAGGGGCTGAGTCTAGCTTTGTGATGTCTGCTGTCAGCAGGTTGACTGACATCTAGGAAGGCCACACCCAAGGACAGAGCAAGAGAAAGAGACACAAAGGGAGTTTCCATGGAACATTCTATCCAAACAGGGCAAAGGGGTAGGTAGGATTACAAAGGAATAGGAGAGTGTAGCTCAACCCAGGGTCTGCCTACTCCTAGGGCCACGCAGTGTTGGCCTTGTTATCCCAGCGAGGGAAAAGAGCAGACCCGAGTCATGGCACTACCGCACCAGACTACAGTGACCTTTCAGATCCCTGTGGTGCATCAGGACTTCAGGTTGTGTGCATTTACAGTGGCTTCCCACAAAGGGGAGGGTGGGAGGGGTTATAGGGGTAGGAAAGACGGTGGAATGAGATGGACATCACAAATGGTGCGTCTCTACATCGTGTGCAACCAGAGAATGGAAATGTCGCACTCCATTTGTGTACAATGAATTGAGATGCATCCTTCTGTCATGTACAACTGAGTAGAACAAATAAAAATGAATAAATATTCAAAAGTTAAAAAAATAACAATCTCATCAAGAGTTTTCTCTACATTGTTTCATGCTATCACATAGTTTCTTCTTTATTTTATTAGTGGAGAATTAGATTGATGTGTTTTTTATTTTTTTATTTTTTTTGGGGGGGGGTACTGGGGATCGAACTCAGGGGAACTTGACCACTGAGCCACACCCCCAGCCCTATTTTTCATTATTTAGAGGCAGGGTCTCACTGAGTTGCTTAGCGCCTCGCTGTTGCTGAGGCTGGTTTTGAACTCACAGTCCTCCTTCCTCAGCCTCTCGAGCCACTGGGATTACAGACATGTGCCACTGTGCTCAGTGATTGATGTGTTTTCTAATGAATTCCAGAATAAACCCTTCTTGAGCCAGGAAAGGTGGTACATACCTGTAATTCCAGCTACTCTGGAGGCTGAGGCAAGAGGATTGAAAGTTTGAGGCCAGTCCGGGCAATTCGGTGAGTGCTATCATGGGACATGTATTATATAGAGGTGGAGAGATCTGATGAAAAACCCGATAGTAAATGTGCTGAGCTAGCTCCTGTGTCGTCCGCCCTCGCCAGGCTTGGCTGAACCACCGGGCCCAGGTTTTCCCAGGTGTCTGTCTTCCTTTACTTCATCCCTCACCCCCCTCAGGTTTCCACATGGACAGCTGTGCGGGTTCCCGAGTTGGCACCAGACAGGGACTGGAACCCTAGACCCTCAGATATAGATATAGACATATCGTCACATTATGGAACACATGAATCGCATTTATGTCAGCCCCCCCGCCCCCCCCAGTCCCTGGCCACCACTCAGCTGCTGTCTCTCCTGGTGGCTGCATCTTTTTCAGAGTGTCCTAGAAGTGGAATCGTCCCATCTATAGAATCTGGAGTCTCATTCTTCTCGTGTGATGCATTTGAAATTCACTCATGCTCCTGGGAGGATCCTTTGTTCTTTGCTTTTTATTGCTGAATCATACTACGTTGAAGGAAGTTCTTTATCCATTCAGCAGTTGGAGGGTAGGATTTGCAGCAATTATGACTAAAGCTGCCTTGCCTGATTGCACACAGGTTACGTGGAACACAAGTCCTCGCGGTCTTAGATAAAATCCCAGGAGCAGGGTTGCTGAGTCATATGGTAAGTGCATATTTCACTCTCCACTTGTTGGCAAGTGGCTGTGCCAGTTACCACCCACCAGTTGTGTGTGAGGGCTCCAGTGGTTTTCCATCCCCATCAAATTCAATATGGCCAGCCTTTCCCCCAGCCATTCTGATAGGCTTTTTTGTTGTTTGTTTTGCTTTTGGTGGTACTTGGGGTTAGATCCAGGGTTGCTTTACCACTGAGCTGCATCCCCAGCGCGCTCTCTCTCTCTCTCTCTCTCTCTCTCTCTCTCTCTCTTTTTTTTTTTTTTTTTTTTTTTGTTTCTTTTGCTTTCTTTTTGAAACAGGGTCTTGCTAAATTGCTGAGGCTAGCCTCCAACTTGTAGTCCTCCTGCCTCAGCCTCCTGAGCTGCTGGATTACAGGCATGCACCACCGCACTAGTTGATGCGGAATCTCTTTTCATGTGCTTATCAGTACATCTTCTTTGCTGAAGTGTCAGTTTCGAATCTTTTGCCCATTTTTAATTGAACTGTAGGTTTTAGTATTATTCAGACTTGAGAATTCTTCATATAATCTGGATATAAATCCTTTATCAGATATGACTTTTAAAAATATCGACTTCCACCCTGGCTTATCTCTTCACTTTCTTAACAAATTGCTTTTTAAGTGCAGACATTTTTAATTTTGGTTAATGATATGACCTGGATGTGGTTGAAGTGTGACCCTCAAAATTTCTTGTGCCGGAGGATTGGTCCCCAGTGTGGTGGCATTTGTAGTGGGGGAAACTTCAAGAGGTGGGAGCTAGTGGAGGAGGCGAGGTCATTGGGGTTCTTGCTGCTCTGGGAAGAAATTAATGTAGTTTTAGGGGGAACTTAGTTTCTGCAAGCACAGGTTGTTATACAAAGAGCCAACCTGGCTCCTGAACCTCTCTGGCTTCCTGTCTCACCATGGGGTCTCTTCCCCATAGCCTCTCACCATTGTGATGCTGTCCACCATGACGCCTCTCCAGAGAACAAATCCATGAGACCCTGATCATATGCTTTCAGTCTACAAAACTGTGAGCAAAAGAAACCTCTCTTTAAAATATATATTACCCAGCCCCAGTCATTTTGTCAGAGCATCAGAAAACAGACTAATACAATAAAAACATATCAATGTTTCAATTTTAATTATGTTTTTGGTCATATCTAACAAATATTTGCCTAATCCAAAAGAAAAAGACTTATGAGCTGATATGGTGGCGCACACCTGTAGTTCAATTACTTGAGCCCATAGTGCAAGACTAGCCTGAGCGAGATAATGAGACAGCATCTCAAAAAAAAAAAAAAAAATTAAGATGTATTTTATGCTTTCTTATAGAAGTTTTATACCCTGAAGTTTTACACTTATGTCTACAATCAGTCTGAATTGTATACATGCTACAGTTTGGACATAGGCCCGTGTGTTAAAGGCTTGGCCCACAGGGTGGCACCATTGAGAGATGGTAGAACCTTCAGGAAGTGAAGCCTGGTGAAGGCTCTTAGGTCCCTGGGGCCTGTCCTTGACAGGAGTTGTAGGACCCCATCTCTTCCTCTTTCTTGTTTCCTGGCCCTCAGGAGGTGAGTGGGTTTGCTCTGCCATGTGTACTCCTACCATGATGGGCTGCCTCACCACAGGCCCAAAGCAATGGGATCAACCAATCATGGACCAGAACCTCCAGAACTGTGAGCCAAAACCTCTTCTCTTTATCGCCTGATTATCTCAGTTATTTTGTTATAGTGATGGAAAGCTGACTCCTGTGATATATGATACAAACTATGGGTTGAGGATTTTGTTTTGTTTTGTTTCTTGCATACAGGCACACAATTGTTCTAGCATGATTTGTTGAAAAGACTGTCCTTTGTTCAGTAATTTTCTTTGCAGCTTTATGCAAAATCAGTTGACCAAATACATGTGGGTCTACTTCTGGACTCTATTCTATTGTATTGATCTATGTGTCTGTCTGTTCAACACCACATTGTATTTAATTTTGTAGCTTTATAAAGCCTTAAAATCAGGTATGAGTGTCCTCTAATCTTATTCTTTTTAAAACTTGTTCTGGTTATTCTAATTATTTTCTTTTTTCCTTATAAAATCTGGAATCCTTTTAGAATACTGACTGGGATTATATTTAATCTCTAGTACAATTTAGGGAATATCAACATCTTAATAATACTGGTACATCTCTTCATTTATTTAGGTCTTCTTTATTTTCCCTTAACAATATTTTATACTTTTGTAGAATACAGATCTTGTGTTATTTTGTTAAACTTACTTTTGCGTATTTCTGGTTTTGATACCATGATAAATGGTACATTTTAAATTTCATTTTTCATTTTTATTGCTAGTATGTACCAGAGTAATTGATTTTTAAATATTGACTGCATTGCTTGCCCTTATATGTCAGGCTTTTTAATTCTAATAACTTTTAAAAGATTATTTAAAATTCGTGACTGTTTTTAAATTTTCATTGGCTAATTTTGGTTGCCAGCTATTTCAGTCAACTTTTTTTGCTGCTGTGACTAAAAGGACCCGACCAACAATTTTAGGGGAGGAAAAGTTTATTTTGGAGCTCACAGTTTCAGAGGCCTTAGTCCACAGAAGGCCGGCTCCATTCCTCAGGGCCCGAGGTGAGGAAGAACATCGTAGGGGAAGAGTGTGGTGATCAGGAAGCAGAGAGACTCCACTCACCAGACACCCCCCACCCCCACCCCTCTAGCCACACCCCCAC
Source organism: Spermophilus citellus (assembly GCF_964194105.1). Lineage (NCBI taxonomy): Eukaryota > Metazoa > Chordata > Mammalia > Rodentia > Sciuridae > Spermophilus > Spermophilus citellus. The sequence continues at coordinate 252,411,992 of NC_138183.1, read as the reverse complement.
TCCAGTCACCACTCGGTTAATCCCTATCAGGGGACTAAGTCACAACCCAAGCATTTCTCCCCTGGGCAACTCAGCGAGACCCTGTTTCTAAATAAAATAAAAAAGAGCTGGGATGGGATGTGGCTCAGTGGTTAAGCCTCCTGGGTTCAATCCTCAGTACCCTCCCTTCCCAAACAATAAGAAACGAAGAAGAAAGAAATACACACAAGGATAGAACAGTAGCTGGCAATAAGAAATGGGAAGTTAGGAGGAATTAGTAGATTATATAAAAACAATCATTGCAAAAGTCAATAACGGCTGGGATGAATCGAATGACGTAAAAGACTGAAAGAGGGAAATAAACTTAAGGAACAGAAGGATATGAATTGGGGTACCGTGGCACATGCCTGTGGTCCCAGCTACTTGGGAGGATGAGCCGGAGGATCAGGCCCAGGAGTTCAGGACCAACCTGGGTAACATACTGAGACTCTCATCTCCCCAAAAATAAAGCGTAAATTTAAATGCTTTATTTTTTATATTATTTTATAAATTTAAAATGTACTTAAACCCAAAGGACAAAGTGACGTGTGGATTTTGTAAATCAAGTCAGACTGGAGCCCACCCCAGCTCACGCATCAGGGTGGCATCTGTGTTTGCTTTTGGGCTGCGAGAGCAGGAAATGCAGATGGCAGCCAATCTGTGTGGTTCCTAAGATTAAACTCTTCGCCCTCTACAGAAACTTGGCCGACCCCTGACCCACAGAGCCATCCTGAACCACAGCATTAGATGACACTTCTAACGTCCTCTATTCTGCCTCTGCAGGGAGTTGCTATAGCAACCCCCCTCCCCTGTTAGCAGCACTGGCCCCCTTGCAGTGTGGAGTCCAGCCAGAGGGGAGCCACTGGGACACTCCGAGACAAGTCCTGGGGGTACACTGGACAGCCAGGAGCCCTCCCTCATGCCTCAGATTGGGGGAGAGGGCTACTGGCCAAGCTGCACCCACACCCCCTTTTCACTGAACCTGCTGCTTCACCCCCCTGGAAGAGGTCGGGGGCGGATCCCCCACCTCCCCGATTGCTCTATAGCCACAGAAGCTCTTCCAGGTGCTCAGCACTGAAGGTCTGGTTCAGTTCGGCCCTTGACATTCCGAAAGCCCGTCCAGCATGGAGCTTCTCCCGCCCCGGGTTGGATCAGACCCTGGTCTGGAGGCCCAGTTTGGAAGGGGTCTGGCCTTCCCACCATCCTCTCATCCCTTTCTCTCAGCAGTCCCAAGGGTAAGGTGTGGGGGCCAGGGGAGGGGCAGGGACAGTGCACTGACCTGCACAGAGGTTCAGGTGCCTACTGGTAGCAACACGCCCAGGTGGGGATGGACGGTTACTGGTTTTTTCATGGAAAAGTTTTTTTAGATCCTTGGAAACGCATATGCACCCAGATCCTTCTCTTGATGTGGGCAATGTCTGTCCTCTAACTGGTGCTGAAAACTCCCCCTTCAGCCCGACATCAGGGATCCCCTGCTCTGTCAGGGTCACCCCTGAGGTGGCCCCTCTCGGGCCAGGACCCTTTGAAGAAGCCCGGGACCCTTTGAAGAAGCCCGGGGACAGCTCCCTCATCTGTCACAGGAGAAACATCCCTTTGTCCCACTATCAGCTAATATGCACCCCAGGTAATCTGTCACCTTCAGAATTCCCTTCACACTTAGAAACCAGTCCTCATGTGCCCCAAACATTGGAATAGGCCAGGGACGACGTTCCCAGACACTGCCACATAAGAGGCCCAAAGAGTAGGAAGCAGTCTAAGAAAAACGGGAGGGAGAGGGTCCCTAGGGGAAGTTTCCAAGGAAAGGTAGGCAGAGAGAATACCTGAACCGAAAGACTGAAGCATAATGAGGATGTGGTACACATGAGTACGGCAAGAAGAAAAAAAAAGGCAATCAGAAACTCCTGAAAACTAAAAAGCTGTACAACTAAGTGGCATGATGACACGTCCACTCCGCTGGGAATGATGCAGGTCACCATAAGGAGCTCACTAGGAACCAGTTTTTTAGCTTTTAGAATCAAATTTGCAAGCTAATTGTAGAATCTTTAATTATGGTTATAGACCAGATTATTTCTGCTATAAACCTTGATGATATAAAAGAATTCATGGGCTGGGGATGTGGCTCAAGCGGTAGTGCGCTCGCCTTGCAAGCGTGCGGCCCGGGTTCGATCCTCAGCACCACATACCAACAAAGATGTTGTGTCCGCCGAGAACTAAAAAATAAATATTAAAAATTCTCTCTCTCTCTCTCTCTCCTCTCTCACTCTCTCTTTAAAAAAAAAAAAAAAGACAGATTTTCTTTAAAAAAAAATAAAAAAAAAAAGAATTCATGACCAGAAATGGGGAATTGAAGGCTGAGAGAAGTAGTAGCTCACATTCATTCACCTGACAAAGTACAGAATTATGAGATAATGTCTGTATTTTATAATATAAAAATAAAGGCATATTTTTTTTTAAGTCCAGGAAGCAGCACTCCTTAAGGAGGATACTCTAGATCCTAGGATCTCAGTAACAGTAATAAAATAGAGAAACTGACTAACCCACCTTGTGAGGAATGAGGTGTATGAAGTAGCTACATTTTCATCTGTTAAACAGGAAGTCAACAAGTAATGCTCAAAGCAGATGGGTTAAGAACTAGCAAGAGGCTGGGCACGGTGGTACATGCCTGTAATCCTAGTGGCTCAGGAGGCTGAAGCAAGAGGATTGTAAGTTTGAGGCCAGCCTCAGCACTTACTGAGACCCTGTCTCAAAGTAGAATTTTTAAATAGGGCTGGTGATATAGTGCAGTGGAGCACCTCTGGGTTCAATCCCCAGTGCCCTGCCCCCCCCCCCATATAAAATAGCAAAAGGAAACTGCTGAAGGAACCAGATATAAATGTGTTTGCCTCCAGGGTAGCAGAGGCTGGGGAGGAGAAGGAGGAAAGCAGAGGAGTCTTTCTATTCATTTGCTCTTCTGTATGATTTGATTTTTTAAAATTATGCTAATATTATTCTGCTAAATTATTTCTAATGTTCCAGGAGCTTCCATTATATGGGTTGAGACTCTCAGGTACCATAGTTGCCTGTAACAGTTGCCTATAACAAAATGATAGTGTCAGTCCCTAAGATATTCTCTGGGTTTAAATCTGGCCATTTCTGAGTTGAATCCTTTGTAATAAACTGTTAATAGGTGTGTCCCTGAGTTCTGTGGGCCTGTGGAGCAAATTATGCACCAGTGGAGGGGGTCATTGGATCCCCCAATTTATAACCAGTTGGTCAGCAGCACAGGAGGCCCAGGACAGTGGTGGATGCTGTCTAAGACCAAGGCCTGAGCCTGTGGGGTGGCCATCAAGGGCAGTTTAGGGTCAGAACTGGGTTGAACTGTTGACCCCCGGCCGCTGGTGCGTGGGGATGAGAGCACTGGTTGCTGGCTTGGGAAACGCATGCTGGTGTTACCATCCTCCCGATCAGAAAACTGGAGAGACCTATGCTCTTGGGATCTCTTTGGCCTCTGGCCCTTGCAGACTGAAGCAAACTTGGCATGAATCCCGACAGCCAGGCCGAAGCACCTCAAGCCCCCCTTCTCTCCTCCGTCCTGCTGCCCACCAGGCCTGTGGGCTCCCCTCCTCTTCAGACGCCATCACGGGGAATCCACTTTCTCATTAGTGTGAGAAGCCCAGTGTTCCTGGCACTGTGAGAAGTCAGCCCGCCACTGAAGGTCAAGGCAGAGCACAGAGAGGAGGTGACATCAGGCACAGCCTGGCCTCCATATCCTTCCCCTGGTACCTCCACTCCTGCCTGCCTGTCCCCAGGAAGAGCCATCCATCCATGGGGCACAGGTATGTTCCCTCTGGCCAAACTAGTCCCAGCCGATCTCCAGCTCCCCTTAGGAATTTTTGATGAGCACATTTTCTCCAGCTCATTCATTACCTGTTGTTCTCATAACATGAAGCACAGGAAAAAGCTGCCCAGAGCAGCTGGCCCAGTGTGACCAAGATGGCACAGAGGCCATCGGAAGTCTTTGTCAGCTGAGCATCTCTTGCCCTTTCCTCTGATAATAGAACCCCTCATCCTTGGTGGAGGGACTTAATCAACACAACGGAAGTAAAACTGACCACTTCTACCCAAAGGGAGGTCACATGACCCCAGGTGAGCCAATCAGGAGCTTCTCCTCCTAGCCTTGGTGATTCTTCAGGGTTGGTTGTGACCCAGGGAGCCACACCAGGGAGGCAAACCTAGGACACAAGCTGACGGGAGGAAAGTGGGTCGGTGCCACTGGGTCCCTAGAAGCCTTGAGTGATGGGGGCATACTGAGAGGAGCCACAGAGAGATGAGGAGGGGGGAGGAGAGGTGGGCATGAGGAAGACAAGAGGGCGTTGAATTAAGTGACTTGGGGGCCTGAGGGCGCCTCCCTACAGGAGTCCAATGATACAGGACCTGACGGTACACGTGGCCGGGCCCAGTCCTCCCCAGGCAATCGCAGGCAGCCAGCCGACTCAAAAAAGGCGAAACACTGAGCTGTAACCAACCGGGCTGTCTGTGGACGTGGCTTCCAGTTCCTGTCCATAGCGTTGCCTGACCGTGTCGCAGCCCTGAGGGTCCCTGAACCTGCTCTGGTTCTGAAGCCGCCCAATTCTAGAATTGGGGATAAAAGCTGGTCAGGATCTTCGCATGTGTAGTGATTTTGTCTTTTCATAGTTCAGTGCCCAAACATATAACCCCAAAGACACAGCTGGCAACTTTGAGACAGACCCTTGAGTGTGGGCAGCCACATTGAGTTACCCACCTTCCAGTCCTGATGCCCTCGGAGATCTGAAAGATGACTGCAGTATGGAGCCTCGAGACTCTTTCCTGCTTGGACAGCAAGGCCAAGTCTCCTGAGCAGCAGAACCTGGGGTGAGCTGCACTCACCTGTTCTTTTGTAATCCTACCCCTTTGCCTTGTTTGGGGATAGAATGTTCCATGGAAACGCCCTTTGTGTGCCCCTTCTCTTGCTCTGCCTTTGGGTGTGGCCTTCCTAGGTGTCAGTCAACCTGCTGACAGCAGACATCATGAAGTTAGACTCAGCCCCTTGAAACCTGACCCCCGGCCTCATCTGAGTGGCTTCAATAAAAGGGTTCAGCACTTGCTCCCTCTTTCCATGGATCCCTAAGTTCAGAGGAGCCGTCACAGGACCCAAAGAAAAAGGTATCTCTGTCTCTTGTGTGGTTATTTCATGCAGCCCAGTTCCCCTGGAATGATTCTGAGTGTTTTAGTTGTGAGAAACACGACACTTGAGGAACTGAGAAGGGTGCCACCAACCTTTTGGGAACCCCAGGAGTCAGCCATAAGCATCTCTCAGGTCGGACTCTGCCCTTTCCACAGTGAGTCCTCAGTCAAAGAACGGCTTTTGAGTCCAGAGTTAGTTTGTGTCGTGAGAGAGAATGTGACCATTTGGGATTTGCCTTGGCTGATGAGGCATTGGTAAGAGTGGAAGTCCTGACAGAAACAGGACAGGGTTCTGCAGAAAGGCCTCAGGTGTGTGGCTGGGTGGGACAGAAGCAGGATCATTGGCTAAGTTGGTCGAGGGGATCTCCGAGCCCCGGACAGGTGTGGTGGCACACGCCTGTGATGACAGCTACTCAGGAGGCTGAGTCAGGAGAATCGAAAGTTCAAGGCCAGTCTGGGCAACTTGGCAAGATCCTGCCTACAAATAAAATAAAGGGCTGGGGTGTAGCTCAGTGGGAGAGGACTTGCCTAGCATGCATGAGGCCCTACGTTTGATCCCCAATGCCAAAATTTAAACATATATTAAAAAGGTAGGCTCCAAAATTCTGCTCACCCAGGGATGCCTATTGATGAGCAGAAGCTTCTAGAAACATTTCAAAAAATATTGTTTTTGTCTTTTTAAAAAGACTTTACAAAAGGCAAATGGAAAGTTTAATAACTAATGGGTTAGAGAAAATAGTTTACATTGATTGACAGCTCTCACCTCACATTCTGTCTTCCACCTGCCCTCCTCTGCTTGAACTGAAGTTACTAGGTGTTTTCTTACTCTCCCACTTCAAAGGTGAAAACACTGTTTAGGGCTAAAGTGTAGCTCAGGTACAGCCTGGCATGCCCAGACCCCAGGTTCCATCCCCAGTACAGCCAAAGAAACAAACAAAAAAATTTACATTTACAAGGGAGGAAGATGTGTGTCCTGTGGATTAAATCAACACGATCTGTTTCTTTAACCACCTCTGTGCCTTGGTCAAAATCACAAGTTCAGAACAATAATCAAAAGACAAGCCCATATAACCAGCTGCACCATTGACTTTTTTTTTTTTTAATCCTTGAGCACGCATTCCACCACTGAGCCTATCTCCAGACCATTTATTTTATTTTATTTTATTTTATTTATTTAGAGACAGGATTTATCCTTCAGTTGCCTGATGGTGTTGAACTTGTGATCCTCCCGCTCGGCCCTGAGTGGTGACCCTACAGGTGACTGCCACACGCCTGTCTGGCATTTTGACTTCCCTCGAGGATTTCTGTCTCCATCTTTGTCTTGGCAAGTGGTGGTATTTAGGTCTGAAATCTGATTACAATGAGCAGCTGTTGCTGGAGGTGGGCGGAGGCTCTTGGTCCCTGTGTGCAGAGGCAGGGCAGGGCAGGGCAGGGCAGGGCAGCGGCAGGCAGGGCACAGCAGGGCGGGCAGTCGG